>NC_090813.1:20080864-24880864 GCF_000390325.3 Nicotiana tomentosiformis
TACTAGAACTGCTCGTTTTTTATCAGAAGCTTGTGATTTAGTTTTTGACGCAGCAAGTAGGGGAAAACAATTCTTAATTGTTGGTACCAAAAATAAAGCAGCTGATTCACTTACTTTCTTAAAGAAGACATCTGTCCATTCAATCGGAATTTCTATTTCTAGAGGTATACTCCATTTAGCGATATCCCACTTATCTTCCTGAAAGTCAAGTGCCACACCGGATACGCATTCAGTTACCTTTCTAAGAGCTCCTTTCATTTCTCTTCTTTGCTTCTGATTCAATAGCACGGAGACTCGCGCAAAGGGTTAACAGTTGATAGGCAAGTCAAGCGGTAAAGCAGTAAATCCACTAAGAAAGGCACTAATAGCTATTCACTCACCAACAACAGCGGCAAGGCAAGAGTGGAAGGAGAAAAGAAAGAAGGATCAAGTCGAGTGTTGTTCGGTGTGAGGCCGAGGTAGCTGTTCTAGTTCTGGACAGGAAAGTAAAGTATGGGCTTAGGGCCTGGATCCCGCTCTCAGCTTCGTCGATCCTCTCAAGTTTCTTATCCTGTTGAAGGCTTATGAATCGTTTTCCCCAAAAGATCGAGCTTACCTCATCTCAGTTCAATCTTCTCATGAACCTGAATCATTTGCTGAAGCCTCCAATCATTCTTGCTGGAGAGATGCTATACAGGAAGAAATCAATGCCCAGGAAAAAAATAATAAGACTTAGTCTCATTGCCTGCAGGGAAAGAAGCCATTGGCTGCAAGTGGATTTACAAGATCAAGCATAAAGCAGATGGCTCGGTAGATAGATCCAAGGCTAGATTAGTAGCTAAAGGATTCCTTCAAGAATATTGAGTCGAACCCCTTTAGAGATAGGGAAAACATTTGCTTCAGGTTGCTAAACACCATTCGTGGCATTCTTATATATAAATGCAAATGGGGGAAATGTAGAAAGAAAAAAAAAGTTACCCTAATAAAAATTTTAGATGGCCATAGATCGTCATTTTCTCAAAAATTAAACTGAACCTACATAACAACCCTCTAAAATAACTACGTGTTGTCAATTCTACCAATATTCATATCTTTGTTTCTTGTATTCTTGGAAGGAATTCGAACACGGAATACCACCTAATTGCATCCCTCCTCCCCCAAAGCAAATTTCTGAAACTAATTTGTTCATCAACTAATTCCAAAGTCTCGACAAAGGCGAATAGAAAATCTATAGTTTCCAAATAAGTTTGATTTCATTATATGTACATGTTTTATAATTTTTACTCGTATATGTATATATAGTTCGAACGGAGAGCAACGAATATTCAAAGACTACGGCTTAGCGAAAAAACAATTTGTAGCATAAAACTTCAAGAATTCCATAAAACTACACCATATGCATTAAGATTACATCATAAAAATTCCCATCAATATCCCACAACTTCAAAATACAATTTTTTTTTTCCTTGAAAATTTCTCATATGACTTACAAATTTCATGGTGCTTCAGCAAAGACATTGACTCTGATTACAGAACCATCTTTAACATCATATGCAGACAAAGGTTGATCACTCTGCATTTCTACAGAATTGTGCCTTAGTAACATATAATCACTTCCCCATACTGTTTTAACAATCTTGATTAAGTCTTTAACTTTGTCACTTCCTTTGACTTCAACTTGAAATTCAGAAGTTGGTGACTCCACTTTTACTCTGATTTTTTGTTCCCTAGCCATGGCCATTATCAGTGAAATTGAAGAAAATGACCAGTGTAATTTCCTGCACCTAGTAGAGCTTTATAATTGATAGAGTTTGAAATTTTCCTCAATGCAGTTTTCAAAGACAGCTGTATCCTAGGCATATATACATATATATACAAAGGTTGTCATAGATAAAGACAACTATTGGCCTAAATGCTTTTTGATTCGGTTGGTTGGTATTTTGAATTATTGTCTCTCTAGATAAGGCAAAAGTAACAAACAATGAGAAGGAATTATCACTTAAATTATAGAATTGAATTATAGTAATCTTCAAATTCACTATTAGAAACACGCCACGGGCTTTCGTCAGGAATGTGCTCGTCGCAAATTATTTCTGACGATTTATTTTTGGTTACTGAGATTAGAAAAAATTAATTTCAAAATAAATTTCGGTATTGTTTTATATTGTGATTGGTTTGAATATATATATTTTTGGTATAAGTGATATTACAATTTTATAGATTATATTCCGTCATTATTTTATATTGGATTCAACATGAGATAAACTCATACATGGACTAGTTTTGTAAAGTATGTAACTAAGACGAAAATAACTTTCATTTCAACTTTCCATTTTTTTAATTTATGTTAAGAATAAGGATTAACCTATAGCATTTTATATTATACACCATACATTCTATTTTTAGTGCGCTAAACCAAATATCCACAAAACATATATACACTAAAATAATCCGGTGATTATTAATAATTGTATTACAATTTATGCATTATAATGTTTGTATAACTTCATTAGCAAACCAAACGATCCCTCAGAAGTTCAACAATGAGATGTTGTTTTGGACTTTTAGCCGTTTGTTGGAATATTTTATTTGACTAGGTAATATGATAATGATAAATAACAGATTGATCTATCCAGGAAAGAAAATATAATGCGTGAAGATTCTTCTTTTCTATGTAAACCTATCCAAAACTATAACTAAACTTAGTGGCTACGATACTAAATTATTGCAGAAATTAGGGCTCTTAGGAGAAAACGGCACATAAATGCGTGTGACTATTCTATACACATATTTGTGCAAAAGTACTACTTAAGGGTGTCTTATTTTCTTACCAAACTCAAGTTTTTGGCCAAAGTTTAGTATTTGATTGCCCTGAACTATTATGACAAGATTCTCTACATTCTGAAATATTAGTTGCCCACAAACATCACTAAGGGCGGTTTAGTAGGGTGATAACATAGGCAGCTTGACGGTGTTGGTGGCTTAAAAACAAATTATATAAAGAGGTCTATTAAATTAATTTGATAATTTTTATACAATAATAAGACACAAAAGAACTTATTTTTTGATCTATGAATCAATCAAACATGACAAAACAAAATAGTTAATTTGAAAAAACTGAATCGAAATTAGATATTCAAGCTTTGGAAGACATAAAAAAATAATGTACCACTCATCTATACAACCTAGCTAATGAGAGAAAAAATTACTGTTATTGACTCACCCATCTATACAACCTCACCAATATAAAAAATATTAAACTTTGAAATGTCTTTTTAATAATTATTATTAAAATTATATATTATATATAATAATAGAATATATCATGTTTTGGGCCTTTAGTATTGGGGGCCTAATGTAATGGCTTAACCAGCCTTACCCTTCATCCGCCCCTGGTATATAAAAAAGAATTTTTACCTACATATACTACATATGAAACTTATTTACCTTCCCTAATCAAGTCTTAACTTAATTACATGGTCATATACAATTTACCAATTATATACAAATTAGTTTTAAATGAGTATCCCTTGATTGTAGCCTTTTAATTTAGTAAATTTCGAACAATCCTCACAATTCCTTACTTACCCAGATAAACCCCAATCTTTCTAAAGGATTTTCCTCTTTCTCTCTTTGAAATAAATTGTGATGACACGAAAGGTCATCTTTAAATTTGATAATTAATTCTGTGTTCTAAGACCTCGAAAAGTACTATTTATCACTCCTCGATTGCGTACGCAGTCCGTATAATTTTTTGAAAAGTTTTTATGTGAAAAATGGATTAAAATGTGAAATATAGCTTTAAAACTCAACTTGGTTGACTTTGGTTAACATTTTGAGCAAACGTACTCGGATCAGTATTTTGACAGTTCTGGTAGGTTCGTATCGTGATTTGGGACTTGGGCGTATGTCCGGAATCGAATTCTGAGGTCCCTAGCCTGAGATATGGATTTTTGATGAAAAATTAAAAGTTTGATAATTTTAAGAATTGACTGATATTTGGTCTTGTTGATACCGGGTCCGTATTGTGGTTCAGGAGCCCGGTACAGGTCCACTATAATATTTATGACTTGTCTGTCGAATTTGGTGAGAAACAAAGTTGATTTGACGTGATTCGGACGTCCAGTTGTGAAAATATAAGTGTTAAAGTTTTCTTGAAAATTTCCTTTGATTTGGTATCCGATTCGTAGTTCTAGGTGTTATTTTGGCGATTTGATCGCGCGAACAAGTTCGTATGATATTTTAGGACTTGAGTGCATGTTTGGTTTGGAGCCCCGAGGGCTCGAGTGAGTTTCGGATAGGCTACGGGATGAATTTGAACTTAGAAAATCTGGTTTTCTGCAACTTCAGGCTTCTGGTATTTCCTTCATCGTGTTGGCGAACGCGAAGAGCAAACTGGGCTGGCTGAATTTTTCTTCTTCGCGAAACGCGAAGGTTGGGTCGCAAACGCGGAGCTATGGGGACTTTACCCTTCGCGAACGCGACCAGCTCAACGCGAACGCGAAGCTTTAGAGACCTGGGGGAGGGATCAATCGTCCTTCTACGCGAACGCGAGCACTGGCTCGAGAACGCGAAGGCCAGGGGGAAAAGCCTTCGCGAACGTGAAGGAGGAATCGTGAACGCAAAATCCACTCGGGTTGCTGCTCATCACGAACGTGACAGGCCTTCGCGAACGCGAAGAAGGCCTGACGCCTGTGACTTAAAATAGAACCAAAATGGGATTTTTCCCATTTTTCACAAACCCTCAATTAGAACTCGGTTTAGGAGCGATTTCAAAGGAGTTTTTTATGATTTCAAACTGGGTAAGTATTCTTTATCATATAGTAATTGTATTTCATAAATCTAAGTCTATATTCATCATTTATTTTGGATTTAGATGGGAGAAATTAGAATTTTTGTAAAATTTTTCAAAAAAACTAAAATTTAAGATTTGAAGGTCCATTTGATATCGGAATTTGATAATTTTTGTATGGTTGGACTCGTCTCGGAATGGGTGTTCGGATTTCGTAAGTTTTTCTAAGATTTGAGAAGTGTGCGCCGCTGTCGATTTTTAAAATAAATTTCGGATTTTTATCCGAAAAAATTAGTAAATTCATATGGAATTAATTCCTATAATTTGTATTGAATATATTGAATTGTTTATGACTATATTTGAGGATTTCGGATACTAATTCGCGAGGCAAGGGTGTATTAGAAACTTGAAATTTGGTTGCGAAGCGAGGTAAGTATCGTGGTTAACCTTGACTTGAGGGAATAGAACCTTTGAATTATTTGATATGTGAATTTCATGTGTAACGATGTATAGGCAAGGTGACAAGTGCCTATACTTTGTCAAATTAATTGTTTGCATAATTATTAAATATCATAAATTATTTTAATACACGAATTAATTTTATAATAATGGTTTCTCTCACATTCCATGTATATATTAATTCTTGAATTTCTGCAATAATTGTTATATGCTTATTTGATTTATGTGTCTTAATTGCTACTTGACATTTAGTATATTAAATATTAAACTGCCTATTTTCTCCCTGATTTTTATAATTAATTGCTACTTGTCATTGTTTGTTCATAATTAAATTATAATTATTGTATACTTATTGTCTTATAATTTTATATTAATTGTTGTATTTATTGGAGTAATTTCTTTTATAAGAATTGGTAAATCATATTATTGGAGGAGCGGGTTGCACGTCGCATCAGAATTGATTGAAATGAATATATTGGAGGAACGGGTTGCACGCGCGGTATTCCCTCCATTCAAAATAAAAACGTAAAAGAAAATCAGGTGAAGAAAGAAAAATGAATGGGAATCTGTCCTAAAAGTCAGTCGTCACGGAAGTCAAGTCTATGTTGTTTATTTAGGAAAAAAAACAAAAGCAAAAAAGAAGAATTATTCCAACACTTATTACTAAAATTGATTGAAATGAATATATTGGAGGAACGGATAATACATTGGAGAAACGGGTTGCACGCCGCAACGAAATTGATTGAAATGAATATATTGGAGGAACGGGTTGCACGCCGCAACAGAATTGATTGAAATGAATATATTGGAGGAACGGGTTGCACGCCGCAACAGAATTGATTAAAATGAATATATTGGAGGAGCGGGTTGCACGCCGCAACAGAAGTGAATATGAATATATTGTGAGAGCGGGTTGCACGCTGCAACGGAAATTGATTGAAATAATAATTGGTTATGACTGCTGAGTTGGCTTCAACTATTAAAATGAGTTACCTGATTTATTTATATTATTGTGGTTATTACTATTATTGCGTACATGTTAATGTAAGTGACCTGCCTTAGCCTCGTCACTACATCGTCGAGGTTAGCCTCAGCACTTATCAGTACATAGGGTCGGTTGTACTGATACTATACTCTGCACTTCTTGTGAAGATTTCGGAGTTGGTCCCAGCGGCATACTATAGACTTGCTCGGATTTCATCTACTCAGAGGAGACTTGAGGTATAACTGCACATCGTCCGCAGTTCTGAAGTCCCCGTCTACTGTATTTTAGCTGTGTATTTGCTTTCAGACAACTTTATTTTATTCAGACCTTTATTTGTATTATTCTAGAAGCTCGTGCACTTTTGACTCCAGTTCTGGGATGGTATTTAGATATCGTGATTATCATGGATTATTCATTTCAGACTTTATTTCCGCATTTGCTTTCTTGTTATTAATTAATTTTTTTTAAAAAATTCAATGGCTAATTATATTCTAACATTGGCTTGCCTAGCAAGTGAAATGTTAGGCATCATCACGGTCCCGAAGGTGGGAATTTTGGGTCGTGACAATTGGTATCAGATCCCTAGGTTACATAGGTCTCACGAGTCACGAGTAAGCTTAGTAGATCTGAAGGATCGGTACGGACACGTCTGTACTTATCTCTCAGAGGCTACGAAGTTTAGGAACAATATCACTTCTTTCTTATTCTATCATGCAATTTTATTCTATCATCGATGACTGAACCATTATATTCGTATTCTCTCACAGATGGTGAGAACACGTAATACATATACCGATGGACAGGGACCAGAGCCCCCGGTGGAAACTATGGCCAGGGGTAGAGGTCGAGGTCGTCCTAGAGGCCGAGGCAGAGGCAGAGCTCAGTCTAGAGCTCGAGCAGCAGCACCTGTTGTAGAACCTCAGAAGGATCTTCAGGAGGAGGTTCCAGTTCAAACTGTACCAGTTGGACCAGTTCAGGTCCCGGAAGGATTAATAGCTACTCCAGTGCTTCAGGATGCTCTATTCCGTCTGGTGAGTCTTATGGAGGGCGTGGCCCAGAATGGTACATTTTTAGTGGCACCAGCCGTCTCACAGGATAGGGGAGTAGCACAAACTCCCACTACTCCCCCTCTGGAACAGATGACTCCCCAGAATCAGGCTCCAGTAGCCCCGCAAGTTGGGGTAGTTCAGTCAGTTATTGCGGCACAGACCGGTGATAGGCCCGCCATGTATTTTGAGTCCTTATTGAGGCTGGATAAGTTTACTAAGCTCTTTCCAGTTCACTTCAGTGGTATACCTTCTAAGGACCCACAGGATTATCTTGACCGCTGCCATGAGGTGCTGCGGATCATGGGTATAGTTGAGACCAATGGGGTCGATTTTGCTGTATTTCAGATGACGGGTTCTGCCAAGAGGTGGTGGAGAGATTATACATTGACCAGACCAGTTGGATCGCCTGCACTTACCCGGGAACAGTTCTCACAGCTATTTCTGGAGAAATTCCTTCCTATCACACTGAGAGAGGATTACCGCAAGAAATTTGAGCGTCTACAGCAGGGCAGTATGGCTGTTACTCAGTATGAGTCCCGTTTTATGGATTTAGCCTGTCATGCTCTCCTTTTACTACCTACTGAGGGAGAGATAGTGAGGAGGTTTATTGAGGGACTCACTCACCCTATCAGGCTTCAGATGGCCAAGAAAACCGGATGTGAGATTTCCTTTCAGGCGGCTGCTAATTCGCGAGGAGGATCGAGATGGTTCTTGCACAAGATAAAGGGCAGAGGTCTAATAAGAGGCCTCGTCAATTCGGTGGTTTCACTGGTGCCTCGTCTGGAGGCATGGGTAATTTTGATAGAGATCATCCTCCCAGAACATTTCATTCAGCACTTCAGGCATCTCCCGGTGCTTCAGGGAGTCACGGTCCTATTATGCCTTACTCTGGGCAGCCAGCATTTAGTGCACATTCAATTCCTATCACTATACCACCACTCCAGAGTCACTACAGCGGTTATCCAGCCCGTTCGGGTCAGCTTCAGCTTCAGCAGCCATGAAATCAGGATAGGTGTTATGAGTATGGGAACATTGGTCACATCAAGAGGTATTGCCCTAGGTTGTCGAGTAACAGATCTTGGCAAGATTCTCGTGCCATCATACCGGCACCGGTTGTTTCACCGCCTGCTCAACCAGCTAGAGGTAGGGGTCGGACAGTTAGAGGTGGAGGTCAGACCGTTATAGGTAGAGGCCAGCCAGTTAGAGGCCGTCCCAAGGACGCAGTTCAGAGTGGTGGGGCCCAGCCTTGATTTTATGCTTTTCCAGCTAGGCCTGAGGCCGAGTCATATGATGTTGTGATCACAGGTATTATTCCAGTTTGCCATAGAGATGCTTCAGTTCTATTTGATCTAGGATCTACTTATTCCTATGTGTCCTCCTATTTTGCTTCATATTTGGTTGTGCCTTGTGATTCTCTGAGTGCTTCTATGTGTGTATCTATACCGGTGGGAGAATCTGTTGTAGTAGATCATGTCTATCATTCGTGTGTGGTTACTATTGGTAGTTTTGAGACTAGTGTGGATCTTCTACTTCTTGATATGGTAGATTTTGATGTCATCTTGGGTATGGATTGACTGTCACCTTATCATGCTATATTGGATTGTCATACCAAGACGGTAAACCTAGACATGCGGGGGTTACCTCGGTTAGAGTGGAAAGGAACTCCTGGTTATTCTGCCAGCAAGGTTATTTCTTATATGAAAGCTCGGCGTATGGTCGAGAAAGGGTGTCTAGCCTATTTGGCTTATATTCGCGATCCCAGTGCGGATGTTCTTTCTATGGACTTAGTACCAGTTGTTCATGAATTTCCAGAAGTATTTCGTGCAGATTTGCCGGGGATGCCACCCGATAGAGATATTGATTTCTGTATTGATTTAGTTCCAGGCACTTAGCCCATTTCTATCCCACCATACCGTTTGGCCCCGCCAGAGTTGAAAGAATTGAAGGAGCAGTTACAAGGCTTGCTTGATCAGGGATTCATTAGACCCAGTGTCTCGCCCTGGAGTGCACCAGTATTATTTATAAAGAATAAATATGGTTCAATACGAATGTGTATAGATTGTCGACATTTTAACAAGGCCACTATAAAAAACAAATGTCTGTTCCCAAGAATTGATGACTTATTTGATCAGCTTTAGGGTGCCAAGGTATTTTTGAATATCGATTTGAGGGTTGGTTACCATCAATTGAATATTAGGGAATCTGATGTCCCTAAGACAGCTTTTCGGACTCGGTATGGGCATTACGAATTCCTAGTGAAGTTATTTGAGCTGACAAATGCCCCAGCAGCATTTATGGATTTAATGAATTGGGTGTTTAAACCCTATTTGGATTCTTTTGTGGTTGTATTCATTGATGATATCTTGATTTACTCCAGCAGTCGAGAGGAGCATGAGCAACATCTTCGGAGTGTGCTTCAGACTTTGAAGAATAATCAGTTATATGCCAAATTTTCAAAATGTGAATTTTGGTTAGACTCAGTTGCCTTTTTGGGGCATGTTGTATCGGCAGAAGGCAAAAAGGTGGATCCTAAGAAGATTTAGGTTGTTCATAATTGTCCTACCTACTTCAGTTACAGAGATCCAGAGTTTCCTGGGTTTAGCAGGTTATTATCGCCGGTTCGTGGAAGGGTTTTCATCTATAGCAAACTCATTAACCAGACTGACCCAGAAATGTGTCATATTCAGATGGTCAGACGAGTGTGAGTTGAGTTTTCAGAAACTCAAGACTGCTTTGACTACGGCGCCAGTGTTGGTATTACCCACAGGTTTAGGATCGTATACAGTATATTGTGATGCATCTCACATTGGGCTTGGTGCAGTATTAATGCAGAATGGCATAGTGATTGCATATGCATTTTAGGGAAGCAAAATGTCATGGTAGCAGTAGCAGTAGCAGTTTTGTTGAGTTAGATGAAGCAAAATGTCATGGTTGTGTACTTGTGTGCTATGTTTCTAGTATGTGCTTCTTCCCTTACTCTTCGTCGATATATCCCAAGCCATATAACTTTCATTTTCAAGTGTCTTTCACACTGCTTTATTTATTTATTTGGTGCCTCACGTAAATAATTGGTCTCTTTATTGGAGCATGAGACTGCGCTTCGATAGTATAATCGTCTTGACTCTTCATTTATGATGACCCAAAATATCATCTTTAAATCTAATAAGTAATTCTATATTCTAAGACCTTAAAAAATACTAATTATCATTCCTCGACTTGCGTGCGCAGTCCGTACATTTTTTCGGAAAGTTTTTATGTGAAAAATGGATTAAAATGTGAAATAGAGCTTTAAAACTCAACTGAGTTAACTTTGGTGAACATTTTGAGTAAACGGACTCGGATCAGTGTTTTGACAGTTTCGGTCGGTTAGTATCGTAATTTGGGACTTGGGCGTATGCCGGTAATCAAATTCTGAGGTCCCTAGCCCGAGCTATGGAATTTTGATGAAAAATTAAAAGCTTGAAAGCTTAATGATTTTTTTAAGAATTTACTGGTGTTGGATTTATTGACACCGTATCCGTATTTTGGTTCTGGGGCCCGGTATAAGTCCAATATAATATTTATGACTTGTCTTCCGAATTTGGTGAGAAACAGAGTTGATTTGACGTGATTCGGACGTCCGGTTGTAAAAATATAAGTTTTAAAGTTTTCTTAAAAATTTCCTTTGATTTGGTGTCTAATTCGTAGTTCTAGGTGTTAGTTTGGCAATTTGATCGCGCGTGCAAGTTTGTATGATATTTTAGGACTTGTGTGCAAGTTTGGTTTGGAGCCCCGAGGGATTGGATGAATTTCAGATGGGCTACGGGATGATTTAGGACTTAGGAAATCTGATTTTCTGCACGCTTCAGGCTTCTGGTGTGTTCTTCTTCGTGTTCGCGAAGGTACTCTCGCGAACGCGAAGATCAAATTGGAGCTGGCACGTTTTGTGCTTCGCGTTCGCGACAGAGTGAACGCGTTCGCGAAGGCTTGAGGTGCAAAGCTTCACGTTCACGATCGAAGCCTCGCGTTCACGAAGGAAAAGAGGTTAACCAGGAAATTGCCTTCGCGTTTGCGAAAGGCATCTCGCGTTCGCGAAGTAGCCCTCGCGTTCGCAAAGAGTAAAATTGGGCAGCACAAATTTTGTGCTTCGCGAACGCGAGGCACTGACCGCGTTCGCGAAGGGTAAAAATCCCAGAAACAGAACTTAAGTTCTGAAAATGGGGTTTCGACCCATTTTCAACTATTTACAATTTTTGAACTCGGGTAAGGTGATTCTTGGGCTATTTTCACGGGAAAACATTGGGATTTGAAGCTTTTGGAGACAAATTTAAAAGGAAAAGTTGTGGCCGAGTAATTGAGTGGAATTTGTAAAGAGAGGTAAGTGTCGTGGTTAACCTTGACTTGAGGTAATAGAACCCTTAAACTATTTGTTATGTGAAATGCATGTGAACGACGTATAGGCGAGGTGACGAGTGTCTATACGTAGTCAAATTAATTGTTTGCATAATTAATTGAAAAATTATAAATCGTTCTAAATCATGAATTAATTATTATAATAATTGTTTCTCTCCTATTCTTTGTCAAATATTAATTCTTGAATTCCTGCATTAATTTTTACATGCTATTTGAATTATGTGTCTTAATTGTTATTTGACATTTAGCATATTAAATATTAAACTGCCTATTTCTTCCCTGATTTTCATAATAATTTGCTATTTGTCATTGTTTGTTTCATAATTAAAGCATAATTATTGTATGCTTGTTGTCTTAAAATTTTATATTAATTGTTGCATTTAGTGAGGAAATTTCTTCTATAAGAATTGGTATATGGATATATTGGAGGATCGGGTTGCACGCCGCAACAGAACTGATTGAAATGGATATATTGGAGGATCGGGTTGCACACCGCAACAGACTTATTAAAAAGTCTATATTGGAGGATCGGGTTGCACGCCACAACAGACTTATTAAAAGTCAATATTTGTGTAACGACCCGGCCGGTCGTTTTGAGAACTTAAGTCTCGTTCGGCGGCATAAGACCCTGAGCAGCTTCATATTATGTGTATTGACTTGGGTGCGTGATTGAATTCAGTTACCGGATGATTCAGAGCGATTTGGAACACTTAGTCCCTAAAACGGAAGCTTAAGTCTTAGGATTTTGACCGTAGTCGGAACTATGTGAAGACGACTCCGGAATGGAGTTCTGTCGGTTCCATTAGCTCTGTTGGGTGACTTTGGACTTAAGAGCGTGTCCGGACTGTAAATCCGAGGTCTGTAGCTGATTTAGGCTTGAAATGGCGAAAAGTCGAATTTTTGGAGATTTGGACTGGAAGTGGACTTTTTGATATCGGGGTCAGAATGCGATTCCGAGAGTTGGAACAGCTCCGTTATGTTATTTGGGACTTGCGTGCAAAATTTGACATCATTCCGGGTTGATTTGATAGGTTTCGGCACGGGTTTTAGAAGTTGAAAGATTTGAAATTTATAAGTTCGATTCATGGTGCGATTCATATTTTTGACATTGTTTGATATGATTTGAGGCCTCGAGCGGGTCCTTGTTAGGGTATAGAACTTGTTGGTATGTTTAGAAGGGGTCCCAGGGGCCTCGGGTGAGTTTCGGATAGGCTACGGGTCTTTTCCCCCTATTTTTGAACTGCTGTTATCTGTCATCTGGTTTCCTTCATCGAGTTTGCGTCCTTGCCTTCGTGTTCGCGTAGTGTTATTTTGGAGGGTGAAATATTTCCTATGCGCATTCGCAGTCACTCTTTCACGTTCGCGAAGTTTTGCCACCTCCCTTCTTCGCGTTCGCACTCCCTATCTTGCATTCGCAAAGTGCAAACCAGGCCCTGGGCACTAGTGATCAGTTTCCTCTTCGCGTTCCCGTGTCACTTACGCGTTCGCGTAGTTATTCCATTACACTCTTCGCGTTTTCATACTACTTCACGCGTTCGCGAAGAGCAGTCGTTGGGCCATCATATTTTTCCCCTTCGCATTCGCGAACGTGTTGTCGCATTCGCGAACGTGTTGTCGCGTTCGCGAAGAACAACTGGGCAGCTTTGTTTCTCTTCTTCGCGAACGCGTCCCTTTCTCCGCTTTCGCGATGCACAAAACCCCTGGGGAGAATATAAAGTCCTCTATTCCGAGGGTTTGCCATTTTCACAATTTTAGGAGTACTAGAGCTCGGTTTTGAGCGTTTCCTTGTGGGTTTTTCATGCAAAACGATTGGGTAAGTATTCTTCAGCTAGAATTTATTTATTTCCATGATTCTATCTTTATTTTTATCATTGAATTTGTGTTTTGAGTTGAGGAAAATGGTGGTTTTTGAAAGAAAAATGAAAAATGAAAAATCACGATTTGAGGGACGAAATGGTATTGGAATTTGATGATTTTTTTAAGGTTAGACTCGTGAGTGAATGAGTGTTCGTATTTTGTGACTTTACCCGATTCCGAGACTAGGCCCGGGTTGACCTTTAGGGCGGATTTCGGGATTTTTATTAAAGTATTGATTTTATTAATTAGATGAGACTATTATGGTTGTATTCATGTTATGCAATTGTGTTTGGCTAGATTTGGGCCATTCGGAGTCGGATAATTAAAAACAAAAAGAGCATTCTTACACACTGGTTGAGCTTGGTTTGAGGTAAGTATCCTGCCTAACCTTGTGTGGGGAATTTTTCCCTTAGGATTGAGTCTTCTATGTTGATTGTAGTCCATGCACGCGAGGTGACGAGTGCGTGCTCGTACTTATTTGTGAAAAGTTGGCCTCTTAGGATTCTTAGGTCCTTATATTCACTGAGTATGAAGTTGTTCTTGATATGATTAAGTTCTTATTTACTAGTTTCACCTCTACATGCTTTAATTAGAATTAATTGCTTTTAGGATTCACTCTTATTGCCTATTTGACTCTTATTTGACTTAACTGAAGATTTTGCCTCCTCTATTGTCATGCTATCATTTCATAACTCCTTATCTTTAATTGAAATTATTATTATATCATCTTATAATTTGTTCAGTCTTAATTGAGGTTATAATTATCTTTCCGCTGCTTATCCTTAATTAAATTGTTGAAAATCCTTAGTAATTCCTCAATCTTAAAAGAAGTTTTAGATATCCTATATCTTTGTCGACTTGTTTTATTTGTAATTATTTGACTCGTGTTAGTTTTCCTGTTATTGAAATGTATATTGTGGGATCGTTGATACACATTAGTTTCCCTTTGTTGAGTTGTTCTCTTTACGCCTAGCATTCTTTACTGTGGTTATTCCTTGTGATTTGATCCCATATTTTCCTGTGATTTAAAAGTTCTTGAGTTGATTTACTTGTCGTACTTTGTATGATTATCATTGTTGCTGTGGTACTTGTTGTGGTGATGCATGAGGTTTCTGCCGTGCGGTTGTTACTATGGGTTGCACGAGGTTTTTGCCGTGCGGTTGTTACCATTGATATTTGTACATGCGGCATGACAAGGCGGGATATGTATATATAATTTATGGGTTGCGCATGTGGCGAGACAAAGTGGGAACATTATTATGCACGTGTGGCGAGACAAGGCGGGCATTTATGTTACTATTACACACATGGCGAGACAAGGTGGGCTGTGTCAGGGATTGATTTGTGATGATTTATGGCCTGGGGGCATTCTTTTTGTTGATATTTGTTTAGTGGTATACGTACCTGTGTGAGCTTTACCTGTGTCGCGTTCGCGAAGAACAACTGGGCAACTTTGTTTCTCTTCTTCGCGAACGTGTCCCTTTCTCCGCGTTCGCAATGCACAAAACCCCTGGGCAGAATATAAAGTCCTCTATTCCGAGGGTTTGCCATTTTCACCATTTTTGGAGTTCTAGAGCTCGGTTTTGAGCGTTTTCTTGTGGGTTTTTTATGCAAAACGATTGGGTAAGTGTTCTTCACCTAGAATTTATTTATTTCCATGATTCTATCTTTATTTTTATCATTTAATTTGTGTTTTGAGTTGAGGAAAATGGTGGTTTTTGAAAGAAAAATTCAAAATGAAAAATCACGATTTGAGGGACGAAATAGTATCGGAATTTGATGATTTTTGTATGGTTAAACTCGTGAGTGAATGAGTGTTCGTATTTTGTGACTTTTACCCGATTCTGAGATGTGGGCCCGGGTCGACCTTTAGGACGGATTTCGGGATTTTTATTAAAGTATTGATTTTATTAATTAGATGAGTCTATTATGGTTGTATTCATGTTATGTAATTGTGTTTGGCTAGATTTGGGCCATTCGGAGTCGGATAATTAAAAACAAAAAAGGCATTCTTACACACTGGTTGAGCTTGGTTTGAGGTAAGTATCCTGCCTAACCTTGTGTGGGGGATTTTTCCCTTAGGATTGAGTCTTCTATGTTGATTGTAGTCCATGCACGAGAGGCGACGAGTGCGTGCTCGGGCTTATATGTGAAAAGTTGGCCTCTTAGGATTCTTAGGTCCTTATATTCACTAAGTATAAAGTTGTTCTTGATATGATTAAGTTCCTATTTACTTATCCTTAATTAAATTGTTGAAAATCCTTAGTAATTCCTCAACCTTAAAAGAAGTTTTAGATATCCTATATCTTTGTCAACTTGTTTTATTTGTAATTATTTGACTCGTGTTAGTTTTCCTGTTGTTGAAATATATATTGTGGGATCGTTGATACACATTAGTTTTCCTTTGTTGAGTTGTTCTCTTTACGCCTAGCATTCTTTACTGTGGTTATTCCTTGTGAGTTGGTCCCACATTTTCCTGTGATTTAAAAGTTCTTGAGTTGATTTACTTGTCGTACTTTGTATGATTGTCATTGTTGTTGTGGTACTTGTTGTGGTGATGCATGAGGTATCTGCCGTGCGATTGTTACTATGGGGTTGCACGAGGTTTCTGCCGTGTGGTTATTACCATTGATATTTGCACATACGGCGTGACAAGGCGGGATATGTATATATATTTATGGGTTGCGCATGTGGCGAGACAAGGTGGAAATATTACTATGCACGTGTGGCAAGACAAGGCGGGCATTTATGTTACTATTGCACATGTGGCGAGACAAGGTGGGCTGTGTCAGGGATTGATTTGTGATGATTTATGGCCTGGGGGAATTCTTGTTGTTAATATTTGTGTAGTGGTATACGTACCTTTGTGAGATTTATCTTGTCCGTTCTTCTTCTTCCTTATGCTTATTTGCTGGTATGGACTATGTTAGGATACTTGCACAAGCATACACGTAGTTAAACACTCTTATCGGATAAGAGGTGTTCTTGATATTGTTGAGCATAGATACTCACCCTTGTTTACTTTCCTTCTATGTGAGAATGGCTCTATTGGCACATGAGTCGTCAATGTAGTTATGAGGTATTATGAGGGCACAGGATGCCAAGTGTTAGGGTTCAGGTATTGAGACCCGTGAGTTGTAAATTGTCCGAGGTTCGGTACCTCGTGGAGTTGTTGACTAAAGCCTGATGTAAAAGCGGTTGTAATTACTGAGTTATTATTTGTCCTTGCTATATTCGTGATTCCGGATTTAGGTTGTGTTCCATTCACTTTGTCTGCGTCATTTTCATGATATTCCGCTGATACTTGTTGTTTCTTGCTTTTATGCCATTAGCCATATTGCATAGTCTTTATATAGACATCATACTTCTGTTATTCATGTACTTATATTTGTTCAGTTTATTAGACCAGTGGGTATCTTGACTGTTCCTCGTCACTACTCCACCGAGGTTAGTCTTGATACTTACTGGGCACCGCTGTAGTGTGCTCATGCTACTCTTCTGCACAGTTTTGTGCAGATCCAGGTACTTGTTCGTTAGCTAGTTGTGTGGACTGTTGCTGTGGAGACTCAAGATAAACCTGTTGCTGCGTTCGCAGGATTCGGAGTCACCTTCAACCTTTTCATTTTGCACTGTTTATTCTTATTTCTGGACAGTTGTATTTAGAAGTTTTCTAGCGAACACTCTGTAGAGCTTATGACTTGTACTACCGGTTTTGAGAATTTTAAGAGATTCTATTTAAATAATGTTGTTGTTTTAATTATTGTTAGGCTTACCTAGTCCCTAAGACTAGGTGCCATCACGATACCCAACAGAGAAAAAATTGTGTCGTAATAATTTGGGGGATCGGATTGCACGCCGCAATACACTTATTTAAAAGTTAATATATATACTTGATTAAAAATAATTATATGAGAGGATTGAAAATGAATATATTGTGAGAGCGGGTTGCACACTGCAACAGAATTGAATGTGAATATATTGTGAGAGCGGGTTGCACGCTGCAACAGAATTGATGAAAATGATGGTTATGACTGTTGAATTGGCTTCAATTATTACAAATGAGTTACCTTATTTATTTCTATTATTGTTGTTGTTACTAATATTGCGTACATGTAATGTAAGTGACCCGCCTTAGCCTCGTCACTATTTCGTCGAGGTTAGGTTCAGCACTTACCAGTACATGGGGTCGGTTGTACTGATACTATACTCTGCACTTCATGTGCAGATGTTGGAGTTGGTCTCAGCGGCGTACTATAAACTTGCTCGGATTTCAGCTACTCAGGGGAGACTTGAGGTATAATTGCACGACGTCCGCAGTTCTGAAGTCCCTGTCTACTTTACTTTAGTTGTGTGTTTATTTCCAAACAGCTTTATTTTATTGAGGCCCTTATTTGTATTATTCTAGAAGCTTGTGCACTTGTGACACCAAATTCTAGGATGGTATTTAGATACCGTTGTTTTTATGAATTATTCACTATATTTCAGACTTTACTTCCGCAATCATTCTTTGTTATTAATAAATTTTAAAAATTGATTAAAAATTGGTTAATATTATTCTAACATTGGCTTGCCTAGCAAGTGAAATGTTAGGCGCCATCACGGTCCGAAGGTGAAAATTTCAGGTCGTGACATCATTCAAGAAGGAGTAGGTGGATGCAAAAGCGGACCTAGAATTTTTACGCGACGGAATACTATTATTTTTCTTATTAGTGTCTCTTAAATACTTTTAGTGTTTTGAATGTCAAGTTATTTATATAACTAGTCTTAAGGTACGCGCTTTGCGCGTGAATTCGTATCGATAAATAAATTATTTTAAATGATAGTATAAATATTATTAAGTAATGTGTTTGAGTTGTAAAATAAAAATTATTAGAAAAGTATAAGTTATAAGAACTTCTTTCAAGAATATCGTACAAAATATTATTGTTATTTCTATAACCTAACACTGAAGACAAACAAATAACACGAAAATATTTTTATCATGATTCTTTAAAGATTGGCAAATAAAGTAAATTATTTTTTTCGGTCTTTTAGAGATTTTGTTTTTTGATAAAGGTCTTTTAGATATTTGAGAAAAGAGGTTGATCCTCATAGAAAAAAATTGATTAGTATTACATAAATTCAAAAAATGACTAATGTTGAGTGAATATTTTATAATAGTAACTTAATATATAAAAAATATAGGAAGATGTTATTTGTTTGTTGGGGAAAAAGTTTAATTAATGACAATTCATTTAATTTAGAATATATTTTATTTTTTGCTATTTCATCTTATTGCTTCGAGTTTTATTTTTAGTAATTTCACTCTTAATACTATACTATAGCCAATATCTTTCACTGCTAGTGATCTTCTTATTTTAAATAATTAATTGTCAACTTGAAAAATAATTTTACTTGTATAATGAATTTTATAAATAAATAAATAAATAACTTTTTTACTAATTAGTTAATTTAAAGAGTTATATTTGCTCTCAACTTTCATGAAAACAGCTAATAATTTTCTAATGCAATTTTTTAATATTATCTCATTCTTATTTTTAAATATTTAACAACTATTATAAAATTTTATCAAATAAGAATTCTACTTTCAAAAGGTAAAAAAGTTAGTCTTACGTTTCATTTTTGAATTTTTGTATATATAGAATGATGATTAGTGATGTTGACTCCTGCTAACCACCTTTCTCTCTCTATCTATCTTTTCTTATATTTTAAATATTTTCTTAGTTATTTATTTTAATTATTGACTGTAGTTTTCATATATTATGTATAAAATAATAATTATATTTAATAGTAGTACTTATTATAATGTAAAATTTATTTTTTTTTTTTAAATATTTTAGGAATAAGTTTGAGTGAAGAATAAAATGATCGTTCAAATTTTCGTGGACATTTGGATCTAACAACTGATTATTTTAAGTTTCCTAACTTTTATAATAAATAATGGATAAATTTCTTATTTTATCTCTTTAATTAGTTTTTTTTTCACCATCTTCTCCAAATAGATTGATTAGAATTCCTCTCATAATTCTGTCCTAAAGGTGGCAAGTGGGTCGGGTCCGGACCCACGGGCTAGGACCATTAGGCCCACTAGAGGTGGGCTCGTGCCGGTTTCGTGAACCGGTTCTTAGCTAGGAACCATTAGGACCAGGCTCGTTTGGCCCGCCAAGAGATCAGGACCGGACCGGTCCCTTGACGGGCCAAACAAGGCCAACGAATATTTTTTTAAAAGAAAATAGTCGTTTGGCTTTTGAAAAAAAGAGTTGTTGGAGGTTTAAAGAATAGTCGTTGGCTATTTAAAACATAGCCATTTAACCCCTCCCCCTCCCAACTTAGTGGTGGTATTAGCACTTTATTGTGTTCATTCCATATGGGGGAGGAAGACTAAGAAAGATATTACCATATTTTTTATTGCTATAATAAAATTACAAGGCATTGCTTTTAATATCTTTTTACAATATTTTGTGTTTAAATTTGAATTAAAAAATTAGATCACAATTCTATAATAAATTTACAATGCATTGCCTTAGATATTTTTTTAAACATCTTTTTGTCTGTAATTTCTATTTAATATTTAAAAAAATTACTGCTTAGCCGTTGGGCCTGTTTAGTCCGTTGGAACTGCGGGCTCGACCCATTTAGTCCGATACCAAGAGTTTATGGGCATGGTCTCGGGCCTGTTCTATCAAAAAGCATGTTTAGCCCGTGACTGTTTAGCCCGTTTATTTAAGGACCGGGACCGCGGCTCACAAGACCGGCCCATTAGACCAATTTAGGGCCCGACTCGGCCCACTTGCCACCCCTATTCTGTCTCCTGTGACATTGCCTTCAATTATTTATGTTGATGAGTCGGTGCCTTTTCTGTATGAGAAGATAGAATTCGTGTTGATGCCTAGATTCAATTGGTTAAATGGATATTGTTAGTAAAATGATTGTTAACAAATTTATGGAATATGAAATTATTTATTTAATGGAATATTTTAGTTATTAAGGATACAAAAAGAGAAAGCAAAAAAAGAGAACATGTTTAGGACAACTAAAATATTATCGAACATGTTAAGGAGAACATATGTTGGGAAAGTTCAGTTAAATTTAATGTTAAGATTTTCTACACAGTTCAAATAAGGAAAGATTTAGTAATTAAAAGTTTAGCTAATTTCAAACTCCTAAATATTAGGAAAATAATTTAAATGACAATTTTGTCTAGTGTAAAATCTATTTTTAAAGGGTAAAAAAGGCGAACAACATTTCACTAAGGACCTTCATGCTTTTAATATAGTACTAATTTTAGGGTACGCGCTTTGCGTGTGCTCCCTGTCCCTGTATCAATAAGTAAATTATTCTTAAGAAATCACATAAGTAGTATTAAACGATGTGTTTGAGTTGTAAAATAAAAATAAAAAGTATAACTTTGTAAATATATATAATAGACTCTATCTAGCTAGCTCTATAAAGGATAAAATCCTGCCACATGAAAGTCCTCAGTGTTTTATAGGAATACCTTGTAAAAATTATCGAAATCAAATAATTTCAAAATATACTTTTTTCGTGATGATTTGTCAGATAATACAAATTGATAAATTAGATCTTTCGGTCTTTTATAGATATAAGAATGACGAGGTTGGCCTATATCTCCTAAAAAAATTAATAAGTGACAATATAAATTCTAAAAATGACTTAATATTGAGTTAATATTTTATAACAAATAACTTAATATTGAGTTAATATTTTATAACAAATAACTTAATGTATAAAAAATATAGGGGGATGTTATTTTGGAATATTTAAGAAAAAGAAAAAAAACTTAATGGCAACTCATTTGTAATACATGTTATACATTTTTCTCCCGCATTATTGTAAAATTTGGCCTTTAAAATTTTAATTCTACATATAACTTTTAGATGGTCAAAATGAATTAAAGTTATAGATAGTTAAAACATGGACTACACTTTTATGATAGAAGTAAAATTTTTAAGAAAATAATAATATAAATTCATGTACATACAATAGTTTAAATATTTAATTTGAAACAAACGTGTATGGAATATTTTCTTCATCAAATATGTGTGTGCCTAATTTGTATGCTTACATACAATACGCAAATATATTATAAATGAATTGTTTGATTTATATAAGGTAAAATTTTAATATATTTTAAAGTTCTAAGTATTAGTACTTCCTACCTAATTTAATAAGAAAAATTTAATAACCAAAGTTCTAGTTGATTTTTAAATTCTTAAATATTAGGAAATTAACTTAAATTATAATTTTAGTCATTGTGAAATTTTTAAGGGGTAAATAATATATATATATATATTTTTTTTAATAACTCACCACGTTAGAAAAACATTATAAGAAAGATTCAGCGGCAAGTATGGTAAACGAATACTACAGCTAAAGTGAATTTTCAAGCTAAGTGATTTTGGCCAATAATTGAACGTAGATTTATGGCAATAATTCGACTATTCTATCCCTTTTCCCCTAAATATTAGAAAAAATATAGTTATAATTGTGTCATAATTAAAGTAAATAATTTATATAAGTTAAAAGTTTAATTAATTTTAAAGTTCTTTTCTACAGAATCCAAATAAGGAAAGATATAATAAATAAAATTTTAGTTGATTTAGAAGTCTTAAATATTAGGAAGATAAATAAATTACTATTTTGTCAAGTATAAAATATATTTATAAAGGGTAAAAAAGGCGAACGATATTTCGCTAAAGGCTTTCGTACTTTTAATATAGTATAAATAGATAGATAATTTTTAAGGTCTACACATACACAAATACCAGATTTTTGCCGAAGTTTACGGGATAACCCCTCTCAATGGTACAAATAAGTTTGTCTTTGGGGGGCTGTAGAGTTAACTTATTTAATCAAGCGGAGCAGGGTATTAAAAAAATGCAACAATATCACACGTGAAATTTGCATCTGTAACGTAAAGGTATTCTTTTAGGAGTAATTATTTTTGCAGTTACACTAATAGTATGAAAGATTTCTTTTTTAAAATTGTACGACATAATTTTTTGACACAAAAGATTCAATTAAACCCTTTGGAACCAGGAATGTGGCTCCAACCTTACTATTATTTTTAATATAGGTTGTAACTTCTTTTATATCAAAAGGATTTATCAATTTATATAAGTACAAAGAAGTTTATTTTTATTTTATTTACACAGTGTGATTATTTCACATAAGAGGTTTAATTAGCTCCACAGGACCACCATTACTTCTAGTAGGCAATCTTGTTCTTTTGTTAGAGGATAATAGGAATAGGAATAGGATAATGCTTTTCTCAACCTAGGGAAAGACATAGGCCGGTGGATTTGATGCAAGCCATGTGATGTGAATGTCCATTGGACGATACCCCCCGTTACTATCCAAAGAATCGAGCAATCTTGAAAGTATAATTATTAACATATAGATAAGAGTTTAAGTTCGTTAGTTTTATAATCTTTTCATACCGTTAGATCACTCAAATAATATATATATAGGCAAGTCTTCTTGAAAATAAGATTTGTAATTTTTAAAATAAGTTAATAAGACAAGTTACATATTATAACGGAAAAAAGCTAACCTAATCGTATAAAATTCCATTATTAATAATATATGTAACTTATGTTATGAATACATTGAATTTGTGAATGTCCAACAACTTATCCATGAACCATTTTGGCGAATATCTTTGAAACTCAACAAGTTTCTTTGAGACCTACAATATAATGCATCATTAACAACCAATATAGTTCCTCCTGGTAATAATGCAGTCGTTTTTTCAGAGCTCTCAATTAATTTTGTACTACCAGATATTTGTTATGATATTGACTTCTTTCATAATTAAATAAGAGAAATATCTCTTATCTTTTAATATAGTGTGCGTCGTAGCACTATCCAGAAGACATATTTCTTCTTTATTATTCATACGGCCAACTGAAAACTGAGAAGTTTTCATATTCTTCATAAAGAAAAAAAAAATACATCATAAGTAATATTGAAGAATTTAAGAATAAAAGAAACTACATTTAGGAAATTAAATACTGACAACATAAAAAGTTTTATTCAAAACATGAACATAAAAAAAAATACATTTATTCTTATAATGTTTCCCAAAAATAAGTCTTCACTTATGATACTCAAAGAAGTCTCAAGCTTCTAAATGAGTAATATCTCCAAGGCCTTCAAAAATATCATCTTTATAGGCAAGGTTTGCTTCAACTTTATCATGATTATTCATAGGGCCTACCTCAACATCATTTTGAAAGGTCAAGTGAGTCTAAAATTTATTTTGTTTCTTTTTTTATAAATGCTTGATAAAGTTTGACAGAATTTTCAGGTGTACGACAAATTCGTGCCCAATGATTTTTTATACCACATTGGTGGCAAATATTACCTTTGCCTTTTGAAGGATTATTGCGAGAACCCTTATTGTTCTCTTGTTTATAACGACCATCACCATGGCGATTATTATTTCGCTCCTTGCCACGTTCACGTATATTTATACGGCCACGATAATTATTTTGTCTTTTTTCAGACTTTGGATCTATCGTTCCCAGATTCGCTTATGCAAATGGAGCTGATCCAGTGGGGCGGGCTTCACAATTTTTTATTAAAAGGGTATTATGTTGTTCAGCCACCTAAAGGCATAAAATTAACTCAGGATATTTCTTAAAGCCCTTTTCAAGGTATTGCTGCCGTAACACCATATTTAAGGCATGAAAAGGGGAAAGAGTCTTTTCCAACATGTCTTCATCATTCATAGGCTCCCCATATAATTTTAATTGGAAAATTATTCTATATACAACAGAATTATATTTACTTATGGTCTTATAATCTTGTAGTCGTAAGTGCATCCATTTACGACGAGCTCTTGGCAATACCGTGGCCTTTAGGTGGTCATATCGTTCCTTCAAACTAGTCCATAGTTGAAATGGATCTTTCAAGGTTAAATATTCACTTTTCAACCCTTCATCGAGATGATAGCGAAGAAAAATCATGGCTTTCGCCTTATCCTGACTTGATGCTTCATTTCCTTCTTTAATAGTGTCACCAAGACCTTTAGCGTCAAGGTGAATTTCAACATCAAATACCTATGGCAAATAGTTATTCCCAGATATGTCAAGTGTCACGACCCAAAATCCGTTAAAGGTCGTGATGACGCCGGACACCACTGTTAGGCAAGCCAACACTAAATAGTCAATTAAATTCGTATTTTAATATTTTGAAGTCGTAAATTTACTTCAATTTAACTAGTAAAAGATGAATTTACAGAATAGATAATAATGTTTTCCAATTTCAATACTGAACATCCCATAATCATCCCAGAACCCGGTGTCACAAGTGCATGAGCATTTTTTAAGGATTTAAAATAAAAATAAAATACAATAACTGTCCGGAATACAAATTTGGACATGAAAGAATATACAATACTGTGAAGGAGACTCTGCTGGCTGCGGATCATACATAAGATGCAGCTCACCTAAGTCCCTGTGTCAACCACGCCGCTGCGTCCACAAGGCCACTAAATGCATATATGTATGTACAACAAAATATACAGCAAGTGTAGTATGAGGGGTCGACTCGGGCACTTACTATGGGCTATAAATAAAATACCAATGGTATGATTAAGTATGGATTTCGTAGAACGACTGTAAGCTCATTATTTTGAAGTAAGTAAGAAATTCTTTTATAATTAAAGAATCTCCAAATTTATTTTCATCTTTTAACAATTTATATCTCCGGCCAGTGAGGCCATATCAATTGTCATAAATTTCAGGGCAAGCAATACAAGCATGCGTAAATCATGTCGAGGTCGTACTACCCGATTCCACATAATATTTAAACTGTGCACTGCCAGAGGGTCGAATGGCGCGAACCATAGATGCATCTATTTAATCTATCGAGGCGTTCTTCCCGTTCCACAAAAGATAACACATTCAAATAATCAATCAATAATTCATCAAGGGGCAATTATCCAAGAAAAAAGGCAATTTCTCTTTTAAAAGTCAAGAAAACGATGTCTAGCCTTTTAGAAATTTATTAACAGAGTTCGATATGATTTAAGCATTTTAAATTGATAACAAGATTGCAAATATTACAAGTAAAGCATGCTTTGGGGTCCTAGACTACCCGAACTTAGGCATAATAGTAGCTACGCACGGACTCTCGTCACCTCGTGCGTGCGTAGCCCCCACAAATAGGAGCACACATTGATTTACTTCACCTACAAGATAAATTCTCTCTTACAAGGTTAGAAAGGAGACTTACCTAGCTCCACAATTCTATAACCGGCTCCAAGCCGCTCCAACAACTTAAACCAATTTCCGTCGCTCCAAAACTAGTCAAATAAGATGCAACCCAATCAAAATATACTCTAATACTCATAATTAATCAATTTACAACAATTTACAACTTCGCTCGAAAAGTCGATAAAAGCACCCTCGGCCCACGTGCCCGGATTCTAAAATATTTCGAAGATAACCATTACCCATAGCCCCAATAACTCCAATATATAATTTATTCTCAATTTTATACCCAAATTCGTGATCAAAATCCAAGAATACCGAATTTCTAGGTTTTTCTTTAAAATCTCAAATTTTTACAAATTTTCATGTATAAATCCGTACAAAATCCAAGTATTTAACTTTCAATGGGTGGGTATCACTTACCTTGACATAGATGATGAAAATCTCCCCTTGAAGCCTCTCCAAAATCGCCCATACCAAGAGAGAAATGAGTGAAATGGGCGAAATCCTCGAATTAAAACAATCTTCCAAGACCCCGCTCTTCATCGTGTTCGCGACCTATGCCTCGCGTTCACGAAGGCCAACTGACCTGCTCCTTCGCGTTCGCGTTCCACACTTCGCGTTCGTGAAGGCCGAGCGACCTCAGGCGCAACTCCTCCATTTCCTTCTACGCGTTCGCGACTAGCCCCTCGTGTTCGCGTAGGCTCCTTAGGCACCTCTACGCGTTCGCGAGCCCTCCTTCGCGTTCGCGAAGGCCAAATCCAGCACCCCCAAAATTTCTCCTTCGCGAACGCGGGACTTCCTTTGCATTCGCGAAGAAGGAACCCAGACACCAGAATTCAGCAGTTCCAAACAACTCTAATTTGTTCCGAAACACACCCGAGGCCTCCGGGACCCCGTCCAAATCATACAAACCAGTCTCATAACATAACACGGACCTGCTCGAGGCCTCAAATCACATCAAACAACATCGAAATCAGGAATCGCACCCCAATTCAAGCTTAATGAACTTTGGAACTTCAAACTTCTACATTCGATGCCGGAACCTATCAAATCACATCCGATTAACCTCACATTTTGCACACAAGTCATAATTGACATTACAGACCTACTCCAACTTTCGGAATTGGAATCCAACCCCGATATCAAAAAGTCGGCTTCCAGTCAAACTTCTCAAAATCCTTCAAATTTCTAACTTTTGCCAAACGACTCCAAAATGACCTACGGAGCTCCAAATCCACTTCTGAACACGCTCCCAGTACCGGAATCACCATACAGAGCTATTCCCAGACTCAGAGTTCCAAACGGATATCGATATCATTGAAATGCACTTCAACCCAAATTTATGAAATTCTTCCAAAATGCCAACTTCCACTATAGGCGCCGAAACGCTCCTCGGTCATCCAAAACCCGATCCGGACATACGCCCAAGTCCGAAATTATCATACGAACCTGTTGGAACTTTCAAACCCCGATTCCGAGATCGTTTACTCAAAAATCCAACCTTAGTCAATTCCTCCAACTTAAAGCTTCCGAAATGAGAATTTTCTTTCTAAATCAACTCTGAACTCCCTAAATTTCAATTCTGACTACGCGTACAAGTCATAATACCTGAAGTGAAGTTGCTCATGGCCTCAAACTGCTGAACGACGTGCTAGAGCTCAAAACGATCGGTCGGGTCGTTACATTCTCTCCCACTTAAACATACGTTCGTCCTCGAACGTGCTAAGAACTGGCCTGGAGTTGTCCGAAATCATTATTTAACACCTCATGCACCTACCCGTTCTACCACAGCTCAGTTGAGCACATTAGATCGATCATATCTGAAGATATTCTCTTTTATTTAGGAAAATAAGCCTTAGAGCCCAGTTCCAACATCCGGAATTCTCTTCCAGGCCTGCTTCCAACATACAAACACTGTATCAATCACCACACGATGTACTAGAATCCGACTGAATACTTTTTCTGAATTCACACCATGCACCGCAACATTCACATGACCATAATAACATTCTCTGATCATAATAGCCGACATTCCCCAAATCTGATGCTCACCATGCACCTCATGACATATATAAGTCTAGTTCTAACTCTTGCAATACCGCCACGACAGAAGAGACATTTAGAAATTCTTAACTGACTGCCGAGTCAACAAATCATTGAGTCTTTCCTCCTGACTAGAATCATCACCCCATTATAACCAAATGATGGTATTTGCTCTTTACTATACTTCATATAATCCGACTGCACTGATCCCAGGCCCAATAATCTCGTCTCACCCCAGTACAAGCTGCTCAGGAAATAAGCCACCTCAGATACGATCAAAAGTCTCATGTGATGCCACAATGTGCCAACAAGCTACCAACTCGAACGAGATACATAAGGAAAATGAACTCTGGAAGGGATTACTCAACCCACGTAACTGATTAGACAACCGAAAATGTGTCATGAACCTTCCTCAGAAAATGGGACATAAAACACGCAAAATAGAATATAGGGGACTGTACTCAACATCACGTTGTTGCGACGTGCAACCCGATCCAAATAACATACCCGTGGCGGCGTGCCACCCGATCCACACAAAAAGAATCTATAAGAAAATACTTACCGAGCTAGAATGCTCATTACTACAAAATATCCGAATATCGGACACAAGCACGCCAAGTGCATAATACCATCCCTGAGAGGACCGACAACGCCATACGCTACAAAACTCAAGCACAACTAAGGTGCGATATATAATCTGAATCTCGAGAGCTATCATGCTCACATAACACCATCGCTATGTGAAACCTCAACACACATGAAATTAACAAGCCATTTCACAACTCACACGGTACAATATAGTATTACATGAAATAGTCGTCAACGAAATGACGTCCAACGCCCGAATACTCCTCCATAATGAGCGTTATGCTGAAATGAACCCATCCGACCTGATATAGAGCCCATATTCATATTTTAATCCATCCACAGACCTCAAGCCGATTCTGATCGCACCGTACTAGGCTAATAACCTTTCAAGGATCCATAATAACCCCATTTTCCCATAACACACAAGAACAACCATCATAACCAGAACAAACTTCCACAGTCCACCACCAAATGAACTGAGTGCCCTCCAGGCATAAATTCTCGAATTAGCAATATCGCCATAATCTTCATCCTTGGTTTCAATATTCACTCAATCAAGTGACTACACGTCATACTTATACCATCTTCCCGTGGGATACGCTCCCACGACCTTCCGCACCAGGTAACAAGTCTGCGCATCCATACCACCGACCGCACTAAAGCTGTAGAGCAAATCAAGAATCTACAGATATATACACAAGGCCTCTTACACATGACATCGACCTTAGGTGACGCCAAAAACAATACCGTCTTACTTTAAATATCTAAATACTTTTTCAAAATCATCCGAGCTCATGACCTCCTTGTCAACACCGAATCGCAATCTCGAATCCTCAATTTTCGAATCTCATGCTACTTGATGCGCTTAATCATGCCAATGCGCAAGGGTACAAGAATTTCATCATAACTCCTGAACCACTAATAGGGTAAACACCTCATCATATAGAAACCTTCTACTTAACTCATTTCAAGAGAACCATTGCAACACGTGACTGAATTCTCACATTCGCAAAAAACACCAACCTCAAGTAGTGGTCTAAACCACCATAACTCTTCCGGGATCCATCTACACATAACATGCCATAATACTTGAATTCCTCCAAATAAAAGCAATTACGGCAGCCGTCAAGCCTCGGACGTACCGCCACAAATCACATGCATAACTCAATACGCTGAAGGAACTAATCATTGACACCATCATGCCAATTCAACCATTGTTAGCCGACCCGTCCTTCCCCAATTTATTCTTAATGTGCCTTAGAAATAATAATAACTCCAATCATTACATCAAGAACCTAATTCCGCATTCATCTCGAGTGACCTTATTTCATGAGACCACGCTGTCTCAAATCCCTAGAGCCATCTCATACCCTCCTTGTGCGCATGTTCGCATCTTCAACTGGTACACTTATTCTGAAAAAAAATCCCTCTATAAATTCGAAGTTATTTTCTTCCATTCCTCCAATGCTAAACCGCAACCTGAAGATAACGTAGAACACTCCAACCCCCTTTCATAATCTACTGCAAAAGATCGATACTTAACCATGCTTCAAGCTCGAAATCCTTAGGCACCACACTTTAACTTTTGAATCCACTAGGACCGTTGTTGAGAGTCACCCATTCCGACCTGGTTCCGAATATAATCAACTCCAAGGCTCTGCTAGCACATGAACACTCTGTCAATAAGCACCCGGCTGAATCACTTTCCTTGTACATCATATCTGCACGAAACATAAACTCTGAGTCTTCCCTAAACCTAAACACGAGTCGATAAGGCCAAATATAGCACACATTCCTCAAATCCTCTGCTCAAATTACTGCTGATGTTCTCTTCCCTTAGTCATAACGACCCATTAATACACTGATAACCATAAACCGCACTAGTTGAAAATTACATAATCCAATCATAAACGGTGGGGCTCTCCCACTTAGCTTGAAGCTACCATCGCATGACCTTGAAACCCACCTAGGTTCCTTATCTCCTATTGACATGATTTTGCACAATCAACCCGCCAAATTCCTCGAAATCCTTCTATTAACCTTTAATGGACACTCTGAACCACTAGCCACAATTACATATTCAATCTCTTATCCGGTAGCCAGTAAAATTCTTCACAGAAGCTTCGTCAACACCACACAACCGCTAACCTGCTCACGGGAGATAACCCACCTGTGGAAATTTCATGCCGACATATTCCAACGTCGTTGCACTAGGTATAATTACTAGGAAATCAATAGACCATCCCGAGTCTAAGCTCATTCACCAGCTGCGCCAGTCCATTCACTCCTCATGGACATCAACTAAAGGTGCGACAATACATCCCAATCCAAAGTCACGTTGTATCCCTCTTCATATCAAGCAACTCCTTTCTGTTGTATCCAATCTCCCGTCGTATAATAGCCAATATTTCAAAATAAGTCCGTAGACCCAATCACCGTCCACCATAATTCCCAAATCACTCTAAACTTCCCTCAAGGCGTGTAGCTATCCTATCACAGAGCCCACATGCTACTCTGCCACTCTTCCACTTTGGTCAAACCCTCTCTTTTTTTAAGCAACTACTCGACTTCTGTTTCTCACACTTGGCCTTCTAGAATTTTAACCACTGTAAGACACCTCCCACTTGTCCTTCCTCATACTTCGCTGCCCAGTTGCTGCTTTAAATCAAAAATCTATCTCTGTAGCACTTGAACCAACAGATCTCTACTAACTTTAAACCTCTTAGAACATCCTCTCTCTCGAGCCATCAATACTAGAAGTACCAATTTGATTCCAAAACCGCTACACTACGTTATCTCTAACAACCACATCTCAAGCACTATTTCACAATTTGAGAACTCTACTACGCTCGAAAATACCAAGCCTTCTTACTCCATCAACCCAAATCTGGACATTCATAGGCCAATTACTTTTCCTCCGCCGGAAATAAGACACTGAATCTCATAACCATTCACTGAGTAAACCTTCTTCCAAGTCATTCACTGCCCCGACACATAGGCAAGCATCCTACCCTCACATCAATACCGTGCGATTACAACCCATGAGCATTATAGCAACCTGTGCATAGACTTAAAGCTCTCAAAAGTACAACTACTGAGCTGAAATGACAGAGTATCCTTCCGCACGGCGACAGCAATAGCCCAAACAACTACGCAGGGAGAAACAGACTGCACCACATCTGTAGTACTATTACAATTCCTCAATTCCCGATTTATAACCAGCGTTTCACGTCGCATAAGATTGAATGAGAAGGAAATGAAGGCATAAGCATCAATAGAATCAAATTGCACGATGAGGAATCAAGAAGGGAAGTGCTCCTAACAGCCCTGTAGCCTTTCGAAGATAAGTACAAACGTCTCTGCACTGATCCGCAAGACTCTACTAGACTCGCTCATGACTCGTGAGACCTAAGTGGACCTAGTGCTCTGATACCATGTCGTCACGACCCAAAATCCGTTAAAGGTTGTGATGACGCCGGACACTACTATCACGCAAGCCAACACTAAATAGTCAATTAAATTGGCATTTTAATATTTTTAAAATCGTAAATTTATTTCAATTTAACTAGTAAAAGATGAATTTATAGAATAGATAAGAATGTATTCCAATTTCAATACTAAACATCCCATAATCATCCCAGAACCCGGTGTCACAAGTGCATGAGTATTTTTTAGGTATTTAAAATAAAAATAAAATACAATAACTGTCCGAAATATAAATTTGGACAGGAAAGAAAATACAATACTCTGAAGGAGATTCTGCTGGCTTCGGATCATACATAAGATGCAGCTCACCTAAGTCCTCGTGTCAACCATGCTGCTGCGTCCACAAGGCCACTAAATGCATATATGCATGTACAACAAAATCTACGGCAAGTAAAGTATGAGTACAAAAATAACGCGTACCCAGTAAGTATCCCACTTTACCCCGAAGAAATAGTGACGAAGGGTCAACTCAAACACTTACTATGGACTATAAATAAAATACCAATGGTATGATTAACTATGAATTTCGTAGAACGGCTGTAAGCTCATTATTTTGAAGTAAGTAAGCAATTCTTTAATAATTGAGGAATCTCCAAATTTATTTTCATCTTTTAACAATTTAATTCTCCGTCCAGTGAGGCCATATCAATTGTCAAAAATTTCAGGGCAAGCAATATAAGCATGCGCAAATCATGCCGAGATCGTATGGCCCGATCCAACATAATATTTAAACTGTGCACTGGCAGAGGGTCGAATGGCGCGAACCATAGATGCATCTATTTAATCTGCGGAGTCGTTCGGTCCGTTCCACAAAATATAACACATTTAAATAATCAATCAAGAATTCATCAAGGGGAAATTATCCAAGGAAAAAGGCAACTTCTCTTTTAAAAGTTAAGAAAACGATGTCTAGCCTTTTAGAAATTTATTATCAGAGTTTGATATGATTTAAGCATTTTAAATTGATAACAAGATTGCAAATATTACAAGTAAAGCATGCTTTTGGGTCCTAGACTACCCGAACTTAGGCATAATAGTAGCTACGCACGGACTCTCGTCACCTCATGCGTACGTAGCCCCCACAAATAGGAGCACACATTGATTTGCTTGACCTACGGGGTAAATTCCCTCTTACAAGGTTAGAAAGAAGACTTACCTCGTTCCACAATTCTATAACCGGCTCCAAGCCGCTCCAACAACTTGAACCGATTCCCGTCGCTCAAAAACTAGTCAAATAAGATGCAACCCAATCAAAATATGCTCTAATACTCATAATTAATCAATTTACAACAATTTCCAACTCCGCTCGAAAAGTCAATAAAAGCACCCTCGGCCCACGTGCCCGGATTCCGAAAATTTTTGAAGATAACCATTACTCATAGCCCCATTAACTCCAATATATAATTTATTCTCAATTTCACGCCCAAATTCGCGATCAAAATCAAAGAATACCAAATTTCTAGGTTTTTCTTCACAAAATCCAAGTATTTAACTTGCAATGGGTGGGAATCACTTACCTTGACATAGATGACGAAAATCTCCCCTTGAAGCCTCTCCAAAATCGCCCATACCAAGAGAGAAATGAGTGAAATGGGTGAAATCCCCAAATTAAAACAATTTGCACAAGCCCTGCTCTTCATCGCGTTTGCGACCTATGCCTTGCGTTCGTGAAGGCCAGCTGATATGCTCCTTCGCGTTCGCGTTCCTCACTTCGCGTTCGCAAAGGCCGAGCGACCTCAGGCCCAACTCCTCCATTTCCTTCTACGCGTTCGCGACTGGCCCCTCGCGTTCGCCTAGGCTCCTCAGGCACCTCTCCGCGTTCGCGATCCCTCCTTCGCATTCGCGAAGGCCACATCCAGCACCCCCAAAATTTCTCCTTCGCGAACGCGGGACTTCCTTCGCGTTTGCGAAGAAGGAACCCAGACACCAGAATTCAGCAGTTCCAAACAGCTCCAATTTGTTCTGAAACACACCCGATACCCCCTGGACCCCATCCAAATCATACAAACCAGTCTCATAACATAACACGGACCTAATCGAGGCCTCAAATCACATCAAACAACCTAGAAATCAGGAATCGCACCCCAATTCAAGCTTTATGAACTTTAGAACTTTAAACCTCTACATTCGATGTCGGAACCTTTCAAATCACGTCAGATTGACCTCAAATTTTGCACACAAGTCATAATTAACATTACGGACCTACTCCAACTTCCGGAATCGGAATCCGACCCCGATATCATAAAGTCCTCTTCCGGTCAAACTTCTTAAAAACCTTCAAATTTCTAACTTTTGCCAAACGACTCCAAAATGACCTACGGACCTCCAAATCCACTTCCGGATGCGATCTCAGTACCGGAATCACCATACGGAGCTATTCTCACTCAGAGTTCCAAACGAACAATGATAGCATTGAAATGCACTTCAACCCAAATTTATGAAATTCTTCCAAAATGCCAACTTCCACAATAGGCGCCGAAACGCTCCCGGGTCATCCAAAACCCAATCCGGACATACGCCCAAGTCCAAAATCGTCATACGACCCTGTTGGAACCTTCAAACCCCGATTCTGAGATCGTTTACTGAAAAATCCAACCTTAGTCAAATCCTCCAACTTAAAGCTTTCGAAATGAGATTTTTTTTTCCAAATCAACTCTGAACTCCCTGAATCTCAATTCCGACTATGCGTACAAGTCATAATACCTAAAGTAAAGTTGCTCATGGCCTCAAACTGCTAAACGACGAGCTAAAGCTCAAAACGACCGGTCGGGTCGTTACATCAAGTGCCACAAATTCAAGTTTTGACAAATTTGACATAGTGAAAACTATCTTAGAAACTAAGTGAATTAGAATGATAAGAATTATTATCAATGAAAAACAAACAATGCATAATATAATCGTGTATTAATATTCTCTATATAATGGTTAGAACAAATAATTATGTGTAGTGCGATGATGAATTAGTACTTAATATTACACACAAGAACTTTAGACATGTAAGTATATTTTCAGAGAATAAATAAGTTGAAGTACTCTCATTAATAGGTACTAGTATATGTTATTCTACTTAGAGGATGTTTTACTAAGTTTAGTAGGCATAAAACTAGATGATATCAATTCTTCCAAGTTTGAACATTGAATACGATTCATCTAATAGTTAAGTCATTAATTATTTTGTACACTTAGGTGATAAATTCATTGAAGATATGTTTAAACCTTTTGAAAATTTTGCAAGAATTCCTTCTAAATGCCTATTCTATCATAACATTTGGATGTGGGATTAATTAGTCTAATCATGGTAATTCAATTTAATACTTATCTATTTATGTGTAGGTTTAAACTTCTTCGTAGATTATATAATGAAATAACAATTTAACTGAAGCTTATTATTTTCAAACCAAGGCAATTATTATAATCATATTCAAAACAAGTTATGCATATGGTAATTAAATTGCAGGTTAAAGAAGATCCTAGTAGAAACGTTATAAACATAAGAATGTATACCTGAATCGGAAAAGAAATTAACTACCTCTTTTTGGAAGAAGATAAAATTTGAATGAAGCAGATAACCTGAGTTCGTTAGAACTTCGTGCTGATAACGTATTATAAAATTATATCAATATAAGTCAAGAAATATAGATAAAACTTTTATTCTATCAAGTTGTATTCAAGTCTATCTTATTAATATCATTTGTAGAATTAGAAATACCGTATATATAGTGTACAATTTACTTGAGAGATATAAGATATTAAATGAATGTAATAAACATATTTATGTATATCCAAAATGGTTCATGGATGAGTTGTTGGACATTCACAAATTCAATGTATTCATAGCACTCCCCCTTGAATATCCATAGATAATGTGCCTCGTTAAAACCTTACTAGAAAAAATCCGATAGGAAAAAGCCTAGTGAAGGAAAAAGAGTACACATATCTTGTAATACGCATTGAGTGTTGCCTCATTAAAAACCTTACTAGGAAAAGTCAATTGGGACAAAACCTTGGTTAAGGGAAAAATATGGTGGCCCATGCAGATGGCTATCATATTGAGACCACCAATGAAGGAAAAGTTGAATAGCTCTATATTACTACAATAAAAGCGAAAAAGAAGTATGTGCTAGAAAAGCTTCCCGCATTTTTCTCCTAATTATACTATACTAGTATTAGTGTAGTTTAATCACATGTCATAGTAAACAAGGAATTTACTAATGATTTTATTATTTGGCATGACCGGTTGGGCCATCCCAGTTATAATATGATGCGCAAAATAATTGAGAATTCACATGGTCATTCATTGAAGAACCAGAAGATTCTTCAAACTAAAGAATTCTCTTGTGCTGCATGTTCTCAAGGAAAACTGATTATTAGACCATCAGTAATTAAAGTTGGAGTTGAATCTCCTGTATTTTTGGAACGTATACAAGGTAATATATGTGGGCCCATACACCCTCAATGTGCACCATTCAGATATTATATGATTTTGATAGATGCATCTACAAGATGGTCACATGTGTGCTTGTTATCAACCCGCAATTTGGCCTTTGCGAGGTTACTAGCTCAATTAATAAGATTAAGAGCACAGTTTCCAGATTATGCAATTAATACACCTCGTCTTGATAATGCTGGTGAATTTACGTCTCGGGCCTTTAATGATTATTTCGTATCAACTGGGATAACAATTGAGCATCCAGTTGCTCATGTTCATACTCAAAATGGTCTAGCAGAATCATTGATCAAACGCCTCCAATTTATTTCTAGACCAATGCTTATGAGAACAAAACTTCCCATTTCAGCATGGGGCCATGCTATTTTGCATGCAACAACTCTTGTGCGGATCAGACCCACAATTTATCATAAAGTTTCCCCAATACAATTGGCTTTTGGTCAGGAGCCATATATTTCCCATCTTAGAATATTTGGATGTGCAGTATATGTTCCAATTACTCCACCACAACGCACAAAGATGGGACCACAAAGAAGATTGGGTATATATGTTGGGTATGAATCTCCTTCTATTATAAAATATTTGGAACCTATAACTAGAGATTTATGTACGATAAGATTTGTTGATTGCCATTTTGGTGAATCAGTATACCCAATATTAGGGGGAGAAAATAAGCAATTTCAAAAAGAGATAGATTGGAATGCATAATCACTATCTCATTTAGATCCTCAAACAAATCAATGTGAACACGAGGTTCAAAAGATAATTTATTTGCAAAATATTGCAAATCAACTGCCAGATGCATTCACTAACCTACCAAGGGTGACTAAGTCACATATTCCAGCTGCTAATTCTCCTGTTTGAATTGATGTCCCGGTTGGACAATCTATAAATACAAATGAGTCTAATCCACGCTTGAAACGTGGTAGACCAATTGGTTCCAAAGATAAAAATCCTCGAAAGCGAAAAGGAGCAAATGATCTAGGAGATCATAATATAGAGGCAATTGCTCAAAAAGAGCCCGGTGACATGACAAATGATAAGACCTTAGAGGAGGTCCTGGTACCTGAAAATAATAAGAATAAAGAAATCTCAATAAGTTATGTCTCTATGGAAAAAAGGTGGAACCGAAATAATATTATTGTCGACAATATTTTTACTTATAATGTTGCTATTGAGATAATGCAACAAGATGAGGATCTTGAACCAAGATCTGTTGATGAATGTAGACAGAGAAATGATTGGCCAAAATGGAAAGACGCTATCCAGAAAGAATTAGCGTCACTTGAAAAACGTGAAGTATTCGAACGTATAGTCCGAACACCTGAAGGAATAAAGCCATTGGGATACAAATGGGTTTTTGTGCGAAAATGAAATGATAAAAATGAAGTCGTTAGATATAAAGCACGACTTGTGGCACAAGGATTTTTGCAAAGACCTGGCATTGATATATGGAGACATATTCTCTTGTGGTGGATGCAATCACTTTCAGGTATCTTATAAATTTGGCAGTCCATGAAAAACTTGATATGCGTCTGATGGATGTTGTCACAACCTACTTGTATGGCACATTAGACAACGAAATTTATATGAAAATCCCTGAAAGGCTTAAAGTTCCTGAAACTAATAAAAGTTTTCGGGAAACTTGTTCAATAAAGCTTCAAAAATCCTTATATTGATTGAAACAATCAGGGCGAATGTGGTATAATCACCTGAGTGAGTATTTGCTGAAAGAAGGGTATAAGAGCCAATTTGTCCTTGTGTATTTATAAGAAGGTCTGGACATGAATTTGTTATAATTGTTGTGTATGATGATGATCTAAATATCATTAGAACTCCTGAGAAGCTTCCAAAAGCAGTAGACTATTTGAAGAAAGAGTTTGAAATGAAAGATTTTGAAAAGACATAATTTTGTCTTGGTCTACAAATTAAGCATATGAAAGATGGAATTTTTGTCCATCAATCAACTTATACAGAAAAGATCCTAAAGCGTTTTTATATGGATAGGGCACATCCATTGAGTACCCCGATGGTTGTGAGAATAAATAAAGATCCATTTCGACCTCATGAAAATGATGGAGAGCTTCTTGGTGATGAAACTCCATATCGTAGTGCAATTGGGGAACTAATGTATCTTGCAAATAATACTCAACCAGATATAACTTTTGCAGTAAGTTTATTAGCAAGATTTAGTTCCTTTCCAACAACAAGACATGGAATGGTGTTAAGAATATTTTTAGATACCTCCGAGGGACTATTGATATGGGATTATTTTATTTTTATGAATCCGATTCACAAATGACTGGTTATGCAGATGTAGGTTATTTGTCCGATCCATATAAAGCCTGATCTCAAACATGCTATCTATTTACTTGTGGAGGTACAACTATTTCATGGCGTTCAACAAAACAAACTTTAGCTGCTACATATTCCAATCATGCAGAGATAATAGTTATTCATGAGGCTAGTCGAAAGTATATATGGTTGAGATCAGTGACTCAACACATTCAGCAACTGTGTGGTTTTTCTTTAAAAATGAAGATTCCAATGATATTGTATGAAGATAATGCTACTTGCATAGCTCAACTTAAAGGAGGATATATCAAAAGAGACAGAACAATGCACATTTCACCAAAATTCTTTTTCACACACGATCTTCAGCAAAATGGTGAGATAGATGTTCAACAAATCCGTTCAAGTGATAATCTAGCAGATTTATTTACTAAGGCATTGCCAACATCAACATTTGAAAAGCTGAGACATAAGATTGGAATGCGTTGTCTCCAAGATATCAAATAAAATTTTCATTAGGGAGAGTATAATACACAATGTACTATTTTTCCCTTAACCAAGGTTTTGTCCCAATTGAGTTTTCCTAGTAAGGTTTTAATGAGGCAACACTCAATGCGTATTACAATATATGTGTACTCTTTTTCCTTTACTAGGCTTTTTCCCACCGGATTTTTCCTAGTAAGTTTTTAACGAGGCACATTATCTTTTATCAAGTTGTATTCAAGTCTATCTTATTTTTCTGTGATGACCCAATATGTTATCTTTAATTTTAAACATTCACTTCTATATTCTGAGACCTCGAATAGCACCCTTCAGCATCCCTCGACTTGCGAGCGCAGTCCGTAAATTTTTCCGAAAAGTTTTTTGTGAAATATTGATTAAAATGTGAAATGGAACTTCAAAACTCATTTGAGTTAACTTCGGTCAACGTTTTGAGAAAACAGACCCAGATCAGAATTTTTACAGTGTTGGTAGGTACGTATTGTGATTTGGGACTTGGGCGTATGCCCAGAATCAAATTCGGAGGTCCTTACCTCAAATTATCGTCATTTAACGGAAACTAGAAATCTAAAGGCTAAAGATTTCCAAAGTTTGACCGTGAATTTGACTTTATCGATATCGAACTCGGATTGAGATTCCGAGAGTTGGAATAGCTCTGTTATGTTATTTATGACTTATGCGCCAAATTTGAAATCATTCTGGATTCATTTAATACGTTTCGGCGCGGGTTTTGTAAAGTGAAAAGTTTAAAACTCATAAGTTCTAATCGAGATATGAATTGTAATTTCGACGTTATTTGACGTGATTTGAGACCTCGAGTAAGTCCGTATTATATTACGGGACTTGTTGGAATATTTGGTTAAGGTCCCGAGGGCCTCGAATGGATTTCGGATGGTTAACAGTATTTTAATTTGGATATTCTAGAATATTTCGACGTCGTTTCTTCAAGAATAAGTAGTATCACATTAAGAAAATAAGCTCCAAATTCAGTTTTGATTGAAGCATTAGATCTGTATTGAAATTTCGAAGCCATAGCAGAAAGGATCGTCGAATTTGGATATCGTATGAGAGAGTTATGCCCATTTCCGTGTCAGGAAAGATTTCCCGTTGCCGCCAGCGCCCAGGGTAGCGTGGGGTGCAAGCCCTGGTGAACGCTACCTGTGGTGCTCGAAAACAGTAGAGGCTCTATAAACGGGGGTGTTGCCATTTTTGACAAAAATAGAGTTGGGGAGCTCGGTTTAAGCGATGTTTGGGCGATTTTCATGAGAAAACAGTGGGGTAAGTATTCCTTATCCTATATTTATTATATTTCATGATTCCATACTCATTTACATCATGAATTCGTGAATTTATAGAAGAAAAATCAGATTTTTATAAAATCTTCTAAAAATATAAAATGAAGATTTGAAGGTCAATCCGATGTCGGAATTCGATAATTTTTGTATGGTTGAACTCGTATCGGAACGGGTGTTCGGATTTCGTGAGTTTTTTTGGGATTCAATATGTAGGTCCTACTATTGATTTTTAAAATGAATTTCGGATTTTAATCCGGAAAATTAGTAAATTCATATGGAATTAATTCCTACGATTCGTGTTGAGTATATTGAATTGTTTGTGACTAGATTTGAAGCTTTTGGACACGAATTCGCGATAAGGTTTATTGGAATCTTGAATTTGGTTGCGAAGCGAGGTAAGTGTCGTGGTTAACCTTGACTTGAGGGAATAGAACCCTTGAATTATTTATTATGTGAAATTCATGTGCACGACGTATATGTGAGGTGACGAGTGTTTATACGTTGTCAAATTAATTGTTTGCCTAATTATTTTAAAATCACAAATTATTTTAAATCATGAATTAATTATTATATTAATTATTTTTCTCATATTCCTTGCTCAATATTATGTCTTAAATCTATGCTATAATTGTTACATGCTTATTTGATTTATGTGACTTAATTTCTACTTGACATTTAGCATACTAATTATTAAATTTCCCATTTCCTCCTTAATTTTCACAATTAATTGCTACTTGTCATCACTTATTTCTAAATAAATCATAATTATTGTATGCTTGTTGTCTTATAATTTCATATTAATTGATGCATTTATTGGAGTAATTTTTTTAAAAGAATTGGTAAATTATATTATTTGAGGAGAGGGTTGCACGACGCAACAGAAATGAAAGTTAATATATTTTGGAGGAGCGAGTTGCACGCCGCAAGAGAATTGATTGAAATAAATATATTGGAGGAGCGGGTTGCACGCCGCAACAGAATTGATTGAAAATATATATTGAGGATCGGGTTGCACGCCGTAACGGGATTAAATGAAATGAATACATTGTGTGATCAGGTTGCACGCCGCAACGGAATTGAATATGAATATATTGTGGGATAAGGTTGCACGCCACAACGGAAACTGATTGAAATAATAATTGATTAATGTAAGTGACCTGTCTTAGCCTCGTCACTACTTCGTCGAGATTTGGCTCGACACTTACTGGGTACATGGGGTCAGTTGTATTCATACTACACTCCGCACTTCTTGTGCAGATACCGGAGTTGGTCCCAATGGCGTACTGATCGGGTCAAAGCCTGCACTACTATTGAGCAGCGAGGATGGTCGATGCAGTTTTACCCAACAAGGTCGGGATCGAATCCACAGGGATTTAATTGATTTGGAATTAGGTTTATATCTAAGTCTAGATGCGTGTTTTGTTCCTAATTATGTTTCCACACATTTTGGTTTTGATTCTACTTCTACTTCTATTCTATTCTATGCAATGATTAAAACTAAGTACAATATTTTTTATGTTGGTTTTCAAGTGTTTAAAAGGACTAGGGTAGTGGCTTCCGCCTAGGTGGACATATAACGGGTAGCAAGAATCTAGGGAAAGCTTGATTAATTTGGGGTCATAATATAGCTATCACACCCAAGTACTCACCCTATATCTCTCGATAGTTTGAGTGATTTTGTCCAATTTGGCTTTCTCAAGTCCAAATGGGTATTCATGCAAGTCATGTGATATTAGCTCAAATCGGGTATTACTATCTCTAGGTTTAACCCTTTAATTGGGGTTATCAATTTCTTGAGTTCACCCCAATTCCTTGTTAGCCTAATTTTTCTAGACTTAATCCCTTTTTCTCAAGAAGAAACCAAGTCATAAAGGCATGAATCAGTGTTTGCAACCATTAATTATATAATTCTAGCAAGAACTAGGCTAAATATCACTAACCCATAAATATTCAAGCCCTAAAATTCAGTACCCATAAAATACCCATACTAGGGTTGGATCACAACCCTAGCTATGGGTCTAGCTACTCATAGCAATAGCAGAAATAAAAGATGAAAAGAAGAAAAAATTCATAATAATAGATTAAAAGATGAAAATCTAATATTAAAAGGTGAATTTAATACAAAATATCCCAAAAGAGAAGTTCCAGCCGTCTCACGTGCTCAACAAATACACAACATAACCTAAAAATGACAAAAAGTTATATTTATACTAAGCTAAAATTTTTGGACAAAAATACCCCTGCGGAGGTTACGCGGCCGCGTAATTCTGGCCGCGGCCGCACTCCTGCTTTAGCGGCCGCGTAATTCTGATCTCGGTCCGTGTTCTTCACTTCTGGATCTGGGTTTCGCGAACCGCATAATTCCCATCGCGGTCGCATAGGAGAATTCTGTGGCCACATAATCTTGACGCGGACCGCACTTCTTGTTTTAGCTTAAAATGTAAGCTCTCTGAACTTCAGCAACTGCGGTCCGTGTAATTCCAATCGCGGTCGCACAAGGACTTTCGCGGCTGCACCTTTTTGACGCGGTCCGCGTTCATGTTTTAGCCCAAAAATCCATCTCTTTGAATCTTCCTTTTGCAGACCTCGAATTAGTGCTCGCAACCGCGTTGTAGCTTTCGCGACCGCACAATATTTGTGCGGTCCGCGTTTCATATCTTTTGGCCCAGTCTTGATTTTTGTTCAAGTTTTGACTCCTTTATGAGTTGATTATGACTCATTTGGCTCATTTTGAACAATCCCTGCAAGCAAGCATATTATATTAGTTTTCGGGAATACCTTCACTCATTTTTGGCCCTAAACACAAGTAAAAGAAAGCAAATAACAGGTTAAAATCCCTACTTATCACGTACAATAGATTTGCTCGGATTCAACTATTCGAAGGAGACTTGAGATATCACTTCATGGCGTTCGCAGTTTTGAAGTCCCCTTCCACTTTATCGTAGTTGTGTATTTCTTTCAGACAACTTCATTTCCATTCAGACCTTTATTTGTATTATTCTAGTAGCTCGTGCACTTGTGAAACCAATTCTGGGATGGTATTTAGACATCGCTATTATTATGGATTATTCACTTTATTTCCGCATTTGTTTCTTTGTTATTAATTAATTTAAAATTATTTTAAAATGGCTAATATTATTCTAACGTTGGCTTGCCTAGCAAGTGAAATATTAGGCGCCATCACGGTCCCGAATGTGAGAATTTTGGGTCGTGACAAGTTGGTATCAAAGCACTAGGTTACATAGGTCTCACAACTCACGAGCAAGCTTAGTAGAGTCTGAAGGATTTGTACGGAGACGTCTGTACTTATCTTCTAGAGGCTATGGAGTTTAGGAACAATTTCACTTTTATTCTACTCTGTCGTGCGATGTTATTCTATCATTGACAATTGAACTCTTCTATTCTTGTCCTCTTACAGATGGCGAGAACAAGCACTGCCTCTACAGCCGGACAAGAGGCAGAGCCCCCAGTGACAGCTATGACTAGGGGCAGAGGCCGAGGTAGAGACAAAGGCAGAGCTCAATCTAGAGCTTGAGCAGCATCACATGTTGTAGAACCTCGGGTGGATTTAGAAGCGGAGGTTCCAACTCAGACGGTACCTGTTGGACCAGTTCAGGTTCCGGAAGGATTCATAGCTACTCCAGTACTTCAGGACGCTCTAGTTCGTTTGGTGAGTCTTATGGAGGGTGTGGTCCAAAATGGTACATTTCTAGTGGCACCAGCAGTCTCACGGGCTGGGAGGAGGAGCACAAACTCCCACTATTCCCGCTCATGGGCAGACAACTCCCCAGTATCAGGCTCCAGTAGCCCATCTAGTTGGGGTAGTTCAACCAGTTGTTACAGCACAAGTCGATGATAGGCCTGCTTTGTCTTCTGAGGCTTTGTTGAGGTTGGACAAGTTTACCAAGCTATTTCTAATCCATTTCAGTGGTACACCTTCTGAGGACCCACAGGATTTCTTGACCGCTGCTATGAAGTATTACAGAACATGGGGATAGGCGAAAACAATGGGGTTGATTTTGCTGTGTTTTAGATGATTGGTTCCGCCATAGGTGGTGGAAAGATTATGTATTTACTAGACCAGTTGGTTCGCCTACACTTACTTGGGAGCAGTTCTCACAGCTATTTCTAGAGAAAATCCTCCCTATTACATTGCGAGAGGATTACCGCAAGCAGTTTGAGCGTCTCCAGTAGGGCAGTATGTGAGTCAGTCAGTATGTGACCCGTTTTGTAGATCTAGCCCGTCATGCTCTTCTTCTGCTTCCTACCGTGAGAGAGGGTGAGGAGGTTCATTGGTGGACTCGTTCAACCTATCAAGCTACAGATGGCCAAGAAGACCGGGAGTGTGATTTATTTTCATACGGATGCTAATGTCTCCAAGCGGATCGAGATGGTTCTTTCACAGGAGAGAGGGCCAGTGTAAGATAAAAGGCCCCATCATTTTGGTAATTTCAGAGGCGCCTCATCTGGAGACAGGAGTACTTATGGTAGGGGTCATCCTCCCAGGACATTTTATTCAGCACTTCAGACTTCTCATGGTGCTTCAGGGAATCAAGGTCCTTATGTTCCTTACCATGGACAACCAGCATTCAGTGCACATCTAACTCCTATCAGTGAATCACCACTCCAGAGTCACTATGACGGTTATCCGACTCGTTCGGGTCAGCTTCAGCTTCAGCAACCATGACAACATGATGGGTGTTATGAGTGTGGGAACATGGGTCATATCATGAGGTATTGCCCTAGGTAGTCGAGAAACAGATCTCAGCAAGATTCTCGTGCCATCATACCGGCACTCGTTGCTCCACCGCCCGCCCGGCCAGCTAGGGGCAGGGGTCAGACAGTTAGAGGTGGAGGTTAGGTTGTTAGAGGTGGAGGCTAGCTAGTTAGGGGCCGTGCCAGAGATACAGCTCCGAGTGGTGGGGCCCAGCCCTAAATTTATGTTTTTCCAATTAGGCCTGAGGCCGAGTCATCCGATGCTGTGATCACAGGTATTGTTCCAGTTTGCCATAGAGATGCTTCAGTTTTATTTGATCCAGGATCTACTTATTCTTATGTGTCCTCCTACTTTACTTCATATTTGATTGTGCCTCGTTATTCTCTGAGTGCTTCTATGTGTGTGTGTCTACACCGGTGGGAGATTCTATTATCGTAAATCATGTCTATCGTTCGTGTGTGGTTACTATCGGGAGTCTTGAGACTAGCATAGATCTTCTACTTCTTGATATGGTAGATTTTGATGTCATCTTGGGTATGGATTGGTTGTCACCTTATCATGCTATATTGGACTGGCATGCCAAAACGGTGACCTTAGCCATGCCGGGGTTACCTCGAATAGAGTAGAAAGGGACTCTTGGCCATTCCGCCAGCAAGGTTATCTCTTAAGTGAAAGCTCGGTGTATGGTCGAGAAGGGGTGTCTAGTTTATTTGTCTTATATTCGAGATCCTAATACGTATGTTACTTCTATGGACTCAGTACCAGTTGTTCATGAATTTCCAGAAGTATTTCCTGCAGATTTGCCGAGGATGCCACCCGACAGAGATATTGACTTCTGTATTGATTTGGCTCCGGCACTCAGCCCATTTCTATTCCACCATACTGTATGGCCCCGCCGTAGTTGAAAGAATTGAAGGAGAAGTTACAAGAATTTCTTGATCAGGGATTCATTAGACCTAGTGTCTCACCCTGGGGTGTACCAGTGTTTTTTGTAAAGAAAAAAAATGGTTCAATGCGGATGTGTATAGATTATCGGCAGTTGAACAAGCCTACTATCAAGAACAAGTATCTATTGCCAAGAATTGATGACTTATTCGATCAGCTTCAGGGTGCCAAGGTGTTTTCAAAGATCGATTTAAGGTCTGGTTACCATCAGTTGAAGATTAGGGCATCCGATGTTCCTAAGACAGCTTTTCAGACTCGGTATGGGCATTACGAATTCCTAGTGATGTCATTTGGGCTAACAAATGCCCCAACATCATTTATGGATTTGATGAATCAGGTATTCAAGCCCTATTTGGATTCGTTTGTGGTGGTATTGATTGATGATATCTTGATTTACTCCGGCAGTCGAGAGGAGCATGAGAAATATCTTTGGATTGTGCTTCACATTTAGAAAAATAATCAGTTATATACCAAATTTTCAAAATGCGAATTTTGGTTAGACTCAATTGCCTTTTTGGGGCATGTTGTATCGGCAGAAGGCAGAAAAGTGGATCCTAAGAAGATTAAGGTAGTTCAGAATTTACCTAGACCTACTTCACCTACAAAGATCCGGAGTTTCCTGGGGTTAGCAGGTTACTACCGTCGGTTCGTGGAGGGGTTTTCATCCATAGCATCCCCAATGACCAAATTGACCTAGAAGGATGCCACATTCAGATGGTCAAACGAGTGTAAGTTGAGCTTTCAGAAGCTCAAGACTGCTTTGACTACGACGCTAGTGTTGGTATTGCCCACAGATTCAGGATCTTATAAGGTGTATTCTGATGCATCTCGCATTGGGCTTGGTGTAGTATTAATGCAAGATGGCAGAGTGATTGTATATGCGTCGCGGCAGTTGAAGGTTCATGAGAAAAATTACCATGTTCATGACTTAGAATTGGCAGCCATTGTTCATTCGCTGAAGATTTGGAGGCATTACCTTTACGGTGTCTCGTGTGAGGTATTCACTGATCATCATAGTCTACAGTATCTGTTCAAACAAAAAGCTCTCAATTTGACGCAGAGAAAATAGTTGGAGCTATTGAAAGACTATGATATTACCATTTTGTATCAACCCAGAAAGGCCAATGTGGTGGCTGATGCTTTGACTTTGGCTAATCAGTTCGTGAGGTTAGATATTTTGGAGTCTAGTCAGATCATAGCTTGCACAGTTGCTCAATCTTCCTTGTATGAGCGTATTAGAGAGTGACAGTATGATGATCCTCATTTGCTTATCCTTAAGGACACAGTGCGGTACGGTGGTGCCAAGCAGGTTGTCGTGGGAGATGATGGAGTTTTGAGGATGCAGGGTCGTATTTGTGTGCCTAATGTGGATGGGCTTCGTGAATTAATTCTTAAAGAGGCCCACAACTCCCGGTATTCTATTCATCTGGGTGCCGCCAAAATGTATCAAGATTTGCAGCAATATTATTTGTGGAGGAGAATGAAGAAGGATATAGTTGTATATGTAGCTCAGTGTCTAAATTGTCAGCAAGTCAAGTACAAGCATCAGAGACCTGGTGATTTACTCCAGAAGTTAGAAATTCCTGAGTGGAAGTGGGAGCGTATCACTATGGATTTTGTTGTTGGACTCCCGCGGACTCAGAAGAAGTTCGATGTAGAATGGGTAATTGTGGACAGGTTGACTAAGTCAACACATTTCATTCCAGTAGCAGTTACCTATTCTTCAGAGTGGTTAGCGGAGATTTACATCTGCGAGATTGTCCGCCTTCACGGTGTGCCCATGTTTATCATTTTTTATTGAGGTACGCAGTTCACCTCGCACTTCTGGAGGGTTTTACATCGTGAGTTGGGCACGCAGGTTGAGTTGAGTACAACATTTCATTCTCAAACGGACAGACATTCTGAGCGTACTATTCAGATATTGGAAGATATGCTTCGCGCTTGTGTTATAAACTTTGGAGGTTCTTGGGATCAGTTCTTCACACTTGTGAAATTTGCCTATAATAACAGCTAGCAGTCGAGCGTTGATGGTAGGCTATAATTTCATATTTTAGTCGATTATTACATTCCAATTTAGTGCACTTTAGTTGAGTTTGAGCTTTAATCGCTAGTGTTTTGCACTAATTGTGTGTTTTATGCCTTGTAAGAGTGATTCCGAGCTATGTAGATGTTATGGAATGAATTCAACTGATTTGGAGCTCTCAATTCTGAGTAAAAGCCCAAGGAATTAAGCCGGGATCGTGTTCGGGGATCAACGGATGATAGTTAAGAACGAACCAAAAATCGAGTAGGCATATTGCGCAGCGTATAGTAAAATGTACATAACTTTTCGCTCGGAACTCCCTTTTGGCTTCACAATATATTGTTGGAAATATAATTCAAAGGGATACAACTTTCATGTTTTACGTTTTCTCAAATTCCCAACAGAACAGGGTGAAACATGCGCGGCCGCGCACTGGCCGCGCATAAGGGGCAGAATGGTGTGCAAAGTGCGCGACCAGGTGCGGGGTCGCGCATGTGCTGTCCGGGAAAAGTACTATGTCGCTAAGAAAGGGTATTTTCGTCCGGTATTTATTTTGAGGGCATATTAAATACCCCAAAACACCATTTTTGACATACCTTTGACATACCAAAGACTTAGGGAAGCTTTGGAGAAGAAGGAGAAGCAAGAGCGTAGGGATTTCATTCTTCCTTCCTCACTCAAATCCGGGTTTGGATGGTATTTATGTTTTCCTCTACTTTTATTTCATTTGTAAAGAACTTTTCTATGTCTATGGAGTAGAACCTTTTGGGTTGTGATGGATTTAGTGTATTGATGGTTGTTTGTGGATTATAACTCTATTTTTATGTATTTGAATAGTTTTGGGAAGATTTAATTGTTGCATCTATGTTCACTTGTTCTTGTAATCAAAAGAGGCATAACTTGTGATATATTTGCACTATGTTGTTGGTTGAGTTCTTAAATTCTTCTAAGTAATCGAAAGAGGTTAGTTGAATCCTTGATTAAACCTAGTTAGGAGGATAATTGAAAGAGGTTCTCCTAAAGACCAATCCATTACGAATTCTTGCATATCTTCACCGAGCTTAAATTGGTTCATATTGTGAGGTTGAAACTTAATCGAGAGAGGAGTTTCTACTAAATATTTGTACTGATAATTGAGTGAATTCGAGACTCACTTGAACATTAAAAGTGAATTATATAGAGTTAGATCCTGAACAATTATCTTGCACCTATCCTATCAACCCATATTTTTTCCCATTGATAACTTTCTTGCTTACCTTTGCTGAGATTGTCATTAGTTCATTAGTCAATAGTTTAGGTTCTTATTTAGTTTTAATTTTAATTGTATGAATCTCAATTGTTGATCCTCTCTGATAGCAATCGAGCTACGAACTACGAGAATACTGTTTAAATCCAATCCCTGTGGAGACGATAATTATGCTATATTATCTTTGACTAGCGAGCATAATTTAAGTGTGTGTTTTGCGCTCGTCACATTCAGATGGCTCTGTATGAAGCATTATATGAGAGGCGATGTTGTACGCTAGTTGGCTGGTTTGAAACGGAAAAGGCTCGGTTGTTGGGTACCAATTTGGTACATGATGCCTTGGATAAGGTCAAGATTATTCAGGAACGACTTCGCATAGCTCAGTCTAGGCAAAAGAGTTATGTCGACCGTAAAGTTCGTGACGTTGCATTCATGGTTGGAGAAAGAGTATTGCTTTGGGTTTCACCTATGAAAGGTATAATGAGATTTGGAAAGAAGGGCAAGCTGAGCCCTAGGTATATCGGGCCCTTTGAAATTCTTGAAAGGGTGGGTGAAGTAGCCTACAGGCTTGCGCTACCAGCTAGTTTATCAGCAGTTCATCTGGTGTTCCATGTATCCATGCTCCGAAAATACCATGGCGATCTGTCCTATGTATTAGATTTAAGCTCAGTCCAATTGGACAAAGATTTGACTTATGAGGAAGAGCCGGTAGCTACTCTAGCCCGGCAGGTCCGACAGTTGAGGTCTAGGAGTTATCCTTCCGTTCGGGTGCAATGGAGAGGTCAGTCGATTAAGGAAACTACCTGGGAGTCTGAGTCAGATATGCAGAGTAGATATCCACACCTTTTCACCAGCTCAGGTAATTTTCTAATTCCGTTAAATGACGAATGTTTATTTTAGATGTGGAGAATGTGATGATCCAATATGTTATCTTTAATTTTAAACATTCATTTCTATATTCTCAGACCTCGAATAGCACCCTTCAACATCCCTTGACTTGCGGGCGTAGTCCGTAAATTTTTCCGGAATGTTTTTGTGTGAAATATTGATTAAAATGTGAAATGGAGTTTCAAAACTCATTTGAGTTGACTTCGATCAACATTTTGAGCAAACGGACCCGGATCAGAATTTTTACAGTTCCTGTAGGTCCGTATCGTGATTTGGGACTTGGGCGTATGCCCGGAATCGAATTTGGAGGTCCCTACCTCGAATTATCGCCATTTAACAGAAACTAGAAATCTAAAGCCTAAAGATTTCCAAAGTTTGACCGTGAATTTGACTTTATCAATATCGGACTCGGATTGAGATTTTGAGAGTTGGAATAGCTCTATTATGTCATTTATGACTTGTGCACCAAATTTGAAATCATTCTGGATTCATTTAATACGTTTCAGTGCGGGTTTTGTAAAGTGTGAATTATAATTTTGAGGTTATTTGACGTGATTTGAGACTCTGAGTAAGTCTGTATTATGTTACAGGACTTGTTGGAATATTTGGTTGAGGTCCCGAAGGCCTCGAGTGGATTTCGGATGGTTAACGGAATTTAATTTGGATATTCTAGAATGTTTCGACGTCGTTTCTTCAAGAAAAAGTGGTATAAAATTAAGAAAATAAGATCCAAGTTCAGTTTTAATTGAAGCATTAGATCCGTATTGAAATTTCGGAGCCATAGCAAAAAGAATCGTCAAATTCGGACATCGTATGAGAGAGTTATGCCCATTTCCGTGTGAGGAAAGATTTTCCGTCGTCGCTAGCGCCCAGGGTAGCGTGGGGCGCAAGCTCTAGCACTGAGAATTGTTGGGGTTCTGGAAACTGCGCCACAGGCAGAGGCCCAAGCTACCTGTGGCATTCGAAAACAGCAGAGGCTCTATAAACGGGCTTTTTTTTCATTTTTTGACAAAAATAGAGTTGGGGAGCTCGATTTAGGCGATTTTTGGGTGATTTTCACGGGAAAATACTGGGGTAAGTGTTCCTTATCCAATATTGATTATATTTCATGATTCCATACTCATTTACATTATGAATCCGTGAATTTATGAAAGAAAAATCAAATTTTTATAAAATCTTCCAAAAAAGTAAAATGAAGATTTGAAGGTCAATCCGATGTCGGAATTCGATAATTTTTGTATGGTTGAACTCGTATCGGAACGGGTGTTCAAATTTCGTGAGTTTTTCTGGAATTTGAGACATGGGTCCCATTGTCGATTTTAAAATGAATTTCGGATTTTAATCCGAAAAATTAGTAAATTCATATGGAATTAATTCCTACGATTCGTGTTGAGTATATTGAATTGTTTGTGACTAGATTTGAAGCTTTCGGACATGAATTCGCGAGGCAAAGGTTTATTGGAATCTTGAATTTGGTTACGAAGCGAGGTAAGTGTCGTGATTAACCTTGACTTGAGGGAATAGAACCCTTGAATTATTTGTTATGTGAAATTCATGTGAACGGTGGATAGGCGAGGTGACGAGTGTCTATAAGTTGTCAAATTAATTGTTTGCCTAATTATTTGAAAATTACAAATTATTTTAAATCATAAATTAATTATTTTATTAATTATTTCTCTCATATTCCTTACTCAATATTATGCCTTGAATCCATGTTATAATTGTTACATGCTTATTTGATTTATGTGACTTAATTGCTACTTGACATTTAGTATACTTATTATTAAATTGCATATTTCCTCCTTAATTTTCACAATTAATTGCTACTTGTTATCACTTATTTCTAAATAAATCATAATTATTGTATGTTTGTTGTCTTATAATTTCATATTAATTGATGCATTTATTGGAGTAATTTCTTTATAAGAATTGGTAAATTATATTATTTGAGGAGCGGGTTGCACGCCGCAATAGAAATGAAAGTGAATTGGAGGAGCGGGTTGTACGCCGCAACATAATTGATTGAAATGAATATATTGGAGGATCGGGTTGCACGCCGCAACAGGATTGATTGAAAATATATATTAAGGATCGGGTTGCACGCCACAGCGGGATTAAATGAAATGAATACATTGTGGGATCGGGTTGCACGCCGCAACGAAATTGAATATGAATATATTGTAGGATCGGGTTGCACGCCGCAACGAAAACTGATTTAAATAATAATTGGTTATGACTGCCGAGTTGGCTTCAACTGTTGAATTGAGTTACATGTTTTATTTCTATTATTGTTGTTATTATTATTATTACGCAGGTTAATGTAAATGACCTGCCTTAGCCTCGTCACTACTTCATCGAGGTTAGACTCAGCACTTACTGGGTACATGGGGTCGGTTGTACTCATACTACACTCCACACTTCTTGTGCAGATACCGAAGTTGGTCCCAGTGGCGTACAGTAGATTTGCTCGAATTCAACTATTCGCAGGAGACTTGAGGTATTACTGCATGGCGTTCGTAGTTCTGAAGTTCCCTTCCACTTTATCGTAGTTGTGTATTTCTTTCAGACAGCTTCACTTTCATTCAGACCTTTATTTGTATTATTCTAGTAGCTCGTGCACTTGTGACACCAGTTCTGGGATGATATTTAGACATTGCTATTATTATGGATTATTCACTTTATTTCAGACTTCATTTCCGCATTTGTTTCTTTGTTATTAATTAATTTAAAATTATTTTAAAATGGCTAATATTATTCTAACGTTGGCTTGCCTAGCAAGTGAAATGTTAGGCGCCATCACGGTCCCGAAGGTGGAAATTTCGGGTCGTGACATTTTCTCAAAAGTGTTTTTCAGAAAAAAGCTTTTAGGGATACGTTACTTTTTCTGTTTCTCAAAACCTGCTTCTGCTTCTACTCAAAAGTATTTTTTTCCTTCTAAAAGCTTACCAAACATCTAAACTTTGGAGAGAAAAAATTACTTTTCGCAAAAAAAGTAATTTTGGCCAAAAAGAAGCTTGACCAAGCTTCTAAAATCAGCTTATTTTGATAAGTGTTTTTTCTCAAAATAATACTTTCAACAGGCATGGTACGAGAGGAAAGAGACCAGCCTTAGGCCTCTTCAGCTAATAGATGCGTCAAAGACCGTTGCCAGTTACTGCTAGTCGCAAACAAGCCCTTCCCGTCTGGGCTTACGGGAACCCACACACATGAGTACAGTAAACCCGGGTCCCCGTCTAGAACCACACGTACAAGTTTCCCTGCATTTTCTCTAAAGTACTTTTGGTGAAAAACAGTTATTGTTTGGCTAATTCATTTGAAAAGCACTTATGAGCAGCCAAAGACGAAGCCAGGATTTGAAGCTTATGGGTTCGGGATTCTAATCATTTTTAAGTTACTAGGTTCTAAATTAATAATTTGTACATATTTAATAAATTTTATCGAACAAATACAGGGTTTCAACCAAAGTTACTGGGTTCGGCCAATCCCGTAACTCGCTCTCTAGCTCCGCCCCTGTGAGCAGGAACTAATGTTTGGCTAGCCTTTTAAAAATGTGCTTTTAAGTGTATTTTTTTCGAAAGTGCTTTTCAAAAAAATACTTTTAGGGAGAAACTATTTTTTTCTGATTCTCCAAAATTGCTTCTGCTCTAGAAGCTTGGCCAAACATTTTAATTTTGAATAAAAATATTTTTTTTTAAAAATACTTTTGCTCTCGGAGAAGCTTGGCCAAACAAACTAATAGAAGATACTATTTGCAATGGGTATCCTGTGACATGATTTCCGAGGCCTATGATAAGGCAAGTCAAGTAGGGTTGATTTCCGAGGCCTATGAAAAGGCAAGTCAAGTAGGGTTGGGGCGTATGTTTTGTGCCCTTTGGTGTATGTTGCAACATCTATTTAACTACGTTCTCAAATTAACGTGCAAATTAATACTAATTGGGTGCTTGGACATTAATAAACTTGTATTACGCAGCGCTGATATTCATCCAATTTTTCGTGCCTAAATTGGTTTTCACTTGAATTCGGAAATGTATCCTTTCTCAATAAAATAAGACACATAAGATGAAACAGAGAAAGCAACTAAAATCATAGGCTTGAAGTGCCAACAACCTTGCTACCCACTGGCATATGGGCCCATGGACCTAACTATAGTTAATTAGAAAAATAACATTGTATAGCCACTGTAAAAATAATAGTCAAATAATATATAAAATTTATATATTTTTTGTATATATATACATTCCGTATGTTATATACAAATTTTATACATTTGTTTGGCTACCAAATGTAAATAGTTTCTGTCGCGGGCTAAAAGTTACCCCTTTTTTATTTCACTATCAGACAATTTTGTGGAGTGGACAACACTAAGGTTATGGGCTTATGGGGAAATGAATTGGCCCAATTTTAAAATTAGGAAGTGATTCGATGAGGAATTGGATGAAAATTAAAAGAAGAATTAACCCAAATAACCGCTCACACTAGCACTTAAACTAAAAATAGCTCGTGAATATATAATATATGTATAATTTATATATTGCATATGTATAATTGTGTATAATTAATATATAATCTATGTATATACCTAGAAAAAGTAAATAATTAATATGACCGGCTATATGTGTAAAAATCCCAAATTTAAAACAAAGAAGAAGAAAAGGATGATATGTTAGGGAGAAAAAGGTTCGATCGGATTAGTCCAACACGCACATCTTCTAAGTACAATTCGTTGGTCAAAGAGTTACAAACTTAGATCACATATCACTTGTAATCAAAAATTTTATAGTAAATCCACCGCGATACATAAAATAATCTTATTTTAAAAATTATTTTCTCAAAAAAGTATTTTTGGTGCGAAATAATTTATATTTGATTAATCAATTTGAAAAGTACTTTTGAGCAGTAATACGTGTGTGATCAAACTTATGTATTTTTTTCAAAAGTGCTTTTGGGGAGAATCAATTTTTTTTGCTTATCAAAAAATGCTCATGAATCTACTCAAAAGCATTTTTTCTCTTCTAAAAGTTTAGCCAAACACCATAACTTTAGAAAGAATAAAAAATACTTTAGCCAAAAATAATACTTCTGGCCAAACAGGATATAATATTCTCTTGGGTGGAGGGTGGGGATAAATACTTAATTTCATGCTGACCAAGTAATTACTTGATTAGATAAATATGTCAAACTGTGTTATTACCTCCAATTACCTCCCAATCCAATTATTTGGTGGCTTTCCAAACAAACCTAAATTGGTTTACGTTACACAATTATGAAGTCTTCCACTATAGTTTTGAATCTACCAATCAAGAATATTTACATAAGACAAAGTGTGTGTGTATATTTGTTTATGCAAGATCCTGCCGGCTGCAGAGATACTACATTAATTGCCTCCATGACTTGTATTTCCTATTGGCATTATAACTAAATTAAGATTCATCAGTAATCGCGACAAAATTTAGGTAAACGTAATTAATTCTAAGTAAAGATTCCAAAGTAATAATGAGAAGTGATGGGAGCAAACTTAAATTGTACTTAGTTGGCAAATAATTTGTCCGTGAGTTTGGGACTGTTAAACTACACACTTCTCGTGTTAATTAAATAAACTTAAATTCAAAATTTTTAAAAAATATTGTAACATGATACTCTTAATTAGTACACATGATCATTAATTTCTTGAACACTACAGCACATGTTTGGTTGTTTTGGCGTGCTAAACTTCTGAAATTTAACTAAACAAACAGCAGAATTCATCATTAGAAGAGCATAAATACCACCCTAATATAATATGTTAAATACTAAATTGAACCTATAAAATTTAAATTCTAAATTAGCTTTTGTTAATATGTATAGCTAGAAAGAGAGATAAAATGGTCATTATGCATCTATTTAAGCTTACTCTACAATAAAGTTTTACAGAACTTGTAGCTGGAGATGGAAAGTTTGGTACTCATTCGATCTCAAAGGTTAACCGTTTTGGCAAATTGAAATTATTCTAAAGTATATGATCAGAGGATTTAGAAAAAACAAGACGCATTATATTACTCTTTTTCAAATTTACCCTTACAGTCTTACTGCCTCAGTTAGTGGAGTGTTAATTGAGCAATACATTTAACCAAGAGATAAATGGCACTCCCCCGTTCCAATTTATTTGGTATTATTTGACTCGGCACGAACTTTAAAAAAAGTAAAGATTCTTTTGAAACTTATGGTATTAAACATGTCATAATATTTGTATAGTTATAAAAGTTTCTTATAAAAGTAAAATGTGAACGATAAAAATTAAATATTTCTGAATACAAAAATGTACCAATCTTTTGAGCAACGAGTTAGTAAGGATATAATACCAAACAAATTGAAACAGAAAGAATAGTTAAGACAAATCTTCTTATGGTTAAGGTAATTAAATATATTTCTTAACGAACATGTAAAAACTTTAGAAGAGAAATAATATGCAAATGAAGTATAAAAGCCTAATTAAGAATGCATTTAATTTAGCGATATTTATAACACTTCAATAATCAATGACGCTTCTCATTCAGGTGAAACAGGAGTAAATTTCATAGGTGGTCATTCAACTTTGTGCTCATTAATTACCTAAAAGTTATTTTTCTTTCTTTTGTTACGTAAAAGTCATTCAACTTTATGTTTATTACCCAAAAGTTACTTTTTTTTCTTTTATTACACAAAATTATTTTACTATGCTCTAGTTATCTGTAACGACCCGGCCGATCGTTTTGAGAGTATTAGCCCCGAACTCTTAATTATTGCTTCATCTACTTCATTTTGGATTTTGTGACTTGCCGAAAAGTTTTATTTTTGATTTCGGAGTGCAATGAGGCACATAGTCTCTGAAATGAAAGTTTAAGTAATAGAAATCAACCATAGTTTGAATTATGTGAAGACGACTCCGGAATGGAGTTTCGTCAGTTCCAATAGTTCCGTAGGGTAATTTTAGTTTAAGAAGCGTGTTTGGATGTTGAATTAGAGGCCCGTAGGTCATTTTAATGCCGTTTGGCAAAAGTTGAAAATTTGATGATTTTTGGAAAGTTTGACCGGGAATGGACTTTTTGATATCGGGTCGGATTCAGATTAAGGAAGTTGAAATAGGTCCGTAATGTCAATAATAATTTGTGTGCAAAATTTGAGGTCAATCGGACTTCATTTGATAGGTTTCGACGTCGGATGTAGAAGTTTGAAACTTTGAAGTTCATAAGGCTTGAATCGAAGAGTAATTCGTATTTTCAGCGTTGTTTGATGTGATTTAAAGGCTCGACTAAGTTCGTGTGATATTTTATGACTGGTTGGTATATTTGGTTGAGGTTCCGGGGGCCTCGGGTGAGTTTCGGATGGTTAACGGATTATTTTTGGACTTAGAAGATTTTTTGGTGTTGGGCTGGTTCTGGTGTAATCGCACCTACGTAAGGCTGACAACAGGTGCGAGCTCGCAGAAGCGAGCTAAGGAGCACATAAGCGGGATTTGAGGATGTGGCAGGGATCGTAGGTGCGAGGAAAATACCGCATCTGCGAGCCCGCAGATGCGCTTCAAGGTCCGCAGAAGCGGAGAGTGAGCTGGGAGGGGGAGTTCGCAGAAGCGGACAATGTTCGCAGGTGCATCCTTTCGATCGTAGAAGCAGACCCAAGTATTTTAAGTCAAGTCTGCACCTGCGATGGAAATTCCGCAGGTGCGGCGTCGCAAGTGTGACTGTGGGTCCGCAGGTGCGAGATCACTGGGCAGAAAAGGGAAAAATTTTGAGGGTTTGATCTCATTTTTACTTTGGGACTTTGAGAGCTCGGATTAAGGCGATAATTTGAAGGATTTTCATAGGAAACCATTAGGTAATGATTCTTAACTCATTTTTGATTAAATTCCACTAATCTATCATTAATCTTTTCATTTAATTAAGAATTTGAGTTGAGAAATTTGGGGGGAAAGTTGGAAAGTTCCTCAACCGAATTTTGGGATTTTGATTGAGATTTTAATATCGGATTTGAGTAATTTTAGCATGGGTGAACTCGTGGTTGAATGGGTGTTCGTATTTCGTGACTTTTATCCGATTTTGAGACGTGGGCCTGGGTCGATTTTTTGGGGCGATTTTTCGATTCTTTGCTAAAGTCATAGATTTATTATTTAAATTAGTTTCTCGTAGTTGTATTCATGATATTTAATTGCTTTTGGTTAGATTTGGTCCGTTCGTAATTGAAAAATCGAGGGAAAAGCATCCTTATCGATTGATTGAGCGATATTTGAGGTAAGTGACTTGTCTAACTTTGTGTGGAGAAAATTCCCTTAGGATTTGGTACTGTTGTAACAATATGTGATATATGAGCGCCGTGTACGCGAGGTGACAAGTGCGCACACGGGCTAATTGTTGAAATTTCAGTTCTTTCTGAGCTGTCTTCTTTTAAATTCCTTAACTGAGTTGCCTTAGCATATGTAGTGATTATGTTTAGCCTAGTATCGCATGTCTACGTGCCTTAACTCTTACTTGCAATTTGTGCAGCATGCTTAGGTGAAATTCACGCTTTCCTTGATATGAAATAAATCTTTAACCGCAAGATTCTTGCTGTAAACTCGTTGTTCCTTCGATTAACTACTGCATATTTACTTTGGGACTACGAGGCGGTTCTTCGGGAGATCCCCCTGTACTGCATATTTACTGTGGGACTACGAGGCAGTTTCTCGGGAGATCCCCTTGTACTGCATATTTACTTTGGGACTACGAGGCGGTACCTCGGGAGATCTATCCCCCTGTCCGGCATATTTTTATTTGGGACTACGAGGCGGTACCTCGGGAGTGCCCTGTTCTTTACCTCTATTTACTGTGCTGATATTTTCTAAAACTTCTTATTGTTTAAATTCTTAGTCATTTCAAAAATATTATTATATCTTCTGCCTTACTTTTCTTTTAAACCAGTAGGGCCCTGACCGGACCTCGTCACTACTCTACCGATGTTAGGCTTAGCACTTACTTGGTACCGTTATGGCGTACTCATACTACACTCTGCACATCTTTTTGTGCTGATTTAGGTTCTTCCCACTAGAGCAGATACCAGTGAGTTGGACCGTACGTGGAGACTCCAAGGTATATCTGCCAGCATCCGCAAACCTCGGAGTCCCCCTCTATACTTACTATGTTATTTTTCCTTATTTTCTTTAGACTCTCATGTATAGAGACATTTAGTATTTGCTCTTAGAAGCTTGTGACTTGTTTCCACCGGTTTTGGGAGTTGTAGTTATTGAATGGCAGTTTCATATTTATATATCATGAGTTGAGAATGGAGTTCAGTTTATTATTCATTGGTTTCATAAATTTTAACCTAGTCTTAGAGACTAGGTTCCATTACGACGTCCTACGGGAGGGGGTGGGGGGAGGAATGAGATCGTGATAAGTTGGTATCAGAGCTCTAGGTTCAAAGGTGTTATAAGTCACAAGCAGGTTTAGTAGAGTCTCGCGGATCGGTACGGAGACGTATATACTTATCTTTGGGATGTTATGGAACTGTTAGGAAAAGTTTCACTTTCTTTGATTCTTTATCATGCGAGATTTTGGTTTCGAATTCTAAAATTCTGTCTTTCTATTCTCTCATAGATGGTGAGGACACGTACAGCTGGATCAAATGACCAGACACCTGCGCCCCCTGCTAGAGCCGTGAGAGGCCGGAGCCGGGGTAGAGGCCGAGGACGTCCACATGGTGCTACCAGAGCAGCCGCACGAGCTGCTATAAAGGAGCCACCAGTAGCTCCAGTTGGAGGGCAGGCACCTGAGACGCCTGTTACTGCACCAGCCCTTCAGGAAACTCTAGCCTAGTTTTTGAGCATGTTCAGCACCTTGGCTCAGGCACGATTGATACCCCTTGCTCCTGCCACATCTCAGGCCGAGGGAGGAGCACAGACTCCCATCGCCGGTACCCCAGAGTAGCGGGTTCAAGTCGACCAGGATCCAGAGATCATACCAATACAGCCGGTAGCTCCAGTTCAGCCCGAGGTTAGGGCAATAGCTTCTAAGGCAGAGCAGCTCAGTCTCGAGAGGTACAAGAAGTACCGGCCAACTACTTTTAGTGGCCTGGCATCAGAGGATGCTCAGGGTTTTCTTGAAGAGTGCCACTGTACCCTTCATACTATGGGTATTGCGGAGACTAGTGGGGTTTCTTTCACTACATTCCAGCTTAGAGGAGCGGCCTATCAGTGGTGGCGCGCATACATGTTGGATTGTCCGGCTGAGGCAGCTTCACTCACTTGGACTCAGTTTTCAGATATGTTCTTGAGGGAGTATTATCCCCAGAGTCTAAGAGATGCTTGGCACGTAGAGTTTGAGCAGTTGCACCCGGGTGCTATGACCGTGTCAGAGTATGCGGTCTGATTCAGTGATTTGGCCAGGCATGCACCAGCCTTGATTGCTATTGTTCGAGAGCGGGTTCGTCGGTTTATTGAGGGGCTCAACCCCAACATCAAATTGAGAATGGCCCGATATTTGGAGATGGATATTGCGTATCAGCAGATAGTGGGGATTGCTAGGAAGTTAGAGGGCATGCTGACTCGGGATAGAGAGGAGAGAGAGGCCAAGAGGTCTCGAGAGTCTGGCACTTACAGTGGTACTCGAGCCCCAGCTACAACTCATCAGGGTAGAGGTTAGATGGGTCGCCCTGTTCATTCAACTCTTCCAGCCACCAGCGGTGCTCCGACCACCACTAGGCCCCAGGATCCTTATTACGCACTGCTAATGTCTAGTGTGCCTTCGGTACGGGGTGCTTCCAGTGGTCAGTCCAGTCGATCAGGCCTGAGCCAGTCACAACAGTCACGTCCTCCGAGAGCTTGTTTTGAGTGTGGCGACACTCGTCATTTGGTGAGGGATTGGCCCAGATTCAGGAGGGTTGCACCTACATAGATTTTTCAGGCACCGCGTGGTCCACCAGGTCCTCAAGCTATGATTACAGCATCAGCTACCACCCCACCTACACAACCAGCTAGAGGTGGAGATCGGAAAGATAGAGGTCGCCCTAGAGGGGGAAGCCAGGCCAGATATTACGCCCTTCCTGCTAGGACAGAGGTAGTTGCATCAGATTCTGTTATCACAGGTATTATCCCAGTCTGTCATAGAGATGCATCAGTTTTATTTGATCTAGGCTCCACTTATTCCTATGTGTCATCTTATTTTGCTTCGTATTTGGGTGTATCCCATGATTCTCTGAGTTCACCCGTTTATGTATCTACACCCGTGGGTGATTCCATTGTGTTTGACCTTGTGTATCGGTTGTGTTTGATTGTTCTTAGTTGTTTTGAGACTATAGACGATTTATTATTGCTCAGTGTGGTGGATTTTGATGTTATTTTGGGTATGTACTGGTTGTCGCCCTATCACGCCATCCTTGACTGTCATTCCAAGACGGTGACGTTGGCTATGTCAGGTCTACTAGAGTGGAGAGGTACCTTGGATCATGTTCCTAGCAGGGTTGTTTAATTTCATAAAGCTCAGTGAATGGTTGAGAAGGGGTGTGATGCGTATCTGGCCTATGTGAGAGATGTTAGTGTTGATACTCCTACCGTCGAGTCAGTTCCGGTAGTGGGGGATTTTGTAGACGTATTTCCAGCGGACCTTCCGAGTATGCTGCCCGACAGAGATATTAACTTTGGCATTAATTTGTTATCGGGCACAGAGCCTATTTCTATTCCACCTTATTGGATGGCCTCAGCATAGTTGAAAGAGTTAAAAGAGCAGCTATAAGAGTTGCTCGATAAGGGCTTCATTCGGCCCAGTGTATCGCCTTGGGGTGCTCCTGTCTTGTTTGTGAAGAAGAAGGATGCTTCTATGCGAATGTGTATTGATTATCGCCAGTTGAACAAGGTTACAGTGAAGAACACGTATCCATTGCCACGTATTGATGACCTATTTGATCAGCTTCAGGGTGCCAGAGTGTTCTCTAAGATTGACTTGCGTTCGGGCTATCATCACTTGAAGATTCGGGAGCCAGATATCACGAAGACTGCTTTTAGGACTCGGTATGGTCATTACGAGCTCCTTGTGATGTCTTTTAGGCTGACCAACGCCCCAGCAACATTCATGCACTTGATGAACAGTGTATTTCAGCCCTATCTTGACTTTTTTGTCATTGTGTTTATTGACGACATTCTGGGGTACTCCCGGAGTCGGGAGGATCATGAGCAGCACCTGAGGACTGTGCTTCAGACCTTGAGAGAAAAGAATTTGTATGTAAAATTTTCGAAGTGTGAATTTTGGTTAGATTCTGTGACATTTTTGGGTCATGTAGTATCGAGTGAGGGGATCAAAGTAGACTCGAAGAAGATTAAAGCAATGCAGAATTGGCCCAGACCATTCTCGATTGTGGAGATCCGGAGTTTTCTTGGCTTGGCGGGGTATTACCGTCGATTTGTAGAGGGTTTCTCATCTATTGCATCGCCTATGAACAGATTGACCCAGAAGGGCGCTCCATTCAGGTGGACCGAAGAGTGTGAGGAGAGCTTTCAAAAGCTTAAGATTGCTTTGACTATATCCTAGTATTAGTGTTGCCTACTGGATCGGGGTCTTATACAGTGTATTGTGATGCGTCGCGTGTTGGTCTTGGTGAGGTGTTGATGTAGGATGATAGGGTGATTGCTTACGCATACAGACAATTGAAGGTGTATGAGAAGAATTATCCTGTCCGCGAACTTGAGTTAGCAGCTATTGTTCATGCCTTGAAGATCTGGCCACACTATTTGTATGGTGTTCCTTGTGAGGTTTTCACCGATCACCGGAGTCTACAATATTTGTTTAAATAGAAGAATCTTAACTTGCGACAGCGGAGATGGTTGGAGTTGCTTAAGGATTATAATATCACCATTCTCTATCATCCCGGTATGGCCAATGTGGTGGTTGATGCCTTGAGTCGCAAGGCGGGGAGTTTGGACAGTTTAGCATATCTACCAGTAGCAGAGAGGCCTTTAGCCTTGTATGTTCAGGCCTTGGACAACCAGTTTGTCAGATCGGATGTTTACAAGCCGAGCAGAGTTTTGGCTTGTGTGGTTTCTCAGTCTTCTCTATATGATCGTATCAGGGAGGGTCAGTATGATGACCCCCATCTGCTAGTCCTTAAGGACATGGTTCAACACGGTGATGCCAAGGAAGTTACTATTGGAGATGACGGTGTATTACGAATGCAGAGCAAGCTATGTGTGCCTAATGTAGATGGTTTGCGTGAGTTGATTCTCTAGGAGGATCACTGTTTGCGGTATTCCATTTGCTAGTGCCGCGAAGAGGTATCAGGATTTAAGGCAACACTATTGGTGGAGGTGGATGAAGAAGGACATAGTGGAATATGTAGCTCGTTTCCTAAATTGTCAACAGGTGAAGTATGAGCATCAGCGACCGGTGGATTGCTTCAGAAGTTAGAGATTCCAGAGTGGAAATGGGAGCAAATCACTATGGATTTCATTGTTGGGCTCCCACAGACTCAAAGGAAGTTCGATGCAGTTTGGGTGATTGTGGATAGATTGACCAAGTCAGCTCGTTTCATTCCTGTGGTTATTATTTATTCTTCGGAGCAGCTGACTCAGGTTTACATCCACGAGATTGTCGGATTCATGGCGTATAGGTATCTATCATCTATGACCGAGGGACGCATTTTACATCACGGTTATGGAGAGCCGTACAACGTGAGTTGGGTACTCGTGTGAAGTTGAGTACAATATTTCACCCTCAGATGGACGAGCAGTCCGAGCGCACTATTCAGATATTGTAGGATATGCTTTGTGTATGTGTGATTGATTTTAAGGGTGCTTGAGATCAGTTCTTGCCACTTGCGGAGTTTGCTTACAATAACAGTTATCAGTCGAGCATTCTGATGGTGTTATATGAGGCTTTGTATAGTAGACGGTGCCGGTCTCCAGTGGGTTAGTTCGAGCCGAGCGAGGCTAGGCTATTGGGTACAAACTTGGTTCAGGATGCCTTGGAGAAAGTTAAATTGATTCAGGATCGACTTCGTACAGCCCAGTCCAGGAAGAAGAGTTACGCGACATGGAAGGTTCGCGATGTTGCATTCATGGTTGGGGAGCGGGTTTTGCTCCGGGTTTTGCCCATGAAGGGTGTTATGAGGTTCGGAAAGAAGGGCAAGTTGAGCCTTAAGTATTTCGGGCCTTTTTAGATTCTTGAGAGGGTTGGAGAGGTGGCTTACGGACTTGTACTGCCACCTAGTCTCTCTGCAGTTCATCTTGTATTCTATGTTTCCATGCTCCGAAAGTATCACGGCGATCCGTCTCATGTGTTAGACTTCAGCTCGGTCTAGTTGGACAAGGATCTATCTTATGTTGAGGAGCTGGTGGCCATTTTGGACAGGCAGGTTCGGAAGTTGCGGTCAAAGAACATCGCTTCAGTGAAGGTTCAATGGAGGGGTCATCCGATTGAGGAGGCGACTTAGGAGACCGAGAATGATATGTGCATAAGTTATCCTCATCTTTTCACCACTTCAGGTATGTGTCTATACTCGTTCGAGGACAAACGTATATTTTAAGAGGGGGAGGATGTAACGACTCAGCCAGTCATTTTGAGTGTATTAGCCCCGAATCCCTAATTATTGCTTCGTCTACTTTATTTTGGATTTTGTGACTTGCAGGGAAGTTTTGTTTTTGGTTTAGGAGTGAAATGGAACACATAGTCACTGAAATAGAAGTTTAAGTTGTAGGAATCGACCATAGATTGAATTGTGTGAAGACGACTCTGAAATAGAGTTTTGTCAATTCTAATAGCTCCGTAGGGTGATTTTGATCTTAGGAGCATGTACGGATGTTGAATTGGAGGCCCGTAGGTCATTTTAATGCCATTTGGCGAAAGTTGGAAATTTGATGATTTTTGGAAAGTTTGATCGGGAGTGGACTTTTTGATATCGGGGTCGGATTCTGATTTCGGAAGTTAGAATAGGTCCGTAATGTTAATAATGACTTGTGTGCAAAATTTGAGGTCAATCGGACTTGATTTGATAGGTTTCGATATCGGATGTAGAAGTTTAAAACTTTGAAGTTCATTAGGCTTGAATCGATGTGTAATTTATGTTTTTAGCATTATTTGATGTGATTTAAAGGCTCGACTAAGTTCATGTGATGTTTTAGGACTGGTTGGTATGTTTGGTTGAGGTCTCGGGGGCCTCGGATGAGTTTTGGATGGTTAACGGATTATTTTTGGACTTAGAAGATTTTCTGGTGCTGGGCTGTTTTGGTGTAATCACACCTGCGCAAGGCTGACCGCAAGTGCGAGCTCGCAGAAGTGAGCTAAGGAGCGCAGAAGCGGGATTTGAGGATGTGGCCAGGGATCGTAGGTGCGAGGAAAATGCCGCATCTGCGAGCCCGCAAATACGCTTTAAGGTCCACAGAAGCAGAGAATGAGCTGGGAGGGGGAGTCCGCAGAAGCAGACAATGTTCATAGTGCGGCGTTGTAGGTGCGATTGTGGGTCCGCAGTGCGAGTTCACTGGGCATAAAATAGGGAAATTACGAGGGTTTGATCTCATTTTTACTTTGGGACTTTGAGAGCTCGGATTGAGGCGATAATTTGAAGGATTTTCGGAGGAAACCATTGGGTAATGATTCTTAACTCGTTTTTGGTTAAATTTCATTAATCTATCATTAATTTCTTCATTTAATTAAGGATTTGGGTTGAGAAATTTGGGGAAAAAGTTGGAAAGTTCTTCAATCGAATTTTGGAATTTTGATTGAGATTTTGACATCTGATTTGAGCAATTTTGGTATTGGTGAACTCGTGGTTGAATGGGTGTTCGTATTTCATAAGTTTTAACCAATTCCGAGACTTGGGCCTGGGTAGACTTTTTGGGGTGATTTTTCGATTCTTTGCTAAAGTCGTAGATTCGTTATTAAATTAGTTTCTCGTAGTTGTATTCATGATATGTAATTGCTTTTGGCTAGATTTGGGCCATACAAAGTTGGAAAATCGAGGGAAAGGCATCCTTATCGATTGATTGAGCGAGATTTGAGGTAAGTGACTTGTCTAACTTTGTACGGGGGAAATTTCCTTAGGATTTGATACTGTTATAATAATATGTGATATGTGAGCACCGTGTACATGAGGTGACGAGTGCGTACATGAGCTAATTGTGAAAATTTCGTTTCTTACTGAGTTGTCTTCTTTTAAATTCCTTAACTGAGTTGCCTTAGCATATGTAGTGATTATGTTTAGCCTAGTATCACATTTCTACGTGCCTTAACTCTTACTTGCAAATTGTGCAGCATGTTTAGTTGGAATTCCCGCTTTACTTGATTTGAAATAAATCTTTAACTGTAAGATTCTTGCTGTAAACTTGTTGTTCCTTTGGTTAAGTGCTGCATATTTATTTTGGGACTATGAGGCGGTTCTTCGGGAGATCCCCATGTACTGCATATTTACTTTGGGACTACAAGGAGGTTCCTCGGGAGATCCCCTTGTACTGCATATTTACTTTGGGACTACGAGGCGGTTCCTCGGGAGATCCCCTGTACTGCATACTTATTTTGGGACTACGAGGCGGTACCTCGGGAGATCCCTCCCTGCCGTGCATATTTACCTTTGGGACTAAGAGGCGATACCTCGAGAGTGCCCCTGTTCTTTACCTCTATTTACTGTGCTAATATTTTCTGAAACTTCTTATTGTTTAAATTCTCAGTCATTTCAAAAATATTATTATATCTTCTGCCTTACTTTTCTTTTAAACCAGTAGGGCCCTGACCGGACCTCGTCACTACTCTATCGAGGTTAGACTTGACACTTACTGGGTACCATTATGGCGTACTCATACTACACTCTGCACATCCTTTTGTGCAGATCCAGGTTCTTCCCACCAGACTAGATACCGGTGAGTTGAACCGAACGTGGAGACTTCAAGGCATATCTGCCAGCGTTCGCAGACCTCGGAGTCCCCCTCTGCGGACGCTGGCAGATAGAGGAGACATCAGATGTTTGTTATTACTTCTAATAAATATTAAAAAATAAATATTTTTTTATCATTTTTATATTTAAAATATGTTCATGTTTAAATATGATTAAACAAATCGAGTGACATGAAAAATTTAAATGTATGGATATATTATAAAAATAATAAATAAATAATTAGAAGTTATTTTAATTATAAGTAAAATACCTAGGTAAAAATATATTATATAGTATATAGGAGTAACATACAAGGAGAGGATTTATAATGTCAATGGCATAATAGATTTTTTAAGTAAAAGTATTATAAAATCTGGCCAAGGTGATTTTTGTGATAAAAGAACAAAGTAAAATGATTTTTGTGTAACACAAAAAAGAAAAGTGACTTTTAGATAATAAATACAAAGTTGAATGATTTCTACGTAATAAAAAAAATAACTTTTACGTAATAAATACAAAGTTGAATAATAACCATCAAAATTTACTCTTATGAAACGGTGACTTACATAATGCTTTTGGTTGAAAAGCAAACATCAGCATGATTTTGTACGTAAGATGCCAGCTACCAGTCATGAGAATCATTATGGATTGATAATTTCTGTTCTGAAAAGAAAATTTAAAGAGTATAAAAGCGTTAGCTCATTTGCAAAAACATCCTTTTTATTTGTATATCTAAGATAGTACTAGTAATAATCATTTATGCTTCTATTCCCCACCTCTCTGAAAAGAAAGATTTGAACATATTATCATACTCAAACGGTCAAAACAAATTTCATAGAGATTCAGGTGAATGTACATAGCAATTGCTCATCTTAAATACTTCAATTCATACAGTTCACTAAACGGGCATTTCTCGATTTATGCGTGTCATTTTTGCGCAAAATCTAGATATGTTAATTAACATTAAATTGACGTAATTCGAATGAATATCATGGTAAAAGTCGAATTAATGCTAAAATAAAGAGGCGATAAGTTCCCAATTATTAAAGACTTGTTTTAATGGGAAATACCTAAAAATTTATGTTGAAGGAGAAAAGTATGTTACTCAAGGAGGGACCATATTTTCTAAGGTGTTTCCCATGGTAGAGATTGAAATTGAACTGGCATAAATATTAAAGATCGTACATTTTGATATAAATAGAGGGACCAAACCTGTAAAACTGTTCTTCCGTCTTACTACACCAATATATGTTGGTAGTACAAAATGTACAACATTATAATTAAGTTCTGCTGTTCTGCATTTTGCAAAGACACTTCTCATCCACAAATATAGAGATCTTAATATATATTCTTTTTGGCATTTTTATTAACTTTTCCCTCAAAAGTTATTCTTTGAGCTAATCAACAATCACAAAACAATCCACATTTATACTCAGAAAGCCAAATAGTTTGCTTACAAGAACCACTACATGCCTTCAGGCTTTACCTTATTTATTGTATCAACCAGACCTCAGAGAATTGTGAGCTTTTTTCTACTAATTGGGGCTCTCCCTTTACCGGCAGATGATCTACAGAATTCATAACTACTCCTCTTAATACATGAATCTTCCCTAACTAACACTTAGATTTGCCAGTTCTATCCAAATTTTTCTGGCTCACCCAACATTCCCCCTTGTCTGACTGTTGCTTGAGCATTTTTTGATTCATATTCCTGCTTCTTGATTTAGTGACAACCTACATCCATAGTTTTAGGTTCACGAAATAGAGATAATGAAGAAACTAATTTAGTTGTTCTAAGAAACGGTCGTAGAATAAAACTAGAGTTTTAAGTCTATGTACGGACAATATATATAAAAGCATTTACACAATCAAGTCATTTATAAGGTTATCACATATAAAATCAATCTTACTATAACAGGTTAAATTGCACTGATAATGTAAAAGTTATATATAGACATTGTCAATGTATATAACTTAAATCCATAAAAATATTTTACCATGATTAGCATCAAATCAGCAATCCGAGGATGCTCAGATTTAGTAGTTTATTGCTAATTCAGAATTGTCAAGATAGAATTTTTTTTCCAACAGAATCGTCAAGAATCACATAACATTTTAATGGAAATGTGGCCATAAACATTTCTAGACAAACATATAGTAGTTATTTTAAGCGAATAGTATCAAAAGAATCTCTTATACTCACGTCAAAGCCCAAATAATTGCTAAAACAGAATAACTGCGTACCTTCATGCTTTACATATCTCTCTAATGTTGACTTAAGTCAATTTGATATTCATGATCTTGCTTAAGTACTTGACAACCTGCAACAAAAGGCACAATATCACGAAAGACATGAAACAATGAAAACTAATGCACTTGATCTAAGAAGCCACTCATATAATAAAAGGAGAGTTTTATGCCTGTAAAATGTACTAGTATTTATATAATCAGATCATTTAAAAAGTTATTAAAAGTAAATATGTTTTATAAATATTACTAATTGATAACATGATAAAAATAGTAATTAGCACGTTGTCACATGTTAAATTACAATGATAGCGGAAATAATCTCACTGCCAGTGTATATAATTATCAAATCTTGAAAAAATAAAAAATAATTACCATGATCCGAATTGGAGAAGCAATCTGTAGACGCTTATTCATGAGCGCTAGATTATACTTTTTTTGAGCCGAGAGTCTACCAGAAATAACTTTACGTCTACGTATACACTATCCTTTCCAGATCCCTTGTGGAATTTCACTAGATTTATTGTTGTTGTTGTAATCAGTGGACGCTTAGTCGTTTATTGCTAATGCAGCATCATCAAGATTCACATATGATTTTAATGACAAATATATGTAAATCTTGAAGGTGTTGCATTTGCAAACAACGACTGTGTATATCAGGAGATGAATGAACAAAAGCTCATGATGCCGAGATCGGAATATCATTCTGACCGGAGACCAAAAAATCACGATTTAAATATCGTACTTGTTGTGTACCAAAGATTCCGCCAAGTTTAATTTTTCAACGAAAAGATTTAAGTAAATGAAGATTCGCAGGAAAAACTAGGAAACCCTAAAAATGAATTGGTAAAAAGAACAATCAAGTAAAGAAAGCAAAAAAGAAGGCAGATCTTGAGGAGGAGCTATATATGAAGATAGGTTAAGGGCTATATATCTTTGTACTGTTCTTCACAGTTATATGCTAAGATTGCAGATTAATAAAAGGGTATTTGACACAATTAACAAGATCACGAAAGTTAAAGCATTGACATGGACATATCTACCATATACGTTAGAGGCTTGGAAGAACTTAGTAATTTTGGCTCAAACTCTATATTTGTGTTAAGAAATTTACTTAAATAATCTATTCCTAACCCAATAATCGTAAAAAGTTATGAGTTTAAAGACTATAAACTTGAAATTCTGGATCCACGTATGTGTATAGATCAAATGAAAGGCACTGCACACTGTTGGACTCGTGAAATGAAGGAAAATATCCGTACAAATTAAGAAATGATAATTGAAAGGTATCAAAAAATAAAAAAGGAAAGAAAAAGAAAAGATACTCCTAATAATTAATAGAGCCATGGCTGATGAATAGAGGAAGAACTTTGGACTGGCATGGGATACTGTTAGAGATCTAACTTTCCTCATTACTGAGATTGCTGTATGCTTCTACGAGAGAGAGAGAGAGAGAATTTGACTGTGCTATGGATGTAGGGTTTGGGGTTGGGGTTTCATCCAATTAATTATTAGGATGCTGTAGATTTGTGCTTTTAATTTGTGATCTATGTTATATGATAACATAAAAATTATTATTCTACTCGGTCCACATTAATTAATTTTTTTATAACATAAATCACAAATTTGTTGTACACATTTATTAAATGTATCTTTTATGTTACCAAATCAAATTTGGTGTATACATTTAGTTATAAGTTAATTTGATCCGATAATATAAAAAAGCTATACGCTATCAAAAATTCAGAAGTCACACTCAACTAATAAATAATTAGATTAAGGTTAATAATTTTACTATAAACTATATAGTGATTGAAGAAAAAGAAACATTATTACAAGTCAAGTCGTATCCGCGTATGGTGGTACCGACTTTGTACCATTTTGCTAAGATTCTTTGCTAGTTGCTACGCACAAAATACAAATGTAAGTGGAAACTAATTTTCTTTTTTTAAATATTGGAGTAGTATATGCTTTCAATCTTCATATTCAAAATTTAACTCTTGTACGTACAGAGAATGAAAGCTTCTTCTTAATATCAATATTTTGATCGTAAGAAGGAAATGTGCCAAAAAGACTTGATGCACTGTTATTTACCATTGAGAATGAAAAAGGAAAAAAAGAAAATCTCTTACAAGTTACAACCGAAAAGGAAAAAATTTGAAGGACATTTGGTAGTATTTTTTGAGAAATTAGCAATGATGTATATAATTCCTTATCGTACGTTCCCAAAAATAGAATATAAATAATTTAACAAACCATTTGTCCTTCGCCTTTTCAGATGTCTTAACATGATCAAACCTCCAAGCACATGGTTCCTCGTACTACTACTTCTGTGGTATCATAACTTAGATTCCCTTTTCCTGCTTTCTGAATTAAAAATTGAAGACAATTACTAAACACGATATATAAATACTGGTAGTACTGATTTCACGTTCTGAACCTGCATATAATGAAGGGATACCAGAAAATTTTAAATATTAAATATCTTGATGTTAAAAAAATAAGGGACTAACAACCAGGTTGGTGGAATCGTACACGTAATTTACTGGTAGAATTCGTGGTACATATTGACATAAGAAATACCACATTAGCACCACTACGAGGTAGATTGATCAATATACATTGTTTAGCTTATCAAGAAATCTATATCTATATACGTCACCATCCGAAATTTCTCAATGACGGAACCGTGATGGCGCCTAACATTTTATTTGTTAGGCAAGCCAACGTTAGAAAATCATTAAATCAATTCCTTATTCCCATTCAATAATTAACAATAATTAGCTAAGATGAAATATAATAAGTGCAGAATATCATAAAACTGTATTAATTACTACCACCCGAATCTGAAGTCACAATTCAAGAGCATTCTAGAATTACTACAAGTAATAGTCTAAAAGAAATACAACTGTCTGAATGAAAGAAACAGTAGAACAAAAAAGATAGACGGGGACTTCAAGGTCTGTGAACGCCGACAGATCTACCTTGAGTCTCCGGACAACGGACAAATAGCAAAATCTCGACCAACCCGAGCCGGTATCAAAATCTGCATAGAAAGTGCATAGTGCAGTATCAATACAACCGACCCCATGTACTGGTAAGTGTCGAGCCTAACCTCGACGAAGTAGTGACGAGGCTAAGGTAAGGCACCTACAAATCAACCTGCATAATTTAACAGTGTATATACAAATAACATAAATGAAGAACTAAACAGGAAATGTCGAGAGGGAAACATACTGAGGGGAATACAAGATAAAGAACTACAACAGAATGATCACTGGAGCAGTCAATATAACATGAATCAACAGGAATAGTGAATACAGTAAAGAAAAAATGCACGGCATCACCCTTCTTGCTTTTACTCTCAATCTCACCATAAAATTAATAGAAGCGGCACGGCATCACCCATCGTGCATTAACTCTCATATCATGGTACGGCCTCACCCTTCGTGCTTTTACACTCACAATATGACACGACATCACCCTTCGTGCAATAACACTCACAATATGGCACGACATCACCCTTAGTGCATTAACACTCACAATATGGCACGACATCACCCTTCGTGCATTAACACTCACAATATGGCACGACATCACCCTTCGTGCATTAACACTCTCCCTTACCATAATGCAATGCATAAATAACAACAGGGAGATAGAATAACAAGTACAACCCTTACTTCAACATTTGGTTCCACAATATAAATCTCAACTTTTAAATGATTACTCTATTACCAACAGAAAATCCGTAACCATGATAATGACGATCGATTTAACAATACTAGTATAAACATGTAGTAATTAGGCATAGAAAAGAGACAATATAAGAAAACAGAAGAAACATGGAATACAGTTAAATTGGCGGCGCATAAGTACTCGTCATCTCACATATACGTCGCTCACATGAATTTCACTTAGCAAAAAATCTAAGGTTCCTAATTCCCTCAAGTCAGGGTTAGACACAACACTTACCTCGCTCCGAAGGCCACTTAATTCTCAATCACAGCTTTTTCTTTGGAATTCACCTCCAAATCACTCGTATCTATTCAAAAATGACTCAATAATATTAAATATTGCTAAAGAAATCAATTATATTGCATAAATTAAATTTTTCAAATTTTCCTCCAAAAGTCAAAAAATCGACCCCGGGCCCGTTTGGTCAAAATCCGAGGTTCGGACCAAAATCCATTTACCCATTCACCCCCGAGCCCGAATATGTAATTAGGTTTGGAATCCGACCTAAAATTGAGGTCTAAATTCCTAAATTTTCGAAATCCCTAGTTTTTTACTCTAACCGCTAATTCTACCATGAAAACTCTAGATTTTAGGTTGATAATTCAAGAAATGTAATGGGTAATTGAAAGAAAATGGTTTAGAATCACTTACCAACACTTTGGGGAAGAAATGGCTCTTGAAAAATTGCCTCACACCGTTTGATTTTTTGAGAAAAATAAATTTTTGGCTAAATCCCGTGTTTGGATTCTGGTAAGTGATGGGCGATAGTGTTCATCGCGTTCGCGAGAGCACTGTCGCGTTCGTGAAGAGTATAGACTGCCAAGCCTTCGCATTCGCAAGACCATGTTCGCGTTCGCGTAGGCTACCCCCTGGCCTTCGCATTCGCGAGACATTGCTCGCGTTCGCGATAAAGGAACGATCAGCTGCCCAGTTTACTCTTCGCGTTCGCGAAAGTACATCCGCGAACGCGAAGAAGGACCTGCCAGAACACCTGCTGCAGCAAAATACTAGATTTTTAAAGTTCAAAACATCTTGTGGCCTACCCGAAACTCACCCGAGCCCTCGGGGCTCCAAACCAAACATGCACACAAGTCTAAAAACATTATACGAACTTGTTCGCGCGATCAAATCGCCAAAATAACACCTAGAACTACGAATTTAGCACTAAATTAAATGAAATTTTCAAGAACACTTTAAAATTCCTATCTTCTCAACTGGACGCCCGAATCACATCACATCAACTCCATTTCTCACCAAATTTCACAAACAAGTCTTAAATATCATAATGAACTTGTACCGGGCTCCGGAACCAAAATACGGACTCGGTACTAACAATGCCAAACACCAATCAATTCTTTAAAATAAATAATTTCGAAACTTTTAATTTTTATCAAAAATTCATAACTCAAGCTAGGGACTTTCGAATTCGATTCCGGACATACGCCCAGGTCCCATAATTCGATACGGACCCACCGGGACTGTCAAAATACGGATCCGAGCCCGTTTACCAAAAATATTGACTGAAGTCAAATAAAATCAACGTTTTAAGGCATAAATTCTTATTTTCATCAATTTTCAACATAAAAGCTTTCCGGAAACCTGCCTGGACTGTGCACGTAAATCGAGGAGGGTAAAATGAGATTTTAAAGGCATAAGAGCGCAGATTCGAGTTCTAAAACATAAGATGACCTTTTGGGTCATCACAATATATATATTAAAGGAATAATATTATCGTATATAATTGATATTATGGCTAAGCCAAGTGGCAAGCTAATAAATGTCAATAGTATATGGTAATTTTATTCTATATTTGACTATGTTAGTCAAATACAAATATTATGTATGTATGTATGTATGTATGTATGTGTGTGTGTATATATATATATATATATATAAAATATAAACTGAATTTGAATTAAAAGATATTTTTGAATTTATAGATATAGTTTTAAAATTCGAATATATATATATATATATATATATATATATATATATATATATATATATATATATATATATATATATATATATATTAAAGAAATAAAGTTACCATATATAATTGGCATTATGGTTAAGCCAAGTGGCAAGCTCATAAATGTCAATAGTTGTCACGACCCGGAATCCCCACCATCGGGACCGTGATGGCGCCTAACATTACACTTGCTAGGCAAGCCAACGTTAGAGATTTATTAGCCAATTCTTTTACATTTCAGTGATTAACAATAAGCAAGCTATAACAAGTCGAAATGAACGCGGAAATATATATAATAGCTTCAAATATATGCCACTACTACCCAGAATCCGGAGTCACAATTCACTAACATTCTAAGATTTTACTACAAGTATTTCTCCGAAAGAAATGCAACTGTTTGCGAAAATAAGGAAACAATGAAGTATGATGTATAGAAGGGGACGCCAGGGCCTCCGGACGCCAATAGGTCTACCTTGGGTCTCCTAGCAAGTGAAATCCTACAGCCAACCTCTCGATCAGCTCGGACCAGCTCCAAAATCTGCACAAAAAGTGCAGAGTGCAGTATCAGTACAACCGATGCCACGTACTGGTAAGTGCCGAGCCTAACCTCGACGAAGGAGTGACGAGGCTACGGCGGGGCACTCAAAATATAGCATGCGTACAGTATAAACAATAAAAACAGAAAGAGGAAGATAGGATAGAGTAAAGCACTAACTATAAGAAATAACTACAATTCTCGAAGTAATTCAACAGCGCTCAGATACTACCAATCCTTAAGTGTAAACAAGAATACCGTACAACTAACACAGTGGGGAAAAAAACATAAACACATAAGTTGTTTCTACGCCCAACACGATCCCACCGTACATATCACATTCCTCCCTTGTTTCCTCATAATAGCATAAACAGCATAATATAAATAAAAGTGTTGCAGCGTGCAACCCGATCTCACCATATCATAATAATCACAATCACAGTTCACCCTTATTTTACCAAACATTCCACCCTTATTACACCTGTTGCAGCGTGCAACCTGATCCCATCGTACAATATCAATTCACCCTTATTCCTCCTCAATATATCACCCTTATTCTAGCTGTTACGGCGCGCAACCCGATCCCACCATATCAATATCAATTACTCAGTAAGTACAAAAATTTCACAATTCAAATCACATAACCCTTCACAAAGCTTAACTTCAAACCGAAACAATTAGGAAGCTTGTACACTACGAAAATTCACACAAGTAATATTACTCAGTGAGACCAAATCCAGAATATACCATAAAAGTACCGATAAACCAGCTTAAGCAAATAATAGGAGATAACAAATCTATGGAACAACTACGACTATTAACAGAGGGAAACGATGTCTAACAAGTAGCAATTAGGCATGAAAATACAAGTAAAGCATGTAACCGTTATGCTTGTAATGAGACCATATGAGAGGAACGGGAAAGAAACAGGCAAAACAGATAAATTGGCGGCGCATAAGTACTCGTCACCTCATATATACGCCTCTCACATGAATTTCATATATCAAATAAGTCAAGGGTTCCTAATCCCTCAAGTCAAGGTTAGACACAACACTTACCTCGCTCCACAGGCTACTCAATGCTCAATTACAACTTTTTCTCTAGAATCCACCTTCAAACCACTCGTATCTAGCCATAATTAACTCAATAACATCAAATATTGCTAAAGGAATCAATTACAATACATAAATTTTGATTTTCCAAACTTTCCCCCAAAAAGTCAAAAAATCGACCCCGGGCCTGCTTGGTCAAAACTCGAGGTTCGGACCAAAACTCATTCACCCAATCACCCCTGATCCCCATTATGAAATTAGTTTTGAAATTCGACCTCAATTTGAGGTCTAAATCCCAATTTTCCAAAAATACTTAATTCTACCCAAACCCTCAATTTCCACCATGAAAATCCTAGATTATAGGTTGAAAATTTATGAAATGTGATGGGTAATTGAAAGAAAGTGGGTTAGGATCACTTATCAATGTTTTGGGGAAGAAATGGTCTTGGAAAAATCGCCTCTAAGGTTTTAGGTTTTAAAATTTTAGAAAATGAACCAAAATCCCGTCCAAAAATCATTTTGATCAGTTGCACGTGTCACATTTGCGACCTGGGGTTCGCAAATGCGAGCCCCACAAATGCGAGCCCCGCAAATGCAAAAAACATATTGCAAATGCGAAGGTCTCCCTATTCCTGCTATCTTCGCAAATGCGAAGAAAACCTCACAAATGCGAGCCTCACCCATTCGCAAATGCGACCAGGTGATCGCAAATGCGACCAGGTGATCGCAAATGTGATCATTGCCTCCCTCCTTCCCAGTTCGCAAATGCGAAAAATATAAGGCCAGCTATTCTTCGCAAATGCGAGAAGTAGCTCGCAAATGCGGAACCTGTAGGGGTCGCAATTGCGATGCCTGATCTCGCAAATGCGAGATTAGAGGCCTGCACCAGATATTGCAACACCAGCTATATTCTAAGTCCAATTTTCACTTCGTACCCTATCTGAAACTCACCCGAGCCCTCGGGGCTCCAAACCAAATACACACACAAGTCTAAAAATATCATATGAACTTGCTCGCATGATCAAATCGCCAAAATAACACCTAGAACTACGAATTGAACACCCAATCGAATGAAATTTTCAAGAAAATTTTGAAATTCTTATTTTCACAATCGGACGTCCGAATCACGTCAAATCAACTCCGTTTTCATCAAATTTCACAGACAAGTCATAAATGGTATTGGACCTATACCGGGTTTCGGAACCAAAATATGAACCTGTTATCCAAATAGTCAAACTTTGGTCAAACACTTCAATTTCATTAAGTTTTCAACTTTCAAATTTTGACATAGTCCGATATCTCGGGCAAGGGACTTCCGAGTTTGATTCCGGGCATACGCCCAAGTCCTAAATCACGATAGGGATCTACCGAGACTGTCAGAGTACGAATCCGGGTACGTTTACTAAAAATGTTGACCGAAGTCAACTCAAATGAGGTTTTTAGGCAAACTTTCTTATTTTTATTAGTTTTTAGCATAAAAGTTTTTTGGAAAAACGCCCGGACTGCGCACGCAAATTGAGGAAGGTTAAAATATAAATTTTAAAGTTTTCGAATCACCAAATTAGGTTTAAATCATAAGATGACCTATCAGGTCATCACATTTTCCACCTCTTAAACAATCGTTCGTCCTCGAACGGACATAGAAAGTACCTGGACTGGTGAATAGGGGGTATATCTACTCCGCATGTCCGACTCGGACTCCCAAGTAGCTGCCTCAACGGGCTGACCTCTCCGCTACACTCGAACTGAAGGATAACTCTTGAATCTCATCTGGCGAACTTGCCTGGCTAAAATAGCCACCGGCTCCTCCTCGTAAGTCAAATCCTTGTCCAACTGGAGAGAGCTGAAGTCTAACACATGGGACGGATCACCGTGATACTTCCAGAGCATGGACACATGGAACACTGGATGATTTGGTGATAACCCTGGTGGCAATGCAAACCTGTAAGCCACATCTCCCTCTCTCTCTAGAATCTCAAAGGGTCTGATATACCTAGGGCTCAACTTGCCCTTCTTTTCGAACCTCATTACACCCTTCATGGGTGATACCCGAAGCAACACTCTCTCCCCGACATGAATGCAACATCACGAACTCTGCGGTCGGCATAACTCTTCTGCCTGGACTGGGCTATGTGAAGTCGATCCTGAATAATCTTGACCTTATCCAAGACATCCTATACTAGATCTGTACCCAACAACCGAGCCTCCCCCGGCTTAAACCACCCAACTGGCGACTGGCACCGCCTACCGTATAATGCCTCATGTGGGGCTATCTGAATGCTCGACTGGTAGCTGTTGTTGTAGGCGAACTCTGCAAGGGGCAAGAACTAATCCCACGATCCTCCGAAGTCTATGACACATGCGCGGAGCATATCCTTCAATATTTGGATAGTGCGCTCGGACTATCCGTCCGTCTGGGGATAAAACGATGTGCTCAACTCAACTCACGTGCCTAATTCACATTGTACTACCCTCCAAAAGTGTGAGGTAAACTGCGTACCTCGATCATAAATGATAGATACGGGCATACCGTGAAGACGAACGATCTCACGGATATAAATCGTTGCCATCCGCTCCGTAGAATAGGTAACTGCCACAAGAATGAAATACGCTAACTTAGTCACCCTGTCCACAATGACCCAAACAGAATCGAACTTCCTCTGAGTCCTTGGGAGTCCAACAATGAAATCCATAGTGATACGCTCCCACTTCCACTCGGGAATCTCTATCTTCTGAAGCAAACCACCAGGTCTCTGATGCTCGTACTTTACTTGCTGACAATTTAGACACCGAGCTACATATGCAACTATATCCTTCTTTATCCTACTCCACCAATAATGCTGTCGCAAGTCCTGATACATCTTGGCGGCGCCCGGATGAATAAAATACCGAAAACTGTGGGCCTCCTATAGAATCAACTCACGAAGTCCATCCACATTAGGTATACAAACACGACCTTGCATCCTCAAAACTCCATCATCTCCAACCGTAACCTGCTTGGCATCACCATGTCGCACCGTGTCCCTAAGGACAAGCAAATGAGGGTCATCACACTGCCGCTCCCTGATGCATTCAAACAACGAAGACCAAGCGACTGTACAAGCTAGAACACGGTTGAGCTCTGAAATATTCAACCTCACAAACTGGTTGGCCAAAGCCTAAACATCTAATGCAAGTGGTCTCTCACTGACTGGAATATAAGCAAGGCTTCCCATACTCACTGACTTCCTACTTAAGGCATCGGCCACCACGCTGGCCTTCCCGGGATGATACAAGATGGTGATATCATAATCTTTCAATAGTTCTAACCACCTTCTCTGCCTCAAATTGAGCTCCTTATGTTTGAACAAGTACTGCAATCTCCGATGATCCGTGAAAACCTCACACGACACGCCGTAAAGATAGTGCCTCCAAATCTTCAGCGCATGAACAATGGCTGCCAACTCTAAGTCATGGACAGGATAATTCTTCTCGTGAACCTTCAACTGCCATGACGCATATGCAATCACCCTACCCCCTGCATCAATACTGCACCGAGCTCAACACGGGATCCATCGTAATATACCGTATAAGCTCCTGAACCCATGGGCAACACCAACACCGACGTTGTAGTCAAATCAGTCTTTAGCTTCTGAAAGCTCGCCTCATACTCGTCTGACCATATGAACGGGACACCCTTCTAGGTCAACATGGACAACGGGGCTGCTATAGATGAAAATCCCTCCACAAATCGATGGTAATGGCCCGCCAAACCCAAGAAACTCCTGATCTTCGTAGTTGAAGTGTGTCTAAGCTAGTTCTGAACTACCTCTATCTTCTTAGGATCCACCTGAATGCCTTTTGTCGATACAACGTGCCCCAAAAAAGCGACTGAGCTCAACCAAAACTCGCATTTCGAAAACTTAGCATATAACCGGCTGTCTCTCAGAGTCTGAAGTATAATCCTGAGATGCTGCTCATGCTCCTATCGACTACGGGAGTAGATCAAGATATCATCAATAAACATAATCATAAAAGAGTCCAAATAAGGCTTGAACACTCGGTTCATCAAATCCATGAATGTTGTTAGGGAATTTATCAACCCAAAGGACATCACTAGAAACTCATAATGCCCGTACTGAGTCCGAAAAGTTGTCTTAGGGACATCAGATGCCCTAATCCTCAACTAATGGTAGCCAGATATCAAATCAATCTTCGAAAATACCTTGGCACCCTGAAGTTGATCAAATAAGTCATCAATCCCCGGCAATGGATACTTGTTCTTGATGGTGACTTTGTTCAACTGTCGGTAATGTATACACATCCTCATCGACCCATCATTCTTCTTCACAATCAACACAGGTGTACCCAGGGTGAGACACTAGGTCTAATGAAGCCCTTATCATGCAAATCCTGCAACTGTTCCTTCAATTATTTCAACTCTGGCGGGGCCATGCGGTATGGCCGAATAGAAATGGGTTGAGTGCCCGGAGCCCAATCAAGGCAGAAGTCAATATCCCTGTCGGGTGGCATCCCCGGAAGGTCTGCATGAAACACCTCTGGAAACTCACGAACAACTGGCATTGAATCCATGGAAGGAACCTCCGCACTAGAATCGCGGACACAAGCCAAATAAGCTGACACCCCTTCTCGACCATATGCCGAGCCTCCACATAAGAGATAACCCTGCTAGAAGAATAGTTAGAAGTCTCTCTCCACTCTAATCGAGGCAACCCCGAAAAGGCTAAGGTCACCGTCTTGGCGTGACAATATAATATAGCATGATAAGGTGACAACCAATCCATACCCAAAATAACATCAAAATCGACCATATCGAGAAGTAGAAGATCTACACGAGTCTCAAGACTCCCAATAGTGACCACACACGAATGATAAATACGATCTACAATAATAGCATCTCCCATAGGTGTGGAAACATAAACAGGAGGACTCAAAGAATCACGAGGCACAACCAAATTTGAAGCAAAATAGGATGACACATAAGAGTAAGTAGTTCCCGGATCAAATAGAACTGAAGCATCTCTACTGCAAACTAAAACAGTACCTGTAATAACAGCATCAGATGACTCAGCCTCAGGCATGGCTGGAAAAGCATAACACTGGGTCGGGCCCCACCACCCTGAACTACGTCCCTGGGACGACCTCTAGCTGGCTGGCCTCCACCTCTAATGGCCTGACCTCCACCTCTAACAGTTTGACCCCTGCCTCTGGCTGGCTGAGCAGGTGGTGCAGCAACTGGTGCCGGAACCATGGCACGAGAACCCTGATGCTGTGGCGGGACGCCCAATAATCTCAGACAGGTCCTCCTGATATGCCCATAACCACCACACTCTAAACACCCATCCTGATACTGTGGTGGTGGAAACTGAGACTGACCCGGATGGGCCAGATGACCACGGTAGTAACTCTAAATAGGAGGTGTACTGATAGGAGCTGAGGGTGCACTATGGGCTAGCTGTCCATAATAAGGCACATAAGGACCACGACTCCCTGAAGCATTGTGGGATGCCTAAAGCACTGAATGAAACGGCTTCGGAGAATGACCCCTACCAAAAGTACCCCTGTCTCTATATGAGGCACCGCTAAACTCACCAGAATTACGAGGCCTCTTGTCGAACCCCTGACCTCCTTATGCAAGAACCATCTCGACTTGCCTGGCGACATTGGCAGCCGCTTGAAAAGAAATCTGACTCCCAGTCTCCTTAGCCATCTGCAATCTGATAGGCTGAGCAAGTCCGTCAATAAACCACTTCAGCCTCTCTCTCTCTCTCGGTGGGAAGCAGTAGAAGAGCATGACGGGCAAAATCCACAAAACGGGTCTCATACTGAGTAACAATCATACTGCCCTGCTGGAGACGCTCAAACTGACGGCGATGCTCCTCTCTCATTGTGATATGTAGAAACTTCTCTAGAAAGAGCTGAGAGAACAGGTCCCAAGTAAGAGCAGGCGACCCAGCTGGTCGGGTCAACAAATAATCTCTCCACCATTTCTTGGCGGAACCAGTCATCTGAAATGCAGCAAAGTCGACCCCATTGGTATCCAATATAGCCATGTTCCGTAGTACCTCATGACAGCTGTCGAGATACTCCTGGGGATCCTCTGAAGTAGCACCACTAAAGTGAACTAGGAAGAGCTTGGTAAACCTATCCAATCTCCACAAAGCCTCGACAGACATAGCTGACCCATCACCGATCTGTACCGCAACAATCGGCTAAACTACTCCGACTGGATGAGCTGCTGGAGTCTGGTACTGGGGAGCCATCTGCTCCGGAGTGTGAGTAGCAGGAGTCTGGGATACTCATCCAGCTTGAGAGATGGCTGGTTCCATGGGGAATGCCCCAGTCTGGGCCACTCTCCAAAAGGCCCACTAAACGGACCAAAGCATCCTGAAGTATTGGGGTGGCAATGAACCCCTCCGGAACCTGAGCTGGATGATAAGTAGGGATTTTGACATATTATTTGCTCTCTTTTACTTGTGTTTAGGGCCAAAAATACGTGAAGGTATTCCTGGAAACTAATGTAATATGCTTGCTTGCAGGGATTGTTCAAAATGAGCCAAAGGAGTCATAATCAACTCATAAAGGACTCAAAACTTGAACAAAAACCAAGACTGGGCCAAAAGATGTGAAATGCGGACCGCACAAATATTGTGCGGTCGCGAGCACTATTTTGAGGTCCGCGAAAGGAAGATTCAGAGAGATGGATTTTTGGGCTAAAACATGAACGTGGACCGCGTCAGAAAGATGCGGCCGCGAAAGTACCTGCGCGGCCGCGATTGGAATTACACGGACCGCGGTTGCTGAGGTTCAGAGAGCTTACATTTTAAGCAAAAACAAGAAGTGCGGTCCCCGACAAGATTATGCGGCCGCGATGGAAATTATGCGGTCCGCGAAACCATGCTCAACCCAGATCCAGAAGTCAAGAAAGTGGACCGCGATCAGAATTACGTGGCCGCTAAAGAAAGAGTGCGGCCGAGGTCAGAATTATGTGGCCGCGTAACCTCCGTAAGGGTATTTTTGTTCAGAAATTTCAGCTTAGTATAAATAGAACTTTTTGTAATTTTTAGAGGAGTTGTGTATTTGCTGAGCACGTGAGACTGCTGAAACTTCCCTTTTGGGGAATTTTGTATTTGATTCACCTTATAACAATTGATTTTCATCTTTTAATCTAGTATTATGAATTTTATCTTCTTTTCATCTTTGATTTCTGCTATTTCTATGAGTAGCTTGACCCATAGCTAGGGTTGTGACCCAACCCTAGTGTGGGTATTTAATGGGTACTGAATTTTAGAGCTTGAATGTTTATGGGTTAGTGATATTTAGCATAGTTCTTGCTAGAATTGTAGAATTAGTAGTTACAAACACTGATACATGCCTTTATGACTTAGTCTCTTTTTGAGAAAGAGGGACTAAGTCTAGAAAAACTAGGCTAACAAGGAATTGTGGTGAACTCAAGAAATTGATAGCCCCAATTAAAGGGTTAAACCTAGAGATAGTAATATTTCACTTGAGCTAATATCACGTGACTTGCATGAATACCCATTTGGACTTGAGAAAGCCAAATTGGGTAAAATCACTCAAACTATCGAGATATATAGAGTGAGTACTTGGGTGTGATAGCTATGTTACGATCCCAAATTAATCAAGCTTGCCCTAGATTCTTTCTACCCGTTAGATATTGAACTCAAGAAATTGAATACCCATTTGGACTTGAGAAAGCCAAATTGGGCAAAATCGCTCTAACTATCGAGAGGTATAGAGTGAGTACTTGGGTGTGATAACTATATTACGATCCCAAATTAATCAAGCTTGCCCTAGATTCTTGCTACCCGTTATATATCCACCAAATACATTAACTCCCGACCTTGTTGGGTAAAACTGCATCGACCATCCTCGCTACTCAATAGTAGTGCAGGCTTGGACCCAATCAATTTTTGGCGTCGTCGCTACGGAGTTAGACGGTCTTAGCAATATATCTAACTATTTGTGTATTTTGTTCTTCTTTCCTTCTGTTTTTCTAATTTTTGTGTGTCAGTTGCTTTTAGGTACCAAATGGCTCTTAACGAGGCCCTCGAACATATTCCTCAGGGGGAGGAGGTAGATGAAAATGAAGTGGATGAGGTTCATCTTGAACCTCAACTACAAAGAAGAGGCCGCCCTCCTCATGACAATGTTCCAAACCCTCCCCCACCTCCTCCAAGGGCAGCACACCGGGTGTTGCCCAATGAAGTGTGAGCACCTAATTTTTTACCATGCTTGATTTTTTTCCAACTCCCTCACGTCACTTAACACACACCTTACCACCAACACAATTATTCCCTCACAACTCACACTCCCACTCTTCCTCTTTAACAACTCACACTCCATTCTTCCTCTTTAACAATTCACACAAGCACTTCCCCCACATGATCCCTCCACAAACACACATGGCACTCACAAAAGAAATGAGTTTCATCTCCAACCTAAAGACCAACAAAACCCTCTATATAATTGCTGCAAAAATCAGCAATGAAGGGAGGAGAAATCAGCAAAAAAACGAGCTGCAAATCCAGCCCCAAAACTCCCTCAAAACAGCTCAAAAATGAGCTAAAAACAACCCAAAAACGAGCTGAAAACCAGTCCACCCACAGCTGCCGATAACACCCCAAAATAGTCACTTTTCTCCAGTTCAACACCCCCAAAAACGAGCTGGAAATCCACCCCCAAACCCACATGAAAACAGCCTTGAAACAGTCATGAAAATCAACTGAAACTTCACTCGAACCCATACTTGAAACCAACAGAAAATCACCTCAAAACAGCCTCCAAACTCCACCATAAAACAGCCCATTTTGACATCCAAAACCGTCGTCCAAGCTCAGTCGAGTTGAATCCGTTCGAGGTCAGTGTCGAGGCTCTCTGGTTGGTGTGTCATGGTCATTCCAATTGCCAAATCAAAAGCTCAGATTCATGTAAAGGTTCATTTTTTGCCTCACCTTTGATTAATATAATAACTTTTTAAGTTTTATAATGCATGTTTGAACGAAATAGTGCTGTTAATGAGCATCTGTATATATATGTGTGACAAACTTGAGTTAATCTGATTTCTCGCGTTAGTACTTCTTATATGGAGGAGTACCTACAGAAGATCCATTCTTTTCCTCTTTACAAAGTTAGTTGTGCAATTTGAAATGAGTTTCCTGATTGGTTCTTATTTGACATGCTTTATTTATTGATTGTATTTGTATGCCTTGAGATGATTTGTCACTTCACTTCTAGTTGATGTGGGTCTTTATTCCACTATTCTCATGAATGTGGAGTTACTGTTTAATGCTAAAAGTATGGGGTCATATGAATTTTTCCAATGAATTAGTGGCGTTGGGATTTAATAATCGAATTAGGATGTTTTGGTTTAGGAATGGGAAGAAAAGAAGCCATCAGTTGGGTCTGAATTTTAAAGTTTAGTTCTTTCACATACCTAGAGCTTAGCGTGGTCTTAGCATAATTTTGGCACGGCAAAAAAAAAACGAAATACAAAGGTGGCTTACTTTAGTTGTTAAATAATTGCCAATCATCTCCATTTCTTGGCTGATTAGCTCAATGATTAAGTTAGATCATTTCTTCGCAATAAATTCATAATTCACGACCTTACAATAATCTCAAAATTTCAAGAAGAATAATGAACACCGTTAGAGTATTTTAGGCGCGCTTTTAATTAGTTTATCGTGATTATGTATACGTTCGCATGGAATAATTATGATTTCCAAAATTAAAACCGAAGTATGTGTTCGCGCAACTTTGGCCAAAATAATCTTAATATAATAAAATGCTATTAATTGTGTACACGTATGCATGACATGATTTCGACACAATAAACAAAACGGATTCACACGTGATTCGTTTCAAATATAATTTCATATTTTAATAATTAAAAGAGAATAGATAAAACATGGTAACCAATAAATCACAGTTTATCCAAAATTTATTCAAGCCAAATTCTAGTCAATAAAGCGACCGTGCTAGAACCACGGGACTCGGGGAATGCCTTACAACTTCTCCTCGGTCAACAGAATTCCTTACCCGGACTTTGTTTTCGCAGACCAATAATAAAAGAGTCAAACCTTCCTTTGACTAGGGATTCAAATAAAAGGTGACTTGGAACACCGACAAAAAATCAATTCCAAGTGGCGACTCTGTAAATAAAATAATCCCTACTCAATTTTGTCACTTCAAATGGAAAAACTCTTTTAACCTACAACAATCGAACACCCATATCTTTTTGGGGGTTAGAAAAGGGGTGTGACAGTTCTGGCGACTCTACTGGGGAACTTCAAAAATTCGAGTTTGTACATTGATTTTATTTGGATTTATTAATTTTTGTATATATTGTGATTTATTTGGGCATAATGTGTTACTTTTCCAGTTTTTACCGTTTTGATATTGTTAAGCTGTACATATAAATTGTATCCTCTCTCGCATCCCTCTGAGTCTTCTGATAATTAGTTATATTGTGTTTGCATACCAACATCACAAAATTTCTGTCTTGAGATAAAGCCAGTTAGCCTATCAGCTTCTGGTGAAGGATATAGTCACACATGTTTAGGCGGGAGAGCCGTTAGCTAGCCAGTGCTGTTATACTACTGGTGACGCTTGACACTCCTCGGTTCGGGTTGTCCGCCCGGGTAAGCCAAGTCTAGATACCATCTCCTTTAGGATTTACAAACTTAGAAGAACAAGCCACAAGCAATGAATATCCCTTGTAGGCTACGCTTTATTTGCATAATGTGTATTTGACTTAGCAACGCTCGACACAGGGGCCGAGTTCTATTTTAGGACAGGCCTTGTTGAGACCATTAAGTCATGTTATGTGCTACTTGTTGCATTATTTGGGAGGCTTGCATTTCGACCGACTTTAGCATAAATCAGTTGAACGAAGAGAGAAAAAAATGATGTGGTCTAGTGCATATGGTTTTTAAAGATTAATTTTCATAAAAAAGAAGAAGAACATAGTCGATTTTGACCGAACTACGCAGGTCTGATTCTCACCGGATGTGAGATACGTAGGCAAACCTCATCGGTTCCGGCCCCCAATTTTCAAAAAATCCAAAAAAAAAAAATTATTTAATTCCTTCTTTAGAAGTCTTTCTTTGAGACGTCAAATCCAAAATTCCAAAAATATTTTTTCCTTTTTTTTTTTTTAAAAAAAGGTCTTTCTCCCAAAATTCAAAAAAAAAAAATCAAAATCCAAAAAAAAAATTTCTGTCTTTTTAAATTTACAAAAAAAAAAAATCAAAATATTTTCTTTCTTTTTTTAAAAAGTATTTCTTTCGAAGATTCCAAAAAAAAAAGCAAAATAAAAAAAATCTGTGATTATTTATATATGAGTAAAAAAAAGAGTTAGTTTATTTTACTTTATTCCTGATTTTTTCTGAACTACGTAATGATCTGATTCATGCGGTGTCATGATACGTAAATTGAGTGAAAAAATAAATCGAAAAAAAAGAACAAAAAAAAATGAGTGAAAAAGAAAAGGGTGACAAAAAATAATAGAAAAAAACAAAGAGCGAAAAACAACAAAAAGAGAAAGAAAAAAAATCAAAAAACAAATTCAAAAAAAAAAGAAAAGAAAAAAGAAAAGAAAAAAAGAGAGCCCCCCGAGATAGAATCAGTTCTCCCCTGTTGGTGAATCATACTCAAGCTTGTTCTAAAGCTAGTCAGGCTAGGTCTACTGCAGCCAATAGCCCTGAACCGGCCAAACTCTGAGTCCCCCTCGCACCGGCTAATGCTAGATGTGAATATCACTCTCGAGTAGTGGGACATGATACGAAAGACTGTTGGACTCTTAAGAGAGCAGTGGAAGACCTCATCGAGGTCAAGGCAATAATGCTTAGGGATGAAGAAACCCCTAATATGATGAACAATCCTCTGCCTACTCACACCAATGGACCAGTAGTCGGAATGATTTGTGAAGATGATGAATTTGATCCGACACTGAAGGCCATTGCAACCATTGCCGAGATAGAAGAAAAGCCAAAAAAACGATCGCCAAGCCTGAAAGTCCCCCATCAGATGGGAGTCTAGGTAACCAGTCTTGCTATCCTTTCTGTGTTCGGATTTATCTCAGGGTGTGATCCAGATATTTTACTTTATTGTCTTACTTTCTGATGTAAACTCTTCTATCTTTAATTTTTTTTTTATAAAAAAAATCAAATCAAATGAAATTAATATTTCGTTGAATGTTTCTTTTCTTAATCTTGTCACCTTTCTTATTCTCTTTTCAGTTCTGTCAATGCAGATTTTAATGGCATGACATGCTTGCAGACTTCATGCTTAGATCCTAAAATGCTGTCGGACCTCGAAATAATGAATCAAGAAGCAGAATGTGTTGAACATAAGGCTTGTGAGAAAATAAACAAAGAATTTGAATAGTAGGCCTAGGCCAAGTCCGAATAAAATCAGAATAAGTTGAAATTCCCTCTCTTCGGATCATTGTTGAAGCCGAGATTGAGGATAAAGATTGGGTCAAGAATCGATTGGAATAATTGACACTGATTGATGAAAAGCGATTGGCCGCAGTTTGTCATGGGCAGTTGTACCAACAAAGAATGGCTAGTGCCTACAACAAGAAAATGCAGCCCAGGAAATTTGAAGTGCGGCAACTCGTTCTGAGATGTATCCTCCCGCATCATGAAGAAGCTAAAGGAAATTGATGCAGTCAAAAAGGTACTATGTTTGACCCTTCACGCACCTTTAATGCTCTTTGATTGGGATGACGAATGCTTTCATTCTCGCTACCCAAACACCATTAACCCTTTTTGCCAACCCATTGAGCCGGTTACCTTTCTTTGATTACCCTCTTTGGAACCTGAAGGAGTTATTGAAAAGAAAAAAAAATAGTTCATGTTACCTTGAACTACATTCGACTTGATTTCGAAAGGATACGTAGGCAGCCTCTCTCTAGTGTTCAGTCACACCAAAATACAAATCCACATTCCTCAAAAGAAAAAAAGAAAAAAAAAAGGAAAAAATTGAAAATGGGGCAGATGTTACAATGGTTTAGCAGTGGTTTCGCCTGAAAGGTTCCAAAGTTGTAATTCAATCCAAATCCTTTTTACCCAAATCCTTTTCAAGTCCTTTCGATCAATCAATGAGAATGTTAAAGAATTGGAGAATACAGTCATTTGGATCTGATGCAACCAAAATGAGAGAAATAAAATAAGAGTCTTATTGGTGAAAACTCTCACGGGCACCATAGGGTGATGACGAGCAGAGAAAATGAAAATGAGAGTCTTGTAGTGAAAACTCGCAAAGTGCACTACAAGGCGATGCTGAGAAGTGAAATGAGAGAGGTGAGCTGGTGAAAACCCACAAAGGGCACTACTAATCGAAAAGAGGATCCTCCCAGTCACTAGCATCGACACAATCCCAAAGAAGGTTTCTCGGTTTTGAAGCAAAAGTTGTGATGAATATTTAAGGGTCAGACGGTTTACAAGGATCAAGCGTCCAGTCCAAGGCATGTCATGTTCATTGAAGTCTGCATGTACTCCAGATAAGTCCTTATTTCCTTTCCCCGAGAGGGATACCTCTTGTCTAAATTCATTGTCCATTCCATTGTTTGTTATTCTTTGAATCCCTTTCGGTCTAACTTTGTTCCAAAAACTAAGGCAAATAAGGGATGGCAAGACTGATTTACAAGGCTCCCGTTTGATACAAGCTAATATGCAAAAAAGACACCCAGCCTCGGCAGGGGTATCAAGTCGACCTAGACTGGCCAAGGCGGCCAATGCTTCAAAATCAAAAACTCTTGTAAGGAGGAAATCAAATTAAAAGTGCCTATAAGGCCAAAATGAAGTTGAAAAGGTTAAGTCTCAAGTGGCTAACCGTTTTGACAAAGATTGAAAAGCCAAACACTCTCCATAGCCAGAAATGCAAGTGGTATTCAAGAAACATCTAGTGGCAGGTTGAAATCATCATCAAAAGAAGATGGGCACAAAGCCAAGCTGCCAAAGACATCAAGGCCGCACACAGACCACCATTGTTTTTTTAAAAACTCACAATTTTTCTTTGTTTGCAGCAGGAACAAAGCAGTGCAGAATGGTTATTTATAAAGGACGATGTCACCAAAGGTGAGTTTCCTTAAAATCTCCAATTTTCCTTTATTTTTAGCATGCATCACTACTGTTCATACCTCTCATATTTAGTAGCTTAACCCAGGTAGAACCTTTTTGCCAGGGGGATCTAGCTCACAGTTCTGGGTAGAAGTACTCTTCGCCCAGGTTATTTTTCGTAGCTTAACCCAAGTAGAACTTTTTCGCCTAGGGGGATCCAACTCATAGTTCCGGGTAGAGGTACTCTTCACCCAGGCTTGTTTTTCGTATCTTAACCCAGGTAGAACCTTTTCGCCTAGGGGGATCCAGCTCATAGTTCCGGGTAGAAGTACTCTTCACCCAGGCTTGTTTTTCGTAGCTTAACCCAGGTAGAACCTTTTCGCCTAGGGGGATCCAGCTCATAGTTCCGGGTAGAAGTACTCTTTGCCCAGGATTGTTTTTCATAGCTTAACCCAGGTAGAACCTTTTTCGCCTAGGGGGATCCAGCTCATAGTTCCGGGTAGAAGTACTCTTCGCTCAGGATGTTTTACGTAGCTTAACCCAGGTAGAACCTTTTCTCCTAGGTGGATCTAGCTCATAGTTCCGGGTAGAAGTACTCTTCGCCCAGGTTGTTTTTCGTAGCTTAACCCAGGTAGAACCTTTTCGCCTAGGGGGATCCAGCTCATAGTTCTGGGTAGAAGTACTCTTCGCTCACGATGTTTTACGTAGCTTAACCTAGGTAGAACATTTTCACCTAGGGGGATCCAACTCATATTTCCGGGTAGAAGTACTCTTCGCCCAAGTTTGCTTTTTGTAGCTTAATCCGGGTAGAAGTACTTTTTGTCCAGGTTTGCCTTTCTTAGTTTGACTCAGGTAGAACCTTTTCGCCTAGGGGGATCCAGCTCACAGTTCCGGGTAGAAGTACTCTTTGCTCAGGATATTTTTCGTAGCTTAACCCAGGTAGAACCTTTTCGCCTAGGGAGATCTAGCTCATAGTTCCGGGTAGAAGTACTCTTCGCCCAAGTTGTTTTTCGTAGCTTAACTCAGGTAAAACCTTTTCGCCTAGGGGGATCTAGCTCATAGTTTTTGGGTAGAAGTACTCTTCGCTCAGGATGTTTTACGTAGCTTAACCCAGGTATAACCTTTTCTCCTAGGGGGATTCAGTTCATAGTTCCGGCTAGAAGTACTTTTCGCCCAGATTGTTTTACGTAACTTAACCCAGGTAGAACCTTTTCGCCTAGGGGGATCCAGCTCATAGTTCCGAGTAGAAGTACTCTTCACTCAGGATGTTTTACGTAGCTTAACCCAGGTAGAACCTTTTCGCCTAGGGGGATCCAGCTCATAGTTCCGGGTGGATGTACTCTTCGCCTAGGCTATTTTTCGTAGCCTAACCCAGGTAGAACCTTTTTGCCTAGGGGGATCCAGCTCATAGTTCCGAGTAGAAGTACTCTTCGCTCAGGTTGTTTTATGTATCTTAACCCAAGTAGAACCTTTTTCTCCTAGGGAGGTCTTGCTCATATTTTTGGGTAGAAGTACTCTTCACCTAAGCTTTTGTTTTTTCGTAGCTTAACACGGGTAGAACCTTTTCGCCTAGTGGGATCCAACTCATATTTCCGAGTAGAAGTACTCTTCGCCCATGCTTGTTTTTTGTAGCTTAACCCAGGTAGAACCTTTTCGCCTAGGGGGATCCAGCCCATAGTTCCGGGTAGAAGTACTCTTCGCCCAGGCTGTTTTACGTAGTTTAACCCGGGTAGAACCTTTTCGCCTAGGGGGATCCAGCTCATATTTTGAGGTAGAAGTACACCATTCCCTAGTTGATTTGATCTTAAATGTAGGGTACACCACTCTCTGATATCATTGCCAATATAGGGTATACCATTCCATGGCCACATTTTCTCAACATGATCTTTTTGGGGTACACCATTCCCGATATTTTATTGCTTTCAATAAAGAAGTAGTTTAGAATTTTGTTACAATAACTCACGAAATGTTTCTAGTGAAAACTGGGGCAGAAAATTTCGTTCGTTTGTTTGTTTTAGTGTTTGAGCAGGTTTTACCTCAAGGCACCGGGTTCGAGATGACCAAAAGAAGAAGTCTCAATCCAGAATAAAGGAAAAAAAAGAATCAAAAATGAAGAAGTGATAGAAAAGATATGGAATGCTCAAGACATGACTGAAGTCACGAGTATTGCACTTCTCGCTTTGATTGGAAGAAGCCGTAAAAGAATGAACTAGCACCTGCAGCTAAATAGCATCAAGGTTCAGATCAGAGTCTACGTGAAGAACCAGTCAAGACTCAAGATCAAGTGTTAAAGACTTATACATAGAAATCTTGTAACTGATAGTTAATAAGCTTGTTTAGTTTCTTTTGATTTTGATGTAATAACAGGACTACAGACCGGAGCCTCGAAGGAACCTCACTCGACTTTCCAACTCAGCATTCCATCCTTTTCCTTGAACTACACGCGACCTGATTCCCTTATAACTCGGGATATATAGGTTGTCCAAAACCAGGACTCGGTTGTACTCTCTTCTCTTACCTCTTCCCTCATGAATAATGGTATGGCCAAATATTAGTCATATCACTCATCTTTTCTTTGCCTGAAAACTTTTCATGTTTCCAAGCAAAGAGAGGCATGCTGTGAGCACCTAATTTTTTACCATGCTTGAATTTTTCCCAACTCCCTCACGTCACTTAACACACACCTTACCACCAACACAATTATTCCCTCACAACTCACACTCCCACTCTTCCTCTTTAACAACTCACACTCCAATCTTCCTCTTTAACAACTCACACAAGCACTTTCCCCACATGATCCCTCCACAAACACACATGGAACTCACAAAAGAAATGAGCTTTATCTCCACCCTAAAGACCAACAAAACCCTCTATATAATTGCTGCAAAAATCAGCAATGAAGGGAGGAGAAACCAGCAAAAAAATGAGCTGCAAATCCAGCCCCAAAACTCCCTAAAAACAACTCAAAAACGAGCTGAAAACCAGTCCACCCACAGCTGCCGATAACACCCCAAAATAGTCACTTTTCTCCAGTTCAACACCTCCCAAAACGAGCTGGAAATCCACCCCCAAACCCAATAGAAAAACAGCCTTGAAACAGTCATGAAAACTAACTGAAACTTCACTCGAACCCACACTTGAAACCAGCAGAAAATCACCTCAAAACAGCCTCCACACTTGAAACCAGCAGAAAATCACCTCAAAACAGCCTCCAAACTCCACCATAAAATAGCCCATTTTGACATCCAAAACCGTCGTCCAAGCTCAGTCGAGTTGAATCCGTTCGAGGTCAGTGTCGAGGATCTCTGGTTGGTGTGTCATGGTCGTTCCAATTGCCAAATCAAAAGCCCAGATTCATGTAAAGGTTCATTTTTACCTCACCTTTGATTAATATAATAACTTTTGAAGTTTTATAATGCATGTTTGAACGAAATAGTGCTGTTAATGAGCATCTGTATATATGTGTGTGACAAACTTGAGTTGATCTGATTTCTCGCGTTAGTACTTCTTATATGGAGGAGTACCTACAGAAGATCCATTCTTTTCCTCTTTACAAAGTTAGTTGTGCAATTTGAAATGAGTTTCCTGGTTGGTTCTTATTTGACATGCTTTATTTATTGATTGTATTTGTATGCCTTGAGATGATATGCCACTTCACTTCTAGTTGATGTGGGTCTTCATTCCACTATTCTCATGAATGTGGAGTTACTGTTTAATGCTAAAAGTATGGGGTTATATGAATTTTTCCAATGAATTAGTGGCGTTGGGATTTAATAATCGAATTGGGACGTTTTGGTTTAGGAATGTGAAGAAAAGAAGCCACCAGTTGGGTCTGGCGTGGTCTTAGCATAATTTTGGCACGGCAAAAAAAAATAAAATACAAAGTTGGCTTACTTCAGTTGTTAAATAATTTCCAATCATCTCCATTTCTTGGCTGATTAGTTCAATGATTAAGTTAGATCATTTCTTCACAATAAATTCATAATTCACGACTTTACAATAATCTCAAAGTTTCAAGAAGAATAATGAACACCGTTAGAGTGTTTTAGGCGCGCTTTTAATTAGTTTATTGCGATTATGTATACGTTCGCATGTCATAATTATGATTTCCAAAATTAAAACCGAAGTATGTGTTCGCGCAATTTTGGCCAAAATAATCTTAATATAATAAAATATAATTAATTGTGTACACGTATGCATGACATGATTTTGACACAATAAACAAAATGGATTCACACGTGATTTGTTTAAAATATAATTTCATATTTTAATAATTAAAAGAGAATAGATAAAACATGGTAACCAATAAATCACAGTTTATCCAAAATTTATTCAAGCCAAATTCTAGTCAATAAAGCGACCGTGCTAGAACCACGAGATTCGGGGAATGCCTTACACCTTCTCCCCGGTCAATAGAATTCCTTACCCGGACTTTGTTTTCGCAGACCAATAATAAAAGAGTCAAACCTTCCTTTGACTAGGGATTCAAATAAAAGTTGACTTGGAACACCGGCAAAAAATCAATTCCAAGTGGAGACTCTGTAAATAAAATAATCCCTACTCAATTTTGTCACTTCAAATGGAAAAACTCTTTTAACCTACAACAATCCAACACCCATATCTTTTTGGGGGTTAGAAAAGGGGTGTGACAGTACCAAATGGCTCTTAACGAGGCCCTCAGACATATTCCTCAGGGGGAGGAGGTAGATGAAAATGAAGTGGATGAGGTTCATCTTGAACCTCAAGTACAAAGAAGAGGCCGCCCGTCTCATGACAACGTTCCAAACCCTCCCCCACCTCCTCCAAGGGCATCACACCGGGTGTTGCCCAATGAAGGCTACACAAGTGCAATTGTCCCGCCCCGGATTCGGGCGGGCAATTTTCAAATAACCAATGCCATGCTTACTCTATTGGAACAAAGGGGTTTCTTTACCGAAGCTCCATATCATAACTCATATAAGCATCTCAAAGGTTTTGTAGACACATGCTGGGGGAGCAAAAAGACGAATGTATCTTAGGACGCTTTGAGGTTAAGGCTTTTCCCTTTCTCACTTAGAGGGAAGGCTTTGGATTGGCTTGAGAGGCTACCCAACCATTCCATCACCACTTGGGATGAGTTGGCCGAGAAGTTCATAACAAAGTTCTTTTCTCCGGGATATATGGCAACATTGAAAGATAAAATCCTTGCTTTTAAACAAGAGCCAAATGAACCGTTACATGAGATTTGGGAACGGTACCGAACAATGGTCAAAGAATGCCCCAACAATAATATGATTGAAGCAATGATCCAGCAAATCTTTTATAAGGGTATCAATACAACTAACTAGTGTGTGGTGAATCAGCTCGCAGGGGGTAACTTCATGAACACGCAATATTCAGAAGCATGTGAAATATTAGATGAGATGGCGGACACCTCTTCAGCTTGGCAAAGTCGAGCCAGCGTTCCTCAGGGTGACCCTAATGTTATCCACCTTCACAAGGAACTTCATGATCACGGACAATCCATAGAAGAGTTGACAACTACCATGAATTAGTTAGCCAAGGCACAACTTCAACAGGTTCAGGGGCCAAAGCAAGTAAATTCCATGGAAGGAGTGAATGTAATGGTTAACAAGAGGAGACAAAGAGGTCAACAACTTCAACACAATCAGTATCAATTTGAGCAGGTGATAGTGGGTACAACCAAGATGACTCTTATGGCGATCAAAGTGAAGAGGTTCAATATGTGAACAATTACCAAGGTCAACAAAGCAATGCTCCAAATCAACAACAGTGGAGATCACAGGGAAACAATCAAAACTGGGGCAACCAAGGCTAAGGGAATTGGAATAGTGGCAACAGCAATAATCCAAATAATTGGGGGAATAACAGTCAAAATTGGGGAAATCAAGGAAATAACTAAGGCAATTAGGGTGGCAACAATAATAGTAATTTGGGAGGTAATGAAAACCAAGGGGGTTGGAATAACAATAATCAATGGAACCGGGGGTCGGGCTTTCAAAGGCCCCCGATGTATCAACAACCCAACGACCTGCTTCCATATCCATCACAAGGGCAAAGTTCTTCCAATAATGAGATGGGACGGATAGAAGGTATATCAAGAAAATGATGGAAAGAAACGCCGAGTCCAATGCCCAAATAGCCTCCCACAACACTTCTATCCACAACTTGGAAATCCAAATGGGTCAGATTTCTCAAGCCTTGAATACTAGCCCTAAGGGGGCATTACCAAGTGATATGGAAGTAAGCCCGAAGGGTGGAAACAATACGGGCCAGGCTATGGCGGTGACTACAAGAAGTGGTAGAGGTGGAGTTCTAGTACCTCCAATCCAAGAAATATCGTGAATGATGATGTGGTTGTGCAAGAAGAGGATGAGCCAAGAAATGATGATAATGTGAATGATGAAGTGAGGATAGGCATTGATGAAAACGTGGAGGAGACACAAGATGATGTGAACCCGTCTAGGGAACACGTGATAGAAATACCGGATCCGGTAATGCCCAAAGCCAAGGCTCCTTTGCCAAGGCCTCCTCCACCATATCCTCAAAGGATCGCAAATAAAAACAACGAGAACCAATTCAAGAAATTCATTGATATGATGAAAAATTTGTCTATAAATGTGCCTTTGGTTGAAGCTCTAAAACAAATGCCGGGATATGTCAAGTTCATGAAGGACTTGGTAACAAAGAAGAGGTCAATGAACTGTGATACGATCAAAATGACACATCAAATGAGTGTCATTGTGCATTCCATGGTTCCAAAGCTAGAAGATCCCGGTGCCTTTACAATTCCATGCACTATTGGTAGTGCTGATTTTGCCAAAGCCTTGTGTGATTTGGGAGCGAGCATTAATTTGATGCCATATTCTGTGTTCAAGACATTGGGGATTGGGTAACCAAGACCTACTTCCATGAGGTTGAAAATAGCGTACCGAACAATGAAGAGGCCATTGGGGATAATTGATGATGTGCTAGTTCGGGTCGACAAGTTCATACTTCCCGCAGATTTTGTGATACTCAACTGTGAGGTTGACTATGAGGTGCCAATAATATTGGGGAGACCTTTCCTATCTATAGGGAAGGCCTTAGTTGATGTGGAAGCTGGGGAGCTCACCTTCCGGGTGGGTGATAAAAAAGTTGTGTTCCACGTGTGCAAGTCAATAAGGCATCCTAATATCAATGAAGTATGTTCGTTTGTGGATCTTGTGACTGAGGTGATTATTGATGACGCAAGTGCTATGATTAATGTGGAAGACCCTTTGGAAGTTGTGTTGTTGAATCATGATGAGGATGAGAAGGAAGGCTTGGTAGAATGTGCAAATGCTTTGCAAGGAATGAGATCCTACACATATGGACCCTAAAAACTTTCCTTGGACCTTGAAAACCGGAAGAATCCACCAACAAAGCCCTCAATCGAGGAGCCACCCATATTGGAGTTGAAGCCCTTGCCTTCACACCTCAGGTATGAGTTCTTAGGCCCTTTTTCCACATTACCTGTTATTCTCTCTTCGTGCTTAACTAACGTGTAGGTAGATTCCACCCTTGCGGTGCTTCAAATAATGAAGAAGGCAATAGGTTGGACATTGGCGGATATTCGGGGTATAAACCCCGCCTTTTGCATGCACAAAATCATATTGGAGTAAGATGGCAACCTTCCGTGGAACATCAAAGGAGGTTGAACGAGGCCATGCAAGAGGTAGTCAAGAAAGAGAGCATCAAGTAGCTAGATGCAGGGGTTGTGTACCCCATTTCTGATAGTTCATGGATTCATCGATAGAATGTGTCCCAAAGAAGGGGGGCATGACTGTGATCACAAATGATAGAAATGAATTTATCCCTACAAGAACTGTCACCGGTTCGAGGGTATGCATGGATTATAGGAAGGTGAAGAAAGTGACCCGGAAAGATCATTTTCCATTGCCATTTCTTGACCAAATGTTGGATAGAGTTGCCGTACGTGATTATTATTGCTTTTTGGATGGGTATTCTCGATATAACCAGATTCTCATTGCACTCGAAGATCAAGAGAAAACCACCTTCACTTGTCCGTATGGCACATTTGTGTTCTCAAGGATGTCGTTTGGTTTGTGTAATGCACCGGCTACTTTTCAGCGGTGTATGATGGCAATATTTACGGATATGGTGGAGGACTTCCTCGAGGTGTTCATGGAAGATTTCAGTGTTGTGGGGGATTCCTTTGAAGAATGCTTGGATAATCTTGATAAAGTGTTGGCCCGATATGAAGAGACCAACTTAGTGCTTAATTGGGAGAAGTGCCATTTTATGGTCGAGGAGGGCATTGTCCTCGGACATAAAATCTCCAAGAATGGTATTGAAGTGGACAAAGCAAAAATTGAAGTGATATCAAAACTCCCTCCTCCGACTTCCGTCAAGGGAGTGAGGAGCTTTCTTGGTCACACAGGGTTTTACCGTAGGTTCATCAAGGATTTCTCAAAAGTGGTGAAACCCTTGTGCAAGTTGTTGGAAAAAGATGCCAAGTTTGTGTTCAATGATGATTGCATGAAAGATTTTGAGCTACTCAAGTATAGGTTGATTACCACTCCTATCATTACCACACCCAATTGGAGCTTACCATTTGAGCTCATGTGCGATGCTAGCGACATTGCGGTAGGAGAGGTATTGGGGCAAAGAATCAAAAAAATATTTCATCCGGTCTATTATGCAAGCAAAACAATGAACGACGCCCAAGTCAACTATACGGTGACCGAGAAAGAGCTATTAGCCATTGTCTTCGCCATGGAAAAGTTCTACCCGTACCTCATGGGTACCAAAGTAATTGTGCACACCGATCACGCAACACTTCATTATTTAATGAGTAAAAAGGACTCTAAGGCTAGGTTGATGAGTTGGGTTCTTCTTCTACAAGAGTTTGACCTTAAAATTATAGATCGAAAAGGGAGTGAGAATCAAGTGGCGGATCATTCGTTTCCGGATGAACAACTCCTCTCCGTGTTTTTGACTGGGATACCTTGGTTCACTAATGTGGCTAACTTTCTTGTGACCGACATTATCCCGAATGAGCTCTCTTCTAACCAAAGGAAGAAGCTCAAATGGGACTGCTTGGATTATTATTGGGACGAGCCATATGTTTTCAAAATTTGCAATGATGGTGTTATCCGGAGATGTGTTCCGGAAGAAGAGCAATTGAGTATTCTTGAAGCTTGCCATTCCTCGCCCTATGGTGGTCACCATGGTGGGGCAAGAACTGCTACAAAGGTCCTAAGCTATGGATTCTATTGGCCTACCTTGTACAAAGACGCTAGCGAGTGAATTAAGCATTGTGATGAATGCCAAAGAGCCGGTGGAATTTCCAAGAAGAATGAAATTCTTCTCACCACCATCCTTGAGTTTGATATTTTCGAAGTGTGGGGCATCGACTTTATGGGACCATTTGTGAGTTCATGTGGGAACACTTATATTCTTGTTGCTATGGATTATGTTTCCAAATAGATTGAAGTTGTGGCTTTGCCCAACAATAAGGCACGGAGTATGGTGTCTTTCTTAAAGAAAAATATCTTCACAAGGTTTGGCACCCCAAGGGTTATCATTAGTGATGGGGGTTCTCATTTTTGCAACAAAGCCTTTGACACTTTACTTTCCAAGTACGGTGTCAATCATAAGGTGTCAACCCCCTATCATCACCAGGAAAGTGGACAGGTTGAAGTCTCCAATAGGGAGATCAAGAGCATTCTATCCAAGACTGTCAATGCAAACCAGACTGATTGGTCAAGGAAACTTGACGATGCTTTATGGGCCTATAGAATAACTTACAAGACTCCAATTGGTATGTCTTTGTACTGGTTGGTATTTAATAAAGCATGTCATCTTTCGGTTGAATTAGAGCACAAGGCCATGTGGGCGCTGAAGAAGTTGAACCTTGAATGGGATGTAGCTGCCAATCTCTGGGTAGAGAAACTAAATGAACTTGACGAGTTCCGCTTCCATGCTTATTCTAGCTCGTCCTTGTATAAGGACAAAATAAAGTACTTACATGATAAGTATATCCGGAACAAAGAATTCAAGGAAAGTGACTTGGTTCTTCTATTCAACTCTCGGTTACAGATGTTTTCGGGAAAGCTCAGGTCAAAGTGGATTAGTCCTTTAGAAGTGATACATGTGACTCCTTTCGGTGCTTTAGATGTGAAAAACAAGAATGGTGAGATATTTAGAGTCAATGGGCACCGAGTGAAGCACTAACTTGGCAAGATTGATGATAGCCATGGTGTGGCATTGATCCATTTCAGATTATGATGGTAACATGTGTCGTGCCGCGACGTTAAATCATGCGCTTCTTGGGAGGCAACCCATGTATTTTTTTTTCTTTTGATTTTCTTTGTAGATTAGGCATTGTTTTGGACTAACTGGTTGTGAAGTGTAGGTAGGAATTGGTTGTGTAGTGCAAGAAATTGACAAGGAAAATTTTTTGGCTAAGTGGTGAACTTTCACAGACCGCGCTCAAAAGTTCGCGGACCGCATGAGCACTTCGCGGCCGCACAATGCTGCGCGCAGTCGCGTAGCTGAAATGGGTAAAATGCCAACTCTCTAAAGTTGGCCTGTCAAAATTCCTTCAGAGTTCGCGGCTGCGTTCAAGTTTTCGCGGTCCGCACAAATTGTGCCACCGCGGCCAGTTTTTTGCGGACCGTTCCCGTTCATCTGAGGCAAATCTACAGTAAGGTAAAGAGTGCAGACCGCAACAAAATTTTGCGGCCGCACTCAGGTAAAGCGGTGGGTTCACTGGGTTCTGAGTATAAATAGGAGTTCTTGAAACTTTTCACACTTTACGAATCCTAACCTCTCAAACTCACCTAAAGCATTGTGCATCCTTACTTGGTTTCAAACTCATCCTTTTCTCATCAATTGTCGATTTCCTACCACATTTTACAACTGGTATGTTCGTTTCAATAATTTGATTTTGTATTTTTTCTTTTATTTTCTCTTTGTTTTAATTTTTCTTTTTAGATAGGATTAGAATCATGCCAAAATGTCAAATTAATGCTTAATGTTTTATTAACAACATATGGGTAGTGTTTGTATGCATAATAGGGGTTGGGGTTAGTAAATTTGCGTATTTAATTGCTACAATTATTGGGTAATTAGTGAAAACTTTAGTTTTAAGTATTCATCAGTGTCAATTTATTTTGAATTTCGCGGCCGCGGTCATTATTACGCGGTCCGCGATACCCTATCTTCAAGGCACTGATGGTTGTTTAGAATTCGCGGCTGCAGTCACTTTTGTGCGGTCCGCGATTGGTCTTTCGCGGCCGCACACAATTTTTTGCGGTCTGCGCGTTTGAATTTCAGAGACTCTATCATTTGCCTTCACGACCGCGTTCATTTTTATGCGGTCCGCGATTAGTCTTTCGCGTCCGCACTTATTTTTGTGCGGTCCGCGATTGATCAAGTTCAGTGAGCCAGTAGTTTGAGCCAGGCCTCTTCACGGCCGTGTTCACTTTTACGCGATCCGCAATGGGCAGTTCGCGGCCGCACTCATTTTTGTGCGGTCCGTGATGCCCTGTTCTGAGAAGTATTGTTTTTTCATTTCATCTGTACTACTTTAACTCATGATTGAACCCCAATTCTAACTGTCTTTCACTACTTGTGTGTTGCAGAAAATGGTATGTTCTCATGGGAGAGGAGATACTTCAAAGGGGAGGGCGGAATCCTCCCGAGGCCGGGGTAAAGGAAAGCAAACCTTACCCTTAGCAGCCTAAAGGGTAGTAGGCAAAAAGGCTACCCTCGTTAGACCTCCTGCCGACTCCTCGGACACAATTGAATTCCTCCCATCCCGAGACACTTCCGAGGGGGAATCTGCAAAACAACAACCAGAGGCTCAATCAAAACCATTCCAATTGGTCAATGAACCTACCTCCTCTTCTGGGTCGTCTGATGGCTCAGAGGGAGGTAGTAAGGCATCAGAGCCATCTTCCCCACATGATACAACACCTGCCTCAACAGCTGCCCCAATAAATATTGTTGATGATGACGAGGTCTCGGATGACGGGAGCGGGGGTGATACTAATGTGGGAGGTTTGTCCAGGTCAAGGAAGTCCAAGGTGTGGACGGATCGATTCATGAGTGAGAAGGTCTATACAAAATACCGGGAATGGTGGCCCCAAAGGTCGCTTACACTTGAGTGACAGTTCAAAATGAGAGACATTCTTCCCCACAATTCAAATGTCCTAAAACAATTTGAGGAGAGAAAAGGGTAGAAGTACTTCACCGGCAAAGTGGTGGATGCAAATGAGTACCTTGTCAAGAAGTTCTACGCGAATGTTGCCCACATCAAAAAGGGTACCACTGTGTCAAAGGCCCGAAACTTGAAGGTCTAGTTTGATGGCCACACTCTAAACTCATATGCCGAATTTGAGGATGTGTAGACAGTGCTATACTTGGAGAAGCTGGCCTTGGATGAAGCATCTCGTCCATGGCTAGCGGAGCTATTAGCTATTCCAGGGACAACACCGACATGGCTCACAGCTGGAGTCCCAATAGTCAGAAACACCCTTAGCTTTGAAGCCAAAGGGTGGTCCACATTTGTGTGCAGCCGACTTGACCCTTGCCAGCATGATAATGTCCTCCAACTCACCCGGGCAATCTTGATAGCTTCCATTATGGTGGGGTATCCAATTAATGTGGGGAACCTGATGTCCTACCATATCTCCAAGGAGGTTGGCAAAGAAGAAAGATCCTATCCCTACCCCAACTTCATCACTGAGTATCTCGAAGGCCAAGGGGTAGAAAATAGGCATTTTGATACGAAGATGAGGCCTAAAAAGCCTTTCTCCTGGTATAGCATCCAAGGAGCGGACAACCCTAAGCCAAGGGTAAAGCCACTACCTCCACTGGCCAGTCTGAAGAGCCAAGGGTAGTGGCCACCGTGTCAGAGCTTTCCATAGCAGAAGGTTCTTCAGCTGCCATGCCTCCTCCTTCCTCCGGGCCATCCATCACAGTGCCATTATCTGTGCCTTCATCTTCGCCTACCATCAGACTGCACTGCCGGTTTCACAGACACTATCCAGCCTCAACAACTGGATGCAGGCAGCTACCACAAAGCTGATTGTCCTATCCAGTGCAGTAGCAATACAGTCAGCCCTAACACAGCTTCAGGTACCTCCATAAGTGGAGGATTCATTGAAGGAGCTTTTGGGAAACCAGAAGAATCTCCTTGACAACCAGAAGAAAATCCTGGAGACTTTGGATGCACATGGTAAGGTTATCAAGGATCTGGGCAAGCAGGTGAAGAAGATGAGGAAGACTCAGGCCTCAAAGGAGTCAGTGGAGATGCTGAAAAAGGAGGTATAGAAGATTGCCTCTGCTGGAGATATCCTACTGGACCTACTCATGGAGGAGACAGCCCTAGCAGCACAGGCAGCAGAGCATGAGGCATCAGATGCAGCAACTGGCCAGTCTGAAAAACTGGCTGCCACTACACATATTGTTGAGGAGATGATCCAGATGCTCAACAACCCCGTGGTCTCCCAGTTAGAGGATGTGGAGATCCAGTTAGAGGACACGGAGAGAGTTGATGATCCTATGTAGTCTGAGGACCCCACTCATGTTCCTGACCCGATGCAGACAGAAACCACATAGGGAGTTCTCTTTACTCTTTAACCTTTCCCTGATCTTATTTTGATATTAGCATTGAGGACAATGCTATTTTTTATTTGGGGAGGGGGGGTCCATTTTGATTTGATTTGTGATGACATTTGGTATGTAATAACTATGATACTATTTTTCTTTATCTTTATTTACCGTTATTTTCACTTTTGGTATGCATATAATTTTACCATTCGATGTATATATTCATTTCCATTATGTATATATTCGTTTACTCCATTTTGTACATATTCAGTTTACTTTCCGTAGTTTACTTCATAACTTCTTTCGTTATTTTTCCTTAATAGCTTAGCTTCTTATTTCCTCTAGTAGCTTCTTTTTTTTAAGTTTTTAGCTTCTTTTTATATTTTGTGTGAACAATAAACCTTTGGTTTTCTTAATGGCACGGTTCTTTCCAAAGGTGGATGTTATGTGAACCGGGTGGCTCTTCCCAACGATGTTTTGGTGTCTATACTAGTAGTAATGAATAAAAGTATCTCAAGCAGGCTTCACTTAGTACTAACATATTTACCTTTGACCTCATGGTTAGAGACAAGTTGATTGGCAAAGATTAGCTCTAGTTGTGACCTTTAGACTCTTGAGTTGACTAAAACAATCATCGTGTATTGAATTGAGCCATTTGTGATTTTCAATCTTAGCTAGGGTTATTGTGGGCCCTCGACTCTGTTCTCTTTAACAATCCAGTAACTTGAGAGATGAGGTATTGAATTGCAAGTCCAAGTCTCGTGCCAATAAGACTAGAACTTGCCCTGAATGTTTGTCTAGGCGAAATTCTAAGTGTAGCTCGACTTGAGAAATGATTGTAGGATCACCTTAGTCAAATTTGAACTTTGAAAGCTTCTGTAGCCTACCAATATGATATCCCTAGTCAACCACTTTGAGCCTAAGTCTTTTTCATTCAATAGCCACATTACAAACCTTTATCCGTTCTATAATGACCCTCTCTTGGCACCCAATCTTTCCTTAGCATTCATGATGAACAACTGGCAAAAGCATAAGTTTGGGGGAGAGACGAAGAATTTGAAAGTGTTAAAAGTTTCAAAGAAGAAAAAGAATTGATGAAAAGGAAAGGCAAAGAAAAGGAAGAAAAGCCAAAAAGAAATACGTCAAAAAGAAAGTGAAGGTTGAAGGGATTCAAAGAACGCAATGATGAAAGGCATGGAATGATGAGAAAAGGAGAAAAATGATTGTCATGAGTAAGAAAGAGTGACGGTGTGTCTCTCTAGTTCCCCTAAGGAAGAAGAAAATGACTCAAAGAGTCAAGCAAGTATGAGCCGAAATGAGAAAATTGGGTGCTTAAGGAAATATGAAACCATCATAGTTCGATAAGTTCTACCTTGATCCAAACGCCTTCATTACATCCTATTAAAGCACTATATGATTTCAAAGGCCGATTCGCGAGGAAAAGGCATAGCAGAATAAAGAATTTTACGGTTTGAGGTAAGTAACAGTTCTAAATTTGGTCCTGAGGGTATGAAACCCCGGATTCTATGATATGTGATTGGTTTTGAGGTGACGCACATGCTAGATGACGGGCGTGTGGGCGTGCATCGTAGGAATTGTGACTTGATAAATTCCATGGAACTGTGTGGTTGAATAATCTTTTGATATCCATACATTTTTCACGTATTAGAGAAATCAAACTATAAATCATGTTTAAAACATGTGTTGACACTGTAAGGACCCACATGGGTCGTATACATATTGAATTATATGCTAAATTATTGTTTTGTACTCAGGCACAATTTTACTTGCACATTACATCTCAGTCTCTATTGTTCATTATTGATGCATCATATCATTGCTGTTTGGGCTGCTTATCATGAGCCCGAGAGACTGGAGAGGTTGATGACTAAGTGAGGCCGAGGGCCTGATTGTGAGGATATTTATGGGATCGGGCTGTACGCCGCAACATGTTTCATTGATTTATGCCATGATTGGCTTGTTATAGCGCTTGGGCTGAAGGATCCCCTCCGGAGTCTGTACACACCCCCAGTGAGCGCAGGTACCTACTGAATGCGAGTGTTGAGTGCCGAGTGCAGAGTGATTGATGTTGATACCCGATTTTTTCCTCATATTCTCCATATATATATATATATATATATATATATATATATATATATATATATATATATATATATATATATATATATATATATACCTTTAAAATAGCGCATATGCATCATCATTTGATTTACAAGCATACGCAAGTATTTTCTCATAATTTTCCATAATTCTTAAAGACTTTAAATCAATTTATTTATGTATTTTATTATATAAATATCCAATAATTATCCTACAAATTATTTTTATGATGATTTAATCATCAAAACTTATCATTTATATCAATATAAGATTTTAAATATTTTCAAGGCATTTATTATAATTATATTTGCATTTTTAGGGCCAAATTGCATATTTTGCAATAATAGCCAATATGTATGTATAATTACATTATTTATGCTTAAAAAAACTTTTTATATTTTTATAATGTTAAATAATTATTTTTAATCATTTTCATACATACATGATATTTTTGATATTTATTAATTACTTTTAAAATTATTTATTGATAAAAATACTGGGTATTTAAATAATAGCCTAATTTTAACCTATTTTCGGACCTAAAACTACCCAATCCCAACCCAATAACCTTTGAGACCAAACCAAATAACCCCTTGACCCGACCAATTAACCAACCCGACCCAGAACCCCGACTAATCATGGCCGTTGATCTCCGAGATCAACGGCCCATATTACCCCGTCCCTTTTTAATTAACCTAACACCCCTAACCCTAAATCACTCCTCACCGCCCGCCGCCCTTGAATCCTCTCATCTCTCAAACCCTAGCCATCTTCCCCCCCAAATTTCCCTCCTAATCCCACCGGACATGGGATTATACGATCACTTCTTGCCATATTTGACTCCCCCTTGGTACTGGAACCTTCTATATACTGCTTGCCTAAGCATGGCAAGCGTATCTCATTAACTTCGAACCAAAGCTGGTTCAGTTCCTTGATCTATTTCCGTCTATGTTTATTCTTGTTCTTTTATGGTATGAATCTCTATGTATTTCTGTGATTCCTACTCACCCTAAAATTAGGGTTTCAGATTCTTTTAAATCGAACCAAATCGGGTCCGATTCTTTATTTTTAAAAGGTATTTCCGTATATGTTCATCTTATTCTATGCAACATGTGATTTTTACTTCTTATTTATTTTAGATTTCTGCCGATTTTACACTTTCCCTAAAATTAGGGTTTGAGATTTTTCTCTTTTCCTTACTGATTTGATTGCATGTGATGATTATTTCCTTTCTCGTTCTTGATTGATGATTTTTCTTATTTAGATGTTAATTTCTACTACTATATAAACCCCTCCCCATTTCCCTTTGGGGGGACGACGGGAATCGTTAATGTTTTACTAAAAAATTGAAGTTATCACTCTTTGTTCTCTAAATACTCTTGTTCTATATTCTGGTTCCTGGCCGGCTGAAATCCAAGGCCAGAAATTTTGGGTTCTTGCTACTGTGAACTTTGTTCTTTGTTGTTTTTTCGCTTAACTGCTCTCTAAATTGTTGAACAACCTCCTCCGGTGCAAGCACTGCTCCGAGCCCATTCTCGAGGCTTTTGGGAACTCTGAAGCATCAGATATTTTGGGTTTTTTCTATTAAACTCTGCACTCTTTTAATCTACTACTGGTTAGTGTTTAAACCTTCATAATGTTTAGTTTCTTTCCTTCTTTTTGTACATATATCTAAACTTTGGTCCAGTTATGATGGTGTTCATCTTTGATATCATTCTGTGTTAATTGATGCCTGAGAATAGTCTATTGTTCATGTCATGCTTCACCATAATCTGCACCCTGTGATCTCTTATCTCCTAGGATTAGTTCTATACCCATGTAGCATCTTAATATGTTAATTTGGACTTCAGTATTGCGGTTGTATGTTGTTTTGCATGTTATGCTTAGATAATACCCTAGCTCTATGAGAACCCCTTTACTTGAATAAACTTTCAATGAATCCTGTGTATATTGGAGTATTTTAAGACCTGTTCAAACTCGTTTCATGCTGTCATGGATTTTCAACTCTATTTTCTAAAACTCTTGTGATAACATGTTTCCTAGTATGTCTTGGTCTATCTACTGTTCTCTTCTTTCTGTGGTTGTCAACATGTGTATCCCTCTATTGTGTTCAAGTGTTGATTAATGTGGCATTAGGTTAGACTAAGTTTAATTTAGACCCTTAGATGTCCACCAGTGCAACCTATGTATGCTTGCAAGCTTGTCTCTTCTCCTAATTCCTATGATGTTTGCTTATGTGATACTTTGCTATGTGCACCTTGCTAAACCTACTGGCTTGCTTGACTATTTGTGCTGTATGGTCAGTTCAGTGATTTCTATCTACCCTCCTTACTTGTTACTTTGACATTCAAATTCCTATTCCTAGCCGGCTGAAAGCCAAGGCTATCTAGGCTCTGTTGTTGGCCTCCCTAGTATGAGAACTGCTCGGGGTCCAATTGAGGCCCTTGTGAACTCTGACACACTAGGGTTAGGCTCTAGTCATTCTTCAACTTCTAAAAACAAAACTGTCCCTAATACCCTACCTCCCTATCATGTATTGTGTTGATTCCAAGTGATGCAATAGTTGGTGCTATGGCTCACTAAAGGGGTCTGAAGTCCCCTATGGACCTGTGATCGTGTGGTATGCTAGGCCGGAAATGTTGAAGGCCCAGCAAGGCTGGGTATTTAGTTGTTTATTTGGGCCTGCTATAGGCCTGTCTATTGACATGTAATATTACTATTTTACTTGTTAATCTAGGCCTGTAATAATACTTTGTATAAACAATCGGGGTGTTAGTGAAAAGGGAATGGGTAGAATTCTATATCTATATGCCATGGGTAGATAACATGCCTATAGGACTTGACAATGTGTTTGCTACATGTATTGTTCAATTACATGAGCCCTATAGAAATTATGATATTAGGAGAAGCACACACACACCCTACTTATTTACTATTCAGATGCTATGTCTACTGTTGCGTGGTTATAGACAACATATCCATATGAAGTGAGCACTTTGCATGACTACTCAGTTATTCACTAGAAAGCATGCCTATAGGAGTTAAATATGTATAAAATCAGCTCAAACTATCAACCTTTAGAAAGCATGCCTATAGGAGCTAAATATATGAGAATCAGTCCCAATCACCAGTCTCTAGAAATCATGCCTATATGACCTCACTACTCGCTCTTCAAACGTTGTCATCCACGTGATTATTAGGAGGCATAAGTAATTTTGAGCATTTCCAATAGGTTTATTGTCCCTACTGTGTAAATCACCTAGAGATCATGTCTATAGGTTTATTAACTTATAACATCAGCGTGTAATACCGAATACTCCTAAACTGTATAGTCTCTTAGAAATTATGTCTATAGGTTTCACGAAACCCCCCCCATAATCTGCAAATCAGTTAACTTATGATAGCAGCACCACATATACGATATTGAATTCAGTATCACCTAGAATCCATGCATATAGGACTCTAAGTCTCAAATTCTGAAACTATGTATTGCTTAAATTGCCCGCGTGCATTTGTTTGTTTGTGTGTGGAGGCTAACTTAATCCCTTAATTTCCTTTACATGAAGCCCAACTTGTTTTTGTATGTCGCCTAGTTTTACCCTTTTTGAGCAGCCTAAGTAAAGTCTAGAACTACCCAAATAGAGGTCCAAAGCCTCCTGGACCGTAGGTATGGGACGGGTAGTGCACGCATAGGGTACGACTTAGAATTGACTAGTACGCTTTAGGTAAACAACTTAAAGATAGTAATCGGGTAGAAGGAGATGATAATGTGTGCCCGCTGAATAATATGAGTAACACCTCATTTTGAGGGAGTTACGAAGTATTATTTATGTTGCACGGGGTGATCCTTTAAGCTAAAACACTTAGGACCCCCCACCTTTGTTTAAAGTCAATCATTTTATTTGTCTGAATTGGTTCCCTTCTCTTAGACTAATTCATATAATTCGAGTTCGGCCGGGACCCACCGTTGTGGACCTCGAGGAGTGCCTAACACCTTCTCCTCAAGATAATTTGATCCCTTACCCGATCTTTGGTGACGCAACTGTTAATCCAGAGTTATTTGCAAAATAGATGCCCTAACGCACCTTAATCCGTTAGGTGGCGACTCTCTCTTTTAACACCCTTCCTTTTAAGAGGAGTTGTCACGACGTCAAAGCTCGACTTTTGCGAGAAAATGGGGCGCGACAACATGGTGACTCTGCTGGAGAAATATTTAGGCTCTTACCATTGCGAACTTGGTCTATATGAATTAGTCTCTCTCGATAAGCGTGTCTATTATTTTGCTGATACTTGAACATCTCGCTCCCATTCTCCCTTTTATTGCTACATGCACACCCCTTTCCCTATTTCCCCTTTTATATGAACTTACATGAAACTCTTCGCTTAATCTGGTTACAATATGCATTCCACTGGCTTCAACTTTTAAAATTTTGTTATATCATGACTTTCCCAATCTTTACCCTTTTATTGCTTTATTATAATTTTTTATATACGAACTAACTTCTTCCCTGTTTTGCTTTCTTTTCTGTCTTTACATTTATTAAATACTGCATTTATCGCTTTTATCATGCAAAATACTTGACCAAATGTTATTTTATCTTTGCATAAAGCATGCTCTGCATCATATTCCACTCGTGCACAATTATACCATAGTGGCAAATGATGAGTGTCCGCGCTCTTCCTATATTACCCTTTTTAAATTTGGAAAGGCTTATTTGCGGTAAAACTTGTCGATCAGCGGTGCAATAGATGGCTCTGTGCCTTTCCCTCTCAAGTTGTCCACTTGAGGGTACCGGTCTAGACTCTCGTAGAAACTCCACTCTAATATTAACTGTGCATGCATCATGTCTAAATCTAGTATGGGTTAGAATGCTGTCCGCGTAATAACTCTCTAAGGCAAGCCTTATCCAAAGCCCGCCGGGATTTCCTTAAATTCCAATGGGTACCATCATGATATGTGCATTATTGGAAGAAAACATGCCGATATGCTAATCATTAATGTGTAAATAGTCGAATCTGGAGGGGGAAAGGGCTAACTTTATTTGTTTTGAAGGAATGAGGCACGAAGTCCCCAGGTTCGGCATGGTTCGAAGTATCCCACCTTTGTTACTAGATTGGTGGGAAAATCTCTCGCCAAGCGACAAAAACCATGTGAAAAGAGTTCTTGGAAATTTACCTTCTTTGTTGGACATTCAGCAAAACAATGTACTGATCGAGGCCGCTACCATGTTCTGGGATGAGAAGAGGACCGTCTTCTATTTTGGTGATATAGAAATGACTCCCCTTATAGAGGAAATAGGAGGCTTTGCTGGGCTTCCCTAGGATAGCCCTAGTCTGTTGGTACCCGAAAATCGCACTTCTCGAGGTTTTCTGAAAATGATGGGTTTGAGGAAAAATGATGAGTTAGTTTGTCTGAAGAAATCCTACATACCTTTTGACTTCTTTTACGAGTGTTATGGGCACAGCAAGTCCTACCATCTTTATCATGATGAATTTGCTATCACCTCTCTGGGTTGGACTCATCGCCGGGTTTTGTGTTCATTGTCTGTTTTTTGGGGATGTTGGTATTCCCAATACAAGGAGAACAGATTCACACTCGCTTAGCTATGGTTACTAAGACCCTAATGGAAGGAATCGAGGGACAGACTTACACTATTGTCCCAATGATCGTAGCAGAGATATACCGAGCCTTGGACCGTTGCAAGAAAGGATATAGGCATTTTGAGGGTTGCAATCTGTTACTGCAAATATGGCTGTTGGAACATCTTCAAAGGGGACAATACCGTCAAGAATTTCTGCGGCGACAATGGAATGACCACATAGCTTTTCACCATCCGAAAAGAATGACTTTTATCCCGGATAGGTTTGCACAACCAGGAAACACTGTGGGCTGGGTACACTTCTTTAGAAATTTGACTGATGACAAGGTCCATTGGATGTTTGAATGGTTCCCCACTAGCGAATTCATCATCAGGTCAAGAGATGTTCCTCATCTAGTGCTAATCGGATTAAGGGGTATCTATCCTTATGCTCCTATCAGGGTCATGAGGCAAGCTGGGAGAAAACAGGTCATACCATGAGTCTCCAAGATGGTTCATTACAAAACATATTTCCAAGGGAATGTCATTCCATTCAAGTTCGAGGCACAACACATGTGGCATCAAAAGATTATTGTGGAGCAAGATACCATCGAGCCAGACATGTATCATGCTGGCCATGTGTACTTCTACCCATCATGGTTGGTCGATGACATAGCAGGAGAGGTCAAGCCAAGGGTTGATTTGAGGAATAGGGTCATAGAGGATACTGCTGAAGCACAAGTCAAATACATGAGGTTGCGCAAAAGGGTCTTTGAATCTGAGTCCAGGCATTTGGAACAACATAAAATGGACATGGAAGCAATCAATGAATGGAGGGGAATCACTACTAAATCAACATAAAGGTTGGAGTATTTGGAGCAGGGTTTGATGGAACTTGAGGGAAAGATGAGGAAAAGGGTCTCGGATTGTCAGAACGCAGAGGGCAATGAAGGAGGACATCTAGCAAGGGCGTATATGCTATTAGACATACGCGGCCTGGGGAATCTGATTGACGGGGCTAAGAAGGCCAAGCTTGGGAAAAGTCCCTCTGGGACCAAGTAGATTAGGGGTGATGTTTTCTATATTCATTTTAGAATTTGATTGTAATAAGGCAAATGCCAGTAGTGACTCTTTATAATTATTATCGTTTTAGTAGAGATTTGGTCTATTTATCATATTAATGAAATGATGCAATTATCGGCATTGAGTTTTCTCCAAATCTATATGTCGCTAGGCCTACCTTTGGCACGCTGAGGTCCCCAAATTAGGACGCGAATTATTGCATGACTTTGTGAAATATGTTTTAATATCGCAAACACTCTTTTAATATTTCTTACTAACTTAGTTACCTTTAGCTTTTTCTTTCTTTTGATTATTCCCATCCCCTAAGGTTGGATTGTGCATACTGGCATCATCGGCATATCATTCCAGATCTAGAGGTCCCCCACCACCTCCTCCTCCAAGTGATCCTAAGAACAAAGGAAAGGTTAAGATGGATGATCTAAGTGGTATCAGGAAAGACAGCGCTACATATGCAGAGAATGTTGAGACTTCGGATGGTCGGAGTACTCCGGCACAGAACGACTTGGTTTTACAATTAGAGCAAAAGATACTGGAGTTACAAGGGAAACTTGAACAGGTCCGTAACTTGGCAAACCTTTCCCTTACCCAGAATGTTCTCGACATCAACCAACAAAACGCCCAAAACTCAACACCTCCTCACAACACACAAAACCAGCACCCGTAAAATCCTCCCGCACCTCATGAATACATCACGCCTCCCCAAAATCCTAATCCTCCACTAGCACCAACTCTTTCACAACATCATCATTATCATCCGACCCAGTACCCAAAAATACCACATACCATACTCCTCAGAATGCACCACAGCCTACTCCTGACCCACAAAACTCAACTAATGACCACCATTACGCCCAAATTCCCAGAGTCCACCAAAGCAATCCCATATATGTGGGAACCTTCCCCCACACCCCACAACAGACCCTAAACATACCCAAATCCGCCGAGAAGGACCTACTCATCAAGAACATGGCAGAGGAACTCAAGAAACTTATCTGTAGGGTTCAAAATATCGAAGGGGGCAAAGGCGTTGAGGGTTTGAATTATGAAGATTTGTGTATTTAGCCGGACGTAGAACTGCCATAGGGTTATAAACCTCCAAGTTCGAAATGTTCGACGGAACAGGTGATCCGAAGGTACACTTGAGAACATATTGTGACAAGCTTGTAAGAGTGGGCAGGGATGAAAGAATCCGCATGAAGCTGTTCATGAGAAGCCTCACTGGAGATGCCCTGTCTTGGTACATCAGTCAGAACCCAAAGAAATGGGTTAATTGGGTAAGCATGGCATCAGATTTCATGGATCGGTTCAGGTTTAACATAGAAAATGCACCAGACGTTTTCTACATACAAAATCTCAAGAAGAAGCCAACGAAAATTTTCTGCGAGTATGCTACTCCGTGGAGGTCTGAAGCTGCAAAAGTAAGGCCAGCGCTGGAAGAAGAACAAATGAATAAGTTCTTCGTCTGAGCTCAGGATCCGCAATACTACGAAAGATTGATGGTTATTGAGAACCATAAATTTTCTAATATCATCAAGTTGGGAGAGAGAATAGAAGAAGGGATCAAAAGCGGAATGATGATAAATTTTGAAGCACTCCAAGCCACAAATAAGGCCCTGCAGTCAGGAGGTATCTCCAAGAAGAAAGAAGTAGGTGCAGTAATGGTAGCCCAAGGTTCGAAGTCTCATCTCACATACCAAACACCTCCACCCACATATCAGCCTTCACCTCCCAGATACTGACAACCTGCCACCACTTACCATACCTATAACACCTAACCCGCATACTACCACTCACCACCAGCCCGCCAAAACTACCAAAAACCTAGACCAAATTTCGACCGCAAACCACCCAGACAATACACCCCAATTGCTGAACCTATAGACCAACTGTACGAAAGACTGAAGGTTGCCGGTTATATCACTCATATTCCCGCTGTCGCCATGGAAAATTCCTCTCAATGGGTCAATCCAAATAATACATGTGCCTATCACTCAGGCATAAAAGGTCGTACCATTGATGAGTGTCATACTTTGAAGGATAAGATTCAGACATTAATTGACACCAAAGTCATACAGGCAAAGGAGGCTGCACCCAATGTCCGTAGAAATCCTCTCCCGGATCACAGGGGTGGAGGGGTAAACATGATAGAGACCGATAAAGAATGGGACTCAGAGGGGTCAATTGGACTCATTCGTGAAGGGGATAATCCTGAAACATCTCCAGTCACTCTCACACCTATCATGGTTCAAACTCAAGCACCAATTAAAGTTGAGGTAGCTGCACCAACTCCGTTTGAGGTTGAAGTAACAACACCCTTCACCGTGATGGTAGCACCTATACCGTCTTATAAGTCTAATGCTTTACCATGGGATTATGTCGTAGAAGCAAGAAGGAAAGGAAATGGGGAAATGGAAGAAACTGGTGCAGCGTAAGGTATGACCAGAACTGGTAGGGTTTACACGCCCGATCATTTGGGGGGAACAAGTAAAGAAGCCGCTTCCAGGCAGCCCATCATTGAAACCGTCCCGAATGATCTTTGGAGAAAGGTGCAAGCAAGGGAGTATTCTGTGGTTGATCATTTGAACAAAACCCTTGCTCAGATATCCATTCTATCACTACTGCAGAATTTCGAGGCACACATGAACGCATTGATGAAAGTGTTGAATGAGGCTTATGTACCCAACAACATTACCAGTGGAGAAATGGCCAATATGATAGGACAAGTGTTGGAAAGCCACAAGATCACTTTTAATGAAGATGAGCTACCACTAGAAGGACTAGGCATTGCATATCACAGTGCAGTTTGAGGATAAGTTCATTGCCAGAATCCTGATTGATGGGGGTTCGAGTCTTAACATATGTCCACTAACTACTCTGAAAAGATTGGGCAAAGGCCTGCACGAGATATGAGCAAGAAGTATGAATGTGAAAGCATTTGATGGGTCTCAAAGGGCCACAATTGGGGAAACCAACCTCAACCTATAGATGGGCCCAACCTGGTTTGATGTTGAGTTTCAAGTGTTGGACATATCTGCTACCTACAACCTATTGTTGGGACGACCTTGGATACATGCCGTTGGGGCTGTAGCTTCTACTCTACATCATGTCATGAAGTTTGAGTGGAACCATCAGGAAGTGATCATCCATGGGGACGGAAGTAATCCCATTTATACTAGTCAAACTGTTCCGGTCATCGAGAATAGAAGGAAGTTGGGTGGAGAAACATACCATCGCATCGAGCGCGTCAACGCAATTGAAAAGGAAAAATGGTGGAGTGGTAAGTTAGAAGTAATATTGGCATGGACAGGGTATGAGCCTGGCAAAGGTCTCGGTAAGGATCTCTAGGGGATCACCAAACCAATACAGCTAAAGCGTCACGGCATTACTTTTGGGCTTGGATATGAATACACCTGGCATGAGTATCAGAATTGGTCGCCACTATGGCGTGGTCCTTATTACCCGCTAGAGCAACCAGTACCACATTTGAGCCAGTCATTTCACCAAGCTGACATGATGTGGGAGTCCAAAGAAGATGAAGTTCTAGCCGGTATAAGGAATCTGTTTCTGGATGATGAAGACACGGATTGCAGTGCGATAGTTGAGGAGGAGGAGGAGGAGGAGGAAGGCCTCATTATTCAGACCGTGGAGAAGGGAGTTGTTCTAAAGAACTGGATTGCTGCACCATCAAGGGCCCGTCGAGTTCCTGGCATTATTATTACCTATCCCGGTGAACTTACGATTGTGACATGTCATGAGACAACGCAACATAAGGATAATGATTCAGAGGATCTGGAAGAAGATATAATACCCAAGGAAATTGTCAGAGAAGTGGAAAGCTTTGAAAACAAGACTAAGTCCAATTTGGATTATACTGAAACAGTTAATCTAGGAGACTCTGAAACAGACAAGGAAATATGTGTAAGCATTCACCTGTCACCATCAGAGAAAGAAGAATGCACTCATTTCCTGAAGGAATATGAGGATATCTTTGCATGGTCCTATGATGATATGACCGGTTTGAGCACGTCCATAGTGGCTCATAAACTACCTACCAACCCAATGTGTCCGCTAGTAAAGCAGAAGCTCAGAAAGTTCAAGCCAGATATGAGTTTGAAAATCAAATAAGAAGTCACCAAGCAGATCAAAGCTAAGGTTCTTAGAATGGTTGAATATCCAACTTGGTTGGCTAACATCGTGCTAGTTCCGTATAAGGATGGGAAAGCCAGAGTATACATCGATTATCGGGACCTAAACAAAGCAAGTCCCAAAGATGATTTCCCGTTAACCAACATACACATACTGATCGACAACTGCGCCAAGCATGAATTCCAATCCTTTGTGGATTGCTTCGCGGGATATCATCAGATCTGGATGGATGAAAGGGATGCCGAAAAGATAATTTTTATCACACCATGGGGTGTGTACTGCTATAAAATGATGCCGTTTGGTTTGAAGAATGCTAGGGCCACTTATATGAGGGCCATGACAACTATTTTCCACGACATGATACACAAGGAGATAGAGGTATATGTGGATGACGTCATCATCAAACCCAAGAAAAGTACAAATCACATAGCAGACTTGAGGAAATTCTTTGATCGGCTTCAGAGGTATAATTTGAAATTGAATCCCGCAAAATGTGCCTTCGGGGTCCCCGCAGGAAAATTATTAAGATTCATTGTCAGCCGCCGAGGAATTGAGCTACACCCATCAAAGGTCAATGCTATTCAAGATTTGCCACCTCCAAGGAGCAAGAAATATGTGATGAGCTTCTTGGGATGTCTTAATTACATCAGCCGCTTCATAGCACAATCAACCGTGATCTGTGAGCCGATTTTCAAAATGCTACAGAAGGATGCCGCAACCAATTGGACTAAAGACTGTCAGAACGCTTTTGACAGAATCAAAGAATATTTGTCCACACCGCCAGTCCTGGTCCTGCCAGAACCTGGTAGACCACTGCTACTCTATCTCTCCGTATTAGATGGGGCTCTCAGTTGTGTTTTGGGACAACACGATGAGATGGGAAGGAAAGAACGGGCAATATACTATCTGAGTAAGAAGTTCACACCCTACGGAGCACGGTATTTTTTGCTGGAATGCACCTGCTGTGCTTTGACCTGGATAGCCCAAAAATTAAGGCATTACTTCTGCGCCTATACAACATATCTCATATCAAGGATGGATCCTCTGAAGTACATCTTCCAGAAACCCATGCCTACAGGAAAGCTGGCAAAATGGCAGATATTGTTGAGTGAATTCGACATCGTCTATGTGGCTCAGAAGGCGGTTAAGGGAAAAACATTAGCGGATCATCTTGCGGAAAATCCTGTAGGAGGAGAATACGAACCAATAAAAATGTATTTTCCTGATGAAGAAGTATCATTCATAGGAGAAGATATCGCCGAAGCCTACGACGGGTGGAGAATGTTTTTTGATGGAGTCGCAAACTTCAAAGGAGTGGGTATTGGAGCCGTTTTGGTGTCAGAAATAGGTCAACATTATCCGGTATCCGCAAAACTCAGATTTCTATGCACCAATAATATGCCAAAATATGAGGCTTGCATATTGGGGCTCAATTTGGCCGTTGACATGAATATCCAGGAATTACTAGTAATTAGTGATTCAGATCTTCTGGTACATCAGGTGCGGGGAGAATGGGCTACAAAGAATACCAAGATATTACCATATCTATATCATGTGCAAGAGATGATTATAAGGTTCACGAAGATAGAGTTTAGACATGTCCTGAGAATCCAAAATGAGTTCGCAGACGCATTGGCCACTTTGTCCTCCATGATACAGCATCCGGACAAGAATTTCATCGACCCCATTCCGGTAAGGATTCATAATCCGCCAGCTTACTACACTCATGTTGAAGAAGAAGTAGACGGGAACCCATGGTTCCATGATATCAAGGAGTACTTGGAAAAAGGAGAGTACCCGGAGCATGCAAATCATACTAAAAAACGTACGCTACGAAGATTGTCCAACTATTTCTTCCAAAGTGGAGGAATTATGTACAGAAGGACTCCAGACTTAGGATTATTACGGTGTGTTGACGCTAATGAAGCTTCCAAACTGCTAGAAGAGATACACTCTGGAACTTGCGGACCACACATGAATGGTTTCGTTTTAGCCAAGAAGATACTGAGGGCAGGTTATTTTTGGATGACTATGGAAACACACTGCATCAGGTATGTCCAGAAATGTCATCAGTGCCAAATACACGCATATATAATACGGGTGCCGCTAAACGAACTCAATGCAACGAGTGTACCTTGGATTTTTGTCGCTTGGGGAATGTACGTCATTGGACCAATCGAGCCCGTCGCTTCAAACGGGCACAAATTCATTTTAGTGGCCATAGACTACTTCACAAAATGGGTCGAAGCTACATCCTACAAAGCTGTAACCAAGAAAGTCATCGCAAATTTTGTCAGAGATCGTATTGTTTGCCGATTCGGGGTTCCAGAGTCCATCATAACCGACAACGCCGCGAATCTCAACAGTGACCTAATGAAAGCTATGTGCGAGACCTTCAAAATCAAGCACAAGAATTCCACTGCATACATGCCTCAAATGAATAGAGCCGTGGAGGCCGCAAACTAGAATATCAAGAAAATACTGAGAAAGATGGTAGACAACCACAAGCAATGAAGCGAGAGGTTACCATTTTCCTTATTGGGATACCGGACCATAGTCCGCACGTTGAGCAGGGCAACTCCTTACCTATTGGTCTACGGTACTGAAGTCGTCATTCCTGCCGAGGTAGAAATTCCCTTCCTGAGAATTATACAGGAAGATGAACTCAGTGATGTATAGTGGGTAAGAAGTCGCTATGAACAATTTGCTCTCATTGACGGGAAAATAATGAATCAGTGTGTCATGGTCAACTTTATCAGAATAGAATGTCCAGAGCTTTTAACAAAAAGGTCAAACCTAGACAATTCGCACCAGGGCAACTGGTGCTGAAACGAATCTTTCCACATCAGGATGAAGCCAAAGGAAAATTCTCACCTAACTAGCAAGGACCCTATATGGTTCACAGAGTACTAACAGGAGGAGCACTCATACTCGCAGAAATGGATGGAGAGATTTGGCCAAAGCCTATCAACTCAGATGCAGTCAAAAGATACTATGTTTAAAGCTGTTTACATTTATGCAATTGATGTAACTGAACTACGCTTGGCCTGATTCCCATTTAAGAGGGGATACGTTGGCAGCCCTGTGGGTTCGGTCACAATTCAATAAAATTCTCATTTTTCCTACAATTAGAAACTGGGGCAGAATTTTGAAGAGGACCCTCAAAATTCCGGGGCAAGCTCAGCCAACGGCACCATGTGTGGAATATCCAAAAACATTTCTGAATAACTGGGGCAGATTTTTGAGGAGGATCCTCAAAATTCTACGGCAAGAAGGTCGCAATGTCTCTGATAATTTCACAGTTATTGGTTCATCTAATTTATCTGATATTGCATACAAATGTATTTTAAATAACTATATTTATCATATGCACGCACATTTTCGGAAACTTTACTTTTATGAAACAGTCAGATGCTACCCGTGGTAACTCAAGCAGGACTTCGATACAGAGCAAAGCAAAGTAGGCAGGTGGAGGCACGAACCCCCGTAAAACTCACGATTGTCCTTTGGATGCAGGAAAAAGAAATATTCTCAAATTCGGACACACCTCGGAATCACTATATTCATAACGACAAAGCTGCCAAACGCAAACATATCTCCAGCTAAAAAATACTCTGCTATCACTAATTTCCTTTTCCTGCTTAAGGCTAAGCATTGTCTTTCCTTGCATAAGGCTAAGCTCTGCCTTTCCTATTACACGATACTAAGCATTGTCTCCATCTTGCATGAGGCTAAGCCCGGCCTCCTTAATCGCATGAGACTAAGCATTGTCTTCTATTTTGTATGAGGCTAAGCCCTGCCTCCTCAACTGCATGAGACTAAGCACTGTCTCCTATTGCATGAGACTAAGCATTGTCTCCCATCTTGCATGAGGCAAATCCCTACCTCCTCAATTGCACAAGGCCAAGCTCTGCCTTTCCTATTACACGAGACTAAGCATTGTCTCCATCTTGCATGAGGCTAAGCCATGCCTCCTTAATCGCATGAGACTAAGCATTGTCTCCTATTTTGTATGAGTCTAAGCCCTGCCTCCTCAACTGCATGAGAGTAAGCACTGTCTCCTATTACATGAGACTAAGCATTGTCTCCCATCTTGCATGAGGCTAAGCCCTGCCTCCTCAATTGCACAAGGCCAAGATCTGTCTTTCCTATTGCACGATACTAAGCATTGTCTCCATCTTGCATGAGGCTAAGCCCTGCCTCCTTAATCGCATGAGACTAAGCATTGTCTCCTATTTTGCATGAGGCTAAGCCCTGCCTCCTCAACTTCATGAGACTAAGCACTGTCTCTTATTGCAAGAGACTAAGCATTGTCTCCCATCTTGCATGAGGCTAAGCCCTGCCTCCTCAATTGCACAAGGTCAAGCTTTGCCTTTCCTATTGCATGAGACTAAGCATTGTCTCCATTTTGCATGAGGCTAAGCTCTGCCACCTTAATTGCACAAGGCCAAGCTCTGCCTTTCCTACTGCATGAGACTAAGCATTGTCTCCATTTTGCATGAGGCTAAGATCTGCCTCCTTAATTGAACAAGGCTAAGCTTTGCCTTTACAATTGCATGAGACTAAGCACTGTCTCCATCTTTGCAAGAGGCTAAGCGCTGCCTCCTTAATTGCATAAGGCTGAGCGTTGCCTTCCCCTACACGAGACTAGGCATTGTCTCCATTCTTGCACGGGACTAAGCATTGTCTCTCCTTGCCTAACTACAAATGCTAGGCTATTTGAAACCTTGCACTATTCTCTACCTCGGGGATAAGCTCTACCCCCGATCCTACACGAGACTAAGCTCTGTCTTGTTTCATGTCAAGCATCATGTCTTTGCATCTCATGGGCTGAAGTATAGCCAAATTTTCCGAAGGCGTCATAGTCCGAAGGCATCATCCTCATAACCGGAAGACACCATGCCATGGCCTGAGGATCTCTCAATATTGCACATCATTATTCAAAGGCATCATAGTTAGGAGGCACCATCTTCATAGCCCGAGAACATCATTTCATGGCCTACGAATCCCTTATCACGCAATTCATAGCCAGGACATCATGGTCTAAGGGCACCATCCCCATCGTCCAAAGATAGTTTTCATAGTCCAAAGGAAATTTGCATCATATTTAATTTCTCTCAATAATCCATATATACTTGCATGCATTGTGTTTTAAGTTTTGTAGGTAATCCAGGAAGTAACCGTTCTCCTAACGGGAGCAATCTTCGCTCCGGTTTTCGTTCAACGTTCACATCTTGCAATTATTTCAAACGTAACCAACCACCGTATGTTACCCATTTCCATCTGATAACCGTTCAAATACCCATAACCACTCCCGAATATATTGTCCGTTCTTACAATAACTCTATCGGCTTATTCCACCGTTGGATCCAGAACAACACATTGCCTGATTCCTGTAAAATCAGGGATATGTAGGCAGCTCAGAAATCAGGGTCCGACCTATTTTTTTCAAAATCACCCCGTTCGGTCAAAATCGATCATCATTTCTTTACCCAACAACTCTTTCATCCTTCCCAGGTAAAGAGGGGCAGCTGTTGATACCCGATTCTTCCCTCATATTTTTCAAATATATATATATATATATATATATATATATATATATATATATATATATATATACCTTCAAAATAGTGCATATACATCATCATTTGATTTACAAGCATACGCAAGTATTTTCTCATAATTTTCCATAATTTTTAAAGACTTTAAATTAATTTATTTTTGCATTTTATTATATAAATATCCAATAATTACCCTACAAATTATTTTTATGATAATTTAATCATCTAAACTTATCATTTATACCAATATGAGGTTTTAAATATTTTCAGGGCATTTGTTATAATTATATTTGTATTTTTAGGGTCAAATTGCACATTTTGCAATAATAGCCCATATGAATGTATAATTACATTATTTATACATAAAATAACTTTTTATATTTTTATAATATTAAATAATTGTTTTTAATAATTTTCATACACAAATGATATTTTTGATATTTATTAATTACTTTTATAAATTATTTATTTATACAAATACTGGGTATTTAAATAATAGCGTAATTTTAACCTATTTTCGGACCTAAAACTATCCAATTCCAGCCCAATAACCTTTGAGCCCAAACCAAATAACCCCCCAACCTGACTAATTAACCAGCCCGACCCAGAACCCCGACTAATCGTGGTCATTGATCTCCGAGATCAACGGCCCATATTACCCCGTCTCTTTTTAATTAACCTAACACCCCCTAACCCTAAATCACTCCTCAAAGCCCGCCGCCCTTGAATCCTCTCATCTCTCATCTCTCAAACCCTAGCCATCTTCCCTCCCAAATTTCCCTCCTAATCCCACCAGACATGGGATTATACGATCACTTCTTGCCATATTTGACTCCCCCTTGGTACTGGAACCTTCTATATACCGCTTGCCCAAGCATGGCAAGCGTATTTCATCAACTTCGAACCAAAGTTGGTTCAGTTCCTTGACCTATTTTCGTCTATGTTCATTCTTATTCTTTTATGGTATGAATCTCTGTGTATTTATGTGATTCCTACTCACCCTAAAATTAGGATTTCAGATTCTTTTGAATCAAACCAAATAAGGTATGATTCTTTGCCTTTAAAAGGTATTTCCGTCTATGTTCATCTTATTCTATGCAGTATGTTATTTTTACTTCTTATTTATTTTAGATTTCTGCCGATTTTACACTTTCCCTAAAATTAGGGTTTGAGATTTTTCTCTTTTCCTTACTGATTTGATTGCATGTGATGATTCTTTCCTTTCTCGTGCTTGATTGATGATTTTTCTTGTTTAGATGTTAATTTCTACTACTATATAAAACCCTCCCCATTCCCCTTTGGGGGGACGACGGGAATCGTTAATATTTTACTAAAACATTGAAGTTATCGCTCTTTGTTCTCTAAATACTATTTATCTATATTCTGGTTCCTGGCCGGCTAAAAGCCAAGGCCAGAAATTCTGGGTTCTTGCTACTGTGAACTTTGTTCTTTATTGTTTTTTCGCTTACTTGCTCTCTAAATTGTTGAACAACCTCCTCCGGTGCAAGCACTGCTCGGAGCCCATTCTCGAGGCTTTTGTGAACTCTGAAGCATCAGAGATTTTGGGTTTTTCTACTACACTCGGCACTCTTTTAATCTAGTACTGGTTAGTGTTTAAACCTTCATAATGTTTAGTTTCTTTACTTCTTTCTGTACATGTATCTGAACTTTGGTCCAATTATGATAGTGTTCATCTTTGATATCATTCTGTGTTAATTGATGCCTGAGAATAGTCTATTGTTCATGTCATGCTTCACCATAATCTGCACCCTGTGATCTCTTATCTCCTAGGATTAGTTTTATACCCATGTAACATCTTAATATGTTAGGACTTCAGTATTGCGGTTGTATGTTGTTTTGCATGTTATGCTTAGATAATGCCCTAGCTCTATGAGAACCCCTTTACTTGAATAAACTTTCAATGAATCCTATGTATATTGGAGTGTTTTAAGACCTGTTCAAACTCGTTTCATACTGTCATGGGTTTCCAACTCTATTTTCTAAAACTCTTGTGATAACATGTTTCCTAGTATGTCTTGGTCTATCTACTGTTCTTTCCTTTCTGTGGTTATCAACATGTGTATCCCTCTGTTGTGTTCAAGTGTTGATTAATGTGGCATTAGGTTAGACTAAGTTTAATTTAGACCCTTAGATGTCCACCAGTGCAACCTATGTATGCTTGCAAGCTTGTCTCTTCTCCTAATTCCTATGATGTTTGCTTATGTGATACTTTGCTATGTGCACCTTGCTAAACCTACTGGCTTGCTTGACTATTTGTGCTGTATGGTCAGTTCAGTGATTTCTATGTACCCTCCTTACTTGTTACTTTGACATTCAAATTCCTATTCCTAGCCGGCTGAAAGCCAAGGCTATCTAGGCTCTGTTGTTGGCCTCCCTAGTGTGAGAACTGCTCGGGGTCCAATTGAGGCCCTTGTGAACTCTGACACACTAGGGTTAGGCTCTAGTCATTCTTCAACTTCTAAAAAAAAAAACTGTCCCTAATACCCTACCTCCCTATCATGTATTGTGTTGATTCCAAGTGATGCAATAGTTGGTGCTATGGCTCACTAAAGGGGTCTGAAGTCCCCTATGGACCTGTGATCGTGTGGTATGCTAGGCCGGAAATGTTGAAGGCCCAGCAAGGCTGGGTATTTAGTTGTTTATTTGGGCCTGCTATAGGCATGTCTATTGACATGTAATATTACTATTTTACTTGTTAATCTAGGCCTGTAATAATACTTTGTATAAACAATCGGGGTGTTAGTGAAAAGGGAATGGGTAGAATTCTATATCTATATGCCATGGGTAGATAACATGCCTATAGGACTTGACAATGTGTTTGCTACATGTATTGTTCAATTACATGAGCCCTATAGAAATTATGATATTAGGAGAAGCACACACACACCCTACTTATTTACTATTCAGATGCTATGTCTACTATTGCGTGGTTATAGACAGCATATCCATATGAAGTGAGCACTTTGCATGACTACTCAGTTATTCATTAGAAAGCATGCCTATAGGAGTTAAATATGTATAAAATCAGCTCAAACTATCAACCTTTAGAAATCATTCCTATAGGAGCTAAATATATGAGAATCAGTCCCAATCACCAGTCTCTAGAAATAATGCCTATATGACCTCACTACTCGCTCTTTAAACGCTGTCATCCACGTGATTATTAGGAGGCATACGTAATTTTGAGCATTTCCAATAGGTTTATTGTCCCTACTACGTAAATCACCTAGAGATCATGCCTATAGATTTATTAACTTATAACATCAACGTGTAATACCAAATACTCCTAAACTGTATAGTCTCTTAGAAATCATGTCTATAGGTTTCACGACCCCTCGAAACCCCCCCCATAATCTGCAAATCAGTTAACTTATGATAGCAGCACCATATATATGATATTGAATTCAGTATCACCTAGAATCTATGCATATAGGACTCTAAGTCTCAAATTCTGAAACTATGTATTGCTTAAACTGCCCGCATGCATTTGTTTGTTTGTGTGTGGAGGCTAACTTGAGCCCTTAATTGCCTTTACATGAAGTCCAACTTGTTTTTGTATGTCGCCTAATTTTATCATTTTTGAGCAGCCTAAGTAAAGTCTAGAACTACCCAAATAGAGGTCCAAAGCCTCCTGGACCGTAGGCATGGGACGGGTAGTGCACGCATAGGGTACGACTTAGAATTGACTAGTACGCTTTAGGTAAACAACTTAAAGATAGTAATCGGGTAGCAGGAGTTGATAGTCTGTGCCCGTTGAATAATATGAGTAATACCCCATCTTAAGGGAGTTACGAAGTATTATTTATGTTGCACGGGGTGATCCTTTAGGCTAAAAAACTTAGGACCCCCTACCTTTGTTTAAAGTCAATCATTTTATTTGTCCGAATTGCTTCCCTTCTCTTAGACTAATTCATATAATTCGAGTTCGGCCGGGACCCACCATTGTTGACCTAGAGGAGTGTCTAACACCTTCTATTCAAGCTAATTTGAGCCTTTACTCGATCTTTGATGACGCAACTGGTTAATCCAGAGTTATTTGCAAAATAGGTGCCCTAACGCACCTTAATTCGTTAGGTGGCGATTCTCCCTTTTAACACCCTTCCTTTTAAGAGGATTTGTCACGACGTCGAAGCCCTACTTTCGCGAGAAAATGGGACGCGACAATTGTGAGGAAAAAGTGATTGTGAGGTTGAAATGAATGTGAGGACTGAGTAACTGTTTCTCAGAGAGGAAGCATTGATTTCATTATTTTTGCACTTCAGCTGTCATATATCACTGTTTTTGAAATTTCTGAGAGATATTATCTTCTTTTTCATTTGAACTTGATATGAAATTACTGTTTGGGTATTAAATGTTGAACTTGAAAGAATGCCTACCTTTGTATGTTGGAAATTACTGTAATTAGACTTAGCTGTGAAGCTCGTCACTACTTTCAGTTATTTATTTAGTATTGTTACTTACTGAGTTGGTTGTACTCATACTACACCCTACACTTTGTGTGCAGATTCAGGTATTCCCGGATACAGTGATTGTTAATTTCTTCGCGCGATTAATCTTTCGGAGATTCCAAGGTAGCTGTCGGTGTTTCGCAGACCTTGTCTCTCATACCCTATATTTTTGCTTATTGTATTTAGTCTCGGACTATTATAGGCCGTGTTTTCCAGACTTGTGATGTATAGATGCTCATGTACTCTGTGACACCCGATAGTTGGGAATTTTGCGTTGAGTTTTTGGTTTCTATCCCTGTTTATGAGAATTTTTGTTATTTAAAATGCTTTAATTCATTTTCTATTAAAAGTGTTGGGATTATTCCGTAATGTCGGCTTGCCTAATACCACGATAGGCACCATCACGACAGGTTAGGATTTTGGGTCGTGACACTATCCATCTATTATCTGAAGATGCCTCAAGGAATGTCTTTGGTTCTATTATTGCTGAAGATGCTTTTAAATAGTCCTAATAAGCTGGCTTTAGTTTTTCATAACGCAGGTACTTGCAGATGGAGTATGGCTTTGGAGACTTATCTAGAGCTACTGTAGTGACATAATTTGTCATCCATACTGGTGTCTTCTTGTCTCTGTTGGACTTCCTGATAACTTGATCAGCTTGTGTGATCTCCTTGATATCTGTAGCATGTTCCTACTCCAAGTTGACTGCACTTGTTTGCTCAGGTTCTATATCCAAGTGTCCTGCATCTGCTTCTTCCAAAGAATGCCAGTGGCCTGTATCTGCCTTATCCAAAGGAATTCCCTCTGAAGAGTCTCCTTCTTGTGCAACTATAGGATTGACTGTATTTGTATTTATGTCTACTGTTGGCTGCATCTCTATTGGTACTCCACTTGGCATGATCTGGTCTAAAACCTCCTCATTCAGAGACAAATGACTAATTTGCTGCTTCTTATGTCTGAAAGGGAAGATTGCTTCATTGAATGTGACATCCCTGTTAACAAAGAAGCACTGTTTGGTTAGATCATATAATATATAGCCTTTTGTGACCTTTAATGCTGTTGCAACTGCTCTGCTTCCAAACTTATCACTGGTGTGCATCTTCTTTGCATAGCACAAATATTCCATAGTTCTAATGTGCTCTATGCTGACTTTTCTACCATGAAAGACTTCAAATGGACTCTTCTATGTCAAGACTCTAGAGGGCAACCTGTTCATCACATATACTACAGCTAACAGACAATGCCCCCAGAACTTGAGTGGAATGCTCCCTTGGAACCTCATAGCCCTTGTAATTTCCAATATGTGTATGTGCTTCCTCTCAGCTATCCCATTCTGCTGAGAAGTGTAGACATATGTTCTTTGATAAAGAATTCCATAATCCTGAAACAATATACTACATTCTGCATTTACAAACTCTGTTCCATTGTCAGTTCTAATGATTTTTACATTTCTGTTAAATTGTGTTTGAATAAGTTTAAGGAAATTTCTCAGTACTATTATCACATCACTTTTAAGTTTCAATAGATATACCCAAGTCATCCTTGAATGATCATCTATAATTGTCAGAAACATTTTATTTCCATCTAAGGTTTGCATAGTATATGGTCCCCATACATCAATGTGTAACAACTGAAAAATCTCCTCGACTTTATTAGTACTATCATTGAAAGGCAATCTAGTGTGTTTTGCCAGTAGGAAGACATTATAATTTACTAACCTTCTTTTACACTCATCATATGCTAAAGTAAATGAATGTCTTATTTCTCCTATAGAAGCATGTCCTAATCTCCTATGCCACAACTCAATGTCCTGACTTTTATTCCTTCCAACTAGTCTTAACAATGCAATCCTCTTCCTTTTAGTAGAAGATTGAGGAAGCAAGTAGAGTCCTCCCCTTTCTCTACCAATCCCCTTCATTTTCCCACTGCAAAGGTCCCAGAAGTTGCAAAAAGCAGGGTATAACCCAACATAACAACTTAGAGCTCTGGTGATCTTAGATACTGATAAGATATTATATCTGAAATCATGGATGTATAGAACATTATCAATTCTTTCTGTGTTCATCATATTACAGGACCCTATGTGAGTTACATGTGAGACCCCTCCATTAGGTAGATGTACCCTTTTTGAGTCATTTTGACCAACTTCCATCCTATTCTTCAGTAGTTTTAGGTCTAAGATCATATGATTTGTTGCTCCAGTGTCTATGATCCATTCATCACTATATCCATATGCAAAGAAAGCTTTAATACTACCTACCATGTTTGCTGAGCTCTCAGGTAAGTTTTCTTTGTTGATGAGCTTCATTATCTGATTATATTGTTCTGCAGTAAAATGTGGAGTCTATGGACTGAATGTAGGTCCCTTAAATGCATCTGCTACTCTCAATCCATTTGAAGGTTGATTCCTTCCTCCCCGTGCATAAGGAGGTCTGGTGTCTCCCAAAACCACATTGTGTGCAGAATTGCCTCCAAACTTCTTTTTGAACTTGAAATCCTCTAGATAGCCAATCAACTTAAAGCAACCATCTCTAGTATGGCCCTTCATCTTGTAGTAGTCACATTGGATATTGTAATTTCTTTTAACTTTCTGAGCATAGGATCCCTTTGTGCTTAGCAGGGCTGTTATTTCAGCTTTGTCTCCACCAATTGTCATATTTGCTATGCTTCTCTGGCTCTCTCTTTCAACAAGCATAGAGTAAGCTTTGTTCACTGTTGGAAGTGGCTCCATCATCATGATCTATTCACGAGCCTGCTCATATGTCTTGTTTAGCCCCATGAGAAACTACAACAACTACTGCCTCTGCATGAAAGTTACATAATCTCTTGAGTTTGGCAATCACATCCAGGAACTGGTGCTAAACTGTTAAATTCATCCCAGAGTTCGCACAATTTGGAGTAGTAACTGGCAATAGAACTGGCTCCTTGATTCACTGTGGCTATTGCTTTATGCAGCTGAAATATTCTAGATCTATTCACTTTATCGAATCTCTTCTTTAAATCTCTCCAAATAGCACATGCATATGAAGAATATACAATTCCACTCAGTAAATCCTTCGAGACACAGTTCATTATCCACGATAGAACGATCGCATTGCATCTCTCCCACAGATCTATCAAATTTGGACGATAACTTTCCTTTTTACTGGTGCCTTCAATGAATCCCATCTTATTGCATCCTAGGATCGCAATACGCATTGCTCGGCTCCATATGGTATAGTTTTCAGATCTTGTCAGTTGTAGAGAGATCAGTATCGCTCCTGAATTATTTGTGGAATGCAAAAATAAAGGATGATTATGGCTCAAATTCTCAGTCAAAGTGTTATCTGTTGTTTCCGCCATTGTCAAACTTAGAAATCTTCAAGTTGTGCCCTAGAAATCGAAGAAGATTCAGAAGAAGCTGACTCCTAAATTGAACTGTAAACTGACGAATTTAGATAATTATGAACTTTTAATACCATAATAATGGCCTCATCGCTCTGATATCATGTTGAATTTAGGAGGTGACAACCATGGAAGCTTAGCTTCTTAGAGGAAGAAATGAAGGAGAGAAGAGAGAGGGAGTGCAGTAACCGACTTTACTGTTGTATTGAAAAGCTGTAAATGAAATCTGTACATAGCCCCTTATATGTAATATTCACTAACTATCCTAACTAATCATAGCTAATTACAGTTGTACTACTCACTTAACAACGCAAATAACTATAATTTGTTATCTCCTAACTAACTAACAGCCACATGTGCTCCTCACGTGCTAAGTTATTCCCTTCTCAACAAACTTACTGGCCCTCTCTTTATTTATTTTTTATTTTTAGCTTTTATCGTTCGCTTGTTCTTTTTACCCGAAACCATCTGATAATTAATTATATGGGGACGCACGAAGAGTTTAGGTGTGTAAGTGGCTTCTGAAGATTAAGTTTAAAGTGCAATATATATATTCTCAATTCTTTTTCTTCCTTGAAATGCTCAGGCAAGAAAGATACTGGAGGTTTAAGTAGCTAGACCTGAGAAGTTAACAAGGCAATAATTATATCATTATTTAAAATTTAAGAACTTATTATAGTGTAAATTTTCTCTATCAGATGATATCACATGATAGTATTCTATAGTTTAATTAGCAGTCAATTGAACGAATGAGTCAACTGAAAATCATAGCTTTCCAATATATCAAAATCATGCCCCATTTGCGCGGAGTGTGGAATAATGGATCCAATCAACCTAGTAAATTCAACAGATTTTACTTTGTCATTTTAAGCTATATTTCACACACTGAAAGTTATAAAAGGTACTTGGATTTCAATATCTCTTTTATGGACATTCCGAAACCAAAATAGGGTTCTCGCGAAAGACTTTCTATTTTGTCTATGAAAGTTTTGCATGTTATAAATATATTATGTTAATGGATGTTCTTTTAATGCTCCGTTGTAAATAACCTTTCTGAAGAAACTTATTTATATTGGACTCCGCCGTAAATATATTTATTTATTTAGTACTCTATTGGAAATAAACCTCCTGAAGAAGCTTATCATTTTGGTACGCCATTATGGATAAATATTACCCATATAGAAGATTATCTATAGCAGGTATAATAACAACTTACAAGAAGCTTACAAAGCAGCTTGCAGTAGCAACTTACGCAACAACTTCCACAACAGTTTCCTTTCTTCAATAAATAGAGGAGATTTCAGTTCATTATGTACATCAGTTTGAAATTGAATAATATATCAATCTCTCTCAATACTTGCCTTTGGTTTATTTACTTTACAATTTTTATTTTATAACACGTTATCAGCACAAGACTCGCCATCTCGAGCAAATACTTGGAAAGTATCAAAGAATATGGATAATCTTCAAATTATGTTTGGATCAAAGACCAATCATGAAAATATTTGTGTAATTGATAGTGGAACAACTTGCCATATTTAAAGATCAGAAATACTTTTCATAGTTGCAGAGGAAAAGGCTAATGTTCCTACAATTTATGGTAATATAATTTTGGTTGAAGGCCCAAGAAAAGCCACTATATTTCTGTCTAAGGGAACAAAACTTATTATAGACAATGCATTGTTCTCTTCCAAGTCCCAAAGAAACTTGTTGAGTTTTATTGATATCCGCCGGAATGGGTATCATGTTGAGATGATAGATGAAATGAATATGGAATATCTTTGTATTACAAAGAATGTTTCTGGCGAGAAGTGCATTGTAGAAAAGTTACCAACTTTATCTTTTGGCTCATACTATTCAAAGATTAGTACAGTTGAAGCACACTCTATCGTAAACAAGAAGTTTACTGATTCAAATACTTTTGTGCTTTGGCATGGCCTCTTGGGCCATCCTGGATCAATAATGATGAGATAAATTATTGAAAATTCGAGTGGGCATCCGTTAAAGAACCTGAAGATTCTTACAAATGATGAATTTTCTTGTGATGTGTGTTATCAAGGCAAAATAATCACTAGACTATCACCAATGAAGGTTGGCATTGAATCCCCTGCCTTTTTAGAGCGTATACATGAGGATATATGTGGACTTATTCACCCACCCAGTGGGTAGTTTAGATATTTTATGGTCCTAATATATGCACCTTCAAGGTGGTCTCATGTATGCCTACTATCATCTTGCAACCTCGCGTTTGCAAAGCTTTTAGCCCAAATAATTCGATTAAGGCAAAATTCCCAGATTATCCTATATGCTATTCGCCTTGATAATGCTGGAGAATTCTCATCTCAAGCTTTTGATTATTATTGTTTATCAGTTGGAATAAACGTTGAACATCCTATAACTCACGTTCATACTCAAAATGACCTTGCAGAGTTATTTATTAAACGCGTGCAATTGATAGTAAGACCACTACTTATAAAATAAAATTGCTCACAACTGTTCGGGTCCATTCTATTATCACGGCCCAAAATCCTAACATGTCGTGATGGCGCTTATCTCAATACTAGACAAGCTGACACCCTCAATAAACCACAACTTCTTTTAAGTTTGAAAACATAATATTTGAATCTCTATAGAAAATCTCACAAATATAGATATTAATACATTCCAAAAATCCGGTGTCACTGAGTACATGAGAATCTAAATGATAAAAAGTCTAACTGATAAAAATATTGTCTGAAAATATAGAACAGTACAATAACTGAAAGGAAGAGAGAGAGTGAAGGTCAGCGGATGCCAGGCAGCTACTTGATAGTCTCCAACTGATAACACTCTGAGATCTAATAGTCGCCGTATCCGGAAGCACCTAGATCTTCACACGAGGTGCAGAGTGTAGTATGAGTACAACCAACTCAATAAGTAACAAGACTAACCTTTGGTCTGAAAATAATGACGAGATCAGCAGGTACAGTCCAGTATAGAAATAGCAGTACGGAAATGTAAGCATACTTTCAAGTTCAACAGTTAAACTCAGTATTGTATATGGCCAATCCAGCCCAGGGAAGATCCAACCCATATATATATACATTAACTGCCCGTCAGTGACTCAGTACCGTATAAGGCCAATCCAGTCCAGGGGTAAATTTATCCCCAAATATAAATGACTCGGACAAGATCCATGTCCAGGGAAAATTCATCACAATTATAAATAAATAAGGCAAGTCCATGCCCTGGGAAGTCCATCCCTAACATATATAAATAAATAAGGCAAGTCCATACCCTGGGAAGTCCATCCCGAATATAAATCATCTACACTCATTGTGGGGGGTGCAGACTTCGGAGGGACTCCTTTAGCCTAAGCGTGATATAAAGCCGATATGGCCTGCTTCAGGCGGGCATCCCCGATCCATATAATAATAAAGCCTATAAGGCCTGCTGCATGCGGGCAGTCCCGATCAATATAATAATAATATATATAAAGCAAATATGGCATCCTGCGGCTTGTAGCTCGATCCCATAAATATCCTCACAATGGATGACCATGACTGAGTATGAAATGTATATTTTTAAACAATTAAATTCAATAGCAACACGACCCTATGGGTCTCAAAATATCGGCACGTAGCCTAAATATGATCTTTAATACGAGTCTCAACTCAATTTCTCTAACACGTGGAGAATATGCAGATAATAACATGATTCTTTAATTCTACAACTCCTTAGAATTTATTTAACTCACAATTTCTATGGTGCACGCCCACACGCTCGTCACCTAGCATGTGCATCACATCTAAACAATTTCTATAACACAAAATTCGAGGGTTCATACCCTCAGAACCAAGTTTAGAAATGTTACTTACCTCAAACCGTATAATTCTTTTACTCTGCTATGCTTTTGCCTCGCGAATTGGCCTCCGAACACCTCGAATGTAGTCACAATTAATTCGATTCAGTCAATACAAATTATAGGAATTAATTCCATATGAGAATAATAATTTTCCTACAAAATCCTAAATTGCACTCAAATATTTCCCGTGGGGCCCACGTCTCGGAACCCGACAAAATTTATAAAATATGAATGCCCATTCAACCACGAGTCCAACCATATCAAATTTACCAAATTCCGACATCAACTCGACCTTCAAATCTTAATTTCTTATTTTGAAATCTCTAGGCCCAAATCCTCTAATTTCACCTCAAAAACATGTAATCTAGTCGAAATACTCAATGATAATCCAATACTATTGACTAACAATGATCACAAGTGACTTACCTCAAGCTTTCCCGTGAATTCTCTCTGAAAAATCACCCAGAACTGTGTTAAAAATGTCCAAAATGACAAAAATGTCGGAACCCTCTGTTTTTGTATACTGTCCAGAGGTTCCGCTTATGCGGAACATTTAAGCGCCTCTACGGTTCCGCTTTTGCGGTGAAACAACTGCTTCTGCGACTGCCTTCGCTTTTGCGGACTCATTTTTGCAAAGAAGCGTCCGCTTCTGCGGTGCCAGGCTCGCTTCTGCGAGTCAATTTCCGTAGGTGCGATTGCATCAGTAGGCAGCAGCAAGTTTCAATTGTTCTAAGTCCAAATTTGATCCGTTAACCATCCGAAACTCACCCGAGGTCCCCGGGACCTCAACCAATTATACCAATAAGTCCTAAAATATCATACGAACTTAGTCGAGGCCTCAAATCATATCAAACAATACTAGAAATACGAATCATACCCCAATTCAAGCTTAATGAAACTAAGAAATTCCAACTTCTACATTCGATGCCGAAACCTATCAAATCAAGTCCGATTGACCTCAAATTTTGCACACAAGTCATAAATGACAAAATGGATCTATGAAAATTCTCAGAACTGGATTCCGACCCCGATATCAAAAGGTCAACTCCCCGGTCAAACTTCCAAACTTGAATTTCTATTTTAGTCATTTCAAGCCTACTTTAACTACAGACTTCCCTTTTCGGGCACGCTCCTAAGTCCAAAATCACCATACGGAGCTATTGGAATCATAAAAATTATATTTTGGGGTCTTTTACACATAAGTCAACATCCGGTGAACTATTTCAACTTAGGCTTTAAATCTTGGAACTAAGTGTTCCAAATCCATTCTAAAACCTCCCCGACAAGTCACATATTTATAATTGAACACATGATAAGCAGTAAATGGGGGAACAAGGCTGTAATACTCAAAACAACCGATCGGATCGTTACATTCTCCCCCTCTTAAACAAACATTCATCCTCGAACGAGTTTAGAATTATACATGGAGTCTCAAATAGGTGTGGATATTTGCTCCGCATCTCCCGCTCAGCCTCCCAAGTAGCTTCTCCGACTGGCTAGCCCATCCACTGCACTTTCACTGAAGCTATTTTCTTTGATCTCAACTTTCTAACCTGTCAGTCTAAAATGACCACCGGCAATACATCATAAGTCAAATTACCATCCAACTGCATTGTGCTGAAATCCAAAACATGGGACGAATCTCCGACATACTTACGGAGCATAGATACATGAAATACTGGATGAACATCCGATAGATTAGGCGACAAGGCAAGTTCATAAGCCACCTCTCCAATCTTCTTATGTATTTAAAAAGGTCCAATATACCTAGGACTCAACTTGCCCTTCTTCCCAAATCTCATAACACCCTTCATAGGAGAAACTCGGAGTAGTACCTTTTCTCCTACTATGTAAGCAACATCGCAAACCTTCCAGTCAGCATAACTCTTCTGTCTAGACTGCGCCGTGTGAAGTCGTTCCTGAATCAATTTAACCTTTACCAAAGTATCCTGAACTAAATCAGTACCCAATAGCCTAGCCTCACCCGGCTCAAACCAACCCACCGGAGACCGACACTGTCTCCCATATAAAGCCTCATACGGAGCCATCTGAATGCTCGATTGGTAGCTGTTATTTTAAGGAAACTCTGCCAGTGGCAGAAACGGATCCCAAGACCCCCCAAAATCTATAACACAAGCGCGTAGCATATCTTCCAATATCTGAATAGTGTGCTCGGACTGTCCGTCCGTCTGAGGGTGAAATATTCTACTCAACTGTACCTGTGTTCCTAACCCTCGCTGCACTTCTCTCCAAACCTGTGATGTAAACTGCATGCCTCGGTCTGAAATAATGGACACTAGCACACCGTGTAGGCGAACAATCTCGTGAAGGTAAATCTCGGCCAACCGATCCGAAGAATAAGTAGTACCGACTGGAATAAAATGCGCGGACTTGGTCAACCGATCCACAATCACCCAAACAATATCAAACTTCCTCAAAGTCCGCGGGAGTCCAACTACGAAGTCCATGGTAATACACTCCTATTTCCATTCCGGAATTTCAAGTTTCTGAAGCGATTCGCCCGGTCTCTGATGCTCGCAATTCATCTGCTAACAATTTAAACACCGAGCTACAAACCCCACTATAGCTTTCTTCATTCTTCTCCACCAATAGTGCTGCCTCAAATCCTGGTACATCTTAGCGGTACCCAGATGAATGGAATACCGCGAACTGTGGGCTTCTTCAAGAATCAACTCACGCAGCCCATCTACATTTGGCACACAAATCTGACCCTACATCCTCAAAACCCCATCATCTCTAATAGTAACATCTTTATCATTGCCGTGCTGAACTGTGTCCTTTAGGACAAGTAAATGGGGATCATCATTCGGGTGCTCTCTGATGCAGTCATATAAGGAAGACCGAGAAACCACACAAGCTAGAACCTGACTGGGCTCCGAAACATCTAATCTCAAGAACTGGTTAGCCAAGGCCTGAACATCAACTGCAAGAGTGCTTTCACCAACAGGAATGAATGCAAGGCTACCCATACTCAAGGCATCGGCCACCACATTGGCCTTTCTGGGATGATACAGAATAGTAATATCATAGTCCTTTAGTAGCTCCAACCATCTTCGTTGTCTCAAATTTAGATCTTTTTGTTTGAATAAATGCTGAAGACTCCGATGATCTGTAAATACCTCACAAGACACACCATAGACATAGTGCCTCTAAATCTTTAATGCATGAACAATGGCTGCCAATTTTAAATCATGAACAGGGTAGTTCTTTTCATGTGTCTTCAACTGGCCCGAAGCATAAGCAATCACTCTACCCTCCTATATTAAGACACACCCAATACCAATCCGAGAAGCATCACAATACACTGTATAATAGCCTGAAGCTGAAGGAAAAACTAGAACTGGAGTTGTGGTCAAGGCAGTCTTGAGCTTCTGAAAGCTCTCTTTACACTCATCTGACCACCTGAATGGAGCACCCTTCTCGGTCAATTTAGTCAAGGGCGATGCAATAGACGAAAAACCCTCCACAAAGCGATGATAATATCCGGCCAAGCCGAGATAACTCCGAATCTCAGTAGCTGAAGATGGCCTGTGCCAATTCTGAACTGCCTCTATTTTCTTTGGATCCACCTTAATTCCCTTACTGGATACTATGTCCCCCAAGAATGCCACCGAGCTAAGCCAAAACTCACACTTAGAGAATTTGGCATAAAGTTTCTCCTCTAACAGCCTCTGTAGTACAATACTCAAATGTTGTGCATGTTCCTTCTGGCTATGTGAATACACTAGGATATCATCAATAAATACTACGACAAAAGAATCAAGATATGGCTAGAATACACTATTCATCAAGTGAATAAATGCTGCTGGGCGTTGGTCAGCCTAAAAACATCACGAGAAATTCATAGTGACCATAACGGGTCCTGAATGCCATCTTTAGAATATGTGAATCCCGAATCTTCAGCTGATGATACCTAAACCTCAAATCAATTTTGGAGAATACCCTCTCTCTGAAATTGGTCGAATAAATCATCAATACGTGGCAAAGGATACTTGTTTTTGATTGTAATTTTGTTCAACTGCCTGTAGTCGATGCACATCTGCATAGTACCATCTTTCTTTTTCACAAATAGAATTGGTGCACCCCAAGGCGACACACTAGGCCTAATAAATCCTTTATCAAGAAGTTCCTGAAGTTGCTATTTCAATTCTTTCAATTCAGTTGGTGCCATATGATACGGAGGAATATAAATGGGTCGAGTACCCGACACCAAGCAAATACCGAAATCAATATCCATGTCGGGTGGCATACCTGGCATGTCTGCAGGAAATACATTTGGAAAGTCTTGCACTACCGGTACAGAACCAATAGTACGAGTGTCTGCTTCAACATCTCTCACAAAGGCCAAATATGACAAACACCGCTTCCCAACCAGACGTTGAGCCTTCAAGTAAGAAGTTACCTTGCTGGGAATATAATCTGGAGAACCTCTCCACTCGAACTTTGGCAATACCGGTATCGCCAACGTCACCGTTTTTGTGTGACGGTCTAGAATCGTATGACATGGAGATAACCAATCCATACCCAGGATTACATCGAAATCAACCATACTAAGCAATAAGAGATCAACTCTAGTCTCTCCAGTCCACCAATAGTTACCACACACGATCGATACATACGGTCCAAAATAATAGTATCGCCCACCGGCGTAGATACACGAACTGGTGAAACTAAGGACTCACAGGGCATATTCAGATAATAAGTAAAGTACGATGATACATACAAATACGTAAAAACAGGGTGAAATAATATAGAAGATTCCCTGTGGCACACTGATACAATACCTGTAATCACTACATCTGAAGCAACGATATCTGACCTAGAAGGAAAAGCATAAAATCGGGCATGATCACCCTCTCTTGGGTGACCCCTACCTGACTGAGCCTCACCCTGAGCTGGCTGGGCGGGTGGTGGAGCAATTGGTGCAGGAGTCGTAGCCTTTCTCCTCTGCTGAATTGGACCTCACGTAAGTCGAGGACAATTTTCCTCACATGACCCAGCTCTCTACACACATAGTAATCCCTCTAAAACCATGGCGGCGAGGTGTGAGGCGGACCTCGAGAACCAGAATAACTAACAGAAGAACCTGGTACAGATGAACCCTGAACTGATTGTGCACGAGATGAACTCTGAGCTGGAAGTCCACCAAGAGAAGACTGACTCTATCGAGCACTGTATAAACTATGGCTAGCTGATGCGCCACGATGGGCTGAGTGAGCCATCTGAGCGGGCCTATAAGGATGACCCCTGCTGTGAATTACCTGGACCTTGAGACCTCTTGGCCTCTCTCTCCTCATGCTCCTGAGTACGGACCATCTCTAGCCATCGAGCGCTGTCAACCACATCGTCGAATTTAGCACTTGCTACATTCCCTAGATTCATAATAAAACGGAACTGCTGGTTGAGGCCATTAATGAACCTTGTGATCTTCTCCCTCTCCATGGGAACCAGCCAAACTGCATGACGAACCAATTCTGAAAATCGCATCTCATACTGAGTCACAGACAAGTCATCCCGGCATAAATACTCGAACTGTCTACGCAGTTCCTCTCTGCGGGTCTATGGCACAAACTTTTCCAGGAATAATACGGAGAACTCATGCCATGATAGTGGTGCTGCACTCACTGGTCTGCTCCTCTCATAAGTCTCCCACCATCGGAAGGCTGCCCCAGAAAACTGAAAAGTAGTAAACGAGACCCCATTGGTCTCTAGAATACCCGTTGTCCGAAGCATCCGCTGGCACTTATCCAGGAAATCCTGAGCATCCTCTAACTCAGCACCGCTAAATGATGGAGGTCGAAACCTCCTAAATCTCTCAAGTCTCCTCTGCTCATCATCGGCCATAACGGGGATCACCTGAGCCTGAGCAACTGTCACGACCCAAATACCTAACCAGTCGTGATGGCGCCTATCGTGGTACTAGGCAAGCCGACATTCTCAATATTCTTTCAGTATATAACAGAAGTGAGCTAAAGCAATTAAACTAACTGAAGGTTTACATAATAACGGTGTAAAAACCCAAAACACAAGTGCAGAATGATAGCCCGACATCGGGGTGTCACTAAGTCATGACTTCTAACAACCAATCTTGAAATAGAGTCTACTACAGTCTGTACCAAATGCCAATATAAGATAGAAGAGATAATAAGAAAGGAGAAACAAGGACTGCAGACGACGACAGCTACCTCGTAAGTCTCCGATAATCAGCTCGCGCACAAACTCAGTGACATCCAGAACCATACACACCTGGATCTGCACATGAAGTGCAGGGTATAGCATGAGTACAACCAACTCAGCAAGTAATAGAAATAAATAAGGATCTAAGAAGCAGTGACGAGCTATAAAATTACAGATCATTTCAAAAGTTTTCAGTAAAGAGTGAACATGCTTTCAAATCCGGTGGTATAAGTCAAATCAGTTCGAGCTCAAGTAAAACAGATATGAAACTTCCAGAATATTCACAACAACAACAGATAACAACTAAGTGCAACAATAAATAAAAGCAAGTACAGCCTCTCAAGGCAGCAGTCACTCAACTCATCTCAACAGCTCATACTCTCGGTTCACAGCCCTCAATACACACTCTCAGTAGGTACCTGCACTCGCTGGGGGTGTACAAACTCTGTAGGGGCTCTTTCAGCCCAAGCGCTATATTGCTGCGGCGTGCAGCCCGATCCAATATTGTTGCGGCGTGCAACTTGATCCAATATTGTTGCGGCGTGCAACTCGATCCAATATTGTTGCGGCGTGTAATCCAATCTAATAATATATATATATATATATATATAGCCCGAAGGCTTGTTGTGGCATGCAACTCGATCCATATACCTCACAGCTCGCAGTTCGGCACTTAGGCCCTATCTTAGTCACTAACCTCTCCAGCCCCTCGGGCTAACAAAATATCATAATAATTAGCCCAAACAGATAATACAATAAGTATCAACAAGAAATGAGAGGGAACAGAGATATAACACACAAGTAAGACTGTGACTGAGTACAAGACAATAATTAGCTGTCAATTCAACAAGTATACGACCGCTGCAGGTCCCAACAGTGATATCATATGGCCCAAGCATGGTTTCTAACATGAAAGGCGGTCAATTGCTGAACAAGGAAAAACAAGTAATAACAATGGCTATTTGACTTTACAGTCTCACGGGATGGACCAAGTCACAATCCCTCACGGTGCACGCTCACACGCCCGTCACCTAGCATATGCGTCACCTCCAGATATTCACATCATACCAATTCTCAGGGTTTCATACCCTCAAAACCAGATTTAAGACTGTTAATTACTTCAACCGCGCAGAAATCCTACTCTGAAATGCCTTTGCCTCTCGAATCGTCCTCCAAAAGCCCCGAATCTAGCCACAAACAGTACGAGATAATCTATATTGGCTAAAAGGATCAATTCCACAAGAAAACTACTAAAATATAGTCCAAAATCCGAAATCGACTCAACCTGGCCCCCCCAAGCCTACGTCTCGAAACTTGATGAAAGTCACAAAACCCGAAATCCCATTCACTCACGAGTCTAACCATACCAAATTTATCAAAATCCGACCTCAGTTGCCTCTCCAAAACCCCAAAATTCACTCTCCAATTCCCAAGCCCTAATCTCCCAAATCTCACCTCAAACACTCACCAAATAGGTGTAACAATCAGTGGGGAAACACCATTATTGAAGATAAATAGGCACAAGGAACTTACCTCAGGGATTACTCCAAAATCTCTCTCAAAATCCCCAAAATCCGAGATCAAAAATCATGCAAATGGTGAAAAATCTCGAAGTCTTCTATTTATAGGTTCTGCCCAGACTTCTCGCACCTGCGACTCCATTTCTGCATATACGGAGCCGCATCTACGGGCAAAGCCCCACTACTGTGGAAAAATAACTAAACATTGCCTCCGCTCCTGCGATCAAGTGACCGCATCTGCGCTCTTCGCGGGTGCGGGAACTACATCGCACTCGTGGTCCAAACTCACACCTGCGCTCCTAAATTCGCTTCTGCGATGATCGCAGGTGCGGGAATGCCATCGCACCTGCGTCCTCTGCCCAGAACCTCCCTAGCCACATCTGCGACTCCTCCTTCGCTTCTGCGGGCTCGCACCTGCGGTTCCCACTCTGCATGTGTGGTTACACCAGTAGCAGCACCTTCAGCTGTAATTCCTCAACTCCCATCAAGCCGTTAACCACCCAAAATCACCCCGAGGACTTCGGGACCTCAACCAATTATACCAACAAGTCCTATAACCCAAAGAACTTAGTCGAACCTTCGAATCCCTCAAAATAACATCAAAACACCAAATTACACCCGAATTCAAGCCTAAAGAACTTCTAAACTTCTGAATTGCACAACGATGCTGAAACCTACCAAACCATGTCCGATTGACCTCAAATTTTAAATACAAGTCAAAAATGACACCACGAACCTATTCCAACGTCCGAAAATCCAATCCGACCCCGATATGAAAATTTTCACTGCCAGACAAAATCGCCAAAATTCCAACTTTCGCCAATTCAATCCTAATTCTACTACGGACCTCCAAATCATATTAAGAACACGCTCCTAAGTACAAAATTACCTAACGGAGCTAACGAAACCATTAAAATTCAAATCCGAGGTCGTTTTCCCACAAGGCGACATTCGATTGACTTTTCCAACTTAAGCTTCCAATTAAGAGACTAAGTGTCTCAATTCACTCCAAAACCACTGCGGAGCCGAACCAACCAACCCGGTAAGATATAATACAGCTGTAAAGAACAAAAGAAGCAAAAATGGCAGAAACGGGGCTATAACGCTCGAAACGCGACCGGCTGGGTTGTTACATCCTCCCCCTCTTAAACAAACGTTTGTCCTTGAACGAGTCTAGAAACATACCTGGAGTCTCAAATAGGTGTGGATATCTGCTCCGCGTCTCCCGCTCGGTCTACCAAGTGGCCTCCTCCACAGGCTGACCTCTCCACTGCACCTTCACTGAAGCTATATCCTTTGACCTCAACTTCCAAACCTGCCGCTCCAAAATGGCCATCGACTCTACATCATAAGTCATATCACCATCCAACTGAACTGTGCTGAAATCCAAAACATGCGACGGATCGCTGATATACTTCCGGAGCATAAAAACATAAAATACTGGATGCACACTCGATAAGCTAGGTGGCAAGGCAAGCTTTTAATCCCCCTCCCCGATCCTCTGAAGTAACTCAAAAGGCCCAATGAACCGAGGGCTCAACTTTCCCCTCTTCCCAAACCTCATAACACCCTTCATGGGTGACACCTTTAGTGGAACCTTCTCCCCGACCATGAAAGACACATCACGGACCTTCCTGTCAGTATAGCTTTTCTGCCTAGACTGTGCCGTGTGAAGCAGCTCCTGAATCAATTTCACCTCGTCTAATATATCCTGGACCAAGTCTGTACTCAAGAGCCTAGCCTCATCTGGCTCAAACCATCCCACCAAAGATCTACACCGCCTCCCATATAAAGCCTCGTACGGAGCCATCTGAATGCTCGACTGGTAACCGTTGTTAGATGCAAACTCCGCGAGCGGCAGAAACTGGTCCCATGAACCCCCAAAATCAATGACACAAGCGCGTAACATGTCCTCCAATATCTGGATAGTGCGCTCGGACTGTCCGTCCGTCTGAGGGTGAAAGGTTGTGCTCAACTCAACCTGTGTACCCAACTCTCGCTGCACGACCCTCTAAAACTGCGATGTAAACTGTGTGCCTCTATCTGAAATGATGGAAACTGGGACACCATGAAGGCGAACAATCTCTTAGATGTAAATCTCAGCCAACCGCTCTTAAGAATAAGTAGTACCAACTGGAATGAAGTGCGCGAACTTGGTCAGCCGATCCACAATCACCCAAATAGCACCGAACTTCCTCGAAGTCCGTGGGAGCCCAACTATGAAATCCATGGTGATCCGCTCCCACTTCCATTCTGGGATCTCTAACCTCTGAATCTAGCCACCCGGTCTTTAATGCTCATACTTAACTTGCTGACAGTTGAGACACCGAGCAATAAACCTAACTATATCCTTCTTCATCCTCCTCAACCAATAGTGTTGTCTCAAATTCTGGTACATCTTCGCGTCACCCGGATGAATGGAATACCATGAGCTGTGGGTCTTCTCAAGAATCAACTCCCGAAGCCCATCCACATTGGGCACATATCCGGCCCTGTATCCTCAACACGCCATCATCATCAATAGTCACATCTCTAGTATAAGTTCGCTGAACCCTTCCTGGAGGACGAGCAGATAGGGGTCATCATACTGACGGTCCCTAATACGATCATAAAGAGAAGACCTAGAGACCACACAAGCCAATACCCGGCTCTGCTCCGAAATATCCAATCTGACAAGCTGGCATGCTAAGGCCTGAACATCCAATGCCAAGGGTCTCTCTGCTGCTGGAAGATACGCTAAACTCCCCAAACTCTCCGCCCGACAACTCAAGGCATCGGCCACCACATTGGCCTTCCCAGGATGGTACAAAATGGTGATATCGTAGTCCTTGAGAAGCTCCAACCACCTCCGCTGATGCAAGTTAAGATCTTTCTGCTTGAGCAGATGCTGCAAACTCCGGTAATCAGTGTAGATCGCACAATGAACCCCGTACAGATAGTGCCGCCAAATCTTTAAGGCGTGAATAATAGCTGCTTACTCAAGATCATGGACAAGATAGTTCTTCTCATGGGTCTTCAACTGGCGCGAAGCATAAGCAATCACTCTACCCTCTTGGATCAGAACACATCCAATACCTATCCGTGAGGCATCACAATACACTGTGTAAGAACCAGAAGCTGATTTCAGGACTAGAACTGGGGCCTTGGTCAAAGAAGTCTTGAGCTTCTGAAAGCTCTCCTCGCATTCATCCGACTACCTGAATGGAGCATCCTTTTGGGTCAATTTGGTCAAGGGCGATGCAATAGATGAAAAACCCTCCACAAAACGATGGTAATAGCCCGCCAAACCAAGAAAGCTCCTAATCTTCGTGGCTGGGGATGGTCTGGGCCAACTCTGCACCGCCTCTATCTTCTTCGGATCCACCTGAATACCCTCGCTGGACACCACGTGCCCCAAGAACACCACTGAACCGAGCCAAAACTCATACTTGGTGAACCTTGCATAAAGCTTCTCCTCCCTCAAATCTCTGTAACACAATCCTTAGATGCTGGGCATGCTTCTCCTGGCTACGAGAGTACACCAGAATATCATCAATAAATACAATAACGAACGAGTCCAAATAAGGCTGAAACACACTGTTCATCAAATGCATGAACGTTGCTGAGGCATTAGTCATCCCAAAAGACATCACAAGGAACTCATAATGGCCATATAGGGTCCTGAAAGTTGTCTTAAGAATATTCGAATCCCGAATCTTCAGCTGGTGATACCCTGACCTCAAATCAATCTTGGAGAACACCCTCGCCCCCTGAAGCTGGTCAAATAGATTATCAATACGTGGCAAAGGATACTTGTTCTTGACTGTGACCTTGTTCAACTGCATGTAGTCAATTCATATCCTCATAGAACCATCCATTTTCTTTACAAATAGAACCAGTGCACCCCAAGGTGACACGCTAGGCCGAATAAACCCCTTATCAAGGAGTTCCTGAAGTTGTTCATTCAACTCCTTCAATGATACGGTGGAATAGAAATAGGCTGATTGCACACCAATACCGAAGTCAATATCCCTATCAGGCAGCACGCCCGACAGGTCTGCAGGAAACACATCCGAAATATTACGCACCACCGGAACATAATCAATGGCAGGAGACTTTGCACTAACATCCCTCACAAAAGCCAAATAGGATAGACAACCCTTCTCAACCATCCGGTGAGCCTTCAAATATGAAATCACTATACTGGGAAAATAGTCTATAGAACTACTCCACTCAACCCTCGGCAACTCCGGCATCGCCAACGTCACAGCATGACATGGAGACAACGAATCCATACCCAATATCACATCAAAATCGACCATACTAAGCAACAAAAGATCCACTCTGGTCTCCAGACCACCAATAGTCACCACACATGACCGATATACGTGATCCACAATAATAGTATCACCAACAAGAGTAGATACATGAACAGATAAAACTAAAAACTGGTGGGGCGTATCCAGAAAATGAGCGAAATACGAGGAAATATATGAATAAGTGGAACCAGGGTCAAATAATACAAAGGCATCTCTGTGGAAAACTGAGATAATACCTGTAATCACAACATCTGAAGCAATGGCATCTGGTCTGGAAGGGAAACGGGCATGGCCACCCCTGATCTGCCTCCCCCTCTCGGGTGACCCCTAGCTGACTGGGCTCCACCCGGGCTGGCTGAACGGGTGGTGGAGGGGATGGTGCTGATAACATAGACTGGCTCATCTGGGGAGCAGGACCTCCCACTATACGGGGATACTCTCTCCTCATGTGACCAAACTTCCCACACTCATAGCAACTCCCTGATGCTAGTGCAGGGGACTGAAGGGAGCCCCGGGCATCGGGATAACTGGCAGAAGGACCTGACATAGACGAACCCTGACCTGAATAGAGCACGGGACAAACTCTATGCTGGGAGGGCACTAAGAGATGAACGGCCCTGCTGATAACTGTGAGAACCATGGCCAGATGATGCACCATAGTGAATTGGACGAGCCGTCTGAGCATGTCTGAAAGGGCAGCCTCTACCGTGCTGGAACTGACCCCCAGAAGAAGCACCGCTAAATCCACCCTATCCACGAGGCCTCTTGGCCTCCCTTTCAACCCTCTCCTGACCGTGAACCATCTCAATCTGACGAGCAATGTCGACAACCTCATCAAAAGTAGCACCAGACACTCTCTCTGGTCATAAGTAATCGCAACTGAAAATTGAGGCCATCTATAAACCTCCTGATCCTCTCCCTGTCTATGGGAACCAACCAGATAGCATGACGGGCCAACTCCAAGAATCACATCTCATATTGCGTCATAGACATATCACCCTGACGAAGCTGCTCAAACTGTCTGCGCAGCTCCTCTCTGTGGGACTGAGGCACGAACTTCTCCAGAAAGATAACGGAGAACTGCTGCCAGGTAAGGGGCGCTATGCCGACCGGCCTACGCCTCTCGTAAGCCTCCCACCAACTGAATGCAGCCCCAGAGAACTGAAAGGTAGTGAACGAGACGCCACTGGTCTCCAGAATACCTGTTGTACGGAGTATCCTCTGACACCTGTCTAAGAAACCCTGTGCATCATCTCCCTCTGCAACACTGAAAGATGGAGGCTAGAGTTTCCCAAACCTCTCCAATCTACGCTGCTCATCCTCAGGCATAGCAGGAACCACACAGTCCTGAGCAGCTGTAACCGACTGGGCTGGTGGTGCCCCCGGTGTCTGGAGTCCATGTACTACCTGCTCAGGTGTGCAGGCGGCGGGAGTCTCAGTGCCTCCCCCAGCCTGAGCTGGTGCATCAACAACTGGAATCTGGTCCTGATCTGGGGCAACTGGTGGATCTGCAGGTTCTTCCCTAGCTGCTGTGCGGGCTGCACCTTTACCCCTACCACGACCTCGGCCTCTTGCGGCCTTGGCTTGTGATACTGGTGGTTGTCCATCCTGCCCAATAGTACAAGTCCTCACCATCTGTGAGAGAATGAAACAACAGATGTTTAGTTACTAGAATCAACAGATTCGCACGACAAAAATTCAAGAATGTGAAGTTTCCTAAGGGTTCTGTAGCCTCTCAAAGATAAGTACAGACGTCTCCGTACTGATCTGCAGGACTCTACTAAACCTACTCATGACTCGTGAGACCTATGTAACCTAGGCTCTGATACCAATTTGTCAAGACCCAAATACCTAACCAGTCATGATGGCACCTATCGTGGAACTAGGCAATCCGACATTCTCAATATGCTTTCAATATATAATAGAAGTGAGCTAAAGCAATTAAACTAATTGAAGGTTTATATAATAACGGGGTAAATATCCAAAACACAAGTGCGGAATGATAGCCCGACATCGGGGTGTCACTAAGTTATGAGCATCTAACAACCAATCTAGAAATAGAATCTACTACAGTCTGTACCAAATGCCAATACAAGAGAGAAAAGATAATAAGGAAGGAGAAACAAGGACTACGGACGCCGGCAACTACCTCGTAAGTCTCTGATAATCAGCTCGCATACGAACTCAGCGACCGCCAAAACCATACATACCTGGATCTGAATATGAAGTGCAGGGTGTAGCATGAGTACAACCAACTCAGCAAGTAACATAATTAAATAAGGAACTGAGAAGAAATGACGAGCTATAATAATACAGATCATTTCAAAAGTTTTCAGTAAAGAGTGAACATGCTTTCAAATCCGGTGGTATAAGTCAAATCAGTTCGAGTTCAAGTAAAACAGATATGAATCTTCAAGAATTTTAACAACAACAACAAATAATAACTAAGTGCAGCAATAAATAAAAGCAAGTACAGCCTCTCAAGGCAGCAGTCACTCAACTCAGCTCAACAACTCATACTCTCGGCTCTCAGCCCTCAATATACACTCTCAATAGGTGCCTGCGTTCACTGGGGATGTACAAGCCCAAGCGCTATATTGCTGCGGCGTGCAGTCCGATCCAATATCGTTGCAGCGTGCAACCCGATCCAATATTGTTGCGACGTGCAACCCAATCCAATAATATATATATTGCCCGAAGGATTGTTACGACGTGCAACCCGATCCAATATTGTTGCGGCGTGCAACCCGATCCAATAATATATATATATATATATATATATATATATATATATATATATATATATATATATAGCCCGAAGGCTTGTTGCGGCGTGCAACCCGATCCATATTCCTTACATCTCGCAGTTCGGCACTCAGGCCCTTCACTAACCTTTCCAGCCCCTCGGGCTCACAGAATATCATAATAATTAGCCCAAACAGAGAATACAATAAGTATCAACAAGAAATGAGAGGGAACAAAGATATAACACAAGAATGATTGTGACTAAGTACAAGACAAAATTAGCAGTCAATTCAATAAGTATACGACCGATGCGGGTCCCAACAGTGATATCATATGGCCTAAGCATGGTTTCTAACATGAAAGGCAGTCAATTGCTCAAAGACAAGGAAAAACAAGTAATAACAATGGCTATTCTACTTTACAGTCTCACGGGACGGACCAAGTCATAATCCCTCATGGTGCACGCTCACACGCCCGTCACCTAGCATGTGCGTCACCTCCAAATATTCACATCATCCCAATTATCAGGGTTTCATATTCTCAAAACCAGATTTATGACTGTTACTTACTTCAACCGCACAAAAATCCTGCTCTGAAATGCCTTTGTCTCTCGAATCGGCCTCCAAAAGCCCTGAATCTAGCCACAAACAGTATGAGATAATCAATATTGGATAAAATGATCAATTCCACAAGAAAACTACTAAAATATAGTCCAAAAATCTGAAATCGACTCACCCCCCCCCCCGGTTCCCACATCTCGAAACCCGACGAAAGTTACAAAACCTTAAAGCCCATTCACTCACGAGTCTAACCGTACCAAATTTATCAAAATCCGACCTCAATTGCCCTTCCAAAACCCCCAAATTCACTCTCCAATTCCCAAGCCCTAATCTCCCAAATCTCACCTCAAACACTCACCAACTAGGTGTAGAAATCAGTGGGGAAACACCATTATTGAAGATAAATAGGCACAAGGAACTTACCTCAGTGATTACTCCAAAATCTCTCTCAAAATCCCCAAAATCCGAGCTAAAAAATTATGAAAATGGTAAAATATTTCGAATTCTTCTATTTATAGGTTCTGCCCAGATTTCTCGCACCTGCGGCTCCATTTCCGCATCTGCGGGCAAAGCCCTGCTTCTGTGGAAAAATCACTAAAAACTGCCTCCGCTCCTACGATCAAGTGACTGCATCTGCGCTCTTCGCGGGTGCGGGAACTACATCGCACCTGCGGTCCAAACTTGCACCTGCGCCCCTAAATCCGCTTCAGCGACCATCATAGGTGCGGGAATGCCATCGCACCTGCTTCCTCTGCCCAGATCCTCCTTAGCCGCATTTGTGACTCCTCCTTCGCTTCTGCGGGCTCGCACCTGCGGTTCCCACTCCGCAGGTGGGGTTACACCGGTAGCAACAACTTTAGCTGCAATTCTTCAACTCTCATTAAGCCGTTAACCACACGAAATCACCCCGAGGCCTCCGGGACCTCAACCAATTATACCAATAAGTCCTATAACCCGATACAAACTTAGTTGAACCTTTGAATCCCTCAAAACAACATCAAAACACCAAATTACACCCGGATTCAAGCCTAAAGAACTTCTAAACTTCCGAATTCCACAACGACGCCGAAACCTACCAAACCACGTCTGATTGACCTCAAATTTTACGTACAAGTCAAAAATGACACCACGAACCTATTCCAACTTCCGAAAATCCAATCGGACCCCGATATCAAAATTTCCACTGCCGGCCAAAATTGCCAAAATTCCAACTTTCGCCAATTCAAGCCTAATTCTACTACGGACCTCCAAATCACATTCTGGACGTGCTCCTATGTCCAAAATCACCTAACGGAGCTAACGAAACCATAAAAATTCAAATCTGAGGTCGTTTTCCCACAAGTTGACATCCGATCGACTTTTCCAACTTAAGCTTCCAATTAAGAGACTAAGTGTCTCAATTCACTCCAAAACCACTCTGGACTCGAACCAACCAACCCGATAAGACATAATACAACTGTAAAGCACAAAAAAGCAGAAATAGGGGAAACGGGGCTATAACTCTCGAAACGACCGGTCGGGTCGTTACAGTTGCAGAAGCGGTTGTTTCACCGTAAAAGCAGAACCGCAAAGGCGGTTAAAAGTTTCGTAGAAGCGGAACCTTTGGACATTGTACAAAAATAGAGGGTTCCGACATTTTTATCATTTTGGACATTTTCAACACGGCTTTGGATGATTTTTGAGAGAGAATTCACGGAAAAACTTGAGGTAAGTCACTTGTGATCATTGTTAGTCAATAATATTGGATTATCATTGAGTAGTTTGACTAGATTACATGTTTTTGAGGTAAAATTAGAGGATTTGAACCTAGGGATTTTAAAATAAGAAATTAAGATTTGAAGGTCGAGTTGATGTAAGAATTTGGTAAATCTTGTATGGTTGGACGCGTGGTTGAATGGGCCTTCATATTTTGTAACTTTTGTCAGGTTCTGAGATATGGTCCCCACGGGCGATTTTTGAGTGCAATTTCGGATTTTGTTGGAAAATTAGTATTTTCATATGGAATTAATTCCTATAACTTGTATTGACTGAATCGAATTAATTGTGACTATATTCGATGCGTTCGGAGGCCAATTCGCGTGGCAAAAGTATTGCGGAGTAAAAGAATTTCACGGTTTGAGGTAAGCAACATTTCTAAACTTAGTTCTAAGGGTATGAATCCTCGAATTTGGTGTTATATAAATTGTTTGGAGGTGACACACATGCTAGGTGACGAGCATGTGGGTGTGCACCATAGAAACTGTGACTTAAATAAATTCTGGGGAGTTGTAGAATTAAAAAATCATGTTATTATCTGCATATTCTCCACGTGTTAGACAAATTGAGCTGAGACTCATATTAAAGATCATGTTTAGGCTACGTGCCGATATTTTGGGACCCATAGGGTCGTGTTGCTATTGAATTTAATTGATACTCAGTCATGTTCATCCATTGTGAAGATATTTATGGGATCGAGCTGTGCGCCGCAGAAGGCCATATTGGCTTTATATATTATTATTATTATTATTATTATTATTATATTGATCGTGTTTGCCCGCTTGCAGCAGACCTTATAGACTTTATTATTATATGGATCGGGGCTGCCCGCCTGAAGCAGGCTATATCAGCTTATATCATGCTTGGGCTGAAGGAGCCCCTCCGGAGTCTGCACCCCCCACAGTGAGCGTAGATGATTTATATTCGGGATGGACTTCCTAGGGCATGGACTTGACTTATTTACTTATATATGTTAGGGATGGACTTCCCAGGGCATGGACATGCCTTATTTATTTATAATTGTGATGAATTTTCCCTAGACATAGATCTTGTCCGAGTCAACTATATTTGGGGATAAATTTACCACTGGGCTGGATTGGCCTTATACGGTACTGAGTTACTGACAGGCAATTGATGTGTATATATATGGGTTGGATCTTCCTTGGGCTGGATTGACCATATACAGTATTGAGTTTAACTGTTGAACTTGAAAGTATGCCTATATTTCTGTACTGTTATTTTTATACTGGACTGTACCTGCTGAGCTCGTCACTATTTTCAGCCCAAAGGTTAGTCATGTTACTTATTGAGTTGGTTGTACTCATACTACACTCTGTACCTCGTGTGCAGATCCAGATGCTTCCGGATACGGCGAATGTTAGATCTTAGAGTGTTATCAGTTGGAGACTATCAAGGTAGCTGTCTGGCATCCGCTGACATTGACTCTCTCTTCCTTTAAGTTATTGTACTGTTCTATATTTTGAGACAGTATTTTTATCAGTCAAACTTTGTTATCATTTAGATTCTCATGTACTCAGTGACATCGGATTTTGGGAATGTATTAATATATGTATTTGTGAGATTTTCTATGGAGATTCAAATATTATGTTTTCAAACTTAAAAGAAGTTGTGGTTTATTGAGGGTGTTGGCTTGACTAGTATTGAGATAGGCGCCATCACGATAGGTTAGGATTTTGGGTCGTGACAAGTTGGTATCAGAGATAAAGGTTACATAGGTCTCATGAGTCATGAGCAAGTTTAGTAGAGTCTTGCAGATCGGTACATAGACGTCTGTACTTATCTTCGAGAGGCTGCCGAACCCTTAGGAAAATTTCACTTTCTTGTATTCCGCCGTGCGAATTTGTTGATTCCGGAAACTAAATTTCTGTTATTCTATTCTCTCACAAATGGTGAGGACACATACTACCGAATCGGATGGTCAGCTACCAGTGCCACCAGTTAGGGCCACGAGAGGCCCGGGCCGTGGTAGAAGCCGGGGTCGAGGTAGAGGTCCAAGTGTAACTCGTACAGCAGTTGGAGCAGCACCTGTAGCACCACCAGTTGCTCCAACTTAGGAGCAGATTCCAGATATAGCTGAGCCGACAGGACTAGCTCAGGCACCAGCAGTGCCTATTTTGATTCCAGGCCTTCAGGAGGCTTTAGCTCAGATTTAGACTGTTTACACTGGCCTTGCTCAGGTTGTTTCGGCTCATGCCGTACCTACCACTTCTCAGGTCGGGGAAGGTACTCATACCCCTGTTGCCCGTACTCCAGATTAGGTAGTGCAGGGACTTCAGATACCGGGGGCACCACCAGTCCAGCCGGTTGCAGCGCTTCTGCGGACAATACGTCCGCTTCTGCAGACTCGCTTCTCTGAAGAAGTGTCCGATTCTGTGAAGAAGCGTCCGCTTCTGTGGTGCCAGGCTCGCTTCTGCGAACTCGCACCTGTGAGCCAATTTCTGCAGGTGCGATTACATCAGTAGGCAGCAGCAAGTTTCAATTGTTCTAAGTTCAAATTTGATCTGTTAACCATCCGAAACTAACCCGAGGCCCCCGGGAGCTCAATCAATTATATCAATAAGTCCTAAAACATCATATGAACTTAGTCGAGGCCTCAAATTATATCAAACAACACTAAAAACACGAATCATACCCCAATTAAAGCTTAATGAAACTAAGAAATTCCAACTTCTACATTCGATGCCGAAACCTATCAAATCAAGTCCGATTAACCTCAAATTTTGTACACAAGTCATAAATGACATAAAGGATCTATGAAAATTCTCAGAACTGGTTTCCGACCCCGATATCAAAAAGTCAACTCTCCGATCAAACTTCTAAACTTGAATTTCTATTTTGCCCATTTCAAGCCTACTTTAACTACGGACTTCCAAATAATTTTTCCGGGCACACTCCTAAGTACAAAAATAATCATACGAAACTATTGGAATCATCAAAATTCTATTCCGGAGTCATTTACACATAAGTCAACATTCGGCCAACTATTTGAACTTAGGCTTTAAATCTTAGAACTAAGTGTTCCAAATTTATTCTAAAACCTCCCTGACAAGTTACATATTTATAATTGAACACAGGATAAGCAGTAAATGGGGGAACATGATTGTAATACTTAAAACGACCGGCCGGGTCATTACATCTATCTTGCATGCAATATCACTTGTTCGTCTCAGACCGACATATTATAATAAATATTCTCCGTTACAATTAGTTTATTCATGAACCAAATATTGCTCATCTACGAATTTTTGGATGTGTTGTATATGTGTTAGTAGCACCACCACAATGCAGTAAGATGGCCCCCCAAAGAAAGTTAGAAATATATATTGGGTTTGAATCACCCTTTATTATTCGCAATCTTGAATCATTGACGGAAGATTTATTTACTGCCTCGATTTGCAGATTATCGATTTGATGAAATAATTTTTTCATAATTAGGGGGAGAGAAAAAGGAAATCAAAAGAGAAATTGTGTGAAAAGTTTTATCAGTATCTCATTTTGATTCACGTACCCCTATATGTAATCAGGAGGTCCAGATGATCATCCATTTACAAAATATAGCAAATCAAATGTCATACGCATTTACTGATTTGAAAAGATAACTAAGTCATATATCCCTGCAGAGAATTTGCCTATTCGAATTTATGTCCCAGCAGGACCATCTACTAGCATGATAGCTAGTGAACCTAAAGTACGCCTGAAGCGTGGTATGACTTTGGGTTCTAAGAATCAAAATCCTAGAAAAAGAAAATCGACAAATGATCAAAATGATACTATGAAGGGACCTCCTGAAGAGACCCAAGATCTGATTAGTTCTGAGCTTGCTAAAGAAATCAATGAACCCGAAACTCAAGTGAGCGAGAAACTTTTAATAAGTTCTACTGATGATGGGATTAATTTAAATTGATCTGAAATAGTGGTGGATAATATTTTTGCATATAATTTTACACTTAACATTATGCAAGATAGTGAAGATCTTGAATACCGATCTGTAGAAGAATGTAGACAAAGATCTGATTGGCCAAAATGGTAAGAGGCAATTCAATCAGAATTGAGCTCACTTGCTAAAAGGGAGGTCTTTGGACCAATAGTCCAAACACGTGTTGGTATAAAATCAGTTGGTCATAAATGAGTTTTTGTGCGAAAAAGAAATGATAAAAATGAAGTTGAAAGATACAAGGCTCACCTTGTCGCACAAGGATTCTCACGACGACCTGGAGCCGATTATGAAAAAATATATTCATATGTTATGGATGCCATAATATTTCGATATCTCATCAGTTTAGCCTTACATGAAAGGCTTGAATGGATGTAGTTACAACTTATCTGTATGGGTCACTTGATAACGAAATTTACATGAAAATCCATAAAGGATTTAAAATGCCTGAAGTATATTCAAAATCTCGAGAAATGTATTCAATCAAATTACAAAGATCTTTGTATGGTTTAAAGCAATCTGGACGCATGTGGTATAATCGCCTCAGTGAATATTTGATGAAAGAAGGTTACATAAATAATGTTATTTGTCCATGTATTTTTATTAAAACAATTGCATAAGAATTTATTATACTTGTTGTTTATGTTGATGGCATAAATCTTGTTGGAACTCAAGAAGAGCTCCAAATGGCAATTGAATATCTTAAGAAAGAATTTGAGATAAACGATCTTGGAAAGATAAAATTTTGTCTTGGTCTGCAAATTGAACATTTAGCATACGGATCTTTATCCATCAATATACCTATACAGAAAGGGTCTTAAAATGCTTTTACTTTGACAAAGTGCGTGCAACCATTGAGTACAACAATAGTTGTTTGATCACTTGAAGGACCTCTAGAAGAGGATAAGGAACTCCTTGGTCCTAAAATACTTTATCTCAGTGCAATTGGTGCACTTATGTATCTTGCTAATACTACAAGGCCTGACATAATATTTTATGTTAATTTACTAGCAAGATATAGTTCTTCTCCTATACGGAGATATTGGAATGGGATTAAGCATATATTGCGAAATTTAAAGGGAACTCTTATTATGGTTAGTTTTATGCTAACAAAGGTAGTGCAGATCTTGTTGGTTATGCATATGCAGGTTATTTATCTGATCCCCATAAAGTTCGATCTCAAATCGGGTATGTGTTTACATGTGGAGGTACTATCATATCATGGCGCTACACAAAGCAATCTATTGTTGCTACTTCTTCAAATCATGCTGAGATAATAGCTATTCATGAAGCAAGTAGGGAATGCGTATGATTGAAATCAGTGCTTCATTTTATTCGAGAAATATGTTGGTTGGAACGTGATAAAAAACCCATAATTTTATACGAAGACAGTGTTGCATGCATAGCCCAATTAAAGGGACGATTCATAAAAGGAGATAGAATGAAACACATTTCACTAAGTTCACACATGATCTCCAGAAGAATGGTAATATCGATGTGCAGCAAATCCGTTCAAGTGACAATCCGACAGATTTATTCACTAAATTTTTACCAACTTTTTCTTTTGAGAAAATGGTATACAAGATTGAAATGTGGAGACTCAAGTATTTGAAACAAGGTTTTCATCAGGGAGTAAAATACGTGTTGTACTCTTTTTCCTTCATTAAGTTTTTTCACATAGGGTTTTCCTTATAAGGTTTTTAATGAGGCAGCTAGCAATGCGTATTACTAAATATGTGTACTCTTTTTTCCTTCACTAAAATATTTTTCCACGGGTTTTTCCTAGTAAGGTTTTAATGAGACACATTATCTTTTAATTACAATCCAAGGGGGAGTGTTATAAATACATTATATTATGAATGTCTATTTAGTACTCTGTTGTAAATAAGCTTCCTAAAGAAGCTTATTCCATATTGGATTTTACCGTAAATATGTTTATCTATTTAATACTCTATTTGAAATAAGCCTCCTGAAAAAGCTTATCATTTCGGTACTCCGTTATGGATAAATATTATACCCTGTAGAAGATTTTCTATAGCTGGTACAATAATAACTTACAAGAAGCTTACACAACAACTTACAGTAGGAGCTTACAAGCAGCTTATACAGCAGCTTGCAGTAGCAACTTACGCAACAACTTCTTTTCTTTTATAAATAGAGGAGATTTCAATTTATTATGTACATCAATTTGAAGTTGAATAATATATCAGTCTTTCTCTATACCTGTCTTCGGTTTATTTACTTTATAATTTTTATTTTATAACATTGCAATATAAGTAGCTATTTATTTATTTATTTTAAATAGCATTTCTGGCTTCTGACAACTTAACTTTGTCTTGTACAGTTTAACCTATTCGTTCACATAGATAAACCGCAGGGGAAAAAAAATCGGGCCCTATGTATGCATTACGTTATACTAATTTTTTTTAACCATCCAATACAATTAGATTTCTCTATTGTAGAATATTTATATAACAGTCATTCACTATAAAAGTTAAATTTTTCTCGGAATTAATTTTTTATGTTACTATTTTTACCTCTCTATAACAATTTTTTGCCTATAAAAGCAACATCCATCTTATAGCAGTATGCTCTTTATAAAATTACCTATCTATAACAGTCATATAGAATCTTTAAGATTAGCTATAATAAGTTTGAAGATTTTAACCTCAACCTACTACTACTTGTACTAAGATAGAAGACTCAACTGTTAAACTCTTAGATTGCTTTTAAAGAAAAGCTATCAGATATCCTTTTGCTGATTGACACAAATCTTTGTTCATTCAAATGTTATATTGTTAATAAGAGCCTGGCACAAGCTATAATTATAGAGTTTTTCCATTAATTTTGAAAGAATTTTATCTCTAGTAGCTTTAAAATATGTATCTTAGAGTTTAAATCCTTGTACATTTAGTTATAAATTTATTAATAATGTATTAGCTTTCTTTAATATTTACTTAGTGGAGTATATATATTTTTGGAGTATTAAATTTGAATAATTTTTTTATCTTTTACATATAACATTAAAAAAAAAAATTGGATAATTTTTATTTATAACAGCCAAAAAAGATTTAAATGTCAAATGTTATTATAGGCATATAACAGTCATTCATGCACGATAAAAGCCAATAAATATTGAAACAAACTATATTGTTATAGAGAGATTTGACTGTATACTATAACTAATTTGTGTTTGGCGATTCACATGCTTCCTATTAGAAAATTTTTTATTTTCAAGACTTGAATGTGCCCGAAATCCTTATTAAATGTGGAGGGATCCCACGTCATACTAAATTTATTATAGCCAAATGACATATTGATCTTAGAATACACGTTTAAATATAAATCTCGTAAATTTATCTGAATAATCCTTTTCTTTTCTATACTGTACGCGTAAATTATTCTTGAAAAAAAAAAAGACTAATCGGCTGTTAGGAAGGAATGGAGGGTGTCATTGAGTCGTTGTGTGTAAAATAAAGTGAGCAGTATTATATAATGGCTTTACATATTTGGATAGATTTTCATGGGAACAAATAAAAAATTTGTGCCTTGGGAGTTGGGAGAAAACCTCGTTGGCGTGTAGAATAGTTTAATCCACGTTTTAAATTCTTAATTCCCGTCCCAAATGCCTATTTATAGTTGAAAATTTTAATAACCTCTTAACATCCCAACACATTATGTTTTGATCAATTTCAACTTTTTGCCTACTAGCTCTTTCAGTTTCTTCCTTGCCCATTTTGTACCTCATGGCTGGAGTATCAAACAACAACAATAATAACCACGCCTCAATACCGAACAAGTTAGTGTCCGCCCAAGAACCAAGAATAATGATAAAGGTAGAGTCTCTAACATCAGAATTCTATGTTGAAGTAAGAGAAAAAAGTAGAGTGAGAGAATTAATGAAGATAATCATAAAGGTATGGGGAGATGAATACATGAGTCTTTATCACAAGTCTACAAAAATGAAGAGTGATCAATTTCTATCTGCTTATAATATCAAAGATGGCTCTATTATCAAAGTTAAAGTTTTTGCAGAACCTTCTGATGAGACAGTGTGTCACGACCCAAAATCATACATGTCGTGACGGCGTCTATCTTAATACTAGGCAAGCCGACAACCTCGATAACCCACAAATTTTCTTTTTGTTTGAAACATAATATTTGAATTCAATAGAAAATCTCACAAATACAGATATAAATACACTCCCAAAACCCGGTGTCATTGAGTACATGAGCATCTAAATAATAACAAAACCTGACTGATAAAAACACCGTCTAAGAATATAGAACAGTACAATAACTGAAAGGAAAGAGAGTCAAGGTTTGCGGACGCTAAGCAGCTACCTTGATAGTCTCCAACGGATAAAACTCTGATATCTAGCAGTCGTCGTATCCGGAAGTACCTGCATCTGCACACGAGGTGCAGAGTGTAGTATGAGTACAACCAACTCAATAAGTAACAAGACTAACCTTTAGGCTGAAAGTAGTGACGAGTTCAACAGGTACAATCCAGTATATAGGTAACATAACAGAAATGTAGGCATGCTTTCAAGTTCAACAGTTAAACTAAGTACAAGTAAAATAGATAAATTCTACATGATATGAAGAATGTGACATCTCTATATCTACATGCCAAAATATATGTTGTATGTGATGTACCACAATAGAAACCTCGTGTACTCACACTCTCAAAATATTCAATCATTCAGTACTGTATATGGCCAATCCAACTATCTCCGCTGTCTCAAATTTAGATCCTTCGGTTTGAATAAGTTCTGAAGACTCCGATGACTTGTAAATACCTCACAAGACAAACCATAGAGATAATGCCTCCAAATCTTCACTGCATAAACAATGGCTGCCAACTCTAAATCATGAACAAGGTAGTTCTTTTTATGTGGCTTCAACCGGCGCGAAGCATAAGCAATCACTCTACCCTCCTGCATTAAAACACGCCCAATGTCGATCCGAGAAGCATCACAATATACTGTATAGGAGCCTGCCGTTGAAGGCAAAACTAGAACTGGAGCTGTGGTTAAGGCAGTCTTGAGCTTCTAAAAGCTCTCTTCACACTCATCTGACCACCTGAATGGAGCGCCTTTCTAGGTCAATTTAGTCAAGGGCGATGCAATAGACGAGAAGCCCTTCACAAAACGACGATAATAACCGGCCAAACCGAGAAAATTCCGAATCTCAGTAGCTGAAGATGGCCTGGGCCAACTCTGAACTGCCTCTATCTTCTTTGGATCCACATTAATTCCCTCAATGGACACTATGTGTCCCAAGAATGCCACTGAACTAAGCCACAACTCACACTTAGAGAACTTGGCATAAAGTTTCTCCTCCCTTAGCCTTTGTACTACAATACTCAAATATTGTGCATCTTCCTCCTGGCTACATGAGTATACCAGGATGTCATCAATAAATACTACAACAAAAAAATAAGATATGGCTGGAATACATTATTCATCAAGTGCATAAATGCTGCTGGGGCGTTGGTCATCCCAAAAGACATCACGAGAAATTCATAGTGACCATAACGGGTCCTGAATGCCGTCTTTAGGATATCCGAATCTCGAATTTTCAACTGGTGATACCCATATCTCAAATCAATTTTGGAGAACACCCTTTCTCTCTGAAGCTGGTCAAATAAATCATCAATACGCAGCAAAGGATACTTGTTCTTGATTGTAACTTTGTTCAACTGTCTGTAGTCAATGCACATCCGCAAAGTACCATCCTTCTTTTTCACAAATAGAACTGGTGCACCCCAAGGCGACATACTAGGCGTAATAAACCCCTTATCAAGAAGTTCCGAAGTTGCTCTTTCAGTTCTTTCAATTCAGCTAGTGCCATACGATACGGAGGAATAGAAATGGGGTGAGTGCCCGGCACCAAGTCAATACCAAAATCAATATCCCTATCGGGTGGCATACCCGAGAAGTCTGCAGGAAATACATCCAAAAAATCTCGCACTACCGGTACCGAATCAATAGTATGAGTGTCTGCATCAACATCTCTCACAAAGGCCAAATATGACAAACACCCCTTCCCAACCATCCGTTGGGCCTTCAAGTAAGAAATTACCCTGCTAGGAACATAATCTAGCGAACCTCTCCACTCGACCTTCAGCAATCCCGATATCGCTAACATCATTATTTTTGCGTGACAGACTAGAATAGGATGACATGGAGACAACCAATCCATACCCAAGATTATATCGAAATCAACCATACTAAGCAATAAGAGATCAACTCTAGTCTCCAGTCCCCCAATAGTTACCACACACAACCGATACACACGGTCCACAATAATAATATCGCCTACCGGCGTAGATACATGAACGGGTGAAACTAGGGACTCACGGGGCATATCCAGATAACGAACAAAATATGATGATACATATGAATATGTGAAACCAGGGTCAAATAATATAGAAGCTCTCTATGGCACACTGAGATAATACCTGTGATCACTGCATCTGAAGCAACAACATCTGGCCTGGCAGGAATAACATAGAATCGGGCCTGACCGCCACCTGATCAACCTCCCCCTCTTGGGCGACCCTTAACTGACTGAGCCCCACCCCGAGTTGGCTGGGCGGGTGGTGAAGCAACTGGTGCAGGAGTCGTAGCCTGACTCCTCTGCTGAACTGGACCTCAGGAAAGGCAGGGAAAATATTTCCTCACATGACCCAACTCTCCACACTCAGAGCAATCCCTCTCGAAAATGGTCGTGAGTTCTGAGGCGGACCTTGAGAACTAGAATAACTACTAGAATAACTACCAGAATAACCTGGTACAGATGAACCCTGAACTGATGGTGCATGAGATGAACTCTGAGTTGGAATTGCACTAAGAGAAGACTGACTCGGTCGAGCACTGTATGAACCATGGCTAGTTGATGCACCACGATGAGCTGGACAAGCCATTTGAGCGGGCCTATAAGGTCGACCCCTATTGTGATAAGACTGTCCTCCAGAAGGAACACCGCTGGAATTACCCGGACCATGAGACCTCTTGGCCTCCCTCTCCTCACGCTCCTGAATGTGGACCATTTTTAGTCGTCGAGCACTGTCAACCACCTCGTCGAATTTAGCACCTGCTATATTTCCTAGTGTCATAATAAAACGAAACTGCTGGTTGAGGCCATAATAAACCTCCTGATCTTCTCCCTCTAAGTGAGAACCAACCAAACTACATGACGGGCGAATTCTGAAAACCGCATCTCATACTGGGTCATGGACAGGTCCTCCTAACATAAAAACTCGAACTGTCGGCGTAGTTCCTCTCTGTGGGTCTGTGGCACAAACTTCTCCAGAAATAATACGAAGAACTCATGCCATGAAAGTGGTGTTGCACCAACTGGTCTTCTCCCCTCATAAGTCTCCCACCATCTAAAGGCTACTCCGGTTAGCTGAAAAGTAGTAAATGAGGCCACACAGGTCTGCAGAATACCCAATGTACCAAGCATCCGGTGGCATGTGTCCAAGAAATCCTGAGCATCCTCTAACTTAGTACCACTGAAAGTTGGAGGACGGATTCTACCAAACCTCTCTAATCTCTTTTGCTCTCCGTCATTCACAATAGGACCCACCTAAGCCTGAGCATCTATAACCGGTTGGACTATAGTGCCCCTGGTATCTGAAGGTCCTGCACTACCTCCTCTGGAGTACGGGCAACAGGGGTATGAGTACCTCCCCCGGTCTATGAAGTGGCTGGTACGGCCTGAGTCGAAACCACTTGAGCAAGGCCAGTGCAAACAATCAATATCTGTGCTAGGGCCTCCTGAAGGCCTTGAATCACAATAGGCACAGCTGGTGCCTGAACTTTCTAAGGGTTCGGCAGCCTCTCGAAGATAAGTACAGACGTTTCCGTACCGATCCGCAAGACTCTACTAAACCTGCTCATGACTCGTGAGACTTATGTAACCTAGACTCTGATACCAACTTGTCACGACCCAAAATCACACCTGTCATGATGGCGCCTATCTTATTATTAGGCAAGCCGACAACCTCGATAACCCACAAATTTTCTTTTTGTTCGAAACATAATATTTGAATTCAATACAAAATCTCACAAATACATATATAAATATACTCCCAAAACATGGTGTCACTGAGTACTTGAGCATCTAAATGATAACAAAGCCTGACTGATAAAACAACTGTCTAAGAATATAGAACAATATAATAACTGAAAAGAAAGAGAGTCAAGGTCGCCAAACAGCTACCTTGATAGTCTCCAACAGATAAAACTCTGATATCTAGCAGCCGCCGTATCCGGAAGTGCCTGGATCTGCACACGAGGTGTAGAGTGTAGTATGAGTATAACCAACTCAATAAGTAACAAGACTAACCTTTGGGCTGAAAGTAGTGACGAGCTCAACAGGTACAGTCCAGTATAGAGGTAAAAGAACAGAAATGTAGGGATGCTTTCAAGTTCAACAGTTAAACTCAGTACAAGTAAAATAGATAAATTCTACATGATATGAGGCATGTAACATCTCTATATCTACATGCCAAAATATATGTTGTATGTGATGTACCACAATAAAAATCTCGTGTACTCACACTCTCAGAATACTCAATCATTCAGTACTGTATATGGCCAATCCAGCCCAAAAATATAAATGCTTCGGGCAAGATCCATGCCCATGGAAGATCCATCCCTAAGATAAATAGATAAATAAGGCAAATCCAAGCCTTGGGAAGTCCATCCCAAATATAAATATCAACTGCACTCACTGTGAGGGGTGCAAACTCCGGAGGGGTTCCTTCAGTCCAAGCGCTATATAAAGCCGATATGGCCTATTACGGCGTGCAGTACTATCCCATAATAATAAAGCCTATAAAGCCTGATATGACGTGCAACCCCGATCCATATAATAATAAATATAAAGCCAATATGGCCTGCTGCGGCATGCAGCTCGATCCCATAAATATCCTCACAAATGAATGAACATGACTGAGTATGAAATTTGTATTTTTAAAACAAGTAATTCAACAGCAACACGACCCTGTGGGTCCCAAAATATCGGCACGTAGCCTAAACATGATCTTTAATACGAGCCTCAGCTCAATTTTTCTAACACGTGGAGGATATGCGGATAATAACATGATTCTTTAATTCTTTTCAACTCCACACAATTTTTTAAGTCACAATTTCTATGGTGCACGCCCAAACGTCTGTCACCTAGCATGTGCATCACCTCCAAACAATTCACATAACATGTAATTCAGGAATTCAGAAGTGTTACTTACCTCAAACCGTATAATTCTTTGTTCTAATATGCCTTTGCCTCGCGAATCGGCCTCCGAACGCCTCGAATCTAGTCACAATTAATTTGATTCAGTCAATACAAATTATATGAATTAATTCTATATGAAAATACTAATTTTCAAACAAAATCTGAAATTTTACTCAAAAATCATCAGTGGGGCCCACATCTTAGAACCTGACAAAAGTTATAAAATATAAACGCCCATTCATCCACGAGTCCAACTATACCAAATTCTGACATCAACTCGACCTCCAAATATCAAATATTATTTTCAAATCCCTAGGCCTAATTTCTCGAATTACACCTCAAAAACACGTAATCTAGTCAGAATACTCAATGATAATTCAATATTATTGACTAACAATGATCATAAGTGACTTACCTAAAATTTTCCCATGAATTCTCTCTGAAACATCGCCTCAACCCGTGTTGGAAATGTCCAAAAATAAGAAAATCTCGGACCTCTCTGTTTTTGTACACTGTCTAGAGGTTTGGTTTCTGTAGAATTTTTAACCGCATCTGCGATTTCGCTTTTGCGGTGAAGCTACCGCTTATGCGACTCCCTTCGCTTCTGCGGACAAGAAGTCCGCTTCTGCGATGCATGTGCCGCTTCTGCGGCCGCGCTTCTGCGGACCTCATGCTTATGCAATGCAGGCTCGCTTTTGTGAGCTCGCACCTGCGAGATAAGTTCCGCATGTGCGATTGCTTCAGTTGGCAGCAAGTTTCAACTTGTTCTAAGTCCAAATTTGATTTGTTAATCATCCGAAACTCACCCGAGGCCCTCGGGGCCTCAACCATATATACCAATAAGTCCCAAAATATCATACGAACTTAGTCGAAGCCTCAAATCAATAATGGTAAAACCACGAATCACACCCCAATTCAAGCTTAATGAAACTAAGAAATTCCAAGTGCTACATTCGGTGCCGAAACCTATCAAATCAAGTTCGATTGACCTCAAATTTTGCACACAAGTCATAAATGACATAACGGATCTATGAAAATTTTCAGAATTGGATTCCGAACCCGATATCAAAAAGGCAACTCGCCGGTCAAACTTCCAACTTAAATTTCCTATTTTCACCATATCAAGCCTAATTTAACTACGGCTTCCAAATAGTTTTTCGGACACACTCCTAAGTCCAAAATCACCATACGGAGCTATTGAAATCATCAAAACTCTATTCCGGGTTCGTTTACATATAAGTCAATATCCGGTCAACTATTTCCGCTTAAGCTTTAAATCTTGGAACTTAGTGTTCCAATTCATTCTGAAACCTCCCCGACAAGTCACATAATTATAATTTAACACAGGATTAGTAGTAAATGGGAGAACGAGACTGTAATACTCAAAATGACCGGCCGGGTCGTTACACCGTCAATGTTATCAAACTCCCAAAGAGAGACTGCCCAAGCAGCGTCAAGTTAATAGAAAACGATAGAAAATGTAATTTATTTGGTTTCTTTGGTTTCATTGTGTTTCTAGAGGGGTATGCCTCTCCACTTTTATGTAATTTATTGATTGTTTCAGACTGATATGCTAACAATGATTAGAAGAATGAAAGTTGCTTCATTCGATGAATAAAGAAATATTCCATTGATACATACTATTTCAAGTTATTCTTTTAGTTTTAGCCTTTTTTCTTGTTGCTTCTTCGTTTTACCTGAAAGCCCTCAGATAATTGTACGGGAATGCACAGAGTTTAGGTGAGTAAGTGATTTTTCAAGACAAGTTTAAAGTGCAAAGTATGTATTTTCTTTATTCTTTTTCTTCCTTGAAATGTTCAGGCAAGAAAGATAAGAAATTTAAGTAGCTAGACCTGAGAAGTTAACAAGGCAATAATAGTGTAGAATAAAACTTATCATGTCCACGTGAGAGTCGAAGTCAGTATTTCAACTTTATGAGTGTTAAATTTAAGAAGACGATATCAAGTATTAATAATTGAGTTATAAATTTAATATGTGTATGTATTTAATAAACTTCCTAATACAATAAATACATTTTTTGAGCAAAAATAAATATCAACTTTATATATTTAAAAATAATTTATTTTAATTTCCTATTTTACATTTTATCGCATATTTTTATAGCCATAATTTCATGATATGCACAAATTTTAAAAGCTTTTTTTTCTTCTTTAAACTCTAGTTCTAGTCAAACTTACTTTATATAAGTTGAAACAAGAGAGTATTTGTTATGAACTTTTTCTTTTTCAAACCCTTAGTTAAGCCACCTTGAGATTTCGCCGCTAGTTCAAGTGCCTTGTAATTGTCACGATCCGAAATTTCCACCTTCGAACCGTGATGACGCCTAACATTTCACTTGCTAGGCAAGCCAACGTTAGAATAATATTACCAATTTTTAAAATAATTTTTAAATTTATTTATAATAAAGAACAAATGCGGAAGTAAGGTCTAAAATATAGTGAATAATCCATAAAAACAACGGTGTCTAAATACCATCCCAAAATTGGTGTCACAAGTGCACGAACTTCTAGAATAAATACAAATAAAGGTCTGAATAAATTAAAGTTGTCTGGAAATAAACACACAGCTAAAGTAAAATAGAAGGGGACTTCAGAACTGCGAACGCCGTGCAGTTATACCTCAAGTCTCCTCTGAGTAGCTGAAATCCGAGCAAGTCTATAGTACGCCGCTGGGACCAACTCTAAAATCTGCACAAGAAGTGCAGAGTGTAGTATTAGTACAACCGACCCCATGTACTGGTAAGTGCTGAGCCTAACCTCGACGAAGTAGTGACGAGGCTAAGGCGGGTCACTTACATTACCTGTACGCAATATTAGTAGCAATAATAATAATAAAAAATAAATCAGGTAATTCATTTATAATAATTGAAGCCAACTCAATAGTCATAACCAATTATCATTTCCATCAATTCTGTTGCAGCGTGCAACCCGCTCTCACATTATATTCACATTCAATTCTGTTGCAGCGTGCAACCCGCTCTCACAATATATTCATTTTAATCAAGTCTGTTGTGGCGTGCAACCCGATCCTCCAATATGGACTTTTAATAAGTCTGTTGCGGCGTGCAACCCGATCCTCCAATATGGACTTTTTAATTAGTCTGTTGCGGCGTGCAACCCGATCCTCCAATATATTCATTATAATTAATTCTGTTGCGGCGTGCAATCCGATCCTCCAATATATTCATTATAATCAATTCTGTTGCGGCGTGCAGCCCGATCCTCCAATATATTCATTATAATTAATTCTGTTGCGGCGTGCAACCCGATCCTCCAATATATTCATTATAATCAATTCTGTTGCGGCGTGCAACCCGCTCCTCCAATATATTCATTATAATCAATTCTGTTGCGGCGTGCAACCCGCTCCTCCAACATTTTCATTTACCAATTCTTATAAAAAAAAATTTTCCAATAAATACAACAATTAATATAAAATTATAAGACAACAAGCATACAATAATTATGATTTAATTATGAAACAAACAAAGGCAAATAATAAATTATTATGGAAATCAGAAAGAAAATATGCAGTTTAATATTTAATATGCTAAATGTCAAATAATAATTAAGAGTACATAATTCAAATAGCATGTAACAATTAATGCAGGAATTCAAGAATTAATATTTGACAAAGAATAGGAGAGAAACAATTATTATAATAATTAATTCATAATTTTAAACAATTTATGATTTTTCAAGTAAGCAAGCAAACAATTAATTTGACGACGTATAGACACTCGTCACCTCACCTATACATCGTTCACATGCAATTCACATAACAAATAATTTAAGGGTTCTATTTCCTCAAGTCAAGGTTAACCACGACACTTATCTCGCTTTGCAAATTCCAATCAATTACTTGACCACGGCTTTTTCTTTTAAATTTGTCTCCAAAAGCTTCAAATCTATTCACAAACAATTCGATATACTCAATACGAATCATAGGAATTAATTCCATATGAATTTACTAATTTTCCGGATAAAAATCTAAAATTTATTAAAATATTCGACAGTGGGACCCACGTCTCAAATATCGGAAGAACTTATAAAATCCAAACACCCGTTTCGATACGAGTCCAACCATACAAAATTTATCAATTTCTGATGTCAAATGGACCATCAAATCTTAAATTTTCGTTTTTGGAAGATTTTATAAAAATCTGATTTTTCTTCCATAAATTCACGGATTCATGATATAAATGAGTATGAAATCATGAAATATAATCAACATAGGATAAGAAACACTTACCCCAATATTTTCCCGTGAAAATCGCCAAAGAATCGCCTTACCCGAGCTCAAAAATGGAAAAGAGTTGAAAATGGGTCAAAACCTCATTTCTAGAACTTAAGTTCTGTTTCTGGGATTTTTACTCATCGTGATCGTGGAAATTCGTTCGCAATTGCGTAGAATAACTTTTGCCTAGGTTCAATTTACTCTTCGCGATCGCGGGAATAGCTTCGCGATCGCAAAGCACATTTTGGCTGCCCGGACTTTTAACTCTACGCGATAGCATAAATGCTCATGCGATCGCGGAGTACATTTTTCCAGCCTTACGCGATCACGTGCTTACTTGTGCATTCGCGTAGCATAATTGACGTGCCTAGCTTCTGCCTTCCTTCCTTCTACGCGATCGTAGCTGGTCCCTTGCGTTCGCAGTGCACTGGGAGTTTACCTTCCGCCCATCGCGTGCCTATCTTCGCGAACGCGAGGGGTAAAACTCACTACTTACAATTTTCTCTTCGCGATCGCAGGAATGGCTTCGCGATCGCGTAGCACAATGCACCAGATGACAACAGAAGCTCAAAAACCAGATTTTCTAAGTTCAAAATCATCCCGTAGCCTATCCGAAACTCACCCAAGCCCTTATGGCTCCAAACCAAATATGCACACAAGTTCTAAAATATCATACAAACTTGCTCGTGCGATCAAATCGCCAAAATAACACCTAGAACTACGAATTAGACACCAAATCAAAGGAAATTTTCAAGAAAACTTTAAAACTTATATTTTTACAACTGGACGTCTGAATCACGTCAAATCAACTCCGATTCTCACCTTATTTAGCAGACAAGTCAAAAGTATTATAGTGGACCTATATCGGGCTCCGGAACTAAAATACGGACCCGAGGCCAATAAATCCAACATCAGTAATTTCTTAAAAATTATTAAGCTTTCAAGCTTTTAAATTTTCATCAAAATTCTATATCTCAGGCTAAGGACCTCGAAATTTGATTCCGAGCATACGCCCAAGTCTCAAATCATGATACGGACCTACCGGAATTGTCAAAACACTGATCTGGGTCCGTCTACTCAAAATGTTGACCAAAGTCAACCCAAATGAGTTTTAAAGCTCTATTTCAAATTTTAATCCATTTTTTCACATAAAAACTTTTCGAAAAATTATATGGACTGCGCACGCAAGTCGAGGATTGATAAATGATTCTTTTCGAGGTCTTAGAACACATTACTTATTAAATTTAAAGATGATATTTTGGGTCATCACATTCTCCACATCTAAAACAAACGTTCGTCCTCGAACGGAGTTAGAACGAGTACCTGAGCTGGAGAAAATGTGTGGATATTTACTCCGCATGTACGACTCGGACTCCCAGGTAGATGCCTCTACCGGCTGACCACTCCATCGCAGCCGAACTAAAGGATAACTCTTAGACCTCAACTGTCGGACCTGCCGGGCTAGAATAGCCACCGGCTCCTCTTCGTAAGTCAAATCTTTGTCCAATTGGACTGAGCTGAAATCTAACACATGGGACGGATCACCATGATATTTCCGGAGCATAGACACATGGAACACTGGATGAACCACTGATAAACTAGGTGGTAATGCAAGCCTGTAGGCTACTTCACCCACCCTTTCATGAATTTCAAAGGGTTCGATATACCTAGGGCTCAACTTGCCCTTCTTTCCGAACCTCATTACACCTTTCATAGGTGAAACCCGGAGTAATATTCTTTCTCCAACCATGAATGATATATCACGAACTTTCCGGTCGGCATAACTCTTTTGCCTAGACTGAGCTTTGCGAAGTCGATCCTGAATAATCTTGACCTTATCCAAGGCATCCTGTACCAAATCGGTACCCAACAACCGAGCCTCTCCCGATTCTTCAAGGATTAATTCACAAAGCCCATCCACATTAGGCACACAAATACGACCCTGCATTCACAGAACCCCATCTTCCCCCACAGTAACCTATTTGGCATCACCGTGCCGCACCGTATCCTTAAGGACACGTAAATGAGGATCATCATACTGCTTCTCTCTGATGCGCTCATATAAAGAAGATCGAGCGACTGTGCAAGCTAGAACCCGACTGGGTTCTGAAACATCTAACCTCACAAACCGATTAGCCAAAGTCTGAACATCTGCAGTTAATGGCCTCTCACCAACTGGAATATACGCAAGACTGCCCATACTCACATCCTTTCTACTCAAAGCACCGGCCACTACATTGGTCTTTCCGGGGTGATACAAAATGGTGATATCATAGTCTTTCAACAACTCCAACCATCTTCTCTGCCTCAAATTAAGATCCTTTTGTTTGAACAGATACTGAAGGCTACGATGATCAGTAAATACATCACACGAGACACCGTAGAGGTGATGCCTCCAAATCTTCAGCGCATGAACAATGGCTGCCAATTCTAAGTCATGAATAGGACATTTCTTCCCTTGAACTTTCAACTGCCGCGACGCATATGCAATTACCTTGCCATCTTGCATTAATACTACACCAAGCCCAATGTGAGATGCATCACAATATACCATATACGATCCTGAACCTGTGGGTAATACTAACACTGTCGCCATAGTCAAAGCGATCTTGAGCTTCTGAAAGCTCAACTCACACTCGTCTGACCATCTGAATGGGATACCTTTCTGGGTCAATCTGGTCAATGGGCTTGCTATAGATGAAAACCCTTCCACAAACCGATGATAATAACCTGCTAAACCCAGGAAACTCCGGATCTCTGTAACTGAAGTAGGTCTAGGCCAATTCTGAACAGCCTCAATCTGCTTAGGATCCACCTTTATGCCTTCTGCCGATACAACATGTCCCCAAAAGGCAACTGAGTCTAACCAAAACTAATATTTTGAAAACTTGGCATATAACTGATTATTCTTCAAGGTGTGAAGCACACTTCGAAGATGCTGCTCATGTTCCTCTCGACTGCTGGAGTAAATAAAGATATCATCAATGAATACAACCATAAAAGAATCCAAATATGGCTTGAACACCCGATTCATCAAATCCATAAATGCTGCTGGGGCATTTGTCAACCCAAATGACATCACTAGGAATTCGTAATGCCCATACCGAGTTCGAAAAGTTGTTTTAGGGACATCAGATGCCCTTATCTTCAACTGATGGTAACTAGACCTCAAATCGATCTTCGAAAATACCTTGGCACCCTGAAGCTGATCAAATAAGTCATCAATTCTTGGCAGCGGATATTTGTTTTTGATAGTGGCCTTGTTCAACTGCCGATAATCTATACACATCCGCATAGAGCCATCTTTCTTCTTTACAAATAATACTGGTGCACCCCAGGACGAGACACTGGGTCTAATGAATCCCTGATCAAGCAAGTCTTGTAACTGCTCTTTCAATTCTTTCAACTCTGGCGGGTCCATACAGTATGGTGGAATAGAAATGGGTTGAGTGCCCGTAGCCAAATCTATACAGAAGTCAATATATCTGTCGGGTGGCATCCCCGACAAATCTGCAGGAAATACTTCTGAAAATTCACGAACAACTGGTACTGAGTCCATAGAAGGAGCATCCGTACTGGGATCATGAATATAAGCCAAATAGGCTAGACACCCTTTCTCTACCATAAGGCGAGCTTTCATATAAGAAATAACCCTGCTGGCAGAATGGCCAGGAGTTCCTTTACACTCTACCCGAGGTAACCCCGGCATAACTAGGGTCACTGTCTTGGCATGACAATCCAATATAGCATGATAAGGGGACATCCAATCCATACCCAAGATGACATCAAAATCTATCATATCAAGAAGTAGAAGATCCACACTAGTCTTACAATTACGAATAGTAACCACACATGAATGATAGACATGATCTACTACACCAGAGTCTCCCACCGGTATAGATACACACACAGAAGCACTCAGAGAATCACAAGGCACAACCAAGTATGAAGCAAAATAGGAGGACACATAAGAATAAATAGATCCTGGATCAAATAGAACTGAAGCATCTCTATGGCAAACTGGAATAATACCTGTGATCACAGCATCAGATAACTCGGCCTCAGGCCTAGCTGGAAAAGCATAAAATTAGGGCTGGGTCCCACCACTCGAACTGCGTCCCTGGGACAGCCTCTAACTGGTTGGCCTCCACCTCTAACGGTCTGACCTCCACCTCTAATGGCCTGACCTCCACCTCTAGCTGCCTGACCCCTACCTCTAGCTGGCTGAGCAGGCGGTGAAGCAACCGATGCCGGTATGATGGCACGAGAATCTTGCAGAGATCTGTTACTCGCCAATCTAGGGCAATACCTCCTGATGTGACCAATGTTTCCACACTCATAACACCCATCCTGATTCCATGGCTGCTGAAGTTGACCCAAATGGGCCGGATAACCGCTGTAGTAACTCTGGAGTGGTGATGCACTGATAGGAGCTGAGTGTGCACTGAATACTGGCTGCCCAGAGTAAGGCATAATAGGACCGTGACTCCCTGAAGCACCGGGAGATACATGAAGTGCTGAATGAAATGGTCTGGAAGGATGACCCCTACCAAAATTACCCCTGCCTCTAGACGAGGCACCACTATAACCACCGAACTGACGAGGCCTCTTATCGGACCTATGCCCTATCTCCTGTGCAAGAACCATCTCGATCATCCTTGCAACATTAGCAACCGCCTGAAAAGAAATCTCACTTCCGGTCTCCTTGGCCATCTGAAGTCTGATAGGGTGAGTAAGTCCCTCAATAAACCTCCTCACTCTCTCTCCCTCTGTAGGTAGTAAAAGGAGAGCATGACGGGCCAAATCTACAAAACGGGACTCATACTGAGTAACAGTCATACTGCCCCTGCTGTAGACGCTCAAATTGCTTGCAAAATTTCTCTTAGTGTGATAGGGAGGAACTTTTCCAGAAATAGCTGAGAGAACTGCTCCCATGTAAGTGTAGGCGATCCGACTGGTCGAGTCAATGTATAATCTCTCCACCACCTCTTGGCGGAACCCGTCATCTGAAATACAGCAAAATCAACCCCATTGGTCTCAACTCTACCCATGTTCTGCAGCACCTCATGGCAGCGTTCAAGATAATCATGTGGGTCCTCAAAAGGTGTACCACTGAAGTGAACTGGAAAGAGCTTGGTAAAACTATCCAGTCTCAATAAGGCCTCAAAAGACATAGCGGGCCTATCACCGATCTGTGCCGCAACAACTGGCTGAACTACCCCAACTGGCGGGGATGCTGAAGTCTGATTCTGGGGAGCCATCTGCTTCGGAGCGGGAGTAGTGGGAGTTTGTGCTCCTCCCCCAGCCTGTGAGACGGTTGGTGCTACTAGAAATGTACCATTCTGGGCCACACCCTCCATAAGACTTACCAAACGGACTAGAGCATCTTGAAGTACTGTAATGGCTATGAATCCTTTCGGGACCTCAACTGGTCCAACTGGTACATTCTGAACTGGAACTTCCTCCTGAAGGTCCACCTGAGGTTCTACAACAGGTGCAGCTACTCGAGCTCTGGACTGAGATCTTCCTAGTCCTCTGCCTTGGCCTCTAGCACGACCTCGGCCTCGACCTCTACCCCTGGCCAGAGTTGCTACCGGGGTTTTTGGTCCCTGTCCATCGGTAGAGGTATTACGTTTTCTCACCGCCTACGAGAGAATACGAGTAGAATGGTTCAATGATCGATGATAGAATAAAATCGCACGACAGAATATGAAAGAAGTGATATTGTTCCTAAACCTCATAGCCTCTGAGAGATAAGTACAGACATCTCCGTACCGATCCTTCAGACTCTACTAAGCTTGCTCATGACTCGTGAGACCTATGTAACCTAGTGCTCTTATACCAATTTTTAAAATAATTTTTAAATTTATTAATAACATAGAACAAATGCGGAAGTAAAGTCTAAAATATAGTGAATAATCCATAAAAATAACGGTGTCTAAATACCATCCCAGAATTGGTGTCACAAGTACACGAGCTTCTAGAATAAATACAAATAAAAGCCTGAATAAATTAAAGCTATCTGGAAACAAGCACACAGCTAAAGTAAAATAGACGAGGACTTCAGAACTGCGAACACCGTGCAGTTATACCTCAAGTCTCCTTTGAGTAGCTGAAATCCGAGCAACAATTATTATAAAAATTTATTCATGATTTAAAATAATTTATGAATTTTCAAGTAAGCAGGCAAACAATTAATTTGACAACGTACAGACACTCGTCACCTCGCCTATACGTCATTCACATGCAATTCACATAATAAATAATTTAAGGGTTCTATTCCCTCAAGTCAAGGTTAACCACGACACTTACCTCGCTTTGCAAATTCCAATCAATTACTCGACCACGACTTTTTCTTTTAAATTTGTCTCCAAAATTTTCAAATCTACTCACAAACAATTCGATATACTCAATACGAATCATAGGAATTAATTCCATATGAATTTAGTAATTTTTCGGATAAAAATCCGAAATTCATTAAAATATTCGACAGTGGGACCCACGTCTCAAATATCGGAAGAACTTACAAAATTCGAACACCCGTTCCGATACGAGTCCAACCATACAAAATTTATCAATTTCAGATGTCAAATGGACCATCAAATCTTAAGCTTTCGTTTTTGGAAGATTTTGTAAAAATCTGATTTTTCTTCCATAAATTCACGGATTCATGATATAAATGAGTATAAAATCATGAAATATAATCAATATAGGATAACGAACACTTACCCCAATGTTTTTCCGTGAAAATCGCCCAAGAATCGCCATACCCGAGTTCAAAAATGGAAAAGAGTTAAAAATGGGTCAAAACCCCATTTCCCGAACTTAAGTTCTGTTTCTGGGATTTTTACTCATCGCGATCGCGAAAATTCGTTCACGATCGCATAGAACAACTTTTGCCCAGGTTATTTTACTCTTCGCGATCGCGGGAATGGCTTCACGATCGCGAAGCATATTTTGGCTGCCCAGACTTTTAACTCTACGTGATCGCGTAAATGCTCATGCGATCGCGGAGTACGTTTTTCCAGCCTTACGCGATCGCATACTTACTTGTGCGATCGTGTAGCATAATTGACGTGCCTAGCTTCTACCTTCCTTCCTTGTATGCGATCGCAGCTAGTCCCTTGCGTTCGCAGTGCACTGGGAGTTTACCTTCCGCGAATGCGTGCTTATCTTCGCGAACGCGAAGGGTAAAACTCACTACTTATAATTTCCTCTTCGCGATCGCAGGAATGGCTTCGCGATCGCGAAGCACAATGCACCAGATGACAGCAGAAGCTCAAACATCAGATTTTCTAAGTTCAAAATCATCCCGTAGCCTATCCGAAACTCACCCGAGCCCTCGGGGCTCCAAACCAAACATGCACACAATTCCTAAAACATCATACGAACTTGCTCGTGCGATCAAATCGCTAAAATAACACCTAGAACTACGAATCGGATACCAAATCAAAGAAAATTTTCAAGAAAACTTTAAAACTTATATTTTTACAACCGGACGTCCGAATCACGTCAAATCAACTCCGATTCTCACCAAATTCGGGAGACAAGTTATAAATATTATAGTGGACTTATACCGGGCATCGGAACCAAAATACGGATTCGAGGCCAATAAATCCAACATTAGTAATTTCTTAAAAATTATTAAGCTTTCAAGCTTTTAATTTTTCATCAAAATTCCATATCTCGGGTGAGGGACATCGGAATTTGATTCCAGGGATACGCCCAAGTCTCAAATCACGATACGGACCTACCAAAATTGTCAAAATACTGATCCGGGTCCGTCTGCTCAAAATGTTGACCAAAGTCAACCCAATTGAGTTTTAAAGCTCTATTTCATATTTTAATCTATTTTTTCACATAAAAACTTTTCGGAAAATTATACGGATTGCGCACGCAAGTCGAGGAATGATAAATGGTGCTTTTCGAGGTCTTAGAACACAGAATTACTTATTAAATTTAAAGATAAAATTTTGGGTCATCACAGTAATAAAAAATAAAAATTGTACCTAGCTATTTGGAAATAGGAGCCTAATTACCACTATTAGTAATATTTACATCTAATTACCTAACATAGCAACTTAAAGAATTTAAGGTTTCTTAATTTTAGGCTCCAAGCTTCTCCATTTTCTCTCCGTCTCTCTCTTTTTCCCACGACTCTCTTCCCAGAAAAATCCAAAATTGGTAAGCATCACGTATAATTTTATTGCACGTCGATCATATAACATCTTATTAAGCAAATCCTAGCATATTCTTGCACGTCGATTATAAATAAATAAAGAACTCGTTTGCATCGAATATTTCAGATATCGTCCTTTTGAGTATTTTGGCCACCATATGCTAACCTGGACGCATTTATTGATTTACATCATGGCTGGATCTTAATAACATACTTATATAGTTATATAGTATTTGTTAATTGAAACCGTGTTGCTTAGTGCTTAATTACTAATTCCAATATCTTAGGGTTCGCATTGATTGTCTTTCTGCTGTAAATAAAAAATTATAAAAATTGCTAAATTGATTTTTATAATATTTGGATCGATTTCCATGTGAACGCTAATAAATTTTGTGGGAGAAACTTCAATGGCGTGCGGTATAGTTTAATCCACGTTATAAATTCTTAATTCCCATCCCAAATGTCTATTTATAGTTGAAAACATTATCCTCTCAACAACAATTCCAATAATACAACTATTGTTTCAATCTCAACTTTCTCTAGCTCTTTCAATTTCTTCCTTCCCATTTTGTATACCTCATGGCCGGAGGATCAAATAATATCGATAATAACTATACCTCAATCCCAAATAAGTTGGTGTCTGTCGAAGAACCAAGATTAAGGATAAAGGTGGAGTCTCCAACATCAGAATTTTATGTTGAAATAAGAGTAAAAAGTAGAGTGAGAGAATTAATGAAAATTATCATAAAGGTATGGGGAGATGAATACATGAATCTTTATCACAAGTCTACAAAAATGAAGAGTGATCAATTTTTATCTGCTTATAATATCAAAGATGGCTCTATTATAAAAGTTAAAGTTTTCGCTGAACCTCCTAATGAGGAGCTAGTGAGTGTTGTGAAATTCCCAAAGAGAGATTGCCCAAGCAGCTTCAAGTTAATGGAGAACAACACAAAGTTAAATAGGTTTTCTTTGGCTTCATTGTGTTTTCTGAGGGGTATGCCTGAATGCGTCTCTAGTTTTGTGTAATTTATTTATTGTTCCAAACTGAATGCTAACAATCATGATTAGAAGAATGTAACTTAGCTTGCTTCATTTGTTTGTATGAATAAATACTCCATTGATATATACTCTTTCAAGTTATTCTTTTTCTTCCTTGAAATGTTCAGACAAGAAAAGAAACCGGAGATTTACGAATTTAATTTCTCGTACGGTCATTAAATGAAAATTGTGCAAGAAAGTCCTTTTTGATCTTTAGTTTATAACAGAAAAGTCACTCAAATTTCTCACACCCATTGTTTTAAAAGGTGTGGGTATAAAGCGAGGTATTTTACACATGCCTCAGCGAGGCATAAGCCCCGAGACACAAGCCCCGAGGCACGGGGCGTAAGCCCCATAGGTATTTAATTTTTAATATTTTATAAAATAATATAATGACAGTAAATATTTATAAACAAATAAAATTAAATAAAAATTAAAAAAAATTATAAATATGTGAAATATATATGTGTGTGTGCGCACGCGCGCTCCATCCTCACAAAAAACTAGTCAAAATAATCTATTATACGCTACTTACAAGCACAAGTAACTTAAATCTAAAAGAATAAAATTTTCTATATGGAGGAACAACAAGGATGATTAACCTGTAATTTGAACTTTGAACTTGCTGCTATGAAGGAGAATGAAGTTCTCTTTGTATTTGTAAAAAAAATTAAATATTCATTGCTTTTGGGAGATATTAGCAGACTAGCAGACAAGATAAAGAATTGGGAAAGACCATGAATTAGGGCGTCAATTAATAAAAAAGGTCTTGACTTTTAAATTTAATACTTTTTAGTTCCTTTTTAAACCTTTTGAGTAATTACCAAACTCACTTTTGAGAATTTGGGTATTATATGAAGGATTTATTCAAAAATTTTGTTTTAATTTGAAAAAGTCTCTCGAGCTTACTCCTCACTAAAAAAACGTGCCTCAAACGCCCGGACGTACGCGCCGAATTGTTGGGCTTACGCCTCTTGAGACTTTCGCCCCGGGGTGTTTTTGGTATGCCTCGCCCCGGAGCGAGCCCCACCCTTGTATGTCTAACAAGAATCATCTAAAAATAATGAAAGATTAAGAAGAAATGATTTTCAGTTGACTCTTGTTTTTTATCCTTTTACTTGGTTTTTTGGTGGACAAAGTAAGAAATATATTGAGAACTTTACATAACTGTCACAGTTTAAAGGAAATATAACAAATCCTTAGCACGACACTCAATATTATGTCACGACCCGAAATTCCACCGCATGCGTCGTGATGGAACTTAGTCTCTAAGACTAGGTAAGCCGATGACAATTACAATTCAAGTCATTTTTTTTTATTTTTTTTAAATCGAAACCATCTAACAAAAATAATTATATTACCTTCCCAAGACTGGTAATACTGAGTCACGAACTCTAACTCAATACATGCAATAATCTCAAAGATCAAATATACAATACTGTTCGAATAAGAGTTGACAGTACAATAAAATGGAAAGACTCCAAGGGACTGCGATGACCAAGTAGCTCTACCTCGAATCCTTGCGATCAATACACTAACTCTGCCCGAGTCCAATATCTCCAATACCTCAAAAATATGCAGAAGTGTAGTATGAGTACACCACAGTTAGTACCCAGTAAGTATCAAGACTAACCTCAGTGGAGTAGAGACGAGGTACAGTCAAGACACTCACTAGTCTAATAACATGTGAAACATAGTATACAGAATAATAGGAAACAAATAACAATAAGGGCAACACAAATCAATCAGTGATATTGTCATGACCCGAAATTCCCACCTTCGGACCGTGATGGTGCCTATCATTTCAATTGCTAGGCAAGCCAACGTTAGAATAATATTATCTATTTTTAAAATAATTTCTAAATTTATTAATAACAAAGAACAAATGCGAAAGTAAAGTCTGAAATGTAGTGAATAATACATAAAAAAAATAACGGTGTCTAAATACCATCCCATAATTATTGTCACAAGTGCACGAGCTTCTAGAATAATACAAATAAAGGTCTGAATAAATTAAAGTTGTCTGAAAATAAATACACCGCTAAAGTAAAATAGACGGGGACTTCAGAACTGCGGACGCCATGCAGTTATACCTCAAGTCTCCTCTGGGTAGCTGATATCCGAGCAAGTCTACGGTACGCCGCTGGAACCAACTCTAAAATCTACACAAGAAGTACAGAGTATAGTATCAGTACAACCGACCCCATGTACTGGTAAGTGCTGAGCCCAACCTCGACGAAGTAGTGACGAGGCTAAGACGAGTCACTTACATTAACCTGTACGCAATATTAGTAACAACAACAAATAATTTAAGAGTTTTATTCTCTCAAGTCAAGGTTAACCACGACACTTACCTCGCTTTGTAAATTCCAATCAATTACTCGACCACAACTTGTCCTTTTAAATTTGTCTCCAAAAGCTTCAAATTTATTCACAAACAATTCGATATACTCAATACGAATCATAAGAATTAATTCCATATGAATTTACTAATTTTTTGGATAAAAATCCTAAATTTATTTAAATATTCAACAGTGGGACCCACGTCTCACATCCCCAAAAAAACTCACGAAACCCGAACACCCGTTCCGCTACGATTCCAATATCAAATGGACCTTCAAATCTTAAATTATCGTTTTTGGAAGATTTTATAAAAATCTGGTTTTTGTTCCCTAAATTCACGGATTCATGATGTAAATGAGTATGGAATCATGAAATATAATCAATATAGGATAAGGAACACTTACCTCAAGAATCATACTCTTAATCACCCATCATTACCCAAACTCGAAATTGAAGATTAGGGATTAGAACCTTACCTCTTTGATGAAGAATTTGAGGAATTGCTTGTTGGTTTTCAAGGCTTGGACACGAATTTGATGAACAAGACACTTTATCTACTTCCTCTTTCTAGAACACTCTCACTTATCTCTTAAATCATCAGATAAATGCCCCAAAATAAACCCCAAAGCCTATTTGTCAAAATGGGGTCGGGTTATAAAAATAGGAAAATTACCTCTCCGAAAACAGGTATGCGGTCGCATAATGGAACACACAATTGGTGTGCGTGTCGCAAAATGATCGCATAAATCGGTGCCCAGAACTGGGCTGTTCTGGACCATTTTGCGACCAGTTTGCGGTCGCATAACCATTTTGCGATCGCATAATGGTCGCAGAATCGCATTCTGTCAGCCTTTGGTAATTTGGTCATAACTTCTTGTAGGAATGTCCAAATGATGAATGGTTTGAAGCGCTAGAAACTAGACTCAAAGATCTTTCATTTGATAGGCAATACACCATACAACAATTCGTAACATAACATTTATGCTCATTCGAATTTAGCTCTTGTGCAAACTCACTTGAAACTTTAATCTTATGAAATTTCCAACTTCTACATTCGATGCCGAAACCTATCGAATCAAGTCCGATTGACCTCAAATTTTGCACACAAATCATAAATAATATAACGGAGCTATGAAATATTTTGACACTGGATTCCGACTCCGATATCAAAAAGTCAACCCCGTGGTCAAACTTGGAAATCTTTAGCCTTTAAATTACTAGTTTTCGTTAAATGGTCATAACTTGAGCTAGGGACCTCCAAATTAAATTTCGGGCATACACCCAAGTCCCAAATCACGAAACGGACCTACCGAAACTATCAAAATACTGATCCAGGTTTGTTTGCTCAAAATGTTAACCAAAGTCAACTCAGTTGAGTTTTAAGGCTCTATTTCACATTTTAATCTATTTTTCACATTGAAACTTTTCGAAAAATTTTACGGACTGTGCACGCAAGTAGAGGAATGATAAATAGTACTTTTCGAGGTCTTAGAATACATAATTACTTATTAAATTTAAAGAGGACATTTTGGGTCGTCACAGATATGCACAGTATGGCAACAAGAGCACCATTAATATTGCTCAATAAATAGTAAATACAAGTACACCCAATTAAATCAAGTCCTTCAAATAAATATCTTTCACATATAATTCTTCCAAATAACTCTCTTTCAATTATATTTTCCCCAAATAAATATCTTTCAAATATAATTCTTTCAATAAATCTCTTTCAAATATAATTCACCCTATGACACCTCATTTCAAAATCATAAAGTACGGGTCTCAGCCCAATTTCATATTTTTGTAAACATGGGTCTCAGCCCACTTTCATATTTTCACGGCACTTCGTGCCCATAATTAAATCATTATATTTTCCCGGCACCTCGTGCCCACTTTTCAGATCACATCTACATGAACAGTTCCGTGCCAATAATAAAACAATCATATTTTCCCCGGCACTTCGTGCCCATGTTTCATATCTCAACTGCACAGACGATTCACGTGCCAACATCATCATTATTTACTCACGGTGCCTTGGGCCCATATTTCTTTTCATAATCTGCCTGGCAATAGCCACAAGCTCTCAATTTTCACATAAATCAGACTATTATTAATTTACCAACAACAAGACAAATTGCACAAGGTATAAAAATAAACACTAGAAAAATCACAACATCGCATAAAAATCACCAAGGCAACCACTTCACATCAACACATATCATCCATGACAATAGCCACCATTATCTCTCCTATAGCCACCATCATACTTTCTGTCACGACCCAACTCCATGTCAGGCCGTGATGGCGTCAAGCACCGTTGCTGGACAAACCAACAGTGAACAACTTAGTGATTTCCCATTTTTGTTTATTAAGAAATTCTAACATTTACCTTTACTTACATTTAAAGCAATTGATAAATAAAGGATTTTAAGGCAAACAAACAGAAAAGATCTAAAAGCAGTTATAACTATTGAATTGCAACCCAAAAATCAAAATCTACTAATACGTGCCAAGATCTGGTGTCACAAGTGTGTGGGCAACTAGTAGAATAAACAAGAGATGACTATCCTACTGTCTGAAACAAAATAGACAGATAAAAACAAAAGAGAAACTCCAGCATGCTGCTGAACGGCTCAAAAGGGGCAGCTCGTCGTGAAGTCTCGGTCCAAGATTAGGTATGCGCGCCGGGCGGGTAACTAGATGCACCAGCCTCAGATCCTGTGCAATTAAGTACAGAAGCGTAGTATGAGTACATAAACAATATGTACCCAGTAAGTATCTGGCCTAACCTCGAAGAAGTAGTGACGAGGGATCGACTTGACACTTACTAGGCCAATAATAATGTAATTAAAGTATTATACTAAACATGGATATCATGAATGATACTGTCAGTTCAACAACAGGAAGAGATAAGTCCTTCTTTCATAATTATAACTTAAATTTCAGTAATACCATTTAGCAACTTCATTTCAAGGCATTTAAGGAGAATAAATCATGGAGAATTACCAAATAATTAGCATGTGCAATTATGCCGAGGTCGTACGGCCCGGTCCAACATAATATTAAATTGTGCACTGCCGGAGGGTCGAACGGCACGAACCATAGATGCATCTATTTACTACCGAGGTGCTCGGCCCGATCCAAAAATAATAATTATTTTTCAAGAAAACACAAGTTTCTCATTTACAGTCAAGTATCTCATACAAATCTTCAAGTAAGTGAATTTAACCTTATACAATTCTTTTATCAATTTCTATCATGACTAAGTGATTATATTAGCAAGTAAGGGCGCAAACATTCTAAGTATAGCATGATACGGTTCCTAGACTACCCGGACAATAGCATAATAGTAGTTGCGTACGGACTCTCGTCACCTCGTACGTACGTAGCCCCCACAATTGGGCATAAACATTTATTTAATTCACCTATGGGGTTAATTCCCTCTTACAAGGTTTGAAAGGAGACTTACCTCGTCTCAAATCCTACTTCCCAATTCAAGAACGCGCCCAAACCTCCAAATTTGACGCGAAACGACCCGAAGCTAGTCAAACATTACATAAACTAATCAATCTGGCCTCAAAGGTTCATAATTTCACCATTTAAGTGATTACCCAACCTAAATTGCAAGATTTCTAAAATTTACCCCCGGGCCCACATGCTCGTATTCCGGAAATTTTTAAAGAAGGTTGTGACCCATAACCTTAGGAACATGAATATATGATTTTTACTAAATTCCATAACGAATTTCGTGGTTAAATCTCATTATTATCAAAAATCTAGGTTTTTACCTAAACCCATGATTTTCCCTAATTTGCATGTTATAATCTACCCATAAACTATGTATTTAACTCACATTAAGTAGAAATTACTTACCTCACAAAGCTAGGTCAAAATCTCTTCCTTCAAAGCTCTTAAATGGCCCAAGAGTGAGAGAAAATGTGATAAAAATGGCCTAAGTCCGTATTAAATGAGCCCTTACTGCCCATCGACTTTCACACCTGCGGTGTTTTGGGCGGCACTTGCGGTCCCGCACCTGCGGCAAATGGATCGCAGGTTCGCTTTTCCCTCATCTGGTCAGGCTCCGCATCTGCGGACAAGAAGGGCCGCTTCTACGAGCCTAGCCGCACTTGTGACCATGTCTCTCGCACCTGCGCTCACGCAGGTGCGCCCAATCTTCCGCATCTGCGGATTCTGGGCTGCCCTCCATTTCTCGCTTCTGCGGCTCGTGGCTCGCACCTGCAAGCCCGCACTTGCGGCTGACCAAGCGCAGGTGCGATTATGACAGATCTAGGAGCTTCAACTGTTGCTCCAAGCTCCCAACGGTCCGAGCCTTGTCCGATTGACACTCGGGGCCCCCGGGGCCCGCCCGAACATACAAACAAGTTTAGAATCATAAAACGCACTCGCTCGAACTCTCGGAACGCCCGAAACAACATTAAAACTAAGAATCACACCCTAAAACGAATTGAATCAAACTTAAGAACTTCAAGTTCTTCAATTTACTTCCAATGCGCCGAAACGTACTTATACTACTCGGAATGACACCAAATTTTGCGTGCAAGTCTTAAATGACACTGCGGAACTATTCCCGGTCTCGCAATTCCATTTGGACCTCGATATTACGAAAACCCACTCAAAACCAAATTTTAAGGAATTTCTAAAACCTTCAAGAACCAACTTTCACTATTGGGCGCCAAAACGCTCCCGGGTCATCCAAAATTCGATCCGAGCATACGCCCAAGTCCAAAATCATCATACAAATCTATTGGAATCGTCAAATTCTAATTCCGAGGTCGTTTACTCAAAATGTTGACTGAAGTCAAACTTGGCCTTTCAAGCTAACCCTAAGGAACTAAGTATTCCGATTTCAACCCAAACTCTTCTAAATCCAGAACCAACCATCCCCACAAGTCATAAATCAATAAAAGCAAGTACGGGAAGTCTTATTTAGGAAAACGGGGCTCTAGAAAGCAAAATAACCGGTCGGGTTGTTACATTCTCCACCTATGAAATAAATGTTCGTCCTCAAACGGGTTTAGATTCATACATGATGTGCTGAATAAGTGTGGATATCTGCTCCGCATGTCCTCCTCGGACTCCCAGGTCACCTCCTTGACTGGTTGGCCCCTCCACTGAACCTTTACCGCGGAAATCCTCTTGGATCTCAACTGGCGATCATGTATAGCAGCAATGGTAACTAGCTCCTCCTCATAACCCAAGCTCTTATCAAGCTGAATAGTGCTAAGGTCTAACACATGTGACAGGTCGGCATGATACCTCCGGAGCATAGACACGTGAAAAACTGGATGAACCCCTGATAGGCTGGGAGGTAAAGCAAGCTCATAAGAAACCTCCCCAACCCGCCTCAATACCTCAAATGGGCCTATAAACCTTGGGCTCATCTTGCCCCTCTTTCCGAATCTCATAATACCCTTCATCGGTGAGACTTTCAAGAGAACCTTCTCGCCTACTATAAATGATACATCATGCGCCTTTTGATCCGCGCAACTCTTCTGTCTGGACTGTGCTGTGCGAAGTCGCTCCTGGATCAACTTTACCTTTTCCAAGGAATCCTTCACCAAATCAGTACCATATAACCTAGCCTCGTCGGGCTCAAACCACCCGATGGGAGAACGACATCGCCGACCATATAAAGCCTCAAATGGGGCCATCTCGATGTTGGACTGATAACTGTTGTTGTAAGCAAACTCGGCCAATGGAAAGAACTGATCCAACTGTCCCCCAAAGTCAATCACACATGCTCTCAGCATGTCCTCCAAAATCTTAACTGTCCGCTCTGACTGCCCGTCAGTCTGTGGATGAAACGTTGTGCTGAGCTCTACACGGGTCCCCAACTCACTCTGTACGGCTCTCCAAAAATGTGAAGTGAACTGAGGGCCTCTATCTGATATGATGGAAACAGGCATACCGTGCAACCGAACTATCTCCCTAATATAAATCTGGGCTAATTTCTCTGAAGTATAGGTAGTCACAACCGGAATGAAGTGTGCTGACTTGGTCAATCTGTCGACAATGACCCAAACTGCATCAAACTTTTGCAAGGTCCGCGGAAATCTAACTACGAAGTCCATAGTGATGCGCTCCCATTTCCACTCAGGTATAGTCATCTGCTGAAGTAGGCCACCTGGCCTTTGGTGCTCATACTTGACCTGCTGGAAATTTAGACACCTAGCTACATACTCCACTATGTCTTTCTTCATCCGCCGCCACCAATAATGCTGCCTCAGGTCACGATACACCTTCGTAGCACCTGGGTGAATAGAATACCGAGAATTATATGCCTCATCTAGAATCCTCTCCCTCAAGCCATCAACATTAGGAACACATAGATGACCCTGGAATCGCAGAACACCATCCTCGCCAATAGAAACTTCTTTATCACCACCATGTAGTACCGTCTCTCTAAGAACTGCCAAGTGCGGATCATCAAACTGTCGGGCCTTCATATGCCCCAATAATGAAGACTGAGCAACAACACATGCAAAAACTCGGCTGGGCTCTGAAATATCCAACCTCACAAGTCTGTTAGCTAAGGACTGAATGTCCAAAGCTAGTGGCCTCTCCTCCGCTGAAATAAATGCCAAAATACCCATACTCTCTGCCTTCCTACTTAAGGCATCAACGACTACATTTTCCTTGCCCAGATGAAAAAGAATGGTGATTTCATAATCCTTCAGTAACTCGAGCCATCTACGCTGCCACAAATTGAGATCCTTTTGCTTGAATAAATGCTGTAAGCTACGATGATTAGTATAAACCTCACATGACACCCCATACAGATAATGCCTCCATATCTTAAGAGCATGAACAATCGCAGCTAACTCCAAATCATGTACAAGATAATTTTTCTCATAAATATTCAGCTGACGCGAAGCATATACAATAACTCGCCCCTCCTGCATTAATACACAACCTAAGCCAACACGATAAGCGTTACAATATACCGTATACATCCCCGAGCCGGAAGGCAACACTAGAACCGGTGATGTAGTCAAAGTTGTCTTGAGCTTCTGGAAGCTCGTCTCACAATCCTCGGACCAATGAAATGGAGCACCCTTCTGGGTCAGTCTAGTCAAAGGAGTTGCAATGGATGAAAGGCCCTTCGCAAATCGGCGATAATAGCCCGCTAACCCCAAGAAACTCCTAATCTCAATCGCTGAAGTGGGACGAGACCAACTTTGAACTGCCTCAATCTTCTTGGGATCCACTTTAATACCCTCTCCTGATACAACATACCCCAAGAATGCCACAGACTCTAGCCAAAACTCACATTTGGAGAACTTAACATATAGCTCTTGTTCTCGCAATGTCTGAAGTAACACTCTCAAGTGTTGCTCATGCTCCCCAGGCTACGTGAGTAAATCAAGATGTCATCAATGAAGACAATAACAAAAGAATCAATATAAGGCCTAAACACCCAGTTCATCAAATCCATAAACGCCACTGGGGCATTAGTCAAATCGACGGACATCACTAGAAACTCATAATTACCATATCTGGTATGGAAGGCAGTCTTCGAAACTTTGAATCCCGAATCTTCAATTGATGGTACCCTGATCTCAAATCCATCTTAGAAAACACCCTAGCACCCTGCAACTGGTCAAACAAATCATCGATACGGGGCAACGGGTACTTGTTCTTGATGGTAACCTTGTTCAACTGGCGGTAATCAATGCACATTCACATAGTCCCATCTTTCTTCTTCACAAATAACACTGGTGCACCCCAAGGTGATACACTAGGTCTCACAAACCCCTTTTCTAACAACTCCTCATGCTTCTCCTTCAACTCCTTCAATTCTTTAGGAGCCATACGATACGGTGGGATAGATATAGGCTGGGTGCATGGAGCTAACTCAATAGGAAATCAATATCACGATCTGGCGGCATGCCTGGAAGATCAGAAGGAAACACATCGGCGAACTCCCAGACTACTGGCAATGAATCGATTGTCGGAGACGCTGCGGTGGTGTCCCGAACATAAGCTAGATAAGCCGAACAACCCTTCTCGACCATATGTCAAGCCTTTAGTAAAGAGATGACCCGACTAACTGTACTAATCGAGGAACCCTTCCACTCCAATATCGAAAATTCTAGCATCGCTAAGGTAATAGTCTTGGCATGACAGTCAAGAATGGTGTGATATGGAGATAACCAGTCCATGCCCAGGATGACCTCAAAGTCGATCATATCAAGCAATAGAAGGTCCGCTCTAGTCTCGTAACCATATAACGTGACCACACAGGACCGGTAGATCCGATCCACAACCATAGAATCACCCACATGAGTGGACACATAAACAGGAGTACCCAAGGACTCACGAGGAGCATCTAGAAATTGAGTAAACAGAGATGACACATATGAATAGGTAGACCCTGGATCAAATAATACCAAAGCATCCCTACCGCATATAGAAATAGTACCTGTGATCACGGCATCAGAGGCCAATGCATCTGGTCTGGCCGGAAAAGCATAGAATCTGGCTGGAGCGTCGGCGGGATGGCCCCCGCCTGACTAAACAGTAGTTGACTAGCCTCCCACCACATGGTGTTCACCTCTAGGACGGCCCCTACCAACCTGCCCTCCGCCTCTTGGCGGCCAAGCAGCCAGTGCTGAAATCATAGGCTGCTGGCCCTGCTACACTCCCTTGCCCCGAAGCATGGGGCAGAATCTCCACATGTGACCAGGATCTCCGCACTCAAAATAGCCCCTCAGTGCGGTGATGTGCTGCTCTGATGTCTGACCCTGATGGCCTGTCGACCCACTAGAAGAAGCCTGAATAGCCGGTGAGCGGTATAAACTCTCCGGCATGGCACTGAAATAGGAGCTCGAAGAACCTTGGTGACCTGAGTACCCACTGGAAGAACCATGGTGACCTGAGTACCCACTAGAAGAACCCTGGATGGCTGGTGGGCGGTAAGAACTCTCTGGCATGGTACTGAAATAGGGGTGCGCTGGAGCACCTCAAGGAGGTGGTGATGATGTATATGGGGGCCTGCTAGGGTGACCCCTCCCAAATTGTCCACTTCCCTTAGCCGGGGCACCTCTAAACTCTCCATAGAAACGGGCCCTCTTGTTCTGCTGCATCTGCTCTCTCCCCCTCTGATGGTAGCCCTCAATCCTCCGAGCAATCTACACTACCAACTGATAAGAAGTCCCCATCTCAACCTCTCGGGCCATATTGGCCCTAATACCGGAGTGCAGCTTCGCAACAAACCTCCTCACTCACTCTGCATCCGTAGGAAGTATCATAAGTGCATGGCGAGACAACTCAGAAAATCTCGCCTCATAGTCGGTCACTGACATCTGACCCTGCTCAAGCTGCTCAAACTAATACCGCAACTCTTCCCTCTCAAAGGGTGAAATATACCTATCCAGGAAAATCTGTGTGAACTGGCTCCAGGTCATGGGAGGAGAACTTGCTGGTCTGCCAAGAAGATAAGACTGCCACCATCTACGGACCCGGCCCTCCACTTGGAAAGTAGTGAAGTCAACCCCATGAGACTCCAGTATCCTCATGTTATGCAGTCTATCCCTGCACCTATCAATAAAATCCTGGGCATCCTCATGACGCTCGCCTTTGAAGACAGGAGGGTGTAATCTAGTCCATCTGTCCAATAACTTTGCGGATCGCCGTCCGCAGTCAGTCTAGGCTCAGGTGCAGCTGCTGCAACTGGTCGGGCTCCGCCCACGGGTAGGTCCCCCTCCTGCCTGAGCAGTAGGGGTCTGTGCTCCCCCTCCTGCCTGAGATGTGGCTAGGTCCACTGGAAATAAACTAGCCTGAGTCATGGTGTTTTAAGGCAAATAAACGGAAATGATCTAAAAGAAGTTATAACTATTGAATTACAACCCAAAAATCAAAGTCTACTAATACATGCCAAGATCTGGTGTCACAAGTGTGCGGGCAACTAGTAGAATATACAAGAGATGACTATCCTACAGTCTGAAATAGAATAGACAGATAAAAAAAAGAGAAACTTCTTGTAACGACCCGGCCGGTCGTTTTGAGTATTATAACCTCGTTTTCCCATTTACTGCTCAATTTATGCTTTACATTTGTTATGTGACTTTTCGGGGGTAATTGGTTCGGGTCCAGTGAGGTTTTTGAATGATTTGGAACACCTAGTTCTAAGGTTTCAAAATTTAGTTGAAAAGGTTGACCAGATGTTGACGTATGTGTAGTGACCCGGAGAATTTTTGCTAAGGAAATAAAGGTTTTGTGGTGTCGAGGTAGATCAATTAGTACGAAGCTGCGGCTCGGACTTTTTGGGTTGAACAATGCACCGGGAAGTAAAGGAATTTTTTTGGCAGAAAAACACGTTTCTACGGTCCATTATGCGACCGAATAATCACTCTACGGGCCGCATAAGTGAGACAGAAGAGGGCCAGTTTGGATGAAATATGCGATCGACTATGCGACCACATAAATGTTCTGCGGTCACTATGCGACCGCAGAACAGGTATGCAGGTTGCATAGTGACCGCATACACAGACAGATGTTTGCCAGTATTGGACAGCGATTATGCGACCGATATGCGGTCCGCATAACTATTATGCGGTCGCATATACGACCGCAGAACCTGTTCCGGGGCTTCATTTTTCTGGTTTTATAAAACCAACCCCATTCTTGTAAAACACTATTGGGGTCATTTTGAAGGGTTTCATCTGATGTTTTAGAGAGAGGTGAGAGCATTTTAGAGAGAGAAAGTGAAAACTTAGTCATTTACCCATCAATTCTTGTTCAAGGTTTGAAGATTTCACAAGGATCTTGCTAGGGCTTCAAAGAGGTAAGAATTTCTTTCCTCAATTCTTCAATTTCGGGTTTGGAGTAAAAATGGGTGATTAATAGTATGATTCTTGGGTGTAAAAGTATTATGTATACATACCAATAAGGTTGTGAAAATATTGTTAAGTCCAAATGGGTAAGGATTGGGTTGAAAATCGTAGAAATCTTCATAGACTTTAATTGAAGATTTGAGGGTCGAGTTGGTATCGGATTTTGGTGAAATATGTATGGTTGGACTCGTGGTTGGATGGGCGTTCATATTTTGTAACTTTTGTCGGGTTCCGATACGTGGACCCCACGAGCGATTTTTGAGTTAATTTTGGATTTTATTGGAAATTAGTATTTCCTTATGGAATTAATTACAATAATTTGTATTGACTGAATCGAATTAATTGTGGCTAGATACGAGGCTTTCAAAGACCAATTCTAGTGGCAAGGGCATAGTAGAATAAAGAATTACACGGGTTGAGATAAGTAACAGTTTTAAATCTGGTCCTGAGGGTATGAAACCCCGAATTTTTGTATCATGTGATTACTTTGGAGGTGACGCATATGCTAGGTAACGGGCGTGTGGGCGTGCACCGAGGGGATCGTGACTTGGTCAGTCCCGTGAGACTATAAAGTTGAATAACTTGTTGTTAGATATATGCTCTCTATGTGTTGTGAAAATTTGGTTGTAAAGCATGTTAGAAACCATGTTTAGGCTATATGTTGGTACTGCTGGGACCCACATAGGTCGTGTACATGTTGAATTATCTGCTAAATTGTTGTTTGGTACTCAGTCATAGTTTACTTGTTTAGTTTATCTCAGTCTCTATTATTCATTATTGATGCATCATATCATTGTTGTTTGGGCTGATTTCATGATTATTGAGAGCCCGAGAGACTTGAGAGATTTATGACTGAGTGAGGCAGAGGGCTTAATTGTGAGATATTGATACTATAGCACGTGAGTTGGCCGTGCAGATCCAGATATTGATACTATAGCACGTGAGTTGTCCGTGCAGCACGTGAGTTGGCCGTGCGGATCCAGATATTGATACTATGGCACGTGAGTTGTCTGTGCAGCACGTGAGTTGGCCATGTAGATTATAGCGCTTGGGTTGTAGGAGCCTCTCCGGAGTCTGTACACCCCCAGTGAGCGCGGGTACCCATTGAGAGTGAGTGATGAGGGCTGGGAGCCCAGTGAGTGATTGTTGTCCTTAGAGGTTATACTTGATTTTCATTTGTTGTTGCACTTAGTTGTTATCTGTCATTGTTGTGAAATCTCCGAAAGATTTTTATATACAGATTACATGAACAGGAACTGTATAATAATTGATTTGACATTAAACTGCCAGATTTGATAGCAGGTCTATTCTTTGTTGGCATTACTGGAAATGAACTATAACTGTGTAGCTCGTTACTATCTTTAGTTCCTTATTTGTTATTGTTACTTGCTGAGTTGGTTGTACTCATACTACATCCTACACTTCGTGTGCAGATCCAGTTGTTCCCGGTCATAGCTGGTGTTGATTCTGTCACTCAGTTGATTTTTCGAAGATTCTGAGGTAGCTGCCGTATTTCGCAGACCTTGTCTCTCCTTCCCTATCTCCTTATTTATTGTATTGGGTCTCAGACTGTTACGGACCGTATTTTCCAAACTTGTATTCATAATTAGATGCTCATGTACTCAGTGACACCAGGTTTTGGGAGTGTTTGTATCAGAAATTGTGAGGCCTTTTATTAGACTCAAATTATTATGTTTTTCAAACTTAAAGGAGATTGGGGGTTATTGATATTATCGGCTTGCCTATTTTCGAGATAGGCGCCATAACGACAAATCAAATTTTGGGTCGTGACACTTCGGCATGCTGCTGAATGCCTCAAAAGGGGCAGCTCACTGTGAAGTCTTGGTCCAAGATCAGGTATGCGCGCCGGGCGGGTAACTAGATGCACCAACCTTAGATCATGTACAATTAAGTACAGAAGTATATTATGAGTACATAAACAATATGTACCCAGTAAGTATCCCGCCTAACCTCGAAGAAGTAGTAAAGAGGGGTCGACCTGACACTTGCTAGGCCAATAATAATATAATTAAAGTATTATACTAAGCATTGATATCATGAATGATACTGTTAGTTCAACAACAGGAAGAGATAAGTCTTTCTTTCATAATTATAAATTAAACTTCAGTAATACCATTTAGCAACTTTCATTTCAAGGCATTTAAGCAGAATAAATCATGGAGAATTTCCAAATAATTAGCATGCGTAATTATGCCGAGGTCGTACGGCCCGGTCCAACATAATATTAAATTGTGCACTGCCGAAGGGTCAAACTACGCGAACCATAGATGCATCTATTTACTACTGAGGCGCTTGGCCCAATCCACAAATAACAATTATTTTTCAAGAAAACACAAGTTTCTCATTTATAGTCAAGTATCTCATACAAATCTTCAAGTAAGTGAATTTAATGTTATACAATTCTTTTATCAATTTCTATCACGACTAAGTGATTATATTAGCAAGTAAGGGCGCAAACATTCCAAGTATAGCATGATAGTAGGTGCGTACGGACTCTCGTAACCTCGTACGTACGTAGCCCCCACAATTAGGCACACACATTTATTTAATTCACCTATGGGGTTAATTCCCTCTTACAAGGTTAGAAAGGAGACTTACCTCGTCTCAAAGCCTACTTCCCAATTCAAGAACGCGCTCAAACCTACAAATTTGATGCCAAACGACCTGAAGCTAGTCAAACATTACATACACTAATCAATCTATGCTCAAAGGTTCATAATTCCATCATTTAAGTGATTACCCAACCTAAATTGCAAGATTCCTAAAATTTACCCCCGGACCCACATGCTCGGATTCCGGAAATTTTTAAAGAAGGTTGTTACCCATAACCTTAGGAACATGAATATATGAGTTTTACTAAATTTCATAACATATTTCATGGTTAAATCTCATCTTTATCAAAAACCTAGGTTTTCACCTAAACCCACGATTTTCCCTAATATGTAAGTTATAATCTACCCATAAACTATGTACTTAACTCACATTAAGTAGAAATTACTTACCTCACAAAGCTAGGTCGAAATCCCCTCCTTAAAAACTCTCAAATCGCCCAAGAGTGAGAGAAAATGTGATAAAGATGGCCTAAGTCCGTATTAAATGAACCCTCACTGCCCAGCGACTTTCGTACCTGCGGTGCTTTGGGCCGCACCTGCGGCAAATACCTCGCAGGTGCGCTTTTCCCTCATCTGGTCAGGCTCCGCATCTGCAGACAAGGAGGGCCGCTTCTGCGAGCCTAGCTGCACCTGCAGCCATGTCTCTCGCACCTGCGCTCACGCAGGTGCGCCCAATCTTCGGCATCTGCGGATTCATTTCTCGCTTCTGCGGCTCATGGCTCACACCTGCGAGCCTGCACCTGAGGCTGACCAAGTGCAGGTGCGATTATGATAGATCTGGGAGCTTCAGCTGTTGCTCCAAGCTCCCAACTTGGTCCGAGCCTCGTCCGATTGACACTCGGGGCCCACGGGGTCCCGCCCGAACATACCAACAAGTTTAGAATCATAAATCGGACTCGCTCGAACTCTCGGAACGCCCGTAATGACATTAAAACTAAGAATCACACCCTAAAACCAATTGAATCAAACTTAAGAACTTCAAGTTCTTCAATTTACTTCCAATGAGCCGAAACGTACTTATATTACTCGGAATGACACCAAATTTTGCGTGCAAGTCTTAAATGACACTACGGAACTATTCCCGGTCTTGAAATTCCATTTGGACCTCAATATTACAAAAACCCGTTCCAAACCAAATTTTAAGGAACTTCTAAAACCTTCAAGAACCAACTTTCACTATTGGGCACCAAAACGCTCCAGGGTCATCCAAAACCCGATCCGAACATACGCCCAAGTCCGAAATTATCATGCGAACCTATTGGAATCGTCAAATCCCGATTCCCAGGTCGTTTACGCAAAATGTTCACCAAAGTCAAACTTAGCCTTCCAAGCCAACCCTAAGGAACTAAGTGTTCCGATTTAAACCCAAACTCTTCTTAATCCCGAACCAACCATCCCTCAAGTAATAAATAAGTAAAATCAAGTACGGGAAGTCTTATTTAGGAAAACGGGGTTCTAAAAAGCAAAATCACTGGTCGTGTCGTTACATTTTCCCCGGCACTTCGTGCCCACATTTCATATCTCAACTGCACGGACAATTCACGTGCCAACATCATCAATATTTACTCACGGCACCTCGTGCCCACATTTCTTTTCATAATCCGCCTGAAAATAGCCACATGCTCCCAATTTCCACATAAATCAGACTATTTTCGATTTACCAACAAGACAAATTGCGCAAGGTATAAAAATAGACACATGAAAAATCACAACATCACATAAAAATTACCAAGGCAACCACTCCACATCATCACATATCATCCCTGACAATAGCCACCCTTATCTCTCCTATAGCCACCCTTATCATTCCTATAATAGCCTATCTTATCCCTCCGCCCTGACAATATCAATAGCCACACTTATCGCTCCTATAGCCACCCTTATCTCTCATATAGCCACCCTTATCGCTCCTATAGCCACCCTTATCGCTCCTATAACCACCCTTATCACTCCTATAATAGCCTCCCTTATCCCTTCGCCCTGACAATATCAATAGCCACCCTTATCGCTCCTATAGCCACCCTTATCTCTCGTATATACACCCTTATCACTCCTATAATAGCCTCCCTTATCCCTCCGCCCTGACAATATCAATAGCCACCCTTATCGCTCACATAGCCACCCTTATCTCTCCTATAGCCACCCTTATCGCTCCTATAGCCACCCTTATCTCTCTTATAGTCACCCTTATCGCTCCCCCAGACAATATCCCAACACACACAACAACAGTGAAATGCCATCCTTATACCCACATTATATCAACAGTGTAATGTCACCCTTATATCCTCAAAATAATAACTCAAATAGCACAACAGTTTACACTGAATATTCTCACAGCAACATAACAAAATCAATTCATATCACGATTTGCCCAATGGCCACAACCAATTCCAGAGATATAACAAAATTAATTAATTTTACAACAAATAGCCCAAGGCTCCACACAATGTGTATAAAACCTTAAAAACAATCAACAACGATAGAAAAATAATCAGCATGGGGCAACGCCTTCATTAATCCCACTTTTGATAATTATGCTAACACTCCTTCTTAAGCTTGTTTAATTAATTATTTGAGACGGAAAATTCAAATGAAATTAAATTCCAAGAAATATCAAATCATCCAATTCACGGAATCCACATAAATATACAAGTAATAATCGCCTCAAACTGTCATACAAAAACAAATTCAACAAACGCAAATTGAGGCATGGCAAGTAGATGATTTTTATAAGTGTCAACAATTATCCAATTTACTACACAATATGCCCAAGACTTTAACTCAATATATTTTTGCACATATAAGCCCGAGTACGTACTCTTCACCTCGCGTACACGGCTTTTTCACATTTCACAAATGGCACATAAGACTCGATGCCTAAGGGGTAATTTCCCGACTCGAGGTTAGGCAAGATACTTACCCCGACGAAACTAAACCAAGTCTTTAAATGATCTTCGTGAGTGAAGCCACCTTCGGACAACTCAAATCTGAAATTCGCCCCTTAATAATACTACGAAGGTCCGCCACACTAAACAAATTTCAATCTACAACAATGCAACATAATTGCACCAATATTAGTAAATAAATTTCTAGATTTTTGGTCATTTAGGCATTTTATCAAACACCTAGAGTACATAGCATTTTACTACCTCTAGTAATGGTGTTTCTTCATCCAACAATCCCTCATTCCTACCAACAAGATATAATACAACATCATTTGTCCAATAACTACCTTCTTAGCATCGTTATAATCATCAATGAACTCACATCTACCAAATTTTACTAATTAACTCATTACAAAATCTCTACAACACCCAATAATATAGTTTAGTAATTATAGCTTCCAATCATCATCTTATAAGTGCTAGTACTTATTTCTTCCTCATACATTTACTAACAATCCAAGCATGTAGTTTTAAGGGTTAAAGATTACCTCTTGTAGACCAAATCTTGAAAGTCAACTTTTAGGGTGTTCTTGAGATTTTGAAAAAATCCTATGGAATCCAATACAAAACCTTGTTGTAACTAGTGATACACACTTAGAAATTCACCTTAAGTGTGTATTGGAAGCCTTGGCCGGATGTGTGATGGAGAGACAATCCCTAGTCTTGAAATCCTTTTATTCTTCTCTCTCCCCGCTCATGTATTAATAGGTCCAGGTACAGTATTTTTCCACTGGTGCTATCCCTGTGCTATAAGGCTTTAGCTCACTATTTTGCTAAAATCGGATACAGTATTTTTTCCACTGGTGCTATCCCTGTGCTATAAGGCTTTAGCTTATTGTTTTGCTAAAATTTTCTGCTTCCCTCTTGTGCTATAGTTGCGCTATGGGGAGATACTTCACTGTATTTTCTTTAGTCTTATTGCTTTTAAATTAACATCCAAGGATTCCCCATTACTATAACACTCAAAGATTAATAAAACAATCATCCCGAAGTATCTGAATAACTTATCCACTCCAGAAATTCTCATGTGGTTCGGGTCTAAATTAAATTGTATTCCTAAGCTCGAAATTGCTCGAATTAGAGTTAGAAATTCACGGAGCCTTACATATTAGCCTACCTCTGCACCACAGATCGAACTAATAAAATTTTAAATCTTCCAACTTCCAAACTCGATCACACACGCAAGTCATAATACATGTTACGAAGATTCTCGGGACCTTAAGTCAGGTCGTTACATTCTCCCTCTCTTAAACATACGTTCGTCCTCGAACATGCTAAGAATATTCTGAGGATATTAAATTTCTGAGTGTATTATTGCACACATACTCGCAGGTGATTTTACGTCACCGCAAATTTAACATGGATCTGACAACGCCATCTCAATTGAAGATTACTTCTTTCATCCATACTGATAAACTTTAAACCAATTTATTACACTCCAAACATTTTCAAAAGGCCTGATTTTTACATCAACACACGGTATTAGTCTCCACTGGCTATAGCAACTCATGCCTACACACCCATCAACTTTCTTGATAGTGCAAAAGTACTTCGAAATTTTTCCGGAGTGTTACATTCTCCCCCACTTAGGATTATTTGCTCTTGAATGAGAAGTAGAGTCCTCCCTCAAACACATAACATAATTTATCTCTTCTTTTGCACGTCTCAATCCCCCAAGTTTTACTAACTCCCATATTTTTTAGAAATTTTGGCAGAGTCTCCCCTATAATTGGGCCTATCCACCCGCCAGAGTATCACCAAACAACTCCTAACAACACATCCGCAACCCAACAAAACACCACAATGTATATATCAATAACACTAATCTCAATATTACAAGCACTGCATTATCATAATGATATCTGGACATGAAACACATCATATGTATGCCCATAACCACATCTCTGGTCTTAATAGTTGTTCATAATCGATTACAACATAGCCAATTAACCTCCTGTTAACAAAAATCTCGTTTCAAACCTCCGCTTTACAAACAATGAGACACGAGGCATGAAGACCTCATAATTATTTACCCGAATTAACGAGTCACATTTTACGCCACCTGGACACTAACCTCATAGGCTAAAACTCAATATTTACAGCACGAAAATGGCTAACTATGCACAGACAATATATATAAGAATTATCAAATAACCCTAACAGGCATGACTCCCTATTAATACTATAGTACAAATTTAATTTCACAAAATTTAAACTCATAAAATTTTCACCACAAAGACCTCGTCCTTACATAACTTCCACTGCAGCTCATAGCCCAGTTTAAATATTTCACCTCATATAAAAATGCGAGGATCTCGTCCTCAATTCTGAATCATAAGTATTCTGCACATTGTGCTAACTGAAATTTTCAATTTCCTTTCTTTTTTCTTTTCAATAAATTTCGTAAATAATTTTACAACACATAATGAACCCTCATACCAATAGGGCATATAATTCATAAAATTGAGACCAATTATTCTAAAATTACATCAAAACTCACTGTAGTGAGTAATATAAAGTCACTTTTGGACTTATAGTCCTCATTGGTGTATAAAATAAAATGATAGACACGGGCTAACACCATCAAATCTTCCAACAGGGATAAACACATAAATAGGTTTCGAAATTACGAAGCTCACCCATAAGTGGAGCATAATAGGAGGACTCGACTCGATACTCAGAACCGAATCAAACTAAGGAAAATATTCCTTTATAACAGATCAGGATCGTACCTGTAATGACACCATCTGGTGTAGAAGCCTCAGCCATACCATATCAATTATATCAATGGGTCGGGCCTCCCCTCTAGGGCGCCTTATACCCACATGTCCTCTACCCCTAACTGACTGTGCATGTGGGGTAGTAACTGGAATAGAGCTTGTAGCCTGAGTATTCTGATGAAATTTGCCTCTCCTAAGTCTGGGACAATCTCACATGATGTGCCTAGTATCATCACACTGATAACAAACCCTCTGCAGGTTCGGCTGCTCATACTGAGTCTATGTCAGTTAACTGGAATAACCATTATAGGAACCTTGTGTCGGTGGTGCATTAAAAGAACTTACTAGAGCACTCCGAGTATTCTGAAATTGTTTTCGTGACCCCGTTGATACTAATATATAGAATTATTAAGGACGCGGGAATACCGCAAGTCCCAACATCATCCCGTACAAATCTCGGCTTTTAATCACATACAAGTTTCGGAGAACCTTTTAATACCACATATATACATCTCAGGCCAAAACTGATATAATACATGACCCTGCAATCTGATCATTTATAGTGGACTCCCTTCACTTGGCGCGAAGCCATAGGACACAGTCCGATGATCCATAATACTAACCTTTATCGCCCATATGACACCAATCATAAGATACTGCAAGACCTTTATTTAGCGCATGTCATCCTCGTGGCAGTTAAACTCGTTTCCTCCAGTGCCTTGGCTGCTAGTATGTACCCTTCGCTAAATAGAAATCCTGTATGAACCACATAATCTCTAATACAACCAACTATCTCTAGATCTACATCCACCTCGTGACCCTATTACGATTGTGATGATTAGGCAACTAATTAAATCTTCTTAAGATCATACTTATCAACCAAGTATCAGAACCTGCTGCACCCCAATGTGCACAACTGAATGATCTCTCAATACTCCTACATCCTCGATATGGACGACACGTTGTAACAATGGTTAAGCAACCCTGGCTCCCTCATAACCCCTGTGTAGTATCACGAACCATCGGCGCATAGTTGATACCAAGTGCGCAATTTCATTCAAGAGTGGATGCAAAAGAACATAAGATATATACTTCAAGCTGAATAAATGCCGCATGATAAGGAATGAAAGAACTGAATTTTGTTTTCCTACTAGCTCTGTAGCCTCTCGAAAATAAGTACAGACGTCTCCGTACTGATTCGCAAGACTCTACTAAAATCGTTCATGACTTGTAGAACCTATGAACCTAGAGCTCTAATACCAACTTGTCCCGATCCGAAATCCCACCACAGGCGTCGTGATGGAACTTAGTCTCTAAGACTAGGTAAGCCGATTACAATTACAATTCAATTCATTTTTTTAATCTAAACCAACATCGGAAATAATTATAACACCTTCCCAAGACTGGTAATATTGAGTCACGAACTCTAACTGAATACATGCAATGATCTCAAAGATCGAATATACAATATTGTTCGAATAAAAGTTGACAGTACAATAAAATGGAAAGACTCCAAGGGACTGCGACGACCAAGTAGCTCTACCTTAAATTATTGCGATCAACACATTAACTCTGCCCGAGTGCGATATCTCCAATACCTGGCTCTGCACAAAAATATGCAGAAGTGTAGTATGAGTACACCACAGTCGGTACCAAGTAAGTATCAAGACTAACCTCAGTGGAGTAGAGACGAGGTACAGTCAAGACACTCATTAGTCTAATAACCTGTGCAACATAGTATACAGAATAATAAGAAACAAATAACAATAAGGGCAATACAAATCAATCAGTGATATGCACAGTAGGGAAACAAGAACACCATTAATATTGCTCACCAAATAGTAAATACAAGTACACCCAATTAAATCAAGTCCTTAAAAATAAATATCTTTCACATATAATTCTTCTAAATAACTCTCTTTCAATTATAATTTCCTCAAATAAATATCTTTCAAATATAATTCTTTCAATAAATCTCTTACAGATATAATTCACCCTATGACACCTTATTTCAAAATCATAAAGTACGGGTCTCAGCCCAATTTCATATTTTTTGTAAACATGGGTCTCAGCCCACTTTCATATTTTCACGGCACTTCATGCCCATAATTAAATCATCATATTTCCCTGGCACCTCGTGCCCACTTTTCATATCACATATACACGAACAGTTCTGTGCCAATAATAAAACGATCATATTTTCCCCGGCACTTTGTGCCCACGTTTCATATCTCAACTGCACAGACAATTCATGTGCCAACATCATCATTATTTACTCATGGCGCCTTGGGCCCATATTTCTTTTCATAATCTGCCTGGCAATAGCCACAAGCTCCCAATTTCTACATAAATCAGACTATTATCAATTTACCAACAACAAGATAAATTGCACAAGGTATAAAAATAAACACAAGAAAAATCACAACATCGCATAAGAATCACCAAGGCAACCACTTCACATCATCACATATCATCCCTGACAATAACCACCATTATCTCTCCTATAGCCACCCTTATCACTCCTACAATGGCCTCCCTTATCCCTCCGCCCTGACAATATTAATAGCCACCCTTTTCGCTCCTATAGCCACCCTTATCTCTTCTATATCCACCCTTATCGTTCCTATAGCCAACCTTATCTCTCCTATAGCCACACTTATCACTTTTATAATTGTAACGATCCGACAGGTTGTTTTGAGAATCTGTACTTCGCTCAGAGGTTTGAGAGCTCAAGCATCTCCGCATGATGTGTTATGACTTGCGTAAATTGTCGGTGTTAGTTTTCAAGTTATCCGGAATCGATTTGGAATGATGAACTTCAAGATTCAAGCTCTAAGTTGGAAGAATTGACTAAGCTTGGATTTTTGGGTAAACGATCTCGGAATCGGGATTTGAAGATTCCAACATGTTTGTATGATGATTTCGGACTTGGGCGTACGTTCGGATTGGGTTTTGGATAACCCGGGAGCATTTTGGCACTTATTATGGAAGTTAGCATTTTTGGAAGAAATTCATCATATTTGGGCTGAAGTGCATTTCAATGTTATCGATGTCCGTTTGGGATTCCGAGTCTGAGAATAGATCCGTATGATGATTCTGGTATTGGGAGCGCGTCAGAAAATGGATTTGGAGGTCTGAGAATGTATATTTGCGAAGTTCTGCCACCTCCTTCTTCGCGTTCGCATTCCATATATCGCGTTCGCGAAGTGCAAACCAGGCCCCGGGCACTGGTGATCATTTTCCTCTTCACGTTCGCGTGTCTCTTACGCGTTCGCGTAAGTCCTGTCCCTTGTTCATCGCGTTCGCATCCCGTTTCTCACGTTCGTGAAGGGTATTCTGGGCATCTTTTATTTTCTGCTTCGTGAACGCAATAGTTCTTCCGCGTTCGCGATGCATAAAAGACCTGGGCAGTGTACTTTTAAAAATCGCGATTTTGACTTCATTTTAACATTTTCAAGCCCGGATTAAGGCGATTCTTGGAGAAATTGTCATCTTGTGGACTAGGTTAAGTGTTCTCTACTCATTATTTATCTTATATCACGAATCTACCCTCGGTTTTAGTAATTGGATTATGAATTTTATAGAGGAAATTGGAGGTTTTGGCCTAAAGTTCATAATATGAATTTTTGAATTTTGAACATCGAATTGGAGTCGGATTTGAGTGAAACTAGTATGGTTGGACTCGTAATTGAATGGGTGGTCGTATTTTATGAAATTTATCAGGTTCCGAGGTGCGGGCCCGGGGGTCGACTTTTGGGTCGATTTTTAGACTTTGTTAAAGATTGAGACTTTATGATCCGAAATAGTCTCTTACGAGTTTTATTTATACTTTGAAGTTATTTTGATTAGATTTGAGCCGTCCGGAGATCATATCACCCGAGGAGTTCATTTTGAGTATCGGTTTGCCTTTTTTGAGGTAAATATTTTGCCTAACTTTGTTGAGGGAATTTTTCCTACTAATTGACATTGTTTGCTACATGCGGGGGTGATACATATATGAGGTGACGAGCATATATGCATGTGCCAGGGTAACCATGCTCGGGGGTAAAATATGTTATAAACTATGTCTTGTAGAATCATATGATCTTCTTGCCTCATGCCTTACTTGGCTCTTAGATACTAAGAACGTAGTATTAAATGTTAGAAACGAAGACTTAGCTTATTATAACTTGATCAAATTTGATGGAAATTCTGAGAATACATTGGTGTGTTTAATTCGGTCATCAATATGCATAATCATTAATACATTGCTACGGCCGATATTTTTGAGATACTAGATTCTATACTTGTGTTGTAGATAATTTGTAAAATTTGTTGGAATACTTGAATAAAAAGGTTCTTGTGGGTTTATTGAACTATTGTTGGCTTGGAAAGTTATGATTGGGATTCATTTAAAATATTCGTTTAAACACTTCCCTTGACGTTATTTATGGTTCCTGCCTTGTTTGTCATTGATATACATATTCTTGGTAAGGAAGAGTGTAAAGCACGAAGGGTAATGCCGTGCCTTTGTTTATGCATTATCATGTGAGGGAGAGTGTAAAGCACGAAGGGTGATGTCGTGCCATATTATTTGAGAGTTAAAGCACGAAGGGTGATGTCGTGCCATATTGTTGAGAGTAAAAGCACGAAGGGTGATGCCGTTCCATATCATTGTGAGTAAAAGCATGAAGGGTGATGCCGTACCATATTATGTGAGTAAAAGCACGAAAGGTGATGCCGTTCCATTTTATTTATATTATTACGCTTTCATGTTATGGTGAGTTCATTGCACGAAGGGTGTTTCCGTGAAAGTAAGTGACGACGTCCAAATCCACTACTAAAAAGTAAATGGACACGGTCGCATGCAATATAATTTACCCAACTATGAGTCATGGTCGAATCCCACAGAGAACAATTTGTAGGCGATTAGGAATGTAAGAGAATTATCACTTATTATGCAATGCCAAACACTTAGAATGGTTGTTGAGAAAATATTATAGCTAAATGCGAAAACGTAAACTAACCTAGAAAGCAAGTAAAATGATCAATGGCTACAAGCATGGGTGCATCGGGATTTACACTCAAGTAACGATCCAATATATTTCACAATTTTATAAATATGAATGAGTTTATTATTTATTAGCCTCGGATAATAATTCTATATTAGCTTCTCTCGAAGACTAACAAGACTTCCTAATTGAATTATCCCTAAAACAATTAAGAGATTAAGCACACCCGAATATGGCTACAAGTAGTTCATTCCTATCCCTAGGTAGAATCTATAAAGTGAGGGTTAACGACTCAAGTTCTTGTTAATTAATCTTTCCCAACCCCGAATTATTTTTTCCAAACTTAATCTGAAGTGAATGGATGAGTCCTAGGGTTAGCTAATCCCTTTGGAAACATTTAAGAACAAGAATAATTAAAGAAACAACAGCTCGCTTCATAATAAATAAAAATCATTCAATACATAAGCACAACAAGGTATTTAATCCACACTTTAAATATGAATATTTCCATAAATAAAATTCAAGTGTTGGAAATAAATACTACACACTTAGATATACAATACAAAGCAAGGAAATGAAGAAATGAGCATAAAGGAGTAAGAAATTTTCAACCAAAAGCTTCAAATCTTCAAGACCCAAGTGTGTGTGCAATAACCCTAGCTTCCAAGACTTGTTCTCTCTAGTATATGGACTGAAAATAAGCCAAAAGATCCTCCAAGATATGATTAGATCGTGTATTTGTGGGTTTGGAGTTGAAAAAATATGAAATGTCAATACTGCCCAGGTCAGAAACCCATTGACCGCACCTGCGGAAAGATCCTTGCAGGTGCGGCTCCGCAAATGCGAGCCTTCAATCGCAGATGCGTGAACTCAGGGGATTTTGCCTACTCCGTAGATGCGTACATTGTGGCGCAAGTGCTACTCTGCAGATGCAGATAAGCCATCGCAGGTGCGAGCCCATGTAGAATTCCCTTCCTCCGCAGATGCGGACAAAATAGTCGCACTAGCGACTCCACAGGTGTGGAGTTTTACTGCAGATGCAGTCCCAGTGAAGCTTAACTCCGCAGATGCGGCCTTCCAGCTCACAGATGCGAGGTCGCATATGCGGACAGTGTTCCGCAGATGCGGAATCACTGAAGGATTTTGCACTTTTGTACTCTTGTTTTGCCTCAATTCCACTTCACTTGAATTCAAGTCTCTTCGTGGCAACTCCCTCATTTAAAATCAACTTTAACAAATGCAAAGGAGTTTCAAAATAATCAAGTGACAACAAAAAGCCTCAAGAATTGACTCAAAAGCACTAGTCTACTACATATGCTCAATTTACTCATTTCGGGATGCATCAATGTCACCAATCCATCCTAATTCATGTGCCATCACAAGAAAGAAAGTCCCAAAATAACCATATTTACAATAACAACACAAGGGACAAATGCACAAAGACACTCACTCTCAACAAAGAATTTCAAGTGTTACAAAATATCATGCCATAAGTTTGCCCTTATTTTAATTTGCCGCCTATTGAAGAACATTCGGTTGGAAATCCCATAAGGACTTTTTAAGCTTGTAATGTAGGTTTAGGGAAGGGTAGGATAAGCATTTGGGATACAAGTGACTACATCCTCCTTGAACACTACTCACATTTGTCTTTCTTTTTGCACTCTGCTTTTGTTTTTAAAACACATCGCCCTTATTGGCGTCTACTTACCAACATAGAACCACCTTAAAGTACTTTTCTAATCTTCTCAAGACTCCATATTTATATATATACATATTATTCTCTCCTTTTATATATATATATATATATATATATATATATATATATATATATATATATATATATATATATATATATATATATATACTATTTTATTTTGGAGCTTGAGTAACTTCATATGAACAACTTTGAGGTATATGTTTTACCCTCAATGTACAACCTTACAAATTTCCAACTTGACACCAATACCCCCAACTTAGGCTTTTAGCCTCATTCTCATTATTCAAGGAGAGACGGGTTCAAAAGAGAGGATTATATCACAAAAGGGTAAAGGTTTGTAATAAGGTGGTCAAAGAAAAAGTTAAAGGCTCAAATGGGTAAACTAGTGATAATATTTTTGCAATGGTAGGCTTGAAAGGCTAAAGAGGCTTTTTCAAAGATTACAAAGAATGCCTAAGGTCATCCCTCCAACCAAACATAATTAACATTAACATTGAAAGACCAACAGGGCAAGTTCTAGAAGATAGAAGTAAACACAATATTTGTTTATAACAAAAACTAACACACACATGGCACATGAACTAATCAAGGCGGATCAATTTCACTTCTTAACAAGAGTATTTAGAGCAATATCATGCCGACTAGTGGGCAAAGAGTCACCAAAAGAGCCCAAATGTTATCACATAAACCAGAGTGGTATTCTTAATTCACACTTCACATTCACGAGACTAATTTTGTTAGTACCAAATAATCCAAAAGTCTCCACATAACAAAACAAGACTACTTCCCTTAAGAAAGTCGTCACGCCATTCGGCATAGGGAAAAGTCACCCGGTTCAACAAATAGATATTCTTTGGGAAATAACCGTAGCATAAAGAAAATCCAAGGACATTTATTAAAAAGTATATTACTATTAAAAGAGATAAAAATAATATAAACTAAAACTACTGAACAAGATAAAATAAACACTACATAAATAAAAATAAAAGGACAAAACTACTAAAAGAAGCTAAAATAACAAAAGCAACTAATACTAAACGAACAAAAATAATATAAACTAAAAACTACTAAAAAGAATAAGTAAAAAACTAAAATATAAAATAAAATAGAATAACAAAAGTGACTAATCTTGACTATGTACAACCAATCACAACTACGCTGGCAAGAGCACATGATAATCAATAACAAAACAAGCCCGAGAAGGGCACAAAATATCCATACCACAAAATAAACCCGGCAAGGGCAAATATATAGCATCAATGTATGAATAAAGTATAATCCCTAAATCCACCCCCAACAAAAAACATTGCAGTGTCCTCACTGCACAATATCAAAATAAAGGTCTCCCTGAGGTCTGCATTAGACTAGCAGACTGCGGGAGAAAGGCTAATCACTGCTGCTGAGAACTCTCAGCCTCATCATCCTCAGTGTCAGCAGCATCATCATCATCAGCACTCGACATGTAAGAGTATTCCTCACTATCCTCAGCATCAGCAACAGCAACATCCTCAGCATCAGCAACTTGCCCTTCTTCTTGTTGCTTGCTTTCTCTTTTTCTAAGTCTGACTGAAGATATTCATGTGCCTTGGCCAAGTTGCCAGAGGCGGCCTCAAGTTTGCCAACAGATGCTGCTGTTTTCTCCTGAGACTCTGCCTGCGTTTTCTGTGCATCTAAATAGGTCTTGATGTCATCCCTGGTAAGTACTCGGGCATAGGCTGGGAGTGTGAGGGCCCACTAGAGAGCTGTGATACTAAGTCACGAATGGAAGCAAGCTGGGAATTTAGCATCCCAAATGGTCCCTCGGCCTGATTAGTCTGTGAGGAGGACCCCTCACCTACAGTAATCTCCACTTTATTCTTCTTGCTCTTGAGTACACTGCCTGCTCCTGTCACTCTCAATGGGTGTAATGGCTTGTCTGCCGGTATCAAATGATCTCCATTCCATTTCTCAACATGTGCACACCGGCACAACTCTGTAATCAATGATGGAAATATCAATAATGTGCCACCTTGAAGCACATACTGCTTCAACTCCCGAACAATGTAGTGACCGACATTCACAGGAATGCCATCAAGGATGCAAGCAATTATCAAGGCCCTGGTATATGGAACATCAGACACGTTCCCACAAGGAGATACTCTGCTCGCAATGATGTACAACCACATTTTTGCTTCGGCTATGAAATCACCATATTTGATGCCTTTCATATTTGTAGCCCAAGTCACTCTATGACCTGGAGGACATAGCTTTGCGAATAGCCAATCACCATTATCGCATGTATCTCTTTCTTGCACTGGCTTGAGCGGATGATTTGGGAGCCCATAGACATCATTTATCTCTTCAACTCCGAATCTCACAGCCTTCCCTCCTATAGTGATTTCATGGTTTTGGAAATGTGTACGCCTTAAATTGGCAAAAAATTCCCTAACCCATTCCTCATTGACATCGCATGGAGTGGGGATGAAGCAGGTCCAGCCGCTTGAAACTAGCCGGCCATGGAAATCCGGAAGAAGTTCAGACACTTTGTCATCGGTAATTCCCTTCTCAAGTTTGAGCTTCTTTGTGAGGAGATCATTATAATACCGGGCTTGGCACTGGGAAGACATGAATCTGGTAGCATCATAGTTCAAGTCCTCAACCACTTCTTCAATTTCGTGAGCAAGCGCAGCATTTTCATTCATGTTCGGGTCCATTTTAGCTCAAAGTACCTTCAAAAAATCAAAACAATGTTAGTAGGGCAGTAGAATCATATTAGGCAATTTAAAACAAAGCAATTAGGCCAAAGAATCGAGTCGAATGGGCCCGGGAAGCTCCAAATGCAAAGCTACTGGAATTTGGAAATCTGCCCAGTTTTCGCACCTGCGGAACAGCCATCGCAGGTGCGGTCCCGCTTCTGCAGTTTTTCCCATTTCCTTAGTGTTCGCACCTGCGGACAATCTATGCAGGTGCGAGGCCGCATCTGCAGCATTTCATTCGCTTCTGCGATGTTCATCAGTGGGTTCAAATGCCCAGAATTTACGACTCTTTTACTGCTCAAACAAGATTTTTAGCACATAATTTATACTCAAGACTTCTAAATTAGTGCATTACATAAACCTACGACTCTATTAAACTTGATTTTATGGTACTTAGCAAATGAGTTTCTTTTAGACAATTTGTCGAACACATTGCAAACAGTGAGAATTTATGCTTCTACACAAAAATTTTGCGTATTCAGATTTCCCCCAACAGTAATGTTCAACACAACAGCACACAATACATACTCTCAACCAATATCCCTCACTTTCAAAACTAAAATTTATAATAAAAAGAATGTGGGGAAAAACGGGCTAGAACAGTGGAGATGAAGAAGAAGAAAAAGAAAAGAGAAGTAGAAGAGAGGAGTAAATGAGAGACTTGGTACCTGTGTAGTCTTGTACTTGAGAACTCAAAAGTGAGCAGTGATGAAGAGCAGTAGCGTGAGAGATGAGAGGAGTTTGAGTTTGGGGAAAAAAAATGTAGAGTTTACCTGATGAAATGAGGGAGTTATTTGATTAAACCAATTCGATATCCGCACCTGCGACTCCAGAAGCGCTTGTGCGAGTTTCACGCCGCACCTGTGATTGTTGCACATCTGCGCCATAGTTTCCGCTTCTGCGTGAGCGCACCTGCGTGCTTTATGTCTGCAGGTGCGGTTATGCCAGGATTTGACAGGCCAATTCTGGGCAGCTACTGCTTTGGTTTTTTCCAATACCTCAAACTTCTTAATTCAACTCCAAAAATCTGAAACTTGACAGATTAGTCAAAGATAATATACTAAGCTATCCTAAAAAAAAAATTCAAAAATGATCGAAAATTTTGAAAACGATAGGTTGCCTCCCACCAAGCGCCGCATTTAATGTCGTGACACGACGCGGATCAACTTTACCACTTTTCTCGCCACTTGGATGATATGAATTGGGCATCTAACTTGGAATCAAGCTTGTGACCACGAGCAACGGGGGTGGTGGTAAGTAAATGATCAAGCCAAACTTTAATTTCTTTATTTTGCGTTTCTTGGCTTTCATGTGAGGAATGTCATTTTGCCTTTTTGAATATGCAAATTGCAAAATGTATGGCTCTTCTTTTTCTTCTTTGCGCTTCCATATGGATTCGCACGGCACAATTCCCATATCACCATGCAATTCCAAGGTTGAAAAATGCTTGGAATGAAACCTCAAGCCTTCAAATTGCAAATCTTCCCTTATTTTGACATTCTCTTTTTCCCCCGAACTAGAATCGACTTCAACCATATTTTCACTTATACCGGTTGACTCTAATTCTATATTTTTCTTGGCATCATTAACACTCATAGAGTCGGTTGGCGGATGTTCAATACTTGATTCCTCAAAATAAAGCTCACTTTCTTCCTCGATGTCGGACTCTTCTTGATCTCTTTCCACACTCTCAAGTTGGTGGGCATAGTGAGCCTCAACCAATATTTTTATTTGATTTTTCAAGGTACGGATATCATCATCATTTTGAGTCAAGCTTTGTTTCAAGTCCTCGAGTGCCAAGATTTGCTTCTCCTCATTTTCAAGAATGGCCTCCAACATGAGCATCATCCTTTCATTTTGAGCATTTGAGAGTTCTTCTTGGTTTTGATCAAGTGCCAAGGAAGAATTTTCGACGTCCACATCTAAGGAAGGTTCTTGATTATCATTCACTTCCGAGGCTTTTTGTACCTCTAAAGATTCAAGCATTTCTCCCATTTGTAAGTTTAACCTTTCAAGCACCAAATTATTTTGGAAACTATTTTTCAAAAGCTCCTCCAAGGCATTTTGCTCTTTGTTTCCTCCTTCAAGTAGGCATTCTAACATGAGCTTAAACTCTCTATTTTGACCATGCTCAATTTCTTCCACTTCCATATTCCTATAATTGTCGTCACAAAAAGTAGAATCATCATAGCGGGGCTTGGGGAAGGGAAGGACAAATAAGCACAATCATCCCAATGACCATTTTGACGACCACACTTATCACAAATACTCCACTCGTGGGTTTGAGATTGTGCGCACAATCCACCCCTGGGAGAATTTAAATAATTTTGCCACGAGTGTGGTCCTCCACAGTAAGGACAAGGGTCATCAAAGTATGAACAACTACCATCCGACCAATTTTCATTATATGATGCCATTTCTTTTTCTCTTTTCAAAACTAAGAAAATAAACAAGAAACAAACAAGAAAAATAGACCAAGGTAAGAAAGATAATTACATGAATATTCACAAGTTTGGACCAAATCACTTACGCTTATTTCTCAAACAACCTAAATTACGCCAAATGGTTCCCCGGCAACGGCGCTAATTTTGATTACGTCCAAATACACTACTAAAAAGTAAATGGACACGGTCGCATGCAATATAATTTACCCAACTATGGGTCGGGGTCGAATTCCACAGAGAACAATACGTAGGCGATTAGGAATGTAAGAGAATTATCACTTATTATGCAATGCCAAACACTTAGAATGGTTGTTGAGAAAATATTATAGCTAAATGCGAAAACGTAAACTAACCTAGAAAGCAAGTAAAATGATCAATGGCAACAAACATGGGTGCATCGGGATTTACACTCAAGTAACGATCCAATATATTTCACAATTTTATAAATATGAAAGAGTTTATTATTTATTAGCCTCGGATAATAATTCTATATTAGCTTCTCTCGAAGACTAACAAGACTTCCTAATTGAATTATCCCTAAAACAATTAAGAGATTAAGCACACCCGAATATGGCTACAAGTAGTTCATTCCTATCCCTAGGCAGAATCTATAAAGTGAGGGTTAACGCCTCAAGTTCTTGTTAATTAATCTTTCTCAACCCCGAATTATTTTTTCCAAAATTAATCCGAAGTGAATGGGCGAGTCCTAGGGTTAGCTAATCCCTTTGGAAACATTTAAGAACAAGAATAATTAAAGAAACAATAGCTCGCTTCATAATAAATAAAAATCATTCAATACATAAGCACAACAAGGTATTTAATCCACACTTTAAATATGAATATTTCCATAAACAAGATTCAAGTGTTAGAAATAAATACTACACACTTAGATATACAATACAAAGCAAGGAAATGAAGAAATGAGCATAAAGGAGTAAGAAATTCTCAACCAAAAGTTTCAAATCTTCAAGACCCAAGTGTGTGTGCAATAACCCTAGCTTCCAAGACTTGTTCTCTCTAGTATATGGACTGAAAATAAGCCAAAAGATCCTCCAAGATATGATTAGATCATGTATTTATAGGTTTGGAGTTGAAAAATGTGAAATGTCAATACTGCCCAGGTCAGAAACCCGTTGACCGCACCTGCGGAAAGATCCTCGTAGGTGCGGCTCCACAAATGCGGGCCTTCAATCGCAGATGTGTGAACTCAGGGGATTTTGCCTACTCCGTAGATACGGACATTGTGGCACAAGTGCGATTCTGCATATGCAGATAAGCCATCGCAGGTGGGAGACCATGTAGAATTCCCTTCCTCCGCAGATGCGGACAAAATAGTCGAACCAGCGACTCCGCAGGTGTGGAGTTTTACCGTAGATGCATTCCCAGTGAAGCTTAACTCCGAAGATGCGGCCTTCCAGCTCGCAGATGCGAGGTCGCATATGCGAACAGTGTTCCGCAAATGCAGAATCACTGAAGGATTTTGCACTTTTGTACTTGTTTTTTGCTTAATTCCACTTCACTTGAATTCAAGTCTCTTCGTGGCATCATTTACCTGAAAATCTAGCAATACACACCATAAACAATCTCATATTATAATTAAAGGACGCAAAAACTAAAGAAAAGAGACTAGAATAAGTGGTAAAATCACCACTTATCAGTGAGGACGAGAGACATGCATTATGTTGTGATATTGCTTTCTTGCAGATACCTTCATGTCTTTACCTGGAGTTGTTATTGTCGTGTTCATGGTTCTTATGTGATATGTCGTTACTGTTCTGTCTTTATCCTCTATCACCTTTTTGTCATGCTATCATGCCTTCTATTTGCTTAAACTTGCTAATATCATGCATATTTCCTGTTGTTAGGATTTCATCCATGCCCTCTGTTTTGTTGCACTTAAGTGTAGGACTTCTTCCATACTAGTCATTCTTGTCCCTACTTGCTAACTTATAAAGATCATGTGTCCGCTTCCTTATTTGTCATATTTGTCTTCATGCCTTCACCTTGCTAGTTAGTCGAAATTACATTCCTTTTTCCTAATCATTGTCGTTACCTATATGCTTTATGTTCAGTCTGTTACTGATGTTCTCATATATACCCTCATCCTCCATAGTTATTTGCATATTTCCCACACTGTCATTTCTGTTATCTGCATTTCTGTCATTTGGCTGGTACTGCTTTATGCATAATTGGTGAGGATGAGATAAATGCACGAAGGGTGTTACCGTGCAGTTGAATTTGATGTGTTGGGTATATTTCTCACATTATGAAAGTTTTGATGTGATTGTTGTGATTTATTGGCTTTCGCTCTCAGGAATGGATTGGGTGAGATTTTGATACTTGTTGAATTGTGTTTTCTTTTAGTACTCCGTTATTGCTTTGTATAATTGTTTCGTGTGCTCTACTCTGTTGTACTGTAGTATAGTTTTATTGTTAGTTACATTGTAGGTTTTATCAATGAGCATCTTTTAACCAAAGCCTCGTCACTGCTTCGACGAGGTTAGACAAGACAGTTACTCAGTACATGGGGTCGTTGTACTGATACTACACTTCTGCACATTGCGTGCAGATATTGGTTGCTGTTGTTGCTGTGTTCTATGGTTGCCGGGATTGAAGATGTACATGTGTTCCTATTGTAGCTACCTCTTGTTCATGGTAGCCCTATATTTATAAAAACTCTGTTTATGTACTTTTCAAACAGAAGATGTATTACTTCATATCAGCTTGTAATTCTATTCTTAGAAGCTCATGATTTGTACTACCAGTCCTTGGGGATGTATAAGACTTAGATAACTCCTTTGTTAAATTATGTTATTAAATTAATTAAAAATGGGAAATCGTTAATTCGCTTACCTAGCGGGATGGGTTAGGTGCCATCACGACTGGTGAATTCCGGGTCGTGAAAGGTGGTATCAGAGCTCTAAGTTCATAGGTTCTATGGGTCATGAGCAAGTGTCTAGTAGAATCTTGTGGATCGATATGATGATGTCCATACCTATCTTCGAGAGACTGCAGAGCATTTAGGATAAACTTCCCATCCTTCTTTCCTTATCGTGCGACATTGATTCCGCTTGGAGCGTAACTTTTTGAATTCCTTCCACGCATTCGTTTGCGCATGCGAGCGGTCGATATTGGCGGAGCATCGATGGCTTGTGAGTCCCTGGATGAGATGCGAGATATGATTCCTGTATGCTGATAACGGGTCAGTCTGGAGTGCTTGAGGCCGCGTTGTGACTGTGGTTTAAGCACGGGGATCTCGGTTGTATGAGCATGTGCTTTTGGACTTATACGCCCGATAATGTCCCTATAAGTGGAGATGTGGCAGGCGAGTGATTGGGTGACTAAATGACGAGTAGGATGTGGCTGCAGACTATATTCGGGTGATTGAATATGACAAAAGGAGTCTGCTTGAGGTGTAAAAAGGGGTAATGGGCGTTGGTGTCTGTCTTGATGTGGCGTATAGTCGCGAGTTATGAGTGTATTGAAAGGCTTTCATGTTGTTTAATTGTGAAACAGATTTGACTCTCATGCCTTATTGATGAGCTCAGACTCAAGAAGCTTAAGTGATGGCAAAGTGGTTGTGGCTAGGGTTTAATATTTACAGTGGATGGTGTCGAGGCTCGCGGTATTTCCATATCACTGTGGACTATGCATTTCATTAACAGGAAGACTAAGTGGTGGAGGGAACGGCTTTATATTCACAGAAGGTCCCTTCAGAGCGGGTGCCTTGGTTGTTGTACTTTGGGGTGCTAAGAGGGAATGCAGCGGCTTTTGGGCCTTAGGGCGGTGCGGTTTTTAAGCTAGAACCTCTTATGGTGAGCTTTGGGGTAAGGATCATGGTGTTCTCGCAAGGAGGGGTATCAACTTGAGGTTAATATAGAAGGAACTCAGAGGAAACATGGCGGTTTGATAGTAAATTGGATCAACACGGTAATGATGTGATCGATTTCTTGGGTACTTATGATGTGGTGGGTCTCCACAGGTGTTTCGTGGCAATGCTCATGGGTTTTGGGCAACTGCGTGGCTTGGTTGAGTTAGAGGGATTCGGTTCTAATAGCTTGGGTATGTGCCAATGGATTTTCCAGGGGTTCTCGATGATTTCTATCACGGTTCGGGGTGAATACTTCCTATTGGTGTGAGGAAACATGTTTCGTATTGGGATTTCCTCCTAGATGAGATCAAATAGAATGTTTCTGACTGAACGGGATTGAGTTTTGAATGTGCAAGGTCGCGGTTCCGTTTTGAAGGGAAAGTCATGAATTCTTAGATAGCACAGACTGTTTCAGACGTCTAAATGGATGTTATTACTACTTGGTATTGCATGAGGAGGGTGTGAATTTTAGAAGGCGCATTGTGTTTTGACTTACGAATGCATCATTTATATTGCGATGCTCGCCTGGTTAGTCTGCTGGTGAGATTCAAATTTTGTTATATGACACGGAAAAATTTCAGAAGTATTCCTCGTGGGATGATTATATACGAGAGATGTGTAATACATTTGGGCGGTGGAGTTGGGATCAGGTAGGGTGATTCGTGTGTTCCATGGATTTAAAGATTGGAGTTCTCAAAAATAAAATGTTTCGTGGTTGTGGACTGTGAGATATGGCCAAAGCCAGCCAGATGATGGTGTGTGTTACGGTTATGTCGCTGTGGACTTTTGGAGGGCTAATCGTCCGTTCAGGGATGATCAGAGTTAATTTGGGGGCTCATTAGTAGGCCCAATAAGGATGCATATTCAGTATAGGATTGGATTTGCTTGCTCCTATGTAGCTGTTGCCACGTGTATATCATCGGGCAGAATGAATGTTATTCGCACCTTGGTTTATGTTATATGTTTTCCTCTTATACTATGACGGATTCTGGGGGTTATATGGTCCTTCGCACGTATATTGTAATTCAGTTTAGGCTTCATGGTACTATGGGCGAGATGGCCTTCGCGATGTTGATTTTCTTATTGCACCATAGTTGTGCTTGTCCTTCTCAGTAGTGTTTGTTCCTGATAATTTTCCCACAGTTGTATTTCTGTGCACACTATGGAGCTTGATATTAACGCACATATGATCAGTGAGCTGAGCGTTCTGGCTCGAGGGGTACCTTATGTGGATTGATATGATGGGATCGGGTTGCACGCCGCAACGGTACTGTGATGAAATGTAACTTCTGATGTTTACCTCGTGTAGTTTTGCTTTCACCTTGTTGAAAATAGTTCATAGTAAAATGCTAAAATTTCCTTGCCTGCTTAACTTGTTTAGTAGTCTTCTTATTTAGCTCTCCTACGGCTATCTGTCATGTCCGAATTATTACTTGTTGGTGTTCGAGACCGTGTTTTGTGGGGTTCCATAAGATTACTATTGATACTAGTCGGTGGGGCTGCTTGTAATGGCTGGGATGAGGTTTCTAGACTTGAGAATGGCACTATTGTAATGAGATGAGGAAGGTTTGGAAGAATAATATTATGTTTTGGTGAGGATTCGAGCAAAATGGCCCTGGGCGGACTAGTGAGTTTCTTGGATTATTGATCAGATGAGTGGTTAAGAGGTTATGTGACTTTCTTTCATCATCGGCAGGGTATGAAGGTTTTAAACGAGGCTCTAATCGATATGAGGTTTGCTACCGACACTGGATTTGTTTTCAGGCAGTAATGGTGGTCAGCAGTTCCTACTGTGATTGTCCGAGTGATAGGGCGCATCATGCGATTTCATCCTGGGGTTTATGGTTATGGCCTAATACAGCTTGTTCAGGCCTATATTGTGTGTAGATGTGAGATTTGGGGCTTATAATGAATTCGGGGTATTAGAGATTGGGTTCAAAGTTTTAAGGACCAAGGTTGAAGCAAGGATCTCTAGTTAGGTTGTGTTGGCAGGTTTATATGGGGCATGGTGACGCGGGATCACCCCTGGGTTTATGCATAGTAAGATTATACCGTGATTTGATAGCTTTAGAATGACTCCTGGCACATTCGAGGACGAACGTGTGTTTAAGTGGTGGAGGATGTAACGACCCGACGGGTCATTTTGAGAACTCGAGCATCTCTGCATGATGTGTTATGACTTGCGTAAATCGTCGGTGTTGGTTTTCAAGTTATCCGGAATCGATTTGGAAGGATGAACTTCAAGATTCAAGCTCTAAGTTTGAAGAATCGACTAAGGTTGGATTTTGGGTAAATGATCTTGGAATCGGGATTTGAAGGTTCCAGCAGGTTCGTATGATAATTTCGAACTTGGGCGTATGTTCGGATTGGGTTTTGGATAACCTGGGAGCATTATGGCGCCTATTGTGGAAGTTAGCATTTTTGGAAGAAATTCATCATATTTGGGCTGAAGTGCATTTCAATGTTATCGGTGTCCGTTTGGGATTCTAAGTTTGAGAATAGCTTTGTATGGTGATTCTGATATTGGGAGCGCGTCCGAAAATGGATTTGGAGGTCCGTAGGTCATTTTGGAGTCGTTTGGCAAAAGTTAGAAATTTCAAGATTTTTGAGAAGTTTGACCAAAAGTGGATTTTTTGATATCGAGGTCGGAATCCGATTTTGGAAGTTGGAGCATGTCCGTAATGTCAAATGTGACTTGTGTGCAAAATTTGAGGTCAATCGGACATGATTTGTTAGGTATCGGCATCGGTTGTGGAAGTTTAAAGTTTCAAGTTCATTGAATTCGAATTGAGGTGTGATTCGTCGTTCCGATGTTGTTTTGTGTGTTTTGAGGCCTTGAGTAGGTCCGTGTTATGTTATGGGACTTGTTGGTATGTTTGGACGGGGTCCCGAGGGCCTCGGGTGTGTTCCGGAACATTTTCCTCCTATTTTGAACTGCTGAATCTGTCATCAGGTTTTCCTCCATCGCGTTTGCGTCCTTTCACACGCGTTCGTGTAGTGTTATTTTGGAGGGTGGAATATTTCCTCTTCGCGTTCGCAGCTACCCTCTCGCGTTCGCAAAGTTCTGCCACCTCCTTCTTTGCATTCGCATTCCATATGTCGCGTTCGCGAAGTGCAAACCAGGCCCCGGGCACTGGTGATCATTTTCCTCTTCGCGTTCACGTAAGTCCTGTCCCTTGTTCATCGCACTCGCGTCCCGTTTCTCGCATTCACAAAGGGTATCTGGGCAGCTTTTGTTTTCTTCTTCCCGAACGCGATAGTTCTTCCGCGTTCGCGCTGCATAAATGACCTTGGCAGTGTTCTTTTAAAAATCGCGATTTTGACTTCATTTTAACATTTCCAAGCCTGGATTTAGGCGATTCTTGGAGAAATTTTCATCTTGTGGACTAGGGTAAGTGTATTCTACTCATTTTTGATCTTATATCACGAATCTACCCCCGTTTTTGGTAATTGGATTATGAATTTTATAGAGGAAATTGGAGGTTTTGGCCTAAAGTTCATAATATAAATTTTTGAGTTTTGAACATCGAATTGGAGTCGAATTTGAGTGAAACTAGTATGGTTGGACTAGTAATTGAATGAGTGGCCGTATTTTGTGAAATTTGTCGGGTTCCGAGGTGCGGGTCTGGGGGTCGACTTTTGGGTCGATTTTTAGACTTTGTTAAAGATTGAGACTTTATGATCCGGAATAGTCTCTTACAAGTTTTATTTGTACTTTGAAGTTATTTTGATTAGATTTGATCCGCCCGGAGGTCATATCACCCGAGGAGTTCATTTTGAGTATCGGTTTGCCTTTTTTGAGGTAAATGTTTTGCCTAACTTTGTTGAGGGAATTTTTCCTACTAATTAACATTGTTTGCTACATGCGGGGGTGATACATATATGAGGTGACGAGCATATATGTATGTGCCAGGGTAACCATGCTCGGGGATAAAATATGTTATAAACTGTGTCTTGTAGAATCACGTGATCTTCTTGCCTCATGCCTTACTTGGCTCCTAGATACTAAGAACGTAGTATTAAATGTTAGAAACGAAGACTTAGCTTATTATAACTTGATCAAATTTGATGGAAATTCTGAGAATACATTAGTGTGTTTAATTCGGTCATCAATATGCATAATCATTAATACATTGCTACGGCCGATATTCTTGAGATACTAGATTCTATACTTGTGTTGTTGATCATTTGTAAATTTGTTGGAATACTTGAATAAAAAGGTTCTTGTGGGTTTATTGAACTATTGTTGACTTGGAAAGTTGTGATTGGGATTCATTTAAAATATTCGTTTAAACACTCCCCTTGACATTATTTATGGTTCCTGCCTTGTTTGTCATTGATATACATATGCTTGGTAAGGAAGAGTGTAAAGCACGAAGGGTAATGCCGTGCCTTTGTTTATGCATTATCATGTGAGGGAGAGTGTAAAGCACGAAGGGTGATGTCGTGCCATATTATTTGAGAGTTAAAGCACGAAGGGTGATGTCGTGCCATATTATTGAGAGTAAAAGCACGAAGGGTGATGTCGTTCCATATCATTGTGAGTAAAAGTACGAAGGGTGATGTCGTGCCATGTTATGTGAGTAAAAGCACGAAGGGTGATGCCGTGCCATTGTATTTATATTATTACGCTTTCATGTTATGGTGAGTTCATGGCACGAAGGGTGTTTCCGTGCAAGTGAGGACGAGAGACATGCATTATGTTGTGATATTTCTTTCTTGCAGATACCTTCATGTCTTTACCTGGAGTTGTTATCATCGTGTTCATGGTTCTTATGTGATATGTCGTTATTGTTCTGTCTTTATCCTCTATCATCTTGTTGTCATGCTATCATGCCTTCTATTTGCTTAAACTTGCTAATATCATGCATATTTCCTGCTGTTAGGATTTCATCCATGCCCTCTGTTTTGTTGCACTTAAGTATAGGTCTTCTTCCATACTAGTCATTCTTGTCCCTACTTGCTAACTTATAAAGATCATGTGTCCGCTTCCTTATTTGTCATACTTGTCTTCATGCCTTCACCTTGCTACTTAGTCGAAATTACATTCCTTTTTCCTAATCATTGTCATTACCTATATGCTTTCTGTTCAGTCTGTTACTGATGTTCTCATGTACACTCACGTCCTCCATAGTTATTTACGTATTTCCCACTCTGTCATTTCTGTTATCGGCATTTATGTCATTTGGGTGGTACTGCTTTATGCATAATTGGTGAAGATGAGATAAATGCACGAAGGGTGTTGCCGTTCCGTTGAATTTGATGTCTTGGGTATATTTCTCACATTATGAAAGTTTTGATATGATTATTGTGATTTATTGGCTTTCGTTCTCAAGAAAGGATTTGTCACGACCCGAAGTTTTCCACCGACGGGACCGTGATGACGCCTAACATTTTACTTACTAGGCAAGTCAACGTTAGAGAATCATTTACCAATTCCTTATTTCCGTTCAGTAATTAGCAAGAATTAACTATGAGAAAATATAACAAGTGCGGAATATCATAAATATGTATTAACTACTACCACCCGGATCTGGAGTCACAATTCACGAGCATTCTAGAACTTACTACAAGTAATAGTCTGAAAGAAATACAACTGTCTAAATGAAAGAAAATAGTAGGACATAAAAAGATAGACGGGGATTTCAAGGTCTGTGAACGCCGACAGATCTACCTTTGAGTCTCCGGACAGCAGACCAATAGCAAATCTCGATCAACCTGAGCCGGTATCAAAATCTGCATAGAAAGTGCAGAGTGCAGCATCAGTACAACCGACCCCATGTACTGGTAGGTGTCGAGCCTAACCTCGACGAAGTAGTGACGAGGCTAAGGCAAGGCACCTACAATCAACATGTACAATTTAACAGTGTATACGCAAATAACAGGAATGAAGAACTAAACAGGAAATGTCGGGAGGGGAGACATATTGAGGGGAATACAAGATAAAGAACTACAACATAATGATCACCGGAGCAGTCAATATACCATGAATCAATAGGAATAGTGAATACAGTAAAGAAGAATGCACGGCATCACCCTTCATGCTTTTACTCTCAATCTCACCATAAAATTTATAGAAATGACACGGCATCACCCTTCGTGCATTAACACTCACAATATGGCACGGCATCACCCTTCGTGCATTAACACTCACAATATGGCACGGCATCACCCTTCGTGCATTAACACTCACAATATGGCACGGCATCACCCTTCGTGCATTAATACTCACAATATGGCACGGCATCACCCTTCGTGCATTAATACTCACAATATGGCACGGCATCACCCTTCGTGCATTAACATTCTCCCTTACCATAATGCAATGCATCAATAACAATAGGGAGAGAGAATAATAAGTACAAACCTTACTTCAACATTTGATTCCATAATATCAATCTTAACTTTGAAATAAAAACTCAATTATCACCAGAAAATTCCGTAAATATGATAAGAACGATAATTTGAACAACACTAGTATAACACGTAGCAATTTGGCATAGGAATGAGACAATATCAGAAAAACAGAGGGACATGGAAAAACAGGTAAATTGGTGTCGCATAGGTACTCGTCACCTCACATATACGCCGCTCACATGAATTTCACTTAGCAAATAATCTAAGGTTCCTAATTCCCTCAAGTCAGGGTTAGACACAACATTAACCTAGCTCCGAAGGCCACTTAATTCTCAATCACAGCTTTTCCTTTGGAATTCACCTCCAAATCACTCGTATCTATTCAAAAATGACTCAATAATATCAAATATTGCTAAAGAAATCAATTATATTGCATAAATTAAATTTCCCAAATTTTCCTCCAAAAAGTCGAAAAATCGACCCCGGGCCCGCTTGGTCAAAATCCGAGGTTCGGACCAACATCCTTTTACCCATTCACCCCCGAGCCCGAATATGAAATTAGTTTTGGAATCCGACCTCAAATTGAGGTCTAAATCCCCAAATTCCCGAAATCCCTATTTTCTACCCTAACTCCTAATTCTACCATGAAACTCTAGATTTCTAGGTTGAATTCTATTGAAATGAAGTAAAAGATTGAAAGAAATGAGTTAAGGAACACTTACCTATGATTTGGGGAAGAAATCGTCTTTGAAAAATTGCCCAAGGCCACCTATCCTTTTGAAAACGAGAAGAAAAAATGGTTGGAGTCCGAATTAAATGCTCACTGCCCAGCGACCTTCGCACCTGCGGTGCTTTGGTCGCACCTGCGCATCCGCATGTGCGGACGGGGTGTGCGCTTCTGCGGAAAGGGTTGGGCCAACTGGGGCCGAACCTGCGGACAGGGTTCCGCTTCTGCAATCCCGCTCCTGCGGAGAAAACTCCGCATCTGCGGGGCTTTCGCTCGCACCTGCGACCAAAGGCTCGCAGGTGCAGGCACACCAGATTTTGTGCACCAGCAGACTTGTTGAGGTTTGAACTCAACTCGCGCATCGCCCGAATGGCACCCGAGCCCTCGGGGCTCCAAACCAAACATGCACGCAAGTCTAAAAATATCATACGGACCTGATCGCGCGATCAAATTTCCAAAATAACACCTAAAACTCTAAATTTAGCACCAAATCAAATGAAATTCTCAAGAACACTTTAAAATTTCTATTTTCTCAACTGGACGTCCGAATCACGTCAAATCAACTCTGTTTCTCACCAAATTTCACAGACATGTCTTAAATATCATAATGAACCTGTACCGGGCTCCGGAACTAAAATACGGACCCGATACTAACAATGCAAAACATCAATCAATTCATAAAAACAATTAATTTTCAGACTTTTAAATTTCATCAAAAAATCATAACTTGAGCTAGGGACCTCCGAATTCGATTCCGGGCATACGCCCAGGTCCCATAATTCGATACGGACCTACCGGGACTGTCAAAACATGAATCTGGGCCCCTTTACCAAAAATATTGACCGAAGTCAATAAATATCAACTCTTAAGGCAAAAAATCTTATTTTCATCAGTTTTCAACATAAAAGCTTTCCGAAAACCTGCCCGGACTGTGCACGCAAATCGAGGAGGGTAAAAATGAGATTTTTTAAGGCTTATGAGTACAGATTCGAGTTCTAAAACATAAGATGACCTTTTGGGTCATCACATTCTCTACCTCTAAAATAATCGTTCGTCCTCGAACGGACATAGAAAAGTACCTGGGCCGGTGAAAAGGTGGGGATATCTACTCCGCATATCGGACTCGAACTCCCAAGTAGCTGCCTCAATAGGCTGACCGCTCGACTGCACTCGAACTGAAGGGTAACTCTTTGATCTTAACTGGCAAACTTGCTGGGCTAGAATTGTCATCGGCTCCTCTTCGTAAGTTAAATCCTTGCCCAACTGGATAGAGCCGAAATCTAACACATGGGATGGATCGCCGTGATACTTTCAAAGCATGGACACATGGAATACCGGATGAACAGCTAATAAACTAGGTGTCAACGCAAGCCTATAAGCCACCTCTCCCACTCTCTCCAGAAACTCAAAAGGTCCGATATACCTAGGGCTCAACTTGCCCTTCTTTCCGAACCTCATTACACCATTCATGGGTGATACCCGAAGTAACACTCTCTCTCCGACCATGAGTGCAGCATCACGAACCCTATGGTCGGCATAACTCTTCAGCCTGGACTGAGATGTGCGAAGTCAGTCCTGAATAATCTTGACCTTATCCAAGGCATCCTGTACTAAATCTGTACCCAATAACCGAGCCTCCCCTGGCTCGAACCACCCAACTGGTGACCTGCACCGTCTACCATATAATGCCTCATAGGGAGCCATCTGAATGCTCGACTTGTAGTTGTTATTGTAGGCAAACTCCGCTAACGGCAAAAACTGATCCTCCAAGATCTGAATAGTACGCTCGGACTGCCCATCCGTCTGAAGATGAAATGTTGTGCTCAACTCAACCTACGTACCCAACTCACGCTGAATTGCTCTCCAAAAGTGCGAGGTAAACTGCGTACCTCGATTAGAAATGATAGACACGGGCACACCGTAAAGACGGACAATCTCATGAATATAAATCTCTGCCAACCGCTTCGAGGAATAAGTAACTGCCACAGGAATGAAATGCGTTGACTTAGTCAGCCTGTCCACAATGACCCAAACTGCATCGAACTTCCTCTGAGTCCGTGGGAGTCCAACAACAACGTCCATAGTGATACGCTCCCACTTCCACTCAGGAATATCTAACCTCTGAAGTAAACCACCAGGTCTCTGATGCTCACACTTTACCTGCTGGCAATTTAGGCACCGAACTACATAGGCAACTATGTCCTTCTTCATTCGCCTCTTCCAATAATGCTGCCTCAAGTCCTGATACATCTTGGCGGTGCCCGGATGAATAGAATACCGGGAACTGTGGGATTCCTCAAGGATAAACTCACGAAGTCCATCCACATTAGGCACACAAATACGACCCTGTATCCTCAAAACTCCATCATCTCCAACAGTATCCTGCTTGGCACCACCGTGCGCACTGTGTCTCTAAGGACAAGTAAATAAGGATCGCCATCCTGCTGATCTCTGATGCGCTCTAATAAAGAAGACCGAGCAACTATACAAGCTAGAACACGGCTGGGCTCAGAAATATCTAACCTCACGAACTGGTTGGCCAAGGCCTGAACATCCAATGCAAGCGGTCTCTCACCAACTGGAATATATGCAAGGCTACCCATACTGACAGACTTTCTACTCAAAGCATCGGCCACCACATTGGCCTTCCCGAGATGATACAATATGGTGATATCATAGTCTTTCATTAGCTCCAGCCACCTCCTCTGCCTCAAATTGAGTTCCTTCTGTTTGAACAAATACTGCAAGCTCCGATAATCAGTGAATACCTCACATGGCACGCCGTAAAGATAGTGCCTCCAAATCTTCAGTGTGTGAACGATGGCTGCCAGCTCTAGATCATGAACAGGGTAATTCTTCTCGTGAACCTTCAGCTGCCGTGAAGCATATGCAATAACCTTGCCACCCTGCATCAATACCACACCCAGACCAATACGAGATGCATCACAATATACTGTATAAGATCCTGAACCTATGTGTAACACCAATACTGGTGCCGTAGTCAAAGCAGTCTTGAGCTTCTGAAAGCTCGCTTCACACTCGTTTGACCGCCTGAACGGGGCACCCTTCTGGGTCAATCTGGTCAACGGGGCTGCTATGGATGAAAACCCCTCCACAAATCGACGGTAATAGCCTGCCAAACCCAGGAAACTATGAATCTCTGTAGCTGATGTGGGTCTAGGCCAATTCTGGACTGCCTCAATCTTCTTAGGATCCACCTGAATAACTCTGCTGATACAACGTGACCCAAGAAAGCAACTGAACTCAACCAAAACTTGCATTTTGAGAACTTAGCATATAACTAGTTGTCTTTCAGAGTCTGAAGAACGATCTGAAGGTGCTGCTCATGCTCCTCTCGACTGTGGGAGTAGATCAAGATATCATCAATAAACAAAACCACAAAGGAATCCAGGTAGGGTTTGAACACCCGATTCATCAAATCCATGCATGCTGCTGGGGCATTTGTCAGCCCAAATGACATCACTAGAAACTCATAACGCCCATACCGAGTCTGAAAAGCTATCTTAGGAACATCGGATGCCCTAATCCTCAACTGATGGTAGCCAGATCTCAAATAAATCTTTGAAAACACCTTGGCACACTGAAGCTGATCAAATAAATCATCAATCCTCGGCAATGAATACTTGTTCTTGACGGTGACTTTGTTCAACTGCCGATAGTCTATACATATCTTTATCGATCCATCTTTCTTCTTCACAAACAACACAGGTGCACCCTAGGGCGAGACACTAAGTCTAATGAAGCCCTTATCAAGCAAATCTTGCAACTGCTCCTTCAATTCTTTCAACTCTGGCGGGGCCTGCGGTATGGCAAAATGGAAATGGGCTGAGTGCCCGGAGCCAAATCAATGAAGAAATCAATATCCCTGTCGGGTGGCATCCCCGGCAGTTCTGCAGGAAACACTTCTAGAAACTCACGAACAAACGGCACTGAATCCATGGAAGGAACCTCCGCACTAGAATCGCGGACATAAGCCAAATAAGCTAGACACCCCTTCTCGACCATATGCCGAGCCTTCACATAAGAGATAACCCTGCTGGCAGAATGGCCAAGATTCCTTCTCTACTCTAATCGAGGCAACCCCTGTAAGGCTAAGGTCACCGTCTTAGCGTGACAATCTAATATAGCATGATAAGTTGACAGCCGATCCATACCTAGTATGACATCAAAATCAACCATGTCGAGAAGTAGAAGATCTACACGAGTCTCAAGACTCCCAATGGCGACCACACACGAACGATAAACACGACCTACAATAATAGCATCTCCAACTAGTGTGGACACATACACAGGAGCACTCAAAGAATCACGGAGCACAACCAAATAGGAAGCAAAATAGGATGACACATAGGAGTAAGTAGATCCCGGATCAAATAGAGCTGAAGAATCTCTACTGCAAACTGAAATAGTATTTGTGATAACAGCGTCATATGACTCAGCCTCAGGCCTAGCTAGGAAAGCATAACACCGGGGCTGGGCCCCACCACCCTAAACTACGTCCCTGGGACGGCCTCTAGCTGGCTGGTCTTCATCTATAACGGCCTGACCTCCACCTCTAATTGTCTGGCCCCTACCTCTAACTGCCTGACCCCTGCCTCTAGCTGGCTGAGCAGGTGGTGTAGCAACTAGTGCCGGAACCATGGCACGAGAACTCTGATGCTGTGAGTTGCCCGTTGCCCGAGGGCAAAATCTAGCAATGTGCCTCGGATCACCACAAGTATAATATAACCTCGGCTGCTGTGACTGCTGACCCTGAAACTGACCTTGTCGACCTGAATGACCACCCTGATAACTCTGGAGTGGAGGTGCACTGTAGGCTAGCTGGTCAGAATAATGCATCTGAGGGCCACGACTACCTGAGGCACCGTGGGATGCCTGGAGTGCTGAATGAAACGGCCTAGGAGGATGGCCTCTACCAAAAGTACTCATGCCTCTAGATGAGGCACCACTGAACTCACCGTAATGATGAGGCCTCTTGTCAGAGCCCTGACCTCCCTCAGTAAGAACCATCTCGACTCGTCTGGCGACATTAGCAGCCGCCTGAAATGAAATCTCACTCCCAGTCTCCGTAGCCATCTACAATCTGATAGGCTGAGCAAGTCCATCAATAAACCTCCTCACCCTCTCTCTCTCGGTGGGAAGCAGAAGAATGGCATGACTGGCCAAATCCACAAAGCGGGTCTCACACTGAGTAACAGTTATACTGCTCTGCTGGAGACGCTCAAACTGACGGCTACGCTCCTCTCTCAATGTGATAGGCAGAAACTTCTCTATGAAGAGCTGAGAGAACTGGTCCCAAGTAAGAGCAGGCGACCCAGCTGGTCTGGTCAACAAGTAATCTCTCCACCATTTCTTGGCGGAACCAGTCATCTAAAATGCAGCAAAATCGACCCCATTGGTCTCCACTATACCCATGTTCCGTAGAACCTCGTGACATCTGTCAAGATACTCCTGGGCGTCCTCTGAAGAAGCACCAATGAAGTGAACAGGAAAAAGCTTGGTAAACCTGTCCAATCTCCATAAAGCCTCAAAAGACATAGCTGGCTCATCTTCAACTTGCGCCGCAATAACCGGCTGAACTAATCCGATTGGCTGAGCTGCTGGAGCCTGATACTGGGGAGCTATCTGCTCCGGAGCGGGAGTGGTAGGAGTATGGGCTCCTCCTCCAACCTGAGAGACTGCTGGTGCCATAGGAAATGTGCCAGTCTGGGCCACACTCTCCATAAGTCCCACCAAATGGACCAAAGCGTCCTGAAGTACTGGGGTAGCAATGAACCCCTCCGGAACCTGAGCTGGTCCGACTGGAATAGTCTGGGCTGGAACCTCCTCGTCAATCTCTATCTGAGGCTCCACTGCTGGGGCTGCTGCTCGGGCCCTAGGCTGAGCCTTGCCCCTGCCTCGGCCTCTGGCACAGCCTCAGCCTCGACCTCTGCCCCGCGTAGGAGCTATCACTGGAGGCTCTAGCTGCTGCTCAGCTGAGGAAGCGATACGTGTTCTCGCCATCTGTGAGAGAATAAGAGTAGAAGAGTTCAATCAGTATTGAGAAAGCAAAATCGCACGACAAATAAGAATAGAAGTGAAACTTGTTCCTAAACTTCATAGCCTCTGGAAGATAAGCACAGATGTCTCCGTACCGATCCTCCAGTCTCTACTAAGCTTGCTCGTGAATCGTGAGACCTAGGCAACCTAGTGCTTTGATACCAACTGTAACGACCCAAAATTTCCCACCAACGGGACCATGATAGCGCCTAATATTTCACTTACTAGGCAAGCCAACATTAGAGAATCATTTACCAATTCCTTATTTCCGTTCAGTAATTAGCAATAATTAATTACGAGGAAATATAACAAGTGCGGAATATCATAAATCTGTATTAACTACTACCACTCGGATCTGGAGTCACAATTCACGAGCATTCTAGAACTTACTACAAGTAATAGTCTGAAAGAAATACAACTGTCTGAATGAAAGAAAACAGTAGGACATAAAAAGATAGACGGGGACTTCAAGGTCTGTGAACACCGACAGATCTACCTTGAGTCTCCGGACAACGGACCAATAGCAAATCTCGATCAACCTGAGCCGGTATCAAAATCTACACAGAAAGTGCAGAGTGCAGCATCAGTAAAACTGACCCCATGTATTGGTAAGTGTCAAGCCTAACCTCGTCGAAGTAGTAACGAGGCTAAGGCAAGTCACCTACAATCAACCTGTACAATTTAACAGTGTATACGCAAATAACAAGAATGAAGAACTAAATAGGAAATGTCGGAAGGGGAGACATACTGAGGGGAATACAAGCTAAAGAACTACAACAGAATGAACATCGGAGCAGTCAATATACCATGAATCAATAGGAATAATGAATACAGTAAAGAAGAATGCACGACATCACCCTTCGTGCTTTTACTCTCAATCTCACCATTAAATTTATAGAAACGGCACGACATCACCCTTCGTGCTTTTACTCTCATATCATGGCACGGCATCACCCTTCGTGCATTAACACTCACAATATGGCACGGCATCACCCTTCGTGCATTAACACTCACAATATGGCACGACATCACCCTTCATGTATTAACACTCACAATATGGCACGGCATCACTCTTCGTGCATTAATACTCACAATATGGCACGCATCACCCTTCGTGCATTAACACTCACAATATGGCATGACATCACCCTTCGTGCATTAATACTCACAATATGGCACGACATTTCGTGCATTAACACTTTCCCTTACCATAATGCAATGCATAAATAACAACAGGGAGAGAGAATAACAAGTACAAACCTTACTTCAACATTTGGTTCCATAATATCAATCTTAACTTTGAAATAAAAACTCAATTATCACCATAAAATTCCGTAAACATGATAAGAACGATAATTTGAACAACACTAGTTTAACACGTAGCAATTTAGCATAGGAATGAGACAATATCAGAAAAATAGAGAAACAGGGAAAAACAGGTAAATTGGCGGCGCATAGGTACTCGTCACCGCACATATACGCCGCTCACATGAATTTCACTTAGTAAATAATTTAAGGTTCCTAATTCCCTCAAGTCAGGGTTAGACACAACACTTACCTCGCTCCGAAGGCCACTTAATTTTCAATCACAGCTTTATCTTTAGAATTCACCTCCAAATCACTCGTATCTATTCAAAAATGACTCAATAATATCAAATATTGCTAAAGGAATCAATTATATTACATAAATTAAATTTTCCAAATTTTCCTCCAAAAAGTCAAAAATCGACCCCGGGCCCGCTTGGTCAAAACCCGAGGTTCGGACCAAAGTCCTTTTACCCATTCACCCCCGAGCCCGAATATGTAATTAGTTTTGGAATCCGGCCTCAAATTGAGATCTAAATCCCCAAAATTCTGAAATCCCTATTTTCTACCCTAACCCCTAATTCTACCATGAAACTCTAGATTTCTAGGTTGAATTCTAGTGAAATGAGGTAAAAGATCAAAATAAACGAGTTAAGGAACAATTAAATATGATTTGGGGAAGCAAATGTCTTTGAAAAATCGCCTTAGGCCTCCTATCCTTTTGAAAACGAGAAGAAAAAATGGCTGGAGTACGAATTAAATGCTCACTGCCTAGCGACCTTCGCATCTGCGGTGCTTTGGTCGCACCTGCGCATCCGCATATGCGGACGGGGTGTGCGCTTTTGCGGAAAAGGGCTGGGCCAATTGGGGCCGAACCTGCGGATAGGGTTCCGCTTCTGCGGTCCCGCTCCTACGGAGAAAAGTCCGCATCTGTGGAAAAATGAAGTCCAGGCCTGGGGCGCATCTGCGGGGCTTTCGCTCGCACCTGTGACCGGACAGGGTTCCGCTTCTGCGGTCCCGCTCCTGCGGAGAAAAGTCCACATCTGTGAAAAAATAAAGTCCAGGCCTGGGTCGCATCTGCGGGGCTTTCGCTCGCACCTGCGACCAAAGGCTCGCAGGTGCGGGCACATTAGATTTGGTGCACCAGCAGCCTTGTTGAGGTTTGAACTCAACTCGCGCATCGCCCAAATAGTACCCGAGCCCTCGGGGCTCCAAACCAAATATGCACACAAGTCTAAAACCATTATACGGACCTGCTCGCAGGATCAAATCGCCAAAATAACACCTAGAACTCTAAATTTAGCACCAAATCAAATGAAATTCTCAAGAACACTTTAAAATTTCTATTTTCTCAACTGGGCGTCCGAATCACGTCAAACCAACTCCGTTTCTCACCAAATTTCACAGACATGTCTTAAATATCATAATGAACCTGTACCGGGCTCCGGAACCAAAATACGGACCCGGTACTAACAATGCCAAACATCAATCAATTCTTAAAAATAATTAATTTTCAAACTTTTAATTTTCATCAAAAATTCATAACTTGAGCTAGGGACCTCCGAATTCGATTACGGGCATACGCCCAGGTCCCATAATTCGATACGGATCTACCGGGATCATCAAAGCATGGATCCGGGCCCGTTTATCAAAAATATTGATCGAAGTAAACTAAAATTAACTTTTAAGGAAAAAATTCTTATTTTTATCAGTTTTCAACATAAAAGCGTTCCAGAAACCTGCCCGGACTGCGCACGCAAATAGAGGAGGATAAAAATGAGATTTTTTAAGTCTTAAGAGTGCAGATTCGAGTTCTAAAATATAAGATGACCTTTTGGGTCATCACAGGATTGGGTGAGATTTTGATACTTGTTGAATTGTGTTTTCTTTTAGTACTCCGTTATTGCTTTGTATAATCGTTTTGTGTGCTCTACTCTGTTGTACTGTAGTATAGTTTTATTGTTAGTTACATTATAGGTTTTATCAGTGAGCATCTTTTAACCAAAGCCTCGTCACTGCTTCGACGAGTTTAGACAAGATACTTACTCAGTACATGGGGTCGGTTGTACAGATATTACACTTCTGCACATTGTGTGCAGATATTGGTTGTTGTTGTTGTTGTGTTCTATGGTTGCCGGGATTGAAGATGTACCTGCGTTCCTGTTGTAGCTGCCTCTTGTTCATTGTAGCCCTAGATTTATAAAAACTCTGTTTATGTACTTTTCAAACAGAAGATGTATTTACTTCATATCAGCTTGTAAATTCTATTCTTAGAAACTTATGATTTGTACTACCAGTCCTTAGAGATGTATAAGACTTAGATAACTCCTTTGTTAAATTGTGTTATTAAATTAATTGAAAATGGAAAATCGTTAATTGGCTTACCTAGAGGGATGGGTTAGGTGCCATCACGACTGGTGAATTCCGGGTCGTGACAATAATAGCCTCCCTTATCCCTCCGCCTTGACTATATCAATAGCCACCCTTATCTCTCATATAGCCACCCTTATCTCTCATATAGCCACCCTTATCACTCTTATAATAGCCTCCCTTATCCCTCTGTCCTAACAATATCAGTAGCCACCCTTATCTCTCCTATAACCACCCTTATCTCTCCTATAGCCACCATTATCACTCCGCCCAGACAATATCCCAACACACATAACAACAGTGAAATGAAACTCTTATACCCACATTATATCAACAGTGTAATGCCACCCTTATATCCTCAAAATAATAACTCAAATAGCACAATAATTTATACGGAACATTCTCACGGCAACATAACAAAATCAATTCATATCACGATTTGCCCAATGGCCACAACTAATTCCAAAGATATAACAAAATCAATTAATTTCACAACAAATAGCCCAAGGCTCCACACAATGTGTATAAAACCTTAAAAACAATCAACAGCGATAGAAAAATAATCAGCATCGGGCAACGCCTTCATTAATCCAAATTTTGATAATTATGCTAACACTCCTTCTTAAGCTTGTTTAATTAATTATTTGAGACGGAAAATTTATAATGAAATTAAATTCCAAGAAATAACAAATCATCAAATTCACGGAATCCACATAAATATACAAGTAATAATCGCCTCAAACTATCATACAAAAACAAATTCAACAAACGCGAATTGAGGCATAGCAAGTAGATGATTTTTATAAGTGTCAACAATTATCCAATTTACTACACAATATGCCCAAGACTTTAACTCAATATATTTTTGCACATATAAGCCCGAGTACGTACTCGTCACCTCGCGTACACGGCTTTTCACATTTCACAAATGGCACATAAAACTAGATGCCTAAGGGGTAATTCCCCCACTCGAGGTTAGGCAAGATACTTACCTCGGCGAAACTAAACCAAGTCTTTAGATGATCTTCGTGAGTGAAGCCACCTTCGGACAACTCAAATCTGAAATTCGCCCCTTAATAATACTACGATGGTCCACCACACTAAACAAATTTCAATCTACAATAATGCAACACAATTGCACCAATATTAGTAAACAAATTTCCAGATTTTTGGTCATTTAGGCATTTTATCAAACACCTAGAGTACATAGCATTTTACTACCTCTAGTAATGGTGTTTCTTCATCCAACAATCCCTCATTCCCACCAACAAGATATAATACAGCATCATTTGTCTAATAACTACCTTCTTAGCATCGTTATAATAATCAATGAACTCACATCTATCAAATTTTACTAATTAACTCATTACAAAATCTCTACAACACCCAATAATCTAGTTTAGTAATTATAGCTTCCAATCACCATCTTATAAGTGCTAGTACTTATTTCTTCCTCATATATTCACTAACAATCCAAACATATAGTTTTAAGGGTGAAAGATTACCTCTTGTAGACCAAATCTTGAAAGTCAACTTTCGGGGTGTTCTTGAGATTTTGAAAAAATCCTATGAAATCCAATACAAAACCTTGTTGTGACTAGTGATTGAGAAGTGGAATAATCATAAAACACACTTAGAAACTCAACTTAAGTGTGTATTGGAAGCCTTGGCCGAATGTGTGATGGAGAGACAATCCCTAGTCTTGAAATCCTTTCATTCTTCTCTCTCCCGCTCATATATTAGTAGGTCCAGGTACAGTATTTTCCCACAGGTGCTATCCCTGTGCTATAAGGCTTTAGCTCACTGTTTTGCTAAAATCGGATACAGTATTTTTTTCACTGGTGCTATCTATGTGCTATAAGGCTTTAGCTCACTGTTTTGCTAAAATCAGATACAGTATTTTTTTCACTGGTGCTATCCCTGTGCTATAAGGCTTTAACTCACTGTTTTGCTAAAATTTTCTGCTTCCCTCTTGTGCTATAGTTGCGCTATGGGGAGATAGCTCATTGTATTTTCTTTAGTCATATTGCTTTTAAATTAACATCCAAGGGTTCCCCATTACTACAATGCTCAAAGATTAATAAAACAATTATCCACGAGTATCTGAATAACTTATCCACTCCAGAAATTCTCATGTGGTTCGGGTCTAAATTAAATTGTATTCCTAAGCTCGAAATTGCTCGAATTAGAGTTAGAAATTCACGGGGCCTTACACATTAGCCTACCTCGGCACCACAAATCGAACTCATAAAATTTCAAATCTTCCAACTTCCAAACTCGATCGCACACGCAAGTCATAATACATGTTACGAAGTTGCTCGGTACCTTAAGTCGTTGAACGGGGCGTAAATTCTTAAAACAACAAGTCAGGTCGTTACAGCACAGTTCCATTAAAATAGGAATATTAATTATTAATCCCTGAAGATAAGCAATTTGAATGGAAAGTCAATAATTCTTTGTATAAAAAATTATGCCTTTTTTTCTCTCTTTATCTATTAGCTTTCCTTCTTTTTCTACATCTTCTTAATTTTATTTTCTGCCAAAGCCAATATATTTTCTAAATTTGTTCCATTCGTTTTCTTTTTAATTATCTTTCTTAAATTTTTCTTTTCCTTCTTTATTCCTTTCTTAACATAAAGATCTTACTTCGATAATAATATATGTTAATATATACAAAACGTATATATAAAAAATATACATTGAATTAAAACATATAAAATATACGAAAGAATATACATAAAAAATACATCTTCAATTAAGATAACACTTAGACATGTGAAATATACATAAAAAAATATATCTTAAATTTAATTAAGATGTCATATAAATATATATAAAAAATACATCCTGAATTAAAATGGCACTTGACATATAAAATATATTTGAAATATACATTAAAAATACATCTTAAAATAAGATGTCACTTCACAAATAAATATACAATAATTATATATATAAAAATACATTTTGAATTAAAGTGATACTTGATATACAAAGTATAAAAGACGTATAAATCGATATATCTTGAATTTAGGTGGCATTCACATATACATCAGATTTTCAAAAATGGAGTGAAGAAGATGAATGTTGGAAAAGTAGAATGGAGATGGACAAAAAAATACTTCTTGTGATTAGTATGTTAGTTAACTTATTAAATATTGAGTTTAATTTTTATAATATGCTAATAATGAAAAAAATGTGTTCTTTATGAAATAAACAATAAATGATGCTATTTTTTTTAAATAATAGTTAAAAAAGAGTGCAAAAAACTCAAATATATTAAACTTGTCAAAATACTATTAAGAGTATTCAGAAAGGAATAACAATTGGCCAACCACCTTCTCAACACACTCCATAAGTTTAATAAATTTGCAAATCATAAAGTTAACTTAAGTAACAAACTTTTGGATGTGCGTGTAGCCGCGTCTTAGCATTTTATGACATGAAATCTTGACTTTGAAGATATAATACGTCTTGTTCAACCGGTCAAACTAATCATTACACGTACCAGTTGAAACAAAATGTTTTGAAATATTTCCTCCTAGTTTTCTCATTCTATGTAATCATGCAAACAACGAGTAAATATTATATCATTATTTAGAATTTAAGAACTTATTAATTATTATAGTGTAAATTTGCTCTATCAAAATAATATCACAAGATAATATTCTATAGTTTAATTAACAGCCAATTGAATGAATGAGTCAACTGAAAATCAGAACTTTCCAATATATCAAAATCATGCCCCATTTGCGCGGAGTGTGGAATAATGAATCCAATCGACTTAGTAAATTCAACAGATTTTAATTTGTCATTTTAAACTATATTTTACATATTGAAAATTATAAAAAGTACTAGTAGGATATAAGGCATGCTAAGATTTTAATATCTTTTTTATGGACATTTCGAAACCAAAATAGGATTCTCACCAAAGACTTTCTATTTTGTTTGTGAATATATTGCAATTTATTTATTTTTAAATAGCATTTCTGGCTTCTGACAACTCAACTTTGTCTTGTACACTTTAACTAATTCGTTCACATAGATAAACCGCAGGGTAAAAAAGTTCGGGCCCTATGCATGCATCACGTTATACTAATTTTTGCTTATTTAACCATTCAATATACTGTAACTAATTTGTGTTTGGCGATTTATAAAGCTCATTATAAGGGAAAATGTTTCCTATAAGAATTTTTTTATCCTAATCGAACTAATTGCACGAAACCCTTATGAAAGTGTCACAACCCCAATTTCTCTCCGTAGGATATCGTGATGACACATAATCTCTAAGACTAGGAAAGTCTAACAATTATGCAAAATAACGAAAATATAAAACTGAAACTCAAATCTCAACATAAAACATAAATCAAAGTGCGATTCAAAATAGATATAACTCCCAAAACCCGGTAGAAATAAGTCAGAAGTTTCTAAGAGAAAATACTAAGTGTCTCTATACATCAAAGTCTAAAGCGAATAAGGAAAACAACATAATATGAATAGAGGGGGACTCTGAGGTCTGCAGACGCTGGCAGATATACCTTGAAGTCTCCACGTACGGTCCAACTCACTGGTATCTGGCCTAGTAGGAAGAATCTGGATCTGCACAAAATGATGTGCAAAAGTGTAGTATGAGCACACCATAACGGTACCCAGTAAGTGTCAAGCCTAACCTCGGCAGAGTAGTGACAAGGTCAGGTCAGGGCCCTACTGGAATAAGAGGAAATGAGGCAGAAAATATACTAATACAATGAATGACTGAGAAATGAACAACAAGAAATTACAGAAAGGTGACAGCACAACAAATAGAGGTAAATAACAGGGCCGCTCCAGAGGTACTGCCTTGTAGTCCCAAATGTAAATACATAACAGGGGGATCTCTCGAGGTACCGCCTCGTAGTCCCAAAAGTAAATATGTAACAGGGGGATCTCCCGAGGTACCGCCCCGTAGTCCCAAAAGTAAATGCACAATAGGGGGATCTCCCGAGGTACCGCCTCCTAGTCCCAAAAGTAAATATGCAACAGGGGGATCTCTCGAGGTACCGCCTATGCAACAGGGGGATCTCCCGAGGTACCGCCTCATAGTCCTAAAAGTAAATACACGATAGGAGGATCTCCCGAGGTACCGCCTCGTAGTCCCTAAAGTAAATATGTAACTCATAAATTATGGAACAACGAATTTACGGCAAGGAATCCTATAGCTAAAGACCGAATACAATAATCAAGGAAATAGAAAATTCAACTAAGCATGTTGCACGAATTTCAAGTAAAGGTTAAGACACGTAGACATGCGATACTAGGCTAAACATGATATGTACACATGCTAAGTCAACTCAGTTAAGGAATTTAAAAGAAGACTACTCAGCAAGAATCAGAATTTCTACAATTAGTCCGTGTACGCACTCGTCACCTCGCGTATACGGCACTCACATATCACGAATTGTTACAACAGTACCAAATCCTAAGGGGATTTCCCCCACACAAGGTTAGACAAGTCACTTACCTCGAACCAAGCTCAATCAGTAAATAAGAATATCTTTCCCTCGATTTTTCGACTCCGAACGGCTCAAATCTATCCAAAAGCAAAAACATACTATGAATATAACTACAAGAAACTAATTTAAATAATAAAATTATCACAATAGCAAAGGATTGAAAAATCACCCCAAAAAGTCGACCTGAACCCACATCTCGGCATCTGGTAAAGTCACAAAATACGAACACTCATTCGATATCGAGTTCACCCATACCAAATTCTGATATACCTCGATTAAAATATCAGAATTTGGCCTAAGGATCTTCCACCTTTCTCCCTCAATTTCTCAACCCAAATACTTAATTAAATAAAGTAATTAATGATAGATTAGTGGATATTAATAAAAAATGAGTGTAGAATCCTTACACAAATATTTTTTCTGAAAATTCCTTAAATTTTTGCCTCAATCCGGGCTCTCTAAGTCCCAAAATAAAAGTGAGATCAAACCCTCGTTTTTCCCTCTTTTCCGCCCAGTCAAACCACATATGCGGCCCAAGAATCACTTCTGCGATGTCGCGCCTGCGGAAAATCATCGCATGTGCGAAAAACACTCAAGTCCTAGACTTCCGCTTCTGCGGACAAGGGCTCGCATTTGCGGAACCGCTTCTCAGGTACAAAGATCGCACCTGTGACCCAAAGCGCTTATGCGCTCCTGCCATCGCAGAAGCGAAGGCGCTTCTGCAGAAAATGTTCTGCTTTTGCGACCACTGCTGGGCAAAGCCAGCTCCGCATCTGCGACTCAAAGCTCGCTTATGTGAGTCCGCACCTGTGGCCAATCCCACCGCAGGTGCGATGACCCCAGAAACAACCCAACATCAGCTATTCCTCTAAGTCCAAAAATGATCTGAATCACACCCGAGGCCCCCGGGACCTCAACCAAAAATACCAATAAGTCCTAAACCATTATACGAATTTAGCCGAGTCTTCAAATCACATCAAACAATGTTAGAAATATGAAATGCGCATCGATTTAAGCCTAATGAACTTTAGAACTTCAAACTTCTACATCCGATGCCGAAACCTATCAAATCAAGTCCGATTGACCTCAAATTTTGCACACAAGTCATAATTGATATTATGGACCTACTCCAACTTTCGGAATTATATTCCGACCCCGATATCAAAAAGTCTATCCCCGATCAAACGTTCCAAATTTCACCCAACTTTTCAACTTTTGCCAATTAACGCCGAAATGGCCTACGAACCTCCAAAACAACATCCGGACACGCTCCTAAGACAAAAATTACCCTTCGGAGCTATTGAAACTGTCAAAATTCTATTCTTGAGTCTTCTTCACACAATTCAAACTACGGTCAATTCCTACAACTTTAACTTCCATTTTAGGGACGACTATGTGTCCCATTTCACTTCAAAATCAAAAACAAATCCTCCCGGCAAGTTACGTAACCACAAAATGAAATAGAGGGAGCAATAAATGGGGTTTTGGGGCTAATACTCTCAAAACGATCGGCCGGGTCGTTATAGAAAGGTGGAGGGATCCCACGTCATACTAACTTTATTAAAGTCAAATGACATATTAATCTAAATATATGCGTTTAAATATAAATCTCGTAAATGTATCTCAATAAACATTTTCTTTTCTACACTGTACGCATAAATTATTCTAGGAAAAAAGACTAATCGGCTGTTAGGAAGGAAGGGAGGGGTCATTGAGTAGCTGTATGTACAATAAAGTGAGGAGTATATTATATTAATGGCTTTAAATATTTGGATAGATTTTCATGTGAACACTAATAAATTTTGTACTTTGGGAGAAACCTCATTAATGGCGTGTGGAATAGTTTAATCCACTTTATAAATTATTAATTCCCATCCCAAATGCCTATTTATAGTTGAAAATCTTGATAACCTCTCAACATTCCAACACAACTATTATTTGAATTCCAACTTCCTGCTTACTAGCTGCTTCAATTTCTTCATTTTCACAATCCGTTGATATTCAGTTCTTTATCGCTCCGATTCGTCCAAAAAATTGAATTTTGTACTTATGGCTGGAGGACCAAGATTAATAAGAATAAAGGTAGAGTCTCCAACATCAGAATTTTATGCTGAAGTGAGAGAAGAAAGTAGAGTAAGAGAATTAATGAAGATAATCATAAAGGTATGGGGAGATGAATACATGAGTCTTTATCACAAGTCTACAAAAATGAAGAGTGATCAATTTCTATCAACTTATAATATCAAAGATGGCTCTATTGTCAAAGTTAAAGTTTTTGCAGAACCTCCTGATGAGCCAGTGAGTATTATCAAACCTCCAAAAGGAGATTGCCCAAGCAGTTTCAAGTTAATAGAAAACAACAACAAATGCAATTTATTTGTCTTTGGTTTCATTGTGTTTCTAGAGGGATATGCCTCTCCAGTTTTATGTAATTTATTGATTTTTTTCAAACTGATATGCCAACAATAATTCGATGGATGAAAGTTGCTTCATTTGATGTATGAAGAAATATTCCATTCGTACATACTCTTAGAACATTATTTTTGGCTAATAACATGCATTGTTAATTATTGAAAACAGAAACTAAAGTATTACAAGGAGTGAGCTGAACGTAAAGTCACAGTGTCCTGTGAGTCTAAAAGTAAATGCGATAATATAAAAGTTGGAGGATTCTCAAAAGCTAAAACATCCTGATGTTGTGTAGGATCCAGTTCCTTTCCAAAACGTGCCAAAGCTATTTCCCTCCCTAAATGTGTGTTGGATCTCTGGTAGATGCAATTCACATAATATCAACCTACAAGCATTAAATATGTGTTAGTATTTAGGATTACTATTTGATAAAAGAGCAATAAGTACATGTTAGTCGGTTTCCACGGTAAAAGGGGTCAGTTCATGCATGATAGCAAGTTCATATACTCTTAGAACTGATTCTTTTGACAAGATACATACTTTGCACCCTAAATTTTTGTCGAAAAATCACTTACAAACTTAAACTATGTGTATGTTCTCTACCCCTATTCTTATTCAAGTGTATTTAATATCCCCTTAAAAGCTGACATGGCAGAAAATGTGTCTAACCTTCTAAACGCGACATAAAATAAAAGACAATTAAAGATAAAAGTAAATTCCACGAGTGTCATCTTTTAATTGGATCTTTCTCTTCGAGTTACAGCTAATAACACTTGATGGCCCTCTTTTTATTTTTAGCCTTTTTTATTTCACTTCTTCTTTTTACCCGATGATGTTTTATACTTCAATACCACATAAGAAGGGGTGATTTGTGTAGTGTCCAATTTTCGCGTGCACTGATTATAAAAGGACATGGTTCTTCTATGTGTTCCTTATACTACTGTTGCGGAAATAATAAATGCGGAAAGTAAAGAACACAAGTATTTCTACGTGGAAAACACCCGGTTCAAAAGGTTAAAAAAACCACGACCTAGTACTCATCAGTAGGATTTTTCCCAACACTTCACTAAATCACTGAGCCAAAACAGCACTTACAAAATTCTTTGTAAACCTAAGGATTACCTCTAATCCCGTTGTGGCAACCAACCTCTAACTGTTGCGACAACTTCAAGTTAACTCTAACTTGAATACTCAGAGTACCTAATACAATTGTCTCTAGATAAAGATGAAAGGTACAATTTGAAAAGCCCTACTACAATCAAACTAAAATAAAAGACAGATACTTGGAACTGGTTCTTCTATCAGGTTCATGTAGCTTCAGGTTCACATACTTGAATCACACAAGAGTTGCTTGCAAAATGCCTTGCTATTTTGCTCTCAACTAACGTTTAACTTCAGCGTTTGTGCGTCACCTGTAAAATGAGATCATCTTGTAATTTATAGAGTTAGTAGAATATGAATAACTAGAGTTCTAATGCTATACTCTTCCATGGTGGAAGAGTTCTAGTTATCTTCAACTTCTAACTCCTCCATTATCTAGGATAGAGTTCTCTTCGAGTAAGGAGTCCTTCTACTTATCATTTATGTTACCTTTTCGTTCAAGAGATATCAGATATAACCACTTGAGCTTATCTCCTTCACGTGTATGACTTGTACTTGAATCTGCCCGTGTCTGTATACACTGTATATAGACCTGATTCGTGCTTGAGTTCCTTTGTCAATCATCAAAACAAACTTCACTTGGGCCAATAAATTTCCCCTTTTTGATGATGACAAACTCTGTGCTTTTCATAAGCATAGGCCCTGTGTCAACTTAGCTCAACATCAACACAATGTTAGAACACTTTTCATTTTAAAGTCACAAATCATCAAGGACGTTCATTAGGTTATACGCATCACAGTCCACAGTAAAAAGCACAACCTAACTTCCCCTTTTTGGTATTATCGAAAAGTTGCATAATTATATTAGATAACCAGATTTTAATAGAAATTACTCATGGCCACTGGGGCTACTTCAAATGTAATCATGAAGTCAAGCATCATTTATCAATCTAATGATATTAGTCATCTAAGAAGAATCAACAAACAGTTAGAGCACAAAAACAGTTGATTATCATTGATACTAGCATCCACAAAGCATAAAAAGAAATAAAAATACTGGATCATGAGCAAAAAGATCAAAAGAAAATCCCATAGGGGTCACTGGTTTGTCTAACTAGGCTTGGAAGGTTTTAAGGCTGGGAAGGACCAGGTTCTTGGTTCTTGGCTTGAAGCAATTTTAGCATAACATGAAGAATGCCATCATTCTTCTCCTTTTCCTTTGCAAGCTCAGCTCTGAGAGCATCTCTCTCAGTTTCTACTTCTGCCAACCTCTTCTTCAGCCTTTCAATTTCAGCATTCTTAGCCCCACTCTCTTGCACCAAGGTGTTGCTTCCAAACGCACACGCAAGTATACGTGGTCGACAAGTAATATAGGATTGTAAGTCAAGATATCGTACCCACAGGGACTTGTGATTAACTATCAACTAAATTAAACCAAATAATTAATCTATTCAAGCGAATCATAAAGTATGAATATTTAACTAAAATATATCTAGAGTAACAAATTAAGAGATTAAAGAAAACAACGACAAGCTTAAAGGCGAATTCTATGTGAGTGAATATTCTAGAGCTATGGGTTAGCTAACAATTCCGTTGAGTTTTTCACTTAAACTGTCTAATTAATTTATCTGGTTTATTGGTTGACAGGGTTAATATTGCTCGTAGCCTTCTCCCGAAGTACAACTCGCCTATTCAAGCTAATCTAACGCCTATATTCCAATGTAATTAGAATTAACAAGAACGCATTAATAATTCATGTATAGTAACCAAGCAAGGCGATTAGGTATATTCCTATCCTAACTGCAAATCCACCCCCCACTCAGAGTTAAGATCTTTCTATACTCAATCTTATATGCAATCTAAAATTTCCTCTCCCGAGTTCAATCCTAGATTCGTAGATAGTATTCAATTGGTGATCAAGCAATCAAATAATTAAGTGCAAGATTGAATAAATAAACCAATATGATAAACTAATAAGAACTATTCAAGCTTCAAATTACAACGTTCATGCAGCACCCAAAACTCTAGAACTAATAAACTATGAGATTAAAAGAAAAAAAGAGAAGAAAAAGTAGTTAGAAGCCTCCTCCAAGCCTAATGTTCTTGCCTCCGGTCACAAAACTAACTCCTTTAAAATGGTGTTTAATGATTATTTATATGTGTAGGGAAAAGACCCAAACGAAATAACCAAGTCCAAGACCAAATAGGAAACAAAATAGGCTTTAAAAACCCAGAACATGCTCGCTGTAGACCGTGCCTCGCGACCTCTAACGCGAGCCTCAGCTCGCTGTTAACCAGGCGATGCGAGCTCTAACGCTCGCTTTCCACTATGCGAAGCGAGATGTTTCGCGAGCAAAATTCCTTGCTACGCCTGTTCTGTTTTTGCTTCATTTCAATTCCATCCGCTTTGCCTAACTTTTGCCAAATTCACGTTCTTGTCTTTCCTTTCCAACTTCTTTGCATTGTTTCTTTAATCATTGCTCAATTTACTGCTTAGTTTCACTTCTTAGTTTTCTTCTTTGCTCACTATCATATTGTTGTAGAGCATGAATCAGACATTAAATATTTACTTTACTCAAATTTCATCTCTAATGTACCTACACATAAAATAGACTCAATTAAGCACACCTACAGTATAGTTTAGCATTAAAGCCCCAAAATGTAAGGTATGTAATGCACTAAAAATATATAATTATAGCCAAACATCACCACCCCACACTTAAACGTTGCTCGTCCTCGAGCAATCAAACTGCACTTTATATAGATATGACCTTTTTAAACAATTCTCCTAACTCATCACACCAAGAATCTTTAAAATAGACTAAGCACGAGGGTGTAACATCTTCACCTCACGATTTGACTCGCAAGTACCATGCATTATTCACAACTCACTCACTTACTCTAAAATAGAGGTCAATGGCATTACCTTTCCTTCATGAATCAAGTGCCCTCACACAACAAAAGAGAGTAGTTCCATACACAATAAAATTAAAGAGCAATTAGGAACTCAAGATAGAAAAAATTTACTCACTCTCAGAAATACATTCATATGCCACAAAATATGCACTAAAGGCTTGCCCGTAGTGTACTACTCTATTAATCAAGCGCATTCAGTCCAGGATCAAGTAGGACTTTAATTGGTTGTAATGTAGGCTCTGGGTCGGGTAGGATACAATTGGATATAAGAGTGACTACACCTCCCTAAGAACTTTAATACATACACTTTAACATTCAAACCCCATACTTATGTCAAACGAAACTCCACCTTCACATTAATGTATATTAACTCCATACATTTTTAAACACAATTACATCAAGAGTCACCACTATCAAGGAATATGTTTTACAGCAATACAACTATTTTTTCTTTTCTTTCTTTTTAAATTCAAGTGGCTTTTATTTATTTTTTTCAAAACAGTGCACATTTCTCCTTATTTCGTTAGTTTTACTCAAAAGCCAAACCAACCACCCCACACTTTAACTTTTACAAAGTTCATAATAATTCAAGTGCTTATGAGAGGTGAAAAAGTTCAAATAGATGGTTAATTCAAACAAATTGTAAGGCTTGTAATGTGGTTGCCAAAGAAACGGGATTATAAGCTCAAAGGGTTAACTACGATACATAACAATTAAGCGAGTAAACTATATCTATCTGGCTCAACAAAGAAATGCCTATATCACTTTCGAGACTGAACAACACTTACACGAGGCAAGTTCTAGACATCAAATGCAATGCACAGAATAACACACAAACCTCACATACGCATGGCACATAACTCACTCAGGATTGGAATCGTCAAGACACTCTAGTCAAAGCAGTTAAGCAAAGTTAAGATCATACGATTTAAGGTACTTATACCATAGTCAAAAATTGAGCTTAAGCGTCACAACCAAAGTACTCACTATTCTTAAGGCATAACAAAGTCAAGAGATATTGCTCCAATTCCATTCATCTCACAGTGGCTCCTACTCCTAAAAAATTAAAACAAACTACACCCGGTTCAAACAAAACCCTTGGAAAAGAACTGCGGCACAAAAAAAGACCAAGGGGGAATTATTACACTACCTAACAAAAGAAAATCTTTTTGTCTTTTTTCTTTCAACTTAAATCCCTCAAGACACATGTCGAATGCGATCCATCGTCGGGAAGTCCAAAATTTTATGAATTTTTCTTTTACTACACTAAGAACGAGTATTACACTTAAGCTAAGATAGCACAGAAAAACACACAGACAATCTCCTCACCCCACACTTAAAATTGTGCAATATCCTCAATGCACACTATAAATAACAAGAGGGTAAAAGAGACTCCCTGGTAGGTCAAAGGCCGAAGAATTAACAGCTCACATGATACTCAGACGTCTCCCAGGTATGGTCGTTTGTGTGGGCACCCCACACTTAGTTCTCACCATCAAGCTCGCTTTTGCACATGCCTATTGGCTTTGACTCCATATTCCTACTCCTACAAAATACAAAAATAACACTACAAAAATAACACAATTAAAAAACCATTAACAAAAATAAAAAATATAATTGGGTTGCTTCCCAACAAGCGCCTAAATTAACGTCGCGGCACAACGCCATCACTTTCACCACTTTTCCTTCCACTTTGAGGATATAAATTGCGCCCCCAATTTTGCATCAATTTTTCTATCACGTTCCTGGGGTGGTGGTGTAAAAATAATGGAACCAGACAATAGATATCACATCTTGCACTTCTTCGCCTTTAAGTGAGGGATGTCATTTTGTCTCCTTGGTATGACAAATTTCAGAATATATACACTTTTTTTCTCATCTATTGACTCCTCCATATGCTCAAATGGATCAATTCTCGTGTCACCAAACAAACACAATGTTGAAAAGTATTTAGAGTGAGGTCCAATAAGCTCCAGCTCCAAACCTGTATTATTTTTGACATCCTCAATTTTGCACTCTTAGTCAACCTTGGCATCATTAATAATATTTTGGTCGAATAGTTGGAATTCCTCTTTCCGCTCCACAAGCTGGCCAGTATCCACAAAAATTGGTTGTAGGGCATCAGACGCCTCAACCTTTTTATTCAATTGAGCCTGCAAGTCGTGGATATCTGAGCCAAATTGGTCTATCTCTTGCCTGAGCTCAATTCGTCCTTCTATCAGTTGTTTTGTCATATTTGAAAGACCATCATGGAGAGACTCATAAAATTTTATTAGCTGAGCTTGTTCCTCTAGCCAATATTGGCTCCCTACATCTGCTTCTTCAAAATTATCGTCTTGTGGGAATTCGTCCTCTTTAGCCAATTCTTCCGCCTCGGTCTTCATTCTCATGATTACTGCACTAATTCTTTGTATAGCCTTTTAATTTTCATCTTGTTGCTCGGCTACTTGCCTCATCATGTCCATAATACGAGCAATACGTTCCATATCTTCCACTTCATTGCTCCTATCAAACTCATAAATATTATCAAAAATATTATAATAAGAGCTCTGAGACGGATAGTAAGAATTAGGACAACCATCCTAATGGCCACCTTGACAACCACACACATTACAAAAATTCAAGTCATAAGATTGAGATTCATAATTTTGCCACAAATGTGGTCCTCCACAATATGAACAGGGATCACCAAAATAAGAATAACCAATATTCGACCAATTTTCATTCCAAGATGCCATGTAACAAATAATATAATACTAACTACACTAAACTAAAATAAAAAATAATGAATAGACAAAAAGTATAAATCTAATCTAGTAGAATAGTTAATTTCTAAGTCCCCGGCAATGACGCAAAAAACTTGTGGCTCCCAAACGCACATGCAAGTATACGTGGTCGACAAGTAATATAGGATTATAAGTCCAGATACCGTACCCACGGGGACTTGTGATTAACTATCAACTAAATTAAACCAAACAATTAATCTATTCAAGCGAATCGTAAAGTATGAATATTTAACTAAAATTTAATCTAGAGTAACAAATTAAGAGATTAAAGAAAACAACGGCAAGCTTAAAGACGAATTCAATGTGAGTGAATATTCTAGAGCTATGGGTTAGCTAACAATCCCGTTGAGTTTTTCAATTAAATTATCTAATTAATTTATCTGGTTTATTGGTTGACAGGATTAATATTGCTCTTAGCCTTCTCCCGAAGTACAACTCGCCTATTCAAGCTAATCTAAGGCCTATATTCCTATGGAATTAGAATTAACAAGAACGCATTAATAATTCCTGTATAGTAACCAAGCAAGGCGATTAGGTATATTCCTATCCTAACCGCAAATTCGCCCCCCACTCAGAGTTAAGATCTTGCTCTACTCAATCTTATATGCAATCTTAAATTCCCTCTCCCGAGTTCAATCCTTGATTCATAGATAGTATTCAATTGGTGATCAAGAAATCAAATAATTAAGCGCAAGATTGAATAAATAAATCAATATGATAAACTAATAAGAACAATTCAAGCTTCAAACTACAACGTTCATGCAGCACCCAAAATTGTAGAACTAATAAACTATGAGATTAAAAGAAAAGAAGAGAAGAAAAACTAGTTAGAAGCCTCCTCCAAGCCTAATGTTCTTGCCTCCGGTCGCAAAACTAACTCCTCTAAAAATGGTATTTAATGACTATTTATATGTGCAGGGAAAAGACCCAAACGAAATAACCAAGTCCAAGACCAAATAGGAGACAAAATACGCTTTAAAACCCCGGAACACGCTCGTTGTAGACCGTGCCTCGCGACCTCTAATGCGAGCCTCACCTCGCTGTTCACCAGGTGACGCGAGCTCTAACGCTCGCTTTCCACTGTGCGAAGCGAGATGTTTCGCGAGCAAAATTCCCTACTACGCTTGTTCTATTTCTACTTGGTTTCAATTCCATCTGCTTTGCCTAACATTTGCCAAATTCACGTTCTTGTCTTTCCTTTCCAACTCCTTTGCATTGTTTGTTTAATCATTGCTCAATTTACTGCTTAGTTTGACTTTATCACTTCTTAGATTTCTTCTTTGCTCACTATCATATTGTTGTAGAGCATGAATTAGACATTAAATATTTATTTTGCTCAAATTTCATCTCCAATGTACCTACACATAAAATAAACTCAATTAAGCACAACTATAGTATAGTTTAGCATTAAATCCCCAAAATGTAAGGTAAGTAATGCACTAAAATATATAATTATAGCCAAACATCGCAAGGCTCGCACTTTGTTGTTCACCGGTACCTTCTTGGATGAACTAGGTTCTTTCAGAGTGGTCTGAATTTTATAGTCACAAGCAGTCAAAGTGTTTGCCCAAAGTGATCCTTGCTTGTACCAACTTCCCATTTATTGATAGGTACCTTGAAGTGTGCGATTGAGTACAGCCGTGATAATGAACCCATAGGGTATGGCATGAGTTTTGATGCCAGTCAGAACCCTATCGAGAAGCTGGATGATAAATCCAGGCTAATTTATTTGTCTTTCACTGTCCAGACATTCCATAAGGACCAGGTCCATGAATGTGGCAATGTGCCGCCTTTCTGTCTAGGTAGCACAACTTTGTTAACAAATTCGAATAGCACTTTGTGGGGTGGCTTCATCTCATTTTTGTATATAGCTTTGGGCTGAAGCTCTTCTTCATTGTCACAAAACTTCCTTGTAATGGCAAGGGAGGTAGGGAGATTCTCTAGACTTGGCCATTTGAGTTTCTTGTAATCATTGTACCCTACAGTAGGCACACCTAAGATCTCTACCAATTCTTTGTCATCAAAACTCACTGTTACCCCTTTCACCACACTGGCGACTGCCATTTTTGATCTCACAGTTTGCCATGAACTCCATAATCTCAGTTCTGACAAGATTTCTATCCATCTGAAGAACCATGTCCTTCCAACCCTGCAGTTGTAACTTTTCCTGCAGCATCATCATGCCTTCCTCTTCCAAATTCCTGAGGAGTCTACCTTTCAAGATGGTTCGTTTCCCAAACTTAACCATCTTGTCTTTCTCGACATCAGATTCTTCTTCTTCTTCACTCCTTTCTTCTTCTTCCACTACTTTCACTTTTCTGGACTTCAAGGCAGACCTAGTTCTTTTAGCCAAGGTAGAGGGCCCTGCAGACTTTGTCTTTGAAATAGACTTCTTTGTGGAAGTCTTAATCTTCTTTTCCTTTGGAGTCATAACCTTCATTTCTTCGACCTCGTTTTCATCACGAAGAACCATGTCCATCTCCTTAATTTTAATTGCCTCAACATGCTTAACCACTTTCTTCTTTCCCTTTGCAGTAAATTTTCTCTTACTTTCTTCTAGGGCTTTTTCAAGTTCAGCCTCACTCTTCTTCTTCTGACTCCTTGTAGCTCATCCTCTTGTAGGAGGAGTCACTACAGGGATAGAAGAGGCAGTCTTTCGTTCCTTGTTTTCCCTCGTAGTGCTAGGAATTTTAACTCATGAACTCTTTTTCCTATTAGGATTGTAGCTGTCAGACACTCTTCTCAATAGGTCTTCGAGGGGTTCCTACACAGATGGAACAAGTTCTTGGAACCTCTTCCTCAACCTAACCAACCCCTCAGCAGCTTCGCCAGACCCATTCCCCCTTTTTCTCTCACACAATCTTCTTCTCCAGCAGATTCCTCACTCCATACTACCATAGCCCTAGTTTCTTCAGTCAAACCAATAGGAGTGGATGAATATTCAGCCACTTCTTTTCCCATTCCCCTCACATCGCCTCGAGCATCCTTACTCTCCTTTTCTTTTTTCCTTTTATTTTTACCACTAATTTTCTCAGACTCATTGGTCTATACCCCAGCCACAGTTCCTGCCAGAACAAATCTATTTTCTAGATTTACAGCAACCTTAGAGATTACTTCAGATGTAATTTTAGGGCCAGATGTTACCTGCTTTATTTCAGAAGAAACAGTTTCTTCCCCCTCAGTTGCAGACTTGAAAGAATCTTTAGATATTTGGGGTTCATTTGCCTAACCTGCCTTCAGTTGCTCATTGATTTTCTTGATTTGTTCTCCTCCAACAACTACTTTGCGAGCAAGCATCTTGAATCTTCCTTTCTTAGAGATAGGTGTGATTGAATGAGTGGGTATGGATTCTTTGGGTGGTGATGAGGTATTTTTAGAAATGTTAGCCATTGATGGTTAGAGGATGAGAGAAGATGATTATGTGTTTTTGGAAGATGAGAGAAGGCTAGAGAGAATTATTTGGCGGTTGTAAATTAGAAGTGAAGAGAGATGCTTTGATTGGGTAACGACAACTTTTGCAGAAGTTCGGGAGTCTAATCAAACTGGGAGTCAGTTAGAAGAGACATTGATAACTCTCCCTAGAATCTAGGCACTTATTGCATTTTTGGGACTCTTTTGGATGAAACTAGTTCATTTCCTAACGGATAAGCTCAAGGAGGTTAGGATCAAATGGGACTCTCCTTTTGAACATAATCCAAATATAATTATTTCAAAATACGCAGAGTAGAGAGTACGTACCATGTAATCTAGGGTTGTACATAATTTGGTAAATACCGAATTACTGTACCGAAACCGAAATTTTTGGTATTTGGTATTCGATATTTTGGTATTCGGTATGGTATTTGGTTTAAGATTTTAAAAAATATGGTATTAGGTATGGTATTTGGTATTTTAAAATAAAATACCGAAATACCGATACCGTACCGAAATATTCATTATATTACATAAAACACATATTATTAATTATAACATAAATATAAAAAAACTAAACTTTTACTTTATTTTATTCTCTAAGTTCATTAATTAACTCTAGGCAAGTAAGAAGACATTTCTAATGATCAAATTTATTCCTTTATGTGCAGTTTTCTCTCTTTAGATTGATATTTGCTGGTTTTGGACAAAACTTTTATCAACAAACATTTTTAGTTTTGAACTTTTGAGTACTTTAATTAAGAATATTATAGTCTATGACTCTATGCACTTGTTAGTATTGAAATCGAATAAACCGAAGTTACCGAACCGAATAAACCGAAACCGAAAGGAGAAAAACCAAATCATAACGAATTTAGTTAGGTACGGTATTGGTATTGCATTGTAAGAAACCGAATACCGAAAATACCGAACCGAAATAACTAAATATAGTACCATACCGACCGACGAACACCCCTAATATAATCTAGATGAACCAGGTTCTTCACTGAGAAATCTCTTATGTAAGTCTGAATTTTCCAAGAAAATAAAGATAATATCATTAGAGATTAATGAGACATTTTAGCACATGGAACAAGAGTATACTGATGAAAGTATGAGACTGAGCAAAATCTAATATAATTATGTACAAAAATTCACAGATTTTCTAACCAATTTTTTTGAGTTAGAATTGGTTTCTTTTAGGTGATCTTAATCATCCCTAATTCTAATATGTTCCTTTCAAAGTGATCTATACTTTGAGATTTTATGAAGATGTCAGCTATTTTCTTGTCAGTAGCACAAAATTCCACAGAGATCAAACTTTTTTCATAGTTGTCCCTCAAAAAGTGATGCCTAATATTTATGTGTTTAGTTATTTTATGATGAACCGGGTTCTTGGTCATACTAATTGCACTGGTGTTATCACAAAAGATGGGGATACAACCTACATCAATTCCAAAGTCCATTAATTATCGTTTGATCCACAACAATTGAGCACAACATGAGGCATCAACAACATGCTCAGCTTCAGCAGTAAATAAGGCCATAGATTTTGCTTCTTTTGTTTTTGCCCAAAACACAAGACATGCGCCAAGAAAGTGTGCCATACCTGAGGTGCTCTTTCTATCCGCAAGAAAACATGCATAATCAGCATTAGCATATCCCACTAAGTTGAAATTACTACCTTTGGGATACCATAGACAAAGGTTAGTGGTGCCTTTTAGGTATCTCAAGATCCTCTTGACAGAAGTCAAGTGAGACTCCTTTGGATTTGCCTGAAATCTAGCACAAAGGCCTACACTGAAAACAATGCTAGGTTTGCTAGCAGTGAGATATAACAAAGAGCCAATCATTCCCCTATACAACTTCTGATCAACAAATGAACCAGGTTCATCTACATCAAATTTTGTGGTTGTTGCTAGAAGAGTGTCAATTTCTTTGAAATCTTCTATTTTAAACCTTTTAAGAAACTCTTTCATATACTTCTGCTGATGGATCATAGTTCCATTTGAATTTTGTTTAATTTGTAAACCTAAAAAGAAATTAAGCTCACCCATCATACTCATTTCAAATTCACTCCCCATTAGTTTAGTAAATTCTTTACTTAACTTATAGTTACTCCAAAGATTATATCATCAACATATATTTGAACTACCAAGAGATCTTTACCTTTCTCTTTCAAGAATAAAGTATTGTCAATTGTACCTCTCTTTTAGCCATGCTCAAGCAAAACTTTTGATAATCTTTCATACCATGCTCTTGGAGCCTACTTAAGCCCATAAAGTGACTTAGAAATCTTGTACACATAATCAAGACATTCCTTGCTTTCAAAGCCCGGAGGGTGCTTGACAAAAACTTCTTCCTTTAGATAGCTATTGAGGAAGGTACTCTTGACATCCATCTGATGGAGAGTGAATTCCATATATGCAGCAAAGGCTATAAGGAGTCTAATAGCCTCCAATCTTGCAATGGGAGCAAAAGTCTCATTATAGTCTATGCCCTCCTCTTGACTATATCCTTGAACCACCAATCTTGCTTTGCTCCTAGTAACTGTTCCATCTTCGTCAAGTTTGTTTCTGAAGACCCATTTTGTGCCAATTACTGATATATCCTTGGGTCTTGGTACCAGATGCCAAACTTAACTTCTCTCAAATTGGTTGAGTTCATCTTGCATTGCATTCACCCAGTCTGCATCCTACAAAGCTTCAACAACATTTTTAGGTCCAATAAGAGATAAAAAGGCATCAAAAGCACAAAGATTCTTCAAAGAAGATATGGTTTTGATTTCAGAGGTTGGATCAGTAATTATGTTCTCAATGGGATGAGAACTTTGATACTTGTAAGGTTCACAACCAGCTAGTTTCCCTTAGATATTCCTTCAATATTTTGTTGCTGAGGAACAGGTTCATGGACAGGTTCCCTCGATGTTTGAGGATCAGTTCCTCTTTGTTTAGTTCTGCCTGTCAAGTTCCCCTAGGTGGAAGGACATGTTCCATCACATGTTCCTTCCATCTAGTGCAGCTTCAGTCTGGGCTGTGGTTTTATTTGAGTTTCTTACCAGCCCAATTGCTTCATCGTCATGTTCCTACCTCTCAGAAAGAATATTAGTTTCATCAAAAACTACATGTACACTTTCTTCTATACACATAGTTCTTTTGTAATAAATCTTATAAGCTTTACTATGTGAAGAATATCCCAAGAATACTCCCTCATCACTTCTGGGATCAAACTTACCTAGGGAGTCTTTACCACTATTGTGCACAAAGCACTTGCATCCAAATGCCCTAAGATGGGATATGTTTGGCTTTCTCCCTTTAAGTAACTCATAGGGAGTCTTATCAATAAAAGGTCTAGTCATCCACCCATTTATGATGTAACATGCAGTGTTCACAACTTCTGTCGAGAAACTATGGGGTAGTTTACTAGAAAGAAGCATAGTCCTAGTCATTTCTTCCAATGTCCTATTCTTTCTTTCAACTACTCCATTTTTTTGTGGAGTCCTAGGAGCAGAAAAATTATGATTTATGACATGCTCATCACAAAATTCAACAAATTTAACATTCTCAAATTCAGTACCATGATCAGACCTAATCGATGCAAGTTGATTACCTAGTTGTTTTTGAGTTTTTCTAACAAAAGAAGTGAACATGTCAAATGCTTCATCTTTGGATGTTAAAAATAATGTCTAAGTAAACGTAGAGTAATCATCAACAAACACCATCACATATCTCTTACCACCTCTGCTCAATGTTCTCATTGGTCCACAAAGATCCATATGGACCAGTTCCATCGTCCTGGTGGTGCTTGCCACTTTCTTGCTTTTGAAAGAGGATCTTACCTGCTTCCCCCTTGCACAAGCCTTACAAATTTTATCTTTCTTGAATTAATGTTAGGCAGCCCTATCACCAAGTCCTTGGAGACTAGTTTATTGAGTTGACTTAGACCGGCATGTCCAAGTCTCTTGTTCCAAAGGAGGGAATCATTATCCAACACACTTAAGCAAGTGAGTTCATTATCTGAAAGTGTGGACAGATCCACAACATATATGTTGTTCACTCTTTTTCCCTGCAAAACTATCTTGTCAGTGGTAAGATTAATCACAAAGCATTTTGTAAAGGTGAATGCTATCATGTTACCTCTATCACACAATTGTGATGCACTTAATAGACTGTATTTCAATCCATCTATCAAGTAGACGTTCTCAATTGAGTGACAATCAGTCTTACTTACTTTTCCAACCCCAATTATCTCACCTTTCTTCCCATTTCCAAAGGAGACATTACCCCCTTTAAGGTCCTCAAGTGAAAGGAACTGGTTCTTGCTTCCTGTCATGTGCTTTGAGTAGCCACTATCCATGTACCATATTTGGCTACTCCCCTTCACTTGGACCTGCAAAAGGAAATCAGGGGTTAGTCTTAGAAACCCAAACTAGTTTGGGTACCTTTCTATAGGCAAAATGATGAATCAAATTCTTTTTAGCCCAACTTGGTAGCCTATTCTTCCATTGAACAAATTCTTTGTTCTTTTGACTTGCCTTTTCTTTGGGAGTGCATTCGCTTTTATAGTGACCTATTTTACTACAGTGTGTGCAAATCTTGTTCTCGGGAAGTGTGAGGTACTTGCTTTTGGGATCCCACTTGGATGCCAGGATCTCAAAGCCAAGTCCACTTCTGTTGCTACTATGGTGTTCTTGTAGCCATGAAAGTGCATCGGAGGACCTGTTCCATTTACAAGTTCTGTCTAGCTCATGCTTGACCTTGCTTAGATCCTCCTTTAGGATTCTTTCCTGCTCATCCCTTTTATACAACTCATCTTTTATTTTCCCTACATTTTCTTCTAGAGTGAGTTGTGTGTGATTAGCTGTCTTTTTACCTGTTCCTAATTTCAGTTTTAGATTTTCAAATCTAAGTTCTAGGACAGTTGAGTCAAGTGCATAAACCTGGTTCTTCAACACAGTATTTTCACTTACAGTTTCACTAACCCTAAGTTCAGGTTTTTGCACTTAGACTTCAAAATCACACATTCTTTAGACAACTGTTCCTTTTCATTGTTTACATCCTCAAATTCATCAATTAGATCTAGAAGTAACTCAGATAACCTTTCTTTAGACAATAATTTAATCTTGTCTTTGAGATGAATTACACTTACCTCAGTTTCTCCAATGGCCATAAGTTCTTGTTCATCCTCTTCATCATCATCTGAGCTTTCATCTGAGCTTTCTCCCCAAGCAGCGACCATAGCGTTGGTTGATCCTTTGTTGTTACTTTTCGTGGGTTGAACCTGTTCCTTCTTCCTGTTCCTTCGTTCATATCTTTCCCTAAATGTTTCGTAGTTTGATTTAAAAAAATTGGTACACCATACATCGACAAGAAAATTATTGACTTTTTAAAATTTGAACATCCTTGGCATAATTCCTGGCTACGCCACTGAAGAAAGATACCGGATATTTAAGTAGACCCGAGAAGTTAACAAGGCAATAATGTAGAATAAAACTTACCATGTCTACATGAGAGCCCGAGTCAGAATTGTAACTTTATGAGTTCTGAATTTTAAAAAGACGATGTCAATTTAACTAATATGTGTACATATTTAACGGATTTTCTAATATAAATACATTGTTTGAGCAAAAAAGAATAAAATTTATTTGAATTTCCTATTTTACAATAAATAGCATACTTTTATAGCCAGAATTTCATGATATGCACAAGTTCTAAAAAGATTTCTTTCTTCTTTAAGCTCCGCCTCTGGTCAAACTTTATATAAGTTGAAACAAGAGAGTATTTGTTTCGAACTTTTTCTTTTCAAGCCTTTTAGTTAAATCCACCTTGAGATTTCGACGCTAGTTTAAGTGTCTTCAATAAAAAATGATTACCTAGCTATGTGAAAATAGGAGCCTAATTACCACTATTATAAATATTTACACCTGATTACCGAAACAAAATTATCCATTATCCAAGCTTCCCCATTTTCTCTCACTCTCTCTCTATTTCTCACGAATCTCTTCACAGAATTTTATTGCACGTCGATCATAACATCTTAGTTAACAAATCTTAGCATATTCTTGCACGTCGATCATAAATAAATAAAGAACTCGTTTGCATCGAATATTTCAGATATCGTCCTTTTGAGTATTTTGGCCACCATATGCTAACCTGGAAGCATTTATTGATTTACATCATGGCTGGATCTTAGTAATATACTTATATATTCCTTCCCTCACTTTAATTGATTTTTGGCCCTTTTTTTTTTGTGGTCCATGGTATCTAATTTTTTCAGATATCAAGAAAGAATTAATTTTTATTTTTTAAAATTTTTCTTTGAGTAAAGAGTCTCGGAGTATCTATTATATTTTTACTGAACAAAAAAAAGAGATAATAAAAGTTAATATGGTTAATTTATTGTTAGTTAATGTTAAAATATAAATTTTTTAATATGTGTGAAAATAACAAAAAAATCAATTAAAGTTGACCGGATGAAGTATTTGTTAATTGAAACGGTGTTTCTTAGTGTATATATATATATATATATATATATATATATATATATATATATATATATATATATATATATATGTATGTATGTATATGTATATATATATGACCCAACCGGTCATTTTAATTTTTAGAACCTCGTTCCCTAAAATAAAACTTCTCGTATGTGCTTTTAATGATTTATGACTTGCGGGGATGGTTGGTTCGGGATTTGGAAGTGTTTGGATTAAAATTGGAACACTTGGTTTCTTAAGTTGGCTTTAAAAGGCCAAGTGTGACTTCGGTTAACATTTTTGAGAAAACGATCCCTGAATAGAATTTTGAATCCAACAGCTCCGTATGGTGATTTTGGACTTAGGAGCATGTTCGGAATTTTATTTGGAAGTCCGTAATTAAATTAGGCTTGAAATGGCTAAAATAGGAATTTAAGTTTGGAAGTTTGACCGGGGAGTTGACTTTTTGATATCGGGGTCGGAATCCAGTTTTGAAAATTTACATAGCTCTGTTATGTCATTTATGACTTGTGTGCAAAATTTGAGGTCAATCAGACTTGAATTGATAGGTTTCGGTACATAATGTAGAAGTTGGAAATCTTAAGTTTCATTAAGCTTGAATTGGGGGATGATTCATGGTTTTAGCGTTGTTTGGTGTGATTTGAGGGTTCGACTAAGTTCGTATGATGTTTTGGGACTTGTTGGTATAATTGGTCGAGGTCCCGAGGAGCTCGGGTGAGTTCCGGAAGACTAACGGATCACTTTTGGCCCTTGGAACACTGGTGATAACTGCTGGTATTTTTTCTGATTTTCTTATACACGATCGCGTAGGTTGGTCTGCGATCGCGTAGAGTAATTTAGGCAGAGGTGGATTTGTTCTACGCGATCGCGTGAATGGGGTTGCGATCGCGTAAGGTTAATTTGGGCAGCTGGAAATTTGTTCATTGTTCCGCGATCGCGTAGGATTGGCCAGTGTGTGTATCGCGATCGTGTGTCATTGTTTGCGATCGCGTAGGGGAAATTTGAGAGGAAGCTGGGCCACGCGTTGTGCTACGCGATCGCGTGAAGAGGGATGCGATCGTGTAGAGTCGGAATCTAGTGCAGAACGATCGCGTGGAACCTGATGCGATCGCGTAGGGTTAATTTTTGGGCAGAAAAATATTTGTGCTACGCGATCGCGTAGAAGAAATCACTGGGCAGAGAGTTTAAGTTCTGAAAATGGGATTTCGTCCCATTTTCCATTTTTAACGATTTGGAGCTCGGATTTAGGTGAATTTTGAGAGATTTTCAGAGAAAACAACGGGGTAAGTGTTCTTAACTCAATATTGGTTAAATTACCCGAATCCATCACTATTTTTATCATTTAATTGGTGAATTGAGTTGGAAAAGTTTGAAAACCCTCTTGGATAGATTTGAGGATTTGAGGGCCGAATTGTTATCGAAATTTAGTGATTTTGATATGGGTAGACTCGTGGTTGAGCGGGCATTCATATTTCGTAACTTTCACCGAATTCCGAGACGTGGGCCCCATGAACGAATTTTTAATTAATTTCGGAATTTTTATTGAAAACATAGTATTTTCTTATAGAATTGATTCCAATAATTTTTAGTGATTGTATCAAATTATTTTGGCTAGATTCGAGCTAGACAGAATTGGATAATCGTAGAAAAGGCCTTCTAATGGATTAAATTGGAGCAAGACGAGGTACGTCTCTTGTCTAATCTTGTGAGGGAAAATTTTCTCATAGGTGATTAAAAATTAAATAATTATTGCTAATTGTGGGGGCTACGTACGCACGAGGTGACGAGAGTCCGTGCGTAACTACTATTAATGCTAAAGTCCGGGTAGTTTAGGACTCGAAGCATGAATTACTTGTGTAAATTATATTCTTTGTTTAATTATTATTTGGTGTGTGTGTGTATATATATATATATATATATATATATATATATATATATATATATATATATATATATATTGTGAATTGTTAGATAAAAATATTAAATGATGGAAATCTCATATACTTGCTTTTCTGTTTAAGTTAATTAATTGTAAAGAGAAATTATTTTTTCTCCCAAATTTATCTTATAATAAATATACTCTCCTTCCGAAGGTACATATGAAAATGTCCTCCTTTCTTGTGGAGCGGGCCGAACGCCTCGGCAGGATAGATGAATCTATGGATCGTACCGCACGTCGCTCGGCAGTATACACGACACTCTGGATCGGGTTGTATGTCCTCTACAGAAATCGTGCTTAATAATAATAATCACATGATACCTTAATAGCTTATTTCAGCTTGCGAAGCTAATTGATAAATTGGAGAATCCTTGCAATTTAATGAATTATTATGCTTGCTTGTTAAGGAATTAATTGTTATTACTGTAAATGAGATTAATTGATAAATTGGAAATTATTTGAATTGAAGAAATTTAATTAATATATTGAGAATTGTTACATTTGAAGGAATTTGATTATTTCTGATGGTTAAATAAATTGTGAATCATGCTGATTTAGATATTCTAGTTGTATTTCAATTATTATTATTGACCGATAGTGAGTGTCAAAGTCGGCCATCTCATCTCTATCACTTCGATATTAGGCTTGATACTTACTGGGTACACGTTGTTTACGTACTCATACTACACTTGCTGCACTTTTTGTGTAGGACCTGAGGCAAGTACTAGTGGGGGACCTATCGTCTTACACCCACGTTATCCAGGGGCATAGTGGTGAGCTGCCTTTCTGAGCCGTTCTACAGCTACCGGTGTCTCTCCTTGTATTTTTGATTCTGTCTATTTTTATTTCACACAGTATTAGAAGTTTTGTATAATCTACTAGATGCTCATACACTTGTGACACCAGGTCTTGGCACACACATTGGTAGAATTTGGTATTTATATTTTTCTTGGATTTAAATTTTATCGATATATGTTTAATTTATTAGTTGGCTTGCCTAGCTATAGTGTTGGGCGCCATCACGACCTATAGGTGGAATTGGGTCATCTCAATATGGTATCAGAGCACTAGTTTCACGTAGGTCTCACAAGTTATGAGCAGGTCTAATAGAGTTTTGCGGATCGGTACGGAGACGTCTGTACTTATCTTCGAGAGGCTATAGGGTGTTAGGAAACTACCTTTCTTCATATTCCCTCGTGCAATTAATGTAGTAATGAATATCCTTCTCTTATTCTCTCACAGATGATGAGAACGCGCTCGAATGAGGTTCCAGACCAGGGAAGAGCTACTCCCCCAGTTGGCTAGAGGGCGAGGATGTCCCAGGACTGTTCCAGTTATGCCCCCAGTGGGTCCAACAGAGAACCCCATTATTGAGGAACAGGATGAGGTGCCTGTGGCAGAGCCAGCTCCGGTGGATTTCACATTTGCTCCGGGATTTCAGGATGTCATGGGTCATATGCTGCGGTTCATGGACAATATGACTCAGGCCGGTTTATTTCCGGTAGACCCAACTATATTTCAGGCGGGCGGGGGAGCACAGACCCCTACTGCGCAGGCTCATGGACAGGCAGCTGTTGTATATCAGACCCAGGGTGTACTACCCGTGGGTGGAGCCCAGCCAATGACAGCAGCTACACCTAAGCCCAGGCCAGCTGTAGTCGCCGATCCTTAGAAACTATTGGACCGATGGACTAGACTACATCCTCTTGCCTTTGGGGGTGAGCGACATGAGGATCCACAGGACTTCATTGATCGTTGCAGGGACAGACAGCACAACATGAGGATATTGGAATCTCATGGGGTTAACTTCGCTACTTTTCAGATAGAGGGCAAGGCCCGAAGATGGTGGCAGTCTTATGTTCTCGGCAGACCACCAGATTCTCCACCCATGACTTGGGATAGGTTCACCCGTATCTTCCTGGACAGGTATATTCCACCCTCCCAGAGGGAAGAGTTACGGTTTCAGTTTGAGCAGCTCCAGCAGGGTTAGATGTCAGTGACTGATTATGAGGCGAGGTTCTCTGAATTATCTCGCCATGCACTTATGATACTCCCTACTAAGGCGGAGAGAGTGCGGAGGTTTGTAGCTGGTTTACATACTGGTATTCAGGCCACTATGGCTCGAGAGGTTGAGATAGGTACTTCTTATGAGCTAGTTGTGGAGATATCCCGCAGGATTGAAGGTGTACGTCAGCGGAGCCGAGAGCAGATTATGAGAGATAAAAGGTTTAGGTACTCTGGAGAGTTCAGAGGTGCCCCGTCTGGGGGCAGAGGTCAGTTTGTGAGAGGGCAGTCCAGCAGGCCCCCATATCCAGCACCACCACCTCCTCGAGGTGCTCTAGTGCGACCTTATCTCAGTGCTATACCAGAGAGTTCTTACCGCCCACCAGCTATTCAGGGTCCTCCCAGTGGGTATTCAGTTCCCCAGGGACAGACACTTAGTCAGCAGCCCATTGCACCGAAGAGTTGTTACGAGTGCGGGGATCTCAGTCATATGTGGAGGTTTTTCCCCTGGCTTCGGGGTAGACCAGTACAGCAAGGTCAGAAGCCTATGCTTACCGGACCAGTTGCTCCACCAGTAGTCCGACCACCAAGAGGTGGAGGACAGGTGGGTAGGGGTCATCCTAGAGGTGGAGGTCAGCCAGGCGGAGGCCAGCCAGTTGGCGCTTCAGCTCGGTTCTATGCTTTTCCGGATAGACCAGATGCGGAGGCCTCAGATGCTGTGATTACAGGTATTATTTCTATTTGCGGCAAGGATGCCTCAGTATTATTTGATCCAGAATCCATGTATTCATATGTGGCATCTCTATTTGCTCCATTCCTGGGTGTTTCTCGTGAGTCCTTGAGTACTCCCGTTTATGTGTCCACTCCTGTAGGCGATTATGTTATTGTGAACCGGATCTACCGGTCTTGTATTATTACATTATGTGATTATAAAACTAGAGCATATCTCTTATTGCTCGAGATAGCCAATTTTGAAATTATTCTGGGTATGGACTGGTTATCCCCATATCATGTTATTCTAGATTGTCATGCCAAAACTGTTACCTTGGCTATTCCATCTTTGCCTAGGCTGGAGTAGAAGGGTTCGTCGGTTAGTTCATTTAATCGGGTTATTTCTTTTATAAAGGCTCAACACATGGTTGAGAAGGGTTGTTTAACTTATCTAGCTTATGTTCGGGATACCACCGCAGAGACTCCGGCTAATGATTCAGTGCCTGTAGTTCGGGAGTTCTCCGATGTATTTCCTTCAGATCTTCCAGGTATGCCACCTGATCGTGATATTGATTTCTGTATTGACTTGGCTCCAGATACTCAACCTATATCTATTCCTCCGTATCGCATGGCTCCGAAAGAATTGAAAGAATTAAAAGAACAGCTTGAGGAGTTACTAGCTAAAGGGTTCGTCAGACCGAGTGTATCGCCTTGGGGTGCACCGATATTATTTGTGAAGAAGAAGGATGGCACAATACGAATGTGTATTGATTATCGCCAATTGAACAAAGTTACTATTAACAACAAGCACCTATTGCCGCGTATCGATGACTTATTTGACCAGTTGTACGGTGTAGGGTGTTCTCTAAGATCGACTTGAGGTCAGGGTATCATCAGTTGAAGATTCGATATTCGGATGTTCCGAAAACTGCTTTCCGTACTAGATATGGTCATTATGAGTTTCTGGTAATGTCTTTCGGTTTAACTAATGCCCCAGCAATGTTTATGGATTTGATGAACAGGGTATTCAGGCCATATATTGATTCATTTGTCATTGTCTTCATTGATGACATTTTGATCTACTCGCGTAGTAAGGAGAAGCACGTGCAGCATATGAGAGTAGTACTTCAGACATTGCGGGAACAAAAGTTATATGCTAAGTTCTCCAAATGTGAGTTCCGGCTAGAGTCTGTAGCATTTTTGGGGCATATTGTATTGGGTGATAGTATTAAGGTTGATCCCAAAAAGATTGAGGTAGTTCAGAATTGGCATCGTCCCACTTCGACGACTGAAATCAGGAGTTTTCTGGGTTTAGCAGGTTATTATCGTTGATTCGTGGAGGGTTTTTCATCTATTGCAGCGCCTTTGACCAAATTAACCCAGAAGGGTGATCCGTTCCGATGTTCCGATGGTCCGATAATTGTGAGGTGAGCTTTTAGAAGCTCAAGACAGCATTGACTACAGCACCAGTGTTAGTGTTGCCTTCCAGCTCGGGGATGTATACAATGTATTGTGATGCTTCACGTGTTGGTTTGGATTGTGTATTAATGCAGGAAGGGCGAGTCATTGCTTATGCTTTACGCCAGTTGAGCCCCACGAAAGGAATTATCCGGTACATGATTTGGAGTTAGCTGCGATTGTTCACGCTCTTAAGATTTTGAGGCATTATCTTTATGGGGTGTCCTGTGAAGTTTATACTGATCATCGCAGTTTGCAGCATTTGTTCAAGCAGAGGGACCTAAATTTGAGGCAGCGCAGATGGCTGGAATTACTGAAAGATTATGATATTACTATCCTATATCATCCGGGTAAAGAAAATATAGTTGCAGATGCCTTGAGTAGAAAGGCAGAGAGTATGGGTAGTTTGGCTTTCATTTCAGCAGAAGAGAGGCCATTGGCTTTGGATCCAGTCCTTGGCCAACAGACTTATGCGACTGGATATTTCAAATCCCAGCCGAGTTCTTGCATGTGTTGTAGCTCAGTCTTCACTATTTGAACAGATCAAGGCTCGTCAGTATGATGATCCACACTTGATGGTTCTTCGAGAAACGGTACTACAATGTGGTGCCAAGGAAGTTACTATTGGAGCGGATGGTATTCTGCGACTCCAGGATCGTCTATGTGTTCCTAATGTAGATGGACTGAGGAAAAAGATCCTAGAGGAGGCACACAGTTCTCGGTATTCTATTCACCCAGGTGCTACGAAGATGTATCGTGATTTGAGGCAACATTACTGGTGGAGACAAATGAAAAAGGACATAGTTGAGTATGTAGCTAGGTGTCTAAATTGCCAACAAGTTAAATATGAGCACCAGAGGCTAGGAGGCCTACTTCAGCAGATGACTATACCAGAATGGAAATGGGAACGCATCACTATGGACTTTGTAGTTGGGTTGTCGCGGACCTTGCAGAAGTTTGATGCAGTTTGGGTCATTGTTGACAGGTTGACCAAGTTGGCACATTTTATTCCTATTGTGACTACGTATACTTCAGAGAGATTGGCCCAAATTTATATTCAGGATATAGTTCGGTTGCACGGCGTGCCAATTTCCATCATATCAGATAGAGTCCCTCAGTTTACTTCACATTTCTGGAGAGCAGTACAGAGTGAGTTGGGGACCCATGTAGAGCTCAGCACAACCTTTCATCCGCAGACCGACGAGCAGTCAGAGCGGACAATTCAAATTTTGGATGATATGCTCAGGGCATGTGTGATTGACTTTGGAGTTCAGTGGGATCGTTTACTTCCTTTGGCCAAGTTTTCTTATAATAACAGTTACCAATCCAGTATCGAGATGTCCATTTGAGGCTTTATATGGTCGTCGATGCCATTCACCTATCGGATGATTTGAGCCCGGTGAGGCTAAGTTATATGGTACTGATTTGGTAAAGGATGTCTTGGAAAAGGTAAAGTTGATTCAGGAGCGACTTCGTACATCACAGTCCAGACAGAAGAGTTACGCGGATCAGAAAGCACGTGATTTATCATTTATGGTAGGTGAAAAAGTTCTCTTGAAGGTTTCGCCGATGAAGGAAATTATGAGATTCAGTAAGAAGGGCAAGTTGAGCCCAAGGTTTACAGGCCCCTTTGAGGTGTTGAGACGAGTTGGGGAAGTTACTTATGAGCTTGCATTGCCTCCCAGTCTATCGGGAGTTCATCCGGTTTTCCATGTATCTATGCTCCGGAAGTATCATGCTGACCTGTCACATGTGTTGGACTTTAGCACAATTCAGCTAAATAATAGTTTGGGCTATGAAGAAGAACCAGTTGCCATTGTTTATAAACAGGTTCGCCAGTTGAGGTGCAAGAGGATTTCTACAGTAAAAGTCCAGTGGAGGGGACAACCAGTCGAGGAAGTGACTTGGGAGGCCGAGGAAGATATGCGGAGTAGATATCCACACTTATTCAGCACTCAGGGTACAATTCTAAACCCGTTCGAGGACGAACGTTTGTTTAAGAGGTGAAGAATGTAATTACCCAACCGGTCATTTTAACTTTTAGAACCTCGTTCCCTAAAATAAAACTTCTTGTACGTGCTTTTAATAATTTATGACTTGCGGGGATGATTGGCTCGGGATTTGGAAGTGTTTGGGTTAAAATCTGAACGCTTGGTTCCTTAAGTTGGCTTTAAGAGGCCAAGTGTGACTTCGGTCAATATTTTTGAGAAAACGACCCCTGAATAGAATTTTGACGATACCAACAGCTCCGTATGGTAATTTTGGACTTAGGAGCGTGTTCGAAATTTTATTTGGAAGTCTGTAGTTAAATTAGGCTTGAAATGGCTAAAATAGGAATTTAAGTTTGGAAGTTTGATCGGGGAGTTGACTTTTTGATATCGGGGTCGGAATCCAGTTCCGAAAATTTATATAGCTCTGTTATGTCATTTATGACATGTGTGCAAAATTTGAGGTCAATCAGACTTGAATTGATAGGTTTCGATACATAATGTAGAAGTTGAAAATCTTAAGTTTCATTAAGCTTGAATTGGGGATGATTCGTGGTTTTAGCGTTGTTTGGTGTGATTTGAGGGTTTGACTAAGTTCGTATGATGTTTTGGGACTTGTTGGTATAATTGGTCGAGGTCCCGAGGGGCTCAGATGAGTTTCGTATGACTAACGAATCACTTTTGGCCTTTGGAACACTTCTGATAACTGCTGGTATTTTCTTGTGATTTCCTTATACGCGATCGCGTAGAGTAATTTAGGCAGAGGTGGATTTGTTCTACGTGATCGCGTGAATGGGGTTGTGATTGCGTAGGATTAATTTGGGCAGCTGGGAATTTGTTCACTGCGATCGCGTGGACACGTCCGCAATCGCGTAGGAATGGCCAGTGTGTGTATCGCGATCGCGTGTCATTATTTGCGATCGCGTAGGGAAAATTTGAGAGGAAGCTGGGCCACGCGTTGTGCTAAGCGATCGCGTGAATAGGGATGCAATCGCGTAGAGTCGGAACCTGGTGCATCGTGTTCGCATGGAACCTGATGCAATCGCGTAGGGTTAATGTTTGGGCAGAAAAAGATTTGTGCTACGCGATCGCGTGAGGAAGTTCGCGATCGCGTAGAAGAAATCACTGGGTAGAGAGTTTAAGTTCTGAAAATAACGATTTGAAGCTCGGATTTAGGCGATTTTTGGGAGATTTTCAGAGAAAACAACGGGGTAAGTGTTCTTAACTCAATATTGGTTAAATTACCCGAATCCATCATTATTTTTATCATTTAGTTGGTGAATTGAGTTGGAAATGTTTGAAAACCCTCTTGGATCGATTTGAGGATTTGAGGGCCGAATTGTTATCGGAATATAGTGATTTTGGTATGAGTAGACTCGTTGTTGAGCGGGCATTCATATTTTGCAACTTTCGCCAGATTCCCAGATATGGGCCCCACAGACAAATTTTTAATTAATTTCGGAATTTTTATTGAAAATATAGTATTTTCTTATAGAATTGATTCCAATAATTTTTAGTGATTGTATCGAATTATTTTGGTTAGATTCAAGCCAGAGAAAGTTGGGTAATCGTGAAAAAGGCCTTCTAGTGGATTAAATTAGAGCAAGACGATGTAAGTCTCTTGTCTAATCTTGTGAGGGGGAAATTTCCTCATAGGTGATTAAAAATTAAGTAATTGTTGCTAATTGTGGGGGCTACGTACGCACGAGGTGACGAGAGTTCGTGCGTAGCTCCTATTAATGCTAAAGTCCGGGTAGTTTAGGACTCGAAGCATGAATTACTTGTGTAAATTATATTCTTTGTTTAATTAATATTATTTGGTATATATATATATATATATATATATATATATATATATATATATATATATATATATATATATATATATATATATATATATATATATATTGTGAATTGTTAGATAAAAATATTAAAGGATGGAAATCTCATATACTTGATTTTCTATTTAAGTTAATTAATTGTTAAGAGAAATTGTTCTTCCTCCCTAATTTATCTTATAATAAATATACTCTCCCTTCGGAGGTACATAAGAAAATGTCCTCATTTTTTGTGGAGCGGGCCGAACGCCTCGGAAGGATAGATGCATCCATGATCGTGCCGCACATCCCTCGGCAGTGTACACGACACTCTGGATCGGGCCGTATGTCCTCAACAGAAATCGTGCTTAATAATAATAATCACATGATACCTTAATAGCTTATTTCAGCTTGCGAAGCTAATTGATAAATTGGAGAATCCTTGAAATTTAATGAATTATTATGCTTGCTTGTTAAGGATTTAATTGTTATTCCTGTAAATGAGATTAATTGATAAATTAGAAATTATTTGAATTGAAGGAATTTAATTAATATATTGAGAATTGTTGCATTTGAAGGAATTTGATTATTTCTGCTGGTTAAATAAATTATTGTAAATTTTGTGAATCATGCTGATTTAGATATTCTAGTTGTATTTCAATTATTATTATTGACCCATAGTGAGTGTCAAAGTCGGTCATTTCGTCTCGACCTCTTCGAGATTAGGCTTGATACTTACTGGGTACACGTTATTTACGTACTCATACTACACTTGCTGCACTTTTTGTACAGGACCTGAGGCAAGTACTAGTGGGGGACCTATCATCTTACACCCACGTTATCTAGAGGCATAGTGGTGAGGAGCCGTTCTGCAGCTACCAGTGTCTCTCCTTGTATTTTTCATTCTGTCTATTTTTATTTCACATAGTATTAGAAGTTTTGTATAATCTACTAGATGCTCATACACTTGTGACACCAGGTCTTGGCACACACATTGGTAGAATTTGGTATTTATATTTTTCTTAGATTTAAATTTTATCGATATATGTTTAATTTATTAGTTGGCTTGTCTAGCTATAGTGTTGGGCGCCATCACGATCTATAGGTGAAACTGGGTCGTGTCATATGTATATATACTAATTCCAATTGCTTAGGGTTTCGCATTTATTGTCTTTCTGCTGTAAATAAAAAATTATACAAATTGCTAAATTGATTTAATAATATTTGGATCGATTTCCATGTGAACGCAAATAAATTTTGTGGGAGAAACCTAGTGGCGTGTGGAATAGTTTAATCCACGTTATAAATTCTTAATTCCCATCCCAAATGTCTATTTATAGTTGAAAACATTATCCTCTCAACAACAATTCCAACACAACTATTATTTCAATCTTAACTTTCTGCCTTCTAACTCTTTCAATTTCATCCTTCCCATTTTGTATACCTCATGGCCGGAGGATCAAATAACATCAATAATAACGTCTCAATCCCGAGCAAGTTGGTGTCCGTCGAAGAACCAAGAATAAGGATTAAGGTGGAGTCTCCAACATCAGAATTTTATGTTGAAGTAAGAGAAAAAAGTAGAGTGAGAGAATTAATGAAGATTATTATAAAGGTATGGGGAGATGAATACATGAATCTTTATCACAAGTCTACAAAAATGAAGAGTGATCAATTTCTATCTGCTTATAATATCAAAGATGGATCTATTGTCAAAGTTAAAATTTTTGCTGAACCTCCTAATGAGGAGCTAGTGAGTGTTGTCAAACTTCCTAAGAGAGATTGCACAAGCAGCTTCAAGTTAATGGAGAATAACACAAAATTAAGTAGGTTTTCTTTGGCTTCATTGTGTTTTCTGAGGGGTATGCCTGAATGCCTCTCTAGTTTTGTGTAATTTATTTATTGTTCCAAACTGATTCTAACAATGATTATTAAAAGAATGTAACTTGCTTCATTTGTTTGTATGAATAAATATTCCATTGATATATACTCTTTCAAGTTATTCTTTTTCTTCCTTGAAATGTTCAGGAAAGAAAGATACCGGAGATTTAATTGCTTGTACGATCATTCAACTAAAGAAAATTGTTCTTTAAAGTTTTTTATTTTTTCTTCTTAAAATTTGTAATAGAAAAGTCCCTCAAATTTCTAATCCCTAATGGAGCTTCTGTTATGTTAAAAAGAGGTAGCTGGTCGGATCAAGAGCAGGTCAGTAAAATGCTTGTAATGGGTGTTTTTTTTTAACGTTTGGCTTCAAAAAAAAATATTGCCACATCAGCCAAGTTGCCGAAAATACCACCTGAGTGTTGTTTTAGTGGCATTCTATGTGAAATGACAAGAGTTGAGTGACTTTCTATGTGAAATAACGAGAGTTTGAGTGATTTTTATGTTAGAAGCTAAAGAAAAGTGATTTTTATGTGAAATGGTAAGAGTTAGTGACTTTTTGTTACAAACTAAAAAAAAAACTTTCGTGCACAATTTTTATGGAATTTTTTCTTTCCTATATAATATTTGAAATTTATTTATCAAAATTGTTCTAATTTTGTATATTACCCCGTCCTAAACAAAGATTACTTATAAATTATATACAATCCATTATTAATGCCTTAAATTAGGGGATTTAGTTACATCATTTTCCTATTTTCTCTCCATACCTCTTTCAACAAGCATTTTCCTTTCCAAATTCAATCAAACAGAGGACCGCGAGAACCATATGAGATAAAATCTACTAACATATTTTGACCAGCAGTTTGTTCCCCTTTCAAGAAATGTAGGAAAAATTAAAATAAAAAAGAAATATTAGAACAGGTAAAGACACTGATGAAAATATTTACCACATCTCCAAACATTTCAAGAAATTGTATGTACAAGTGATAAGCGAAATTTGGCATTGAACTCTTTGAAGGTGATTGGCTTTTCCATTGAATGGTTCTGTTGAAGCATTGTACTACTGTCCAAAGTTGGATGAAATGAGTAGGATGAAAATCCTCCTCGACGATGAGCAATAAAGAGTTTTTAGTATTCAAGTGTTTGACTCTCCACCATTGACAGTCATTAAAGAGTTTTGAAGCTTTGAATTCGAATTTGGGTTTTCAAAAATCATTATTTGTTTGGATTGGGTGTTGTTGCAAACAATTGGGAATATTGTTTGGAGTTTATATCTCAATTTTGAGGGTGTTTGGTGAAGCTTAGACTTGATTTTGGCTAAATTTCAGATTGAAACTCGTCGAAGAAGAAGAAGAAGAAGAAGAAGAAGAAGAAGACATGACATACCATATACTTACGAAATTATAGCAAAGTTGTAGTATAATTGTATGTAAATTGTATTCCGTTGTAGTTATATATTTTGTTTTATTCGAATATTGTATGAAAGTTGAAAAATAATTGTATAATGTATGAATCGTTGTATAAAATTTGTATTTAAGTTATCAATACTATCTTTTTGCATAAAGTTATTGATATGTATCAAAATTTGTCTAAAGATTTTACGAGGTTAATAACTATCGTGCGAAGCTAGTAAAATATTATGCTTCACTTGATTGGTTAACTTACCCAATACACTAATCTATCACAAATTAAGGAAACCTATTTAAATCAATACTAAAATGGATACATCGTACTTACAATTAATATTATATAATTTGATGGTACAATAACATACAAATTTAAAAACAAATTTCGTACAAATTAAATACAATTGATATATCTACAATAACATACATACTCAAAATAAATTTCATGCAACTAATTATATAGTATACACTTATTTATAACTTATCTACAAGTCATACATTATTTTTACCTAGTTAAAATACATCTACAACAGCATACAACTTAAATATAATTTTCATATAAATTTTATACAATATGTCTTTTCGTATATTTTGTATCTGATTTGTATATATTTTAAATGTAGTGTGTGTTTCTTCCTCTCTAATTTTTCAATCAAAACTTTCTCTCTTAATACAATTTTGATACATATCAATTACTTTATGTAAAAAGATTGTATTGATAACTTAAATATAAATTTTATACAACGATTCATACATTATACAACTATTTTTCAACTTTCATACAACATTCAAATAAAAAATATATATATAACTATAACAGAATATAATTTACATACAATTATACTACAACTTTACTATAATTTCGTAAGTATATGGTATGTCATGTGTTCTTCTTCTTCTTCTTCTTCTTCTTCTTCTTCTTCTTCTTCTTCTTCTTCGAGTTTCAATCTGAAATTCAACCAAAATCAAGTCTATTCTTCACCAAACATCCTCAAAATTGAGATATAAACTCCAAACAATATTCTCAATTATTTACAATAACACTCCAATCCAAACAAATAATAATTTTTGAAAACCCAAATTCAATTTCAAAACTTCAAAACTTTTTAATGGCTGTCAATGGTGGAGAGTCAAACACCTTCAAAATTTATTGATTGACAATTTCAATTTGAACACCAATTGTGCAACATGAAAGAAAATTGCTAAGTTAAAACTCTATAGTAAAACGATTGAAATCCATTGATGAATTCCATTAAAAATATATACAACATGAAAGGATAAAAAATAGAGGACATCAGAGGAAGAAAAATTAGAGAAAGAACAGAGAATGAGAGATTGAGAGACAAAGAGTGAGAGAGAGAGAGAGAGAGAGAGAGAGAGAGAGAGAGAGAGTGCACGAGGGAGAGAGAATAAGGATGAGAAATAATTGATTCCTTATTCAATTCCTAATATAAATGGATACTCATTTAATTATTAAAGTGTATATAATTGGTAAATTGTATATGCCTATGTAATTAAATTAAAACTTGAGTAAGGAAGATAATAAAGTTTTAAATATTGTATAGGAAGGTAAAATTTTATTAGTTGAGTGACAGCCTTAGATTCATAAGTTAACAAGGCAATAATGTAGAACAAAACTTATCATGTCTATGTGAGAGGTGGAGCTAGAATTTTAATTTTGTGGGTTCCAGATTGTAGAAAAACGACTTCAAGTGTTAATAATTGAGTTCTAAATTTAATATGTCTATATAATTAATGAATTTTTCTAATATAAATACATTATTTGAGCAAAAGTTACTGTGTTCGACCGAACACATATCTGAAACCTCTGGCTCCGCCCCTGCATGTCTAACAGGAATCATCTAAAAATAATGAAAGGTTAAGAAATGATTTTCAGTTGACTCTTGTTTTTTGTCCTTTTACTATGGCGATACACTCAAACATCTTTATAACAGTCTTGTTTGTTCCGAATATTTTTAGATGTTATAACGAAGTACTCTTATAGAGAACATATATTATAACATAACATAAAAATTGATTCCGAAAAAATTTGATTTTTATAGTGAAGTGTTGTTATACAGGGATGATGTTATAGAAAGGTTTATATGTAGTAAGAAATATATTGAACGTGTCAAAAAGTTTAGAGTATACACAAAGGAATGCCAACCGTCTTCTCAACATCTTCCATAAGTTTAATAAATTTGCACAAATTCTTTGTAATAAAGTAATTTAACTACTAATAATTCCCATCTTAAACCTACCATTCCAAACTGTACTCGAGTGGTTGAAGGCATTGTTTGACTTCGCTTAATTTTTTGTCTTATTTACTTATTTATTGTTTTATTTTTTTATTACAAAAAACTTAAAGTTTCCAACAGTCATAACCTTATTCACTATTGTCAGAAATCTTCTGGAAACTAAATCGGGACCATAAGCAGTATTTATTGTGTAATTGGGTGAACATTTAATTAGAGTTTCTTTCTCTATTCGTCCCTAATCTTTTATTCCTCTATTGTCGTGCTGGTTAATTTTGAGATCGTATGGTGTCAAATTCTTGATAGGAACAACCAAAACATAGGCTTCAATTTAATTACCTTCTTTAAGAACATATTTAACATGTTACATCCCCATTTCATTTTATATGATATTCTATTAATTCTTTCCAAAAAGAATATCACATTTACATATTTAAAAATAATTTAATTTTAAACTTTTTATTTTATCTTTAATAGAATATTTTATAGCCATAAATTTATAGTATGTTTAAGATCCTAAGTTTCAAAATTATTCTTTTTTTTCTTAAATTTTATGTCCAGTCAAACTACACCACATAAATTAAAATAATCGAATACTTTATTTGAATTTTTTTCTTTTCAATCTCTTTGCCTTTATCCAACTTGAGATTTCTATACCAATTCTAGTGCCTTCAACAAAAAATTAACACATGATTTCTTTCAACAAAATTAATCTTGAAGTGGTTTAAAAAGGAACAGATTTACCCAGTTAGTTACCCCTTTAAACAGGTGACTTGTCCCTTTGTATATCATAATAATAGTAATAGTTTTGCTACAATGCAGAATGGAGGTAGGTGATATTTATAATTACAGAACAAATTATCCACTATCAAATCAAATAACTATCACGAGAAATTTTATTTTGAGTGAGACTCAACTAACAAAACTTGTATAAGGCACCTCTAACTATTGGACATGTGGAAAAGTGGGTCCCATGATACCTTTTTTTTTTTTTTTCAAACAAACAAGTTTACTATATTATATAATAATAACTCTCAAAGAGTCAAATGATGCAACTGCATCGTTTACAATCCAACTAGGAAAAGTAAAAACCCAATTAATTCTATGTAATAGCGAAATAAAACACTTGGCTAAATTATGTGCTAAGACATTCCAAGATCTAAGAATATATTCAATATTTATATCTTCAAAGAAATTATCATCTTCGAGATATCTTCACAAGTAGTTTCTATCTCCCCATGAGACCACTATCCTTTTTCTTATCATATCCACCACATTCTTTGCATATGATAGAATATGCACCTTTGACCATCCATTTTCTGTAGCTTTTTCCAGAGCTTCATGAATTGCTAGTGCTTCAGCAGTAATGGCTTTCCCAACAAATTGAATTGGGGTGCCAAAGGCTTGAAGCAAATGACCATAGCTATCCATAGCCGCCACTCCAATGCTCGCCATCTTCAGAACAGTCAGATGTGTGGGAAGGAGAAGAAATAGTAAACATAGAATTTTCATATTCATGAAAATCAAGAAGTGCTTTGTTTACAATTTCATTAGGTTCACATATATCCCCATTAAAACTCAACAAATTTCTAGCCTTTCAAATTTGCCACATAATTGAAATGCTTAGTTTAACAATTTCAATAGAATCAGGATATTTATTAGCATTAATGAAAACATCATACGACCACGCAGCAAAATCTAAAGTATATTCTAAGTTAGGCCAATTAATAGGACTTAATTTCCAAACTATCTGAGCTTTATGATATCTAAAGAGCATATGATCAAAGAATCGAGTATCAAATATTTTAATTAACACATTCAGCTCAAACTACAATATACTACGCTACAAACTTAGCATTGCATCACTAAAAAAATACTCTACAATTTTACATCATAGCAAAAATAAAGTACACATAAGAATTCAAAACAGAACATCAGATCACCACAAAAGAAAAGGTCTTCAAACCCAAAGAAATTCAAAGATGTACCCAAGCAGTAATACCAAAATAAAAAGATAACTGTTAAGTTGAGTTTATAGTGCACACTAGTGTGATGTCCAAGTTAATCAAATTCAACCAAACTATTTATCATATAATCGTATTACATAGGAACCAGAAAGCATAGAAATTTAAAAATAAGTGATTCTTTCACAAAAGTATTGAACGCATTATTTTTTCTCTCCCAAAATTTCAGGAGAAAAAATTCAGTTAGTCTTCTTTTTGAATTCTTGAATCCTTTACTCGATCCCCTTTTTGAATTTTTTTGACAAATTGAGGAGAAGATAATTAAGAAGTGAGGAAGAGAGAGAACTCTGGGAAAAAAAGGAAGAGAAAGAACTAAAAATGACTGATTTTTGTTATGCATTCAGTAAAAATAGGTAAAAAGTTGAGAAAGTGACGGTGAAATGGGGAGGAAATGATCAAAATAGCCCTTAATGTATTGGGGTTGGTTTATCTTGCTCCTTGATATATACCCCTTAACGGGTACATTCCTTAATGTTTGGAAAAAGTGGACATGTTTCGTCTTCAACCCCAAAAACTAACAGATTTTCAAAAAGGTCAAATGGTCTAGCGGCCACTTAAACTTGCATCACTTTGTAAAACCGATATATGAACTTTTGGGTTTTCCATTTGAATACTTCTACTTGAGGAAATGATTATTAATAAACACCTTTGACCGCTGACTATGCTTATATGACAGTATTATAGCTGATGTAGTCAATTGCGTGTTAATCACGGGTATAAAACGCGTGAATACGATAAAATTTAACTATAGAAAAATAAAAATAGATCCAGCTCTATTGATTCCTCCTCGTACCCTTACCCCCTTCCCCTTCCTTTTCTTCACTCATGTTCCTTTCTCCCCCTCATTAATTGTCGCCCCCTAATCCCCCCCCCCCCCCCCTCCCCCCTCCATTTCTCTTCTTCTTCCTTTTCCCTCTCTTTCCCCTTTATTCCAAATTAAGTCCATAAAAAAATTGATAAATCACACTCCAAAGCTCCATTTTAAACCGTCATATTTGTCTATTCTTCAGTTTTTCACTATCAATCACAGTCCAAAGTTCCGTATTAGAGAAAAGTCTACACCCATTATCATAAAGGCAAACTCATCAGATCAAGAAATATGGAAAAACCAGGTCTGATTTTGTAGTATGAATGGGTCAAAAGAAATTGAAAAGCAAACGGTGTTTGCTGCTTTCTGATTTGCTGAAATTATTTGCTGATTTTTGGGAGAAATCAGGTCTGATTTCGATCATGGTAAAAGTTGTTCACTGCTTCGTGATTCTTCTCTTTGATCTTTGGAGTTGGTGATTTTTGTCCTTGAGTTTTGGTAATTATTTTTTTATAATTTTTTGTGGTAAAAGGTTTTGCAGATGGTTCATATTTTCTTTGTGAGGAGATGATAAACAATGAAAGTGAAAGGTATTAGGTGGGAGAGAAAAAAGACAATCGACGGAGATATTTGACCAGTTGCCTATGATAAAATCTAAAGGTTTTTAAATTGAACTCCAGTTCGGAAATATTTTTTCCGACGGGTTCTGAGGGAGTGGAAGGGACATGTATAGAAAAAATTAATTTGAAAAAAGAAGTGGGACCTTGAACATACAGTGTCAATAAAATGTGAATGAATGGATGATGTGGCTATACAAAATATCAAATTAAATCCATGTCAGCAACAACCGAACAACACGCACCATCACAAGTGTTTATTAGCAACAATTTTCTCAAGTAAAGGTATTCAAATGGGAAACCCAAGAGTTCATATATCGAGTTTACAAAGTAGTACAAGTTTAAGTGGCGCCATTTCGCCTTTCAAAAATAAATGTTAACTTTAACATCTGATCCCACGTGTAACTCACGTGATATTTAAAAAAAATACTTGTAATGACCCGGCCGATCATTTTGAGAGTTATAGCCCCAATCCCCTATTTATCGCTTTTCCAGTATTTTTTTCTACTTAAGTGACTTGCTGGGAGGTTTTGTTTGTAGTTTCGGAGTGAAATGGGACACTCAGTCCCTAAAACGGAAGTTTAAGATCTAAGATTTTGACCGTAGTTGGAACTGTGTGAAGACGACTCCGGAATGGAGTTTTGTCGGTTTCGTTATCTCCGTTGGGTGATTTTGGACTTAGGAGCGTGTCCGGAATGTGAATTGGAGGTCTGTAGCTGATTTAGGCTTGAAATGGCGAAAGTCGAATTTTTGGGAAGTTTGACCGAAAGTGGACTTCTTTTTGATATCGGGGTCGGATTTCGATTCCGGAAGTTGGAGTAAGTCCATAATGTCGAATATGACTTGTTTGCAAAATTTGAGGTCAAAGAGACATGGTTTGATAGGTTTCGGCATCAGTTGTAGAAGTTTGAAGTTTCAAAGTTCATTAAGTTTGAATTGGATGGTGATTCGTATTTTTAGTATTGCTTGATATGATTTGAATGCGCGACTAAGTTCGTATGGTATTTTAGGACTTGTAGGTATGTTTGGTTGAGGTTCCGAGGACCTCGGGTTGATTTCGGGTGATTAACGGATCATTTTGGACTTGTGAAAGATTGCAGATTTTTCTGGTTTTCCAGTTGCTGGTTTCCTTCTTCGCGTTCGTGAGGGGAGTCCCGCGTTCGCGAAGAGGAGCTGGAGGCAGGAGAAGAATTGTTCTTTGCGTTAGTGAAGTGGGTGTCGCGTTCGCGAAGGTTTGGGTCAGCAGTGCATCGCGAACGCGTGAAGGGCATCGCATTCGCGTAGAGGTAATAGAGCAGCTAGGACCCCGACGCTTTGTTCTACCGTTTGCGTAATGGAGAACGCGTTCGCGAAGCAGCAGGCAGTGGAAGCTACGCGTTCGCGAGAGGTCACTCGCGTCCCCGAAGGAGGGATTTTTGGTCAGTGTTTAATTGTTCAACGCGAACGCGAGGGTGTGATTGCGTTCGCAAAGAAGGAAATACCTGGGCAGTCTATAACATTTCTAAAACAAGGGTTTAGCTATTTTTATCAAAACTTGAGATTGAGAGCTCGGATTTGGACGAGATTTTGAGGGATTTTCAGAGACATCGATTGGGTAAGGATTCTTCACTTATTTTTTATTATATCCCACTAATCTATCATTAATTCCATCCTTTAATTTCGGATTTAGATTGAAAGATTTGGGGAAAATGGGAGAAATTCTTCAACTAAGTTTTTGAGTTTTGATTCGGATTTTGATGTCGGATTTAGATAATTTTGGTACGAGTGAACTCGTGAGAGAATGGGTGCTCATATTTTGTGACTTTTATCCGATTCCGAGACGTGGGCCCGGGTCGACGTTTTAGGACGATTTTTGAAATTCTTGTTAAAGTCTTGATTTCATTAATTAGATTAGTCTATTATAGTTGTATTTATGATATGTAATTGCTTTTTGCTAGATTTGGGTCATTCGGAGTCGGATAATCGAGAAAAGTGCATTCTTACTGATTGATTGAGCTTGGTTCGAGGTAAGTGGCTTGCCTAACCTTGTGTGGGGGAAATCCCCTTAGGATTTGGTACTGTTGTGATATGTGATCGCCATGTACGTGAGGTGACGAGTGCGTACACAGGCTATTTGTTGTAAAACCCGACTTTTAATGAGTAGCAACCTGTTTTCATCTTAATTGAGTTATACCAACATGTGTAGTTATCCTGTATAGTCTAATATCGTATGCCTACGTGTTTTAAGTGCTTATTTGAACTCTGTGCGGCATGCCTAGTTGATTTCCTGTTCTTCCTTGATCTTTATCAGTCTTAACTGTAGAATTCTTGCTGTTAACTGTTGTATTTATTTGTTGAGCCGTGTGTTTACTTTTGAGACTACGAGGCGGTACCTCGGGAGTTCTTCCTGCACATTTACTTTTGAGACTACGAGGTGGTACCTCGGGAGTTTTTCCTGCACATTTACTTTTAAGACTACGAGGCGGTACCTCGGGAGATCTCCTCGCATATTTACTTTTGGGACTACGAGACGGTATCTAGGGAGATCCCCTGTTGAGTATTTACTTTTGGGACTACGAGACGGTATCTCAGGAGCGCCCCTGTTGTTATCTCATTGTGCTGTATTGTTATTTCTCTGTGCATTCTTTCTGCTAAATTCTCCGTTTTACTTCAATTTTTTATTTATAACATCTGTCTTATTATTATATCCCAGTAGGGCCCATACCTGACCTCGTTACTACTCTACCGAGGTTAGGCTTGGCACTTACTAGGTACCGTTGTGGTGTACTCATGCTACTCTTCTGCACATATTTTGTGTGCAGATCCAGGTGTTTCTTATCAGCCCCGTTATTAGCTGAGAGTGCTTGCTGTTGTATGAAGACTTCAAGGTACATCTGCCGCGTCCACAGACTTTGGAGTCCCCCTCTATTCTCTCCTATGTCATTTACCTTCCTTACTTCTTTTATTAGACTCTAGTGTATAAAAATACTAGTTTTCCTTTTGTAACTTGTGACTTATGATATTTCGGGTTTTGGGAATACTATGTATTTCTAGAGCGTTGGTTATTGTACATGCCGAACGGTATGGTTATCAGTTATTTAGTTATCTGTTGCAGTTAGTTGTTAAGTTTTACTTCCATTTCTGTTATTTCCGTAATTTGTTAGGCTTACCTAGTCGTAGAGATTAGGTGTTGTCACGACGGTCTACGGAGGAAGTTTGGGGTCGTGACAATACTACCTTCCATGAGATTCCCAAACCCGAATCACTTTCCTCATTTCTCAGCAACTAACAAATGCATCAGATGGTCACCCAAGAACCACAAATTTGGTGTCGTGTTTACATAAATTTTTCCTATAATTCTTAACTTCAACATTTACTTTCACTTGGTGCACTACAATGTAGACTGTAATTTATGAATCAGAAAAGAGAAATATCTAGCATTAGATCTTCTTTCTTTCTTTTTTCTCACTGAAACTTTGAAAAAGTATCAAAAATTTCACCTGAAATTGAATACCCATTTGCCTAACTATAAACCAGAATAATTTCATCGGTGTAACATCGAAGTGCCGATGCCAAAGGACTTTTCCGGTTCCGTTCAAGCTCTAGTGACATAGTAAGAAGCACATTTCAAATCCAACACTGAAAATGACACAATTTTTTACCCTTCTTCATCAGTTTTACAGACGCCCAGTAAGCCTTAACCACCCCACAAGTTTTTCCACCATGTTGGTGCTGAGTTTTTTTTACCGGAGCTTAGGTCGGCGGACTGCGGCTCAACTAGTTTCGCCATCGATCAGAGTTTATCGAATTCGGCGGAGTTGGTGGTAGAACCCCTTTGTTTCGATAGAGTAACAATCCGGTTGAATTCCTTTTTTTTGTTCCGCCTGAGTTTCTTTGACAACCCGATCGATCAACGTGTTTCTGTTTTTGTTTTGCTCTCACGTGAGTGCCACGTGGTTTAGATGTTAAAGTTAACGATTGTTTTGACCAGAAGTGTTTACTTTTTCTAAACATTAAGGACTATACGTGCTAAGAGGTATATATCAAGGACGAAGACAATTCAAATCCAATACATTAATAATTATTTTGATCATTTTCTCGTGAAATGGGAAACACGTAACTACTCGAGGTATAAAAGAGGGAACCAATAATGTGGGACCTAATTTTCCACATGTCCAATAATTAGAGGTGCCTCGTACAAATTTTGTTCGTTGAGTCTCACTCAAAGTAAATTTTCTCAACCATCACTGTCTATGTAATAATCCCAAATCAACCAGTAGCAAAATGTAACAGTTAAACTCACAAACACCTTTTTCTATTACTTCAACAGAGAAATGAGATTACAACTCAGTTCAAAATATAACAACTACTGCTAGTACTAATAATGAAACGAAAATGACGGAATTGAAGTACAAAGGATAGAGAAGAAGGGATGAGAAGCTCAGACTAAGAATGGGGATGGGAGGATACAGACACTAGATAAGGGAGATGAGGAGAAGCAGACATTTTACTCAACAATACGCATACCCTTTTTACAACATCAATTCTCTTTTTAATAAGCCATTTGCCTTAGTCTTCTTGCCCGGGTCCCACACAAAGTTTTCTAATATTCCAAACTGGCCCTTCACCTTAGTCTTCTGGCCAATCTCGTTCATAATAATACCCCGTCCTCAATAAGAACCTTGTCCTCAAGGTTCGGGATAAAAACAATGTTAATAACACTTGTTCCGCCAAATGTGTCTATAAAAAGGTAGTCCCTGTGATAAGGGAAGATATGAGCTATCATCGTTGTGTCAAAGTGACATGTGATGGTGGTCAATGCAGTATTGACAACCTTTGGCACAACGTCAACACAGAGCATGAGGCAGCAAGCTAGCAGCTTGCCATGGAGAGGGTCATACTTGACTTGAGCTTACTGGACAATTCTCTGCAAACCAGTAGCAAGAGCAGCGGTGGACTCAATAAGCAGAATGATCTTGGGGTTAGTTAATAAGGCTCGTTATCCACAAATGACAATAGCACCTTCCATCATCACCAACGACAGATTGGAGATCAAGAAACCATTCGGCAGCGGAGCAGCATGGCGGATATCTAATATATAACGACTCCCAAGAATATGTGCATGTATGAATCTCATTTTCCAGAAATTCAAACTCATTAAAGATGATTCAGTTGATGCATCTTCTCTAACCATTGAACAACATAGTGTTATAGGGAAAATAAGTTTAATATCCAAATTCACTCCCAATTGTCGTTCACTACTGTCATTGACAAGGATAATATGACCTCTAACTAAATAGTTGCATACCAGCTTTATCTCCTCAAAACAGTCTACAATCTCAGCTGCAGTTAGAAACCATGGTCCGATATGTGCAACGACATTAAAATGGTGATCCCAAGAATTTTGTATCATCAACCCATGGAACTTGAATTTTGATGGACCAAGTTTAAGCATGTCCCCAAGTACAGAAACTCGTTTACTTTTGCAGTCGATACTAGCTGGACTTGCATTGTAAACATCAGTTATTCTTGTAATCCCATTTTCAGCTACTTCAAGGTCTATTCTCCTGTGAACTAGTATAAGCATAAATCTGGACAACGATTTGCTTGTTAGAGCAATATCAAGAACATCATTAGCACTAGCCACAAATGCAACGACACATGCATTAATAAACAAACGCATGCCATGATTGGAGATTACGAATTCAACCACCTTGTTCAACCCCTCTAGAACAATTTGTATATCGCGGCTTGCATCTATAATTTGTGAAAAAAATAAACATACATCACATCCCTACTTCAGAATGTAGGACAATGCCCTGAAAAGCTGAAATATGTAAAGCTTCACAAGTACGTGAGTATGTGTAGATGTCTCAGGTTGTAATTGAGGAACGTGAAGGAATCCACCAGGGGTTACAATGAACAAATTCGCTCCGGGATCAAATGGAAAAGGAGTCAAAATACATCGATCATTGGAGGTGGAACCAACATCACACTCTAATATTCTAATGATCTCCTTGAAATCATTCACAACCATGGTGGAATAAAATCTTGCAACGTCAAGAAATGAGGTAAATAATCTAGAACCAGGATCAAACGGAAAAGCTAATTCGAATTGATCAAGTGGAAATCAATGCAAGGATAATATAAGTTTAGTATGATCGAGTTCATTTAAGTAAGAAAATGTACCTCTGCCAATAAGTTGGACATGACTACAAGCTGAAAACATACAAGGCAGTGCCAACAGGATTCCATCAGGCTTGTCAAGGTCTCTGGAATCACATTTAACAACAGAAATTGTGTGAAATATTTCGTCAAACACCTGGATTTCAGGTTTTATGAAATCATACTCCACTGAATCTTCAACTTCCATGTCAATTTCCCTAACAGGTATTTCAGTGAACACCTTGCATGCAAAGACTTTTGAATTTTCCTCGTCATCATACTTAGTTTCCAGTTGGGTACTCAAAGTCCCAAGGCAACCTAATGAAGCCACTACAGTAGGAAATTGAATAGAGTTCGAAGAATTACCAATTGGATTTACAAGCTCAGTAAGTACTTCGGAATTATCCATAGGGTTTGAGTTTCCATAAACCAAAACAGAATCCATCTCTCTGATAAAGACTGTAGGAGCACTGACCGATGCATATTCTACAGCCGAATCCTGCATAACTGTTAGTGGCGAACCCTTAGACATACGGGAAAGACAACACTGGATTTATTGGATTTGCTTATACATACTCGAGTAATTGGCATGCATTTGCAGTAGCAAGGCAAGACTACGGCAATCTATGGAGTAGGAATCAATGAAAGCACCAATGTAATGATCCCAAATCAACCAGTAGCTAAATGTAACAGTTAAACTCACAAACACCCTTTTCTATTACTTCAACAGAGAAATGAGATTACAACTCAGCTCAAAATATAACAACTACTGCTAGTACTAATAATGAAACGAAAATGACGGAATTGAAGTATAAAGGATAGAGAAGAAGGGATGAGAAGCTCAGACTAAGAATGGGATGAGAGAATACAGACATTAGAGAAGGGAGACGAGGAGAAGCAGACATTTTACTCAACAATATCCATACCCTTTTTACAGCATCATCGATTCTCTTTTTAATAAGCCATTCGCCTTAGTCTTCTTGCCCGGGTCCCACACAAAGTTTTCTAATATTCCAAACTGGCCCTTCACCTTAGTCTTCTGGTCAATCTCGTTCATAACAGTCTAAATTCGATCGGTCTGACAAAGGAACATAACAATCTTTTTCAGCATTGTTTATTCTGTCTTTACTCTCATTTAATGATCAGAAAACTAAAACATGCATATTGGACACAAAGAGAACGGTAAATATTTATCCGCCCTCAGTATTTATTTCAAATTAAATAATTTAACCTTAATAGTTAAAAATAAAAGTAAGAATATCTATTCTTTCCATCCAAGTTTACTTGTCCACTATACTAATAAATATAAATGTTCAATTTTACTTGTCTAGTTTGAAAAACCAATGAATAATTTACCATCTTATACCTATATATTTTACCCTTATTATTTTTCATATTTTAGATTTATAATAGTCAAAGTTAGTTTTTCAATGATAATAATTATGGGTGACATAATAAAATTATTATGTTATATTGTTTCTTAAGAGGTGTGTCAAGTCAATAGTGAATAAGTAAACTTGGACTAAGGGAATATTACATTACTTAAGTTAAATGCTAAATGTGTGTATGAAAAAATAAATATACTTTCTGTGTCCAAGTTTACTTGTCCACTATACTAAAAATAGATGTCTTCTTTTACTTGTTTAATTTGAAAAATAATAAATAATTTACTATTTTATACCTAATTTACCATTCTTAGTAAAGTTTACTTATTTTTAATCTATTTTTCAATATATAATAAATAGGATATAGTAAAATTACGACGTTGTTTATTACTATTTCTTAAGGGGGTAAGGGTGTGTCAAGTCATTGCTACCTTTCAAACTCTAGTTACCCATGAAACCAACTTTATCCAAGTGTCATATAATCATGTAAAGTAAGTAAAGGTGTTTATGGTTCGGTTTGGATCGGGTTTTTCCTAAAAAGAAATCAAATCAAGTAAGTCGGTTCTTCAAATATTGAAACCAACCCAACCCAATTAAGTCAGTTTTTATGGATTCGGTTTTTGTCGGTTTTTTTGTTTTTCGGTTATTTATCGAATTTTTCTTAAATATGAAATATACACTACCAAACACATCTTCCGCTGACTACATTTTCAACGTAACACCATCAAACCAATTGCTCTTTGAGAAATCTATCATTTACCAAGATATATTGATGATAACTGAATTAAATAGTGATGAGTAATTTAAGTACTCAATTAAAAATCAATTATCTTTACCATGAAATAAATTCTTGTACTTAGCAAAAGAAAACTACCAATCAAACTAGAATGTAAAGAAAAAGAATTAGATTATTATAACAGTAAAGAACTAGACTAAAAATACAAACGGCTAATATATACTATAAAATTTTAGAAACTTTATCTAAAAATATACATATATATAGGTGTATGAATAAATTTAAATAACCGGTTTGGTTCGGATTTTTTTCGATTATTTTTTTATTAAAACCAAAACAAAATCAAATTTGATCGGTTTTTAAAATTCAAATTCAAAACCAAACCAAACCTAAAAAGTATCGATTTTTTGGTCGTTGAGTTTGGTTTTTGCTTTGGTTCGATTTTTCGGGTTTTTATGAAGGGATTGTTACACAAATAGTCGTCCAGATTTAATGTTTACTTTTTTTATCCGATATACATAGATTATATATAGATTATACATAATTATACATATATTGTACATTAATTGTATATATATAATATATATTATACATTCGTCGGCTATTTTAAGTTCAAGAGATTAGGTGTACGGCTATTTGTGTTAAATCTTTTTTTACGAACACCCCTAAACGTAAGTATTCAAAAAGTCAGAAAAATATTGGGCCAATTTCTACTCCTATAAAACAAGAAGGGATATTTATTAATAATATATTTCTAGTTGCGCCGTCTTTTGAATGAAACTTTCATGGTAAAAATTACACCTTTACAAGATATTGAATTGCGCCCATATGTCGAAATTACACGGCGCTTTGCGTTTGCGTTTACGTTTGCTTGAAGTCAGGAATTTTGCTTCAGCCAAGAAAATATTGCATGCTGTTGGTGCTGATAATGGTCTGAAGAAACCAATTTCAGAAATAGCTTCTTTATTGGGTGAGAATCAAGTACAGCACAACGTTATGGGGAAGGTATTTAATATGTTATTTATTGCTTATGCTGAAAATATTAGGTTTAAGGAAGCTTTGGAGGTTTTTGATTATATGAAAAAAGATGGCTTTGAAATTGCTGTTAGAGCTTGTAAAGTGTACTTGCGTGCTACGGAAAGGCAAAAGCGATATGACTTGTTGTTTGAGTTTTACCAGAAAATGGTTGAGTTTGATGTGAAAATTACAGTTTATTCTATGACAATGGTAATTAATGGATTGTGTAAATTGGGGGAGGTTTGTAAGGCAAGAAGGCTTATGGATGAAATGGTTAGTAAAGGGATGAAACCAAAAGAATACACTTATAACACATTATTAGATGCATATATAAAGGAACCAAATTTTGCGGTTGTGAGTGAGAATTTGAGGGAAATAAAGAGTGAGAGGTTGGATTTCTATGTGAAAAGTTATACACTTTTGATTGACGAATATTCTACTATTAGCAATCTTGAAGAGGTTGAGAGGTTGTTTAGGGAAATGGAAGAGAAGGGCATGAAGTCAGATTTTCGTGCGTATAATTATATGATTAGTGGTTATAGTAAGATAGGTAATGTTAAAAAGGCATTTTCAATTTTTGGGGAAATGACGGGGAAATGCTTCTTTCCTGATGGTCAGACGTATATAGCTTTGATAAAAGGCTTGTGCAAGGCTGGACAGATGCAAGAAGTTGAAGTCTTGCTTAATGAGATGCAAAACAAGGGAAGTTACATAAACCAAGTCATATTTAGTATGATGATTGATGATTATTGTAAGCAAGGTAATGTGGATGAAGCACTGAGGCTGCTAAGAATTATGGAGGGCTTAGGACATGAGGCTGATGCAAATGTTTACAATATAATTGCTACTAGGCTGCGTAAGCTAGATCGGTATGGTGAAGCAAAGAGGTTGTTGCTCTCGATGGTGGATCGAGGTGTAGCTCTAAATTTGTTGTCTTATACAACTTTGATTGATATTTACAGCAAGCAGGGAAATTTTGTTGAAGCCAAAAGGACACTTAATGAGATGGAAACTAAGGGAATTAAGCCTGACACCGCAACGTATAATGCCCTGATAAATGGTTATTGCAGGCATGGAAATTTTGTTGACGCGAAAAGGACACTTAGTGAGATGGAAATTGAGGGAGTGATGCCTAACACGATAACCTACACTGCACTGATAGATGGTTATTGCAAGCTAGGAAATTTTGTTAAAGCTAAAAGTACACTTGTGGAGATGGAAACTAAGGGAGTTAAGCCTAACACAACAACATACACTGTGCTTATAGATGGTTATTGCAAGAAAGGTATTATGAAGGAAGCGTATAAGCTAATGATTGACATGGAAGCTAATGACCTGATACCCGATGTCTATACGTACACTGCTTTTATAGATGGTTATTGCAAGCAGGGAAAACTTGTTGAAGCAAAAAGGACACTTAATGTAATGGAAACTAAGGGAGTTAAGCCTAACACGACGACGTACACTGCGCTGATAGATGGTTATTGCAAGAAAGGTATTATGAAGGAAGCTTATAAGCTATGGATTGTCATGGAAGCTAATGACCTGATACCTAATATCTATACATACACCTCGCTTATACACGGGAATTGCCAATTAGGAAAGGTAGATGATGCTCTGAAGCTTTTCAACGAGATGCCCACAAAGGGTTTAGTTCCAAATGTTGTGACTTATACAATACTTAGTTCTGGCTTATTAAAAGAGGGAAGAACACATGAAGCCTGCAGATTATACTATCAGATGAAAGAGGCAGGCCTAACACCCGATGCCACGGAATAATCTGTACTTGTGGGTAGCCTTTCATAGTTGAAATTTATTTAGTGTAAGAATTTCTTCTCTAGGATCTTGTAAACTGTTTTGGGCATATTTTGTCAACAACTTTTATTTTACAAGTTCAATCTCTTGTAAATGGCGTGATTTTATGGATGGTATATCGCTACTCTATCTTTTGAGTATCTTGCAACCTGTCAGGAATGAAATTGTAGGATAAAGTAATTGAGCGTGAGGAATTATATAAAGAAAACAATTGAAACAATTGAATGTTAGACATGACGGTGGCGATAATTATGTGCTCCGTTGAGATCATAGCTTGTCGATTTAGTTTGGATGGTTTATTCTCTCGGAAAGTTATGTTGGGTAATCTCATGATTGCGTATCAATTTTATGGTGCATCTATTTTTTCTTCATTTCTTCGGGGTTCCTTCTGGCAACCTGAAAAGGAGTTAGTTTTCCCTTTTCTATGTTACTACCGGCATATACCCTGATGGTAATCGTGATTCCCGCATGTTCTTGGTTATGTCCTCTAATTTCAAGTGGTAAAATTGAGCGGTGAAATAAAGTTCAACCTTGTAGAAGGAAAGAATATGAATAAACATGGATGTCAACTGTTATATTCTATTAAAATCTGTAGAAATTTTAAATTGTAACTTAGAATAAAACTTAGCTTTAAGAAAATTAAAAAGTATAAGATGAATGGAGTACATTGGTTTTTTTTTGTTAAAACTTACAGTATAGCTGAAAAGTGACCATTGCAGAGCTAAGCGAGCCATTCTGTTATTTGGGATGTTCAATTTGATTGTGAAGGGCGTATAGCTATCTATTTAGGGGAGATGGTTTATCAAGAATTAACTATGATATTTTTGGTGATGTTGTATCTATTGTTACCACAATCGATAAACAAGTGTCGCATGTTTTGTGCAACCATTTATTAGAACAAGTCATCCTCAGCAAGATATAATTCTTTGTTGTATTTTTTGTTTGATGAGTCCGCATAATCATTCAAATGGTTGTTCTCTACAACTTTAAAGTCAATGAAATGTTTATTTCTCCTGCAAAGCTCGAGGAATGGCAATTGTCATTAGAGAGTAGACATCAACTCTGTCGATGAAACATATCTTATAATGCATCGTCTCGTTTACGCTTACTGGATAATTATAAAATGTGATATATAGTCTAATCATCTGTTAAGGTGAAAAATAAAGGAATGGATTTATGCCTGTTTAGGGCCTTCATCTTTAATTTTTCTTTTGTTAAAACAAGAATGAGAAAATGCATTAAAAAAATGCACGAACCAGACGTGCAAATTTGAAAGTGAGTTGATGATGAGGAATAATTACACAAGCAAGAAGAAAAGAGAACATAGTAAGTTGTGTTTCTTGTACCAGATGATGGAAAAGACTCTTCAGCTATGCAGTGTGTTTTAATACTAGGGGTGAAAGAGTAAATGTCAAATAGTTAGAAATCAGCATATCATGCGACAACTTTCTCATTGTGGCGGCGTGGCCTCTGAGGCACAAACCTATGCAGCACTCAGGCCAACCATTCAATCTCTGTTCTTTATGCATGATAAAGTGTAGACGTAGTGTGATAAGTCAATATGTTGTATCTTTGTTCCTCGACTTGGATTTGACCCAAGCACAACTGTCAACATTGCCGACACTCTCTGCTGATTATTGCACTTGCTTTCTTGTTATTTTCGAGGCAAGCGGTAAACTAGCGATATATACAACTTTCTCGTACTTGTTTTCGATATTCTAATTTCATACCTGCTGAAGCAGATGCTCCAGGAGGGATTATAACCTGTTTTGAAGTTGTCTGTAATTGTTGAAAGAACTGAAGGATGAGGTTCTGTTTGTCTTTGTTTTGTTGAAATTATTTTATAATTTTTTGGATTTTTTTTAAAGTGGTGTACCTCTCACAAAACACTTATAGCTCCAAATTGTCCAGATAATTACCTTTTCTGAAGCTGTCTTTAACTCTCCATCCACGTTTTCTTTTTGCACAAATTTTTTTTCTTTGAAAATTTTCCAAGAATTGTCTGAACGCCTAATAGCTCCAAAGTTTTAGCAATATCATGGGTTCATATTATTGTGTACGGTCAAAACCGATTCTCAATCAAAAAGACCGGTCGAGACAATGACGTTTCAATCGAAGGGTATCCACATGACAAGCTCGGACGAATTTCGATGTAGAGACGTCGAGCTTCGAGCTATAAGACCAATCAACGGCAAAACTCGATATCATTATCGAGCCCGTGTCCGAATCGGACTACGGGGCAACACCGATCGACACAGGCCCCGAATATTGATGCCCCAAGACAGAACCGAGCTCAAATCAAGACTGGGGGTTCGATCTAACACTGAGCTCGAGCCAGTGCCAAGCTCGCAGACAAGAGCCGTTACAACCGCACCGAGGGAGAGAATCTTGGCGAGAATCAAGGAAGAGACAAACATTCCCATTGTGCTTGCAATAGACACTAATGTATTATTTTATTATGTTGTTATAGATAAAGCAGTGACCCTCTACTATAAAAAGGGAGATAGACTGCAATAGACACAGGTCTTCCAGGATATATTAAGATTTCATTGTGCTTGTTTTTCTAATTCATTTCAGTCTTCCCGTCCATCATTCCCATTTTATAGCAAAAATACCTGTATTGTCATTTTGTATCAAAGGAATTTGCATACCCTTAGAACCATATCTCAATTTAACGTTATCCGATTTTTCGGGTAAACAATTATATTATGTTTTATTAGCTCTGACTAGCATTTTGCCCCTCCTAAGCATTTCAGGTTCTGTAGTTTGACGAAGGACTAATGATGCTTGTGGAATTTCACTGTTTGCTTTAATTTGTATGCCAATATGCAAAACGATTTTTCAGTATGAAATGTTCTGTTTTTGAAAATCATTTTTTCCCTTACCGTGATATTTCTCTGCCCCATTTGCAGTACTGCTTTCATAGTGAAGTGAGAAAAGAATGTTGCCTTTTGGACTTACTGCTGTTTGTCTGAGTATCTTGGCTCCCTTTGCAGATTCTTAGTGATGAGAAGAAACGGTAGCAATATGACCATTTACGACACTGGTTCAGAAATGAGAGGATGATTAAATCCATTTGGTGGAGGGGGCCAGCTATTTATATCGAGTGTTGAGGTAGTGGATTCCATTTTTTACTTTACTGGAATTTGTATTCATGCTTAACTAAGATACTCGAGGTATTGTTGTTGCTGCTTAACCAAGAAACTCACATAACCGCTGTTTATATCTACTATAAGGCGAGTGCAGTACTGCATGCTCCTACAGTTTTTCCCTTGAATATGTTTTGTTTTGACGGTACTATTGGGAATAAACCCCCTACAGAAATAATATTCACAGTAATAAAAGTGGAATAATCACGTAGCACCGAGATACGGTAATTAACAAAAAAAAAGTGATAACGACACCAAGATTTTTACGTGTAAAACCCTTTGAATAAGGAAAAAAATCACGGCCCCGAGACGAGCAACTGATATCACTATAGCGAGGAAATTTACACTTTGTAGGTACGAATAAAATACTCCAAAGACCACTACAACACTCAAAAGAAATAACCCTCTTTTGATATTCTCACCTCACTACAATATCGCTCACTCTCTATTTTTCTCACAGACTATTTTCTTATATTTTATCTGTGAAACTTGACTCTTTCTTTCTCTCTTTGTTGGTGTATGGAAATGAGAGTTGAAGCTCTTATTTTATAGCCGAAGCCTCACTCTCTAAACCCTACTATATTTGACAATCTACACACATTTTTCCTTCTTTTTTCTTCAATATTGACAATTCAACAAAGTTGACTACCAAAACCAAAGAAATTCAACAAAGTTGGTTATCAAACCAAAGAAATTTTCCTTAGGCATGCATATTACTTTGGCTATTTAATGAGATGGAACACATCAATCTCCCCCTCCAGTCTTATTCATCTAGATGAGGTAGCATTGTCTTCTAGTTTGAGTGTATGCCGACAAGTTCTTTGCATAGCTCGAGCTTATCTCTTGGTACCACCTTGGTCAACATATCATCAGGATTTTCACTCGTATGAATATTTTTGACCTGTAAAGATTTGTTCTCCACCTGCTCACGAATCCAATGATATCTCACATCTATATGCTTTGTTCTTGCATGGTACATGGAGTTCTTGCTCAAGTCTATTGCACTTTGACTGTCATAATAGACGACATACTCCTTTTGATACAATTCCAGCTCTTGAAGAAACTACTTGAGCCATACCATCTCCTTGCCAGCTTCTGTAGCGGCAATGTACTCTGCTTCAGTTGTTGAAAGTGCAACACACTTCTGCAATTTAGACTGCCATGATATAGCTCCCCCTGAAAATGAAAACAAATATCCAGTAGTGGATTTTCTGTTATCAATGTCACATGCCATATCAGCATCTATATAGTCCTTCAAGATTGGATGAGATCCTCCAAAGTACAAACAATCTCCCGTGGTACCTCTCAGGTACCTGAGTATCCACTTGAGTGTATCCCAATGTTCCTTTCCAGGATTTTCAAGGAATCTGCTAACAACACCAACTGCATGAGCAATATCGGGTCTGGTGCATACCATTGCATACATCAAGCTTCCGACTGCTGAAGAATAAGGAATTCTAGCCATGTTCCCTTTATCCTCCAGACTTGTAGGACACATCTTCTTACTAAACTTTAGATGACTAGCAAGAGGTGTGCTGACTGCTTAGCATTCTTCATGTTAAGCGTTCCAATACACGTTCAATGTACTTCTCCTGAGACAGTCACAACTTTCTGCTTGTTCGCTCTCGAACTATCTTCATACCCAGAATTTGTTATGTTGGGCGCCCAAGTCCTTCATATCATATGACTTGGACAAATCTCCCTTCAACTTTGCGATGAGCCCCTTGTCTTCTCCTACAATTAACATGTCATCCACATATAACAACAATATAATAAAGTTATTTTCAAAAAATCTTTTGAAGTATACACATGGATCAGAATATTTCTTTGTGTAAGTTTGACTTTTCATGAATGAGTCAAACTTCTTGTACCACTGCCTTGATGCTTGCTTCAACCCATAAAGACTTTTATTCAGTTTGCACACCATGTGTTTTCTTTCAGCTACTTCAAATCCTTCTGGCTGCTCCATATAGATCTCCTCTTCCAAATCTCCATGAAAAAATACAGTTTTCACGTCCAATTGCTCCACTTCAAGATCTAAGCTAGCTTCTAAGCTCAAGATTGTTCGAATAGAAGTCATTTTGACAACAGGTAAGAAACTTTCATCAAAATCAATACCTTTCTTCTGTTCGAAGCCTTTAACCACCAATCGAGCTTTGTATCTAACCAGCTTTCCATTTCCATCTTTCTTGATTTTAAAGACCCACTTATATTTGAGTAGTCTTTTACTCTTTGGAAGTTCAACCAGCTTGTAAGCGCCATTTTTCTGTAGAGATTCCATCTTTTCTTGCATGGCTTTCATCCACTGGTTCTTTTCTAGATGGGACAACACCTCCTTAAGACTTTTTGGCTCCCCCTTATCACTGATGAGGACATACTCTGTGGCAGGGTACCTTCATGACTCTACCCTTGGCCTTTCTGATCTCCTCGGAGGTTGAGGTTGTTCTTCTCCTTGAGTGGGATGCTCCACTTTCTCGACATCATCATCAAGTTGCTCCCCCTGCTCAATAACCTCACCAAGTTGCTCCCCCTGCTCGGCAACCTCATCGGTCCTACTTTCTGCACTTGTGGGATTATTAGAAGTAGAAGGAATAGTAACAAGGTTAGGAATAATACCATTCTTGGCCTTCTCTGGCATATCGTCAGCAATTCCAACTTCACTTTCTCAGAAGACTACATCTTTGCTTCTGATGACCTTCTTCTTTACAGGATCCCACAATCTGTATCTGAACTCTTCATGTCCATATCCGATGAATATGCAGGGAACAGATTTATCATCCAGCTTTGTTCTCTGCTCCTTTGGTACATGTGCAAAAGCTCTGCAACCGAACACCTTCAGATGCGAGTAGGACACTTCCTTGTTGGTCCAAACTCTCTCTGGGATGTCAAATGCCAACGGAACTGATAGACTCCTATTGATCAGGTAACAAGGTGTCTAAACTGCTTCACCCCAGAATGACTTAGGCAGTTTAGCCATTCTGAGCATGCTTCTCACCTTCTCCACAACGGTGCGGTTTATCTTTTCGGCTACGCCATTGTGTTGTGGGGTTCCAGGAACTGTCTTTTCATGTCTGATCCCATGGCTCGAACAATACTCTTCAAATTCCCTTGAAGTGTACTCACCTCTATTGTCACTTTGGAGACGCTTTAGCTTTTGGCATGTCTCCCTTTCCACCATAGCATGACATTTCTGGAAAACTTGAAACACCTGATACTTGGATTTCAAAATATAAATCCATAATTTTCGTGAACCATCATCAATAAAAGTAACAAAATATTTGTTACCGCCCATCGATTCAATTTCCATTGAACCACAAACATCAGAATATACTAAATCAAGCATATTTAATTTTCTTTCAGGCAATGTCTGAAATGAGACCCTATGATGCTTACCAAATAAACAGAAGTCACAAGGTTTTACTGTTGTACCTTTGGCATAAGAAATGAGTGATTTCCTGGCAAGAATCTGCAATCCCTTCTCGCTCATATGACCCATTCTTTTGTGCCACAAATTGTAATGACCGGTCTTGTCATTTTAAGAATTAATGCCCCGTTCTGTGACTTAATGTTCGAGCAGTTTCGTAATATGTATTATGACCCACGAGTATGGTCGAGTTTGATTTTCGGAAGATTCAGAAATAAATTGAAAGAGCAATTTTTATCTAGAAGCTTAAATGGAAAGAGTTTGACCGGAGAGTTGACTTCTGAGAAGATGACCCCGGAATAGAATTTTGATAATGTCAATAACTTCGTATGGTGATTTTGGACTTAGGCGTATGTCTAGATTTAGATTTGGAAGTCCGTAGGACAATTCAACGCATTTTGGCGAAAGTTGGAAAATAGACGATTTTCGGAAAAATTCGATCGAAGGTTGAATTTTTGATAACGAGATCGAAATTTGATTCTGGAAATTGAAATAGGCCTGTTATGTCATTTATGACTTGTGTGCAAAATTTGAGGTCAATCGGACTTGATTCGATAGGTTTCGGTATCGAATGTAGAAGTTGGAAATTTCATAATAGACTAAAGTTTCAAATGAGTTCGCATAAGACTTAACTTTAAATGAGCATAACTCTCATGATACGAAGTGTTATATGGTGTATTACCTATCAAATGAAATATCTTTGAGTCTAGTTTCTAACTCTTCAAACTGTTCATCATTTGGACATTCCTACAAGAAGTTATGACCAAATTATCAAAGGCTGGAAAAATGCGATTTTACGACCAATTCTGCGATTGCAGAATAGTTATGCGATCGCGAAACTGCTTCTGCGACTGCAAACTGGTCGCAGAATGGACCAGAGCAGCCCAATTCTGGGCATTGATTTTTGTGACCATTGTGCGGCCCGCATACCTATTCTGCGGTCTATTATGCTACCGCAAACCTGCTTTCGGAGGGTTAATTTTTCTATTTTCATAACCCGACCCCATTTTAATAAATATCCTTTGGGGCTTATTTTGGGGTATTTTTCTGAGGGTTTTAGAGAGAGGTAAGAGAATTTTAGAGAGAGAAGGAGGGAACCTAACATTCTAACCATCCAATCTTCAAGAATCAAGGAAGTTAATCACAATATCTTCATCTAAGAGGTAAGATTCAACCCCTAGTCTTCAAATTTTGAGTTTAGGGTAAAAGTTTGGTGATTGGGAGTATGATTCTTAGGTGTAAGAGTATTATGTATATATGCTTGTACCAATAAAGATTGGATTGTGGAATTAAGGAAATCTTGTAGAAGAACCTTGTAACTAAATTTGCACACCTAGTGTTTGATAAAATGCTCAAATGACCTGAAACCATGAAAATCTTCCTAATTATGGTTCACTTTTGTTATGTTTCTAAATAGATTAAAGTTGCTAAGATTTCCGGAACCTTGTAGTAATGTAAGGAAGGCTCAAGAAAGATTGGAGCCGTCCGGAGGTCAATTCACTTGAGAAAACTATTTTGGAATATCGGCCTAAGTTCAAAAAGGTAAGTATCTTGCCTAACCTCAAGTGGGGGGAATTACCCCTTAGGCATCGAGTCTTATATGCCATTTGTGAAATATGAAAAGCCGTGTACGCAAGGTGATGAGTATGTACTCGGGCTTATATGTGCAAAATATATTGAGTTAAAGTCTTGGGCATATTGTGTAGTAAATTGAATAATTGTTGGCATTTATAAATCATATACTTGCCATGAATCAATTCGCGTTTGTTGAATTTATTTTTGTATGACAATTTGAGGTGATTATTACTTGTATATTTATGTGGATTCCGTGAATTTGATGATTTGATATTTCTTGGAATTTAATTTCATGATGAATTTTTCGTCTCAAATAATTAATTAAACAAGCTTAAGAAGGAGTGTTAGTATAATTATCAAAATTTGGATTAATGAAGACGTTGCCCTATGTTGATTATTTTTCTATCGTTGTTGATTGTTTTTAAGGTTTTATACACATTGTTTGGAGCCTTGGGCTATTTGTTGTGAAGTTAATTGATTTTATTATATCTTTGGAATTGGTTGTGGCCATTGGGCAAATTGTGATATGAATTGATTTTGTTATGTTGCCGTGAGAATATTTCGTGTAAATTGTTGTGCTATTTGAGTTATTATTTTGAGGATATAAGGGTGGCATTCCACTATTGATATAATGTAGGTATAAGGGTGATATTTCACTGTTGTTATGTGTCTTGGGATATTGTCTGGGCGGAGCGATAAAGGTAACTATATGAGAGATAAGGGTGGCTATAGGAGAGATAAGGGTGGCTATAGGAGCGATAAGGGTAGCTATTGATATTGTCAAGGAGGAGGGATAAGGAAGGATATTATAGGAGTGATAAGGCTGGCTATATGAGAGATAAGGGTGGCTATAGGAGCGATAAGGGTGGCTATTAATATTGTCAGGGCGGAGGGATAAGGGAGGCTATTATAGGAGTGATAAGGCTGGCTATAAGAGAGATAAGGGTAGCTATTATCAGGGATGATATGTGATGATGTGGAGTGGTTGCATTGGTGATTTTTATGTGATGTTGTGATTTTTTTTGTGTTTATTTTTATACCTTGTGCAATTTGTCTTGTTGTTGGTAAATTGATAATAGTCTGATTTATGTTGAAATTAGGAGCCTGTGGCTATTGCCAGGCAGATTATGAAAAGAAATGTGGGCACGAGGTGCCATGAGTAAATAATGATGATGTTGGCATGTAAACTATCCGTGCAATTGAGATATGAAACGTGGGCACGAAGTGCCGGGGAAAATATGATGGTTTTATTATTGGCACGTGAACTGTCCGTGCAGATATAATATAAAAAGTTGGCACGAGGTGCCAGGGAGATATGATGATTTAATTATCGGTACGAAGTGCAGTGAAAATATGAAAGTGGGCTGAGACCCTTGTTTACGAAAAATATGAAATTGGGCTGAGACCCATACTTTATGATTTTGAAATGAGGTGTCACAGTGTGACTTATATTTCAAAAATATTTATTTGAGGAAGTTATATTTGAAAGAGATTTATTGAAAGAATTATATTTGAAAGATACTTATTTGAGGAAGTTATATTTGAAAGAGATTTATTGAAAGAATTATATTTGAATGATATTTATTTGAGGAAATTATAATTGAAAGAGAGTTATTTGGAAAAATTATATGTGAAAGATATTTATTTGAAGGACTTGATTTAATTGGGTGTACTTGTATTTACTATTTGTTGAGCAATATTGATGGTGTTCTTGTTGCCTGCTATGCATATCGCTGATTGATTTGTGTTGCCCTTATTGTTATTTTTTCTTATTTTTCTGTATACTATGTTGCACAAGTTATTAGACTAGTGAGTGTCTTGACTGTACCTCGTCTTTACTCCACTGAGGTTAGTCTTGATACTTACTGGGTACCGACTGTGGTATACTCATATTACACTTCTGCATATTTTTGTGCAGAGCCAGGTATTGAAGATATTAGACTCGGACAGAGTTAGAGTGGGATCGCAAGGATTCAAGGTAGAGCTGCTTGGTCGTCGCAGTTCCTTGGAGTCTTTTTATTTTTATTGTACTGTTAATTATTATTCAAACAATATTGAGTATTCGATCCTTGAGATCATTTCATGTATTCAGTTAGAGTTCGTGACTCAGTATTACCAGTCTTGGGATATTTTCATATTAGTTTCCGCTGTTAGTTTTAAAAACAAAATGGCTTGAAATGTGATTATAATCGACTTACCTAGTCTTAGAAACTAGGTGCCATCACGACGCCTGAGGTGAGATTTTGGATTGTGACAAGTTGGTATCAGAGCCCTAGGTTCATAGGTTCTACGAGTCATGAACGAGTCTAGTAGAGTCTTGCGGATCGGTACAAAGACATCTGTACTTATCTTCGAGAGGCTACAGGACTGCTAGAAAATTTTCACTTCTTTTATTCATGTCGTGCGGAATTTGTTAAATTTGGAATTTGAGCCTTTGTATCTCTATTATCTCACAGATGGTGAGGACATGTGCTACCGAGTTAGCTGAGCAGGCATCCGCACATACTGTTAGGGATGCAAGAGGTCATGGCCGAGGTAGAGGCCGAGGTAGAGGTAGAGGAAGGGCACGTGCCGCGACTGGAGAACCTGTCAGAGCAGCAGTTGAGGAGCAGTTGAGGAGCCGCTAGTAGCTCCAGATGGGGGACAGGTACCCGAAGCACCTGTTATTACCCCCGGGCTTCAGGAGACTTTAACACAGTTCCTGAGTATGTTTGGTACATTAACTCATGCGAGATTGATCTCTGTTGCACCAAATATTTCACAGATTTGGGGAGTAGCTCAGACTCATAGCACAACTCCTGAGCAGCAGGTTCACGTTGGTCAGGTTCCGGGTGTAGTACCGGTACAACCTATTATTCCGGTTCGGCCTGAGGTCAGGCCAGAGGCATTAGAAGAAGAACAAAAGAGACTTGAGAGGTTTAAGAAGTATAGTCCACCTACTTTCAGTGGCACAGCTACAGAGGATGCCCAAGAATTTCTAGAATATTGTCACCGTATTCTCCGTACCATGGGTATTGTGGAAGTGAGCGGAGTTGTATTTACTATATTTCAACTGTCAGGCACAGCATATCAGTGGTGGCAAATCTATGAGGAAGGTAGACCAGCCGATGCAACACCACCAACTTGGGCTCAATTTTCGAAAATATTCTTGAAAGAGTTTGTTCCCCAGACACTCTAAGATGCGTGGCGCACAGAGTTTGAACGGTTACGTCAGGGCACTATGACAGTGTCAGAACATGCTATCGGGTTTAGTAAGTTAGCCCGTCATGCACCTATCTTGGTTCCTACAGTCAGAGAGCGGGTCCGCAGATTCATTGAGAGGCTCGATTATGATATTAAAATATGCATGGCTCGAGGGTTGCAAACTGATACTCCATTTCAACAAGTAGTGGAGATTGCGAGGAAGATTGAGGGTGTTCTAGGCGTGGAAAAGGAGTCTAAGGAGGCCAAAAGGTCTCGAAGCTCTGGAGGGTTCAATAGATTTTACTCTTCAGCTAGGACTTATTATAGCGGAGGCTCGAGTAGTCGGCCAGCTCAGTATACATATCAGATTACTCGGAGTGCTCCGGTAAGTTCTTACAATGCACCACCGGCACGGGATTCCTATCATGGTTATTCCAGTTATCCGATACAGACTCAATATGAGCAACCGCGACCTTAGAGAGGCTGTTATGAGTGTGGTGACACTAGGCACATTATGAGAGATTGTCCCAGACTTGGGAGGGGTGGATTTTATCAGAACACTCAGACTATCGGCCCCAGTGCAACTACTACCCCACGTGCACAGCCAGTTAGGGGTGGAAGATAGACGGGTAAAGGGCGCCTAAGAGGTGGAGGCTCGACCCGTTGATATAATCGCTATGATTTAGCTTAGGGCCGATACACCAGATGGTGTCGTTACAGGTACGATCCCGATTTGTTATAAAAGAATATTTTCCCTTAATTTGATTCGGATCTGAATATTGAGGTGAGTCCTTCTATTATGCTCCGCTTATGGGTGAGCTTCATAATTTTGTGACCTACTTATATGTTTATCCCTGTTGGGAGATTTGAAGATGTGAGCTTGTGTCTGTCATTTTTATTTTTGGGCACCATTGATGGCTATAAGTCCAAAAGTAATTTTTATTATTCATTACAGTGGGTTTGATATGTTTCGGAATAATTGATTCCAATTTTATGAATTTTATGCCCTACCGGTATGAGGGTTCATTATGTGTTATGAAAAATATTTACGAAATTTATTGAAAAGAAGAAAGAAAGGAAATTGAAATTTCAGTTGGCACAATGTGCAAAATACTTGTGATTCGGAGTTGAGGACAAGATCCTTGCATTTTTATATGATGTGAAATATTAAAACCGGGCTACAAGCCGCAGTGGAAGTTATATAAGGACAAGGTCCTTGTGGTAAAATATTTATGAGTTTAAATTCTCCCTTTGTGAAGTTTAATTTGTATTATAGTACTAATAGGATGTTATGCCTGATAGGCTTATGTGATAATTCTTTTATGTGTTTTCGTGCCATAATTGTGCTGTAATTATTGAGTTTTAGCCTACGAGGTAAGTGCCCAGGTGGCATTAAATGTGACTCGTTAAGTCGGGTAAATAGTTATGAGGTTTCATGCCTCACATTTTGCCGTCAGTGTTGTGAAAATTTGAAACGAGGTTTTGGTTAATATGAGGTTAATTGGCGATATTGTAATCGATTATGAACAACTATTAAGACCAGAGATGTGGTGATGGGCATACATATGATGTGCTTCATGCCCTGATATCATTATGATAATGTAGTACTTGTAATGATGAGGTTAGTGTTATTGATATATACATTGTGGTGCTTTGTGGGGTTGTGGATGTGTTGTTAGGAGTTGTTTTGGTGTTACTCTGGCAGGTGGATGGGCCCAATTACAGGAGAGACTCTGCCGAAATTTCTGATAAGTTGATGTGTGCATAGGCACGAGTTGATATAGCCAGCTGAGACTAATACTGTGCGTTGATGTGAAAATCGGACCTTTTGAAATATTTGGAGTGTAAGAAAATTGGTTTTGAAGTTTATAAGTATGGATAAAAGAAATAATCTCAACTAAGATGGTGTTGTCGGACCCATGATAAATTACGGAACGTAGAATCACTCACGAGTATGTGCGTAAGAATACACTCAGTAATTTAATATCCTCAGAAAGATTCTTGGCACGTTCGAGGATAAACGTATGTTTAAGAGGTGGAGAATGTAACGACCCGACTTGTCGTTTTAAGAATTAACACCTTGTTCTGTGACTTAAGGTCTCGAGCAGCTTCGTAATATGTATTATGACCCGCGGGTGAGGTCGAGTTTGATTTTCGGAAGATTCGGAAATAAATTGAAAGAACAATTCTTATCTAGAAGCTTAAATGGAAAGAGTTGACCGGAGAGTTGACTTTTGAGCAAACGACCCCGGAATAGAATTTTGATAATGTCAATAACTTCGTATGGTAATTTCGGACTTAGGCGTATGTCCGAATTTGGATTTGAAAGTCCGTAGGACAATTCGACGGATTTTGGCGAAAGTTGGAAAATAGACGATTTTCAAAAAAATTCGATCAAAGTTTGAATTTTTGATAACGAGGTCAGAATCTGATTCTGGAAATTAGAATAGGTCCGTTATGTCATTTATGACTAGTGTGAAAAATTTGAGGTCAATCGGACTTGATTCGATAGGTTTCGGCATCGAATGTAGAAGTTGGAAATTTCATAATAGACTAAAGTTTCAAGTGAGTTCGCACAAGACCTAACTTCAAATGATCATAACTCTCATGATACGAAGTGTTATATGGTGTATTACCTACCAAATGAAATATCTTTGAGTCTAGTTTCTAACGCTTCAAACCGTTTGTCATTTGGATATTCCTACAAGAAGTTATTACCAAATTACCAAAGGCTTGAAAAATGTGATTCTGCGACCAATTCTGCCATCGCAGAATAGTTATGCGATCGCGAAACTGCTTCTGCGACCGCAAACTGGTCACAGAATGGACCAGAATAGCCCAGTTCTGGGCATCAATTTTTGCGATCATTGTGCGGCCCGCATACCCATTTTGCGGTCCATTATGCGACCGCAGACCTGCTTTCGTAGGGTTAATTTTTCTATTTTCATAACCCGATCCATTTTAATAAATAGCCTTTGGGGCTTATTTTGGAGTATTTTTCTGAGGGTTTTAGAGAGAGGTAAGAGAATTTTAGAGAGAGAAGGAGGGAACCTAACATTCTAATCATCTAATCTTCAAGAATCAAGGAAGCTAATCATAATATCTTCATCTAAGAGGTAAGATTTAACACCTAGTCTTCAAATTTCGAGTTTGGAGTAAAAGATTGGTGATTGAGAGTATGATTCTTGGGTGTAAGAGTATTATATATATATATATGCTTGTACCAATAAGGTTTATAGGAAGATATTTGAGATCAAATAAGTAAAGATTGGGTTATGAAATGAAGGAAATCTTATAGAAGAACCTTGTAACCAAATTTGCACACCTAGTGTTTGATAAAATACTCAAATGAGCTGAAACCGTAAAAATCTTCCTAATTATGGTTCACTTTTGTTATGTTTCTAAATAGATTGGAGTTGCTAGGATTTTCGGAACCTCGTAGTTATGTAAGGACGGCTCAAGAAAGATTGGAGTCGTTCGGAGGTCACGATGCCTGAGGTGAAATTTTGTGCCATCACGACGCCTGAGGTGGGATTTTGGACCGTGACACAAATCTGCAGAAATCTCATCTTGTGCCGCGTTCAATTCACCTTAGAATATTTCTGCATTTGTCCTATACAACGTGCCATGAGCAACTCCCTTTGAAATCACCAATGATCCCTTGGTGAGTCTCCACTTTTAATTTGCAAAATAGTTCTCGTATCCATCTCGGTCTAAAGCAATTCCTGAGATCAAGTTCATCCGCAAATCAGGTACATATCGCACGTCCTTTAGAACCAATGTGCATCCAATATTTGTCTTGATACAAATGTCACCGATCCCCGCAATCTTTGAGTAACTTGTGTTACCCATTCTCAGAAGACCGAAATCACATGCTACATATCTGCAAAAAAGATCTCTTACCGGTGTGGCATGGTAAGATGCTGCTGTATCAACCACCCATTCCGACTCTAGACCTGATAAGTGCATGCATTCCTCTTCCTCATTTATAAAGAGGACAACATTATCATTGTTTTGCACCATGACGGTTGTGTTGTCGTCATTCTTCTGGCCACTGGTTTCACATTTGCCCTTTCTTGAATTTGGGCAATCTCTTTTGAAGTGACCTTGTTGATCACAATTGTAGCAATTTCTAGCTCTTGATTTGGATCGGTTCTTAGACTTCCCACGAGCTCCGGATCTACCATAGTTGCTCGAACTCCTTTGATAACTCCTGCCTCTACCTTCTGTGATGAGAGCATGTCCTTGATTTTCAGGCTTCTTTCTCATCTTCTCATTGAGTAGAAGAGACGATGTGACATCTTTCAACTCAATGGTAGTCTTACCGTGCAGGATGGTTGTTGCCAGATTATCATACGAAGATGGCGACGAGTTCAACAACAAGATGGCTTTATCTTCTTCCTTGATTTTTACTCCGAGATTGGCGAGCTGTGTGATTAGTCCGTTAAACACATTTAAATGTGACAAAAAATTTGTACTTTCGCCCATGTGTAGGGCGTATAACTGCTTCTTCAGGTACAATTTATTTGTTAGCGTTTTGGACATGTATATGCTTTCTCCAAATACCACGTGCGGTGTCTTCATCAATGATGTTATTTACCACATCATCTGATAAGTGCAACCTGATTGTACTAGCAGCCCTTTCATCCAAGTCAGCCAAATCCTCAGCTTTCATGGTATCAGGTATTTTGACATCACCATCTAGTACCTTGTGTAATCCTTGTTGGATGAGCAGATCTCTCATCCTTCTTTGCGATGTTGAGAAACCGCTATCTACGTCAAATTTTGCTACCTCATACTTTACTCCGGATATTTTTGTTTTTCACTGAGTATAGTAGTATCGACAGTGAATAGTATTTTTGTAAACAAGCAGAACATGTGCTCTGATATCAGTTGTTGGGAATAAATCCCCTACAAAAATAATATTCACAGTAATAAAAGCGGAATAATCACGTAGCACCGAGATACGGTAATTAGCAAGAAAAAAATAACAACAACACCAAGATTTTTACGTGAAAAACCCTTTGAATAAGGGAAAAAACTACGGCCCCGAGACGAGCAACTGATATCACTATTGCAAGGAATTTTACACTTTGTAGGTCCGAGTAAAATACTCCAAAAACCACTACAACATTCAAAAGAAATAACTCTCTTTTGATATTCTCACCTCACTACAATATCGCTCACTCTCTATTTTTCTCACAGACTATTTTCTTATACCTTGTCTGTGAAACCTGACTCTTTCTTTCTATCTTTGTTGGTGTGTGGAAATGAGAGTTGAAGCTCTCATTTTATAGCCGAAGCCTCACTCTCTAAAGCCTATTATATTTGATAATTTGCACACACTTTTCCTTCTTTTTCTTCAATGTTGACAATTCAAGAAAGTTGGCTACTAACCCAAAGAAATTCAACAAAGTTGGCTACCAAATCAAAGAAATTCAATAAAGTTGGCTATCAAATCAAAGAAATTCAATAAAGTTGGCTACCAAACCAAAGAAATTTTCCTTAGGCACATGCCTATTACTTTGGCTATTGAATGAGATGAACCCAATATCCGAATGAGCGCCTGCCTTCATCTCATTGTTTTACATCTGATATATGGCAGTTCATTTTTTCGATTGAGTAGGAAATGACATTAATGAAGTAAATGAAAGGTGATGTTGAGCTTGAACTGTATCATTTGCTAGAACTCTTCTAGTGCATTGCTTTCTCAGAATTTATGAACCAAAACTAATTGCATCTCAGTTTTAAAGAATGTCTCTCACTAAAGACGATATCTTCCAAGGAACAACCCATTCCCCTTGGAATCAGCTTTCAGCATCACTTTGCAGTATGTTCTCTGTTTAAACCATTGCAGTGCCAATCAGTCTCTTTTATTGGGATGTTCGACTTGATTCTGAAAGGGCGTATAGCTACCTTTTTCTTGAAAGATAGTTTAATCAAAAATTAACTATAATATTTTCGGTGATGTTGTCTCTATTGATACCAGATATTACTAAACAAGTGTCGCATGATTTGTTGCAACCATTTATTGGAATAAATCATCATTGGCAAAATATAATTTTTTGTTGAACTTTTTGTCTGGTGAGTCCGCAGAATCATTCAAATGGTTGTTCTCTACAACTTTAAAGTCAATTAAAGTTATTTATTCTCATAACTGATCAAGCTCAAGAAATGGCGATTGTCGATGTCGACTATGTCCGTGGAACATATCTTACGATGCATCATCTCGTTTGCGCTTACTGGAGAATGATAAAATGCGATAGTGTTCTCATCTATCAAGGTAAAAAATAATGGAATTCATTTATGACTGTTTAGGGTCTTCATCTTTCTTTTCTCTTGTCAAAACAAGAATAAGAAAATGCTTTGAAAAAATACACGAACCAGACGTGCAAATTTGAAAGTGAGTTAATGAAGAGGAATAATTATTACACAAATCACTGGCTGGCTAGTGGCTAAGCAGAGCAACATTAAGAGACATCTTTTGAAACAAAAGCGTAAAAAAAATGAGGACTTAATGGAAGTTTCAAAAAGTATTTGGGCCAATTTCAACTTTTTTCAAAACTATAAAATGACGAAACAAACTACACCTTCTGCTCGTTTAAGCATAAACCCCGCCGGAAACTGGACTCTCGTCACCGGAAAACATGTCATCCGTGTCTTCCCTGCGGTAATAGAGGTAATCCTATATTTATTTGACTATTTCGAGTCGACTATTAAAACTTCGAATGAAGCTTCCATTGTAAAAATTACACCTTTATAAGATATTGACTTGTGCACAAAATGTCGACTCAAAAGTTTTACCGAACTGTAAAACAACTTTTTCCCAAAAAACCGAATGAAGAAATTGCCAAATTGATCTCCAATACCCTCATAAATTCGACGTCTATTAGGGAAATTCCTCCTCTAATGTCCCAGCTTAATCCCCAAGTAATTCATCTTGTTCTTTCAAACCCATCTGTCCCTACACAATCTTGCTTAAGCTTCTTTAAATTCCTCCAAAAAGACCTATCTTTGACTCACCAAAGACCCAATCTTGAAGCACATATAGCCTTGGCTTTGCGCTTGCTCGAAGCCAGGAAGTTTGCTGAAGCAAAGAATATTTTGTATGATGTTGCTGCTGCTGATGGGCTGAGGAAACCCTTTTCAGAAATAGCTTCTTTAGTGGGTGAGAATAATGTAGAGCACAAGGTTATGGGGAAGATGTTAGATATGTTGTTTAGGGTTTATGTTGATAATATCAGGTTTGAGGAAGCTCGGGAGGTTTTTGAGTATATGAGGAATGGTGGGTTTGAATTGGATGACAGATCTTGTATGGTATACTTACTTGCTATGAAAAGGCGAAAACAGTATGACTCGTTGTTCGAGTTTTTCGAAAAGATGGTTGAATATGATGTGAAAATTACCGTTTATACGATGACAATGGTTATCGACGGGTTGTGTAAAGTGGGAGAGGTTAACAAGGCAAGAAAGCTTATGGATGAAATGATTAGCAAAGGGGTGAAACCAAATGAATACACTTACAACACATTATTGGATGCTTATATGAAGAAGTCAGATTTTGTGGCTGTGAAAGAAATTTTGAGGCTAATGAAAAAGGATGGTGTGAATCTTGATGTGACAAGTTATACACTTCTGATTGACGGGTATTCTAATTTTGGAAATCTTGAAGATGTTGAGAGATTGTTTAGGAAAATAAAAGAGAAGGGAATAGAGCCAGATGTCCATTTATACTCCTCTATGATTAGTGGTTATTGTAAGTTAGGTGATGTCAAAAAGGCGTTTTCGGTGTTTGATGAAATGGTGGAGAGGGGCCTTGTTCCGAATGCTCACACATATGGAGCTTTGATAAATGGCTTGTGTAAATCTGGACAGATGCAAGCGGCTGAAGTTTTACTTAATGAGATGCAAAGTAAGGGGATTGACGTAAATCGAGTTATATTTAATACAATGATGGATGGTTACTGTAAGCAAGGTAATATGGATGAAGTATGGAGGCTGCAGAGGATTATGGAGGGCAAAGGACATGAGGCTGATGTATATGTTTACAATATAATTGCTACTGGGCTGTGTAGGTTAGATCGGCATGAGGAAGCCAAGACGTGGTTGTTCTCGATGGTGGATCGAGGCGTAGCTCCAAATGAAGTTGCTTATACAACTTTGATCGATATTTATTGCAAGGAAGGAAATTTTGTTGAAGCAAAAAGGGCCCTCCGTGAGATGGAAAGTAAGGGAGTTAAACCTAATACGGCAACATACAATGCCGTGATAGATGGTTACTGCAAAAAAGGTTTGATGAAGGAAGCATATAAGCTAAGAATTCTTATGGAATCTAAGGGCCTGATACCAGATGTCTATACATACACCTCACTTGTACACGGGGAATGCATATCAGGGAAGGTAGACGATGCTCTGAAACTTTTCAATGAGATGCCTACAGAGGGTTTAGCTCCGAATGTGGTGACTTACACAGCAATCATTTCTGGCTTATCGAAAGAGGGCAGATCAGATGAAGCCTTCAGATTGTATGATGAGATGATAGAGGCAGGCCTTACGCCTGATGCTGCTGCATACTCTGCTCTTGTGGGTAGCCTGCATAGTTGACATTTATCTAGTGTGAGAAGTCGTTCTTTAGGAACTTGTAAGTTGTAAGCTTCATGTAAATCAAATTTAGCTAATTGGAGACAATAGCAGACTGTTCAATACATCCTCAAGACATTTTACATGAGCACATTCTGCAGAGATTCGGCAGCCTGGCTTTTTGCTTGTTACTGCAGATCTGAGTGTTGTCCGTGGACATGGTCAGCCATGAACTCAAGGTTGTTGTTTATTTGAGATTCAGGAAAGAGCTAAAGCGCTGCTCAGAGTTAAGCTGCTTGAATTCCTTTCATGGTTTTAGCACAATGACCTTACCTGAGAGGATGATAGGCCTTTAAACCTTCTATTTCTTGAATCTACGTGAAAGACCTATAGCCTGTTTGGCCAAGCTTCTAAAATCAGCTTAGTTTGAGAAGTACTTTTCTCAAAAGTACTTTTAAAAAAAGTGCTTTTAGTGAAAAGCAGTTTGTGTTTGACTAATTAATTTGAAAAGCACTTTTAAGCAGTAATTAGTGTTTGGTCAAGCTTTTGAAAACTGTTTCTAAGTGTATTTTTTTCAAAAGTGCTTCTCAGAAAAGTGCTTTTTGAGAGAAGCTACTTTTTTCTGCTTCTCCTTCTCCTCAAAAGCACTTTTTTTCCTTCCAAAAGCTTGGCCAAACACCTCAATTTTTGGCCAAAAGTGCTTTTGGTCAAAAAAAGCACTTTTGGCCCAAAAAAAAGCTTGGCCAAACAGGCTACTAGACTGATTTAGGCAAGTACAGTCTTAAAAATAAGTTTTGTTTTGTTAGGCGGTCATGATGTCAATATTTTTCTAGTTTACATGTTTTTCCTTTAGGAAACAGTGCTTCCTTTGTCGTCCAATACACTATTTTCTTGAGAATGGAAGAACCAGAACAAAAGAAGTGCGTCACCCTGGAGATGTTGGTGGATGATAGCAAATTTGTAGGTTATGTATCTTTTTTGGCTGAGTGCCCAGTTCTTATCCTAATCAATACCAGAGGCAAGCTTTTACCAAATGCAGGATGTGGTTAGAAGTTGGATCATTCTTGTACAACAATAATGTGATATTAATTGTCAGTTAAAAGAGAACATAATAAGTTGTGTTTCTTGTACCAGATGATGGAAAAGACTCTTCAGCTACGCAGTGTGTTTTAATACTAGGGGTGAAAGAGTAAATGTCAAATAGTTAGAAATCAGCATATCATCTGACAACTTTCTCATTGTGGCTTCTGAGGCGCAAACCTATGCAGCACTCAGTTCAACCATTCAATCTCTGTTCTTTATGCTTGATAAAATGTTGACATAGTGTGAATGTGTGATAAGTCAATATGTTGTATCTTTGTTCCTCGACTTGGATTTGACCCAATCACAACTGTCAACATTGCCGACACTCTCTGCTGATTATTGTACTGGCTTCCTTGTTATTTTCCAGGGCAAGCGGTAAACTAGCGATATATGCATCTTTCTCGTACTTGTTTTCGATATTCTAATTTCATACCTGCTGAAGCAGATGCTCCAGGAGGGATTATAACCTGTTTTGAAGTTGTCTGTAACTGTTGAAAGAACTGAAGGATGAGGTTCTGTTTGTCCTTGTTTTGTTGAAATTATTTTATAATTTTTTGGATTTTTTTTGAAGTGGAGTACCTCTCACAAAACACTTAAAGCTCCAAATTGTCTAGATCACTACCTTTTCTGAAGCTGTCTTTAACTCTCTATCCACGTTTTCTTTTTGCACAAATTTTTTTCTTTGAAAATCTTTATCAAGAAACTTTTTCCAAGAATTTTCCGAACGCCTAATAGTTCCAAATTTTTAGCAACATCATTGGGGTCATCTTATATTATATTAGCTATGAGATATCCTTGTTGCCATTTGAAAAGACTATTTTATGCCTGTTAAGTGTCTGACTAGCAATTCCTCCACTACCCCCCACCCCCCCCCCCCCCCCCAAAAAAAAAAAAAAGGCTTTTCAGGTTCTATAGTTTGATGAAGAACTAATGTTGCTTGTGGCATTTCACTGTTTGCTTCAATTTGTATGCAAATATGCAAAGATTTTGCGGTATGAAATGTTATTTTTCTTGAAAATCATTTTTTCCCCTAACTGTGGTACTTCTCTGCCCCATATGCTCTGCGTTCTATATGCTTTTATAGTGAAGTGAGAAAAGAATGTTGCCTTTTGGACTTGCTTCTGTTTGTCTGAGTATCTTGGCTCCCTTTGCAGATTTTTAGTGATGAGAAGAAATGTTGGATATATGACCAGGGTGAACATTGACGACACTGGTTGGGGAATGGTAGGAGGATAAAATCCATTTAGTGGAGGAGGCAGCTGTTTATATTCCCACTTTGAAGGAGGGGAGTTTCCTTGTAATGGATTTGGCGAGTGTTCAGGTAGTGGATTCCATTTTTTACCTTGATGGAATTTGTCTTCATACTTAACTAAGATACTTCAGCTTGCTTGGGACTGAGGCATTGGTTGTTATAGTTGTTGTTGCTGCTTAACCAAGAAATTCTCATTGCTGCGGTTTATATCTACTGTGTGATGTGACCATGTCACGACCCAAAATTTCACATGTCGTGATGGCGCCTATCTCAATACTAGGCAAGCCGAAAATCTCAATAAACCACCCTTTCTTTTAAATTTGAAAACAAAATAATTAAATTCAGCGGGAGAAATCTCACAATTTTAAATATAACACTCCCAAAATCCGGTGTCACTGAGTACATGAGTATCTAATATGAATAAAATGTTTGACTGATAAAAACCACTGTCTGAAAGTATAGAACAGTACAATAACTGAAGGAAAGAGAGACAAGATCAGCGGACGTCAAGCAGCTACATTGATAATCTCAAATCGATAGTACTCTGAAATCTAACAATCTCTGTGTCCGAAAGCACCTGGATATTGCACACGAGGTGCAGAGTGTAGTATGAGTACAACCAACTCAATAAGTAACAAGACTAACCTCTGGGCTGAAAGCAATGACGAGCTCCGCAGATACAATCCAGTATAAATAATGGTACAAAACGTAGACATGCTTCCAAATTTATCAGTTAAACTCAGTACAAGTGAAATAGATCAATATTGCATGATATGAAGAATATGACATCTCAATAAAAGATCTCCTGTAAATACCGGTCACTCGGTACTGTTTATGGCCAATCCAGCTCAGGGGTGTTCCAACCCGTATATAAATACGCATTGACTGACAATCAGTCACTCAGTACCGTATAAGGCCAATCCAATCCTGGGGTAATTTATCCCCGAATATAAATGATACGGACAAGATCCATGTCCAGGTAACTCATTACAATATAAATACTTCGGGCAAGATCCATGCCCAGGGAAGATCCATCCCTCAATATAAATGTTTCGGGCAAGATCCATGCCCAGGGAAGATTTATCCCTCAATATAAATGCTTCGGGCAAGATTCATGCCCAGGGACTTTTGCACCGGCGGACCACCAGCCGCACCTGCGGAAAAATCCATCGCATGTGCGGTTCTCTCCAAGCTAGCCAAATCCGCTTCTGCGGACCAAATTCCGCTCCTGTTCGACCGCTTCTGCGGTCCACCACACGCTCTTGCGCTCTCACACATGCGGAGACCTTCCGAAATTAGAATTTTCTTTTCAACTCAACTTCGATCTTCCCGAAATTAAATTCCGACTACTCGTACAAGTCATAATACATGAAGTGTAGCTACTCAAGGCCTCAACCACCGAACGATACGCTAGAGCTCAAAACGACCGGTCAAGTTGTTACAGACCAACTATAAGGCGCGTGCAGTACAGTATGCTCCTGCAGTCCTACTTAACACCCCGAAAAAAAAGGGTATGCTCCTATAGAAAAAGTTTTGTTTTGGCGGTATCTTTCTGTTTATGAAATACTAATTGTCTAATTAGCAGTTGATTGAACGTAACAAAAGACCCCAGTACCGGACGTATAACAGGTTCATTTGTAACACTATCTAGGATGGTACATCATATACCAGATAACAGGTTTTTACATTATTGAATTGATCTTCAGAAGTCCAGTGGCCAAAACATGCATATCAAGTACTCCATTTTGCTATCCATTCTGTGGTACTTGTTTACATGATTTCACATAATTCCTACTGCCGCAAGAAAAAGTGAAGGGAAACCAATCGACTTTCTTCGCCGAAATATGTGAACCCAGGGATCATTCACACTGGAGTTATATCGTTTCTATCCTAATCCCTCATCATTCTTGTGTTTCAAGTGACTGTGATATTGTTTTAACTTTAATAGTAGCGCACTTGTAAGGTTAACCACCCTGTTGTCCACAGTAGACTATAATAAGCTTTGCTTTGTAGGTCTCTTGAACTAGGGGATACAAGCCAGCACTTGCATAAAAAGTGTAGCACGAGAGAAACTGAGGAAATGAAGAGACCTCTTCTTTCTTCCCTTTTGTTTTCTAATTATACCAAGGCAAGAATTTTGTAATCGTCTAGCAACTAGTATAAGAAGTGAAAGTTCTTGTCTGATCCAGCTAGGGGTTAAAGGGGGAGCCGCGGACTTAAAATGGAGAAACAAGGACATTATGAATTCATATAGTCTACTTTAATTTGCTTGGAATTGAGGAGTGGTTTGTTGCCGTTAATGTCTAGCAGGGACGGAGTTAGAACATGGGGTACGAGTTTAAACACATAAACCCTGTATTTATATTACGAAATTTATTAAATATGTTTAAATAATTAATTATGCAATCAAAAACTAAGACGAGCTTTCAGTGACAAGTACATAATTCATAAAGTTTAAATCCTGCCTCTCCTCTTAGAAAAATATGGCATCGATGCTTTTACAGATTCAGATTGATGGAATCTCAGCGTCATTATCAAATCATCCTGAAAATTTTAGCTCATCTACTAAAAATGATTGTACTATCCTGTCACGCATTGACATTGCAAAAAGATAGCAGATAACACAACAAATGTTTTGGTGGATTATCATTTGTTATCTTACATTACATTATAATCAGCTGTACCAAGATATTCTAGATAGTGACCAGTGCAGTTGCAACTAAATTAGCCTCCTCTCCAACCATTACCATGATTAATGATTTATGGTTCTCCAGTAACTACATGCAACTTGTAATATAACATTGAGGAGTGTGGTAGGATAGAGGGGATCCTTTAACCTTTAACTAGAGATTTCGGTCTCGAGCCCTAGGAATGAAGAAATTCTTGGCAGAGAGATTTTCTCTTTAGTGACCCCTAAGCAACACGAATTTGGATTAGTTGAGTCAGTAAGTTTCGATTACCGGACGCATAAAGCAAAAAAGAAAAAAAAAATATTTTTCACTAGCTATTTTACTCACGAAGGGGAACCTTGGTGTAACTGGTAAAGTTGTTGTTATGTGATCAGGAGGTCACGGCTTCGAGCCGTGGAAAGTGGAAACAACCTCTTGCAGAAATATAGGGTAAGCCTGCGTACAATAGACCCTTTTGGTCTGGCCCTTCCCCAAACCCTGCGCATATCGGAAGCTTAGTGCACCAGGCTGCCTTTTTCAGCTATTTTACCCTCCTAAAATCACAAGAAGATAAACTGAATGGTATCTACTAGGGGTGTACATGGACCGAGTTGGTTCGATTTTTATCAAAATCAAACCAAACCAACTATATCGGTTTGGATTGGTTCAATTTTGTCGGATTTTTCGGATTTTCGGTTTTTTGTTACTTAAATATTATTTCAGTCTTACTTTGTTAAATATTTGATTAGTAAATATATATTTAGTAAAAATATAAAAAATTGACAAACATATTATCGATTAAAATATTCTTATAGGAGAATTCTATTAGTAACACATAATAGTTATTTTTTTAGTCGTCTGACAATAATTTTTCGTTGATGTGCACTTTCAGGTTAACCGAATCTAGTAATTAAACATAAAAATCAATATGATACCTAAATATTAATAATCACTTCACATTCGAAAAAGATATAAGAATTTAATAAATCTTAACATATGATATGAATATGGAAGAACAAAGAGATAAACGCATTTCAGTAACACTTGATAAGAAAGTGATCATACAACCAATTATTTAAGGTCAATAAATATGGAGCACTTCATATTATATTAAAATTTATATCCCGCAAGAGATTATCAAATATTTTTAGACATTTTAAAAGAAAATTCTATATAAAATCTTAAAAGTATATATAAAAATTATATATTTATATGTCGGGTTGGTTCAGTTTTTTTTACTCAATATCAAACCAAATCAAACCAAATCAAGTCGGGTTTTTTAATCGATTTGGTACGGTTTTTCGATTCGGTTTGTATCTACTAAGGAATTTACTTCACTTCTCCAGCTGTTAGCTGCTTTATAACAGTACAGAAACATATAAATTCTCAGCTCACCTTAAATTGCACCTTTTCACCTAACAATTGCTTTCATCCCAATAACCCCACAAACTTCTTCCCTGAACCTCTTATCCCATCTTTTTTGTTTTCTTAATTAATTTTAGAGCAAGAAATTCACCCCCCTCATTATAAAAGTGGAGCACATTCTCCTTCTCCCTCCATCTCACAACTTCAAATTAAGCTAAATCAAGAAAAATGAAACCAATATTTGTGTCACCTCTTCTTTTCTTGTTCTTCTTCTTGCTCCAATGCACTTGTATTTTCACTCAAGCTCCTGCTATGTCACCAATGCCACCAGCTCCATCATCTCCTCCTGCACCAATATCGCCCCCAGCTATAGTCTCTGCTCCCGCTCCAGGGCCACCTGGTCCGCCAAATGTGGTAAAAATCCTCGGAAAAGCTGGTCCATATTCGACGTTCATCAAATTATTACAAATCACTCAAGAAATTGGCGAAATCACCTCATTACTAAACAACTCCAACAGCATAACAATGTTTGTTCCATCAGATGGCGCTTTTTTGAACCTCAAAATTGGCACTCTCAACTCTTTCAGTGATCAGCAGAAAGCTGAATTGGTTAAATTCCATATTCTCCCTTCATATTTCTCCCTATCACAGTTCCAAACTGCTAGCAACCCTTTACATACACAAGCTGGTGGAACCACTAATCGCGAATTCCCAATCAACATAACCACAAACGGGACAGCAGTGAACATAACAACTGGAATTGTGAATGCAAGTGTGTCCAGTACAATTTACACTGATAATCAGTTAGCTATTTATCAAGTTGACAAAGTGCTTCTTCCTTTGCAATTCTTTGTACCACCAGCACCTGCTCCAGCACCATCAAAGCCGAAAAAGAAGGATCCTTCTTCGGATTCTGCATCTGTTAATGTTGTTTCATCTGGTGCTACTTCACTTCTTCCCCACATGATGTTTCGGGCTATGGTCTATCCTAGCTGCTTTTTCTTCTCTGTTTGGTTTGTGTGTATGAGCTAATTAGGGGCAAGCAATGCCTCTATGCTTGTTATGTTGTACATTTAAGTGGAACCTAATAAGATGTTACTTTTCGTGTGTACTCAAGCATGCTTTTGGATATTATGTTACTCCTATGTTTTAAAAGAATTTAAACATCCATAGATAACCTTGTTAACAGGTAATTAACATTACCCTTTTTCCTTTAAGGGGAAGAAAGAAAATTAAGGAACCATAAAATCAAATGCGGCACACTTTCATATCTCTTTCGTCTACAAGGTAAACAACTTAGCTTAGTGCACAAGCACAACGTGTTCAACTAGCTGGCTAGTGCATTGGCCTTATTGTAAGGAGTTCGAAAATGATATATCTCGTGACACCCCATCGTGGCTCCATCAGGGGCGGCCCGACGAGTTTTGTGGCCTGAAGCCAAGTTTTATAAGGGGCCTTAACTTTATTTAAAAAAAATTATTTATTTATTTGAAGTCTATTTTTCTGACGTTCTTAGATACAAATTAATAATGTTCTTTAATCAATAACTCCTAATAAGTCTTTTTTAATTGACAATATAGCTAATCCATTTAACCTTTATTGAGACATTTGTTGATTTTAGGTGAGATTTTATCAATTTTAATTTTAAAAATTTCTTTCCGCTGAAGCGACGGAAACAAGAGTTATTAACATTATTCCATAAGTAATATAGGCATTGAAAAAAGAATCAAATTTTTTTATTTGATAGAGTGTATCAATTAAATTGTTATCTTCTAATTGTACTATTTTTCGTAATATTTTTAATTATAAAAATAAATCTACACCATCGATATCGACTTGATTATTATACTTTAAGGAACATTCAACATTAAGGCAATATTTTTTCAAATTTCTATCATCTAGTGGTCTTAATTTTTACCGCTAAGTATAAAACCAAAAATATTTTCATATGCTTCGAATTGTTCAAATCTATTTTGAAGTGAAAAAATAGCCTTGTCTACTATGTATAAAGTAATCAACTCCAAAGGACTCTTCAAAAGATTTTGAGATTTTATTATCAGCATTCTCGTCTAATTGTTACTTCCTATATATCATACGTTTCTTACGAAACTCGGGTTCAATATTCATTTCAAGTGCAATTTTCTTAGCAGGAATCATAGCATTTGCAAATCCTTCTTCTCTATACTTGTTAAAGAAAGAAAGTAATTTTTTCACTTCACAAAACTTTTTTTTAAACTTATACATAGCCTATTATGTATAACAAAAAATAAGCCCCGCAAATATGGGGCCTAAAGCAGTTGATTTACTTGATTTATGGAAGGCCACCCCCGCTCCATATATATTAGAACAGAACTTTGCATGTGCAATCAAACACACCATGCATTCTCCACCGGTGAGATATAACCTACGGATGTGTTTGGCTATTGGCAATAAACAGTAGATATTGAATTAAAATTCAGTCATGAAATGTGAAAAGAATAAAAAAATGTGTTAATCTGTTAAATGCTATTCCCAACTTCCTCTATATATGCGTAAAAACTGCTAAATGACCTGCCAGTGGCCAAAAGAATTAACCTATAGGGAAAACTTTTCATGCATATTAAATTCGCGTTTAACAAGTAATAGTGTAAAACACTGTTCGATTTTCCCTTCCGAAAGTTGAGGTAGTAATTTTCCAAAATTCTTACTGTAGGAGAGCAAAACCCTTGATCGTCAAATTCTTCTTACTTCCATTGAACTTATCTAGAAGATTAACCTGAAAATCCCCCTAAACATTGACAAACACAAGCACATGTTAGAAAAAATGACTGATATAGAGAATACAGGTTTGCAGATATAAAATTTGATTTGATCTTGTGGTAAAGTAAAAAAAAGAAAAACAAAGAGATTAAATATTAGAAAATACTAATTGATGACCATGCACTTTGCAGTCTCTTTAGACAAAATATGGTTAATCTTTGATTAAAAAAGATCTTTTCATACACTCTGGAGGCTTGAAAGTGTTTTGTTCTTAATAAGGGATCTTGTTTAATTTCTCTGTTTCAATAGTGTTGCTTTCACCAAGACTATTAGAATAATCAGCTTATTTTTGAATTCAAAAAGCACTTTTGAACAACAATTTGTATTTGGCCAAACTTTTCAAAAAGTGCTAAGGACACGAAGAGAAGTACTTAATAGTTAATATTATATAAATAAATAAATAATCACAAATATTTATTATTAAAGACAGTAATTAAGTTTTTTATTTTATTTAAGTAAAATATAAAAATAAAATTGAAAAGTACTTTATTCTTTCAAGATGATTTAAATATATCAAAAAACCATTCAACAAATATGAAAGTTCACTCCAAAAGTCATTATATATTACTTAATAGTTTAAACTAAGTAAGATTATTTTGGTATATACAATACTTTGCTAAGGGTATTTTTTTTTTTTTGGAAAAAAAATTCAAAACTGCTTCGCTTGTGGGGAGAAACTAATTTTTCTGCTTCTCCAGAAGTACTCCCCCCCCCCCCCCCCCCCCCCCCAAAAAAAAAGCTTGGCTAAAGACCTCAAGTTAAGAAAAAAGTGTTTTTTTTTTAGAAAAAAATATTTTTGACCTTGAAAGAAGCTTGGCCAAACAGGCTAATAGTCCGATCCTAAAATATTTGATGTTTTACAAGGAAAAAACAGCCTTTTATTTTTTTCAAATTTATCTTTACTGTTCTAGTCAGTGGAGTGTTAGTAAAAATGCGGATTATATGGATCGTATATTGTACATTAGCCACTCTTTACATGGACATATCCGAAGGATCAATTGCATATCTTTTTTCTAGTAGAATAAGTGTCTCCAGACACTTGAACCACGATGGGATGACGAAATATAATACAGAAACGTGCATGGCGGCTACAGGATTCATCGTTGAAAATTTACACGTATATAAAGTTAATTTTTTATGTACATATATTACCTGTTGAATTTTTTTAATTTCTTTTTGTGTTTATTGTTAGGATCGTGAACCTGGGTAGTACGAAATTTAGCCAAACAACGTTATAATAACAATAACAAAGACAATACAAGTTGATAATAATGACAATTAAATCATATAAAGAGGACACAAATTTAACGTGGTTCGGTCAAAGTGACTTACGTCCACAAGCGGAGAGGAGCAATTTCACTATACCAATAAAAGTACAAAAGAGAGTACAAAATTAGAGTAAATACTCTAATTAATCCCAAATAACCTAAAAGAATAATCTCACAAGATCACTCCAAAGAAAGGGTTCACACAAGTGCTTCCCAACACTCAACTCTCATACAAAATACTCTTAATAAAGGAGGAAGGGAAGAAACAAGAAATGAAGACTCAAATCTTGTTGGTGTGTTTAAAATGAACTAATGGCCTTTCCTTTTATAGGCAAAAAAGCATTGGCCTCTTAGTTGTAAAAGAAAAGATACAACTTGTGCAAATGAAATCCATCACACAATGCTATATTTTTGGGTCCCAAAAAATATTGCCAACAAAGTCTACACTTTGCAAATATACTTATACTTATGTGAGATGGATTCTATTAGCCAAAATATTGGTCATATTACAAATCTCCACATTGGCCTAATTTTGGCTGATATAGTAAATTTGCTTCACCTTCTTTGCAAAAGTCCCAATGGGCATATGTCAAAATTTAATGCCATCAAAATCAAATAAGTTGTCTGATATCGAAACTGTAGTAGGGCCTATAACAGTGAATCCCCAATAAAGTATACAACGAACTAAATCTGTGTGCTTTCATGATCACAAGAGCACCATGAGAAACTTTCAGAACTCCACCTTCACATGCGTACTTGCACCCAAGAGATTCTAGAGTGCCCAAAGAGATGAGATTATTCTTCAAGTCAGGAACATGTCTAACATCGGTGAGAATTCTCACCACACCATCGTGCATTTTGATTCGGACTGTACCTTTTCCAAAAACTTTGCACGCAACATTGTTGCCCATCAAGACAACTCCACCTCCAATAGATTCATATGTGGTGAATAAATCCCGATTGGGACACATATGATAAGAACAACCCGAATCTAAAATTCACTCATTGTTAGATTTGAAACTATTATTAGTTGCTAAAAAATAATTCCCTCAGTCTCATCGGCAGCTACACTTGCTTCGGCAGTGTCAGTATTTTTGTGCTTATTTTTTCTTTCTTTATGCTTTTCTTTATTTTTCAGTTTATAGCATTCAAAGATAATGTGACATTTCTTATGACAATAGCGACACTCTAAATTATTGTATCTGGATATGGAGTCGCCCTAACAAATAAGCCAACTTTCTCTTGAGTTCCACTAGCTTCCCCAGTAATATCACTATCTATCTATTTTTTTGATTTTAAGATCGATTTAATATCCTTATAAGAGATATTATCTTTTGCATAAAGCATAGTATCTCTTATATGCTTAAAAGATGGGGTAAAGAACAAAGCAGTAACACGGCTTGATCCTCATCTTTAATTTCAGTATCTATATTACTCAAATCCATAAGAATGGAATCAAAGGTGTCAAGATGAGAGATAATAGAGGTACCTTCACCCATACGAATTGTATAAAGTTTCTGCTTCAGGTAAAGTCTATTTTCCACCGTCCTCTTCATATATAAAGTTTTTAATTTTCTCACATGCCTTTGGTTGTGGTTTCTACAGAAACTTGACGTAAAACCTCATTTGAGAGATTTAAAATGATACCTGCTTTTGCCTTTTTGTCTATGACGACAAATTCTTCGTCCGTCATTTTATCCGGCTTCTTCTCCTTTTCTTGCAACGCCAAATCTAAGCCATCCTGAATTAGGATAGTTTCCATCTTTAATTGCCACATTCCGAAGTTTGCACTTCGATAAAATTTCTCAACATAAGTCTTTGTTAAAGTCATATTGGCTACTGAAACAAACCCGGTTAGATTCGGCTTTGATACCAATTTGTTAGGATCGGGAACCTAGGTAGTGCGGAATTTAGCGAAACAACGTTATAATAACAATAACAAAGACAATGCAAGTTGATAATAACGGCAATTAAATCATATAAAGAAGACACAAATTTAGCGTGGTTCGGTCAAAGTGACATACGTCTACAAGCGGAGAAGAGCAATTTTACTATACCAATAAGAGTACAAAAGAGAGTACAAAATTAGAGTAAATACTCTAATTAATCCCAAATACCCTAAGAGAATAACCTCACAAGATCACTCCAAAGAAAGGGTTCACACAAGTGCTTCCCAACACTCAACTCTCATACAAAACACTCTTAATAAAAAAGGAAAGGAAGAAACAAGAAATGAAGACTCAAGTCTTGTTGGTGTGTTTAAAATTAATGAACTAATGACCTTTCCTTTTATAGGCAAAAAAGCATTGGTCTCTTAGTTGTAAAAGAAAATATACAACTTGTGCAAATGATATATCCACTACACAGTACAATATTTTTGGGTCCCAAAGAATATTGCCAACAAAGTTTATACTTTGCAAATATATTTATGCTCATGTGAGATGGACTCCATTAGCCAAAATATTGGCCATATTACATTTATTTTTTTATTTTTTGTATCCCCTTGGCAAAAACTTTGCCCACTTACCAAGTTTACTAAATATCTATAAATATTTAACTGTTAATCCAATATTTACAGTATATTAACTTGAAGTAACCGTAGAAATCCATAAATTTTAAATTTTATATCCGCTTTGCATGAGGGCATGAATATTTTTTCATGTCCATTTCCCTTCCTTAATGAACTTTCGTTGAAGGAAGCTGAAAAATTGTTGAGCGACCTACACATCAACTTGTTCACTTTCCTTTTCTTTTTGCAAAATTTTTTCTTATCGTATATTAATCTGAGTGTGTGGTCATCAAATTCTCCTTTAACTCGATAGTGAAATGGACCAAGATATGACAGAGAAACTATACTTAGAATCAAATGGCAGTCAATTTTGATCATTTACCAGATAATTAATAGGTTCTTGTGATACAGCAAGGAATGAAGAAATAATTCTGATGTCGTATGTTAAACACGTATCCATACTCTACATTATTTGTTGAGGAGAATAAAGCTACCATTTATGATAACAAGTATATATGGATTGTTATTTGAAGGATTAACAACATGAAGAAATTACGATCTACAAAATCATGAGATATTTGACGTCAAATAGTGGAGCACTTGAGTATATGAGTGGCGATCAATTTGGAAATTTTCTCATATATATATATATATATATTATATATATATATATATATACTAATTAAAGAGATATATATAACACACTTTCAGAAATTATTCATTTCACCCTGGCAGTTACTTAGTGGGCTCTATCAGTTAGAGCTGTTGGTGTAAAACGCACTACAATTTTTGCATGTTTAGTTTAATAAATTTGAGCACGTTCCGCTAGTGGTTTACTTAAAAAATAATAATCCCTTTTCCTTTTTAACACGTCACGAGTACCCTTAATTATTGGATATTCTTAGTTTCTCGTACTCTTTGGAATTCCTAGGTGGCATTGGATTTGATTGTGATCAAATTTTAAGAAAACTAAACGTTTTAAAAAAAATTGGAAAAAATTTTCATGAGAAATTATATATGTGTTTGATTGATATTTTGGAAATTGAGAACGTTTTAATTTGTTTGTTTAAGATGTCAATAATCCTAAATTTCACATATTTTTCTATTCAAAAAGCTTTTTCCACAGGTCAAAAGGGTAGTAATTTAATGAATATCATTCTTAATGTTAGCAAGAGCAAAAAAAGTTTTTCTCTCACACATCGACAGATTCTACTCTTTTTCTCAATGTTCGACCCTAGCTAAAAGGCGGCCCCATCTTGTCCAACAGGGTAAAATTAAAAGGAGATCAGCTTCTTTGTTTGTTTGTGAAGATTGATCTTGTCATTATTTGTAATAAAAGTCTAAAGTTGTTTATTTACTATTGAAGTTGTTCGAGTTTATCATCCATAGTATATATTTATCGTTAGCAAATTGTCTCGCATGTTAAATATTTCGAGGAAAAATGTTCAAATTTATTCTTCTACTTTTAATTATAGTTTATACTTACTCCCAACCGTCAAAAGCGTAAATGAGACTATTAATTTTCTACTGACAATATAAAATGAAACATAATTCTAAGGACAAATTTGATTGTCGCCGCCGATGAAATTGGAAGGGGGCGGGGGAGGCTACTTACAGCACCGTCCACACTAAATAGTGAATGCATCAACCCAATATTGAGTTCATCTCCCCTTCAAGCTATAAGGAGAAGACTATGTCAATATTTTAATTATAGGGAGGAAAAGAAGTTTGGAAAAGGTTTTCTAAAGGAGACAATTTCAAGTTTGTGAAGAAATATATATTTTTTAAGCAAAGTAGTCAACAATTTACTTTTGAAAAAATTACAAGTTGCTTGTAGTACCGACTAGCATAGCATGTCACTTTGGAAATTTTCTTAAGAAAATACAAATTTCAGCCCCCCCCCCCCCCCCCCCCCCAAAAAAAAAAAACAAATTATAGAATATTCATGGACAAAGTTATGTATGGATATGATGGAGGGATTATAATTCATGGTTTTAATAGTCACCAGATTATATAGTGTATAATTTTTTTTCTTTTTTGTAAATTTTGGCGTATTGCATTTAAAATAGGATATATGGTACATAATTTTAAAAAAAATCAATGTTAACCTTATTCTTAGAGTAATAAAAATAGAAAGATGAAATTAAGGTTTTGTACTCTTTTTAGTGTTTTATCCCCGTAAAAATAATATCCGTTTAAAGTTATCCCTTATCATGTACAATATAAAATAAAATTAGAATTACTATATAAAATTATATCGGTTACTTAAACATAAAATAAAATGCCGATCAAATGAAGTAACAAATAATATACTATTTTCTATCTAATCCCTGGAACCAAAAGACCCCTTAATGTTTTAAGGTATCATATAGTACAAGTTTTTAGTAGTAATTCTTTTGACAAATAAAAATGAAATCAAGAAAAACATAATAGAGGTTGCATTTGATAAATTCACGTAGTTTTTAGTTTCTCGCAGAAATATCGTTGATGTGATATCTTCTAGTGTACATATTTATGATCATGACTCGCAAAGACAGACTTATGTATAACATTGAGGGGTTACCGAATTATGTAAATTTCGGCAAAGATTTTGTATATATATATTTGTATATACCTTAAAACGAATAATTTAAATAACTTGATACCCTGAACACTAAAAGTCTTTAGAGGGCATTGATTAAGTAGAATATTGGTACTCTTGTTATGTTAAAATCCTAAGCCATGTGATGATGACTCTATTTACCCGGAAAAAGGTACAGTTGAATTTGTTCATGGTTTCTAGACAAGTGAATTGATTTGATCCAAAAAGTAATGAAATAACTGATGAAATATAAAATACTTAGCCTTAGAATGTAGATGAAATGACAGAACTGACAAGTCCGGGAACAGAGTTTTCGGACACAATAATGATGAGATCAAAAAGCGAGAAAGCAAAAGGGTATTAAAATTCTGTATAGAATGTAGTATAAGTTAGCTAGAAAATTCCTCCCTTACAATGATCATTGAGCTTATTATTTATAGTTATGAAGAAGGTACTAGGGTCGTGCCCTTCTTTAATGTCAATTATGAGGAGCATTGATGAAGACGTAACAGTGAACATAAATGCCAAATTCTCTATAACGGGTCGTTGCTCTTTAATGTTGTGGAATATTCCTCATTGAATGCTACCGAGCGCCGAGTATTCAATGCCTTCATGAACGTTATCTTTTTCGGTGACACACGGGATATCTGCGTCCGGTTCTTCGTCCTCTCGTCTTAGGTTCCACGCATCCCATTCTTGAGTGGCCACGTGCCATAACATATTTTACCTAATACAGATAGTCCCCCTGCTTTCCGGTGACATAGCTTTGTGTTACCAGGAAGTTGGTAGAAACACTCTTTTGGCGGTAATTACTATAATTCCTTTTGAAGGCCACTGACGGTTGATTAGGCATCTGTCTCTCCACATTCAATGCCTCTTAGCCAAGGATTTAGCCGCCAAAACTTTACTCATACGTATCAACTTCCCCCCTTGTATTTCAACTTTCTTCATCTTATTTCGCCTACTGCGTCTTCATCTTCTTCAAACAAAAACCCTTTTCTCTTTTTCGATGGCTTCCTCCTCAAAACGTACTGGTTCTTCAAAAGGCAAAAACAAAACCGACAACTTTGTCGCTCTAACCGCAGACTCCATACCAAAAAAGACTCAATACCGCAAAGGATTCTTAAGAGAAATTCCATTCTGCTAACCCTCGTACATGGATGTTAAGAGGTACCCTTCTTTCATTCATCCTTCTATTATTCCCGCTGTGAAGAAATATTGTCGTTGCCATGAATTGGATATCATCGCTCCGATCTATCGAAGCAAGTGACCCTTCCTAAGGAAGGTTTTACATGCTTTTACATGTATCCCTTTACTTTGGGTGTGTTTTCTTTGAGTGGAGAGCTTGATTCCATGATTGCGGAATTTTTCCTCCCCTATCAGGTGTGTTTGGCACAGGTAAGTCCTTCTGTGTGGAGGACGGTTGCCTGCCTTCGACGCTTGTGCCAAGAAACTAGAGAAGAGCTAACACTAGCTCACGTGATGAATTTCTACTCCCCCAAGATTTTCTAGGGGGGGGGTGATAAATCTGTGTAAACGTGGACACCGTACTTTGTTGACTAGTAACCACGGGTGGACGGAATAGTTTGCCGCGGTTTTCACTAGCGGTATCATTCCAACAACGACTTCATCTTTTCTGGCCTCTTGGTACCGCGCTCGTAAGATCTCTAATATTTCTTCTATCATTAAATATTCTTATATGGTCGTGTTTTCATTCTTTGTATGTTTCAGCAACTCAATGGATCTCGCCAGTGGTGAAAGGCTTAGACCGGCAAGCTTAGAAAATTTTGGACGTCACAATGCCGGAAACTCGCTTGTGGAAAGAGGTGGCCCCGAAATACGAGTGGAAGGCTAAAAATCATGGTAATTTGAACTTACCTCACTTCCAGCTTTCTCTACTTTGCATATCGATTGAGCCCTTCTGACTTGTTTATGAAATTAGGTCTACTTGCGGGCTCTATTGATGTCCCCGATGAGGGCATTTTGGCTGATCCCGCTGATGCAGCGAGGCTGCTTCAAGACGCTCTCGCTCGAACAAGTATCTCTGGGCCTGCTTTGGGTGCAACCACATCTTCACGGAGTCCTCGGCCAGAAGATAAACAATCGAAGAGAAGACGTTCCTCCATGGATGGGGAGAAGAATAAGCGGACGAAGATTGCTATCCTCGAGCTATCTCTAGTGGCGAAGACGTCTGGTCCTCCTTTTGGGACGGTCATAGACACATTGATGAAAGATGATGGTGAAGAAGCTAGTGATGATGAAGTTTATCTTCATAGAAGGCGACGATCCTTATCATCTCAACATGATGCTCAATCTGTTGAGACAGTCATACCAACCGAGGATGATGTCTCGGTACTTTGGGGAGAATTTGATTTGGTAGATAATGCCAACTCCTATTCTTGGTCCCTAATTATTGTTCCCGGTACTGCGAGGTAGAGTATCGGGTCCTTGCTGTCTTCGGTCGGCGAGCATCCAACATCCAGTTCTGCTTTTGACACAGTTGTTTCTCATTCTTCTACCCCATCAGCTTCATCACCACCTTCTCCAACACTAGTAACTGCTACATCTCTTTCATCTTCATCCACTCTTCCACCAGTAACATCATTTCCAGCGGTCGTACCCGACCATAAAAAAGGCGCTCCTCTTCCACATTCCCCAGTTCATGGGAATTTGGGGTAAAATTATGCTGCTCCTTCTAAAGATCCTCAAAGAAGGAGGAATGTTACTCTTTCGGTCTCTACCATGTGCATTCTTCTTTCCCGGCCGATGGAGCTTTCTAACTATCTGAAGCCTTTGGCTTCAGAGAAGGATTGGGAAAAGATTCAGGCACTCTCGGGAGAATATTTGTTGAACAATTCTATGCATAACGCCGCAATGGTACGTTTCTTTCTTCCTCTATTATTTCTACTACTTTTGAGTGAATGTATTTTAAGTTTTACCTCTTCTTGTTTTGCAGAACAACTTCATTGCTTCTGAGGGCTTTCAAAGGTTGATTCGTGAGAAGGAAGGACTTACTTCTGAACGTGATCAACTTTTAGTGGAACAGGACCAAACCATTCTCCGTCTCTAAGAACTGGAAACTAGATCCACCAAGGCCGATGTTTTGGAAGCTCGTTTTCAGCAAAGCGAGCAAAAAGTGATAACCCTCGACCAAGAAGTTGAGCCGCTGAGGGTTAGATTTGATGAAGCCAAGGCTAAATGGGTTGAAGTCCAGGACGCCATTCTTGCTGCAACCAAGTGCGAGGATGTTGCTGCTGAAAAGGTAACTAACTTGGAAGCAGCCTTGAACTCCAAAGTCAAAGAGCTTGCTGCCGCGAGGGCGAAACATGCCGAGCTAGAAGAGAAGTACAGGAAAACTATCGAGCATAATATGTTATTTAGTTCAATTATTCGCAAGCTTGACGTCATCCTTAAATGAGTTAGGTCCGCCGGGGAAAATATTTCTGCCGAGATAACCCAACTCAAAAAAAAACTCAAGAGCCGAGAGGCTTCCCTCGTTGTTGAAAAAACTTACTCAAGAGCCGAGAGGCTTCCCTCGTTATTGAAAAAATTTATGCCATGTACAACATAAGGAGAAAAACCTTGGAAGAAGCCAAATATAGTGTCATTGATATTGATGCCGAAATTGCTAAGGCACACGAGCTTGAGTTAGCCGCTAAGACTAGCCTTCCATCGAGGTCCGATGTATCGGGCCCATCTGGTTCTAGTTTCGAATTTTCAGGAACTAAAGAAGAATCAGAGGGCGACGATGTTGAAGATCAGACTGGGGAACATCTCCTGCCATCGGTGCAACCGTCTACCACTCCCGGGGGCGTGGACACTTCTCTTTCTCCTGGTCTCGGAGGCACTGCAGTTTAGATTTACTTATCTTTTCCGTTTTGAATTTCTTTTGGCACGCTCTTATAAATGAAGACATATTTTTTCTCAAAATGTTTTGTTTGAGTCTTACTTTTGCTTGAATATCTGTGCAAGTTTTTAACTGTTGCATTTGCTCAAGTATTCTGCGCATGTTGTTCAATTCGCGCTTTACTTTGTGTAGTCTCGGATGCCTTTTCTTTGAAATATTTTGGTTCCGAGTATTATCCCTTTTACGTGAGGGTTTTTATGAATATTTTCTCAAGTCTCCCTTTTACATGAGGTTCTTTATGAATATTTGCGTACGTTACCCTTTTATATGAGGGTCTTTATGAATATTTCATTTACATGAGGGTCTTTATGAATATTTGCGCAAGTTTCCCTTTTACATGAGGGTTTTTATGAATATTTGCGCAAGTTTGCTTTTTACGTCATTTTCATAGGTGGCTTTGAGTGTATTTTTTCCTGATGGCATTTTGGATTTCGGGCATTGATTCTTCCGGAACCAACCCTTTAACGTGAGAATTTTTATAAGAGAGGGCACTCTTATGTTTACGGTGCTCTTGAAGAGGATGTCTCATGTTCATTACGACACTAACATTTGAATTACTTATTTAACTTTCGAATTACAAGGTTAGCTCATCGTTCAGACAAGAAACAAGATAAAAGTAAAAGGATTTCATTTTATTCCTTCTATTTTTAGAGATTACATAAGCATTTTTCTATGCAAAACAAAAATTGCCATGACTTGTGGCTATCTTGTATAACTTATTTCTATGGGGCTGGTTGCGCAGTCCCCGGTCCCGATGATGTATTTGTTACCGAATTTTCCTTCCCCGATTTACATGACATCACGCGAGCTTGAGTTAACTGCTAAGACTGGCCTTCAAACGAGGTCCGATGTATCGGTCCCATCTAATTCTGTTCCCGGATTTTTGTTCCCCGGTTGACGTGGCATTTAGTGTTGTTGTATCCTCATATCATCCCCCCACCCGAGTGTTCGAATGCAAATTGGAACACCTAAGGTCTTGTATCTTCGAAGGTTCCACCAATGAATTGCTAGGTAATCCTTGACTCGGCAACATATCTTGTTTCCCTTTAGGAATCCATGCTATCGAGTGAAATAATACCTAACAGTCATCTAGTGGTTTATGCTCGTGAACGGTCGGGTAACCTCTGTTCGGCAGCAAACTTAACTTCCAAGTGGGAATTTTCTATTGAAGCAAAGATTATCTAATCGTCCCCGAGTGGAAACTTGTTTGATTGCCTTGTTATCAAAGGTCTTTTCACTGCTATCTTTGTAGTATGCTTTCTGTCGTTGCCTCGTTAAAAACCTTGCCAGAAAAATCCAATTGGGACAAAAATTGAACGAAGGGAAAAAGAGTGCAGCACATACTTCCCGTTTGAATGTTCTTCATCAGCAGTAATATCTTTTAAGGTGATCCATCTAGTTATTTTGCAACTTGTCTCTGTTATGGTTCTCTAACTCGTATGATCCTTTCCCAGTGATAGCTGAAACCTGGTAAGGGCCTTCCTATGTTGAGCCTAACTTACTCGCGTTAAGTTCCCGGGTGTTTTGAGTTACTTTCCTCAAGACCAAGTCTCCCACTTTGAAATAACGGAGGTTGGCTCTTTGATTATAATATCACTTCATTCTCTGCTTCTGAGCTGCCATTCTTACATAAGCCATGTCCCTGCGCTCCTCGAGCAGCTCTAAGTTGATTAGCATTGCTTTGTTGTTTGATTCTTCGTCCGCCTGGAAATACCTTAAGGTTGGTTCCCCAACTTCCACCAGTATCAATGATTCTGCGCTGTAAACAAGGGAAAAAGGGGTTTCCCATGTGCTCGAGTTGGTCGTTGTTCGGCAGGCCCAGAGAACCCTAGGTAATTCTTCGGGCCAGTTGCCTTTTGCTGCTTCCAACCTTTTCTTTAGATTTTGAATAATCACTTTGTTTATTGATTCTACTTGACCATTCGCGCTCGGATGATAAGGTGAAGAGGTGATCCTCTTTATCTTCAAATCTTTAAGGAACTTTGTAACTTTTGCGCCGATAAACTGTGGCCCATTGTCGCATGTAATCTCCTTTTGTATTCCAAACCTGCAAATTATATTTTCCCATAGGAAGTCGACCACTTCGCATTCTCCAATCTTTTGATAAGGACCTACTTCCACCCATTTAGATAAATAGTCAGTCAAAATTAAAAGAAACCTTACTTTTCCAGGAGCCGGTGGTAGCGGTCTGACGATGTCCATCCCCCATTTCATGAACAGTCACGGGGACAGAACCGAATGTAGAGGTTCTGCCAGTTGATATACTAGTGGTGGTAGCGTTGGCACTTATCACATTTTCATACGAAGTTTTTCGCATCTTGTTCCATACGAGGCCAGTAATATCCTGCCAGACCTAATTTCAGCACCAAAGAATCTGCGTGTGAGTGGTTGCCGCATATCCCTTCATGGACTTCTCTCATGGCATAGTTAGCTTTTGCTGCTCCTAAGCAGCCAACGGACCTTGAAAGGATTTTCTGTACAATTGGCCTTTCTTGAAGCTATATCGTGCAGCTTTGGTGCGTAACGCTCTTGATGCCTTCCGGTATTCGGGCAGCTTTCCATGCTCGAGATAATCGATTATTTCGTTTCTCCAGTCCTAAACCAAACTAGTCGAATTCACCTTATAGTGACCATCTGTGTCCAAGACTGAGTTCATTAGTTGTACTACCATCCCTAATTCTAATCCCTGGATCTCTGTCGATGAGCCCAAATTTGCTAATGCATCTGCTTCCGCGTTATCTTCCCTCGGGATATGAGTAATTGACCACTCCCAGAATCGTGCCAATAACACCTGAACCTTTACCACGTATTATTTCATACCTTCCTCTTTGGTGTCAAAAATTACGTAAACCTAATTTACCACCAACTGCGAATCACATTTGATTTCGATGACTTCGGAGTCAAGTCCCCAGGAAAATTCGAGCCCTGCAATCAAAGCTTCGTACTCTGCTTTATTGTTAGTTAAAGGAATCATTCTGATGGCTTGTCTTAAGGTTTCCCCCGAAGGCGTGATCAAGATTATTTCGAGCCCGGACCCTTTTATGTTTGAATCTTCATCCGTAAATAAGGTCAAAGCTCCCAATGTCGACTTTGACACCATTATTGCCTCCTTGGCTGCCAGAGGCAATAGTCCTCAGTTGAAATCGCCCACAAAGTTAGCCAAGACTTGTGACTTAATTACAGTCCTCAGTTTATACTTTATGTCAAACTCGCTCATTTTGACAGCCCATTTGGCCAATCTACCCGAGAGCTCAGGTTTATGGAGGATATTCCTCAAAGGAAAAGTAGTCACCACATCTATCGAGTGGCATTGAAGTTAGGTCTCAGCTTTCAAGGGGCGACTACAAGAGCTTTTCTAGATGTGGGTAGTGAGTTTCTGCTCCCGTTAAAATTTTGCTAACGTAATAAGTGGGAAATTGTGTACAACCATCCTCTCGGAATAAAACTACACGTACAACAACTTCGGAAACCGCGAGGTAGACTAGCAATATTTCACCTTCTTTTGAGAGCAACATAGGGCTTGACAAATATTTCCTCAACTCCTTCAAGGCTTGCTGACACTCCGGTGTCCATTTGAAATTATTATTATTTTGAGTAGTGCGAATAAGCGATGACATTTTTTCGATGATCGGATAATGAACATTCTCAAAGCTGCCAATCTTCCTGTGAGCCTCTAGACATCCTTTACGTTAGGCAATTGATTCGGGATGTCCTCTATGGCCTTGATGTTTTCGGGATTTACCTCAATTCCCCTTTATGAGACTAGGAATCCTAAGAACTTACTCGAACTGACCCTGAATGCACACTTTTCGGGGTTAAGCTTCATATTATGCTCCCTCAGGATGTCAAATGTTTCTTGCAAATGCTTCAGGTGGTCACCTGCATTCAAATACTTAACGAGCATATCGTCTATATATACTTCCATATTCTTTCATATTTGTTTTTTGAACATCTTATTCACAAGTCGTTGATAAGTGGCTCCGGCATTTTTTAACCCAAAGGGCATCACATTGTAACAATATGTACCAAAATTTGTTATAAACGAAGTCTTTTCCTGGTCTTCTAGGTTCATCTTGATTTGATTGTACCCAGAATAAGCATCGAGGAAACTCATTAACTCGTGCCCGGTCGTGGCATCAATCAATTGATCGATATTTGGCAATGGGAATGAGTCTTTAGGGCACGCCTTAGTAAGATTCTTATAATCTATGCACACGTGAAATCTATTATTTTTCATAGGAACTACTACTACATTGGCTATCTAGTCTGGATATCTTACCTCTCGGATTAAACCAATATTAAATAAACGGGTTACCTCTTCTTTGACGAATTTATTCCTTGCTTCAGCAATAGGGAACTTCTTTTGCCTTACCGGAGGTATGTTGGGTTCTAAGCTTAACTTTTGTACGGCTACCTCCGTCGGAATTCCTGTCATGTCCTCATGTGACTATGCAAAACAATCGGCGTTAATTTTAAGGAATCCAATAAAAGCAAACCTGAGCTCCGGATGCAGTCCTATTCCCAAATGGAATTTCTTTTCTAGAACTTCTTCGAACAACACAACTTGCTCTAATTCTTCTGTCGTGGACTTCGTCGTTTCCGTCTCTTATGGCACCGGAAAATACCTTGGTACTTGGTATTGTTCTGACTCTTCTGTCCCCAGGCTAACTTCCTCTGGTTCGGGGGCAGATACTGGTTCCAGTAATTGATATGTCGCACGTTTCTTTCCTTTCCTATTGGAGACCTAAATTGCATTCATCTCGTTGATCACCCTTTATCTGTTTGATCCCCTCGGGTGTTGGAAACTTTAACAATTGGTGATATGTTGAAGTCTAAGCTTCCATCTCGTGCAGCCATGGTCTTCCCAAGATGATATTATACCTCATGTCTCCATCTGCCACTTCGAAGAGAGTTGTCTTCATTACTCCCTCAGCGTTCATGAGTAGCAAAATTTCTCCCCGAGTTGTCATGCTTATGAGGTTGAACCCAGCGTGGAGTTTGGTTGTCGGGATAATGCTTCCGGTGAGTTTAGCTTGCTCAAGTACTCTCCATTGTATGATATTAGTTGAACTTCCTAAATCCACTAAAATACGTTTAATTTTAAAATCTAACACATTTAAAGAAATTACATGTGTGTCATTGTGTTGTTGTAGTAATCCATCTGCATCTTCGTCCGTAAATGTGATATCGTCTTCCCGGATCCTCTTACTATGAGTTATCAATACTTTGTCTTCTTCGCTGCCGAAAAGGTGACCCCATTAATCCCATTCCTTCCAAAGATCATGTTGACCATTTGGCGTGGGGGTTCTGTTATTGGTTTCGAGGGTTCTGCGTCACCCCTATTCCAACCATAATTGTTTTTAGCTCGGTCACTCAAGAATTCTCTGAGATGGCCATTCTTTAATAGTATTGTCACTTCTTCTCGGAGGTGTCGGCAGTCCCCAGTCTGGTGGCCATTAGTGCCATGGTATTCACACCATAAATTGGGATCCCTCCAGCTGGGATCAGATCTCAAAGGTCTCGGGAATGGTGCCTCTTTGATATTTCTCATGAGTGATACCAACTCCACCACACTAACATTGAAGTTATAATCTGTTAACGTTAGATAAGAATAATCTCGCGACCCCGAGATTTCTTTATCCTGCAGCGATCTGTTGTTCCGTCCATGATCGGTCTTTCTATCTGGGTGAACTTGTCTTCTATCTGGAAGCTCTTGCCACGACCTTCTGTCCGCTCGTAGGGTAAAAACCGGCCCCTTGAAGTTCGTCTATCCGTGTCAATATCATCTTTCTATTTTCTTTGTTCTTCTCCCGTCCTTTGGTCGATGTTTTTCGGTAGTAACATCCTTTCCTTTTGGAACCGGGTAACAACATCTCGTAATAACTCGGATTCTCCCTACGCGATCCTGAATATGCCGGCCTTTCGGGCTTGTACCTTTATGGCACCGGCATGGGCCTTCATGAAAGAAACTGCGAGCATCTCAAAGGAATCTATGGAATGCTCAGGCAATAATGAATACCACGTTAAAGCTCCCCCCGTGAGAGTCTCACCAAATTTCTTTAGCAACACAGACTCATTTTCGTGAGGAGCCAAATCATTTCCTTTTACCGTTGTTGTGTCGGTGGTAATGTGTTCATATGGATCTAAAGTTCCGTCATACTTCGGCACTACGGGCATTTTGAACCTTTTCGAGATTAATTCTGAGTCCGCACTCTGCTTGTACGGTAACTGAATATATTTCTTCGAGTTAGGGCCTTTCAATACTGGTGGCGCTCCCGGAATTTGATCCATGCGGGCGTTTACTTACTTCATGAACCGCAAAAGTTCATCCTTGAATGGATCGTTACCGTTGTGAGGCCGGATCTACTCCCCCGGCCTCATCGGAGCCAACTTCACCCCTGGAGTGTTGTTGTCAACTCTATGCGTCGTTTGGTTTGCGAGAACATCGGGAGGAATTGGATCTTGCATGTTCGCATTTATTTGAAGCACGTGATAGCACATGATTTAGTTCTGTCATAACCTGATCTTGCCGCGTGAGATGGCCTAAAATGATTGCATGTTATTCTTACAGGACCCTCACTACATACACTACATGTTCTTCATCATCATCATTTGGAGTCGTCTCTCGAACCTGTCGAGGGTACCACCTGTCATGCACCGGTGTGATGTCGTTCCCCTCATTACGAGTGTCACTAATTGAATCCTCAAAATAAGGTTGTTCCCCTTGAATTTCAGGATTGTGAGGGTTGTTAACAGTATTGTCAGCCATTTGTTTGTGATTTTTGCTAAGACAAAATGATCAAAGCTTATTAGTAAAAAAGGCAAGGATCAATTTAATTGCACGGCTGTCTAGGCCCCACAGTGGGTACCAAGCTGATTACCCGTAAAATGGTACAGTTGAATTTGTTCGTGGTTTCTAGACAAGTAAATTAATTTTATCCAAAAAGTAACGAAAAAACTGATGAAATATAAAATACTCAACCTAGAATGTAGATGAAATGACAGAACTGGCAAGTCCGGGAAAAGGGTTTCCAGACACAATAATGATGAGATCAAAAATCAAGAAAGCAAAATGGTATTAAAATTCTGTATAGAATGTAGTATAAGTTAGCCAGAAAATTCCTGCCTAACAATGATCATTGAGCTTATTATTTATAGCTATGAAGAAGGTTGTAACAACCCAACCGGTCGTTTTGACTTTTAGAACCCCCGTTACCCTAAATAAAACTTCCCGTATGTGCTTTAAATGATTTATAACTTGTGGGGATGGTTGGTTCGGGATTTGGAAGTGCTTGGGTTGAAATCGGAACACTTGGTTCCTTAAGTTGGCTTTAAAAGGCCAAGTTTGACTTTGGTCAACATTATGAGCAAACAGACTCGGATCAATGTTTTGACAGTTTCGGTAGGTCCGTATGCCCGGAATCAAATTCCGAGGTCCCTAGCCCGAGATATGGAATTTTGATGAAAAATTAAAATGTTTAAGTTCAAATAGTGACCGGATGTCTAATTATGTGAAAATGACCCCGGAATAGAATTTTAATGATTCCAACAGCTCTGTATGGTGATTTTGAATTTAGGAGTGTATTCGGAATTTTATTTGGAAGTCCATAGTTAAATTAGGCTTGAAATGGCTAAAAATAAGAATTTAAGTTTGGAAGTTTGACCGAGGAGTTGACATTTTGATACCGAAGTCGGAATCCAGTTCCAAAAATTTTCATAGCCCCGTTATGTCATTTATGACTTGTGTGTAAAATTTGAGGTCAATCGGAGTTGATTTGATAGGTTTCGACATCGAATGTAGAAGTTGAAAATTTTAAGTTTCATTAAGCTTGAATGGGAGCATAATTCGTGGTTTTAGCGTCGTTTTATGTGATTTGAGGTTTTAAATAAGTTCGTATGATATTTTAGGACTTGTTGGTATATTTGGTTGAGGTCCCGAGAGCCTCGGGTGAGCTTCGGATGGTTAACAGATCAAAAGTTGTACTTAAAACAGTTGCTGCAATTTTTCCTTTCTGCTGGAAATTCTGGTCCAAATCGAGGCCCAAGTTCGAGGCCCAAAATCGAGCTCTCAAGATCGAGGCTGAGGATTGAGGCCGAGGATCGAGGATCGAGGTTGTGGATCGAGGTTGTGGATCGAGGCTGTGAATCGAGGTTGTGGCTAAGGATCGAGGTTGTGGATCGAGGTTGTGGATCGAGGTTGTGGATCTAGGCTGTGAATCGAGGCTGTAGATCTAGGCCCAGGATCGAGGCTGAGGATCGAGGTTGTGGATCGAGGCTGTGGCTGAGGATCGAGATCGTGGATCGAGGCTGCCTGGGGCAAAATTATAAAAGAGGACATTCGTCCCATTCGCCATTTTTAACAAATTGGAGCTTGAGCAGAGGCAATTTTTGATAGATTTTCAAGGAAAAGACATTGGGGTAAGTGATTCTAACTTGGATTTGGTCTATAAACATAAATATATCATTATTTTCACCATTTAATTAGTGTTTTGAGATTGAGAATTGGAAAAATTTTTAGAAATCTCATAACAACGAATTTTTAAGATTTCGGTATCGATTCGGAGTCAGATTTGAGTGAAACTAGTATGGTTGGACTCGTAATTGAATGGGTTGTCGAATTTTATAACTTTTGCTGGATTCCGAGATATGGGCCCCACAGATAATTTTTTAATTAATTTCGGGATTTTTATTTAAAATCTAGTATTTTCTTATAGAATTGATTCCTATAATTTTTAGTGATAGTATCGAATTATTTTGGCTAGATTCGAGCCAAACATAGTTGGATAATCGTGGAAAAGGCCTTATAGTGGATTAAATTGGAGCAAGACGAGGTAAGTCTCTTTTTCTAATCTTGTGAGGGAGAAATTACCCCATAGGGATTAAATTGAATAATTGTTGCTAATTGCGGGGGCTACGTACGCACGAGGTGACGAGAGTCCGTGCGTAGCTACTATTAATGCTAAAGTCTGGGTAGTTTAGGACTCAAAGTATGAATTACTTGTGTAAATTGTATTCTTTATTAATTAAAATATTTGATGTATATATTGTGAATGGTTATGAAAGGTAGAAAAATATGAAATTTTTATATGTTTAATTTTTTTTTGTTTAGATTAATTAATTGTTGAAATAAATTGTTATCCTCTCGAATAAATTTTACAATAAATACTCTTATTCAGGAGGTACATAAGAAAATGTCCTCCTTTCTTATGGATCGGGTTGAACGCCTCGACAAGATAGATGCATCTATGGATCGTGCCGCACATCCCTCGGCAGTGTACACGAAACTCTGTATCAGGCCATACTACCTATGCAGAAATCGTGCTTAATAATAATAATAATTACACGATACTTGAACAGTTTATTATAGCTTGTAAAGCTATTTGATAAATTGGAAATTTATTAAAATTGAGTTGCAGCTTGTAAAGCTATTTGATAAGTTGGAATTTTTATTGAAATTGAATGATCTAATTAATAGATTAGAAATTATTGGAATTGAAGGAATTTAATTACTTCTGCTGGTTCAATAAAATTATTGTTAACTCTGTGAATCACGTTGATATAAATATTTCCATTTTCATGATAATTAAATATTATTGACCCATAGTGAGTGTCATAGTCGGCCATCTCGTCTCTACCTCTTCGAGATTAGGCTTGATACTTACTGAGTACACGTTGTTTTCGTACTCATACTGTACTTGCTACACATTTTATTGTGCAGGTACATATATGTATAGCGGTCTTGTGGGCGCAGAGTTGTGGTTAATAATTGTGGGGACATAGGTGAGCTGCATTTTATATTACGATCCGCAGCTAACAGAGTCTCATTCAGAGTTATTATATTTTTCTGTCTAATTTGTATTCTAGACAGATGCTGTATTTTATTTTAAATCTAGTAAATGCTCATGCACTTGTGACACCGGGTTTTGGGATGATTATGGGTTGCACTATATTGGAATTCCTTTTAAAGATATTAGTACGTATTTTGTAAATGTCATCTTCTGCTATTTAATTGAGGGGAACAACTAGGACTTCAAAAATATTAAAATGATAATTTATTTAGTATTTATTGTTGGCTTGTCTGACAGTGGTGTCCGACGCCATCACGACCTATAGGTGAAATTGGGTCGTGACAACATGGTATCCAAGCACTAGGTTCATGTAGGTCTCACGAGTCATGAGCAAGTCTAGTAGAATCTTGCGGATCGGTATGGAGACGTATGTGCTTATCTTCGAGAGGCTACAGGGCTGTTAGGAATACTTCCCTTTTTGATTCCTCATCGTTCAATTCGATTCCTTTGAGGCTTATGCTTTCATTTCCTTCCTACTAAATCTTATGCGACGTGAAGCGCTTGTTATAAATTGGGGATCGAGGAAAATTTTAATGGTACTAGAGATGTAGTACATGATGCTTCTCCCTGTGTAATTAATTGGGCTATTGTCGTCGTTTCCGCTCTATCATTTAAAACTAAGTATCAGTACTACCTAAGGTTTTGAGATTTGACATTGATCGTTATGATGATTCATGCGTTGTTATCGCACAGTGTTTATGAGATGGTAAAATGCCCGTCTATGTGTCAGGGCAGTAAACGACTTGAAAGAAGGTTTTTCTCAGTACATGATTCATAGGTTCCATGTTTTATTTCCAGCAGAGAAAAAGGCAATCGGGCTATGAATGTTCATGTTTGAGGTTGATAGAGTAACAAAGCCTGATATTTTCGAGCGTGGTAGAGTTCTCAATTTTGATATGGTGTCATCGCCTTGTAAAATGCGTTAAGGTTCGCCGGTGTTATGGTTTTCTTCAACTCGCCTTCACGACAAGGTGTTAGGAATTGGTATAGGGGAAGCAGTCGTTAGAGATCGCGGTGTGCAGTGATTCAGGATCGAAGCAGCGTTCCTAGTATTGATGTCTCGAGAAGGATGATTGTCAGAAAGGTTTAAAACTGGTAACGAGCTATTGGTTCAAGTGCTACAGAGACGGATTTTGAGTTAGGGCAACAACTGGGCAGCGATGGATGAGGAAGGACATATGGAAGGTGCCTTGCGGTGGTTAGGTTCCAAAAAGGCCAAGTGTAAGAAAATAGAAGCAGACTAGTTGCTTAAAGGAGATGGTTGACCAAAGTGGGAGAGTGACAAGGTAGCATACGGGTTCTGTGGTAGGATAGCCACATACCTTGGGGGAAAATTGAGTGATTTGGGATTCAGGGTGGACAGTGACTAGGTATACGTACATAATTTAGAATATTGGTTGCTATATTGAGGAAGATTGGATACAACAGGAGAGAGTTGCTTGATATGAAGAAGAATACAACATGACTTTGGATTGGAATGTATTGTCGCACCTTTAGTTGACGTCCATGAGGAGTGAACGGACTGGTGCAGCTAGTGAATGAGCTTGAACTCAGGATGATCTACTGATTTCGTAGTAATTGCACCCAGTGCAACGATGTTGGAATATTTCGGCATGTAATTTTCACAAGTGGGTTATCTCATGTGAGCAGGTTAGTGGCCACGTGGTGTTGACGAAGCTTCTGTGAAGAATTTTACTGGCTACCCGATAAGAGATTTAATGTGTAAATATGCCTAGCAATTCGGAGTGTTTATTAAAGGTTAATAGAAGAATTTCGAGAAATTTTGCAAGTAGCGGGTGCAGGATCATGCCGACGATGAAGAAAGAATCTCGGTGGATTCCAGAATTTTGTAATTTGTAGCTTCAATCTAAGTGGGAGAGCCCCACTATCTATGATTGGATTATGTAGTGTCAACTTGTGCAGTTTCTGGTTATCAGTGTATTGGTGGGTCATTACGACTAAGGAAAGAAAACATTGGTGGTAATTTGAGCAAAGGATTCGGGGAATGTGCGCCATATTTGGCCTTATCAATTCATATTCAGGTTTGTGGGAAGACTCAGAGTTTATGCTTCGTGTAGATGTAATACACAGGGAGAGTGAGACACTCGAGTGTTTCCTTGAGGAAGTGTCCATGTGCTAGCAGGGCCTGTTGATCATGTATGGGAACAATTCAGAGCAAGTGACTCTCAATAACGGTCCTAGTGGATTCAAAATTTTAAAGTGTGGTGTCTAAGGATCTCGAGTCTATAGTATGGTTGAGTATCGAGTTTTTGCAGCATATTATGAAACGGGGCTCGGAGTACTCTGCATTATCTTCCGGTTGTGATGTAGCATTAGAGAAAACAAAAGAAAATAACTTCGGATTCATAAAAGAAGTATCAGAATGGGTATACCAGTTGAAGATGTAAAAAGTGCGCACAAGAAGGGATATGAGATAATTAGTGGGTTTTGAAATAGCGTGGTCTCGTGAAATAAGGTCACTTGGGATGAGTGTGGATTTGAGTTCGTGATGTAATGAATAGAGCTATTATTATTTCTAAGGCAAATTGAATCGGCTAACAATGGTTGAATCGGCATGATGGTGGCAATTATCAGTTCCTTCATCGCATTGACTTATGCATGTGATTTGTGGCGGTACGTGCAAGGCTTGACGACCACCGTAATTGATTTTATTTTGGATAAATTCAAGTATTATGACATGTTACGTGTAGAGGGATCCCAGAAGAGTTATGGTTGTTTAGACCACTACCTGAGGCTGGTATTTTCTACGGATATGGGAATTTAGTCACGTGTTGCAATGATTCTCTTGAAATGAGTTAAGAAGAAGATTTCTATGTGATGAAGTGTTTACCCTATTAGTGGTTCAGGAGTTATGATGGAATTCTTGTACTCCTGTGCATTGGCGTGGTTAAGTGCACTAAATAGCATGGGATTCGAAAGTTGAGAATTTAAGATTTCGGTTCGGTGTTGACAAGGATGTTATAAGCTCGGATGAGCAAGAAAAGGATTTAAATGTTGAAAGTAAGATGGTATTATTTTTGGCATCATCTAAGGTCGATGTCAGGTGTAAGAGACCTTGTGTATTGATCTGTGGATTCTTGATATGCTTTACAGCATTAGTGTAACCGGTAGCATGGATGTGCAGACTTGTTACCTGGTGCGGAAGGTCGTGGGAGCGTGTCTCACGGAAAGATTGTGTAAGAGTGACATGTAGTCACTTGATTGAGTGAATATTGAAACCAAGTATGAAGATTGTGGTAATATCGCTGATTCGAGAATTTATGCCTAGATGGCGCTTGGTTTATTTGGTTGTCGACTGTGGAAGTATTGTTCTAGTTATGATGGCTATTCTTGTATGTTATGGGAAAAAAAAGTTATTATAGATACTTGAAAGGTTATTAGCCTAGTACGATGCGATCAGAATCGTCTTGAGGTCTGTGGATGGATTTGAATTTAAATATGGGCTCTATATCAGGCCGGATGTGTTCATTTCAGCATAACCTCTCCCTATGAAGGAGTATTCAGACGTTGGATGTCATTTCGTCGTCGGTTATTTCATGTAATATTATATTATGGCGTGTGAGTTGCGAAACGGCATGATAATTTTCTTATGTGTTGAGGTTTTGCATAGCGATGGTGTTATATGAGCAGGATGGATCTCGAGATTCAGATCATATATCGCACCTTAGTTTTGCTTGAGTTTTGTAGCGTATGGCGTTGTCGGTCCTTCCAGGGATGATATTATGCAGTGAGCGTGCTTGTGTTCGATATTCGGATATTTTGTAGTAATGAGCATTTTAGCTCGGTAAGTATTTTCTTATAGATCCTTTTTGTGCAGATCGGGTGGCATGCCGCCACGAGTATGTAGTTTGGATCGGGTTGCACGCCACAACGCTATCATGTGCGGATCAGGTTGCATGCCGCAACGGTATCATGTGTGGATCGGGTTGCATGCCGCAACAGTGTGATGTCGAGTACAGTCACCTATATTCTATTTTGTGTGTTTTGTGTCCCGTTTTCTGAGGAAGGTTCATGACACCTTTTTAGTTGTCTAATTAGTCACGTGGGTTGAGTAATCCTTTCCAGAGTTCGTTTTCCTTATGTATCTCAATCGAGTCCGTAGCTTATTAGCTAATTGTGGCGTCATATGAGGCTTTTTGATCATATCTGAGGTGGTTTATTGCCTGAGCAGCTTATACTTGGTGAGACGAGATTATTGAATTTGGAATCAGTGCGATCGGATTATATGGAGTGTAATAAAGAGCAAATACCATTATTTGGTTATAATGAGGCAATGGTTCTTGTCAGAAGGAAAAACTCAATAATTGTTGACTCGGTAGCTGATTATGAATTTCTACACATTTCTTCCATCGTGGACACATTTAAAGAGTTGGAACATGACTTATATGTATCATGAGGTGTGTTGTGAACATCAGATTCGTGAAATTTTGGCTATTGTTATCAGAGGATGTTATTATAGTCATGTGAATGATGCGGTGCATGGTCTAAATTCAGCAAAGGTATGCAATCCTGTATTGGTGCATCGTGTAGTGATTGATATGACATTCAAAGGTTAGAAACAGACATGGTGGAGAATTCTGGATGTTAGAATTGGGCTCTAAGGCTTATTTGCCTAAATAAAGGGGAGAATTTTCATATAGGCTCGAGTTTATGTGCTCAACAGGGTATGGTAGCACGGGTAGGTGCACGAGGTGTTAAACAATAATTTTGGATAACTCCGGAACACTCATTAGCACGTTCGAGGACGAACGTATATTTAAGTGGGAGAGAATGTAACAACCCAACCGGTCGTTTTGACTTTTAGAACCCCGTTACCCTAAATAAAACTTTCCGTATGTGCTTTAAATGATTTATGACTTGTGGGGATGGTTGGTTCGGGATTTGGAAGTGCTTTGGTTGAAATCGGAACACTTGGTTTCTTAAGTTGGCTTTAAAAGGCCAAGTTTGACTTTGGTCAACATTATGAGCAAACAGACTCAGATCAATATTTTGACAGTTTTGGTAGGTCTATATTGTGATTTGGGACTTGGGAGTATGCCCGGAATCAAATTTCGAGGTCACTAGCCCGAGATATGGAATTTTGATGAAAAATTAAAAGGTTTAAGTTCAAATAGTGACTGGATGTCTAATTATATGAAAATGACCCCGGAATAGAATTTTGATGATTCCAACAGCTCCGTATGGTGATTTTGTATTTAGGAGCGTATTCAGAATTTTATTTGAAAGTCCATAGTTAAATTAGGCTTGAAATGGCTAAAAACAAGAATTTAAGTTTGGATGTTTGACCGAGGAGTTGACTTTTGATACCGGAGTCGGAATCCAGTTCTGAAAATTTTCATAGCTCCGTTATGTCATTTATGACTTGTGTGTAAAATTTGAGGTCAATCGGAGTTGATTTGATAGGTTTTGACATCGAATGTAGAAGTTGAAAATTTTAAGTTTCATTAAGCTTGAATGGGAGCATACTTCGTGGTTTTAGCGTCGTTTTATGTGATTTGAGGTTTCAAATAAGTTCGTATGATGTTTTAGCACATGTTGGTATATTTGGTTGAGGTCCTGAGGGCCTCCGGTGAGCTTCGGATGGTTAACGGATCAAAAGTTGAACTTAAAACAGTTGCTGCAATTTTTCCTTTCTGCTGGAAATTCTGGCCCAAAATCGAGGCCCAAAATCGAGCTCACAAGATCGAGGCAGAGGATTGAGGCCGAGGATCGAGGATCGAGACCAAGGATCTAGGTTGTGGATCGAGGCTGTGGATCGAGGCTGAGGATCGAGGTTGTGGATCGAGGCTGAGGATCGAGGCTGAGGACCGAGGTTGTGGATCGAGGCTGTGGATCGAGGCTGTGGATTGAGGTTGTGGATCGAGGTTGTGGATCGAGGTTGTGAATCTAGTCTATGAATCGAGGCTGTGGATCAAGGCCGAGGATCGAGGTCGAGGATCGAAGCTGAGGATCGAGGCTGTGGCTGAGGATCGAGGTTGTGGATCGAGGCTGCCTGGGCAGAATTATAAAAGAGGACATTCGTCCTATTCGTCATTTTTAACAAATTGGAGCTTGAGCAGAGGCGATTTTTGATAGATTTTCAAGGAAAAGACATTGGGGTAAGTGATTCTAACTTGGATTTGGTCTATAAACATAAATATATCATTGTTTTCACTTTTCACCATTTAATTAGTGTTTTGAGTTTGAGATTTGAAATTTTTTTAGAAATCTCATAGAAATAAATTTTTGAGATTTCGGTATCGATTCGGAGTCGGATTTGAGTGAAACTGGTATGGTTGGACTCATAATTGAATGGGTTGTCGGATTTCATAACTTTTGCCGGATTCCGAGATGTGAGCCCCACGGACAAATTTTTAATTAATTTCGGGATTTTTATTAAAAATCTAGTATTTTCTTATAGAATTGATTCCTATAATTTTTAGTGATTGTATCAAATTATTTTCTCTAGATTCGAGCCAAACAGAGTTGGATAATCGTGGAAAAGGCCTTATAGTAGATTAAATTGGAGCAAGACGAGGTAAGTCTCTTGTCTAATCTTGTGAGGGGAAAATTACCCCATATGGATTAAATTGAATAATTATTTCTAATTGTAAGGTCTACGTACGCACGAGGTGACGAGAGTCCGTGCGTAGCTACTATTAATGCTAAAGTCCGGGTAGTTTAGGACTCAAAGCATGAATTACTTGTGTAAATTGTATTCTTTATTAATTAAAATATTTGATGTATATATTGTGAATTGTTATGAAAGGTAGAAAAATATGAAATTTTCATATGTTTAATTTTTTTTGTTTAGATTAATTAATTGTTGAAATAAATTGTTATCATCTCGAATAAATTTTACAATAAATACTCGTATTTCGGAGGTACATAAGAAAATGTCATCATTTCTTGTGGATCGGGCCGAACGCCTCGGCAGGATAGATGCATCTATGGATCGTGCCGCACGTCCCTCGGCAGTGTACACGAAACTCTGGATCGGGTCGTACGACCTCAGCAGAAATCGTGCTTAATAATAATAATAATTACACGATACTTGGACAGTTTATTATAGCTTGTAAAGCTATTTGATAAATTGAAAATTTATTGAAATTGAATTGCAGCTTGTAAAGCTATTTGATAAGTTGAAATTTTTATTGAAATTGAAGGATCTAATTAATAGATTAGAAATTATTGGAATTGAAGGAATTTAATTACTTCTGTTGGTTCAATAAAATTATTGTTAACTCTGTGAATCACGTTGATATAAATATTTCTATTTTCATGATTATTTAATATTATTGACCCATAGTGAGTGTCATAGTCGGCCATCTCGTCTCTACCTCTTCGAGATTAGGCTTGATACTTACTGGGTACACGTTATTTTCGTACTCATACTGCACTTGCTGCACATTTTATTGTGCAGGTACATATATGTATAGCGGCCTTGTGGGCGCAGAGGTATGGTTAATAATTGTGGGGACATAGGTGAGTTGCATTCTATATTACGATCCGCAGCTAACAGAGTCTCCTTCAGAGTTATTATATTTTTCTGTCTAATTTGTATTCTAGACAGATGCTGTATTTTATTTTAAATCCCTAGTAAATGCTCATGCACTTGTGACACCGGGTTTTGGGATGATTATGGGTTGCACTATATTGGAATTGCTTTTAAAGATATTAGTACGTATTTTGTAAATGTCATCTTCTGCTATTTAATTGAGGGGAACAACTAGGACTTCAAAAATATTAAAATAATAATTTATTTAGTATTTATTGTTAGCTTGTTTGACAGTGGTGTGCGACGCCATCACGCCATCACCTACCACCCCCCGAATCCCCACCCTCGTGCTCCCACCACAACCTCACCCCTATAGGAGCAGAGGCGCAAGTCAAGGAATATGGGTGTTAACCGGACAGGCTAGTCCGGGTTAGACACAAAAAACATCAGCCTGCTCGGTTAGTGATCCGGGCTGGATAGTGGGGTGGTGAACCGGGCTGGTAATGTGTTGGGAAATTCCGGGTTAATTAGGGCTCGTCCGAGTTCGGACCAGGCCGGGTTAATTAATATTGTTTTTAGTATATTATATTTTTCTTATTCAATGTTATTGATACTTAAGTGTTTGCAAACTTTTAAGGCTTAGAATTAAACTTTAAACTTATAAACTTGAAATTAAATTTTAAAGTTTTAAATTTGAAATTAAATTTTAAAATTTTAAAATTGAAAGTCAGTGGATACAAAAAATTATTTAATAAGACCAATATGTAAAGATCAAACTCTGAAGGCTTTCGTTTTATATTTTCATTGAATAATAAATAAAACTTTAAATTAATTTGCAAGTTCTATTTTGATTTTTTTTATTTTTGAATTTGCAAATTAAAGTTTACAACAATTATAAAACAATAAGAAAGAGTACATAACATGCTTTGCATCATATTTGTAAGTTCATCCATGTCAACATGAGGTTCTTGGTTTCCGACATTGCTTGAATCAGGACCATCATTATATCTCCAATTTCTTGGTCCTCTGCTTCATCTACCTCTTCACGCCCTTAATTTTTCCGTTCTGATCTTATCCAATCTCTGAAGCATACTAGAATTTTTAAAGCGTTGTTGCCCAATAAATGACGGGTATCTCCTAGTTGCTGCCTTGCTTGGCTAAATGCGCTCTCTGATGCGACTGCTGAAATCAACACATTTAGCACGTCTCGAGCCATAGCCGAAAGAACAGAAAATTGATTTGAGTTGCTCCTCCACCAACCCAGCCATAGAAATTCCTTCGTACGGAACTCTGGTGACTTTTGCAATTAGAATTGGAGTTCATCAATATTCTTGCTACTGGTTTGTTAATGTACTCCTAGTGTAGACCAAATCAAATAATTTTCAACACCATCATTATCCTCCAAAGCACCAGATGCAGATGTTGAAACTGAACTTGAAGGAATATTTGCATCTATAGCAGCAGAAGCATCAACAATGTTAGCATAATAGTTATATAAAGTTTGTAAATATTTGTGTAGATCAGAAATACAAGTTTCAACATTAGGGGTTTCAGTTGGTCCAATATCCATATAAACATATAAAACAGTGATTAATTGACGACAAGTGGCCATTTTGATATAAGGGTTTAAAATAGCACCAATTAGGTAAATAGAGAAAATTGGGTAGAAATATTTCTTAAATTTAACTAGCATAGATTCAACAACAGAAGTATATTCTTCTTTCTTCTTCAAATTATGGAGTGAAAGAGAAATTTCAGCAATATGAACTAAACCATTAGCAATAGTAAGATAACAAGCTCCAGAAAACTTAAGTTCTAGATGTTAACAAACGGTTAGGATCGGTACAATGAGAATTAGCAACTATATGTATTTTATATTTATGACAACATTTTAAGAATAAATAAGTATAATTCCACCTAGTAACTATTTCTTCAGGCGTGAGTCTTGGTTTTAGTCCATAATGTACACATTTTTCCTTAAATGCATTTAATCAAGCATTTCTATTATTTTCTTGAATTACACCAACAACTCTTCTAACTAAAGTGATCTCATCTCTAAATAATTCAAAGCCACTCTTCACAACTAAATTATAAATATGACATGCACGCCTAACATGAAATATTTCAGGAAGTGGTGGGTGTAGATGCAATTTTAATATTGTAATAGCATAATTGTTGTTAGAAGCATTATCAAATGACATACACAAAACTTTTTCTGAAAGGTTGTAAAATATAGCAACTTCATAGATAGTATTACTTATAAATGCACTAGTATGACTTTGATCTTCGTCATATTTAAATGCAATAATATGTTTTTACATACAAAAAGTAACATCTATCCAATGTCATGTAACAGTCAAATAATCATTTCCATTTACAGTACGACCAATATCAGAAGTAAGAGAAACTCCACAAGAAAGATTGGCGAACAAATAACAAATATATGTTTGATATTGTCCAAAAAGCCGAAAGATAACAACTCTACACATACTTCTAGGAATACCTTTAAATAAAGGATTATAAATTCTTTGAATATAAGTAACAAAATATGGTGAAGCAGCAAAACTAAAAGGTAAACAACCTAAAACAATCATTTTAGCTAATTCTTCACGATCTTTCGCAATATCGTATTTATCCATTAAACTGGCAGTACCCGGGTTAAGTTTTTGTTGTCCACCTTCCTCATCAGCACTGCATGAAATAAGGTGGTTATCTATCATGTACCTACGAAGTTGACCCGTTCCCCTTGCTTACCTTCAGTCTCATATTTATAAACTTCCTTACAAATTTGACATCTTATATAATTTTTATCTTTTTCTAGTCTTTCAAAAAAGTTTCTAACAATTACTTCTTAATCTTCGATTCCTCTTAATAGGGAGGGGAGGCCTACCTGTATTAGCACGACCTCCACCCCTAGTATTTTGAGTTTGACTAATATTACCAGTTGTAACTGGTGGTGTTCAAGATTATCACGTGATTGAATATCATCTAAATTATCATCTATACCATAATTTTCTTGACGTTGCTCATAATCTACATTTAAATTTTTATGTGAACTTTCAGAAATATGTGTAAAGCTACTAGAAGAACCAGCACTACCTCTTGATCTTTTAGGAGTTTTACTCTTATTACTACCACCCATATCAGTACACACTTTTTTGGTTGCTCTAAATATATCCATTATCTAAATTAAATTAAGAAATTAAATTAATAATTCTAAATAATAAAATAAAAATATACACCAAAGAAGAGAAAGAGATGGAACGAGTGTACCGGGATTCAGGATGCCGCACTAAATTTGATATCACACTTCAGTTGCTATTTGATGATATTGAATATTGATATCACACTTCACTTGAATACTTGATATTTGATCATTATAATTTTGTAGTGACTAACGTAAATATTTGATGAAACTTGAAATAATAAGTAATTGAAAATTTAAGAGCAATAAGCAATATTATCTAGAATTGAGAGAGAATTATAGTAGTAAGAGAGCATATTGTGAGAAAAAATAAAGAAGAAGGGGGGGCTATTTATAATTTTTAAAAGGTTAAAATTATAATTTATCAATTATTAGGAGTGGGGGCTATTTTCTTAAGGGGTAGGCCGAAATGGCCAAATTTGCAAAAAATGGTTGTTGCCCAACGATCACCTTTGAATTTGACCGTTGGCAACGGTCAAAAAATTTTAAAAATAATAAAATAAATTCCAACGGTAACCGGGATAGACCGAGTTGTAGCCCGGTAAAAGCTCGATAGTGGGTAACCGGGCTAACCAGGTTCCGGCGGGTTCCGGGGCACCAGTTACCAAAATATGTTCGTTCCCGTCCGACTCCCCCCCCCCCCCCCCAAACAACTACCCGTCCCACCCCCTAGCGTACCAGGTTGTTATTGGGCTGGCCCGGCCCGATTAACAGGTATAAGCCAAGCTACGGATTCGATCAAACCCTGTACCTTTTATTCAAACTATGTATTTTTGTATTAAAACAATCATTAAATATATGTAAATATTAAATATAGTATATAGTTATTAGCATTTAAAGTCTATCTTTCAAAATTTCGAAACTCTTAAAGATTGAAATTTTTGTTCCACCCCTGCTCCCCAATAGTATATGCCTAGATTATATATTAATTAATAATACTCTTGCGACAATATATTATGCTTATTTCAAATATCATAAATAAGTAAGAAAACTATTTATTTTCAAGAAAGATATTTTCCTTCATCCCAAACACGCCCTAGTTTCAACTTCAATTTTGTGAAATCATCCTTTGTGGATTATTGCTTTATCGAAGCCTAACATTTTTGACGAATTATGTGAAGTGTTCTAACTTGTAAGTAATCCAGAAAACCAAGCTTTCGAATAGCTACGGGAATTGAATCAAATAGTTACATTGAAGTGTTAACATTTATAACTCGTATTATATTTTATAAACAAAACATGATCAACTGTTCAGTGTGGTCAAGAGAATCAGTTATTGTCTCATTATATGATTTTGAACAACTCTCCCTATGACAACTTTTATCTTAGCTATATTTCCATATTTTGTGAGATTGTCAAAATAATTTGTTAATTACCGATAACTTAAAATGTAAATTTTTTATTGTTAGTTTGTTAAAAATTGTGTTAGTTTGTTAAAAATTATGTCTAGTTTTCTAAAACTAAAATGTCACGAGTCTACTTTAATTAGTACTTTGACCAGAACGTCAACTTTGTCGTGGATTTCGAATCAAATCTCATTACAATACAATAATATATTAAATTAAAGCACATGGCAAAGTATCTATCGATTGATATACTCCTATCAATTTATATATTGTGACGGCTTTATTGAAAGGGAAAAAAAAAGTACTACTCCCAGTAAGATACATAAAATATTACTAAAAAAGGAGAAAACACTGTATATTTCAAAGATCAGAAATCGTCAATATCTGTGGGCACGTTATTTCTCCATTAAATGAAGCTCATTTCCCTTCACCCTCTTCTCTTCTTGCTTTACATGTCCTTTCCTATTAATGTGGAAATATCAACATACCAAAAACTAAATTGCAGAAAGCCAAATTCAAGATTTGAGTTCATCAAAGAGTTACCATGAAGTTTCCTTTTCCATTTACCAGTTGTTTTAGTTCCTCATCTGGTACAATGGATACCAGCCAAATTAACCCATATGGTACGTGACTTCTCAAATTCTTCTCCTGAACTTCTTATCATTTTTTATAGTCTTGATAATATTATTCCTGGAAGTCTTGGAGTAACAGTAAAACTGTATTCGTGTGATCTATAAATCACGGGTTTCGAGTTGTAGAAGCAGCCATTAATGTTTGCATTAGGGTAGCTTGTCTGCATCACATCCTTAGGGTGCGGCCATTACCCTACGCGTGCCTCTCTAATAAGAGAATATGATACGATCCCCACTTTTGGCGCACTTGTTTGATGAGGCTAAGTACAGATCTGCTACGAGCTCCCTGGCTAGCCATCCGTCTAATGAGCCAACTTCTTGACCGGGATATCTTATGTACCGGGCTGTCCTTTTTCCCTATAATTTTATTTCTACTACTTAAGGATATAAATTCTACCAACAGATGGACAAAGAGCTCAGAAGTTCTCAGTGTTCTCTTACAAGGAATTAAAGGCTGCAACTCATGGATTCAGAGCATCAAGTAGAATTGGAGAGGGAGGATTTGGTTCTGTTTACAAGGTGATTTTCTTATCCTAACAAGTTCATTTTGAGAGTTAGTGCTATTGAATTGAAACGGTTTTAAATGAAACGACATGAACAATGAGGATTCATATAGCCGACTCCAACTAGAGTAGTGGAGTTCGGGGAGAGGGGGGTGGCTATTTTTTTCGACTGCATTCGATGCTGATGATCATTTGGTTTTTTTTCTTGAAAAGGGTCGGCTTGAAGATGGAAGCAGTGTGGCTGTAAAGGTTCTATCAATTGAATTAGAAACAATGCGAGGTGAAAGGGAATTTATATCAGAAATAGCTGCATTGTCTGATATTAGACATGAAAATCTTGTCACCCTCAGAGGATATTGTGTGGATGGGACCGACAGACTCTTAGTCTATGAATACATGGAAAATAATAGTCTAACACAATCTCTTCTAGGTAAAATTTCTTTAAACAGTTTAAGTTATATATACCGTCAATGTAAAATATTTAATAGTGTAAAATTTGTTACGCTAATGGTATATATAATTTAAACGCATTCTTTAATATCTCTCTCATTAAATTTTGGAAGAGGCTATAACAACGAGATGGCTTAAATTAATTGTTTGACAAGCAGGGGAAGATCACAACAGAAGTAAATTTACATGGGAACTTAGGAGAGAAATTTCTAAAGGAATAGCAAAGGGACTTTCATATCTACATGAAGAAGTGACTCCCCACATTGTACATAGAGATATTAAGGCCAGCAATATACTTCTTGATCAGAATTTTACACCAAAAATTGCAGATTTTGGTTTATCTAGACTATTTCCTGAGAAAACTTCACACATTACTACCCGAGTTGCCGGAACATTGTAAGTTCAAACCACATTTTGCTCATTTTAGATTCTACATTGGAGTGTTTATTGCTGATCATGTTGTAAATTTCTTGACTTAATTACTTTATGCCTAAAGGGGCTATCTTTCTCCGGAATACGCCATCAGTGGACATTTAACTCGGAAATCAGATGTTTATAGCTTTGGAGTCTTATTGCTAGAAATAGTCAGCGGTTGCCCTGTTATTGCTTTTGACATTGAGAGAGGAGAATATTTCCTAGTTAACAAGGTAATCATATTTAGCTACGTTTAATTTTTATACATCATCAGTGTTAAAGAATACTATACTATCAGGTCATGTAAAAGGTAATTACAAGCAATAAATGAAATTAGAACTTGAAAAATAATACAAGTAACTTTGTATAGCAATAATCTCACGGGTGTACTTATTTCAGGCATGGGAAATGTACAATACTGACAAATTATTAGAGCTAGTAGACCCTGTGTTAAATGGAGAATTTCATGGCGATGAAGCTATCCGATTCTTGAAGATTGGCCTACTTTGTGTGCAAGAAATCGCCAGCCTCCGCCCCAAAATGTCAGCAGTCATAAAGATGTTGAGCAGTACCAATTATATGGAATTAGAGGATGTAAAGATTACTCAACCTGGAATTCTTGCTGATCTGAAAGATGTTAAGATAGGTCAAAAGCAATGTTCTAACAGCTTTTTATCTAATGCTGTAGCTATGGCTAGAAAGTGTTGGTACAAAGTGTATATTTCAAACACACAAACTTGGCCAACATTTTTTGAGAAGATATAAATCAATGAGGCTTTTAAGAGACTTGACGTAACTAGTAAAGTTGTTGCTATGTGCAAGAGCGGTTCAATATAAGTGGGGCCTAAAGCGAAACTTTAAGAAAAGGCCTTAAATATTTTAAATAAATTTCATTTATATTTTATTTGTAAATTTTTTTTCTAGATTTTGAAATGAGTAATTAATATCTTATAATTGATTTCTTCAATAAATATTTTTTCAATGATAATAAAGCTAACCCATTTATTTTTCTTGAAATAATGTTGATCTTATATAAGATTTTGAATAGTTTCACTTTTGAAAAGAACACTCTCTTACTAATACTTTAATAAGAGTGCCTTTTTGAGATTGTGATTGTATTAAAGTTTCAAATTTTTTTTGAGTTTCTAACATGACTCATATTTTCTAGACAACAAGTTTTAAAGTACAGCCTGTTATAAACTAGGATGGAAGGAATATGCAATTCATATTAATAAATGTACTTTTTTGTTTGACACAATATAAAAATGCTTACGAAAAAAGAAAAGAAAAAGCATTAGTATGAATATGAATTAGGAAGATAAGATTAGAAGGGAACTTGTATTGCCAATAAATCAAATTTTTATATGCATTTCATTACAGTAAGCTTTCACTTGCTCTCATTTTCTTTGAGCTTTTTTTGGGGAGGGTCAACATGAATTATGAAGTTTACAAATTCTTTTTACCTTTTTTTCTCTAAAAATTTCAATATTTTCTAAATATTTTTAAACCATAAAGCTAACTATAAGAAATTTTGGGGCCCCTAGAATTTGGGGGCCTCAAGCCAATGCTTTACTTTTTGGCTTCAAACCGGCCCTCGTTATGTGACCAGGAGGTCACACGTTCGAGCCGTAGAAATAGCATCTTGCAGAAATACAGGATAACACTGTATACAATACATCATTATGGTGTGGCCCTTTCATGTGACTCCACGCAAGAACTTAGTGCACCGAGCTCACTTTTCAGGCTACGAAGAGACTGAAATGAAAATGCTCTGAACAAATGTAGCTTAGAATAGGTCTTTCTTCCGACTTCTTTCTTTTTTAGCCTTTATTTGAATGTTTAGTTCCATAAGCTGCAGATATTATCCTTGGGTAACAAACAAGGATAACAATTTTTAGGATTTGAGGGGCCAAATAAATTTTGTCTTCGATTATAATTTTTTCTAACACTATTTAAATATTTTTAACTGTAAAACAGTTGTGATATTTAATGTTCTTCTTTATGGCGTCAGAAAAGATGTAAATATTATCTGAAGGCTTAATATATATTTCTCCCCCTCTCCATTAAAAACCGATCAAATTTGGTTTGGGTTTGGTTTTAATCGAAAAAATCGAATCAAACCGACTATAGAAGTAGCTATTTAAATTTATTATTATACCCATATATGTGTATATTTTTATATAAAGTTTCTAAAATTTTATGGTACATATTAGTTGTTTGTATTTTTAGTCTAATTTTTTACTATTATAATAATCTAATTCTTTGCATTTACATTCTAGTTTGATTGGTAGTTTTCTTTTACTAAGTACAAGAATTTATTTCATGTTAAAAATAATCGATTTTTAATTGACTACTTAAATTATTCATCACTAGTATTTGATTCAATTATCATCAATATATCTTGATAAATGATAGATTTCTCAAAAAGCAATTAGTTTGATAGTGTTACGTTGAAAATGTAATCGCCGAAATATGTGTTTAGTAGTATATGTCTCATATATTAAGAAAAAATCGATAAATAACCGAAAAACCGACAAAAAAACGACGAAAGCCAAATCGATAAAAACTGACTTAATTGGCTTGATTTGATTCCAATATTTGAAGAACCGACTTACTTGGTTTGATTTTTTTAGGGAAACAAATATCCAAACCGAACCATAAACGCCACTTTCGTAAAATATGGGTCTGAGACCCTTACACAAGCGCGTGTAGAACAAGAAAACAGAAAGCACGTGAAAGGTTATTCTTGTCCAAACCCTCTTATTTATAGTAGAATACAAAGAAGCCCTTGCTCAATCCAGTATTATTATTGAATGAAGACAGAATAAGGAAATTTACAAGGGAAAGGAAACAAAAGTAGGAAATGCAACCAAACAAGAAGAAAAGCATTAAAATCACAATGTTTGGCACATTTAAAATTAAGTGCCAAACCACAAAGCACAATTTAAAGAGGCCATCTCCACCAATACCACTATACAATTTTGACCATTTAATATTTATTCCATCTCCTTAAATAGCTCTAACTGCTGAATCATATAATTAGGCATTGCTCCTGAATGAGCCAAGTGCTTTGACTGCTCCAGCTCTCAAAATATATTGGTGATATAATGCAGCAATTGCAGCACCAATTAAAGGTCCAACCCAGAAAATCCACTGTCATATTAAAAAGGCAATATTATAAGTTACCAATGTATATTTTGGATAAAAATAATAAAAACCAAAGGATGTGCAATTCCTTGTTAAAGTAAAATTATATTGCTTACTTGGTCATCCCAGGCTTTGTCTTTGCCATATATGACTGCAGCTCCAAAACTTCTAGCTGGATTAATACCAGTTCCAGTGATTGGGATTGTGGCCAAGTGAACCATGAATACAGCAAATCCAATTGGAAGTGGTGCCAATACCTTAATTCAATTACAAATATTGACTTCTTCAACTTAAGTTACCAAAAAGAAGCATTAAAAATAGGATTTAACTTGCATACATTGACCATGTAAATAACTGTCAATGTAATTTAACCTGTTGTAACAAATTGTCTGTCTTATTCTTTAAAAAAATAATTGGCTCCACTTATTACGAGCAATAGAAGGAGGCCTTGGCATAACTGGTAAAGTTGTTGTCATATGACTAGAAGGTCACGGGTTCAAGCAGTAGAAATAGTCTTTTGCAGAAATGCAGAGTTCAAACAGTAGAAACAGTCTTTTGCAGAAATACAGGGTAAGGTTGCGTACAATAGACCCTTGTAGTCCGACCCTTCCCCGCACCCGCGCATAGCGGAGCTTAGTGCATCAGGCTGCCTTTTTTTTGAATTACGAGCAGTCACGGGCGGCCCTTCCCTAAAGCAGTACCTGCTTTAGGCCCCATATTTATGAGGGGCCCATTTTTTTTTACAACTAATCGGCTATATATAAGTTTAAAAAAATATTTTGTCAGGTGAAAATGCTTGATTTCTTTCTTTAACAAATATAGAGAAGAAAGATTTGTAACTGCTATGATTTCTACGATTTAAAATGAATATCGAACCCGAATTTCGTAAAAAACTTATGGTATATTGGAAGAAACAATTTGACGAGAATATTGATAATGAAATCTCAAAATCACTCTAAGAATCCTTTAGAGTTGATTACCTTTTATACAAGGCTATTTTTGTTTTTACTTCAAAAGAGATTTGAACAATTCGAAGCACATGAAAATATTTTTGGTTTTCTATTTAGCGGTAAAAAACTGAGATCACTAGATGAAAATTTGATAAAAACATGCCTTGCACACAACTTTGTTAAATCTGATCCTATCTAGTAGTTGACATCCCCAACTACATAGTCCATTATCTACACGAAATGATATTAGATACAAGCACTAAACAGACATGGGTACAAGTAGAAGTTTTTCAAAAGTAAAATTGATAAAATCTTATCTAAGATCAATGTCTCAAGAGAGGTTAAATTAATTAGTTATATTGTCAATTGGGAAATATTTATTAGAAAAAATTGATTATAAGAAAATTATTAATAACTTTGCATCTAAAAAAAGCTAGAAAGTAGATTTTAAATAAAAAAATATTTTTTGTAAAAAAGTTGCCCCTTATAAAGTTTGGCTTTAGGCCACAAAATTCATCAGGCCGCCCCTGTGAACAGTCACTTGTAATTATCTTTTAGATGACTAGATAGTATAAAAATTTCTTTACGCCCATGTATATAAGTTAATTCAAGAAACTATAGGCAAAATGTTAAGTAGATTAGTAGATGTAGTGTTGCAAAATTTTACTTACAGGAACATGGGAGTCTCTGGCATTTCTCTTGGGGTCAGTGGCAGAGAAGACAGTATAAACAAGGACAAAAGTGCCAATGATTTCAGCAGCTAATCCAGTGCCAGTGCTGTAGCCTGTTGCAAGCTCATTGGCACCACCACCATATCTAACATAATAAGACTTCTGAAATGCCTTCACCAAACCACAACCACAAATGGCTCCTAAGCACTGTGCTATCATATACATTACTGCTCTGGCCAATGAGATTTTTCTAGCCAAGAACAGCCCAAATGTCACAGCTGGGTTAATATGTCCTCCTGCATACACAAAATGAAAACCCCCCATCAATCTCTTGAACTGAACCTTTTCCAAAACCATTTTTTGTTAAAGTATTATTGAAGACATAATTAAGTAAATAAAAATATTTAATCCATGAAAACTTAAGTTGTTACATTAGATCGTCAATCAATTCAACGTAGTTCGGGGCAGGTAAGACCTCTTAGATTCAAGTCTCACCGCCACTTACAAAGGCAGATGCAGAATACTAGTACCAGGTTCATCTGATGAAGCATAAATTTAAGTGTAAATATACACTAAAATTATAATAAATACTAGTAGATATAAACTCATAACTTTGAAAATTCAATGGGTTTAATGCTAAAAATTTTAAAGGTTAGGACCTATAAAGCTTAAACCAACCATATCAAAAAGATTTTTCATGTATTTGACCCATGAAAAAGAATCGGACATACACATGAAAAGGCATGTTAAAGACAAAATTAAGCAAATAGGAAGTGTAATGTATATAGCCGCTATTTTAGATGAGACAGTAACAGAAATTACGTACCAGAAATACCAGCAGTGCAGTAAACAAGAACGAAAATCATGCCACCAAAGGCCCAAGCAATGCCAAGAATGCCAACACCACCACATTCATCACCATTATGTTTAGTGTCACTTTGGCTCTTGTAGCCAATCACAGTGAGGACAGTGATGTAGAGAAATAAGAGAGTGGCAATAAATTCAGCAATAATGGCTCTATAAAATGACCATTTTCCAAGTTCCTCTGCATCAATTAGTGGTGCTGGAGGTGGATCTTGGTAGTCCTTATTAGGGGCGTACTGATCAGTGCCATATTCAATATCCTTGGCCATTAATCCTGCACTCTGTCTCTGTATTAGGCTCACCAAAAGAAGATTATGCTAATCTTGAATAATGTTGGTTTTGAGAGCTTTTATTTAGATAGAAATATGTAAAATTGATTGAGGTGGAGTTGCTGGAGAGTGAGGAAAATTTATATAGAGGGTTTGGACTTGAGTGGAGCATTAATTTAACTCATTTCCTGCCGACCCATTTTACCTTTTGTTTTTTGTATTTATATTCTCTTCACTTTCATGGTGAACATACCCCACTTCTAGCCAGGAGCCGAGCTAGAATATTTGTTACGGATTTGGATTGAATTCACTTAGTTTTTGTCCACATTTTGTATTTATCTTTAATAATTCATTGAGTATATATGAATTATTAATTAAGAACTCAATAACTTAAAAGTACTAGAATTCTCGTAAGCTCCAAATTTTCGCTTTGCCTCATCCTCTAGCTACAGGGTCTTGAGGGCGAGAATCATTGGCGGAGCCACATTGAAGCAAGGGGTGTCAAGCAACACCCTTCGCCGGAAAATTACACTATTTTGCTAGATAATTTTTTTATTTTATATATATTTACTATATGTTGACTTTCATTGACTTTTCGATGTATCTAATTATTTATATTTTGACACCCCTTGATGAAAATTTTGGATCTGCCACTGACGGGGATACTAATTATCCATACAATCATTAATAATAGTGTGTCCATTTAGTCTTGATTATATAGTTTAGCCGGGGGCGGACCTAGAGCATTGGCTATGGGTTTCCGGGAACTCAGTAATTTTTGCGTAGATCCTGTATTTATATTAAGAAATTTACTAAATATTTATAAATATCTAACTGTGAACCCAGATATTATTACATATTAATTTGAAATTACGGTAGAAATTCATAAACTTCAAATCCTGGATCCGCCTTTGAGTTTAGATACCAATCGCTACTTAACAATACAACCTGATATAGATGACTTCTGTTTTTTCGACCACAGTCTTGACCTTTGACCTCTGATCGAGCTACGAATACCAGGAGACAGGCCGTATGCAGTTAGTAGGGGAGAGGGTCAGCACTCAGCACTCAGCACATTATACATTAGCAGATAGAATACTATAAATTTCTTGGAAAAATCAAAATACTAGGCAACTATACAATATACTCTATGTGAGAATCTTCTATGTAATTATTAGTATCCGTGTAATTCTCACTGTTCTTCTCTTCCCGATTTCCCTTTCTTACCTTATGTCATGGAGAATTTGAAATACCACGGATAATAGTTAACTGGACACAAAAAGACTGAGATTACCCGCTCATCAAATTAAAGGAAAAAAAATAATTTGGTGCACAAAGTTTCTCGCGTCACGCAAGGCTCGAGAAATGGCTACAAGAATGTGATGTAGACAACTTATTCTAATACAAATGTTAGTGAATATCTCCACGGTTCGAAACCGCTGACGGTCACACAAAAATAAATTTTACCCGCGCATCAATATAATTACCCACCAAATTATAATATTATTAAAAAAAACATAATGCTAAAGTGGACCGACCATTTTCATACATCATGATCAACCACAAATTTTATTTGATGGTGGCTCCCACCACCGTCCAGTCCAACTCAGCCAGCAATTGTAATTACCAATCACTAATTTAATGCCATGTCACCAGCCGCCATATTCCAATCATTTGGTTTTATTAAGGATTAATATACTCGTACGTGTTAATTGGGCAAAATCATGACATTGTCTACCCCACTTGAGAAAGAACAAAAAGGCGGTATGAACCTTACGGGTTCTCGATATTAGAACTACTAGTATTAGGTTACTTGCGTTGTGTGTTACCTAACTCAATTGAATATAAAATTTTAGAAAATTACATAAATATTATGTTTGAATTTGGGTTTGAGTTATAAAATTAAAATTAACAAAAGCTTAAGTTTCTACAAGTTGTTGATCCTAATTAGCTAACTTCAACGAAGGAAGAAACTCTCAAAGACCAAAACACAATTTTTCTATTTTTATGATCAAGAAGATATATCATATGAATTGTTTCCAACATATTAAAAAAGTCTAAATTATTATTACAAAATGTATTATTCAACCACTATATTTTGATTAATCTACAACGTATTTCTTTATTTTGGAGGAAACTTTCTTTTTTTGCCCAAGCACACAACCATGCATCCTAATATTTTCTTTTATGGAAGTAAGAATCTAAGATTGTAATGAAATTAATAAACACTAATAGATTCTAAAAGGACCATGTCAATCTATGAGCCAAAAATATGAAGCTTATGTTAAAAAAATTCCCTAAACTTTGCACGGAATCGTTATATACCTAAATAAAGTAGTCTTAGTAACCCTCGAAGTTGGCTATTTGATTGTTACTCCGGAATGTTAATGTGATAAAGAGCGTGGATACATACACTCTCCTTTAGGCGCGTGAAAGTGAAAAAAAATTAAAAAATCAAATTTCTGATGTAATATTTTTCAATCGTTAATATAATTATTTATTTGCTACAATACAATTATGTATTTATTCTTAATGCATCTAATATACAACATATTTAATCCAGTTTTGTATTTTTAAGTTCTTTTTTAGATTTAATGGCAATTTGATCCAATTGTATATTTTATTTTATTTTCGGGTCAAATTTATAAAAAAAACTTAGACGGAATTCCAACACATTAGCATAAAAATAGTTTAGCTAAAATAATAAAATACCAATTGTGTATTATCTGTTATTTTTTTAGATGCAAATAACTATCTATGTTAATTGTGTATTTTTATTTTTGGGCTAAATCAATAAAAAAAAATTAGCTTGAGCTTTATTATTTTCTTGCTTAATTAAAAAGGTATGGCCAAAATAACAGAGTTGTAATCATTTCTAGAAATTCACAACATATTTGAAATTCTTAAAGCCACCTACTATGTTGTTTAAGCAAATAGAATAATTATTATAGTATTTTTTTGACAGGCACACACATTTTTGTATCCCATTCAAAAAATTATTTCTCAAAACTTGGATAACGACTTCTAGAGTCATTTAATTCCTATTGTTTTGGAAGATATTAAAAAACTTAAGTAATAATTCTTACCAAAAAAATAATTTAAATAAGGAAAGAATTTATATTTATATATAAGTAAAATCTTAATTGATGTTAAATTCCTAAGTATTAAGAGTTTTTACCTAACTCAAATAAGGAAAGTTTTAATAGTCAAAATTTAAATTATATTGAAAAGCCTAAATATTAAAGTCCTAATTATAAGGGCTTCTTACTCAATTCTAATAAGAAAAAATTTAATAAATAATAAATTTGATTAAATTTAAAACTCATAAATATTAGCTAGGAGAATAAGCAAATGACTATTTTGTCTAGTGTGAACTCTATTTTAAAATAATAAAAAGATGAACGACATTTCGCTAAGAACCTTCGTGCTTTTAATATAATATAGATATAGATTAGAATTACACGATGGTAATATAATATGTAATTGTGAATTATTCCTCTAAGAGGAAATGTTGTTTGCTAATTTATTTAATTCTTAACTTGGTTGCCTCTCAAAACATGTCAATAAAGGAGACATTAGTCTTTAATTTACTTTTTAATTCATTTACTTCTCACCCAAATCTATATAATGGATTAAAGTTATAGATAGTCAAAATATGGAATAAACTTTAATGGTAAACTATCTTTTTAAGAAAATAATTATATAAGTTTGATATATAACGAAAAGTTTAAATATTTAATTTGGAAGAAAACTGTACATTGAATGGAATCTTAACCTGCTTTATCAAATTTATAAATACACGTTCCTAATTTGTAGGTCTAAAAAAGTACGAACAAATTATTATAAATGAATTGTTCGATCTAATACAAGGTCAAACTTTAATTGACTTAATGTCCTAAATCTTAGACTTATATGTAACCGTTTAAATAAGAAAAACTTTAATAAGTAAACTTTTACTTGATTTAAAACTTCAAAATATTAGGAGATAATTTAAATGATAATCTTGTCCAATATAAAATCAAATTTTAAGGGTAGAAAAAGCGAACGACATTTCGCTAAGGGCCTTCGTGCTTTTAATATAGTATAGATATAAATGATTTCAAGTGTTAGTGACTGAGTTCTAAATGGTATTTTAGGCCTTCATGGCTTTTTACAATGTTGAATTTAAGAAAATGTCTTTTTTAGATCTCTTACGTGTCAAAAAAAAAAAACTCTTATGTGTAAAATTAAATCTCTCATATAAAAAAAAAGATGGAGTCATAAAACTAAATACAAGTTTGTAATGAGCCACAAAACCAATTGACCCGTTATAAATTTAATATTTATACATATTTAATGAATTCTAAATACTAAATACACTGTTTGAGTAAAAAAATTATTGGGTTCAGCCGAACCCGTATTTCTAGCATATTTTGTCAAGCTTCTTCAAAGGCCAAAAGTATTTTATTTCTTAAAAGTACTTTTTTTTTCCTTACCTTAAGGTGTTGGCCAAGCTTTTTTGGGGAAAAAAGTGTTTTTGAAAGAAACAGAAAAAGTAGCTTATTCCCAAAAGTAGAAGCACAAACATTTTTGACTTTTCTTCTTACCAAAAATACACTTAACAAACTATAGTATATACCAAAATAACTGTTAAGTCTAGTACTTAGGATATTAATGTATACATATTTCTTCTTATTTTTAGGATAATTTTCTAATATATAGTGACTTTAGGGGTGAATACTTTTATATTTGTTGAATGATTTTTAATATATTTGAATATTATTAAAAGAATTAAAGTATTTTTTAATTTTATTTTCATATTTTACTTAAATAAAATAAAAAAATTTAATTATTGCCTGTAATAATAAATTTTTGAGATATTTATTTACTTATAATATTAACTATTCACTTTTTGAAAAGTTTGGTTAAATACAAAATATTGCTCAAAAGTATTTTTCAGAATGATTAGCCAAATACAAAGTGTTTCTTTCCAAAAATATTTTTTTTAAAAGTATTTTTAAAAAAATCACTTTTCAAAATTCGTTGATTTTTTCAGCTTGGTCGTACAGGCTATTCGGCTTGTGCCTCCGCCCCAGAAGTATTGTCATTTAAAGTGGTTATAGGCTTGCCATATGTAGAGCAAGTAAGGATCATTGTAAAAGTGGTAATGCTGCTTTTGTGGACTCTATTAATTGGACGGTTATCTATTGTATTTCTCTAATGAAACCTCATTTTTTGAGTGTGGAAATGGTGTAGTGAACCCACTTTGGAAAAAAAAAATGTTGTCTTCTGTTTCATGATTCAAAATTACGAGAGGATTTGGTACTTTCTTTGTCGAATTTTATATGACGTTAACAATTATTATGGTTGTCGCATTTGTAAGGTAATTTCTTATGGCTATAATATTGCAGAGAAAATTACACAGCTTTCAAAATAATAGCCAAACAGAATATATATTTTTTGTATATTAATGTATTATATATATAATATACATATGTTTGTATACTTGGCTAGCGGATGTACTTATTTTTGACGGACAGGTCTGTTTACCCGAAAAATGGATAGAGTTGAATTTATACGCAGTTCCGAGGATATGTGGCGTAATTTGATACAAAATGCAAGGATAAATAAAATGTAAATGTAGATTGGAGAGAATGCAATCTAGATAAGGTTATCAAGAACAATGAACCTTAGGATTCGACAAATAGAATCAATCTAAGAAACTGAAAGAGCGATTCTTTACTATAGAAGAATATAGTACTTTTATTACAATGTAAGTCTCAAAAACTTGTCCTACAAAAATGATAACCAAGCTCTTTTATAGTGGAGGGATTCGGCTCCAAGCATAATAAAATAAACATTCAGTGGGAGACCCATGATAAGTCAGCTTTTTCATAATTTCTGCCAAGATTCTCTCTAGTGGGATTGCAACGGCTTTTGTCTGCGAGCTCGATCTTGCTTAGAATCCTCGATTTTGATTTGAGCTTGATTTTGGCTCGAACTTGTGATCTTGGTTCGAGCCCGATCCTGGTTCGAGCCCTCGAATTGATTCCAGGTCAATGTTGGTTGGTCTCTGGATTATCAGCATGATAGGTCTACCCTGCATCATGGTTCGATTCTTATTCGACTTTGATTATGATATCGATCTCGACACGGACCGGCCTCCCCGGGTTCGAGATTAGTTCGTCCCCCCGTTGGGATCTTACTTTGATACATCACCCTTCGAACTTGATCGGACACGCCAAGGCTGAAATCTATTTCGACCGTATACAGATAGTCCCCTCTTTTCTCAAAAAGAATATGGCGAGAAACGATATGATTTTCAACAGCTCGATGGGATGATATCTTGTCGTTTCCATCGGGTTCGACCATGACGCATCTGGTAGCTGTCCCGTCGGTTTAGTCTTTCAAGGCATTTAATGCATGTCAGGCGGTGGTCGGCCACTGCTGATACTGAACCGCCATCGTTTGGACCTATAAATAACCCTTACTTTTATCTTTTACCATTTTTGCATCTTCTATCTTCCAAAATTTCCCAAGTTCTTCTTCGTACTCTCCAACTTACCAGTAAAGCTGTAATTTCTTTCCGCAAAAACCCCTCTTCAATTCTACCAAATCTCTGTCACTTTCTTCTATTCCTTACTTTTGAATTCAAAAATGGCAAAAACATCGCAAACCATTCCTCAGAAAGAGAAGGCTTCATCTTCACAGTGTGTCGCCGATGAGACACCGGCAGAACCACGGCCTGAGGAGTGTGTTCCCGGGGCGTGTGTCCTTACTTCAGATTTTAAGGTTGATAAAGGTTCATCGGTCCCTGACCGGTGTGAGCCGGTATCGAGGTACATGTGTTCGATAACCGAAAAGCACCTCAATCTGTTAAAAAAGGATTGCAATTGGGGTGAAAAAGAAGTAATAATACCTACCCCTGACGAAGATATCACTTCTTACGTGAAAGGGTTTTTGAATGTATATACTTACCCTTTCACTTTGGGTCCCCTCGATTCCATCATTATTGACTTCAGTCGACAATATCAAATAACCCTAGGCCAGGTCCATCCTTCTTTGTGGCGGATCGTTATCCTGATCCGATATTTTGTGAGCAAAATCGAGGGGATGTCGTTCACCCTCGATCATCTTATCCGGCTGTACCGTCCCCGACTTTTTCGAGGAGGATTAATAAAACTCCAACGTCGGGCTACCAAGGCTATGTTCTCGAGAATTGACGAGGACAGGGACCGGGGTTGGATGGGCAGGTTCGTTCGAGTAAGGACTTCGGACCTGATTCCGACTGAAAAGATGCCCTTTTCCGAGGAGTGAAATATGAAACGTAAGTGTGATCTTGCTGTTGCTTCTATTTTGTTCTTCCATTTATTCTCTTATCAACACTCCTCCTTTTGTGATGTAGCGGTTCCCTGGATGCCCGGAGCGGTTTCCGATCTTAAGAACTGGGTACGAGCTCTTGTTTCGACCTCCACATATGCCGAGCGCTCATGGCGTGATTTGTCAAAGGGTCGGTGGGAGGCCAAAAATCACGGTAAGCTCATTTCTCGGACTCTGATGATCCGAACGAGGCGTTTCTCAAAATATTTTTTATAAGGTTTCCCATATGCAGGTTTGGGTAAAGACGCGGTCTTGAGGCCCCTGTCCAATGAGGAGGATGTTTCGACCTTTGTCCCAAAGCCGGTGAAGGAAAATAAAAGGAAGAGAGCCTTGGTTCCCGAATATCCAAAACCGAAGAAGAGGACGGCTCGTAAGCCGAACAAGAATGTCATTCCTTTGACCGTGGAATCCATTCTGCGTCTAAGGGATGAAGATGAAGAAGAAGAAGAAGAAGAAGAAGAAGAAGAGAACAATGAGTCTGCGCTGGCGGTCCGAACGAAGAGAGCCACCGATGCCTCATCGCCGGCTGGATCGATGATGCTCTATGAGGCTCCGCCTCGAACTGAAGATATACTGGAGAAAGATTCAGGTAGAGTCCCCGAACTATCGGATGTCGAAGATGCCTCTTATCGGAGTCAACCGGCAGGGGATACGATCGAAGAGCCCCTCGAACCCCTCCGAGCCGAGGGGAATGCTCCAAGCAAGTCATTTGGGGCAACAACGATCGAGGATTCGCCTACCTTTCCCACTTTTTCCGCAGGGGTGATTCGGGAAACTCAAGCTCTGGGAGCCCTCGATCTAGACAGACCTCACGATAAAGAAGATCTGTTTCATGACCTGTTTACCGGTATTGAGGACGTTGCCAGTGCTGGTGATGAATCGGATTTTTTTCACGGATTGCGGCATGCTTTGAATCAGGTGAGCCTTTAAAATTATTTTGTCGGTACTATCTTTATGTTCATTTTTCGTAACTTCGCTTCTTGTTTCTTTGTAGGCAGCGGCAGTCCATCGAGAACAATGTTCTCGTTCTCAGATAGAGCTGCATCGATATGCGGCCGACCTACACCGCGTTACTGACGAGAGAAACTCCCTTAGACTTTCCTTAGGGTAGAGAGAGGAGGAAATAAAAGACCTCCGAGCTGAGCTGGCTAAGGCTTATCGAGATCAGAATGATTTTGTCTGAGCAAGTAATGATGCTTTTGAAAGCCTATGGGCTTGATACCGGAATGATAGCTAACATTTCTGTCTCACAGCTGCAGCAAAAAATCGAGATGATCGGGAAGCTTCGTGAGGAGGTCGACGTGATAAGGATGGAGTCCTTGCGGTGGAAAGAAGGTATGGACCGCTTTGCTACAGAAAAAGAGACTGCTCGAGCCCAGTTATCATCGTCCGAAACCCAACTTCAGAAAATGAAGGAAAAAGGCCTAGTTCAAGCAAGAAGAATTGAGGAGCTTGAGGCTCGGTTGGCCTCTGTACTTGCCAAGGCCGAATCCGATGCTGAAAAGGCAAAGGCCGATGCGGATGCGCTCGTGGCCGTCTATCGGGCCGATGCTGAAGCTGCCTAAGTCCAGGCAAGAGAGGCAGCCAAGTCCGTCGATAGTCGAGCACATTGGGTTGCCGAGCTTGCTAAGTGCCGATCCAGAAGGGAAACTCTTGAGGAGATTCATGCTCGTGGCTTCGATCTCGCTGAAGAGATAAAAAGGGCAAAAGAACTCAAAGCTGATGCTGAAGCTCTGGTTTCTGATGCTGATGACGACAACGATGGGAGCAAGAGCGGATTCGAAAATGGGGGGGAACCTGATAAAGAAGAGACTGCTCGCTGTCGAGAAATTTAGTTCTTAGTTTTTACGTTGTAATCACCCATGCAGATAAATTTGTGTATAGACATATCTCCCCTTTTGCCGACTTGCTTCTGTTTTTGTTTCCCATCTTGCGAGGACTTTATTCACCTTATGAATATTTCCACAATGTTTTAAACAACTTAATCAAATTTAGACCTCGTAGCCTCTGTAACCGAGCGAGCGTTTACTCAAACTTGGGGCAATGTAGCCCTTTAGGCTTATTAGTTGCCAATGATTCGATCTTGAAGAAATATAGCCCGTGGGCGTAATGGTCGAGCGAGTGTTTGCTCGAACTCGAAAATGTAGCACGTAGGCTTAGTCGAGTGAATGATTCAAACTCGAATTAATGTAGCTCGTAGGCTTAGTCGAGTGAATGATTCGAACTCGAATTAATGTAGCCCGTAGGCTTAGTCGAATGAATGATTCGAACTCGAAGTAATGTAGCCCGTAGGCTTAGTCGAGTGAATGGTTCGAACTCGAAGTAATGTAGCCCGTAGGCGTAATGGTCGAGTGAGTGTTTGCTCGAACTCGAAATAAAAATAGCCCGTAGGCTTGGTCGAGTGAATGATTCGAACTCGAAGTAATGTAGCCCGTAGGCTTAGTCGAGTGAATGGTTCAAATTAGAAGTAATGTAGCCCATAGGCGTAATGGTCGAGTGAGTGTTTGCTCGAACTCGAAATACAAATAGCCCATAGGCTTGGTTGAGTGAATGATTCGAACTCGAAGTAATGTAGTCCGTAGGCTTAATGGTCGAGTGAGTGATTGCTCGAACTCGAAATAAAAATAGCCCGTAGGCTTGGTCGAGTGAATGATTCGAACTCGAAGTAATGTAGTATGTAGGCTTAATGGTCGAGTGAGTGTTTGCTCGAACTCGAAATAAAAATAACCCATAGGCTTGGTCGAGTGAATCATTCGAACTCGAAGTAATGTAGCTCATAGGCTTAATGGTCGAATGTATCTTAATTCTGATTGCACAATAAATCTCAAAATAGAGGAATTTTCATTGGATATAAGATGCCGATAAAGAAGAGAACTTTCTTCGCATGTTATTACACGCCTGGGATCGGGCCAATCTATATGAGCATGGTTCTCTTCGACCATTTGGCTCTTACAGTTTTTCCTATTGGGACCCTGTTGCTGTGAAATAACTTTCTTGCGGGACCTCAGATATTGTCGTAAATGCTGCACGATCAATGGTTGCCTCATTAAAAATCTTGCCGAAAAACCCATTTGGGATAAAATCGGTCTAAGGAAAAAAGAGTGCAACGCGTGCTTTCTAGCGAGAGATTCGTCCCTTGTTCGGACTCCTGCAGGGGTCAGTTTTTAGATATAAACGAATATAGAAAGGTTGTACCTTAGCAGTAGTACCGTTTTAGATGTGATACATTCCAGCTGCTTGATAGCTGTTTGCCGTTTATAACGCCGATCCTGTACGACCCCTTTCCGATGTTCTCGAGTACCTGATATGGTCCTTCCCAATTCGGTCCTAGCTTCCCTTCATTCGGATTTCGGGTATTTATTGTAATTTTTCTCAACACTAAGTCCCCGGGCTTGAAATGGCGGAGCTTGGTTCTTCGGTTATAATATCTTTCGATTCGCTGCTTTTGGGCGATCATTCGGACGAGAGTAGCTTCTCGTCTTTCGTCTGATAGTTCGAGGCTTGTATTCATAGCCTCGTTATTTGATTCTTCCATCGCGAATCGAAATCTGGCACTGGGTTCACCAACTTCGACTGGTATCAATGCTTCAGACCCATATACTAAGGAGAACGGGGTCGCCCCCGTATTGGATTTTGACGTTGTCCGATATGCCCAAAGGACTTCGGGCAGGATTTCTATCCATCTCCCTTTAGCGTCGTTCAACCTCTTCTTTAAGTTTTGAATGACAGTTTTGTTTGTCGATTCGGCCTGCCCATTCCCACTGGGGTGGTATGGCGTCGACAGTATCCATCTTATCTTGTGGTCTTCGAGGAATCTTGTTACTTTGCCGCCAACGAATTATTTTCCATTGTCACATACTATTTCGGCGGGTATTCCGAATCGGCTTATGATATGATCCCAAATAAAGTCTATAACTTCTTTCTCTCTTATTTTCTCGAACGCCTGCGCTTCAACCCATTTAGAAAAATAGTCAGTCATAAACAAAATGAATTTGGCTTTACCTGGGGTCGATGGCAGAGGGCCAACGATATCCATTCCCCATTTCATGAATGGCCACGGGGATAGGACTGAGTGGAGTTGCTCTCCGGGGTGGTGGATCATCGGTGCGAACCTTTGACATTTGTCACATTTACGAACAAATTCCTTCGCATCTTTGCCCATATCGATCCAATAATACCCTGCTCAGATTATTTTTCGGACTAATGTATCGGCTCCAGAGTGATTCCCGCAAGTACCCTCATGCACTTCCCGTAGGACGTAATCAACATCCCCCGGACCCAAGCATACCGCCAACGGTCCATCGAACATTCTTCGGTACAGCGTTCTGTCCGAAGCCAACGTGAATCGAGCAGTTTTGGTCCGTAGGGTTCTGGAATCTTTAGGGTCCGATGGGAGTTTTCTGCTTTTCAAGTATTCAATATACTTGTTTCTCCAATCCCAGGTTAAGCTTGTAGAATTTATTTCGGCGTGACCTTCTTCGATTACCGATCTCGAAAGTTGAACAACATTCCCCGAGCCCGTATCATCTACCTCGACCGATGACCCTAAATTCGCAAGCGCATCGACCTCACTATTCTGTTCCCGTGGTACATGCCGTAAAGTCCATTGTTTGAAATGGCGCAAAGTGACAAGCAGTTTATCTAAATACCTTTGCATTCTACCTTCTCGAACTTCGAAGGTTTTGTTTACTTGACTCACCACCAGCAAGGAGTCGCAATTGGCTTCAATGACTTCTGCTCCCAAGTTTCTAGCTAGCTCAAGACCTGCAATCATGGCTTCACACTGGCCTCGTTGTTAGTCAACCTGATAGTTTTAATAGATTGCCTAATAGTGCTATCCGTGGGTGGTTTTCAAAACTATGCCCAGCCCGGACCCTTTTAAGTTCGAAGCCCCGTCCGTAAAAAGGATCCATACCCCTGATGATGTACCTGATTTCAACAGTTCTTTTTCGACTTCGGGTACGAGGGTTGGTGTGAAATCGACCACGAAGTTTGCTAAAATTTGAGACTTGATGGCCATGCGGGGTTGATATTCGATATCGTACCCACTGAGTTCGACAGCCCATTTGGCCAGTCGGCCTGATAACTCGGGTTTGTGCAAAATATTACGAAGCGGGTAAGTGGACAATATACATATGGGATGACATTGAAAGTACGGCCTTAACTTTCTTGAGGGGCTTATCAGTGCAAGTGATTTTTTTAGGAGCGGATATCTAGTTCTCGCCTCTCCTAAGGTTCGACTCGTATAATAAATGAGGAATTGCGTACCTTGCTCTTCTCGAACTAGGACACCGCTTACGGCGACTTCCGATACTGCCAAGCACAAATAAAGTTTCTCGTCTGTTTTTGGAGTGTGAAGTAGTAGTGGGCTTGATAGATATCGCTTTAGTTCTTCTAATTCTTGTTGGCACTCCTGGGTCCAAGAAAAATCGTTCTTCTTTTTAAGTAGAGAGAAAAATTTATGACTTTGATCAGAAGATCTTGAGATGAACCGGCTTAAGGCGGCAATCCGACCTGTTAGCCTTTGTACGGCCTTCACGCTGTCTACAACAACGATGTCTTCGATGGCCTTGATTTTATCGGGGTTAATCTCTATTCCCCAATGTGACACCATGAAGCTGAGGAACTTTCCCGAACCGACCCCGAAAGCATATTTCTCGGGGTTGAGCTTCATGTTGTATTTCCTTAAAATCTTGAACGTTTCCTGCAAATGAGTTAAATGGTCCTCTGCGTGCAGGGAGTTAACTAACATGTCATCAATATAAACTTCTATTAATTTTCCTATTTGTTCTTCGAACATTTTATTTACTAGGCATTGGTAAGTAGCCCCTGCGTTTTTTAGCCCGAAGGGTATCACATTATAACAATACGTTCCATATTTGGTGACAAATGAAGTCTTTTCCTGGTCCTCCGGGTTCATCTGGATTTGATTATACCCGGAATAGGCATCGAGAAAAGTGAGGATCTCGTGGCCGGCCGTAGCATCGATCATGCGATCGATATTGGGCAGCGGAAAGGAATCTTTGGGGCATGCTTTGTTCAAATCCTTATAGTCCATGCACATTCTAAGTTTGTTCCCTTTTTTAGGGACTACAACTACGTTGGCTAACCATTCGAGATATTTCACCTCCCGAATGGACCCTATTTTGAGAAGCTTGGTTACCTCTTCCTTTATGAATGCGTGCTTTCTATCAGACTGGGGTCTTCTCTTTTGCTTCACCGGTCTGAACCTGGGGTCCAAACTTAGCTGATGCGTCGTTATGTCCGGCGGGATCCCTGTTATATCTAAATGGGACCAGGCAAAACAATCGATGTTATCGATAAGAAATTGAACGAGTTTCTTCCTGAGTTCAGGGCTCAACCCCGTTCCCAAGTATACCTTTCGCTCGGGCCAGTGCTCGATTAATATGACTTGCTCTAGCTCCTCGATCGTTGATTTTGTGGCTTCGGAGTCATCGGGAATCATGAAAGATCGAGGGACCCTTTGATCACCATCCTCTTCGATTTTCTGGTTGTCTGGCTGGGTTGAAGCCGATGTCTGTGATTGCTATTTGGTGTCCCGTTCTCCTTCCGGGCCTGATCCTTTTATCGGCGAAAGTGAGGACACTGGTTTAGCTTCGTCGACGGCGAACATTTCTTTCGCGGCTGGTTGTTCTCCGTACACCATTTTGACACCTCTCGACATTGGGAATTTGAGGGCCTGGTGTAGGGTCAAAGGCACAGCTCTCATGTTGTGGATCCATGGCCTTCCGAAAAGGGCGTTATATCTCATATCGCCTTCGATCACGTGAAACTTTATTTCCTGGATGGTTCCGGCCACATTTATTGGTAGGACTATCTCACCTTTGGTGGTTTCGCATGCCATATTGAACCCGTTTAGGACCAGAGTTGCGGGTACAATCTGATCCTGTAGGCCGAGCTGCTCCACTACCTTCAATCGGATGATGTTGGCCGATCTACCTGGATCGATTAACACACGCTTAATTTTAGTTTTATTCACGAGTACGGATATTACCAGTGCGTCGCTGTGAGGTTGGATGACCCCCTCCGCATCTTCATCATCAACGGACAGAGTCCCCATGGGTGCATAATCTTGAGTCCGAGATCGCTTTTCCCTCACCATCGATATTTTAGTGCGTTTAAGCATTGGTCCCTGAGGGGTATCGATGCCGCCGATGATCATGTGGATGACGTGCTGCGGTTCTTCTTTCTCATTTTGCTTGCTGAAATCTCTACTTCTAAAATGGCTCTTTGCCCTATCACTCAGAAACTCCCGAAGGTGCCCTTTGTTAAATAAGCAAGCTATTTCCTCTCTTAGTTGCTTGCAATCTTCCATTCTGTGGCCATAGGTACCATGATATTCGCACGTTTGATTGGGATTTCTTCGGGCAGGATCAGTCTGCATTGGTCGAGGCCATTTAGTATCTTTGATGCGTCCGATGGCCGACATGAGAGCGGATGCACCAACACTGAAGTTATATTCTGATAATCGAGGTGCTTCTATAGGATCGGCATATTTATCGAAGCCGCTCTTACTCATAAGCCCCTGAGAATTTTGTCCTCGATTAATCCTTCGATTGTTCCGAACTGTGTTGCGTGCTGAACCGTTGTTCACCCGATCTGCGACGTACGGTCGATATCGGTCTCTATTCGACCTTTGTTCTCTGTCGATCTGCTTTTGATTAATAACTATCCTGTTCTGATGAATGGGTCTGTACGGGGCTCCCGACTGATCATCCTCGACCCTAATTTTCGATTGATATCGGTTGTGCACATCTGCCCAAGTTACCGCTGGATACTCGATCAAATTTTATTTCAGCCGATGTGATGCTGTCGAACTTAGTTCGTTCAACCCTTGGGTGAAGGCTTGTACGGCCCAGTCGTCTGTGACCGGGGGTAATTCCATGCGTTCCATTTGAAATCGGGATACGAATTCCCTCAGCATTTCATCCTGCCTTTGCTTTACTTTGAAGAGGTCCGATTTCCTCGTTGCAACCTTTATGGCACCAGCACGTGCCTTTACGAATGAATCTGCTAACATGGCAAAAGAATCGATGGAATTCGGCAGTAAATTGTGGTACCAGATCATAGCTCCTTTCGAGAGGGACTCCCCGAACTTTTTCAACAGCACGGATTCGATCTCATCGTCTTCCAAATCGTTGCCTTTTATGGCACATGTGTAAGAGGTGACATGTTCGTTAGGATTAGTCGTACCGTTATATTTGGGAATTTCGGGCATACGGAATTTTTTTGGGGATTGGCTTCGGTGCCGCACTCGACGGAAAAGGCTTTTATATGAATTTTTTTGAATCAAGCCCCTTTATCGTTGGTGGAGCCTCCGGGATTTGGTCGACCCTAGCATTGTACGTTTTCACCCTCTTGTCGTTGGCTTCGACTCGTTTTGTGAGTTCCTCGAGCAATTTAGTAATTCCGGGAGTAGTCCCCAATTCTTGCTCGTTAGATTTCACTATGGCACGCTCTGTTCTGGGGGTGACTTCTCGAAGTGGATTGGAAACCGGCATGCTTTGTGCGCGAGTTTGACTCTGTAGCTGAGCTATCGCTACTTGTTGGGCTTGCAGCATCTCGAAGATCATACGTAAGCTGGCCCCGATTTTCCCTGGGTTTTGGATGTCTCGGGCTACGGATCGAGTACCGCCCCGAATACTTCTTTCCGATTCGGAACGCTAGTTCGCGTCCAAAGCTATTTGTGAATTGACATCTAATGGTAATTCGGCTCGAATTTCGGGTACTTCGATTCGAGCCTCGGTTGCCAAGTTGTTGGTTTCATCTTGAAGGCCGGCTTCGTAATCGATCGGTGAAGCCATTCGATCGGTGGTTATTCATAGCTGACCCGAAATTCAAGATGTTTTCGAAAATAAGTGCAAAGCACAATGGCGTATTTTTTCAGATTTGTATCAAATGACCACTGTTATCCTCGGCCCCACGGTGGGCACCAAACTGTTTACCCGAAAAATGGATAGAGTTGAATTTATACGCAGTTCCGAGGATATGTGGCGTAACTTGATACAAAATGCAAGGATAAATAAAATGTAAATGTAGATTGGAGAGAATGCAATTTAGATAAGGTTATCAAGAACAATGAACCTTAGGATTCGACAAATAGAATCAATCTAAGAAACTGAAAGAGCGATTCTTTACTGTAGAAGAATATAGTACTTTTATTACAATGTAAGTCTCAAAAACTTGTCCTACAGAAATGATAACCAAGCCCTTTTATAGTGGAGGGATTCGGCTCCAAGCATAATAAAATAAATATTCAGTGGAAGACCCATGATAAGTCAGCTTTTCCATAATTTCTGCCAAGATTCTCTCTAGTGGGATTGCAACGGCTTTTGTCTGCGAGCTCGATCTTGCTTAGAATCCTCGATTTTGATTTGAGCTTGATTTCGGCTCGAACTTGTGATCTTGGTTCGAGCCCGATCCTGGTTCGAGCCCTCGAATTGATTCCAGGTCAATGTTGGTTGGTCTCTGGATTATCAGCACGATAGGTCTACCCTGCATCATGGTTCGATTCTTATTCGAGTTTGATTATGATATCGATCTCGACACGGACCGGCCTCCCCGGGTTCGAGGTTAGTTCGTCCCCCTTCGGGATCTTACTTCGATACATCACCCTTCGAACTCGATCGGACATGCCAAGGCTGAAATCTATTTCGACCGTATACAAGGTCAAATGTGTAACTTGCCTACTAGTCAACAATAGCAATGGCATTTAAGTTTAAATGTGTAAAGTAATTAACTTTTACAGATGAAGGAAATTATTCCTTCCTTTTACAGAAATAAAGAAATTCCCTTGGAAAAATAATTCAACTATTCAAGTAATTAAACTAGAACATGTTTTATAAGAAAAACATTTTCAGCTATAACAAACTCACCAGTTGTATGGTTTTTAAAATTAAGTGGCAAAAACTTCAAGTTGTTATCCTCATCAGATTATTTGATAGCAATGATTCTAAGTTCTAAATAATACCATTAAACTCTATTCATAATCTAAAGCATTGTTAGTTCACTGCATATATGAAACAACGAAAAGCTAATAAAAAGCAAAATATACATTAATCCCTCTAGCTAAAATATTCTCCGATTCTTCAGCTGGGGCCAAAAACTTCAATCTTACATCGACCAAAGCTAATTAAGAGCTACTTTCAGAATGTATACACATTTTGTAAAAAGAGATTAGCTTCACTACACTTGACAATAAAAAAAGAGCGGACCGGTGCACCAAAAAATCCTGCATTCATGTAGGGCTCGGGGAAGGACCGTACCCAGCGGGTGTGACGTAAACATCCTACCCTGATGCAAGTATTAGTGGCTGCTCGCATAGTTCGAACCAGTGACTTATAGGTCACACGGATACAACTTTACCGTTGCTCCAAGGTGATGAATTTTTACATAGAAGATACATTATGTGTCATCGTCAAACCCCTCGTTGATCTCTTCTCTGATGGTCTCTAATCCAGATGTATGTGAAGGTTTTCGTCGATATGTTATGAGGGCTGGAACAACCTCTACCCAAGAACGTATATTTCTAGTTTCCTTTGCCATCTTTAATTGAAATTGTTTGTCAAAGCCAAAACTAGAGCGGATATAAATCAAATAGTAACCTAAAATTTAGATTTATTTGCCCTCTTTCCTCCTAGCTTAGCTTGTGGAAGAAAGAGAGATCGGAAAATGAGTTGTATTTTTAGGAAGATTATATATATATTCTTTGATAACTTTTGATCTTTTGATGAATTGAGATCATTTTGGTTGGGCATTATATAGTTGGTGCGGAAAGGAGAATTAGTGGTAGACTAGTCCTTAAGAAAAGGACAATGCTTCAATCTGGTTCTTGAATTATTCAATTGTGAGATTTTTCCTTTCAAATGGCTCACCTTGAAAATAGAATACATTCATGACTTACCTGAAACGATTTTAACTGCCAAAAACTACGTCCAATGAAGTACGTATATGATGCTCGATTTTGAAGGGAGGAAGAAACATCGAATTGTTTAATTGTAATTCGTCCCATCTTCTTTGAATTTCTTTTTTCTACGGTCCTTCCTAACTCTACTTCTATAGATCATAAGACACTTTCTAATTCGCGACTTAGTACTCCATCTGTTTCAGTTTATATAATATAACCTTATTTTCTTAAATTTTGTTTCACAAAAATGATCCCTTAGTAAATATTGAAAATACTTTTAACTTAAAATTCTCATATTAATCTTAATGACATATTTTTATAGCCGCCGCACAAATGCTATGGCATGTTTAATATCACAAGCATAATACTAATACTTTATTTTTTCTTAAATTTCGTATCCACTCAAATGAAATCAGATAAAATGTAACGGAGAGGAGAAACATATTGCAATCTCATCAAGCTATCTACTTTTTCTTTTTCAGGTCTTGAGATATCCATGTTTTCCTTCAAATTATCTGGATCGACAGTCATTCGTTTAAAGCCTCCACATACACCGCCAGGCTCTTCATCTTCTTTGTGCCCCTTAACTTCCAACTCTTAATTAGATATCCCTAGAATACGTATACATGCCAAAAACAATGTTCTTTGAAGATTGAGTAGATTGGTCCTAACAATCGTGCCTTTTGTACCAGTTGATTGTAGTGCTATTTGTACTCTTTACAATTTTGAATTTAAGAAAATGACTTTTTTAGATCTTTTATGTGTAAATCACTCTTACGTGTAAAAATAAATCTCTCATGTGTAAAAAAAAAAGAGGCATAAAACTAAAAACAAAACAATTGACTCGGAGTAGGTTACAAATTGAACAATAACTTCGTCAATAGCTAATAAAAAAGAGTTTTTGTTTTGGTCAGGAGGGAGAAAGATACTTCGACGATATCTAGGCAGGTTACAAATTGAACAATAACTTCGTCAATAGCTAGTAGAAAAGCTAACACAAACTTACTAATTTTACGTGCTTTAGCATATATAGGATTTGGAGCTATAAAATGGCAAACGAGTAGAGTAGGATTAGTTAATAGACCCAAAGGCACTTGGTTATTATCTGACTTAACACAATTCTGAATGAAGGACCTAGAGATACCATTATGGCATAACGTTGCAAGACCATAATCAAAGATTGATTCAAGCCAAGCTAAATTTATTAAAGAAACGAGTGTTCAAACAGGATAAAAACAAGCGAACATCAACGCAAATCACACAAGTTTAAAAACATTTTTCAATAGTTCCAAGAGCCACAACACTAAATTCTCAAAAGCCACCACGGAGACGAAGAACCAGGTGAAGAGTTGATTCTTTCTGAATGTTATAATCAGCAAGGGTACGACCATCCTCCAGCTGCTTACCAGCAAAAATCAGCCTCTGCTGGTCTGGTGGAATACCCTCCTTGTCCTGAATCTTTGCCTTCACATTGTCAATGGTATCCGAGCTCTCAACCTCCAGGGTGATCGTCTTCCCAGTCAAAGTCTTGACAAAAATCTGCATCCCTCCTCTCAATCGGAGCACCAAATGGAGTGTGGACTCTTTCTGGATGTTATAATCAGCAAGAGTCCTCCCATCCTCAAGTTGCTTCCCAGCAAAAATCAACCTCTGCTGGTCAGGTGGGATCCCTTCCTTATCTTGAATTTTAGCCTTGACATTGTCGATGGTGTCGGAACTCTCAACCTCAAGGGTGATAGTTTTCCCTGTCAATGTCTTCACAAAGATCTGCATACCACCCCTCAGGCGCAGCACCAAATGGAGGGTTGATTCCTTCTGGATGTTATAATCAGCTAAAGTCCTTCCATCCTCAAGCTGTTTACCAGCAAAAATCAACCTCTGCTGGTCAGGTGGGATCCCTTCCTTATCTTGAATTTTAGCCTTGACATTGTCGATGGTGTCCGAGCTCTCAACCTCAAGGGTAATGGTTTTCCCTGTTAATGTCTTCACAAAGATTTGCATACCACCCCTCAGCCTCAGCACCAGATGGAGGGTGGATTCCTTCTGGATATTGTAATCAGCTAGTGTCCTTCCATCTTCAAGCTGCTTCCCAGCAAAAATAAGCCTCTGCTGGTCAGGTGGAATCCCTTCCTTATCTTGAATCTTTGCCTTTACATTGTCGATGGTGTCCGAGCTCTCGACTTCAAGAGTAATAGTTTTCCCAGTCAAGGTTTTCACAAAGATTTGCATACCACCCCTCAGCCTCAGCACCAGATGGAGAGTGGATTCCTTCTGAATATTGTAGTCAGCAAGGGTACGACCATCCTCAAGTTGCTTTCCAGCGAAGATCAACCTCTGCTGATCTGGAGGAATGCCTTCTTTATCCTGGATTTTAGCTTTGACATTGTCAATTGTATCGGAACTCTCAACCTCAAGTGTAATAGTCTTTCCTGTCAAAGTTTTTACAAAGATCTGCATACCACCACGTAAACGGAGAACAAGGTGGAGGGTGGACTCCTTTTGGATGTTGTAGTCAGCAAGGGTACGACCATCCTCAAGTTGCTTTCCAGCAAAGATCAACCTTTGCTGATCCGGAGGAATGCCTTCCTTGTCCTGAATCTTTGCCTTAACATTATCAATTGTGTCTGAGCTCTCAACCTCGAGAGTGATAGTCTTCCCAGTTAAAGTTTTTACAAAGATCTGCATACCACCACGCAGACGAAGGACAAGGTGGAGGGTAGACTCCTTTTGGATATTGTAGTCAGCAAGAGTTCGGCCATCCTCTAACTGCTTTCCAGCAAAGATCAACCTTTGCTGATCTGGAGGAATTCCTTCCTTATCTTGGATCTTTGCCTTAACATTGTCGATAGTGTCTGAACTCTCAACCTCGAGGGTGATGGTTTTGCCAGTGAGGGTCTTTACAAAGATTTGCATCTATATTTAATCAAAAGAAAAGCATTAGACAAAAGGAAATACTAATTTTTAAAAATATAGGTAAGGGAAATAAAAACCACGCACATAAGAACACATAGCATGAACCAATTCCTTAACACATGGATATAGATATCGAGAGAGTGCATAAACATAAAAATTGATTGATTTACGTGAGATCTACATAACAGCATGAAGTAATAACCCAAAATTTACAAAGAGAGGAGTATTAAAATAAGGTTAGATTCAAACACAAGTCATATATCATACCACATAGGTCTATAAGCCAATTCAATCCCTCGTCCTCATAATTTCATATATGATGTTATAGGTAAACAGAGTAATTTTTTTTTTTTTGATATCCGTGGTGTGCGGGCCAGCTTGCGCGCACCTCGACTAATTCCACGGGATACCTGACACCTCCCACCAGCAACAGGTACCAGATAACTCTATCTACCAAGGCTTGATATAAACAGAGTAATTAAAAAAGCAGCTTTTTCACATATAAACACAAGCACTAATTGACTAAAAGATAGTTTACCACAAGGATTGCTAATAATGAAATAATTAGATCTAGATCAATAAAAGACGCAGGAATATAACATCACCGATTAAAACTTAGATCTAATAAAAGGCCAATACATAGCGCTCAACAAAGACAACGAGAATAAAGACAAGCAAGTAAATTCTGTAATTTTCAATCGACCGGATCAATATATTTAACAGAAACAGAGATTAAACAAATTCACGAAAGGTAAAAAATTGACAACAGATCAGATCCGTGCTAAGATCAGATCGAAACTAACAGATCTGAAACAAATAATCAGATATACAACATACATAAAGGAAAACAAAAGAAGAAAGAGAATTTGAAGAAGAAAACTAGAAAAGGAGAAAATTGTACCTTGAAAAGGTTGTTGGGAATCAAACGAGAGAGAGAAGAGAGCTTCTTAGAGAAGGAAAAGCAGAACAAATATATTATAGAGAGAAGAACGAGAAGTGAGGAAGATTAGAATAGAAGGGTCCCTTTATATAGGACGTGATGGCCTACCTTCTCCTTGTAAATAACGGAGTGGGGGGGATCCACTTTTGGATAGGTTTAGGTAAACCATTAATTTAAGCGATTCTATAAGGCAGAATACCCCACGCTTCTACCGTAAAGTTTTTACATTTCGGTCCTCCTACTGTATAAAGTTTCAATCAGATCAAAACATATGTTTTAAGCACTTTTGACACTACGTGTTGCTTACTCGAGTTGACCCAGAGAACATATCAGATACACCTCACCTAAATTAAACCATATGATTATTTATTTTATAAAATATTATTTTTTCAATATATCCAAGATTCATTTTTATGCCTTCTTTTCTTCTGCTTCCGCCTCCCCCTTCAACAATTGTAGCTGGTCTCCTCGCACAAAACAAAAACAACGAACGGACCAGAGATATAGAACAACAAACAACATCACCGGCCGAAAAACCCACTATGTATCAGTCTCTACGTTATCAATGAAGAATTTCAAAATCCTCTTAAGGAAAAAAAAATCACATCTTTAGCTTTTTTTCACTTTCTGTTCATTGTCTTCATAAAGCAAGACACCAAAAAAAAAATTATGGATACAATCTTAACATCCATTAAATTTAATGGCCACAGTTATTTCAATTGAAAGGTTACCGAGATCTGAAATTCTGAAATGTAATACCACCCACTATCGCCTAATACCCCCCTACCCCCAATAGAAATGGTCCAATTATCTATCTCTAGTGGTTGCCGTGGAAATTACTTTTCTGTGGCGATGAGGGATGTCACTGGTAGATGAAAAGGTGGTGGGGAGGGCTGTTGCAGTGAGTTTTGGATTAAAATGGGGGAGGAGGAGTATCGTGGAGAAGGGAGTGAGATAGAGAAAAATGGGATTTGGGAGGGGGTGGGGGTAAGGGTGGGGGAAGGGGGCGGCGCAGGGCAAGCAGAACATATGTGAGAGAAAAGCAATCTTTGACCATTTTTTCTTTCTTCTAATTTGATTCTTCTATTTTTCTTTTCCGTTTTCCTTATTTTAATAATTTTTGGTTTAAATTTTTATGCTCACGCTCCTTACACGCGTGAAATACATGTATTTTGTCCAGTTCAGTAATTAAGTTGCCACATAAACTTGGTCAATGGTCAGAGGGGTTTAAAATAGCAATTTTGAATAATTATAAGTGTCTAGATGAAATGTTATTGAGTATAGGGACCGGAATGACAAACGCGAACAACTACGAGTGTTTATGAGGCCATTACGCCATTCTATAATGCACTGCCAACCGAATAATAAATAAAATTGACTAATTAAATAATAGTAGGAGTAGTTGTCAGGAGTGTGCATGGACCGAGTTGCTCGGTTATTATCAAAACCAAACAAACCAACTATATCAGTTTGGATTAGTTCGATTTTGACGGGGTTTTTCGGGTTTTTGTTACTTAGATATTGTTTCAATCTTACTTTGTTCAATTTTTTATAAGTAAATATATGTTTAGTAAAATTTAAAAAAATTGACAAACATATTATATATTAAATATTCTTATGGGAGAATCTAATTAGTCACACATGATAGTTATATTTTTAGTCGTCTGACAATAATTTTTCGTTGATGTACACTTTCAAGGTTAATCGTATTTAGTAATTAAACATAAAAATCAATATTATACCTAAATAATAATAACCACTTCAAATTCGAAAAAGACATAAGAATTTAATAGATAGATCTTGATATATGAATATGGAAGAATAAAGAGATTGACGCATTTCAGTAACACTTGATATGAAATGATCACACAACCCATTATTTAAGGTTAATAAATATGGAGCACTTCATATTTTATTAAATATTATACCCCGTAAGAGAATCCCAAATATTTCTAGATATTTTTTAAAGAAAATTCTATATAAAATCTTAAAAATATATATAAAAATTATATATTTATATGTCGGTTTAATTGGGTTTTTTTTTTTTTACTCAATACCAAACCAAATCAAACCAAACCTAATCGGATTTTTTAATCGGTTTGGTTTGACTTTTCGCTTTGGTGCGATTTTTCAGTTCAATTTATACACCCCTAGTTGCCAGCTAAGGATTATAATCGTTACCCCATTCTTTTCCCATTTCGGAGTGGGAGGTATTTTTTTATTACTCCTAATATACCTCCCGTCTGTTATAAATATATTATATTATGGATGTTCATTTAGTAATCCATTGTAAATAAGCTTCCTGAAAAAGCTTATCTATATGAGACTCTGCCGTAAATATGTTTATCTATTTAGTACTCTATTGGAAATAAGCCTCCCGAAGAAGCTTCTCCTTTCGGTACTCCGGTAGAAGATTATCTATATATGGTACAATGAGCTTATCCTTTCGGTACTCCGTTATGGATAAACATTACCCCGATAGAAGATTATCTATATCGGGTACAGTAGCAGCTTGCAAAAGCAGCTTACACAACAGCTTCCTTTCTTCTATAAATAGAGGAGATTTCAGTTCATTACGTACAGAAGTTTGAAGTTTGAATAATATATCAGTTTCTCTCTATACTTGTCTTTACTTTACAGTCTTTATTTTATAACACGTTATCAGCACGAGACTCTGTCATCTTGAACAAATACTTTGAAAGTATCAGAGAATATGGATAATCCTTAAATTATATTTGGATCGAAGACCAATCATGAAGATATTTGTGTAATTGATAGTGGAACAACTCATGCCATATTCAAAGATCAGAAATATTTTTCTTATTTCCATAAGGAAAAAGCAAATGTTTCAATAATTTCTGATAATATAAGTTTGATTGAAGGCTCCGGAAGAGCCACTATATTTCTGTCTAAGGGAATAAAACTTATTATAGTCAATGCATTATTATCCTCCAAGTCCCAAAGAAACTTGTTAAGTTTTATAGATATCCGCCGAAATGGGTATCATATTGAGACGGTAGATGAAATGAATATGGAATATCTTTGTATTACAAAGAATGTTTCTGGACAGAAGTGCATTGTAGAAAAGTTACCAACTTTATCTTCTGGCTTATACTATTCAAACATTAGTACAGTTAAAGCGCACTCTATCGTAAATCAGAAGTTTACTGATTCAAATATTTTTGTGCTTTGGCATGGTCGTTTGGGCCATCCTGGATCAATAATGATGAGACGAATTACTGAAAATTCGAGTGGGCACCCATTAAAGAACCTGCAGATTCTTACAAATAATGAATTTTCTTGTGATGCTTGTTATAGAGGCAAAATGATCACTAGACCATCACCAATGAAGGTTGGCATTGAATCTCCTGCCTTTTTAAAACATATACATGGGGATCTATGTGGACCCATTCACCCACCAAGTGGGCTGTTTAGATATTTTATGGTCCTAATAGATGCATCTTCAAGATGGTCTCATGTGTGCCTACTATCATCTCGTAACCTGGCGTTTGCAAAGCTATTAGCCCAAATAATTCGATTAAGGGCACAATTTCCGGATTATCCTTTAAAGGCTATTCGCCTAGATAATGCTGGAGAATTCCCATCTCAAGCTTTTGATGATTATTGTCTATCAGTTGGGATAAAATTTGAACAACTTGTAGCTTATGTTCATACTCAAAATGGCCTTGCAGAGTCATTTATTAAACGCATGCAATTGATAGCAAGACCACTACTTATGAAAACAAAATTGCCCACTACTGTTTGGGGCCATGCTATCTTGTATGCAGCATCACTTATCCGTCTCAGACCGACACATTATAATAAATATTCTCCATCATAATTAGTTTTTGGTCATGAACCAGATATTGCCCATCTACGAATTTTTGGATGTGCTGTATATGTGCCAGTAGCACCATCACATCGCAGTAAGATGGTCCCATAGAGAAGGTTAGGAACATATGTTGGGTTTGAATCACCCTCTATTATTCACTATCTTGAACCATTGGCGGGAGATTTATTTACTTCTCGATTTGCAGATTGTCGGTTTGATGAAATAAATTTTCCACAATTGGGGGAGAGAAAAAGGAAATCAAAAGAGAAATTATGTGAAAAGTTTCATCATTATCTCATTTTTGATCCACGTACCCCTATATGTACTCAGGAGGTCCAGAAGATCATCCATTTACAAAATATAGCAAATCAAATAACAGACGCATTTACTGATTTGAAAAGGATAACTAAGTCACATATCCCTGCAGAGAATGTGTCTATCCGAATTGATGTCCCGGCAGGACCATCTACTAGTATGAGAGCTAATGAACCTAAAGCACGCCTGAAGCGTGGTAGGCCTTTGGGTTCTAAGGATCGAAATCCTCGAAAAAGAAAAGCGACAAATGATAACGATACTACGAATGGATCTCCTGAAGAGACCAAAGATCTGATTAGTTCTAAGATTCCTGAAGAAATCAATGAACCCGAGACTCAAGTGAGTGAGAAGATTTTAATAAGTTCTACCGGTGAAGGGATTAATTTAAATCGATCTGAAGTAGTAGTGGATAATATTTTTGCATATAATGTTGCAATTAACATTATGCAAGATAGTGAGGATCTTGAACCCCGATATGTCGAAGAATGTCGACAAAGATCTTATTGGCCAAAATGGCAAGAGGTAATTCAATTAGAATTGAATGCACTTGCTAAAAGAGAGGTCTTTGGACCAGTAGTCCAAACACCTGGTGGTATAAAATCAGTTGGTCATAAATGGGGTTTTGTGCGAAAAAGGAATGATAAAAATGAAATTAAAAGATACAAAGCTCGCCTTGTTGCACAAGGATTCTCACAACGACCTGGAGTCGATTTTGATGAAACATATTCACCTGTTATGGATGCCATAACATTTCGATATCTCATCATTTTAGCACTACATGAAAAGCTTGAAATATATCTAATGGATTGTAACGACCCGACTTGTCGTTTTAAGAATTAACGCCCCGTTCAACGACTTAAGGTCCCTGGAAACTTCATAATATGTATTATGACCCGCGGGTGTGGTCGAGTTTGATTTTCGGAAGATTTAGAATTTAATTGAAAGAGAAATTCTCATTTTGAAGCTTAAATGGAAAGAGTTGACTTTTGAGCAAACGACCCCGGAATAGAATTTTGATGATGTCAATAGTTTCATATGGTGATTTTGGACTTAGGCACGTATTCGGATTTGGATTTGGAAGTCCGTAGGACAATTCGACTTATTTTGGCGAAAGTTGGAAAATAGACGATTTTCGGAAAGTTCGATCGAAGGTTGAATTTTTGATAACGAGGTCGGAATCTAATTCTGGAAATTTAAATAGGTCTGTTATGTCACTTATGACTTGTGTGCAAAATTTGAGGTCAATCGGACTTGATTCGTTAGGTTTCGGCATCGAATGTTGAAGTTGGAAATTTCATAATAGACTAAAGTTTCAAGTGAGTTCGCATAAGACCTAACTTCAAACGAGCATACGTCTCTTTATATGAAGAGATATATGGTGTGTTACCTATCAAAAGAAAGTTCCATGTGTCTAGTTTCCAACACTTTAAACCGTTTATCATTTGGACATTCCTATAAGAAGTTATGACTAAATTACCAAAGGCTAGAAAAATGCAATTCTGCTACCAATTATGCGATAGCAAAACAGTTATGCGATCGCAAAACTGCTTCTGCGACCGTAAACTGGTCGCAGAATGGACCAGAAGAGCCCAGTTCTGGGCACCGATTTTGCGATCAATTTTGCGGCCCGCATACCCATTCTGCGGTCCATTATGCGACCGCAGACCTGCTTTCGGAGGGTTAATTTTTCTATTTTCATAACACGTCCCCATTTTGATAAATAGGCTTTAGGGCTTATTTTGGGGTGTTTTTCTGTGGGTTTTAGAGAGAGGTAAGAGCATTTTAGAGAGAGAAGGAGGGAATCTAACATTCTAATCATCCAATCTTCAAGAATTAAGGAAGCTAATCACAAGATCTTCATCAAAGAGGTAAGATTCAACCCCTAGTCTTCAATTTCGAGTTTGGGGTAAAAGATTGGTGATTGGGAGTATGATTCTTGGGTATAAGAGTATTATGTACATATGCTTGTACCAATAAGGTTTGTGGGAAGATTGTTGAGATCAAATAAGTAAAGATTGGGTTGTGGAATGAAGAAAATCTTGTAGAAGAACCTTGTAGCCAAATTTGCACACCTAGTGATTGATAAAATGCTCAAATGAGCTGAAATCATGAAAATCTTCCTAATTATGGTTCACTTTTGTTATGTTTCTAAATAGATTGAAGTTGCTAGAATTTTTGAAAATTCGTAGTAATGTAAGGAAGACTCAAGAAAGATTGGAGCCGTCCAGAAGTCAATTCAAGCAAGAAAGCTATTTTGGAATATCGACCTAACTTCAAAAAGGTAAGTATCTTGCCTAACCTTGAGTGGGGCATTACCCTTAGGCATTGAGTCTTATGTGAAAAATTGTGTAATTGAAAATTATGAACGCGAGGTGACGAGTACGTACTTGGTTTATATGTGCATATTATATCGATTGAAATTCGTAGACGCCCTTAAGTATTAAATTGAAAAATTATTGTAACTTATTAAATCCCTTATTTGTCATGCCCCATTCCTTGTTTGCCGAGGTTATTTTTATATGATAATTTGGTGTGATTGCCACTTGATTTTTATGTGAACTCTGTGTTTGTTTGAGTTGCCATTTTTATGGGAAACACTTTCATTATTGATTTTTCCTACAGATAATTTAAATGGAAAATTTAGTTAATAAGAAGAATAAATCTATTTATTTCTTGAAGTTGTGATTTAAAGGAGGTGTTGTTCCTTGATGAATTACTTTTCAGTTCACGTTGTTGAAAAATTTGGTATTGAATTATAAAGGTCGTGAATCATGTCGAGGTAAAGTGCCAAATTGTGAAATATTATTCGGTTGAGTTGTTCACTCCCGAACATTTTGTTAAGATGTTGTACACATTATGATCGAGCCGTGGGCTCCTTATGGAGGAAAAATAAGGTATTATTGATTTATGTGAAAAGTTATAATATTTGAGCACTTGATGTGCAATTTGTGATATGTTGAAATATTTGAGCACTTGATGTGCAATTTGTGATATGTTAAAATATTTGAGCACTTGATGTTCAATTTGTGATATGTTGTAATATTTGAGCGCTTGATGTGCAATTTATGATATGTTGTAATATTTGAGCACTTGATGTGCAATTTGTGATATGTTGTAATATTGGGACACTTGAGGTGCAAGTTGTATTATGTTGTGATATTTGAGCACTTGAGGTGCGATTTATGAAATATTATGCTATTGATACGCATGCGGTGAGATAAGGGTGGCTTGAAACGCGTGGCTTGTAGGAGAACTACTAGAAGTCATGCGGTGATATAAGGCCAGGGTGTTGAAATGCATGCGGTGAGATAAGGGTGGCTTGAAACGCGTGGCTAGTAGGGGAACTACTAGAAGTCATGCGGTGTGATAAGGGTGGCTAAAACGCGGGATGCTATTTTGAAAAAAATAATTTCTTTAAAAAATATTAAATGTGAAGGCTCCCGCGGTAATATAAGTAAATGAGATATTGTGAATTTATTTATGACTTGGGACTACGAGGCGGTACCTCTGGAGTGCCCTGTTGATATATCTTTATTTATGTTCTTGTCTGGGGTAATTTTGTTCCATTTAATATGTAAATTCTTGTCTTCTTCCGTGATGTACTAGTTGACTTTATTATTATGTGTTTTGTGCTCCTAGTTGTATCGTGTTAGCTTTGGCTTTTTAGTACGAGACTTTGAAGAAGTATATTTCTGGGTTTTCTTACTGATTTTCGATGATTGAGTTGATTTAAATAAAAAAAATTATTATTATATTTTAAATTAAATAGTATTACATCCAAATCAGTAGTTTAACTGATGCTTTAATTTAAGTGCAATGTTATTTTCTTCACCCAAATGATTTCTAAAATAAATTCATTTCTTTGTTGATTTCTTACTTGATTTAAAAATTGTAAACTCACTTTAGTGGAATTAATTGATCATGTGGATCTTATATACATTGATATTATTGGCACGTGAGTTGTCCATGCAGTTGTAATAGAAATATGGGCATGAGGTGCCGTGAAAATATGGAAGTGGGTTGAGACCCGTATTTTTATGATTATGAAATGAGATGTCACAAGGTGACTTTTATTTGAAGGAATTATATTCCAAAAATATTATTTGAAAGAATTATAGTTGAAAGAAATTTATTTGAAGGGAGTATATTCGAAATATATATTTATTTGACAAGATTATATTCTAAGGATTTTTATTGAAAAACAAAACTTATATTTGAAAGATTTATACTTGAAGTACTTACATTGGAAAGACATTTATTTGAAGAACTTGATTTAATTTGGTGTACTTGTATTTATTATTCGTTGAGTAATATTAATGGTGTTCTTGTTGTTTTGTTGTGTACATCACTGGTTGTACTATGTTGCCCTTATTGTTATTTGTTTCCTATTATTTTGTATATTATATTGCACAGGTTAATAGACTAGTGAGTGTCTTGACTGTACCTCGTCTCTACTCCACTGAGGTTAGTCTTGATACTTACTGGGTACCGACCGTGGTGTACTCATACTACACTTCTGCATATTTTTGTGCAGAGCCAGGTATTGGAGATATCTGACTCAGACAGAGTTAGAGTGAGATCACAAGGATTCAAGGTAGAGCTGCTTGGTCGTCGCAGTTCTTTGGAGTCTTTCCATCTTATTGTACTGTTATTTATTATTCAAACAGTATTGGGTATTCGATCCTTGAAATCATTTCATGTATTCAGTTAGAGTTCCTGACTCAGTACTACCAGTCTTGGGAGGTTGTTATATTTATATGTGTTCCGATGTTGGTTTTGATTACCTATTTAATTGATAGTTTAAAAAAAAAAAAAGGCTTCGAAATGTAATAGAAATAAGCTTACCTAGTCTTAGAGACTAGGTGCCATCACGATACCTGTGGTGGGATTTTGGATCGTGACATGGATGTAGTTACAGCTTATCTGTACGGTTCACTTGATAATGAAATTTATACGAAAATCCCTGAAGGATTTAAAATGCATGAAGCAAATCCAAATTCTCGGAAAATGTATTCAATCAGATTACAAAGATCTTTGTATGGTTTTAAAGCAATCTGGGTGTATGTGGTATAACCGTCTTAGTAAATATTTGTTGAAAGAGGGTTACATAAATAATGTTATTTGTCCATGTATTTTTATAAAGAAAATGGCATCAGAATTTGTTATATTTGTTGTTTATGTTGATGACATAAATCTTGTTGGAACTCCATAAGAGCTCCAAAAGGCAATTGAATATCTTAAGAAAGAATTTGAGATTAAAGATCTTGGAAAGACAAAACTTTGTCTTGGTCTGCAAATTGAACATTTAGTAGACGAGATCTTTATCCATCAATCTGCCTATACTGAAAGGGTCTTAAAACACTTTTACATGGACAGAGCACACCCATTGAGTACACCAATAGTTGTTCGATCACTTGAAGTGAATAAGAATTTGTTCCGACCTCCAGAAGAGGATGATGAACTTTTTGGTCCCGAAATACCTTATCTTAGTGCAATCGATGCACTTATGTATTTTGCTAATGCTACAGGGCATGACATAACATTTTTTGTTAATTTATTAGCAAGATATAGCTCTTCTCCTACACTGAGATATTGGAACGGGATTAAGCATATATTGCGATATTTAAAGGGAACACTTGATATGGGTATATTTTATTCTAACAAAGGTAGTGCAGATCTTATTGATTATGCAGATGCAGGTTATTTATCTGATCCACATAAAGCTCGATCTCAAACCGAGTACGTGTTTACATGTGGAGGTACTATCATATCATGACTCTCCGCAAAGTAATTTATTGTTGCTACTTCTTCAAATCATGCCGAGATAATAGTTATTCGTGAAGCAAGTAAGGAATGCGTATGGTTGAGATCAGTGATTCATTTTATTCAAGGAAAATATGGTTTGGAATGTGATAAAAGATCCACAATTTTATACGAAGACAATGCTGCATGCATAGCCCATTTAAAGGGATGATTTATAAAAGGAGATAGAACGAAATACATTTCACCAAAATTATTCTACACACATGATCTTCAGAAAAATGGTGATATTGATGTGCAATAAATCTATTCAAGTGACGATCCGGCAGATTTTGTCACGACCCAATTTCACCTATAAGTCGTGATAGCGCCCAACACTACAGTTTGGCAAGCTAACTGATAAATTAAGCATACATTGATAAAATTTAAAACCAAAAAAATATATTAAAACCCAAACTCTACCAATGTGTGTGCCAAGACCTGGTGTCACAAGTGTATGGGCATCTAGTAGATTATACAAAACCTCAAATACTATCTGAAATAAAAATAGACAGAATGAAAAAAATACAAAGAGAGACACTAGAACCTGCAGAACGGATCAGAGAAACAGCTCACCACTATACCCCTGGATAACGTGGGTGCAAGACGATAGGTCCCCCACTAGTACTTGCCTTAGTTCCTGCACAAAAAGTGCAGCAAGTGTAGTATGAGTACGTGAACAACGTGTGCCCAGTAAGTATCAAGCCTAATCTCGAAGTGGTAGAGACGAGATGGCCGACTTTGACACTCACTATGGGTCAATAATAATAATAATTGAAATAGAACTAGGATATTTAAATCAGTATGATTTACAGAGTTTAAAATAATTTATCAAATCAGCGGAAATAATCAAATTTCTTCAAATGCAACAATTCTCAATATATTAATTAAATTCCAAGAATTGTTTTTTTCAATTTATCAACTAGCTTCGCAAGCTGAAATAAATTATTAAAGTATCATGTAATTATTAATATTATTAGGCACGATTTCTGCCGAGGACGTACGGCCTGATCCAGAGTTTCATGTACATTGCCGAGGGACGTGCGGCGCGATCCATAGATGCATCTATCCTGCCGAGGCGTTCGGCCCGCTCCACAAGAAAGGAGGACATTTTCTTATGTACCTCCGGAAGAAAAATATATTTATTATGAGATAAATTCGGGAGGAAGAATAATTTCGTTTAAGAATTAATTAATTTTAAACAGAAAATCAAACATATAAATTTTTACATCCTTTAATATTGTGATCTAACAATTCACTATATATATATATATATATATATATATATATATATATATATATATATATATATATATATATATATATATATATATATATATATCAAATAATATTAATTAAACAAGGAATATAATTTACACAAGTAATTCATGCTTTGAGTACTAAACTACCCGAACTTTAGCATTAATAGTAGCTACGCACGGACTCTCGTCACCTTGTGCGTACGTAGCCCCCGCAATTATCAATAATTATTCAATTTAATCCATATGGGGTAATTTTCCCCTCACAAGATTAGACAAGAGACTTACCTCGTCTCAAGGTCCACTTTTCAATTATCGCGTCGTGTAAAATTCTCGATTCGATGCCGAAAAAATCCGAAACTATCTAAAAGTTATAAAAATAATTAATATATGTTCAATAAATTCGAAACTCATCTATTAAATAAATTACCCTATCCAAAATGGTAAAATTCTTAAAATTTACCCCGGGCCCACGTGTTCGGATTTTGGAAATTTTCGGATGAAAACGTTACCCATAATCTCAAGAACTTGAATATATAATTTCTATCCAATTCCATAACCATTTCCGTGGTGAAAATAAAAAATATCAATTTCTAGGTTTTTCTTAAAAACTCCAAATTTCTACAAATTTACATGTCTAAATCCATATATAAACCATGTATTTAACTTGCAATAGGTGTGTATTAACTTACCTCTAAGTTGCTAGGTGAATTCTCCTCTCAAGAAGCTCCCAAGATTGTCCAAGAATAAAGAAATGAGCAAAAATGCTCAAATCCTCGCTTTAAACACTCACTGCCCAGCGATCATCGCGCCCGCGGCAAAATTTTTTGCACCCGCGATGGATTTTTCGCACCTGCGGATTCGCACCCGCGATGGATTTTTCGCACCCGCGGCTTCGCACCCGCGATGGATTTTTCGCATCCACGGCTTCGCACCCGCGGTAGATGTTTCGCACCCGCGATCACACCAGATATCAGCTGCCTCAACTCTTCTTCAAATTCCAAATTCAATCCGTTAACCACCCGGAATCCACCCAAGGCCCTCGGGACCTCAACTAAATATACCAACAGGTCCTACAACATCATACGAACTTATTTGAAACCTCAAATCACATAAAACGACGCTAAAACCACGAATTATGCTCCAATTCAAGCTTAATGAAACTTAAAATTTCTAACTTCTACATTCGATGTCGTAATCTATCAAATCAACTCCGATTGATCTCAAATTTTGCACATAAGTCATAAATGACATAACATAGCTATGAAAATTTTCGGAACTATATTTTGACTCTGGTATCAAAAAGTCAACTCCTCGGTCAAACTTTCAAACTTAAATTCTTGTTTTAGCCATTTCAAGCCCAAATTTCACTACGGACTTCCAATCACGCTCCTAAGTCCAAAATCACCATACGGAGCTGTTGAAATCATCAAAATTCTATTCCGGTGTCATTTGCACATAATTCGACATCCGGTCACTATTTGAACTTAAACTTTTTAATTGTTTCATCAAAATTCCATATATCGGGCTAGGGACCTCGGAATTTAATTTCGGGCATACGCCCAACTGCCAAATCACGATACGGACCTACCGAAACTGTCAAAATACTGATCCGAGTTTATTTGCTCAAAATGTTGACCAAAGTCAACTCAATTGAGTTTTAAAGCTCTAATCCACATTTTAATCTATTTTTAACATAAAAACTTTCCATAAAATTTTATGGATTGTGCACGCAAGTCGAGAAATAATAAATAGTACTTTTTGAGGTCTTAGAACATATAATTAATTATTAAATTTAAAGATGACATTTTGGGTCATCACATTCTCCACCTCTTAAACAAACGTTCGTCCTCTAACAGGTTTAGAATTATACCTGAAGTGCTGAATAAGTGTGGATATCTGCTCCGCATGTTTTTCTCGGCCTCCCAAGTCGCTTCCTCGACTGATTGGCCCCTCTACTGGACTTTTACTGCAGAAACCCTCTTGGACCTCAACTGGCGAACATGTTTATCAACAATGGTAATTGGCTCCTCTTCATAACCCAAGCTATTATCTAGCTGAACTGTGCTGAAATCTAACACATGTGATAGGTAGGCATGATACTTCTGGAGCATAGATACATAAAAAATCGGATGAACTCTCGATAGATTGGGTGGCAATGCAAGCTTATAAGCAACCTCCCCAACTTGTCTCAACACCTCAAATGGGCCTATAAACCTTGGGCTCAATTTCCCCTTTTTCCAAAATCTCATGATTCCTTCATCGGCGAAACCCTCAAGAGAACCTTTTCACCTACCATAAATGATAAATCACGCGCTTTCTGATCCGCGTAACTTTTCTGCCTGGACTGTGCTGCACGAAGTCGCTCTTGAATCAACTTTACCTTTTCCAAGGCATCCTTTACTAAATCAGTACCATATAACTTAGCCTCGCCGGGCTCAAACTATCCGATATGTGAACGACATCGACGGCCATATAAAGCCTCAAATGGAGCCATCTCGATGCTGGATTAGTAACTGTTATTATAAGCAAACTCGGCTTAAGGCAGGAAACGATCCCACTGACCTCCAAAGTCAATCACACATGCCCTGAGCATATCCTCCAAAATCTGAACTGTCCGCTCTGACTGCCCGTCGGTCTACGAATGAAAGGTTGTGCTAAGCTCTACACGGGTCCCTAATTCACTCTGTACTGCTCTCCAGAAATGTGAAGTAAACTGAGAGCCTCTATCTGATATGATGGAAATTGGCACACCGTACAACCGAACTATCTCCTGAATATAAATCTAGGCCAACCTCTCTGAAGTATACGTAGTCACAACAGGAACAAAATGTGCCGACTTGGTCAACCTATCAACAATGACCCAAACTGCATCAAACTTCCGCAAGGTCCGCGGCAACCCAACTATAAAATCCATAGTAATTCGTTCCCATTTCCACTCTGGTATAGTTATCTGCTGAAGTAGGCCACATGACCTCTGGTACTCATATTTAACTTGCTGGCAATTTAGACACCTAGCTACATACTCAACTATGTCCTTTTTCATTCGTCGCCACCAATAATGCTGCCTCAAGTCACGATACATCTTCCTAGCACCTGGATGAATAGAATACCAAGAACTGTGTGCCTCCTCTAAGATCTTTTTCCTCAGTTCATCCACCTTAGGAACACACAGACGATCCTGGAGTCGTAAAACACCATCTGCACCAATAGTGACTTCCTTGGCACCACCTCGTAGTACCGTTTCACGAAGAACCATCAAGTATGGGTCATCATACTGGCGAGCTTTGATCTTCTCAAATAGTGAAGATTGGGCCACAACACATGCAAGAACTCGACTGGGCTCTGAAATATCCAGCCTCATAAGTTTGTTAGCCAAGGACTGAATATCTGAGGCTAATGGCCTTTCCTCTGCTGAAATGAAAGCCAAACTACCCATACTCTCTGCTTTTCTGCTCAAGGCATCTGCAACCACATTTGCTTTGCCCGGATGATACAGGATAGTAATATCATAATCTTTTAGTAACTCCAGCCATCTGCGCTGCCTCAAATTTAGGTCCCTCTGATTGAACAAATGCTGCAAACTGCGATGATCAGTGTAAACTTCACAAGACACCCCATAAAGATAATGCCTCCAAATCTTAAGAGCGTGAACAATCGCAGCTAACTCCAAATCATGTACCGGATAATTCTTTTCATGGGGCTTCAGCTGACGTGAAGCATATGCAATAACTTGCCCTTCCTGCATCAATACACAACCCAAGCCAACGCGTGAAGCGTCGCAATACACTATATACATCCTCGAACCGGAAGGCAACACTAACACTGGTGCTGTAGTCAATGCTGTCTTGAGCTTGTGAAAGCTCACCTCACAATCATCGGACCATCGGAACGGAGCACCCTTCTGGGTTAATTTGGTTAAAGGTGCTGCAATAGATGAAAAACCTTCCAACGAACCGACGATAATAACCTGCCAAACCTAGAAAACTCCTGATCTCAGTCGCCGAAGTGGGACGATGCCAATTTTGAACTGCCTCAATATTTTTGGGATCAACTTTAATACCTTCGCCCGATACAATATGTCCCAAAAATGCTACAGACTCAAGCCAGAACTCACATTTAGAGAACTTAGCATATAGCTTTTGTTCCCGCAATGTCTGAAGCACTACTCTCATATGCTGCTGATGCTCCTCCTTACTGTGTGAGTAGATCAAAATGTCATCAATGAAGACAATGACAAATGAATCAATATATGGCCTGAATACCCTGTTCATCATATCCATAAATGCTGTCGGGGCATTAGTTAAATCAAAAGACATTACCAGAAACTCATAATGACCATATCTAGTACGGAAAGCAGTTTTTGGAATATCCGAATCTCGAATCTTCAACTGATGATACCCCGACATCAAATCGATCTTAGAGAATACCCTAGTACCCTGCAACTGGTCAAATAAGTCATCAATACGCGGCAACGGGTACTTGTTTTTAATAGTGACTTTGTTCAATTGGCGATAATCAATACACATTCGCATTGTGCCATCTTTCTTCTTCATAAATAATACCGGTGCACCCCAAGGCGATATACTCGGTCTAACAAACCCTTTGGCTAGTAATTCTTCAAGTTGTTCTTTCAACTCTTTCAATTCTTTCGGAGCCATGCGATACGGTGGGATATATACAGTCTGAGTATCTAGAGCCAAGTCAATACATAAATCAATATCACGATCAGGTGGCATACCTGGAAGATCTGAAGGAAATACATCGGAGAACTCCCGAGCTACAGGCACTGAATCAATAGCCGGAGTCTCTGCACTAGTATCCCGGACATAGGCTAGATAAGCCAAATAACCCTTCTCAACCATGTGTTGAGCCTTTATAAAAGAAATAACTCGATTAAATAAACTAACAGACGAATCCTTCCACTCCAGCCTAGGCAAAGATGGAATAGCCAAGGTAACGGTTTTGGCATGACAATCTAGAATAGCATGATATGGAGATAACCAGTCCATACCTAGAATAATTTCAAAATCGATCATCTCGAGCAATAAGAGATCTGCTCTAGTTTCATAACCACAGAATGTAATAATACAAGACCGGTAGACCCGATTCACAATAATAGAATCTCCTACAGGAGTGGACACATAAACAGGAGTACTCAAGGACTCACGAGAAACACCCAGGAATGGAGCAAATAGAGATGACACATATGAATACGTGGATCCTGGATCAAATAATACTGAGGCATCTTTGCCGCAAACAGAAATAATACCTGTAATCACAGCATCTGAGGCTTCTATATTTGGTCTAGCCGGAAAAGCATAGAACCGAGCTGGAGCGCCAACTGGCTGACCTCCGCCTGGCTGACCTGCTCCTCTAAGACGGACCCTACCCACCTGTCCCCCACCTCTTGGTGGTCGGACTACTGGTGGAGCAACTGGTCCGGTAAGCATAGGTTGTTGACCATGTTGTACTGGTCTACCCCGAAGCCTGGGGCAAAACCTCCGCATGTGACTGGGATCCCCGCACTCATAACAACTCTTCGGTGCGATGGGCTGCTGACTAAGTGTCTGGCCCTGGGGAACTGAATGCCCACTTGAAGGACCCTGAATAGCCGGTGGGCGGTAAGAACTCTCTGGTATAGCACTGAGATAAGGTCGCACTGGAGCATCTCGAGGAGGTGGTGGTGCTGGATATGGGGGTCTGCTAGACTGCCCCCTCACAAACTGACCTCTGCCCCCATACAGAGCACCCCTGAACTCTCCAGAGTACCTGAACCGCTTATCTCTCGTAATCTGCTCTTGGCTCCGCTGATGCACACCCTCAATCCTCCGGGCTATCTCCATAACTCGCTCATAAGAAGTACCCATCTCAACCTCTCGAGCTATAGTGTCCTGAATACCAGTATGTAAACCAGCTACAAACCTCCGCACTCTCTCTGCCTCATTAGGGAGTATCATAAGTGCATGGCGAGATAATTCAGAAAACCTCGCCTCATAATCAGTCACTGACATCTGACCCTGCTGGAGCTACTCAAACTGAAACCGTAACTCTTCCCTCCGGGAGGGTGGAATATACCTGTCAAGGAAGATACGGGTAAACATGTCCTAAGTCATAGGAGGAGAATCTGCTGGTCTGCCAAGATCATAAGACTGCCACCATCTACGGGCTCTGCCCTCTAGCTAAAAAGTAGTAAAGCCAACCCCATGAGATTCCAATATCCTCATGTTGTGCAGTCTGTCCCTGCAACGATCAATGAAGTCCTGTGGATCCTCATGCCGCTCACCCCCAAATACAGGAGGATGTAGTCTAGTCCATCTGTCCAATAGATTCTGAGGATCGGCGGCTACAGCTGGCCTGGGCTCAGGTGTAGCTGCTGTAACTGGGTGGGCTCCACCCACGGGTAGTGTACCCTGGGTCTGATATACAATAGCTGCCTGTGCATGAGCCTGCGCGGTAGGGGTTTGTGCTCCCCCTCCCGCCTGAGATGTGGCTGGGTCTGCCAGAAATAAACCGGCCTAAGTCATATTGTCCATGAACCGCAGCATGCGACCCATGACATTCTGAAATTCCGGTACAGATGTGAAATCCACCGGAGCTGGCTCTGCCACAGGCACCTCACCGTGCTCCTCAATGATGGGATTCTCTGCTGGACCCACTGGCGGCATAACTGGAACAGTCCTGGGACGTCCTCGCCCTCTACTATGGGCTGGAGCCCTACCTAGGCCTCGGCCTCTACCTCGGCCTCTAGCAACTGGGGGAGTAGCTCTTCCCTGGTCTGGAACTTCATTCGAACGCGTTCTCACCATCTATGAGAGAATAAAAGAAGGATATTTAGTACTACATTAATTGCACGATAGAATATGAAGAAAGGTAATTTTCTAATACCCTATAGCCTCTTGAAGATAAGTACAGACGTCTCCGTACCGATCCGCAAGACTCTATTAGGCCTGCTCATAACTTGTGAGACCTAAGTGAACCTAGTGCTCTGATACCATGTTGTCACGACCCAATTTCACCTATAAGTCGTGATGGCACCCAACACCACAGCTAGGCAAGCCAACTGATAAATTAAGCATACATTGATAAAATTTAAAATCAAAAAAATATATTAAAATCCAAACTCGACCAATGTGTGTGCCAAGACCTGGTGTCACAAGTGTATGAGCATCTAGTAGATTATACAAAACCTCAAATACTGTCTGAAATAAAAATAGACAGAATGAAAAAAATACAAAGAGAGACACTAGTAGCTACAGAACGGATCAGAGAAACAACTCACCACTATGCCCCTGGATAACGTGGGTGCAAGACAATAGGTCCCCACTAGTACTTGCCTCAGTTCCTGCATATAAAGTGCAGCAAGTATAGTATGAGTACGTGAACAACGTGTACCTAGTAAGTATCAAGCCTAATCTCGAAGTGGTAGAGACGAGATGGCCGAATTTGACACTCACTATGGGTCAATAATAATAATAATTGAAATACAACTAGGATATTTAAATCAGTATGATTTACAGAGTTTAAAATAATTTATCAAATCAGCAGAAATAATCAAATTTCTTCAAATGCAACAATTCTCAATATATTAATTAAATTCCAAGATTTTCTTTTCAATTTATCAATTAGCTTCGCAAGCTAAAATAAATTATTAAAGTATCATGTAATTATTAATATTATTAAGCACGATTTCTATCGAAGATGTACGGCCCGATCCAGAGTATCGTGTACACTGCCGAGGGACGTGTGGCGCGATCAATAGATGCATCTATCCTGCCGAGGCGTTCGGCCCGCTCCACAAGAAAGGAGGACATTTTCTTCTGTACCTCCAGAAGGAGAATATATTTATTATGTGATAAATTCGGGAGGAAGAATAATTTCTTTTAACAATTAATTAATTTTAAATAGAAAATCAAACATATAAATTTTTTCATCCTTTAATATTGTGATCTAACAATTCACAATATATATATATATATCAAATAATATTAATTAAACAAGGAATACAATTTACACAAGTAATTCATGCTTTGAGTACTAAACTACCCGGACTTTAGCATTAATAGTAGCTACGCACGGATTCTCGTCAACTTGTGCGTACGTAGCCCCCGCAATTATCAATAATTATTCAATTTAATCCCTATGGGGTAATTTTTCCCTCACAAGATTAGACAAGAGACTTACCTCGTCTCAAGGTCCACTTTCCAATTATCGCGTCGTGTAAAATTCTCGATTCGATGCCGAAAAAATCCGAAACTATTCAAAAGTTATAAAAATAATTAATATATGTTCAATAAATTCGAAACTCATCTATTAAATAAATTACCCTGTTCAAAATGGTAAAATTTTTAAAATTCACTCCGGGCCCACGTGCTCGAATTTTGGAAATTTTTGGATGAAAACGTTACCCATAATCTCAAGAACTTGAATATATAATTTCTACCCAATTCCATAACCATTTCCGCGGTGAAAATCAAAAATACCAATTTCTAGGTTTTTCTTCAAAACTCCAAATTTCTACAAATTTACATATCTAAATCCATTTATAAACCATGTATTTAACTTGCAATAGGTGTGAATTAACTTACCTCTAAGTTGCTAGGTGAATTCTCCTCTCAAGAAGCTCCCAAGATCGTCCAAGAATGAAGAAATGAGCAAAAATGCTCAAATCCCCGCTTTAAACACTCACTGCCCAGCGATCATCGCGCCCGCGGCAAAATTTTTTGCATCCGCGGCTTCGCACCTGCGATGAATTTTTCGCACCTGCGGATTCGCACCCGCGATGGATTTTTCGCACCTGCGATGGATTTTTCGCACCCGCGATGGATTTTTCGCACCTGCGGATTCGCACCCGCGATGGATTTTTTGCACCCGCGGCTTTGCATCCGCAATGAATTTTTCGCATCCGCGGTTGATATTTCGCACCCGCGATCACACCAGATATCAGCTGCCTCAACTCTTCTTCAAATTTCAAATTCGATCTGTTAACCACCCGGAATCCACCCGAGGCTCTCGGGACCTCAACCAAATATACCAACAAGTCCTACAACATCATACGAACTTATTTGAAACCTCAAATCATATAAAACGACGCTAAAACCACGAATTATGCTCCAATTTAAGCTTAATAAACGTAAAATTTCCAACTTCTACATTCGATGTCGAAACCTATCAAATCAACTCCGATTGACCTCAAATTTTGCACACAAGTCATAAATGACATAACGGAGTTATAAAAATTTTCAGAACTATATTCCGACTCCGGTATCAAAAAGTTAACTCCCCGGTCAAACTTTCAAACTTAAATTCTTGTTTTAGCCATTTCAAGCCCAAATTTCACTACGGACTTCCAATCACGTTCCTAAATCCAAAATCACCATACGGAGCTGTTGGAATCATCAAAATTCTATTTCGGGGTCATTTGCACATAATTCTACATCCGGTCACTATTTGAACTTAAACTTTTTAATTGTTTTATCAAAATTTCATATCTCGAGTTAGGGACCTCGGAATTTAATTCCGGGCATATGCCCAACTTCTAAATCACGATACGGACCTACCGAAACTGTCAAAATACTGATCCAAGTTCGTTTGCTCAAAATGTTGACCAACGTCAACTCAATTGAGTTTTAAAGCTCTAATCCACATTTTAATCTATTTTTCATATAAAAACTTTTCATAAAATTTTATGGATTACGCACACAAGTCGAGGAATGATAAATAGTACTTTTCAAGGTCTTAGAACACATAATTAATTATTAAATTTAAAATTGACATTTTGGGTCATCACAGATTTATTCACTAAATCTTTGCCAACTTCAACTTTTGAGAAGATGGTATACAAAATTGGAATGCGGAGACTCAAATATTTGAAACAAGGTTTCTATCAGGAGGAGCAAAACATTAATTGTTTTTCAAATATTTGTATGCACTCGCCAAGGAAGGGTATTAATAGCTCTAATTATTATATATTTTTCTTAAAATATATTTATCTCTATTAGCAGTCCAATAATTTAAGCAGCAACGTTGAATTTGAAGGAAAAATACTTCTTACCGTTCTAACACGTTCACTACAAAAACAAACTGGAATTAGCTACGAACGTCGTCGCTAATCTGTCGCTAAAATGCTCGTAGCTAGAAAAATTTCTTGATAATCCGTCGCTAAATGAGATTAGTGATAAATTATTCTGTTTAGCTATAAAATTTGTCCGTCGCTAAAACCTGATTTTTTAGTAGTGGTTGGATATTTCAAAATAAATATTAATTTATGAAATAAAATTGTTGACAGAAAGAAGTATCATGTACAACATATCATATCTATCTATATCTATATTATTATAAAAGCACGAATAATTTATGCTAAATATTGAATAATTAAAATATCATCGAAATATTGATCAACTTTTATACCCTTAAATATTTATATAATTTAAGGATAAAAATATAAATAACTCAAGGATAAAATTCTTTTTCGATTTAAATTACACATACGTCAACTTTAAAAATTTGGTATAATTTTTTTCGGAACTAATCGTTTTGGACTGCTACTCACTGCCACTATGCATGGTTTAGAGGGGAATACAGTTTAGACGATAGTAGCCTAATAATTTTTAGTACTAGGAGTCATATAATTTGTATTGGAATGTGAATCTTTCGATCATTCAAATAGGTATCGATTTCAACTTTTTAAAGCTATTTGTATAGAATTCTATATATATAATTTCATATCAAACAAAATACTTTTGACGTCCTATTACCATCTCTACATAGAGTTTCATTGATACTTTTTATTCTCACCGAACATACAGGTAATTAGGACTCTGAATCCCTGTCCAAAAGTGACAAGTGTATGTAGTTCTTGTTGAATACAAATTGTATTCACCTTTGCTTTTTATAATGTATAACTTTATGGTGTAATTCCCTAAGTTCAACTGCTTCAGCTGTGTACTCCCATTGTTTTCTCTAAAGTATACTTTATTTTATGTTATACTTATTCCTGTTTTAAGTAGTGTGTTTGTTGATGAGTAATGGACATTAATCATAATATATTTGATTTTCTTATTCTTTTGTTAAACTACTTAATTGCTAAAAGTATTTTCTCAAAATTTAGTTTGACTTTAAGTTATTGGCAGAAATAATCAATCTGAATATTTTGGATAATTTTTGTTGGCTTCAAATATTTATGCTCTATACAAATATGTGAGTGGATTTTCTCGATCAAGCACATGCAATTCGCTTGATGGTAATTCCATGGAGGACGAGTGACTATTAATTACATTGACAAAAAATATCTTCCGAGTTAACAAGTTTTTAGTATATTACTAAATGGCAATCTCAAGATGCAACTTTAAGAGTTGCCTTTACTTTGGGTTCCGACATATTTTAACTATAAACGATCTTGTTCTTTATTATACTTTTTATTGGATTGCTGTACTTTTTTCTCTTTAGCAGATTACACAGAGACGAAGGATTGGGGATGTTGATGCAGATGTTGGAGAGGACATAATTGGTATGAGACCATAACTGGTCGAATTATTCTCTTTTCTTGTTTAATTTAATTTGTTTAATTTAATTACCAAACTTTTATCAAAATACTTATATGTTACATGCGCCTAATCCACATATCTCATGGTATACTCTTTCTACTAGACCTTACACTAACCCCTAGAACTGAATTTTGTACTTTATGAGACTCTAACATATTTGTACAAAAATATCCAATATATATATAATAGTTAACTAAATATTTACGGGCATCGCACTACTAGTTATTAATAAAATAAGAAGAGTTCAACTTCTACAAAAGAAAAAGGTTAAAAATAAATCCACAATTCCATAATTAAACTAGAACTCGTGATTTTAACATTTTCAACCTTGGCTTGAAAATAACATGACAAGACCTTATTGACATGGTTTTAGCTCATTCAGGCGAGTTGAAATTTCCACCGATTAATTTATGATTTTATTAGAATTTTTAAGTCCATTTTGATTGTGCTATTAGTTTTACTACTTTGAAAGCTTCGATTGTTCTAGAACCATAATCATTAGACTTGTGTAAGACATTGACTTTTGATTATTCTTCTTTTTGCATTTCTATAGCTTTTTACTTGTTATAATGTGAAACGCTATAAACTTTTTCTAAATTCAGTGTTAATACAGTGATTTTGACCTGCTGATCTTTATTACGTAAGTAGTTTGGAAGGTCTGCTATTGATATTCTAGAAAGTTCCAGCATATTCCCTCTAGATAGAGGTTTTCTCCAAGTTTAACAATTTATCGCACATTTAGAAAACTAACGAAGAAACTACCATTAACATGCACGTCAAATGAGACCAAATTCAAGCTTTCTTTAGTTGCCATCTATTTCAGTTGTGTTGTTATGTACGCTGTAATTATAGCTGTGTGATTGTCACCAACCAATTGACAATAATTCCTCGAGTATTTATATATGAGTAAATATACTAGATATTTCTTTATTTCTGTAATGTTATTATACTATATAATTAATTATGATTTGTGCAAAATCATGATGATTATCAGATTTTTCAGCATTGTGGCTGAAAGTTCTGGTGATCGTCAATATTTGACACAAATCCTGACATTGGTCTATTTTCCGAAGTCTGTTATTGGGGTCCAAAAATTAATAATGGCATAAAAATATCTTATTTTTGTCATTCTCTCACTCAACACATTTTCTTACGGAGTATTTTATTTTTCGTGATCGGTATACATAAATTATTTAATAATTATATATGATTATATATATTATCCATATATTATATATTCATTTTTAGTTTTAGTTTAAGTGGTTGGTAAACAACTATTTAGGTTAATATTCTAATCTAGACCTATTCTATTCCATTAATAAGAAAGAGCAAAGATCACTTTTACCCCACGCCTGAAACTATTGACATTTGGGTAGCCTTAAAAGTGTATATATATATATATATATATATATATATATTGGCTGTTACTTTGAGAGCGACTATACAATGTTAAAACTCAATAAGAAACTTGGTAACCATGGATAGTTTATGGTTCGGTATGACGCTGCTATTAGAGGAATTTACCCAAATAACCGCCCACCCAATCACTTAAACTAAAAATAACTAGCGAAGGTATAATATATGTATAACATATGCACTATATGTGTATAATTATATGTAATCAATATATAATGTATGTATATGGCTAGAAAATATAAATAATGAACATGACCGGCTATTTATGTTAAGATACCCTGGTATTATGTGGGTTTGGAGCTAATAGGCCCATCGTCGCAGCCCACTAATCTCTCCCTTCTATAGAACTTCATCTGTCTGGGTTTTAAACTTATAAAGACAGCCATAAGGGGAGAGAAAAGCCCATATAGACCCACTTCGTTCGACTTCTAGAGAGGGAGAGATGAGACCATTACCTAAACAAACTTGCGTTTTGGTAAAAAGATTAATTTCCAATCTACAATCAATCCTAAAACCTAATGTTGAGAGAGCTTTGTTACCTTTAATTAATTAACAAAGATGTGTTGGAGGACCAAACATATTCCCGTGAAATTTTAGCAAACTTTTGAAAGTACTACTGCCTTTACATGTTTCGCTAAGTACGTGTAGGTCTATAAGATAGTCAAAAAACATACGTCTCTTGAATCTTGAAGAGGATGAAAGCAGTAGTACTAAAAAAGTGAGAATAATAATGAAGAACAGCATATAGACTCGCGTAAAGGTTTGATCAAACTCAATAACTTTAATACAAACTTATGTATTTATATTAAAAAAATTATTAAATATGTATAAAAATTAAATCTAAATCACGGTTACTAACACATGTTATGCTTTAGTTTCCATGAATTTAGTAGGATTCGAAATATTTCTTTTCTGTTTCTCAAACTTAGCTTTTGATGTATGAAACTCTTTTGGAGTAGCTGATTTTCAACTCAAATGGTAGTTATATTATTGTGAATTTGTGATGATCAACTATTAAATGTAACTAAAGCCAAGTCCACCTTTGAGAAAAAGACATAAAAGTCGTTACTCATATAATAATTGTCTTTCTCAAAAGGAAAAAAGAAAATATTTCGTCGCCTGAGAGATTCGAACTCTCGCGGGGAAACCCCATGTACTTAGCAGGCACACGCCTTAACCACTCGGCCAAAGCGACTTTGCTCTCCTTTTCTTTCTAAACTCTAAAACAACTGTTTTCATTTTACGAAAGATGCTCAAAAAAAATTACACGCCCAGTGGGACTCGAACCCACAATCGCTTGATTAGAAGTCAAGCGCCTTATCCATTAGGCCATGGGCGCTATTGTTAATAAAACATGATGACATCGTCTAATAAACAATAATTTTTCGAAAGTACTAAAATTACACATTACTTATATCCTATAAAGTAACTGAAAAAAAGACTAAAAGACAAGTCTTTAGTTACATCAATAGAATAGATAGGTTTTACTTTGGCATCAGAAAAGAAGATTATAATGAGTTTCAGCATTAAAGACACGATGAAGTGTGTTTCCAAACTTGTATTGGAGTGTGAGCACGAACACGAAAACAAACCACGTTAGAGAGACCGAACATATTTTGCAGAAGAAATATTTGGTTTTTTTTTACGGTATTCATGAGTTTCAGTTATACACACCACATGAGCGTAAAAGAAAATTATACTATCAAGTCATTAAAAAATATTTAGAAGTAAGTCTCCTTAAAATATGAAATTTGTAATCTTGAAAATAAAATATAAATTTATTTACACTTGTATTATATAACTTAAAGGAATTTTTATATTCTTATACACCATTTCAATCTTTATTACCTTCCCTACTCAAGTTTTAATATACTTACATATTATATACCCAATTACTAATTATGTACAGTTTTAGGCATTTAATGATAATAATTAGTGTCCTAAAATTATTCTAACGTATCTTCCACTCCCCCCACATTTCTCTCTCCACAAACCCCTTCCCCCCCCCCCCCCCCACATATCTTGCACTCACGCTCGTACAAAACAAAAGCACGATATGGATGCTGGTGAATCCTCGATACCTGTTAAATCTGCAAAACGGAAAGGCAAAGAAATTATTTTCGATAATGATTTCGTCTAAGAAGAAGCTATCATGAAAGTTACAAAAAACAATTAGAGTGTCTTCTACTGTTAAACCTTCAAAAAAGAAGAAGGTTCAAAAATCTTCTAAAACTATTCCCCAACAGTCTTTGGAGAAGGTAAAATTTAGTAGTTTCAATTTTTTTAAAGCTAAAAAACTTGTTCTCATTCTTATGAATATGCATAATTTTTATTTTTGTAGTTGTAGAAATTTTGTCTACGTTGTGTAGATTTATTGTAGATTATATTTTTCTAATTGTAGATGAATTGTAGTATAAACATAATTATTTTATTTTCTGGTTTTGACTATGTTTTTCTGATTGTAGATAAATTATAATATAACTGTAATTATTTTATTTTCTGATTATAGATAAATAGTAGTATAAATGTAGTTATTTTGTTTTCTGATTTTGAAACAAGTTTTAATAACTTTCTTTTTCTTTTGCTGCAGAATGGACCATTGTTTTCACCTCCTGATGTTGATTATGGGATCATTAAGTTCCAGACATTATCCGACCCCACTATTCCTGGCCAAATCAAGATTTTACTCTCTGAAAATGGTTTAAAGCTGTTTAAGAAGATATGTTTTGGCTATTTTCTTTACTTGCCCAAAATATGTATGCAAAATCAAGCAATTCATCTTCTCATGAAGTATGAATTGAACGCATCTGGTTCCGACTTTTTCTCCGCAAAGATAAAGGGTGAGAGACTAAATTTTGGTTTGAGAGAGTTTGCCTTGATTAGTGGCCTTAGATGTTTTACGGAAGTGACAGATTTTGGTTACACACCTAAGTATGACTGTAAAATAATGAGAAGCTATTTTCCAAACAAGGAAAAAGTTGAGAAGTCATACTTAAAACAAATTGTAACTAGCGGTAGTTGGGTGAACGATGAGGATGCAGTCAAGCTGTGTATTCTCTATCTCATAGAATTCTTCCTCTGTCCTTCAGACAAAGATAATGTAGGTTTGATAGACCATTTTAGATTCTATTTGGTGGACTTTGGGCAGTATGCGAACTACGCATGGGGTAGTGAATCTTATACACAATTGCTTCAGTCCGTTAGGCACAATCTCAACCCTTCTGTTCATTTTTATGTCACTCGAGGCTTTGCACTAGCTATACAAATATGGTTGTATGAGTGTTGCTCTACCGTCAATACTGATTAACTACAAGGGTTGCTAATTCGATCCCTCACGTACTTAGCTTGTCGGCTAGTAAGGATAAGATATGGTTATCTGAAATTGAAGATAGAATGACTAAACCATCATGGATCAAGGTAAATGGTTTTCACTTCTGCGCAGACAATCTAATATAAATTATCTACACTTTTTATACATATTATGTCTAAGTCACTCACATTTCTTTTTTTCACTCAGTTCACCAACATAATTGAAGCACCAGAAGAGCTTACAAGAATGAATTTGCCAGATAAAGTTGAATACATCCTTGAAGAAGTTGAAACAAAGTCCAAGCATTCGATAGATGCTCCATCTCCATCCGGATATAAGCAGTAAATTAGAATAGATGACAAGAAAGATATTGTGAAATAAATAAAAAAATTACGAAAAGATGTTGACAAGGTAACATATATATACATAATCCTAGATGGTTTCTTTAATTTATGTTATGCAAATTATTTCGTTAACTCTTTCTATTTTAATACGTAGGTTGGTTCAGATCTTGAAACTTTCAAGAAAGAGATTTTTCAAGAATTAGGTAGTATCCGACCGCTACTCAATGATTCAATCAAGGTTGTTTTACAGGTGATAAACAGTCAAAAGGATAACATTGATGCTAAGGTTTTATTGGAAATATATTCATTTTAGACAATATTTTTTACCATGTCTAAGTTTATATTATCATTCATAAAGTATATAGCCTAACAAATTAAATGCCTGCAGTTTACTGACAGTTCTATGAAAAATGATGAGTACGCCAAAGAAAAGAACAATCAACACTTTTCGGACAGTAGTGCTAAACCAGTGCATGGCAGCAGCAGTAAAACAAGCATCTACATTATATCTACATTATACCTACAATATATCTACAATATATCTACATATATCTACATATCTATATTACGTCTACAATATATCTACATATATCTACATATATCTACATATCTACATTATGTCTACACTATATCTACATATTTCCTATATTACCAGGAACTAATTTACATTATATTTCCAATGGTTTTCTTAGATACATGGCACGTGAATGACATAGAAATTGAAGAGAATGTTCCTGTAGGTGTTGATTTATCTTCCCAATTTAAAGGAGCATTTGATGAAGAGAATGCAGGTATGATTTAGTACATGTTATCATCACATTTCACAATACATTTTACATATCAACTACAGGACAATATTTCAGCAAATTTACTATAACTAAACTACAATTTATATGCAGTGATGTTAATGTTTACTATAAATTATCTATAATTTTATTAAGTTATACATATTTATTGTAACAGAGAAGGAAACTATGCATGTAGAATCTCCAAAATAGGAGGCTACAATAAACATTCCAGAAGAACAAAAAAATGAGGAGAAGGAGACAAAAATGCAATCTCCCATTCAAGAAGAGAACGTTATACAACAAGGAGATGATTGTCGTGAAGATTTTAGTGGTATTATACATTACATTATAATTGTAGAAAACAAAACAGGTTTAATATAAATTTTAATTTTCAATAAAGAGCTGATGCAACATGTCTTCTTATTCTTTGTCTTAAATTTTGAAGGTGAACCAACCATCTATATTAATGTAGGCGATTTGGACAATGACTCCAGATCTGAAAAAAGGGAAGTAACACTTGATGATTTTGAGCTGCCAAAGAACTTCTCCCAGATTGTTAAGTTCGGCGAACTTAATGAAGATGAAACAACCCCTGTGCATCAAGGAAGAACAAGGCAGCCTGGAAAGCATGTCAGATCTCCCTTTTTACAGTTCTGGGGGGAGCACTTCTGTTGGACCTCCAATTTTCCTCATCAAGCATCCATTTACTAAGGTTATTGGCGAAGATGTTGATCCTGACTTGTTGGAAGAATTCAATAAGTGGTTATACTTTAGTACCAATACAGTTTCAAAGAGGTTAGTTTATACAATTTGTTCATATTTTCGAGTGCATTCATCTTTTGGATTTCTACTTGAATTTACATATTTATTGTAATTTCTATGTGTTTAAATAGGAGAAAGGCGCCTTATTCTATAAAAGATAACCAGCTTAAGCCGTGGTATGTTCTTGGAGTAGAGAAAGTTAATAAAAATGAGTGGTTTTATACTTTGGCACATCCCGGGCAAGTCCTCAATGACACGGTAAACACATACCCTAGCAGAATTTAATGACTAGCTGTAGTATTCTGTCATCTAAAGATTTTGTAGTTTTTTTGTTTAAAAATTGTAGTTAAATTGTATGAAGCATTGAGAAATAATAAAATCTGTTTTTATGCAGCACATTGATGTTATTTTATACTATTTTGAGAAAGAGAGGAAAGTATAGTCCTCAAAACAAAATACGGTTTACAACCACTGATTGTATGTTCAAGACTAGAATTGAACAAATTTATCAGAGGTACATCAATGCTCTCTGCCGATAAGAAGCTTGCTATTGTCAAACCCCAGGACATTGTATTAGAATACATATTGGGGTACAGGTTACTCGCAAATATTGCATGGGATCAAGTTGATTTTGTGATTATGCCTATAAACATTGTGGAGAAATTTCATTGGTTGTTGGTTGTGTTTGACATTACCGATAGGGTTCTATATGTTTATGATTCTAGGGTCTCTTCACGAAATCACAACCTTGTTGAATCTGTTGTCAATAAGTTTACTGTTATGATCCCCCTCTACTTGTCAAGCATCAGCTTCTATGGCAAGCGTCCAGACATCAATTAGAAGAACACAAAGGCATACATTGAAAAAAATGTTACTGACCCTCCTGACATTCAGTGGTTGGTCGGTGAGATACCCCAACAAAAAGAGGGATCACTGTATGAAAAATCTATTTTTTCTTCTATCTATTTAACTGATTTTATTTTACAATGAATGCTAAATCTTTTCCCCTAATTTTTTTTTGCAATGACTGTGGTGTATACGTGACTGCATTTGTAGAATATGTCAGCATTGGAGAGCTAGTAGTTTCAAAGGAAGACTTTTATGATATTGATCAACATCGTAGACGCTATGGACCGCTACTTTGGGATTATGCTAGGAAGAAGCAAGATACTGGTGCTATTAGTGAGAGCGAGGTGACTGGAAGATTAGGACGAAGAAAAGGTGCACCAGTTGTGAACGAGAGAACACAAGTCCAGAAGAAGAAGAATTAGTTGCCCTTTTCTGTAGAAAAAATATAGTTAAATTGTTTAGTTATAGCTGTTTTGTAGTAAAGTTGTAGACAAATTATTTTTTAAGAACAAGTCAGTTGAAGTTTATTTGTAACAGATTTGTGCTACAATTGTTTTACCTATGTTTTGTTATTTTATCCAGGATACTACTACTTAGAATAGGAAACATCTGTTGTTTTCTTTTTAGTTGAAAGTTGTTAGTACTTGATATCGTTATTGTTAGCATATAATTTTTTTATAACTTAACTACAATTATGTATTATACATATAAAAAATACATAATCCAAACAAGTTATGAAAGGCTGAAATGAATACACTCAATAATTAAACAAAATAAATACAAACCAATTGCATTAAGAGTTGAAAATATTTTATTATAGGAGACAGTCTTTATTCAATTTATCAACACAATTACACCTCAACTATAATTCTCCAGAACACCTCAATACAATTTTTCTAAAAATCTTTTGACTTTATCAAATTTTATTTCCTCTTGGGAGCATTCTTACAAGATCTTTTGTTATGCCTTTCTAGTCCGCAGTTGCCACATGAAACCTTATACTTCTTTGCAGTTACTTCACCATATGGTTTGTATCTTTATTTTTGAGGTCTTTCTGGCTGTCTTTTCCCAGTAGGTAGCATTATAACATCTTCAGCTATATGTTGTGGCACATTCCATTTGCTTTCGTCAGGCAATGGGTCTACTGGTATTTCATAAGTATGAAAAAAGCTCTCCCTCGTGTAATAAGGAGAACAATAGTTTTCATAAGACTCATTCTTGTGCTTCAAAGCCGCCAAAGAATGTGCACAAGGAAGTTCATCAAGGTGGAATTGTCCACAACTACATCTCTTGTTTTGAAGACAAACAATAAAGCGCTTCACACCATCTATCACTGTATGGATGTGATATGTTGAAGCCCTCACCTACAATTTTATTACAAACACACAACAAGTTGTCAGAAACATATACAAAATAACTACAATTATGCAACATTTTATCTCCAATTAACAGTATATATTTAGTTTGATGGAATCATTGATCTGATATTACTGGATATAGCTTACTCTCATCTTCTGCGATAATGTCATGTTGTCCTCCAACTCTTTGTTGTATTTTTTCCCAAGGTATGTGAATGTACTCTTTGCTTTCAATAATTTTTCATTAGTCCAACGTTCAAGAAGAGTCCCCGTGTACTCTAATAGTTCTACTATGGGCAGCTCTCTTGCATCTTTTGTTACCGCATTCACTGACTCTGCAATGTTTAATGTCATCGTCCACATTCTGTTCACTGTAGCATGTACCCGAGACCATCTGTGATAGCCAATATCGTATAGGTATGCTTTAACACGCATGCCGATCTCTTCAATCTTTGACATTCTTTCATTAAATTCATCAAGCGTGTATGATCGTGCCGTGACAAAGTACAATTCGCTTAACTTTAGATGACCCTTCTTGAACTTTGACCTTATATTTGTTCAAATATGCCGCATGCAAGCATAATGTGGCATGCCGATATAAACAATAGATGTTGCCTTCAAGATACTCTCATTCCGATCCGAAACAACACACATATTTGGTTTTTCACCATACGCATGTTTGAATTGCTCAAAAAACTACTTCCATGATGCGTCATATTCTGAATCAACAACAGCGTATGCCAGTGGTAATATGCTACCTGTCACAGGTGGCAAAAAAAAATTCAATTTCCATAATAAAACTAGAGATGAAAAACAAATACATACTAAAAAACAAATTTACAACAATATTTCTACAATTAAGCTACAATACATGCAACATCCATTATGCTAGCTATTAACATTATTCCCTTATATGCCGACTTCAAGAAGGTCCCATCAACTACTATAACTGGCCTACAATAATCCCAACCCTTGATGGACGTACTAAGCGCAACAAATGCGTACAAGAAATAGTCATCGTCTGTCTTCTGCAATTTAACTACCGACCCCGGATAAGTCTTCTCCAGAATATACAAATAACTTGGCAAGCGACTGTAGGAATCAGCAGGATGACCTCTCAAAAATTCCAAAGCTTTTTCCTTTGCTCTCCAAGCTTGCATGTATGTTAAGTTCACACCGTGTTCCGACAACATATCAGTTTGTATGTCTTTTGGTATGTAAATTGTCTTAGGATCCGTATATTTTGGTATAACCATGCTACCAACTACCGTGGCAGTAGGTTTGCACTGTATGTGTGTATTGTCCATCAAAGAGCATGTGGGCAAGCTGTTGAATTTTCGAACCTTGAACAATGCTGAATCATTTATCCTGGTGGACTTGAAGTACCATGTACAATTGTCCCCAACACATACCAGGCAGTAGCTACAGAATAAAAATAATTTAAAGAATGTTATGAAAAATGTAGCTATAAAATAATAGGTTGTTTAAGCATAAAAATCTTATATTTAACAATTTATATACAAAACAACTACAAATTATATACAATTTCATAACAGTTGAATTACACTTGTTATGTAGTATTTTTGTAGCTATATTATAGAAAAATTGTAGAACACATGAAATATAAAAAAATATCACCACTGAAATAATAGAGCAAACCTGCAATTATGTTCGAATTAGAGATACTGCATTCCAAATTGAAATCACGCATTGTTGTACATAGCGGATACATTCCTAAACTTTTGTTTTCCTTTTTCGTCTCCATGTATACTCGAACTCCCATATCGTTCCGAATTTTCATTGAAGGATAATGTTCATTGACAATGTATTTGATTTCGATGATTTTTTCTGATGTATCGATCATTAGATGCTTTGCGATTGCAAAATTCAATTGACTATAATTTGAATCATCGCTGACTATAATTCCGTCAACATTAAAATCTCTGTATCTCCCAAAGCTATCCCAATTACCATTTAGCTGAAGCATAATAGCTATTTTTAATATTATGTCGCGAAATTCAATACAATTGTAGATAATTATTTACAATTATTTTTTCAAAACCTTCGCTTATGGTTGTGAAACCAGAGGAGACAGAGAAAACCAGAGTATCGGCGATGATAAACTGAGAAAAATTGGTTAGGCTATGGAACTCTTAAAAATTGGTTGTACAGTCAAACCTCTTTATAAAAGTATCATTTGTTCCGGATTTTTTTGGATGTTACAGTGAATTGCTGTTATAGAAAACATATATTATAATATAACATGAGATTTGGTTTCGGAAAAATTTGGCTTTTATAGAGAAGTGCTGTTATATAAGGATGTTGTTATAGAGATGTCTGACTGTATAATTATTTTTTTTGCTATATATATATATATATATAAACCATGGATATAATGTACCTACTATCTACAAAAGAAGAGCTTCGAGATAAGATGATAATTGAATGGACAGGCATTTAACTAGTGACAACATTTGATCCAGAATTTGAAGCAATTGGCAAAGCACAAATCATCGTACCTTAGTAATCTTTCAGTCTACTAAAGTATGGATCCGGCCCTCAACATTTTTCATTATCTCCATTTCCTCAAATCCTTACATAGATAAATGACACATATCTTATTTTAATATAAATGGTCTAGATTTAATTACCTGACACAAAGGTTGGTGTAATGAAAATAAAGTTGATCATACGAAAGAACTTGCTATGTTTTTTATTATCCAGCTCTTTTTTTCCTACAGGTTTTGAAATAGAGAGGCTCTCAAAGTTGGTAAATAACTAAACAGTAAACAGTACTCGTAAAAGGTGTCACACCTCGTCTTTCTTCACCCTCTCTGCTTCTCTTTCCACTAGCGGTTATGGGACCATTTGGCCGTAGTGATTAGAAAAAAATATTTCTAACATAAAAATTTGTATAAAGTAATTTGATGTTTAATTAAAAATAGAGAAAAATATTTCTTGAATGATAAAATTGCTCGTAACGTTGGTAATTCCTACATACTAGTAACATTTTTTTGTGTTATTATTCACATCATAATTATTCCAATAAGAAACTTAGCCGTAATTACTTCATTATTGTTCACATATAAATAATTCATTCGTCATATTTTTCCCATAATTAACATGTGAACCAAAACCCCGCAAGCTTTTTCTCTTTTCTCAGTAAATTGAACATTAGACATTAAATAGGGAGCCGTGTATAAATGTGTATACGGTCAAAATCGAGTTTGCCCTTCGTGTGACTAATCAAGATTGGAGCTTGATGGACCGAGGTTCGTCATTATAATATCGAGCTGTGATGTGAAGATGGAAGGTCGAGCTTGAGACCCAGAGACCCAGAGACCGATTAGTACCGAGATCGAGTCAAGGTCGAGCTCGAGACCCAGAGAACGATCAATACCGCGACCGACCAAGATCGAAAACGAGCCAAGGAACAAAAAAGTCGTTATAGCCGCATTTGGAGAGAGAATCTCGGCTGAAATCACGACTTGAATCAAGGAAAAGCCAATTAATTAATCTATCATAGGATCCCCACTATGTATTTTTAATTATATCCAAAGTAGGATTCCTCCACTATATTAAGAGAGGCTATCATTTGTAAAGGGCGGTGATTAATTCACAGATTCATACATTCTCACATTCAGATTTTATTGAGATTTACATAACATCTAGCAAATATTATCCTTTTTGGGCATTGAGATTGATTCATTCTGTTTTCTCTTATCAATCACTCTCTATTCAATTTGGGTTTGTATTCATTCTTCTTAAAGTTAATATTCGATATATCTTTACTTATTTTTCTAATTTGTACCAAGTTATACCACGTATCCTTAGAACTACGTATAAATTTAACTCTATCCGTTTTTCGGATAAACAGTTTGGTGCCCACCGTGGGGCTAAGGATAATAACGATTGTTTGATACGAATCTCTGTAAAATACACTATTTTATACTTGCTCTTGGAAGTGTCTTTGATTTCAGGTTAAAAATGACGAACTGTCAATTAATGGCCATACCTATCGACAACGAAGCTGGCATTCAAGATGAGAATAACAACCTGACGCCCGGGAATGAAAGGCCACTCGTTGACCCTATTGGAACTCGGGTCGTAGATCCAATTGACGTTAATTTGCATGTGAGAATTGAGGCGAACCAACGTTCCGACCCCGAAAATAGCATTCATGGTGAAACTCGTTCTGCAGTTCGAAACATCTAAAATGTTGGAGAAGACGGGATCAACCTGCGTATGATTTTTGAAATGTTGGAAGCTCAACAGGTAGCGATAGCTCAGTTGCAGAGCCAAACCTAGGCATCGAGCAGGCCCGAGCCCGGTCCACCCTAAGAAGTCTCCCACAAAATAGGGCCAGCTATAGTAAGATCAAATGAACAAGAATCGGGGACTAATCCCGAGATTATTAGGATGTTCGAGGAACTAACAAAATGAATTGAGTCAGGAGAAAAGAGGATTGAAGCAAATGACAAAAAAGTAGAAACTTATAACTCCAGGGTCGATCAGATCCCAGAGGAACCACCAATATTGAAGGGCTTGGATTCCAAAAAATTCGTAAAAAAGCCCTTCCCCCCGAGCGCAACTCCCAAATCGATCCCCAAGAAGTTCCGCATACCCAAAATTTCTAAATATAACGGAACAATCGACCCCAACGAACACGTCACCTCTTACACATGTGCCATTAAAAAGAACGATCTAGAAGACGACGAGATTGAATCTGTGTTATTAAAGAAGTTCGGGGAGACCCTGTCAAAAGGAGCAATGATATGGTATCATAATTTACCGTCTAACTCTATCGATTCTTTTGCTATGCTTGTAGATTCTTTCGTAAAAGCACATGCTAGAGCCATAAAAATCGAAACCAAGAAGTCGAACCTTTTCAAGGTAAGGCAAAAAGATAACGAGATGCTAAGAGAGTTGGTATCTCGTTTCCAAATGGAACGAATGGATCAACCACAAGTCACAAACGATTGGGCCGTTCAAGCTTTCATCCAAGGACTGAACGAACGAAGATCAATGGTTTCACCACAATTGAAGCAAAACTTGATCGAGTACCCGGCTGTTACCTGGGCCGATGTACACAATCGATATCAATCGAAGATTAGGGTCAAAGACGACCAACTGGGTTCGAGGTCCGTTATTAAAAAGGACATCTACCGAGAACCAAAGTCGAACAAGGACTGATACCGGCTGTATAACAGAGATCATAGGTGTAGCGAACCGGGACGCAGCTCCGTACGAGGTGAAAGGAGAAGTGATCGAGGCCAAGGGTCTCGAGGGCAGATGAACAAGAATGGGTTCAACAGGCATACCCGGCCTAAGGAAGCACCACAGTTATCAGAATATAACATTAACATTGATGCATCCGCCATTGTGTCGGCTATCAGACGCATCAAAGATACTAAATGGCCTCGACCTCTGCAGTCTGATCCAGCACAGAGAAATCCCAATCAAATGTGCAAGTATCATAGCACCCATGGCCACATAATGGAAGATTGCAGGCAGTTGAGAGAGGAGGTAGCCTGGTTATTCAATGAAGGGCACCTTCGAGAGTTTTTAAGTGACCGGGCCAAGAACTATTTCAAAAACAGAGAATTCAATAGACAAAACAAACAAAGAGAGCCACAACACATCATCCACATGATCATCGGAGGGATCGATGTCCCCCAGGGTCCGGTGCTTAAACGCACTAAGATGTCGATTATAAGAGAGAAGCGATCTCGAACTCAGGATTACATACCTAAAGGAACCTTGTCCTTTAGTGACGAAGGCGCGGAAGGAATCATGCAGCCCCATAACGATGCACTAGTAATATCTGTAATTATGAATAAAACTCAAATAAGCATGTGTTAATTGATCCAGGTAGTTCGCCCAATATTATTCGATCAAGGGTCGTAGAGCATCCCGGTCTACAGGACTAGGTCGTGCCCGCAACCCTGGTACTAAACGGATTCAATATGGCATGTGACACTACTAAAGGAGAGATAATCTTGCCAGTAAATGTGGTCGGAACCATCCAAGAAACGAAGTTCCACTTGATCGAAGGCGACATGAGATATAACGCCCTGTTCGGGAGGCCGTGGATCCACAACATGAGAGCAGTACCCTCGACCCTTTACAAGGTTCTAAAATTCCTAACACCAGAGGGAATCAAAACGGTCTACGAGGAGCAACCAGCTGCAAAGGAAATATTTGCCGTCGATGAAGTGATTCCGATATCATCACTATCATCGACAAAAGGATCAAATTCGAAGGAGAAACGGGACACCAAATAGCAATCACAAACGCCAGCCTCCACCCAATTAGAGAATCAGAAGACTGACGAAGATGATGATTATGGGATCCCTCAATCCTTCATGATCCCCGATGATTCTGAAGCTACCAAATCAACGGTCGAAGAACTGGAGCAAATCATGCTAATCAAACATCTGCCCAAGAGAAAGGTATACCTGGGCGCGGGGTTAAATCCCGAGCTCAGGAAAAAGCTTATTCAATTTCTTACAGCTAATATGAACTGTTTCGCTTGGTCCCATCTTGACATGACAGGGATCCCACCGGAAATAACCACTCATAGACTAATCTTGGATCCCAAATTCCATCCAGTAAAGAAAAAAAATAAGGCCCCAGTCCGAGATCAAACATGCCTTCATCAAGGACGAGGTAACCAAACTTCTTAAAATATAATCCATTCGAGAAGTAAAATACCTCGAATGGCTAGCAAACGTGGTGGTAGTCCCTAAGAAGGGAAACAAACTTAGAATGTGTATAGATTATAAAGACCTAAAAAAGCGTACCCTAAGGATTCTTTCCCTTTGCCTAATATCGATCGTATGATCGATGCCACGGCCGGCCACGAGACTCTCAGTTTTCTCGATGCCTACTCCGGGTACAACCAGATACAGATGAACCTGGAGGACTAGGAAAAGGCCTTGTTTATCACTAAGTACGGTACCTACTATTATAACGTAATGCCATTCGGCTTAAAAAATACTGGTGCAACTTATCAACGCCTAGTAAACCGAATATTTGAAAAACAAATAGGAAAATCAATGGAAGTTTATATTGATGATATGCTAGTAAAGTCCCTGCGAGCAGAGGACCACTTAAAGCATTTGCAGGAAACTTTGATATATTGAGGGAGTACAAAATGAAGCTCAACCCCAAAAAATATGCATTCGGAGTGGGCTCGGGCAAGTTTCTCGGCTTTATGGTGTCCAATCGGGGAATCGAGATCAACCCCGATAAAATCAAAGATATCAAGGATATCACAGTAGTAGATAATGTAAAGGCCGTGCAAAGGCTAACAGGGCGGATAGCCGCCCTAGGGCAATTCATTTCGAGATCCTCAGATAGGAGCCATCGATTTTTCTCACTACTTAAGAAGAAGAGCAACTTTGTATGGACTCTGGAATGCCAGCAGGCTTTGGAGGAACTAAAGCGGTATTTATCGAGCCCGCCGCTGCTTCATACCCCAAAAGTGGATGAGCGACTTTACCTGTACTTAGATGTCTTAGAGATAGCGGTAAGTAGAGTCCTGGTTCAAGAAGAACGAGGTACGCAATTCCTTATTTATTATGTCAGTCGGACCTTAGGCGTGGCCGAAACTAGATATCCACACTTAGACAAATTAGCGCCTCTAGGAAACTAAAACCATATTTCCAGTGTCATCTGATATATGTTGTATCAACTTATCCTCTTTGAAATATTTTGTACAAATCCGAGCTTTCGGGTCGATTGGCCAAATGGGCCATAGAAATCAGCGGGTACGATATTGAGTATCGACCTCGAACCGCCATCAAATCTCAAATCTTGGCAGACTTCGTGGCTGACTTTAAACCAGCCTTCATACCCGAGATTGAAAAAGAACTACTTATAAAATCGGGTACCTCTTCGGGAGTCTGGACCCTCTTTACGGACGATGCCTCGAACGCGAAGGGGTCCGGACTAGGCATCGTACTAAAATCACCCACAGGTAATGTAGTTAGACAATCTATCAGAACTATAAAATTGACTAACAATGAGGCCGAGTATGAGGCCAAGATTGCAGGTCTCGAACTAGCTAGAAGCTTGGGAGCGAAAGTCGTAGAGGCTAAGTGTGATTCCCTCCTCGTGGTGAACCAAGTTAACAGGACTTTCAAAGTCCGAGAAGATCGAATGTAGAGGTACTTGGATAAACTACAGGTGACTCTTCATCGATTTAAGGAATGGACCTTGTAACATGTACCCCGAGAATAGAACAACGAGGCCGACGCTCTTGCAAACTTAGGATCATCGGTCGAAGATGACGAACTCAACTCGGGGACTGTCGTACAACTCATGAGATCGGTAATCGAAGAAGGTCACGCCGAGATAAACTCTACAAGTTTAACCTGGGATTGGAGAAACAAATACATAGAGTACTTTAAGAACGGGAAGCTTCCATCATATCCAAAGGAATCGAGAGCTTTGCGCACAAAGGCAACACAGTTCATCTTGTCCGAAGATGGAACGCTGTTTAGATGGACATTGGATGGACCATTGGCAATATGTTTGGGACCGGGAGATACCGATTACATCCTACGGGAAATTCATGAGGGCACTTGTGGAAATCATTCCGGTGCCGATTCACTGGTTCACAAAGTAATAAGAGCAGGGTATTATTGGACCGATATGGGCAAGGACGCAAGGGAGTTCGTTCGAAAATGCGACAAATGCCAAAGGCATGCGCATGATTCATTAACCCGGGGAACTACTCCACTCAGTCCTATCTCCATGGCCTTTCATGAAATGGGGAATAGATATCGTTCGCCCCCCTCCCATCGGCCCCAGGTAAGGCTCAGTTTATTTTGTTTATGACTGATTATTTCTCTAAATGGGTTGAAGCACAGGCTTTCGAGAAAATCAAAGAAAAATAAGTGATAGACTTCATTTGGGACCACATCATATATCGATTCGAGATGCCATTCGAGATTGTATTTGATAATGGAAAACAATTCATCGGTAGCAAAGTAACTAAATTTCTCGAGGATCACAAGATCAAAAGGATCCTATCAACACCTTATCATTCCAGCGGGAACGGACAAGCCGAATCGACCAACAAAACCATCATCCAAAATCTTAAGAAGAGATTGACCGGCGCCAAAGGAAAATAGAGAGAAATACTACCCGAGGTCCTATGGGCATACCGCACAATATCGAAATCCAGTACTGGAGCAACACCATTCTCGTTGGTTTATGGCGCCGAAGCTCTGATTCTGGTCGAGGTCGGAGAGCCTAGCGTCAGGTTTCGATATGCAATAGAGGAGTCGAATAACTAGACCTTGAATGCGAGCCTAAAATTATTAGATGAAAGACGAGAAACCGCTCTCGTCCGATTGGCCACCCAAAAACAGCAGATCAAGAGGTACTACAATCGAAGAACTAATCTTCGAGATTTTAAAATCGGAGACATGGTGCTAAGAAAAGTCACCCTCAACACCCAAAATCCGAATGAAGGAAAACTGGGTCCGAACTGGGAAGGACCGTATCAGGTTCTAGAAATTGTTGGAAAAGGATCCTACAAGCTCAGTATGATAAACGGCAAACAACTACCGAACAATTGGAATGTATCGCACCTAAAATGATACTACTGCTAAGGTACGACTCTCCCATGTTCATTTGTATTTCGAAACTAATCCTTTCAGGTGTTCTACTAGAAACATGGATGGATTCTTCAAGACGAAGCCTTTATATCTAAAAGCATGCGTTACACTCTTTTTCCCTTAGACCGGTTTTGTCCCAAATGGGTTTTCCGGCGAGGTTTTTAATGAGGCAACCATTGATCGTGCTAACTTAGAACAATTCAATAGTATCCGAGGCCTCTTTACAATCAACCCAAATACTGGGGGGCATTGCCCTCGAATATCAAGTTTGATGCAAGGAAGTTACTTCATGGCAACAGGGTCTCGATAGGAAAAATTTGTAAGGGCCAAATGGTCAATCGAACCATGCCCGCGTAGTTTGCTCGAGCCCTGGCACAAAACATGAACGCGTGTATGATGACTTATAAAGAGAAATTTCTTCTTTACCGATATCTCATACCTCAGAAAGGTTCTTCTACTTCATATTCCCGATCTATTATGCAAATAGGCTTAAAGGTCGACTGTGACCGGAGTTCGAATGATTACCCCCACAAATCGGGGACTGTCGTCCGAAAAATCAATAAGATCGAATCATATAAACTCCGAAGATCATAATCCCAAAAGGAAAATCTCGAACTAAAGAGGGATTTCTATAGACCACGGCCACCCCACTCGGGACTGAAAGAGGCTACGGCCGAATTAACACAAATCAGAGACGTCCGAATTCTGTAACAAAGCAGGCCTTTGAAATCAATCACAAACCGGTAAGAAAGGCTATCCCTGACAAAATCATAAAAGGTTTCGATAATATCAAGCCTCGAAAACTCTAATGAGTACAAAATTTTGAACTCTCGAACAATCCCTTATTTCATGTTAAGGCATTACAAGTTTCGCAAATACGAATGATGAGAAACTCTTTCAAGACGGAAAGGGGACAAAGCCATAAACAATCCTTTTAAAAAAACCCTAAGGGTTACTTTACTTCGAGTTCGAGCAAGCACTCACTAGACAATAAAGCCTAATGGCTGTTTTCTGCTTTGAGCTCGAGAGACCATCCTCACTCACATAAAAATCCCAAGGGTTACTTTACTTCGAGTTTGGGCAAGCACTCACTCGACCATAAAGCCTAAGGGCAATTTTCAACTTTGAGCTCGAGAGACCATCCTCGCTCACATAAAAAAACCCAAGGATTACTTTACTTCGAGTTCGAGCAAGCACTAACTCGACCATAAAGCCTAAGGGCTGTTTTCTGCTTTGAGCTCGAGAGACCATCCTCGCTCACATAAAAAACCCAAGGGTTACTTTACTTCGAGTTCGAGCAAGCACTCACTCGGCCATAAAGCCTAAGGGTTGTTTTCTGCTTTGAGCTCGAGAGACCATCCTCGCTCACATAAAACCCAAGGGTTACTTTACTTCGAGTTCGAGCAAGCACTTATTCGACCATAAAGCCTAAGGGCTATTTTCTGCTTTGAGCTCAAGAGACCGTCCTCGCTCAACTAAAAACCTAAGGGTTACCTTACTTCGAGTTCGAGTAAGCACTCACTCGACCATAAAGCCTAAGGGCTATTTTCTGCTTTGAGCTCGAGACACCGTCCTCGCTCAACTAAAAAACCTAAAGGATACCTTACTTCGAGTTCGAGCAAGCGCTCAATCGACCATAAAGTTTACGGGCTATACTAATTCGATCCAATCGAATTGTTTAAACCTCAGATCTTGGAATACAACTTCACAAGGCAAAAAGGAAAAAAGTTTTATATATCTGTCAAAAATCATTTACAAAGGCAGCATGGCCCGATCAAGTTTCTATACAAAATAACAAAACAGTCTTATAAAAAACACAAAAAATACTAAAGGACTTAGTCCTCTCCGGGAGCGGCATCTTCGCTCTCTAGGTCTTCTTCACTTTCAGATCCGCTCATACTCCCGGTATCATCATCATCATGAGGAAAGGCCAATACTCCGGCCTCAGATTCAAGCTCCTTATCTCTCTCGATCTCGTCCGTAAGATCGAAGCCACGAGCATGGATCTCCTCGAGAGTCTCCCTTCGAGACTGGCATTTAGCGTGCTCGGAAATCCAGTTTGCTCGAGCCTGAGCAGCCTCAGCAACCTTCTTTGCTCGAACCTGAGCAGCTTCAGCATCTGACCTGTAAACGACCACCATTGCATCAGTATTGGCTATGGCTTTTTCGACCTCCGATCTGGCCGCTGAAAGTTTTGTGGCCAGTCTCTCTCGATCAGAAGTTGCTGAGCCCAACCGAGACTGGAACTCCTCGATTTCCTTGGCTTGCACCAAGGCCTTATCTTTCAGGCCTCGGAGTTGGGTCTCAGCCGAGTCCAGTTGAGCTCAGGAAGTCTCCTTTTCTGAGGCAAGGCGGTTCATGTTCTTTTTCCACTCCTCGGCCTCCGCTTTCACTGCGTCCACTTCAATACGAAACTTCCTGATAACATCAAACTTTTGCTGGACCTATGGGACTGAACTGTTAGCCATCACGTCCGAGTCAGTGACATTAACTTCAAAGATTCTTTTTACCTGCTCGGTCATATCGGCTTGTTCTTTCCGAGTTGCGTTTAGCTCAGCCCGAAGTACTTTTGCTTCTCCTTCTCTCTGCTCACTAAGAAGCTTGAAGGCATCTCTCTCCTTAGTAAGCCTTCAGATTTCGGCTTCGTACCGGCTCAGCTCCCCTTGGGATCAGAGGAACGCCTCGTGATGAAGCGCAGAAGCATACAAGAATAGAAAAAAGGAGTTATATAAGGAAAGAAAAATACAAGTATGAAAATTGACAAAGAGAAAATATGAACTTACCCGATTCAGGGCCTGTTGAGCTTCGTTGAAAAGGCATGACACTCCCACATCACCCGAGCTCTTCTTTGGAGCCTCCGAATAACCAAGACCGGTGACATCTTCTACCCCGACAAAATAACCACAGAAAGGGTCCTTCTCTTCATGGGCTCCTTCCCCGTGATAGGCCTCCATGGCCTGAGCGTCACATATCATCAACTGTGAAAATGAAGGAAACGAGGGGGAATCCCCGATTTCTATTGCCCCAAGTAGGTTTTTCGGTGCACAGCCTCCGTCTTAGGGAGCCTTAAGCTCGGTTCCTGCACCGACATCCACCGCCTCTTCGACAGTATCTTTGCCCCGAGGTAAAATATCCTCGGTCCCCCTCTGCTCGGGAACTTAGGTCGAAGTCTCCTCCCCGACCTCATCAAGCCTGGATGGAGTAGTATCAACTTCCACATGTACCAAAATGTTTTGAATATCGGTACTAGCTCGTGTACGGGCCACCAGCCCAGAGTCACCTTCTTCTTCTTCTTCTTCTTCTTCTTCTTCTTCTTCTTCTTCTCTTAGACTCAGGACCGACTCCATAGTCAGTGAGATTGTGTTCCCTTTGGGTTTACGGGCCGCTCTCTTCTTGGGTTTTTGATCCTCGGGGTCTGAGGCTCTCTTTATCTTAATCCCCATCGTCGGTTTCGAGATATGCGGTAAAGCCTCTTCATCTCCGGGCGAGGATCTCATAACCACATCCTTTCCAAGACATACAAAAGGAGAAAGTAAATAAACTCACTCTTGAGAAAAAATGCTTGAGCGGTAGGCAAAATCGGTAAAGCCGAGAAGAAGGCTTACCATGAGTACGAGCCTCCCACCGACCCTTTGACAAATCGCGCCACATGTGCTCGGCGTATGTTGACGTCGAAACTAGGCTCCTGACCCAGTTCTCGAGGTAGGGAACCGCACCCGACATCCAAGCAACGACTGCGTCAAGAAAAATACTGATAAGAAAAGATGAAGAGGTTAAAACAACAAAAACTGAAAATGGGATCATACTTACGATTCATATTCCATTTCTCGGGAAATGGCATACTCTCAGCCGAGATTAGGTCTGAGGTCTTCACTCGAACGAACCAACCTATCCAACCCCTATCTTTGTCTTCATCTATGCTCGAGGTGAACGCCTTGGTGTCCCAGTGTTGAAGCTTTATCAGCCACCTCGGTAAAGTCGAGGGCTATATAATCTTACGAGGTGATCGAGGTGAAGGGAAGCCCGTCGATTTTGCTCACAAAGAAACGAAGCAGTATCACAATCCTCCAAAAAGAAGGGTGAATTTGACCGAGGGTCACCTGGTATTTCTTGCAAAAATCGACGATGACTGAATCGAGGGGACCCAGCGTGAAAGGATAAGTGTAAACACTCAGGTACCCTTCCACGTGGGTAGTGATCGCCTCCTCCGGTGCCGGTATCACAACCTCTTTATTTTCCCAAATGACAGTCTTTTTTCACCAGGTCAAGAAGGATTTTTGGTATCGAGCATATATATCTAGATACCGGCTCGCATCGGCGAGCAATCGATGAGGGTTTGTCGACCTTAAAATCAGAATCAATAACGCACCCCCCGGGAACAAGCTCTTCAAGGTGTGGCTCCACCACTGTTTTCTCGCCGGCCGGCCGAGATGAGGAAGCAGCCTCTTTCTGCGGAACAGTTTTAGATATTTTTGCCGTCTAAATTTTTGTGAACAAAGAAGAAGGGAGAGTAAAGTATTTGGTGTTTTGAGAAGAACAAGCAAAGAAATTCTGAAACTTGGAAATAGAGAGCTTTGGGGAAGGCAAAGAACTGTGAAGATTGGAATGAAAACGATTTGAAGGTAAAAGTTTGAAATAATGAAGAAGGGGACTATTTATAGATTTCATAGTGACAATTCAAAATTGGCAGTGGCCGACCATCGACTAACGCGCATTTAATACCTTGGTAATTAGACCGACGGGACGTTTGTCACATACGTCACAATCGGGCTCGTCGCAGACGTCAGTATTCATCTAGTTGGAGGTTGAAAAATCATATCGTTTCTCGCCACTTTCTTTCCGAGAAATGAGGAAACTATCTGTATACGGTCAAAACCGAGTTTGCCCTTCGTGTGGCTAATCAAGATTGGAGCTTGATGGACCGAGGTTCGTCATTATAATATCGAGCTGTGATGTGAAGATGGAAGGTCGAGCTCGAGACTCAGAGACCGATCAGTACCGAGATCGAGTCAAGGTCGAGCTAGAGACCTAGAGACCGATCAATACCGAGACCGGCCAAGATCGAGACCGAGCCAAGGAACAAAAAAGCCGTTATAGCCGCATTTGGGGAGAGAATCTCGGCTGAAATCAAGGCTTGAATAAAGGAAAAGCCAAAAGGCCAAATATACCCCTCTACTTTCGAAAATGGTCTAAGAATACCCCTCTTTATACTATTGGGTTATCTATACCCCTGCAGTCATACTTTGGGTTCAAATATATCCCTCATTTAAACGGAGGAACACATGTCATCGTCCTGTTGGTCAATTCTAAATATCTCCTAATTAATTAAAAAGACCCATTACCCATACCCGAAAAATAATTTTTTTTTTGTAAAAACTTAAAAAAGCAAAAAAATAATTTTTAATAAAAACTGAAAAAAACGAAAACATTTTTTTTCCAGTTTTTACAAAAAAACTGCTTTAAAAAAACTGAAAAATATTTTCTAAAATAATATTTTTGTAAAAACTGAAAAATAATTTTCTAAAGCAATTAAAAACTGGAAAAAATTGAAATATTTTTAACTAAAAACTGAAAAAAAGAAAATATTTGTTTTTTCAGTTTTTAGAAAAACATTGCTTTAGAAAATTGCTTTTTAGTTTTTTTTTCGTTTTTACATAAATATTGTTTTAGAAAATATTTTTCAGCTTTTTTTAAAAGCAGTTTTTTTTTTGTAAAAATTGGAAAAAAAATATTTTCGTTTTTTCAGTTTTTAGTAAAAAGAAATCAGTTTTTTTTTCAGTTTTTACAAAAAAAATTGCTTTAGAAAATTAATTTTCAATTTTTTTTATTTTTCAATTTTTACAAAAATATTGTTTTACAAAATATTTTTCATTTTTTTTAAAGTAGTTTTTTTGTAAAAACTGGAAAAAAATATTTTTATTTTTTCAGTTTTTAGTAAAAAATATTTTTAGTTTTTTTTTAAAGTTTTTACAAAAAAAAAAAATTATTTTTCGGGTATGGGTAATGAGTCTTTTTAATTAATTAGGAGATATTTAGAATTGACCAATCGGACGATGACACGTGTCCCTCCGTTTAAATGAAAGGTATATTTGAACCCAAAGTGTGACTGCAGGGGTATAGATAACCCAATAGTATAACGTGGGGTATTCTTAGACCATTTTCGAAAGTAGAGGGATATATTTGGCCCTTTGCCGATTAATCTATCATGAGATCCTCACTATATATTTTTAATTATATTCAAAGTAGGATTTTCTACTATATTAAGAGTGGCTATCATTTGTAAAGGGCGGGGATTGATTCATAGATTCATATATTCTCACATTCAGATTTTATTGAGATTTACATAACATCTAGCAAATATTATCCTTTTTGGGCTTTGAGATTGATTCATTCTGTTTTTCTCTTATCAATCACTCTCTATTCAATTTGAGTTTGTATTCATTCTTCTTAAAGTTAATATTCGATATATCTTTGCTTATTTTTTCAATTTGTACCGAATTATATTACGTATCTTTAGAACTACGTATAAATTTAACTCTATCCGTTTTTCGGGTATACAATATGGTTATTGGTTTTCATACTAAAGCCAAAAGGAGAGCCCTTTAAGAATGTTACACGTCAACTACCAACTAAGGAAATCAATTTTGCCACAACACAAACTTCCCAAATAGGAGTCCTAAGTAATTATGAATTTGGGGTTTCCATTTTTAGATTTTTTAGTGACCCCAACATCATGGGATTGTACCATTTCATTCTTTGTCTATTCCTTTGATTGTGGTTTTGCTTTAGAGAAACACATGTATTGGCAGCAATCACAACTACATTCAAGTTTGGTTGAGACATGTCTATACTCATTAGCATTTCTAGGTCAATTTTTGTTTATTCATTCATGTGGGGGGTTATGGAGGTGAATATTATCTAAATTTTTCTTGAAATTAAAACCAAAAATTTCAGAAGAGAAGAATTTCAACTGGAGAAACTATACAAATCAGACGTATAAAGTACATTTAATTTGCTAGAGTTGCATACATTGAACTAAATGATCTAGATGCACTTTTCAATTTGGCACCAATTCCAGTTGAGAAATTATTATCATTGTTATGGCAGGCAAGTTATTATCATGCTTTTATTTTTTTCTTTTATCCTTTTAACATCTATATGAGCTGCCATTTTTAATTTGTTGCCATTAAGAATGCCAAAGGGACTATTCAAACATCTAATCTTAGGCTTTCTGTTAGCACTTTGCAATTATAGTTGTCCAGCACTAGAATATTAATTTCTTCAACCTATCAACTTATGCCAATATAATTAAAATCATTGTGTCATTTTCATTATCATAAAACTCTGGGTACTTTACAAATGGAAGTACCATTTTTCTATAGTGCTACTTTGATGTGCACTACCCCTAGGAAAAGGACAACGCGGTGCGCAAGATATTCCGCATTCACGCAGGGCCGTGAAAGGACCGCATCTAAAAGGATGTGATACAGACAGCCTACCCTAATGCAAGCATTAGTGGCTACTTCCACGACTCGAACCTGTGACCTATAGCCGCGGAGGCGGGTCCAGAATTTGAACATAAGGGGTGCCATATTTCTTTTAATACACACCTCGCACTGACCATAAAGTTTTATTGTGAGTATATATCGGTTTGATTCAATTCGGTTTGATATGTTTTGAGTTCATTCTGGTTGGTTTAATAAATTTAACTGCATTTTCAATAGAAAAATCAACACAATCCTATTAAAATAAATAAACACAAGTAAAAATTACCAATAATCCTTCAATAAAGGAATCACATCTTTTTTATTAATATTTTTGCATAAGCGAAAGAGTATTTTTAATAGGAGAATCACACTAATCCTATAAGAGCATAAGGAAAAAAAAATATATTTTTGATAGTGAAATAATACATTGCAAGCAACATATTTTCAATAGGACAATTGCACTTAACAACAATGATAACGATATACTTAGTGAAATCCGAAAAGTAGGGTTTGAGGAACATAATGTATATGCAGACCTTAATCATACTTTATGGAGGTAGAGAGGTTTGTTTCCGATTAACCCTTGACTCAAGAATAGTGAAAAAGAAACAATAAACAGATAGTAGCAATAACAAAGTAATAGGACAATAGAAACAACTAACAGAATTTGAAAAGAATAATCTTGTAAGGTTTTTATTAACATAAGCAACCGAATTTTGAGTTAAGAGCTATGGTTTTTATTTATGGTACTTTGATCATTTGCAGTTTTTATTTTATTTTATATGTACTCCTTCAAAAGGTCATTGATAAACAAACAAAAGGAGAAAAAATTGAAAAAGAAAAAGGAAAAAGGAAAGAGGAAGTAGAAAAGACAAAGACAAAAGGGAAAAATAAAAGAAAAGGAAAACTGAGCAAACGAAAAATTGACTTCCTCGTTAAAATCAGACTCAAACCTAAGCACAAACAAGAGAATAACTTTAAGAAACTAGCCTGCAAGTTTGACCGAGTGGTTTCTCACATGAGAGATTTATGATCGATTCGTCTCACCAGCAGCCTCCTCAGTCAGAGCTCGTCGCACCAGATTTGACTAGTGCGGTTTATATCTCCTGTGTAATTTGTGAACTATTGCACAGTGAGCAGGTTATCCAGTGCGTACCCGAAAAATAGCGACTGTGGGTTTCCCTGAAAATTTTCCAAAATCTTTTTAAGAAACTAATTCTCAACAAGGCACCTTCCTTTGGTTTGGTGATGCGGGTGGCAATGTTTACATATAGCCATATTCTAAAAAAATTCAAAATATATTTTAAGAAAGTTTGCCAATCTTGCGGGTGACATAGCACCCCCACCTCTCAAGGTGGAACTGTCACTGTCTATAGGTCAAACTAAGATAATTTTACCGTTGCTCCAAGTTTATGGGCGGCTATTTCAGTAGCTAAGTAAATGATACTTTACGTACCCTATACTTTTTCTGTTTCAAATAATGTCAACTTCACCTTATAAAGGAACTTAAATGAATAACATCCAATTTTCCCACCCCCTTATCGCTAAGTCGACCCAACTTTCTAGCCATTCATCATAAAAGTTGACATTCTTGGCATATAAAAAAGAAGGTGGCACACAAAAGAGTAAATGAAACAGACTGATGTGGAGTTAAAGATGTTTTTAATAAGTCCTTTGCCGACATCATGTTACAGCAGAAAGCCACAAGATATATAGTCACTAGTAAGAGCAGGCAAATAACCTATGTGACTAATAGACTTTGTTTACATTTTGGTGTATGGGGCATGTATTGCACTTAAATCTATACAAGTAAATAGATAGGGACATAGGGTTTATGTTCACGCATATACCCTTGATGTTTTAATTTCTATGTGGAATTCTTCTTTATGGACCATTTGTGGCTCCACGAGACACACTCATAATTAATTTCTTGATGAATTTTCACAACAAAGCCAAAGCCCAAAAAACAACAGAAAATAGACTCTTCAACCACCAAATGCCTTTTTTGGTAAATTCTCAATATTCTCCAAACTAAAATAAAACAGTTGATCATTCTCCATTATGCATGACTTTTGCACATGCTCAAATGAAACAGGGGACCAACATGGAACTATCATTTTATCAAATAGCGCACATGGGGTCTTTTCCTTAATTATCTTATTTGTTTGACTAGCGCCACCACTTACCATTCTCTGAATATGAAGCAGAGGCTGAGGCCCCTCCTTTCTTATCCCTCTTATCTGTTTTCCCTGGCCCCCTTCTGTTATCTGTGTTGGTCGTGGATCATAGCATTGTTATGGTTGTCCCTTAACCGAAACCTTAATAGCAAACAACAATCTAAATATCAGTTGAAACATGTCCATCTGTTACATAATATATATTGGGCTAAAACAGTCCAAAGATACTCTTAGTAAACCGACAAATAGACGGTCAAAGGCACTAAGCCGCGCCTACGCCATCGCTTCGCCATCTCCATACTCGTCTCGCCAAACCATTGGCTCTGATACCAGTTGTTGGGCTAAAACGGCCCAAAGATACTCTTAGCATGATGTGATATTGTCCTCTTTCGGCCAAGCCCGATAGTTTTCCCCGAAAGGCCTCTCTCTATTAAGAGTATCCAACTCCTTATAAATAACTTATTTTTCTTTTCTACTTTTCATGTGCAACTTTATTCTCACACACCTATTAGGTGTATAGCCCGTTTTTCCCACTTCTCATTAATCGGACTATGCTTTCCTTTTCTGTAGTACATGTAAATCTCTATGATAAACATTAATTAGAAACCAAATAAAAATGATAACTGATCTGGCTAAACGAGTTTATTCACACATAATGTACATAAATTAATTCCTTTGGATATTACAATTATCGCTGGCTTACTAATACTAGCTGGTCCTGAAAACTAGCACACCATGGATGTCTCATGTCTCCTTTCTAATGCAATACAGCTACACGAGGGGGAAAACGGATCAAACTGGCTTCAGTGATATCACTTGTTATCAAGAAGTTGCTGCACTTATATTGTTCTGTTTATACTGTTTAGGAATCAATTAGGGTTGTGGTCCATGTTCAGCTCTTTGTTAACCATTCCTGTTTATAGTTTTAATTTAAGCTTGGCTTAAACTAAAGAAAAATCACATGTAATACTTATAGGGATGGCAATTGGGGCGGGGCGGGGCGGTGCTAGTCTTGACCCACTAAGATTTTGACCCGCCCTGCTCTTCCCCGTTTAGCCTTTTTTCAAAATTTTGCCCTACCCAGCCCTGTTCCGTTTAGATTCTCTTTCATTTTTTTTCTTTATTTTTTATTTACTTAAAATAGACACGTCAGTAAAGTATTATATTGCCCCATATATGACTGTTTAAATTTAGCTTTGCTCTTCTTTATTTCCCCCCTCATTATTTGATGCTATAAACCCTTCGAATGTATCTCGACTATATATCATAAGGTAAAAATAGTATTTCACTATTTGAGTAATTGTTTCAAATTTATGAGTTCAGCTAGTGATTTAGTATTAGAACAGATATAAAAACATCATGCTTCACCCTTGCAAAAGATTCAGTAATTTTTTTTATAACTATCGGGACATACCAATACAGGATAGTTGGAAACATTCTCTCCTTTTTGGAAAGTTTTTTAATACAGGACCTAACCCTGCCCTGCCCTAACCCATTAATTTTTTCGAAAATAATGTTTTGCCCTGCCCCGCCCCATTTAGATCTTCCCCTGCCCTGCACTATTAATGTATTACTAATACATTGGGACAAAAAGAAGATAAACAATCAAGAAACCAGAGCAGGAGAATGACCTGAAAACTAGTTGAGGAGAATGGTTGAGAACTTGGAATAAGTTGAAACTTTGGCTTCAATATTTACATCATTGTCCAAGAGTCACTTAAATATTTATACTTTTTGTTTTCAGCTTATAGACATGTGATAAAGAAAAAGACATACAGGACTACACTGCACACTTAGCAAGTCAGCATTAGGAAATAAGTACATATGCATAATCTTAATAGTTACATCTTACAGTATATTAAGGAAATTTCCACTTGAAGGGAATAGGGGGGATGAGAGATATTGCCATTTCTAGAGAAATTTACAGGGTGAATAACAAAAAAGAACACCCTTTCCCCACAACAAAAATAAGAATTTCAGGCTAGCTTGTTCATCTTGCAATTTCTTGTGCTTGGGGATAGCCAAGCTGCTCCATCTCCCAGCTCAACTTAGACGCAACTCTTTCATGGCAAGGAACATAATCCTGCGATCGCAAAGAAAATATGTACTTCTAACTATAGATTGCCATTTTTAACAGTACCTTAATGAAGAATAAGAATGACTTTACAAGACAAATATTGTTAAACGATGATTGCGTCTAGACTAATTTGGCAAGGATTATCCTTATTCCCTTTTACCAGAAGGGATCAGTGTTCTTTACAGGCTGCAGGTCAAGCAAATATACGACGAAAAGACTATTTTCTAGTATTTTTAAAGCTCTTCTCATGTAGCTTGAAAGTCTATTTAGTTTAAGGTTCAAAAGGTTTCTAAGCAGGTAAAGGGAGGAAGTTGGTTTCTTGATCAAAACATTGTATTTGCCTCTTCTAAGAGTTTTACCTCCAATTTCTTGACTAGCTCTTTTGGTGTTGGTGCTGATACAATGATGTGGCGGGCATTTGGACAGATGAAACCTTCCTCAACAGCTTTGTCAATAAATGACAATAATGAATTGTAATATCCATCCACATTCAGCAATCCTACCTGCAAAATGTATGTTTTTTTCGGTTCTCAATTGTGAATGTTGAAATTAAAAACTGATGATCTTAAAGTTATAATAACAATTAAAGATTATACCGGCTTATCGTGGATACCAAGTTGTGCCCAGGTTATCACTTCAAGTAGCTCCTCAAGAGTTCCATAACCACCTGGAATGTGAAGCAGATAATACCGTTAATGCTTCTTCTAGAACCATCTAATGTTGTGCTTAGCTACTGAGAAATTAATGATTAATGAACCATAATGTCCTACTTTAGGTTGATCAACTTAGTCAAATGTTAAAAAGCAAAGTGGGAAAATTGAAACATAAAATCAAGAACAACAGAAGAATGATACAGGGCATGATTCTCATAAATACAATAATATTCTGCTAAAATGTCTAGACAAGGTGTTTAATTCAATAATAGTTTTATTTTGTTCTGTTTGCAATAGTTTTATTTTATTGCTACTGCTTCGTTCCATCTATTTTTCTGGTTATCTGTTCTCTCACTATCGTTCGCTTCGGTTTTCTCAGTGTCTTGCTATTGTTATTGCTTGCTGCTACTGTTTTGTTTTATCTTTCCTCAGTCGAGAGTCTATCGGAAACTATCTCTCTATCTTCTCGGGTAGGGATAAGGTCTGCATACACACTACCTTCCACATACCCCACTTATTGGTTCACATTGGCTTTGTTGTTGTTGGAAGTTTTGTGACTATATAGTTAAGATGCAACCAAAAGGAATATTTAATATGAGCAGTTTGAATTGTAGAGAACCTTGTTAGGTCTAGCAGCCAGTTGGTATTACCAATTTAGTGAAAGTGTGGCAGTTTATTTTTTCCCTTTTTCTATCATCCCAAGTGACTGTAGCACATTAAAGGAAAAGAATAAATCACAGAAGTAGGTTCTTTCACAGTGAACAACTCCAATTTCAGTGCAAGATGTTGATAGGTCAACAACTACGGTTTGTACTGTTGCTCCTTAATCATGACACTGGGGAAATTGTGAAAACTTCAAGGACCACAGAGCTTGTGAAATAGTAACTGATTATTTAAGCTTCACAACAAAAGCAACCACTAACATGAGTTGCTCGGAACCACCAAAATGTAGCCAGGTGAGTTAGATCGGATCATCTAAAAATAATGCATTTTTGAATGATTTGACACGATTGTGGCAACACTTTTGAAGGATCCGAACAAAACTAACCCCTCACATTCTTTCCTTTTCTTTTTCCTTCTCGCTAAACGACTATTAATACTCCATAATTAGGTACCACTCTTTTGTAACATGGGTTCAAATTTTGTGCAGATATATATCTTTAAGAATATTTTCGACTAGGTTAGACTGTATTCATCATACCCCTCTGGGAGCGGCCCTTTCCTGGACCTTGCATGAACATGGGATGCCTTGTGCGCCGGACTACACTTTTAATATTTTCGACTAGATATTAATAATTTTTAGCATAGTTAATTCTTTATGGAAATCCCTTCTTTTGGGACTTGTATCAAGGAGTAAGAATGCTATGCAAATCCTGCAAAATTCTATTATTGTTGTCCTTTAAAGGAGAACTTACTTATGCATAGTTTCTTTAACGAGGACAGAAGAGGAATACTAAGCCAAAAAGATAACTATCTGAACTATCGGAAGAATAAAGAATAGGAGGCATATAATGAATCTATTGCCCAAAATAGCAAATATTAAAGCACTGATTTTCTTTTTTCATTTGCGTGTAAAGGTTAAACTTTGACTAGAGACCTTATACCAACCTGGTAAGGCAATAAAAGCATCAGAATGCTTAGCCATTTCTGCTTTCCTTTGATGCATATCTGCAACTGCCTTCACTTCTCCTACTGTTTCACCAGTTAACTGTGAAAAAGTCAGTACCATATATTAAAAACAAAAAACCCTTTTTTTTTTTTGAAAAATCAGATAATGTGGTAGAAATAAAGATAAAAAAATGAAAGAGAGAAGCTTTACTTGTAGTGTAGTGAATTTTGTGCAGTAAAGCAATGATGAGTATTTCAGAGAAAAAGAAAACTTAATCCCAAAAAGGACTTTAGAGTCAGCAGTTGCAGAAGAAAGCAGCCTTGGCCTTAATACACCACCAGTTCAAGATATATACATACATATCAGTTGCAGAAACAGCCAAGAAAGAAAACACAAGAGCTATTACTGATCTCTGAAACAGAGTGAATAAAGCTTTGTATAAAGAAGGAAAAGTCAGGAAAACCATTTAGAACCTAAAAATACATAATACTAGAGAAAAGCCAGATGTCAAAGTACTATTGTATATGGATAAGGCAATCAAAGACAAGAAAACACAAACAGTGTCTTCAGTACCCAAACAATTAACATCATATAACTTTGTAAATACTGTCTTTTGCTGCATCAACTGAAGGAAATAAACTCAAAGTATCAGCTCTTAAACAATGGAATAATTATTGTTATAAAAACATTAATTTTCTTGATCATAGCAGACATACCTCTCTAGGCATGAGTGTCTTGGGAATGACTCTGCAGGCAGACAATAATATGACAAAAATTAATTATTATTTTTTTTAAAAAAAAGGGTCGCCCGATGCACAAAGCTTTCGCTATGCACGGGTCCAGAGAATGGCCGGACCACAAAGGTCTATTATACACAGCCGTATCCTCCATTTCTGCAAAAGGTTGTTTACACTGCTCGAACCCGTGACCTCCTGGTCACACGGTAACAACTTTACCAATTACACCAAGGCTCCCTTCAAATTGATTAAAAAACCTAACTCTACTAATTAACACAAGAGACATCCTTGTTTATTCAACATGCTAGCAAGTGATAGAATTCTATTAAATATAGGGTGTTTGGTACGAACGAAAATGTTTTCCATGGAAATTATTTTCTTAGAAAATGTTTTCATGGAAAATGAGTGGCTTTATCACTTATTTTTGCTTGTTTGGTTTGTGAGTAAAAAAACATTTCCGAAAAATATTTCTAGTGTTTGGTTAGAGAGTAGAAAATATTTTTTTATGCTACTCCCCTCACCCCCTTTCCCCAAGTTTCCATGTTTCTTTGCCCCCACCCTCTCTCCCCAAATACTCAACCTTTTCAGGACTCTATTTTCTTCAACAATTTAATTATTCTTCTAAAAATTCAAACAAATACTCCATAGCTATAAAGAAAATATACTTTTTTTGGTTGAAAAAGAAAATACTCTTTCTACAACATGAAAATAAAGTAATCATTTTATTGAAATAAAAGAAAATATTTTTTCTATATCATGAAAAGAAAATACTCATTTTGTTAAAATGAAAAAAAAATAAAATTCTATGTCATGGAAAAAAAATATTTTTTTTGTTGAAATGAAAGATAGAACTATTAATAACATTTTTATTTAGGGTGGGATGGGGTGGGGTGGGTTAGGTGGGGGTGTGGGTGGGTTGATGGGGAAGGCTGAAAAAGGGGTAAAAAAAAAATTTCAAAAATGAGTTAACAAAGAAAATATTTTCCTTCGTACCAAACACACCCATAACCTAACTCTAATATTAGAGTTTTGAGGGACAACTAAGATATGATTAGCATATAAATAAATTTTTCTCACCCAATAACATGGCGACCACCGTCATGAACGGCTTGTGAAACCAAACCCATTAGGCCTATGCTCCCTCCTCCGTATACTAAATCAATATTCCTTGAGACCTTTCATTAGACAATATCAAGATTCAGAAAATCACAGGATTGACAAATTAAAGTTAAGTAATTTCACTTAAAGTCAAAAAGCATAATCACATTGTTTAGTGATTGTGAAAAAGGTAAAAATGGATTATACCATTGTTAATCAAACAAATGTACTTTTTAGTGCATATGTTTCATCTGCTCTTATATGTTATGAAGAAAATAAGAGAGCATAAATGCAAAGATTGTACAATTTAGAGAATAAGAGAGAAAAGGGCCCCCAAAGAAATAGGAGAATGAGATAAAAAAAACCTGTAGATGAAAGTAACTGGAAGTATAGATTTTATAAAAGCTAGCACTAGAAGCTGAAAACCTTGTTATATTTCCCATGTGCAAAACTCAAAGCAACTTGCAGAAAAGAATGAATCTTGACATGAGTGGTATGCTAAACACACACACACACACACACACACACACACAACTCAAAGCAATTTGCAGAAAAGAATGAATCTTGACATGAGTGGTATGCTAAACACACACACACACACACACAACTCAAAGCAACTTGCAGAAAAGAATGAAACTTGACATGAGTGGTTGTCAACACACACACACACAAAAGAAACAGAAATGCTTTGTATTTTAGAGAAATACAAGAACTGCATGTAAGTCCTCTGCTTAAAGAACAGCATATTGCAGAAAAATTAGAGAAAATAGAGCAAAAGGGGAACAATCAACCCAAAATTCCAATCAAAAAACTTGACATTTACTTTAAATTAAGACCCCATCATCATGGAAAACACAGGGACCTAAAAAAGAAACCATCTTTATGCAGAAACCAGAATGAGATAAAAGCAAAAGGGTTAAAGTTAAAACCAAGAAAAAGAAAAAGAAAAAGGTCTATACCAATTCTTTGCCAAGCTGAATGGCAGCATCTTGATAGCTACTTTTCTTGCCTTGACTACTCCCACAAAACACACAAATCCTCTTGAATTTTGATACCTTAACAACATCACTCTCCCTCTCCATATTTTTTGTGTTTTGCCCCTTTTCTTATAACACTGTTCCCTTTATGTTATAGAAAGAAACCTCAGAATATTGCTAATGCTATTATTCTCTTTGCATATGCTGAGAGAACAAGCAATATATAGAGAGAGAAGCCAACTAAAGACTGGGGATTTATAGATACTGCCTCAGTTCCAATTTACGTGAATCTATTTGACTGGGCATGAAGTTTAAGAAAAAATGAAGATTTTTGAAAATTGTGGTTATAAACAATTGACAAAGGGGCCCGGAGTATTTGTGTGGTTATAAAAGCTTCTCATTAAGAATAGAATTGTAAGTTTAAGCAAAATTGTTTCCAAATTTAAAAAAAATTATTCGGACTAAAAAAAAAATAGGTTCACATACACTAAATCGGAGGCGTATCTGTTTTGTATCCTTACATATACGACCATACGGGTACCACAGAAGGAAATTGCCTAGACCTTTTTGGCTTTTTAGCTTTGACACCCTATTGGCCACACCAAAATGGTTCTATGTATAAGCCGCATTCCACGTCACCCAACACTTAACTCACTTGTTTTATACTCGGTCTCGCACGGGACCATTTATTTTTAATGATACACGTGTTTTTGCGCATCTTAACTATTTTATCAGTATGTTTCGAATATCTGCTTAACAAAACTTATCGTTTGGATGGTTGTTGTATGGGTGAACTTGGTCCATAACCGATAGTGGAATGATAAAGTGACACGTAGAATCAAAGACAGATAAAAAATGAGTTAATAAATAACTGGCACCGGATACAAAGTATGTAACTGGTACAGGATGAATCCCGAAGGAAGCATAGTCGATAATAGAAATTCAAAAGTTTGACATCGGAAGACATTCAATGAGCAGCCGTTACAGAGAATATTTGCATTCAAAGCCAGCCGTTATGCACCTATCAATGACGCATTTATTCTAATTCAAGAAGAAACTTGATTTGAAGATCTTATTTCCCTCAACATGGCTATAAATAGGAGGGTTAACAATCATTGTAGGACAAAAAAATATTCTGCACACAAAGCTGTACTTCACTATTTTACGCTCGATCTAATAGTTTTATCATTGCTTTCATTTCTGCTCTCGGAAAGACCGAGTACAGAGCCAGGCTCGTTATCTTCTTTATTTTCAGTCGTTAATCTTATTTTTTGCTCTATTTCTTTATCATTTTTTTTATCAAATCAGTTCGCTTGTCTATAAATCACGCTATAAATTCAACTGTACCATTTTACGGGTAAACAATTGTTATGCATCGTTTCATAATATATCGTATTGTATTGTATTGTATTGTATTGTATTGTACTGTATTATTTTGACGTATACAATATTTGGATAGATTGTATTGTTTGCCGTCATTTCATAATGTCATGCACCAATAATATGAAGAATAAACTTGCAATATTACAAAGAAAAAGTAAGGTACGAGGTAGAATTATTATATAAAAAGGTAGGGTAAAGGATAAAATAAGATTATTTAATAATAAAGAAGCAAGATGAGAGAATAAAATAAGGTAACGACGCCATTATACCAAATCGATCGTTACATAAAATGACACTTTTCGTTGTTATGTAATAATGGAGTTGACGATGCGATACAATAAAATTTAAGTAACAATCAAAACAAATATTATATTTAAATTAATAGTACGATATAATATAATAGGTAAAAACCATCCAAACAGGTTGTTAGACAAATAAAAAAGTTACCTAACATTTTACTTTTTTGGAATTTGAAATTAAAACCTCATAGTTCAGAATGAGATTAAAACCTTAGGTGCTAGCACGAGTGGACCATTGCATTTCTTCTACTAGTATAATTTTCTTTGGCATTTAGTCTTCAGAATTGTAATAAAAATCTCTTCACATATGAAAAAGAAAAGACTGAGTTTTTAAAGTTTGTAATTTGATTTTCTCTAAATTTAAATGAAACCGGTTAGATTTCAGGTAAAATTAAATTATAATATGGTAAATTGTGTGACCATCTCATTCTCATCTCATGGGCATTTTTATTTTTCTAGATATGTCTTTTAACTTGCAAGATTGATTTTTCTCTTAAATCAAACAATAATTTTTTTTAAGCGAGTCAAATTAAACTTCGAACCAAAGATCATTTTATATATAATTATAAAATTTTCAGAAGATGAACATGTGATCTTTTGTCCATTCGGATAACCTGTAAGGGGAGTTGCATGGCGTAGAGTGAAGATTTGGGGGAGTAGAAAAAAATTTCTTAAAAGGTATTCCAAAGGTATAACCTAGGCAACAGAAAAGGAACCCCAATATTATAACTACAGTATCGACCGAGTTAGAATAACCAACAATGTCGTATCGAATTTTATGACTACTTAGCTTTATATAAAAGTATTTATGAGAGAAATAGAAAGAGTAGAACTTCTGATTTATGTCAATCTTGAATATTCTCATAAGTCTTATCACAACCGCTATGTACAGTTTTCCTTAAATGTGGTTGACCACAGTCAACATGTACAATCTTACTAAAAGCATAAATAATTAGAGAATATTGTAACCCTACCAAGAGAAACATTGGTATATATTGTAAAGAAATATTGCATAAGTATATTACTACTACACACATGAGTATTTTGCAGAATTTTTTTCCATCTCATAAGAACTTAATAGAACCATATAATGCAAAAATATAACTGGAGACGAGAACTAATTTTTTTATTAAGGGCTGAAGCCGAGAACTAATTATATTTGGGCAAAGACCATTTTTAGTCCGCGGCCAAAATTATTTATATCCAATAATCACAAAAATGTATAAAATTTATATACAACATACATAAATATGTGTATATATATATATATATATATATATATATATATATATATATATATATATATCGTCCTTTCTTCCCACAGCAATGAAGATAAAGAAACATTAAAGTTTAATAACATATTAAGAGAGGAAAGAGATACAAAGAACTATCAAAATATAAAAATATATGTAGGTCTATTTATGGAAAAATGATGTTTAAACCTGTTAGTAATAACTAGTATTAGTACCGCGCGATACGCGGACACAAATATCAAATTATAATTTGAGTTATTGGATTATATGTAAATTATCTTGAAATTTAAACCTTCTAGATAATATATTTTTTTATATATATATATATATATATATAACAATCCAACCCCTTAATTTTAGTACTTGCATTTATTATGTGGTCAATATTAAAGAATACTAAACATATCACGTTTGTGATATGTCTTGTTTGAGCATATTGTTTTAACAAAATTCTTACTATTTTTACTTCAAATTCGAATAAGTCTTATCCTTCTACATTTTCACCCAAAACAAACCTCTCTTTAATCTTTGCTTATAGTTATTGTATTATTTATTACTTAATAATATAATATTCATGTGATCTTTTATTAGCTTACCAATTGACTTAATATCTTTCTTATTACCCTTTTGATAAACATATATAAATATAATTTTTTTATTCCTAAAATTTAATATATTTTTGAACTTTTATCCTCTTACTCAGAACTTTTTTTGTCATTTAAATCTATCAATAATATTTTTGAGTATTATTTAATTATTTAATATACTTATACTTAATTAATTCAAAGTTTAAATATTCTCACACTATCTCTATTTTCCTTTTTATACATCCTCTTCCCTACCATAAATTTTTAATTAGTTTCTTACAATAATATCACATTTCATTTTAAGTTATATCTTTGAATTAGTTTAAAATATTATTAGACAAGTTTTTTAATTATTATATTTTTAATCTATTGAATTTTCTTATAATTATTTTTTGTATCACGTGCAATTAAATTTTTTAATTTATACCCTTTTTTAATTTTCGTTAGTAAAATTACCTACATGAGATATTTATTTTGTATTTTCTTAATTTTAATTTGTTATCCAATTGTTAGTTTTTTATCTAGTAAAACATTAATTTCGTGGTCCTATCCATAGTTTGAATGTTTTCACCTTAATTTTAATCTAATCTCAAATTCAAATCGTCTTTCCCTTCTATTTCTAACATTAAATTGTAATGACCCAACCGGTTATTTTGACTTTTAGAACCGGTACTACGGGGTGGTACCAAGGAAGTTACTATTGGCGCGGATGGTGTTCTACGACTCCAGGATCGTCTATGTGTTCCTAATGTGGATGGACTAAGGAAAAATATTCTAGAAGAGGCACACAATTCTTGGTATTCTATTCATCTAGGTGCTACGAAGATGTATCGTGACTTGAGGCAGCATTATTGGTGGCGGCGGATGAAAAAAGACATAGTTGAGTATGTAGCTGGGTGTTTAAATTACCAGCAAGTTAAATATGAGCACTAGAGGCCAGGTGGCCTACTTCAGCAGATGACTATACCAGAGTGGAAATGGGAACGCATTACTATGGACTTTGTAGTTGGGTTGTCGCGGACTTTGCGGAAGTTTGATGCAGTTTGGGTAATTGTCGACAGGTTGACCAAGTCGCCACACTTTATTCCGGTTGTGACTACGTATACTTAGGAGAGATTGGCTCAGATTTATATTCAGGAGATAGTTCATTTGCACGGTGTGCCAATCTCCATCATATCAGATAGAGGCCCTCAATTTACTTCACATTTTTGGAGAGAAGTACAAAGTGAATTGGGGACCCGTGTAGAGATCAGGATAGCCTTTCATCCGCAGACCGACGGGCAGTTGGAGCGGACAGTTCAGATTTTGGAGGATATGCTCAGGGCATGTGTGATTGACTTTGGAGGCCAGTGGGATCGTTTCTTGCTTTGGCCGAGTTTGCTTATAACAATATTTACCAATCCAGCATGGTTCCATTTGAGGCTTTATATGGTCGGCGATATTATTCGCCCATCGGATGGTTTGAGCCCGGTGAAGCTAAGTTACATGGTACTGATTTGGTAAAGGATGCCTTGAAAAAAGTAAAATTAATTCAGGAGCAACTTCGTACAGCACAGTCCAGGCAGAAAAGTTACGCGGATCAGAAAGCGCGTGATTTATCGTTTATGGTAGGTGAAAAAGTTCTTTTAAAGGTATCGCCGATGAAGGGAATCATGAGATTTTAGAAAAAGGGTAAATTGAGCACAAGGTTTATAGGCCCATTTGAGGTGTTAAGACGAGTTGTGGAGGTTGCTTACGAGCTTGCTTTGCCTCCCAGTATATCGGGAGTTCAGTTTTCCATGTATCTATGCTCCGTAAGTATCATGCCGACGTATCACATGTGTTAGACTTTTGTACGGTTCAGCTAGATGAGAGTTTGGGTTATGAAGAGGAACCAGTTGCCATTGTTGATAAACAGGTTCGCCAGTTGAGATCCAAGAAGATTACTGCAGTAAAAGTCCAGTGGAGGGGATAACCAGTCGAGGAAGCGACTTGGGAGGCCGAGCAGGACATGCAGAGCAGATATTCACACTTATTCAGCACTCCAGGTATAATTCTAAACCCGTTCGAGGACGAACGTTTGTTTAAGAGGTGGAGAATGTAATGACCCAACCGGTCATTTTGACTTTTAGAACCCCGTTCCCCTAAATAAAACTCCTCGTATGTTCTTTTATTAATTTATGACTTGCGGGGATGGTTGGTTCGGGATTTGAAAGTGTTCGGGATGAAATCGGAACACTTGGTTCCTTAAGTTGGCCTTAAAATACTATATTTGACTTCGGTCAACATTTTGAGAAAACGACCCCGGAATCGGGATTTGACGGTTCCAATAGGTTCGTATGATGATTTTGGACTTGGGTGTATGTTCGAATCGGGTTTTGGACAACCCGAGGATGTTTCAGAGCCTAATAGTAAAAATCAACTATTTGAAGATTTAATGTTCTTTGAATTTAGTTTGGAGTAGGTTTTGGAGAAATTGAAGTCCGTTTAGAATTTCGAGCCTCGGAATAGCTCCGAATGGAGATTTAAGACTTGCACGCAAAATTTGGTGTCATTCTGAGTAGTATAAGTATATTTTGGCACGTTCGGAGTAAGTTTGAAGAATTTAAAAATTCTAAGTTGAATCAATTTGGTTTGAGGCATGATTCTTAATTTTAATGTTGTTTTACACGTTCCGAGGGTTCGAGCGAATCCGTTTTATGATTTCAAACTTGTTGGTATGTTCAGGCGGGGCCCTAGGGGCCTTGGGTGTTAATCGGACGAGGCTCGGATCGATTTTGGACCTTGGAGCAGCAGCTGAAGCTTCCAGCTTCTGCTGCAACCCCACCTGCGCTTGGCCAGCCGCAGGTGCGAGCCCGCAGGTGCGTGAAAAGCATCGCAGAAGCGGATTGGGCGCAGATGCGCAGGTACAACCGCAGAAGCGCATCGCAGGTGCGATGTACAAGCCGTAGAAGCGGACGGGGACGACTTAGGGTGAAGCCGCATCTGCGACGCATTTTCTGCAGATGCGGAGCCACAGAAGCGGCTTGCCAGCCGCAGATGCAAAAGGACTGCTTGGCAGAATGTGTTAAAATCGGGGCTCAGCCATTGTTGAACCCATTTTCTCCATTCGTAGGCGATCTTGAAGCTTTTTGAGAGGGGATTTCAACTAGCAACTTGAAGGTAAGTTAATTGTACACACTTTGAGTTAAATACATAGATTATGGGTAGATTATAACCTGTAAATTTGTGAAAATCAAGGGTTAGAGGAAAAACCTAGATTTGTATAAAAATGAGATTTTAACCTTGAAAATGGTTATGGAATTGGATGAAAATTATATATTTGAGTACTTGAGATTACAGGTAACGATTTCCTTCGAATATTTTCGGAATCCGGGCACGAGGGCCCGGGGTAAATTTTAGGAATTTACCATTTTTGGATAGGGTAATTTATTTAATAGTCTTATTTCGAATTATTGAGCATGTATTAATTATTTTATATAACTTTTGGATAGTTTCGGATTTTTCGGCACCGAATTGAGATTTTACGCAACATTGTGATCGGGAAGTAGGCTTTGAGACAAGGTAAGTCTCTTGCCTAACCTTGTAAGAGGATATTTACCCCATAGGTGATTCACTTTAATAATTGTTGCTAGTTGTGGGGGCTACGTATGCACGATGTGACGAGAGTCCGTGCGTAACTACTAATTATGCTATGTCCGGGTAGTTTGGGACTCAAATCATGAATTACTTGTGATAATTGTATCTTTATTTGATTAAATTACTGGAATTATATTGTAAATTATTTGAGAAAAAGTAAAAGATCGAAACTTCATATACTCAAATTTTGTGTAAATTATTGAATTGTTAATAAAGATTGATCATCCTACGTGTTAATATTATAATAACTTCTCATTCTAGAGGTTCATAAGAAAATGTCATCCTTTCTTGTGGAGCGGGCCGAATGCCTCGGCAGTATAGATGTATCTATGGATCATGCCACACGTCCCTCGACAGTGTACACGACACTCTGGATCGGGTCGTATAACCTCGGCAGAAATCATGCCTAATAATAATAATTATACGATACCTTGATATTTTAATTGCTGCTTGTGAAGTTAATTGATAAATTAGAAATTATTGAAATGTAAGGAATTCATTATTTCTGCTTGTTAAGAAAATTATTGTTGTTCATCTAAAAAATTATGTTTAATTCAATATATTCTATTGTAATATTATGAACCCATAGTGAGTGTCAAAGTCGACCTCTCGTCACTAGTTCTTCGAGATTAGGCTTGATACTTACTAGATACACGTTGTCTACGTACTCATGCTACGTTTGCTGCACTTTTTGTGCAGGACCTGAGACAGGTACTATCGGAAGACCTATCGACGCGCACCTACGTTATCCAGAGGTTTAGTGGTGAGTTGCCTTTCTGAGCCGTTCTGCAGCAACTAATGCCTCTTCTTGTATTTACATTCTGTCTATTTTATTCCGGACAGTATTTAGAGTTTTATATAATTTATTATATGCTCATATACTTGTGACACCAGGTCTTGGCACACACACTAGTAGAATTTATGGATTTAATTATTTTTACTTGAGTTTTAATTTATCTTATTTTCTCATATCTTTCTTAAATTTTGAAATTTCGAAGAGTTTGATTACTCGTATAATTTTTAAAGAAATGAATATATATTTAAATCATTAGTTGGCTTGCCTAGTTGGGATGTTGGGCACCATCACAACCTATAGGTGAGTTTGGGTCGTGACATAAATATTTTTAAATTTTTAATTATTACTATTAAGTTACCTAATATATAGTATTTCATTTTTCATGTAGCTTTCATTAACTTGCATCTTTATTTAATATCATAATCTATTTATATCCTTTAATATGATATAAATCGATGTATGATTTTTTAATCTTGAAATAAATATTTATTTTATTTTAAATTAATACTCAAATTTATTAAATAATTTAAATTTATTAATAATATTTTTAAGCATATTTACTTTATTTTATTTTTTAAACTAATTATTAGTATAAATATCCTCGCATTATCTCTAATTTATTAATATTTTAATATTTTTAATTTTTTAATCTATTAAACTTCAGTTATGTGGCCTTATCCACATCATGACATTTTTTATCATATTTAAAAAAACTTTCTCATATCAAATTTAAATATGTTTTATCCTTTTTTGTTCTTTATGATAAACTTTTTGATTTTTTCTCTGTTTATTCCTTATTTTGCTATTATATATTCAATACTTAATATTATTAACATTGTCATGTGGCTTTTTATTAGTTTGCTTGGATTTAATACCCACTTTTATCACATTCATTTTAATATAATATAAATAATAAATAAAAAATATTTCAACAGTAACTTTGACTCTATTGCTCGTATTCCTAAATATAATTTTTCTTATCATATTTTAAAAAAAAAATCTCATCTCAAATTTAAATATATCTTATTCTTTTATTTTCTCAATTGGACCGCATTTTCAAAAATGGACCGCATTTTCAAAAATCATCTTATACATTCAAACTTACTAATAAAATATTCGTTGCCCGATTTGTCGACATTAGTATAACCTCATTATTCTTGTTATTATATATATATATATATATATATATATATATATATATATATATAAATTACTATTTAATTCTTTTTCTTACCTTATAAATAATTTTGTGTATTTTATTCAAAACAAATTGCTACTTGAAATTTTTTCAATTTTTAAAATTATCAAATCTTTTATATCTTAAGTAAATTTATTCACTTTATTTATATTTTAACTTGTCCCAAAGTACAAATAGTCATCTCTTATCTCAATCTACTGTCTTTCTATATTTTTTTATTATTTTACTATTATGATTTTTTTTTACTTTCATGTTTTTAGATAATATAAAAGGAAAACCAATGAGCTGAGCTAGCTATATATATATATATATATATTAGATTTGTCTTTTAGATTTTGTCTTAAATGTGCCAAGTGGCATTTTCTCAATACACCATTTGGCTCATGCTTCACTACTCCCCTTTTAACCTAAGATAGACTTGTCGCACGTTTTGTACATAATTTTAGAAGGAAACTTCCAAGTTGCCGTAGCAACTCTTGGTCGCTAGTGGTTTTTTATTTTTATTTTTGTTTTTCTTTTATAGTCCGATATCAACTTAGAACCACGATTAATTCGAGTTACGTAAAATTACTAGTAAATCATTTTTGTGTGAAGTATTTTCTGAAATATATGTTTTCTTTCATACAAAACAACCTAACTAGCACAATGGCGTGCTAATTTTCCAATAATATTGATCTATTTAGTTTTCGTTTTTTTTTTTTTTTTTTTGGGTTTGACGGGTTGATATTAAATTCTGTGTATCATTCTGAAGAATATTCCAAAGAAATAATCCTTTATACTTTTTACAAATTGACTCCTCAACGTTAGACATTTCATCTCTTTTACTTTTCCTTTTTTTAAAGGTTAATGACATCAAAGTGCACTAATAATATTCTTTCTTTTTGGCTTACATGACTTATTTGTCACCACTCGTGTTACCAAGTTCGTGGAGATTCAGTCGTCCACATATAAAGAACAAAAGAATCTCAGTTACGAGTAAATAATAAGATTAATTAGTCATATAATCATACCAACATCAGAATCTCTGTTCCCTTGTGTTTTTCTTTTTCTTTTCCAGTTTTCTGCTCCTTTTCAAAAAATGTCTTGAAAAAAATTTAATTAGAAATCCAGCATTATATAAACACCGCATAAAAATAGGAACTCCGTCATTAATACGTATATGCAGGAATTAAGTTTTATATATTTACAGTATATATACTAATTTGACAATCGTCTCACTTGTGGGATTACACTAGATTTTTTGTTGTATACTAATTTGACAATTAATCTCCTCAAGCTTTTCGTCACCTTAATATTTTAGGTTTCAAGTCAATGTTAATGTAAAGTTTACTTGATGTAAGCTCTGTATGGGTCAAAATCTATCTTTAGAATATTTAAGCCAAGGTAGTCCTAAGGGAAGGGTTCAAGTTGTCATTTGTCGAAATGACCCAAGAAGCGGCGAAGTCAGTGGACGAAGAGTCAACAAGGGCCAAAGTCGAAGAATCGACAAGAGCCGAAGTCGAGGTGTCAACAAGGGTCAAGGCCGAGGTCGAGTATCTCTGACAGAGTTATAACAGCTAGTTTCAAGATAGGATATTAAAGAGAATATTCTAGTGAATATTCTCTATACTTGTACTATTAGGGTTTCTTAGGAACATGTTCTCTATAAATAGAAAAAGATACTATCATGGGGACATGTGATATTCATTTATAAAGAATATACTTTGACATAAAGAATCAGATCTCACTTGCTAAGATACAAACATTACCTTTTCACTGAGATTCTTGTCTATACTTTTCTACTAGATCCGAGAATAACTCAAATATTCAAGGGATTGTCTATCATTCATCATTGTGAGAAAGAACATCCACTTATTCCGTCATTTCTTGGGTGACCCATTCCTTCTATTTAATTAAATGTCATTTATTGGTGTTCATTATCATTGAATGCTACATTATTGCTTCCGATTTTTGGAATATTTATTACATGTCGCTGCCACTGTCCGACCCGATCTACGTAATATTTGTTGCTTCGTTAAGAGCTCCATCTAGGGATTGTTTGACAAAAAAATATGTATCTTGGTTTAAATAATTGAATTTATGTAATTATGGATTAAACTTAGTTAACAATAATATTTCTAGATAAAACTTTCAAGGGTGCAATAATCATTAGATGGGTTCGGTCAGATAGTAATGACATCATGCAATAACTGTTCTAAAAAACATGAGCAATAATATAGCATTCAATAGCAATGAATATCAATAAATGACATTTAAGTAAATAGAAGGAATGATTCACCCAATAAAGGATAAAATAGATGGATGTTCCTCCTCACAATGATGAATGACAGACAAATCCTTGAATATTCGAGTTATTCTCGGATGTGATGAAAAAGTATAGAATAGTATAAACAAGAATCTGAGTGAAAATGTGGGGTTTGTATCTTAGCAAGAGAGAATTGTTTTGTCAAAGTGAGTTCTGACAAGTGAATATTACGTGCCCCTATCATTGTCTCTTTTTTTCTCTTTATATGAGACATGCTTCTAAGAAATCCTAAAAGTACAAATACAGAGAATATCCAATAGAATATTATATCTAGTATCCTATCTTAAAAACTAGCTCTTACAGCTCTGCCGAACGTATTGACCTCGACCTCGTCTATTGTTGTCGCATTGACTACGATTCTTAATGACTCTTCGACCACAAACTTCGCTGTTTCTTTGAGCCATTTTGACGAACGACGACTTGGGAACTCTCTCCTTAGTATTATCTTGGCGAGAATATTCTAATGCTAGCTTTTGACCCATACAGTTGGTCCCTCCACTTATTAAGGCCAACTTCAGGCGGGCTTGATGAGCGGATTATGTTCATTGTGGTCGAAATGGTTGGGCGAGCTGAACGGGTCGTGATGATTGTGCAAACTGGCAACGTGGCCCTTCGTGAGCCGCGAACTTCGAACGCTTCGTTTCAGAGTCGATTTGTTGGAGTTTGTGTTATCCACGAATCTGGTTGACGTCATGATATCATGCATCATTATGATGCATATTCCCGATGCGTTGCTTCATTTTGCGGTGACTCCTGATTGGATCTGCCGCTTCGGTTCTGATACCAGGTAATAATGAGCCGATTTCTCGGTTCTGATGACTGAATCTTTATAATTAGGGATGTGAGGGTGTAATTTAAAAGTTTACAGATTTCCCGTATCGAAACCTTATATCCTCTTCCTCTTCTTCCATTGTTGTGCATCTTTCCCCTATATTCCATCGATTCTCATCGTTTTTAATCCTTCATTGTTTGGTATCTCTCTCTTTCGTTGAAAACATGTCTAGCGTACCCTCTAAGCCCATCGTAGGAAGTGATGCGATCCCTCTAGCGGTAGTGTTTCCCACGATGGAGGAGATAGTTCTTCGTAACCCTGATACCAGGTCTGATTTCTCAAAATTGCCTGAAGCGGAGCCCGGAACCTTTAAATCAGCGATGAATGAGGCTGATTTGTTGTAGCTTAAGGCTAAGTACGACCTTCCCAATCACGTCGAGTTGATCCCTGCTGGGTGGGATGCGGTGTAGGCCCACCATCCAGGGTACTGCGCCTTATACGCCTACCCCTTTCACGTCGGCTACACTCTTTCTCTCCTCCCGTTGGCGAAGGAATTTTTTTTCTTCTACTGCGTTTGCTCGGCTCAGCTCGCGTCGTATGTCTATAAACTTATAAGGATGCTCACCAAATTTGCAAAGTTGGCCAGGGTCGAGCTCACACTTCGACACTTGACGCACTTATTCGCCCCCAGCTTTTATAGGAGGACGATGCTGAATCTTCGCCACCGAGGAAGTAAATGTTTGGTGGTGAAGATGGACGACAAGGCCAACTGCCAATTCTGGCTCAACGTTTACTTTGTAAGAACTGAGGACGTGGTGGCCAACGCTGATGGTTTCCTTGAGGCTTGGAATTGTACTCGTAAGTACGTGCCTCTTTATTTGTAGGTATCCAATTTTTCCTTCGTGTTTGGCCGTGGTTCTAATATCCTGTCCCTTCTTGTGTAGCTACGCGTTCGCCTCCGCCTTTGGTCGACGATATTTCCGACTGGGTGGGTCGGCTCCTTCCTCACATCGTGGGGATTCGTGAGTGGTCTGGCTTCTTCAAAAGGTTTGGGCCCTATCTCCCTTCGATTGGTAAGTTGTTCTCGTCTCTGGCCTCTTAATTATTTCTCTTTTGTGGTTTACTTTGGATGACTTTCTTTTCCCTTTGTACTTCCCTTAATTTCAGCTAGGGGTCCTCGAGGAGTTCGGAGCTCCCGCACCTACGTTCCAAAAGAGGAAAAACGCTGAGGCCTCGACTTCCTCTCCTTCCTCGACTATACCCCTCTCGGCTCGTATCCCGGTTTCTTCTTTGGCGGCGATTGCCTTTGCTCGTGCCCCTGTTTGTGCGTCTTGTCCTGATCCTTCCTCGGTCGTGGGCACCTTGATAACTAGGGGTTTTAGCCTATTATTTACTCTCTTTTGCTTAGATTTTGGATAAAAAATGTGTAAAGGTATTCCCGAAAACTAACTTAATGTTCTTGCTTGCAAGGTTTAGTCAAAATGAGGCAAAGAAGCCATAATTAACTCATGAAGGAGTCAAACGTGCACGAATCCAAGGCTGAGACATGAGCGCTGAGAGCGGCAGAAAAGCGTGGCCGCGTAAGAACCACCGCTGAGGCGGCCACTATTACGCGGTCTGCGAAAGTAGATTCAGAGAAGCTGCTTTGAATACTAAAATCACCGCTGACCGTGTTGGAAAGACGCGACCGCGAAATCTTTGGCGCGACCGCGAAGGGAATTCCGCTGAGAGCGCATCTTGAGGTTCAGAGACCCTGCAAGTCAGACTTAACTGAAGAACGTGGTCTGTGTCCAAATTACGCGGCCGCGATGGAAGCACACGCGGACGCGGTAGAAATTACGCGGTCCGCGAAATTAAGCCCAATCCAAGCCCAGTATTGAAGAAACGCGGACCGCGCTCATTATTATGCGGCCGTGAAAGCTCAAGCGCGGACGCAGTCAGAATTACGCTTCCGCGAATCCTCCGCAGGGGCATTTTTGTCCTAAACTTTTAGCCTAGTATAAATAGATCCTTTTATCAATTTTAGGTCAAGTTTTGTTCAGCAGAGCACGTGAATGACTGGTTTTCCTTTTTTGGGCAATTTCAGAGTAGATTTACCTTCAAACTTTAGATTTTCATCTTGTACTTTAATATTATGGCTTATATTTCATCTTTATCTTTGATTTCTGCTGCTAATGAGTAGCTAGACCCCATAGCTAGGGTTGTGACCCAACCCTAGTGTGGGTATTTAATGGGTCTTGAATTTTAGGGCTTAATTATTTATGGGTTAGTGATATTTAGCCTAATTTATTCTAAAATTATAGAATTAGTGGTTGCAAACACTGATTCATGCCTTTATGACTTAGGCTCTTCTTGAGAAAGAGGGACTAAGTCTAGAAAAATTAGGCTAACAAGGAATTGGGGTGAACTTAAGAGATTGATAGCCCCAATTAAAGGGTTAAACCTAGAGATAGTAATACCCTACTTGAGCAAATTTCACTTGTATTGTATGAACACCTATTTGGGCTTGAGAAAGCCAAATCGGGCAAAGTCACTCAAACTACCGAGATGTATAGAGTGAGCACTTATGTGTGATGGTTATATCACAACTCCAATCATAACAAGCTTGTCCTAGATTCTTGATACCCATTCGATACTCACCTAGGCAGAAGTCACTTCCCTAGTGCCTTTTAACACTTGAAAACTTTCACCAAAAATATTGTACTTAGCTTACGCTCAGCATACTATAGTATAAAATTAGAATAGAATTAATCACAACAATGTGTGAAAGTGCAATTAGGAACAACACACACATCTAGATTAGTTAGATACCCAACTCCAAACCAAATTAACTCCCTGTGGAAATCGATCCCGAACTCGTTGGGTAAAACTGCATCAACCATCCTCGCTACTCTATAGTGGTGTAGGTTTGGACCCGATCACTTTTTGGCGCCGTTGCCGGGGAGTTAGACGGTGTTGGCTATCTATCTAACTATTTGTGTGTCTTGTTTTTCTTTCCTTCTGTTTTTCTAACTTTTGTGTATCAATCACTTTAGGTACCAAATGGCTCATAATGATGCTCTCAGACATGTTCTTCCCGGGGAGGAGGTAGATGATAATAGTGAGGATGAGGTTAATCTAGAACCTCAAATCCAAAGAAGAGTCCGCCAGGCTAATGACAACATTCCAAACCCTCCCCCACCTCCTCCACGGGCAGCACACAGGGTGCTACCCAATGACGGTTATGCAAGTGTAATTGTCCCTCCCCGGATTCGGGCGGGAAATTTTCAAATTTAAAATGTCATGCTGACCCTATTGGTGCAAAGGGGCTTCTTCACTGGAGCTCCTCATCAGAATGCATACAAGCATCTAAAGGGTTTTGTAGACACATGCTGGGGGAGCAAGTAGACGAACGTGTCAGAGGACGCTCTAAGATTGAGACTTTTCCCATTTTCACTTAGAGGGAAAGCTTTGGACTGGCTCGAGAGGCTACCCAACCACTCCATACACACGTGGGATGAGTTGGCAGAAAGGTTTATAGTCAAGTTTTTCTCACCGGGTCATATGGCAGCATTAAGGGATGAGATCTTAGCCTTTAAACAAGAACCTAATGAACCCCTACATGAAATCTGGGATCGATACCGGACAATGGTCAAGGAATGCCCAAACAATGATATAACTGAAGCAATGATTCAGCAGACATTCTATTGAGGCATCAACACGACCAACCAGTGTGTGGTGAATCAACTAACTGGGGGAAATTTTATGAAAATGCCTTATGCCGATGCTTGTGACATACTTGATGAGATGGCTGACACATCCTCAGCTTGGCATAGTCGGGCAAATGTTCCTCAGGGTGACCCTAATGTCATCCATCTTCACAAGGAACTTCATGATCACGGACAAGCCATATCCGGGTTGACAACTACTATGAATCAGTTAGCGAAGGCCCAGCTTCAACAAGTTCAAGGGACAAAGCAAGTAAATGCCATGAAAAGGGTAAATGTCATGGTTAACAAGAGGAGACAGCGTGGTCAACAAGTGCAAAACAATCAAGATCAATATGAGCAAAGTGGTAGTGGTTACAATCAAGATGATTCTTATGATGATCAAAGTGAGGAAGTGTTATATGCCAATAACTACCAAGGTCAACGGAGCAATGCTCCAACTCAACAATGGAGACCGCAAGGGAACAATCAAAATTGGGGCAACCAAGGCCAATGGAATTAGAACAATGGCAACAACAACAACTCGAACAATTGGGGGAACAACAAGAAAAATTGGGGGAACATCAATAACAATTGGGACGGCAATGGAAACCAAGGGGGTTGGAATAATAATAATCAAGGCAACCGGGGGCCGGGATTTCAAAGGCCCCCGATGTATCAACAACCCAACAATCCGCCTCCATATTCGTCTCAAGGGCAAAGTTCCTCAAACAATAAGATGGGGCGGATAGACAATATGTTTAAACAAATGATGGAAAGGAATGCTGACTCCGATGCCCAAATAGCCTCCCACACTACCTCTATTCGCAACTTAGAAGTACAAATGGGTCAAAATTTTCAAGCATTGAATACTCGCTCTAAAGGGGCACTACTAAGTGATACGGTAGTAAACCCGAAGGGTGGGAACAATACAAGCCATGCTATGGTGGTGGCCACAAGAAGTGGTAGAGGTGGAGATGCAAGTACCTCTAATCCAAAGAAGATTTTGAGCGATGATATTGTGTTGCAAGAAGATGATGAGATTCAAGCCAATGATGAGAATGTGAATAATGAAGTGAGGATCGATATTGATGACACCATGGAGGAGACTCAAAATGATATGAACCCATCTACGGAACACGTGATAGACATACCGAAAACGGTAGTGCCTAAAGCCAAGGCCTCTTTGCCAAGGACTCCTCCACTATATCCTCAAAGGCTTGAAAAGCAAAATAATGAAAACCAATTCAAGAAATTTATTTAGATGATGAAAAGTTTGTCAATCAATGTGCCCTTGGTGGAAGCTCTCAAACAAATGCCGGGATATGCCAAGTTCATGAAGGACTTGGTAACTAAGAAGAGGTCTATGAATTGTGAGACCATCAAAATAACTCATCAAGTGAGTGCCATTGTGCACTCAATGGCTCCAAAGCTTGAAGATCCCGGTGCCTTTACAATTCCATGCACCATTGGTAGCGCCGATTTTGCAAAAGCCTTGTGTGATTTGGGAGCAAGTATTAATTTGATGCCATATTCCATGTTCAAGACATTAGGTATTGGGCAACCAAGAGATACTTCCATGAGATTACAAATGGCGGATCGGACAATGAAAAGGCCGCTTGGTATTATTGATGATGTTCTAGTCCGGGTCGACAAGTTTATTTTGCCTGCTGATTTTGTAATTCTAGACTGCGAAGTCGACTATGAAGTGCCTATATTATTGGGGAGACCTTTCCTAGCAACAGGGAAGGCATTGGTTGATGTGGAAGCAGGGGAGCTCACCTTCCGAGTGGGCGATGAAAAAGTTGTATTCCACGTGTGCAAATCAATGAGGCAACCAAATAGCAATGAAGTTTGCTCTTTTGTGGATCTTGTGACGGAAGTGATAGTTGATGACATGAGTGCCATGATCAATGTGGAAGACCCTTTGGAAGTTATGTTGTTAAACCATGAGAATGATTACAAAGAAGGCATGGTTGAATGTGCAAATGCATTGCAAGGAATGGGATCCTACTCATATGGGCCGTGTAAACTTTCCTTGGACTTGGAAAATCGGAAGACTCCACCAGCAACACCTTCAATCGAGGAGCCACCAAAATTGGAGTTGAAGCCTTTGCCTTCACACCTCAGGTATGAATTCTTAGGCCCTTCTTCCACATTACCTGTTATTCTTTCTGCTTGCCTAACTAACGTGCAAGTAGACTCCACCCTTGCGGTGCTTCAAAGAAGGAAAAAGACAATTGGATGGACTTTGGCTGACATTTGGGGTATAAGCCCTGCCTTTTGCATGCACAAAAGTATACTAGAGGATGATGCCAAAACCTCTGTGGAACATCAAAGGAGGTTGAATGAGGCTATGCAAGAGGTCGTCAAGAAGGAAATTATCAAGTGGCTTGATGCAGGGGTTGTGTACCGTATCTCGAATAGTGCATGGACTTCACCGGTACAATGTGTCCCGAAGAAGGGGGTATGACTATGGTCACAAATGAGAAAAATGAGTTGATCCCCACTCGTACTGTCACCGGATGGAGGGTATGTATGGACTACAGAAAGCTGAACAAAGTGACCCGCAAAGACCATTTTCCATTGCCCTTTCTTGATCAAATGTTGGACAGACTTGCCGGGCGTGCCTACTATTGTTTTTTATATGGGTACTCAGGGTACAACCAGATTCTCATTCCATCGGAATACCAAGAGAAAACCACCTTCATATGTCCGTATGGCACATTTGCATTCTCGCGGATGCCGTTTGGTTTGTGTAATGCACCGGCTACCTTTCAGCAGTGTATGATGGCAATATTTACGGATATGGTCGAGGACTTCCTCAAAGTATTCATGGATGATTTTAGTGTTGTGGGGGACTCATTTTAAGAATGCTTGGATAATCTTGATAAAGTGTTGGCCCGATGTAAAGAGACCAACCTAGTGCTTAATTGGGAAAAATGCCACTTTATGGTCGAGGAGCGCATTGTCCTCGGCCATAAGATCTCAAAGAACGGTATTGAAGTGGACCAAGCGAAGATTGAAGTTATTTCAAAACTCCCTCCTCCTACTTCCGTCAAGAGAGTTAGGAGCTTTCTTGGGCATGCGGGGTTCTACCGAATTTTCATCAAGGATTTCTCAAAAGTGGTGAATCCCTTGTGCAAGCTGCTAGAAAAGGATGCAAAGTTTGTGTTCAATGAAGATTGCATGAAAGCTTTTGAGCTTCTCAAGTATAAATTGACAACCACTCCCATCATTACCGCACCCAATTGAAGCTTACCATTTGAGCTCATGTGCGATGCTAGTGACGTTGCGGTAGGAGCGATTTTGGGGCAAAGGGTCAACAAGATATTTCATCCGGTCTATTGTGCAAGAAAAATAATAAATGATGCCCAATTCAATTATACGGTGACCGAGAAAGAGTTACTAGCCATTGTATTTGCCATGGAAAAGTTTAGACCATATCTCATGGGAGCCAAAGTGATTGTGCACACCGATCACGCGACACTCCGTTACTTGATGACCAAAAAGGACTCGAAGGCTAGGTTGATGAGATGGGTTCTTCTGCTTCAAGAGTTTGACCTTGAAATCACTGATAGAAAAGGAAGTGATAATCAAGTGGCGGACCACTTGTCCCGCTTAGAAGAGGAGGGGAGGCCCCATGATGGCCTCAAAATTAATGATTCATTCCCGGATGAACAACTCCTCTCCGTGTCTTTGAATGGCATGCATGGGTTTGCCGATGTGGATAACTTTCTTGTGACGGGCATTGTCCCGAGTGAGCTCTCTTCAAACCAAAGGAAGAAACTAAAACGGGACAGCTTGTATTATTATTGGGATGAGCCCTATCTTTTCAAGGTTTGCAATGATGGTGTGATTCGGAGATGTGTCCCAGAAGAGGAGAAAATGAATATTCTTTATGCTTGCCATTCCTCATCCTACGGTAGTCATCATGGTGGGGCGAGAACTGCTTCAAAGTTTCTTAGCTGTGGAGTTTATTAGCCTACCTTGTATAGAGATGCAAGTGAGATTGTTAAGAGGTGTGATGAATGCCAAAGAGCTGGTGGAATTTCCAAGAAGGATGAAATGCCTTTTACCACTATTCTGGAGATCGATAGTTTTGACGTGTGGGGCATAGACTTCATGGGGCCTTTTGTGAGTTTGTGTGGTAACACTTACATTCTGGTTGCTGTTGATTATGTTTCCAAGTGGGTTGAAGCTGTAGCTTTGCCCAACAATGAGGCACGGAGTGTGGTGGCTTTCTTAAAGAAAAATATCTTCACAAGGTTTGGCACTCCTAGGGCGATCATCAGTGATAGGGGTTCTCATTTCTGCAATAAGGCCTTCGACACTTTACTTTCCAAGTTGGTGTCAATCATAAGGTGTCAACCCCTTATCATCCCCTGGCTAGTGGACAAGTTGAGGTCTCCAACAGGGAAATAAAGAGCATATTATCAAAAACTGTCAATGCAAACCAGACTGATTGGTCAAGGAAACTTGACGATGCGTTGTGGGCTTATAGAATTGCGTACAAGACTCCAATTGGTATGTCTCTGTACCGGTTAGTATTGGGAAAGCATGCCATCTTCCGGTTGAGTTAGAGCACAAGGCCATGTGGGCGCTCAAGAAGTTAAACCTTGAATGGGATGTAGCAGCCAATCTACGGGTAGAGCAACTCAATGAACTTGATAAATTCCGGTTTCATGTCTATTCCAGCTCGTCCTTGTATAAGGACAAGATGAAGTACTTACATGACAAATATGCCTGGAACAAAGAATTCAAGGAGGGTGACTTGGTTCTTCTATTTAACTCCCGGTTACGACTGTTTTCGAGAAAGCTCAAGTCAAAATGGAGTGGCCCTTTTGAGGTGGTGCACGTGACTCCGTTTGGCGCTCTTGACTTGAAAAACAAAAATGGAGAAATCTTCAAAGTTAATGGGCACCGAGTGAAGCATTACCTCGGAAAGTTTGATGACAACCATGTGGTGGCATTGATCAATTTCCAATGATGTTGGTAACATGCGTCGTGCCACGACGTTAAATCAGGCGCTTCTTGGGAGGCAACCCATGTGTTTTTCTTTGTGTTTTTCTTATATTTTATTCTTAGATCAGGCTTTATTTTGAACTAACTAGTTGTGAGCTCTGTGTATGAATTGTTTGTGCAGTACAGGGTTGTTGTTGGAGAAATTTGTCTAAGTGTGGGGAATTACACGGACCGCGCTCAAAATTTCGAGGCCAGAGAGAGTTTTTCGCGGGGGCACAATTTGTCAGTGGACGCGGACTTGAAAAGTCCAGAATATCAACGCTCTGAATTTGTATTCGCATCCGCAATCGTGATATCACTGTCCGCGTTGATCTTACGCGGCCGCACCCGTTAATCCGCTCTCAGCATGCCTGTTTCTGAAAGGGTTCTTCGAAAGGTAAAAAAGCGCGGACCGCGGTGGAATTTCGCGGACCGCGCTCAGTTAAGTCAGTGGGACCTCTGGGGTTGGCATAAATAAGAAGTCTTTAGGACTTTTACACTTTTTGAACCCCACACTCTCACCGAAATAGGCCACTGTTCATCTTCCCCTTCTTACACTTTAAATTTCATATCTCATTAATCAAGAAGCAATTTTCTACTACAAATCCACATCTGGTATGCTCAAATCTTTACATTAATTTCATCTTTGGATTTTCTTTTCTTCTAGTTTTAATTTTTCTTTTTAGTTAGGGTTTAATACATGCCACAATCTCAAAATCATGCTTACTTGATGCTTAAATTCATGTGGGTAATTTCTTTACTTGCCTAATGGGTGGTACGGTTATTAACTATGCATGTTAATTGCATTAATCCTTTCACTTAGTGAAAACCCTAGGTTTCAAATGTGCTAGTGCCAGTTTTTGTTTGAATTCTACGGACCGCGGACCATTTTACGTGGTCCGCATTCTTGAATTTGCGAGAGTTGAGTATGGTTGCATGTTCGCGGACGCGATGATTCTTCCGTGGTCTGCTTTTGAACTTACACGGCCGCGTCCAAAATACGCGGTCCGCGCTCATGAGCTTCAGAGATTTAACAAATTAATTTCGTGGCCGCGTTCATTTCTATGCGGTCCTCGCTTTATCTTTCACGGCCGCGTCCTAAATTATGCGGTCCGCGGAAGACCATGATCAAAGAGTTGGTAGTCTGAGTCCAACCTCTTTCGTAGCCGGGCTCCTTTTTACACGGACCGCGCTGACCCTTCTGCGAACGTGCTCATTTTTACGCTGTCAGCGGACCCCTGCTTTGAGAAACACTGTGATCTTTTCATTTGCTTTCCTTTACTAATTCATTGAACCACAATACTAATAAGCTTTCACTGATTGTGTATGCAGATAATGGTGCGATCTTGTGGCGGTCTTGAGAAATCACAAGGTAGGGAAGAATCCTCCCGAGGTCGGGCCAGAGAGAAACAGACTGCATCCTTAGCACATAAAAAGGTCGTTGGTAAGAAACAAACCCTCCGAAGACCCACTCCCGACTCTTCTGAGACTAGTGAGTATGTTCCCTCCCGGGAGATTTCTGAAGGGGAAGCTGCACAATCCCAACAAGAGGCTCAATCACAGCCCTACCGCCTCGTCGATGAATCTACCTCCATGTCTTGGTCATCTGATGGCTCAGGAGGAGGTAGTGCGACTTCCACACCACCTGCCCCACCTGCTGCAACTCCGGCCTCAATAGCGGCTCCAATTAATATTGATGATGAAGAGGCTGTTCCGGATGATGGGAGAGGTGGTGATACCTGGGTTGGAGGTTTGATTAGATCAAGGAAGCTGGTAGTGTAGCAAGATAGGTTCATGAGTGAGAAGGCCTACCACAAATTCCGGGAATGGTGGCCACAAAGGTCGCTCACCCTTGAGCAGCATTTCATAGAAAGAGATCTTCTACCCCACAATCCCAATGTGAAGAAGCAATTTGATGAACGAGTGGGGTGTAAATTCTTCACTAGCAAGATATCGGAGGCCAATGAGTACTTAGTCAAAGAATTCTACACCAATGTCACCCACATAAAAAAGGGCACTTATGTGACTAAGGTACGGAACCGGAAGATCAGATTTGATGGCAAGACACTGAACACATATGCCGGGTTCGATGATATGAATGAATCCCTATACTTGGAGAAGTTGGAATTAGATGAGGCAACCCGTCTATGGCTTGCACAGGTGATAGCCATCCCTGGGTCAACACCGACTTGGCTTACACCTGGGGTCCATATTGCTAGAAACACTTTGAGCTTTGAAGAAAAAGGGTGGTGCACCTTCGTCTGCAGCCGCCTTGATCCGTGCCTGCATGACAGTGACATTCCACTCTCCCGGGCGATCCTCATAGCATCCATCATGGTGGGGTACCCAATAAATGTGGGGAACCTCATGGCCCAGAACATATCTAAGGCAACCGGGAATGAAGAAATGTCCTACCCTTACCCCAATTTCATCACTATGTACCTAGAGGACCAAGGGGTTGAGGGGAGACACTTTGATACGAAGGTGAAGCCGAAAAGGCCCTTCTCTTGGTACAACCTTCAGGGAGCAGACAATCCCAAGTCCAAAGGCAAAGCTACTACCTCCGCTGGTCAGTCTGAAGAGCCAAGGGTAGTGGCCATTGGGTCTGAGCCTTCCACAACCGTAGGTTCATCTGTTGATATGCCACCTCCGTCCTCAGGGCCATCTGTCTCTGGCCCACTATCTGTGCCTTCCTCCTCAACTTACCCTCAGACTGCACTGCGGGTTAATCTGACTTTATCCAGAATCAATAACTGGATGCATGTAGCTACATCAAAGCTATCTGCCTTATCCAGTGCAGTCGCATCACAGGTAGCTCCAGCACAGCTTCAGATGCCTCCGTCAGTGGAGGATTCATTGAAGAAGATCCTTGACAACCAAAAGCAAATTCTGGAGACTCTGGGTACTCATGCGATGGTAATCAAGGAGATGGGAAAACGGGTCAAGAAGGTGAATAAGAATCAAGAGCTGTTAAAGAAGGAGGTGGAGAAGCTTACTTCCACCGGCGATATTCCTCTGGACCTCCTTATGGAGGAGACTGCACCGGCAGCACAAACATCACAGGCATTAGAGCAAGAGGCTGACAGATAGCCGGTGAGAAGATTTGTGGTACCCCAGACCGAGGACCTGGAGATCCAGTTAGAGGATCCTGATGGTGCTGAGACAAATACCACATAGGGAGTTTTCTTTATTCTCTATCCTTCCCCTGATCTTATTTTTACTTTTAGCATTGAGGACAATGCTAACTTTTATTTTTTTTTTTGGGGGGAGGGGGGTCTTATTTTGATTTGATGATTGGCATGTAATAATTACGATACTATTTTTCTTTATTTTTACTTATCGTTATTTTCATTTTCGTTTATTTTCGCGTTTGGTATATATATAACTTTACCATTCTATGTATATATTCATCCCCATTTTGTATATATTCGTTTCACTCTCCTATTGTACATATTCATTTTACTTTCCATATTTTACTTTATAACATCTTTTGTAATTTTCCTTAATAGCTTAGCTTCTTATTTCCTTTAGTAGCTTCTTTTTGAGTTTGTAGCCTCTTTTTATATTTCTATGTGATCAATAAGTCTTTGGTTTTTTTAATGTCACGGTTCTTTCCAAAGGTGGATATTGTGTGAACCGGGTGGCTCTTCCCAATGATGGATGGAGTGACAACCTTCTTAAGGGATTGAGTCTGTTTTTCTTTCTATTTTGGTATATAGTAGTAATGAATAAAAGTGTCTCAAGTAGGCTTCACTTGGCACTAACGCATTTACCTTCGACCTCATGGTTAAAGACAAGTTTGTTGACGAGATTAGCTCTAGTTGTGACCTTTAGACTCTTGAGTTAACTAAAACTATCATCAAATGGTTTCTGTGAGCCATCTGTAATCTTCAATCTTAGCTGAGGTTGTTGTGGGCCCTCGACTCTATTTGAGAGGTGAGGTATGGAATTGCTAGTCAAGTCCCGGGCCAATAAGTCTAGAACTTGCCCTGAATGTTTGTCTAGGCGAAATTTTAAGTGTAGCTCAACTTGAGAAGTGAATGTAGGCTCTACTTGGTCCCATTTAAACTGTGAAAGCTTCTGTAGCCCACTAATATGATATCCCTAGTCAACCCCTTTGGGCCTAAGCCTTTTTCATTCAATAGCCATATTACAAGCCTTCATCCGTTTATAATGGCCCTCTCTTGGCACCCAATCTTTCCTTAGCATTCATGATGAGCAATTAGCAAAAACATAAGTTTGGGGGAGAGACGAGGAATCTTAAAGTGATGAAAAGTATAAAGAACAAAAAGAATTGATGAAAAGAAAAGGCAAAGAATAGGATGAAGAGTTAAAAAGCAATATGTCAAAAAGAAAGAAAAGGTTGAAGGGATACAAAGAAAACAATGTTGAAAGGCATGGAATGATAAGAAAATGAGAAATATGATTGGCATGAACAAGAAAGAGTGACAATGTGTCTCTCTAGTTCGCCTGAGGAAGAAGAAAATGACTCAAAGAGTCAAGAAAGTATGAACCGAAATGAGAAAATTGAGTGCTTAAGGAAAGATGGAACCATCATAGTTCATTGTGTCCTACCTTGATCCAAAAAGCCTTCATTACATCCCGCTAAAGTCCTATATGATTTCAAGTTGAGTGAGCTTGTATTAGTGGTGATTTACATAAGGGGCAAGCTTATGGTACTTAGAGTCGGACTTGTGGCATTCTTTTGAGAATGATGAGCACACTTATTTACAATCCTTGTTTTGAGTGTCACATTCTATAAAGTGAGATTTGCTCATGGGGAGTAGAGGAGGAGGATTTTGTGATCCACAATGACCTACGTGAGCGAGCGAGCTTCCTTGATGAATTGAGTCAACTCTTGATGCTTTTGTGCCACATTAGAACTATGGAAGTCATAGCATGATATTGTTAATAATGCATTTGTGTTGAGGGTAATTGTTAGTCCCAATTGATGTTTGATGAAGTCACCTTAGGACAGCTGGAATTTTCATTTCTTTTTCTTGTGGAGGTGGGAATTACCTTGTTTTCTTGAGGACAAGCAAAAGCTTAAGTTTGGGGGAGTTGATAACTAGGGGTTTTAGCCTATTGTTTACTCTCTTTTGCTTAGGTTTTGGGTCAAAAATGTGTAAAGGTATTCCTGAAAACTAACTTAATGTGCTTGATTGTAGGTTTTGGTCAAAATGAGGCAAAGAAGCCATAATCAACTCATGAAGGAGACAAACTTGCACGAATCCAAAGCTGAGACATGAGCGCTAAGAGCGGCAGAAAAGCGTGGCCGCGTAAGAACCACCGCTGAGGCGGCCACTATCACGCGGTCTGCGAAAGTAGATTCAGAGAAGCTGCTTTGAATACTAAAATCACTATTGATCGCATTGGAAAGACGCGACCGCGAAATCTTTGGCGTGGCCGCGAAGGGAATTCTGCTGAGAGCGCATCTTGAGGTTCAGAGACCCTGCAAGTCAGACTTAACTGAAGAACGCGGTCCACGTCCAAATTATGCGGTCGCGATGGAAGCACACACGGACGCGGTAGAAATTATGCGATCCACAAAATTAAGCCCAATCCAAGCCTAGTATTGAAGAAACGCGGGCCACGCTCATTATTATGCGGCTGCGAAAGCTCAAGCGCTGACGCGGTCAAAATTATGCGTCCGCGAATCCCACGCAGGGGTATTTTTGTCCAAAAAATTTAGCCTAATATAAATAGATCCTTTTATCAATTTTAGGTCAAGTTTTGTTCAGCAGAGCACGTGAACGGCTGGTTTTTCCTTTTTTGGGCAATTTTAGAGTAGATTTACCTTCAAACTTTAGATTTTCATCTTGTACTTTAATATTATGGCTTATATTTCATCTTTATCTTTGATTTCTGCTGCTAATATGAGTAGCTAGACCCTATAGCTAGGGTTGTGACCCAACCCTAGTGTGGGTATTTAATGGGTCTTGAATTTTAGGGCTTAATTGTTTATGGGTTAGTGATATTTAGCCTAATTTATGCTAAAATTGTAGAATTAGTGCTTGCAAACACTGATTCATGCCTTTATGACTTAGGCACTTCTTGAGAAAGAGGGACTAAGTCTTAGGCTAACAAGGAATTGGGGTGAACTCAAGAGATTGATAGCCCCAATTAAAGGGTTAAACCTAGAGATAGTAATACCCGACTTGAGCAAATTTCACTTGTATTGTATGAACACCCATTTGGGCTTGAGAAAGCCAAATCGGGCTAAGTCGCTCAAACTACCGAGAGGTATAGAGTGAGCACTTATGTGTGATGGTTATATCATAACCCCAATTATAACAAGCTCGTCCTAGATTCTTGATACCCATTAGATACTCACCTAGGCGGAAGTCATTTCCCCAGTGCCTTTTAACACTTGAAAACTTTTACCAAAAATATTGTACTTAGCTTACACTCAGCATACTATAGTATAAAATTAGAATAGAATTAATCACAACAATGTTTGGAAGTGCAATTTGGAATAACACGCATATCTAGATTAGTTAGATACCCAACTCCAAACCAAATTAACTCCCTGTGGAAATCGATCCCGACCTCGTTGGGTAAAACTACATCGACCATCCTTGCTACTCTATAGTGGTTTAGGTTTGGACCCGATCACACCTCGGCCCCTTTACCATACCGCCTTGCAGACGAAGATGAGGATGAGCTTGTACCTGGTGAAGAAGATTTGATGCCTCGTAAGAGGAGTTCTATGGATACTGGTGGTGGGAACGCCCAGGCCATTGATTTATTGGAGGGTGACTTTACGCTACATGAGACGACGACCATTGTCATCGAAGAAGACATCGGGCCGGTGTCTGAGATTCTGAGGTCAGCGGAGGCCGACGTGGGTACGTCTCTCCCTTATGTGATGACGGAGGCCGCAGGGCCGACCACTAGAGCTTTCGACACTTTGCGACAAGAGGAGCCTTCGACTTCGCGGCCAACTGATGATACTTCTTTGTCGGTCGATGGGAGAGGCAAAGGTATTTCTGAAGAAGTCTATGATACGGGTTCATACGTTGATGCTGGCGACCTGACGATGATGGAGGAAGGGTTCCCAGCTTGAGGTAAGGCTGGAGGAGTCTACGAGGACCATTAAAATCCGTATGGATTGTGATTTGTTGAAGAATACGGAGAACGTAGTTACTGCCCTCGGCCGTTTTTGCTCTGAAATAGAGGTTGAGACCCTCAAAGAGCGGGATAATGTCACCTTGTCGAGGAGCATATTCGGTCTTGCTCTCAGGGTGAGTATTTAGTGTTTTGTCGTTCTCTTTTTTGTCTTTGTTAGCAGGGGCGTTTTCACTTTTGCCTTCCTTCTTTTTCTTTTGTGATTACATACTGTGATTTTGGAGATTGAAAGTGCCCGAAGAGAGGAGAAGCGTAGGGAAATATTTGAAAGGTTGAAAAATAAATATTTCGAGTACCGCGGCAAGTACTGGGAGTTTCGCAAATGGTTTGGTGAGTGCGGAAATTTATAGCCCCTTCGAGATGAATTGAAGGAGAAGGATGACGAGCTGGTGAGAGTCATCGAGAAGTGTATCGTCCTTGAGGGGACGTTGAGGAGTAGGGAAGAGGATCTTGAGGTCAGCAGAGCCGTGGAGGCCCAGTGCGATGACCTTCAGGCACAAGTCGTCGAGCTGCACATGAAATTGAAAGAATGTTGGCTTCAGATCGTGGTCCTTAACAGTGAAGTCGCCGAGAAAGTGGAAGAGTTAGAGAAGGCAGAGGTAACACGGTCAGAGGCTCTGAATAAGGCGGAGTCCCTTGGGGTGGTGATTCGAACTCTCCATTCTGAGCGGGAGAATCTCTTAACGACGGCTAGGCTCAAGGGAAAACGACTTGATGAAAGGATTGGGGAGTTGGAAAGAGGGGCCTCTATTGTCCATGATCGAGTGGTTGTCTTGGAGGACGAGAAGGCCCAATTATTGGTTCAGCCGTCTTCTTCCCGTACTTCGGACTTTCCCAACGTTCATCAGGATTTATATGAAGAGTGGATTCATGCCGAGGACCAGTTAGATATCTTTCAAGATTTGTATGCAGCGGGGTCCATTTCTGATGTAGCCCTTGAAGGTGTTCGTGTGAAGGCCCGCGAAGCTCTACTTGCTTGTGGGTATGATCCTGCTATGCCTGAGGCTAGCGAAGGTGACGATGAAGGTGTAGATAAACTTGAGGAGGTTACGCGGTATGATACCGGATATCCGAATGGTGAAGGCGATGATAGTGAGGGTTAGCAAGATGGCGAGGGCACCGGTGGCCAAGACGGTGAAGGAGCAGAAGTTCACGACGGTGGTGATCAGTAGTTTTTTCTTCTTCTCTATTTTTTTAATGTTTTGTGTATTTTTGGCGGCGTCTTTATGAGCCTTTGTAAAAAAATGTTTTAAGTATGAAATGCCAAATTTGTTCTCTGCATCTGCTTCTTTTCTTGTGGTTTGTTTTCTATACTTGTATGTTTTTGCTTCTTATTGTTTGTGCGTTGGAACATGGCCGAGGTCTCAACTTATTTGGTTGTGTCCTTTCGTTAGATTGCGACCGAGGGCCGATAGGTGTTTATTAGAACGAGGTCGATCGTAACTTTTTGTTTAAGTTGTGGCCGAGGGCCGGTAGTTATTAGTTCGAGCGAGGTCGAACACAACCTCAATTTAGTTTATGGCCGAGGGCCGATAGGTATTAGTTCAAACAAGGTCGAACATAACCTGTATTTAATCATGGCCGAGGGCCGGTAGGTGTTAGTTCGAACAAGGTCGAACATAACCTGTATTTAATTATGGTTGAGGGCCGACAGGTGTTAGTTCAAACAAGGTTGAACATAACCTGAATTTAGTTATGGCCGAGGGACAATAGGTGTTAGTTCGAACAAGGTCGAACATAACCTATATTTAACAATGGCCAAGGGCCGGCAGGTGTTAGTTCAAAAAATTTATAGATTTTTGGTTGTTGGCTGGCGTTCCAGTCCAGTCCCGGTCTATCTAGTCCCTTCATTGGTTTATCTGGAGAATAGTCAGAGGTCGAGCAATGAAATAATAACCATGGCCTTGCCTTCACATACTTCGGCTTGGAGTGTTCCTTTCGTCGCCTCGTTAAAAACCTCCTTGAGAAAACCCAACTGGGACAAAACTCAAGTGAGGAAAAAAAGAGTACGACTTGGGGGACACTTTTTCTTTTAGAAGTTGAAGTATTTAAGGTGGCTGATATTCCACTTGTTTGGTAGTAGCTTTCCTTCCATTGTTTCTAGTTGAAATGACCCTTTATTTGCTTTTGCTGTGATTATGTACGGACCGTCCCAATTTAATCCAGCTTTCCTTCCATGGGATCTTTGCTCGCTTGAGTTTTAGCTTTTAGTACGTAGTCCCCGACTTTGAGCGATCTGACCTTTGCTTTCTTGTTATAATAGCGTTCTGCTTGCTGTTTTTGGGCGATCATTCTTATATAGGCCATATATCTTCGTTCGTCGACTTCGTCGAGTTGTTGCCTTCTGCCCTCGTTGTTGCTTGTGCCGCTCTCACGGGAGTACCTTAGACTGGGCTTTTCGACCTTGACTGGTATTACCGCCTCAGTCCCGTAGACCAGAGAGTAGGGCGTCTCTCTTGTGCTCGTTTTTGGAGTTGTCCGGTAGGCCCATAACACCTATAGTAGTACTTTCGGCCATAGTCTCTTGGCATCCTCAAGCTTCTTCTTCATGATGTTTAGTATCGATTTGTTGGAGGACTCTGCTTGTATGTTTCCCACGGGGTGGTACAGGGTTGAGAGTATTCTTTTGATATGCCATTTCTAGAAAGAATCAACGGTTTTCTTTCCCGTGAACTAGGGTCCGTTGTCGCAACTAATTTCTTTGGGAATGACGATCCGACATGATATTTCTCCACATAAAGGTGATTACTTCCTGTTCCCGTATTTGGGCAAACACTCCTGCTTCCACTCACTTAGAGATATAGTCAGTTAAAACCAAAAGGAATCGTACGTTACCTCGCCCTGCCGAGAGGGGGCCCACGATGTCCATTCCCGATTTGATGAACGACCAAGGTAAGGTGACCGAGTGGAGGTGTTCGCCCGCTTGGTGAATCATTGGGGTGTACTTCTGTCATTGCTCGCATCTTTTCACGAAATATGTGGCCTCCTTTTCACCCGTATGAGGCATCAAACCAGTGCTCGGTTACCAGAATGAGCCCCGCAATGGCCTTCGTGGATTTCTTCAAGGACGCACCGAGTTTGGTTTAGGCCCAGGCACTTTACTAAAGGGCCACCGTAAGTTCTCTTGTATAGGTCGTTGTGGAGGATATTGTATCTAGCTGCTTGCATTCTCAGTTTCTTTGCCTCTTTTTTATCGCCTGGAGTGTTCCGTCCTGCATGTATGCGATAATTCAGTTGTTCTAGTCCTAAGTTAAGTTAATGGTTCTTACCTCGACTTGGTCTAGCGATGAGTTGAGGATACTGGCCACATTTTTATCTCCCATTGTGATTCTTTTGGTGGCTGCGGCTAGTTTAGTGAGGCCATCTGCCTCGACGTTCTGTGCTCGTAGCATTGGGTCGAGATTGCGTTCGTTGAACTCGGGCAGCAGCTTACAGATTTCGGTCTGGTATTTTTGCAATCTTTGTTCCTTGATTTGGAAAGTCCCTATGACTTGGTTGACTACGAGCTGGGAATCACAGCGTAATTTTAACCGTTTTGCCCCATACTTGAGCGCTAGTCTCAAACTTGCAATGACGGCCTCATACTCGGCCTCGTTGTTAGTCATATTCGGGCACCTTATGGACTATCGAATTACTTTGCATGTCGGCACTTCGAGTACGACTCCCAGTCCGAACCCCGATACGTTCGATGCGCCATCGGTGTATAGGACCCAGAAGTCTTGTGTTTGGGGGGAAGTTTGGACGGCTTCCCTCTCAACTTCAGGCATTATTTTTGTGATGAAGTCAGCGAGCACTTGTGACTTTATCATCGTTCGCGGATGGTACATGATATCGTGCTCGCTTAGCTCGATGGCCCATTTGTCCAGCCTTCCTAATAGCTCGGGTTTATGTAAAATGCTTCTTAGGTGGAAAGTCATGACGACCGAGATGGGGTTATATTGGAAATATGGTCTAAGCTTCCGTGAAGCTACGACTAAGGCCAAAGCCAGTTTCTCGATGTGCGGGTACCTCGTCTCGACATCGACTAGTGTTTTGCTAATGTAATAGATGGGAGATTGCATATCTTTGTTTCTCGAATCAGGACTTCACTTACAGCTACCTCGGATATAACTAGATAAACGAGGAGAAGCTCCCCCGGCTCTGCTTTTGAAAGAAAGGGCGGCGACGATAGGTATGCCTTTAGTTCCCTCAGAGCCTGGGCGCATTCCGAAGTCCATTGAAGGCCGTTATATTTCTTAAGTATGCCAAAGAATTTATAGCACCTATCTGACGACCGCGAGATGAACCTTGATTGGGCGGCGATGCGGCCAGTCAACCTTTGGACCTATTTTTTGGTGGTCAAGAGTTCGGGTATCCCCTTGATTGTTGATTTGGTCAGGGTCGACCTCGATCGCTCACTGTGATACGAGGAAACCTAGGAACTTTCCTAAGGCTACGTTCGAACGCACACTTCTCCGGGTTCAGTTTCATTCCATACCGTCTGAGTATGTCGAAAGTTTCTTTCAGATGGTATATGTGATCTTCTCCCCTTTTGGACTTGACCATCATGTTGTCTATATATACTTCTATTATTTTACCTAGCTAATCTTTGAACATTCTTGTCTCTAACCTCTGATAAGTCGCCCCAGCGTTCTTTAGTTTGAAGGGCATGGCCCTGTAGCAGTACGTTCCTTGGTGGTTGATGAACAAATCCTTTGGGCTTCCAAGAAGCTTAGTAGCTCATGCCCGGCCGTTGCATCAATGAGTTGGTCGATGTGAGGCAGCTGGAATGAATCCTTTGGGCATGCTTTGTTCAAGTCTATGAAGTCCACGCACATCCGCCATTTCTCATTCTTCTTTTTAACCGTTACTACGTTGGCGACCCACTTGGGGTACTTTCATTCCGTGATGGAAACATTTTCTAATAGTTTTTCCACTTTCTCGCGCACTGCGTCATTGATTGCGGAGTTGAATTTACGCCTGACCTGCCTCACTGGGGGGTAGAAGGGGTCGAGATTTAACTACTGCATGGTGATTTCCTTTGGGATGCCTGGCATATCTGCATGGCTGAAAACAAACAAATCTGCGTTAGCTTTTAAGAATTGACTGAATTTACATGGGTTCTGAAGTTTGCAACCGATATAGGCATTCTTGCTATGGTCGTTGGGGTTTAATTGAACGAGGTCGAGGTCTTCTATGGTCGATCCTGCAAATTCGACTATGTCAGGATCTTTGATGCATTCCCCGATCCCGTCATGCCCTAACCTCAACCCTGCTAATTACTATGCCTCTTTTTCTTTGTCATTCCTTTGTTGGGTTGCAGTGATGTCTAAAGCAATGCGGTAGCATTCCTGGGACGTACACTGCTATCCTCGTATGCTGAATATTCCCCATGGAGTTGGGAATTTGATGACTTGGTATAAGCTGGAGGGGACGGCCTTCATGGGGTGTATCTACGGTCATCCCACTGTGGCGTTGTACGTGGTGTCTTAGTCTATGATGTGGAATGTTGTTTCTAGAGTTACGCCGCCGACTAAAATGGTGAGTGTAATTTCCTCGGACATCCGTTTAACTGCATTGTTAAACAAGTTAGCGTGATGCAATGCGGTACTATCTTAACCTCGAGTTTCATTTGGGTAAGTATTCGAGGATGGATAATGCAGACATCGCTCCCCTCATCTATCATAATGCGTTTAACATCAGTATATAAAATTCGCAGAGTAATAACTAGGGCATCATTATGAGGAAATGCCAAACCGTCGGCGTCCGACTTGTCGAAGATGATACTTTCTTCGAGTTTGTTGTACAGTTCGCGGGTGATAGATCGCTTGAGTTTATGGGTGGTGGTGAACTTCACGTTGTTGATAGAGGCATCGCGCCGATGATCATGTTAATGGTACGAGCTTGTGAGGATAGCTTGGGCGGCCCTTGATGTTCACGCCCTATGGAAAAATTGGTTCTTCCCTTATTGCTTAGAAGCTCTTTAAGGTGTCCTTGTCGTAGCATATTCATGACTTCCTTCCTAAGGGCGATGTAGTCTTCCGTCTTGTGCCCTCGTTCCTGGTGGAACTCACAGAGGGCGTCGGATTTTCTGGTGTTAGGGTCCGATCTCATCTTTGGCGGCCACTTCACTTTTGGCCCGAGCTTCTTCAGGGCGTAGACTATCTTTGTAGGTGATACACAAAAGTTCAGAGCAGATAATAGGGGGCATACCTCTGTCGTTCTTATGGCTTCTCGTCCTTGGTCTAGATGGACCTTCTTCGTAGCGGGGGGAGGGGGCGACGACCATTCTGATATATGGTTGGTGTCGTTCCCGGTTAGGTCACGAAATTGGATGATCTCTTCTGGCATTGTCTCTTCGATCCTTTCTAGATTTCGCTTGTACCGAGGTTAGTCGGTGGGTTGTCCAGTTGAGATCATCCTCATCTGCACGGACCTCGGCACAATAAGCATTGTGGATTGCATCCCAAGTGGTTGAGGGGGTACTTCATCAACCGACTTAACAGGTTCCTCGATGCTCTTGAACCATCCCTACTCAGCCTGTTCTGAAAAGCTGCGACCGCCATCCCTTCGGCCACGTTTGGAAAAGTCATCCTTACTCGGTTGAATCAGGTGAGGAAGTCCCTCAGTCCCTCTCCCAGATATTGTTTGATAGAAAATATGTTGTTCACTCTCGCCTCGGCCTTCTTTGCTCCACATGGGCCGTTATGAACCTGTCGGCCATTTTTGTAAATGTATCTATTGAGTGTGCTGGTAGCTGCGAATACTAGGTTAATGCCCCCCCTGTGAGGGTTTCGCCGAACCTTTTCAGCAAGATGGAAGACACATGTTCTTTGTCGAGGTATTTGCCTTTTACGGCAGTGACATAATGAGTCATATGATCTTCAGGGTCGGTTGTGTCGTCATATATCCTGAGGTAGGGCGGCATTTTAAAGGTTTTTGGTATAGCATGTGGGGCTTCATCATCACTGTACAGTTGTTCGATGAACCGTCCGACATCCCTCTTTGGCAACAGCTTTGGGGCGCCCGGTATTATATCGAACCTTTCTTGGTGTTCTTTCATTTGAACTCGGAGTGCCTTGTTTTCATTCTCCATTTCTTCCATCCTTTTCAGAATGGATGCAAAGGCATTGTCACCTGCACTATCAATGACATTGTAAGTAATACCTGTCGTTCGAGGAAAAGGTTGGTTGAACTACTTGTCTGCTTGTTGTATCATGCAAGTCCTTGCATTTTATGTAGTCGTGTCCTGAGCGGGCTTGTTGAGGATGCTGGTTAGTGTGTCAGTTAGCCACACTTCGAGGAGCGTTTTTATAGTTGGGGGCGTCTCTTCCCCCACAGATGTAGAGGCTCCCTTACCACGAGATTTTGTGATGCTGCAGTGAGGGGGCGGTGACCCATCTTACCTAGGGGAAACACTGGGTGTCGCGCCTTCATCTGCCGTTTCACAGCTTTCGTTGATGACGTTCATGAGGTTGGTTGGGAGGTCACTTATTATCCTCGTCCTTTCTTCTCGGTTACCTGCCTTGCCGGGATTTGTGTACACAAATAAAAGAGATCTTGTTTTTTGCTTTTTATTTTTTTTACGTTAGTGACCCGTGCTAGTTGTAGATCTAGAAGAAACTTAAAAGTTTTAACTAAGAGATTCCCACAGACAGCGCCAAATTGTTTGACCAAAAAATATATATCTTAGTTTAAATAATTAAATTTATGTAATTAGGGGTTAAACTTAGTTAACAATAATATTTTTTAGATAAAACTTTCAAGGGTGCAATAATGAATAGATGGGTTCGATTAGATAGTAATGACAGCCTACAATAATTGTTCTCAAAAGCATGAGCAATAATATAACATTCAATAGCAATGAATATCAATAAATGGTATTTAAGTAAATAGGAGGAATGATTCACCCAATAAATGATGAAATAGATGGATGTTCCTCCTGACAAAGATGAATGATAGACAAATCCTTGAATATTCGAGTTATTCTCGGATCTGATGGAAAAGTATGGAATAGTATAAACAAGAATCTTAGTGAAAAGGTGATATTTGTATCTTAGCAAAACAGCGAGAATCATTTTGTCAAAGTGAGTTCTTACAAGTGAATATTACATGCCCTTATAATTGTCTTTTGTTTTCTCTTTATATGGGACATGCTTCTAAGAAACACTAAAAGTACAAGTACAGAGAATATTCTCTCTAGTATCATATCTTGAAAACTAGCTCTTACAGCTCTACCGAACGTATTGAACTCGACCTCGTCTATTGTTGACGCATTGACTACGACACTTAATGACTCTTCGACCACGGACTTTGCTGCTTCTTTTAGCCATTTCGACGAACGACGACTTGGGAAGTCTCTCCTTAGTATTATCTTCGTGAGAATATTCTAACGCTAGATTTTGACACATACAGGGATATTATTGTTAGCTAAGATTAATCCTTATTCATATAAATTTAATTATTTGAATTGAGATCTATACGTTTTGGTCAAATAATTTGGCGCCGTCTGTGGGGATTTCTTAGTTAAATTTTTAGTTTCCTCTAGATCTACAATTAAGGCAGGTCACTATTGTTAAAAAATCCTGGATCTCCTTTCTTTGTGTGTACAAAACCCTACATGGCAGGTAACCAAGAGGAAAGGATGAGAATAACAGGTGGCCTCCCAACCAACATCTTAAGTGTCATCAACGAAAGTTGTGAAACGGTAGGTGAGGACACAACGCCCAACGCATCCCCTAGGTGAGAGAGGTCACCGCCCCCACACTGCAGCATAACAAAACCCACCGGTAAATGGGCCTCCATGTCTACAGAGGAAGGAACTCCCCCAACTATGAAGAAACTCCTCTAGGCATGGCTAACCAACATTCTAGCAAGCATCCTCAACAAACCCGCCCCAGGCGTGACTGGAGAAATCGCAAGGGCTTGCACGATACAACAAACAAACGAGCAGTGCAACCAACCCCTCCCTCCCACGACATGTATAACTCACAATGTCATTGATAGTGCAGGTGACAACTCCCTCATTGCCATTCTAAAAAGGATAGAAGAAATGGAGAATGAAAACAAGGCGCTCCGAGACTAGATGAAAGAACACCAAGAATGGGTTGACAAGATACTGGGCGCTCCTAAGCTGCTGCCGAAAAGGGACGCCGAGCGGTTCATAGAGAAGCTGTACAGTGATGATGCAGCCCTGCATGCCATACCAAAGACCTTCAAAATGCCACCCTGCCTCAGTATATACGACGGCACGACCGATCCTGAAGAACATGTGACCCACTGCGTCACCGCCGTGAAAGGCAACGATATCACCGAGGAACAAGTGTCCTCCATTTTGCTAAAGAAGTTTGGTGAAACCCTCTGTGATGACCCAAAATATCATCTTTAATTTAAACATCCATTTCTATGTTCTATGACCAAGAATAGCACTATTCTTCATTCCTTGACTTGCGTGAGCATTCCGTAAATTTTTCCGGAAAGGTTTTGTGTGAAATGGAGCTTCAAAACTCATTTGAGTTGACTTCGGTCAACGTTTTGAGCAAACGAGCCCAGATAAGAATTTTGACAGTTCCTGTAGGTCCGTATCGTGATTTGGAACTTGGGAGTATGCCCGAAATCGAATTCAGAGGTCCCTACCTCGAATTATCGCCATTTAACGGAAATTAGAAATCTAAAGGCTAAAGATTTTCAAAGTTTGAACATGAATTTGACTTTATTGATATCAGACTCGGATTGAGATTTTGAGAGTTGAAATAGCTCCGCTATGTCATTTATGGCTTGTGCGCCGAATTTGAAATCACTCCGGATTCATTTAGTACGTTTTGGCTCGGGTTTTGTAAAGTAAAAAGTTTGAAACTCATAAGTTCGAATCGAGGTGTGAATTATAATTTTGACATTATTTGACGTAATTTGAGACCCCGAGTAAGTCCGTATTATTTTACGGGACTTGTTGAAATATTTGGTTGAGGTCTCGAGGGCCTCGGGTGGATTTCAGATGGTTAACGAAATTTAATATGGATATTCTAGAATGTTTCGATGTCCTTTCTTCAAGAATAAGTGGTGTCAAATTAATCAAATAAGCTCCAAATTCAGTTTTTATCAAAGGACTATATCCGTATTGAAATTTCAGAGCTATAACAAAACGAATCGTCGAATTCGGACATCGTATGAGAGAGTTATGCCCATTTCAGTGTCATGAAAGATTTCCTGTCCCCGCCAGCGCCCAGGGTAGCATGTGGCGCTAGCATGGCGCTGCGAATTGTTTGGGTTCTGGAAACTGTGCCACAGGAAGCACCCCACGCTACCTGTGGCGCTCGAAAACAACAGAGGCTCTATAAACTGGGGTTTTTGCCATTTTTGACAAAAATAGAGTTAGAGAGCTCGGTTTAGGCGATTTTCAAGGAAAAACAATGGGGTAAGTATTCCTTATCCTACATTGATTATATTTCATGATTCTATACTCCTTTACATCATGATCCGTGAATTTATGGAAGAAAAATCAGATTTTTACAAAATCTTCCAAAAATGTAAAATGAAGATTTGAAGGTCAATCCGATGTCGGAATTCGATAATTTTTATATGGTTGAACTCGTATCAGAACGGGTGTTCGGATTTCGTGAGTTTTTCGGAATTCGAGACGTGGGTCACACTGTCGACTTTTAAAATAATTTTTGGATTTTAATCCGAAAAATTAGTAAATTCATATGGAATTGATTCCTGCGATTCGTGTTGAGTATATTGAATTGTTTGTGACTAGATTTGAAGCTTTCGGACACGAATTCGCGAGGCAAAGGTTTATTGAAATATTAAAATTGGTTGCAAAATGGGGTAAGTTTTGTGGTTACCCTTGACTTGAGGGAATAGAACCCTTGAATTATTTTTTATGTGAAATTCATGCGAACGACGTATAGGCGAGGTGACGAGTGTCTATAAGTCGTCGAATTAATTGTTTGCATAATTATTTGAAAATCATAAATTATTTTAAATCATGAATTAATTATTATATTAATTATTTCTCTCATATTTCTTGCTCAATATTATGCCCTGAATCCATACTATAATTGCTACATACTTATTTGATTTATGTGACTTAATTGCTACTTGACATTTAGCATACTAATTATTAAATTGCCTATTTCCTCCTTAATTTTCATAATTAATTGCTACTTGTGATCACTTATTTCTAAATAAATCATAATTATTATATGTTTGTTGTCTTATAATTTAATATTAATTGTTGCATTTATTAGAGTAATTTTTTTTATAAGAATTGGTAAATTATATTATTGGAGGAGCGGGTTGCACGTTGCAACAATATTGATTGAAATGAATATATTGGAGGAGTGGGTTGCACGCCGCAACAGAATTTATTGAAATGAATATATTGGAGGAGCGAGTTGCACGCCGCAACAGAATTGATTGAAATGAATATATTGGAGGACCGGGTTGCACGCCGCAACAGAATTTATTTAAATGAATATATTGGAGGAGCGGGTTGTACGCCGCAACAGAATTGATTGAAAGATATATTGAGGATCAGGTTGCACGTCGCAATGAGATTAAATGAAAATGAATATATTATGGGATCGGGTTGCACGCCGCAACTAAAACTAATTGAAATAATAATTGGTTATGACTATCGAGTTGGCTTCAACTGTTGAAATGAGATACCTGTTTTATTTCTATTATTGTTGTTGTTATTATTATTATTATTATTGCGTACAGGTTAATGTAAGTGATCTGGCTTAACCTCGTCAATACTTCATCGAGGTTAGGCTCGGTACTTACTGGGTATATGGGGTCAGTTGTACTCATACTACACTCTGCACTTCTTGTGCAGATACCGGAGTTGGTCCCAGCGGCGTACAGTAGATTTTCTCGACTATAGCTATTCGCAGGAGACTTGAGGTATAACTGCATGGCGTTCGCAGTTCTGACGTCCCCTCCCACTTTATCGTAGCTGTGTATTTCTTTCAGACAACTTCATTTTCATTGAGACCTCTATTTGTATTATTCTAGTAGCTCGTGCACTTGTGACACCAGTTCTGGGGTGGTATTTAGACATCGCTATTGTTATGGATTATTCACTTTATTTCAGACTTTATTTCCGCATTTGTTTCTTTGTTATTAATTAATTTAAAATTGTTTTAAAATGGCTAATATTATTCAAACGTTGACTTGTCTAGCAAGTGAAATTTTAGGCGTCATCACGATCCCGAAGGTGGGAATTTCAGATCGTGACAAGTTGGTATCAGAGCCCTAGGTTACATAGGTCTCACGAGTCACGAGCAAGCTTAGTAGAGTCTGAAGGATCAGTACGGAGACGTCTGTACTTATCTTCCAGAGGCTATGGAGTTTAGGAACAATTTCACTTCTATTCTACTTTGTCGTGCGATTTTATTCTATCATTGACGATTGAACTCTTCCATTCTTGTCCTCTCACAGATGGCGAGAACACGCACTGCGTCTACAGCCGGACAGGAGCCAGATCCCCTAGTGACAGCTATGACTAGGGGCAGAGGCCGAGATTATGCTAGAGGCCGAGGTAGAGGTAGAGGAAGAGCTCAATCTAGAGCTCGAGCAACATCACCTATTGTAGAACCTCAGGTGGATTTAGAAGCGGAAGTTCCAGCTCAGACGATACCTGTTGGACCAGTTCAGGTTCCGGAAGGATTCAAAGCTACTCCAGTACTTTAGGATGCTTTAGTCCGTTTCGTGAGTCTTATGGAGGGTGTGGCCCAAAATGGTACATTTCCAGTGGCACCAGCCGTCTCACAGGCTAGGGGAGGAGCACAGACTCCCACTACTCCCGCTTCGGGGCAAACAACTCTCCAATATCAGGCTCCAGTAGCCCATCCAGTTGGGGTAGTTCAACCAGTTATTGCAGCCCAAGCCGGTGATAGGCCTGCTTTGTCTTCTGAGGCTATGTTTAGGTTGGACAAGTTTACCAAGCTATTTCCAATCCATTTCAGTAGTACACCTTCTGAGGACCCACAAGAATATTTTGACCGCTGCTATGAAGTATTGCAGAACATGGGGATAGTCGAAAGCAATGGGGTTGATTTTGCTGTGTTTCAGATGACTGGTTCCGCCAAGAGGTGGTGGAAAGATTATGTATTTACTAGACCAGTTGGTTCGCCTTCACTTACTTGGGAGCAGTTCTCACGACTATTTCTAGAGAAGTTCCTCCCTATCACATTGAGAGAGGATTATCGCAAGCAGTTTGAGTGTCTCCAGTAGAGCAGTATATCAGTCACTCAGTATAAGACCCGTTTTGTGGATCTAGCCTGTCATGCTCTTCTTCTGCTTCCTACCGAGAGAGAGAGAGAGAGAGAGAGAGAGAGAGAGAGAGAGAGAGAGAGAGAGAGAGAGAGAGAGCGAGGAGGTTCATTGATGGACTCGTTCAACCTATCAAGCTATAGATGGTTAAGGAGACCGGGAGTGAGATTTCTTTTCAGACGGCTTCTAATGTCACCTGGCGGATCGAGATGGTTCTTTCACAGGAGAGAGGGCTAGTGTCAGATAAAAGGCCCCGTCAATCCGTTAATTTCAGAGGTGCCTCTCCTGGAGGAAAGAGTACTTATGGTAGGGGTCATCCTCCCATGCCATTTTATTCAGCACTTCAGACTTCTCATGGTGCTTCAGGGAGTCATGGTCCTATTATGCCTTACTCTGGGCAGCCGACATTTAGTGCACACCCAGCTCCTATCAGTGCACCACCACTCCAGAATCACTATGGCGGCTATCCGACCCGTTCGGGTCAGCTTCAGCAGCCGTGACAGCAGTATGGCTGTTATGAGTGTGGGAACATTGGTCACATCAGGAGGTATTACCCCAGGTTGTCGAGCAACAGATCTCAGCAGGATTCTCGTACCATCATACCAGCACAGGTTGCTCCACCGCTCGCCTGGCCAGATAGGGGTAGGGGTCAGACAGCTAGAGGTGGAGGTCAGGTTGTTCGAGGTAGAGGACAACCAGTTAGAGGCTGTCCCAGATATGTAGCTCCGAGTGATAGGGCCCAGCCCCGATTTTATGCTTTTCTAGCTAGGCTTGAGGCCGAGTCATCCGATGTCGTGATCATAGGTATTGTTCCAGTTTGCCATAGAGATGCTTCAGTTTTATTTGATCCAAGATCTACTTATTCCTATGTGTCCTCCTACTTTGCTTCATATTTGGTTGTGCCACTTGATTCTTTGAGTGCTTCTGTGCACGTGTCCACACCGATGGGGGATTCTATCATTGTAGATCATGTCTATCGTTCATGTGTGGTTACTATTGGGAGTCTTGAGACTAGTGTGGATCTTCTACTTCTCGACATGGTAGTTTTTGACATCATACTGGGCATGGATTGGTTGTCACATTATCATGCTATATTGGATTGTCATGCCAAAATGGCGACATTAGCCATGCCGGTGTTACCTCGATTAGAGTGGAAAGGAACTCCTGATCATTCTACCAGCAGGGTTATTTCTTATATACAGGCTCAGCGTATGGTCAAGAAGGGGTGTCTAGCCTATTTGGCTTATATTCTAGTTCCCAATGCGGATGTTCTTTCTATGGACTCAATACCAGTTGTTCGTGAATTTCCAGAAGTATTTCCTGCATATTTGCCGAGGATGCCACACGATAGAGATATTGACTTCTGTATTGATTTGGCTCCAGGCACTCAGCCCATTTCTATTCCACCATACCTTATAGCCCTGTCGGAGTTGAACGAATTGAAGGAGTAGTTACAAGACTTGCTTGATCAGGGATTCATTAGACCTAGTGTCTCGCTCTGGTGTGCACCAGTGTTATTTGTAAAGAAGAAAGATGGTTCAATGCAGATGTGTATATATTATCGGAAGATGAACAAGGCTACTATCAAGAACAAGTATCCATTACAAAGAATTGATGACTTATTCGATCAGTTTCAGGGTGCCAAGGTGTTATCAAAGATCGATTTGAGGTTTGATTATCATCAGTTGAAGATTAAGGCATCTGATGTTCCTAAGACAACTTTTCGGACTCGGTATGGGTATTACGAATTCCTAGTGATGTCATTTGGGCTGACAAATGCCCCAGCAGCATTTATGGATTTGATGAACCGGGTATTCAAGACCTATTTGGATTCGTTTATAGTGGTATTCATTGATGATATCTTGATTTACTCCGGCAGTCGAGAGGAGCATGAGCAACATCTTCGGATTGTGCTTTGAAGAATAATCAGTTATATGCTAAATTTTCAAAATGTGAATTTTGGTTAGACTCGGTTGCCTTTTTGGGGCATGTTGTATTGACAGAAGGCATAAAAGTGGATCATAAGAAGATTGAGGCAGTTCAGAATTGGCATAGACCTACTTCAGCTACAGAGATCCGGAGTTTCCTGGGTTTGGCAGGTTATTATCGCCGGTTTGTAGAGCGGTTTTCATCTATAGCATCTCCATTGACCAAATTGACAAAAAGGGTGACCCATTCAGATGGTCAGACGAGTGTGAGTTGATCTTTCAGAAGCTCAAGACTGCTTTGACTACGGTGCCAGTGTTGGTATTACCCACAGGTTCAGGATCTTATACGGTGTATTGTGATGCATCTTGCGTTGGGCTTGGTACAGTATTGATGCAAGATAGAAGGGTGATTGCATATGCATCACGGCAGTTGAAAGTTCACGAGAAGAATTATCTTGTTCATGACTTAGAATTGGCAACCATTGTTCATGCATTGAAGATTTGGAGGCATTACCTTTACGGTGTTTCGTGTGAGGTATTCACTGATCATCGTAGTCTACAATATCTATTCAAACAAAAAGATCTCAATTTGAGGCAGAGAAGATGTTTGGAGATGTTGAAAGACTATGATATTACCATTTTGTATCACCCCGAAAAGGCCAATGTGGTGGCCGATGCTTTGAGTAGAAAGGCTGTGAGAATGGGCAGCCTTGCGTATATTTCGATTGGTGAGAAGCCGTTAGCTGCAGATGTGCAGACTTTGGCTAATCAGTTCGTGAGGTTAGATGTTTCGGAGTCTAGTCAGATCCTAGCTTGCACAGTCGCTCGGTCTTCCTTGTATGAGCGTATCAGAGAGCAACAATATGATGGTCCTTATTTGCTTGTCCTTAAGGACATAGTGCGGCACGGTGGTGCCAAGCAGGTTGCCGTTGGAGATGATGGAGTTTTGCGGATGCAAAGTCATATTTGTGTGCCTAATGTGGATGGGCTTCGTTAATTAATTCATGAAGAGGCCCACGGCTCCCGGTATTCTATTCATCCAGGTGCCGCCAAAATGTATCAAGATTTACGGCAACATTATTAGTGTAGGAGAATAAAGAAGGATATAGTTGCATATGTAGCTCGGTGTCTAAATTGTCAGCAAGTCAAGTACGAGCATCAGACACCTTGTGGTTTACTCCAGAAGTTAGAAATTCCTATGTGGAAGTGGGAGTGTCTCACTATGGATTTTGTTGTTGGACTCTCACGAACTCAGAGGAAGTTCAATGCAGTATGGGTCATTGTGGACAGGTTGAATAAGTCAGCACATTTCATTCTATTAGCAGTTACCTATTCTTCGAGCGGTTAGCGGAGATTTACATCTACGAGATTGTCTGCCTTCATGATGTGCCCGTGTCTATCATTTCTGATCGAGGTACGCAGTTCACCTCGCACTTCTGGAGGGCTGTACAGTGTGAGTTGGGCACGCGGATTGAGTTGAGTACAACATTTCATCCTCAGACGGACGGACAGTCAGAGCACACTATTCAGATATTGGAAGATATGCTTTGCGCTTGTATTATAGATTTTAGAGGTTCTTGGGATCAGTTCTTGATACTTGCATAGTTTGCCTATAATAACAGCTACCAGTCGAGCATTCAGATGGCTCCGTATGAAGCATTATACGGGAGATGATGTCGTTCGCCAATTGGCTGGTTTGAACCGGGAGAGGCTCAGTTGTTGGGTACTGATTTGGTATAGGATGCCTTGGATAAGGTCAAGATTATCCAGGATCGACTTCGCACAGCTCAGTCTAGGCTCAAATCTAGTCACAAATAATTCAATATACTCAACACGAATCGTAGGAATCAATTCCATATGAATTTACCAATTTTCCGGATTAAAATCCGAAATTTATTTTAAAAATTGACAGTGAGACCCACGTATCAAATCCCGGAAAAACTCACAAAATCCGAACACCCGTTCTGATACGAGTTCAACCATATAAAAATTATCGAATTCCGACATCAGATTGACCTTCAAATCTTCATTTTATATTTTTGGAAGATTTTATAAAAGTCTGAATTTTCTTCCATGAATTCATGGATTCATGATGTAAATGAGTATGGAATCGTGAAATATAATCAATATAAGATAATAAATACTTACCCCAATGTTTTTTCGTGAAAATCGCCTAAACCGAGCTCCCTAACTCTATTTTTGTCAAAATGGCAAACACACCCGTTTGTAGAGCCTCTGCTATTTTCGAGCGCCACAGGTAGCGTGGGGCGCTGCCTGTGGCACAGTTTCCAGAACCCCAACAATTCCCAGCGCCAGGGCTAGTGCCCCACGCTACCCTGGGCGCTGGCGGTGACGGAAAATCATTACTGACACGAAAATGGGAATAACTCTCTCATACGATGTCCGAATTCGACGATTCTTTTCGCTATGGCTCTGAAATTTCAATACGGATCTAATGATTCAATCAAAATAAAAATTGGATCTCATTTTCTTAATGTTATACCACTTATTCTTGAAAAAATGACGTCGAAACATTCTAGAATATCTAAATTAAATTCTTTTAACCATCCGAAATTTTAATTCATTTTTATTATAGCATCTGTATTATTATTATATTCCAGTAGGGCCCGGACCTGACCTCGTCACTACTCTACCGAGGTTAGGCTTGGCACTTACTGGGTACCATTGTGGTGTACTCATGCTAATATTCTGCACATGTGTTGCGTGCAGATCCAGTTATTTCTTATCAGCCCCGCTACTAGATAAGAGTGCTTGCTTTTGTACGGAGACTTCAAGGTATATCTGCCGCATCCGTAGACCTTGGAGTCCCCCTCTATTCCCTCCTATGTCATTTACCTTCCTTACTTCTTTTATTAGACTCTGGTGTATAGAGATACTAGTTTCCTTCTGTAGCTTGTGACTTATGATGTTCCGGGTTTTTGGAATACTGTGTATTAATGGAGTGTTGGTTATTGTAAATGCCGAGCGACATTGTTATCATTTACTTAGTTATCTGTTATAGTTAGTTGATAAGTTTTGCTTCCATTTTTGTTATTTCCGCATCTTTGTTAGGCTTACCTAGTCGTAGAGACTAGGTGCCGTCACGACATCTTAAGGAGGGAGAATTGGGTCGTGACACTGATACGATCATAAAGAGAAGATCGAGAGACCATACAAGCCAATACTCGTCTCGGCTAAGAGATATCCAATCTAACAAACTGGCTGGATAAGGCCTAAACATCCAACGCCAATGGCCTCTCTACTGCTGGTAAATATGCTAAGCTCCCCAAACTCTCCACCCGGTGACTCAAAGAATCGGCCACCACATTGGCTTTCCCGGGATGGTACAAAATGGTGATATCATAATCCTTAAGCAACTCCAACCACCTCCGCTGACGCAATTTAAGATCCTTGTGTTTGAACAGATGCTGCAAACTCCGGTGATCTGTGTAAATCTCACAAGGAACACCGTACAAATAGTGCCGCCATATCTTCAAGGCATGAACAATAGCTGCTAGCTCAAGGTCGTGGACATGATAGTTCCTTTCATGCACCTTCGGTTGTCTGGACGCGTAGGCAATCACCCTACCGTCCTGCATCAACACTGCACCTAGACCAATCCGCGATGCATCACAATATACAGAATAAGACCCCGAGCCTGTAGGCAATACCAATACTGGGGCTGTAGTCAAAGCTGTCTTGAGCTTCTGAAAGCTCTCCTCACACTCCTGTGTCCACCTGAACGGAGCACCCTTCTGGGTCAGCCTGGTCATAGGTGCTGCAATGGATGAGAACCCCTCTACAAAACGGCGGTAATACCCCGCCAAACCACTAAAACTCTGGATCTCCGTAGCTGATGACGGTCTAGGCCAACTCTGCACTGCTTCCACCTTCTTCGGATTCACCTGGATCCCATCACAAGTTACTACATGACCCAAGAATGTCACTGAGTCTAGCCAAAACTCACACTCTGAAAATTTCGCATATAACTTGTTTTCTCTCAAGGCCTAAAGCACAGCCCTCAGGTGCTGCTCATGATCCTCCCGAGTCCGGGAGTACACCAGAATGTCGTCAATAAACACAATAACGAAAAAGTCAAGATAAGGTTGGAACACACTGTGCATCAAGTGCATAAATGCTACTGGGGGATTGGTCAGCCAAAAAGATATCACAAGGAACTCGTAGTGACCATACCGAGTCCTGAAAGCGGTCTTCGGGATATCTGGCTCCCGAATCTTCAACTGATAATAGCCGGAACGTAAATCAATCTTGGAAGACAACATCAAGTATTCACAAAGCAATAACAACACTGCACAATGATATAACAACAGGGGCGCTCCCGAGATACCATCTTGTAGCCCCAAAAGTAGATATACAAGGAGAACTCCCGAGGTACCGCCTCGTAGTCTCAAAAGTAAATATGCAGGGAGAACTCCCGAGGAACCGCCTCGTAGTCTCAAAAGTAAATATGCAGGGAGAACTCCCGAGGAACCTCCTCGTAGTCTCAAAAGTAAACACACAGCTCAAACCGATAAATACAACAGTTAACAGCAAGATTTCCACAGGTAATACTGATAATAAACAAGGAAAGCAGGAAATCAACTAGGCATGCTTCACAGAGTTCAAATAAGTTGTTAAAGCACGTAGACATGCGATATTAGACTAAACATGATAACTACACAGGTTGGTATAACGCAATTAAGAATGAAAAGCAAATTACTACTCAGAAAAATGGTATAACCCAAATTAAAAGGATGACAGGCTGCTAATTAGTAAAAAAATCGTTTTAAAAACAAATAGCCCGTGTACGTACTCGTCACCTCGCGTACACGGCGCTCACATATCACAACAGTACCAAATCCTAAGGGGATTTTCCCCACACAAGGGCAAGCAACTTACCTCGAACCAAGCTCAATCAATCCGTAACAATGCTCTTTCCACGAATATCTGACTCTGAATGGCCCAAATCTAGCCAAAATCAATTAAATATCATAAATAAAACTACAAGGAACTAATCTAGCTAATGAAATCAAAGCTAAAGCAAGAAATTGGAAAATCACCCTAAAAAGCCTCCCCGGGCCCACAACTCAGAATTGGGTAAAAGTCACAAAATATGAACACACATTCATCACGGGTTCACTCGTACAAAAATTACTCAAATCCGATACCTAAATCTTGATCAAAATCCCAAAATTTGGCCTAAGAACTTTTCTCAATTTTCCCTAATTTTCCACCCCAAATCACTAATTTAATGATAAAATTAAAGACATAATCATGGAAATTAACCAAAATTAGGTAAGAATCACTTACCCCAAACACCCACGTGAAAATCCCTCCAAAAATCACCTAATTCCGAGCTCTCAAGTCCAAATGGTGAAAAATGACATAAACCCTCGATTTTGAACTTTTAAATCTGCCCAGGTGTTCCCTTCTTCGCGAACGCGGCCACTCTCTCGCGTTCGCGTATAACAAAAATTCCACTAACCAAATTTCCTCCTTCGCGAACATGAGGGACCCCTCATGAACGCGTACCTTTCACTTCCTGGTCCTTCGCGAACGCGATACCCACTACGCGAACGCGTAGACCAAATGACTAGTCCCCAACTGCCTCACTTCCTCTACGCGAACGCGTTCCACTCTTCGTGTTCGCGATGCTTCCACTGACCATACCTTCGCGAACGTGGGCTCCTATGTGAGAACGTGAAGAACAAACTTGAGCTGGCCTCCCAGATGCCCTACGTGATCGTGAGACCTCTCTCGCGAACGTCATGAAGAAATGTCTGCAACAAAAACACCAGAAATCTGCTATTTTTTTCTTAAATTCAAAAGGTCCGTTAACCATCCGAAATCAACCCGAGGCCCCAGGGACCTCAACCAAACATACCAACAAATCCTAAAATACCATACGAACTTAGTCGAGCCCTCAAACTATATCAAACAATGCTAAAATCACAAATCATCCTCCAATTTAAACTTAAAGAACTTGAAACTTCCAAATTCGACAACCGATGTCGTAACCTCCCAATCTCACCCGATTGACCTCATATTTTGCACGCAAGTAATAATCGACATTACGGACCTACACCAACTTTTGGAATTAGAATCCGACCCCGATATAAAAAAGTTCACTACCGGTCAAAATCTCCAAATAATTTGACTTTTGTCATTTCAAGCCTAAATGAGCTACAGATCTCCAAAATACAATCCGGACACGCCCTTAAGTCCAAAATCACCTAACGGAGCTAACGGAACAGACGAAACTCCATTTTAGAGTTGTCTTCACACAATTCCAACTACAGTCAAAATCCTAAGGCTTAAGCTTCCCGGCAAGTCACATAAGCTGAAACAGATATGGGGAAAGCAATAAATAGGGGATCAGGGCTATAACTCTCAAAATAACCGGCCGGGTCGTTACATCCCCCCCTCTTAAAATAATCATTCGTCCTCGAACGAGTATAGAGACATACCTAAAGTGGTGAAAAGATGAGGATAACATTTGCGCATATCCTGCTCGGTCTCCCAAGTCGCTTCCTCGACCAGATGACCCCTCCAGTGAACCTTCGCGGAAGCAATATTCTTTGAACTCAACTTTCGAACACGAATTCGCGAGGCAAAGGTTTATTGGAATCTTGAAATTGGTTGTGAAATGAGGTAAGTGTCGTGATTAACCTTGACTTGAGGGAATAGAACCCTTGAATTATTTGTTATGTGAAATTCATGTGAACGACGTATAGGTGAGGTGACGAGTGTCTATACGTCGTCGAATTAATTATTTGCATAATTATTTGAAAATCATAAATCGTTTTAAATCATGAATTAATTATTATATTAATTGTTTCTCTCATATTCCTTGCTCAATATTATGCCCCGAATCCATGCTATAATTGCTACATGCTTATTTGATTTATGTGACTTAATTGCTACTTGACATTTAGCATACTAATTATTAAAATGCCTATTTTCTCCTTAATTTTCATAATTAATTGCTACTTGTCATCGCTTATTTCTAAATAAATCATAATTATTATATACTTGTTGTCTTATAATTTTATATTAATTATTATATTTATTGGAGTAATTTCTTTTATAAGAATTGGTAAATTATATTATTGGAGGAGCGGGTTGCACGTTGCAATAGAATTGATTGAAATGAATATATTGGAGGAGCGGGTTGCACGCCGCAACAGAATTTATTGAAATGAATATATTGGAGGAGCGAGTTGCACGTCGCAACAGAATTGATTGAAATAAATATATTGGAGGAGCTGGTTGCACGCCGCAACAGAATTTAGTTAAATGAATATATTGGAGGAGCTGGTTGAACGCCGCAATAAAATTGATTGAAAGATATATTAAGGATCGGGTTGCACGCCGCAACAGGATTAAATGAAAATGAATATATTATGGGATCGGATTGCATGCCGCAACAGAATTGAATGTTAATTTATTATGGCCAAGTTGGCTTCAACTGTTGAAATGAGATACTTGTTTTATTTCTATTATTGTTGTTATTATTATTATTACATACAAGGTAATGTAAGTGATCTGGCTTAGCCTCGTCACTACTTCGTCGAGGTTAGGCTCGGTACTTACTAGGTACATGGGTCGGTTGTACTCATACTACACTCTGCACTTCTTGTGCAGATGTCGGAGTTGGTCCCCGCGGTGTATAGTAGATTTTCTCGGATTCAATTATTCGCAGGAGACTTGAGGTATAACTGCATGGTGTTCGCAGTTCTGAAGTCCCCTTCCACTTTATCGTAGCTGTGTATTTCTTTCAGACAGCTTCATTTTCATTCAGACCTTTATTTGTATTATTTTAGTAGCTCGTGCACTTGTAACACCAGTTCTGGGATGGTATTTAGACAACGTTATTATTATGGATTATTCACTTTATTTCAGACTTCATTTTCGCATTTGTTTCTTTGTTGTTAATTAATTTAAAATTGTTTTAAAATGGCTAATATTATTCTAACATTGGCTTGACTAGCAAGTGAAATATTAGGTGTCATCACGGTCGCGAAGGTGGGAATTTCGGGTCGTGACACTCTCACAGGAGGGGCATTAACATGGTATTCGCAGCTACCAGCACGCTTCATAAAAACTTTCGAAGAAATGGCTAATAAGTTCGTAACCACCCATGCCAGAGCCAAAAAGGCCGAGGCGAGAGTAAACGACATATTTGCTATTAACCAGGCCCTGGGAGAGGGATTAAGGGACTTCCTAGCCCGGTTCAATAGAGTAAGAATGACTCTACCAAACGTATCCGAAGGGATGACGGACGTAGCTTTTGAGAAAACTAGAAAACTATTGAGTCGATTAATGAAGTATCCTCCAACCACTTGGGATGAAATCCACAATGCTTATTATGCCGAGGTTCGAGCAGACGAGGACGATCTCAACATACCAACTCACCGGCTTTCGGTACAAGCCGAATCCAGAAAAGAATAAAGAGACAGTACTAGAAGAGATCACCCAATTCCATGACCTAACAAGGAAAGACACCAAGCATATGTCAGGGCGGCTGCTGCACCCTTCCTCCGCTATGAAGAAGGCCCGTCCAGACCAAGGACAAGGACTCATCGGAACGAAAGAGGTATGCCTCATTTATTATCTGCTCACAATTTTTGTGTATCGCCTACAGAAAACACCTACGCTCTTGAGAAACTCAAAAAAAAAGTGAATTGGCCGCCAAAGATTAGATCAGACCCGAACACCATAAAGTCCGACGCCCTCTGTGAGTTCCACCAGGAATGCAAGCACAAACCAGAAGATTGCATCGCCCTCAGACAGTAAGTCGTAAACATGTTACGGCAAGGGCACTTCAAAGAACTGTTAATCAATAAGGGGAGGAAACACTTTGCTAGAGGACGTGAACATCATGACCCGCCAAAGCCGCCATCACCAGCTCGTACCATCAACATGATCATCGGTAGCGACGACGATGCCTCTGTCAATGGTATGAAGTTCACTACCACTCACAAACTCAAGTGGTCGATCACTCGCAAACGGTATGACGGACTTGAAGTGAGTATCATCTTCGACGAGTCACATGCCGACGATTTGACTTTCCCTCATAATGATGCCCTTGTTATTACTTTACGCATTTTAGATGCCGATGTCAAATGCATCATGGTGGACGATGGAAGCGGTGTATGCATTATCCACCCCCGAGTCCTTACCCAAATGAGGCTCGAGGATAAGATAGTGTCGCGCTGCATCACACTAACCGGTTTTAATAATGTAGTTGAGCAAACATCAGGGGAAATTACACTCCCCGTCTTAGCCGGCAGTGTAATTCTAGAGACAACATGCCACATCATGGACTAGGCCATGATGGTAGGCAATAATCCCGTATTTTAGTCACTTATTACACTCTAATGTGCTGCACTTTAATTGAATTGGAGCTTTAAACGCTAATGTTTTGCAGTAATTATGTTTTTTATGACATGTAGGAGTGATTCCAATCTATATAGATGTTGTGGAATGAATTCATGCTATTTTGGAGCTTTGAAGTCTGAGTAAAAGCCCAAAGATTAAGTTGGGATCGTGTTCGGGAATCAATGAATGATAGTGCACTTTAAGAATGAAACGAAGAATCGAGGATGCATACTGCGCATTGTCTAGTAAATGCACATAATGTTTAGATCCGAAATCTATTTGGGCTCCACAATATATCGTTGGAAAGCTATTTAAAAGATCTACAACTTTTATGTTTTACACTTTCCAAAATTCCCAACTGATACCACCCAGGTGCGCGACCAAGTGCGCGATCGCGCATTGGGCGCGCACTTGGGACAGAAAGGTTTGCAAAATGCGTGACCAAGTGCGCGACCAAGTTCCCAAGTGTGCGACCGCGCATGTCCTATCTGGGAAGAGTCCTATTTTGCTAAGAAAGGGGCAGTTTCGTCTGTTTTTGTTTTGGGAGCGGATTAAATACCCCAAACACCATTTTAGAAGACTTGTGACATACCTTAGACATAAGGAAGCTAAGGATAAGAGGGAGAAGCAAGAGCACAAAGATTTCATCTTTCCTTCCTCTCTCAAGATTCGGGTTTGGATTGTATTTATGTTTTCCTATACTTTTATTTCATTTGTGAAGAACTTCTCCATGTCTATGGAGTAGAACCTTTTGGGTTTTGATGGATTTGGTGTATTGATGGTTATTTGTAGATTAGAACTCTATTTTTATGTATTTGAATCGTTTTGGGAAGATTAAATTGTTGCATCTATGTTCACTTGTTCTTGTAATCGAGAGAGGCATAAGTTGTGATATATTTGCACTATATTGTTAGTTGAGTTCATAGATTCTTCGAAGTAATCGAAAGAGGCTAGTTGAATCCTTGATTAAACCTAGTTAGGAGTATAATCGAAAGAGGTTCTCCTAAAGACTAATCCATTACGAATTCTTACATATCTTCACCAAGCTTAAATTGGTTCATATTGTGAGGTTAAGACTTAATCGAGAGAGGAGTTTCTACTAAACAATTGTACTGATAATTAAGTGAATTCGGGAGACTCGCTTGAACATTAGAAGTGAATTATCTAGAATTAGATCCCGAACAATTATCTTGCACCTATCCTATCAACCCATATTTTCTCCCATTTATAACTTCCTTGCTTATCTTTGTTGCTATTGGCATTAGTCAATAACTTTAGAGTCTTAGTTATTTGTAGTTAGAATTCGTATATATCTCCATTTTTGATCCTCCTGGATAACAATCTAGCTACAAACTACAGGAATACTGTTTAAATCCAATCCCTGTGGACACGATATTATACTATACTATCTTTGACTAGCGAGCACAATTTAAGTGTGTTTTGCGCTCGTCAGGCCACCGTGTACAATGCCATAGTGGGCAACCATCGATACATCCCATGAGAGCCATCCCTTCCATCCTATACCAAGTGATTAAATTCCCAACACCATAGGGGATATTCAGTATACCTGGAGAATAGCGCACATCCGAAAATGCTACCGCATTGCCTTAGACAGTACGACCATCCAATAGACAAAAGACAAAGAAAAAGAGGCATAGCAGTCAACAGGGTCGAGGTCAGAGAAAGATGAAACAAAGGACGTCATCAAGGATCCCGACACGGTCGAAGCCGCATGATTGACCATAGAAGACCTCGACCCCATTCAATTGGACCTTAACGATCATAGCAAGAAGGCCTATATCGGCTACAAATTAAATGTCGACCCATTCCGCCCCCCAGTAAGACAAGTTAGGCATAAATTCTACCCCGCTATCAACGACGCAGTCCATGGTGAGGTGGAAAAACTATTAGAAAACGGATCCATCAGGGAGTCGAAGTACCCCAAGTGGGTCACCAACGTAGTGATGGTAAAAAAGAATAATGGGAAATGGCGGATGTGCATGGATTTCACATATTTGAACAAAGCATGTCCGAAGGATTCATTCCCATTACCTCATATCGACCAACTCATAGACGCAACGGTCGGGCATGAGCTACTAAGTGTCTTGGACCCTTACTCAGGTTATAATCAAATCCTCATGGAAGAAGAAGATCAGGAAAAGACCACGTTCATCACCCACCAAGGAACGTATTGCTATAGGGTCATGCCTTTTGGACTAAAAAACACAGGGGCTACTTATCAAAGATTGGTAACAAGGATGTTCAAAGATCATCTCTGCAAAAAAATGGAGGTATATATAGACGACATGCTGGTCAGGTCCAAAAGGGAAGAAGATCACATCGATCATTTGAAAGAAACTTTCCACATACTCAGACGGTACGGAATGAAGCTGAACCCGGAGAAATGCGTGTTCGGTGTAGCCTCAGGAAAGTTCTTGGGTTTTCTGGGATCGCAATGAGGGATCAAGGTCAACCCAGACCAAATCAAAGCTATTGAGGAGATACCAGAACTCTTAACCACTAAACAAAACTCCAAAAGTTGACTGGTCATATCGCCGCCCTATCAAGGTTCATCTTGCGGTCGTTGGATAGGTTCCATAAATTCTTTGGCGTACTCAAGAAAGACAACGGCCTCGAATGGACGTCCGAGTGCATCTAGGATCTACGAGAACTAAAGGCAAACCTATCATCACTACCCTTGCTTTCAAAACCCGAACTTGGGGAGCAGCTCCTGGTCTATCTAGTCGTATCCAAGGTAGCAGTAAGCACAGTCTTGATCCGAGAAAATAAAGGTACGCAAACTTCCATCTATTACATTAGCAAAACACTCGTCGACGCCGAGATGAGGTACCCACACCTCGAAAAATTAGCTCTTGCCTTGGTCGTAGTTTTACGGAAGCTTAGACCCTATTTCCAATGTCACCCCATCTCAGTCGTCACAACTTTCCCCCTAAGGAGCATTTTACATAAACCCGAGCTATCAGGAAAGTTGGCCAAATGGACCATCGAACCAAGTGAGCACAATATCACATTCCAGCCGCGGACGGCGATAAAATCACAAGTGCTAGCCGACTTCAGTGCAAAAATAATGTCTGAAGTCGAAAGGGAAGCCGTCCAAACTTTCCTCCAAACACAAGACCTCCGGGTCCTATACACCGATGGCACATCCAACACATCAGGGTCCGGACTGGGACTCGTACTCGAGGTCCCAAAAGGCGATGTAATTCGCCAGTCCATAAAGTGCCCGGATATGACTAACAATGAGGCCGAATATGAGGCCGTAATTGCAGGATTAAGGCTATCACTCAAATATGGGGCGAAATGGTTGAAACTCCCTTGTGACTTCAAACTCGTAGTCAACCAAGTTATAGGGACTTTCCAAATCAAGGAACTAAGATTGCAAAAATACTAGACCGAAATCTACAAGTTGTTGCCTCAATTCAACGAATTCCAACTCGATCAAATCCTACAAGCACAGAATACCGAAGCAGATGGCCTCGCCAAACTAGCTGCAGCTACCAAAAGCATCACGACCAGAGATAAAAGCGTAGTCCACCTCCTCAACTCATCACTGGACCAAGTCGAAGTAAGAACCATAAACTTAACTTGGGACTGGCGCAATCGTATTATCGCATATTTGCAGGACGACACACTCCTAGGCGACAAAAAAGAGGCCAAAAACCTAAGAATACAAGCGACCAGATACAATCTCCTTCATAGCGACATGTACAAGATGATTTACGGCGGCCCTCTGACGAAGTGCTTGGGCCCGAACCAAACCCAATACGTCCTCGAAGAAGTCCATAAAGTCCATTACGGAGCTCACTCCGGCAATCGAGCACTGGTCATATGCCTCATACGGGCGGGATACTACTGGCCCACCATGAAAAAAGATGTCACAGACTTCATGAGGAAATGCGAACAATGCCAAAAGTATGCCCCAATGATTCACCAAGAGGGCGACCACTTCCACTCGGTCACCTCCCCTTGCCCGTTCATCAAATGGGGAATGAACATCTGGGCCACCTCCAAATGGGGCGAGGTAATATACGATTCCTTTTGGTTTTAACTAACGATTTCTCTAAATAGGAGGAAGCAAGAGCATTCGCCCAAATATGGAAACAGGAGGTAATCACCTTTATATGGAAAAACATCATATGTCGATTCGGCATACCCAAGGAAATTAGCTGTGACAATGGACCCCAGTTCACAAGAAAGAAAATCGTCGAGTTCTTCGAAAAATGGCATATCAAGAGGATACTCTCAACCCCATACGATCCAGCGGGTAATGGCCAAGTGGAATCCTTCAATAAATCTATACTAAACATCATGAAGAAAAAGCTCGAAGACGCCAAGGGACTCTAGCCGGAAGTGCTACCAGAAGTATTATGGGCTTATCGAACAACTCTGAAGAGGTGCACAGGAGAGACGCCCTACTCTTTGGTCTATGGGACTGAGGCAGTAATGCCGGTCGAGGTCGGAGAACCCAGCCTAAGGTACTCCCATGAAAGCGACACAAGCAACGACGAGAACAGAAGGCAGGAACTCGACAAAATAGACGGACAGAGAGATATGGACTACATAAGAATGGTCGCCCAAAATCAACAAGCAGAACGTTATTACAACAAGAAAGCAAAGGTCTGTCTGCTTAAAGTCGGGGACTACGTACTGAAAGCCAAAACTCAAGCGAGCAAAGACCCCCGAGAAAGCAAGCTCGGAACAAACAGGGACGGTCCGTATAAAATCACAGCCAAAGCGAACAAGGGTTCATTCCAATTAGAGCCAATGGAAAGAAAGCTACTACCAAACAACTGGAATATCAACCACCTCAAATACTTTAGCTTCTAAGAGAAAAAGCGCCTCCCAAGTTGTACTCTTTTTTCCCTCACTTGAGTTTTGTCTCATTTGGGTTTTCTCAAGGAGGTTTTTAACGAGGCGATGAAGGGAATGCTTCGAGTCGAAGTACGTAAAGGTAGGATCGTAGTTACTATTTCATTGCTCGACCTCTCAATACTCTCGAGGCCAACCAATGAAGGGACTAGATAGACTGGGACTGGAACACCAGCCAACACCCAAAAATCTGTAAATTTCACCAAGTATGTAACTAAAGCAACAATGTCAAAGCAATGAGAAACTTACACTTATCATCACACCTTTTTCGCATTAAGGTTATGTTCGATTACGATTAAACAAACAACTACCGGCCCTCGACCGCAATTTAATGAATGGGTATGTTCGACCCTACTCGAACAAACACCCGCCGGTCCTCAGCCGCGATTTAATGAAAGGTTATGTTCGACCCCGCTCGAACAAACACCTACCGGCCCTCGACCGCGATTTAATGAAAGGTTATGTTCGATCCCTCTTAAACAAACACCTACTGGCCCTCGGCCGCGATTAACTGAAGGGTATGTTCGACCCCGCTCGAACAAACACCCACTGGCACTCGGGAGCGATTTAATAAAGGGTTATGTTTGACACCGCTCGAACCAACACCTACCGACCCTCGGCCGCGATCTAACAAAAGGTTATGTTTGACCTCGCTCGAACAAATACCTATTGGTCCTTGGCCACATCCCAACAACGAAACAAAAATATACACAAGTACAGAAAATAAACCACGGAAGAGAAGAAGATGCAAGGAACAACTTTGATATTTCACATACTTAAAACTGTTTACAATAGGCGCGTGAAGACGCCGGGAAACAATATACAAAAATTCAAAAGAGAAAACTACTGGCCACCGCCATCACGGCCTTCAATATTATCGCTGACTTGGCCCTCAACAGCGTCGCCACCCTGACCATCAATACCCTCGCCTTCGCCACCTTTGCCCTCGGGATATGCAGCGTCATACCAGGCATTCTCCTCGAGCCGGTATACACCTTCATCCCCCTCGTCCTCACCGGCCTCAGGCGTAGCGGGATCATACCCACAAGTGACTCGAGCTTCATGAGCCTTAACACAAGCATCTTCAAGGGCAGTCTCAGAAATGGATCCCGCCGCATACAAATCTCGAAAGACATCTAACTGGGCCTTAGCATGAATCTACTCCCCATACAAGTCCCTAGGAACATTAGGAAAATCTGAAGTATGGGAAGAGGACGACTGCGTCAGTAATCGAGCCTTCTCGGCCTTAAGAGCAGCAACTCGATCATAGAGGCCAGAAGTCTCTTTATCCAACTCTCCAATCCTCTCATGGAGCCGCTCTTCTCTAAGCTTTGTCATTTCTAAGTCATTTTCTTTCTCGGAACGGAGAGTCCGGATCACCACCTCAAGAGACTCCGCCTTCCTCAATGCCTCCGACCGAGCGGACTCCGCCTTCTCTAGATCCTCTGCCTTCTCAGCGACCTCGCCACTTAGATCCCTCGCCCTGAATTGACACTCCTTAATCTGGGCACGCAGCAAAACCACCTGAGCTTGGAGATCGCTGCATTGGGCTTCGACCCCCTTACTTAGCTCAAGCTCTTCCTCTTTGTTCCTCAACGACCACTCCAGGACGCTGCACTTCCCCACCATCCGCACCAGCTCCTAGTCCTTGGCCTTCAAGTCCTCCCTCAGTTGGCGCACATCGCCGCCCTCGCGAAGCTGACACCGAATCTCCCGATACTTCTCAAGGACTTTGAAGTACTTGTCCTTCAACTTCATATATATATCATTACGCCTCTACTCCCTACGAGCACTCTGAATTTCTAAGACGACCATCTACAATACGAACAAAAGAAGTTAGAGACTGTGAAAGAACTTAACCAAAAGAAAACAACTAACATCGAATGTACTTACCCGAAGGACGAGGCCGGCAATGCTATTCGACAGGTCGCTGTCATTCATATCCTTGAGGGTCGTACGCTCAACTTTAGAACTAATAAGGACAAGGGAAGGGATAATCTGCTCGTTATTTACGAGAAAATTACGGTCCATCAGGATCGTAATAGTCCTCGAACCCCTTTCAACCTCACTTCAGGCTGAGTAAGCCCCTCGTTGATCATTCTCAGCTCATCTGCATCCATGTCAGAATCAGATCCAACATCCTCTTCAGCAACAGCCTTACTTCTATCATCAGTCGAACGAGGTACGTCTACCGCAACACTGGAAGACGAGGCCTCTTCGCGTCTTGGAAGAACATGGGCGTCACGGTCCACCACGCCTTCGACTGCAGCCCCCTCAGGTCGTATGTCCATAACCTCCAAACAAATGGTCTCGAGACTACCCTTTAGGCTCTCCCTGCTATGCATTGTGGCCGTCTCCCGAAGGATAAAGCCGCAGTCTCCCACATCGGTGGCCGCCGGCCTCTCCCCAGCGATGTCCATGACCCTCCTTTTTTGAGGCATCAAATCCCCATCACTAGGCAAAGACTCGTCGTCCTCATCGATAAGACGATATAAGGGAGAAACAGAGGTTTCCACGGCCGAAGTCTCCATGGTCGAAGAAGGGACAGATTCAGACACAGCCACTAGAGGGACCGGGGCACGAACAAAATCAGCCACAATCGAAGAAGGGGTAGGAGCCGAGGACGTAGTAGATTTCCTCTTTCGGAATGAGGGTGCGGGTGCTTTCGACCTCCTCAAAGATCCCATGGCCAAAGCTACGAAAACACAAATAAAGGGGAAAGTCCGTAAAGGTAAACAAAGAAAAGAAGAGAGAACGAAGACACCCTGATACAAGGAACTTACCGGCCGAACGGAGAGCAGGCCCAAACTTTTTGAAGAAACCTGACCACTCATGAATCCCTACGATGTGAGGGAGGAGCCGTCCAACCTAGTCAGAAATGTGTTCGACCAAAGGAACCAGGTTTTAGCTGCACGAGAAAAGGACAAGAGGTCAAAGCCCACGATCAAGCACGGGAGAAAAATTAGATACCTACAAACAAGGAAATTAGGTACTTACGAGTACAATTCCAAGCCTCAGGAAAACCGTCGACGTTGGCCACCATGTCCTCGATTCTGACGAAGAAGAAGTTGAACCAGAATTGACAGTTAGCTTTGTCATTAATCTTCACCACCAAGCACTTGCCTCCTCGGTGTCGAGAATTCAACATCGTCCCCCTATAAAAGCTAGGGGCGAACAGATGTATTAAATGTTGAAGTGTGAGTTCGACCTCGGCTAGCTTGGAAATTTTGGCGAGCATCCTTATAAGTTGATAAACCTAAGGCACGAGTTGAGCTGGGCAAACGCTGTAATAACAACAAAATTCCTTCGCCAGAGGAAAGAAAGGGAGACTGTAGCCGACTTGGAAGGGATTGGCATAGAAGGCGCAGTATCCAGGACGGTGGACTTGTACCGTGTCCCACCCAGCCATGATTAATTCAATATGATTGGGAAGGCCGAACTTAGCCTTAAGCTCTTCTAACTCCTTCACCGTCATCACTGATCGAAAGGCTCCAGGGTCAGCTTTAGGTAATTTGTTGAAATCGAATCTGGAATCAGGGTTGCGAGGAATTATCTCCTCCACCAACGGGAAAGCTCCATCATCGACGGCGGCAGGAATATTTTCCTCGTGAGGGGGAAACACCATTGCCAAAGGGATCACATCGCTTACCTCACCAGACTCAGAAGGCATATTAGACATATTTTGATAAAAGAAAGAGAGGTATCAAACGAGGAAGAACTAAGAGCGGTCAAGTCACTGGAACAGAGATGAGAGGTTTGAAGCGAGAAAAGAGCAAGAGAGTAATATAAGATTTTGAAACAACAGAAAACTTAAACCTCAAAGCCGCATCCAAATACCTCTATTTATAAGGGTCTTGGCACCGGGACCGAAAATGGCTCATCATTACTGGGCACCGGAACCGAAGCGGAAGGTTTAATCAGAGGTCACATGCGAAACGAAGCAACACATTGGGAATACGCGTCATAATGACGTACGACGTCATGACATCATCCTAACTCGTGGACAACATAGTTCCATCGAATCGCCCGGGAAAATCGAAGCGTTTGAAATATGCGGCCCACGTAGGGACACGCTGCCAGTTCTCCCCAACCACCATGACCTGTATAGCTCGCACGAGTGTGTCGACCACATAGAACCAGATCCGTTTATCGAACCCGCCTGAGGTCATCCTCAATAAGCGGAAGGACTAAATATATGGGTCAAAATCTATCTTTAGAATATTTAAGCCAAGGTAGTACTAAGGAAAGGGTTCAAGTCGTCGTTTGTTGAAATGATCCAAGAAGCGGCGAAATCTGTGGACGAAGAGTCAACAAAGGCCGCAATCGAGGTGTCAACAAGGGTCGAGGCCGAGGTCGAGTATCTCTAACAGAGTTATAACGGCTAGTTTCAAGATAAGATATTAAAGAGAATATTCTAATGGATATTCTCTGCACTTGTACTATTAGGGTTTCTTAGGAACACGTTCCCTATAAATAGAAAAAGAAACTATGATAGGGGACATGTGATATTCATTTGTAAAGAACATATTTTGACTGAAAGAATCGGATCTCACTTGCTAAGATACAAATATCACTTTTTCACTAAGATTTTTGTCTATACTTTCCACTAAATCTGAGAATAACTCAAATATTCAAGGGATTGTCTATCATTCATCATTGTCCGAAAGAACATCCACTTATTCCATCCTTTCTTGGGTGACTCATTTCTTCTATTTACTTAAATGTCATTTATTGTTGTTCATTATCATTGAATGTTACATTATTACTTTCGATTTCTGGAATATTCATTATATGCCACTGCCACTGTCCGACCCGATCTATGTAATATTTGTAGCTTCTTTAAAAACTCAATCTAGGGATATTATTGTTAGATAAGATTAATCCTTATTCATTTAAATTTAATTATTTAAACCGTGATCTAAACTTTTTGGTAAAACAATCTGTGACTTAGACCGAAGAAATATCGTTTATATCGTCAATGAAAAACTTAATTTTTTAAAACAAGTTTTGTCCAGCTCTCTTAATAAAGATTTTTGTTCTTTTTGTCTTTTCCCCTGCAAGTTGAAAAGATTAAGCACCTTTTCAACCTAGAAAAAGTTTTCAAATAGACATTACAAAACAAAGGGTATTAAAAAAGTATTAGCGTGGAGCTATTTTATTTTATTTTATTTTGCTTTAGACATGATCATATTCAGACATAATACTGGCCCAGCTAATTGAAATTCACGCTCTTTAATAAACATCTTTCGATTTTCGGTTTCACATGAACTATAATTTTAGGTCTTTATTTCATGTATTATCTTTTCTTGCGAATTCCCGGTTAGAAATAGTGGCCTATGTCTCATTAGAAAAACTTAACCTATATAGATAGACCAAAAGAGGAAATGTAGGAATAGGCATAAAAATTACTATGAGTAGTACTATTACATAAAACGGCACTTATAACAATACATCTACTGACGAGCCATTTCAATATGAAATTTTCTCTCCCTCTATTCGAGAGGCGGACCTATGTATAGATTAAAGGGTTATCGGACCCCGCTAATCTTGATAAATTTTTTGAATATATATGTGTATAATGTTAAAATCGGTCATATATTTTGTTCGAAATTCTTAAAATTAAAAGTTCGATAGGAGGCTATTGATTGAGCAGTCTGTTCATTTACTCGCCACCTTCAAATTATGAATCTGCCTCACGCTCTTTGGTGGTGGCGCTTGAGACCAATTTCATACTCATAGCAAATATAATAATCACCAAATTGTATGGGCAAGTACATGGGAAAATTCAGGGTTATAGATTAGAGGCATGTGGCAATTGCCAATGGAGCTATGTGCAAAGATGATGATTGAATAAATTAACAAACATGTGGGTATTGGTGTAACAGGCTTGTACCCTCCTCCACTAGACAAAATTGTTGTATTCATAGGAAACATTTAATTCTTAATTTCATTAATCCCATTCCCTTCCCCCATATCACTTCACTTTCCATGTTGTGCCCATATACTTTCAATGTATTTATACTAGCTTGCACCCATCATTACAAAAGGATAGTATATGTAAATTAGATTTCCACACCCTACTGGTGTAAAATTCCTAATTCTGCCTCTGTTAGAAACTGTAGTTTCAAATGATAAGTCGCATAGACTAATTAGTACAAGCAATTATATACACAAATATTATTGTTTTATAGTGCAGGGTCGTTTACTACGATGGTAAAACAGAAATAAGCCTGAAATAAAAAATTAGTACCGCCTTATCTTTTATTTGGTTACTAATTCTGGGATAAGTTATCTCAGAATTAAAAATAATACCGAAATAACTTATACCTTCAAATGGTGGAATTAAAATTATTTGTTTGTGACTTGTACATCTTGCAATTAATATAATATATCAAAAAGTCAATAAAAAATAATATCAGAATAACTAATCGCAACATAACGAATCTCAATATAACTAATCCCGATATAACTTACCAGCAGTATAACTTTTGGAGGCATAAGTACATTATTTAAATCTAGCGACTATATCTTTACTTCTGAAGTTGTAATGGACCTGTAGCATATTAATGAATTTGCTAGTCAAAAAGTGTCCTATATATATATATATATATATATATATATATATATATATATATATATATATATATATATATTCAGTTATTATTTTTGGAAACCATTAAACATATACATCTTTAATTTTTTTTATTATTCCTGTTGTAGCCAAAATTTCAGGAACTGAGAGTAGGTTATCCCATTCCGTTTAAACTAGTAATATGTATGATAAGAACATTTTCAAATCCCTAGGTTGGCCTATATAGCTGGCGTTCTCCTCTCTCTGCTTTCTCTGCCAAATTACAGCCCACTCTGCAGTAAAACAAATTAACATGTGTAATTAATACAGTACATAGTAGTAGTAAAAAGAAGTTTTACACTATCATTACTTAATTACAAGTAACTTTTTAAAGATAAATATGAGCTTGTAACTTGCAAAACATGAAAAATGACAGTTTTGGCAGGTAAAACGGCATTGGTAATATAAAAATATTTTATATTATTAATACATAGAACTTAAATATATTGACCTTCAACGCAGATAGGGTGCAGAGTACATGTTGAAGAATAGGGGTGGCGAGAAAGGGATGGCAAGATATTTGTATACGGTTAAAATCGGTTAGTTTTTCTTACGAACTGGTCGAAATAGTAGTGCATTGGATCGAAGATCAGGTTGAGGTCCGAAGTCAGGTCATCAAGTTTCGAGCCCTAGGGACCGATCAATGTTGAGATCAATATCATTATCGAGCTCGAATCCAAATCGAACTATGATGAAGTTATCGAGTTTATGAGGCAGAGACCGACCAACACTGTCCCCGAATCAATACAAGGCTCCGAATCAGAATCGAGCTCGAGTCAATATCGAGAGTCAATATCGAGCTCATAGACAAGAGTCGTTGCAACCGCACTAGGGGAAAGAATCCTGGCAGGAATTATGGAAAAGCTGATTTATCATGGGTCTCTCATTATGTATTTTTAATTGCATCTAAAGTAGGATCCCTCCACTATAAAGATGTTGGTTATTATTTCTGTAGAAAACCAAGCTTCTACATACATTGTAACTGAGATATCATACACTCCTATATTGAACAGTTATTCTTTTCTAGTTTGAGAGATTGATTCATCTTGCTTAATCCACAAATCATCTTCTTTCCAACCTTGATTATTTTTCATTTTCTATAGTCACCACTCAATATTTTTATTTATTCTTACGATTTGTGTCAAGTTATACCACATATCCTTAAAACTACGTACAAATTCAATTCTATCCATTTTTTGGGTAAACAACAGTGGCAACAAATATAAGAAGACAAAAGTTCTAATAGATCCAACTATCAATTTATTGTTAGAAAATCACTCTAGCGAATGGGGTACAACAACTATTAAAATCCCTACAAGTGGAATACGGGGAGGGTACGCAGACCTACCCTTATCACTGAGGGACAAAGATGTTGTTTTCGAAAGACAATCGGCTCATGAAAACGAAAATAACATCTTTAATATAATATGTTTCCGCTAGAAAATCATTCTAGTGAATGGGGTAAAAGTATAAAAATTGGCACAGTTTCAAGTTGCAATTTTCAGGAAATTTCGAGCTCAAAAAATGTATGCAGGTCTCGACTTCATTACCTTTTCTTGGAATAGGAGAAGATAAGCACGAATAGTTAGTAGTGTTTCATGACTAAGAAATGACTCCTACTGAAATTGAGAGCGGAGAGATGAGTGTACGTCATAGGGTAAAACGGTCTAAAGTTATTCTTAATATAATATTATATTATCCGCATTAAATCGAGCCTACACGAATTTCTCCAAAATATCTCATATTAATAAGAGTATCCATCAACTTATAAGTAGAATTTTTCTTTTCAATTTCCATATGGGACTTGTTCATACACACCCACTTTCACATGACTCATTACCATTCATGGGTTAATTTAAAAATTAATTGAGTGTCACCCATATGTTTCGAGTATTTGTGGTCACCGAAGCTCATAGAAGAGGTTGTATATGTGTCTTTGAAGCTACGAGTAAAGATAGTAAACTGGCTAAAAGACGAGCAAAGGCACTAAGAGAGCCTACGCCATTACTCCGCCATTTTCATACTCGTCTTGCCAAACTGATAGCTCTGATATTAGTTATTGGGTAAAACGGCCAAAAGATACTCTTAACATGGTATGATATTGTCCGCGTTAAGTGTAGCCCGCATTATTTTTTTCAAAATACCTTACACTATTAAGCTCCCGTTTGACCATAAAATTTGGGAGCTTTTTTCAAATTTTATTGTCAAATATCTGTTTGTTTATAGATTTTAATCATTTTTGGGCAAATTTTAAAAACAAAATCTTCAAATCTCCAAAACAACTCTAGAGTAAGCTCTTGAATTTTTGAAGTTTTCTACCTATAAAACTTCAATTTCTTTTCAAAACTATTTTTTTTATCTCTTTTTCATAAACTCATTTTTTTAAAGTTTCAAGCGAATTTATGTTCAACACTAGCTAAAAATATCCAACACTTTATAAATAAATTTTCTTTTTAAATTTTTCATGTGAAATTTTATTCACACACACCCAATAATATGCATGTACAGACGGAACCAGAATTTTTGGCGTCCCTTTGCCCTTTCTATCAGGCATTGAATGCCAAAAAGAAAAATAAAGTGACCATTATGCTCAAGTCACGTGCTCAAAATTGTGATACATACATCATTTTCTAAAATATGTTACAAGGACAAAATATTCAGTGAACATACAAAGACAACGCCGCAGTACGTGCTAGCATTATTGGCACAAGTAGGAGAGCCACTATTGACCAAACATTCCAAGAATTCTCTTTCTCTTCCCTTTGGTTTCTTTAGCCCAGTAAAGTAATAATATAAAGTAAAGATGGAGGTACATGTCTTTCTAAGCTAAGGTATGTAGGTTTATCATCTTGTAACAAGGAAAGTTTGGATAAAAAAGTTTGTTGAATTGGAGTGTTCATATATAGGGTAGAAGCTAAGGACATGGTCAACTTGAAGAATGCACCTTTTATTAACGTGCAACCGTTGACATATATATATATATATATATATATATATATATATATATATATATATATATATATATATATATATATCCCCACCCTCAACGATTTTAAAAGAACTTAACTTTGTTAAACTTTGCAATTATCTCTCAAAGGAAATTCCAAATTGAGGGTGGTCATATGGGATCTGAAAATTGTGTATAAGTGGTAGCTAGTGATTGGCCCAAGACAAGACATCTGCAAGAATGTTGTGCGGTAAAAGGTTGCGTTCTGTAGAGGAGACTCTAAACCAACCCAAAAAAAAAATATCCGTGTAATCCAACGTAGTAAGATATATAGAGAATAAAGTGTAAGTACACCTAAGGAAATATGATGCTATGGTTGAAATTCTTTCATTCTTGACTAGAATTTTGAGTTCCAGATATAAAAATAAAAACTTTTTTGGTTATCTCTTTAGTGATTCTATTTAGCGTGAATATAAATTAGTCGGACACATAAATTCCGAATTTTGAATAATTTTTTTAAAAAAGAATTATTGCATGAAACGGGGATTACTTTCCATCTTTCAATTAGGTAAGTGGACGTTTAGATGTAAAAATTGTGAAATTCCACAAAAATAAAAACTTAATACGAAAATGTTATGTGAAAATTAGAGTTGTATTTGGCCATGAATATAATTTGGAGTTGTTTTTAAAATTTTGTGAGTGATTTGAAATTAAAATTTTTGAAAAAACTTTTTGGAATTTTTCAAATTCCGAAATTTTTTGACTGCGTACACACTAGGGGCAAGTGCACAGATAGTCATTCTCAAAGATGTTATTTAGAGATTAGTCAGTATTTGTTTTGTCTTGAAATTTTAAACTAATATTTTTTTAACTTTAGGACAATTCAGGACATTTTTGTCCCGGAAAAGTGAATTAAAAAACTAAAATTTAGAACGCACTAGCTAATTTTTAAATAACAACCCTATAAAGTAGCTACCTGGTATCATTTCTACTACACACTATCCTTCTTAGACCCAATTTATGGGTCTACACTGAGTTTAATACTCCATCCGTTTCAACTTAGATGAGGTAGTTTGATTCGGTATGAAGTTTAACAAAAAAAAAAGGACGACTTTTGAAATTTGTGGTCTTAAAAGCTTAAGGGGTAAAAGCTTTGTGGGACCATGATATTTGTATGAATATAAAAGATTCTTATTAAGGGTAAAATAAAGAGTTTAAAGTTGAATTATTTTTAATTATAAAAAATATATTATTATTTTTAAAACGGATTAATAATAAAGGTATGTCATCTAAATTGAAACAGAGTGAAAATATATTAAAAGAAAGTAAACTAAAATGACTTTGAAATGGCTAAGGGAGTGACTGTTTTGTTTGTTTGCCATTGGAAGGACAGTGAAAAAGCAGAGGCAAAAGCCCCTATTCAAACACTTGGCCCCATAGGCTTATCAGTTCATGCTTTTGTGGACTGTGGCTGCTGACTACTGGTTGTGGATGAAAAACAACACTCATTATTTTCTGCACCAATCCCATTTCATTTACATGTTATCCTGTCCCCAAAAGTGTGATCTGACTTATGTTCCCATTTTGGCCCTTTTATGTCTTCTTTCATCACATCTTTTGTACTATTCACATGAAATTTGACTCAACATATCAAAAAAGATTGTACTAGTAGAATTGATAAAATTCCTTATTCTTAACTAAAATAAAACATTTGAGTTCTGTCTAAGTCAAGAAAAATATATTTTGATAGGAATTTTTTTTTCATGAATTCATGTTAGTTAGACTCCTTTATTGATATCCAACACCGACCATAATATTTTATATATATATATATATATATATATATATATATATTATATATGTCTGACATGCCATAGCTAAACCATAAAATTAAGAATTACTCTATCTGTTTCAATTTATGTGTTTTAGTTTGATGGAGCACAAAAATTAACAAAGTAAAGAAGACTTTTAAATCTTGTGTTCTTAAGTTTATTTACCCACAAAATCGGTTAACAATTGAATTTGTAAGTGATTTTAAGGATATGTGGATTAACTTGACACAGAACGATAAATTAGATTGCAATTGAAATGAATAATGATAAAGTAAATGCAAACCACACGAATTGAACAATCTTAGCCTTGGAAGGTTAATCACCTTCGAACTAGGTATGCTTCGATCGGTGTCAGGACACAGAAGAATAGGAGCTTATAGAGAAATAATAATGATGTATTAATTTGGAATGCGTGTTACAAATGTCCTCAATGGATTATCAGACCCTCCTTTATATAGTAGAGGAGTCCTACTTTAGGTACAATCCTATAAAAGGTAAAAATCCTTTGATTTGTTGATTGCCGGTTCCTCACAGATAAGCGCCGCAACATCTGCCCGGCTACGGATATTTCGGTCTTCCGTTGCTTATGCTGACAATGTTTCTCCGAGCTCGTTCGGGGCTAGGGTCAACTCCGGGGTCTCGGACTCAATGTTCTCGAAGACAGGTGTCCTGACCCCGGGTTCTAGCCCGGTGTGACTCGTGGATGATCTTCAATCTTGCATTGTCATGTTCCGAGCCTGTCCTTTCATGTCGTAGGCGAACTTGATCTCGACCGTATACAGATAGTCCCCTCATTTTTCGGAGAGTAGATGACGAGAAACGACATGAGATTCTGATTCTTTCTTCGACACCACACGATAGAAATGACAAAACAGTCGAAACGTCTCGTCAGTTAAGTCTTAATGGCATTAAATGTTCGTCAGTTGCTGGTCGGTCACTCCTGGATGCAAACCGTCGTTTGAAAAACTATAAATACCCTTTTGTTTGCTCATTCAAACTTTATATTCAAACCTACTGCCCTCGTACCTTAGCAATCTCAATATTTTCAGGCACTTATATTTCGGTTATTGGAGATATTTTTATAAGAACTTCTGTTTCGTCTTCATTCCCAAACCATCAAGTATACTCTTTTAGCTTCCTTTTCTTCCTCCATTTTCCTTCATTTTCAAAGAAATGGCAAAGACTTCAAAAATCGTTCCCCAAAAAGAAACTCCTTCTACCTCGCGACCAGACACCGAAGAGACTGTTTCGCGTACTGCTGTCGAGGAACCAGCACCGGAACCTCCTCTGAAAATGTTCATCCCCGGGGAGTGCCCAGTCAATGCTAATTTTAAGGTCGAAAAGTTTTCCTCCGTATCAGGTCGGTACGAGGAGGTCTCGAGGTATATCTGCTCGATCACCGAGGATATTCTTTCTGAAGTCAAAAAGGATTGTAACTGGGTCGACAAATATGTGGTGGTTCCCGAACCTAACGAAGCCATCACCACCCACGTCGAGGGATTTATAAGTGTTTACACTTATCCCTTCACGTTGGGCCCCTTGAACCCGGTTATCATCGACTTTTGCAAAAGATACGAGGTAACCCTCTGTCAAATTCACTCTTCTTTCTGGAGGATCGTAATCCTCCTCCGTTTCTTCGTAAGCAAGATCGAAGGGTTCCCTTTCACTATCGACCACCTCATGCGTTTATACAGTCCCCGACTCTACCGGGGGGACTAATCAAGCTCGCCCGCCGGGCCAGTAAAGCCTTATTCTCGAGTATCGATGAAGATAGGTATCGAGGTTGGCTAGGTCATTTCGTCTGAGTGAGGACCTCGAACTTGATCCCGGCCGAGCACATATCGTTCCCTGAGAAGTGGAACATGTCACGTAAGTATAATTTTGCTTCCAAATTTAATTTATTGCTTTTTTCCTTCCTTCTTATCGGTGTTCTGTGGTGGTGAAGCTATTGCTCGGATTCCGAATGCAGTTCCTCGACTCAAGGAGTGGGTCGAGGGCATCATATTACAAAGGCCTTATTCCGGGCGTCGTGGCGTGAGCTTTCAAAGGGTCTATGGGAGGCCCGTTCCCATGGTGAGATCCCTTTCATGAGTAAATAATATTTGAGTTGCTTTTTGCTTCATTAAGTTCTCACTTGTTTTACTTATTTTTGTAGGTTTACCCAAAGAAGTCTTACTAAGGCCTCCGTCTGGTGGCGAGAACCTCTGAGCTGGGCTTCGCCGAGTCCCCAGCTCAGAGACAGGCCGAAGAGAAGAAAAGAAAGAGGGATCCGAGTACCGTCTTCGGATTCACTCTATCGGTTGAGAGATGAATCCGAAGAAGAAGATGAAGCCTTCGATCTGATGGCTCGCGTGTCATCGCAACTCGAAGGTCAAGGGGCATCCAAATGGGAGAAAGATGAGGCCAATCTGCCTCAAGTTAGGGAGGCCGACGAGGAGGTCATGGCCGAAGCTTCTCGAGATGTGGGCAACATCCCCAAGGAAGCACACGGTATGATCGACATCACCGAGTCACCTTCGTTCACTGAGTCCATGTTCAACGAGGCTCAGATAATGAAGGAATGTCCCAACGAGGGGGTCGTCGGAGCGGACGACCCCTTCCGCAGCTTTTTTGATGGCGTGGATTCTATCGCCATGGAGGACTTCACCGGGTTGGTTGACTTGGAGGTGCCGAAGAAAATTCCGTCTTTGGGAACAAGCGAGCCTTCTTCAAGCCCGAAGTTGGTCAACCGGTTTCCAGCTCCGAGTGTGGATCCCGATCGGAAGCGGTCGATCATCATATCTGTTCCGGAGGATGTCCAGATCCTTTCCGCCCCCGTAGGGGTGGCCAACTATCTTTGACGCTTGGTGACCGAGGAGTACCAAGCTAATATGAATGCGGTAGACGCGCCCTGCTTGTTCAATGAAGCACAACATGCGCTAAACCAGGTAACTTCAAATATCTCTTGATGATTTCAATTCATACTTAGACTATTTTGTAGATAATTTTAACATTTTTCTTTGTGTCTGCAGGCCTCGGTGTTTTATCATGAGACATTTCTCCTATATCGGGACGAGCTAAACTAGCTTGAGACCGAGGTTCGAGGGCTCACTGAGAAGAGAGATTCTTACAAACTTCACAGCGAGCAGCGTGAGGGGGAGGCTAAGAGCCTCCGAACTGAGCTGGAGGTGGCTTGGAAGGAGCGTGCCGATTTAGTCGAGCATGTAAAAATATTTGAGGTTAGTGACAATGACCTAGGCTCGTTGACTAACGGTCGGAATCCACAGGTCCAACAAAAGATCGATCGGATCGATCAACTGCGAGCTGAGATGGACATTATCAAGGCCGAGACCGATGAATGGAGAGGCAGGATGGACCGCCTAGCCTCGAAAAAGGAGACTGCTCGGGCGCAGTTGGCTTCAGCTGAGGCCTGGCTTCGAGTGGCAAAAGAAAAGGCCGAGGTTCAGGCCAAAAGGGTTGAGGAGCTCCAGTCTCGGTTAAGAGTAGCCGTCTTCGATCGAGGAAATCTTGCCAAGGAGCTGGAAACGGACAAGTCGGTGGTCGTTGTTGTTAAAGTCGATGCCGATGAAATGGTGGCCCAATATAAGGCTGATGCCGAGGCAGCCCAGGTCCGAATGAAAGATATCGTCGAGCGTGCAAAACGGTAATCTTAAAGGGAGGCCCTCGAGGAGATTCATGCTCGGGGTTTTGACTTGTCGGCTGAAATCGAGAGTGCTAAGGGGCTCAAAGCCTAGGCCAAGAGGTTGTCTTATCCCGAGGAAGACTCCGAAGACCCTGGCGACGAGGCAGGCTCCGGTGAAGACCAGGCCGTTTAAGTGTCTTGTACATTTTTTGTATTTTTGTACTTGTGTACTTTTGTACTTTTTGTCAAGGTCATTTGGCCTTTGTAAAGACTTTACGTATATATAATATAAAGCTTGTTTTTCCCTTCGGCAATCTCTGAGTTTTGTTGTGTACTTTGCTTTATTATTTATATTTGCAAAGATCAAAATGCCTTAGCATGATATAGTTAGGTCATGTTCGGAGATTCGAACAAGCCTTGCATTCGACATTATTTTGTTTAAGGCATCGGGGGGGTTTGGTATGACCAGAAACTTTTTCCTAAAGTACTTATAATTTTTAGATTATAGTTTGCCGAGGGTATCCTTTAGAACCAGTTTTAAAATTTTTCAAGGCCTTATTTTTTATTACGGGTCAGGGACGTCTCCGAGCCGTTTTAATATGGTCGTAGTCTTCTTAGTTTGGGTGTTTCCTAGTAGGTTTATCACATCGAGTTATCCGGGCTTGCCTAATATAACAGTCTCTAAATAGGGATGGCTGTAGCCTTTAAGGTTCAGGCGCTGGGTAATAGGTCTTGTGCCCTCGGGCTGCAATAGCCCGAGCTGTTCGAGTTTTTTTTGGACAGCAGTCCCTGATTGGGAGTGATCGTTTGAACCCGGATAAGGCAGCCCTTGGGAGCGATACCTTTAGGGGATCGTATGTAGGAAATTCTTTAAGAAAGAAGAGAAATTTTTAAGGGACAAGATATTTATCCGAAATGTAGAGACTTCTTTTTATTCTTGTGCGTAATAGTTACACATGTGTATAATATTTGTGCCAGGGCTCGAGCAGTCTATGCGGGCACGGTTCATTTGATCGTTTGGCTCTTACAGTAAATCCTATTGATCGAGCCGAGACCACTCAATCATAAAATTTCTTTCCTTGCTAAAATCGTTATTCGAGGGTAATACCCCACAGTGTTCAGGGCCGACCGTAGATATGCCTCGAATACTATTTTCGTGATCTTCGATACCAATTCGTAACCGGCCTTTAATTCTAAGTTAGCACGATTTACTGTTGCCTCGTTAAAAATCTTGCCGAAAAATCTATTTGGGACAAAATCGATTCAAGGAAAAAAGAGTGCAGCGCGTGCTTTCAGGCCTAAAGATTATATCGTACTTTGATGATCACCTGCAAGTGTTAGTTCAGAATTCAAATCAATAAAAGGAAATGAATGAGGTTGTACTTTAACAGTTTTATCGCTTCAAGTGAGCTATGTTCCAGTTGTTCGGTAGTTGCTCACCATTCATTGTTCCGATTTTGTACGATCCCTTACCGGTGATCTCGATAATTTGATAAGGGCCTTCACAGTTTGGACCCAACTCCCCTTCGTTCTGATTTTGGGTATTTAGCGTGACCTTTCTTAACACCAAGTCCCCGATATTGAAATGTCGAAGGTTGGCCCTTCGATTGTAATATCTCTCGATCCGCTGTTTTTCGGCGGCCAACCAGACAAGGGCTGCTTCACACCTTTCGTCTAATAGAACTAGGATCGTATTCATAGCCTCACCGTTTGATTCCTTGGTTGCATATCAGAACTTGAGACTTGGTTCTCCGACTTCTACCGGTATCAGAGCTTCGGCGCCGCAAACTAGTGAGAATGGGGTGGCCCCATTACTGGACTTTGATGTAGTACGGTATGCCCATAAGACTTCGGGCAGGATTTTCTTCCATTTTCCTTTGGCGTTCAACCTCTCTTTGAGGTTTTGGAGTATGGTTTTGTTGGTCGATTCTGCTTGTCCGTTCCCACTAGGGTGGTAGGGTGTCGATAGGATCCTTTTGATCTTATGATCTTCGAGAAACTTGCTTACTTTGTTGTCGATGAATTATTTCCTGTTGTCACATACGATCTCAGCCGGCATTCTGAACCGGCATATGATGTGGTCCCAAATGAAATTATGAATTCTTTCTCCTTGATCTTTTTGTATGCCTGGGCTTCGACCCACTTAGAAAAATAGTCAGTCATAAATAATATAAATTAAGCCTTACCGGGTGCCCATGGAAGGGGGCCAATGATATCCATTCCCCACTTCATGAACGACCATGGTGACAAAACCGAATGCAGCAGCTCTCCGGGCTGATGAATCATCGGAGCGTGTCTTTGACATTCATCACATTTTTGTACGAACTCTTTCGCGTCTGTTTCCATATCATTCCAGTAGTAGCCGGCTCTGATTATTTTTCGAACCAATGATTCGGTGCCTGGATGATTTCCACATGTGCCTTCGTGGATTTCCCTCAAAACGTACTCGGTATCCCTTAGTCCTAGACATATCGTGAGTGGGCCATCGAATGTTCTTCTGAACAGGGTTCCGTCTTCGGACAGGCTAAACCAGGCTGCCTTTGTATGCAGGGCCCTCGATTTTTTTGTATCCGAGGGAAGTTTTCCGGTCTTCAGATATTCTATATATTTATTTCTCCAATCCCAAGTTAGGCTCGTTGAGTTAATCTCGGCATGGCCTTCCTACACTACCGACCTCATAAGTTGTATGACTGCCCCGGAGTTAAGCTCGTCGTCCTCGACCGATGATCCTAAGTTAGTATGGGCATTGGCCTCACTGTTTTGATCCCGAGGTACATGTTGCAAAGTCCATTCTTTGAACCGATGTAATATTACATGCAACTTATCTAGGTACCTTTGCATTCGTTCTTCTCTGACCTCGAACATCCTATTAACTTGATTCACAACGGGGAGGGAGTCGCACTTGGCTTCGATCCCCAAGCTTTTGGCTAGTTCGAGACCTGCAATCATCGCCTCATATTCGGCCTCGTTGTTAGTCAATTTCACAGTCCTAAGAGATTATCTAACTACATTGCCTGTTGGTAGCATCAATATGATGCCAAGTTCGGACCCTTTTGCGTTCGAAGCGCCGTCCGTAAAGAGGGTCCAGATCCCCGAGGAGATCTATGAGTTGATTAATAACTCTCTTTCGACCTCGGGTATTAGGGCCGGCGTAAAGTCGGCCACAAAGTCTGCCAAAATTTGAGATTTAATGGCGGTCCGGAGTCGATATTCAATATCGTACCCACTGATTTCCACGGCCCATTTGGCCAACCGGTCTGAGAGCTTAGGCTTATGCATAACATTCCTCAACGAGTAAGTAGTCACGACACATATGGGGTGACACTGGAAGTATGGTTTTAGCTTTCTAGAGGCGCTTAGCAAAGCGAGCGCCAGGTTTTCTAAGTGAGGGTACCTAGTTTCTAATAAATTGGAAATTGCGTACCTTGCTCTTCCCGGACCAGGACTCCACTTACCGCTATCTCTGATACTGCCAAGTATAATTATAGTTATTCATTTGTCTTCGGTGTGTGAAGCAGTGGTGGGCTCGATAGATACCTCTTGAGTTCCTCCAAGGCCCGTTGGCACTCCGGGGTTCATGAGAAGTTATTCTTTTTCTTCAATAGTGTGAAGAACCGGTGGCTCTTGTCGGAGGACCTCGAGATGAATCGCCTCAGGGCGGCGATGCATCCGGTTAATCTTTGCACGAACTTCACATTGTCCACAACCGTGATATCTTCGATGGCTTTGATCTTGTCGAGGTTGATCTCGATTCCTCGATTTGATACCATGAACCCGAGGAATTTACTTGATCCAACTCCAAACGCACATTTCTCCGGGTTCAGTTTCATATTGTATTTCTTCATTATGCTGAAGGTTTCCTGTAAATGTTTTAAATGGTCCTCTACTCGCAGAGACTTAACCAATATATCGTCAATGTAAACCTCCATTGATTTTCCTATTTGTTCCTCGAACATCCGGTTTACTAGGCATTGGTAAGTGGCACCAACGTTTTTTAATCTGAATGGCATCACTTTATAGCAGTATGTGCCGTACTTAGTGATGAAGGAGGTTTTTTCATGATCATCCGGGTTCATCCGTATTTGGTTGTACCCGAAGTAGGCATCGATAAAATTGAGGATCTCGTGGTCGGTCGTGGCATCGATCATGCAATCGATGTTGGGAAAAGGGAAGGAATCCTTGGGACATGCCTTATTCAAATCCTTATAGTCTACACACATTCTTAATTTATTCCCTTTTTTAGGGACTACCACTATATTTTCTAACCAATAAGGGTATTTGACCTCCCGAATGGACCCTATTTTAAGGAGTTTAGATACCTCGTCCTTGATGAAAGCATGTTTGACTTGGACTTGGCCTCCTCTTCTGCTTGACCGGATGGAACTTCGGGTCCAGGCTCAGTTTGTGAGTGGTTATCTCTAGCGGGATCCCTATCATATCAAGGTGGGACCAAGCGAAATAATCTTCATTAGCTATAAGAAATTGAATGAGTTTTTTCCTGAGCTCGGGGCTTAACCCCGTGCCCAGGTATACCTTTCGATCGGGCAAGTGTTCACTCAATGCGATCTGTTCCAGTTCCTCGACCGTTGATTTTGTAGCGTCAGAGTCATCGGGGGCTATGAAAGATCTGGGGACCCCATAATCATCGTCTTCATCAGTCCCCTGTTTCTCTGGTCGAGTCGGGGCTGGTGTCGGTAATTGCTATTTAGCTTCTTGCTTTGTGACCGAACCTAGACCCTTTGTCGTTGTAAGTGCGGATATCAGAATCTCCTCTTCGACCCCAAACATCTCATTTGTGGCTGGTTGCTCTACGTAGATTGTTTTAATCCCACCTGGTGTTGGGAAATTTAACACTTGGTGCAGAGTCGAGGGCACTACCCTCATGTTGTGGATCCATGGCCTCCCGAACAAAGCGTTGTACCTCGTGTCTTCTTTGATCATATAAAACTTAGCTTCCTGGATGGTCTCGGCGGTGTTCACCGGTAATGTTATCTCCCCCTTAGTGGTTCACATGACATGTTGAATCCATTTAGTACTCGAACTGCAGGCACGATTTGATCTTCTAGACCAAGCTGCTCCACCACCCTTAAGCGGATGATGTTGGCCGAGCTACCTAGATCAATTAACACACGCTTAACTCAAAATTTATTTACGAGTACAGATATTACCAGTGTATCATTGTGGGGCTGCACGATCCCTTCTGCGTCCCCGTCGTTGAAAGACAAGGTCTCTTCCGGTATGTAATCTCGAGTCCGTTTTTCCCTCGTGATGGACACTTTGTTGCGCTTTAACATCGGCCCCTGGGGGACATCGACCCCACCGATGATCATGTTAATGACGTGTTGATATTTTTCTTGTTCGGTCTGTTTGTTAGAATCCCTATTTCTGAAATGATTCTTGACTCGGTCGCTCAGGAATTCTCAAAGATGGACGTTGTTGAATAGTCGGGCTACTTCCTCTCTCAACCGTCAGCAATCCTCCGTTCTGTGGCCGTGAGTGCCGTGATATTTACACATCTGGTTAGGATCCCTTTGGGTTGGATCTGATTGTAGAGGTCGAGCCCATTTGGTGTCTTTGATGCGTATGATAGCTGATACAATAGTGGCAGCATCGACGTTAAAGTTGTATTCCGATAACCTCAGTGCTTCTTTAAGACCGATGGGCCTGTCGAAGTTTTTTTTGCTCATGAGTCCCCGGTTGCTCTGACCTCGATCACTTCTCCTTTCATTTCTCATAGTGTTTCGCCCGAACACACTGCTTCTTCGGTCTCTATTATACAGCTGATACCGATCCCTGTTTGATCTCGGTTCACGATCGATGTCTCTCTTGACTCTGTCGATGGTTCTAATGGGATAAACGGACCCCGAAGGGGCCACGAGTTGATCATCTTCGACTCTGATTTTCGATTGATACCGGTTATGCACATCGGCCCAAGTAACGGCCGGATATTCTATCAGGTTTTATTTTAACTGCTGTGAAGCCACCGATCCTCGAACATTGTGCCCTTGAGTGAAAGCCTGAACGGCCCAATCATCAGCGACCGATGGCAGGTCCATTCATTCCATTTGAAACCGGGACATGAACTCTCTGAGCATCTCGTTATCCTTTTGTTTTACTTTGAAAAGGTCTGATTTCCTTGTTTTGACCTTGATGGCCCCGGCGTGTGCTTTCATGAAAGAATCCGCAAGCATAGAAAATGATTCAATAAAATTAGGAGGTAAGTTATGATACCATATCATAGCTCCTTTTGACAGGGTCTCTTCGAACTTCTTCAACAGGACAGACTCGATCGCATCATCCTCCAAGTCGTTCCCTTTGATGGTACATGTGTAAGAGGTTACATGCTCATTTGGGTCGGTCGTTCCGTTATACATAGCAATCTCGGGCATGCGAAATTTCATAGGGATCAGCTTTGGAGCCGCACTTGGAGGAAAAGGTTTTTGCACGAACTTCTTGAAATTCAGGCCTTTCAGTATCGGCGGTGCTCCTGGGATTTGGTCCACCTTGGAATTGTAGGTTTTCACCTTTTATTTATTAGCTTCGATTTTCTTCTCCCATGACTCTACCCATTTTGTCTGTTCCTCGAGCATCTTTATGATCTTGGGGTTAGTCCTCGATTCATTTTCATTTGACCTCTATGCGACCGGTTCATCTCTGCGGATGACTTCCCGGGTGGATCGGGGTTCAACTCTGCTTGGTGCGCGGCTTTGGTTCTATAACTGAGCTATCGCCGCCTGTTGAGCCGGCAACATTTTGAATATTACCCTTAAACTGATCCCGTCTCCACCAACGTTTTTTGTATTTTGAGCCGCCGATCGGGCTCCACCACGGACGCTATTCTCGGGGTTGGTAGGCAGATTTTTATTGATAGCCACACATGAATTAACATCAATTGGGTCTGCGACCGGAATTCCGATGGATCAACGGGCGATACTTCGTCACCGGGTGCTATGTTGTTATTTTCACTGTGATGACCGGACTCGTTGTCAACATGTAGGGGTGTTGATTGAGAGTTCGACATTTTAAGTTTAAACCTGAAATTAGAGACATTTCAAAGAACAAGTGTAAAGTAGTGTGTGTTATGGAGATTTGTATCAAATAATCACTATTATCTTTAGCCCCACGGTGGGCGCCAAACTGTTTACCCTCAAAATCGAATAACAATTGAATTTGTAAGTGGTTTTAAGGATATGTGGATTAACTTGACACATAACGATAAATTAGACTGCAATTGAAATAAATAATGATAAAGTAAATGCAAACCACACGAATTGAACAACCTTAGCCTTGGAAGATTAATCACCCTCGAGCCAGTACGTTTCGATCGGTGGCAGGACACAAAAGAACAAGAGCTTAAAGAAAAATAATAATGATGTATACTTTGGAATGCGTGTTATAATGTCCTCAATGAATTATCAGATCCCCCTTTATATAGTAGAGGAGTCCTACTTTAGGTACAATCCTATAAAAGGTAAAAATCCCTTGATTTGCTGATTGCCGGTTCCTCACAGATACGCGCCGAGATTCCCGCCGCAACATCTGCCCGGTTACGGATATTTCGGTCTTCCGTTGGTTATGCTAATAATGTTTCTCCGAGCTAGTTCGGAGCTAGGGTCAACTCCGGGGTCTCGAAATCAATGTTCTCGAAGGCAGGTGTCCTGACCCCGAGTTCTAGGCCGGTGTGACTCGGGGCCGATTTTCAGTCTTGTATTGTCATGTTCCGAGCCTGTCCTTTCATGTCGTAAGCGAACTTGATATCGATCATATACAAAGCTAAAGATGTGTGTAATGTACCAAAATATCCTTGAATCTCGTGGTATTAAATGTTACGTGGAAAGAAGTTGGAGTTAAAGAGTTACTATTAGATAGAAAAAAAAAGATTTTCTTTTTTAAACAGACTAAATAAGAAAGTAAGACACATAAATTGGAACATGAACAGTAATGTTTTTCAAGTATAAAAATGAGATATTCATTTTTAAACATATTTAAAAAACAATAAAAAGTTTCATAAAATTTCATCTTTACTTCTTTTTGTTTTGTAAAGATTCAAAAGTTAGGAAAGCCAAATTCGAGGAGATTGAAAGATTGATTGGGGAAGAACATGTAGTACCCCAGTCGTTAAGTACACGACTTTTTGAGTCTTCGGTCTTCATCACATGATGAGCCACACATTTAGGAAAAGATGCATATGTTTTTGGTTCTACTTTAGCGGTGTAGGCATGATTTTTCTTAACCAAAAATATCACAACTTATTGAAATAGACAAATGAATAAATTATTTATAATGATAAGCGATTGTCATTTTTCATATGCATCCCATTATTTTTATTTTTTTTATAAATATCTAGTAAAAATTTTAACGAAGCGGTGCCCTGTGACACTGCATGGTACAAGGTGCATATATTACAGCAAGAGACTTTCTTCTTCTCCCCCTGTCGATATGGGAGCATCCTTATCTTTTCCTTTGTACTATTTGTAGTTGATAAAGAATAAGCTCTAGAAGAGGATAGGTCGATGGTAGGGAAGGCTAGCACACATCGTTTCTCTAAGAATAAGTGAGTTTCACGATGAATCCACATGTTACAACTTCCCTACCAATTCGGTCGATCCAGAATGGATCGGCTAAACATTCCATTAGGGAGCCTGGTCTTGACTCTTCTGTGTGGTATTCATTCTTATTTGGCTCTTGGAATCACATCCAGCAGTAGTTGGAAAAGCTCGCAAATTCCAACTACTTCACCTACTTCATTATTGCCCCCAACCATTTCTCGTACCTCCCTTGAAACATAATGATTTCATATTTTTTCATCGATAGGTAATTTCTCTCCGTTTGTTTCTGATTCCCTCATCCAATCTTGTTCGACAGGCCCTGCCTTTACTTGTCCTCAGACAGCCAGCCCTCACCAGACTGTTGGCATTACTAATTGCTCCGCCGCGAAGTAAGCTTTGTGATAGTATATAAAAATTCACCACCTATTTTAACTTTTCTTGAGAAAACTAGATGTTTGGTTAAAGGAAGAATCTATATTATATTAAAAGCATGAAGACCCTTGGCGAAATGTCGTTCGCCTTTTTTATCCTTGAAAAATAGATTTCACATAGGACAAAATTATCATTTATTTATTTTTCCTAATTTTTAGAATTTTAAAATTAACTAAAATTCTACTTATTAAATCTTTTCTTATTTAAATTATGTAAAAAATTATAATATTTAGGACTTTAAAATCAATTAAATTGTATTACCTTATATAAAAAAATTTCCTTGCTCGAATTAGGTAACACAACTATAATTCCTTCTGTATTATTATTCCTAATATTTAGGTCTATTAAATTAATTAATTTTTTATTAATTACTTTCTAACTATATGACTTTAAATTAATAAGATTATTATTATTATAAAGAAGGATATGATAGTAAGAAACGTCAAAACGATTATAAAATTTCAAGGCCAAGAGAAGAGAGATTTTCGCAAAGTTCTAAGGAAACAAAATAATGCCGTGTGTTTTCTTTCTTTTCCTGTTTTGTCTAAAACAAAAATACTATTTAGAAGTAAGAAACCACAAGGTGGTTTTTACCAAAAATAAACAAAACGTTCCCATTAGATTTTACGTAAGGATGTCAATGGTTTTCGAAAACGAACCTTTCAAACCGATTACTGGATTTTTCTTAATAAGATCGTAGGTTTGATTTAAATCTACACCATACCGAATAATTAGAATAATTTTTTATTTTAAAATAATATCAAAAAGTACTGAACCGAACCGAATAAATTTATATGTATATATTATATGGATCTATCTATATCTCTACTATATTAAAAGCACGAAGGTCCTTAGCGAAATATCGTTATTCTTTTTTACCCTTTAAAAATAGAAGTTCACATTAAACAAAATAGTAATTTAAGTTATTTTCCTAATATTTAGGATTTGAAATCAACTAAAATACCCTAATAATTAGAGCTTTGAAATTAAAAAAAATTACAAATCTGCGTAAACTAATATTTTTTGAATTCTGAAGTCCGTTATGAACATGCCACTTTGACATTCCATATATAAAATTTCGATCATTTAAATCCACAACATAATAAGGAAAATAGGCTTTCAATTACTTTTCATCCACGTCACAGTTCCTATTCCTATCATTTTATTGGCAATTTTATTAAGTATTCAATTTAATATATGGTGAAGCTAGCGTCATAAATAAATAACACTTCTAACGTGAAAAGTCATAAATTGATTTAATTGTTTCCTTATATTCATTTGTTATTGGTAAGAGATAGAGTTTTGGTGGAAAATAAAATCCTATTAGGGTTATAAAAGTGCACCTGTCTATAGAAAAATTTCACCAATGTACGGGAAAAAAAAACTCCTTAAGACCATGCTCGATAGTTTTCAAATTCTATTCTTTTTAAATTATACAGTCTTTGATAATTTACATAGGTTAAGGTTGCATATGGTTGATTGATGTGCAATTAATGATCTAATTATTTTCTTATTTTTTCCATAGATTTGTTGATTCATGACACAGTAATTCATGCCACATATTGTTTTGCTTCGTGCTGATGAAGGCACAATAAGGTTAGAGCTTTCTGATTTTAATCTTCGGAGACTATTAATATACATATCTTTATTGGTACATCTTTATTGATATATACAAACAACTTAATGCGTAATGCATAAGGCCAATCAATGAAGTTGATCGTCCAAAGCAACTTCAAAATATTTACCATCGATTATTAAACTCCCTACTTATAATAATCTTAACATATAAGTATATATAAACAAAGTTAATATACTACCAAGGATAATATTAGTTGTGGTAGATCCCTAATAGAGAAGATTAGTTTTCCTCCACTCTCTTTTCTCTAATATTGCAGAGACGAACCAACATTTTGGCTAAAAGAAATTGTGGAATATGGTTTCTCAAATTTTATTATGGATCATCTTTCTCAGGTATTACTACACGCTAACTTCTTTTTATAATATAAGTAAAACTTGAAAGACTTGTATTGACCTTTAATGAGATAGTTTTCTTCTTCTTCATTCAGTTGGATATTTTGGGTATATAATATAATTTTCTAACTCATAAAATATAAATTACACAGTATGTAGAGTTGGCAAGTTGCTTCGTTCATGATTAATATTTATAATTCTTTTTTTCTTTAAAAAAAATAATTCTATAACTTCTTAGAAAGAAAAGAAAAGGCTAAGCAAAGGTGTTTTTGATTATTCAGTTGTTAGTAAGCAGTTCATTATATTTTTCGCGGGTTTTACAAAGAAATAGAAAACCATAGCGGCAATCTCAAAGGAACACCTCTATTTATATTCTTCAAGTTGAGTTTTGTCATATCATGTGAACTTATTTTGTTTACTGCTTTTGACATTCTAAAGTATGATAATATGATATGAATTCGGTTTTCAGACTTTTATTTGCGATGCAATACTAATTTACTTTGGATAATGTCAGTTATTATAAGGAAATCCTAGACTAAAATTGTTAACGATTTCTATGTAATTACTATAATTCCAAATATTAATAAATATTAAATAAATACATCATCTTGAAGATATTTAATTTATCTACTATGTCAATTAAGTATGTAATAACATTCAATTGCATTGTTTAAATAAATATTGTAAGTATTTTGATGCAATAACGCTTTATGTTATCATATTTTATTCTTCTTGTACATTTTTTATTTATTAATGCGATACACATGTGTAACGCACGTAAACTAAAACTAGTAAAGGCAAAAAAAGCGAGTAATAAAGTAAAAGGTAATTTTCAGTTTGCTTAGCAAACTGTTGAACGAGAGACCAGCCGGTACACTTTAAATTAGAAAAATTATACCCTTTGATTTTGAATTTTCTGACTGAACAATGACCAAGTTTTGAATTTTCAGATTTACTTTGAAGCTTTGAGGGAATCTGGCAGTTAATATCGTTAACAAGTCAAACAAACATTCTCAAACTTTATTCCATCACCAATTTGCTGAACACGAGAGACTAGAGCCTACAAAAAAGTACAACTTTCTTTAGTTTCTTATTAAACCCCTAGCTAATTATCACTATTACTATTATTAACTGTAGTCATCGTTAAAGTAGAAGTTGACACAAGCCCGGCGTCGAAGCCATGAAATTCAATAAGGGTGTTCAAAATATCAGTGAAATATATATGCAAGGGTGTTAAAAGTCTATTTTTTTAATTAATAACAAATAATATTTTATCTTATATGTAGTATAATTTTCAGCAAATGGTATTCAATTGACCACCCTTGGGCCAACATAACTTCGAGCCAGACAAACCAATTAATTATATCGAGTTATCATAAAGAATTTCTATGCTATCAATGTGACAAATTATAGTAAGTTATTATCCTAGTTTACGGGTTAATATACGGGAATGTAACTATTCCAACTCTATCGATTCTAAATTTTGAATCATTCTTTTGCATTGATCACTATGCATATATCTGTTAATTAAGGGGTACAATGTACTACAGCAAAAAGCCTCTAATATCGAGTTTAACAACCTTATTGGTGGCAAAATGGATAAAAAAAAATAATTATTCATCCATATTATTTACTAAAGAATAAGTTGGATAATTGACTTTTTAATTGGTCAAACATAGATAAAATCCATATTATCCACTTCAAATTTGAGAGACTAGAAATCCTCTTTTGATGTAGGTTGAAGGGAGCGTTTTTGTTCTTCTTTTAATGAGCCTTACATACTGCGGATCCATATTAATCAAGTCCCACACCGAATTAAAAACCAAAAATAGATCTTCAACCTATCTTTTTATTGAGAAAAATAATTAATTGAAGAATATGAAGGGAAGAAGTGAAGAACTAATTAAGGATTAATACTCCCTTTTGGCCATAAAATTTGACTTCATTTTTTCAAAAAAAATTGAAATCATTGTTTGTTCATGAAATATAATCATGTTTTGGAAAAAAAAAGAAACTTTAAAAATTTTTAAGTTCCAAAAAGCTGGTTTAAGGTAGTTTTTGGGTGAAATTTTTTTCTTCCACTTATAAAACTTTAATTTTTTTTCAAAATAAAATATATGTCCAAACACAACTTCTAACTTTCAAATATTATTTTCAATAACTTAAAGGGCCCTTCAAGTTTCCTACTTTAGTGGAGTAATGATGTTCCACTTTATGAAGCTATTTAATGTCTGAAGCTCATGAGCTTGTCTAGTGTCCACCAAACATCTTTATATAACCCTTTTCAACCCTACTATAACTATACTATTCACTTCTCTCTTCCTTTGGTTAATTGGCTCTCATGGAAATTAAAGCAGTCCCACTTTTTTCATGGGGTTCTGTGTCTCTTTTTGTCTATATATATGAGCTTTTAATTCAAAATGATTATTATAGTAAATTGGCAATTAATCCCATTTGGATCAATTAAAGCATGGTTTAAAGCAAGCCACTAACCATTACCTTGAGAGGCAAGATCTAAAAATTAAATCAGTACGTAATTGCATGTTATCATAAGTGCGCTATTCTTCTTACTCTCAACTCTTAACTAAGTAACTAACCAATATTACTGTCACGATCCAATTTCACCTATAGATCGTGATGGCGCCCAACATTACAGCTAGGCAAGCCAACTAATAAATCAATTGTACATTAGTTAAACTTTTATTCCAAGAAAATAATAAAATACCAACTTCTACCAATGTATGTACCAAGACCCGATGTCACAAGTGCATGAGCATCTAGTAGATTATACAAAACTCTAAATACTGTCTGAAATGAAATAGACAGAATATAAATATAAGAAGAGACACTGGTAGCTGCAGAACGGCTCAGAAAGGCAGCTCACCACTATGCCTCAGGATGACGTGGGTATGTGATAATAGGTCCTCCACTAATACCTGTCTCAGATCCTGCACGAAAAGTGCAGCAAGTGTAGTATGAGTACGTAAACAACGTGTACCCAGTAAGTATCAAACCTAATCTCGAAGTGGTAGAGACGAGATGGCCGACTTTGACACTCACTATGGGTCAATAATAATTGAAATAAAACTAGGATATTTAAATCAGTATGATTTACAGAATTTACAATAATTTATTTACTCAGCGGAAACAATCAAATTCCTTCAAATGTAACAATTCTCAATATATTAATTAAATTCCTTCAATTCAAATAAATTCTAATTTATCAATTAAATCTCATTTACAGGAGTAACAATTAATTCCTAAACAAGCAAGAATAATAATTCATTAAATTCCAAGGATTTTTTAATTTATTAATTAGCTTCACAAGCTGAAATAAATTATTAAAGTATCGTGTAGTTATTATTATTAAGCACGATTTCTGCCGAGGACGTACGACCCAATCCAGAGTGTCGTGTACACTGCCGAGGGACGTGCGGCGCGATCCATAGATGCATCTATCCTGCCGAGGCGTTCGGCCCGCTCCATAAGAAAGGAGGATATTTTCTTATGTGCCTCCGGAAGGAAAGTATATTTATTATAAGGTAAATTCGGGAGGAGAACAATTTCTTTTAATAATTAAATGATTTAAACAGACAATCAAGCCTATGAGATTTTCATCCTTTAATATCTTTATCTAACAATTCACAATATATTCATATAGATATCAATTAATATAAATAAATCAAAGAATACAATTTACACAAGTAAGGCATGCTTTGAGTACTAAACTACCCGAACTTTAGCATTAATAGTAGCTACGCACAGATTCTCGTCACCTCTTGCGTATGTAGCCCTCCCTCCCCCCTCTCCCCCACAATTAGCAACAATTATTTAATTTTAATCACCTATGAGGTAATTTCCCCCTCACAAGATTAGACAAGAGACTTACCTCGTCTTGCTCCAATTTAATCCACTATAAGACCTTTTTCACGATTATCCCACTCCGTCTGGCTCGAATCTATCTAAAATAATTCGATACAATCACTAAATATTATAGGAATTAATTCTATAAGAAAATACTACATTTTTAAGAAAAGATCCCCCAATTAATTAAAATTTTGCCCGCGGGGCCCACATCTCGGAATTCGGTGAAAGTTATGAAATTCGACAACCCATTCAATTACGAGTCCAACCATACTAGTTTCACTCAAATCCGACTCCGAATCGATACCGAAATCTCAAAATTTCGTTTCTATGAGATTTCTAAACTTTTCCAAATTTCAATCTCAAAACACTAATTAAATTGTGAAAACAATGATATACTTGTATATGTAGACCAAATCCGAGTTAGAATCACTTACCCCAATATTTTTTCCTTGAAAATCTGCCAAAAGTCGTCTCTGCTCAAGCTCAAGTTCGTCAAAAATGACAAATGGGACGAATGCCCTCTTTTTATAAAACTGCCCAGCAGCCTTCGGAACTGGTCCTCGAACTGGCCCTCGATCGCGGCTTCCATCACAGGCTCGAGCCTGGACCTCGGTCATGGCCTCGATCAGGGCATCGAGGTTGGGCCTTCGATCATAGCCTCAATCATGGCATCGAGCTTGAGCTTCGATTGTGACCCTCGATCTTGGATCTCGATCCTGGCCCTCGAGCCTTGCCTTCGATCATGGCCCTCGAGCTGGACCTTCGATCATGGCTCTCGAGTTGGACCTTCGATCATGGACCTCGAGTTGGACCTTCGATCATGGCTTCGATACACTAGCTCGAGCCTGTACCTCGTCAACCCTGGGCTCGATACCTGGGCTTGATATCTGGCTCGATATCTGGGCTCGATATCTGGGATCGATCACAGCCCAGAATGTCTAACAGAAGAGGAAATATTGCAGTAGCTTTTTAACTCAAATTTTTGATCCGTTAACCATCTAAAACTCACCCGAGACCCTCGGGACCTCAACCAAATATACCAACAAATCCTAAAACATCATACGAACTTAGTCGAACCTCTAAATCACATCAAACAACGCTAAAACCATGAATCATACCCTAATTCAAGCTTAATGAAACTAAGAGTTTTCAACTTCTACATTCAATGTCGGAACCTATCAAATTAACTCCGATTGACCTCAAATTTTACACACAAGTTATAAATTATATAACGGAGCTATAAAAAGTTTCGGAACTGGATTCTGACTCCGGTATCAAAAAGTCAACTCATCGGTCAAACTTCCAAACTTAAATTCTTGTTTTTAGCCATTTCATGCCTAATTTAACTACGGACTTCCAAATAAAATTCCGAACACGCTCCTAAGTCCAAAATCACCATACGGAGCTGTTGGAATCATCAAAATTCTATTTCGGGGTCGTTTTCATAAAAATATTGACCGAAGTCAAACTTAGCATTTTAAGGCCAACTTAAGGAACCAAGTGTTCTGGTTTCACCCCAAACACTTCCAAATCCCGAACCAACCATCCCTGCAAGTCATAAATCATTACAAGCACCTAAGGAAAGTTTTATTTTAGGGAACGGGGTTCTAAAAGTTAAAATGCCCGGTTGGGTCATTACAATTATATTTAGTGGTGGATCTACAGTTTAGGTTGAGGAGTCACCGGCATCCAAAGCTATGTATACTTATAAATATGTTCAAGAAATAGTCAGATATTAGTATAAATTTTCATACCAATTTTTGTGAGCAGTAACAAATTTATATTGAATGTCATAATGTCCCACAACTGCCGAATCATGAGTCCTCCTCTGATTACGATTTACAAAATTTGTAAGATTTATTTCCCTTCCCGTTGCTACTGAGAAGCAAGAAAATGTGAATATTCATCATTCAATGATTCTTTGGTAAATACTTACATAACTCTTACTTTGACCATTATAACATATAGGAATGTGGTTTTAGGGGAGTGATTGGCCTCAATTTGCCCTTTTTTTTTTTACTTAACTTGATAAGATATACTCGTTCAGTTTCAATTTATGTAGTGTTTCATACGACACATAATATAAGGAGGGAAAAAAAGAGAGAAAACTTTTAAACTTGTGCTTTAAAGATGCAATAACATATTAACATGTATGTGGCTATAGAATTATATTATTATTAAGAATAAAATAAAAAGTTTAAAGTTTTTATTCTCTTGAATATAAAAATTAGGCTCTTTTTGCAATAAACCGACAAGGAAATTAAAGAGAGAATATAAAATGAAACAATGGTAGGATCAATAATAATGTATTATTTTAGATCGTCCAATTACAAAATTAAGTTTATATACTACTTAATACGTAAGAGAATCTAGCATTATTAGCCAACGTGAAAGACCATGATTATAGTTCTTTACTATCTTAAGAGTTAAGTCCTAACATTCTGCTGCCCTAGCTTCAAATGAAATAATAACGAAAGTGAGAATAGTTTCTAGAAAGTTATATAGTTACAACTTAGACTTTTTTAAAGTAGTGATTCAAACACTTTTGTAGAAGCAAACATGCTACCCCATGCACTTGTACATGTCTTGTTGTATAATTATTAGGCAATGAAGCACTCCAAGAACCCGTTTGGACATAGATTTTGGCTATTTTTTTTAAAAAATAAAAATTAAAAATATTGTATGTTTATGGAATTTGATCAGTTTTATATTTTGGGTAAAACAAAATTTTGTCCACTCAGAAATTTTCAACTTTTTTCAAGTAACACGCATATCTAAGAGCCCGTTTGGATTGACTTATTTTAAGTGTTTTTAAGCCAAAATACCTTTTAAGTCAACTTTAGCTTCCAAAAATTATTTTTCAACACAATTTCAGAAACTTTTTTTTCAAGTTTCAACCAAATCTATGTGCAAACGCTAGCTAATTAGGCTTTTATTTTTATTTTTTATTAGAACCTTCTGGTCAAATGTGTTACTTTTTTCACTTTAAGAGTTATTTCCAGAAGTTATAGGCAGTAGTCTAATTTGTCCAGTCCACTTATCTCTTAACTGCGACTAGGATTCAAATTTTCAGCAAAGGCTTTTATTATTCTCAAGAAATTGGAAATTAGCATAATTATCAACAACATTCTATTCAAATTCAATGATTTTTAGCAAGAGAAATGTATAAAAGCTTTCGCCACCTTGGCACCTAAGTACGTAGCCTAGCTACTGAAAGTATAAAAACTTTTGCACTGCAGGTCGATATCAGAACTATTATGAATATATATCGGGTTAGGGACAAGCCATATATCATACCAAATTAAAACAAGAGCAATAACATACAACATAAGTATATGATCTCTCTCTGTATAAAAGTCAAATTTTTTATGAAACTAATTTTTATACTACGTTATAATATCTGTTTTCTATAATAGCATTTCGCTATAACAATCAAAAAAATTCGAAAAAAACGAGGTTGTTATAAAGAAGTTTGATTGTACACAAATGAAGTCTTAAGGAAACCAAATACAAGTGTACTAAAATTAACCAAATACAAGTGTACTAAAATTTAAATGATTGTTGTTTTCCAAGCTAAAAACCACAAGTAAACAGATAGGATATGACATTCCTCTGATTTACACTCTCTTGGTATCGCAATCAATTAATTTTCTAAAGACAAGAACGAATTGTAGGGGAAAAACTAATAACATCTAATTGTCGCTCATGCAGATAGATGTAATTAAATATTATTTACTAAACGAACACCTTGAAGACTACGTTAGCTGAATATTTCTGCTAAGCACAAATATTAACCAAAAAAATCATGCTTTAGTTAAGTGGTGTGGATTTGTTTTAATTCTCTTGTCAAGATTACTTGGGTTCACTGTCAACTGCGTCTACGAACAATAGCTTTATTAGCCTGGGCCGAACCATGGCCAATTCCAAAAGCATATTCTACTCGTTATTGTTGAAATAATAGCATGGGTTAGCCAATTTTCGGACTGATAATTGAAATATAGCCAGTATTTGCAAAGTCATTAAAAAATAGCCACTATTTTACTGCAACACGGACCGGTCCAGCATAATATACTGGAGATTGGTGCACCTTGTATGAATTTCCAGCATATTATGCTGGAACTCCAACACGCGAAAAGTTCCAGCATAACATACTGGAGATTGGAGCACATGTCTATGAACTTCCAGCATATTATGTTTGACCGGTATATTATACTGGAACTCTAATATAATATGCTGGAGTTCCAGTATAATATACTGGAACTCCAGCATAATTATACTGGAAATCCATTATATTATGCTGGAATATTTTTTGAATTTTGAACAGTGTTTTCGTTCAGATTTATCTTTACATGAAACGTGAAATATTATATTATCTTTATAATATAAAGATAATATAATATTTATTATATCTTTATATTATACTGGAATTTTTTTCGGATTTTGAACAATGTTTTCGTTCAAATTTATCTTTACATGAAATGTGGCTAAATTTCGATTACTTTTGAAACTGTGGCTATTTTTTAATTACCACTTGTTAATCTGGCTATTTTTAAAATTTTTCCGTTATTGTTCGGTATAAATGATACCGGGAAAAAAAACATAAATAGCCAGCCCATTAATCTTTACAACTCATCCTAGCCCTAAAAACTAGTTTACATTAAATGACCCTAAAATTGTCACGACCTGAAATTCCCACCGTCGGGACCGTGATGGAGCATAACATTTCACTTGCTAGGCAAGCCAACTTTAGAGAATTCATTAAACCAATTCTTATCCCATTCAGTAAATAACATCAAATTAACTAAGGTGAAATATAATGAGTGCAGAGTAATATAAAAACTGCATTAATTAATATCACCCGGATCTGGAGTCACAGTTCACGAGCATTCTAGAATTCACTACAAGTAATAGTCTGAGAGAAATACAACTGTTTGAATGAAAGAAATAGTAAAACAAAAAAGATAAACGGGGACTTCAAGGTCTGTGAACGCCGACAGATCTACCTTGAGTCTCCGGATAGCGGGTCCAACAGCTAAAGTCTCGATCAATCCGAGCCGGTACCAAAATCTGCATAGAAAGTGCAGAGTGCAATATCAGTACAACCGACCTTGTGTACAGGTAAGTGTCGAGCCTAACCTCGATGAAGTAGAGACGAGACTAAGGGAAGGCACCTACAAATCAACATGTACAGTTTAACAATGTATATACAAATAACAGTGACAGGAGATATCGGGAGGGGGAAACATAGGAAAATACGAGATAAAGAACTACAGCAAAATGATAACTGGAACAACCAATATATTATGAATCAACAGGAAAACATGAATACAGTAAAGGAAAAATGCATGGCATCACCCTTAGTGATTTTACTCTTAACCTCACCATAAAAATCAATAGAAATGGCACGGCATCACCCTTCGTGCATTAACTCTCATATCATGGCACGACATCGCCCTTCGTGCATTAACACTCACAATATAGCACAGCATCACCCATCGTGCTTTTACACTCATAATATGGCACGACATCACCCTTCGTGCATTAACACTCACATCATGGCACTGCATCACCCTTCATGCACTAACACTCACAAATATGGCACGGCATCACCCTTCGTGCATTAACACTCTCCCTTACCATAATGCAATACATAAATAATAACAGGGAGATAGAATAGCAAGTACAAGCCTTACTTCAACATTTAGTTCCACAATATCAATCTTAACTTTGAAATAAATTCTCAATTATCACCAGAAAATCCGTAAATATGATAAGAACGGTCAATTTAACAATATTAGTATAAACACGTAGCAATTAGGCATAGGAAAGAGACAATATAAGAAAAACGGGAGAAACAGGGAAAACATGTAAATTGACGGCGCATAAGTACTCGTCAGCTCACATATACGCCGCTCACATGAATTTCACATAACAAATAGTCTGGGTTCCTAATTCCCTCAAGTGAGGGTTAGACACAACACTTACCTTGCTCCGAAGGCCACTTAATACTCAATCACAACTTTTAATCCACCTCCAAACCACTCGTATCTATTAAAAAATGACTCAATAATATCAATTATTGCTAAAGAAATTAATTACATTGCATAAATTAAATTTCCCAAATTTTCCTCCAAAAAATAAAAAATTGACCTCGTACCCACTTGGTCAAAACTCGAGGTTCGGACCAAAATCTTTTTACCCATTCACCCCCGAGTCCGAATATATAATTGGTTTTGGAATCCGACCTCAAATTGAGGCCTAAACCCCCAAATTTCCGAAATTTCTAGTTTCTACCCTAACCCCTAATTCTACCATGAAACTCTAGATTTTAGGTTGATAATTCATAAAATGTAATGGGTAATTGAAAAATGATTTAGAATCACTTACCAACACTTTGGGGAAGAAAATAACTCTTGAAAATCGCCTCTAGTCCGTTTGATTTTTGAGAAAAATGAATTTATGGCTAAATCCCGTGTTTGGATTCTAAGTGTTGGGCGAGAGTGTGAATCACGTTCGCGAGGCCACTGTCGCATTCGCGAAGAGCAGAGCTGCCAAAACTTCGCGTTCGCGAGACCTTGCTCGTGTTCGTGATGGTTACTCCTCCCTGGCCTTTGCGTTCGCGAGACGATGCTCGCGTTCGCGAAGAAGAATCACTGACTCTCCCCCAGGTGTGCCTTACACTACACGTTCGTAAGGAGTTGGTCGCGTTCGCGAAGGGTAACGCCCCCATCGTTTCGCGTTCGCGACCAAGCCTTCGCGTCCGCGAAGAGAAAAATTCCAGCTGACCAGTTTACTCTTAGAGTTCGCGAGAGTACCTTCGCGAACGCGAAGACGGACATGCGAGAACACCAGAATCTGGAGAAAACCAGATTTTCCAAAGTCCAAACATCTTGTGGCCTATCCGAAACTCACCCGAGCCCTCGGGGCTCCAAACCAAACATGCGCACAAGTCTTAAAACATCATACGAACTTACTCGCGAAATCAAATCGCCAAAATAACACCTAAAACTATGAATTTAGCACCAAATCAAATAAAATTCTCAAGAACACTTTAAAATTCCTATCTTCTCAACTAGACGTCTGAATCACGTCAAATTAATTTCGTTTCTCACCAAATTTCACAGACAAGTCTTAAATAGTATAATAAACCTGTACCGGGCTCCAACACCAAAATACGGACTCGGTACTAACAATGCCAAACATCAATCAATTCTTAAAAATAATAGATTTTCAGACTTTTTATTTTCATCAAAAATTCATAACTCGAGTTGGGGACCTTCAAATTCGATTCCGGGCATACGCCCATGTCCCATAATTCAATACGGACCCATTGAGACCGTCAAAACATGGATCTGAACCCGTTTATCAAAAATATTGACCGAAGTCAACTAAAATCAACTTTTAAGGTAAAAATTCTTATTTTCATCAATTTTCAACATAAAAGTTTTCCAAAAATACGCCCGGACTGCGCAAGAAAATCAAGGAGGGTAGGAATGAGTTTTATAAGGATTAAGAGCGCATAATCGAGTTCTAAAACTGTAACGACCCGGCCAATCGTTCCGAGAGTTTTAGCCATGTTTCCCCATTCTTGCTTCTTTATGTGTTGTTCAGTGGTGTTGAGTTGTATCGAGTTGGTAGGTTTGGGTCCGGAGTAGTTTTGGAGTAAAATAAATACTTAGTCTCTTAGTTACAAAGTTAAGTTAGAAAAGTCAATCGGAAGTTGACTTATGAGTAAATAAATTCGGATGTGGATTTTTATGATTCGATTAGCTTCGTTGGGTGATTTTAGACTTAGGAGTGTGTCCGGAATACAATTTAGAGGTCCGTGGTAGAATTAGGCTTGAATTGGCGAAAATTGAAAGTTTAGAAGTTCTTAGGCTTGAATCTGAGGTTGATTTGGTGTTTTGGTGTTATTTTGGGTGTTCCGAAGGTTTGACTAAGTTTGGGTAGTGATATATGACTTGTTGGAATTATTGGTTGAGGTCCCGAGGGCCTCGGGTGAGTTTCGGATAGATTTGGATTGTGTTGTGCTCGTTTTGCTTATGTTTCGACACCGTTTCTTCAAGAATAAATGATATCATATTGAACCAATAAGCTCCGATTTCTTTTTTTATTGAAGTATTAGATCCGTATTGTAATTACGGACCCGTTTCAAAAAGAATCATCGAATTTGGACATCGTATGAGGATTTTATGGTCATTTTACTAAGAATTAGATTGCCAGCTTTTTCATATTAATTACGAAATTGCCACTGACGGTATATTTAAAAATCTGCACTATTTACAAATATTAAAACCTACATATCTCCTTCATTATAAGGTCAAATTGAGTGATTCAAAAGCCTAACTTGATTAGAATTTCACAAGGAATCCATTGGAGGTGTAAAAAGCGAATTTAGGGATCGTTTAGCATGAGAAACGAGGTAGAATAACTGGCAGAAAAATATATAAAACGAGAGTTTGTTCATTAGGTCATATTTTGAGTTAGGGAGCTCGGATTTGGGCGATTTTGGGGGCGATTTTCACCATAAGGATTGGAGTAAGTGTTCTCTACTTAGTTCTGATTATATTTCTTGAATCCGTCTTCGTTTTTAGGATTTGATTGATGATTTCAAAGTGAAATTGAGGGAGTTAGGGCTTGAGTTTTGTAGAGTTTAGGTAGGGATTTGAGGGACCAAACGGAGTCCAATTTTGATAAATTTTATATGGTTAGACTCGGGAGAGGACGAGGGTTCTATTGTGGAATTCTATTCGTTAGCCTATGTTGATGGTATTAATTTGATTATGGTTAGATTTGGAGCTTTTGAAAACCGAGTCGAGAGACGAGGGCATCCCGGAGTAAGATTTTACGATGTTAAGGTATGTAATAGTTTTAACTCTGGCTTTGAGGGTATAAACCCAGAGAATTTGATATCGTGTGACTGTTTGGAGGTGATACCCACGCTAAGTGACGGGCGTGTGGGTGTATACCTCGAGGGATTGAGACTTGGTCCGTCCCGTGAGGCCTCATGGCCATCATCTGTATTTACGTAGTTACTTGTTGTTGAACTTGGCTGCCTTCATATTAGAGATCATGCTTAGGCTTTATTCATGCTCACATTATTTGTACTGAGTCATAGAAATTATTGTACATGTTTACCTCAACCTCTATTATTTGCTAATATGCTGTGATACTTGATGTGAGTTGTGTTCCCTTATTTGTTGATGATGGTGAGGCTAGTGAGGTACATGATTGAGTGAGGCCGAGGGCCTGGTTGTGAGGATATTAATACCATAGCGCGTGAGTTGTCCGCGTAGCACGTGAGTTGACCGTGCGGGTCCAGGTATTGATACCATAGCGCGTGAGTTATCCGCGTAGCACGTGAGTTGATCGTGCAGATCCAGGTATTGATATGATGGCACGTGAGTTGTCAGTGCTTAGTGCTTGGGCTTTGGGAGCCCCTCCTGAGTCTGTACACACCCCCAGTGAGCGCAGAGTGTTGAGTGTTTTGAGTGTTGAGTGCTGAGTGCGAGTGATGAGTGATGGAGTGATACTGCTGTGAGGTTGTATTTATTTGTGTTATTGTTGCATTTATCTGTTAAACTTCTTTGTGGCATTTACTGAGTTATGAAATTTACCTGTTTATTTCTGTTTATTTTTAAATTATGAAAATAAATAATTGGACTGTTTTACTTAGCTCGTCACTACTGCTCAGTTCCTTAGTTATTTCTATTACTATTGAGTCGGTTGTACTCATACTACACCCTGCACTTTATGTTCAGATCCAGGTGAGTTAGAGCGTGTCGATCGTTGAGTTCAGGCCGGCTATCTGTGGAGATTGCAAAGTAGTTGCTAGCGTCCGCATGACCTTGTTACTCCTTTTGTCATTTCTTCTTTTGGACAGTTAGACAGTTTATATATCTTAGTTTATAGTTTTAGACGCTCGTGACTTAGTGACACCCCGATGTTTGGGGCTCGCTTCCGTATTTTTCTATATTATATTTAGAGTTGATTTAGTTTATGAAAAATTTAAATATTGAAATGTTTTATTAAATTCTTATAATCGGTTTAGTAGTAATATTTTGCAAAGTAGGTTTGCCTTATAATACGATAGGTGCCATCACGTCCATATTTAGATTTTGGGTTGTAACAAAAACATAAGATGACCTTTTAGGTCATCACAAAAATAGGTAGATTTACCAAATAGGAGCGTCGGATAAAAATCGCTGTATAACAAAAAATAGGCGAAAAGTTCGCTCCCTACAATTACGTGGATACTGAGTGGAAAGCAAATAAAAAAAGAAAACATTCCCTACATGTGACTAGTCGTGCGTGTGTATACCCATATGCAGGTGTGTCTAATTTTTTTATTATATGCAACATGTATTTCCCTTTACTTGTATAATTTGTGGATAATTTTTTTTACCTTGTGTATAAATGTGATAGATGAATATTTTAGATCTTGCATATTGATTATTCATTCATCATTGAATAATGAATGTATAGATGTATATAGCCATGTTTGTACGTGTACCATATATAATCCATGTGTAGATGTGTGTAAAATTGATATTATGTGCTATATGTGTTTTTCTTTGCATGTATAATTTATGGATAACTCTGTTTAATCCGTGTATAAATGCAATAATTGTATATTTATTCGAGCTTGCAGATTCAATATTCATTTGTCATTGAATAAAATGTGTAGTTGTATAACTCTGTTTGCACGTATAATGTGTGCAGTGTAAATTTTTTATATAAAAGCAGATTCATTACTGCTTTGTTTTATATGTATAAATTGCATATATTGAAAATAAATCGATTGATAAGACATAAAGCGTATCATTATATTTGACTACGAAGGAAGGAACTCGAAGTGAAAGGGCACCATCTTGTTGTGCAGCAGGAAAACAATCCCAAAAAAAGATAAATAAAATTATAACTAAAACTCAAGTACTAGCAACGCTACTTCATCTTCAAATTTCTCCGATTGATTAACAATCATTTAACCTTCGACTAAATTATCTTCTTGTTTCGCCCGTCCGTCATCCCACAACAGTGCGCTAGACCTTTTCCGTATATTGTTAATATCATAACCAACTTTTAGAAATAGAAATCTTCACTTTAATGGGAACATAAACCTTCACTTCAATAAGAGATATTGAGCAAACACGAGGGAATGAAGGGAGAGAGAAACCAAATTTTTTACTTCGCTAGACCAAAATAGAAAATAAACGAGACCTTTTTTGTTGGGTATCATATTCGTATATTTTCATATAGGTGCCTTATCCCCTATAATCCCTAAAATTAAGTGATTTCAAATTACAATCCCTCAGTTACGGCTAACTTGTCAACTAGCTTAACTAGCTAAAAAAAGTAAAAAGGATGTGTACGACGTTTAAAATGAGTTATAAAAATAAAATGGGTTTATTTAGAGTTTATAACTTATATGAGCTACTAGTTCAGTTAATTGTTCAATGATACAATCGAGCCGTTTTGAGCACTCATATTTAAAATGTACTAATTTTAGAGTACAAGCGTTGCGTGTGTACTTCATGTCAATGAGTAAAATATTTGCAAAAACTATACAAATATTATTAACATATGTAATTGAGTTATAAATAAAACTTAAAAAAATACAAGCTCTTGAAAATGATGGATATTGATAATATATAGCAAACTTAATAAAGAAAAAATTATGTACGTCACATAAAAGTATTCTAATGTCTTATCATAACTTTGGTATATAAGATGTGCATTTGCTTTAATGGCTTAAACATAACAGAATAATATGTTGACTCGTACTCAAATATATTTTGTATCAATATTATGTTCTTCATGGCCTTAAAATATATTCCATTTGCTCAAGTACATAATATAAATTTCATCTTATTCCTTAATGGAACTCAAACTGAAAAATCTAAAAAATAAAAAAATACTCCATATTAGTAGGTTTAACTCTCATACGAAGAATTTAATTAGATGGGTATTGTTTAAACCCAACTAAATGTGTTTCTAGAAAAAATAATTATCATAAAAACTAAGGTATAAAATCAATATTTATTATTATCTTAACCAACGTGAAAGTATCGTAATGTAATATAATTGCCAAAAGGCATATAAATCTATTAACTTTTCATGTAAATTTTAATGGGCATTCAGATAAATCACTACAATAGTGTTTGCAATATTTTTTTTTATCTGTATATACATTTTTTATTTTTTGAATTATAGTTAGCTAATTAAAAGCTATTTATTGATAATATTTGGTGATACTATACTTGAATTCAATTGATTGGATATTATCTCTCTTAATTCACGAATAATATTGCTGAAATATGATTTATTTTATTATTTGGTTTGCTTTATCGTGAGAGTCTTACTATTAATACTGATTTGTGACAAGTTTTATAATTATATCATTAATTAAAGGTAATCATGAGTCAAAATACACACGAAGTATTAAAAGACAACAAAAACCTAAAACCAAGGAATTCGTTTTTAAAATTTCAAAACTAAATTCAAAATAAAATGCATAGTTAATGGCGTTTGGATCTTTTGATTTAAATTTTAAATAATAAACATATTCTTTGTCCCTCAAGTGAGTTCCTACTTCCACGTCCATGTAACGATCCGATCGGTCGTTTTGAGTATCACAACCATGTTTCCCTATTTACTACTCAATTTATGTCTTACAATTTATTTATGACTTATCGGGTTAGTTGGTTCGGGTCCGGAGGAATTTCGGAGTGAAATGAGACACTTAGTCTCATATTTGAAAACTTAAGTTGGAAAAGTTGATCGGATATTGATTTATGTGTAAACGACCTCGGAATTTAATTTTGTTGATTCCAATAGCTCCATATGGTGATTTTGGACTTAGGAGCGTATCCGGAAAATATTTTGGAGGTCTGTAGTGGAATTAGGCTTGAAATGCCGAAAGTTGAATTTTTGGAAAGTTTGACCAGGGGGTTGACTTTTTGATATCGAGGTCGGAATCTGATTCTGAAAATTGGAACAACTTCGTTATGTCATTTATGACTTGTGTGCAAAATTTGAAGTCATTCCGGATTGATTTGATGTATTTCGGCATAAGATATAGAACTTAAAATTTCAAAGTTTACTAATCTCGAATTGGGGCATGATTTGTTGTTTTAGCGTTATTTGATGTGATTTGAGGCTTCAACTAAGTTCGTATGATGTTTTAGGTCTTGGTTGTATATTTGGTTGAGGTCCCGAGGGACTCGGGTGAGTTTCGGGGTGCTTTCGGACCATTTCTAGGCCATTTTTAGTTGTTGGTTTTTGGCCACAGAGGTATGCATCGCGATCGCGGACAAATGGTCGCGATCGCGAAGAGCAATTTTGTTGTTTGGGCACTATGAATCACGATCGCTGAAGCCTTTTCACGATCACGTAGAGGGAAATCCTCTGCACTGACCCGATTTTGGAAGCTTATATCTCGCAATCTATAAGGAATTTGGAGATGATCCAAAACTTAAATTGTAGCCTTGATGTCTAGTTTTGATAAAGGTAAACCATTTATGATTTGGAGTTGTGTACAAAAAAGTTATGGTAGATACACTATAGGCTGTCTAGGAAGAGTTTAAAAATCTTTGTTGCACACGTCTGACTTTAGAAGCTTATATCTAGAAATCTATAAGGAATTGGGAGTTGAGCAACAAATGAAAATTATAGCTCTGTGTGTCTAGTTTTCGAAAAATTAAACCATTTATAATTTGAAGTTTTTTACAAAAGGTTATGACCATTATACTAGAGGTTGTCTGGAAGAGTTGGGGGAGTTTGTTCTTCGCGATCGCGATTGGTTTTCCGCAATGGTGAATAGCAATTTTGGGGATGAAAATTTTTGTGTTTCGCGATCGCGAAGCATTTTCTGCGATCGCGAAGAGTAAATGCCTGGACAAAAGATATATTTTGAGATTTCGGCCATTTTAACACATTTGGAGCTATGGAGCTCGGATTGAAGCGATTTTCACCATATGGATTGAGGTAAGTGATTCTTACTCGGTTTTGGTTAAATTACACGAATCTATTATTATTTTTATCAACAAATTAGTGTTTTGGGTTGAAAATAGTAGAAAACGTCATAGACTTTAATTGAGGATTTGAAGGCCGAGTTGTGGTCGAATTTGAGTAATTTTGGTATGGTTAGACTCGTGGTTGAATCGGGGTTCGGATTTTGTAAGTTTTATCAGATTCCGATACGTGGGTCTCACGGGTAATTTTTGGGGCGTAATTTCGGATTTTGTGAAAATATTAGTATTTTGATATGTAATTAATTCCTATAATTTTTGTAGGCTGATAGATTCGATCCGTTTGGAAGTTGATACGCGCAGAATAACTCTGAAGGAGACTCTGTTAGTTGCGGATCGTAATATAGAATGCAGCTCATCTATGTTCCCACAATTATTAACCACACCTCTATGCCCACAAGGCCGCTATACATATATGTACCTACACAATAAAATGTGCAGCAAGTGTAGTACGAGTACGAAAATAAAGTGTACCCAATAAGTATCAAGCCTAATCTCGAAGTGGTAGAGACGAGATAGCCGAGTTTGACACTCACTATGGGTCAATAATAATAATTGGAATACATTATAATTATTCAAATCAGCATGGTTCATAGAGTTAACAATAATTTTATTCAATTAGAAAAAATAATAAAAATCCTTCAAATGTAATAATTTTCCAATTTATTTATTTAAATCATGCAATTTCAATAAAACTTTCAATTTATCAAATAGCTTTACAAGTTGCAATTCAATTTCAATAAATTTTTAATTTATCAATTAAATCTCATTTACAGGAATAACAATTAATTCCTTAACAAGCAAGAATAATAATTCATTAAATTTCAAGGATTTTTTAATTTATCAATTAGCTTCGCAAGCTGAAATAAATTATTAAAGTATCGTGTAATTATTATTATTAAGAACGATTCATGTCGAGGACGTACGACCCGATCCAGAATGTTGTGTACATTGCCGAGGGACGTGCGGCGCGATCCATAGATGCATCTATCCTGCCGAGGCGTTCGGCCCGCTCCACAAGAAAGGAGGATATTTTCTTATGTACCTCCGGAAGGAGAGTATATTTATTATGAGATAAATTCGGGAGGAGAACAATTTTTTTTAACAATTAATTGATTTAAACAGAAAATCAAGCATAAGAGATTTCCATCCTTTAATAATTTTATCTAACAATTCACTATATATATATATATATATATATATATATATATATATATATATATATATATATATATATATCAAATTATATTAATTAACAAAGAATACAATTTACACAAGTAATTCATGCTTTGAGTCTTAAACTACCCGAATTTTAGCATTAATAGTAGCTACACACTGACTCTCATCACCTTGTGCGTACGTAGCCCCCACAGTTAGCAACAATTATTTAATTTTAATCACCTATGAGGTAATTTTTCCCAAACAAGATTAGACAAGAGACTTACCTTGTCTCAATGCCCACTTCCGATCACGATGTCGTGTAAAAACTTCAATTAGATGCCGAAAAATCCAAAACAATCCAAAAGTTATATAAAATAATTAATATATATTCAATAAATTCGAAATTCATCGATTAAATAAATTACCCTATCCAAAATGGTAAAATTCCTAAAATTCACCCCGGGCCCATGTGCTCGGATTCTGGAAATTTTCACATGAAAACGTTACCCATAATCTCAAGAAATCAAATATATCATTTCTATCCAATTCCATAACCATTTTCGTGGTGAAAAATCAAAAATACCAATTTCTAGGTTTTTCTTCAAAACTCAAAATTTTCACAAATTTTCATGTCTAAATCCATGTATAAACCTTGTATTTAACTCACAACTAGTAGGAATCACTTACCTCATGGTTGATGCTGGAAAGGGTGCTCAAAAATTATCCCCAAAATCGGCTCCCATGAAGAAATGGAGTAGAAATGAGTCCAAACCCCGTCTTTAACAGAACACTGCCCAGAACCGTTCTTTTTCGCTTCGCGACAAATGCCTCGCGTTCGCGAAGGCCAAATGCTCCTGCCCCAGTATTTCACCTTCGTGTTCGCGTGACCAGTGTCGTGTTCGCGAAGGCCTGTCCATGTAAGGCATCGTGTTCGCGTTCAAGCCATCGCGTTCGTGTAGGCCAGATAGCCTTAGGCCCGTCTCCTCCTTTCTTCTACGCGTTCGTGATTGACCCTTTGTGTTCGCGTAGTTTCCTCAGTCAATCCCTCCGCGTTCGCGAACTACACCTCGCGTTCGCGAAGACCGAAACCCAGCGGCCTTAAAACTCCTCTTCGCGTTCGCGACCCACTGATCGCGTTCGCGAAGCACAAGATAGCAGCCACCATTTTCCTTCTTCGCGGACGCGGGACTCCCTTTGTGTTCGTGAAGAACAAAACCAGAACCAGCAAACCAGCAACAACTTTTCATCCAAATTTGATCCGAAACTACCCCAAAACATATTCGAGATCCCGGGACCCCGTCCAATTATACCAACCTATCCCAAAATACAACACGAACTCGCTCGAGGCCTCAAATCGCATCAAACAAAATCAAAACCATGAATTGCACATCGATTCAAGCCGAATAAACTATTGAACTTCTAACTCCCACATCCGATGCCGAAACCTATCAAATCAAGTCCGATTGACCTCAAATTTTACACACAAGTCATAATTGACATTTCGGACCTGCTCCAACTTCCAGAATAGGAATTCGACCCCGATATCAAAAAGTCAACTCCCCGGTCAAACTTTCAAACTTAAATTCTTGTTTTAGCCATTTCAAGCCTAATTTCACTACGGACTTCCAAATAAAATTCTGATCACGCTCTTAAGTCCATAATCACCTTACGAAGCTGTTGGAATCATCAAAATTCTATTCCGGGGTCGTTTGCACATACTTCGACATCCTGTCACTATTTGAACTTAATTATTTTAATTGTTTCATCAAAATTCTATATCTCGGGTTAGGGACCTCGGAATTTGATTCCGGGTATACGCCCAAGTCCCAAATCACGATACGGACCTACCAAAACTGTCAAAACACTGATCCGAGTCCGTTTGCTTAAAATATTGACCAAAGTCAAACTTGGCCTTTTAAGGCTAACTTAAGGAACCAAGTGTTTTGATTTTAACCCGAACACTTCCAAATTCCGAACCAACCATCCCCGCAAGTCATAAATCAATAAAAGCACATTCGGGGAGTTTTATTTTAGGAAACGGGGTTCTAAAAGTTAAAATGACCGGTTGGGTTATTACATTCTCTCCCACTTAAATATACGTTCGTCCTCGAACGTGCTAAGGACTGTTCCTGAATTGTACAAAATCATTTTTTTAACACCTCGTGCACCTACCCGTGCTACCACACCCAGTTGAGCACATTAGCTCGAGCCAATCTGAAGATTCTCCCCTTTATCTTGGCAAATAAGTCTTAGAACCAAATTCTAACATCCAGAATTTTTCACCATGCCAGTTTCCAACTTATGAGCACCGTATCAATCACTACACGATGCACTAATACAAGATTGCATACCTTGGTTGAATTTAAACCATGCACCACACCATTCGCATGCCCATAATAACATACTCGATAACAATAGTCAAGATTCCACGAATCTGGTGCCCACAACACATCTCATGATACATATAAGTCATGTTCGAACTCTCGCAATGCTTCCATGATGGAAGAAATGTGTAGGAATTCATAACCAACTGCCGAGTCAATAATTTACTGAGTTTCTCCTTCTGACAAGGACCATTATCTCATTCTGAACTGGGTAGCGATGTTTATTGTTTAATATACCTTATATAAATCTAATTGCACTGATTTCATGTCCAATAGTCTCATCTCACCCAGTATAAAATACACAGGAAATAGGTCGCCTTAAACCCTGACTAAGGCCTCATATGACGCCAACAATACGCCAACATGCTACAAACTGGAATGTGATACATAAGGAAAAATGAACTAACTAGACAACTAAAAAGGTGTCATGAACCTTCCTTAGAAAACGGGACACAAAACACACAAAATAGAATATAGGGGACTGTACTCAACATCACACTGTTACGGCATGCAACCCGATCCAAACAACATACCCATGGTGGCGTGCCACCCGATCCGCACAAAAAGAATCTATAAGAAAATACTTACCGAGCTAGAATGCTCATTACTACAAAATATCCGAATATCGGACACAAGCACGCTTAGTACATAATATCATCCCTGGAAGGACTGACAGTGCCATACGCTACAAAAATCAAGCACAACTAAGGTGCGATATATGATCTGAATCTCGAGAGCCATCCTGCTCACATAACACTATCGCTACGCGGAACCTCATAACATAAGAAATTTATCAAGTCGTTTCATAACTCACACGGCACAATATAGTATTACATGAATTAACCAACGACGAAATGACATCCAACGTCCGAATACTCCTCCATAGGGAGCTTTCATGCTGAAATGAACACATCCGGCCTGATATAGAGCTCGTATTCATATTTAAATCCATCCACAAACCTCTAGCCGATTCTGATCACACCGTACTAGGCTAATAACCTTTCAAGGATCCATAATAACCCATTTTCCCATAACATACAATAATAGCTATCGTAACCGGAACAATACTTCCACAGTCGACAACCAAATGAACCGAGCGCCCTCCAGGCATAAATTCTTGAATCAGCGATATTACCATAATCTTCATATTTGGTTTCAATCTTCACTCAATCAAGTGACTACATGTCACTCTTACACAATCTTTCCGTGAGACACGCTCCCACAACCTTCCGCACCATGTAACAAGTCTGCACATCCATGCTACCGGTTACACTAATGTTGTAAAGCATATCAAGAATCCACAAATCAATACACAAGGTCTCTTACACCTGACATTGACCTTAGATGATGCCAAAAATAATACCATCTTACTTTAAACATCTAAATCCCTTTCATGCTCATCCGAGCTTATGACATCCTTGTCAACACCGAACCAAAATATTAAATCCTCAACTTTCGAATCCCATGCTACTTAGTGCACTTAACCACGCCAATGCGCAGGATTACAAGAATTCCATCATAACTCCCGAATCACTAATAGAGTAAACACTTCAACACGTGACTGAATTCTCATATCCGTAGAAAATACCGGCCTCAAGTAGTGGTCTAAACCACCATAACTCTTCTGGGATCCCTCTACACATAACATGTCATAATATTTGAATTCCTACAAATAAAATCAATTACGGCGGCCGTCAATCCTCGCACATACCGCCACAAATCACATGAATAATTCAATACGCTGAAGGATATGATCGTTTCCACCATCGTGCCAATTCAACCATTGTTAGCCGATCCATTTTTTCTCAATTTAATCTCAACTTGCTTTAGAAATAATAATAGCTCCACTAATTATATCACGAACTCAAATCCGCACTCATCCCAAGTGACCTTATTTCACGAGACCACGCTATTTCAAAACCCACTAATCATCTCATATCCCTCCTTATGCGCACATTCACATCTTCAATTGGTACACCCATTCTGATACTTCTTTTATGAATCTGAAGTTATTTTCTTCCGTTTCTCTATTGCTACACCACAACCTGAAGATAACGCAGAGTACTCCGAACCCCGTTTCATAATCTGTTGTAAAAGCTCGATACTCAACCATACTACGGACTCGAGATCCTTAGGCACCGTACTTTAAATTTTTGAATCCACTAGGACCGTTATTGAGAGTCACTTGCTCTGGCTTGTTCCCAAGCATGATCAATTCCAAGGCCCTGCTAGCACATGGACACTTTATCAAGGAAACATCTGACTATTTCACTTTCCCGTGCATTACATCTACACGAAGCATAAACCCTGAGTCTTCCAAAAACTTGAATATGAATTAATAAGGCCAAATATGGCACACATTCCCCAAATACTTTGCTCAAATTTCCACTGATGTTTTCTTTCCTTAGTTGCAATGACCCACCAATACACCGATAACCAGAAACTGCACAAGTTGACACTACGCAATCCAACCATAGACGGTGGGGCTCTCCCACTTAGCTTGAAGCTACAATTGCAAAATTCTAGAATCCACCGAGATTCTTTCTTCATCGTTGAGATGATCCTGCACACGCAACTTGCCAAATTGTTTTTCTTTTTGAAATTCTTCTATTAACCTTTAATAAATACTCCGAACCACTAGCCACATTTACATATTAAATCTCTTACTGAGTAGCCAGTAGAATTCTTCGCAGAAGCTTCGTCAATACCACGCATCCGCTAACCTGCTCACAGGAGATAATCCACCTGTGTAAATTACATGCCGACATATTCCAACACCGTTGTACTGGGTGCAAATACTACGAAATCAGTAGATCATCCTGAGTCCGAGCTCATTCATCAGCTGCACCAGTCTGTTCATTCCTCATGAACGTCAACTAAAGGTGCGACAATACATTCTAATCCAAAGTCATGTTGTATCATTCTTCATATCAAGCAACTCCCTCCTGTTGTATCCAATCTTCCTTAATATAGCAGCTAATATTACAACTTAAGTCCGTAGACCTAGTCACTGTCCATCCTAAATCCCAAATCACTTCAAACTTTCCTCAAGTCGTGTAGTTATCCTACCACGTAACTCATATGCTACCTTGCCACTCTTCTTTAAGCAACTACTCGACTTCTGTTTCTTACACTTGGCCTCCTAGGAACTTAACCACCACAAGACACCTTCCACATGCCCTTTCTCATCCTTCGCTACCCAGTTGTTGCCTTAACTAAAAATCTGTCTCTGTAGCACTTGAACCAATTGCTCGTTACCAGCTTTAAACCCTTCTAACGATCATCCTTCTCGAGACATCAACACTAGAAACGCTGCTTCGATCCTGAATCACTGCACACCGTGATCTCTAACGACTGTTTCCCCTGTACAAATTCCTAACACCCCATCGTGAAGGCAAGTTGAAGAAAATCATAACACCGGCGAACCTTAACGCATTTTACAAGGCGATGATACCACATCAAAATTGAGAATTCTACCACACTCAAAAATATCAAGCTTCGTTACTCCATCAACCCTAAATCTGAACATTCATAGTTCGATTGTCTTTTCTCTGCTGGAATTAAAACATGGAACCTATGAATCATGTACTGAGAAAACCCTTCTTTCAAGTCGTTTACTGCCCTGACACATAGACATGCATTCTACCATTATATAAACACTATGCGATAACAACGCATGAATCGTCATAAAAATCAATGTCAAATCTCAAAACCTTAGGTAGTATTGATACTGAACTGAAACGATAGAGCGGCCTTCCACAAGGCGATGACAATAGCCCAATTAATTACACAGGGAGAAGCATCCCGCGCTACATCTGTAGTACCATTAAAACTTTCCTCGATCCCCAATTTATAACAAGTGCTTCACTTCGCATAAGATTGAATAGGAATAAAATGTAGGCGTAAGCCTCAAAGGAATCGAATCGCACGATGAGGAATCAAAAAGGAAAGTATTCCTAACAGCCCCGTAGCCTCTCGAAGATAAGCACAGACGTCTCTGTACCGATCCACAAGACTCTACTAGACTTTCTTATGACTCGTGAGACCTAAGTGAACCTAGTGCTCTGATACCATGTTGTCACGACCCAAAATCCAATTAAAGGCCATGATGGTGCCGGGCACCACTATCAGGCAAGCCAACCATACTCAATTAACTTAATTACCCATTTTAGTATTTTTAAAATAAAAATTTCTTCAATGAAATTGTAAAGATAAAACTCATAGAGTAAATAATAAATATTTTTAGCAACTAAATTTTTAAACAATTCACAACCATTCCCAAAACCCGGTGTCACAAGTGCATGAGCATTTACTAGGGAATTAAAAATAAAATATAGCATCTGTCCAGAATATAAATTAGACAGAAAAATATAATAACTCTGAAGGAGACTCTGTTAATTGCGGATCATAATATAGAATGCAGCTCACCTATATCCCCACAATTATTAACTACACCTCTGCGCCCACAAGGCCGCTATACATATATGTACATGCACAATAAAATGTGCAGCAAGTACAGTATGAGTACGAAAATAACATGTACCCAATAAGTATCAAGCCTAATCTCGAAGTGGTAGAGATGAGATAGCCGACTTTGACACTCACTATGGGTCAATAATAATAATTGGAATACATTGTAATTATTCAAATCAGCATGGTTCACAGAGTTAACAATAATTTTATTTAATTAGCAGAAATAATAAAAATCCTTCAAATGTAACAATTTTCCAATTTATTTCTTTAAATCATGCAATTTCAATAAAACTTTCAATTTATCAAATAGCTTTATAAGCTGCAATTCAATTTCAATAAATTTTTAATTTATCAATTAAATCTCATTTACATGAATAACAATTAATTCCTTAACAAGCAAGAATAATAATTCATTAAATTTCAAGGATTTTTCAATTTATCAATTAGCTTCGCAAGCTGAAATAAATTATTAAAGTATCGCGTAATTATTATTATTATTAAGCACGATTTCTGTCGAGGACGTACGACCCGATCCAGAATGTCGTGTACACTGCCGAGGGACATGCGGCGCGATCCATAGATGCATATATCCTGCTGAGGCATTCGGCCCGTTCCACAAGAAAGGAGGACATTTTCTTATGTACCTCCGAAAGGAGAGTATATTTATTATGAGATAAATCCGGGAGGAGAATAATTTTTTTTAACAATTAATTGATTTAAACAGAAAATCAAGCATAAGAGATTTTCATCCTTTAATAATTTTATCTAACAATTCACAATATATATATATATATATATATATATATATATATATATATCAAATAATATTAATTAAATAAAGAATACAATTTACACAAGTAATTCATGCTTTGAGTCTTAAACTACCCGGACTTTAGCATTAATAGTAGCTACGCACGGACTCTCGTCACCTCGTGCATATGTAGCCCCCACAATTAGCAATAATTATTTAATTTTAATCACCTATGAGGTAATTTCCCCCTCACAAGATTAGACAAGAGACTTACCTTGTCTCAAAGCCCACTTCCGATCACGATGTCGTGTAAAAACTTCAATTAGATGCCGAAAAATCCTAAACTATCCAAAAGTTATATAAAATAATTAATATATGTTCAATAAATTCGAAATTCATCTATTAAATAAATTATCCTATCCAAAATGGTAAAATTTCTATAATTCACCCCGGGCCCACGTGCTTGGATTCTGGAAATTTTCGGATGAAAACGTTACGCATAATCTCAAGAAATCAAATATATCATTTCTATCCAATTCCATAACCATTTTCGTGGTGAAAAATCAAAAATACCAATTTCTAGGCTTTTCTTCAAAACTCTAAATTTTCATGTCTAAATCCATGTATAAATCTTGTATTTAACTCACAACTAGTAGAAATCACTTACCTCATGGTTGATGGTGGAAAGGGTGCTTAGAAATCGTCCCCAAAATCGGCTCCCATGAAGAAATGGAGTAGAAATGAGTCCAACTCCCGTCTTTAACAGAACACTGCCCAGAACCGTTCTTTTTCGCATTCGCGACAAATGCCTCGCGTTCGCGAAGGCCAAATGTTCCTGCCCCAGTATTTCCTATTCGCGTTCGCGTGACCAGTGTCGCGTTCGCGAAGGCCTGTCCATGCAAGGCATCGCGTTCGCGTAGGCCAAATAGCCTTTGGCCTGTCTCCTCCTTTCTTCTACGCATTCACGATTGACCCTTCGCGTTCGCGTAGTTTCCTCAGTCAATCCCTCTGCGTTCGCGATCTACACCTCGCGTTCGCGAAGGCCAAAACCCAGCGGCCTTAAAACTCCTCTTCGCATTCGCGACCCACTGATTGCATTCGCGAAGCATAAGATAGCAGCCACCATTTTCCTTCTTCGCGGATGCGGGACTTCCTTCGCGTTCGCGAAGAACAAAACCAGAACCAGCAAATCAGTAGCAGCTTTTCATCCAAATTTGATCCGAAACTACCCCAAAACACATTCGAGGCCCCCGGGACCCCGTCCAATTATACCAGCCTATCCCAAAATACAACACGAACTCGCTCGAGGCCTTAAATCGTATCAAACAATATCAAAATCATGAGTTGCGCATCGATTCAAGCCTAATAAACTATTGAACTTCTAACTCCCACATCCGATGCCGAAACCTATCAAATCAAGTCCGATTGACCTCAAATTTTGCACACAAGTCATAATTGATATTTCGGACCTGCTCCAACTTCCGAAATTGGAATCCGACCCCGATATCAAAAAGTCAACTCCCCGGTCAAACTTCCAAACTTAAATTCTTGTTTTAGCCATTTCAACCCTAATTTCACTACGGACTTTCAAATAAAATTCTGATCATGCTCTTAAGTCCAAAATCACCATACGGAGCTGTTGGAATCATCAAAATTCTATTTCGGGGTCGTTTGCACATAATTCGATATCCGATCACTATTTGAACTTAAATATTTTAATTATTTTATCAAAATTTCATATCTCGGGTTAGTTACCTCGGAATTTGATTTCGGGTTTACGTCCAAGTCCCAAATCACGATACGAACCTATCAAAACTGTCAAAATACTGATCCGAGTCCGTTTGCTCAAAATGTTGACCAAAGTCAAACTTGGTCTTTTAAGGCTAACTTAAGGAACTAAGTATTCTGATTTCAACCCGAACACTTCCAAATTCCGAACCAACCATCCCCGCAAGTCATAAATCAATAAAAGCACATTCAGGGAGTTTTATTTTAAAGAACGGGATTCTAAAAGTTAAAATGACCGGTTGGGTCATTACAACCGGGGTGAAATAAAAAGCTCTCATTCAGATTCGAACTCAACCTCTACTTACTAAGTAGGTGGTCTAACCAACTAAGCTACAAGAGTTTGTTGCTCTTTTATTTCAGCTCAAAATAATTAATTTCTTATTTTCAGTAATACGAGTATATTTGCTATAAACTTAAATATAGCTACGAATGGTAAATATAGAGTATGTTTATTATGTCGCATAATTTTTACATTTTGAAAACTGTTTAAAGTTTAGTTAGTTTTCGTAAATATCGGGCTACTCATGTTGATCCTTCTTATTATTCTTCTTTGGACCTTTGGGGTGATGATTTGAAGTTACTCTCGACGAGTGCATTCGAAGTTCATAAGGTCGGAAGTTGAGCATATTTCATTTGTAGTCGGCCGATGGAAACTATTATCATCCGCTAGCCATGAATTAATTCATATAATTTATAGCCCCAAATAAATTATAATGGCTAGCCTAAATTTGTTCAAATACGATAGATTTTGTTGCCATCGAGCCGTTCCAATCATCCACTAATGATATGCAAGATCAATTTTTTTATTGACAAAACTACCGCTTATGGTATTTAATCTTTGAAAACAATACATTTTCATGTAATTTTAGGTACCTAACTTTTTCTGACTATCAAAAAATTATGTAAATTATTTTTAATTTTTGTTGTTGTTGGCTCTTAATTGGCTAAATAAAAGCAGTCAGACATCTTCAAAGTAATATATCCTTATTGTTATGGTTTTCGTTTCATGGGTTTATTTATTTATTTAATACACAATAATATGTTCTTCACTCTTTAAATCAAATACTCCTTTACATACAAAGAACGGAAATGTACATTCAAATAAATACTATATAATAGATATAAATTGTCAATAACTATCATCATTGTAATTTTTAACACAATATTAAATTCTAGAAAATCTTTCATATATACATTTTACTACATCACTATGTAGTAAAATGTACGATACACTTCATATATACAAAATTTATACATTGTAGAACAGTCTATACACTTTGGATACACAAAAGCGCTCGGGATATATTAATGATATATTATGGATACATTGCAAGATGCACGATACACTCTATATACAAATTTTATGCAATGTATATACTAAATAGACTGTCACTATACAAAAAATATACTAAAATAGACAGTCACTATACAATTTATAAATAATATACTGTCACTATACAAAATATATGCAAAATAGACTGTCACTATACAAAAACATACAAAATAGACTGTCACTATACAATTTATATATACTAGACTGTCATTATACAAAATATATACTAAATAGACTGTCGCTATACAAAAGAACATACAAAATAGACTGTCACTATACAAAAAATATACAAAATAGATATTTCGGGCTATTAGATATAATATGTTTGGGCCGAAGGGCCATTTCACGTCAGTGAAAAAGAATTATGGGATATTAAAATTTTGAGGGACTATAGTAGTTTTTTTGGAGAAAATTTCATTTGTAACCGGCCGGTGGAAACTATTATCATTTGCTAGCCATGAATTGATCCATACAATTTATAGCCCCAAACAAATTATAATGGCTAACCTAAATTTGTTCAAATACGGTAGATTTTGTTGACATCGAGCCGTTCCAATCATCCACCAATGATATGCAAAATCAATTTTCTTATTGACAAAAATACCGCTTATGGTATTTAATCTTTGAAAATAATAAATTTTCATATAATTTTAGGTACCTAATTTTTTCTGACAATCAAAAAATTATGTAAATTATTTTTAATTTTTGTTGTTGTTGGCTCTTAATTGGCTAAATGAAAGCAGTAGGTCATCTTCAAAGTAATATATTCTTATTGTTATGGTTTTCATTTCATGGGTTTATTTATTTATTTAATACATAATAATATGTTCTTCACTATTTAAATCAAATACCCCTTTACGTACAAAGAACGTAAATGTACATTCAAATAAATACTATATAATAGATATAAATTGACAATAACTTTCATCATTGTAATTTTTAACACAATATTAAATTCTAGAAAATCTTTCATATATATATTTTACTACATCACTACGTAGTAAAATGCACGATACACTTTATATATACAAAATTTATATATTGTAGAACAATCTATACACTTTCGATACACAAAAGTGCTCGGGATACATTAATGATATATTATAGATACATTGCAAGATGCACGATACACTCTATATATAAATTTTATACAATGTATATACTAAATAGACTGTCACTATTCAAAAAATATACTAAAATAGACTGTCACTATACAATTTATATACAATAGACTGTCACTATACAAAATATATACAAAATAGACTGTCACTATACAAAAACATACTAAATAGACTACCACTATATAATTTATATACGCTAGGCTGTCATTATACAAAATAGACTGTCATTATACAAAATATATACTAAATAGACTGTCACTATATAAAAATATACAAAATAGACTGTCACTATACAAAAAAATATATAAAATAGACTGTCACTATACAAAAAATATACAAAATAAAAATTTCGGGATATTAGATGTAATATGTTTGGGTCGAAGGGCCATTTCGTGTCAGTAGAAAAAAGCATAGACTATTAAAATTTTGTGGGGCAATAGATGGTAGGTTTGTATCTGAAGTTAGGATTTGGTTAACTCAACTTAAGATCCGGGATTTCAAAAATCAAACAGTCAGGTTTAAAGTTGATTTTGAAGCGGAAAACTTTACAAATTTTGTAAATTTCGACTACTAATTAAATAGGTTGTGCACTTCCCCCAACAATTAGGGGTTCAAGAGAATTCCGACCAAATAAAAGATCGAGCCAAATCAAAATTCAAATAAGATGAAACCACTTATGCAAAACAAAATTTTGTGACCAATATTAAGTATTTTTGTAGAGGTTTCAGTATTTCTAGCTATTAAAAAGTTTTATAGACATATGCATGCTTGAGTTTGTATTCTTCTAAGTTAAAGTTATTTAGGAGCAATTTTTTTATTATTTTAATCATTATAGTTAAGTAAGTTTGAAAATATATATTGATGCGAGTATTTTTCGATTTGTAAAAGTGAATAACTGACATGTGAATAACTGATTTGTCTCATATATAGTGAAAATTCTCACATTAACAAGGGCGGATCTGTGTAGTTGATTTGAGGTGCCTCGCCTGTAATGATCCAATCGGTCATTTTGACTTTTAGAACCTCGTTCCTTAAAATAAAACTTTTCGTATGTGCTTTTAATGATTTATGACTTGCGGAGATGGTTGGTTTGGGATTTGGAAGTGTTTGGGTTGAAATCGGAACACTTGGTTCCTTAAGTTGGCTTTAAAAGGCCAAGTTTGACTTCGGCCAATATTTTGAGAAAACGACCTCGGAATAGAATTTTGACGATTCCAACAGCTCCGTATGGTGATTTTGGACTTAGGAGCGTGTTCGAAATTTTATTTGGAAGTCCGTAGTTAAATTAGGCTTGAAATGGCTAAAATAGGAATTTAAGTTTGGAAGTTTGACCAGAGAGTTGATTTTTTGATATTGGAGTCGAATCAAGTTCTGAAAATTTTTATAGCTCTGTTATGTTATTTATGACTTGTGTGCAAAATTTGAGGTCAATCGGACTTGATTTGATAGGTTTCGACATCGAATGTAGAAGTTCAAAATTTTAAATTTCATTAAGCTTGAATTGGAGCATAAATCGTGCTTTTAGCGTCGTTTTATGTGATTTGAGGTTTCAAATAAGTTCGTATGATGTTTTACGACTTGTTGGTATATTTGGTTGAGGTCCCGAGGGCCTCGGATGAGTTTCGGATGGTTAACGAATCAAAAGTTGGACTTAAAACAGCTGCTGTAATTTTTCCTTTCTGCTGGAAATTCTGGGCTGTGATCGAGCCCAAGATCGAGGCCATGATCGAAGGCAAATGCTCGAGGGACATGATCGAAGCCACGATCGAGGCCGATGATCGAGGTCACGATCGAAGACCTAGGCTCGGGGGCCATGATCGAACCACGATCGAGGTCATGATCGAGGGCTGCCTGGGCAGAATTATAAAGGAGGGCATTCGTTCCATTCACCATTTTTAACAAATTGGAGCTTGAGCAGAGGTGATTTTTGATAGATTTTCAAGGAAAAAATATTGGGTAAGTGATTCTAACTCGGATTTGGTCAATATATACGAATATATCATTGTTTTCACCATTTAATTAGTGTTTTGAGATTGAAATTTGGGAAATTTTTAGAAATCTCATAGAAACGAATTTTTGAGATTTCGGAATCGATTCGGAGTCGGATTTGAGTGAAACTGGTATGGTTGGACTCGTAATTGAATGGGTTATCGGATTTCGTAACTTTTGTCGGATTTCGAGATGTGGGTCCCACAGACGAATTTTTTATTAATTTCGAATTTTTTATTGAAAATGTAGTATTTTCTTATGAAATTGATTCTATAATTTTTGGTGACTGTATCGAATTATTTTTGGTTAGATTCGAGCCATTCAGACTTGGATAATCGAGGGAAGGGTCTACTAGTAGATTCAATTGGAGCAAGAGGAGGTAAGTCTCTTGTCTAATTTTGTGAGGGGGAAATTACCCCATAGGTAATTAAATTAATAATTGTTGCTAATATTGGGGGCTATGTACGCATGAGGTGACGAAAGTCCATGCGTAGCTACTATTAATGCTAAAGTCCAGGTAGTTTAGGACTCAAAGCATAAATTACTTGTGTAAATTGTATTCTTTGTTTAATTAATATTATTTGATATATATATATATATATATAGTGAATTGTTAGATAAAAATATTAAAGGATGAAAATCTCATATACTTGATTTTCTGTTTAAATTAATTAATTGTTAAGAGAAATTGTTCTTCCTCCCGAATTTATCTCATAATAAATATACTCTCCTTCCGGAGGTACATAAAAAAATGTCCTCCTTTCTTGTGGAGCGGGCTGAATGCCTCGGCAGGATAGATACATCTATGGATCGCGTCGCACGTCCCTCGGCTGTGTACACGACACTCTGGATCAGATCGTACGACCTCGGCAGAAATCGTGCCTAATAATAATAATTACACAATACTTTGATAGTTTATTGTAGCTTGTAAAGATAATTGATAAATTTGAAATTTATTGGAATTGAAGGAATTTAATTAATATATTGAGAATTGTTGTATTTAAAAAAAATTAATTATTTCTTCTGGTTAAAGAAAAATTATTGTAAATTCTATAAATCATGTTGATCTAGATATTGCTATTTTTATTTTATTTATTATTATTGACTCTTAGTGAGTGTCAAATCGGTCATCTCGTCTCTACCACTTCGAGATTAGGCTTGATACTTACTAGGTATAAGTTGTTTACGTACTCATGCTACACTTGCTGCACTTTTTTTGCAGGATCTGAGGCAGGTACTAGCGGAGGACCTATCATCGCACATCCAAGTTATCTAGAGGCGTAGCGGTGAGCTGCCGCTCTGCAGCTACCAGTGTCTCTTCTTGCATTTTTATTCTGTCTATTTTTATTTCAGACAGTATTTGGAGTTTTGTATAATCTACTAGATGCTCATACACTCGTGACACCAGGTCTTGGCACACATATTGGTAGAATTTGGAATTGTATTATTTTCTTGAATTTAAGTTAATCGGTATCTTTTCTAATTTCTTAATATTGCTAGTAAAATAATAACATTTCTTAGAAATTTATTCTGAAAATAATTGATATATGTTTAATTTATTTGTTGGCTTGCCTAGCTGTAGTGTTGAGCGCCATCACGACCTATAGGTGAAATTGGGTCGTGACAATATGGTATCAGAGCACTAGGTTCACATAGGTCTCACAAGTTATGAGCAGACCTAATAGAGTCTTGCAGATCGGTATGGAGACGTTTGTACTTATCTTCGAGAGGCTATAGGGTGTTAGGAAACTACCTTTCTACATATTCCATCGTGCAATTAATGTAGTACTAAATATCCTTCTCTTATTCTCTCACAGATGGTGAAACACACTCTAATGAGGTTCCAGACCACGGAAGAGCTACTCCCCAATTGCTAGAGGTCGCGGCAAAGGCCGAGGGAGGTTCCAGCCCGTGGTAGGGGGCGAGGGCGTCCCAGTACTGTTCCAATTATGCCGCCAGTAGGTCCAGCAGAGAATCCCATTGTTGAGGAACATGGTGAGGTGCCTGTGGCAGAGGCAGCTCCGGTGGATTTCACATCTGCACCGGGATTTTAGGATATCATGGGTCATGTGCTGCGGTTCATGGACAATATGTGTAACGACCCGACTTATCGTTTTAAGAATTTACGCCCCGTTTATTAACTTAAGGTCTCGAGTAACTTCGCAATATGTATTATGACCTGCGAGTGTGGTCGAGTTTGATTTACTGAAGATTCGGAATTAAATTAAAAGAACAATCCTTAATTTGAAGCTTAAATGGAAAGAGTTGACCGGAGAGTTGACTTCTAAGCATACGACTCCGAAATGGAATTTTGATGATGTCAATAACTTCGTATGGTGATTTTGGAGTTAGGAGCGCGTCCGAAAAATTATTTGGAGGTCCGTAGTGGAATTAAGCTTGAAATGCCGAAAGTTGAATTTTTGGGAAGTTTGATCGGAGAGTTGACTTTTGAGCAAACGATCCCGGAATAGAATTTCGAGGATGGCAATAGCTTCGTATTATGATTTCAGACTTAGGCGTATGTTCGGATTTGGATTTGGAAGTCCGTAGGACAATTCGACACATTTTGGCGAAAGTTGAAAAATATAAAATTTTGGAAAAGTCCGACCGAAGGGTAAATTTTTGATAACGAGGTCGAATTTCGATTCAGGAATGGTAATAGCTCCATTAAGTCAATTATGACTTGTGTGCAAAATTTAAAGTCATTCCGTATTGATTTGATACATTTCGGCGCAAAATATAAGAGTTGAAAATTTTGAAAACTTATAATTCGATTCGATGCGCGATTCGGAATTTCGGCATTGTTTGATGTGGTTTGAAGCCTTGACTAAGTTCGTACTGTATTTTGGGACATGTTGGTATATTTGGTTAAAGTACCGAGGTCCTCGGGTGGATTTCGGAAGGTTAACGGAGTTGATTTTTGGATGAGATAGCTGCTGGAATTTGATGTTATTTCTGGGCAGCAGTTGGTTCTTCGCTTCTGCGGAAGTTTCATCGCAGAAGCGAGGATTTCATCATAGAAGCGAATGGGAAGGGGTACTGGAAAGAGGTCGCAGGTGCGACGCATTTTGCGCACCTGCGTGATTGCAGAAGCGACTGCTGGAACGCAGAAGCGGAATGAGGCAGCCTGGCATTGTTTCGCAGAAGCGGTCGTTTTGTCGCAGAAGCGAACACTGCTGGGAAGTGCACTGTGGGGCTTCGCAGCAGCACATTTTGGCTCGCAAAGGCGACCTCGCAGAAGTGCAAAGTCAGTCCGCAGAAGCGAAAACTGGACAGAAACTTAAGGACCAAAAATAGTCATTTTGCCATTTTCGATTGGATTTTTGGAGCTCGGTTTTGGGGCGATTTTGGAGGAGTTCTTCACGACTTCGACCTGGGTAAGTATACTATATCCAAAAGTGATTATATTTTATAAATCCATGGTTATATTCATCGTTTAATTCGGATTTAAATGGAAGCCAAAAAACAAAAATTTAAGATTTGGAGGTCGAGTTATTATTGGAATTTGATAAAATTGGTATGGTTGAACTCGTATCGGAATGAGTATTCGTATTTCATGAAAATTATGTCGGGTTCTGAGGGGCAAACCCTGCATTGACTTTTGTTGACTTTTTGGAATAAATTTATAAGTCGACGTATTATTATCCGGTGTTTCCGAAGAATTTTAATGGAGTTATACAATTAATTTGGATAGATTTGATCTGTCCAGAGGTCAATTCAAGTAAGAAGGCTATTTTGGAATATCGGTCTAACTTCAAAAAGGTAAGTGTCTTGCTTAACCTCGAGTGAGGGAATCGTCCCTTAGGCATTGAGTCTTATGTTCCATTTATGAAATGTGAAAAGCCGTGTACGCGAGGTGACGAGTACGTACTCGGGCTTATACGTGCAAAATTCATTGAATTAAAGTCTTAGGCATTATTGTGTAGTAAATTGAGAAATTGTGGAAAATTATTAAATCATCTGTTTGCCATGCCTAAATCCTTATTGTTGAATTTGTTTTTATATGATAATTTGATGTGATTGTTACTTGAAATATTTATGAAATTTCGTGAGTATTGTTGGTTTAATATTTCTTGGAGATTAATTCCAATATGAATTTTCTTATGTAAATAATTAATTTAAGCGAGCTTAAGAAGAAGTGTTAATATAATTATCTAAATTTGCATTAATGAAGGTTTTGCTTTATGCTCAGTAATTTCTATCTCTATTGATTATTTTTGGGTGTTATATGCATTCTGTGGAGCCTTGGGCTATTTGTTGTAAAATTAATTGATTTTGTTATATCTTTGGAATTTGGTTGTGGCCATTGGGCAAATTATGATATGAATTGATTTTATTATGTTGTCGTGTTAATTTTCCGTATAAATTGTTGTGTTGTGTGACTTATTATATTGGGGAGATAGGGGTGGCATTTCACCGTTGATATTATGTGGGTATAAGGGTGGCATTTTACTGTTGTTGTGTTTGTTGGAATATTGTCTGGGCGGAGCGATAAGGGCGGCTATAGGAGCGATAAGAGTGGAAATAGAAGCGATAAGGGTGGCTATTGATATTGTCTGGGCGGAGCGATAAGGGTGGATATAGGAGCGATACGGGCGGCAATACGAGCGATAAGGGTGGCTATTGATATTGTCTGGGCGGAGCGATAAGGGTGGATATAGGAGCGATACGGGCGGCAATACGAGCGATAAGGGTGGCTATTGTCAGGGACGATATGTGATGATGTGGGGTTGTGGTGTTGATAATTTTCATGTGATGTTGTGATTTGCTTGTGTTTATTTTTATACATTATGCAATTTGTCTTGTTGTTGGTAAATTGATAATAATTTGATTTATGTTGAAATTGAGAGCATGTGGCCATTGCCAGGAGGATTATAAAATAAAATGTGGGCACGAAGTGCCGTGAGTAAATAATGATGATATTTGGCACGTGAATTGTCCGTACAGTTGTGATATGAAATGTGGACACGAGGTGTTGTGATGAAATGATAATGATAATGGGCACATGAATTGTCCGTGCAATTGTGATATGAAATGTGGGCACGAGGTGCTGTGATGAAATGATAATGATAATTGGCACGTGAATTGTCCGTGCAGTTGTGATATGAAATGTGGGTACGAGGTGTTAAGATGAAATAATAATGATAATTGGCACGTGAATATTCCGTGCAGTTGTAATATGAAATGAGGGCACAAGGTGCCGGGGAAATATGATGATTTAATTATGGGCACGAGGTGCCGTGGAAATATAAAAATGGGCTGAGACCCGTATTTTTTATGATTATGAAATGAGGTGTCACATGGTGATTTTTTAATTGAAAGAATTATATTCAAAATAATTATTTGAGAAAACTACATTTGAAAGAGAGTTATTTGGAAGAATTATATGTGAAGGATATTTATTTGAAAAACTTGAATTAATTGGGCGTACATGTATTTATTAATTATTGAGTGATATTTATGGTATTCTTGTTGTCTTGCTGCGCATACCACTAGTTGTTTTATCCTGCCCTTATTGCTATCTGTTTCCTAGTATTTTGTATATTATATTGCACAGGTTATTAGACTAGTGAGGGTCTTGACTGTACCTCGTCTCTACTCCATTAAGGTTAGTCTTGATACTTACTGGGTACCGACCGTGGTGTACTCATACTACACTTCTGCATATTTTTGTGCAGAGCCAGATATTCGAGATATCGGATTTGAGCAGAGTTACAGCGGGGTCGTAAGGATTCAAGATAGAGCTGCTTGGTCGTCGCAGTCCCTTGGGGTCTTTTCATTTCATTGTACTGTTAATTTGTAATCAAACAATATTTCATATTCGGTCCCCATGATCATTCCATGTATTCAGTTAGAGTTCGTGACTCAGTACTACCAGTCTTGGGAGGTTGTATATTCATATTTATTCCGTTGTTAGTTTTGGTTACTTATTTAATTCAAAATAAAAATGGCTTCAAAAGGTAATTGAAATCTGCTTACCTAGTCTTAGAGACTAGGTGCCATCACGATGCCTGTAGTGGAATTTTGGGTCGTGACAAGTTGGTATCAGAGCTCTAGGTTCACAGGTTCTACGAGTCACGAACGAGTCTGGTAGAGTCTTGCGGATCGGTATGGAGACGTCTGTACTTATCTTCGAGAGGCTACATAGCTGTTAGGAAATTTCCATTTCTTTTATTCATGTCGTGCGGAATTTGTTGAATTTGGAATTTGAACCTTTGTATCTCCATTCTCTCACAGATGATGAGGACACGTGCTACTGGGTTAGCTGAGCAGGCATCTGCACATACTGCTTGGGCTGCAAGAGGCCGGGGCCGAGGTAGAGGTCGAGGAAGGGCACGTGCTGCGACTAGAGTACCTGTTAGAACAACAGTTGAGGAGCCACTAGTAGCTCCAGTTGGGGGACAGGTACCAGAAGCACCTGTTGTTACCCCCGGACTTCAAGAGACCTTAGTACAGTTCATGAGTATGTTTGGTACATTAACTCAGGCAGGATTGATCTCTGTTGCACCAAATATTTTGTAGATTGGGGGAGTAGCTCAGACTTCTACCATAACTCCAGAGCAGCAAGTTCACGTTGGTCAGGTTCCGGGTGCAATACCAGTACAACATGTTATTCCGATTCGGCCTGAGGTCAGGCCCGAGGCATCAGAAAAAGAACAAAAGAGACTTGAAAGGTTTAAGAGGTATAGTCCACCTACTTTCAGTCGCACAGCTATAGAGGATGCCCAAGGATTTATAGAAAATTGTCACTGTATTCTCCGCAACATGGGTATTGTGGAGGTGAGCAGAGTTGCCTTTACTTCATTTCAACTGTCAGGCGCAGCGTATCGGTGGTGGCAAATCTATGAAGAAGGTAGACCAGCCGATACCACACCACCAACTTGGGCTCAATTTTCGGAAATGTTCTTGAAAGAGTTTGTTCCCCAGACTCTCAGAGATACGTGGCGCACAGAGTTTGAACGGTTGCGTCAGGGCACTATGATAGTGTCAGAATATGCTATCAGGTTCAGTGAGTTAGCCCGTCATGCACTTATCTTGGTTCCTACAATCAGAGAGTGGGTCCGTAGATTCATTGAGGGGCTCGAATATAATATTAAAATATGCATGGCTCGAGAATTGCAAACTGATACTCCATTTCAACAAGTAGTGGAGATTGCAAGGAAGATTGAGGGTGTTTTAGGCGAGGAAAGGGAGTCTAAGGAGGCCAAAAGGTCTCGAAGATCTGGAGGGTACAGTGGGTTTTACTCTTCAGCTAGAACCCATTATAGCGGAGGCTCGAGCAGTCGGTCAGCTCAATCTGCACATCAGATTACTCGGAGTGATCCAGTTTACAGTGCACCACTGATACGAGATTCTTATAGTGGTTATTCCCGTTATCTGACACAGACTCAGTACGAGCAGCCGCGACCTCAGAGAGGTTGTTATGAGTGTGGTGATACTGGGCATATCATGAGAGATTGTCCCAGACTTGGGAGGGGTGGATTTCATCTGAACACTCCAGCCATAAGCTTTATTCCAGTTGATACTCCACGTGCACAGTCAGCTAGAGGTGGAGGACAGGCGGGTAGTGGGTGCCTAAGAGGTGGAGGCCCGACCCGTTGATTTAATCACTATGATTTGGCTGAGGCCAATACACCAGATGGTGTCGTTACAGGTACGATCCTGATTTTTATTATAAAAGGATATTTTTCTTAATTTGATTCGGTTCTGAATATTGAGGTGAGTCCTCCTATTATGCTCCACTTATGGGTGAGTTTCATAAATTTGTGACCCACTTATATATTTATCCCTGTTGGGATATTTGAAGGTGTGAGCCCGTGTCTGTCATTTATTTTTGTACACCATTGAGGGCTATAAGTCCAAAAGTAATTTTTATTATTCATTACAGTAGGTTTAATGTGTTTAGGAATAATTGATTCCAATTTTTATGAATTATACGCCCTACCGGTATAAGGGTTCATTATGTGTTGTGAAAACTATTTATGAAATATATTGAAAAGAAGAAAAAAAGAAAATTGAAATTTCAGTTGGCACAATGTGCAAAATACTTGTGATTCGGAGTTGAGGATGAGATTCTCGCATTTTATATATGATGTAAAACATTTAAACCGGACTACAAGTCGCGGTGAAAGTTATATAAAGACGAGATCCTTGTGGTGAAATATTTATGAGTTTAAAATTATCCCTTTGTGAAATTATTTTGTACAATATTATTAATAGGGAGTGATGCATGTTAGGCTTATTTGATAATTCTTGTATATTGTTCTGTTCATATTCAACCATTTTCGTACTGTAAACATTGAGTTTTAGCCTATAAGGTGAGTGCCCAGGTGGCGTTAAATGTGACTTATTAATCCGAGTAAGTAATCATGAGGTCTTCATGCCTCACATTCTGTTATCAGTGTTGTAAAAATTCGAGATGAGGTGGTGGTTAATATGAGATTAATTGATGATGCTGGAATTAATTATGAACAACTTTTAAGACCAGAGATGTGGTGATGAGCATACATATGATGTGCTTCATGTCCTAATATCATTATGGTAATGCAGTGCTTGTGATGCCGAGATTGATGTTATTGATATATACCTTGTGGTATTTTGTTGGGTTGTGGATGTATTGTTAGGAGTTATTTTTGGTGTTACTCTGGCAGGTGGATAGGCCCAATTACAGGGGAGACTCTGCCAAAATATCTGAAAAATTTGGAGGATTGGGATTTGCAAAGGAAGAGATAAATATGTTATGTGTTTGAGGGCGAATGATCCTAAGCGGGGAAGAATCTAGCACCCCAGAGAAAGTTTTGAAGTACTTCAACACTATCAAGAAAAATTGATGTGTGCGTAGGCACGAGTTGCTTTAGTCAATTGAGACAAATATCATGCGTTGTTGTGAAAATCAGACCTTTTGAAATGTTTGGAGTGTAAGAAATTGATCTTAAACTTTACAAATATGGATAAAAGAAATCAACTCAAAAGAGATGATGTTGTCAGGCTTATCTCAAATGCGGTAGCGTGGAATCAACCGTGAGTATTGTCATGGGCGACTTTCCAGCCATGCCCCATGACCCCTTGGACGTGCCCCGTGGCGTCCTGGCAAGCCTCCCAACGCCCAGCGCCATGGTCGGCCCCGTGGTCTCGGCAGCTCCAAGTGACAAGTGCGCATATGCCTCTGTCGCCCCACCGATAGCCATCACTAACGCCTAGCCACAGGCAGATGCCAACAGCGCCACGCACGCAGATGACGCCGTGGGCGCAGACCCTAATGCTAAAGACAAAGTTGCTGCCAATGGACTTGTTTCTACTTTATAGAAGACTAAGTCCTTTTCATTATAAATATAGAGTAATTTTACTGCATTTTCTTTAAGTGTGCTTTTACAACTTATTTAGGTCAAGTCATGTAACTTTGATTTATTTGTTTTAAGCATTATTAAGGGGGACCAAGCAATCAAACTTTCTAGCAAGCAAACAATTCTATGTACTGGTGTCTCCCCCCCCCCCCCCCCGACACCATATTATTTTTATGTAATAACTTTCATTCAATGCAATCAAGCTTTCTTTCATTATCAATTCTCTTTTCTGCTCTCTCTCAATTGCTCATGACATCGGTTTTCCCGTACGGCACTGACAATCTAGTCTAGCGTACGGAGGGGACCTCAGTTGGCGGACAGTAATCACACTGACATCGATTTCTTAGCCTTACGTCGCCCTTCCAAAGAATCTCAGGAAGGCGCCACGTAAAAGTTGGTATCAGAGCCTAGGCTCGACATCGGATGAGGGATTACATTGCAATTATCACCATTTTCTGACCATGGTGAATTATGGAGATCGCATCGCGACCCTTGAGGGGACGGTTGATGCATTACGGCCCATCATGGAAATGAATCCTAATCTAAAGACCAGCCTAGTACAAAGGTTGGACGACCTGGACCGCAGACTGGTCCGGGCCAAAGTTGACATAGAAAATATCAGTCGTGACTCTGAAGGAGACCGGCAAACGGCAGCCACAGAGGCAGCCAAAATTTTTGGTAAATTCGAGGTCCTTCAGCAGGAGCGTGCCGAGGATTTAGCCAACAGGGAATAAGAGGCAGACAGGGTGACTGACATGCAACAAACTATAGACAAATTGACAGGCCAGCTCAACGTTGTCAATGCTGCTTTACAAGGCCTACTTCGAGGAGGCGGAAACCAATTTGGGGGTGGTTGAACCTCGCCCTTATGGCACAAAAACTGAAAATTCCTGAGCCAAAGCCATACAGTGGAGCTCGAAATTCCAAAGAAGTAGAAAACTTCATTTTTGACATCGAACAATACTTCGATGTCGTAGGAGGACTAGAAGAAGCTAAGAAGGTGGCAACTGCTGCCATGTATCTTTAGGGTGATGCCAAACTCTGGTGGCGGGTGAAATACGAAGCCATCAAGGCCGGTGAAGGTGCCCTTGAGACATGGGCAGAGCTGAAGGCAGCCATACACCTACAGTTCTTCCCCGAAAATATTGAGTACAATGCAAGGAGAAAGCTACGGGAGCTCCGCCAGACCAAATCAGTGCGGGACTACGTGCGGAAATTCTCAGTACCCATGCTTAATATAAGCCACATAGGGGACAAAGACAAACTCTTCCCCTTTCTGGAAAGGTTGAAACCTTATGCACGCATGGAGTTGCAGAGACAAAGGGTATACACATTACCTAAGGAGATCTAAGCAGCGGAGTGCCTTGGGGATTATCAAGTGGAAGCCCGGAAGGACAGGCCTCAACAACCTGTCCGAGGAGGATACAAAGGGAGCCAGCCAAATACTGGTGGCCCTAGCAGAAGTGGAGGATACCAGAGTGCAACTAAATCTAAGGCTCCCTCCTCAAGCAGTACTAGCACTGCATCTAACAACAACGATCGTGGAAGGAAACCCCCCTCAGGATGTCATCATTGCAACGGACCACACTGGAACAATGAATGCCCATATGCACAGATGAATGCCCATCAAGCTTTTGATGATGGGACAGATGATGACGCAGATGATGCGGACTAGACTGAACCAGTAGGTACATTCAATGTAATTGTTGGCTCTATTTATGAGTCCTTAGCGGGAACCAGTGATGGTATTCGTAAGAAGAAGGACACCTGCCCAATCGCCAAGAAAGGGAAAAAGAAGGCGAATGAGAGGACTCCTCCAAATCAAGAGAGGACCTTAATGTTCGTCGACATGAAGGTAAATGGCAAGCCCATTCGAGCCATGATAGACATGGGTGCTACCCATAACTACTTAGCCTCGACTCAGGTGGAGCGCCTTGGCCTAGTTGTAGGAAAGGGAAAAGGTTGTGTCAAGGCTATCAACTCACCTCCTCAGCCAATTGGTGGAATAGCCAAAGAAGTACCAGTGAAACTTGGACCTTATGAAGGAAAATTCAACCTACACGTAGTGATCATAGATGATTTCGAGTTGATAGTGGGGTTGGAATTCCCGAGGCAAACCAACACCATGCTCGTACCATATGCAGACATGCTAATGATGATGGGAGCAAATGGGACCAAGCCCTACATTATCCCGTACATGCCCATGAAGATGGCCGTTGAGAATATCTCAGCCTTGCAGCTGAAGAAGGGAGTCAAAAGGCATTAACCTACCTTCCTGGCTACCCTCTGCATTGAAGATATTGAACGCTCCTCGGGTCCCATTCCTGTACCCGTGAAGGAGCTGCTACTGGAATTTGAAGACATCATGCCACAAGAAATGCCAAAGCGTCTCCCGTCTAGGAGAACTGTGGACCATGAGATTGAGTTGGTGCCGGGTGCGAAGCCACCTGCCCGAGCGCCGTACAGAATGTCATAACCCGAACTCACTGAACTTTGGAGACAATTGACGGAAATTCTAGACACAGGGATCATCGTACCCTCCAAGTCACCATACGGGTCCCATGTGCTGTTCCAAAAGAAACATGATGGCAGTCTACGACTCTGTGTGGATTATCGAGCTCTAAACAAAATCACTGTGAAGAACAAGTACCCTATTTTGCTAATGGTAGACTTGTTTGATAGACTGGGTGGTGCAGCGGTGTTCACAAAAATAGACCTGAGGACAGGTTATTGGCAAGTCCGGATTGCAGAGGGTGATGAACACAAGACGACTTGCGTAACAAGATATGAGTCGTATGACTTCCTGTTTATGTCATTTGGCTTGACTAACGCCCCAGCCACATTTTGCACCCTGATGAACCAAGTCTTCCGAGAATACATCGATGAATTCGTCGTGGTCTACTTGGATGACATTGTGGTATATAGCCAGACCATGGAAAAACACCTGGAGCACTTGCGGAAGGTCCTAGCCCGATTGCGGGAGCACAAATTATATGCGAAGCTATCCAAGTGCTCCTTTGCTTATAAATAAATTAACTTTCTCGGACATGTCAACGGGGAAGGACAGATCAAGATGGAGCAGCAGAAGATTCAGGCTATCATGGATTGGCCGTCGCTTAAGGATATCCACGCCTTGAGGTCGTTCCTTAGCCTATGCAACTTCTATCGGCGATTTGTGAAAAGTTACTCCCTCATTTCAGTGCCGCTGACAGAACTTCTCAAGAAGGTCACACCCTAGGATTGGGGACCCAAGCGAATGGAGGCCTTCAATGCATTGAAAATAGCTATGTCTAGTAGCCCTGTCATGGCCCTCCCTGATTTGGCAAGCCATTCGAGGTACAAACGGATGCCTCCGACTATGCACTTGGTGGAGTCTTGCTACAAGAAGGGCATCCCGTAGCGTACAAGAGCCGGAAACTGAAAGATGCAATGCGGCGCTATGCTGCCCACGTGAAAGAATTATTGTCTGTCGTTCATTGCTTACGCATTTGGAGGCATTATCTACTGGGAACCTCGTTCGTGGTCAAGACAAACAACACAACTGTTAGCCATTTCATGACCCAGACAAAGCTGAATGGTCGGCAGGCCAGGTGGCAGGAACTTCTAGCGGAATTTCACTTCAACCTGGAGTATCGAAGTGGGAAGACTAATCATGATGCTGATACACTCAGTCGGAGAGCTGATCTAGCATCGATGTGCATACTCGCCACCCTAAGGGGGAGCGAAGTAACCACCACCATAAAAGACCATATACTGGATCTACTCATCAAGGATCCTACTGCATAATATTTGGTTGATTTGGTAGGACAGGGCAAGACTCGTCAGTTCTACACAGAAGATGGTTTCCTAAAAGTGAAAGGGAACTGACTTTATGTTCCTGAAGGAGGAGATCTGCGAATGAATCTTCTGGCGGAATGCCACGATACTTTGTGGGCCGGTCATCCCGATGAAGAACACACTATGGCATTGCTTCGCCGTGCATATTATTGACCTCAAATGGCCGATGATGTCGCTTAGTATGTGAAGACTTGTCTAGTATGCCAAAAGGATAAGTCAGACCGCTTGACGCGGGCAGGACTCTTGGAACCACTAGCCGTCCCAAAAAGACCTTTGGAAAGAGTTTCCCTGGATTTCATCACCGAATTGCCCAAAGTCGGAGATCTCACAACTATCTTGGTTGTGGTCGATCGGTTTTCCAAGTATGCTACCTTTATAGCAGCCCCACAATATATATCAGCAGAAGATACAACTCAACTCTTCTTCTCTCATGTCGTCAAATATTGGGGATTGCCTAAAGACATCGTTAGTGATCGCGACTCACGCTTCACTAGCAAGTTTTGGACCCAGCTCTTTAAGTGCCTTGGGTCAAAATTGAGTCACAACTCAACTTTTCATCCGCAATCTAATGGCCAGACGGATCGATTCAATGGCATGCTGGAGGAATATCTCCGGCACTTTGTAACCGGATCGTAGAAGAACTGGGTGAAGCTTCTGGATACTGCTCAACTGTGTTTCAATTCACAAAAGAGCTCAAGTACCAACAAAAGCACTTTTGAAATTGTTACCGGACAACAACCGCTACTCCCACATACTGTGAATGCACCAAACATGTCAAAATCTTCTCGGGCTGCTAGCTTCTCAAAAGAATGGAAGCAAAATTTGGAGATAATGCGGAGCTATCTTGTCAAAGCTCAAAAGCGGATGAAGAGGCATACTGATCAGAATCGCCGCTTTGTTGAATACCAAGTGGGGGACAAAGTGATGGTCAAAATCCCAAAGCGATACTTGTTAGCAGGGGTCCATGACCCTCGCTTATTGCAAAAATATATTGGACCCTTGTCCATTGAAAGACGCATTGGGAAAGTTGCATACCGGGTGGATACCCCAGCTTGGTGGAAAATCCATCATGTTTTCCATGTCAGTCTCCTGAAACCTTTTCGGGAAGATATAGAGGACCCTTCATGAAGCCAACTCACAATACCAAGTATTCGAGGCCCCAATTCAACCGGGAAAAGGCGTGTTGAAGCTATTCTTGATGATCGAGTGATTCAGGCCTAAGGAAAGATCACCAGGAGTTCTTGGTGAAATGGCAGGGATGTGATGCAGAGGAGAATACCTGGGAGAGGGGAACAAACCTCAAAGCCTACAAGAGCCTAATTGATGATTATCTTGCAAGTAAGGCGTCGAGGACGTCGCCAACTCAGGTGGGGGAGAATGTCATGGGAGGCTTTCCAGCCATGCCCCATGACCCCTTGGACATGCCCTGTGGCGTCCTGGCAAGCCTACTAACGCCCAGTGCCATGGTCGGCCTCTTGGTCTCGGCAGCTCCAAGTGACAAGCGCGCATATGCCTCTGTCGCCCCACCGATAGCCATCACCAGTGCCCAGCCACAGGCAGATGCCAACAGCGCCGCGCGCGCAGACGATGTCGTGGGCGCAGGACCTAATGCTAAAGACAAAGTTACTGCCTACGGACTTGATTCTACTTTGTAGAAGACTAAGTCCTTTTCATTGTAAATATAGAGTAGTTTTACTTCATTTTCTTTAAGTGTGCTTTTACAGCTTATTTAGGTCAAGTCATGTAACTTTGGTTTATTTTTTTTAAGCATTATTAAGGGGGACAAAGCAATCAAACTTTCTAGCAAGCAAACAATTCTGTGTACTGGTGTCTCTTCCCCCCGACATTGTGTTGTTTTTCTGTAATAGCTTTCATTCAATGCAATCAAGCTTTCTTTCATTCTCAATTCTCTTTTCTTCTCTCTCTTAATTGCTCATGACATTGGTTTTCCCGTACGGCACTGACAATCTAGTCTAGCGTACGAAGGGGACCTCAGTTGGCAGACAGTAATCGCACTGACATCGATTGCTTAGCCTTGTGTCGCCCTTCCAAAGAATCTCAGGAAGGCGATGCGTAACAGTATATGTGTAAAAGTAAAATCATCAATTTGGTAACCTCAGAATAATTCTTAGAATGTTCGAGGACGAACGTTTGTTTAAGAGGTGGAGAATGTAACGACCCGACTTGTCGTTTTAAGACTTTACACCCCGTTCAGTGACTTAAGGTCTCGAGCAGCTTCTCAATATGTATTATTACCCGTAGGTGTGGTCGAGTTTGATTTACTGAAGATTCGAAATTAAATTAAAAGAACAATCCTTAATTTGAAGCTTAAATGGAAAGAGTTGACTGGAGAGTTGACTTTTGAGCATACGACTCCGGAATGGAATTTTGATGATGTCAATAGCTTCGTATGGTGATTTTGGAGTTAGGAGCGTGTCCGGAAAATTATTTGGAGGTCCGTAGTAGAATTAAGCTTGAAATGCCGAAAGTTGAATTTTTGGGAAGTTTGACCGGAGAGTTGACTTTTGAACAAACGACCCCAGAATAGAATTTCGAGGATGACAATAGCTTTGTATGATGATTTCGGACTTGGGCGTATGTTCGGATTTGGAAGTCCGTAGGACAATTCGATACATTTTGGCGAAAGTTGAAAAATATAAGATTTTGGAAAAGTTCGATCGAAGGGTAAATTTTTAATAACGAGGTCGGATTTCGATTCCGAAAATGGGAATAGCTCCATTAAGTCAATTATGACTTGTGTGAAAAATTTGAAGTTATTCCGGATTGATTTTATACATTTCGACGTAAAATATAGAAGTTGGAAGATTTGAAAACTTATAATTCGATTCAATGCGCGATTCGGAATTTCGGCGTTGTTTGACATAATTTGAACCCTCGACTAAGTTTGTATTGTATTTTGGGATATGTTGGTATATTTGGTTAAAGTACCGAGGGCCTCGGGTGGATTTTGGAAGGTTAACGGAGTTGATTTTTGGATGAGATAGCTGCTGGAATTTGCTGCTGTTTCTAGGCAGCAGTTGGTTTTTCGCTTCTGCGGAAGTTTCATCGTAGAAACGACATCGCAGAAGCGAGGATTTCATCGTAGAAGCGAATGGGAAGGGGTATTGGATAGAGGTCGCAGGTACGACACATTTTGCGCACATGCATGATGGCAGAAGTGACTGCTGGAACGCAGAAGCGGAATGAGGCAGCTTGGCATTGTTTCGCAGAAGCGGTCGTTTTGTCGCAGAAGCGCATTTTCTTCCACATAAGCGATCACTGCTGGGAAGTGCACTGTGGGGCTTCGCAGCAGCGCATTTTGGCTTACAAAAGCGCAAAGTCAGTCCGCAGAAGCGAAAACTGGGCAGAAACTTAAGGACCAAAAATGGTCATTTCGCCATTTTCGATTGGATTTTTGGAGCTCGGTTTTGGGGCGATTTTAGAGGAGTTCTTCACGACTTCGACCTGGGTAAATATTCTATATCCAAAAGTGATTATATTTCATAAATCCATGGTTATATTTATCGTTTAATTCAGATTTAAATGGAAGAAATCAAGATTTTTACAAAATCTTCCAAAGAAACAAAAATTTAAGATTTGGAGGTCGAGTTATTATTGGAATTCGATAAAATTGGTATGGTTGAAATCGTATCGGAATGAGCGGATTTCATGAAAATTATGTCGGGTTCCGAGGGGCGGACCCCACGTTGACTTTTATTGTCTTTTTGGAATAAATTTTTAAGTCGACGTATTATTATCCGGAATTATTTTCGACGAATTTTAATGGAGTTATACAATTAATTTGGATAGATTTGTGTTGTCGAGAGGTCAATTCAAGCAAGAAGGCTATTTTGGAATATCGGCCTAACTTCAAAAAGGTAAGTGTCTTGCTTAACCTCGAGTGGGGGAATTACCCCTTAGGCATTGAGTCTTATGTGCCATTTGTGAAATGTGAAAAGACGTGTACGCGAGGTGACGAGTACGTACTCGGGCTTATACGTGCAAAATTCATTGAATTAAAGTCTTAGGCATTATTGTGTAGTAAATTTAGAAATTGTGAAAAATTATTAAATCATCCGTTTGCCATGCCTAAATCCTTATTGTTGAATTTGTTTTTATATGATAATTTGATGTGATTGTTACTTGAAATATTTATGAAATTTTGTGAGTATTTTTGGTTTAATATTTCTTGGAGATTAATTCCAATATGAATTTTCTTATGTAAATAATTAATTTAAGCGAGCTTAAAAATAAGTGTTAATATAATTATCTAAATTTGCATTAATGAAGGTTTTGCTTTATGCTGAGTAATTTCTATCTCTATTGATTGTTTTTGGGTGTTATATATATTGTGTGGAGTCTTGGGCTATTTGTTATGAAATTAATTAATTTTATTATTTCTTTGGAATTTGGTTTTGGCCATTGGGCAAATTGTGATATGAATTGATTTTATTATGTTGCCGTATTAATTTCCCGTGTAAATTGTTGTGTTGTGTGAGTTATTATTTTGGGGAGATAAGGGTGATATTTCACCGTTGATATTATGTGGGTATAAAGGTGGTATTTCACTGTTGTTGTGTTTGTTGGAATATTATCTGGGCAGAGCGATAAGGGCGGTTATAGGAGCGATAAGGGTGGCAATAGGAGCGATAAGGGTGGCTATTGATATTGTCTGGGCGGAGCGATAAGGGTGACTATAGGAGCGATACGGGCAGCAAATAGGAGCGATAAGGGTAGCTATTGTCAGGGACGATATGTGATGATGTGGGGTTGTGGTGTTGATAATTTTCATGTGATGTTGTGATTTGCTTGTGTTTATTTTTATACCTTGTGCAATTTGTATTGTTGTTGGAAATTGATAACAATCCGATTTATGTTGAAATTGAGAGTGTGTGGCCATTACTAGGCGGATTATAAAATAAAATATGGGCACGAGGTGCCATGAGTAAATAATGATGATATTTGGCACGTGAATTGTCCGTGCAGTTGTGATATGAAATGTGGGAACGAGGTGCTATGATGAAATAATAATGGGCACGTGAATTGTCCGTGCAGTTATGATATGAAATGTGGGCATGAGGTGCTGTGATGAAATGATAATAATAATTGGCATGTAAATTGTCCGTGCAGTTGTGATATAAAATATGGGCACGAGGTGCTGTAATGAAATGATAATGATATGTAACACCCCAGAAAAAAAATTTAAAGTGTTTTAAGACCATTAAGAAGATTAGCGGGTGCTAATTATATTAATTCGGGTATGAACAAGACTGATAATTTGAGTGATATCAATTGATGATGATAATATATATATGAGGTGCATTAAAAATGGTTTATGGTCTAAGAAGAGCCCTAAGGCTAAGTCAAGTTGAAAAATTATATGATGGGATAAACTTTCAAGTGAGTATGCACAAGATCTAACTTCAAACGAGCATAACTCTCAAGTTATGCAGATTTATATGGTGTATAACCTATCAAATTAATGCCCTTTGAATCTAGTTTCCAACGCATTAAAACGTTTGTCATTCGGATATGTATATAGAACGTTATGACCATTTTACTGGACTTGTGTCATATGCACGGCCAAATCCGCGGCCGCGCATATTTGAGAGTTTCTGCCTCCAATCCACGGCCAATCCGCGGCCAAATCTGCGGCCGCAGACTTGGATACCCATTAAATACCCCCAATATTGGGTAGAGAGAGAGATAAGTCATTTCTTCAAGACTAGGGCTTTCTCTCCACCACCTATCCGGCCAAGGCTTCAAATACACATCTAAGGTGAGTTTTTAAGTGTGTTTTTATGATGATTTCACTTCTCAATCACTAGTTACAACAAGGTTTGTATTGGATTCCATAGGATTTCTTCAAAATCTCAAGAACACCCCAAAAGTTGACTTTCAAGATTTGGTCTACAAGAGGTAATCTTTCACCCTTAAACCTATATGCATTGATTGTTAGTGAATAAATGAGAAAGGAATAAGTACTAGCCCTTATGAGATGGTGATTGGAAGCCATAAATACTTAAACTAGATTATTGGGTGTGGTAGAGATTTTGTAACAAGTTAATTAGTAGAATTTGGTAGATGTGAGTTCATTGATGATTATAATGGTGCTAAGAAGGTAGTTAGTGGACAAAGGATGTTGTAGTATCTCTTGTTGGAGGAAGAAACACCATTACTAGAGGTAGTTGAATGTTATGCACACCTAGTGTTAGATAAAATGCTCAAATGAGCTAGAACCGTAATCATCTTCCTAATTTTGGTTCAATTTGTTATATTTCTAAAATAGATTGAAGTTGCTAAGAATTCTGGAACCTTCTAAAGTTTAAGGAAGCTCAATCAAGGTATGTTGGCTAAACTCTTCTCTTAGAATTGAATCCCATGATATTCATGTAAATTATGTAAGTCCCGAGTGATTCATTATGAAATTGGCTATTCCGAGTAAGATTGGGTTGAAAGATATATGTTCAACAAGCATCCCAAATGCTCTATTCATGTTATGTTACCAATTGAGGATGTGTAAAAATATGGGTTGTGCATTAATAATGTTTCGACTTTAAGTCAAGTTCAAATGAAGGCATTATGCCAAATTTTGTGAAATATCTCTATGTGAATTAGACTCTAAATTGCTCACATGTGTACTACACACTTTGATTTGAATTGTGTTTGTTGTTGATGATGAGGATGATATTTGAAATTGATAATGTGAGCATGAAATACTGAATATGGCCAACGTGCCAAGAATGATCTTATAATTATGGCCACTAGTGCCAATGAAATGAAAAGATGTGAAAGTATTATGAAATGCGATGATTGATATAAAAAGGTTGATGTCTCAAATAAAACAGCCTAGCCGATCGGGTCGTGATCGGAAACCATGCCGCACACATGGTGGTGATTGTGCTGGAAATTGTAATTGAAATTGTGATTGTGGTCGATGTCCCTAATGGATAGCCTAGTCGATCGGGTCATTATCGGACTCCGTGTTAAATACGGTGGTATTGATATTGAGAGAAATTGTGGTTGATGTCTCTACTGAGATATCCTAGCCGATCGGGTCGTGATCGGATTCCGTGCTAAGAGTGCGGTGGTACTAGTTTTGTGAATAATGGTATTGTAAATAGTGGTATTGGTATGGTGAATAATGGTACTGGTATTGTGGACAATGGTATATCGATACTAAAAATCTCCCAATGTGAGATATGGAAATTAATTTGAATACTGTCTTGATCCAAAATTGAGGTTTGATGTTAATTAAGGCTTTCATTGATATTATGATAATCTTATTTGTATTATTTGTCATTCTATTGAGATGGTGTTTAGTTATACATACTAGTGTTATTCGACAGTACTAACGTCCCTTTTGCCGGGGGCGTTGCATATTTCAATGGATGCAGGTGGTTCCACGGCAAGAGATATTGGTCAGTGATAGCAGTGCACCTTCTTCCCAGCTGACTTGGTGAGCCCCACTTCATTTCAGGGTCATGAATCTTTTGTACTTTGTGTATTCTGTTTGAGGTATAGTCGGGGCCTTGTTGTCGGCATTATCATTGTACTCTTCTTTATCTATAGAGGCTCCGTAGACATAGTGTGGGTTGTGTAATGGTGCTGGGAAAGACAAACTATGCTATGTTATGGTTGTATTACTTGTCCATTTGAGACTTTAAAAATGGTGAAACTTATGGTAAGAAATTGGTAATTGCAGACATGGCCACTTTATTGTTTAATTAAGGAAAACATATATTCTCTTTATTCATGAATGAGTTTGGGTAAAAGGATTCTAACAGGCTTGTTCAGTCGGGTTCACTCGGTTGAGCGTCGGTCGCGCTCCTCGATTTTGGGGCGTGACATGATAATTGGCACGTGAATTGTCCGTGCAATTGTGATATGAAATGAGGGCACGAGGTGCTGGAAAAATATGATGATTTAATTATGGACACGAGGTACCGTGAAAATATGAAAATGGGCTGAGACCCGTATTTTTTATGATTATAAAATAAGGTGTCCCATGGTGACTTTTTAATTGAAAGAATTATATTCAAAATAATTATTTGAGAAAACTACATTTGAAAGAGAGTTATTTGGAAGAATTATATGTGAAGGATATTTATTTGAAAAACTTGAATTAATTGGGCGTACATGTATTTATTAATTATTGAGTGATATTTATGGTATTCTTGTTGTCTTGCTGCGCATACCACTGGTTGTTTTATCCTGCCCTTATTGCTATCTTTTTCCTAGTATTTTGTATATTATATTGCACAGGTTATTAGACTAGTGAGTTTCTTGACTGTACCTCGTCTCTACTCCATTGAGGTTAGTCTTGATACTTACTGGGTACCGACTGTGGTGTACTCATACTACCCTTCTGTACATTTTTGTGCAGAGCCAGGTATTGGAGATATCGTATTTGAGCAGAGTTACAGCGGGATTGTAAGGATTCAAGGTAGATCTGCTTGGTCGTCGAGTCCCTTGGGGTCTTTTCATTTTATTATACTGTTAATTTGTAATCAAACAGTATTGCATATTCGGTCCCCGTGATCATTCCATGTATTCAGTTAGAGTTCGTGACTCAGTACTACCAGTCTTGGGAGGTTGTATATTCATATTTATTCCATTGTTAGTTTTTTTTTTTTTGTGTGGTAATTTTCAAGTTCGTTCTAATAGACACTAACGTCTTCAACTAACTAACAAAAGACGGTCCATTTTTCTTTAATCAATAAGAACTACTATATGAATTGTTTCTAACAGATTAAAAAAGAATATATTACTATAGCAAAAGTAGAATCCAACAACTACATTTTACCTGGTAAACATATATTATACATTCGCTGGCTATGTTTAGTTAAGCGGTTGGATGACCGGCTATATAGGTTAAGTCTTCATTTATTAAGTTGAAAAGCCTATCAACATTAAATTTAATTAAATATCTTCTGTGACATACTTTTATCATAATTATTCAAAGATTTGTCAATAACATGAAAATAATCATAATTGTGTTTGTTTGAAATTTGGGAGTAAAGGTTGGTCCTACAACTCCTAGAAAATAAAATGAATAATTGACAATTTAGAGCCTACAAAATAACTAAGGAAAAATGACACTGTGTAACCGCTATAAAAATAATAGCCGAAAAAATGTATAAAATTTGTATATTGTTTGTATATATATATATTTTTTATGTTATATACAAAATTATACAAGTTTTATATACTTTTTCGGCTACCAGATGTAAATAGTTTCTAACCCGAGCTAAAAGTTATAATACCCCAATAGCTAATGGTTACTTATTTAATTCAAAAACAAATGGCTTTAAAAGGTAATTGAAATCGACTTACCTAGTCTTAGAGACTAGGTGCCATCACGATGCCTGTGGTGGTATTTTGGGTCGTGACAATATGACTCAGGCCGATTTATTTCTGGAAGACCCAGCCACATCTCAGGAGGGCGGGGGAGCACAGACCCCTACCGCGCAGGCTTATGGATAAGCAATTGTTGTATATCAGACCCAGGGTGCACTACCTGTGGGTGGAGCCCAGCTAGTGGCAGCAACTACACCTGAGCCCATGCCAGCTGCAGTCGCTGATCCTTAGAAACTATTGGATAGATGGACTAGACTAGATCCTTCTGTCTTTGGGGGTGAGCGACATGAGGATCCCCAGGCTTTCATTGATCGGTGCAAGGATAGACTGTGCAACATGAGGATATTGGAGTCTCATGGGGTAGACTTTGCTACTTTTCAGCTAGAGGGCAAAGCCCGTAGATGGTAGCAGTCTTATGTTCTTGGCAGACCAGCATATTCTCCTCCCATGACTTGGGACAGGTTCACCCGTATCTTCCTGGACAGGTATATTCCACCCTCCTAGAGGGAAGAGTTAAGATTTCAGTTTGAGCAGCTCCAGCAGGGTCAAATGTCAGTGATCGATTATGAGGCAAGGTTTTCTGAGTTATCTCGCCATGCACTTATGATACTCCTTACTGAGGCAGATAGAGTGCAGAGGTTTGTTACATACTGGTATTCAGGACACTATGACTCGAGAGGTTGAGATGGGTACTTCTTATGACCTGGTCATAGAGATAGCCCGCAGGATTGAGGGTGTATGTCAGCGGATCCAAGAGCAGGTTATGAGAGATAAGCAGTTCAGGTATTCTGGAGAGTTTAGAGGTGCTCCATCTGGGGGCAGAGGTCAGTTCGTGAGAGGAAAGTCCAGCAGGCCCCCTTATCCAGCACCACCGCCTCCTCGAGGTACTCCAGTGTGACCCTATCTCAGTGCTATATCAGAGAGTTCTTATCGCCCACCAGCTATTATGAGTGCGGAATGAGTGCGGGGATCCCAGCCAGATACTTAGTCAGCAGGTCATCGCACCAAAAAGTTGTTATGAGTGCGGGGATCCCAGTCACATACGGAGATTTTATGCCAGGCTTCGGGGTAAACTAGTGCAACAGAGTCAGCAGCCTATGATTACCAGACCAAGTGCTCCACTAGTTGTCCGACCACCAAGAGGTGGAGGACAGGCGGGTAGGGGTCGTCCTAAAGGTAGAGGTCAGCCAGGTAGAGGCCAGCCAGTTGGCGCTCCAGCTCGGTTCTATGCTTTTCCGGCCAGACCAGATGTAGAGGCCTCAGATGCCGTGATTACAAGTATTATTTCTGTTTGCGGCAAAGATGCCTCAGTATTATTTGATCCAGGATCTACGTATTCATATGTTTCATCTATATTTGCTCCATTCTTGGGTATTTCTCGTGAGTCCTTGAGTACTCCTGTTTATGTGTCCACTCTTGTGGGCGATTCTGTTATTGTGAACTGGATCTACTAGTCCTATAATATTACATTCTGTGGTTATGAAACTAGAGCAGATCTTTTACTGCTTGAGATGACTGACTTTGAAATTATTCTAGGCATGGACTGGTTATCTCCATATCATGTTATTCTAGATTGCCATACCAAGACTGTTACCTTGGCTATGCTAGCGTTGCCTAGGCTGGAGTGGAAGGGTTCGTCAGTTAGTTCATTTAATCGAGTTATTTCTTTTATAAAGGCTCAACACATGGTTGAGAAGGGTTGTTTGGCTTATCTAGCCTATGTTCGGGATACTACTGCAGAGACTCCGGCTATTGATTCAGTGCCTGTAGTTCGGGAGTTCTCCGATATATTTCCTTCAGATCTTCCAGGTATGCCACCTGATCGTGATATTGATTTCTGTATTGACTTGGCTCCAGATACCCAGCCTATATCTATCCCACAGTATCGCATGGCTCCGAAAGAATGGAAAGAATTGAAAGAACAACTTGAGGGGTTACTAGCCAAAGGGTTCATCAGACCGAGCGTATCGCCTTGGGGTGCACCGGTATTATTTGTGAAGAAGAAGGATGGAACAATGCGGGTGTGTATTGATTATCGCCAATTGAACAAAGTCACTATTAAGAACAAGTACTCGTTGTCGCGTATTGATTATCTATTTGACCAGTTACAGGGTGTTATGGTGTTCTCTAAGATTGAATTAAGGTCGGGGTACCATCAGTTGAAGATTCGGGATCCGGGTGTTCCGAAGACTGCATTCCGGACTAGATATGGTCATTATGAGTTTCTGGTGATGTCATTCGGTTTAACTAACGCCCCGAAAATGTTTATGGATTTGATGAACAGGGGTATTCAGGACATATATTGATTCGTTTGTCATTGTCTTCATTGATGACATCTTGATCTACTCGTGCAATAAGGAGGAGCACGAGTAGCATATGAGAGTGGCGCTTCAGACATTGCAGGAACAAAAACTATATGCTAAGTTCTCTAAATGTGAATTCTGGCTTGAGTCTGTAGCATTTTTGGGGCATATTATATCGGGCGAGGGCATTAAAGTTGATACCAAAAAGATTGAGGCGGTTCAGAATTGGCATCGTCCCACTTCGGCGACTGGGATCAGAAGTTTTCTGGGTTTAGCATGTTATTATCGTCGGTTCGTGGAAGGTTTTTCATCTATTGTAGCACCTTTGACCAAATTAACCCAAAAAGGTGCTCCGTTCTGATGGTCCGATGATTGTGAGGTGGTATTTTAGAAGCTCAAGACAGCATTGACTACAACATCAGTGTTAGTGTTGCCTTCTGGTTTGGGGATATATACAGTGTATTGTGACGCTTCACGTGTTAGCTTGGGTTGTGTATTGATGCAGGAAGAGCGATTTATTGCATATGCTTCACATCAGCTGAAGCCCCACGAGAAGAATTATCTGGTACATGATTTGGAGTTAGCTGCGATTGTTCACGCTCTTAAGATTTGGAGGCATTATCTTTATAGGGTGTCTTGTGAAGTTTACACTGATCATCGCAGTTTGCAGCATTTATTCAAGCAGGGGACCTAAATTTGAGACATCGCAGATGGCTTGAGTTACTAAAATATTATGATATTACTATCATGTATCATCCGGGCAAAGCAAATATGGTTACAGATGCCTTGAGTAGAAAGGCGGAGAGTATGTGTAGATTGGCTTTCATTTCAGCAAAGGAGAGGCCATTAGCTTTGGATATTCAGTCCTTGACAAACAGACTTGTGGGGCTGGATATTTCAGAGCTCATCCGAGTTCTTGCATGTGTTGTAGCTTAGTCTTCACTATTTGAACAGATCAAGGCTCGCCAATATGATGATCCACACTTAATGGTTCTTCGAGAAATGGTACTACGGGGTGGTGCCAAGGAATTTACTATTGGGGCGGATGGTGTTCTGCGACTCCAGGATCGTCTATGTGTTCCTAATGTGGATGAACTAAGGAAGAAGATCCTAGAGAAGCACACAATTCTCGGTATTCTATTCATCCAGGTGCTACAAAGATGTATCGTGACCTAAGGCAGCATTATTGGTGGCGACGAATGAAAAAGGACATAGTTGAGTATGTAACTAGGTGTCTAAATTGCCAGCAAGTTAAATGTGAGCACTAGAGGCCAGGTGGCCTACTTCACCAGATGACTATACCGGAATGTAAATGGGAACGCATCACTATGGACTTTGTAGTTGGGCTGCTACGGACCTTGCGGAAGTTTGATGCAGTTTGGGTCATTGTCGACAGGTTGACCAAGTCGACACACTTTATTCCTATTATGACTACGTACACTTCAGGGAGGTTGGCCCAAATTTATATTCAGGAGATAGTTCAGTTGCACGGTGTGCCAATTTCCATCATATCAGATATAGGTCCTCAGTTTACTTCACATTTCTGGAGAGCAATACAGAGTGAGTTGGGGACCCGTGTAGAGCTCAGCACAGCCTTTTATCCGCAGACCAACGGGCAGTAAGAGGGGACAATTTAGATTTTAGAAGATATGCTTAGGGCATGTGTGATTGACATTGGAGGTCAGTGGGATCGTTTCTTGCTTTTGGCCGAGTTTGCTTATAATAACAGTTACCAATCCAGCATCGAGATGGCTCCATGATGCTTTATATGGTCGGCGATGTGGTTCGCCCATCAGATGGTTTGAGCCCGGTGAGGCTAAGTTATATGGTACTGATTTGGTGAAGGATGCCTTGGAAAAGGTAAAGTTAATTCAGGAGCGACTTCGTACAGTGCAGTCCAGACATAAGAGTTATGCAGATCAGAAAGCGCGTGATTTATCATTTATGGGTGAAAAAGTTCTCTTGAAAGTTTCGCCGATGAAGGAAATCATGAGATTTGGGAAAAGGGGAAAATTGAGCCCAAGGTTTATAGGCCCATTTGAGGTATTGAGACGAGTTGGGGAGGTTGCTTATAAGCTTGCATTGCCTCCCAGTCTATCAGGAGTTCATCCGGTTTTCCATTTATCTATGCTCCGAAAGTATCATGCCGACCTATCACATGTGCTAGACTTCAGCACAGTTCAACTAGATAATAGTTTGGGATGTGAAGAAGAACCAGTTGCCATTGTTGATAAACATGTTCGCCAGTTAAGGTCCAAGAGGATTTTTGCAGTAAAAGTCCATTGGAGGGGCCAACCAGTCGAGGAAACGACTTGGGAGGCAGAGGAAAACATGCGGAGCAGATATCCACACTTATTCATCATTCTAGGTACAATTCTAAACCCGTTCGAGGATGAACGTTTGTTTAAGAGGTGGAGAATGTAATGACCCAACCGATCATTTTGACTTTTAGAACCCCGTTCCCTAAAATAAAACTTCTCGTATGTACTTTTAATGATTTATGACTTGTAAGGATGGTTGGTTCGGGATTTGGAAGGGTTTGGGTTGAAATCGGAACACTTGGTTCCTTAAGTTGGCTTTAAAAGGCCAAGTTTGACTTCGGTCAACATTTTGAGAAAACGATCTCGGAATAGAATTTTTACGATTCCAACAGCTCCGTATGGTGATTTTGAACTTAGGAGCGTGTTCGAAATTTTATTTGGAAGTCCGTAGTTAAATTAGGCTTGAAATGGCTAAAATAGGAATTTAAGTTTGGAAGTTTGACCAGGGAGTTGACTTTTTGATATCGGAGTCGGAATCCAATTCTAAAAAATTTCATAGCTCTGTTATGTCATTTATGACTTGTGTGCAAAATTTGAGGTCAATCGGACTTGATTTGATAAGTTTCGACATCGAATGTAGAAGTTGGAAATTTTAAGTTTCATTAAGCTTGAATTGGAGCATAATTCGTGATTTTAGCGTCGTTTTATGTGATTTGAGGTTGCAAATAAGTTCGTATGATATTTTATTACTTGTTGGTATATTTGGTTGAGGTCACGTGGGCCTCGGGTGAGTTTTGGATGGTTAACGAATCAAAAGTTGGACTTAAAACAGATGCTGCAATTTTTCCTTTATGCTGGAAATTCTCGGTTGTGATCGAGCCCAAGATCGAGGCCCAGGATCGAGACCCAAGATCGAGGCTATGATCGAGGGTCATGATCAAAGGCAAAGGCTCGAGGGCCATGATCGAAGCCACGATCGAGGCCGAGGATCGAGGGCTGCCTGGGCAGAATTATAAAGGAGGACATTCGTCCCATTCGCCAGTTTTAACAAATTGGAGCTTGAGCAGAGGCGATTTTTGATAGATTTTCAAGAAAAGAAGATTGGGTAAGTGATTCTAACTCGGATTTGGTCAATATACACGAATATATCATTGTTTTCACCATTTAATTAGTGTTTTGAGATTGAAATTTGGGAAATTTTTAGAAATCTCATAGAAATGAATTTTTGAGATTTCGGTATCGATTCGAAGTCAGATTTGAGTGAAACTAGTATGGTTGGACTCGTAATTGAATGGGTTGTCGGATTCGTAACTTCTACCGAATTTCGAGATGTGGGCCCCACAGACGAACTTTTAATTAATTTCGGAATTTTTATTGAAAATGTAGTATTTTCTTATGAAATTGAATCTATAATTTTTGGTGACTGTATCGAATTATTTTTGGTTAGATTTGAACTATTCAGAGTTGGATAATCGAGAAAAGGGTCTACTAGTAGATTAAATTGGAGTAAGAGGAAATAAGTCTCTTGTCTAATCTTGTGAGGGAAAAATTATCCATAGGTAATTAAAGTAATAATTATTGTTAATTGTGGGGTCTACGTACGCACGAGGTGACGAGAGTCCGTGCGTAGCTACTATTAATGCTAAAGTCCGGGTAGTTTAGGACTTAAAGCATGAATTACTTGTGTAAATTATATTCTTTGTTTATATATATATATATATATATATATATATATATATATATATATATATATATATATATATATATATATATATATATATATATATATTGAATTGTTAGATAAAAATATTAAAGGATGAAAATCTCATATACTTGATTTTCTGTTTAAATTAATTAATTGCTAAGAGAAATTATTCTTCCTACCGAATTTATCTTATAATAAATATACTCTCCTTCCGGAGGTACATAAGAATATGTCCTCCTTTCTTGTGGAGCGGGCCGAACGCCTCGGCAGGATAGATGCATCTATGGATCGTGTTGCACGTCCCTCGGCAATGTACACGACACTTTGGATCGAGTCGTACGACCTCGGTAGAAATAGTGCCTAATAATAATAATTACATGATACTTTGATAGTTTATTGCAGCTTGTAAAGCTAATTGATAAATTGGAAATTTATTGGAATTGAAGGAATTTAATTAATATATTGAGAATTGTTGCATTTGAAGGAATTTAATTATTTCTTCTGGTTAAAGAAAAATCATTGTAAATTCTATAAATTATGATGATCTAGATATTGTTATTTTTATTTTATTTATTATTATTGACTCTTAGTGAGTGTCATGTCGGTCATCTCGTCTCCACCACTTCGAGATTAGGCTTGATACTTACTAGGTACACGTTGTTTACGTACTCATGCTACACTTGCTGTACTTTTTGTGCAGGATCTGAGGCAGGTACTAGTAGAGGACCTATCATCGCACATCCAAGTTATCCATAGGCATAGTGGTGAGCTGCCTTTTTGAGCCGTTCTGCAGTTTCCAGTGCATCTTCTTGCATTTTTATTCTGTCTATTTTTATTTCAGACAGTATTTGGAGTTTTGTATAATCTACTAGATGCTCATACACTTGTGACACCAGGTCTTGACACACACATTGGTAGAATTTGGAATTGTATTATTTTTTTTGGATTTAAATAAATCGGTTTCTTTTCTAATTTCTTAATATTGCTAGTAAAATAATAAAATTTCTTAGAAAATTATTCTGAAAATAATTGATATATGTTTAATTTATTTGTTGGCTTGCCTAACTGTAGTGTTGGACGCCATCATGACCTATATGTGAAATTGGGTCGTGACATCGCCACCCGGTCGCTTGGATAAATTTTTAAGTATATGTTGGTATTTTACATTAAAAAGAGTAGATATTTTAAGCTTGGCACCCGGAGTACAAAATTGACTCGAGGTCCCATGGTTAAATTGCTGAACCTTCAACCGAAGGGTCCAAGATCGAATCCCATTAGAATTCAACGCGAGTTCACTTATTTGTGTTCTTGCATATTCCATTTTCTTTCATTTCTTTCTCAATTTTAAATTACTTTTTTAAAATTTATGCATCTTTGTATTTCATCTCTTTATACAACCTCAGTTTTATTATGCATTAACTTATATTTTTCCTTCCATTTTTTTCCCAAAATCTTCAAAAATTTGTTTGAATATGATTTTTATTATTTTCTCTTTTTATCCATATAATGTTATTCCCTGATTTCCAAAAATTTCTAAAATGATGGCATCAATACACATAATATTGATCTAATCATGTGAATATTGAAGGGGTATGACGAGTGCAAAACACCACTTTAATTATGCTCGCTAGTCGAATATAGTATAATATAATATCGTATCCATAGTGATTGGAGTAAAACAGTATTATCATAGTTTGTAGCTAGATTGTTATCCAAGATAATCAACATTTTAGAATTATGTGATTAAAAACTAAAATTAACTAAGAATCGAAAGCTAATTGACGAATGACAATCGAAACAAAAGTAAACAAGGAAGATACCAACAACAATAACAACAACAACAACAACCCAGTAAAATCTCACTAATGGGGTCTGGGGAGGGTAGTGTGTACGCAGACCTTACCCCTACCCCGAAGGAGTAGAGAAGCTGTTTCCGAAAGACCCTCGGCTCAAAAAGACAAAAGGATACAAGGAAGATACCAATGGGAGAAAATAGGGATTGATTGGATAGGTGCAAGATAAATGTCTGGGATTTAACTCTCATTAATTCACTATAAATGTTCAAGTGAGTCTCTCGAATTCACTCAATTATTAGTTCAAACGTTTAGTAGAAACTCCTCTCTAGATTAAGTCTCAACCTCACAAGATGAACTAAGTTAAGCTAGGTGAAGATAAGCAAGAATTCGTAGTAGATTGGTCTTTAGGAGAACCTTTTTCGATTATCCTCCTAACTAGGTTTAATCAACAATTCAACTAGCCTCTTTTGATTACTAAGAAGAATTAATGAACTCAACCAACAAGATAATGCAAAGATATCACAGGTTATGCCTCTCTCGATTATATGAACAAGTGAACATAGATGCAACGATTAAAATATCCAAAACGATTCAATACATAAAAATTAGAGTTATAGTCCACAAACAAATATCAATATACCAAATCCATCAAACCCTGAAGAGAACTACTCCATGGATATGGAGTAATTCATTACAAATAAGTTTAAGTTAAAGAAAAACATAAAACGATCCAAACTTGTATCTTGAGTGAGGATTGAATGATGAAATCCTTGTGCATTTGCTTTCCCAACTCCTCCTTAGCCTCCTTAGGTCTTAGATGTGTCAAAAGTCTATAAAATAATATTTTTTCATGTATATATACCAAGTAGGATCAGGCCCAGACGAAAACTCCTTTTCTCTCGCGAAATAGGAAAATTACTCTGTAAAATTTACACAGGTGCACCGCATGGGGTGACGCACCATGTGGGGCATTAGTGGGAAAATCCAGAGAGCAGATTCTGATAGGCAGCAGGAATATTTGGGCAGCCGCGCCGCCCCACGCGCCGTGGTTGTGATGTTTTCTCACAGTGCAGATTTTTCTTGACTTTTTGATATCCATATGTGGTTCTCGATCCCCGAACACTATCCCGGCTTAATCATTTGGGATTTTACTCAGACTTCAAAGTTCCAAATCACTCGAATTCATTCCATAACATCTACATCACTTGGAATCACTCCTACAAGGCATAAAACACACAATTAGTGCAAAACACTAGCGATTAAAGTTCAAACTCAATTAAAGCGCATTAAGTTAGAGTGTAATAAGCGACTAAAACATGTAATTATAGACTACCATAAACACCCCACACTTAGACCATTGCTCGTCCTCGAGTAATCAACCTACACTTTATAAAGACGCGATATTTTTAAACAACTCTCCTAACTCATTACACTAAGAATATTTGAAATAGACTGAGCACAACAGTATAACATCTTCACCTCAAGATTTGACTCAAGCACCGCGCATTATTTATAACCCGCTCACTTAACACTAACATAGAGGTCAAGCATTACCTTTCCTTCGTTAATCAAGTGCCCTTACATAATAATAGAGAGTAGTTCCACACATAATATATATTAAGAACAATTAGGAACTCAAGATAGAAAGAATTCACTGACTCTCAGAAGTAACATTCATATGCCACAAAAGATGAACCATAAGCTTGCCCATAGTGTACTACTCTACTAATTGAGCTTATTCAATCAAGGATCAAGTAGGACTTTCATTGGTTGTAATGTAGGATGCGGGATGGGTATGATACATTTAGATATAAGAGTGACTATACCTCCCTAAGCACTTTATCCATTCAAAACCCCAAACTTATGTCAAACCAAAACTCTACCTTCACATCAATATACATTAACTCCCTACTTCTTTAAGCACAATTACATCAAGAATTACCACTATCAAGGAATATTTTTTCACAATCATACAATTATTATTTTTTCTTTCTTTTTGAATTCAAGTGGGTCTTACTTTTTCAAAACATTGCACCTTTCTCCTTATTTTATTAGTTCCACTCAAAAGCCAAACCAACCATCCCTCACTTCAACTTTTACAAAGGTCATACAATTCAAGTGCTCACGAGAGGTAAACAGTTCAAGTAGATGGTCGATTCAAATAAATGGGTAAGGCTTGTAATGTGGTTGCCAAAGAAACAAGATTACAGTCTCAAAGGGGTTAACTAGGATACATAACAATTATATGAGTAAAAGCATATAACTGGCTCAATAAAGAAATGCCTATATCACTTTCAAGACTGAATAAAACTACTATTTTGCTTTACGAACACACGGGGCAAGTTCTAGATATCAAATACAATACATAGAATAACACAAAACCTAACACATACATGGCACATAACTCACTCAAGATTGGATTATCAAGACACTCTAGTCAAAGCAGTTAAGCAAAGTTAAGATCATACAATTTAAGGTACTTATTACAAGAGTAAAAAACTGAGCCTCAGCATCACACTAAAGTACTCACTATTCTCAAGGCATAATAAAGTCAAGAGATGTTGCTTTCAATTCAAATCACAACACAAGGGTTCCTACTAATAATAAAAATAAAAACTAACTACACTCGGTTCAAATAAAACCCTTGGAAAAGAACCGCGACACAAAAAAAACCAAGGGGGAATTATTATACTACCTAAAAAAAGAAAATATTTTTATCTTTTTATTTTACTTTAATCCCTCAAGAAACCTGTCGATGATATCCATCGTCAAGAAAAATCGATAATTTTCAAATTTTTATGTTTTTTTCCAATATTTTCTATCTCTAACTACTACAACTAACAAAATCTAAAATACATATACATAAAACATACAAATATCTCCCACTTTAGGTTATGGCATGTCCCCATGACACATAATTAAAAAGCATAAGGTAAGGGAAGCTTCCCTGAATATCTAGTCGGGGTCTGAGTCGAAGTCGGGCTCCATTCCTCGCCTTCGAACTAATGTGCATATCCATGCCGACAGCTTCTTCTCAGCCTTCTTGGGGTGCACCCCACACTTATCTTTCTCTCTCAGTGCAACCTTCTCTTTTGAACCCTTCACTTTCCATTCTACACTTGCAGTTGGCTTATCCTTTTTAACCCCCGTTTCTATATTCATCTCGAAAGTTACAGTCTCCTCATCCACTCTAAGCATGAGTCTTTTCTCATGTATATCTAAGAATACTCTACCCGTTGCTAAAAATGGTCTGCTTAAGATGAGAGGGACCTCCTTGTTCTCCTCCATATTCACCGCTATAAAGTCTACAGGAAATACAAACTTATCTACCTGAACTAAGACATCTTCCACTATCCCCTCAGGTATTAAAGTTGTTTGGTCTGCCAACTGCAAAGATATTGGCACCGACCTTATCTCTCCAATCTCCTTCTCAAGTTTCCTGTAAATAGACAAAGACATTAGATTAATTGATTCACCACAATCACATAAAGATTTGTCAAAATTAATAAAGCCTAAATAGCAAGGTATACTAAAACTCACTGGATCTTTATACTTTTGTGGGCGTTTGTTTTGCAAGATTGCACTGCAATGCTCTGTGAGCTTGACTACCGAGGTCTCTTCTATCTTTCTCTTCTTTGTAAGTATCTCCTTCAAGAATTTGGCATAAGCTGGAATTTGTGAGAGAACTTCTGTGAATGACAAATTTACATTAACCTGTCTCAACATATCTAGAAATCTCTCAAACTGCTTGTCCAGCTTTCCTCTATACAACTTTTAGGGAAAAGGTAAAGCAGACATGTGCTTGCTCTCTTTGTCAGATTCCTCCCTTCTTGAAGTTTCTTCCTTCTTCTTTCTCTCAGCTCCCTTCTTGCCTTTATTCTTCTTATCAACTCCATTTTTCAGCCGCTCCCCAATTTATTTCTCAGGTACCACCTCTTTTTGGATTGGAGTGGTGGGATCTTTCACCACTTGCCCACTTCTCAAGGTCATATCATTCACTATTTTCTTGGGATTTCTCTCAGTATCAACTGGGAGAGTTCTTGGAATTCTCTCAGATAATATTATTGTAATTTGTCCCACTTGTCTCTCCAAGTTTCAAAAACTATTGCTTAGTTCTTTGATGGCTGCCCTATGAGCATCCAACCTCTCATTTGTCTTGACAATGAAGGCCTTCATTAGATCTTCTTGACCAGGCTGAGTGGACTGTTGAGGTTGCTGCCTCTGTTGATTTTGGAAGACTGGCTTGTCCCAGAGGTCTGGGGTTGTTTTGCTACCATGCATTTGCAGTACCCCCAGATGGAACTCCATGAAAAATCGGGGTGTCTATGACCCATTGCATTAAAGTTGTAATTCCCCACAACATTCACTTTCTCAGTTGAGGCCTGACACTCATGCGTAGGGTGTCCTCTTCCACATATATCACAAGTTACATGATGCTCACTTTTTATTGTGGCTAAGGTCAGCTTCTATATTTCTTTAGCCATTGCATCAAGTTGTACTTGTACAGATGTGTTAGCATCAACTTGGTGAACACCAATTGATCTTCTTCTTTCAGCAATCTCTGAGGGCCAATAATTTGCATCCTCAGATAACTCATCAAGAATAGTGACTATCTCCTCTGGTGTCTTCTTCATCAACGCGCCTCCAGTTGCATTGCTCAATGTTCTATGTGAAGCTGGTGTCAATCCATCCCAAAAATCCTGAAGATGCATCCAGAGTTCAATTCCGCTATGTTGACACTTCCGAACTAATTCCTTAAACCTCTCTCAAGCTTCAAACACAGTTTCAGTATCTTTCTAGCAGAAGTTATGAATTTCTCTTCTAAACTTGCCCGTCTTAGTTGAGGAGAAATATTTATCAAGTAATTTTCTGGTCATCTTCACCCATGTTCTAATTGATCCCTGGGGCAAGCTTATAAGCCACTGCTTTGCATCATCTTTGAGTGTGAAGGGGAATGCCCTTAAGTAAACTGCATCCTGTGACATCCCATTGTATTGAAAGGTGTTCATAATCTTCTCGAAGTCTATGAGATGGTTGTTTGGATCTTCGTTCATATTCCCTCTGAAGACACAACAATTTTGAAGAGTTTGGAGAAACCCTTGCTTCAACTCGAAATTGTTAGCTGGAACGGGAGGTGGTCTAATACTTGATAATCCTTGGTTTTAGACCGGTCTAGCATAATCACCAAGTGGTCTCCCAGCCCCAGGAGGTATATTTCCAAACTGATCTGCACCCAAGGGTTGATTCATAGCAATTCACTGAGCCCCCTCCTCTTGTGCAACTTGTTCTCGTTACTGGACTGCCTCTCTTGCAACCAAGTCCACATTATCATCATCTCCAGCCATAGTTTATTTGGTTGAGGATTTCCAAACCTTCACTATATTCTCGGAGAGATTTCTTTCCTTCCTCAGCTGTCAGAGTTATTTCTCGCTTTCCACTTCGTATGGTAGCACTTCCTTCCTAGAAGATCAAGTCATGCACCAATCTAACTTGTAGCATGTGTACAGTCAAAGAACACCAAGCATAAAAAGAGAAAAGTAAAATAAAACAAAAGGAAAAATTCCTGACTAGTACTACAAACTATTTCAAACACTATTGATTACCAATCCCCGGCAACGACGTCAAAATTTGACGAGCACAAAACATCACTTTAATTATGCTTGCTAGTCGAATATAGTATAATATAATATCGTATCCACTGGGATTGTAGTTAAATAATATTATCGTAGTTTCTAGCTAGATTGCTATCCAAGATAATCAACAGTTTAGAATTATGTGATTAAAAACTAAAATTAACTAAAAATCTAAAGTTAATTGATGAATGACAATTGAAACAAAAGTAAGTAAGGAAGATACCAATGGGAGAAAATAGGGATTGATTGGATAGGTGCAAGATAAATATCTGGGATTTAACTCTGATTAATTCACTATAAATGTTCAAGTGAGTCTCTCGAATTCACTCAATTATTAGTTCAAACGTTTAGTAAAAACTCCTCTCTCGGTTAAGTCTCAACCTCACAAGATGAACTATGTTGAGCTCGGTGAAGATATGCAAGAATTCGTAGTGGATTGGTCGTTAGGAGAACCTCTTTCAATTATCCTCCTAACTAGGTTTAATTAACAATTTAACTAGCCTCTTTCGATTACTAAGAAGAATTAATGAAGTCAACCAACAAGATAGTGCAAAGATATCACAGGTTATGTCTCTCTCGATTACATGAACAATTGAATATAGATGCAGCGATTAAAATATCCAAAACGATTCAATACATAAAAACTAGAGCTATAATCCACAAAAAAATATCAATATACCAAATCCATCAAACCCTAAAGAGAAATACTCCATGGATATGGAGTAATTCATCACAAATAAGTTTAAGTTAAAGGAAAACATAAAATGATCCAAACTCGTGTCTTGAGTGAGGATTGAATGATGAAATCCTTGTGCCTTTGCTTTCCCAACTCCTTCTTAGCCTCCTTAGGTCTTAGATGTGTCAAATGTCCATAAAATAATATTTTTCCATGTATATATACCAAGTAGGATCGGGCCCAGACGAAAACTCCTTTTCTTGCGCGAAATAGGATAATTACTCTGTAAAATTTGCACAGGCGCGCCGCATAGGCGACGCGCCATGCGGGACATTAATGGAGAAATCCAGAGAGCTAATTATGACAGGCAACATGAATTTTTGTGCAATCGAGGTGCGCCGCAGTTGTGATATTTTCTCAGAGTACGGAGTTTTCGTGACTTTTTGATATCCAGATGTGGTTCTCGACCCCCAAACACGATTCCGGCTTAATACCTTGGGCTTTTACTCAGACTTCAAAGCTCCAAATCACTTGAATTTATTCCATAACATCTATATCACTCGGAATCACACCTACAAGGCATAAAACACCCAATTAGTGCAAAACACTAGCTATTAAAGCTCAAACTAAATTAAAGTACAGTAAGTTAGAGTGTAATAAGCGACTAAAACATGTAATTATAGCTTACCATTAGGGTGTATTTGCTAATTTAAAAGTTTATTTTTATTTTATATTTTTAGTTACATTATTCAATAGAATTTAAGTCGATAGAATTAGATCGAATTGGACAAAACTTTTTAAATTTGGTGATCACTTATTTATTTATGCACCAAAAATCTTGTAAATCAAAATAAATTAATTTAAAGTGGATCGAACCAACCGAACCGAATCAATTCAAAACGGATCGAACCGACTAAATGTATACTTTAATCCAATCTTCTTCACTAATGGTAGATAATAGCACCCACATTCATCAAATCCTAGATCCATTTTTGCTCACATATAAATGTTTCAACTTATAATAAGGTAATCAATTTGTTTGATTCCATGTGAGTAATTGTAGCCTTAATGCTGAAGAGCTCTAGCTATGGCAGAGATAACATAGCAGAGAGAATGAAGAATGAGACGAAGGAGGAAAACAATTATTCTATTCTCTACAAATAAGATATGTACAACTCATACACTCAACTGTGTAAGTACTACTATTTATAAAAGCTAACTAACTACTCTATTGCTAATCCACTAAGTAGTTATAGCTAACTACCTACTAACTACATTACACTTAAATAAGCGAGACCCACAACTCTCAACACTCCCCCTCAAGCTGAGGGATGAAATAAATTCTTCATTCCCAACTTGCTTAGTAAGCAGTCATGTTATGGTTTGCATAGTGCCTTTGTCAATGTAATGACCCGACCGATCATTTTACTTTCTAGATCCATGTTCCCCTAAATAGGACTCCCCGTATGTGCTTTTATTATTTTATGACTTGCGGAGATGGTTAGTTCGGGTTTGGAAGGATTCGATTTGAAATCGGAACACTTAGTTCCTTAATATTAGCTTTAAAGGGTTAAGTCTGACATGGGTTAATAATTCTAGTAAACGATATCGGAACCGAGATTTGACGGTCCCAATAGGTTCATATGATAATTTTGGACTTGTGTGTGTGTCCGGATCAGGTTTTGGATGACCTGGGATTGTTTCGGTGCCTAAAGTTGAAAGTTGGCTTACTGAAGGTTTAAAAGTTTTTTAAATCTGGTTTGGAGTAGGTTTTGGTATTATTGAGGTCAGTTTGGAATTCCAAGCCTGGAATAGCTCCATAAGGTGATTTAAGACTTTCGCGCAAAATTTGGTGTCATTCCGAGTAGTTTAAGTATGATTCGGCATGTTCGTAGCAAATTGAAAGAACTTGAAGTTCATAAGTTGATTCGATTTGGTTTGGAGTGTGATTCTTAGTTTTGGTGTTGTTTTTCATGTTTCGTGAGGTCGAGCAGGTCCATTTTATGATTTGAACTTTTTGGTATGTTTTTGCGGGGCCAAGGTGGCCCTGGATGCCATTCAGACGAGGCACGAATCTCATTTGGACTTGGAAAGAATAGCCGAAGCATCAGAGTTTCTGGTGCAATCGCACCTGCAGAGGACCAGCCGCAGGTGCAAGCTCGTAGAAGGGAGCCAACGGCCGCAGAAGTGGCCTAGCACGGGCTGCCCCATGATAGCATAAGCGAAGAGAGAAGTCGCATCTGCGAAGGCGCATATGCGAGGAAGAGGTCGCAGAAGCGGGCTGGTGCGCTGGTGCGGCGCTCGTGCCGCTGAAGTGGGATCGCAGATGCGAGACATTTCCTACAGAAGCAGGAAGGGCAGACTTGGGCATGGTCCGCATTTGCGAGGCTATGTCCGCAGAAGCGGATGTCGCTGGGCAATGATGTCCATTTATTGCGGAACTTAGGTCATTTTTGGTTCTTTTATTTCACTTTTTGGGGCAATTTTGGAGTTTCTTAGAGAGATATTTCCTCCCAGCTATTGAAAGTAAGTAATTCTTACCCAATTTAAGTTAAATACATAGATTATGGATAGATTTTAACATGTAAAATTGTGAGAATTTTGGGTTTAGACGAAAAACCTAGGTTTTGACAAAAATAAAATTTAACCACGAAAAATGATTATGGAATGGGATGGAAATTATATATTTGAATTCGTAAGGTTATGGGTAACATCTTCAAAAATTTTAGAAATCCGGATACGTGGGTGCTAGGATGAATTTTAGGAATCTTCCAATTGGGGTTGAGTAATTACTCTAATAGTTAGATTATGAACTTTTGAACATGTATTGATTAATTTATACAACATTTGACTAGGTTTAGGTTTTTTGGCATCGAGTTGAGGATTTATAGCACATTTGTGGATCAGAAGAGAGCTTTGAGACAAGGTAAGTCTCTTGCCTAACCTTGTAAAAGGGAATTTACCCCCATAGGTGATTTAAATTACTATTTGCTCCTATTTGTGGGGGCGATGTACGCACGAGGTGACGAGAGTCCGTGCGTAACTACTAATTACGCTTATGTCCAGGTAGTTTAGGACCCAAATCATGAGATACTTGTAATGTTTGCACCCTATTTGTTAATTAAAAGTGCCTAAATTATATTGGAACTTGATAAAGGAATTGTAAAAGACCGACTTCCACTTACTTGAGTTTTGGAGAGATACTTGACCGTTAATAAGAATTGTGCTTCTTTATGTATTAGCCTTGTAATAGCATTTAAACCGAATATTTATAAAATATTCTCTCTTCTTGTGGATCGGGCTGAACACCTCGGCAGTAGAATTAATGCATCTATGGTTCGTGCCGCTCGACCCTCGCCAGTGTACACATTATTCTGGATCGGGTCGTACGACCTCGCCATAATCGTGCATGATAATACTCGGAGCTTAATTATATTTGATATTATTTTATGGCTTGAGAGGTTAAAAATTATATATGACACAAACTGACTTAGGATTTACCATTAGTGAAAGAATTATTTATTTCCTGCTTGTTATTGAGTTATCATTGTTATTTACATAACCCATGCTTATTTAGAATTTTTGTAGTTTTTATTGTTGGCCTAATGTAAGTGTCGATGTCGACCCCTCGTCACTACTTATTCGAGGTTAGACTAGATACTTACTGGATACATGTTGTTTATGTACTCATGCTACACTTCTGCACTAACTGTGCAGGATCTGAGGCAGGTGCATCTGGCAGTCATACCGGCGCGTACCCCCGTTACCCTGAGGCCTAGTGGTGTGCTACTTCCTGGGCCGTTTTGCAGCACCTAGAGTCTCTCTTTTGAACTTATTTTCTGTTTATTTTTATTTCAGACAGTAGTTAGACTTTTGTATATTCTACTAGTTGCTCATACACTTGTGACACTAGGTCTTGGCACACATACTAGTAGACTTTATGGTTTTGTAGTATTTATATCACTATGATTGCCACTCAGTTGCCTTCGTTTTATTTATTAAATTTTCTACTCCTTAATTTATTAATAAATAAAATTTAATTACTTGGAAACTTATTAAAAAGAGAAAGCACATGGTTAGTTCACTGTTGGCTTGCCTAGCGGCGACGTTGGCGCCATCATGGCCTATAGGAGAAATTGGGTGACAACATGGTATCAGAACACTAGGTTCACGTAGGTCTCGCAAGTTATGAGCAGGTCTAATAGAGTCTTGCGGATCGGTGCAGAGATATCCGCACTTATCTTCAAGAGTCTATAGGGTATTAAGAAACTACTCTTTCTTCATCTCCTATCGTACAGTTGATGTTGTGCTAAGTATCTTTCTCTTATTCTCTCACAGATTGTGAGAACGCGCGCGGCAGAGGTACCCGATCATGGAGGAGCTGCTCCTCCAGCTGCTAGAGGCCGAGGCAGAGGTTGAGGGAGGGCTCCAGCCCATAGTAGAGGACGAGGACGTCCCAGAGTTTCCCCACTTTTGCCACCAATGGATCAAGTAGAGGATCCTATTATTGAAGAGTCGGGCGAGGTGCCTGCAGCAGAGCCAGCCTTTGTGGATTTTATGTCCGCATCGGGATTTCAAGAGGTCATGGGCCGTATGCTACGGTTCATGGATTCTATGACTCAGGCTGGTTTATTTCCAGTAGACCCAGCCACATCTCAGGTGGGAGGGGGAGCACAGACCCCTATCGCTCAGGCTCCTAGGCATGCACTTGTCGTATATCATACCTCGGGTGCACTATCCGTAGGTAGAGCCCAGCCAGTTGCAGCAGCTATACCTGAGCCCAGACCAGCTGCGGCCGGCGAGCCGCAGAAGCTATTGGATAGATAGACTAGACTACACCCTCATGTCTTCGGGGGTGAGCGAAATGAGGATCCCCAGGACTTTATTGATCGGTACAAGGACATACTGTACAACATGGGGATATTGGAGTCCCACGGGGTGGGCTTTACCACCTTTCAGCTGGAGGGCAAGGCCCGTAGATGGTGGTAGTCTTATCTTCTCGGAAGACCAGCAAGTTCTTCTCCCATGACTTAGGATCAGTCCAAACGCCTATTCTTGGGCAGATATAGTCCACCCTCTTAGATGGAGGAGTTGCGGTTTCAGTTCGAGCAGCTCCAGCAGGGTCAGATGTCAGTGATCGACTATGAGGCGAGATTCTTTGAGTTGTCTCGCCATGCACTTATGATACTTCCTACTGATGCAGAAGGAGTGTAGAGGTTTGTTACAGGTTTGCACTCTGGTATCCAAGCCACCGTGGCCCGAGAGGTTGAGATGTGGACTTCTTACGAGCTAGTTGTGAAGATAGCTCGGAGGATCGAGGGTGTACGTTAGCGTAGCCGAGAGCAGGCGACGAGGGATAAGCGGTTTCGATATTTTGGAGAGTTTAGTGGTGCCCCGACTGGGGGCAGAGGTCAGTTTTTGAGGGGTCAGTCCAGCAGGTCCACAAATCCAGCACCGTCGCCTTCTCAGGGTGCTCTAGTGCGACCTTATTTCAGTGCCATGCTAGAGAGTTCCTACCGCCTACTAGCTATTCAGGGTTCCTCCAGTGGGAATTCAGGCCATCAGGGTCAGACTTTAGGTCAGCAGTCCTCCGTACCGAGAGGTTATTTCGAGTGCAGGGATCTTAGTCATGTGCGGAGGTTCTGCCCCAGGCTTCTGGGTAAGATAGTGCAGCACGTTCAGTAGCCTATGATTACAGCACCAGCTGCCACACCATCCATCCGGTCGCCCAAAGGGAGAGGGCAGGTGGGTAGGGGCCATCCTAGAGGTGAAGGCCAGTAAGGTGGCGCTCCAGTTAGGTTCTATGCTTTTTCGTCCAGACCAGATGCAGTGGCCTCAGATGTCGTGATCACAGGTATTATTTTTGTCTGCGGTAGGGATACTTAAGTGCTATTTGATCTAGAGTCTACATATTCATATGTTTCATCTCTGTTTGATCATTTCTTGGGTGTTCTTTGTGAGTCCTTGGGTACTCCTGTTTATGTGTCAACTCTAGTGGGCGATTCTGTTGATGTGGATCAGGTCTATCGGTCATGTATCATGACTTTCTTTTGTTATGAGACTAGAGCGGATCTTCTATTGCTTGATATGATCGACTTTGAGGTCATCTTGGGCATGGACTTGTTGTATCCATATCACACCATCCTTGATTGCCATTCCAAGATGGTTTCCTTGGCGATGCCAGAGTTGCCTAGATTGGAGTGGAAGGGTTCATGTGTCAGTGCATCTAGTCGGGTTATCTATTTTCTAAAGGCTCAACACATGGTCGAGAAGGGTTGTTTGGCTTATCTAACTTATGTTCGACATACAACTACAGAGACTTCGGCGATTGATTCGGTGTATGTAGTCTGGGAGTTCTCTGATGTGTTTCCCTCTAATCTTCCCGGTATGCCACCAGATCGTGATGTCGATTTCTGCATTGATTTGGCTCCAGGTACCCAACCTATCTCTATTCCACCGTACCACATGGCTCAGAAAGAGATGAAGGAATTAAATGAACAACTTGAGGAGTTACTAGCAAAAGGGTTCGTTAAACTGAGTGTGTCGCCTTGGGGTGCACCGGTGTTATTTGTGAAGAAAAAATATGAGACTATGCGGATGTGTATTGATTACTGCCAGTTGAACAAAGTTACCATTAAGAACAAGTATATGTTGCCGCGTATTGATGATTTGTTTGACCAGCTGCAGAGTGCCAGAGTGTTCTCTAAGATCGACTTGAGATCGGGGTACCATCAGTTGAAGATTCGGGATTCGGATTTTCCAAAGACGGCTTTCCGGACTAGATATGGCCATTATGAGTTTCTAGTGATGTCCTTCGGTTTGACTAACGTCCCGACGGCGCTCATGGATTTGATGAACCGGGTATTCAGGTCATATATTGATTCTTTTGTCATTGCCTTCATTGATGACGTTTTAATATACTCGTGTAGCTTGGAGGAGCACGAGCAGCATTTGAGAGTGGTGCTTCAGACATTGCGAGAACAAAAGTTATATGCTAAGTTCTCCAAGTGTGGGTTCTGGTTGGATTATATGGCATTCTTGGGGCATGTTGTATCAGGCGAGGGTATTAAGATAGATACCAAGAAGATCGAGGAAGTTCGGAGTTAGCCTTGTCCTACCATGGCGACTGATATCAAAAGCTTCTTGGGGTTAGCAGGTAATTATCGCCGGTTTGTGGAGGGTTTCTTATCTATTACAGCACCTTTGAATAGATTGACCTAGAAGGGTGCTCTGTTTTGATGATTGTGAGGTGAGCTTTCAGAAGCTCAAGACCGCATTGAGTTCAGCACCGGTGTTAGTGTTGCCTTCCGATTCAGGGATGTATATTATGTATTGCGATGCTTCACGCGTTGGCCTGGGTTGCGTATTGATGTAGGAGGGGCGAGTTATTACATATTCTTCACGACAACTGAAGCCCCATGAGAAGAATTACTTTGTACACGATTTGGAGGTCGCGATTGTTCATGCTCTTAAGATCTTGAGGCATTATCTTTATGGGGTGTCATGTGAGGTTTACACCGATCATCGCACCTTACAGCATTTGTTCAGGTAGAGGGATCTCAATTTGAGGCAGCATAGGTATCTTGAGTTACTAAAAGATTATGATATTACCATTATGTATCATCCGGGCAACGCGAATGTAGTTGTAGATGCCTTGAGTAGAAAGGCGGAGAGTATGGGTAGTTTGGAGTTCATTTCAGAAGAGGAGAGACCATTAGCTTTAGATATCCAGTCCTTGGCTAACATATTTGTGAGGTTGGATATTTTAGAGCCCAGTCGAGTTCTTGCATGTGTCGTCGTTCACTCTTCATTATTTGAGCAGATCAAGGCTCGTCAGTTTGATGATCTGCACTTGTCGGTTCTTAGGGAGACGGTACTATAGGATGGTGCCAAGGGGTCACTATCGGTGAGGATGGTGTTCTGCGACTCCAGGGTCTCCTATGTGTTCCTAATATTGATGGCTTGAGGGAGAAGATCCTAGAAGAGTCACACAGTTCTCGGTATTCTATTCATTCGGGTGCTACGAAGATGTATTGCGACTTGAGGCAACATTATTAGTGGCGGCAGATGAAGAAGGGCATAGTCGAGTATGTGGCGAGATGTCTAAATTGCCAGCAGGTTAAGTATGAGCACCAGAGACCAGGTGGCCTACTCCAGCAGATGACTATACCTGAGTGGAAATGGGAGTGCATTACTATGGACTTCGTAGTTGGGTTGCCGCGTACCTTGCGGAAGTTTGATGTAGTTTGGGTCATTGTCGATAGGTTGACCAAGTCGGCACACTTCATTCCGGTTTTGACCACGTATTCTTCAGAGAGATTAGCCCATATTTACATTCAGGAGATTATTCGGTTCTATGGTGTGCCTGTTTCCATCATATCAGATAGAGGTCCTCAGTTTACTTTGCATTTCTAGAGGGCAATACAGAGTGAGTTGGGGACCCGGGTAGAGCTCAGCACAACCTTTCATCCGCAGACCGACGGGCAGTCAGAGCGGACAGTTCAGATCCTGGAGGATATGCTCAGAGCATGTGTGATTGACTTCGAAGGACAGTGGGATCGATTCTTACTTACAACAATAATTATCAGTCCAGCATCGAGATATCTCCATTTGAGGCTTTATATGGTCGGTGATGTCGTTCGCCCATCGGATGATTTGAGCCCGGTGAGGCTAAGTTATATGGTACTGATTTAGTGAAGGATGCCTTGGAAAAGTAAAGTTGATTCAGGAGTAACTTCGCACAGCACAGTCCAGATAGAAGTGTTACGTGGATCAGAAGGCGCATGGCTTATCATTTATGGTAGGCGAGAAGGTTCTCTTGAAAGTCTCGCCGATGAAGGTAATCTTGAGGTTCGGGAAGAAGGGCAAGTTGAGCCCAAGGTTTATAGGTCCATTTGAGGTGTTGAGACGGGTTGGGGAGGTTGCTTATGAGCTTGCTTTGCCTCCCAGTCTATTAGGAGTTCATCCGGTCTTCCATGTGTCTATGCTCTAGAGGTATCATGCCGACAGGTCGCATGTGTAAGACTTCAGCACGATTCAACTAGATGAGAGCCTGGGTTGTGAGGAGGAGCCAGTTGTCATTGTTGACAGACAGGTTTGCCAGCTAAGGTCCAAAACGATTTCTACTGTAAAGGTTTAGTTGAGGGGCCAACCAGTCGAGGAGGCGACTTGGGAGGTCGAGAAGGACATGCGGAGCAGATATCCACACTTATTCGGTACTCCAGGTACGATTCTAGACCCGTTCGAGGACCAGTGTTTGTTTAAGAGGTGGATAATGTAACGACCCGACCGATCATTTTGCTTTCTAGATTCCCGTTCCCATATATAGGACTCCACGTATGTGCTTTTACTGTTTTATGACTTGTGGGGATGGTTAGTTTGGGTTTGGAACAATTCTAGTTGAAATCGGAACACTCAGTTCCTTAATATTGGCTTTAAAGGGTTAAGTCTGACTTGGGTCAACAATTCTAGTAAACGATCTCAGAACCGGGATTTGATGATCCCAATAGATTCGTATGATGATTTTGGAATTGGGCGTGTGTCCGAATCCGGTTTGGGATGACCCAGGAGCGTTTCGGTTCCTAAAGTTGAAAGTTGGCTTATTGAAGATTTAAAAGTTCTTTAAATCTGGTTTGGAGTAGGTTTTAGTGTTATTAAGGTCCGTTTGGGATTCCGAGCCTGGAAATAGCTCTTTAAGCTGATTTAAGACTTTCACGCAAAATTTGGTATCATTCCGAGTAGTTTAAGTATGATTCGGCACGTTCGGAGCAAATTGATAGAACTTGAACTTCATAAGTTGATTCGATTTGGTTTGGAATGTGATTTTTAGTTTTGGTGTTGTTTTTCATGTTTAGTGAAGTCGAGCAAGTTCGTTTTATGATTTTGAACTTGTTGGTATGTTTGGGCGGGGCCCCGGGGACCCCGGATGCCATTCAGACGAGGCACGGAACTCATTTGGACTTGGAAAGAATAGCTGAGGCATTCGAGTTTCTGGTGCAATCGCACCTGCGGAAGACTAGCCACAGGTGCAAGCTCGCATAAGCGAGCCAATGGCCGCAGAAGCGGCCTAGCATGGGCTGCCTAGTGATTGTAAAAGCGAAGAAAGGAGCCGCATCTGCGAAGGCCCAGATGCGAGGAAGAGGTCGCAGAAGCGGGCTGGTGTGCTGGTACGTTGCTCGTGCCACAGAAGCGGGTTCCCAGATGCGAGACGTTGCCCGCATAGGCGGGAATGGTAAACCTGGGCATGGTCCGCATCTGCGAGGCTATATCCGCAGATGCGGCAATTGCTCAGCAGAAGCGGAAGTTGCTAGGCAGTGAGGTCCATTTATTGCGGGACTTAGGCCATTTTTGGTTCCTTTATTTCACTTCTTGGGCGATTTTGGAGCTTTTTAGAGAGAGATTTCCACCTAGCTATTGAAGGTAAGTATTTCCTACCCAATTTAAGTCAAATACATAGATTATGAATAGATTTTAACATATAAAATTGTGAGAATTTTGGGTTTAAATGAAAAACCTAGGTTTTGATAAAAATAGAATTTAACCACGAAAAATAATTATGGAATTGGATAAAAATTATACATTTGAGTTCGTAAGGTTATGGGTAACAATTATTTTCAAAAATTTTCGGAATCCGGGCACGTGGGTCTGGAGATGATTTTTACGAATCTTTCAATTGGTGTTGAGTAATCTCTCTAATAGTTAGATTATGAACTTTTGAACATGTATTGATTAATTTATACAACATTTGACTAGGTTTGGGTTGTTTGGCACCGAGTTGAGGATTTATAGCATATTTGTGGATCGGAAACGAGCTTTGAGACAATGTAAGTCTCTTGCCTAACCTTCTAAGAGGGAATTTACCTCATGGGTGATTTAAATTACTATTTGCTCCTAATTGTGGGGGCTACGTATGCATGAGGTGACGAGAGTTCGTGTGTTGCTACTAATTACGCTTATGTCCGGGTAGTTTAGGACCCAAATCATAAGATACTTGTAATGTCTGCACCCTATTTGTTAATTAAAAGTGCCTAAATTATATTGGAACTTGATAAAGGAATTATAAAAGACCGACTTCCGCTTACTTGAGTTTTGGAGAGATACTTGACCGTTAACAAGAATTGTGATTCTTTGTGTATTAGCCTTGTAATAGCATTTAAACCGAATGTTTATCAAGTATCCTCTCTTCTTGTGGAGGGAGCCGAACACCTTGGCAGTAGAATTGATGCATCTATGGTTCGTGCCGCTCGACCCTCGCCAGTGTACACATTATTCTGGATCGGGTTGTATGACCTCGCCATAATCGTGCGTGATAATACTCGGAGCTTAATTATATTTGATATTATTTTATGGCTTGAGAGGTTAAAAATTATATATGACACAAACTGTCTTGGGATTTACCATTAGTGAAAGAATTATTTATTTCCTGCTTGTTATTGAGTTATTATTGTTATTTACATAACCCATGCTTATAGAATTTCTGTATTTTTTATTGTTGGCCCAATGTAAGTGTCGATGTCGACCCCTCGTCACTACTTATTCAAGGTTATACTAGATACTTACTGGGTACATGTTGTTTATGTACTCATGCTACACTTCTGCACTAACCGTGCAGGATCTGAGGCAGGTGCATCTGGCAGTCATACCGGTGCGCACCCCCGTTATCCTGAGGCCTAGTGGTGAGCTGCTTCCTAAGCCGTTCTGCAGCACCTAGAGTCTCTCTTTTGCACTTATTTTCTGTCTATTTTTATTTCAGACAGTAGTTAGAGTTTTGTATATTCTACTAATTGCTCATACACTTGTAATACCAGGTCTTGACACACATACTAGTAGACTTTATGGTTTTAGAGTATTTATATCACTATGATTGCCACTTAGTTGCCTTCATTTTATTTATTAAAGTTTCTACTCTTTAATTTAATGGAATTTAATTATTTGGAAACTTATTAAAAAGCAAAATCACATGATTAGTTCACCGTTGGCTTGTCTAGCGCCGACGTTGGGCGCCATCACGGCCTATAGGAGAAATTGGGCAGTGACAGTCAATAAGTCTGCAATTTGCTCTGTTGTTCTAACATGTTGTGTTTGAATTAATCCTTGCACAAGTTTTTCCCTTACAAAATGACAATCAATATCTATATGTAGTTTTCTCGTGGAAGATTAGATGTGCAGCAATTTGAATGGTTGCTCTGCTGTCACAGTGTAAGGAAACATGTAAATTGATATCCACTCATAATTCTTTGAAGAGTCCAACCAGCCACACAATTTCAGCTACTATGGCTGCCATACTTCTAAATTCTGCTTCAGCTGAGCTCCTGGACACTGTCCCTTGCTTCTTAGATTTCCAGGAGATTAGAGCTCCACCTAACTTCACCACATAACTAATAACTAATCTTCTATACTCCACATATGCTCCCCAATTAGAGTCACAGTAGGCTACAAAATCTTTGCAGCTCCCAGTAGGCATAAAAAGTCTAAGTCCAGGTGTGGACTTGATGTATCTTACTACTCTTCTTGCAACATCCATGTGAGAAACCTTTGGCGCATGCATATATTAGCTAAGTGTATGTACTACAAAGGCTATATCTAGCATTGTCATAGTTAGGTACAATAGTCTTTCTACTAACCTCTGATAACTCCCCTTATCTTCATGTAGCATATCTTCAGAAACATTATTCTTTACTATTGATCAAACTCAATAGATGTGAGCTTATGATTAAACTCAAGAGGTGTGAAAACTGGTTTTCCACCTGCTAGACCAAGTTCAGACACCAGTTCTAAGGCATACTTTCTTTGGCACATCACGATACCCTCCTGAGATCTTGAGAATTCAATGCCAAGAAAGTACTTCAGCTCTCCCAAATCCTTCATTTTGAATCTTTCTTGCAACACTTTTCTCACCTGCTTGATAAGATGTAGATTGCTACTTGTGACTATCAAGTCATCTACAAATACTAGAATAAGCACCTGTTCAGTTCCTATCTTCTTATTAAAGAGAGAGTAGTCATAGTGACTTTGCACAAACTCCATAGCTAGAAGTGCTTCAGTTAGTTTGAGATTCCATTGCCTGGGTGCCTGCTTCAGTCCTTACAAAGACTTGTGCAATTTGCACACTTTTTGATCCTCCCCTCGCTTGAAAAACATCTAGAACTTTCATGTAGACCTCTTCCACTAAGTCACCCTGAAGAAATGCATTATGTACATCCATCTGAAAAATATACCAACTAGAAGCAACAACTAGAGCAACAATAGCTCTCACAATAACCATTTTGGCTACTGATGAGAAAGTTTCGGTGTAGTCTAATCCTTCTTGTTGACTGTAGCATTTGGCTACCAATCTGGCCTTATACCTTTTCACCTCACCATTGGACCTATATTTGACTTTAAACATCCATTTACACCATATATGAACCTTTCCTTGAGGTATGTCTACTATGGACCAGGTATTATTCTCCTCCAAAGCTGAAATTTCAGCTTGCATGGCTTTCACCCATTTAGGATCAACACTAGCCTTACTGAAGGAACTAGGTTCAACAATAGTAGAGTAAACAACTATAGAAGCTTGATAAGCAGGAGAAAGCTGGTCATAAGACATATAATGTGCGACATGATATTGACAAGAAGATTTCTTAGGTTGTACAACATAATCAGTGAGCCACACATGAGGTTTAAAGGGTATGGAAGACCTCCTGAGTTCTACAGGAGATGATGAGTGTTCATTGGAGACCTCAGTAGGCACAAGTGTTGAGTGATCATCACTAATAGAGTTAGGAGAAGGTGACTGAGTAGTAGGAGGAATGTAACCTTAGGATGACTGCTGATCAACCTTGTCTGCTGGTGATGATTATGTGAACTCTAGGATAAGAAATAGATAGGAGACCCCAGACTTCATGTTCTTAAAGGGAAAAATGTCTTCCTTGAACACAACATTCCTACTCACAAAGAAACTCTTGGAATGTAGGTCATAGAGGAAATAGCCCTTTTGGGAAGAAGAGTATCCCATGTGAACTACTGGAACTACTCTTGGACAAAATTTGTCTACCTTCTGCACTTTGGTGGCATAGCACAAACTTTCAAATACTCTGAGATATTGTATAGGGGGACTTTCTGAAATAATGATTCAAAAGAAGTCTTAACATGAAGTAAAATAGTAGGTAACTTGTTCATCATATAGACTATTGTGGACATACATTCACCCCAAAAACTCAATGGCATAAAGGCCTGGAACCTGAGTTCTCTAGCCATGTCTAAAATTGATCTGTGTCTTCTCTCAATAGCTCTATTATGTTAAGGTGTGTACACACATGAGCTTTGATGAAGAATTCCAAGATTTGCAATAAAGAAGTCACTTGGTCATTCATAAATTCAGTCTCATTATCTATTCTAAGACATTAACTGTAACCCCAAACTGATTTGTAACCATTGCTAAAAAGTATTTCAATACTATAATAGTATCAGCTTTAGTGGTAAGGAGAAATATCCAAATATACTTTGAATAGTCATCTACCAAAGTTAAGAAGTGCCTCTTGCTATCATGAGTAGGTGTCCTATATGGACCCCAGGCATCTGCATGCACAAGATCAAAGATAAAGGTAGAACATGAAGAGCTAAGAGCAAAAGGAAGTCTTGACTATTTTGCAATGATGCACATAGTATAGTGATCATCAGCCAGATGCAAATCATATAAACTATGCAGTTTCTATAACACCTTTAGAGGGGCATGTCCTAACCTCTTATGTCACAAAGAAAAATTATTGAAGGATTGCGTGCTACGCTTACTAGCACACTTATTTGTACTACTAACAATGGTATTTATAGTTGGTGGTAAGTGTTGCTTAGGAGATTGTCTGTCTTAAGCCTTGAGAATGTAGAGACTAAGTTCTTCTTTACCAATCCTCATGACCTTCCACTGAAGAGTTCCTGAAATACACGAAAATCATGGAAGAATGCCACCATATACCTTAACTCTTTTGTAATCTTAGAGACTGAGAGTAGGTTATACTTGAACTCTAGAATATGTTATATGTTCTGAACTTTCTTATTTCTAAAAAAAGAATAGATCCAGCGTGTGTAATAGTTGCCTTTTCACCAGTAGGTAGATGTACCTTATTCTTATATGTCTATGATAGTTCCTTATAAAAATCTAATAGATTTAGAGTATGCACCATGTGGTTAGAAGCTCTCGTATCTGTTATCTAGTTATGATTCATCGAGGTAGACATAAAAATGTGTATTTTACCTACTGTTCTTGTAGCTGCTTAATTTGCTACAAGTTCAACATCCTTCCCTTTATTCAGCATCTGCAGAATTTGCTGATATTGCTCTGGAGTGAAAAATTGAGTAGGAGAACTGAGGCCAAAACCTCCTAATGAGTCGCTTTGTGTTTCTGAGGGCTGACTTCCATAGTTTCTTACATTGTTGGCTTGAACATTGAAGGTTCCTCCTCTTTTCCTTTTTTTGAAATCACTAGGGTAGCTATATAACTTGAAGCAGTTATCCTTGGTGTATTCTTTGTACTTGCAGTACTCACCGTAAATTGTTGACTTATTGAATGAGTTCTTAGACTTATAGCCTCCAGTATATCTAGTATTTGTAGAGCATGCATTGTTGTTGAATCCTCCATTGTTGTTATAATTTATATTACTCAACACTGCAGCAGCCTCATTAGTATCATTAGAGCCATACACACCCTTTTCATTGATCCTCTGAATTTCAACATTGATGATCATAGCACAAGTTTGATTCAAATTAGGTAGTGGTCTAGTTATTAGCATTTTCATATGAGTCATTAAGCCTAGTAAGAATATCATGATCCATGCAAGCACTATTGCGTTGTATCTATCCCATAGTTCATGAAAACTAACATCAAAATTACTCTTTTGCAACAAAGTCAAACATATTAGACCAAATATCGTAAAAAGGACAAAAGTCATAGTCCAAAGTGTCAAAAGAGTAAGTTTACCTTTTAAATATTGAGCAGGTTTAGGACTTCGACTATCGTAAACCCCATGAAAATCATAAACCCTAAAGGCCTATCCTAATTCCCCCACCTGCAGGTGAAGAGCTGCTCCATTTTTTCTCATCAAATTTTCTTCTCAAATCTTAACTTTGTTCAATTTGCAGTAATTCTCAGTGGATAAATGACGGATTAATAAAATTAGTGGCCTATTAAAAAATTTTAGGGCCTCAAAATTTCGAGGGGCTAAATCTAGGCTTTACTAGCCTCCCCCCTGAGCCACCCGTCTACCCCTAAGGCTCTCAATCAAATTTTATAATCTCAATTAAGATCATATAATAATGACAAAGAATATCAACGTTAGTGAATTTATCATTCAGTTATCAAATGTGAATAAAGTTGGTTGAACAGAATGTTCACGTGACAGTAGTCTCAACGGAATCGGTGGTCTAAAACTAAAGAATATTAAAAGAAGTTTTAATTTCTTTCATAAAGTTCATATAATAATGATATACAAAAATAAAGCCTACATGACTTTGATCTAGTAGTAAAAGTGCAATGTTTGATGTATGGGTTAGGCGCAAGTCATGGTAACTCTCTCCCCTATATAAAAAAAAAAAATGATATTAAGCGAAAATGGTAAAGGAGCGAGCCCATTGTTTATCGAGTTTTGAACCTTGCGACACTTGCCTCGGAAATTTCTTAGTTAAAAAAAGAGATACAAAAGAACTTGCTTTGTGATGTATGCATCAATCAAATGTGACAAAACGAATAGTTAATTTAAAAAATTCGAATTGAAATTAAAAGTTATTATGAGAAATATGAAGAAGGACTATATATAGAGGAAGAAAAAAAAAATTAACGAGAAGATGAATATATTATTTAATTTAATAAAAGAAAAAATTATCTAATTAACTTACTCAATCCTACCTCTATCATGTCTAAAAAATATTAAAATTTAAAATCGTTTATTAATAATTACTATAAATATAAATTATATAATAAAATAATACTATTTCATACGTTTATGGCCTTAAATATTGGGGGCTAGGTCAAGGACTTCACGTGCCTTACCCTAGAGCCGCCCTTCCAATGGATTCGAAGTTTGCCTCATCAGCGAAGAAAGAGGTGAATCTCTCAGCCGTGTAAAGTTGCAATTTTTTTTGATTATACTGTAAATGCTCACAAAATAAACCTGTTTAATACATGCCCTCGTTTAAATTAGTTTTTATGTTCCCACTTTTGCAGGAGTTAAGTACAATTAGCTGGTTAAACGATTTATAAATATATGCTGTTCATATTTCTGAGCTGGTTTTACAATTTTTTTTTGTAGAACTAGACAGTAATTAGGCTTTCCAATAGTGCAAATTCAAAGTTTATGTATAATAGATAATTACTAACAATTAGCTTCCGAAGAAACGATGATATGTAATTTATCATGTTTAATTGTTAAAAGGTTCTAGTCGAAATTGTCAAGTTAGCTCAAAAGCGACAGATGAAAGGAAGTAGCGGAGGTTGGAAAGATTTTTTGAGATCACACGACAAGAAGTTAGGGGTTAGCTTGAGTGACCCGTCGAAGAGGTCCGTTGATGATCTGCTTGCGTTTTTGAAGACGTTTAGCCAAGAGGATGACATAAAGGTGGTTAATATCGATTACCTCTTGTTTTCATTTGGTTAATTAGCGTAAAATAACGCTGCTACTACTAATGCAATAATGTCCCTTTTGTGCAGCTTTTTAAAAAGGTGTTTCAATGTTATTCCAATCGAGATGCTGTAGAGAAGCTTCAGAAAAAGTCGCCGGATAGTGAATCCGCGGAACAGGTGAAGAGTATATTTTGGCTTTTAGATATTATTACGAATCATAACTGCGATATTAGGGTGGTTTTGTTGCAAGATAGTTGGGAAAAATCTACTTAAGTGGGTTGTGAGTAGCTAATTCATCTCCAGTCGCTGCTAATAGGTCTTATAACTTGTTCTGTTAGATTTAACTGTGGCTATAACTTGTTCTGTTAGAATTTTACTGCGGCTATAACTTGTTAATATATATAGTTGATATTTGAGAATGACAACCTGGAGATCCCTGGTTTGAATACCAGCTACAACACATGCTATGATGAGTGATTTTCTCTAACCTTGGTGGGTAGAATTACCATTGACAACATGTGCTTGTGGGCAGGACATGCTGCTCGGTGGATTATAGTCAAGTCCCTCGCAAGCTAGCAGGGCACGGTGATAAAAAAAATGAAAAATAAAAATTGGAACTAGTATTCAGAATTATTGATAGCAAAATAGTTGCATGCTCTCCAATTTTGATACCCCCGCCCCACTTTTTTTCCAGGAAGATGCTGGTTGGCATCTTCTTATGAAGGTTTATGATCACTATATCTCAACAACTTCTGTGCTTAATAAATTGATATTGTGGCAGTGCAGGGACTGGTTCGTTTAACTTTTGAGCACCCTCAATACCCGACAGATTACTCATTTCCATCACACGAGGAGGTTCGTTTACTGGCTTTGGTATTCTTTTCTTATTGTCTACTTAAGAAGTTCTATCTCTGCAAACTATGTCAAAAATGTTTACTTAGGAAGTTCTACCTCTATTTAAGAAGTTCCTTCAAAGAATTTCTTAACTGATGTGTTTCCTGTAACAATTTATAAGGTCTGTTGGGTCACAAGCTTCAGCTTATTTGTTTTGAAATGAAGTTATTTTAAGAAAAAAATGCATGGTTTTACTTGCATATCATGATCTCCTGCAGTATATTTTTGTTGCATTTTAGTTTTTAGCTTGTTTACCGTAGTGGTTATAGTCAAATCCATGAATATATTCTGTGGCCCTGGAATCACTACATTTGTATAATTGGCTGTTCTGACGTAAAAGTATACTTCTCTTACTACAATGTACATCCATGGAAACAGGACTGGTTAGTCACGAGAAGGACTAAAAAGTCTAATTTCGTAAAATCAAAAAAGGCAATGATTGCAATTGATTGCGAAATGGTTCTTTGCCAAGATGGAACCGAAGCTTTAGTCAGAATCTGTGCTGTGGATGATAAGTTGGAGGTATTTTTTGGGCCTTATACCTTTCTGTGGCATAAACATACTGTTTACATAACCAATTGCAAATGGAGCCACCCGCTTAGCCTCTTTATCTCTGATGTAGTTCCACTCTTTTTTTTCATGTCACCATAAGTTAATTTGAAGTTCTGAAAATTGCAGGTTAAACTCAATGAATTTGTGAATCCAAACAAACCAATTGCAGATTACAGAACTGAGATTACTGGAATAACCGCTGGAGATTTAGATGGAGTTTCTTGTTCATTGGCTGATGTACAGGTATAAGTTGTTCAATTTAGGTTCCTTCTCAAAAAAAGGTTGTTCTATTTAGGTTGTCCAGTAGCCATTAAAATTTCTTTGTCTGAACTTTTGTGTGCTATGACCCAGATGTCCATGAAGAAGCTATTATCACATGGAACCATATTGATTGGCCACAGTTTACACAATGACCTTCGTGGTAAGCTACATCTTGCATCATAAGTGATGGTCTTTAATCGACATTCAAATCTTTGGTGCACATCTACTGGTAAATGGAAATGACATGACTTTTATGATCACATGTCTCTTTTTAATATCCCCGTGCTTTAATGTTATTTCTACTCCCTTTTCTCTTTTCTTTCCCTGTCCTTAGAGTATTATGTTGTGCTTTTTCTCAGTTATGTCCTTTGCTTTTTTTCTTTTTTTTGATAAAGCTCTGTTATGTTGTTCTTAATAGCTTTGAAGATAGATCATGCAAGAGTGATTGACACATCTTATGTCTTCAAATATCGGGATCAGCCTTCTAATAGAAGACCTTCTTTAAGTAATTTGTGTAAGGTAAGCTGTGCTTTTTTAATTTTAGTATTTCTTTCCCATGCTACAATATGTCCACTCTGTTGAATTGTTGGTCATATCAACCCTCACTTTGGATTCCTATTTTATTTGGGAATTTATAAGTGCAGACATTTTTTCAAATGCTTTTATCTGAACACTCCAAATAACTCTATTCGTTTTGTGTTTAGGAAAATAGTTGTGCTGCTTTTTATTTAGCAGTCTTTTTGTGGTTTTCTCCCTGTTCTTCTTTTTCCAGCTGTGGTTCCTTTTATAAGCTGAAGATTAACAAGTATTTAACTATTCATCACAAGCTTTGCTTGGTGAATGCTTTTGTTTACTTACAATAGTTTCCAAATAGTCTGTGTTAGGTTTTGAACTTCGAAAGAAGGACTCTCCACATAATTGTCTGGATGATGCATGTACTGCAATGAAACTTGTTCTTGCCAAGATTGAACGTGGAGTTGATTGTATCATACCGTTAGTTCGTGAGGAGGTAATATCATAAAGCCTTTTATTTTAAATTTCATTTTCTTTCTTGTGTCCTGATTATAAGATGGTCATCTACTCCTTTGAGTTTAGGTGCAAGAGCCCAAGGTGGCAAAGCTACTTGTCCACAGAATACCAGTGGCTGTTCATAGCGAAGAGTTACACAAAGTTATTCCTGGAGACTTTACCTTAGAAGTTAAGGTTAGGAGAATCTCATGCTTTTTTCTCTCTCATGTCATATAAATAATGAATGACATCTTTATGCAGTTTGCACTACTTTATGCTAATTAGTTTATAAAAGCATATGTCGACATTCAGTCGTTGAAGAATCACATTCTTGCTTGTTTACGTATTTTTGTAACGGTCTATGCTATAGTCATTCCTCATGTTACATGGTTCCTTCAATTGCCTTAATGTACTCGTGTCAAACTGGTGTGACATTGGGTATAGGTGCTTTGCTAATTCTTCAAAAAACACTAATATTTGCCAGAAGCTACACGTGCCAATGCCAAATGTTCACAATTACCCTCACCAGATACGTGCTTGTAAACAAATCCATGTTATATGGATCGTTATCAGCGTTATTAAAGGCAAGTCCAACAGATTATGTTTTTACTATTATAAAACCAAAACCAAAACTGTTTTTATTTCTAATGCTACCAAAGAATCTGTAGTTGAAATTAGCTAGTTACATGTTTTTTTTACAAATCTAGACTCTACATAAGCTACTTCATAGTTCATTCTGCAGCTGGCATTACAGGTTCCACTTCCCTCCCACTTTCTAACTTTTCCTAGTACACAAGTTTTAATTAAATTTATCCATTTAATTGTTCAAAAACTTTGAGTACTTGCTCCTGCACTCTCTCTCCTTTTTTTTTTCCTTTCTGAAATTTGTAATCCTTAGCTTTTAGAACCCCTTCTCCAGGGACTAGCAGTGGTAATTGCTCTTATCACCCAATATTGTAGTCTAGATTGCCTGCTGTTTGAACTTCTTGTTATCCCATCCCTACCCCCCCCCCCCCCAAATTCCAGGGGGGTGAAATTCTCAAGCAATTTGAAGTTTCCCACATTTTATGTGCTTCTGAATTTAAGAGAACCATTGCTCTCTTTTGTAACAGCAATAGTAATCGAGATGCTTGCACACAAAAGATGTTTGAGTAACAATTTGCACGGTTCATCACTTGAGTTGGAACTTTACTTTATTGTATTTAATTTGTCCGTTTATGATCTGCTAGCAGGCTAATAAAAAAGGGCAAGCAGACAAGTATTCTGCCTTCGTCAATTTCAAAAATCAGCAAGAGGCAAATGAGGCATTTGAAAAGCTTGAAGGCAACCAAGATAAGGTTGGTATTCTTTCAGGATTTCTTTGTACAAAAGGGCTTTCATCGTCCAACGGGAAGACCAAGTGTGTACATGAGAGAGGCATATGCTTTTATTCAACCTGCGTGTCATAACATTTGTTAATCTATCTTTGTTAGGATTCTGTGGGACGGCCACAAAAGCTCGTTTCATTTCATCTTGATTCCGGTATATCAGGGGTTTTGTGTGTTTGTAAGATGGCCACCAATAACTTAGATATAGAGGTTAACCCAATGAAGAGGTCATCTGTAGATGAAGAGACCGTGAGAGAGCCAAAGAAACCGAGAATAGAAGACCAATGTACGGAGCTCAAGGAGGCTGGTGCAGGTTGTAATCAGTGTGAAACTCACGTGACGGAGATTGAGAGGCTAAAGAAAGAATTAAACCACAGAGATGATGAAATCTCCAACTTGAACAAACTCATTGTTAACCTTGTGAGAAAACAAGGATTGTAAGTCTCCAATATACTTATGGGGACACTACTGAAAACAGATAAAGAGTATCATTTTCGACATCAGAGGTCTATCCTTACTTCATGAAGGTCAGAGCAGCTATTCTTTATGCTGCTTTCTTCTGGGCTGCCGGAGAGAAAACGCAAGGAAAAAGAAGATTCTCCCCTCGTTATTGGAGGCCATTTCTGGAGCTCTAGGTATGATGTTTAATATGATAAGAGCAATGCTGCCAAGAGTAGCTTCTAATGTGATTGCAGTCCTGCTTGATTGTCAAGAAGGGGTTATGTTTGAAGATTTTTCACTTATTTGACTTTTTCCTCCTGAATTTCAGGCAAGATCAATTGTAACAGTGCTTTCACCTTGATTTCTTCCATTTCTTTAAGCTTATGAATTTTTTCCCTCTTTTTAATCATCTTTATATATTTTGTTTTCTTTGTGGGCATCTCTTTACCTCATTTTTTTGTGCTCTGCCGGGAATAGGCGTATAGAACTTTATGACCAAACTATGATCTTAGCTGTGTTCTGTTCAATTCCTTTCAATAGTTTCAGGTGGAAATGGTGGTTTTTTAACTGAATTTAATCATTTTCGCGATGCTTGGTGAAATTTATTTTTGTTAGATAATAACTAACCATTTTTTTTCTAATTGTCTTTTTTGGGTATATATATATATATATATATATATATATATATATATATATATATATATATGGGGAGGGAGGGAAGGAGGGGACGGACTATTAACCCACAAAAGTCCATTGTATACAACTTTTTAGATCAAATATAAAAGGGAAAATTACGTGACACATCAAGTATTTACATTGTATTTATCATTCATAGTTATACTTTCAGCAAATTTACCATTCACAACTATTTTGTTTTTTTTATAGCAAATTCATGAAATAAGAGATTAATTGTTTTGAATTGAAATAAAAAAGCAACAAGCTCTTGTAACTTAGTTGGTTAGAGTGACTGCTTACTTAGTAGAGGTTATGAGTTCGACTCTCAATAAGAGCATTTTATTTTTCTGTATTTGGCCCAAGCTCTTGTACCTTAGTTGGTTAGAGCGCCCACTTAGCAGAGGTCTTGAGTTCGACTCTCAATAAGAGCATTTTATTTTTCTGTATTTCTGTATTTGGCTTAAGTTGTACTCCCTCCGTTTCAATTTATGTGAACCTATTTCCTTTTTAGTCTGTGCCAAAAAGAATGACCTCTTTCCTTATTTGGAAATAATTTACCTTTATGCAATGATTTATAGCAACACAAAATATATGTGCCTCATTTTACACCACAAGTTTAAAAGTCTTCTCTCTTTTCTTAAACTCCGTGCCCAATCAAATGAATTCACATAAATTAAAACGGAGGGAGTATCATTTATATATACCCCCATATATAGTCAATACAATTGTATCATTTGTATACACCCTTGTATTTCGGCTTGGTTACAGTTGATACATGTATTTGTTGTGCGAATGAAGACAATTGTACGAACGAATACAATTGATACAGATTGTATTCGTTGTGATACAAGTTAGTAACAATTGAAAAGTAACTACGAATGGTAATTAGGCAAACCATAGTTGGTTAGTGCGCCCACTTACTTAGCAGAGGTCTTGAGTTCGACTCTCAATAAGTGCATTTTAAATTTATGTATTTCTGTATTTTGCCTAAGTTGTATTCGTTGTGCGATACGAATATAGTCAATACATGTTGTATCATTTGTATACACCCCTGTATACAGGCGATACAATTGTGTCCTTTGTATACACCCTTGTATTTCGGCTTGGTTACAGTTGATACATGTTGTATTTGTTGTGCGAATAACGAATATAGTTGACACATGCTGTATTCGTTGCGCGTTTGAATACAAATAATACAAGTTAGTAACAATTGAATAGTAACTACGAATGATAGTTAGACAAACTGTAATTACTATGTTCTAATTTAAAGTGCTTTATAAAAATTCCTCCAATAAATCTCAAATGAAAGGGCTAACTGTTAAAAAGTCAAATACTGTTCCATGGAAATGGGTCTAGATGTAATATTAGTACTCTAATTTGAATGTTGGGACAAAATTACCGTCCTACTTGAGCAGACATCTTTCTTGCCATCACTTTACACACTAATGACGGTAAAAAAATTGAATAAGGATTTGTAAAGTTCTCTGTTTCCTAGATTTTCTTTGTCGTAAACTTGATACATGGAAAAAGGACTACAGTTTTCAAGTATTTTTATTGGATAAATAACATTCTGCCTTAGTCCCAATCCAAGGTGGCAACTAAAAGTTCGTAGTATGAAAGAAGTCAACTCATGATTGCTTTATCCTTGTATTTTTTTGGGGTAGAATTTCTTTTAGTTTGAAGCACTAGTTTATGATTTTATTTTATAAGGACAATATAAAAAGTTGATTAATAATGTTTAGTGTTTGCTTGATAAATAAGAGAACTCGCATTTCTTGTCGTATTGGAGTAGTATATTGAAGATGCTCCTGACAAATATTTTTCATTCACAAAACTTATAGGTTGCGAGGCAGTCACATGAGCTAAAAGGCTAATCAAATATGTGATGGAAGATTGAAAATCCTCCACCTTATAATCAGAGGTCACATATTGGAATTTTTGGATTAGAGAAATTTTTGATAGTGCTGCACCCTAGATGGTGAAACTCTTGTAATCGAAAGTATCATTGGCTTACGCTTTAACCTAAGTAGCATGAAGTACGTGAAATTCCGTGTGAATTACCACCTTGCAAGGCTAAATATTCATGATAACCGATAGTGAGTGGCTCCCGTCCCTAAACAAAGCACCAGTCACCTTTTGCCTTCCTTCTAACACTGCTTTGTTGCAGCAAAATGATCAGTCCAAGAATGCTGGAGAGAAGAGAAAGCGGTAAAAACTCTTCAGTAACCCAGGGTGATCCGACCCCTTCGACGTTTTTTTCAGGCTAGATTCAAGGTATGTCAGTTGTCCACGAAACTTTCAAGATTGGTTGAGTCTTAAGTGTACTTTAGTAAGAGTATGAAGGCCTTATCTAACTATAAGAACAGGAGCAACAAGCACTTACTTTCTTTAAGACACTAACTTACACAACAACTAAGAATTATCTCAGATTTTTTGTTAGTGCGCTCCGGAAAGCAGCCAAGGTAGATGGGCGAAAGAGAGAAGAGGGTTTGGCCCCATATCTCAACTCTCATTCAAAGGCGTAAATGAGTTTCTCATAATCATCTCGAGAGTCGGTGTCGATATAGTCAGACTTATTATTACGGATAATGGGGTCCATATGCATCCTAGCGTAGGCAGCAGCCGCTGCCGCCATCTGGACTGCAACCTTTCTCTGGGGGCGCCATTTTTCTATGTAGCTAGAGTAGATAGCGGGGTTGGCATTATCTTTAAAGTAGCACCGCAAGGGAAGGGTGAAAAGAGCCCTTATTAGAAAGTTAAATAAAATATGAAACCGTTTTCTCCCAAGCAGTTGAAGAAGACATGACGGTGATCGTGTGCCTGTTGAAAAATGAGGGGCTATTCATAGACAATAACTTGGCTAAGGGACCCTATCAGAGCCATAGTAAAAAAGAATTTTTATAGTACAACTGTCACTGCTTATGAAGCCGAACTTGGTATCTATATCTACTCTCTTAATGAACCTGTCTAATATGAATTCAAATCAGTCATGTTAACAAGTTTCGAAAATCATGATGATAGTATTATATATTAAAAAATCATATCACTCTCAAAAGATTCTGCAAAGCCAACCAACGTTGACTAACTGACCTGGTTACTTTGACACTAGTCCACACTTTCTCGTAGTTTTCCGTGCCATATTTATTCTAAAGAAAATGCCAAACAGTATATGTTACAAAAGGAGTGTGATATAGGAGTAAAAAATAAACAATTGGATTATAGAAACTGAAGAAAATATAAAATAAAGAAAAATTAATCAGGTCACAGACTTGATAATATAATAATTAAATAGTAACACCAACACATAGAAAACACAAACATGCATAGCACCCCTTTAGTTATTGTATCCTTCGCCCCCCCAAACGGTCGTAGTCGAATTTCCAAGACCCCACAAATATTGAAATTAGTGCAAATTTTAGATTATAAAATTATGGTCCCTTTAATTATAGGACGCTTAATTTCCATCCTTCTGATATCTAATCAAACATATTTTGCTATATAAATTATCGTACATATGTACTTTATCCTTTCTCTTAAAAACTAATTTAAGATCCAAACTTAAAAATAAGGAGTAACAGTACAAAACTTCTTTTTACCTGTAAAAGTTGAGCAAATAAATGATCCAATTATAAATATATTAGGTTCATGAAAGCTTTATGGAGAGGCCAAAACTGTTTTAAGTAACTTAATAAATTTGGAGGAATATCTCGAGATCTGAAATTAGAATTACGAATAACTTAGGACCAAAATTGGGAATTTTCTTTTCTTTATTCTTAGCCAAGATATTTGACTTAAGTGTTAGCCATTAAGATTTTATTCAGTTTTTTGTTTAAGGATTTAAGTTAAGGTCACGTCTGAAGGTCCCTTGGTCCCATTAAGAAGAACTCAAGGTCCCTTGATTTTCCTTTTGTTTCCATTCAGCATACAAAAATAAAATTTTTGGGTACTCACGAAAACCCGCAGCCGTTACAGTCTCTACCACAGCATCTACCCTTCGTGTAAGCACTCTGTGCACACTGGATAAACCCTCCATTATATAATAGCCTGCAAACCACACAGAAGATGTACATGGTATTACTAAAAGAAATTTGTATTTCTAAAACTTCAACAACCTTCTATTACGTACTTACTACAATAACTTATGAGGTTATATAGGTAGTAGTGTTGCTGGCGGTATAAACAATTTCAATACTATAAAATTATTTAAAGTACAATTATATCGGGTGATAATTTGAAAAGTAAGATAAAAACTCTGTTAAAACCATTTAAGCTATATTAACAATTAGGGGTGTACAAACAAAATCGATAAACCGCATCAAACCGATAATTCGAGTCAAATCGGAGAAAAAAATTCGATGATTTGGTTTGGTATTGAAAAAAAAAATCGGACCATAATTGATTTGGTTTGTTTTAACTAAAAAAAGTCAATTTGGTTTTACACTGTGAATATGTAAGTTCTGAGACGGTCTGATAATGGATATGGTGTGTATATACCATAATCTCTTGTCAGGTTTGCAAATAATAAATACGGGGTTTTGTTTTTTCTTTTCAAAGGGAAAATAATGCATCCAAATTTGTGCGAAAATGAAAGGAAATATAGCCAATAGGCTGAGGCTGGCCAGCTCGAAGATAAGGTGGCATTTTACAGTATTGCATTCTGAAAGAGAAGTGAAAACTGAAAAAGACTGCCATTGCTAATGACTGCTACTGTAATGGCTCAACCCCATAGCTGAACTCAACGAAGCAAACTTAGCCATCTCTTGTGACAAAAATGGCTCATTTCTTATACCTAAGAAATCTCTCGTTAGACAATTATTAATTCCCTGTTGTAAGCTCATCGAAACTGTTGGAGTTTGCATGCCAACTGTTTGCATAATTGCCTGATCCAGGTTTATTGCCTTAGTATTTGCCGACGAACTAAAATTTGTACACCCAATGAGCCCGCCATTGTCCTCTCCCAAGGATACTGTGTAATCTTCGGATATTTTGGGGAATTTTTGGTCTGTTGTTTCACTACTATGCAAACTGCTAAAGGTTGGTGTATTTGATGGAGAAGAAGAAGAAGAGCTCATTAAGTTGAAACTGTTGCTAAAGAAAGTACTTTGGTTGCTTTTTGTAGAACCCATTTGAGCAGCTTTTTGTAGAAGTGCAGTGGCTGACATTGGCGTTGAAGATTTGGTTAAATGGTTATTTTGACTATCAGAATACAAAGAACTTAAGGTTTCAGCCATTGAAGTGCCTTGTGATGAAGATAGTGAAAAGTTTGCAGCTGTTGAAGATGATCCAAAGACATTTGAAGAAGGCATTTGTATCATATCTACAAATCCGCTTGTGGTAGTTGACTCGAAAATATTTGAATTTGCAGATGTTTGAAGAGGATTATTAGCTTGATCTAACCAAAGTGATAATCTTGGTTTCTGCTGCTGCTGATGAAGAGAATTCCCAGTTGCCATACTAGCAAAATCTGGTCTATAAAATGTCCCAATTTGGGAAATTCCATGTAAACTGGATTGCTGGTTCAAAAGGGTGTCATTAGTATTTGGGAAGTTCATATTGTTAGCCCCAACTGAAGTGATTCTTGAACTCTCCTCAGCTAAAGCATCACAAAAAGCTCTGTGTGTGATAAAACTATCTTTTCTGCAAGAAGAATTAGTAAAAAACAATAAGCTTTCAAAACACATGGTATCCAACAATTAAGCGGGCGCATTTTTGGAAAATAATTGGTTGAAGTTGAAAAAAAAAGTATTTGAAGTTGAAAGTCGGAATATTAAAAGCGAATTTGGATTTTGAAGTTGTGTTTGGATATGAATTTCACCCAAAAAAAAAAAAAAAAATTTGAAATTTTTGTGATCCATCGAAAATCATATTTCACTTGAAATGCTCCTAGCCAGTATATATGTTTTTTTAATTTTTTGAAGTAATTTGCTATTCTTGTTTTGAAAATTCTCACCAGTATTTGAACTACTAATTAATACTCAGTATTTGCAAATACCAATAGCCATTCAGTATTTGCAAATAATAATGGAGTATTATGCATGGATGGATGACCATTTATTTTATTTCAATTAATAGATGAGCATTTAGTTTACTTGGAACAAATATTCCCCAACAAAAAACATGTTACATAAATTAAATACCTGGAAAAGAGTGTGCCACAGTCGCATTTGTACTCTCTAGTACCACAAGTTTTACTATGAGCTTTCCAATCTGATTGAACTGCATACTTCTTTGAACATTTCTCACACTTCCATTTCTTCTCTCCATGTTTTCTACTGAAATGTTTCTTTATTCCAGTGAGATCTCCAAGTGCACGTGATGCATCGTGGTGAATACAAGTCTTTTCTGGACATATATACACTTTCTTCTTCACAATTTCATCTTTATTCCTTTGCTTTAGCTTCCATGGTAGATTGTGTCCTCTTCTGTGAAGTTGCAAATTTTGGTCCCTTTGAAAACCTTTGTTGCAGATTTCACATAAGAATCTGTTTGTAGCCATGAGTGACTTTGGTGAAAGAGCAATAACTTCTGCATCTGGATCTATCAAGAAAATAAAACTCTAATAAACCAAAGCATAAAATCTAAAAAAGAAGATGTACATGCAAGGATTGACAAATCCAAGATTTAAGCTTTATTGGTTCAAGTTCTGAGTTCTTAGAAGATATGGATTCAGAACATGATATCTATGCTACTTTTCAAGATCTTTACACACAACAACAAATCCACTATAATCCATAAGTGGGGTTTGGGGAGATTAGTATGTTCGCGGACCTTATCCCTACTTTGAGGGTAGAGATGTTGTTTACTATAGACTAGGCTCAAGGAAAAGATCTTTCACACACACATATATTCTTCCAAATAAAAAACTGTAGGTTCAAGTGAAACTATAGGAAATCAAGTAATTTGAAGCTAAATAATAATATACCTGGTGTTCCAGGAAGATTTCTTCTTCTCTTGGAAGAAGCTGGATTAGGTTTAGGGTTAGGGTTTGTTTGAAGTTCATGATGAGGAAGTACTGCTTTAACAGAAGAAGGAAATGAAAAAACATCTCCAGACATCATTTTGTCAATGGGGTTTGGTTTTTGGTAGCTAGAAAACAAAGCTAAAGAAACCAAGTGTTTTTTTTCCAAAGACAAACAGATAAGAAAATCTTGGTGGTATTCAAAATCTCAGAAGTTTCACAGATTGTGTCAAAAGAACAAACTAACAAGAAACCTTATGAGTAGCAAACAACAGCACAAACAGAAACACACAAAGTTTAAAACTTAAAACATCAAGAAAAAAAATACAATAATCACTTCAACTTTGGGAGCTAGAGGTTAGCAAAGTTTGTTTGATTTCAAAAGAAAACACCCAAAAAAGAGCTTGAAAGCTAAGGAGAATATTTCCTCTCTTATTTTAAACACTCTCTCTCAATTTCCAGCTTCCTCTTCTACGACCTTTCAACTTTATCTCTACCTCTTATTTTTCGAAGTCGGTCAGCCATAGATTTAGCAGCTGGCCCACCTATATCCCCCCTAATCTAAGTATAATTTTTTATTCTAAGCTTAAATGTATTATTTACATTGACATTATAAAATTGTTACTCCCTCTCTCTCAACTTACGATGGGTACGAATTTCGATAGTTAAATTTTTTAACTGCAATCGTGACTTGGACATAGAATTTTTAAATTTTTTGAAATAAAATTTATATATTTAAAAATCACGTAAAAGGTATTTTAAGTTACAATAATTAATAAATTGAAATATTTAAAAGACAAATAAAAAAATCGTAGTCAAAGAAACACATCTGACTCTTAAAATTCGAACTTCGCCATTTAAATAAATTGGGACCGAAAGAGTACGGTATTAATGTAGTAAACTTATTATAGCAGATTAACTATTATTTTTATCAAATTACTATTACAGTAATTCTTTATTACAGATTACCTATAATTACCTTATAGTAAATGATGTGATTTTATAAGTAATTTTTACACTATTAGTACATAGACTTAAGCTAGCAGTACATACTATATTTTGCCAATTGCCGCATTGTATATATATGTGTATGTATATATGTATTGGCTTTATGCTGCTTGTAACCAGAATGTGTAGAGCTGTGTGCCATTTGTAGTTTTTCGAGCTAAATTCCAATTACCAATAATAATGTTATAGTAATTTAAGAGCATAGAACAGCAGCTAAATTAAAGTGTGACAAGAGAGATTGATACGTTACTGCCACCAGATACCTCAATCAATGTCACACTTTATCTATTTAACTTCTTTGTTTGAAAAAACTTTTTGACAACTCTGCGAAGAAATTACTCTTAAATATTTTATTGGAATTGTAACTGAGAAAGTGAAAGTAGGAAAGGTTGAGACCTTTACATTAGTCTTTTGATAAATAATCTTCAGAGATGAGGAATAAAATGATTACAAAATAATTAATCCTTTTTAGACCCACTTGTGTCTGGTTAAAAATATATGGGGACCAGTTCTGTTCTATTTGCAATTCCCAAGGGGTAGTCCGTGAATCTATTTTTTGTATGATACTCTTCGAGTCATGTGTGTTACAGTAGACTGAGCGTGTGGGGTTCCAGCTGTGATTTTCTGTACGTCTCATCTTGATACTATAATTTTGTTCTTCGTTTTATAATTCTTAATTAAATCAATCCGATTCAAATTAAGTATCCTTTTAGTACAAGATTAGGAAGACATTAATTATTTGAGATAATATAATGAGTTATTTAGTCAAACATTTTTTATACTTAATACAATTAAATGATGTCTTAATGAGTATTTCAAAATCTTAAAGTCACTTATTTTGAACTTAGAGGAATGATATATAATACTATATAAGTGAGCACACAAAATGTTAGAGCAGAATATTTCTTACACATAGGTGCTTAGTTTTTATAAAGCAAATCTAAAAACTTAATTCGGTCTCCGATTCGAGCTCTCGAGTAGAGAAACTCTTAGTAAGAAACAATTTTGTTTTAATAGGCCTTATATAATGTGAATTAGAATTAATCGAACTAGTAGATTTCAATTTCCTGATGAATAAACAATAAAAGGCTATTTTTATGTTTTTCTTCATTCTGATTGATTGTTTTATTCCTATTACAAGAGCATGTCATTAGGACAAACGTTGAAATGTAAAAAATTAAAGAAGTTTTAAGTACGAAATATTGCCAATCTTCTTAGGCCAAGTATTTTTTTTAAAAGAGTATCATATGCAATAAAACAGACTAATTTTTTATATTGACAGTAAAGATAGCACATTCTTATAGAGTTTTGTATACTCTTTTCATCCCGATGCGGTTACTTGGTAATTTGGAAAAATTGCGTAAAATGTCTTAAAATTAGATCTTTATTAGTATTATTTACAAGTATAAAGTTGGAATACGAGAGGATCATGCATGTGAAGAAACTTTAATTTCATATAGAGTACATATTTTTACAAGGAAGCAATAATCAATTAAAGAAACAAATTTGTTAGCTATCATTTTCAGACTACCATTTCATTTTTATGATTGCTCTTTTGAAAATAACATCTTCTGTTAAATTTGTCAGCACTCGCTTTTTCTGTCATCCTGGTTGGCAAATTCTTCTATTTTTCTAACCGCAGAATTATACCATATTTGAAATAAAATAATTGTGACATCAAATAATTTGTGTTTTATTCTTGCATGATTGAATTCGATTTAGCAACAACCCTAATCTTATACGATATGACCCGTAGCTCGTTCAAAAAATTCTAGCAGTACTAATTTAATGCACCCTTTTCAATCTTTTTATTCTTTTTCTAGACGTGACAACTTCATACGACTAGCCTCCAATATTTTTGTTGTTGTTGAATTTTTTTTATTTAAGATCTTTTGTTGCGTCCCATTTCCGGGGCGGCTCAACGGATTTTGTGATCTAAAACCAAAACATATTAAGAGGGCCTTAAGTTTCTTTTGTAAAATTTATATAATAATGAGATACATAGCAAATTCCTAGAACTTTGGCTCAGTGGTAAGTATACAACCGTGATGTGCAACTTAGGTGCACGTCACAGTTTGAAACTATGTCAATGAAAATATAATATTAATTAAATGGAAGAAGGTAGAGGGCGCACAAAAATAATTAATCTGTCGACTTTCGAACCTTGCGCCAATTGCATTTGGGGATTTCTCTTAACAAGATGAACAAAAAAAGTTGCATATATTCTAATGGACCAATAAAATATAGTGAAAAGAAATAGTCAATTCAGAGAAACTGAGTTAAAATTAGGAAGTGAAATCATTATAAACATTAAAAAGAACATGTGTGTACATAGAGGAGAAAAAATTAGATTTGATAACGAACGTAAATACATCATTTAATTAAATGAGAAAGAAAGTTATCGTTATTTGTTACTTATTTGTCACTCAACCATATAATTTTAATTAAATTTTTTATAATATTTTATTATAATAATTACATAAAATATATGTGACATATAGTACTTAAAATTGGGGCCCTTAATATTTTGGGGGCCTAAGGCAATGGCTTCATTTACCTTACCCTTAGGCCGCCCTTGCCTACTTCGTCAAACATGTTTTGATTTGTATAGTCGTAGCTTTAAGAAAGAGAGTGGATTTGAATTTAGTCGAGCTCGAAGCAGATATCAGGCACCAGATGAAAAACAAAAAAAAAAAAGGAAAACATTCTACTATATTCCCCAACATGGCCTTTAAGAAATGTACTCTAATATACATTGATAAAACAGTTTGAAATTTTTGAAGGAATATTGTATTGCAAGTCTAAACTGAACGAATAACTTGCAATTCAATTCTTCAAACTTATATACGGTCAAAACCGATTCGAGTCAGTCGTACGGACTGATCGAGACGATAATGTTTCGATCAAAGGATATCTGCATGACAAGCTCGGTCAAGGTCCAAAGTAAGGGCGCCGAACTTCGAGCTCTAAGACCGATCAATGACAAGCTCGATATCATTATTGAGCCCATATCCAAATCGAACTACGAGGCAAAGCGGAGATTATCGAAGATGCATGGACCGACCAACATTCACCCCGAATACCGAGACCCCAAGTCAGAATCGAGCTCGCAGATTAGGGCCGTTGCAACCGCACTATGGGAGAGAATCTTGGCGGAAATCGAGAAAAAGACAATACATCATGGGCTCTCCACTACATATTTTTTATTGTATATAAAATAGGATCCCTCTACTATAAGAGGGACTGCAACAAAAGATCACGAGAGAAAAAAGATATCCCCTTGTGCTTGTTTTACTCATTCTTTTTGCTCACTATTTTCATTCTCATAGTCAAGAATACACATATTTCTATTTCTCTACATGATTTATATCAAATTGTATCGCATATCCTTAGAACCATACACAAATCTAACGTTATCTGATTTTTTGGGTAAACAGTTTGGCGCCCATCTTGGGGCTAAGGGTAACAGTGGTTGTTTGATACAAATCTGCAATACACACCAGTTTACAACTCCATATCAACAATGGCAAACCCTCGATTGATGTCTTTGCCTATCGACCATGAAGCCGTCCTTCAAGATGAAATCAACGACTTGACACCCAAGGACGGAAGGCGAATTAACGATGTCACCGAAGCTCGAGTCGAAGTACCGCTAGATGTCAATTCACAAGTGGCTCTTGAGGCGAACCAACGCTCCGAACCGGAAAATAATATTCAGGGCGGTACTCGATCCGTAGCTCGAGACACCCATAACGCGGAGGAGATCAGAGTCAGCTTACAGATGATCTTCGAGATGTTGCAAGCCCAGCAAATAGCGATAGCTCAATTGCAGAGCCAAACTCAGGAACAAAGCAGGCCGGAGCCCAATCCGATTCGAGAAATTACCCACAGAACGGAACCAGCCATAGTGAAGTCAAATGAGCCAGAATCGGGGACTACTCCCGAAATTACTAAATTGCTCGAGGAACTCACAAAACGAGTCGAAGCCAACGATAAAAAAGTTGAAACATATAATTCCAGGATCGATCAGATCCCGGGAGCTCCACCAATGATAAAAGGGCTAGATTCGAAGAAATTCATTCAAAAGCCTTTTCCCTCGAGTGCAGCTCCAAAACCAATCCCCAAACAATTCTGTATGCCCGAAATACCCAAATATAATGGAACGACCGACCCTAACGAGCACATTACTTCTTACACGTGTGCCATCAAGGGCAATGGTATGGTATCATAATTTACCATCTAACTCTATTTATTCTTTTGCTATGCTTGCAGATTGCTTCATAAAAGCACATGCCGGAGCCATAAATGTCGAAACCAGAAAGTCGGACCTATTCAAGGTAATACAAAAGGATAACGAGATGCTAAGGGAGTTCGAAGCTCGTTTTCAAATAGAACGAATGGATCTGCCACCAGTCACAGACGATTGGGTTGTTCAAGCTTTCACTCAAGGTCTAAACGAGCGGAGCTCGATGGCTTCACGACGGCTGAAGCAAAATCTGATCGAGTACCCAGCTATTACTTGGACCGATGTGCACAATCGATATCAATCCAAAATAAGAGTCGAAGATGACCAGTTGATTTCTAGGTACGTTACGAAAAAGCAAAAGTCGACCAGAGATCGATACCAGCCATATAGCGAAAACGATACTACTGTTGAGTATCCGAGGCCTCTTTAAAATCAACCTCGTATACTAAGGAGCTTTATCATTGAACGCATCTGTGACGATTATCAAGTTCGGTGCAAAAGAAGTTACTTCGTTATTTCATGACAAACAGTGTCTCAACAGGAAACGTTGTAAGAGCCAAATGGTCAAAACGAACCATGCTTGTATAGTTGGCCCGAGCCCTGACGCAAAACATGAACCCATGTATAATGACTTGCAAAGAAAGACCTCTTCTTTACCAATATTCTATGTTCAAGATTTATTATGCAAACAGGATCGAGTTCGAGCAAGCGCTCCCTCGACCATTATGCCTACGGGCTACATTATTTCGAGTTCGAATCATTCACTCGACTACATAGCCTACGGGCTACTTTTATTTCGAGTTTGAGTAAGCACTCACTTGACTATTACGCCTACGGGCTACTTTATTTCGAGTTCGAATCATTCACTCGATAACTAAGCCTACGGGATACTTTGACTATTATGCCTACGGGCTACTTTGACTATTACGCCTACGGGCTACTTTATTTCGAGTTCGAATCATTCACTCGACTACTAAAGCCTACGGGCTACTTTCTTTCGAGTTCGAGCAAGCACTCACTCGACCATTACGCCTACGGACTACATTATTTCGAGTTCGAATCATTCACTCGACTACGAAGCCTACGGGCTACTTTTATTTCGAGTTCGAGCAAGCACTCACTCGACCATTACGTCTACGAGCTACTTTATTTCGAGTTCGAATCATTCATTCGACTACTAAAGCCTACGGGCTACTTTTATTTCGAGTTCGAGCAAGCACTCACTCGACCATTATGCCTACGGGCTACATTATTTCGAGTTCGAATCATTCACTCGGCTACGAAGCCTATGGGCTACTTTTATTTTGAGTTCGAGCAAGCACTCACTCGACCATTACGCCTACGGGCTACTTTATTTTGAGTTCGAATCATTCACTCGACCACTAAGCCTACGGGCTACTTCGACCATTACGCCTACGGGCTGCATTGCATCGAGTTCGAATCATTTATTCTATTACTAAGCCTGCGGGATACTTTTATTTCGATTTCGAGCAAAACTACTCATTTCTTTGAATTAAAACGAACACTTGACTATTTAAGCTGAAGGATGTTCAAGCTCGATAAAGCGAAGGGGACTACCCACAAGGCCCGAAGGCAACAGAGATTTAAATTCAAACTATCTATTCAATTTGAAAGGCTATTTTTCTTCAAAAAGAAGAAAGATTTATATTTACAATTTTTTTGTACAGAGGCGGCTACTCTTCCAAAGGGAAGTTCTTTATACAAAAGCCGAAAGCGGTATCAAAAGAATGCAGCGGTCGACCTAAGGCCCTAAATGACTCAATCTTTATCGGAGGCCGTATTCTCGGCATCGTCCTCGTCTTCAGACTCCCCCGAGTCATCGGAGTCCTCCTCAGGAAAGGCCAACCTCCGAGCTTTGTTCTCCTCCGCCCTGAAGACTTCAATCTCGGCCCCAACATCGAAGCCTTGAGCTCTGACCTCCTCGAGAGCTTCTCTCCGAGCCTGCCACTTTGCATGTTCGACCATGCTCCCGGCTTTGGCTTGATTAACCTCGACATCGATCCTGAACTGAGCCACTTTGGCATCGGCTCTTTTGTTGGCCTCGACCACTTCAGATCTGGAAACTTCGAGTTCTTTGGCCAAATCTGCTTTATCTAAACTGGCCAAATCTAACCGATGCTGAGGCTCTTTCATCTTTTCGATCAAAATGTGCAAAGAGAAACGTTTACTCACGGCTCATATTCCATTTCTCGGGAAATGGCAAGTCATCGGCATGGATCAGATCCGAGGTTCTGATTCGAACAAAACGGCCCATCCAACCCCGATCCCGGGTCTCGTCTATGCTCGAGAATGGTGCTTTGGTTGCTCGGCGAGCAAGCTTGATCAGCCCTCCTCGATAAAGTCGGGGACTGTAAAGACGCATAAGATGATCGAGGGTGAAGATACGCCCCTCGACCTTGCTCGAGAAAAATCGAAGAAGAATCACTATCCTCCAAAATGAAGGGTGGATTTGGCCGAGGGTCACATCGTACCTCTTACAAAAGGCAATGATGACAGGGTCTAAGGGTCCCAACGTGAAAAGATAAGTATAAACACTTAAGAACCCTTCGACGTAGGTAGTAATTGATTCATCGGGCGATGGGATTACTACGAATTTATTATCCCAGTTGCATTCTTGTATGACTTTATCGAGAACTGTTTCGGTGATTGAACATTGATACATCGACATCGGCTCACACCGACCCGGTCTCGGAGAAGGCTTTTCAATTTTAAAATCGCCTACGGTCAAACACCCAACCGGAACGAATTCCTCAGGGCGGGGCTCTTCCACATCCTCGCCACCAGCAGGTCGAGATAAAGAAGCAGCCTCTTTTTGCGGAACAGTTTTAGACGTTTTTGCAATTTAAAATTTCGTAAACAAAGGACGAAAGTATTTGGTGTTCTAAGGAAGAATTTGCAGTAAAACTCACAGCTTTACAAGCAGAAAACTCAGAAAAGGAACTTGCAAAATTTGGAAGACTGAAGACATAAAAATGATGAATGGTGGAAGGAAAGGCTATTTATAGATTGAAGCAATGATGGTTCAATATCAAAGGTGGCCGACCACCGTCTGACACATTAAATGCCTCGGTAAAACCGAACTGATTGGACAGCTATCACATACGTCATGGTCGGGATCGATGAAAACGTCAGTATATATCTGATCGAGCTGTTGGGAAATCATATCGTTTCTCGCCACATCCTTTTCCGAGAAACGAGGGGACTATCTGTATACGGTCAAAACCGATTCGAGTCAGTCGTACAGACTGATCGAGACGATAATGTTTCGATCAAAGTATATCTGCATGACAAGCTCGGTCAAGGTCCGAAGTAAGGGCGCCGAACTTCGAGCTCTAAGACCGATCAATGACAAGCTCGATATCATTATCGAGCCCATATCCAAATCGATCTACGAGGCAAAGCGGAGATTATCGAAGATACATAGACCGACCAACATTCACCCCGAATACCGAGACCCCAAGTCAGAATCGAGCTCGCAGATTAGGGCCGTTGCAACCGCATTATGGGAGAGAATCTTGGCGAAAATCAAGGAAAAGACAATACATCATGGGCTCTCCACTACATATTTTTTATTGTATATAAAGTAGGATCCCTCTACTATAAAAGGGACTGCAACAAAAGATCACAAGAGAAAAAAGATATCCCCTTGTGCTTGTTTTACTCATTCTTTTTGCTCACTATTTTCATTTTCATAGTTAAGAATACACATATTTCTATTTCTCTACACGATTTATATCAAATTGTATCGCATATCCTTAGAACCATATACAAATCTAACGTTATCCGATTTTTCGGGCAAACAAAACTCTTTTGTGGTTGCAACTATTACATAAACTCCTTAACGAAAACATCATTTCTGTCCTTCCAGGGTAGGGGTAAGACTGCGTACATCTTACCCTCCTTAGACCCCACTAATGAAAAACTACTGGTTTGTTATTATTGTTGTTGTTTCACGAGGTAAAATGATGAAGCTCACAATAAAATTATAATTCAACTACTAGCTAACTTTTGGCCGCATGCACTTGGATCCTACTGCAAACTGAATTATTCTTTCTTCCTCCATACATATGTTTAATAATTGAGGGTAAGTTATATATACCGTTAACAAGAGGCGAATTCAGAATTCGACGGAGGCACCATTACATACAATATAAATTTATCACTACTCATAAATATTGGTAAGGGGACTATTTAATATTTAACTATTTCTTAAAGATATTTGCAAGTATCTATAAAATTTTTGCTGAAGTTTTCGGGCGTCAGTGACCCCTCTTCTTGCCATAATTATAAGCGTCTGCCTCTAACTCTTAGTATATAAAAAATTAACATCAATGTGTCACCACTCACCAGTACCAATTGTAAGGAGTAACTAATATATCTTATTTCTAAAATTACCAATCTATCATTTAAGGAGGGTTACATGTAGATATAACCAACTGTTATTCTACAAAAGATATAAAAGAATAAGTTCAATACGTGTGTGTTTGTCTGCCTGCTTGTGCACATTGTACTTTTCAATCAATATAATACTAAAACATAACATTCACATAATCGTAGGAACATATATATGTGTGTCACAAAGTTTTCCTAGTATATTTATGTAAGTACAGTAATTAAGATTTGATTATATGTCCGAGTCTCCGACCACATACGAACATCACTTTGCATAGATTCCTTCCTTCACTCCCCTATGCACGCAAAATCATATATTAATGTAAGAATTATCGTATGAACAATTATTTTTAAAGTGAAAACGACTGTTATGGTTAATAAGCCTAGCTTCCCAGTTCCCCCTCGAGATCTGAAAGAGTAAATCTATCAGTTCTTTTTTCTTTTTCCTTTTCGTTTATTCCTTAATAAATTCATTGATTTAGTTTTTTAGTAAAAGGCAGATGGCTTTTAAATTACGTAAAACAGTGGCCAAACACAATGCACGTTCCCCAAAAGCCAAACATCTCCATATTTTTTGGGACTAACCACACATGGGGCTGTCTTGCTACGATCTATTGGATCCAATGCTACTATGTGACATTTGTAGATTTCATTTGTACTTCGAAGAAAAAAAGCCTCATTTATACAACAAAATGAAGTTAAAATCATTTTATGTAACGACCCGATCGGTTATTTTGAGCTCTAGCGCGTCGTTCAGTGGTTTGAGGCCCTGAGCAGTTTCACTTCAGGTATTACGACTTGTACGCGTGGTCGGAATTTAATTTCGGGAAGTTTGGAGTTGATTTGGAAAGAAAATTCTCATTTCGTAAGCTTTAAGTTGGAAAGAGTGACTAAGGTGTGATTTTTAAATAAATGGCCTCGGAATCGGGATTTGAAGGTTCCAATAGGTTCGTATAATGATTTTAGACTTGGGCGTATGTTCGAATCGGGTTTTGGATGACCCGGGAGCGTTTCGGCGCCTATTATGGAATTGGCATTTTGGAAGAATTTCATTAATGTGAGTTGAAGTATTATCAATGTCCGTTTGGGATTCCGAGTCTGGGAATAGTTTCGTATGGTGATTTCGGTATTGGGAGCGCGTCCGGAAGTGGATTTGGAGGTCCGTAGGTCATTTCGGGGTCATTTGGTAAAAGTTAGAAATTTGAAGTTTTTGGAGAGTTTGACCAAGAGTGAACTTTTTGATATCGGGGTCAGATTCTGATTCCGAAAATTGGAATAGGTCTGTAATGCCAATTATGACTTGTATGCAAAATTTGAGGTCAATCGGACGTGATTTGGTAGGTTTCGGCATCAATTGTAGGAGTTTGAAGTTCTAAAGTTCATTGAGTTTGAATTGGAGGGTGATTCGTAGTTTCAATGTTGTTGGATGTGATTTAAAGGCTCGACTAAGTTTATAATGTGTTTTTGGACGTGTTGGTATAATTGGTTGAGGTCCCGAGGGCCTCGGGTGGATTCCGAATGATTAACGGATCGAGTTTGGGACTTGGAAGAAAAGATGAGGCAGCTGATATCTGGTGTGATCGCACCTGCGCAAAAAGGGCCGCAGGTGCGAGCCAATGGTCGCAGGTGCGGTTTGGGCGAAGCTGGGCAGTGACCGCAGGTGCGAAGGGTTGTCCGCACCTGCGAGGTCGCAGATGCGGAGGTGCGTCGCAGGTGCAAGAGTGAGAGAAGAGTCTGGGAGCGCAAGTGCGAGGGTATGTCTGCACCTGCGAAGGCGCAGATACGAAAGGAAAGGCGCAGGTGCGGAGTCGTGCTAGGCAAAGGGAAAGCGCAGGTGCGAGGTTTCGGCCGCACCTGCGAGACCGCAGATGCGACGAAGAGGCCGCATGTGCGAAAGTCGGGCTGGACAGAATGCTTTTAAGCGGGGTTTGAGTTCATTTCACCCATCTTTCATTTTGGTTGGGCGATTTTTGGAGCTTTTGAAGAGGGAATTTCGTCATCTATTATGAGGTAAGTAACTCCCACCTATTTTGAGTCAAATACATGGTTTTTATGTGGATTCAAGCATGGAAATTTGGTAGAAATTTGGGATTTTAAAGAAAAACCTAAAAATTGGTATTCTTGGATTTTGATCACGAATTTGGGCATGAAATTGAGAATAAATTATATATTTGAGTTCGTAGTGCTATGGGTAGTGTTTGTCTTCGAAAATTTTTGGAATCCAGGCACGTGGGCCCGAGGGTTGCTTTATCGATTTTTCGAGCGAAGTTGGAAATTGTTATAAATTGATTAATTATGAGTATTATAGTATATTTTGATTGGGTTGCATCTTAATTGATTAGTTTGGAGCGACGAGCATCGATTTGAGGTGTTACAGAGGCTTTTGAGCCGGTTATGGAATTTCGGAGCGAGGTAAGTCTCTTGTCTAACTCTATGCGGGAAAAATTACCCCTAGGTGTGGTATATTGATGTGTACTACTTTTCGTGGGGGCTACGTACGCGCGAGGTGACGAGATCCCGTACGTAAGTACATTCATGTTATTGTTCAGGTAGGCTTAGGTTCACATCATGATGTAGCTGCACTATTTGAGCATTTTCTCGCCTATTAAATTCCTCTGCTTTACATTTCTACTTGATACTAGACTTGCTATTGTAGAGACTTCACGAGTTCATGATTAGTCACCGAATAACTTTACTCCCCTTACGGCATGTTTCCGTGATATATATACTTCATTGGAAGGTTTTTAGTTAAAAGAAATTACAACTCACACGTTTATTCGTGAGTGGGGTCAAAGACCCATCAAAGCTTCTTATTCTAATGGGATCGGGTCGTTTGCCTCGGCAGGATTATGTATTTCACTCTTATGGGATCGGGTAGTTCGCCTCGGCAGGATTTGTGTACCACACTCTCACGGGAGCGGGTCGTTCGCCTCGGCAGTTTAATAGATGTATCTATGATTCGCGTCGTTCGACCCTCGGTAGTGTACAATTTGAATTTTATGTTGGAGCGGGCCGTACACCTCGGCATTTTCTATATCATATACTTATGGAATCATGCGTAATATTTGGCAAGAAGCCCGAGTATCTGTAAGTTTTTTCGATTTGGGTTATGAAAATCTATCTGATGAGATCCATTATATTCAAATATACGCTCCGGTTAAGGAGGGAATTTCTAATGGAGAGCTTGAGTTCCTCGTAAAGAGGGGTATTTGTACCACATGATCTATACTTGTTTATCTCACTTATTTACGCTGCCTCACATTTACTTACCTCTCTACTGTACATGATATTATTGGACAACTAGTAAGTGTTGATTACGTACTCATACTACACTTACTGCACATTTTTGTGTAGGTACATATGTGACTAGTGGTCTGGTAAGAGCAGAGACGTGTATGCATGGGGGGACTTACAAGAGCTGCATTCCATATTACGACCCGCAGCCGGCAGAGTCTGATTCAGAGTATTTATATTTCTCCTGTCCAAATTTGTATTTCCGGACAGATGCTGTATTTTATTTTACATTCTTAGTTGATGCTCATGCACTTGTGACACCGGATTTTTGGGTGATTATGGGTTATTCTGTACTGAAATTGTTAAAAATATTATTATTTACTCTGAAATTTCCATCTTTTACTATTTAATTTAAGGAAATATAATTTCAAAAATATTAAAAATGAGAACCAACTCAATATTTATTTTTGGCTTGCCTGATAGCGGCGTCCGGCGTCATCACGACCTTTAATGGATTTTGAGTTGTGACATTTTCGATGTTAGATTTCATAGAGCAAATATCACGAGTATAGTCTAAGCTGCTCAAGGGGCTCTCCTGATTGAATAATTAGTTAATTTAGCCGATCGGAAAAGGAAAAAAATATTAAGCTCCTACGAGAAAAAGATTTAACATCAGTATGTTCATAGTTCAACATTGTGAATGTGCGAGCAAAGCTTCAGAAGGGAAATTAATTAATGAAAAAAGAAGGTATATGTTGTGTAAAAATATTATTAACGATATAAGGTCTTTGTAGAAAAATTGTATAAATTAAGCGAAGCAATCAGTATCATAGCGTTAAGAGTATCATGTTAAGAGTAACTTAGCCCAACGAACATTATTGAATACAGGCTTTTAGCATGATATTCTTTTACTTATATTATTTGCACGTTGACTAAACTAGACTAACGCCTTCATTCTTAAAAGTCTGCGTTAAAGCAAAGAAAATTGAAGGAAATGTATATCTCGAACTTCTACTACGCTTTTATATTTTTTGTTCATTATTTCTGATAAAATATTATATTTTAAGATTTTAATTTGACACAAAAGGTGTAGTCCTTCTCACGAGTGCTTCAGCTTTCCACATGATTGTACAGTAGCTTGCCAGAATCTATTAGTAATTTGGAACGCAATTTCTTCCTCCTAAATTCGCTTTAATACTATAATAATCTATTTTTATATGTATGCCAAGCAACACGAAAATAAAAGATGATTATACGTTCAATTTCTTTATCGGACAAGATTGCGATATCAATCTTTGCATAGAGCTGTCGTCATCTTTAAAATAATAATAATAATAATAATAATAATAATAATAATAATAATAATAATAATAGAGTTATATCCATTAATTCGTTCGTGAGTAAAATATCGGCTTTATTTAAGAGGGAATTGAATATGTTTTTGTGCCTTATGTCATTTTTGTTTTGTTGAAGTTGCTTTAGAATTATTTTATAAGGTCGGGTAAAAAAGAATATTAATAAAAAAGAGAGAATACTACTTAGGAAATTAAGTCATGGGACTAAAATATTCGTTATCTAAGTTTTCTAAGCACAATCCTTTAATCTTTGTAAAATGATAATTTCGTTCAATTGGCATTACTGAAAAATAAACAACCCGTCTCCACTAAAACCGGAAATACATTGTCTAAAGATAAAAACAACAATTACTACACCTCAATCTCAAACTAATAAACACACAAGCAAGTAGAATACGAATGCTAGGCTTAACCATCCATATTAACTTCTTTTTTTTACATGCACACACACAAAAAAAATATTAAAAAAATAATGATAAATAAACGGATCGTGAAGGCCAACATACAAGTCGATCCGACATGAGTTTTACTTCTTCAAGACACTGCAATTGATGAGAGTCGCCAGTTAGGCTATTTGGTAATTGGTAGTATTCAACTATATATAACTCTTGCGGAAGACAGTTTAGCTAGGGTATTTACACTAGTTGAAACTATGAAAAAGGATCAACACATTAAACCTAAATCGCGGGCTGACACTCTTAATTGTTGACAATATAAGATGAAATAATGAAACAAAAAGAAAAGGACAAGACAGGATCTGAAAACTTACTTGTACAAATAGGCTGCAATCCCAAGAATGATGATCAGCAAAATGATGTCGATACAAAAGTTTCGACTAGATCTCAGCTGGAAAACAACCAAAGTTTGTCAAACAAAGCTCAGGAGTAATCCTTGTATCAGTGCAGATCACTTACTGCAACTGAATATAGCGCTAATTCAGTTTACCTGGTTAACTGTATCCTTAAGCCTAACGTTGGTATTCTTCAAGTCTGAGGTTGCCTTGTCCACCTATTGAGAAGTCGAACCATATCAATCTTTAGCTATGTTTCTTTCCATATCAAGTATTACATAAACCAGTTAAGTTACCAACCTTTGTGTCAATCTCATCCATCAGAGGAACTTGTCTATCCAACTCCTGCATGCATAGCATCACATCTTTAGTACCTATGTCAATTGGAATGATATAAAATAGAAACCATAAATGCAGCAAACCTCGTTCATATCACTGGCCATGTTTTTTAGAGTATCCAAGCCTTCTGCTATGACCTCCAAACCTTGGTCCTGTGAGATGTGCAAACTTAAATCTTAAACATAGTCCAGGAAGCAGTAAAGAAGCAGTAAACATTAACGTCAATTAAGGGGGAAAAAGCCTCATTCAAAGAATTTCATGATAAACAACCCAAAAAAGCACATGCCTGTCTCATTTTCCGCATTTCATACTCTTGCTTGAATTGACTTGACTCTTCAGTCTGTTGAAAATATTCATTGTCAAATTGTCCATCTGTAATACAATTACACTCCGTAAGTAATCTAACAATCAACTATAGCCTACAGTAATGATGGATTAGATGATACTTTTATTTCATGATAAACTATGTCGTTAGAGGCTCATTTTAGGCCCACTAAGACCCTGAAGCTAGGCGAAGCTCATGTAGGTGGTTCACTTCGTTTAGCGAGCTCTTTAGCACAGGTATGCGTCTTCCTGGCCATAGGCTCTATCTTGAAGAGGGTGGCACTGAAGAATAAATATCTCTATATATATATATTAAATGAATAAATATAATTGGCATTGTGGTTAAGCCAAGAGGCATACTGAGAAAAAGTCACTTGGCATTTTAGGATAAAAAATTGGGAAAAACTTAATGACAGTCTATATAAAGAATTCGAATTGATAATCTAAATCTAATCAATGAAATTTCCAAATGGTAAATTTGTACCATAAAAAGAAAGGAGCTTATATTATGGAATCTGTTTGCAAGTACATTTATTAATTGGATTTTCATCCAATTAAAATTAAGTACTTAAAAAATCAAATTAATTGAATTTTACATGTATACAAATTGAAAGCCAAACCTCTTAGCATCGATTTATATTTTTGAAGAAAAAATTTAAAATATTTGAGTAGTGTAAAGTTATCCCCAAACTACATTTTATATTTATACCGTTTTCAAATTACACAAAGATCAAAATTACACAAATGAATTTGAGCTAAATTACATAAATGGAGGTGACAATCTAATCTAAGATAGGTGATTTAATGGATGATTTTGAGTTGAGTTTTATTTTCTGTATGTTTAGGAACTAGAAATCATGGAAGGACCTTTTCAGTTAGTAGCACTAACTGAATAGAGGGTATCAGTAGTTTTATAGTAAATTAACATAGCTATGTATATTTTGAAAAAAATCAAATTATAATTTAGTTTTAAACGTGATAGTTAGTGATAATTTAAACATAAAAATATTTGAATATAAATATAAAAAACAATTTGCTTATGGCACATAATACAAAAGTAAAAGTTATTAACAAAACCAGCAGTTTTATGATAAAATCATAAAATAAGAGGGTAGTCAAGCTTAAAATTAAGTTAAGTGGCGTACTGAAAAAAGTCACTTGGTACTTTTAGGACAAAATCCAAAAATATTTAGAGACAAAATCTAATAAGAATTAAGGCAAATTAGATTTGATCAAATTTAATTTAAAGGTATAAATCAATTAAGATTGAATCCTATTTTCGTTGCAAATAGATTCCAAAACTTTCCAAAAATAAGAATTTCTATTTTAGTTATTATTTACTAACCACATAATTCATTTTCTTTCATTTCATAATTTTTTTTAGAAACATCATGTAAAAAAAACGATAGTAGAACTATTGTTGTAAAAATTTGAGATAAGATTTGTTTATAAAAACACACACTTTGAAATATGAGTAATAGAGTCAAAGTTACTATTGAATAACTTTTATTTTTATTTGTATTGTACTAGAATGTGTATGGTAAAAATGAATAGTAAAAGTAAACATTTATATATATATATATATATATATATATTAAAGGAATAAAGTTTCCAATTTTAATTAAGCCAAGTAGCAAGTTATTAACAAGACAAGTGAAAATTTATTAAGAAGCCACTTGGGAACCTTATTAAATTAAAATTAAACTATATGTTGTACTACACAGATTTTTCGGGAAACAAACATTCAATCATCCCATTTTTATCGGCTCTTTATAGAAAATTTTCTTTACATAAAGTTAATTGTATTTTTTTAGGATTAATAAATTAAAAAGTACTTAAAATTGAGGAAACACCAAAACTTAAACAAATATCGTACATATATTTTCTATACCTTCTTGTCGCTATCTCTTCCTTAAAAAATTGCCAAAATATTAATATTAATAATAATAATAATAATAATAATAATAATAATAATAATAATAATAATAATAATAAGATTAATCTATATATCTTATATTATTTTCTTAAACCAAATCAACTCAATTCTTTTCCAAGCTTTTGAATTGAAAAACAAACAAACAAATCAAATCTTATCCAAGCTTTTGAATAGGAAAGGAAAACTACAAAGACGAAAACAATACCTCAAGTTTTTGGTGAAGTATAAGAAAATATAAACGGATGCTCCTTTTTTGTCTATTATTGAATTAAACACTTAATAAAATATATAAAATTTTATAGTAAGAAAAATAATATAAGAAGATAGGGTATAGATAGTGTGAGAGAATATAGTTTGACATAAATTAATAAATAAAATAAAGATGATAAATAAATAATACTATTATTATTAGTAAATTTAAATACTAATATGAGCAGTAGAATAAAAGAATGAAAGTAAATAAAAAAATCTATATCTATATCTATATATATATTAAAGGAATACAGTTACCATATATATTGGCATTATGGTTAAGCCAAGTGGCAAGCTATTAAAAAGCTACTTGGCAATATTAAGGAGAGTTTGTAGCTAGGGATATTGTCAAATAAGGAAAATTCGGTTAAGAACTGTATATGCAACCCCATTTACTAAATTAAAATTTTTATTATTTAATTCTGTTTTGAATCTTATATGGTAATAATAAAATAATAATAATCTTTATATCTTCTATATATTTATTTTGTTAAATCAAATCATATTCAAAACTTATCCAAACTTTTGAATTGAAAAATAAAATAAATCAAATCTTATCCAAGCTTTTGAATTGGATAAAACTCCAAAGATGGAAAAAATACCTTGAGATTTTGGTAAAGTATAAAGTATGGACATATGCACCTTTATTTATGTTATCTATTATTGGATTAAACACTAAATAAAATAATTATATAAAATTTATAATAGGGGAAACTAATACAGAAAGAGGGGAATTAGAGATAGTGTGAGAGAATTTATAACAACAACAACAACCCAGTATAATCCCACAAGTGGGGTCTGGGGAGGGTAGAGTGTACGCAGACCTTACCCCTACCCCCAGAGGGGTAGAGAGGCTGTTTCCGAAAGACCCTCGGCTCGAGAAGAAGAAAAATAAACAATAGACAATAGGTCAGTGACAGCAATAGAAGATAAAAAATATTAACAGCATCGGAAGAAATAGAAAAATAGATGTAAAAGCAATAACTATAAACAACAATACTACAATAGAAATGTGAGAGAATTTATACTTTGAATTAATTTTTTTTAAAAATAAAAATAATAAATAAACATACTCAAAAAGTATTATTGATAAGGAAATTTTTTCTATAGCGTATATATATATATATATATATATATATATATATATATATATATAAATTTTAGTTAATAAATAGAATTCATAATTTCATATTGAATAATACAAAAATATAAAAATATTATTAGGATATTTATACATAAGATAAGGATATTATATATATAACATAAAATAAAAATTATTTAAAATATTGGTAGATTTTTTGCAAAAATAATAAAAGGCTTATCTCTTTTTAGTTTTGATGAATTAAAAGTTATAATTTAGTAAAAAAATATTACATTATTTAATAAAAAACTAATCAACTATTATAGTAGAAAAGAATGTATGAAAAGAGGGAATAAAGATAATATGAGAATATTTATACTTTAAATCAATTAAATATAACAAAAGATACGTAAATAGTACTCAAAAAACTTTATTGACAAATTTAGACAATTGAAAATTTAAACAGTATAACATAAGTTTTAAAAAGTAAATTTTTAGAGTAAGAAAATATATATCTATTTTATATTAAAAGAAAATTAGTGACAAAATATTAGAACAATTGACAAGTTAATAAAAGTCACATTAGTAAAAATAAATAGTACTAAGTACTTGCTAATTTATTAAACAATTAAATAAGGATCAAATAATTTATTTGATTACCATATGATGTGTATCCTTTAAATTTATATAGATTTTGTTATATTTATGCACATTACATTACAAAATAAAATAGCAACTAAATTTTATTAAAATAATATTATATATCATATTATAATTTCATAAGACTAATACTCTATCAAAATATCCGCGCATCGCGCAGGTTCTAACACTAGTAACTGAAAAAGAGAAACATTAATTGTAAAAGAAATGTTATGAGTGAATATGTTACTTCTTTTTTTTTTATAAGGTAAATTGTGTTAATCAAAAGGGAGAGAACTCCCGTATACACGAAGTATACCAAAAAGTAGAGAATTTACATCAGAACATGATTCTCTACAAAAGACGTCCAATCTTCTATACAAGTAGGGGCTAAATGAGTGCACCAAAAAGCGATCAAAGATAAAAGACTATTCTTAAGATGTGAAAAAGGAGACTCAATCTCCTCAAAAACTCTCCTATTTCTCTCCCCCCATACTATCCACATGAGAGCTAACGGGGCGAACTTCCACGCCTTTTGCTTTCGTCTTCTACGGAAACCGGCCCAGCTATATAACATTTCCTTTACAGTGCTTGGCATCACCCATTGAACACCAAAAAGATTCAGGATTGCCCTCCACAAAGCTGAGGACACAGGGCAATGCAACAAAAGGTGATCAACTTCTTCCCCTGAGCTTTTACACATGTAGCACCAACTAACAAGTGTAATTCCTCTCTTTCAGAGATTTTCAGATTCAAGATCACTCCCCTCGCCGCTAGCCATGCAAAAAAGCACACCTTCGTGGGCGCCCTAGGAATCCAGATCGAGGAGTATGGAAAAGTGGTCTCCTCTCTCACCAACATACTCTGGTAAAAGGACTTTACGGTGAACAAACCATCGCCACGCAAGCCCCATCTCCAAGAGTCACAAGATGGTTAGGGCCTGTCTTGCCCATATAGCAGTGCCAACAAATCTTGGAGCTCCGCAATCTCCCAATCTTGCATGTTCCTTCTGAATGAGAGGTCTCATACTACCCCCTTCATGCTCCTTACGAATCTGTTGGACCATCAATTCCTTCTGGTTTGAAACTTTGAAGACGTGAGGGAAGGAGACCCTCAGAGTATCCTCTCCACACCACCTATGATTCCAAAAGTTGATTCTCCTTCCATCTCCCACCCTGTAAGTGATGTTGCCACTGAATACTTCCCAATTCTTCATGATGCTCCTCCACATGCCACACCCGAAAGGTGTTGTGATTGCCTTGGTCCTCCAACCCCCTCCCGTGGAATCGTACTTTTTTACTATGACCTCCCTTCATAAAGCATGCTCTTTTACCCCGAATCTCTACAACCACTTCCCCATTAAAGCTCTGTTAAATACCCTAAGATCTTTCACTCCAAGTCCACCCCACTTCTTTGGGGAAGTGACTGCCAATTCACTAGATGAAACTTTCTAGTTCCATCCGCCGCATCCCAAAGAAAATTCCTTTGAAGTCGCTCCGGTTTTTCTGTGATGCTCACCGGTGCTTGCAACAGGGATAAGTAATAGGTGGGCATACTCGATAGAGTGCTTTTAATAAGCACTTCCTTACCGCCTTTTGACAAATACTGTTTCTGCCAGCCTGCTAATCTTTTTTCAACCCGCTCGATCACTGGATTCCAAACCGTAGTATCTTTATATGAAGCGCCCAATGGGAGGCCCAAGTAAGTAGTGGGAAGGGAGCCCACCTTACATCTGAGAACATAAGACAAGGCATCAATATTAGCAACCTTACCTACCGGAAAAATCTCACACTTGCCGATGTTGATTTTGAGTCCTAATACTAACTGAAACCACTGCAGGATCTGCTTCAGGTAGGTCAACTGATCCATATCGGCATCACAGAAAACCAGTGTGTCATCCGCAAAAAGCAAATGAGAGACCCTTCGGGCACTGAGCACCCCAATCGGAGCTGAGAATCCTCTCAAGAAGCCTCCGCCCGCCGCACGATCCATCATTTTGCTCAAAGCATCCATCAGTAGAATGAATAGCATGGGGGATAGGGGGTCACCTTGCCTGAGACCCCTGGAGCTGCCAAAGAAACCACACGGGCTACCATTAACCAGGACAGAGAATCTGACTGAGGAAATGCAGAACTTGACCCATCCCCTCCATCTTGCCCCAAACCTCATCCGCATCATAATGAAGTCCAGGAACTCCCAATTGACATGATCGAAAGCCTTCTCAAGGTCCAACTTGCATAGTAAGTCGGGTTCTCTATTTTTCCTTCTGGAGTCTACAAGTTCATTTGCCACCAAAGCAGCATCCAGGATCTGCCCACCTTCCACAAACGCATTCTGGGAGGACGAAACAGTCATGTCAAGAACCTTTTAAGTCTGTTGGAAAGCACTTTAGAAATAATCTTGTAAATGCTCCCCACGATACTAATAGGCATGTAGTCTCTGATACAAGATGCACCTTCTTTCTTAGGCACAATAGTAATAAAAGAAGTATTGATACTTCTCTCGAAAACACCTTTCACATGGAAGTATTCAATGGCTTCCATCAACTCTCCCTTGATGGTGTCCCAAAAGAGCTGAAAGAAAGCCAAGGAGAAACCATCAGGCCCGGGGGTCTTATCACCAGCACAATTCGACACAGCCTCGTGCACCTCCTCCTCCTCGAAAACCCTTTCTAGCCACTCGCTGTCTCCCTCCCCTATATGGTTGAACTCTATTCCCCCCAAAGTCGGCCTCCAACTAACTTCCTCTTTATATAAGTTCTCATAAAACCCCACTATCGCCCTTTTTACCTCCTCCTCTCCCTCAATCCTCACCCCATCCACAACTAAGGGCTCTATGAAGTTTCTCCTTCGATTTGCAACCGCCACCCTATGGAAAAACTTAGTATTCGAATCCCCCTCCTTTAACCGGAGCGCCCTCGATTTTTGTCGCCAACTAGTCTCCTGAGCTATTGCTAACTCGACTATTTCCCTCTTAACCTCCCCCAATCTCGCTTTCTCAGATTTATCTAACTTCCTCGCCCCTTCCCCTCTTTCTAATTCCCCCAATTCATGCATATGCTCCCTCATTTTAACCTCTACCCTCCCAAAAACCTCCTTATTCCACCTAATAATATCTCCCTTGAGCAATTTAAGTTTCTTCGAAAGACGGAATGAAGGTGTTCCCTGATACCCCGTAGCTTGTCCACCATTCTTTCACCTTGTCACCGAATCCTGGCACTTTCAACCACATGTTTTCGAATCGGAAGGGAGCACTCACCCCCCTCCCTCTGCATCCATCTAGCAAAATAGGCAAATGATCCGAAGTCAGCCTAGGTAAAGGAATCTGCAGCACATTCGGTACCAGCTCATCCCAGGAGGGCGATGTCAGGAATCTATCAAGTCTAGATCTTGAGTTGGAATCCTCCGCCCTGGCCCAAGTAAACCTTTCCCCTGACAGAGGAAGGTCAATGAGAAAGTGATCATTGATGAAGTCAGAAAACTCCTCCATGGCCCTCGAAATCAAACTACACCCTAATCTCTCCTCCGGGAATCTAATAGTATTAAAGTCTCCCCCTAGAACCCATGGAATGTCCCATTCCCCCATCACAATTGCTAGTTCCTCCCAGAAAGCCTCCTTGGACCCTTTTCCTACCGGTCCGTACACTCCCCCAAATCCCCACTCTACCTCACTCACCCTATCTTTGACAAGAGCTGCTAAAGAAAAAACTCCCTTCTTAATCTCCTTTACCTCCAAACTTCTATCATCCCACATTAGAAGAATGCCCCCGGCACTTCCCACTGCTGGGACCCAGTCGTATTTTACCCAGCTACCTCCCCAGACACTCCTCACAATCACATCCGACAAAACTTCCATTTTTGTCTCCTAAAAACAAACTAGGTTAGCACCCCACTTTGATGATGGCCCTTTTGTTTAGGTCATTCATCCCCCTCACATTCCATGAAAGAATCTTAACTTCCATAAGTAACAATATCCCCATTTTCCCACCCCCTCTAGCCAAGCTCCCATCCTTCTTGTCACACACCCGGCCTGTTCTCTGGTACACCACTACATCCCCTAAATTATTTTGCTTAACACCTTGACCCAACTCCCTCCGAATATGTTACTTCTTAGGAAACGGAATTAAGACCTTTAATCTAAGAAAATAGTCACGTAAGCTGGATTAGAAACTTATAAGCTATAATTGCATCTTTGCATCTAAACAAAATATTAAATTGAATCTTGAACTTAATCTACATGTTCTTTTTACTACATATATTTGTAGTTTTTTTTTCATTTATTTTTTAATTAGTTTTTCCTTGCATTACATATATTCTTCTATTTTTTTCTTCAGCGTGTCTTTCTTTTCTGAAGCTCATGCTTTAATTGTGGCGCGGATAGAGCCCCAGCAAACATCGGGACTTACAGGAAGATCAGTTAAATGGCAGAAATTATCAATCACCTGAATCAAATTTAATTTCCGTGCGAGAACCTGAAGCTCTCCATCCTCCAGATTGTTTGGGTGGAGCTGCAGAGCCATCTGGTATGGCATTTATTCTATCTGGCAGTGCAAGAACCAAATCATTACGGGCAGCAAGTTCTTCACCCGACAGACCTTTGACCTGAAATTGAGGGGTTTTTAGTACCAAGGCAACTAATTAGTACCACAGATTACAATATAAATGCAGATTCACTCTTTTGGTAGGGAGGCCCAAACAAGGGCAGCAACAGTAGTGGACATTGCAAGAGATCTTAGTTATCAAGTAACTGAAAAGTGTGAACATTGCAAGAGATATTAGTTATCAATTAACTGAAAAAAGATGAACAAAGTTCGAAGTGTCCACAACCAAAGCATTCTAAGCTCCATTACTGCCGTCTTTACCTTGAGTCCTTGTTTACTCTATAAATGAAGCAAGCTGCTAAAACAGTTTTGCAAATTGAGGTTTAACTCAGACATGTCAGTCAAGACTAAGGCAATACCCACTCCACTTGTAATGATACAAAGTAAACAGGCTAATCAAGACAAATGCTCTAGCATTAATAAGTAGGAGTAGAATAACGCAACTTCGCCCATCGGTCCTTATTTACTCTACAAAGGAAATGTGCTGCAATGACTAGGTTAAGAAATCTTTTTTTTAAAATCACGTGGACTAGATTAAGAAACATGTACGAGGCTAGATTACCAGAGCATCAAGTCCACAACCTATTTTGGTAATGTCTAGTCCCCAACCATCTCCAGATGAGTCACAAGCTTTTCTGGTCAATTACAATAGATAGCTTCTTGGTTTGTTTTGGAAGGGGGTAAATTATCACCTTTATTCTATCCAATTATTTTTGGATATACAGATGAAAGCTTTCACACTCTTAATCCCTCAATCTGATAGTACCATTTATGCGAAACCTCTGAATCCAGCGGTTTGGCATTTTTATCACATAGACTCCCATACTCAAGTCACTTTGCTCAGTATCTTCCAAAATTATGTTCAGTTATCTTTTAAGTAGCATGGACATGAAATCAGAAAATAATTGACTAATTGTAACAATATGAAATCCCCAGGAAACTATATAATGTATGTGCAAATATTTATGTCGCTTCAATATACCAAAGGAGAACATAAAAAAGAAAAAGAAATTACTGACAAGGGTACATATTCAAGGTATAATTCGTCAATCCCATAGATTCAAGTTATTCTGAAAAACCAAAAGAATAAATTTTAGCAAACTGAAAAAAGGATAAAGCCGCATACTGGGTATCTAAATCTGTTCGCAATTTTTCACCAATCTCGTCTCTGCCGCTTAGTCAAATAAGAGGAAGCTGATTCTAATTTTTTCATAAACTTCCTTACAATAAAAGGACCCTATTTCATTTCTTTCCAAAAGTTTTTTCTTTTGTACTAGGGCTGTGCAATAATTCAATATTAAAGTTTTCTGAGTCTCTTTGAGCGAATGGGTTTTTATTTCCCCTTATTCTATCACTCAACTTTACTTCTTTGTGCTCTATTTCCATTCTTCTCTCAGCCCTCTTCACCGCTCAAGCTCTCCCGCTCGCTTGGACTCTTGTTCTCATAAGCTTGACGGCTACTCTCAGATTGTTCTTGGGATTTCAACGTCACGGCATCATCTCTGTCTCCCCCCCCCCTCCCCCTCCCCCCCCTCTTCCTGTTAGATTGAAGTAGGAAAATAGCATGACCAATTGCATTTTTTGTTTCTATACTACTCTTGAATCCCAACATCTCCCTGAATCGAAAATAAAAACCCCACTAACCAAAAGTCCAAATTAAAAGAACCAAAAGCAAACCCAAATTGAGGAACCGAACAATCCTGTAAGTTAATAGAATTATTGAAAACTGACTGAATGAACAGCCTTATTTTCTAGGCTTAACAAACTATTTTAGCAAAATCAGAAATAGGGAAGCTGTGCATGATTGTCCTCAGCAAGTGACATGGTTTCCAGAATTTGAGATGTTAGACTCAAGTAAGATTTGGTGAGCTTCTATTTTTCTTATCTACTGAACAGCCAAATTTAGATTTACAGATTTTTAACATGGTATAAAGGAACACTATAAGTCTATCACTCATAATTAAAGCAAAGAATGCAACTTGGTAAAATACTCGGGTATGAGCTCACACGACACCTTTAAGCTTTAGGAGCATCAGACAGATAGAAAGAAGAACTGCATAGTCCTCGAGTTCATCTGGGTTTTCTATTAGTTGCTAATTAGGATAGGAGAATTAAAATCGTACAAAATCAGACTTTTGTTCCGCAAAATAGAAACTCGTAATAATTTGTAGTAAACCCGAGTGCTTGTATTGCTGATCAAACTCCCTGTTGCTATCCATAGTGTTCTTTTTGAAAAGGACTATCTATAGCATTCTTGAACCATTAAAACGAGGAAAACGAATATTGAAGATAATGTGCTAATAGTTATACAACATTCTGTGTAATAGACAACCCCCTCCCCCACCCAATGGCCCCTTTTTCCTATATAAGTGATGTAGGATGATCAGTACACATCTTATCCGCAAAGCAAATGCCCTAACAGCACACTATATCACTGTCAATCAATCAACTACACCACAATAAAAAGTTAGTTGTGATCAGCTATCTAAATCCTATATATCCATTCCCCTTTATTACGACGCGTCTTGTAGGCACGTTCTAACCAATTCAACATCCTGTTATTTCAATATTTCATAATATATCATCAACCTATGCAACCTTCCTCTTCTCTACGTACTCATGATCATCTATGCTTTTACAAAACTCACATATTTAAAAAATTAAAAAAATTAAAAAAAAAAAAAAACAATTTTACACCGGCTTCCACTCCCCCCTCCTTCCAACTTTTTTCTTTATCTTACCTTTCATCAAAATCCAGAACCAGTCAACCAAATTAACACTACCTCGAAAGATAAGCAGATTATGAAAAAGTAGTCCAAGTACAACATATCACATCAGCTAATATTCACTATCATTACATGACCAAATCAGATTTTAAAAAAAGTCAAAAGTAAACCACACCTTCCTTACAGCCAACCTCTGCAATTTTGGAACCTCTTCGAGTAACTTGGCTTTAGTTCTCCGAATCTCGGCGTTGATCGCCACAACAGATGCCCTATTTTTCTCATTAGCAGCTGTTTCCGCTTTCTGTAACCGCAAAAGAGAAAAAAAAATCAATTGTGTGAAACTAAACCCTAGAACACACACAGACAAAATGTTAAAAAGGTGAAATATTTTGACCTGAAAAGAAGCTTCGATGTCTGATTCAACAGAAGAATAGAGACGAGCGAAGGCGTCGTCGCCGGTAACGTTGGAATCCTTGTGCTTGTCGATGTCGTACTTGTCGTATTTCTTACAGATTGAGTCCACCCGTGTAAGAATATCTATTACGCTCATTTTGCTTCTGATTCTTCTCTTCTTCAATCACGAAATAATACAAATGGGAATTTTCACTTTGCAGACGGAGAAAACACTCTTCAGGATACAGACTGGAGTACCCTTTTCTACAAAAAAGAAGCATAGGGGTTTGTTTCGGGGGTTTTTTTTTATTTATTTATCGTTAGTACTTCTTCTCTTTAGGTGAATTCTTTTCTTTATATATTTCTCTTAAATCTATCGAAAATAATTTTTTTTTTAACCTTCGGCGTAAATTTTGCGTGCAAACTACTTTTATGAGACTACAATAGATTTGTTATTGTTATTCTAATCATAATGACATCTTACTTGGCTTATTAAAGGTCAAAACGTATAATGCAATTTAATCTATCTATATCTATCTATATATAATAAAAAAAGAGGCAAAAACATCATATTAAACCAAGTGGCAGCATAATAAAAACTCACTTGGCAATTTATGATAAAGTTAGTTAGATTAGATAATAATTATTTTTTAAAAATTTAAATTTAAAAAAAATAAATTATGCATTATGTGATATTAATAATTAATTACTCTTTTTGAATTTGAATTTAAATATACTTAACTACTTTTTTACGAAAATAATAATTTTTATATACTGAAAATTATTTATTCTAAAACCTTTCCGGTTTAAATTGGGAAGTTGCCCACACATAATATAACTTCATGTATATATTAAAAGAATGATATTGAACCACGAGGTTAGGCCAAATGTCTTATAACCTGTTTGGCCAAGCCTCTGAAGAGGCCAAAAGTACTTTTTTCTTCAAAAGCATTTTTTTTCCTAACTTGAGGTATTTTGCCAAGTTTTTTCGAGGAAAAACGTATTTTTGGGAAGAAGCAGAAAAAAGTAGTTTCTTCCTAAAAGTAGAAGCAGAAGCAGTTTTAACTTTTCTTCTTACCAAAAATGCCCTTAGCAAAATATAGTATATACCAAAATAACTGTTAAACCTAATACTTAGGATATTAATGTATAAATATTTCTTATTATTTTTAAGATAACTATCTAATATATAGTGACTTTAGAGGTGAATGCTTTTATATTTGTTGAATAATTTTTAATATATTTAACTTATATTAAAAGAATTAAATACTTTTAAATTTTATTTTCATATTGTATTTAAATAAAATAAAAATATTTAATTATTGCCTGTAATAACAAATTTTTAAGATTATTTATTTACTTATAATATTAATTATTAAGTAAATCTATTCATGTCCTTATTCGTAATTTGATACTTAAAAGCACTTTCTGAAAGGCTTGGCCAAACACAAACTATTGCTCAAAAGTGCTTTTCAGAGTGATTAGTCAAACACAAATTGCTTCTCTCCAAAAGTACTTTTTTCAAAAGCACTTTTGAAAAAAATAATTCTCAAAATAAGTTGATTTCTCCCGCTTGTCCAAACAGGCTATTAGTTAGGTTAGGTGATAATTAGTTTTTTTGAATTTAAATTTAAAATAAAATAAAATTATGCATTACGTGTTGTTAGTAATTAGTTACTCTTTTTGAATTTTAATTTAAACATACTTAACTATTTTTTTATGAAAATAATAATTTTTATATATGAACAATATTTTTCTGAAACCTATTCTATTTTAAATTAGGAAGCAGCCAAGACATAATATATAACTTCATATATTATATTAAAAGAATGATAGTGAAGCATGAGGTCAAGCCAAGTGTTACGACCCAATTTCACCTATAGGCCGTGATGACGCCCAACACTACAGCTAGGCAAGCCAACCAGTAATTAAAATAACCAAAATAATAATAAGACACCAAATTCTACCAATGTGTGCGCCAACACTTAGTTTCACAAGTGTATGCGCATCTAGTAGATTATACAAAACTCTAAATACTGTTTGAAATGAAAATAGACAAAAAAAAAATACAAGAAGAGGCACTGGTAGCTGCAGGACGGCTCAAAAAGGCAGCTCACCACTACGCTCTTAGATAACGAGGATGTGCGATGATAGGTCCTCCACTAGTATCTGTCTCAGATCCTGCACAAAAAGTGCAGCAAGTGTAGCATGAGTACGTAAACAACGTGTACCCAATAAGTATCAAGCCTAATCTCGAAGTGGTAGAGACGAGATGACCGACTTTGACACTCACTAAGGGTCAACAATAATAAATGAAATAAATTATGATTATTCAAATCAGCATGATTCACAGAGTTAACAATAATTTTATTCAATTAGCAGAAATAATAAAAATTCTTCAAATGCAACAATTTCCAATCTATTAATTAAATCCTTCAATTTCAATAAAATTTCCAATTTATCAAATAGCTTTACAAGCTACAATAAACTGTCCAAGTATCATGTAATTATTATTATTAAGCACGATTTCTGCCGAGGTCGTACGGTCCAATCTAGAGTATCGTGTACACTGCCGAGGGACGTGCGACACGATCCATAGATGCATCTATCTTGTCGAGGCGTTCGGCCCGCTCCACAAGAAAAGAGGACATTTTTCTTATGTACCTCCGGAAAGAGAGTATATTCTTTATAAGATAAATTCGGGAGGATGAACAAATTCTTTTTAACAATTAATTAATTTACACAGAAAATTAAACATATGAGATTTTCATCATTTAATATTTTTATCTAACAATTCATAATATATAAATATATAACAAATAATATTAATTAAACAAAGAATACAATTTACACAAGTAATTCATGCTTTGAGTTCTAAACTACCCGGACTTTAGCATTAATAGTAGCTATGCACGGACTCTCGTCACCTCGTACGTACGTAGCTCCCACAATTAGCAACAATTATTACTTTAATTACCTATGGAGTAATTTTTCCCTCACAAGATTAGACAAGAGACTTATCTCGTCTTGCTCTAATTTAATCTACTAGTAGACCTTTTCCTCGATTATCCAACTTCGATTGGCTCGAATCTAACCAAAAATATTTCGATACAATCACTAAAATTTATAGGAATCAATTCTATAAGAAAATACTACATTTTTAATAAAATCCCGAAATTAATTAAAAATTCATCCATGGGGCCCACATCTCGAAATCTAGCGAAAGTTACGAAATCCGATAACCCATTTGATTACGAGTTCAACCATACCAGTTTCACTCAAATCCGACTCCGAATCGATACCGAAATCTCAAAAATTCGTTTCTATTAGATTTCTAAAAATTTTCCAAATTTGAATCTCAAAACACTAATTAAATGGTGAAAATAATGATATATTTGTGTATGTAGACCAAATCCGAGTTAGAATCACTTACCCCAATATCTTTCCCTCGAAAATCTGTCAAAAGTCGCCTCTGCTAAAGCTCAAGTTCGTCAAAAATGGCAAATGAGACGAATGCCCTCTTTTATAAATCTGCCTAGACAGCCTTCGGAATTGGGCCTCGATCGTGGCCCTCATTCCTGGGCTTCGGTCATGGCCTCGATCATGGCCTCGAGCCTGGGACTCGGTCATGGCCTCGATCGTGGCATCGAGCCTGTGCCTTCAATTGTGACCCTTGATCTTGGGTCTCGATCCTGGCCCTCGAGCCTTGCCTTCGATCATAGCCCTCGAGATGGACCTTCGATCGTGGCTTCGATCCTGAGCCTCGTCCCTGGATTCGACTCAGACCGTCGACCCTGGGCTCGATATCTGGGCTCGATCTTGGGATCGATCACAGCCCAGAATATCCAGCAAAAGGAAAAATCGCAGCAGCTTTTTAAGTCCAACTTTTGATCCGTTAACCATCTGAAACTCACCCGAGACCCTCGGGACCTCAACCAAATATACCAATAAGTCCTAAAACATCATACGAATTTATTTGAAACCTCAAATCGCCTAAAACGATGCTAAAACCACGAATTATGCTCCAATTCAAGCTTAATGAAACTTAAAATTTTCAACTTCTACATTTGATGTCGAAACCTATCAAATCAAGTCCGATTGACCTCAGATTTTGCACACAATTCATAAATGACATAACGGAGCTATGAAAATTTTTAGAACTGGATTCCGATTCCGGTATCAAAAAGTCAACTCCCCGGTAAAACTTTCAAACTTAAATTCTTATTTTAGCCGCTTCAAGCCTAATTTCACTATGGACTTCCAAATAAAATTCCGATCTCGCTCCTAAGTCCAAAATCACCATACGGATTCCAGGGTCGTTTGTACATATGTCGACATCCGGTCAGTATTTGAACTTAAACTTTTAATTTTTCATCAAAATTCCATATCTCGGGCTAGGGACCTCGAAATTTGATTCCGGGCATACGTCCAAGTCCCAAATCACGATACGGACCTACCGGAGCTGTCAAAACACTGATCAGAGTCCGTTTGCTCAAAATATTGACCAAAGTCAACTCAGTTGAGTTTTAAAGCTCTAATTCACATTTTAATCCATTTTTCACATAAAAACTTTTCGGAAAATTTTAGGACTGCGCACGCAAGTCGAGGAATGATAAATAGTGCTTTTCGAGGTCTTAGAACACATAATTAATTATTAAATTTAAAGATGACATTTTGGGTCATCACATTCTCCACCTCTAAAATAAACATTCGTCCTCAAACGAGTTTAGAATTATACCTGAAGTGCTGAATAAGTGTGAATATCTGCTCCACATGTTTTCCTCGGCCTCCCAAGTCGCTTCCTCGACTGGTTGGCCCCTCAAGTGGACTTTAACTGTAGAAATTCTCTTGGACCTCAACTGGCGAACCTGTTTATCAACAATGGCAACTGGCTCCTCTTCATAATCCAAGCTATTATTTAGCTGAATTGTGCTGAAGTCTAACATATGTGATAGGTCAGCATGATACTTCCGGAGCATAGATACATGGAAAACCGGATGAACTCCCGATAGGCTGGGAGGCAATGCAAGCTCATAAGCAACCTCCCCAACTCGTCTCAACACCTCAAATGGGCCTATAAACCTTGGGCTCAATTTTCCTTTTTTCCCAAATCTCATGATTCCCTTTATTGACGAAACCTTCAAAAGAACTTTTTCACCTACCATAAATGATAAATCACGCACTTTCTGATCCGCGTAATTCTTCTATCTGGACTGCGCTGTACGGAGTCGCTCCTGAATCAACTTTACCTTTTTCAAGGCATCCTTCACCAAATCAGTACCATATAACTTAGCCTCACCGGCCTCAAATAACCCGATGGGCAAACGACATCGCTGACCATATAAAGCCTCAAATGGAGCCATCTCGATGCTGGATTGGTAACTGTTATTATAAGCAAACTCGGCCAAAGGCAAGAAACGATCCCACTGACCTCCAAAGTCAATCACACATGCCCTGAGCATATCCTTCAAAATCTGAATTGTCCGCTCTGACTGCCCGTCGGTCTGCGGATGAAAGGCTGTGCTGAGATGTACCCGGGTCCCCAATTCACTTTGTACTACTCTCCAGAAATATGAAGTAAACTGAGGGCCTCTATCTGATATTATAGAAATTGGCACACCGTGCAACCGAACTATCTCATGAATATATATCTGGGCCAACCTCTCTGAAATATACGTAGTCACAATAGGAATAAAGTGTGCCGACTTGGTCAACCTATCAACAATGACCCAAACTGCATCAAACTTCCGCAAGGTCCGCGACAACCCAACTACAAAGTCCACGGTGATGTGTTCCCATTTCCACTCTGGTATAGTCATCTGCTGAAGTAGGCAACCTGGCCTCTGGTACTCATATTTAACTTGCTGATAATTTAGACACCTAGCCACATACTCAACTATGTCCTTTTTCATTCGTTTCAACCAATAATGCTGCCTCAAATCACGATACATCTTCGTAGCACCTGGATGAATAGAATATCGAGAACTGTGTGCTTTCTGTAGGATCTTTTTCCTCAGTCCATCCATATTAGGAACACATAGACGATCCTGAAGTCGCAGAACACCATCCGCTCCAATAGTAACTTCCTTGGAACCACCCCGTAGTACCGTTTCTTGAAGAACCATTAAGTGTGGATCATCATACTGGTGAGCCTTGATCTGGTCAAATAGTGAAGACTGAGCTACAACACATGCAAGAACTCGGCTGGGCTCTAAAATATCCAGCCGCACAAGTCTGTTGGCCAAGGACTGAATATCTGAAGCCAATGGCCTCTCCTCTGCTGAAATGAAAGCTAAACTACCCATACTCTTTGCCTTTCTACTCAAGGCGTCTGCAACCACATTTGCTTTGCCCGAATGATACAGGATAGTAATATCATAATCTTTTAGTAACTCAAGCCATATGCGCTATCTCATATTTAGGTCCCTCTGCTTGAACAAATGCTGCAAAACTGCGATGATCAGTGTAAACTTCACAAAGACACCCCATAAAGATAATGCCTCAAAATCTTAAGAGAGTGAACAATCGCAGCTAACTCCAAATCATGTACTGGATAATTCTTCTCGTGGGACTTCAACTGGCATGAAGCATATGCAATAACTCGCCCTTCCTGCATCAGTACACAACCCAAGCCAACGCGTGAAGACTCCATTGAAGTAGAACATACTTTATGTGATAATAGACCAGGGTTCATTAATTACTCTAGGTTTACTATTAAAAAAATCTTATCACCCTTTGAGTGGTTTGTAGATCATTTGCACACACCAGTAGCACTTACCATGACACATCGTCCCTAGACTTATAACTGGCATGATTATAAAGTAGCATGGTTTAATTTTTTGTATCATAGGCCAGGACACACTTGGTTCGTTAAGTATAGCTTAGATATTACTAAAGCTATAATTCCTAGATGGTTCTACGAATGGTGGAACTTATTTGGAGGAAACAGAGAAATCCTCCCTCAGCAATTCCTCAATAGGTTTGAAGATTTTCAGACCAAAGAGGCCATTTCTACTCTACCAGAGCACATAAAAATGTGCAAATATTTTATCCAGAAATGTATATCCTTCATTATTAGTTGGAACTTCACTAAGACAGAATTTGATAGAATCAAAAGAATGAGTAGAAGGAGTAATAATGTTTGTGTAACCGAAGTCTTGACAGAAGCTTCCTAATTCTCTTCTAGAGGAGTGTTGCTCTTTTTTGAGCTGATTTTTAAGCTTGATGTCTGTGCAGAGTTCGAGACCTATAACGTTGATAATGCTAACAATGTCACCATAGGTCATCTGATGGTAAGGAATTTTACCTTCACAACGATCCTGGATTTTGGTTCGGACTTTGCTAGCGAATAAAGGAGGAAGACCGCTGATGAATCGTTCTTTCCAAAAGTCTAGATGACAGTCAGGTCTAATCATAACCTTGCTGATGAATTGGTTTTTATACCAAATAAAGTCATCTAAAGATGGACAGGACAGATTGTTCATGATTTGTAAACTCCTGTCTTGGAAGAGTTTTGGTTCTCCGATGAAGTATTTTGCTATGTGATAGAGAAGGGTAGCACATGCATCTTCTCTAGTTATTTGGGAGGTAGTTTCCATAGGAGTAACAGTACCGCCTATGACCATAGCAGTAGAGGTAGTTCCTTCGGTTTTGACTACGATTTCAACAACCGTAGCAGAGTAAATAGCTTGTTTAACATCTTCAGTGAAATAATTATCCCACCAATGTTTCAACATGCCCGTGAATCCAGCTACAATCATAGAGGCGGCTTCTTTATCAGAAGATCCTCTTATCTTGTAAGCTGTAATACAAACTCCCATTTCATGGAGTTTATGGTATATTTGGTGCTCTGCTAGAGCATCAATATTCTATTCGATTATGCTTCTTCCTTCGTGAGAAATAGAGGCAAGAAAGTGATTTTCCTCATATTGAATATCTGGGAATGAGGGACGCTTATGATAATTTTTGTAATTATGAAAGCGTTCATTTGTAAGCCTATGGAGGAGATCTTCTTTTTCCTGGATGGTGGATATTTTACCATCTTTGGGTATCTCTTTGGAAATATTAAGATTGGCCAACTGTTTGTTGATTTTGTCAAGAACATTACCACTGACTTCAAAGGTATCTTTGAGTTTTGGATATTTGTCCTTAGAAAACTAAGTGATTTTGAAGCCTGGGTTTGGTTCAATGTTCTGACTGGAACTGGCTTGTGAAAAGGTTGGCTTTCCACTAAATAAAGACTTTTCTTTGGAGTCTTCTATTTGCCTTGAGATGACATGAAGGAGTTGGTTTGAGTAGTTGTTTTGTTCAATAACTCGGTCAAGATCTGAACAAGCAACTATATTTGTAGCTTTCTCACTTTTGGTTTTGAAAGAAGAAGCAGAGATGACAACATTTGAAACTGGGATTTTTATTCCTTCTAGAGGAGGAGTGACAGATTCAACAACTTTGTTGTTGGCTGTATACCATTTGTTAATAAGGACTTGCAGGCAGTCCTTCTGATGTTCGTATTTGCCAGATATTTCAAACCACTTAAAGAAATCGATTTCGCATCTCATTCTTTTCATGTCTGATATCCAACAATCTCTGAAGTCTTTTCTCTGTTCAAGAGAATAAGTGACAACATACCATTTTCTTTTAGGTATGTTATCAGGGTGAGACCACTGATGATCGATCTTCTTTTGATCCAGTATATAAGGATCACCAGACCTGATCATCTTGAGATGTTCAGGGACTTCTTCCTGAGGAGGATACATATCGCCTCCAAGGAGATTTAGAAGGGCGAATAATATTATTTTTAAGAAGATTTGAAATCTCCGTTTTGTAAGTTTTCATCATTTCTTGATTCATCTGAATAGGTCTTGCTTTAGTAGAGATGACCTGTTCATTGAATCCTTAAATGTAAGGAAGTTTAACTGAATGCTTTTTTCTTTCCCAAAAAGCGTTAGGAAAATCAGAGCATATTTCTTTTTCAAAATTGTTTTGAAGATTAGCTATTTTAGTAACCATCTCCAGGGTTTTTAAAATCTGCTCGATTTTCTTAACTTTTATTTCATCCTTTAAAAAGGTGACATGCTGAGATAGTTTGTTAATACGAAAAATAGTATTTTTTCTAATAAAATCACTCTCATCTTGTGAAAGGGTTTTAACAAAAGGAAAATGTAATTATTTTCCTAATATTTGAGTAGAAATACCGTCTAAGCCAGTAATAAAAGGTTTTATCTAAGTGATAAAAGGAATTCCTAAAATGATATCTTCATTAATATCTTCAGTAATAATAAAATCATTTGTCAAGCAAATACCGTTATTACAAATATGAGCCTTTGAAAGCTTATAGTTAATACAAAATTGTTCTCCTGTAGCGGAGTATAATTTGGAAGTACTTTTTTCTAAGTACTGGGTTGGAACAATACCTTTCATGATGCAGTTACGATCTGCACCGCTATCAAGCAAAGCGATTTTGTTAATAGCGAAGTGTTTGCTAATAACTATCTTGATAGGAATATGGTAACTCTGAGGTTTGATACTCGAATGACTGTAAGACCTGGAGCTTGGGACGATGAAGTCTTGTCTTTGGTAAGACGAAGGTTGATAGAGTTTTCATTCTCAGAGTGGTACTCACTTTCATGAAGTTCAGGTTCAAGTTCAGGTTCTTCTTCGCTTTCAGACTTATGTGTATAAGTCTTAGCTTGTTTAAGAACCTGTTCCTTTAGAACATCAAATTCGACTTTTCCAAGTCTGCATTTGATATTCTTGATTTCTTCCTTAAGTTCTGAGACTTCATGTCTCAGATCAGAAATTGAAGGTTCAGCAAGTTTATCGAAGCGAGCCATGACTTGCTTCATGCTGAATGGTTCAATAATTGACTTAGGCTTGGGACTCGATCGTGGCCCTCGTTCGTGGGCTTTGGTCATGGCCTTGATCATGGCCTCGAGCCTGGGACTCGGTTATGGCCTCGATCGTGGCATCAAGCCTGTGCCTTCAATTATGACCCTTGATCTTGGGTTTCGATCCTGTCCCTCGAGCCTTGCCTTCGATCATAGCCCTCGAGCTGGACCTTCGATCGTGGCTTCGATTCTGAGCCTCGTCCCTGGCTTCGACTCAGACCATCGACCCTGGGCTTGTATCTGGGCTCAATCTTGGGCTCGATCACAACCCAGAATATCCAGCAGAAGGAAAAATTGCAGCAACTTTTTAAGTCCAACTTTTGATCCGTTAACCATCTAAAACTCACCCGAGACCCTCGGGACCTCAACCAAATATACCAAAAAGTCCTAAAACATCATACGAATTTATTTGAAACCTCAAATCACCTAAAACGACGCTAAAACCACGAATTACGCTCCAATTCAAGCTTAATGAAACTTAAAATTTTCAACTTCTACATTCGATGTCGAAACCTATCAAATCAAGTCCGATTGACCTCAAATTTTGCATACAAGTCATAAATGACATAACAGAGCTATAAAAATTTTCAGAACTAGATTCCGACTCCGATATCAAAAAGTCAACTCCCCGGTCAAACTTCCAAACTTAAATTCTTGTTTTAGCCATTTCAAGCCTAATTTCACTACGGACTTCCAAATAAAATTCTGATCACGCTCCTAAGTCCAAAATAACCATTCGGAGCTGTTGAAATCATCAAAATTTTATTCCAGGGTCGTTTGCACATAAGTCAATCCGGTCACTATTTGAACTTAAACTTTTAATTTTTCATCAAAATTTCATATCTCGGGCTAGGGACCTCAGAATTTGATTCCGGGCATACGCCCAAGTTCCAAATCACGATACGGACCTACCGGAGCTGTCAAAACACTGATCAGAGTCCGTTTGCTCAAAATATTGACCAAAGTCAACTCATTTGAGTTTTAAAGCTCTAATTCACATTTTAATCCATTTTTCACATAAAAACTTTCCGAAAAATTTTACGGACTTCGCATGCAAGTCGAGGAATGATAAATAGTGCTTTTCGAGGTCTTAGAACAAATAATTAATTATTAAATTTAAAGATGACATTTTGGGTCATCACATTCTCCACCTCTAAAACAAACATTCGTCCTCGAACGAGTTTAGAATTATACCTGAAGTGCTGAATAAGTGTGGATATCTGCTCCGCATGTTTTCCTCGGCCTCCCAAGTCACTTCCTCGACTGGTTGGCCCCTCAAGTGGACTTTAACTGTAGAAATTCTCTTGGACCTCAACTGGCGAACCTGTTTATCAACAATGGCAACTGGCTCCTCTTCATAATCCAAGCTATTATCTAGCTGAATTGTGCTGAAGTCTAACATATGTGATAGATCAGCATGATACTTCCGGAGCATAGATACATGGAACACCAGATGAACTCCCGATAGGCTGGGAGGCAATGCAAGCTCATAAGCAACCTCCCCAACTCGTCTCAACACCTCAAATGGGCCTATAAACCTTGGGCTCAATTTTCCTTTTTTCCCAAATCTCATGATTCCCTTCATTGACGAAACCTTCAAAAGAACTTTTTCACCTACCATAAATGATAAATCACGCACTTTATGATCCGCGTAACTCTTCTGTATGGACTGTGCTGTACGGAGTCACTCCTGAATTAACTTTACCTTTTCCAAGGCATCCTTCACCAAATCAGTACCATATAACTTAGCCTCACCGGGCTCAAACCACCCGATGGGTGAACGACATCACCGACCATATAAAGCCTCAAATGGAGCCATCTCGATGCTGGATTGGTAACTGTTATTATAAGCAAACTCGGCCAAAGGCAAGAAACGATCCCACTGACCTCCAAAGTCAATCACACATGCCCTGAGCATATCCTTCAAAATCTGAATTGTCCGCTCTGACTGCCCGTCGGTCTGCGGATGAAAGGCTGTGCTAAGATGTACCCGGGTCCCCAATTCACTTTGTACTACTCTCCAGAAATATGAAGTAAACTAAGGGCCTCTATCTGATATTATAGAAATTGGCACACCGTGCAACCGAACTATCTCCTAAATATATATCTGGGCCAACCTCTCTGAAATATACGTAGTCACAACAGGAATAAAGTGTGCCGAGTTGGTCAACCTGCCAACAATGACCCAAACTGCATCAAACTTCCGCAAGGTCCGCGGCAACCCAACTACAAAATCCACGGTGATGTGTTCCCATTTCCACTCTGGTATAGTCATCTGCTGAAGTAGGCAACCTGGCCTCTGGTACTCATATTTAACTTGCTGATAATTTAGACACCTAGCCACATACTCAACTATGTCCTTTTTCATTCGTTTCCACCAATAATGCTGCCTCAAATCACGATACATCTTCGTAGCACCTGGATGAATAGAATATCGAGAACTGTGTGCTTCCTGTAGGATCTTTTTCCTCAGTCCATCCACATTAGGAACACATAGACGATCCTGAAGTCGCAGAACACCATCCGCTCTAATAGTAACTTCCTTGGCACCAACCCGTAGTACCGTTTCTTGAAGAACCATTAAGTGTGGATCATCATACTGGTGGGCCTTGATCTGGTCAAATAGTGAAGACTGAGCTACAACACATGCAAGAACTCGGCTGGGCTCTAAAATATCCAGCCGCACAAGTCTGTTGGCCAAGGACTGAATATCTGAAGTCAATGGCCTCTCCTCTACTGAAATGAAAGCTAAACTACCCATACTCTCTGCCTTTCTACTCAAGGCATCTGCAACCACATTTGCTTTGCCCGAATGATACAAGATAGTAATATCATAATCTTTTAGTAACTCAAGCCATATGCGCTATCTCATATTTAGGTCCCTCTGCTTGAACAAATGCTGCAAAACTGCGATGATCAGTGTAAACTTCACAAGACACCCCATAAAGATAATGCCTCAAAATCTTAAGAGCGTGAACAATCGCAGCTAACTCCAAATCATGTACTGGATAATTCTTCTCGTGGGACTTCAACTGGCGTGAAGCATATGCAATAACTCGCCCTTCCTGCATCAGTACACAACCCAAGCCAACGCGTGAAGCGTCACAATACACTGTATATATCCCCAAACCAGAAGGCAACACTAACACTGGTGTTGTAGTCAATGCTGTCTTGAGCTTCTGAAAGCTCACCTCACAATCATCGGACCATCGGAACGGAGCACCCTTCTGGGTTAATTTGGTCAAAGGTGCTGCAATAGATGAAAAACCTTCCACGAACCGACGATAATAACCTGCTAAACCCAGAAAACTCCTGATCTCAGTCGTCGAAGTGGGACGATGCCAATTTTGAACTGCCTCAATCTTTTTGGGATCAACCTTAATACCTTCGTCTGATACAATATGCCCCAAAAATGCTACAGACTCTAGCCAGAATTCACATTTGGAGAACTTAACATATGGCTTTTGTTCCCGTAGCGTCTGAAACACTACTCTTATATGCTGCTCATGCTCCTCCTTACTGCGCAAATAGATCAAGATGTCATCAATGAAGAAAATGACAAACGAATCAATATATGCCCTAAATACCCTATTCATCAAATCCATAAACGCTGCCAGGGCGTTAGTTAAACCGAAGGATATCACCAGAAACTCATAATGACCATATCTAGTCCGAAAAGCAGTCTTCGGAATATCTGAATCTTCAACTGATGGTAACCCGATCTCAAGTCGATCTTAGAGAATACCCTAGCACCCTGTAACTGGTCAAATAGATCACCAATACGCGGTAACAGGTACTTGTTCTTAATAGTGACTTTGTTCAGTTGACGATAATCAATACACATCCACATTGTTCCATCCTTCTTCTTCACAAATAATACCGGTGCACCCTAAGGCGATACACTTGGTCTGACGAACCCTTTGGCTAGTAACTCCTCAAGCTATTCTTTTAATTCTTTCAATTCTTTCAAAGCCATGCGATACGGTGGGATAGATATAGGCTTGGTATCTGGAGCCAAGTCAATACAGAAATCAATATCACGATAAGGTGGCATACCTAGAAGATTAGAAGGAAATACATCGGAGAACTCCCAAACTACAGGCACTGAATCAATAGCTGGAGTCTCTATAGTAGTATCCCGAACATAGGCTAGATAAGCCAAACAACCCTTCTCAACCATGTGTTGAGCCTTTATAAAAGAAATAACTCAATTAAATGAACTAACAGACGAACCCTTCCACTCCAGCTTAGGCAATGCTGGAATAGCCAAGGTAACAGTCTTGGCATGACAATATAGAATATCATGATATGGAGATAACCAGTCCATGCCCAGAATAATTTCAAAATTGGTCATCTCAAGCAATAAAAGATATGCTCTAGTTTCATAACCACAGAATGTAATAATATAGGACCGGTAGATACGGTTCATAACAACAAAATCGCCCACAGGAGAGGACATATAAACAGGAGTACTCAAGGACTCACGAGAAACACCTAGGAATGGAGCAAATAGAGATGCCACATATGAATACGTAGATCCTGGATCAAATAATACTGAGGCATCTTTGCCGCAACAGAGGCCTCTGCATCTGGTCTGGCCGGAAAAGCATAGAACCGAGCTGAAGCGTCAACTGGCTGGCCTCCGCCTGGCTGAGCTCCACCTCTAGGACGACCCCTACCCACCTGTCCTCTACCTCTTGGTGTTCGGACAACTAGTGGAGCAACTGGTCCAGTAATCATAGGCTGTTGACCCTGTTGCACTAGTTTACCCCGAATCCTGGGGCAGAATCTCTTTTTGTGACTGGGATCCCCGCACTTGTAATAACTTTTCGGTGCGATAAGTTGCTGACTAGAAGTCTGCCCCTGGTGACCTGAATACCCACTAGAAGAACCCTGAATAGCTGGTGGGCAATAAGAACTCTCTGGTATAGCATTGAGATAGGGTCGCGCTGGAGCATCTCGAGGAGGCGGTGGTGCTGGATATGGTGGCCTGCTGGATTGCCCTCTCACGAACTGACCTCTGCCCCCAGACGGAGCACCTCTGAACTCTCCAGAATACCTAAACCGCTTATCTCTAATAACCTTATCTCGGCTACGCTGACGTACACCCTCAATCCTCCGGGCTATCTCCACGAGTATCTCATAAGAAGTACCCATCTCAACCTCTCGAGCCATAGTGGCCTGAATTCCAGTATGTAAACCAGCTACAAACCTCCGTACCCTCTCCGCCTCAGTAAAGAGTATCATAAGTGCATGGCGAGATAACTCAGAGAACCTCGCCTCATAATCGGTCGCTGACATTTGACCCTGCTGGAGCTGCTCAAACTGAAACCGCAACTCTTCCCTCTGAGAGGGTGGAATATACTTGTCCAAGAAGATACGGGTGAACCTATCCAAAGTCATGGGAGGAGAATCTACTGGTCTGCCAAGAACATAAGACTTCTACCATCTACGGGCTCTGCCCTCTAGCTGAAAAGTAGCAAAGTCTACCCCATGAGACTCCAATATCCTCATATTGTACAGTATATCCTTGCACCGATCAATGAAATCCTAGGGATCCTCATGTCGCTCACCCCCAAAGACAGGAGGATGTAGTCTAGTCCATCTGTCCAATAGTTTCTGAGGATCATCGGCTACAGCTTGCCTGGGCTCAAGTGTAGCTACTGCCACTTGCTGGGCTCTACCCACGGGTAGTGCATCCTGGGTCTGATATTCATCAACTGCCTGTCCATGAGCCTGTGCGGTAGGGGTTTGTGCTCCCCCGCCTGCCTGAGATGTGACTGGGTTTGCCAAAAATAAACCGGCCTGAGTCATATTGTCCATGAACCGCAGCATACGACCCATGACATCCTGAAATCCCGGTGCAGATGTGAAATCCACCGGGGCTGGCTCTGTCACATGCACCTCACGCTGTTCCTCAATAATGGGGTTCTCTGCTGGACCCACTGGCGGCATAACTGGAACAATCCTGGGATGTCCTCGCCCTCTACCACGGGCTGGAGCCCTCCCTCGTCCTCTGCCTCGGCCTTTAGCAACTGGGGGAGTAGCTCTTCCCTAGTCTGGAACTTCATTAGAGCGTGTTCTCACCATCTGAAAGAGAATAAGAGAAGGATATTTAGAACTACATCAATTGTATGATGGAATATGAAGAAAGGTAATTTCCTAACACCCTATATCTTCTCGAAGATAAGTACAGACGTCTCTGTACCGATCCGCAAGACTCTATTAGGCCTGCTCATAACTTGTGAGACCTACGTGAACCTAGTGCTCTGATACCATGTTGTCACGACCCAATTTCACCTATAGGTCATGATGGCACCCAACACTACAGCTAGGCAAGCCAACCAGTAATTTAAAATAACTAAGAAAATAATAAGACACCAAATTCTACCAATGTGTGTGCCAAGACCTGGTGTCACAAGTGTATGAGCATCTAGTAGATTATACAAAACTCCAAATACTGTCTGAAATGAAAATAGACAAAATAAAAAAAATACAAGAAGAGGCACTGGTAGCTGCAGGACGGCTCAGAAAGGCAGCTCACCACTATGCCCCTGGATAACGAGGATGTGCGATGATAGGTCCTCCACTAGTATCTGTCTCAGATCCTGCACAAAAAGTGCAACAAGTGTAGCATGAGTATGTAAACAACATGTACCCAGCAAGTATCAAGCCTAATTTCGAAGTGGTAGAGACGAGATGGCCGACTTTGACACTCACTAAGGGTCAACAATAATAAATGGAATAAATTATGATTATTCAAATCAGCATGATTCATAGAGTTAACAATAATTTTATTCAATTAGCAGAAATAATAAAAATCCTTCAAATGCAACAATTTCCAATCTATTAATTAAATCCTTCAATTTCAATAAAATTTTCAATTTATCAAATAGCTTTACAAGCTACAATAAATTGTCCAAGTATCGTGTAATTATTATTATTAAGCACGATTTCTGCCGAGGTCGTACGGCCCAATCCAGAGTGTCGTATACACTGCCGAGGGACGTGCGGCACGATCCATAGATGCATCTCTCCTGCCGAGGCGTTCGGCCTGCTCCACAAAAAAATAGGACATTTTTCTTATGTACCTCCGGAAAGAGAGTATATTCTTTATAAGATAAATTTGGGAGGATGAACAAATTCTTTTTAACAATTAATTAATTTAGACAGAAAATTAAACATATGAGATTTCTATCCTTTAATATTTTTATCTAATAATTCACAATATATAAATATATAACAAATAATATTAATTAAATAAAAAATATAATTTACACAAGTAATTCGTGCTTTGAGTCCTAAACTACCCGGACTTTAGCATTAATAGTATCTACGCATGGACTCTCGTCACTTCGTGCGTGCGTATCCCCCACAATTAGCAACAATTATTACTTTAATTACCTATGGAGTAATTTTTCCCTCACAAGATTAGACAAGAGACTTACCTCGTCTTGCTCCAATTTAATCCACTAGTAGACCTTTTTCTCGATTATCAAACTTCGGCTCGAATCTAACCAAAAATAATTTGATACAATCACTAAAATTTATAGGAATCAATTCTATAAGAAAATATTATATTTTTAATAAAATTCCGAAATTAATTAAAAATTCATCCGTGGGGCCCATATATCGAAATACGGTAAAAGTTATTAAATCCGATAACTCATTCATTTACGAGTCCAACCATACCAGTTTCACTCAAATCCGACTCCGAATCGATACCGAAATCTCAAAAATTCGTTTCTATGAGATTTCTAAAAAGTTTCCAAATTTCAATCTCAAAACACTAATTAAATGGTGAAAATAATGATATATTTATGTATGTAGACCAAATCCAAGTTAGAATCATTACCCCAATGTCTTTCCCTTGAAAATCTGTCAAAAGTCGCCTCTGCTCAAGCTTAAATTCGTCAAAAATGGCAAAGGGGACGAATGCCCTCTTTTATAAATCTGCCCAGGCAGCCTTCAGAATTGGGCCTCGATCGTGGCTTCGATCGTGGCCCTCGAGCCTGGGCTTCGGTCATGGCCTCGATCATGGCCTCGAGCCTGGGACTCGGTCATGGCCTCGATCGTGGCATCGAGCTTGTGCCTTCGGTTGTGACCCTCGATCTTGGGTCTCGATCCTGGCCCTCGAGCCTTGCCTTCGATCATGGCCTTCGAGTTGGATCTTCGATCGTGGCTTTGATCCTGAGCCTCGTCCCTGGCTTCGACTCAGGCCGTCGACCCTGGGCTCGATATCTAGGCTCAATCTTGGGCTCGATCACAGCCCAGAATATCCAGCAGAAGGAAAAATTGCAGCAACTTTTTAAGTCCAACTTTTGATCCGTTAACCATCCGAAACTCACCCGAGGCCCTCGGGACCTCAACCAAATATACCAACAAGTCCTAAAATATCATACGAACTTATTTGAAACCTCAAATTACCTAAAACGACGCTAAAACCATGAATTATGCTCCAATTCAAGCTTAATAAAGCTTAAAATTTCCAACTTCTACATTCGATGTCGAATCCTATCAAAATCAAGTCCGATTGACCTCAAATTTTGCACACAAGTCATAAATGACATAACGGAGCTATGAAAATTTTTGGAACTGGATTCCGACTCCGGTATCAAAAAGTCAACTCCCCGGTCAAACTTCCAAACTTAAATTCTTGTTTTAGCCATTTCAAGCCTAATTTCACTATGGACTTCCAAATAAAATTCCGATCACGCTCCTAAGTCCAAAATTATCATACGAAGGTGGTGGGATCATCAAAATTCTATTTCGGGGTCGTTTGCACATAATTCGACATCCGGTCACTATTTAAACTTAAACTTTTAATTTTTTATCAAAATTCCATATCTCGGGCTAGGGACCTCGGAATATGATTTCGGGCATACGCCCAAGTCCCAAATCACGATACGGACCTACCGGAACTATCAAAACACTGATCCGAGTCCGTTTGCTCAAAATGTTGACCAAAGTCAACTCAGTTGAGTTTTAAAGCTCTAATTTACATTTTAATCCATTTTTCACATAAAAACTTTTCAAAAAATTTTACGGACTGCGCACGTAAGTCGAGAAATGATAAATAGTACTTTTTGAGGTCTTAAAACATAGAATTAATTATTAAATTTAAAGATAACATTTTGGGTCATCATACCAAGTGTCTTATAGAGAAAATGCTACTTTGCACTTTAAAAGAAAAAATTAACTAGATTTTATGACAATCTAAACGATCTATATTATAGATTTGTACAGATAATTTGTAATGCTAAGAGTATATTTAAAATTTAAAGCAAAAATACAAAATCTTTAGTATTCTTATTAAATTATATTTTTTCGCGATTTTATATATATTTGAATTGATATACAAATATATTTGAATTGGGATAAAGCTTATAAGTTTGAATTGAGAGATAAAAATATTTGAATTAATTTAAAATTAAAAATACATTCATCTTTATTTCCCTATTTATATTGGTCTCGCATGTCATTATTAATTCATACAAAATAAAAGATATATAATAAATAAATAATTACAAGCAACATAGTAAAAAATATAAAATTAAAACTTTATTTGAAAATAAAACAGAAGAAAAGTCTAATTGCTTATTCCATATAATGTAGAAACAAATACAAAAAATATTGATGCATTTTATACAAAATATCAAAAGAACATATATTTTGAATAAAATAAAAAATTAGAATTAGTATTAATTATGAAATTATTTCAGTTATAGATTATAAATATAATACTAAATCCAAGAAATAAAAGAAAGCAAGTAAATAATACTCAATATATTATTGACAAATTTAGACAATTGAAGAATTAAGCAACCTTGAAAGTAGAGCCAAGTGGTAGTCAAGCTTAATATGAAGATCATGTATTTAAAGTTGTCTAAAATTTATTAAAAGGTTGACAGTCAGCTTGATATATGTCACGACCCGGAACTCCCACCTTCAGGATCGTGATGGCGCCTAACATTTTACTTGCTAGGCAAGCTAACGTTAGAAAAATTCTTAAGCCAGTTTTAAATAACTCAAATAATTAAACCAATTAAACTGAAATGAAACTAAAACGAAGTGCGAAGTGGCATAATACCCAAAAATATCTAAGTACAACCCGGATCTGGAGTCACAAGTGCACAAGTTTCGAGAAGTGATACAAATAAATTCTGAAATAAGTACAACTGTCTCGAATGAAATGAACAGTAAATAAAGAAAGAGGAAGGGGACTTCAAGGTCTGCGGATGCCAGCAGATCTACCTTGAGTCTCCGAATATGCCAATATGAGCTGATGCACCTCATGTACAGCTGTGACCAATACCAAAATCTGCACAAGAAGTGCAGAGTGTCGTATGAGTACAACCGACCCAATATACTCGTTAAGTGCCGAGTTTAACCTCGACGAGGTAGTGATGAGGCTATGACAGGATACTCATGTAATTAAACCTGTACAAGCGAGAATATATATACAACATAACAACAAATAGAGATTAAGCATGTACTAGTGGGAGGGGACATGCAAGAAGAGGTACAGAATACAGTATCTACAACACGAATGACAACATGAAACAGTCAATAAACCTTCACCAATGAAAATAGGTAAACAAAATGAATAAAGACTGCACGGCATCACCCATCATGCTTTTACTCTCAACCTCACCATGAAACAATAATAATGACATGACATCACCCTTTGTGCTTTTACTCTCAATCTCCCCATAATATAATAAATACGGTACATCATCACCCTTCATGTTTTTACTCTCAATTTCATGATGAAACAATAAATACGGCATGACATCACCCTTCATGCTTTAACTCTCTTCCTCACTATGTATTAACCAATAATGAAACAATAATTGGCACGACATCACCCTTCGTGCTTTAACAGTCTCCCTTACCAGGTAGCAATGAATATATATAGATATATATGATTAGGGAGATAGAATAAGCAAGAATAAACCTTACGTCAACAACGGTTCCACAATACTAAACCTCAACTTCCAAAAATACTCAATTATCACAAATAGTTCATAAATATGTAAAGAACGATCAATTGAGTAATAAACTAGTCTAAGCATGAATATCGTAATCAAAGAAGGATGTAAATTACAATAAACAATTCCCACCCGCAATGCATAAGTACTCGTCACCTCACATATACGTTGTACCCAAACATTTAAATACGTAGCAAGTAGGCAAACAAGTTCTAATCCCTCAACACTACAAGAGAACATGCCATTAGCTAGAAACCAAAATCCTAGCTAACTTACCAAGAGTCCTAGCTAACTTCGCTTTAGCTAGGTGTCATGACCCAAAATCCAACTAATCGTGATGGCACCTAACCCAACTCGCTAGGTAAGCCAACTTTCAATTATCCAATTCCAATAACAATTATTAAAGCAATTTAAGTGAATAAAAATCTTAATCTCATACATCCCCCAAGAACCGGTAGTACAAATCATGAGCTTCTAAGAATAGAGTATACAAAGCGGAAATGAAATAAAAACATAGTCTGTTTGAATAATACATAAACAGAGCTTTTATAAATCTAAGGCTACCATGAACAAGAGGCAGCTACAAGAGGAACACATGTACATCTTCAAATCCCGCAACCTTCGAGCACAACAACAACAACAGCCAACATCTACACGCAATGTGCAGAAGTGTAGTATCAGTATAACCGACCCCATGTACTGAGTAAGTAACAAACCTAGTCATAGGTTGAAAGTAGTGACGAGCTTCTACGAAGGTCGGGTCCACAACCAATAGTCCACAACAGTCCATAATAACATAAAGCAAATCATGATTTCAAAAATAATAGTTTTTCCTTTCGAATACATCAGTGAAAACCCAAATCGTTCGCAGAAGTTGCCAAAAATATGAATAGTTTGAAAATAATAATTTCTTCCAAAATCTTTTCAATAATAAATAAGATGTTTCATTTTCCTTCCGGATAACCCGTGTAAAACAAATGCATAACTATGCCCATATGTAAAAATGTGTGAGAAATCATGAATGATGTGATGTTGTACAACATGAGGTAAAATACATCTCTATGCCTATATGTCATGCGTGCATGCCAATGCGATGCAACTCAGTGATAAAATCATAAACAACCCCTCGGGCAAAACATCACTCATATACAGCCCCTCGGGCAAACCTCACAGTCACTCATGCCTCTCGGGCATACCTCACAATCACTCATGCCACTCGGGCATACCTCACAATCACTCATGCCTCCCAGTCACTCAGCACTCGGTATTCGGCACTCGGCACTCGGCACTCGGCACTCGCACTCAGTAGGTACCTGTGCTCACTGGGGTGTGTACAGACTCCGGAGGGACTCCTTCAGCCTAAGCGCTATAATCTGCACGGACAACTCACGTGCTGCACGGACAACTCACATGCTATAATATCGTATCAGAATCCGCACGGACAACTCACGTGCCATAATAAGCCAATAAGTCATGCTGCAGGCGGGCAACCCCGATCCATATAATAGTAATAATATATATAAAGTCAACATGGCCTGCTGCGGCGTGAAGTTCGATCCCAAAAACATCCTCACAATCAGGCCCTCGGCCTCCCTCAGTCATCAATCTCTCCTGTCTCTCTCTCTCATGGGCTCACAATGTCATGAGAATAGCCCAAAAATGTTGATATGATGTATCAATAAATAACAATAGAGACTGAGGTATGATATGCAATGAAATGAATATGACTGACTATGAATTTTCAATTTAAACAAATAATTCACAGCAATATGACCTCCGTGGGACCCAATAATACTGGCACATAGCCTCAACATGATTTTTAATATGCTTTTCAACTTAATTTCTTTAACACATAAAACTGCATGGAAAATGCCAAGATTATTTAACTACAAAATTTCACAGAAACAATTATGTCATAATTTCTATAGTGCACGCCCACACGTCCGTCACCTAACATGTGCGTCACCTCCCAATGATTTACATAATATATATATATATATATTCAGGGTTCATACCCTCAGCTCCAAGATTAGAAGAGTTACTTACCTCGAACAAGCCGAATCCAATGTCGACGAAGCTAAACAATGCTCCAGAAATCCCATTATGCCAGAACTCCCGAACTCCCGAACGGCTCGAATCTACCACAATTAATTTGTTTCACTCCACACAATTTATAGGAATTAATTTCATATCAAAATGCTAATATTTTCCACAAAATCCGAAATTACGCCCCAAAAATCACCCATGGGGTCCACATCTCGAAATCCGATAAAACTCACAAAATACGACAACCCATCCAATTACAAGTTCAACCATACAAATTTCACTCAAATCCGACTCCAAATCGGTATTCAAACTTGAAAAATTCATTTTGTGACATTATAGAAATTTCCTTCTATTTCTCTTGAAGATTCAATAATCTTACACCAAAAATGAAGATTAATTCATGTAATATAATCACAAGGGAGTTAAGAACACTTACCCCAAGTTGTATGGAAAATTTCCTCTCCAAAATCGCCCAACCCGAGCTCCAAAATCCGAAAATGGGTGAAAATGTCGAACCCTCGAATTTAAGGTTCTGCCCAGCACTTTCGCAGATGCGGCCAAGAGGTCGCACCTACAACCCTCGCTTCTGCGGAAAACAACTCGCTTCTGCGAGAATAACATTGCCCAGCAACACTCGCACCTGCGGATATCATATTCCGCTTCTGCGATGAGCTTCGCACCTGCGCTTCCAAGTCTTGCATCTGCGTGCCCGCAGGTGCACGACAAAATCCGCTCCTGCGGTCCATTCCAACCATGCCTTCCTTCGCTTCTGCGATCCACTGTCCGCATCTGTGAACGTGCCAAGAGTTGTTTTCAAGCCATCAAATCACTGTTTCATCTCACCATACACGTAACCGGGGGTGAACCCATGTCACCCTATTCCATATAAGCTTGACAACACAATACAACTGAAAATCATTAATTTAACCTTAGCCCAAAAACCTTGGAGTTTAATTTCCAACCTTTAGAATTTCTTTCAAGACACAAATCTCACATTTACACACCGTATAAGTCCGAACAAGTTACATCGAGCTATAACTATAACCACAGATATAATCAACCAACATATTACATAACTCGCATGCTTGTAGCACCATTCCTGATCGCAGTGATTACTCCAAAACTGTCACGGCCCAAACTAACCTCTGTCGTGATGGCGCCTATCGTGGAGCTAGGCAAGCCGACTCATTTCCAAAACAAACCGATATTTTCATTTCGAAGATAATATCAAGTTTATTTAACATAAAACCTCCATTTAAAGAGTTCAAATTAAAGAAAAACAGAAGTGCGGAAAAGAAAAAAAAAGCCCGACATCGGGGAGTCACTAGTCATGAGTATCTACTACAATCTGTCTAACAATATCAAGGCTAACTCAGCCTGGAAAATAGCTAAATACAACTAGAGGAAGATAAGAGGGAGAAGAGAAGGGGCTGTGATCGCCAAATAACTACCTTACTATCTCCAAGAAAAATCTGTAACCAGAACACTCAATAACTGCTACCGTGTCCAGCTACACCTGAATATGCACACAAGGTGCAGGGAATAACGTGAGTACGCCAACTCAGTAAGTAGCAACAATAAATAAAGACTGAGCAGTAGTGATGAGCAATAAAGCATATAATGTTCATATCATGAAATCTGAGTAAAGTACAACATGCTTTAAAAATCAGTGTTTGAATCGAATCATCTCGTTTAAACCCGGTTCCAGTAGAAATCATTTAAAGATATTTTTCCAACAGTTTTTCCAACCAAGGCTCAATGCAAAGGTGAGCAAAAGAATGATGAAATCATAAACAGCCCCTCGGGCAAAACATCACTCATAAACAGCCCCTCGGGCAAACCTCACAGTCACTCGTGCCACTCGGGCATACCTCACAATCACTCTTGCCACTCGGGCATACCTCATAATCACTCATGCCTCCGAGTCACTCAGCACTCGGCACTCGACACTCGCACTCAGTAGGTACCTGCGCTCACTGGGGGTGTGTACAGACTTCGGAGGGGCTCCTTCAGCCCAAGCGCTATAATCTGCACGGACAACTCACGTGCTGCACGGACAACTCACGTGCCAAAATAATAAAGTATGCTGCAGGCGGGTAGCCCCGGTTCACACTCATCCTCACAAATCAGGCCCTCGGCCTCACTCAATCATAAACCTCTCAAGCCACTCGGGCATTTTAGTAAAACAGGGCATTCGGCCAAAAATATTTATATGCATCAAAATAGAGTCATAAAACTGAGTTATGCGGTAAACAAGTATAAATATGACTGAGTATAGATTTTCAATCGAAAACAATGAGAGGATGGTAAGAAACAACCCCTAAGGGTCCAAACAGCATTGGCGCAAGGCCCAAACATGGCATTCAGCCCAATTTACAGAAATTATTTCTAAAACATATAAGTATCATATAGTTTCAACAAAGTATGCAACTATACAGTTGCTATGGGACGGACCAAGTCACAAATCCCCAACAGTGCACGCCCACACGCCCGTCACCTAGCATGTGCGTCACTTCAAAATAGTAGAATGATACGAAATCCGGGGTTTCATACCCTCAAGACTAGATTTACAATCGTCACTTACCTCAAACCGGTCAAATCTCTACCCCGTAATGCTCTTGCCTCTGGACTCGACCTCCAAATGCTCCAAATCTATTCACAATCAGTACAATACCATCAATATACGCTAATGGAATGAATTCCACAAGAAAAGCTTCAAAATCATACCAAAACCCGAAATTGGCTCAAACCCGGCCCCCGGGCCCACGTCTCGAAATCCGACAAAATTTATAAAACTAGAAAGCTCATTCACTCACGAGTCTAACCATACCAAATTCATCAAAATCTGACATCGTTTGGTCCTTCAAATCCTTAAATTACTTTCCAAATATTCCAAGCCCTAACCCCTCATTTTCACTAATTACCATGATTAAACAACGGAAAATCACCATATATACAAGTATTAGGGCTCAAGTAACTTACCTCAACGAAACCCCCCTGATTCCTTCTTCAAATCTCTCCCAAAATCTCCAAAACCCGAATAGAAATGGTGAAGAATGCACCAAAATCGCGAAAGGTTCTATTTATGGTTTCTGCCCAGGTTTTCGCACCTGCGGCCATTTTCTCGCACCCGCGCGTGTGCAGTCCAAGGAGCCGCACCTGCGCAACTCACTTAATCCCCCAGCTTCCGCACCTGCGGACACCTTTCTCGCACCTGCGGACTCGCATCTGCGGTCCCTGGTGCGTATCTGCGAAACCAGCCCAAAATTCTCATCTCCGCATCTGCGCTCAAGGCCTCGCACCTGCGCACTCCCCACGCGCACCAGCGGCCTCACACCTGTGAGGCTTTCTTCCGCAGGTGCGAAAATAGCAGTAGCAGCAGCTCCTGCTGCAAATTCCAACTTCGACAAATCCGTTAACCACCCGGAATCACCCTGAGGCCCTCGGGACCTCAACCAATAATACCAGCAAGTCATATATCAACATACAAACTTAGTAGAACCCTCAAATCACCTCAAACAATGCTAAAATCATGAATTACACCCCAATTCAAGCCTAATGAACTATGAAATTTCTAATTTCTACAAACGACTCCGCAACCTATCAAATCACGTCCGATTGACCTCAAATTTTGCACACACATCATAAATGACATAACAGAGGTATTCTAATTTTCAGAATCGGATTCTGACCCCGATATCAAAAAGTCAACCGCTGGTCAAACTTCTTAAAAATTAAACTTTCGACATTTCAAGCCTAATTCTTCTACGGATCTCCAAATAATATTCCGGACACGCTTCTAAGCCCAAAATCACCATACGGAGCTATTGAAATTATCAAAATTCGAATATGAGATCGTTTACACATAGGTCCATATCCGGTCCACTTTTCTAATTCAATTTTTCAATTATGAGACTAAGTGTCTCATTTCACTCCGAGTTCCTCCCAGACCCGAACCAACTAACCCGATATATTATAATATAGCTGAATAACACAAAAAGAAGTAGAAATGGGGAAAACGGGGCTATAACTCTAGAAACGACCGGCCGGGTCGTTACAAAAACCAACCACATACTAGTATTAAACCCATATCGAACCAAACCTCATCCCAAAAGCTTCGTATGCTGTTGATAATGAAAGAAACACGCGAAATTTCATGACCACTCACCAGATCAACAAGTCACGGAGCTCTCTCGCCCCAACCAGAACCGTAATCGCTTTCTGAGCCGACCTTCAATATTATACTCCCGAATATACCAAAATTAAACCTGATAGTACCCATTCCAGGTCCAATGACTTTATATTACTAGACACAACTGTTCCACAGACATGCCGCACCAATATAACTCAGAGCCACAGCCCGTGCCATCCGTGCACCCATATGCAACAATTCAAATGTACCCAGTCATGAAAAAAAATGACTCAAATGAGAGAACTGCCCCGCCAGATTAACAAGTACCGCCACAACGAAATGCTGAAAATTCATCACACATCGTAGAACAATCACCCGATCCTAACACAAGGTTCATACCTTAACATAAATCCGCTGCAGTGCGTGACCCCATCCAAATATTGGTCATAATATATACCTCGAGCCACCCCGCTCAAAATCAATAACCACAGAGAGGCAAATGACAAAATTTCCACATAAAACCTGAAAGAACATAACCATTACGCAATCGATCATGCAATACCCAAATACTCATAATGCTCAAATTCCGCTATAAAGCTCAAATAGAACCGCACCATCTGTGCATATAACCAATGAATCACAACTCCTCGTAGCATAAAGGAGTAACTCACGGATCATTTCAGCACACGAATAAGTTCAACATCAACCGAATGACACATCTCTCAACAATAGCAATATGGAGCCAACCATTCCTTCTCGGTGTAGAATACATATCTTAATTGGGCCTACCAATGGACCCCCAAATCAACTCGGGTTACCCACAAGTAGATAAAAATCCCTCCGAAAATCCATAATGACTGAATCACAACACATTCTATCATCTAGCTAGCTCCGGCCACTACTTCACAGTCCACAACCATGAAACAATTTGCTCCTGAGAACTCCCAAATCTCCAAATCCATAAAACACACAAATCACCATATTTGATTCCATCTCCACCGCGCGAATGCCTAACACCTCTCTCATACACGATCATTCCACGAGAAATACTTTAAAAGTTCTTCCGTGTCACTTGGCAAAATTTGAATATCAGCAGTCTATCAACCATGAGTACCGCAATACTAATTAAACATTCGTAAGTCAAAATATAATGCGCCTTCTAAAATACGCACCCTTCTCATACACCAAGTAGTAATTGTATTCATCTAGTCATTTGGAACTGCCCATGTTGTCTGAGAATTCATAACCATTCTGCCCAAACTTCGTTACTTCCTCCAAGACTGAACTACCACCTTGTACATGTAAATCTAATTTCCGCACAACACATAACATCTATCTTGCCATCATGTGAAAAGCACAAGAATCTCATTATCAACTCTGGTCACCAGCAAATTACATATCCGGTTAGTTAGAAACCTTTATCTTGCTTCCTTCCAAGAGAAAATCACAATACACAATACGTTTCTTATACCAGTAGAAAATATCCGGTTCCAACCATGGTAAAAACTATCAAGAACACTTTGAAATCTATCTGCACATAACCAAGCTATTAGAACTAAATTCCTCTAACTCAACCAAACCACGTAGGTCACCAAACCCAAGAATATTACCACCAAAATATCTGTAGAGTCTCACCATATCATAATTACCCATATAAATACCACAACTGAAACACCCACTCTGAAAATACCTTATGTGAATTTGAAATTATTTTTCTTACCTTCCTTATACAAAAATGTAGAATCCATAGTCATATAGAATTTCCGCAAGTCCAGGCACCATCAAACGCAAATCTCGGATTTTATCCATACACAAGTCCGGAAACATTCTCAATTGCTATATATAATTTTCAAACCCACTGGAGTTTTCTCGGGAGTCACCCACTTTGCTCAAATCTAATTGCACCGCCCAAATGGGCCAAAAGACACGTGCCTCATTAGCACCACAACACTCAAAGAAGTAACTCTACTTTAACACCACATATCAAATTCATACTCCGTGCGTACTACATCATTCACCAATAACAACTCACTTATCCCACGAATTTCATATACTCATACGTGCAATATAATCCTTAACCAGGAATTTTCTTATTCGAGTCATCCTCGATCTCAACTTCTGCAAGTCATAGCTAACCCACAAGTATGCCTCAGACCAAAATTAAAATTTAATACCTAACCATGAAATCAAATTGTCAATAGCAGACTCCCCCACTTGGCTTAAAGCCATAGATTAAAACATTCCATTACTCATAATACCAATATTCTCTTACTGCCATAATGCCACAGTCAGTCCAACGAAACTTCTTCCTAAGTTCATACGACGCCAACCATAAAAATACCTCAATCATCCGCTAAGCTCGTATTCATCCTCTTAACCCACAAGTCAACTTTCTCTACCAGATTCAGATTCAAATCTCCACTATACACCCCGTCGGCAGAAAAGAAACTCTCTACTCACATCATAAGGAATACACCTATGTAGGTTACTCTGTAGGGGATAACCTACCTGCTTAGCCTCAAACTGGTATCTTGTTATACCCTTTCGCAGATACAATTACTATGCAATCACTTAGTCTATATGAGTCCAAACTCATTAACCAGACATGAGAGTTTGGTCTGTCCCAAAATTTAACAATGTGAAAGATCCTTCAAAACATTCATTACTCGAGACTGTTCGTCACATCAAATCAAAAATCAAGCACCTAATGGCCTTTTCTTTACACTTCAAGGAAACACTTCTCGTCATATTCCAACCGTCTTAACACATCCCATGGTTACATCATACCCATCACACCACCATTCCACCGCTCATTGAGCCACAAATTCCACTGTAGGGTCATTACTGGACATATAAGTCCAATTGTACGAGTTACAACTGAAGCTACCGAGCTTAAACTGCGGTCTAAACCTGGACTCAAGTCCTCCAGACTGGCCCATCACCAAAACATAGAATACTCGTCTCTAACTTTGTTCATGGAATCACAAGCTGGCAATGCATAACTGATACCGAGCGCTCATGTGCGCATACGAATACGTGGAAGGAATTCAAAGAGTTTATGTCTCAAGCTGAATCAATCTCGCACGATAAGGAAAGAAATATGGGAAGTATATATCCTAAATGCCCTGTAGCCTCTCGAAGATAAGTATGGACGTCATCATACCGATCCACAAGACTCTACTACATACTTGCTCATGACTTTAGAACCTCGAGCTCTGATACCACCTTGTCACGACCCACAATCCAACTAGTCGTGATGGCAGCTAACCCAACCCACTTGGTAAGCCAACTTTCAATTATCCAATTCCAATAACAATTATTAAAGTAATTTAAGTGAATAAAAATCTTAATCTCATACATCCCCCAAGAACCGGTAGTACGAATCATGAGCTTCTAAGAATAGAGTATACAAAGCGGAAATGAAATAAAAACATAGTCTGTTTGAATAATACATAAACAGAGCTTTTATAAATCTAAGTCTACCATGAACAAGAGGCAGCTACAACAGGAACGCAGGTACATCTTCAAATCCCGCAACCATCGAGCACAACAACAACAACAGCCAATATCTGCACGCAATGTGCAGAAGTGTAGTATCAGTACAACCGACCCCATGTACCGAGTAAATAACAAACCTAGCCGTAGGTTGAAAGTAGTGATGAGCTTATACCAAGGTCGGGTCTATAACCAATAGTCCACAACAGTCCATAACAACATAAAGCAAATAATACCAGAAGTAACTCAGAGATAAAATGCTCAGCCAAATAATGATTTCAAAAATAATAGTTCTTCCTTTCGAATACATCAGTGAAAACCCAAATCGTTTGCCAAAGTTGCCAAAAATATGAATAGTTTGAAAATAATAATTCCTCCCAAAATCTTTTCAATAATAAATAAGATGTTTCATTTTCCTTCCGGATAACCCGTGTAAAACAAATGCATCACTATGCCCATCTGTAAAAATGTGTGAGAAATCATGAATGATGTGATGTTGTACAACATGAGGAAAAATACATCTCTATGCATGTATGTCATGTGTGCATGCCAATGCGATGCAACTTAGTGATAAAATCATAAACAGCCCTTCGAGCAAAACATCACTCATATACAACCCCTCGGGAAAACCTCACAGTCACTCATACCTCTCGGCCATACCTCACAATAACTCATGCCACTCGGGTATACCTCACAATCACTCATGCCTCCCAGTCACTCAGCACTCGGTACTTGGCACTCGCACTCAGTAGGTACCTGCGCTCACTGGGGTGTGTACAGACTCCGGAGGGGCTCCTTCAGCCCAAGCGCTATAATTTGCACGGACAACTATGTGCTGCACGGACAACTCACGTGCTATAATATCATATCAGAATCCGCACGGATAACTCACGTGCCATAATAAGCCAATAAGGCCTGCTTCAGGCGGGCAACCCCGATCCATATATGTAACGACCCGGCCAGTCGTTTCGAGAGTTATAGCCTCATTTTTCCCATTTCTACTTCTTTTTGTATTATTCAGCTATATTATGTTATGTCGGGTTAGTTGGTTCGGGACCAGAGTGGTTTGAGAGTGAATTGAGACACTTAGTCTCTTAAGTAGAAACTTAAGTTGGAAAAGTCAACCAGATGTTAACCTATGTGTAAACGATCTCGAATTTGAATTTTGATGGTTCCGTTAGCTCTGTTAGGGGATTTTGGACTTAGGAGTGCGTCCTGAATGTGATTTGGAGGTTCGTGATAGAATTAGGCTTGAATTGGAGAAATTGGAAATTTGGCGATTTTGGTTGGCAGTGGAAAATTTGATATCGGGGTCGGAATAGAATTCTGGAAGTTGGAGTAGGTTCGTAGTGTCATTTGTGATGTGTGTGCAAAATTTGAGGTCATTCGGACGTGGTTTGGTTGGTTTCGGCATCGGTTGCCAAATTTGGAAATTTAGAAGTTCTTAGGCTTGAATCCGAGGGTAATTTGATGATTGGAAGTTGTTTTGAGTGATTCGAAGGTTCGACAAAGTTTGTATGTTGATATATGACTTGTTGGTATTTTTGGTAGAGGTCCCGAGGGCCTCGGGGTGATTCTGGGTGGTTAACGGATTTGTCGAAGTTGGAATTTACAGCTGGAGCTGCTGCTACTACTATTTTCACACTTGCGGAAGAAAGCCTCGCAGGTGCGAGGCCGCTGGTGTGCGTGGGGAGTGCGAAGGTGCGGGCAACGCTGGGCCAAGGCTGGGAACGCAGGTGCAAAGAATTGGCCGCATCTGCGAGCCCGCAGGTGCGAGGCCTTGAGCGCAGATGCGGAGATGAGAATTTTGGGCTGGTTTCGCAGATGCACACTAGGGACCGCAAATGCGAGTCCGTAGTTGCGAGAAAGGTGTCCGAAGGTGCGAAAACTGGGAGATTACGTGAGTTGCATAGGTGCGGTCGCGCGGGTGCGAGAAAATGGCCGCAGGTGCGTAAAACCTTGGCAGAAACCATAAATAGAACCCTTCGCGATTTTGGTGCATTCTTCACCATTTCTATTCGGGTTTTGGAGCTTTTGGGAGAGATTTGAAGAGGGAATCAAGGGGGTTTCATTGAGGTAAGTTACTTGAGCCCTAATACTTGTATATATGGTGATTTTCCGTTGTTTAATCATGGTAATTAGTGAAAATGAGGGGTTAGGGCTTGGAATTTTTGGAAAGTAATTTAAGGATTTGAAGGACCAAATGATGTCGGATTTTGATGAATTTAGTATGGTTAGACTCGTGAGTGAATGAGCTTTCTAGTTTTGTAAATTCTTTTGGATTTTAAGATGTGGGCCCGGTGGCTGGGTTTGAGCCAATTTCGGGTTTTGGTCTAATTTTGAAGCTTTTCTTGTTGAATTCATTCCATTAGCGTATATTGATGGTATTGTACTGATTGTGAATAAATTTGGAGCATTTGGAGGCCAAGTCCAGAGGCCAGAGCATTGCGGGGTAGAGATTTGACCGGTTTGAGGTAAGTAACGATTGTAAATCTAGTCCTTAGGGTATGAAACCCCGGATTTTGTATCATTCTATTATTTTTAGTGACGCACATGCTAGGTGACGGGCGTGTGGGCATGCACTATTGGGGATTTATGACTTGGTCCGTCCCGTAGTAACTGTAAAGTTGCATACTTTGTTGAAACCATATGATACTTATATATTTTAGAAAGAATTTCTGTAAATTGGGCTGAATGCCATGTTTGGGCCTTGCGCCAATGTTTTTTGGACCCTTAGGGGCTGTTTCTTACCATCCTCTCGCTGTTTTCGATTGAAAATCTATACTCAGTGATGTTTATACTTGTTTACCGCATAACTCAATTTTATAACTCTATTTTGATGCATATAAATGTTTTGGGCCGAATGCCCTGTTTTACTGAAATGCCCGAGTGGCTTGAGAGGTTTATGACTGAGTGAGGCCGAGGGCCTGATTTGTGAGAATGAGTGTGGATCGGGGCTGGCCGCCTGCATCATACTTTATTATTATGGCACGTGAGTTGTCCGTACAGCACGTGAGTTGTCCGTGCAGATTATAGCGCTTGGACTGAAGGATCCCCTCCAGAGTCTGTACACACCACAGTGAGCGCATGTACCTACTGAGTGCGAGTGCCGAGTGCTGAGTGACTGGGAGGCATGGGTGATTGTGAGGTATGCCCAAGTGGCAAGAGTGATTGTGAGGTATGCCTGAGTGGCAAGAGTGATTGTGAGGTATGCCCGAGTGGCACGAGTGACTGTGAGGTTTGCCCGAGGGGCTATTTATGAGTGATGTTTTGCCCGAGGGGATGTTTATGATTTCATCATTTTTTCTCACCTTTGCATTTTTCCTCTGTCTGAAAACTGTTGAAAAATATCTTTAAATGATTTTTACTGGAACTGGGTTAAACGAGATGTTTTGATTCAAATCCTGATTTTTAAAAACATGTGGTATTTTAATGAGATTTTTCGATATGAATGTTATATGCTTTATTGCTCGTCACTACTTCTTAGTCTTTATTTATTATTGTTACTTACTGAGTTGGCGTACTCACGTTACTCCCCGCACCTTGTGTGCAGATTCAGGTGTAGTTGGTTACGGTAGCGGTTATTGAGTGTTCTGGTTGCTGATTTTCTTGGAGATAGCAAGGTAGCTGTTTGGCAATCGCAGCCCCTACTCTTCTCCCTCTTATCTTCCTCTAGTTGTATTTAGCTATTTTCCAGGCTGAGTTAGCCTTGATATTGTTAGACAGATTGTAGTAGATGCTTATGACTAGTGACACCCCGATGTCGGGCTTTTCCTTTCGCACTTTTACTTTGATTGGATCTCCTTTACGAAGGTTTGTTTGTTAAATAACCTTGAAATTATCTTTAAAATGAAAATATTGGTTTGTTTTGGAAATGAGTCGGCTTACCTAGTTCCACGATAGGCGCCATCACGATAAGGGTTAGTTTTGGATCGTGATAGATTGGTATCAGAGCCTAGGTTACATAGGTCTCATGAGTCATGAGCGGGTTTAGTAGAGTCTTGCGGATCGGTACGGAGATGTCTGTACTTATCTTCAGGAGGCTGCAGAACCTTTAGGAAACTCCATATTCTTGAATTCTTGTCGTGCAAATCTGTTGATTCTAGTAACTAAAAATCTATTGTTTCATTCTCTCACAGATGGTGAGGACTCGTACTACCGGTCAGGAGGGCCAACCACCAGTACCACCAGCCAGAGCCACGAGAGGCCGAGGCCACGGTAGAGGCCGTGGTAGGGGCAAAGGCGCAGCCCATACATCAGCTGGGGCAGTACCTGCAGATCCACCTGTTGTCCCAGATCAGGACCAAGTTCTAGTTGTTGATGCACCAGCTCAGGCACCACCTGTGCCTATTGTGATTCCAGGCCTTCAGGAGGCCATAACTCAGATTCTGACAGTGTGTACTGGCCTTGCTCAGGTGGTCTCTATTTCGACGGCCGCAACCACTTCTCAGGCCAAGGGATGCACTCAGACTCCCGTCGCTCGCACACCCGAGCAGGTTATTCAGGGACTTCAGCCACCACCTTTCAGTGGCACAGAGAGAGAGGATGCTCAGGAATTTTTGGACAGGTGTCAGAGGATACTTCGTACTGCTGGTATTCTGGAGACTTGTGGGTTCTCATTCACTACCTTTCAGTTTTCTGGGGCTGCACTCAGATGGTGGGAGACTTACGAGAGGCGTAGGCCTATTGGCGCAGCAACCCTTACTTGGCAGCAGTTCTCCGTGGTCTTTTTGGAGAAGTTCGTGCATCGATCCCGCAAAAAAGAGCTGCACAGACAGTTTGAGCAGCTTCGCCAGGGTGATATGTCTATGACACAGTATGAGATGGGATTCTTTGAGTTGGCCCGTCATGCTATATGGTTTGTTCCCACGGACAGAGAGAGGATCATGAGGTTTATTAATGGCCTCACTTATCAGCTACAGTTGCTCATGACCAGGGAGCGGGTTTCGAGTGCTACCTTTGATGAGGTTGTCGACACTGCTTGGCAGATTGAGATGGTTCACGGTCAGGAGAGGGTTGAGAGGGAGGCCAAGAGGCCTCGTGGTCAGGGTGGATTCAGTGGTGCTCCTTTTGGGGGTCTGTTCCAGCACAGTAGAGGTCGTCATTTCAGGTAGGCTCAGTCAGCTCGGCCATTTCATCGGGGTGCATCATCTGGCCATGGTTCTCATAGTTCTCATTAGGGCCACTCATCACTTAGTGCCCTTCCAGTTCAGAGTTCGTCCCGTGCTCCACCTGTTCAGGGCTCTTCCATGCCAGGTTCTTCTACCAGTCATCCCGGTGCTAGGGGTTCCCTTTAGTTTCCGCCGCTAGCACCAGGGAGTTGTTTTGAGTGTGGGGAGCTTGGGCATATGTGGAGGCAGTTTCCTTGTCGTCATGGAGGTCTATCTCAGCAGAGGAGTCAGCCTCCGACTACAGCACCAGTTACCTCACCAACCAACCAGTCAGCTAGGGGTCGCCCCAGAGGGGGAGGTAAATCAGGGGCTGGCCAGTCCCGTTTCTATGCTCTCCCTGCCAGACCAGACGCTATTGCTTCAGATGCTGTGATTATAGGTATTGTCTCAGTTTGTCACCGAGATGCCTCAGTATTATTTGACCCTGGTTCCAAGTATTCATATGTTTTCTCGTATTTCGCTCATTTTTTGGATATGCCCTGTGAGTCCTTAGTTTCATCTGTACATGTATCTACTCCTATGGGCGATACTATTATTGTGGACCGCGTATATCTATCATGTGTGGTGACTATTGGGGGTCTGGAGACCCGAGTAGATCTATTGTTGCTTAGTATGGTTGACTTTGATGTGATATTGGGTATGTATTGGTTATCTCCATGTCATGCTGTTCTAGATTGTCACGCTAAGACGGCAACGTTGAATATGCCGGGAATTCCGAGGGTTGAGTGGAGCGGTTCTGTAGATTATGTACCAAGTAGGGTGATTTCATATTTGAAGGCTCAGCGCATGGTTGAGAAGGGTTGCCTATCTTATTTGGCTTTTGTGAGAGATGTTAGTGTAGAGACTCCTGTCATTGATTCTATTCCGGTGGTACGTGATTTTCCGATTGTGTTTCCTGCAGACCTGCCGGGCATGTCGCCTGACAGGGATATTGACTTTGGTATTGATTTGGTGCCGGGACATTTCTATTCCACTGTATCGTATGGCATCGGCGGAGTTGAAAGAATTGAAAGATCAACTTCAGGAACTCCTTGATAAGGGGTTTATTCGGCCTAGTGTGTCACCTTGGGGTGCACCGGTTCTATTTGTGAAAAAGAAGGATAGTTCCATGAGAATTTGTATTGATTACAGGCAGTTGAACAAGGTCATAGTCAAGAACAACTATCCTTTGCCTCGTATTGATGATTTATTCGACCAGCTTCAGGGAGCGAGGGTGTTCTCTAAGATTGATTTGAGGTCCGGTTATCATCAGCTGAAGATTCGGGATTAAGATATTCTTAAGACAGCTTTCAGGACCCAATATGGCCATTATGAGTTCTTGGTGATGTCTTTTGGGCTGACCAATACCCCAGCAGTGTTCATGCATTTGATGAACAATGTATTCCAGCCCTGTTTGGACTCATTCGTCGTTGTATTCATTGATGACATCTTGGTGTACTCTCGTAGCCAGGAGGAGCACGCTCAGCATTTGAGGATTGTATTATAGCGATTGAGGGAGGAGAAGCTTTATGCAAAGTTCTCCAAGTGTGAGTTTTGGCTCAGTTCAGTAGCATTCTTGGGACATGTGGTGTCCAGCGAGGGTATTCGGGTGGATCTGAAGAAGATAGAGGCGATGCAGAGTTGGCCTAGACCGTCCTCAGCCATGAAGATTAGGAGCTTTCTTGGTTTGGCGGGTTACTACCGTCGCTTTGTGGAGGGATTTTTATCTATTCCATCGCCCTTGACAAAATTGACCCAAAATAGTGCTCCATTCAGGTGGTCAGATGAGTGTGAGGAGAGCTTTCAGAAGCTCAAGACTGCTTTGACCACAACTCCAGTGTTAGTTCTACCATCAGCTTCAGGTTCTTACACCGTGTATTGTGATGCCTCGAGGATAGGCATTGGTTGTGTTTTGATGCAGGAGGGTAGGGTGATTGCCTATGCCTCACGCCAGTTGAAGACCCATGAGAAGAACTATCCTATCCATGATCTTGAGTTAGCAGCCATTGTTCACGCCTTGAAGATTTGGCATCATTATTTGTATGGGGTTCATTATGAGATCTATACAAATCACCGGAGTATGCGGTATCTGTTAAAGCAGAAAGATCTTAATTTGCGTCAGCGGAGATGGTTGGAGATTCTTAAGGACTATGATATCACTATTTTGTACCATCCGGGGAAGGCCAATGTGGTGGCCGATGCTTTGAGTCACCGGGCAGAGAGTTTGGGGAGTTTAGCATATCTTCCAGCTGCAGAGAGAACTTTGGCATTAGATGTTTAGACCTTAGCGGGCCATCTTGTCAGATTGGATATTTCGGAGCCTAGTCGGGTATTGGCTTGTGTGGTCTCCAGGTCTTCTCTTTATGATCGTATCAGGGAGCGTCAGTATGATGACCCCCACTTGCTCGTTCTTCAGGACATGGTTCGAAGAGGTGATGCTAGGGATGTGACTATTGGTGATGACGCCGTGCTGAGAATGCAGGGTCGGATATGTGTGCCTAATGTAGATGGGCTTCGAGAGTTGATTCTTGAGGAGGCCCACAACTCACGGTATTCCATCCATCCGGGTGCCGCGAAGATGTACCAGGATTTAAGGAAGCACTATTGGTGGAGGCGGATGAAGAATGATATAGTTGGGTTTGTGGCTCGGTGTCTCAACTGTCAGTAGGTTAAGTATGAGCATCAGAGACCGGGTGTCTTGCTTCAGAGGTTAGAGATCCCAGAGTGGAAGTGGGAGCGGATCACCATCGACTTTGTAGTTGGGATCCCACGGACTTCGAGGAAGTTCGACTCTATTTGGGTTATTGTGGATCGGCTGACTAAGTCCGCGCACTTTATTTCAGTTGGTATTACTTACTCTTCAGAGTGGTTGGTTGAGATTTACATCCGAGAGATCGTTCGCCTACATGGTGTCCCAGTTTCCATCATTTCAGATAGGGGTACTCAGTTCACATCGCAGTTTTGGAGGGCCGTGCAGCGAGAGTTGGGTACTCAGGTTGATTTGAGCACAACTTTTCACTCTCAGATGGACGGCCAGTCCGAGCACACTATTCAGATATTGGAGGACATGTTGCGTGCTTGTGTCATTAATTTTGGGGGTTCATGGGACCAGTTTCTGCCACTTACGGAGTTTGCATATAACAACAGTTATCAATCGAGTATTCAGATGGCTCCGTACGAGGCTTTATTTGGGAGGAGGTGTAGATCTCCTATTGGATGGTTTGAGCTGGGTGAGGCTAGGCTCTTAGGTACAGACTTGGTCCAGGACGCATTAGATAATGTGAAATTGATTCAGGAGCGGCTTCGCACGGCGCAGTCTAGGCAGAAGAGCTACGCGGATAGGAAGGTCCGTGATGTGTCTTTTATGGTTGGGGAGAAGGTTTTGCTGAAGGTATCACCCATGAATGGTGTTATGAGGTTTGGGAAGAGGGGCAAGTTGAGCCCCCGGTTCATTAGGCCTTTTGAGGCGCTTCAGAGAATAGGAGAGGTGGCTTATAAACTTGCCTTGCCACCCAGCTTGTCGAGTGTGCATCCAGTGTTTCATATTTCCATGCTCCAGAAGTATATTGGAGATCTGTCCCATGTTTTGGATTTCAGCACAGTTCAGTTGGAGGGTGATATGACTTATGATGTGGAGCCGGTGGTTATTTTGGATCGGCATGTTCGAAGGTTGAGGTCAAAGGATATAACTTCAGTGAAGGTGCAATGGAGAGGTCAGCCTGTGGAGGAGGCCACCTGGGAGACCGAACGGGAGATGCGGAGCAGATATCCACGCCTATTCGAGACTCCAGGTATGTTTCTAGACCCGTTCGAGGACGAACGGATGTTTAAGAGGGGGAGGATGTAACGACCCGGCCGGTCGTTTCGAGAGTTATAGCCTCATTTTTTCCATTTCTACTTCTTTTTGTGTTATTCAGCTATATTATGTTATGTCGGGTTAGTTGGTTCGGGACCGGAGTGGTTTGAGAGTGAATTGAGACACTTAGTCTCTTAAGTAGAAACTTAAGTTGGAAAAGTCAACCGGATGTTAACCTATGTGTAAACGATCTCGGATTTGAATTCTGATGGTTCCGTTAGCTCTGTTAGGGGATTTTGGACTTAAGAGTGCGTCCGGAATGTGATTTGGAGGTCCGTGGTAGAATTAGGCTTGAATTGGAGAAATTGAAAATTTGGTGATTTCGGTTGGCAGTGGAAAATTTGATATCAGGGTCGGAATGGAATTCCAGAAGTTGGAGTAGGTTCGTAGTGTCATTTGTGATGTGTGTGCAAAATTTGAGGTCATTCGGACGTGGTTTGGTTGGTTTCAGAATCGGTTGCTGAATTTGGAAATTTAGAAGTTTTTAGGCTTGAATCCGAGGGTAATTTGATGATTGGATGTTGTTTTGAGTGATTCAAAGCTTCGACTAAGTTTGTATGTTGATATATGACTTGTTGGTATTTTTGGTTGAGGTCTCGAGGGCCTCGGGGTAATTCCGGGTGGTTAACGGATTTGTCGAAGTTGGAATTTGCAGCTGGAGCTGCTGCTACTGCTATTTTTGCACCTGCGGAAGAAAGCCTTGCATATACGAGGACGTTGGTGCGCGTGGGGAGTGCACAGGTGCGGGCAATGCTGGGCCAAGGCTGGGAACGCAGGTGCGAAGAATTGGCCGCATCTGCAAGCCCGCAGGTGCGAGGCCTGGAGCGCAGATGCGGAGATGAGAATTTTGGGCTGGTTTCGCAGATGCGCACCAGGGACCGCAGATGTGAGTCCGCAGGTGCGAAAAAGGTGTCCGCAGGTGCGGTAGCTAGGGGATTAAGTGAGTTGCGTAGGTGCAGCTCCTTGGACTGCATGTGCGGTCGCGCGGGTGCGAGAAAATGGCCGCAGGTGCGTAAAACCTTGGCAGAAACCATAAATAGAACCCTTCGCGATTTTGGTGCATTTTTCACCATTTCTATTCGGTTTTTGGAGCTTTTGGGAGAGATTTGAAGAGGGAATCAAGGGGGTTTCATTGAGGTAAGTTACTTGAGCCCTAATACTTGTATATATGGTGATTTTCCATTGTTTAATCATGGTAATTAGTGAAAATGAGGGGTTAGGGCATGGAATTTTTGGAAAGTAATTTAAGGATTTGAAGGACCAAACGATGTCGGATTTTGATGAATTTGGTATGGTTAGACTTGTGAGTTAATGAGCTTTCTAGTTTTGTAAATTTTTTTGGATTTCGAGATGTGGGCCCGGGGGCCGAGTTTGAGCCAATTTCGGGTTTTTGTCTAATTTTGAAGCTTTTCTTGTGGAATTCATTCCATTAGCGTATATTGATGGTATTGTACCGATTGTAAATAGATTTGGAGCATTTGGAGGCCGAGTCCAGAGGAAAGGGCATTGCGAGGTAGAGATTTGACCGGTTTGAGGTAAGTAACGATTGTAAATCTAGTCCTGGGGGTATGAAACCCCGGATTTTGTATCATTCTACTATTTTTAGTGACGCACATGCTAGGTAACGGGCGTGTGGGTGTGCACTGTTGGGGATTTGTGACTTAGTCCGTCCCATAGCAACTGTAAAGTTGCATACTTTGTTGAAACCATATGATACTTATATGTTTTAGAAAGAATTTCTGTAAATTGGGCTAAATGCCATGTTTGGGCCTTGCGCTAATGTTGTTTGGACCCTTAGGGGCTGTTTCTTACCATCCTCTCATTGTTTTCGATTGAAAATCTATACTCAGTCATGTTTATACTTGTTTACCGCATAACTCAGTTTTATGACTCTATTTTGATGCATATAAATGTTTTGGGCTGAATGCCCTATTTTACTGAAATGCCCGAGTGGCTTGAGAGGTTTATGAATGAGTGAGGCCGAAGGCCTGATTTGTGAGGATGAGTATGGATCGGGGCTGATCGCCTGCAGCATACTTTATTATTATGGCACGTGAGTTGTCCGTACAGCACGTGAGTTGTCCGTGTAGATTATAGCGCTTGGGCTGAAGGAGCCCCTCCGGAGTCTGTACACACCTCCAGTGAGCGCAGGTACCTACTGAGTGTGAGTGCCGAGTGCCGAGTGCTGAGTGACTGGGAGGCATGAGTGATTGTGAGGTATGCCCGAGTGGCAAGAGTGATTATGAGGTATGCCCGAGTGGCAAGAGTGATTATGAGGTATGCCCGAGTGGCATGAGTAACTGTGAGGTTTGCCCGAGGGGTTTTTATGAGTGATGTTTTGCCCGAGGGGCTGTTTATGAGTGATGTTTTTCCCGAGAGGCTGTTTATGATTTCATCATTTTTGCTCACCTTTGCATTTTTTCTCTATCTGAAAACTGTTGAAAAATATCTTTAAATGATTTTTACTGGAACTGGGTTAAACGAGATATTTTGATTCAAATCCTGATTTTAAAAAGTATGTGGTATTTTACTGGGATTTCCCGATATGAATGTTATATGCTTTATTGCTCGTCACTACTGCTCAGTCTTTATTTATTGTTGTTACTTACTGAGTTGGCGTAATCATGTTACTCCCTGCACCTTGTGTGCAGATTCAGGTGTAGCTGGTCATGGTAGCGGTTATTGAGTGTTCTGGTTGCAGATTTACTTGGAGATAACAAGGTAGCTGTTTGGCGATCGCAGCCCCTGCTCTTCTCCCTCTTATCTTTCTCTAGTTGTATTTAGCTATTTTCCAGGCTGAGTTAGCCTTGATATTATTAGACAGATTGTAGTAGATACTCATGACTAGTGACACCCCGATGTTGGGCTTTTCCTTCGGCACTTTTATTTTGATTGGATCTCCTTTACGAAGGTTTTTATGTTAAATAACCTTGAAATTATCTTTAAAATGAAAATATCAGTTTGTTTTGGAAATGAGTCGGCTTGCCTAGTTCCACGATAGGTGCCATCACGATAGGGGTTAGTTTTGGGTCGTGACAATATAATAGTAATAATATATATAAAGCCAACATGGCCTGCTGCGGCGTGCGACCGATCCCAAAAATATCCTCACAATCAGGCCCTCGGCCTCCCTCAGTCATCAATCTCTCCTGTCTCTCTCTCATGGGCTTACAATGTCATGAGAATAGCCCAAAAATGATGATATGATGTATTAAAAAATAACAACAGGGACTGAGATATGATATGCAATGAAATGAATATGACTGATTATGAATTTTTAATTTAAACAAATAATTCACAGCAATATGACCTCTGTGGGTCCCAATAATACTGGCACACACCCATCACCTAGCATGTGTATCACCTCCCAATGATTTACATAATATATATATTCAGGGTTCATACCCTCAGCTCCAAGATTAGAAGAGTTACTTACCTCGAACGAGCCGAATCCAATATCGAGCAAGCTAAACAATGCTCCAGAAATCCCATTATGCGCGTATCAACTCCCGAACGGCTCGAATCTACCACAATTAATTTGTTTCACTCCACACAATTTATAGGAATTAATTCCATATCAAAATGCTAATATTTTCCACAAAATCCGAAATTACGCCCCAAAAATCACCCATGAGGTCCACATCTCGAAATCCGATAAAACTCACAAAATACGACAACCCATCCAATTACAAGTTCAACCATACAAATTTCACTCAAATTCGACTCCAAATCAGTATTCAAACTTGAAAAATTCGTTTTGTGACATTATATAAATTTTCTTCTATTTCTCTTGAAGATTCAATAATCTTACACCAAAAATGAAGATTAATTCATGGAATATAATCACAAGGGAGTTAAGAACACTTGCCCCAAGTTGTGTGAAAAATTTCCTCTCCAAAATCGCCCAACCCGAGCTCCAAAATTCGAAAATGGTGAAAATATCGAACCCTCGAATTTAAGGTTCTGCCCAGCACTTTCGCATATGCGGCCAAGAGGTCGCACCTGCGACCCTCGCTTCTGCGGAAAACAACTCACTTCTACGAGAATAACATTGCCCAGCAACACCCACCTGCGGATACCATATTCCGCTTCTGCGATGAGCTTCGCACCTGCGCTTCCAAGTATCGCATCTGCGTGCCCGCAGGTGCGCGACAAAATTCGTTTCTGCGGTCCATTCCAACCGTGCCTTCCTTCGCTTCTGCGTTCCACTGTCCGCATTTGCGTGCATTCTTCCGCAGATGCGGAAACACCAGAATCAGCAGCCTTCAGCAGCAGCAACATGAAGAAGAATGATCCGAAATCAAATCCGAAACACACCCGAGCCCCTCAGGACCTCGTTCTGATATACCAAAAAGTCCCATAACATAACACAGACCTACTCGAGGCCTCAAAACACACATAACAACATCGAAACGATGAATCACACCTCAATTCGAAATCATTGAACTTTGAAACTTCAACTTCCACAATCGATGCCGAAACCTATCAAATCACGTCCGATTGACCTTAAATTTTGCACACAAGTCACATTTGACATTACGGACCTATTCAAATTCCCAGAATCGGATTTCGACCTCGATATCAAAAAGTCAACCCCCTGGTCAAACTTTCTAAAAATTTATCTTTCGACATTTCAAGCCTAATTCAACTACGGACCTCCAAATAATTTTTCGGACACGCTCCTAAGTCCAAAATCACCATACGGAGCTATTGGAATCATCAAAACCCCATTTCGGGGTCGTTTACACATAAGTCGACATCTGCTCACTATTTTAACTTAAGCTTTAAACCTTGGAACTAAGTGTTCCAATTCATTCCAAAACCTCACTGGACCCGAACCAATTACCCCGGCAAGTCACACAATAACTGTAAAGTATAATTTCAGCAGAAAATGAGAAATCAGGAGATTAATACTCAAAACGACCGGTCGGGTCATTACACTAGGAAAATGACCTTAGCTAAATTTCGTAGCTAATATTCTCTTAGCTAAATTTTAGCTAGAAAATTATGTTATCCGTTGCAAATATAGCTAGGGATATTTGCTTGTCACTAATCCCTCGCAATCATTAGCTAGGACATGTGGTAGCTAAATTCCAAGCAAACCTTGTTTGGTCAATGTTGACTTTGTTGAAGCGTAGCTAGGCTATTGCCTAGAGACTTATTCCATGCTAATATTTTCTACGACTAAGCTAGCTAAATTCCAAGCAAATCTTGGTGAGCGTTGATTTCATTAAAATATAGCTAGGAATATCCCTAGCTAAACTTACAAACGTTCTAGCCTATATTTGGTTTGGCTTGGGATGTTTTCCAGGCTAAATCTAGCTAGGAATAATCCCTATATTATATATATGATGAAATACAAATATAATTTTCTACGTAATTCGACATGAGACCAAATAAGTAATTAAATCCATTAATTTCTACGTAAGCATAATCATAGTACCATTAATCCTAGAACAAGTGATAGTAATTAATAGTAAAGTGATAGTAGAAGAGATAGTTGATGATGATAGATGGTTAGATTTGAAAAAATCTATAATAGGTTTAACCGATGTAGACATGATAAATAATGGAGGAATATTTTATATAAGTCTAGATTATATGATAAATTTAGCAGAATTTAAAAAAAAAACATTAAGATAGGAATACAAACTAAAGGATATGAAGAAATGAATAATGAAAATAATTTATTAATATGTGTAGGATTTATAGGAAAAATGGCAACAAATAGCAATACAGGATTTAAAATTAAGGTAGATGATGTAGTAGAAGTAATGGAAAATAAAGGAATAAAATTAATCAAACCTATAAAAATAGACCCAGAAGAATATGCAGGACTAGAATGGAAATTAGAAAAATTTTCACAACCCAGAATACTAAAATCAGAATCCCACTTAATGTATACAAATGCTAAAGGAGAAACGTCAATTAGATTTACAGACTACAATTATACTAATCAAAAAGAATTAGACGATGAAATAGAAAGTACAATAGAAAATAATGAACTTATGAATGTAGAAATAACACAAAATGATTTTGATGTAGATTTAGCATTAGAAAAAGCAAGAGAACTCACAAAGAAGAATAAAAATAAAACTTTCCAATGTAAAGGATGTAAATTAGAAAATTTAACTTTAAAAGAGACTGAAGAACATTTTAAAAAATGTGAATTAAGAACAGATAATAAAGGATATAGAGAAGAAGTAATATCAGAAAAGAAACTAGAAAATTTTAAATTTTTTTTAGAAGAATTACAGGATAGTTATGACACTGAAGAAACAAACTCCTTTATAAGTCAAAATGAATTAATGGAATCAACTAGTTCTAGCCCTAGTCCTTTTCAAAGAACAACTTAATAATATAATATAGATAATAGTACAGAAAATGTACCTAGAAAAAGAGTATACAGAATAGCACAAGAAATAGAAAAAGAAAACGTAAAACCAGTAGGAAAAAGAATGCCTATAGAAGAACCTATCCAATTACAAGAAGGAGGTAGTAAAGGAAATTTTTTAAATATAGCAGCTCATGATCCACAAATGTGAAATTCAGTATTAGATCTTTGGAAGGGGATAGTAGTAGCCGACTATCTAAAAACATATAATGAGACAGATGCAGAAACAATGTATAAATACATGGAAACTTTCTTAGAAGAATCAACAAAAGGATTATGGGAAGCATATAAGTCAAAATTTCAACAAGAATTCCAAGCTTTAATAGCAATGGGACCAAACCCTTATAATTTTACAAATAAAATACATAGTTTAATAACAGGAGAAGATCCAAATAGTGGATTAGTTATATTACAAAAGAATGCACTAATAAAACTAGAACAATTAAGTATAAGTAGTTGGAATCATATAAAGAAATTTTTAAATGAGTATTTTTATTATTGTACTATTAGTGAAAATGCGTTTGACCAAGACTTAGGTAAAAAATTATTCAATAAATTACCAGGAGTTTTAGGTAGAGAAATAGAAGATAGATGGTATAAAAGAGATGGAGTAATACAAAATCCAAATGCAAAATGGTCATTTGGACATAAAATACAATATATAATGGAAATATTACAAGAAAAATATACACATATACAAATACAAAAATAATTAAAATAAAATGACATGGATTTTTGTAAAAATGTTATATATACAGCTCAAAGTTATGATAAAGACAAGTATAAAAGGAAGAAATATAAAAAATATAGGCCTCAATACAATAAAGGATATAATAGAAAGGGCTATTATCTTAGAAAATCATCAGCTAGGAAACCTTATCTAGATAAAAATAGACATGTTAGAAAATATAGAATGAAAAGAAATTATAAAAATAAACTAGAATGTTTCACTTGTGGAAGTATAGAACATTTGGCAAATACTTGTCCAAAAAGGATTAATAGCAAGACAAGAAATTCACAATTAATAGAAGATTTTCAAGAAACATTAATACATGTAGACGAATATATGTCAGATAATGAAAGTATATATTCTGTAGTAAGCATTGATATAGAAGAACAAAAAAAGATAAAATCATCCGATTCAGAGGAAGAAGAATTAATAAATGAAATAGGAATGAAAAATTTGGATTTAGAAGAAATACAAGCAAGTACATTTGTAAATATATCTGAAGAGTGTAATCATGAATTTGAAGGGAATAAAAGATTAGATAGAAATTGTCACGACCCAAAATTTCCCACCAACGGGACCGTGATGACGCCTAACATTTCACTTTCCAGGCAAGCCAACGTTAGAGAATCATTAAACCAATTCCTTATTTCCATTCAGTAAATAACAATAATTAACTAAAATAAAATATAATAAGTGCGGAATATCATAAAACTGTATTAATTTCTACCACCCGGATCTGGAGTCACAATTCACGAGCATTCTAGAATTTACTACAAGTAATAGTCTGAAAGAAATACAACTGTCTGGATGAAAGAAAATAGTAGGACATAAAAAGATAGACGGGGACTTCAAGGTCTGTGAACACCGATAGATCTACCTTGAGTCTCCGGACAGCGGACCAATAGCAAATCTCGATCAACCTGAGCCGATATCAAAATCTGCACAGAAAGTGCAGAGTGAAGCATCAGTACAACCGACCCCATATACTGGTAAGTGTCGAGCCTAATCTCGGCAAAGTAGTGACGAGGCTAAGGCAAGACACCTACAATCAACCTGTACAATTTAACAGTGTATACGTAAATAACAGGAATGAAGAACTAAACAGGAAATATCGGGAGGAGAGACATATTAAGGGGAATACAGATAAAGAACTACAACAGAATGATCACCAGAGCAGTCAATATACCATGAATCAATAGGAATAATGAATGCAGTAAAGAAAAATGCACGGCATCACCCTTCGTGCTTTTACTCTCAATCTTACCATAAAATTAATAGAAACGGCACGGCATCACCCTTCGTGCTTTTACTCTCATATCATGGCACAGAATAACTCTTCGTGCATTAACACTCACAATATGGCACGGCATCACCCTTCGTGCATTAACACTCACAATATGGCACGGCATCACCCTTCGTGCATTAACACTCTCCCTTACCATAATTCAATGCATGAATAACAACAGGGAGATAGAATAACAAGTACAAACCTTACTTCAATATTTGGTTCCATAATATCAATCTCAACTTGAAATAAAAACTCAATTATCACCAGAAAATTCTGTAAACATGATAAGAACGATAATTTGAACAACACTAGTATAACATGTAGCAATTTGGCATAGGAATGAGACTATCTGAAAAACAGAGAAACATGGAAAAACAGGTAAATTGGCGGTGCATAGGTACTCGTCACCTCACATATACGCCGCTCACATGAATTTCACTTAGCAAATAATCTAAGGTTCCTAATTCCCTCAAGTCAGGGTTAGACACAATACTTACCTCGCTCCGAATGCCACTTAATTCTCAATCACAACTTTTTCTTTGGAATTCACCTCCAAACTACTCATATCTATTCAAAAATAACTCAATAATATCAAATATTGCTAAAGGAATCAATTATATTGCATAAATTAAATTTCCCAAATTTTCCTCCAAAAAGTCAAAAATCGACCCCGGGCCCGCTTGGTCAAAACCCAAGGTTTGGACCGAAATCCTTTTACCCACTCACCCCGAGCCCGAATATGTAATTAGTTTTGGAATCCGACCTCAAATTGAGATCTAAATCCCCAAATTTCTGAAATCCCTATTTTCTACCCTAACCCCTAATTCTACCATGAAAACTCTAGATTTTAGGTTGCAAATTCAAGAAATGTTATGGGTAATTGAAAGAAAATGGTTTTGAATCACTTACCAACAATTTGGAGAAGGAATGACTCTTGAAAAATCGCCCCTCACCGTTTGGTTTTTGAGAAAAATGAGTTTTTTTTAGTAAAAATCCCGTTTTGGATTCTGTTAAGTGCTAGGTGACAGTGTTCATCGCATTCGCGAGAGCACTGTCGCGTTCGCGAAGTGTATGGCCTGTGTCACGACCCCAAATTTCCTCCGTAGGATGTTCTGATGGCACCTAGTCTCTAAAACTAGGTAAGTCTAACAATGCAGAATAATAATAAATATCTGAAATAAATAAACTACAATTCAAACAATTTCAACTCCCAAAACCCAGTAGAAATAAATCACAAGCTTCTAAGAATTTATTCTCAATGTCTCTATATATCAAGGTCTAAATAAAATATAATGAAGCAACATAAAATAATAGAAGGGGACTCCGGAGTCTGCGGACGCTGGCAGATATACCTCGAAGTCTCCGTGCGCAGGTAACTCACTGACGTCTAGGCTGGTAAGATGTACCTGGATCTGCACAGAAAGATGTGCAGAAGCGTAGTATGAGTACACCACAGCGGTACCCAGTAAGTGCCAAGCCTAACCTCGGTAGAGTAGTGACGAGGTCAGGTGAGGCCCTACTGGAATATAATAATGGCATGATAAAATGTTTAACAATATAGTAAAATAAAATGTCATTAGAAGTGAATTAAATAGTATATCACATTTAATGACACCAAATAATTGCAAATAATATCTCGTGGAATAAAAAAAAAAATTTCCTTCAACTTTATGAAAATCAAAACAATTAATCGAAGGCAACTATGGCCATAAATCAATACCAATAAGGGCACTACCGAGGTACCGCCTCGTAATCCCAAATTATAGATAATTTCACAATATCTCATTTTCTTATATCACCGCGGGAGCCTTCACAATTTATTTGAAGAAAATATTTTTTCCGAAATAGCATCCCGCGTTTTAGCCACCCTTATCACACCGCATGACTTCTAGTAGTCACCCCTATTAGCCACGCGTATCAAGCCGCCCTTATCTCATCGCATGCGTTTCAATACCCAGACCTTATACCACCGCATGCGTATTAATATCACAATATATCACAATTCGTACCTCAAGTGCCCAATATTTCAATTTTTCACAATAAATCAACAACAATATTTTTCATCACGGCTCATGCCAGAATAATCCAACAATAATATTATTTTCACAATACAGAGTTCACGGCTCCATCACAATGAGTACCAAAAATTCTTACGAAAATATTCAAGAATAAATAATTCAGGAAAATAATATTTCAAAATTTTAATTCGTTGCTTCAATATCAAATTTAAAAATATCAAATACTTCATATTAATAATATTTAATTTATAGAAAATCAACCTTCAAATAATACACAGTATAAAAGAAACCAAGTTTCAATTAAACAGGTAAAACAATTAGCAGGAAAATGTCAAACAAATTTAAAATATATATCTCAGATCAATGATGAAGAATATAACAAGATAAAATAATTTAATAAATGCGCAACAATGATCTACACAATTTAAAAATATAATCTTTCATATTTAGCCCATGTACACACTCGTTACCTCATGTACACGACTTTCAACATATTTCAATAATCACATTAATATCAATTCTAGGGGAAATTTCCCCACACAAGGTTAGACAAGTCACTTACCTCGACTTGCTCCAATTTAACCAAGTATTATGCTTTTTCCTCGATTTTCCGACTCCGATCGACTCGTATCTAGTCATAATTAATTCGATACAGTCAACAAAAATTATAGTAATCAATTTCATAAGAAAATATTATATTTTTCAATGAAATCCGAAATTGGCTCAAAAATTGCCCGTGGGGCCCACATCTCGGAATCCGGCGAAACTTACAAAATCCGACAACCCATTCAATTACGAGTCCAACCATACCAGTTTCACTCAAATCCGACTCCAGATCCACACCGAAATCTCAAAAATTCGTTTCTATGAGATTTCTAAAATTTTCCAAATTTCAATCTCAAAACACTAATTAAATTGTGAAAATAATGATATATTCGTGTATATTGACCAAATCCAAGTTAGAATCACTAACCCAAATATTTTTCCTTGAAAATATATCAAAATTGCCTCTCCTCAAGCTCCAATTCGTCAAAAAGGCAAATGGGACGAAGTCCCTTGTTTTTATAACTTACAGATTTGTCAGGGAGCTCGATTTTGTCAGGGAGCTCGATTTTTTGTCAGGGAGCTCGATTTTGTCAGGGAGCTCGATTTTGATAGGGAGCTCGATTTTGACAGGGAGCTGGATTTTGTCAGGGAGCTCGATTTTTGGCAGCATTTCCAGCAGAACAATTGCAACAGCTTTTGTAGCAGCTAAATCCCACTTTTGATCCGTTAACCATCCGAAATTCATCAGAGGCCCTCGGGACCTCAACCCAATACACCAACAAGTCCTTAAACATCATACGAACTTATTTGAAACCTCAAATCACATCAAACAACGCTAAAATCATGAATCACACATAGATTCAAGCCTAATGAACTTTGAAACTTTTAATTTCTACAAACAACACCGAAACCTACCAAATCAAGTCTGATTGACCTCAAATTTTGTACGCAAGTCATAAATGACATAACGGAGCTATGAAAATATTCAGAATCAGATTTCGACCCCGATATCAAAAAGTCAATCCCACGGTCAAACTTCCCAAAAATTCAACTTTCGGCATTTCAAGCCTAATTCCACTACGGACTTCCAAATAAAATTTCGATCATGCTCCTAAGTCCAAAATCACCATACGGAGCTGTTGGAATCATCAAAATTCTATTCCGGGGTCATTTGCACATAATTTAACATCTGGTCACTATTTGAACTTAAACTTTAAATTTTTCATCAAAATTCCATATCTCGGGCTAGGGACCTCGGAATTTAATTCCAGGCATATGCCCAAGTCCCAATTCACGATACGGACCTACCTGGACTGTCAAAACACTGATCCGAGTCCGTTTGCTCAAAATGTTGACCAACGTCAACTCAGTTGTGTTTTAAACATCTAATTCACATTTTAATCCTTTTTTCACCTGAAAACTTTCTGAAAAATTTTACGGACTGCGCACGTAAGTCGAGGAATGATAAATAGTACTTTTCGAGGTATTAGAACACATAATTAATTATTAAATTTAATGATAACATTTTGGGTCATCACATTCTCCACCTCTAAAACAAACGTTCGTCCTCGAACGGAGTTAGAAAAAGTACCTGAGCTGGTGAATAAGTGTGGATAATGGCTGCGTATATCATGCTCGGTCTCCCAAGTCACCTCCTCGACCGGATGACCACTCCACTGAACCTTCACGAAAGCAATGTTCTTTGACCTCAGCTTTCGAACTTGCCTATCTAAAATAGCCACTGGTTCCTCAACATAAGATAGATCCTTGTCCAACTAAACCAAACTGAAGTCTAACACATGAGACGGATCCCCGTGATATTTCCGAAGCATAGAAAATATGGAATACCGGATGAACTGCAGAGAGACTAGGTGGTAGCGCAAGTCTGTAAGCCACCTCACCAATCTTTCAAGAATCTCAAAAGGCCCAATATACCTAGGGCTCAACTTGCCCTTCTTACCGAACCTCATCACACCCTTCATATGCGAAACCCGGAGCAATACCCGCTCACCAACCATGAATGCAACATCGCGAACCTTCTGATCCGCATAACTCTTCTGTCTAGATTGGGTTGTACGAAGTCGATCCTGAATCATCTTAACCTTTTCAAGGGCATCCTGAAACAAGTCTGTACCCAATAGTCTAGCCTCGCCCGATTCGAACCAACCCACTGGAGACCGGCACCGCCTACCATATAAGGCCTCATACGGAGCCATCTAAATGCTTGACTGGTAACTGTTATTGTAAGGAAACTCCGCAAGTGGTAAGAACTGATCCCAGGCACCCCCAAAATCTATCACACATGCACGAAGCATATCCTCCAGTATCTGAATAGTGCGTTTGGACTGCCCATCCGTCTGAGGGTTTAATGCTGTACTCAACTCTACCCGAGTACCCAACTCACGTTGTACTACCCTCCAAAATCGTGAGGTAAACTGTGTACCCCGGTCAGAGATGATAGATACCGGTACACCATGAAGTCTGACAATCTCGCGAATATATACCTGAGCCAGCTGCTCTGAAGAGTAAGTAGTAATCACAGGAATGAAATGAGTTGATTTGGTCAGCCTATCCACAATCACCCAAACTACATCAATCTTCCGCTGAGTCCGTGGGAGCCCAACAACAAAATCCATAGTTATCCGCTCCTATTTCTATTCTGGAATCTCTAACTTCTTAAGTAATCTACCCGGTTGCTGATGCTCATATTTCACCTGTTGACAATTTAGACACCGAGATACATACCCCACTATGTCTTTCTTCATCCGCCTCCACCAATAGTGTTGTCTCAAGTCCTGATACATCTTTGCAGCACCCGGATGAATGGAGTACCGCGGACTGTGAGCCTCATGGAGAATCAACCCACGCAAGCCATCCACATTAGGCACACATAGCCTGCCCCGCATCCGTAATACATCGTCATCTCCAATAGTGACTTCCTTGGCATCACCGTGCTGAACTGTATCCTTAAGGACAAGCAGATGGGGGTCATCATACTGGCGTTCCCTGATACGATCATAAAGAGAAGACTGAGAAACCACGCAAGCCAAAACACGACTCAGCTCGGAAATATCCAATCTAACAAACTGGTTGGCCAAGGCCTGAACATCCAAGGCCAAAGGCCTCTCTGCTACCGGTAAATATGCTAAGCTGCCCAAACTCTCCGCCTTACGACTCAAGGCATCGTCCACAACATTGGCCTTCCTAGGATGATAGAGAATGGTGATATCATAATCCTTAAGCAACTCCAACCACCTCCGCTGCCGCAAATTAAGATCCTTCTGTTTAAACAGATGCTGTAGACTCCGGTGATCGGTGTAGATCTCACAATGGACACCGTACAAATAATGCCGCCAAATTTTTAAGGCATGAACAATAGCTGCTAACTCCAGGTCATGTACAAGATAATTCTTCTCATGTACCTTTAACTGTCTGGACGCATAGGCAATCAACCTACCGTCTTGCATCAACACTGCGCCGAGACCAATACGCGACGCGACACAATATACAATATAAGATCCTGTACCTGTAGGTAATACCAATACTGGGGCTGTAGTCAAAACTGCCTTGAGCTTTTGGAAGCTCTCCTCACATTCCTCGGTCCACCTGAACGGAGCACCCTTTTGGGTCAATTTGGTCATAGATGCAGCAATAGAAGAGAAACCCTTTACAAATCGGCGATAATACCCAACCAAACCAAGGAAACTCCAGATTTCTGTAACTGAGGACGGTCTGGACCAACTTTGTACTGCTTCAATCTTCTTTGGATCTACCTTGATCCCCTCACACGAAACTATATGACACAAAAATCCCACTGAATCAAGCCAGAATTCACACTTTGAAAATTTTGCATATAACTTCTTTTCTCTCAAAATCTGAAGCACAGTCCTCAGGTGTTGTTCATGATCTTCCCGACTCCGGGAATACACCAGAATGTCGTCAATAAACACAATGACGAAGGAATCAAGATAGGGCTTAAATACACTATTCATTAAGTGCATAGATGCTGCTGGGGTGTTGGTCAGCCCAAAAGACATCACAAGGAACTCGTAATGACCGTACCGAGTCCTGAAAGCAGTCTTCGGAATATCTGGCTCCCGAATCTTCAACTGATGATAGCCTAAACGCAAGTCAATTTTAGAGAATACCCTGGCACCCTGAAGCTGATCAAATAAGTCATCAATACGTGGCAATGGATACCTGTTCTTCACTGTAACCTTGTTCAACTGGCGATAATCAGTACACATCCGCATAGAACTATCCTTCTTCTTTACAAATAAGACAGGAGCACCCCACAGCGATACACTAGGCCGAATGAAACCCTTATCAAGAAATTCATGTAACTATTCTTTTAATTCTTTCAACTCTGCTGGGGCCATACGGTATGGTAGAATAGAAATGGGCTGAGTACCCGGTAATAAACAATACCAAAATTAATATCCTTGTCGGGTGGCATACCCGGAAGATTTGCTGGAAATATATCAGGAAAATCCCTTACTACAGGAACTGACTCTACAGTAGGAGTATCAATACTAACATCTCTCACATAGGCCAGATATGCATCACACCCCTTCTCAACCATTCATTGAGCTTTAAGAAATGAAACAACCCTGCTAGGAACATGATCCGAGGTACCTCTCCACTCTAGCTGCGGTAGACCCGGCATAGCCAATGTCACCATCTTGGCGTAACAATCAAGAATAGCGTGATAGGGCGACAACCAGTCCATGCCCAAAATAATATCGAAATCCTCCATACTGAGCAATAATAAATCAGCTCTGGTATCAAAACCACTGATAATAATTAAACACGACCAATACACACGGTCCACAATAATGGATTCACCCACGGGTGTAGATACATAAATAGAAGAACTCAAGTAATCACGTGATACGCCCAAATACGGGGCAAAATAAGATGACACATAAGAACAAGTGGAGCCTGGATAAAATAAAACTGATGCATCTCTATGACAGACCGGAATAATACTTGTGATAACAGAATCGGATGCAACGACATCTGTCCTAGCAGGAAGGGCATAATATCTGGCCTGGCCTCCCCCTCTAGGGTGACCTCTACCTGCCCGACCTCCACCTCTAGCTGGCTGTGCAGGTGGAGTGGCAACTGGTGCAGTAATCATGGCCTGAGAAGCCTGAGGACCCTGTGGAATAGGTGAGGCCTGAGAAATTTGTGGAGGTACACCCCTCCTAAATCTAAGGCAATCTCTCATAATATGACGAGTGACTCAAAATAAGCCCTCGGAGGACGGGGGTGTTAGGACTGGCTCGGGCCTGATCGACTGGACTGTCTGCTGAAAGCACCCCATACAGGAGGTACAGAAGACACTGGTGGTGCATAATATGGAACCTGAGGTTTGGGAGTAGTCGGAATACCACTGGAAGTGCTGAATGAATAGGATGGCTCACATAACCTCTACCATGATGAGCTGCAACTAGAGCACGAGAATTATTATATGTTGCAGAATCTCGGGGTCTCTTAGCTTCCCTCTCTTCCCTCTCCCGAGTCCGCATACCTTCCAATATTCTAGCAATTGACACCACCTGTTGGTATGTGATGTCCATCTCTAGCTCTCGGGCCATACTGTATCTGATACTAGGGTGAAGACCCTCAATAAATCTGCAAACCCGCTCTCGAACAACAGCAACTAAGGCTGGTGCATGCCTAGCCAAATCACTGAATCAGACCGCATACTCTGACACGGTCATAGAACCCTGGTGCAACTGCTCAAACTCTGCGTGCCATTAATCCCTAATACTCTGAGGAACATACTCCCTTAAGAACATATCCGAAAATTGAATCCAAGTGAGTGAAGATGTCTCAGCGGGACTATCCAACTCGTATGCCCACCACCACTGGTAGGCTACTCCTCTAAACTAGAATGCCATGAAAGAAACCCCACTGGAATCCACAATACCCAAAGTACGAAGGATACGGTGACATTCCTCCAGAAAACCCTGAGCATCCTCTGAAGCTAAACCGCTGAAAGTGGGAGGGTGGTACTTTTTATACCTCTCGAGCCTGAGCTGCTCCCCCTCTGAAACTGCTGTCCTAATATCAGGCCGAGCTGGGACAACTGGTTGCACTGGTATAACCTCTGGGGCATGGTCAACTTGGGCACGTGGCTCTGGAGTACGGGCGGCGGGAGTTTGCGCTCCTCCCCCAGCCTGAGATGTGGCAGGAGCAAGTGGAATTAATCCTTTCTGAGCTAAAGTGCCAAACATGCTCAAAAACTGGGCAAGAGTCTCCTGAAGTGCAGGAGTAGTAACAGGCATCTCAGGTGCCTGCTCTCCAACTGGAGCTACTGGTGGCTCTGGTGCAACAGTTCGTGTAGGTGCTCTGGCTGCACCACAAGGTCTTCCTCGACCTCTGGCTCGGCCTCTGCCCCGACCCCGGCCTTTTGCGGCTCCAACAGGGGCGCGAGTGTCTGATCATCAGATCCAGTTGTGCGTGTCCTCACCATCTGTGAGAGAATAGAAAGACAATTGTTTAGAACTTTGAAATCAACAAAGGCGCACAATAAGGAATCAAAAAAGTGAATATTTCCTAACAGTTCCATAGCCTCTCGAAGATAAGTACAGACGTCTCCGTACCGATCTGCAAGACTCTACTAAACCTGCTTGTGACTCATAACACCTATGAACCTAATGCTCTGATACCAACTTGTCACGACCCCAAATTCCCTCCGTAGGATGTCGTGATGGCACCTAGTCTCTAAAACTAGGTAAGCCTAACAATGCGGAATAATAATAAATATCTAAAATAAATAAACTACAATTCAAACAATTTCAACTCTCAAAACCTGGTAGAAATAAATCACAAGCTTCTAAGAATTTATTCTCAATGTCTCTATATATCAAGGTCTAAATAAAATATAAGGAAGCAACATAAAATGATAGAATGAGACTCCGGAGTCTGCGGACGCTGGCAGATATACCTCGAAATCTCCGTGCGCAGGTAACTCACTGACGTCTAGGCTGGTAAGATGTACCTGGATTTGCATAAAAAGATGTGCAGAAGCGTAGTATGAGTACACCACAGCGGTACCCAGTAAGTGCCAAGCCTAACCTCGGTAGAATAGTGACGAGGTCAGGTGAGGCCCTACTGGAATATAATTATGGCATGGTAAAATGTTTAACAATATAGTAAAATAAAATGACATTGGAAGTGAATCAAATAGTATGTCACATTTAATGACACCAAATAATTGCAAATAATATCTCATGGAATCAAAACAGAATTTCCTTCAACTTTATGAAAATCACAACAATTAATCGAAGGCAACTATGGCCATAAATCAATACCAACAAGGGCACTACCGAGGTACCGCCTCGTAGTCCCAAATTATAGATAATTTTACAATATCTCATTTCCTTATATCACCGCGGGAGCCTTCACGATTTATTTAAAGAAAATATTTTTCCCGACAAAGCATCCCGCATTTTAGCCACCCTTATCACACCGCATGACTTCTAATAGTCACCCCTACTAGCCACGCGTATCTAGCTACCCTTATCTCACCGCATGCGTTTCAATACCCAGACCTTATACCACCACATGCGTATTAATATCACAATATATCATAATTTGCACCTCAAGTGCCCAATATTTAAATTTTCCATAATAAATCAACAACAATATGTTTCAATAATAAAGAGCTCAAGGCTCATGCCAGAATAATCCAACAATAATATTTTTTCCACAATAAAGAGCTCACAGCTCCATGACAATGAGTACCAAAAATTCTTACGAAAATATTCAAGAATAAATAATTCAGGAAAATGATATTTCAAAATTTTAATACGTTGCTTCAATATCAAAATTAAATATGTCAAATACTTCATATTAATAATATTTAATTTAAAGAAAATCAACCTTCAAATAATGCACAGTATAAAAAAAACCAAGTTTCAATTAAACAAGTAAAACAATTAGCCGGAAAAGGTCAAACAAATTTAAAATATATATCTCAGATCAATGATGAAGAATATAACAAGATAAAATAATATAATAAATGCGCAACAATGATCTAGTCATAATTAATTCGATATAGTCAACAAAAATTATAGAAATCAATTTCATAAGAAAATATTATATTTTTCAATGAAATCCGAAATTAGCTCAAAAATTGCCCGTGAGGCCCACATCTCGAAATCCGGCGAAACATACAAAATCCAATAATTCATTCAATTACGAGTCCAACCATACCAGTTTTACTCAAACCCGACTCCGGATCGACACCAAAATCTCAAAAGTTCGTTTCTATGAGATTTCTAAAATTTCTCAAATTTCAATTTCAAAACACTAATTAAATGGTGAAAACAATGATATTCGTGTATATTGACCAAATCCAAGTTAGAATTACTTACCCAATGTTTTTCCTTGAAAATATATCAAAATCGCCAATCCTCAAGCTCCAATTCGTCAAAAAGGCAAATGGGACGAAGTCCCCTGTTTTTATAACTTACAGATTTGTCAGGGAGCTCGATTTTGTCAGGGAGCTCGATTTGTTAGGGAGCTCGATTTTGTCAGGGAGCTCGATTTTGTCAGGGAGCTTGATTTGTCAGGGAGCTCGATTTTGTCAGGGAGCTCGATTTTGACAGGGTGCTCGATTTAGTCAGGGAGCTCGGTTTTGATAGAGAGCTCGATTTTGACAGGGAGCTAGATTTTGTCAGGGAGTTCGATTTTGACAGGGAGCTGAATTTTGTCAGGGAGCTCGATTTTTGGCAGCATTTCTAGCAGAAAAATTGCAGCAGCTTTTGCAGCAGCTAAGTCCCACTTTTGATCCGTTAACCATCCGAAACTCACCCGAGGCCCTCGGGACCTCAACCCAATACACGAACAAGTCCTAAAACATCATACGAACATATTTGAAACCTCAAATCACATCAAACAATGCTAAAATCATGAATCACACATAGATTCAAGCCTAATGAACTTTAAAACTTTCAATTTCTACAAACAACATCGGAACCTATCAAATCAAGTCCGATTGACCTCAAATTTTGTACGCAAGTCATAAATGACATAACAGAGCTTTAAAAATTTTCAGAATTGGATTTCGACCCCGATATCAAAAAGTCAACTCCTCGGTCAAACTTTCCAAAAATTTAACTTTCGGCATTTCAAGCCTAATTCCACTACGGACTTCCAAATAAAATTCCGATCACGTTACTAAGTCCAAAATTACCATACGGAGCTGTTGGAATCATCAAAATTCTATTCCGGGGTCATTTGCACATAATTTGACATTCGGTCATTATTTGAACTTAAACTTTAAATTTTACATCAAAATTCCATATCTCGGGCTAGGGACCTTGGAATTTGATTCCGGGCATACGCCCAAGTCCCAATTCACGATACGGACCTACCAGAACTGTCAAAACACTGATCCGAGTCCGTTTGCTCAAAATGTTGACCAACGTCAACTCAGTTGTGTTTTAAACATCTAATTCACATTTTAATCAATTTTTTACCTGAAAACTTTCCGAAAAATTTTACGGACTGTGCACGCAAGTCGAGGAATGATAAATAGTACTTTTTGATGTCTTAGAACACATAATTAATTATTAAATTTAAAGATAACATTTTGGGTCATCACAACCTGCCAAGCCTTCGCATTCGCGAGGCAGTGCTCGCGTTCGCGTAGGTTACCCTCCCCTGGTCTTCGCGTTTGCGAGACATTGCTCGTGTTCGCGATGAAGAAAAGGCTGACTCCCCCTCCCCAGTGCCTAACGCTACGCGTTCGCGATGGGCTTGTCGTGTTCGCGAAGGGTAACACCCCCATCGCTTCGCGTTCGCGAAGAAGAAATCCTCAGCTACCCAGTTTACACTTCGCGTTCGCGAGAGTACCTTTGCGAACGCGAAGAAGGACATGCCAGAACACAGATTCTGCAGAAAAACCAGATTTCCAAAGTCCAAAACATCCCGTGGCCTATCCGAAACTCACCCGAGCCCTCGGGACTCCAAACCAAACATGCACACAAGTCTAAAAATATCATACGGACCTGCTCGGAGGATCAAATAGCCAAAATAACACCTAGAACTCTAAATTTAGCACCAATTCAAATGAAATTCTCAAGAACACTTTAAAACTTCTAATTTCTCAACTGGACATCCGAATCATGTCAAATCAACTCCATTTCTCACCAAATTTCACAGACATGTCTTAAATATCATAATGAACCTGTACTGGGCTCCGGAACCAAAATACGAACCCGATACTAACAATGCCAAATTCATAACTCAAGTTAGGGACCTCCAAATTCGATTCCGGGCATACGCCCAGGTCCCATAATTCGATACGGACCTACTGGGACTGTCAAAGCACGGATTCGGGCCCATTTACTAAAAATGTTGACCGAAGTCAACTAAAATCAACTTTTAAGGCAAAAATTCTTATTTTCATTAGTTTTCAACATAAAAGCTTTCCGAAAACCTGCCCGGACTGCGCACGCAAATCGAGAAGGGTAAAATGAGATTTTTAAGGCTTAAGAGCGCAGATTCGAGTTCTAAAACATAAGATGACCTTTTGGGTCATCATATTCTCCACCTCTAAAACAACCGTTCATCCTCGAACGACATAGAAAAATACCTGGGCTGGTGAAAAGGTGGGGATATCTACTCCGCATATCGGACTCGGACTCCCAAGTAGCTGCCTCAATAGGCTTACCTCTCCACTGCACTTGAAATGAAGGGTAACTCTTTGACCTCAACTGACGAACCTGTCGGTCTAGAATGGCCACCGGCTCCTCCTCGTAAGTCAAATCTTTATCCAACTGGACAGAGCTGAAATCTAACACGTGGGACGGGTCACCATGATATTTTCGGAGCATAGACACATAGAATACCGGATGAACTGAGGATAACCCTGGAGGCAACGTAAGTCGATAAGCTACCTCCCCTACTCTCTCGAAGATCTCAAATGGCCCGATATACCTAGGGCGCAACTTGCCCTTCTTCCCAAATCTCATAACACCCTTCATGGGCGATACCCGGAGTAATATTCTTTCTCCAACCATGAATGCAATATCACGAACTTTATAGTCAGCATAACTCTTTTGCCTGGACTGAGCTGTACGAAGTCGATCCTGTATAATCTTGACCTTGTCCAAGGCCTCCTACACTAAATCTGTACCCAATAACCGAGCCTCCCCCAGCTCGAACCACCCAACTGGTGACCTACACCGTCTACCATATAATGCCTTATAGGGAGCCATCTGAATGCTTGACTGGTAGCTGTTATTGTAGGCAAACTCCGCTACGGAAAAAACTGATCCCAAGAACCTCCAAAGTCAATAACACAGGCGCGAAGCATATCATCCAAGATTTGAATAGTATGCTCGGACTACCCATCCGTCTGAGGATGAAATGCTGTGCTCAACTCAACCCGCATACCCAACTCACACTGAACTGCCCTCTAAAAGTGCGAGGTAAACTGCGTACCTCGATCAGAAATGATAGATACGGGCACACCGTGAAGACGGACGATCTCACGAATATAAATCTCTGTCAACCACTCCGAGGAATAGGTAACTGCCATAGGAATGAAATGCGCTGACTTAGTCAGCCTATCTACAATGACCCAAACTGCATCGAACTTCCTCTGAGTCCGTGGGAGTCCAACAACAAAGTCCATAGTGATATACTCCCATTTCCACTCAGGAATATCTAACCTCTGAAGTAAACCACTAGGTCTCTGATGCTCACACTTTACCTGCTGGCAATTTAGGCACCGAGCTACATCGGCAACTATGTCCTTCTTCATTCGCCTCCACCAATAATGCTGCCTCAAGTCATGATACATCTTGGCGGCGCCTGGATGAATAGAATACCGGGAACTGTGGGACTCCTCAAGGATCAACTCATGAAGTCCATCCATATTATGCACACAAATACGACCCTGCATCCTCAATAGTAACCTGCTTGGCACCACCATGCCGCACTGTGTCTCTAAGGACAAGTAAATGCGGATCATCATCCTGCCGATCTCTGATGCGCTCAAACACGGAAGACCGAGCGACTGTACAAGCTAGAACACGGCTGGGCTCAGAAACATCTAACCTCACGAACTAGTTGGCCAAGGCCTGAACATCCAATGCAAGCGGTCTCTCACCAACTGGAATATATGCAAGGCTACCCATACTGACTGACTTTCTATTCAAAGCATCGGCCACCACATTGGCCTTCCCGGGATGATACAATATGGTGATATCATAGTCTTTCAATAGCTCCAGCCACCTCCTCTGCCTCAAATTGAGTTCCTTCTGCTTGAACAAATACTACAAGCTCCGATGATCAGTGAATACCTCACATGGCACGTCGTAAAGATAGTGCCTCCAAATCTTCAGTGCGTGAACAATGGCTGCTAGCTCTAGATCATGAACATGGTAATTCTTCTCGTGAACCTTCAGCTGCCGTGAAGCATATGCAATAACCTTACCACCCTGCATCAATACCGCACCCAGACCAGTGTGAGATGCGTCACAATATACTGTATATGATCCTAAACCTATGGGTAACACCAATATCGATGCCGTAGTTAAAGCTGTCTTGAGCTTCTGAAAGCTCACTTCACACTCGTCTGACCACCGGAACGGGGCACCCTTCTGGGTCAATCTGGTCAATGGGGCTGCTATGGATGAAAACCCCTCCACAAATCGATGGTAATAGCCCGCCAAACCCAGGAAACTACGGATCTCTGTAGCTGATGTGGGTCTAGGCCAATTCTGGACTGCCTCAATCTTCTTAAGATCCACCTGAATACCCTCTGCTGATACAATGTGACCCAAGAAAGCAACTGAACTCAACCAAAACTCACATTTTGAGAACTTAACATATAACTGGCTGTCTTTCAGAGTCTGAAGAACGATCCGAAGGTGCTGCTCATGCTCCTCTCGACTGTGGGAGTAGATCAAGATATTATCAATAAACACAACCACAAAGGAATCCAGGTAGGGTTTGAACACCCGGTTCATCAAATCCATGAATGCTGCCCATACCGAGTCCGAAAGGCTGTCTTAGGAACATCGGATGCCCTAATCCTCAACTGATGGTAGCCAGATCTCAAATCAATCTTTGAAAACACCTTGGCACCTTGAAGCTGATCAAATAAATCATCAATCCTCGGCAATGGATATTTGTTCTTGATGGTGACTTTGTTCAACTGCCGATAATCTATACACATTCTTATCGATCCATCTTTCTTCTTCACAAACAACACAGGTGCACCCCGGGGCGAGACACTAGGTCTAATGAAGCAATTATCCAACAAATCTTGCAACTGCTCCTTCAATTCTTTCAACTCTGACAGGGCCATGTGATATGGCAGAATGGAAATAGGCTGAGTGCCCGGAGTCAAATCAATGCAGAAATCAATATCCATGTCGGGTGGCATCCTCGGCAGGTCTGCAGGAAACACCTCTGGAAACTCACGAACAACCGGCATCGAATCTATGGAAGGAACCTCCGCACTAGAATCGCGGACATAAGCCAAATAAGCTAGACACCCCTTCTCGACCATATGCCGAGCCTTCACATAAGAGATAACCCTGTTTGCTCCACTCTAATTGAGGCAACCCCTGCAAGGCTAAGGTCACCGTCTTGGCGTGACAATCTAATATAGCATGATAAGGTGACAGCCAATCCATACCCAGTATGACATCAATATCAACCATGTCGAGAAGTAGAAGATCTACATGAGTCTCAAGACTCCCAATGGTGACCACATACGAACGATAAACACGATCTACAACAATAGCATCTCCCACTGGTGTGGACATATACATAGGAGCACTCAAAGAATCACGGGGCACAACCAAATAGGAAGCAAAATAGGATGACACATAGGTATAAGTAGATCCCGGATCAAATAGAACTGAAGCATCTCTACTGCAAACTGAAATAGTACCTGTGATAACAACTTCAGATAACTCAGCCTCAGGCATGGCTGGGAAAGCATTACACCGAGGCTGGGCCCCACCACCCTAAACTACGTCCCTGTGACGGCCTCTAGCTGGCTGGTCTCCACCTCTAACGGCATGACCTCCATCTCTAACTATCTGGCCCCTACCTCTGGCTGCCTAACCCCTGCCTCTGGCTGGCTGAGCAGGTGGTGCAGTAACTGATGCCGGAACCATGGCACGAGAACTCTGATGCTGTGAGCTGCCTGTTGTCCGAGGGCAAAATCTAGCACTGTGCCTCGGATCACCATAAGTATAACATAACCTCGGCTGCTGTGACTGTTGACCCTGAAACTGACCCTGTCGACCTGAATAATCACCCTGATAACTTTGGAGTGGAGGTGCACTAATAGGAGCTGGTGGTGCACAGTAGGCTAGATGGTCGGAATAATGCATCTGAGGGCCACGACCACATGAGGCACCGTGGGATGCCTGGAGCGTTGAATGAAACGGCCTGAGAGGATGGCCTCTACCAAAAGTACTCCTGCCTCTAGATGAGGCACCACTGAACTCACCGAAATGACAAGGCCTCTTGTCAGACCCCTGACCTACCTGAGTAAGAACCATCTCGATTCGTCTTACGACATTAGCAGCCGCCTGAAAAGAAATCTCACTCCCAGTCTCCTTAGCCATCTGCAATCTGATAGGCTGAGCAAGTCCATCAATAAACCTCCTCACCCTCTCTCTCTCGGTAGGAAGCGGAAGAATAGCATGACGGGCCAAATCCACAAAATGGGTCTCATACTAAGTAACCGTCATACTGCCCTGCTAGAGACGCTCAAACTGACGGCGACACTCCTCTCTCAATATGATAGGCATAAACTTCTCTATAAAGAGCTGAGAGAACTGGTCCCAAGTAAGAGCAGGCGATCCAGCTGGTCTGGTCAGCAAGTAATCTCTCCACTATTTCTTGGCGGAACCAGTTATCTGAAATGCAGCAAAATTGACCCCATTGGTCTCCACTATACCCATTTTCCGTAGAACCTCGTGATAACTGTCAAGATACTCCTGGGGATCCTCTGAAGGAGCACCACTGAAGTGAACATGAAAGAGCTTGGTAAACCTGTCCAATCTCCATAAAGCCTCAGAAGACATAGCTGGCCCATCTCCGACCTGTGCCGCAATAACCGACTGAACCAATTCGATTGGCTGAGCTGCTGGAGCCTGATAATTGGGAGCTATCTGCTCCGGAGTGGGAGTGGTAGGAGTCTGGGCTCCTCCTCCAGCCTGAGAGACTACTGGTGCCATGGGAAATGCGCCAGTCTGGGCCACACTTTCCATAAGGCCCACCAAACGGACCAAAGCATCCTGAAGTACTGGGGTAGCAATGAACCCCTCCGGAACCTGAGCTGGTCCGACAGGAACAGTCTGGGCTGGAACCTCCTCGTCAATCTCTATTTGAGGCTCCACTGTTGGGGCTGCTGCTCGGGCCCTAAGCTGAGCCCTGCCCCTTCCTTGGCCTCTGGCACAGCCTCGGCCTCGACCTCTGCCCCGCGTAGGAGCTATCACTGGAGGCTTTGGCTGCTGCTCAGCTGAGGAAGCGGTAAGTGTTCTCGCCATCTGCGAGAGAATAAGAGTAGAAGAGTTCAATCAGTGTTGAGAAAGCAAAATCGCATGACAAAGAAGAATAGAAGTGAAACTTGTTCCTAAACTTCATAGCCTCTGGAAGATAAGCACATACATCTCCGTACCGATCCTCCAGACTCTACTAAGCTTGCTCGTGAATCATGAGACCTATGTAATCTAGGGCTTTGATACCAACTGTCACGACCCGAAATTTTCCACCGACGGGACCGTGATGGCGCCTAACATTTTACTTACCAGGCAAGCCAATGTTAGAGAATCATTAAACCAATTCCTTATTTCCATTCAGTAAATAAAAATAATTAACTAAAATGAAATATAATAAGTGCGGAATATCATAAAACTGTATTAATTTCTACCACCCGGATCCGGAGTCACAATTCACGAGCATTCTAGAATTTACTACAAGTAATAGTTTGAAAGAAATACAACTGATTGGATGAAAGAAAACAGTAGGACATAAAAAGATAGACGGAGATTTCAAGGTCTATGAACACCGACAGATCTACCTTGAGTCTCCGAACAGCGGACCAATAGCAAATCTCGATCAACCTAAGCTGGTATCAAAATCTGCACAGAAAGTGCAGAGTGCAGCATCAGTACAACTGACCCCATGTACTGGTAAGTGTCGAGCCTAACCTCGACGAAGTAGTGACGAGGCTAAGGCAAGGCACCTACAATCAACCTGTACAATTTAACAGTGTATACGCAAATAACAGGAATGAAGAACTAAACAGGAAATGTCGGGAGGGAGACATACTAAGGGGAATACAGATAAAGAACTACAACAGAATGATCACCGGAGCAGTCAATATACCATGAATCAACAGGAATAATGAATATAGTAAAGAAAAATGCACGGCATCACCCTTCGTGCTTTTACTCTCAATCTCACCATAAAATTAATAGAAACGGCACGGCATCACCCTTCGTGCTTTTACTCTCATATCATGGCACAGAATAACTCTTCGTGCATTAACACTCACAATATGGCACGGCATCACCCTTCGTGCATTAACACTCACAATATGGCACGGCATTAGTATAACACGTAGCAATTTGGCATAGGAATGAGACAATATCAGAAAAATAGAGAAACATGGAAAAACAGGTAAATTGGTGGCGCATAGGTACTCGTCACCTCACATATACGCCGCTCACATGAATTTCACTTAGCAAATAATCTAAGGTTCCTAATTCCCTCAAGTCAGTGTTAGACACAACACTTACCTCGCTCCGAATGCAACTTAATTCTCAATCACAACTTTTCCTTTGGAATTCACCTCCAAACCACTCGTATCTATTCAAAAATGACTCAATAATATCAAATATTGCTAAAGGAATCAATTATATTGCATAAATTAAATTCCCCAAAATTTCCTCCAAAAAGTCAAAAAATCGACCCCGGGCCCGCTTGGTCAAAACCCGAGGTTCGGACCAAAATCCTTTTATCCATTCACCCCCGAGCTCTAATATGTAATTAGTTTTGGAATCCGACCTCAAATTGAGGTCTAAATCCCCAAATTCCCGAAATCCCTATTTTCTACCCTAACCCCTAATTCTACCATGAAAACTCTAGATTTTAGGTTGAAAATTCAAGAAATGTAATGGGTAATTGAAAGAAAATGGTTTAGAATCACTTACCAACAATTTGGGGAAGGAATGACTCTTGAAAAATTGCCCCTCACCGTTTGGGTTTTGAGAAAAATGAGTTTTTTGGCAAAAATCCCGTTTTGGATTCTGTTAAGTGCTGGGCGACAGTGTTCATCGCGTTCGCGAGAGCACTGTCGCGTTTGCGAAGTGTATGGCCTGCCAAGCCTTCACGTTCATGTAGGCTACCCTCCCCTGGTCTTCGCGTTCGCGAGACATTGCTCGCGTTCGCGATGAAGAAAAGGCTGACTCCCCCTCCCCAGTGCCTAACGCTACGCGTTCGCGATGGGCTTGTCGCGTTCGCGAAGGGTAACCCCCCCATCGCTTTGCTTTCACAACCAAGACTTTGCGTTCGCGAAGAAGAAATCCTCAGCTTCCCAGTTTACTTTTCGTGTTCGCGAGAGTAGCTTCACGAACGCGAAGAAGGACATGCCAGAACACAAATTCTGCAGAAAAACCAGATTTCCAAAGTCCAAAACATCCCGTGGCCTATCCGAAACTCACCCGAACCCTCGGGGTTCCAAACCAAACATGCACACAAGTCTAAAAACATCATACAGACCTGCTCGCGCGATCAAATCGCCAAAATAACACCTAGAACTCTAAATTTAGCACCAATTAAAATGAAATTCTAAAGAACACTTTAAAATTTCTAATTTCTCAACTGGACGTCCGAATCACGTCAAATCAACTCCATTTCTCAACAAATTTCACAGACATGTCTTAAATATCATAATGAACATGTACCGGGCTTCGGAACCAAAATACGGACCCGATACTAACAATGCCAAATATCAATCAATTCTTAAAAACAAATAATTTCCAAACTTTTAATTTTCATCAAAAATTCATAACTCAAGCTAGGGACCTCCAAATTTGATTCCGGGCATACGCCCAGGTCCCATAATTCAATACGGATCTACCGGGACCTCAAAGCATAGATCCAGGCCTGTTTACTAAAAATATTGATCGAAGTCAACTAAAATTAACTTTTAAGGCAAAAATTCTTATTTTCATTAGTTTTCAACATAAAAGCTTTCTGGAAACCTACACGGATTGCGCACGTAAATCGAGGAGGGTAAATGAGATTTTAAAGGCTTAAGAGCACAGATTCGAGTTCTAAAATATAAGATGACCTTTTGGGTCATCATAATAATCAAATGTTGTATATGTAAATGGTACCCTAGTAAAAGTAAAAGGGCTAAGTGTAAACTATGTTATCTAGAAGGATGTATGATATGCATAGAAAAAGAATATAAAATAAAATTAGAAAAGAAAGATAAAGAAATAGGTAATCCAAACTTAGATTCTACATTCAATTTAAGAATAATGACATTAGAAATAAGGATAAATGAATTAGAAAAAAGAATACAAAAATTAGAAAAAGAGAAGAAAATACTAGAAGAAACTAAAGAACAGGATCAAGAAGATCAAGAACTAATGAGTGTAGAAGATCACAGTGTATTAATATGTAATGAAGATAAAAAATTAAGTACGATAAAAATACTTGCACGAATTAAAATAGAAGACTATGAGTTAGAAACAATGGCAATAGTAGATTCTGGATGTACGAGATGTATAATAAATAAAAGAATAGTTCCACAAGAATTAGTTAAAACTTTAGACAAACCAGTCGCAGCAATGCAAGTGGATGGGACACATAATATATAAAAATATTATATAGATAAATCACAAATTAGTTTTGAAAATACATGTTTAGATTTCTATAAGCCTAGTTATAAGTTAGATAAAATATGGGTAAGAGACTTAAATATAAATGCAGACTTTGTATTAGGATTAAGTTTTATACTACAAAATAATGGTAGTTGTTTAATTAGTAGAGATGGTGTAATATTTTTTAAGAATATTTGTGATGACCCAAAATGTTATCTTTAAATTTAATAATTAATTATGTGTTCTAAGACCTCAAAAAGTACTATTTATTATTTTTCGACTTGCGTGTGCAGTCCGTATATATTTCAGAAAAGTTTTCAGGTGAAATGTGGATTAAAAATGGGAATTAGATGTTTAAAACACAACTGAGTTGACTTTGGTCAACATTTTGAGTAAACGGACTCGGATTAGTATTTTGACAGTTTCGGTAGGTCCGTATCATGAATTGGGACTTGGGCGTATGCCCGGAATCAAATTCCGAGGTCCCTAGCCCGAGATATGGAATTTTGATAAGAAAAAAATTTAAAGTGTATGTTCAAATAGTGACCGGATTTTGAATTATGTGCAAATGACCCCGGAATAGAATTTTGATGATTCCAACAGCTCCGTATGGTGATTTTGGACTTAGGAGCGTGATCGAAATTTTATTTGGAAGTCTGTAGTGGAATTAGGCTTGAAATGCCAAAAGTTGAATTTTTGGGAAATTTGACCGAGGAGTTGACTTTTTGATATCGGGGTCGAAATCCGATTCTGAAAATTTTTATAGCTCCGTTATGTCATTTATGACTTGTGTATAAAATTTGAGGTCAATCGGACTTGATTTGATAGGTTCCGGTGTTGTTTGTAGAAATTGAAAGTTTCATAGTTCATTAGGCTTGAATCTATGTGTGATTCGTGATTTTAGCGTTGTTTTATGTGATTTGAGGTTTCAAATAAGTTCGTATGATATTTTAGGACTTGTTGGTGTTTTGGGTTGAGGTCCCGAGGGCCTCGGGTGAGTTTCAGATGGTTAACTGATCAAAAATTTGACTTAAACATCTGTTGCAAAAGCTGCTGCAAATTTTCTTCTACTGTGAAATCGAGCACCCAGAAATCGAGCCGAGGATTGAAGGCAGGCCCGAGATCCATGATCGAAGGTAAGCTCGAAGGCCAGTGATCGAAGGCCACTGATCGAAGGCCCAGGATCGAGGGCTATGACCAAGGCCAGTGATCGAAGGCCATAAAGATCGAAGCCATGATCGATAGCCAGGATTGATGGCTGTGATCGAGCCCCAGGGTTGAGGACCATGATCGGACCCCATGATCGGACTCCCCTTAATTGGACTCCCCATGATCGGACTCCTATGATCGAGGTCCAGGATCGGACCCCATGATCGAGGTCACCCTGGACAGATCTGTAAGTTATAAAATCAGGGGGGCTTCGTCCCATTCGCCATTTTTTAACAACTTGGAGCTTGAGCATAGGCGATATTTGATATATCTTCAAGGAAAAATATTGGGGTAAGTGTTCTTAACTCAATCTTGGTTAGATTACCCGAATCCATCACTGTTTTTAACATTTAATTGGTGATTTAAGTTGGAAAATTTTGAAAACCTTCTTGGATAGATTTGTGGATTTGAGGGTCGAATCGTTATTGGAATTTAGTCATTTTGGTATGGTTAGACTCGTGGTTGAATGGGCGTTCATATTTCGTAACTTTCGCCGGATTCTGAGATGTGGTCCCCACGGGCAAATTTTGAGCTAATTTCGGATTTTATTGAAAACAAATGTAATGTTTTCTTATGAAATTGATTTCTATAATTTTTGTTGACTGTATCGAATTAATTATGACTAGATACGAGTCGATCGGAGTCAGAAAATCGAGGAAAAAGCATAATACTTGATTAAATTGGAGCAAGTCGAGGTAAGTGACTTGTCTAACCTTGTGTGGGGGAAATTTTCCCTAGAATTGATATTAATGTGATTATTGAAATGTGTTAAAAGTCATGTATACAAGGTGACGAGTGTGTACATGGTCCAAATGTGATAGATTATATTTTTAAATTGTGTAGATTATTGTTGCGCATTTATTAAATTATTTTATCTTGTCATATTCTTCATCATTGATTTGTGATATATATTTTAAATTTGTTTGCCTTTTTCCAGCTAATTGTTTTACCTGTTTAATTGAAACTTGGTTTCTTTTATACTGTGCATTATTTGAAGGTTGATTTTCTTTAAATTAAATATTATTAATATGAAGTATTTGACATTTTTAAATTTGATATTGAAGCAACGTATTAAAAATTTGAAATATTATTTTCCTGAATTATTTATTCTTGAATATTTCGTAAGATTTTTTAATGGATTATTCTGGCATGAGCCGTGAGCTCTTTATTATTGAAAAATATTATTGTTGATTTTTTGTGAAAAATTGAAATATTGGGCACTTGAGGTGCAAATTGTGATATATTGTGATATTGATACGCATGCGGTGGTATAATGTCTGGGTATTGAAACGCATGCGGTGAGATAAGGGTGGCTTCATACGCGTGGCTAGTAGGGGTGACTACTAGAAGTTATGCGGTGTGATAAGGGTGGCTAAAACGCGGGATGCTATTTCGGGATAAGATTTTCTTTAAATAAATCGTGAAGGCTCCCGCGGTGATATAAGAAAATGAGATATTGTGAAATTATTTATAATTTGGGACTACGAGGCGGTACCTCGGTAATGCCCTTGTTGATATTGATTTATGGCCATAGTTGCCTTTGATTAATTGTTGTGATTTTCATAAAGTTGAAGGCAATTCTGTTTTGATTCCACGAGATATTATTTGCAATTATTTGGTGTCATTAAATGTGACATATTATTTGATTCATTTCCAATGTCATTTTATTTTACTATATCGATAAATATTTTACCATGCTATTATTATATTCCAGTAGGGCCTCACCTGACCTCGTCACTACTCTACCGAGGTTAGGCTTGACACTTACTGGGTATCGCTGTGGTGTACTCATACTACGCTTCTGCACATCTTTTGTGCAGATTCCAGGTACATTTTACCAGCCTAGACGTCAGTGAGTTACCTGCGCACGGAGACTTCGAGGTATATCTGCCAGCGTCCGCAGACTCCGGAGTCCCCTTCTATCATTTTATGTTGCTTCCTTATATTTTATTTAGACCTTGACATATAGAGACATTGAGAATAAATTCTTAGAAGCTTGTGATTTATTTTTACTGGGTTTTGGGAGTTGAAATTGTTTGAATTGTAGTTTATTTATTTCAGATATTTATTATTATTCCGCATTGATAGGCTTACCTAGTCTTAGAGACTAAGTGCCATCATAACATCCTACGGAGGGAATTTGGGATCACGACCAGTGTCACAGCCAGTGTCACGACCCCAAATTCCCTCCGTAGGATGTCGTGATGGCACCTAGTCTCTATGACTAGGTAAGCCTATCAATGCAGAATAATAATAAATATCTGAAATAATTAAACTACAATTCAAACAATTTCAACTCCCAAAACCCGGTAGAAATAAGTCACAAGCTTCTAAGAATTTATCCTCGATGTCTCTATATAACAGAGTCTAAAGAAAATAAGGAAGAAACATAACAAGAATAGAAGGGGACTCTGGAGTCTGCGGGCGTTGGCAGATATACCTCGAAGTCTCCTCGTACAGCTAGTTTACTGATGCGTGGTCTGATAAGATGTACCTGGATCTGCACAAAAAAATGTGCCGAAGAGTAGTATGAGTACACCACAGCGGTACCCAGTAAGTGCCAAGCCTAACCTCGATAGAGTAGTGACGATGTCAGGTCAGGCCCTACTGGAGAATAAATAATTGCATGGTAAAATGTTTAAACAATATTATAAGATAAAATGACAATAAAAATGAATCAAGTAGTATGTCACATTTAATTATATCAAATAATGGCAAATAAATACCTCGTGGAAACAAAACAGAATTCTTTTCAACTTTAAGAAAATCACACAATAATTAAAGGCAACTGCGGCCATAAATCAATATCAACAAGGGCACTCCTGGGTACCGCCTCGTAGTCCCAAATCATAATCAAATTCACAATATCTCATTTCCTTATCTCACCGGGGGAGCCTTCACAATTTATTTGAAAGAAAATATTTTTCTCGAAATAGCATCCCGCGTTTTAGCCATCCTTATCACACCGCATGACTTCTAGTAGTTCCCCCTACTAGCCACACGTATCAAGCCACCCTTATCTCACCGCATGCGTTTCAATATCCGGACCTTATTCCACCGCATGCGTATCAATATCACAATATATCACAATTTGCACCTCAATTGCTCAAATATTTTAATATCACAATATATCATAATTTGCACCTCAATTGCTCAAATATTTTAACTTGCCAAAATAATTCAACAATATTTTTCCACAATAAAGAGCTCACGGCTCATGCCAAAATAAATCATCAATAATATTTTTCTACAATAAAGAGCTCACGGCTCATGTCAAAATAATTCAATAATAATATTTTTTTCACAATAAAGAGCTCACAGCTCATATCAAAATAATTTAACAATAATATTTTTCCACAATAAATAGCTCACTGCTCCATCACAATGAGTACAAAAATCTTACAAAAATATTCAGGAGTAAATAATTCAGGAAAATAATATTTCAAAATCTTTAATACGTTGCTTTAATATCAAGTTTAAAAATGTCAAATACTTCATATTAATAATATTTAATTTAAAGAAAATCAATCTTCAAATAATGCACAGAATAAAAGAAACCAACTTCCAACTAAACAAATAAAACAATTAGCAGGAAAAGGTCAAGCAAATTTAAAATATAAACATTAAATCAATAATGAAGAATATAACAAAATGAAATAATTTAATTAATGCGCAACAGTAATCTACACAATTTAAAATATAATCATTCACATTTAACCCGTGTACACACTCGTCACCTCCTGTACACAACTTTCCACACATTACAATTATCAATCCTAGGAGGAATTTCCCCCACACAAGGTTAGACATGTCACTTACCTCGACTTGCTCCAATTTAACCAAGTATTATACTTTTTTCTCGATTTTCTGACTGCGATCGACTCATATCTAGTCATAATTAATTCGATACAGTCAACAAAAATTATAGTAATCAATTTTATAAGAAAATATTACATTTTCAATAAAATCCGAAATTAGCTCAAAATTTGCCAGTGGGGCCCACATCTCAGAATCCAGCGAAACTTACCAAATCTTACAACTCATTCAATTACGAGTCCACCTGTACCAATTTTATCAAATTCCGATAACAACTCGACCTCCAAATCTTAAATTTTCGTTTTTGGAAGATTTTGCAAAAATCTTGATTTTTCTTCCATAAATTCACGGATTCATGATGTAAATGAGTATGGAATCATAAATATAAACAATATAGGATAAGGAACACTTATCCCAATATTTTTCCGTGAAAATCGCCCAAGAACCGTGCTCCAAAAATCCAAAATGAAATGAAGGAAATGTCCATTTTTGGTCCTTAAGTTTCTGCCCATCCGTCACTAAAAGTCCATTTTCCGTCACTAAAAGTCCACCAGAAACTGCTCTACCAGCCTTCCTTCAATCAATCATAACTTTATGTACAAATGTCCAAATGATGAATGGTTTATCTTTCTGGAAATTAGAATCAAACTACAACTCTCATGTTTTGCAAATTTTCCGATTCCTTATGAATTGCGAGATATAAGCTTCCAAAGTCGGCTCCACGCATCAGAATTTCTGGCGAAACTGCTCTACTAACCTTCATTCAATCCATCATAACTTTCTGTACAAATGTCCAAATAATGAATGATTTAACTTTCTGAATACTAGAATCAAACGACTACAACATTTATGTTTTGACAATTTTTCGATTCCTTATGAATTACGAGATATAAGCTTCCAAAGTTGGCTCCACGCACCAGAAATTTCTGCAAATTTCTGGCGAAATTTCTGCAAATTTCCAGCAACCCTCTTTGTCCGAAATCCATTCCGTTTACCTTCCGAAATCCACCCGAGACCCTTGGGACCTTAACCAATTATTCCAACATGTCCCAAAATACAATACGAACTTAGTCGAGGCTTCAAACCATATCAAACAACATCAAAACGACGAATCACACCTCAAATCAAAATCTATGAACTTTGAACTTTCAAATTCTATATCTTGTGCCGAAACACATCAAATCAATTCGGAATGACTTCAAATTTTGCACACAAGTCATAAATGACATAACAGACCTATTCCAATTTCCAGAATCGGATTCCGACCTCGATATCAAAGAGTCAACCCCCCGGTCAAACTTCCCAAAAATTTATTTTTTGGTATTTCAAGCCTAATTCCACTACGGACTTCCAAATAAAATTCCGATCATGCTCCTAAGTCCAAAATCACCATACGGAGCTGTTGGAATCATCAAAATTCTATTCCGGGGTTGTTTTCACATAATTTAACATCCGGTCACTATTTGAACTTAAACTTTTAATTTTTCATCAAAATTCCATATCTCGGTCTAGGGACCTCGGAATTTGATTCCGGGCATACGCCTAAGTCCCAATCACGATACGGACCTACCAAAACTATCAAAACACTGATCCGAGTCCGTTTGCTCAAAATATTGATCAAAGTCAACTCAGTTGAGTTTTAAAGCTCTAATTCACATTTTAATTCATTTTTCACCTGAAAACTTTCCGAAAAATTTTACGGACTGCACACGCAAGTCGAGGAATGATAAATAGTGCTTTTCGAGGTCTTTGAATACAAAATTAATTATTAAATTTAAAGATGACATTTTGGGTCATCACATTCTCCACCTCTAAAACAAACGTTCGTCCTCGAACGGAGTTAGAAAAAGTACCTAAGCTGGTGAATAAGTGTGGATAACAGCTGCACATATCATGCTCAGTCTCCCAAGTCGCCTCCTCGACCGGATGACCCCTCCACTGAACCTTCACGGAAGCAATGTTCTTTGACCTCAGCTTTCGAACATGCCTAATCAAAATAGCCATTGGTTCCTCAACATAAGATAGATCCTTGTCTAACTGAACCAAACTGAAGTCTACCATATGAGACGGATCGCCGTGATATTTACGAAGCATGAAAACATGGAATACCAGATGATCGGCAAAGAGACTGGGTGGTAGTGCAAGTTTGTAAGCCACCTCTCCAACTCTCTCAAGAATCTCAAAAGGCCCAATATACCTAGGGCTCAAATTGCCCTTCTTCCCGAACCTCATCACACCCTTCATAGGCGAAACCCGGAGCAATACCCGCTCACCAACCATGAATGCAACATCACGAACCTTCCAATTCGCATAACTCTTCTGTCTAGATTGGGCTGTACAAAGTCAATCCTGAATCAACTTAACCTTTTCCAAGGCATCCTGAACCAATACTGTACCCAATAGACTAGCCTCTCCCGGTTCGATCCCAAACCACTGGGGACCGGCACCGCCTACCATACAAGGCCTTATACGGAGCAATCTGAATACTTGACTGGCAACTGTTGTTGTAAGAAAACTACGCAAGTGGTAAGAACTGATCCCAAGCACCCCCAAAATCTATCACACACGCACGAAGCATATCCTCCAGTATCTGAATAGTGCGTTCGGACTGCCCGTCCGTCTGAGGGTGAAATGTTGTACTCAACTCTACCTGAGTACCCAACTCACATTGTACTGCCCTCCAGAACCATGATGTAAACTGTGTACCCCGATCGGAGATGATATATACTGGTACGCCGTGAAATCTGACAATCTCGCGAATATTGATTCGAGCCAACTGTTCGGAAGAGTAGGTAGTCATCATAGGATTGCAATGACCAGACTTGGTCAATCTATCCACAATCACCCAAGCTTCATTGAACTTTCTCTGAGTCCGTGGGAGCCCAACAACGAAATCCATAGTGATCCTCTCCCATTTCCATTCTGGAATCTCTAACTTTTGAAGCAATCCACTCGGTCGTTGATGCTCATATTTCACTTGTTGACAATTTAGACACTGAGCTACATACTCCACTATGTCTTTCTTCATCTTCCTCCACCAATAATGTTGCCTCAAGTCCTGCTACATCTTCGCAGCACCCGGATGTATGGATTACCGCGAACTGTGAGCCTCCTGGAGAATTAATTCACAAAAACCATCTACATTAGGCACACATAGCCTGCCCTACATCCGTAATACACCGTCATCTCCAATTGCGACTTCTTTGGCATCACCGTGCTGAACTGTATCCTTAAGGACAAGAAAATGGGGGTCATCATACTGACGCTCCCTGATACGATCATAAAGAGAAGACTGAGAAACCACACAAGCCAAAACTCGACTCGGCTCGGAAACATCCAATCTGACAAACTGGTTGGCCAAGGCCTGAATATCCAAGGCCAAAGGCCTCTCTGCTACCGGTAAATATGCTAAGCTGCCCAAACTCTCTGCCTTACGACTCAAGGCATCAGCCACTACATTGGCCTTCCCAGGATGATAGAGAATGGTGATATCATAATCCTTAAGCAACTCCAACCATCTCCGCTGCCGCAAATTAAAATCCTTCTGTTTAAACAGATGTTGTAGACTTCGGTGATCGGTGTAGACCTCACAATGGACACCGTACAAATAATGACGCCAAATTCTTCAAGGCACAAACAATAGCTGCTAACTCAAGGCCGTGGACCGAATTTTTTTATTTTTATTTTTTTTCTCATGTACCTTTAACTGTCTGGACACGTAGGCAATCACCCTACCGTCTTGCATCAACATCGTGCCGAGACCAATACGCGACGCGTCACAATACACAGTATAAGACCTTGAACATGTAAGTAATACCAATGCTTGTGTCGGAGTCAAAGTGATCTTGAGCTTCTGAAAGCTTAACTCACACTCGTATGACCCTGTAAATGGGGCACCCTCTTGGATCAATTTGGTCTTAATAGTTGTTCATAATCAATTACAGAATCGTCATTTAACCTTATGTTAACAAAAATCTCGTTGCAAACCTTCACAATACTGATAACTAGATGCGAGGCATGAAGACTTCATAATTATTTACCCGAATTAACGAGTCACATTTAACGCCTCCTAGGTGGGCACCTACCTCGTAGGTTAAAAATTAATAATTACAACACGAATTTGACAACTATGCACAGAGAATTTCATATAAGAATTTTCAAATAAGCCTAACAGGCATAACTCCCTATTAGTACTACAGTACAAATTTAATTTCAGAAGGGAGAACTTAAACACAAGAAGTTTCCTCACAAGGATCTCGTCCTTATATAACTTCCACCGCAGTTCGTAGCCCGGTTTAAACATATCAATTTATATAAAAATATGAGGATCTCGTCCTCAGTTCTGAATCACAAGTAATATGCACATCGTGCCAATTGAAAATTTCCATTTTCTCCTTTTAAATAATTTCTGTTACACCAAATCATAACACATAATGAACCCCATACCGGTAGGGCATATAATTCACTATTTGCAATTAATTATTCGGAATTTACATCAAAATTTACCGAAATGAGCAATAGAAAGCCACATTTAGCCTCGCAACTCTTATTAGTGACCAACACGAAATAATAGGCATAGTTATCTCCATAAAATCTCCCAACAGGGGTAAACACATAAGTAGATTATAGAATTATGAAGCTCACTCATAAGTGGAGCACAATAGGAGGACTCGTTTCGATATTGAGAACCGAATCAAGTTAAGAAAAGTATTCCTTTATATTAAATCGAGGTCGTACCTGTAACGACACCATCTGATGTAGCGACCTCCGCCATACCATAAAACAAATATATCAACGGCTGGGTCTCCACCTCTAGGACGCCTTATACCCGTCTGTCCTCCACCCCTAACTGGTCGTGTGGCTGGTGTAGTAACTACAATGGGGCACGTAGCCTGAGTGCTTTGATGAAATAAGTCTCTCCCAAGGTTTTGACAATTTTTCTCATGATGTGCCTAGTATCACCGTATTCATAACAACCCCTTTGCAGGTTAGGCTGCTCATATAGAGTCTGTGCCAGATAATTGGAATAACCATTATAGGAACTCACGTCGGTGGTGCATTAAAAGAACTTACTGGAACACCCCGAGTAATCCGATGTGTGGACTGGGCTGGCCGACTGCCCGAGCCCCCTCTATAATGATTTATACTTGCAGAGTAGAATCCACTGAATCCCCCAGAAACCTCGAGACGTTTTGGTCTCCTTAGTTTCCTTTTTTCCTCACCCCGAACACATTCTTATATCTTGGAAATTTGTACAACTAGCAGAAATGAAGTATCAGCTTGTAGCTCCCAAGTCATACAAAATTTTATGATCATAATTGAGTCCTTTAATGAGTTTGTGGACTCGCCCTCTAGCTATAGAAAGCAAAGTAGGAGTATGACGGCTAACTTATTGAACTTGATGGCATATTCTGACACCGTCAATGGTGACCTAATGCAACCATTCAAACCCTATGCGCCACGCATTACAAAGAGTCCGGGAAACAAACTCTTTTGAAAGCGTTTCTGAGAACTGAGCCAAGTGGGCGGTGTTGCATTGGCTGGTCTGCCCTCTTCATAGGCTTGCCATAAACACCGGTGGAGAATTATCTCTCCCTAGGCAAATTTCTTCTTTTGTTATGCTGACTCAACACTGTTGAGTTGACCCATTTCTTAACATACTCTTCGATTCTTCCTTGGGGTAACCCTTACCCCTATTTATACACAACGATCACAAAAGTAGAGCTACATACAGACAAATCTTGGCACGAACCACATAGTCCAGAATCTCGTCAATAACTGCACTTCCTCCAAAGCACCCCAAAATCCGCAACCGTGACGTCCACGCTGAGTAGACCTTCTGTAAATTTAGAGTTGTTTCTATAAATCCTTTGGTACTGAAGAATATGATTATTAAGGAGGCGGACATACCGTAAGTCCCAATCTTATCCTCTACAAAATCTCAGGTCTTAAACATGTGTAAATTTTAGGGAACCTTTCAGTACCACATATATACATTTCAGGCCAAAATTGATATAATACATGACCCCGCAATCCACCCATTGGTAGTGGACTCCCCCCACTCGGTGCGAAGTCATAAGTCACAACGTCCGATGATCCACAATAATAACCTTCACAGCTTGTATAAATCAACCAGATGCCAACGTCCGTTGCACCCCCACATGATTCACTAGGTGATCTCTCAATACGCCCGCATCTTTAGTCGGAACCACACGTTGAGGCAATGTTTGAGCATCTCTGGCTCCTTCATAGTCCATCTACGGCATCAAGAACCGTCAACGCACAACTGATACCGAGTGCGTAATGTCATACACGAGTGGATACAAAGGAATATAAGATATATATTTCAAGCTAAATCAATGCCGCACGATAAGGAGTCAAAGAAGTGAATATTTCCTTACAGTTCCATAGCCTCTCGAAGATAAGTACAGACGTCTCCGTACCGATCTGCAAGACTCTACTAAACCTACTTGTGACTCATGACACCTATGAACCTAGTGCTCTGATACCAACTTGTCACGACCCCAAATTCCCTCCGTAGGATGCCGTGATAACACCTAGTCTCTAAGACTAGGTAAGCCTATCAATGCGGAATAATAATAAATATCTGAAGTAATTAAACTACAATTCAAACAATTTCAACTACCAAAACCCGGTCGAAATAAGTCACAAGCTTCTAATAATTTATCCTCGATGTCTCTATATAACAGAGTCTAAAGAAAATAAGGAAGCAACATAACAAGAATAGAAGGGGTCTCCGGATGTCACGACCCCAAATTCCCTTCGTAGGATGTCGTGATGGCACCTAGTCTCTAAAACTAGGTAAGCCTATCAATGCGGAATAATAAATATCTGAAATAAATAAACTACAATTCAAACAATTTCAACTCCCAAAACCCGGTAGAAATAAGTCACAAGCTTCTAAGAATTTATTCTCAATGTCTCTATATATCAAGGTCTAAATAAAATATAAGGAAGCAACATAAAATGATAGAAGGGGACTCCGAAGTCTGCGGACACTGGCAGATATACCTCGAAGTCTCCGTGCGCAGGTAACTCACTGATGTCTAGGCTGGTAAAATGTACCTGAATCTGCACAAAAAAGATGTGCAGAAGCGTAGTATGAGTACACCACAGCGGTACCCAGTAAGTGCCAAGCCTAACCTCGGTAGAGTAGTGACGAGGTCAGGTGAGGCCCTACTGGAATATAATAATAGCATGGTAAAATGTTTATCGATATAGTAAAATAAAATAATATTGGAAATGAATCAAATAGTATGTCACATTTAATGACACCAAATAATTGCAAATAATATCTCGTGGAATCAAAACAGAATTGCCTTCAACTTTATGAAAATCACAACAATTAATTGAAAGCAACTATGGCCATAAATCAATATCAACAAGGGCACTACCGAGGTACCGCTTCGTAGTCCCAAGTTATAAATAATTTCACAATATCTCATTTTCTTATATCACCGCGGGAGCCTTCACAATTTATTTAAAGAAAATATTTTTTCCCGAAATAGCATCCCGCATTTTAGCCACCCTTATCACACCACATGAATTCTAGTAGTCACCCCTACTAGCCACGCGTATCAAGCCACCCTTATCTCACCGCATGCGTTTCAACACTCGGACCTTATACCACCGCGTGCGTATCAATATCACAATATATCACAATTTGCACCTCAAGTGCCCAATATTTCAATTTTTCCACAAAAAAATCAACAACAATAGTTTTCACTAATAAAGAGCTCACGGCTCATGCCTGAATAATCCAAAAAAAATAATCTTACGAAAATATTCAAGAATAAATAATTCAAAAAAATAATATTTCAAATTTTTAATACGTTACTTCAATATCAAATTTAAAAATGTCAAACACTTCATATTAATAATATTTAATTTAAAAAAAATCAACCTTCATTTAATGCACAGTATAAAAGAAACCGAGTTTCAATTAAACAAAAAAAAAACAATTAGCAGGAAAAGGTCAAGCAAATTAAAATAATATAAACATTAAATCAATAATGAAGAATATAACAAAATAAAATAATTTAATTAATGCGCAACAATGATCTACACAATTTAAAACATAATCTTTCACATTTAGCCCGTGTACACACTCGTCACCTCGTGTACACGACTTTCCACACATTACAATTATCAATCCTAGGGGAATTTCCCCACACAAAGTTAGACAAGTCACTTACCTCGATTTGCTCTAATTTAACCAAGTATTATGCTTTTTTCTCGATTTTCTGACTCCGATCGATTCGTATCTAGTCATAATTAATTCGATACAGTCAACAAAAATTATAGTAATCAATTTCATAAGAAAATATTATATTTTAATAAAATCCGAAACTGGCTCAAAATTTGCCCTTGGGGCCCACATCTCGAAATCCGGCGAAACTTACAAAATCCGACAACCCATTCAATTACGAGTCCACCCATACCAATTTTACCAAATTATGATAACAACTCGACCTTCAAATCTTAAATTTTTGTTTTTGGAAGATTTTGCAAAAATCTTGATTTTTCTTCCATAAATTCACGGATTCATGATGTAAATGAGTATGGAATCATGAAATATAATCAATATAGGATAATGAACACTTACCCCAATGTTTTCCCGTGAAAATCGCCCAAAAATCGCCCAAGTGCTCCAAAAATCCAAAACGAAATGAATGAAATGACCATTTTTGGTCCTTAAGTTTCTGCCAATCCGTCACTAAGATAGATTCTTGTCCAACTGAACCGAACTGAAGTCTAACACATGAGACGGATCGCCGTGATATTTCCAAAGCATGGAAACATGGAATACCGGATGGCTGGCAAAGAGACTAGGTGGTAGTGCAAGTTTGTAAGCCACCTCTCCAACTCTCTCAAGAATCTCAAAAGGCCCAATATACCTAGGGCTCAAATTGCCCTTCTTCCCGAACCTCATCACACCCTTCATAGGCAAAACCCGGAGCAATACCCGCTCACCAACCATGAATGCAACATCACGAACCTTCCGATTTGCATAACTCTTCTGTCTAGATTGGGCTGTACGAAGTCAATCCGGAATCAACTTAACCTTTTCCAAGGCATCCTGAACCAAGTCTGTACCCAATAGCCTAGCCTCGCCCGGTTCGAACCAACCCACTGGGGACTGGCACCACCTACCATACAAGGACTCATACGGAGCCATCTGAATGCTTAACTGACAACTGTTGTTGTAAGCAAACTACGCAAGTGGTAAGAATTGATCCCAAGCACCCCCAAAATCTATCATACACTCACGAAGCATATCCTCTAGTATCTGAATAGTGCGTTCGGACTGCCCGTCCGTATGAGGGTGAAATGTTGTACTCAACTCTACCCGAGTACCCAACTCACGTTATAGTGCCCTCCAGAACCGTGATGTAAATTGCGTACCCCGGTCAGAGATGATAGATACCGGTATGCAGTGAAATTTGACAATCTCGTGAATATAGATTCGAGCCAACTGCTCGGAAGAGTAGGTAGTCATCATAGGATTGCAATGAGATGACTTGGTCAATCTATCCACAATCACCCAAGCTGCATTGAACTTCCTCTGAGTCTGTGAGAGCCCAGCAACGAAATGCATAGTGATCCTCTCCCATTTCCATTCTGGAATCAATAACTTCTGAAGCAATCCACTCGGTCGTTGATGCTCATATTTCACTTGTTGACAATTTAGACACCGAGCTACATACTCCACTATGTCTTTCTTCCTCTTCCTCCACCAATAAAGTTGCCTCAAGTCCTGCTACATCTTCGCAGCACCCGGATATATGGAGTACCGCGAACTGTGAGCCTCATGGAGAATCAATTCACGAAAACCATCTACATTACGCACACATAGCCTGCCCTGCATCTGTAATACATCATCATCTCCAATTGCGACTTCTTTGGCATCACCGTGCTGAACTGTATCCTTAAGTACAAGAAAATGAGGGTCATCATACTGACGCTCCCTGATATGATCATAAAGAGAAGACTGAGAAACCACACAAGCCAAAACTCGACTCGGTTCAGAAACATCCAATCTGACAAACTGGTTGGCCAAGGCATGAATATCCAAGGCCAAAGGCCTCTCTGCTACAGGTAAATATACTAAGCTGCCCAAACTCTCTGCCTTATGACTCAAGGCATCGGCCACTACATTGGCCTTCCCAAGATGATAGAGAATGGTGATATCATAATCCTTAAGCAACTCCAATCATCTCCGCTGCCGCAAATTAAGATCCTTTTGTTTAAACAGATGTTGTAGACTTCGGTGATCGATGTAGACCTTACAATGGACACCGTACAAATAATGCTGCCAAATTCTTCAAGGCACGAACAATAGCTGCTAACTCAAGGTCGTGGATCGAAATTTAGTTTTTTTTAATTTTTTTTTCTCATGTACCTTTAACTGTCTGGACGCGTAGGCAATCACCCTACCATTTTGCATCAACATCGCGCCGAGACCAATACGCGACGCATCACAATACACAGTATAAGACCTTAAACATGTAAGTAATACCAACGCTTGTGTCGGAGTCAAAGTGATCTTGAGCTTCTAAAAGCTTAACTCACACTCGTCTGACCCTGTAAATGGGGCACCCTCTTGGATTAATTTGGTCTTAATAGTTGTTCATAATCAATTACAGAATCGTCATTTAACCTCATGTTAACAAAAATCTGGTTGCAAACCTTCACAATACTGATAACTAGATGCGAGGCATGAAGACTTCATAATTATTTACCCGAATTAAAGAGTCACATTTAACGCCACCTAGGCGGGTACCTACCTCGTAGGTTAAAAATTAATAATTACAACACGAATTTGACAACTATGCACAGAGAATTTCATATAAGAATTTTCAAATAAGCCTAACAGGCATGACTCCCTATTAGCACTATAGTACAAATTTAATTTCACAAGGGAGAACTTAAACACAAGAATTTTCCTCACAAGGATCTCGTCCTTATATAACTTCCACCGCAGCTCGTAGCCCGGTTTAAACATATCAATTTATATAAAAATGTGAGGATCTCGTCCTCAGTTCTGAATCACAAGTAATATGCACATCGTGCCAATTGAAAATTTCCATTTTCTCCTTTGAAATAATTTTGGTTACCCCAAATCACAACATATAATGAACCCCACACCGGTAGGGCATATAATTCATAATTTGCAATTTATTATTCGGAATTTACATCAAAATTTACAGAAATGAGTAATAGAAAGCCACATTTAGCCTCGCAGCTCTTATTATTGACCAACACGAAATGATAGGCGTAGTTATCTCCATAAAATCTCCCAACAGGGGTAAACACATAAGTAGATTATAGAATTATGAAGCTCACTCATAAGTGTAGCACAATAGGAAGACTCGTTCCAATATTGAGAACCGAATCAACTTAAGGAAATTATTCCTTTATATTAAATCGAGGTCGTACCTGTAACGACACCATCTGATGTAGCGACCTTCGCCATACCGTAAAACAAATATATCAACGGCTGGGTCTCTACCTCTAGGACGCCTTTTACCCGTCTGTCCTCCACCCCTAACTGGTCGTGTGGGTGGTGTAGTAACTGCAATGGGGCACGTAGCCTGAGTTCTTTGATGAAATAAGTCTCTCCTAAGTTTTTGACAATTTTTCTCATGATGTGCCTAGTATCACCGTATTCATAACAACCCTTTTGCGTGTTAGGCTGCTCATATTGAGTCTGTGCCAGATAACTGGAATAACCATTGTAGGAACTCATGTCGGTGGTGCATTAAAAGAACTTACTGGAGCACCCCGAGTAATCCGATGTGCGGACTGGGCTGGCCGACTGCCAAAGCCCCCTCCATAATGATTTATACTTGCAGAGTAGAATCCACTGAATCCCCCAGAACCTTGAGACGTCTTGGTCTCCTTAGTTTCCTTTTTTTTTCCTCACCCCGAACACATTCTAATATCTTGGCAATTTGTACAACTAGCAGAAATGGAGTTTCAGCTTGTAGCTCCTGAGTCGTACAAAATTTTACGATCATAATTGAGTCCTTTAATGAGTCTATGGACTCGCCCTCTGGCTGTAGGAAGCAAAGTAGGAGTATGACGGGCTAACTTATTGAACTTGATGGCATATTCTGACATCGTCAATGGTGACATGACGCAACCGTTCAAACCCTATGCGCCACGCATTTACGGAGAGTCCAGAAAACAAACTCTTTCAAAAGCATTTCTGAGAACTGAGCCAAGTGGGCGGTGTTGCATTGGATGGTTTGCTCTCTTCATAGGCTTGCCACGAACACCGGTGGAGAATTATCTCTCCCAAGGCGAATTTCTTCTTTTGTTATACTGACTCTACACTGTTGAGCTGACCAATTTCTTAACATACTCTTCGACTCTTCTTTGGGGTAACCCTTACCCCTATTTATACACAACGATCACAAAAGTAGAGCTCTATACAGACAAATCTTGTCACGAACCACATAGTCCAGACTCTCGTCAACAAGTGTACTTACTCCGAAGCACCCCAAAATCCGCAACAGTAACGTCCATGCTGAGTAGACCTTCTACAAATTTAGAGTTGTTTCTATAACTCCTTTGGTATTTAAGCATAGGATTATTAAGGAGGCGGACATACTGCAAGTCCCAACCTTATCCTCTACAAAATCTCAGGTCTTAAACATGTGTAAATTTTAGGGAACCTTTCAGTACCACATATATACATTTCAGGCCAAAACTGAAATAATACATGACCCCGCAATCCACCCATTGGTAGTGGACTCCCCCTACTCGGCACGAAGTCATAGGTCACAATGTCCGATGATCCACAATAATAACCTTCACAGCTTGTATAAATCAACCAGACGCCAACGTCCATTGCACCCCCACATGATTCACTAGGTGATCTCTCAACACGCCCGCATCTTCAGTCAGAACCGCACGTTGAGGCAATGTTTGAGCATCTCTGGCTCCCTCATAGTCCATCTACGGCATCACGAACCGTCGATGCACAACTAATACCGAGTGCGCAATGTCATACATGAGTGGATACAAAGGAATATAAGATATATGTTTCAAGCTAAATCAATGCAGCACGATAAGGAGTCAAAGAAGTGAATATTTCCTAACAGTTCCATAGCCTCTCGAAGATAAGTACAGACGTCTCCGTACCGATCTGCAAGACTCTACTAAACCTGCTTGTGACTCATGACACCTATGAACCTAGTGCTCTGATACCAACTTGTCATGACCACAAATTCCCTCCGTAGGATGTCGTGATGATACCTAGTCTCTAAGACTAGGTAAGCCTATCAATGCAGAATAATAATAAATATCTGAAGTAAATAAACTATAATTCAAACAATTTCAACTCCCAAAACCCGGTAGAAATAAGTCACAAGCTTCTAATAATTTATTCTCAATGTCTCTATATGTCAAGGTCTAAATAAAATATAAGGAAGCAACCTAAAATGATAGAAGGGGACTCCGGAGTCTGCGGACGCTGGCAGATATACCTCGAAGTCTCCATGCGCAGGTAACTCACTGACGTCTAGGCTGGTAAAAATGTACCTGGATCTGCACAAAAAGATGTGCAGAAGCGTAGTATGAGTACACCACAGCGGTACCCAGTAAGTGCCAAGCCTAACCTCGGTAGAGTAGTGACGAGATCAGGTGAGGCCCTACTGGAATATAATAATGACATGGTAAAATGTTTATCAATGTAGTAAAATAAAATGGCATTGGAAATGAATCAAATAGTATGTCACATTTAATGACACCAAATAATTGCAAATAATATCTCGTGGAATCAAAACAGAATTTCCTTCAACTTTATGAAAATCACAATAATTAATCGAAAGCAACTATGGCCACAAATCAATATCAACAAGGGCACTATCGAGGTACCGCCTTGTAGTCCCATGTTATAAATAATTTTACAATATCTCATTTTCTTATATCACCGCGGGAGCCTTCACAATTTATTTAAAGAAAATATTTTTTCCCAAAATAGCATCCCGCGTTTTTGCCACCCTTATCATACCGCATGACTTCTAGTAGTCACCCCTACTAGCCACGCGTATCAAGCCACCCTTATCTCACCGCATGCGTTTCAACACACAGACCTTATACCACCGCATGCGTATCAATTTTACAATATATTACAATTTGCACCTCAAGTGCCCAATATTTCAATTTTTCCACAAAACAATCAACAACAATAGTTTTCAATAATAAAGAGCTCACGGCTCATGTCAGAATAATCCAAAAACACAATCTTACGAAAATATTCAAGAATAAATAATTCAGGAAAATAATATTTTAAAATTTTAATACGTTACTTCAATATCAAATTTAAAAATGTCAAATACTTCATATTAATAATATTTAATTTAAAGAAAATCAACCTTCAAATAATGCATAGTATAAAATAAACCAAGTTTCAATTAAACAAAAAAAAAACAATTAGCAGGAAAAGGTCAAGCAAATAAAAAAAATATAAATATTAAATTAATAATGAAGAATATAACAAAATAAAATAATTTAATTAATGCGCAACAATGATCTACACAATTTAAAACATAATCTTTCACATTTAGCCCGTGTACACACTCGTCACCTCGTATACACGACTTTTCACACATTACAATTATCAATCCTAGGGGAATTTCCCCACACAAAGTTAGACAAGTCACTTACCTCGACTTGCTCCAATTTAACCAAGTATTATGCTTTTTTCTCGATTTTCCGACTCCGATCGACTCGTATCTAGTCATAATTAATTCGATACAGTCAACAAAAATTATAGTAATCAATTTCATAAGAAAATATTATATTTTCAATAAAATCCGAAATTAGCTCAAAATTTGCCCGTGAGGCCCACATCTCGGAATCCGGCGAAACTTATAAAATCCGATAACCCATTCAATTATGAGTCCACCCATACCAATTTTACCAAATTCCGATAACAACTCGACCTCCAAATCTTAAATTTTTGTTTTTGGAAGATTTTGCAAAAATCTTGATTTTTCTTCTATAAATTCACGGATTCATGATGTAAATGAGTATGGAATCATGAAATATAATCAATATAGGATTAGGAACACTTACCCCAATGTTTTCCCGTGAAAATCGCCCAAAAATCGCCCAAGTGCTCCAAAAATCAAAAACGAAATGAATGAAATGACCATTTTTGGTCCTTAAGTTTCTGCCAATCCGTCACTAAAAGTCCACCAGAAACTGCTCTACTAGCCATCCTTCAATCAATCATAACTTTATGTACAAATGTCCAAATGATAAATGGTGTAACTTTCTGAAAACCAGAATCAAACGACTACAACTTTCATGTATTGAAAAGTTTCTGATTCCTTATAAATTTCGAGATATAAGCTTCCAAAGTCGGCTCTACACATCAGAAATTTCTGGCGAACTTTCTGGCAAAACTGCTCTACCAGCCTTCATTCAATCCATCATAACCTTTTGTACAAATGTCCAAATAATGAATGGTTTAATTTTATGGACACTAGAATCAAAGGGCTACAACTTTTATGTTTTGAAAATTTTCTGATTCCTTATAGATTGCGCGATATAAGCTTCCAAATTTGGCTCCACGGGCGAAATGTCTGCAACACAAATTTCCAGCAGCCTTCTTTGTCCGAAATCCATTCCGTTTACCTTACGAAATCCACCTGAGACCCTCGGGACCTTAACCAATTATATCAACATGTCCCAAAATACAATACTAACTTAGTCGAGGCTTCAAACCACATCAAATAACATCCTTAAGTTTCTGCCCATCCGTCACTAAAAGTCTATTTTTCGTCACTAAAAGTCCACCAGAAACTGCTCTACCAGCCTTCTTTCAATCAATCATAACTTTATGTACAAATGTCCAAATGATGAATGGTTTATCTTTCTGGAAATTAGAATCAAACTACAACTCTCATGTTTTGCAAATTTTCCGATTCCTTATGAATTGCGAGATATAAGCTTCCAAAGTCGGCTCCACGCATCAGAATTTCTGGCGAAACTGCTCTACTAACCTTCATTCAATCCATCATAACTTTCTGTACAAATGTCCAAATAATGAATGATTTAACTTTCTGAATACTAGAATCAAACGACTACAATATTTATGTTTTGACAATTTTCCGATTCCTTATGAATTACGAGATATAAGCTTCCAAAGTTGGCTCCATGCACCAGAAATTTCTGCAAATTTCTGGCGAAATTTCTGCAAATTTCCAGCAACCCTCTTTGTCCGAAATCCATTCCGTTTACCTTCCGAAATCCACCCGAGACCCTCGGGACCTTAACCAATTATTCCAACATGTCCCAAAATACAATACGAACTTAGTCGAGGCTTCAAACCATATCAAACAACATCAAAACGACGAATCACACCTCAAATCAAAATCTATGAACTTGGAACTTTCAAATTCTATATCTTGTGCCGAAACACATCAAATCAATTCGGAATGACTTCAAATTTTGCACACAAGTCATAAATGACATAACAGACCTATTCCAATTTCCAGAATCGGATTCCAACCTCGATATCAAAAAGTCAACCCCCCGGTCAAACTTCCCAAAAATTTATTTTTTGGCATTTCAAGCCTAATTCCACTACGGACTTCCAAATAAAATTCCGATCATGCTCCTAAGTCCAAAATCACCATACGGAGCTGTTGAAATCATCAAAATTCTATTCCGGGGTCGTTTGCACATAATTTGACATCTGGTCACTATTTGAACTTAAACTTTTAATTTTTTATCAAAATTCCATATCTCGGGCTAAGGACCTCGGAATTTGATTTCGGGCATACGCCTAAGTCCCAAATCACGATATGGACCTACCAAAACTATCAAAACACTGATCCGAGCCCGTTTGCTCAAAATGTTGACCAAAGTCAACTCAGTTGAATTTTAAAGCTCTAATTCACATTTTAATTCATTTTTCACCTGAAAACTTTCCGAAAAATTTTATGGACTGTGCACGCAAGTCGAGGAATGATAAATAGTGCTTTTTGAGGTCTTAGAATACAAAATTAATTATTAAATTTAAAGATGACATTTTGGGTCATCACAGCCAGCTAGAGGTGGAGGTCGGACAAGTAGAGGTCGCCCTAGAGGGGCAGGCCAGGCCAGATATTATGCCCTTCCTGTTAGGACAGATACCGTTGCATCCGATTCTGTGATCACAGGTATTATTCCGGTCTGTCATAGAGATGCATCAGTTTTATTTGATCCAGGCTCCACTTATTCTTATGTGTCATCTTATTTTGCCCCGTATTTGGGCGTATCACGTGATTACTTGAGTTCTTCTATTTATGTATCTACACCCGTGGGTGAATCCATTATTGTGGACCATGTGTATCAGTCGTGTTTAATTGTTATCAGTGGTTTTGAGACCAGAGCTGATTTATTATTGCTCAGTATGGTGGATTTCGATATTATTTTGGGCATGGACTGGTTGTCGCCCTATCATGCTATTTTTGATTGTTACGCCAAGACGGTGACATTGGCTATGTCGGGTTTACCGCAGCTAGAGTGGAGAGGTACCTCGGATCATGTTCCTAGCAGGGTTGTTTCATTTCTTAAAGCTCAACGAATGGTTGAGAAGGGGTGTGATACGTATCTGGCCTATGTGAGAGATGTTAGTATTGATACTCCTACTGTAGAGTCAGTTCCTGTAGTTAGGGATTTTCCTGATGTATTTCCAGTAGATCTTCCGGGTATGCCACCCGACAGGGATATTGATTTTGGTATTGATGTATTACCGGGTACTCAGCCCATTTCTATTCCACCATACCGTATGGCCCCAACAGAGTTGAAAGAATTAAAAGAATAGTTACAGGAATTGCTTGATAAGGGTTTCATTTGACCTAGTGTATCGCCGTGGGGTGCTCCTGTCTTATTTGTAAAGAAGAAGGATGGTTCTATGCGGATGTGTATTGATTATCGCCAGTTGAACAAGGTTACAGTGAAGAACAGGTATCCATTGAGACGTATTGAGGACTTATTTGATCAGCTTCAGGGTGCCAGGGTATTCTCTAAAATTGACTTGCATTCAGGCTATCATCAATTGAAGATTCGGGAGCCAGATATTCCGAAGACTGCTTTCAGGACTTGGTACGGTCATTACGAGTTCCTTGTGATGTCTTTTGGGCTGACCAACGCCCCAGCAGCATTTATGCACTTAATGAATAGTGTATTTCAACCCTATCTTGATTCCTTCTTCATTGTGTTTATTGACGAGATTCTGGTGTATTCCCGGAGTCGGGAAGATCATGAACAACACCTGAGGACTGTGCTTCAGATTTTGAGAGAAAGAAAGTTATATGCAAAATTTTCAAAGTGTGAATTCTGGCTTGATTCAGTGGGATTTTTGGGTCATGTAGTTTTGTGTGAGGGGATCAAGGTAGATCCAAAGAAGATTGAAGCAGTGCAGAGTTGGTCCAGACCGTCCTCAGTTATGGAAATCCGGAGTTTCCTTTGTTTGGCTGGTATTATCACCGATTTGTAAAGGGTTTCTCTTCTATTGCTGCATCTATGACCAAATTGACCCAGAAGGGTGCTCCATTCAGGTGGACCGAGGAATGTGAGGAGAGCTTCCAAAAGCTCAAGACAACTTTGACTACAGCCCGAGTATTGGTATTACCTATAGGTACATGATCTTATACTGTGTATTGTGACGCATCGCGTATTGGTCCTGGCGCAGTGTTGATGCAAGATGGTAGGGTGATTGCCTATGCATCCAGACAGTTAAAGGTATATGAGAAGAATTATCCTGTACATGACCTGGAGTTAGCAGCTATTGTTCATGCCTTAAAAAATTTGGCGGCATTATTTGTACGGTGTCCATTGTGAGATCTACACCGATCACCGGAGTCTACAACATCTGTTTAAATAGAAGGATCTTAACTTGCGGCAGCGGATGTGGTTGGAGTTTCTTAAGGATTATGATATCACCATTCTCTATCATCCTGGGAAGGCCAATGTGGTGGCCTATGCCTTGAGTCATAAGGCGGAGAGTTTGGGCAGCTTAGCATATTTACTGGTAGCAGAGAGGCCTTTGGCCTTGGATGTTCGGCCTTGGCCAACCAGTTTGTTAGATTGGATGTTTCAGAGCCGAGTCGAGTTTTAGCTTGCGTGGTTTCTCAGTCTTCTCTTTATGATCGTATCAGGGAACGCCAATATGATAACCCCCATCTGCTTGTCCTTAAGGATACAGTTCAGCACGGTGATGCCAAGGAAGTCACTATTGGAGATGACGATGTAATACGGATGCGGGGCAGGCTATGTGTGCCTAATGTGGATGGCTTGCGTGAGTTGATTCTCCAGGAGGCTCACAGTTTGCGGTACTCCATTCATTCGGGTGCTGCAAAGATGTATCAGGACTTGAGACAACACTATTTGTGGAAGCGGATGAAGAAAGACATAGTGGGGTATGTATCTCGGTGTCTAAATTGTCAACAGGTGAAATATGAGCATCAACGACCGGGTGGATTACTTCAGAAGTTAGAGATTCCAGAATGGAAATGGGAGCGGATCACTATGGATTTCGTTGTTGGGCTCCCACGGACTCAGCGGAAGTTTGATGTAGTTTGGGTGATTGTGGATAGGCTGACCAAATTAGCTCATTTCATTCCAGTGATTACTACTTACTCTTCAGAGCAGCTGGCTCAGGTATATATTCGCGAGATTGTCAGACTTTACAGGGTACCAGTATCTATCATATCTGACCGGGGTACACAGTTTACCTTATGGTTTTGGAGGGCAGTACAGCGTGAGTTGGGTACTCGAGTAGAGTTGAGTACAACATTTCACCCTCAGACAGACGGGCAGTACGAACGCACTATTTAGATACTGGAGGATATGCTTCGGGCATGTGTGATAGATTTTAGGGGTGCTTGGGATCAGTTCTTACGACTTGCGGAGTTTGCTTACAATAATAGTTACCAGTCAAGCATTCAGATGGCTCTGTATGAGTCCTTGTATGGTAGGCGGTGCCGGTCTCCAGTGGGTTGGTTCGAACCAGACGAGGCTAGACTTTTGGGTACAGACTTGGTTCAGGATGCCCTGGAAAAGGTTAAGATGATTCAGGATCGACTTCGTACACCCCAATCTAGACAGAAGAGTTATGCGGATCAGAAGGTTCACGATGTTGCATTCATGATTGGTGAGCGGGTATTGCTCCGGGTTTCGCCTATGAAGGGTGTGATGAAGTTCGGGAAGAAGGGCAAGTTGAGCCCTAGGTATATTGGGCCTTTTGAGATTCTTGAGAGAGTTGGAGAGGTGGCTTACAGACTTGCACTACCACCTAGTCTTTCTGTGGTTCATCTGGTATTCCATGTTTCTATGCTTCAGAAATATCACGGCGATCCGTCTTATATGTTAGACTTCAGTTCGGTTTAGTTGGACAACGATCTATATTATGTTGAGGAACCAATGGCTATTTTGGATAGACAGGTTCGAAAGCTGAGGTCAAAGAATATTGCTTCCGTGAAGGTTCAGTGGAGGGGTCATCCAGTCGAGGAGGCGACTTAGCAGACCGAGCTTGATATACACAGCCGTTATCCACACTTATTCACCAGCTCAGGTACTTTTTCTAACTCCGTTCGAGGACGAACATTAATTTTAGAGGTGAAGAATGTGATGACCCAAAATGTTATCTTTAAATTTAATAATTAATTATGTGTTCTAAGACCTCGAAAAGTACTATTTATCATTCCTCGACTTGCGTGTACAGTCTGTAAAATTTTTCAAAAAGTTTTCAGGTAAAAATAGATTAAAAATGGGAATTAGATGTTTAAAATACAACTGAGTTGACTTTGGTCAACATTTTGAGTAAACGGACTCGGATAAGTGTTTTGACAGTTCCGGTAGGTCCGTATCGTGAATTGGGACTTGGGCGTATGCTCGGAATCAAATTCTGAGGTCCCTAGCCCGAGATATGGAATTTTGATAAGAAAATAATTTAAAGTGTAAGTTCAAATAGTGACCGGATGTTGAATTATGTGCAAATGACCCCGAAATAGAATTTTGATGATTCCAACAGCTCCGTATGGTGATTTTGGACTTAAGAGCGTGGTCGGAATTTTATTTGAAAGTTTGTAGTGGAATTAGGCTTGAAATGTCGAAAGTTGAATTTTTGGGATGTTTGACCGAGGGGTTGACTTTTTGATATCGGGGTCGAAATATGATTCTGAAAATTTTCATAGCTCCGTTATGTCATTTATGACTTGCGTATAAAATTTGAGGTCAATCGGACTTGATTTGATAGGTTCCGATGTTGTTTGTAGAAATTGAAAGTTTCAAAGTTCATTAGGCTTGAATCTATGTGTGATTCGTGATTTTAACATTGTTTGATGTGATTTGAGGTTTCAAATAAGTTCGTATGATATTATAGGACTTGTTGGTGTTTTGGGTTGAGGTCCCGAGGGCCTCGGGTGAGTTTCAGATGGTTAATGGATCAAAAATGGGACTTAAATAGCTGCTGCAAAAGCTGCTTCAAATTTTCTTCTGCTGTGAAATCGAGCCCCCAGAAATCGAGCCGAGGATCGAAGGCAGGCTCGAGATCCATGATCGAAGGCAAGCTCGAAGGCCAGTGATCGAAGGCCCATGATCGAGGGCTATGACCAAGGCCAGTGATCGAAGGCCATAAAGATCGAAGTCATGATCGATAGCCAGGATTGATGGCTGTGATCGATCCCCAGGGTCGAGGACCATGATCGGACCCCATGATCGGACTCCCCTTAATCGGACTCCCCATGATCGAGGTCCAGGATTGGACCCAATGATCGTGGTCACCCTGGACAGATCTATAAGTTATAAAATCAGGGGGGCTTCGTCCCATTCGCCATTTTTTAACAACTTGGAGCTTGAGCAGAGGCGATATTTGATATATCTTCAAGGAAAAACATTTGGGTAAGTGTTCTTAACTCAATCTTGGTTAGATTACCCGAATCCATCACTGTTTTTAACATTTAATTGGTGATTTAAGTTGGAAAAATTTGAAAACCTTCTTGGATAGATTTGTGGATTTGAGGGTCGAATCGTTATTGAAATTTAGTCATTTTGGTATGGTTAGACTCGTGGTTGAATGGGCGTTCATATTTCATAACTTTCGCCGGATTTCGAGATGTGGTTTCCACGGGCAAATTTTGAGCTAATTTCGGATTTTATTAAAAAAAATGTAATGTTTTCGTATGAAATTGATTTCTATAATTTTTGTTGACTGTATCGAATTAATTATGACTAGATACGAGTCGATCGGAGTCGGAAAATCGAGGAAAAAGCATAATACTTGATTAAATTGGAGCAAGTCGAGGTAAGTGACTTGTCTAACCTTGTGTGGGGGAAATTTCCCCTAGAATTGATATTAATGTGATTATTGAAATGTGTTAAAAGTCGTGTACACAAGGTGACGAGTGTGTACACGGTCCAAATGTGAAAGATTATATTTTTAAATTGTGTAGATCATTGTTGCGCATTTATTAAATTATTTTATCTTGTCATATTCTTCATCATTGATCTGTTATATATATTTTAAATTTGTTTGCCTTTTTTCTGCTAATTATTTTACCTGTTTAATTGAAACTTGGTTTTTCTTATACTGTGCATTATTTGAAAGTTGATTTTCTTTAAATTAAATATTATTAATATGAAGTATTTGACATTTTTAAATTTGATATTGAAGCAACGTATTAAAAATTTAAAATATTATTTTCCTGAATTATTTATTCTTGAATATTTTCGTAAGAGTTTTTAATGGATTATTCTGGCATGAGCCGTGAGCTCTTTATTATTGAAAAATATTGTTGTTGATTTTTTGTGGAAAATTGAAATATTGGGCACTTGAGGTGCAAATTGTGATATATTGTGATATTGATACGCATGCGGTGGTATAAGGTCTGGTAATGAAATGCATGTGGTGAGATAAGGGTGGCTTGATACGCGTGGCTAGTAGGGGTGACTACTAGAAGTCATGCGGTGTGATAAGGGTGGCTAAAACGCGAGATGCTATTTCGGAAAAAGTTTTTCTTTAAATAAATCGTGAAGGCTCCCGCGGTGATATAAGGAAATGAGATATTGTGAAATTATTTAAAATTTGGGACTACGAGGCGGTACTTCGGCAGTGCCCTTGTTGATATTGATTTATGGCCATAGTTGCCTTCGATTAATTGTTGTGATTTTCATAAAGTTAAAGAAAATTCTGTTTTGATTCCACGAGATATTATTTGCAATTATTTGGTGTCATTAAATGTGACATACTATTTGATTTATTTCCAATGTTATTTTATTTTAATATATCGATAAATATTTTACCATGCTATTATTATATTCCAGTAGGGCCTCACCTGACCTCGTCACTACTCTACCGATGTTAGGCTTGGCACTTACTGGGTACCGCTGTAGTGTACTCATACTACGCTTCTGCATATCTTTTTTGTGCAGATCCAGGTACATTTTACCAGCCTAGACGTCAGTGAGTTACCTGCGCACGGAGACTTCGAGGTATATCTGCCAGTGCCCGCCGACTCCGGAGTCCGCTTCTATCATTTTATGTTGCTTCCTTATATTTTATTTAGACCTTGACATATAGAGACATTGAGAATAAATTCTTAGAAGCTTGTGATTTATTTCTACCGGATTTTGGGAGTTGAAATTATTTGAATTGTAGTTTATTTATTTCAGATATTTATTATTATTCCGCATTGATAGGCTTACCTAGTCTTAGAGACTATGTGCCATCACGACATCCTACAGAGAGAATTTGGGGTCGTGATAATATTACCCATACCCCAGTACAAATAATAAATACAGGAACTAAAATAAGAACAAGACTAAAAACAGATCAGAAAAATCTACAAGAAAAGCAAAAAGAATGTTGCAAAGAATGTAGAGACAAAAATACAAGTTGTAAGATAGAAGAAGAATCCAAAGACCTAATATTAGAAGATAATCAAGATATATTAGAAAATGATTATACTTTAATAGATATTGAAACAGATTTATATAATTTTAGATCAAGAATAGAAAAAATAGGAATAATAAAAAATCAAAAACATTTAGATAACATAATAAAAATATAAGACGAAATAGAAATAATAGGAGAAAAACCCTTAAAATATTGGAAAAATAATAAAGTTATGTGTAAATTAGATATAATAAACCCAAAATATATAATTAAAACAGCCTCAATAGAAGCCACAAATCAAGATCTAGAAGACTTTAAAATTCAAATAAAAGAACTTATGAATTTAGGTGTAATTAGACGATCTACATCTAAACATAGGTCAGCCGCTTTTATGGTAAGAAATCATAGCGAAATAGTAAGAGGAAAAGCAAGAATGATAATAAATTATAAAAGACTTAATGATAATACCAAAACAGATGGATATAAATTACCCGATAAAACAGAACTAATAAATAGAATACAAGAAAAAAAGATATTTAGTAAATTTGATTGTAAATCAGGATATTGGCAAGTAAAAATGCATGAAGAGAGTATAGAATGGACAACATTCACTTGCCCTGAAGGGCATTTTGAATGGCTAGTAATGCCATTTGGACTAAAGACAGCACCACCTATTTTTCAAAGAAAAATAGATAGTATATTTGGAGAATATAAAAGATTTGTTTTAGTATACGTAGACGATATATTAGTATTTAGCAAAGATATTAAAGAACATTTAGGACATTTACAAACAGTCTTTAGATTATTTGTCGATAATGGAATAATAATTAGTAAAAAGAAGAAGACACAGACAAAATAATATTTTGTGACCATTGTTCTTCAATGAAGGAAGCTTTCAAAAGACTCAACCAAAAGAATGAATCCCTAGAACAAGAAAAATCAAAAATGATGGAGCAGATAAAAGTATTAGAACAGAGACTTCAAGCAATAAAGTTTGAGCTAGTACAATCTCAGACCCAAGAAGTCCCTCATTTGAGTTCTCCATCTCAAAATAAAATGGATGAGAAGGGTGTGCATTCCCTACTGAATGCAATAAAATTTACTATATCGGATGAAGATACAGCTAATCCGGTTCAAACGGTAGCTGGTAAAGACTTATCAAATCCGTTGACGACTGTCACTTTGCTAAAAAGTGAAGAAGAAGGATCATCAAGCCAGTTAAGAAGAAGACTACCAAAAACATTGATACAAGGAGAAGTATTAAGAAAAAAGGGAATAGCTTCCAAAAAGAAAAAAAATAAAAAAATAGAAATTATTGTTAAACAAACATTGGAGAAGTTTTTTCAAGACAAAGATAAGCAAGACAAACATATTATTAAAAATCCTAGCCCAAAAAGAAACAGTCCAAGTCCCAGTCCAGAAATGTCCCAAAGATCAGGAGAAGATGGTAATTACGAAGACGAAAACTTTTATCAAGATGCACAAGACCCAAACGAAGATTCAGAGATGAGCTTTGATTCAGTAGCACTACACAATCTTGACACATAAAAATATAAGAAGTGCTATATGATATAAGAGTACCATAATACAACTAGCAAAAAGAGAAATGACATAAAGTAAGTAATACGGAGACATGTGAAAAAGAAGACTGAAAATAGCTGAAGAAGACTTGACTTGCAACAAACTTTGAAAATAATCAGTGAGTGAAGAAAATAATTGAAAAAAGACAAATAAAAGAGAATCATTTCTGTTCAATCCATGTAACGATGGGCCCCAAAAGAAGTACCCGACAAGGCTGAAAAGAAAAATTCTAAAAGAGTTTAGAGTCCGTTTTTAAATCCGCACAAAGATTTCAGCTATAAAAGGAGGAGAGACTGAAGAAAGAAAAGTGTCACGACCCGAATTTTCCATCTTCGGACCGTGATGGCGCCTAACATTTCACTTGCTAGGCAAGCCAAAGTTAGAATAATATTAACTAATTTAAAATAATTTTTAAATGTATTAATAACAAGAAAATAAATACAGAAGCAAAGTTTGAAATATAGTGAAATAATCCATCAAACAACTGTGTCTAAATACCATCCTAAAATTGGTGTCACAAGTGTACGAGCTTCTAGAATAAATACAATTAAAGGTCTGAATAAAGTAAAGCTGTCTGGAAATGAATACACAGCTAAAGTGAAATAGACAGGGACTTTAGAACTGCGGACGCCATGCAGTTATACCTCAAGTCTCCTCCGAGTAGCTAAAATCCGAGCAAAACTATGGCACGCCGCTGAGACCAACTCCAAAATCTACACAAGAAGTGCAGAGTGTAGTATCAGTACAACCGACCCCATGTACTGGTAAATGCTGAGCCTAACCTCAACGAAGTAGTGACGAGGCTAAGGTAGTTCACTTACATTAACCTGTACGCAATATTAGTAACAACAACAATAATAGGAATAAATCAGGTAATTCATTTATAATAATTGAAGCAACTCAGCAGTCATAACTAATTATCATTTCCATTATTTCTGTTGCAGCGTACAACCCGCTCTCACAATATATCCACATTCAGTTCTGTTGCGTCGTGCAACCCGCTCCTCCAACATATTCATTTTAATCAAGTCTGTTGCGGCATGCAACCCGATCCTCCAATATTAACTTTTTAACAAGTCTGTTGCGCATGCAATCCGATCCTCCAATATTGACTTTTAATAAGTCTGTTGTGGCGTGCAACCCGATCCTCCAATATTGACTTTTAATAAGTGTGTTGCGGCATGCAACCCGATCCTCCAATATTAACTTTTAATAAGTCTATTGCGGCGTGCAACCCGATCCTCCAATATTGACTTTTAATAAGTCTACTGCGGCGTGCAACCCGATCCTCCAATATTGACTTTTAATAAGCCTATTGCGGCGTGCAACCCAATCCTCCAATATATTCATTATAATCAATCATGTTGCGGCGTGCAACCCGCTCCTCCAACATTTTCATTTACCAATTCTTATAGAAGAAATTTTCCCAATAAATATAACAATTAATATAAAATTACGAGACAACAAGCATACAATAATTATGGTTTAATTATGAAGCAAACAATGACAAATAGCAAATTATTATGGAAATCAGGGAGCAAATAGGCAGTTTAATATTTATTATGCTAAATGTCAAATAACAATTAAGGCACATAATTCAAATAGCATGTAACAATTAATGCATGAATTAAAGAATTTATATTTGTAAAGAATAAGAGAGAAATAATTATTATAATAATTAATTTATGATTAAAAATAATTTATAATTTTTCAAGTAAGCAGGCAAATAATTAATTTGACGACGTATAGACACTCGTCACCTCGCCTATACGTCGTTTACATGCAATTCACATAACAAACAATTTAAGGGTTCTATTCCCTCAAGGCAAGGTTAACTTCGACACTTACCTCGCTTTGCAAATTCCAATTAATTATTCAACCACAACTTTTCCTTTTAAATTTGCCTCTGAAAGTTTCAAATCTATTCACAAATAATTCAATATATTCAATACTAATCATAGGAATTAATTCCATATGAATTTATAATTTTTTAGATAAAAATCCAAAATTTATTAAAATATTCGGCAGTGGGACCCACATCTCAAATCCCAGAAAAACTCATGAAATCCGAACACCCGTTCTGATACGAGTTCAACCATACCAAATTTGTCCAATTCCGATATCAAATGGACCTTCAAATCTTAATTTTTCATTTTTGGAAAGTTTTACAAAAATTCCAATTTCTTCCATCTAAATCCGAAATAAATGATGAATATAGACATGGATTTGTGAAATATAATCACTTTATGATAAAGAACACTTACCCAATTCAAAGTCGTGAAAATCCCCCTTGAAATCGCCCAAATCCGAGACTTAAAACTCAAAAATGAGTAAAAATGGCTAAGACCCGATTTTATGTATTCTGCCCAGCATTTTCGCATTTGCGGGCTATATTTTCGGACCTTCGGTCGCGCATTTGTGAGATAAATCTCGCATTTGCGAAGTAGGGCTGCCAGGCGAGGTTCCGCATCTGCGGACATTTCTATCGCACCTGCGACGTCGCAGAAGCGACCAAACGACCGCAGAAGCGATTCATCCTTCGCGCATTTGCGCCCCATTTCTCCGCAGAAGCGATGCAACTGGCCAGTGCCCAGGTCGCATAAGCGACCAGTTTCTCGCAAATGCGGTTGCGCACCTGCGACCACCATTGCGCAGGTGCGATTACACCAGGTTCTGCCAAGAATCTGCTGCTTTCAACATGCTCTAAACAATTCGAATTTCATTCGAAACTCACCCGAGCCCCTCGGGACCTTATCCAAATATCCCAACAAGTCCCGTAACATAATACGGACTTACTCGGGGTCTCAAATCACATCAAATAACATCGAAATTGTAATTCACACCTCGATTCGGACTTTGAGTTTTAAACTTTTTAATTTGCAAACCTCGTGCCAAAACATATTAAATGAATCCGGAATGACTTCAAATTTGGCACACAAGTCATAAATGACATAACAGAGCTGTTCAAATTTTCAGAATCGGATTCCGGCTCCGATATCAAAAAGTCAACCCCGTGGTCAAACTTGAAACATTTAGCCTTTAAATTGCTAGTTCCGTTAAATGGTCATAACTTGAGCTAGGGACCTCCAAATTAAATTTCGGGCATACGCCCAAGTTCAAAATCATGATACGGAGCTATCGAAACTGTCAAAATACTGATCCAGGTCTGTTTGCTAAAAATGTTGACCAAAGTCAACTCACTTGAATTTTAAAGCTCTATTTCCCATTTTAATCCATTTTTTCACATAAAAACTTTCCGAAAAATTGTACGGACTGCGCACACAAGTTGAGGAATGATAAATGGTGCTTTTTCTAGGTCTTAGAACACAGAATTACTTATTAAATTTAAAGATGACATTTTGTGTCATCACAAAAAGGAAGAGAAGCAATCAGAAGAAAAAACACAAGCCCCTCTTTTCTTTCAACCGTTCATCATCCACAACCTCTCTCAAACCCCTCTCTATAAAATATTTCTGTATGCATGCTATATTAGCTCCTATGCTAAGTCTGTAAGATAAATAAATCCTATGTTCCGGTGTGCAAGTGTTTATTTTCAAGTCCAGTAAAACTCTTTCGGGTTCACCGAAAGGGAAATCTCTCTCCTATAATCATATAAGTTACTGTTTAATAAATTATGACTGCTTATTACCCTTATTAAGTTATTCATATTATGTCTGTATTTCATATCATGTTTATATTTCATATTTTGTAAATTTTTATAAAATCACTCCAAGTATATGGTTATCTTCCCAGTTTCTTAATAGCTCTAATGGATTAACCTGTAAATTTCTAGGAGAAACTAGTTAAAAAGCCCCCATAAGTCCAGATATTACAACAAGTGCGCTAAAAGGGTAAATAAATTTAACTATGGCCAGGATGTGGTTAAAGAAGGAGATGTTAAGAAAAAGATTGATTTAGATCTGATCTTTTAAATAATTGGGAAGAAGAGATGAACAGAGTGAATATTAAATCTTAAAAGGCGGGGGGGGGGGGGGGGATAATATCAGCTCATAATTTTGAAAAACATTAAATATACATTTTTATAGATAAAGAGAGAGAGAGAGTACCTGTCACGACCCCAAATTCCCTCCGTAGGATGTCGTGATGACACCTAGTCTCTAAGACTAGGTAAGCCTATCAATGCGGAATAATAATAAATATCTTAAATAATTAAACTACAATTCAAACAATTTCAACTCCCAAAACTCGGTAGAAATAAGTCACAAGCTTCTAAGAATTTATCCTCGATGTCTCTATATAACAGAGTCTAAAAAGAATAAGGAAGCAACATAACAAGAATAGAAGGGGACTCCGGAGTCTGCGGGCGTTGGCAGATATACCTCGAAGTCTCCTCGTACAGCTAGTTTACTGATGCGTGGTCTGATAAGATGTACCTGGATTTGCACAAAACGATGTGCATAAGCGTAGTATGAGTACACCACAGCGGTACCCAGTAAGTGCCAAGCCTAACCTCGGTAGAGTAGTGACGAGGTCAGGTCAGGCCCTACTGGAGAATAAATAATGGCATGGTAAAATGTTTAAATAATATTATAAGATAAAATGACAATGAAAATGAATCAAGTGGTATGTCACATTTAATTACATCAAATAATGGCAAATAAATACCTCGTGAAAACAAAACAGAATTCTTTTCAACTTTAAGAAAATCACACAATAATCAAAGGCAACTGCGGTCATAAATCAATATCAATAAGGGCACTCTCGAGGTACCGCCTCTTAGTCCCAAATCATAAACAAATTCACAATATCTCATTTCCTTATCTCACCGCGGGAGCCTTCACAATTTATTTGGAAGAAAATATTTTTTTCGAAATAGCATCCCGTGTTTTAGCCATCTTTGTCACACCGCATGACTTCTAATAGTTCCCCTTACTAGCCACGCGTATCAAGCCACCATTATCTCATCGCATGCGTTTCAATACCCAGACTTTATACCACCGCATGCGTATCAATATCACAATATATCATAATTTGCACCTCAAGTGCTCAAATAATTTAACTTGCCAAAATAATTCAATAACAATATCTTTTCACAATAAAGAGCCCACGGCTCATGCCAAAATAAATCATCAATAATATTTTTCTACAATAAAGAGCTCACGGCTCATGTCAAAATAATTCAACAATAATATTTTTCCGCAATAAAGAGCTCACGGCTCATGTCAAAATAATTCAACAATAATATTTTTTTCACAATAAAGATCTCACGGCTCATGTCAAAACAATTCAATAATAATATTTTTCCATAATAAAGAGCTCACTGCTCCATCACAAAGAGTACGAAAATCTTACAAAAATATTTAGAAGTAAATAATTCAGGAAAATAATATTTCAAATTTTTTAATACGTTGCTTCATTATCAAGTTTAAAAATGTCAAATACTTCATATTAATAATATTTAATTTAAAGAAAATCAACCTTCAAATAATGCACAGAATAAAAGAAACCAAGTTCCGACTAAACAAATAAAACAATTAGCAGGAAAAGGTCAAGCAAATTTAAAATATAAACATTAAATTAATAATGAAGAATATAACAAAATAAAATAATTTAATTAATGCGCAACAGTGATCTACACAATTTAAAATATAATCATTCACATTTAGCCCGTGACACTCGTCACCTCGTGTACACGACTTTTCACACATTACAATTATCAACCCTAGGAGGAATTTTCCCCAGACAAGGTTAGACAAGTCACTTACCTCGACTTGCTCCAATTTAACCAAGTATTATGCTTTTTCCTCGATTTTTCGACTCCGATCGACTCGTATCTAGTCATATTTAATTCGATACAGTCAACAAAAATTATAGTAATCAATTTCATAAGAAAATATTATATTTTTCAATAAAATCCGAAATTAGCTCAAAATTTGCCCGTGGGACCCACATCTCGGAATATGGCAAAACTCACAAAATCCGACAACCAATTCAATAACGAGTTCAACCATACCAGTTTCACTCAAATCCGACTCCGGATCGACACTGAAATCTCAAAAATTCGTTTCTATGAGATTTCTAAATTTTTCCCAAATTTCTATCTCAAAACACTAATTAAATGGTGAAAACAATTATATATTTGTGTATATAAACCAAATCCGGGTTTGAATCACTTACCCCAATTGTCTTTCCTTGAAAATCTGTCAAAAGTTGCCTCTGTTCAAGCTCAAGTTTGTCAAAAATGGCAAATGGTTTGAATGCCTCTGTTTTTATAACTTACAGATCTGTCCAGTTCGATCTTGGGAGCTCGATCTGTGCAGTTCGATCTCTGGAGCTCGATCTCGGGAGCTCGATCTTGGGAGCTCGATTTTTGGGAGCTCGATTTTGGGAGCTCGATTTTGGGCTAGAATTTCCAACAGAAAGGAAAAATTGTAGCAGCTGTTTTAATTTTAACTTTTGATCCGTTAACCATCCGAAACTCACCCGAGGCCCTCGGGACCTCAACCAAATATACCAACAAGTCCTAAAACATCATACGAACTTAGTCGAAGCTCTAAATCACATCAAACAACGCTAAAACTATGAATCATACCCCAATTCAAGCTTAATGAAACTAAGAATTTTCAACTTCTACGTTCGATGCCGTAACCTATCAAATCAAGTCCGATTGACCTCAAATTTTGCACACAAGTCATAAATGACATAACAGAGCTGTAAAAATTTTCAAAACTAGATTCCGACCCTGATATCAAAAAGTCAACCCCTCGGTCAAACTTCCCAAAAATTCAACTTTCGGCATTTCAAGCCTAATTCCACTACAGACTTCCAAATAAAATTCTGATCACGCTCCCAAGTCCAAAATCACCATACGGAGCTATTGGAATCATCAAAATTCTATTCCAAGGTCGTTTGCATATAATTCGACATCCGGTCGCTATTTGAATTTAAACCTTTAATTGTTCTTCATAATTCCATATCTCGGGCTAGGGACCTCGGAATTTGATTCCGGGCACACGCCCAAGTCCCAATTCACCATACGGACCTACCGGAACTGTCAAAATACTGATCCGAGTCCATTTGCTCAAAATGTTGACCAAAGTCAACTCAGTTGAGTTTTAAACCTCTAAGTCACATTTTAATTCATTTTTCACCTGAAAACTTTTCAAAAATTTTTACGGACTGTGCACGCAAGTCGATGAATGATAAATAGTGCTTTTCGAGTTCCTAGAACACAAAATTAATTATTAAATTTAAAGATGACATTTTGGGTCATCACATTCTCCACCTCTAAAACAAACGTTCGTCCTCGAACGGAGTTAGAAAAAGTACCTGAGCTGGTGAATAAGTGTGGATAACAGCTGCACATATCATGCTCGGTCTCCCAAGTCGCCTCCTCGACCGAATGACCCCTCCACTGAACCTTCACGGAAGCAATGTTCTTTGACCTCAGCTTTCAAACATGCCTATCCAAAATAGCCATTGGTTCCTCAACATAAGATAGATCCTTGTCCAACTGAACCGAATTGAAGTATAACACATGAGACGGATCGCCGTGATATTTCCGAAGCATGGAGACTTGGAATACTGGATGAACTGTAGAAAGACTAGGTGGTAGTGCAAGTTTGTAAGCCACCTCTCCAACTCTCTCAAGAATCTCAAAAGGCCCAATATACCTAGAGCTCAACTTGCCCTTCTTCCCAAACCTCATCACACCCTTCATAGGCGAAACCCGGAGCAATACCCGCTCACCAACCATGAATGCAACACCACGAACCTTCCGATTCGCATAACTCTTCTGTCTAGATTGGGCTGTACGAAGTCAATCCTGAATCAACTTAGCCTTTTCCAAGGCATCCTGAACCAAGTCTATACCCAATAGCCTAGCCTCGCCCGGTTTGAACCAACCCACTGGAGACCGGCACCGCCTACCATACAAAGCCTCATACGGAGCCATCTGAATGCTTTACTGGTAACTGTTGTTGTAAGCAAACTCCGCAAGTAGTAAGAACTGATCCCAAGCACCCCCAAAATCTATCACACACGCACGAAGCATATCTTTCAGTATCTGGATAGTGCGTTCGGACTGCCCGTCTGTCTTAGGGTGAAATGCTATACTCAACTCTACCCGAGTACCCAACTCACGCTGTATTGCCCTCTAAAACCGTGTTGTAAACTGCGTACCCCAATTATAGATGATAGATACCGGTATGCCGTGAAGTGTGACAATCTCGTGAATATATACCCGAGCCAGCTGCTCTGAAGAGTAAGTAGTAATCACAGGAATGAAATGAGCTGACTTGGTCAATCTATCCACAATCACCCAAACTGCATCGAACTTCCTCCGAGTCTGTGGGAGCCCAACAACGAAATCCATAGTGATCTGCTCCCTTTTCCATTATGGAATCTCTAACTTCTGAAACAATCCACCCGGTCGCTGATGCTCATATTTCACTTGTTGACAATTTAGACACCGAGCTACATACTCCACTATGTATTTCTTAATCCGCCTCCACCAATAGTGCTGTCTCAAATCCTAATACACTTTTGCAGCACCGGGATGAATGGAGTATTGCGAACTGTGAGCCTCTTGGAAAATCAAGTCTCGCAAACCATGTACATTTGGAACACATAGCCTGCCCTACATCCGTAATACATCTTCATCTCCAATAGTGACTTCCTTGGCATCGCCGTGCTGAACTTTGTCCTTAAGGACAAGTAGATGGGGGTCATCATACTGACATTCCCTGATACGGTCATAAAGAGAAGACTGAGAAACCATACAAGCCAAAACTCAACTCGGCTCGGAAACATCCAATCTGACAAACTGGTTGGCCAAGGCGTGAATATCCAAGGCTAAAGGCCTCTCTACTACCGGTAAATATGCTAAGCTGCCCAAACTTTCTGTCTTACGACTCAAGGCATCGGCCACTACATTGGCCTTCCCATGATGATAGAGAATGGTGATATCATAATCCTTAAGCAACTCCAACCACCTCTGCTGCCTCAAATTAAGATCATTATGTTTAAATAGATGCTATAGACTTCGGTGATCGGTGTAGACCTCACAATGGACACCGTACTAATAATGCCACCAAATCTTCAAGGAATGAACAATAGCTGCTAACTCAAGGTCATGGACCGGATAATTCTTCTCATGTACCTTTAACTATCGGGACGCGTAGGCAATCATCCTACCGTCTTACATCAACACTGCGCCGAGACCAATACGCGACGCATCACAATACACAGTATAAGACCCTGAACCTGTAGGTAATACCAACATTGGGGTTGTAGTCAAAGTTGTCTTGAGCTTTTGGAAGCTCTCCTCACATTCCTCGGTCCACCTAAATGGAGCACCCTTCTGGGTCAATCTGGTCTTAATAGTTGTTCATAATCATTTACAGAATCGTCAATTAACTTCATGTTAACAAAAATCTCGTTTCAAACTTTCACAATACTGATAACGAGACACGAGGCATGAAGACCTCATAATTATTTACTCTAATTAATGAGTCACATTTAACGTCACCTGGGCGGGAACCTATCTCGTAGGTTAAAACTCAATAATTACAACACAAATTTGGGAAGTATGCACCAAGGATTTCATATAAGTATTTTCAAATAAGCCTAACAGGCATGACTCCCTATTAGTACTATAGTACAAATTAAAATTCACAAGGGAGAACTTAAACACAAGAATTTTCCTCACAAGGATCTCGTCCTTATATAACTTCCACCGCAGCTCGTAGCCCGGTTTAAACATATCAATTTATATAAAAATGTGAGGATCTCGTCCTCAGTTCTGAATCACAAGTAATATGCACATCATGCCAATTGAAAAATTTCCATTTTCTCCTTTTAAATAATTTCGGTTACACCAAATCACAACACATAATGAACCCCACACCGGTAGGACATATAATTCACAATTTGCAATTAATTATTCGGAATTTACATCAGAATTTACCGAAATGAGTAACGGAAAGCCACATTTAGCCTCGCAGCTCTTATTAGTGACCAACACGAAATGATAGGCGTAGTTATCTCCATAAAATCTCCCAACAGGGGTAAACACATAAGTAGATTATAGAATTATGAAGCTCACTCATAAGTGGATCACAATAGGAGGACTCGTTTCGATATTGAGAACCGAATCAAGTTAAGAAAATTATTCCTTTATATTAAATCAAGGTCGTACCTGTAATAACACCATCAGATGTAGCGACCTCCGCCATACCGTAAAACAAATATATCAACGGTTGGGTCTCAAGGAGGCCTTCTACCCGTCTGTCCTCCACTCCTAACTGGTCGTGTGAGTGGTGTAGTAACTGCAATGGGGCACATAGCCTGAGTGCTTTCATGAAATAAGTCTCCCAAGTTTGGGACAATTTTCTCATGATGTGCCTAGTATCACCATATTCATAACAACCCCTTTGCGAGTTAGGCTGCTCATATTGAGTCTGTGCTAGATAACTGGAATAATCATTGTAGGAACTCATGTCGGTAGTGCATTGAAAGAACTTACTGGAGCACCCCGAGTAATCCGATATGCGGACTGGGCTGGCCGACTGCCCGAGCCCCCTCCATAATGATTTATACTTGCATAGTAGAATCCACTGAATCCCCCAGAACCTCGAGACGTCTTGGTCTCCTTAGTTTTCTTTTTTTTTTCCCACCCCGAACAGATTCTAATATCTTGGTAATTTGTACAACTAGCAGAAATGAAGTATCAGCTTGTAGATCCCGAGTAGTACAAAATTTTATGATCATAATTGAGTTCTTTAATGAGTATGTAGACTCGCCCTCTGCTGTAGGAAGCAAAGTAGGAGTATGGCGGGCTAACTTATTGAACTTGATGGCATATTCTGACACCGTCAATGGTGACCAGACGTAACCGTTCAAACCCTATGCGCCACGCATTACGGAGAGTTCGGGAAATAAACTCTTTCAAAAGCATTTCTGACAACTGAGCCAAGTGGGCGGTGTTGCATTGGCTGGTCTGCCCTCTTCATAGGCTTGCCACGAACACCGGTGGAGAATTATCTCTCCCAAGGCAAATTTCTTCTTTTGTTATGCTGACTCAACATTGTTGAGCTGACCCATTTCTTAACATACTCATTGATTCTTCTTTGGGGTAACCCTTACCCCTATTTATACACAACGATCACAAAAGTAAAGCTCCGTACAGACAAATCTTGGCACGAATCACATAGTCTAGAATCTCGTCAACAACTGTACTTCCTCCGAAGCACCCCAAAATTTGCAACAGTGACTTCCACGCTAAGTAGACCTTCTGCAAATTTAGAGTTGTTTCTATAACTCTTTTGGTACTGAAGTACATGATTATTAAGGAGGCGGACATACCGCAAGTCCCGACCTTATCCTCTAAACATGTGTAAATTTTAGGGAACCTTTCAGTATCACATATATATATTTCAGGCCAAAACTGATATAATACATGACCCTGCAATCCACTCATTGATAGTGGACGGCATGAAGTCATAGGTCACAACGTCCGATGATCCACAATAATAACCTTCACAGCTCGTATAAATCAACTAGACACCAATGTCCGTTGCACCCCGCACATGATTCACTAGGTGATCTCTCAATACGCCCGCATCTTCAGTCGGAACCACACATTAAGGAAATGTTTGAGCATCTCTGGCTCCCTCGTAGTCCATCTGCGGCATCACGAACCGTCAACGCACAACTGATACCGAATGCGCAATGCCATACACTAGTGGATACAAAGGAATATAAGATATATGTTTCAAGCTAAATCAATGCCGCACGATAAGGAATCAAAGAAGTGAATATTTCCTAACAGTTCCATAGCCTCTCGAACATAAGTACTGACGTCTCCGTACCGATCCACAAGACTCTACTAAACCTGCTTGTGATCATAATACCTATGAACCTAGAGCTCTGATACCAACTTGTCACGACCCCAAATTCCCTCCGTAGGATGTCATGATGGTACCTAGTCTTATAAATATCTGAAATAATTAAACTACAATTCAAACAATTTCAACTCCCAAAACCCGGTAGAAATAAGTCACAAGCTTCTAAGAATTTATCCTCGATGTCTTTGTATAACAGAGTCTAAAAAAATAAGGTAGCAACATAACAAGAATAGAAGGGGACTCCAAAGTCTGCGGGCGTTGGCAGATATACCTCGAAGTCTCCTCGTACAACTAGTTTACTGATGCGTGGTCTGATAAGATGTACCTAGATCTGTACAAAAAAATGTGCAGAAGCGTAGTATGAGTACACCACAACGGTACCCAGTAAGTGCCAAGTCTAACCTCGGTAGAGTAGTGACGAGGTCAGGTCAGGCCCTACTGGAGAATAAATAATGGCATGGTAAAATATTTAAACAATATTATAAGATAAAATGACAATTGAAATGAATGAAGTAGTATGTCACATTTAATTACATCAAATAATGGCAAATAAATACCTCGTGGAAACAAAACAGAATTCTTTTTAACTTTAAGAAAATCACACAATAATCAAAGGCAACTGCGGCCATAAATCAATATCAATAAGGGCACTCCCGAGGTACCGCCTCTTAGTCCCAAATCATAAACAAATTCACAATATCTCATTTTCTTATCTCATCGCGGGAGCCTTCACAATTTATTTGGAAGAAAATATTTTTCCCCGAAATAGCATCCTGCGTTTTAGCCATCCTTATCACACCGCATGACTTCTAGTAGTTCCCCCTACTAGCCACGCATATCAAGCCACCCTTATCTTACCGCATGCGTTTTAATACCCAGACCTTATACTACCGCATGCGTATCAATATCACAATATATCATAATTTGCACCTCAAGTGCTCAAATAATTTAACTTGCCAAAATAATTCAACAACAATATTTTTCCACAATAAAGAGCTCACGGATCATGCCAAAATAAATCATCAATAATAGTTTTCTACAATAAAGAGCTCACGGCTCATGTCAAAATAATTCAACAATAATATTTTTCCACGATAAAGAGCTCACGGCTCATGTCAAAATAATTCAATAATAATATTTTTTTCACAATAAAGAGCTCACGGATCATGTCAAAATAATTCAACAATAATATTTTTCCACAATAAAGAGCTCACTGCTCCATCACAATGAGTACGAAAATCTTACAAAAATATTCAGGAGTAAATAATTCAGGAAAATAATATTTCAAAATCTTTAATACGTTGCTTCAATATCAAGTTTAAAAATGTCAAATACTTCATATTAATAATATTTAATTTAAAGAAAATCAACCTTCAAATAATGCACAAAATCAAAGAAACCAAGTTCCAACTAAACAAATAAAATAATTAGCAGGAAAAGGTCAAGCAAATTTAAAATATAAACATTAAATTAATAATGAAGAATATAACAAAATAAAATAATTTAATTAATGCGCAATAGTGATCTACAATATTTAAAATATAATCATTCACATTTAGCCCGTGTACACACTCGTCACCTCGTGTACACGACTTTTCACACATTACAATTATCAATCCTAGGAAAAAAATTTTCCACACAAGGTTAGACAAGTCACTTACATCAACTTGCTCCAATTTAACCAAGTATTATGCTTTTTCCTCGATTTTTCGACTCCGATCGATCGTATCTAGTCATAATTAATTCGATACAGTCAACAAAAATTATAGTAATCAATTTCATAAGAAAATATTGTATTTTTCAATAAAATCCGAAATTTGCTCAAAATTTGTCTGTGGGGCCCACGTCTCGGAATATGACAAAACTCACAAAATCTGACAACCCATTCAATTATGAGTCTAACCATACTAGTTTCACTCAAATCTGACTCCGGATCGACACCGAAATCTTAAAAAAAAAATTCTATGAGATTTCTAATTTTTTTTCCAAATTTCTATCTCAAAACACTAATTAAATGGTGAAAACGATGATATATTTGTGTATATAAACCAAATCTGGGTTTGAATCACTTACCCCAATTGTCTTTCCTTGAAAATCTGTCAAAAGTCGCCTCTGTTCAAGCTCAAGTTTGTCAAAAATGATAAATGGGTTTAATGCCTCTGTTTTTATAACTTACAGATCTGTCCAGTTCGATCTTGGGAGCTAGATCTGTTCAGTTCGATCTTGGGAGCTCGATCTGTCCAGTTCGATCTTGGGAGCTCGATCTGTCCAGTTCGATCTCGGGAGCTCGATTTTGGGGCAGAATTTCCAACATAAAGGAAAAATTGCAGCAACTGTTTTAATTCCAACTTTTGATCCGTTAACCATCTGAAACTCATCCGAGGCCCTCGGGACCTCAATCAAATATACCAACAAGTCCTAAAACATAATATGAACTTAGTCGAATCTCTAAATCACATCAAACAATGCTAAAACCACGAATCATACCCCAATTCATGCTTAATGAAACTAAGAATCTTCAACTTTTACGTTCCATGCGGGAACCTATCAAATTAAGTCCGATTGACCTCAAATTTTGCACACAAGTCATAAATGACATAACGGAGCTGTGAAAATTTTAAAAACTGGATTCCGACCCTGATATCAAAAAGTCAACTCCCCCGGTTAAACTTTCATACTTTAAATTCCTATTTTAGCCATTTCAAGCCTAATTTCACTACGGACTTCCAAATAAAATTCTGATCATGCTCCTAAGTCCAAAATCATCATAAGGAGCCGTTGGAATCATTAAAATTCTATTCCGAGGTCATTTGCACATAATTCGACATCCGGTCGCTATTTGAATTTAAACCTTTAATTGTTCTTCAAAATTCCATATCTCGAGCTAGGTACCTCGGAATTTGATTTCGTGCATACGCCCAAGTCCCAATTCACGATACGGACCTAACGAAACTGTCAAAATAATGATCCGAGTCTGTTTGCTCAAAATGTTGACCAAAGTTAACTCAATTGAGTTTTAAACCTCTAAGTCACATTTTAATCCATTTTTCACCTGAAAACTTTTCGAAAATTTTTACGGACTGCGCACGCAAGTCGAGAAATAATAAATAGTACTTTTTGAGGTCTTAGAACACAAAATTAATTATTAAATTTAAAGATGACATTTTGGGTCATCACAGTACCGAGTAGGATTTTAACAACATAAGCTTAAAAACTAATCTGAAAGCCTATAACCAATTAATTATTTTATCTTCTACTATCACTTTATTATTAATTACTATTACTTTTTACTTACTATCTCTTTGGTATCAGAGCTAGAAGATTTTAGGACCAAAAAAATTTATGAGACAACAAAATTTTGTGAAATATATAAGTATTCACCAGCAGATAATCTATTCTACTTTTGATATAATTCAAGGCATAATAGCATATAAAGAAGAGTTATTAGAATATTTAAATAGTCCAGAAGAAGTTGATTTAGGGATAGCAAATAGATTAAGAGGAGTAGATTATAGAACTTTTATTATACAAGAAATTCTTAGAATTAATAAAAGAATAAAACAAGAAAGAGAGTATATAAAAGAAATTAAAAGAAAAATAGCACATATTCCATTAGGATAAAAATATATACATGAGACAACATCCTTTGACTAAACAGATATCTAACAATTATTGGATTTTAAATAAAGAAATAGCAAGAAAAATAGAACTGATAAAAGTAGTAAAAAAGGTTAAAAAACTCTTAAATGCAACTTTAGAATTAGCTAAACAAAGAAAAGAATTCGAATCTAGATTTCAGATAACATTAAGTCAAATAGTAGCAAATATTATTAGTGAAGAAAACATATCTGCATTAGATTGGGAAATACAAGGATTAGAAGGTGATATAAATTATCAAGAACATAGGATAAAATTCTTCAAACATAGAAAAATTTGGATACCACTTGGATAATTAACGACAATAGATAAATTAAAGAATCTAGAATATTTAGACTTAAGAATATATCCAGAAAAAAAATATAGAATATTAAAAGACAATTCGGTTATAAAGTGTAATTTTAGTAACGGAGAACATATATTACACACAGAAGATAAACAATATAATACTATAGTAGATCTAGTAATTAATTTTAGTGAAAAATCACAAGAAAATAATAAAAACATAACAAGAACTTTAGATATAATAGAAGCTTTACAAAGTAAACAAAGAAGAGTTTTAGAAAAATTAGAACATAATTTTAATTTTTTAAAGTCACAAGAACTAGAGATAGATAGAAAAATACAGTTCTTAAATAATAAATTCAACCTAGAAAAGATACCTACAAAAACCGAGATAGAAAAATTAGTCAAAACTATTACAGAAAGATCTAAAGAACTAGAAATTCAAACTACTAAGTTAATAGAAAAGATAATTCATAAACTAGAATCATTGACAAGTGATATAGGTACATTAAAAGATACGATAGAAACATTAAAAGTAATCTCTCTTTCATGAACAATTTAGATATAGACCCAATATATGATAAAGCCTTAAATTTTACAATAAAATTTCAGCCTAACCCAGAAGGATTCACAGATCATATCCCTCACGGAAAAACTGATCAGATAAAAATTAAACAAAATAATACTATAATAGCATTACTTCTAGAAGTTAATAAAAAGTTAGATATAATTATTAAAGACAAAACAGTAAAACCAGAAATAGAAATTCCAAAAGTAGAAAATTTAATCGAACAACTAAAAAGAGTAGAAATAACACCTCAAAGAGAAAAATTAGTAAGAAAGCCTCAAAATGGACCTTTTTCCAAGTAGGACCAGAACAACCGAAGAAAGACCAAGAATAAGTTTCTCAGATAATATAATAGGTAATAATATGTTATCACGAATAATAACTAGAAGAAGACAAGAAGAAAATCAACAACTAGATGAAATAATAGATATAGATAAAGATATACAAATTTTTCAGCAAAACCAATTAAGATTACTCAATCCAAGAATTTTATATAATGTAGGATATTTCTCAAATAACTCACAATTATATAGACATTATAGAGAAGAACAATTATCAGCTATAGGAGACAATGTTGCAACTATAAATTTAATTAATCCTGAATCAGTACGACAAATGAGAAATTATAAAAGAAATTTAATGCATATGGGATTAATAATAATAGGATTAAAAAGTTTAACTAGAAAAAATTTAGGAACTAAAGTATTAATAGTAGTATATGATGATAGAAAAAATTTACTCTAGCTGGTAGCTTGCTGCAATACTCTCTTCTTTATTTGAACATGAGACAGACAATATGAGCAAACTCTTATAGATTAGAGACAATATGAGCAAACTCTTATATATGAGCAAACTCTTACAGACAATATGAGCAAACTCTTATATATATATATATATATATATATATATATATATATATATATATATATAAATAACAGTGTCTTCGACAAGTCTATCGTTTAAGTCTATCTAATACCCTCCTAGTTCCATGCCCATGTAGGATTGTATATAGATGTTCGTAACATGCAACGGAAGACAATAACAATTCTAGGCATAACTTTTCCGTGTTTAAAATTTATTTACATGTCAAAGATCGGATCTAAGACGTACCTGGTGAATAGAGTCTCGTTTCAAAAATTCTTCGGTAGTGCGAAGACTCTATGTGTATCCACACCGAGATCGACCCTTGCTATCAACTCTTTGATCAATGAAACCGGCGAACAAATTGAACAAAATATTGTGCTGAATTTTTTCTCAAAAATCTCAACTCAAAGGTAGAAGAACAAGAAACACTTTTCTTGTAATTGTATTTTCTCTCTTGGATTTATATTGCACTTTCACTTTCACAAAGTGAGTTTTCTTCTGAAGACATAATGCGGCAAATTTTCTCCATCATCTTTTATATAACATTACCTATAAAACTTTTTTCTATTTGGTTGAGGTAATGATTTACTTAGGATAAAAGTCTATTCCAAAATAAACTCCATGAAATTTTGTATATGGAAAAATCCAAATTCCCATTCCTTGGTAACGTGACTTCACGCCGAGAAAGCTTTATAGACTCTTCATATCCAATTCTAATTTGGATTCTAGTTATAAACTTTTATATTAATATTTTATATAATATCAATCCCATTCGTAATGGGTTTGAATTAGTCTCACGTCCTTTTGGACTTGTGTCAATCCAATTCTATATTGGATATACCAAATAAGTTTTCATTAATATATTATATGCATACATTGTACAAATAAATATTAATTATATATATCATATATATATTTCAACCAAGAGATAATTTAATTTTCTATTACAAATAGAAAACTTCATTTCGTTCACAATATTAATTATATCATCTGTTCTACCAAAGAATATAATAATATTTTATTTGGACTAATAATTTAAATTTATTTGACTAATTAAATTCTTTAATTTAATTATCAAATAATAAAGTAATTAATCCTTTAGCAAAGATCAGAACACTCGTTAGTGTGCGACCCTATAGGTTCAATACTAAGCCGGTAGTAAATTGATCACATCAATATACTAATCAAGGGTGACATCTAGCAACATTCCTTAACGACCGGATAGAATGAAGTATACAATTTACTCTCAAGAACCTGTCACGACCCAATTTTTTTCTCTGTTGGGTATCGTGATGGCACCTTGTGATGACCCAAAAGGTCATATTATGTTTTAGAACTCGAATCGACGCTCTTAAGCCTTAAAAATCTCATTGTTTCCCTCCTCGATTTGCGTGTGCAGTCCGGGCAGGTTTCCGGAAAGCTTTTATGTTGAAAACTAATGAAAATAAGAATTTTTGCCTTAAAAGTTAATTTTAGTTAATTTCGGTCAATATTTTTAGTAAACGGGCCCGGATCCATGCTTTGACGGTCCTGGTGGGTCCGTATCAAAGTATGGGACCTGGGCGTATGTCCGGAATCGAATTTGGAGGTCCCTAGCTTGAGTTATGAGTTTTTGATGAGAATTAAAAGTTTGAAAATTATTTGTTTTTAAGAATTGATTGATATTTGGCATTGTTAGTATCGGGTCCGTATTTTAGATCCGGAGCCCGGTGCAGGTTCATTACGATATTTAAGACATGTCTGTGAAATTTGGTGAGAAACGGAGTTGATTTGACGTGATTCGGACGTCCAGTTGAGAAGTTATAGATTTTAAAGTGTTCTTGAGAATTTCATTTGAATTGGTGCTAAATTTAGAGTTCTAGGTGTTATTTTGGCGATTTGATCGCGCGAGCAAATTCGTATAATATTTTTAGACTTGTGTGCATGTTTGGTTTGGAGCCCCGAGGGCTTGGGTGAGTTTCAGATAGGCCACGGGATGTTTTGGACTTTGAAAATCTGGTTTTTCTGCAGAATCTGTGTTCTGGCATGTCCTTCTTCGCGTTCGCGAAGGTACTCTCGCGAACGCGAAGAGTTATCCGGTGAGGCTGAGAATCCTTCATCGCGAACGCGAAGGCCTGGTCGCGAACGCGAAGTGATGGGGGATTTACCCTTCGCGAACGCGACCTGCTCACCAGTATTCTTCGCGAACGCGACAGTGGCCTCGCGAACGCGATGCACACTGTCGCCCAGTGCATAAAACAGAATCAAACACGGGTTTAAGCCATTTCTTCAACATTTTTCAAGAACCAAACGGGTAGAAGCGATTTTCAAGAGTCATTTTCTTCCCCAAAGTGTAGGTAAGTGATTCTAAACCATTTTCTTTCAATTACCCATTACATTCCTTGAATTATCAACCAAAAATCTAGAGTTTTTATGGTAGAATTAGGGGTTAGGGTAGAAAATAGAAATTTCGGGAATTTGGGGATTTAGACCTCAATTTGAGGTCGGATTCCAAAACTAATTACATATTCGGGCTCGTGGGGGAATGGGTAAAAGAATTTTGGTCCGAACATCGGGTTTTGACCAAGCGGGCTCGGGGTCGATTTTTTTACTTTTTGGAGGAAAATTTGGAAAATTTAATTTATACAATATAATTGATTCCTTTAGCAATATTTGATATTATTGAGTCATTTTTGAATAGATACGACTGGTTTGGAGGTGAATTCCAAAGGAAAGGCTGTGATTGAGGATTAAGTGGCCTTCGGAGCGAGGTAAGTGTTGTGTCTAACCCTGACTTGAGGGAATTAGGAACCTTAGATTAATTGCTAAGTGAAATTCTTGTGAGCGAGGTATATGTGAGGTGACGAGTACCTATGCGCCGCCAATTTACCTGTTTCTCCATGTTTCTCTGTTTTTCTCACATTGTCTCATTCCTATGCCGAATTGCTACGTGTTATACTAGTGTTATCCAAATTATCGTTCTTATTATGTTTCCGAACTTTCTGGTGATAATTGAGTTTTTATTTCAAGTTGAGATTGATATTATGGAACCAAATATTGAAGTACGGTTTGTACTTGTTATTCTATCTCCCTGTTGTTATTTATGCATTGCATTATAGTAAGGGAGAGTGTTAATGCACGAAGGGTGATGCCGTGCCATATTGTGAGTGTTAATGCACGAAGGGTGATGCCGTGCCATATTATAAGTATTAATGCACGAAGGTTGATGCCGTGCCATATTGTGAGTGTTAATGCACGAAGGGTAATGCCGTGCATATTGTGAGTATTAATGCACGAAGGGTGATGCCGTGCCATATTGTGAGTGTTAATGCACGAAGGGTGATGCCGTGCCATGATATGAGAGTAAAAGTACGAAGGGTGATGCCGTGCCGTTTCTATTAATTTTGTGGTGAGATTGAGAGTAAAAGCACGAAAGGTGATGCCGTGCATTTTTCCTTACTGTATTCACTATTCATGTTGATTGATGGTAAATTGACTGCTCCGGTGATCATTCTGTTGTAGTTCTTTATCTGATATTCCCCTCAGTATGTTTTCCCCTCCCGACATTTCCTGTTTAGTTCTTCATTCCTGTTATTTGCGTATATACTGTTAAATTGTACAGGTTGATTGTAGGTGCCTTGCCTTAGCCTCGTCACTACTTCGTCGAGGTTAGGCTCGACACTTACCAGTATATGGGGTCGGTTGTACTGATGCTGCACTCTGCACTTTCTGTGCAGATTTTGATACCGGCTCTAGTTGATCGAGATTTTGCTATTGGTCAACTATCTGGAGACTCAAGGTAGATCTGTCGGCGTCCACAGACCTTGAAGTCCCTGTCTATCATTTCTGTTTTATTGTTTCTTTTATTCAGACAGTTGTATTTCTTTCAGAGTATTACTTGTAGTAAATTCTAGAATGCTCGTGAATTATGACTCCAGATCCGGGTGGTAGTAATTAATACAGTTTTATGATATTCCGCACTTATTATATTTCATTTTAGTTAATTATTGTTACTTAATGAATGAAAATAAGGAATTGGTTTAATGATTCTCTAACATTGGCTTGCCTGGCAAGTGAAATGTTAGGCGCCATCACGATCCCGTCGGTGGGAAATTTTGGGTCGTGACAGTTGGTATCAGAGTACTAGGTTGCCTAAGTCTCAGGATTCACGTGCAAGCTTAGTAGAGTCTGGAGGATCGGTTCGGAGACGTCTGTGCTTATCTTCCAGAGGCTATGAAGTTTAGGAACAAGTTTCACTTCTATTCTTCCTTGTCGTGCGATTTTTGCTTTCGCAATACTGATTGAACTCTTCTACTCTTATTCTCTCGCAGATGGAGAGAACGCGTATCGCTTCCTCAGCTGAGCAGCAGCTAGAGCCTCCAGTGATAGCTCCTACGCGGGGCAGAGGTCGAGGCCGAGGTCATGCCAAAGGCCGAGGTAGGGGCACAGCTCAGCCTAGGGCCCAAGCAGCAGCCCCAACAGTGGAGCCTCAGATAGAGATTGGCGAGGAGGTTCCAGCCCAGACTGTTCCTATCAGACCAGCTCAGGTTCCGGAGGGGTTCATTGCTACCCTAGTACTTCAGGACACTTTGGTCCGTTTGGTAGGCCTTATGGAGAGTGTGGCCCAAACTGGTGCATTTCCCATGGCACCAGCAGTCTCTCAGGCTGGAGGAGGATCCCAGACTCCTACCATTCCCGCTCCAGAGCAGATGGCTCCCCAGTATCAGGCTCCAGCAGCTCAGCCAGTCAGATTAGTTCAGCCAGTTATTGCGGCACAGGTCAGAGATGGGCCAGCTATGTCTTCTGAGGCTTTATGGAGATTGGACAGGTTTACCAAGCTCTTTCTTGTTCACTTCAGTGGTGCCCCTTCAGAGGACCCCCAGGAGTATCTTGACAGCTGTCACGAGGTTCTACGGAACATGGGTATAGTGGAGACCAATGGGGTCAATTTTGCTGCATTTCAAATGACTGGTTCCGCCAAGAAATAGTGGAGAGATTACTTGTTGACCAGACCAGCTGGGTCGCCTGCTCTTACTTGGGACCAGTTCTCTCAGCTCTTCATAGAGAAGTTTCTGCCTATCACATTGAGGGAGGAGCGTCGCCGTCAGTTTGAGCATCTCCAGTAGGGTGGTATGACGGTTACTCAGTATGAGACCCATTTTATGGATTTGGCCCGTCATGCCATTCTTCTGCTTCCCACCGAGAGAGAGAGGGTGAGGAAGTTTATTGATGGACTTGCTCAGCCTATCAAATTGCAGATGGCTAAGGAGACTGGGAGTGAGATTTCTTTTCAGGCGGCTGCTAATGTCGCCAGACGAGTCGAGATGGTTCTTACTCAGGGAGGTCAGGGGTCTGACAAGAGGCCTCGTCATTCCGGTGAGTTCAGCGGTGCCTCATATAGAGGCAGGAGTACTTTTGGTAGAGGCCATCCTCCCAGGCCATTTCATTCAGCGCTTCGGGCATCCCACGGTGCCTCAGGTGGTCGTGGCCCTCAGATGCATTATTCCGACCAGCTAGCCTACATTGCACCACCAGCTCCTATATGTGCACCTCCACTCCAGAGTTATCAGGGTGGTTATTCAGGTCGACAGGGTCAGTTTCAGGGTCAACAGTCACAGCAGCCGAGGTTATGTTATACTTGTGGTGATCCGAGGAACATTGCCAGATTTTGCCCTCGGGCAACGGGCAGCACACAACATCAGAGTTCTCGTGCCATGGTTCTGGCACCAGTTGCTGCACCACCTGCTCAGCCAGCTTGAGGCAGGGGTCAGGCAGCCAGAGGTAGGGGCCAGACAGTTAGAGTTGGAGGTCAGGCCATTAGAGGTGAAAACCAGCAAGCTAGAGGCCATCCCAGGGACGTAGTTCAGGGTGGTGGGGCCCATTCCCAGTGTTATGCTTTCCCAGCCAAGCCTGAGGCTGAGTCATCGGACGCTGTTATCACAGGTACTGTTTTAGTTTGCAATAGAGATGCTTCAGTTCTATTTGATCCGGGATCTACTTACTCCTATGTGTCATCCTATTTTGCTTCTTATTTGGTTGTGCCCCGTGATTCCTTGAGTGCTCCTGTATATGTGTCCATGCCATAGGGAGATGCTATTATTGTAGATCGTGTTTATCGTTCGTGTGTGGTCACCATTGGGAATCTTGAGACTCGTGTAGATCTTCTACTTCTCGACATGGTTGATTTTGATGTCATACTGGGTATGGATTGGCTGTCACCTTATCATGCTATATTAGATTTTCACGCCAAGACGGTGACCTTAGACTTGCAGGGGTTGCCTCGATTAGAGTGGAGAGGGAATCTCGGCCATTCTACCAGCAGGGTTATCTCTTACGTAAAGGCTCGACATATGGTCGAGAAGGGGTGTCCAGCTTATTTGGCTTATGTCCATGATTCTAGTGCGGAGGTTCCTTCCATAGATTCAGTTCCGATTGTTCGTGAGTTTCCAGAGGTGTTTCCTGCAGACTTGCCGGGGATGCCACCCGACGGGGATATTGATTTGTGCATTGATTTGGCTCCGGACACTCGGCCTATTTCCATTCCGCCATATCACATGGCCCCGCTAGAGTTGAAAAAATTGAAGGAGAAGTTGCAAGATTTGCTTTATAAGGGCTTCATTAGACCTAGTGTCTCGCCCTGGGGTGCACCTGTGTTGTTTGTGAAGAAGAAAGATGGATCGATGAGGATATGTATAGATTATCGGCAGTTGAACAAAGTCACCATCAAGAATAAATATCCATTGCCGAGGATTGATGATTTATTTGATCAGCTTCAGGGTGCCAAGGTGTTTTCAAAAATTGATTTGAGATCTGGCTACCATCAGTTGAGGATTAGGGCATCCAATTTTCCTAAGACAACTTTTCGAACTCGGTATGGGCATTATGAGTTTTTAGTGATGTCATTTGGGCTGACAAATGCCCCAGCCTTCATGGATTTGATGAACCGGGTGTTCAAACCCTACTTGGATTCCTTTGTGGTTGTGTTTATTGATGATATCTTGATCTACTCCCACAGTCGAGAGGAGCATGAGCAGCATCTTCGGATTGTTCTTCAGACTTTGAAAGACAGCTAGTTATATGCTAAGTTCTCAAAATGCGAGTTTTGGTTGAGATCAGTTGCTTTCTTAGGTCACGTTGTGTCAGTAGAGGGTATTCAGGTGGATCCTAAGAAGATTGAGGCAGTCCAGAACTGGCCTAGACCCACACCAGCTACATAGATTCGTAGTTTCCTGGGTTTGGCAGGCTATTACCATTGATTTGTGGAGGGGTTTTCATCTATAGCAACTCCGTTGACCAGATTGACCCAGAAGGGTACCCCGTTCAGGTGGTCAGACGAGTGTGAAGCGAGCTTTCAGAAGCTCAAGACAGCTTTGACTACGGCACCGGTATTGGTGTTACCCACAGGTTTAGGATCTTATACAGTATATTGTGACGCATCTCGTATAGGTCTGGGTGCGGTATTGATGCAGGGTGGAAAGGTTATTGCATATGCTTCACGACAGCTGAAGGTTCACGAGAAGAATTACCCAGTTCATGATCTAGAGCTGGTAGCCATTGTTCACGCGCTGAAGATTTGGAGGCACTATCTTTACGGCGTGCTATGTGAGGTATTCACTGATCATCGGAGCTTGCAGTATTTGTTCAAGCAGAAGGAACTCAATTTGAGGCAGAGGAGGTGGCTGGAGCTATTGAAAGACTATGATATCACTATATTGTATCATCCCGGGAAGGCCAATGTGGTGGCCGATGCTTTAAGTAGAAAGTCAGTCAGTATGGGTAGCCTTGCATATATTCCACTTGGTGAGAGACCGCTTACATTGGATGTTCAGGCCTTGGCCAACCCGTTCGTGAGGTTAGATGTTTCTGAGCCCAACCGTGTTCTAGATTGTACAGTTGCTCGGTCTTCTTTATTTGAGTGCATCAAAGATCGGAAAGATGACGATCCTCATTTACTTGTCCTTAGAGACACAGTGCGGCACGGTGATGCCAAGCAGGTTACTGTTGGAGATGACGGAGTTTTGAGGATGTAGGGTCATATTTGTGTGCCTAATATGGATGGACTTCGTGAGTTAATCCTTGAGGAGTCGCACAGTTCTCGGTATTCTATTCATCCGGGTGCCGCCAAGATGTATCAAGACTTGAGGTAGCATTATTGGTGGAGGCGAATGAAGAAGGACATAGTTGCCTATGTAGCTTGGTGCCTAAATTGCCAGCAGGTGAAGTGTGAGCATCAGAGACCTGGTGGTTTACTTCAGAAGTTAGATATTCCCGAGTAGAAGTGGGAACGTATCACTATGGACTTTGTTGTTGGACTCCCACGGACTCAGAGAAGGTTCGATGCAGTTTGGGTCATTGTGGACAGGCTGACTAAGTCAGCTCATTTCATTCCTGTGGCAGTTACCTATTCCTCGGAGCGGTTGGCAGAGATTTATATTTGTGAGATCGTCCGTCTTCATGGTGTGCCCGTGTCTATCATTTCTGATCGAGGTACGCAGTTTACCTCGCACTTTTGGAGGGCTTTTCAGCGTGAGTTGGGTACGCGGGTTGAGTTGAGCACAACATTTCATCCTCAGACAGACGGGCAGTCTGAGCGTACTATTCAGATCTTGGAGGATATGCTCCGTGCCTGTGTTATTGACTTTGGAGGTTCTTGGGATCATCTTTTGCCGTTAGCGGAGTTTGCCTACAATAACAGCTACCAGTCAAGCATTCAGATGGCTCCCTATGAGGCATTATATAGTAGACGGTGTAGGTCACCAGTTGGGTGGTTCGAGCCGAGGGATGCTCGGTTATTGGGTACAGATTTAGTTCAGGAGGCCTTGGACAAGGTCAAGATTATACAGGATCGACTTCGTACCGCTCAGTCCAGGCAAAAGAGTTATGCTGACCGTAAAGTTTGTGATATTGCATTCATGGTTGGAGAAAGAATATTGCTTCGGGTATCGCCCATGAAGGGCGTTATGAGATTTGGGAAGAAGGGCAAGTTGAGCCCTAGGTATATCGGGCCATTTGAGATCCTCGAGAGAGTTGGGGAGGTAGCTTATCGACTTGCGTTGCCTCTAGGGTTATCCTCATTTCATTCCCGTATTCCATGTGTCTATGCTCCGGAAATATCATGGTGACCCGTCCCACATGTTAGATTTCAGCTCTGTCCAGTTGGACAGGGATTTGACTTATGAGGAGGAACCGGTGGCCATTCTAGACCGACAGGTTCGTCAGTTGAGGTCAAAAAGTTACCCTTCAGTTCGAGTGCAGTGGAGAGGTCAGCCTATTGAGGCAGCTACTTGAGAGTCCGAGTCCGATATGCAGAGTAGATATCCCCACCTTTTCACTAGCCCAGGTATTTTTCTATGTCCGTTCGAGGACGAAAAGTTGTTTTAGAGGTGGAGAATGAGATGACCCAAAAGGTCATCTTATGTTTTAGAACTCGAATCGGCGCTCTTAAGCCTTAAAAATCTCATTTTTATCCTCCTCGATTTGCGTGCGTAGTCCGGGCAGGTTTCCGGAAAGCTTTTATGTTGAAAACAAATAAAAATAAGAATTTTTGTCCTAAAAGTTAATTTTAGTTGACTTCGGTCAATATTTTTGGTAAACAGGCCCGGATCCGTGCTTTGACGGTCCCCGTGGGTCCGTATCGAATTATGGGACCTGGGCGTATTCCCGTAATCGAATTTGGAGGTCCCTAGCTTGAGTTATGAATTTTTGATGAGAATTAAAAGTTTGGAAATTATTTGTTTTTAAGAATTGATTGATATTTGGCATTGTTAGTATCGGGTACGTATTTTGGTCCTGGAACCCGGTACAGGTTCATTACGATATTTAAGATATGTTTATGAAATTTGGTGAGAAACGGAGTTGATTTGACGTGATTCGAACGAGAAGTTATGGATTTTAAAGTGTTCTTGAGAATTTTATTTGAATTGGTGCTAAATTTAGAGTTCTAGGTGTTATTTTGGCTATTTGATCGCGCGAGCAAATTCGTATGATGTTTTTAGATTTGTGTGCATGTTTGGTTTGGAGCCTCGAGGGCTCGGGTGAGTTTCGGATAGGCCACGAGATGTTTTGGACTTTGGAAATCTGGTTTTTCTGCAGAATCTGTGTTCTGGCATGTCCTTCTTCGCGTTCGCGAAGGTACTCTCGCGAACGTGAAGAGTAATCCAGTGAGGCTGAGAATCCTTCATCGCGAACGCGAAGGCCTGGTTGCGAACGCGAAGTGATGGGGGATTTACCCTTCGTGAACGCGACCTGCTCATCGCGAACGCAAAGCACTTGGGGACCTGGGGGAGGGTTGGTCGTTCTTTCATCGCGAACGCGAGCAACGTCTCGTGAACGCGAAGGCTTGGCAGCCAGTACCCTTCGCGAACGCGATGCACACTGTCGCCCAGTGCAAAAAACAGAATCAAACAGGGGTTTAAGCCATTTCTTCAACATTTTTCAAGAACCAAACGGGTAAAGGCAATTTTCAAGAGTCATTTTCTTCCCCAAAGTGTTGGTAAGTGATTCTAAACCATTTTCTTTCAATTACCCATTACATTCCTTGAATTATCAACCAAAAATCTAGAGTTTTTATGGTAGAATTAGAGGTTAGGGTAGAAAATAGGAATTTCGGGAATTTAAGGATTTAGACCTCAATTTGAGGTCGGATTCCAAAACTAATTACATATTCGGGCTCGGGAGTGAATGGGTAAAAGGATTTTGGTCCGAACCTCGAGTTTTGACCAAGCGGGACTGTGGTCGATTTTTCTACTTTTTGGAGGAAAATTTGGAAAATTTATTTTATGCAATATAATTGATTCCTTTAGCAATATTTGATATTATTGAGTCATTTTTGAATAGATACGAGTGGTTTGGAGGTGAATTCCAAAGGAAAGGCTGTGATTGAGGATTAAGTGGCCTTCGGAGCATGGTAAGTGTTGTGTCTAACCCTGACTCGAGGGAATTAGGAACCTTAGATTAATTGCTAAGTGAATTTTTTGTGAGCGGCGTATATGTGAGGTGACGAGTACTTATGCGCCGCCAATTTACCTATTTTTCCATTTTTCTCTGTTTTTCTCACATTGTCTCATTCCTATGCCGAATTGCTATGTGTTATACTAGTGTTATCCAAATTATCATTCTTATTATGTTTACGGATTTTCTGATGATAATTGAGTTTTTATTTCAAGCTGAGATTGATATTATGGAACCAAATGTTGAAGTAGGGTTTGTACTTGTTATTCTATCTCCCTGTTGTTATTTATGCATTGCATTATGGTAAGGGTGGGTGTTAATGAACGAAGGGTTATGCCGTGCCATATTGTGAGTGTTAATGCACGAAGGGTGATGCCGTGCCATATTGTGAGTATTAATGCACGAAGGTTGATGCCGTGCTATATTGTGAATGTTAATGTACGAAGGGTAATGCCGTTCCATATTGTGAGTATTAATGCACGAAGGGTAATGCCGTGCCATATTGTGAGTGCTAATGCACGAAGGGTGATGCCGTTCCATATTGTGAGTGTTAATGCACGAAGGGTGATGCCGTGCCATGATATGAGAGTAAAAGTACGAAGGGTGATGTCGTGCCGTTTCTATTAATTTTATGGTGAGATTGAGAGTAAAAGCACGAAGGGTGATGCCGTGCATTTTTCCTTACTGTATTCACTATTCCTGTTGATTCAGGGTATATTGACTGCTCCGGTGATCATTCTGTTATAGTTCTTTATCTGATATGCCCCTCAGTATGTTTTCCCCTCCCGACATTTCCTGTTTAGTTCTTCATTCCTATTATTTGCGTATACACTGTTAAATTATACAGGTTGATTGTAGGTGCCTTGCCTTAGCCTCGTCACTACTTCATCGAGGTTAGGCTCGACACTTACCAGTACATGGGGCCGGTTGTACTGATGCTGCACTCTGCACTTTCTGTGTAGATTTTGATACCGGCTCTAGTTGATCGAGATTTTGCTATTGGTCCACTGTCCGGAGACTCAAGGTAGATATGTCGGCGTCCACAGACCTTGAAGTCCCCGTCTATCATTTCTGTTTTACTGTTTCTTTTATTCAGACAGTTGTATTTCTTTCAAGCTATTACTTGTAGTAAATTCTAGAATGCTCGTGAATTGTGACTCCAGATCCGGGTGGTAGTAAGTAATACAGTTTTTATGATATTCCGCACTTATTATATTTCATTTTAGTTAATTATTGTTACTTAATGAATGAAAATAAGGAATTGGTTTAATGATTCTCTAACGTTGGCTTGCCTGGCAAGTGAAATGTTAGGCGCCATCACGGTCCCGTCGGTGGGAAATTTCGGGTCGTGACACACCTAGTCTTAGGGGCTAGGTAAGCCTAACATTTACTGAATAATAACAATAATTAAATAATACTTAACAACTTTTGAAATAGAAATCTCTATAAAATTTACAATTCCCAAAACCGGTAGTACAAGTCATAAGCTCTACAGAGTTTGTTATAATTTTTCTAAATATAACTGTTTGAAATAAAGTAAACAGTGTGAATACAAATCAGAAGGTGACTCCGAAGCCTGCGAATGCAGCAGTAGGTTTACCTTGCGTCTCCACAACAACAGTCCGCACAACTAGCTAATGATCAAATGACTTCGAAATACCTGGATCTGCACAAAAATGTCCAGAATTGTAGTATGAGTACACCACGGCGGTACCCAGTAAGTATCAAGACTAACCTCGGGGGAGTAGTGACGAGGAACAGTCAAGACACCTACTGGACTAAATAACTTGAACAAAGTATAAGTATAGAAACAACAGAATATAATATCTACATAAAGACTACGCGTTATGAATAACAATACAGTAATTGCAATAGGAACGGACAACAACAAGTATCAGCGAAATACCATAATAATGACACAGAAGGGTGAATGTAAACACCACCTAAATCAGAAATCACAGATACAACAAGGACAATTAATAATTAAGCAACAACGACCGCTTTCATATCAGGTTTTAGTCAACAAACTCCGCAAGGTACCGAACCTAGGACAAATCACAACTCACAGGTTCTAATACCTGAACCCTAACACTTGGCATCCTGTGCCCTCATTACACTTCATAACCGCACTAACGACTCACGTGCCAAATAGAGCCATTCTCACATAGAAGGCAAGTAAACACGGGTGTTCATCTATACTCAACAATATCAAGAAAACTTCTTAACTGATAAGAGTGCTCAACTACGTGTATGCTTGTGAAAGTGTCCTAACATAGTTCATGCCAGCTAGTAAGTACAGGGAAAGAAATGGACAACACGTAGAATGTCTTCACACAACTTTCCACAAAATAACGCTCACACATATAAGTGTACCACTACACAACTATCAACAACAAGAATTCCCCCAGGCCATCACAAGTCATCACAAATCAATCCCTGACATATCCCACCTTGTCTCGCCACGTGTGCAATAGTAAAATAAATGCCCGCCTTGTCTCGCCACACGTGCATAATAATATTCCCACCTTATCTCACCACATGCGCAACCCATATATATATCCCACCTTGTCACACCACATGTGCAAATATCAATAGTAACAATAGCACGGAAGAAACCTCGGGCAACCCCATAACAAAGAGATGTCAACAAAGAGTACCCCCGAGATACCGTCTCGTAGTCCCAAAAGTAAATGCTTAACAGGGGATCTCCCAAGGTACAGCCTCGTAGTCCCAAAGTATATATGAAAGAACAACAAGTACAATAGCAACAATAACAATAGTACAAGGGTACGACAAATAAGTCAACTCAGAAATTCCAAAACTCAAAGAAACGGAGGAACAAATTCACAAGGAGTAGTCACAATAGAGAATGCTAGTCATAATAAGAACAACTCAACAAGGAAAGAAATAATATGTAACAACGGCCTGCAATATACAGTTCAATAACAAGGGAGCTAACACAAGTCGAATGATTCCAAATAAAGACAAGTCAACTAAGATATAGGATATCTAAACTTCTTTTAAGGTCGGGCAATTATGAAAGATACACAACAAATTCAATTAAGGATAAGTAGAAGAAAGATATCATAGTCTCAATTAAGGATGAACAATTACAGAAGAGATAATTATAACTTCAAATAAAGACAAGCAGTTAGGGGAAAGATAACATGATAATAGAAGAGATAACAATTTTGGTTAAGGCACAGATGAATCAAATAAACAACAAGAGTGGATCATCAAGCAATTAATTATAATAAAAGGAGGTAGAAGTGAAACTAGTAATTAAGAAACATAATCATAACAAGAACAACTGCATATTCAATGAATACAAGGACCTAAGAACCCTAAAGGTCAATTTTCCACAAATAAGTCCGAGCACGTACTCGTCACCTCGCGTACACGGACTACAATTAGCATAGAAGACTCAAATCCTAAGGGGTAGTTCCCCCACACGAACTTAGGCAAGATACTTACCTTGAACCAAGCTCAATCGATCAGTAAGAATGCCCTTTCCACGAATATCCAACTCTGAATGGCCCAAATCTAGCAAAAATCAATTACATAACATAAATATAACTATACGGAACTAATCTAGCTAATGAAATCAAAGCTAAAGCAAGAATATCGCCTTAAAAAGCCTCCTCTGGCCCACGTCTCGGAATCGGGTAAAACTCACAAAATATGAATACCCATTCACTTACGAGTTTGCTCATACCAAAATTACTCAAATCCGATACCAAAATCTCGATCAAAATCCCAAATTTCGGCTTAAGAACTTTTCTCAATTTCCCCCAAATTTTCAACACCAAATCCGAAATTAAATGGAGGAAACAACTATAGATTAATGGAATATAACCAAAAACGAGTTAGGAATCATTACCCCAGAGCTTCCTCGGAAAAGCCCTCAAAAATCGCCAAATTCCGAGCTCTCAAGTCCAACAATGAAGAATGAAATCAAACCCTCGCACTTAGCCCTTTTTCTGCCAGTCAAACCTCTTCCGCGGGCCTTCAATCGCATCTGCGGTTCCGCACCTACGGAAATTCCATCGCAGGTGCGGTTTTCACTTAAAACTCATCGCCCGCTTCTGCGATCAAAAGGTCGCACCTACGTGTGCTCACCTATGGACCTATGTCCGCTTCTGCGGTCCTCCACCGCTCCTGCGATCTCTCCAGCGCATCTGCGAGCATCGCAGATGCGGAACTCACCTCGCACCTGCGGCCCCTGACCACTCCCTCTAAATACGCTTCTGCGCTTAATCATCCGCACGTGAGGCCCCCGCACCTGCGGTTCCCCTACCGCAGGTGCAAAACACCAAAAACCAGCAAACTTCAGGAATTTCCTAAGTCGAATATTTCCTCCGTTAAGCATCCGAAACACACCCGAGGCCCCCGGGACCTCAACCAAACATACCAACCAATTCTAAAATACCATACGAACTTAGTCGAGCCCTCAAACCACATTGAACAATGCTAAAATCACGAATCATCCTCCGATTCAAACTTAAAGAACTTAAAACTTCAAATTTCTACAACCGATGCTGAAACCTATCAAACCACGTCTGATTGACCCCAAATTTTGTGCACAAGTCATATTCAACATTACAGACCTACTCCAACTTCCAAAATCGGAATCCGACCCTGATATCAAAAATCCACTTTCGGTCAAAATCTCCAAAAATTCGACTTTCTCTATTTCAAACCTAAATCAGCTACAGACCTCAAATTCACAGACCGGACACGCTCCTTAGTCCAAAATCACCTAATGGAGCTAACGGAATCGACGGAACTCCATTCCGGAGTCGTCTTCACACAGTTCCAACTACGGTCAAAATCCTAAGATTTAAGCTTCCGTTTTAGGGACTAAGTGTCCCAATTCACTCCAAATCATCCGGTAACTGAATTCAACCACGCACGCAAGTCAATACACATAATACGAAGATGCTCAGGGCCTTATGCCGCCTAACGGGACTTAAATTTTCAAAACGACTGGCCGGGTCGTTACATCCTTCCCCTCTTAAACAAACGTTCGTCCTAGAACATGCCAAGAATCACCTTGAAGTCTTCAAATCACTGAAAGCACATATCCAACATACACCCGCGGGTGACCCCACGTCACCCCAATCCATATAAGCCTGACGACACCATCTCAATTGTAATTTATCCCTTTCTACCAACACCAATAAGCCTTAGAGTTGAAATTCTCACCTTCCATTCATCTCCAAAAGACCCGATTCTAAATCCATACCTGGTATCAGTCTCAACCAGTTGTAACAACTCATGCCTAAACCCACAAGGTACGACCACCCAACATGACACACCACACATAGGCCCATAATAACATTTTTAATCATAATAGCTGCCCGTAATCAAAACCAGCACTGGCAATTAGCTTCATAACTGTTCGAACCCTGTTTCAAACCTCCACAACACTGATAACGATGCAAGAAACATGAAGACCTCTTAGCTATACACCTGAATCAACAAGTCACAACTAACACCGTTAGGAACACACCCCGCAAGCTAAACTCAAGAAGCACAGATGAAAAATGACTTAATATGTAAAGAGAAAACACATAAGAGAAGTATCAAACAAGCCCGACAGGCACAATTCTCTATGAGTACCATCCTACAAATCAATTTAAAAGGAAAAATTAAAGTATATGAACAAATCACAAGGATCTCATCCTGATATAACCTCCATCGCGGCACGCAGCTCGGCTCAAACATATCAAATCACATGGAATCGCGAGGGTCTCACCCTCATCTCTGAATCACAAGCCGAATACACATCATACCAATTGAAATCTTCTACTAACTCAATTCTGCCCATAAAATCACAACACTTACTGAACTCTCACCCCGGTAGAGTAACAAATCACAAATCGTAACCAAATTACTCAGGAATCACATCAAACCTGCCATAATAGACAACATGAATTCACTTATAGTCTCTTAAATTTCAATAATGAATTAAAACAAAGATAGACATGGCTATCACTCATAGAATTTTCCAACAGGGGCAAACACATAAACATAATACTAGGTCATGAACTCACCCATAGGTGGGACAACAAATAGGGGAACTCGCCTCGATAAGCAGAACTGAATCAAAATACGAATGGTGCCCCTTTGTAACAAATCAAAAGCATACCTGTATGACATCATCTGGCGCAGTGGCCTTAAGCCTACTATACGAAACACATCAACGGACCGGGGGGGCACCCTCTACTCGCCTGAATACTCCGCTGTGACATACCTCTCCTGAGTCTAGAACAATCTCTCACCCTATGGCTGGTATCTCCACACTTGAAGCAACCTCTATGCTGACGTGGCTATGGGAACTATGCGGTACGGGTACTCTGAGACTCATGAGCACCGGAAACACTGTGCGAAGCCTGAAGTGCAAACTGAACTGGCTGACCCACAAAACCTCTACCATGTCGTACCTTGCCTCCAAAATAAAGACCTGTAGATCTCTCCGGTCTACGATGCCTCCTCGCCTCCCTGTCCTCTCTCTCCTGACCTTGCCTGTCCTCTCTCTCCTGATCCCACATGCCCTCTACTTGGCAAGCGAACCCTACTACCTACTGAAACAAAACATCCGACTCTAAATCCCGAGCCATGCTAAACCGAATATCATGCCTGAGCCCCTCAATGAATCTACAAACACGCTCTCTAACTATAGCAACCAAATCAGGCGCATGTCTGGCCAAATCAATGAATCTAACGACATATTATGACACTGACTTAGTGCCCTGGCACAGCTGCTCAAACTCCGTGTGCCATGAATCATGAAGGGACTGAGGTACAAACTCTCTCAGGAATATCTCTGAAAACTGAACCCATGTAAGTGAAGCTAACTCTGCCGGGCTATCCAACTCATATGCCCTCCACCACTGATAAGCCGCTCCCCTGACCTGGAACATAGTAAAAGCAACCCCTCTCGTCTCCACAATACCCATAGTACGGAGAATATAGTGAAACTCCTCCAGAAAACCCTGGGCATCATCTATCGCCAATCCACTAAAGGTAGGAGGGTGGTACTTCTTGTACCTCTTAAGTCTATGTTGTTCTTCCTCAGATGATGCTGCCCTAACCACGGGCTGAACTAGGACCACAGGCTGTGTCGCCATGACACCTGAAACTTGATCAACATGAACTCGCCACTCTGGAGTGTGGGTGACGGGAGTCTGAGCTCCTCCCCCGATCTGTGAAATAGCTGGTGCAACCGAAATCAACCCCGCCTGAGCCAATGTACCAAACATGCTCAGGAACTGTGCTAAGGTCTCCTGAAGTCTGGGGGTAACAGTAGGCGCCTCCGGTACCTGCCCCCCAACTGGAACTACTGACGGCTCCTCAACTGCTGCTCTGGTAGGTCCCCTAGCTGTGGCACGTGCTCCTCATCGGCCTCTACCTCTACCCTTAGCGACATCTGCTCCGGGGGTAACGTCATCGATAACTGCAGCTCGTGTCCTCACCATCTGTGAGAGAATGGAATGATAAAAGTTCAAACTTCGATACCAATGAACTCGCACGATAGGAATGAAGGAAGTGAAACTGTCCTAATAGTTTCGTAGCCTCTCGAAGATAAGTACAGACGTCTCCGTACCGATCTGCAAGACTCTACTAAACTCGCTTATGACTCGTAGAACCTATGAACCTAGAGCTCTGATACCAACTTGTCACTACCAAATTTTTCCCTCCGTTGGGTATCGTTAGGAGTGGCAAACGGGCGGGTCGGGTCGAATATGGTTCGGGTCAAAACGGGTAATGAAAAAAAGAATAAATTATCCGACCCAACCCATATTTAATACGGATAATAAACGGGTTAACTGATGGATAAAATAAGTAACCATATTATCCATCCATGGATTCACATTAGCTTCAAGCTCTAATATGATTTTCCTGCCACTTGCAACAGAAGAACATTATTGAAATAATTTTTCAATAATTTGTAATGAGTTCCTAGCGACATGGTTCACATATTTTTATAGCAATCGTTTTTTGATAAGGTAATATTTATAGCAAGTTTAACAGTATCAAAATATGTGACTTTAATTTTTCCAACTGAGTACTATGATTAAATATAAAAATATATACAAAGTTCACTAAAACTCTTCATCTTCAATTCAAGTAGTAGGGGATTGACTAGTTCTTCATCAATAAATTCTCTCATCCATTCTCTTTATCTTCTCGTTCCCTTATCCATTTTGTCATCTGCAAGTTCACATTGTAGTTTCCTTTTTTTTACACCACTGCAACCAAGAGGAAAAAGATCAAAGAAATGTATCATATTTTTTTGCTTTAGTTCTTCTATTAATTGAAGGTTTAATCTGAAAGTTGAACAATGAAAACTAAAAGGAGCTCGCTCAAACCAGATCTCCAAACTCCCGCAGCATACAACAAAATAGTAAGTATCAAGACAATAAAATAGATTGAAATGCACCAGCAAAATACGTCGAAATGTACCAGCAAGAATCAAGAATGGTGCGCTTTAAACCAGATAACAAAATATATTGAAAATTCCATTTACCAACTACTCGAACTTTGGGAAACTGAACCTTCCACTAACATTCCATTCACCAAACTCAGGACACTAAAGTTTGATGAAACTTAAACCTTCAACCAAAAGGCGATTAGATTATTCATAAGACTGAACCAAGATATGTTCTAGAAGCAATCAGGTTATAAAAATTTGCAAAAATAAAAGAAAAGCAATAAGATTTTTCCAAAAATAGAAACCACTCTTTATTTGTCACTAAACTATCGCCATGATATTGTCCAATTTTGGTGTACAACATTCCCCCAACACTTCTAGCACAAAAAAGAATAATAATAATAACAACAAAACTACAACAATGTAGGTGGTATTTTTCTTTCTTTTGCTCACATAGTGAAAATTCCAGTTTTGAGGGTAATAAGATAGTGGAGCTGAGGCCTAGACTCACCATTCATACGCATCCAATTATTTATATCAGACTGCAAATAACCAGCATAAGAGACAAACTGTCTCTCGCTCTCTCTGGTACTACCAAACTGACTGATTGACTACTTGCATACTGTATCTAACTTCCTTACACCCTATTAAATAATGATAAACCAGATAGTCCCTTCATAACGTGGTAAAATTGACTGTTCCTACGATTAACATGCACATATCTAAGGAGAAGTTTCAGTTAGAAAAGAACACCAGCAACATCCAACAGAAATATAAACTAAGCTAGTTTATTATATAAGGAGTGCAGGAAGGAGGAGAAAAGACACTAATGCAATTATGCAAATCAAAACCGAATTCACTAGAATCCCACAAGTACAATACTTTTCTTGGCAGCAGATCATCATAAATATTAGAATAGTTGGTTCAATAGAATCCCAAAAGTACAAGAAAATAGAAAGAGAACAATAAAGGGCACTCTTACCTCTAAGTTTCGCAAGATAAGGCTGAAGATCAATAACAATCTCATCTTCTTCATTTGAGTTGGATCCATCATCAAGATCTTATACAATTTAAAAAGAAAAAATGTAAAATATTACAGTTTATTAGTTATTCAAAAAATAAAATAAACCAATCTAGAGAAGATTAATTTACCTTCTCTTCCACAAATCCAATCCCTAGTACATAGCTTTGCCTCGGCATTTGCGGGAAGAATAGAAATTCGAAACTTTCCAATGACACGACCACCTATACTAAATGCAGATTCAGAGGCTACTGTGGTGATTGGAACACTCAAGATATCGCGTGCCATTAATGAGAGTTCTGGATACTTTTGCCTGTTATCCTTCCAATATCCAAGTGCATCCAGATTAGGATTTGTTTTACGGTCAAGATTAGCTTCCTCCAAATATAAGTCTAGTTGTGTTTTACCGGTACTTGACTCCAACTGACTTTCAAACTCATCAAATGCATCCCTCATTTCATTGCTACCACTACTACAAGCATGATCCCTCGATAACGAGGTTGTAGTCGAAGGTATCAAGTACTCTTTGAACAATAATTGTAAGTTCTCTTCAATAACCTTCACTTTTTCATTAGCAATCTCCTCAGGATGAAGCTTTGAAAAGCAAAACTTAACAAACTTCAATTTATATTGAGGGTCAAGAACAATAGCAATAGATAAAATGACATTATATGACTCCCAATATTTCCTAAACTTTCCCAACATCAAAGTCCCCATCTCACTCATCACTGAATCTCTACTATTTTTTTGTTCTTCCAAAAAAAATTTAATTCTCCATACGTTAGGAAGATATAAACTAGCCGTGGGGTATTTACATCCAGAAAACAAGGTCGTAATATCATAAAATAGCTTCAAAAACTTAGCTATAATCTCGACCCTTTTTCATTCATCTTCAGAAAGGCCATGTCTAAAATCAATGTTAAGCAAGTTATAGTGAATATAAGCTTACCGATAAAGAAGAGCACTTTCAAGCATTTGGTAGGTGGAGTTCCACCGAATAGGCATATCTTGACGTAGCTTCTTAGAACATGGTAGACCAAGATTACTAAGACACTCCACAAATTTTATTATTCTTATTTCTGAATTCTTGATATGCTCAACACCTTCTCTAATTTTCGCAATAGCTGCATCAGCCTTCTCTAAGCCCGTCTTAACAATTAAGTTCAAAATGTGATTCCCACAACGAACATGAAGAAATATTTCGTCACAAATTAGTGAACGCATCAAAGACAAATGATTCTTTAAACTATTCACTACATCATTATTGCAAGTAGCATTATCTAAAGTAAGGGTAAAGATTTTTTTTTCGATTCCCCATTCTTTAAGAAAGTTAATCAATAAGAGACCTAAAATCGCACCCGAATGTAGAGGAGGAACATGACGAAAAATTAACACCCTCTTCTGAAGCACCCAATTTAAATCCACATAATGAGCCGTTACACATATATAGCCATTAGATGCTAATGAAGTCCACATATCTGATGTTAAACACACTCTACTAGGAATAATGGCAAGTTTATTTTTTAAAAGTTCTTTTTCGCTTGCATACATATTCAAGATATCTGACTTGGCCGTGTTTCTTGATATGTGCTTCGCTACTGGATTTAAATATGTATGAAGGTCCCTGATGCCTTTATGTTCTACAAAAGTGAAAGCATAGTTATGCCTGACTATGGCTAACGATAATTTCTCTCGATAAACTTTCTGATCTATCGGTTCACTTTGACCCTCTTTTGCATTATTCAATGGATGTTTTATCAATAAATGGCGCTTCAAAATTGATGTTCCAAATTTAGGATCGTATATGAAGTCTTTTTTACAAAGCGTACATTGGACTTTAAACTTTCCATCACTAGAAATACTAGGCTCTGTTACCCTAACAAAAGAATCCCAAACAGTGGAAAATTATCTTTTTGATCGTTTTAGCGTAGTTGAAGAGCTCTGTTCACAACAATCAGCAATACCTTCCATCGACATCTCTATCAAAAGATGAAGTAAACAGTAGAAATTAGGCTCGACATAAATCAATTTATTAATAAGTGATAGAGAATGCAGTACTCTGGTATTAAAAATTACATCTAATTTTGGTCTACTCAGTGTTTTTCTCACCTTTGAGATTGTTGTAACACTTCCACTCTAGTTTTAAGCTTCAAATACTCTTGGTAGGTATTCTGTTTTCACAAAACCATAGCAAGCAAATTAATTTGCTCAAAGTTAGTCATCAACATTAACTTTTACACTATTTTCAGGTAAAAACTAAACTATTTTCTAAATTTTCAACAAACTTTAATTTCAACAATTATAATGCTCGAGGAAGAAGAATGAACCTGTGAATCTGTTGAAGGTTGGCTTCCTTCAAATGCAACATAATTGCATTAGGATTTTGAGTTCCGACACTTCCTTCTATTGAACGAACCTGTAACACTTTCACTCTTATTTTAAGCTTCTACTCTTGGTTTGCCCACTGGGATTTCAAAACGCTTCCAAGTTCCGACTAACCAAAATCTTGTGAAAAGAAATTGAAGCCAAGAGAGCAAAGAAGTCAGAGAGAGAGAGAGAGAGAGAGAGAGAATTATCGGAAGTTGTAACTCACAGGAGAAGTCGCCGGTGATGCTTTGGGAAGAAGGGGAGAGATTTGAAGAATTGAAAATTTAGGGCTTTTCTATTGAAGTGGTGAGCAAATAGCCGACAATAACTTTAAAATTGTATTATCCATATTTTACCCATGGGTTACCCATTTGTTTACTCATTTTGTAGTGGATAATATGGATAATTATCCATATTGGACCCGGTTTTAAAAAGTCAGTTATCCAATCCATTTTTAGTGGGTTGAGTTAGGTGGATAATTATTATTTTTAACCATTTTGCCAGGTCTAGGTATCGTGATGGCACCTAGTCTTAGGGACTATGTAAGCCTAATATTTACTGAATAACAACAATAATTAAATAACATCTAACAACTTTTGAAATAGAAATCTCTATAAAATTTACAATTCCCAAAACCGGTAGTATAAGTCATAAGCTCTACAGAGTTTGTTATAATTTTTCTAAATACAACTGTTTGAAATAAAGTAAACGATGTGAATACAAATCAGAAGGTGACTCCGAAGCCTGCGAACGCAGCAACATGTTTACCTTGAGTCTCCACAACAACAATCCGCACAACTAGTTAATGATCAACTGACTTCGAAATACCTGGATCTGCACAAAAAATGTGCAGAAGTGTAGTATGAGTACACCACGACGGTACCTAGTAAGTATCAAGACTAACCTCGGTGGAGTAGTGACGAGGAACAGTCAAGACACCTACTGGACTAAATAACCTGAGCAAAGTATAAGTATAGAAACAATAGAATATAATATCTATATAAAGACTACGCGATATGACTAACAATACAGTAATTGCAATAGGAAAGGACAACGACAAGTATCCGCGGAATACCATAATAATGACACAAAAGGGTGAACGTAAACAACACCTAAATCCGAAATCACAGATACATCAAGGACAATTAATAACTCAGCAACAACAACCCCTTTCACATTAGGTTTTAGTCAAAAAACTCCTGAGGTACCGAATCTCGGACAAATCACAACTCACGGGTTCCAATACCTGAACCCTAACACTTGGCATCCTGTGCCCTCATTATACTTCATAACCGCACTGATGACTCACGTGCCAAATAGAGCCATTCTTACATAGAAGGCAAGTAAACACGGGTGTTCATCTATACTCAATAATTTCAAGAAAACTTCTTAACCGATAAGAGTGTTCAACTACGTGTATGTTTGTGAAAGTGTCCTAACATAGTTCATGCTATCTAGTAAGTACAGGGAAAGAAATGGACAGCACGTAGAATGTCTTCACACAACTTTCCACAAATTAAAGCTCACACAGATAAGTGTACCACTACACAAGTATCAACAACAATGCCTCCAGGCCATCACAAGTCATCACAAATCAATCCCTGACATAGCCCACCTTATCTTGCAACGTGTGCAATAGTAAAATAAATGCCCGTCTTGTCTTGCCACACGTGCATAATAATGTTCCCACCTTGTCTCGCCACATGCGCAATCCATGTATATATATATATATATATATATATATATATATATCCCACCTTGTCACGGTGCATGTGCAAATATCAATAGTAACAATAGTACGACAGAAACCTCATGCAACCGCATAACAAAGAGATGTCAACAAAGGGCACTCCCGAAATACCGTCTTGTAGTCCCAAAAGTAAATGCTCAATAGGGGATCTCCCGAGGTACCGCCTCGTAGTCGCAAAAGTAAATATGCAAGACAGGGGGATCTCCCGAGGTACCGCCTCATAGTCCCAAAGTAAATATGCAAGAACAATAAGTACTATAACAACAATAACAATAGTACAAGGGTACGACAAATAAGTCAACTCAGAAATTCCAGAACTCAAAGAAACGGAGGAACAAATTCACAAGGAGTAGTCATAATATGTCACGACCCGGAATTTTCTCCGTCGGGACCGTGATGACGCCTAACATTCCACTTGCTAGGCAAGTCGATGTTAGAGAATTATTAAGCCAATCCTTATTCAATTAAGTAAATAACAACAAATAAGCTAAAATGAAATACAACGAGTACGAAATAATATAAAAAAAACTTCATTAATTACTACCACCCGGATCTGGAGTCACAACTCACGAGCTACTATAATTTACTACAAACAGAGTCTGAAAACGAAAAATACACTATTTTGAAGTAAGGAAACAGTAAATGATAAAACTAGGAAGAGACTCTAGGGTCTGCGGACGCCAACAGATCTATCTTGGGTCTCCTGAGAGCAAATCCAAGCTGCTAAGCCTTATGATCAGCTAGGGCCGGTACCAAAATATGCACAAGAAGTGCAGAGTGCAGTATCAGTACAACCGACCCCATGTACTGGTAAGTGTCGAGCCTAACCTCGACGAAGTAGTGATGAGGCTATGACAAGACACCTATATAACAAACCTATGCAATTTAACAATATATGTACAAATAATAGCTAAACATGTACTATTGGGAGGGGAAACATACTGAGGGGAATACGAGATAGAGAACTATAGCAGAATGGTAACTTGAACAGTCAATGTACTATGAATCAATAAGAACAAGTAAACAGAGTAAAGGAAAAATGTACGGCATCACCCTTCGTGCTTTTACTCTCAACCTCACCATAAAATTAATAGAAATGGCATGACATCACCCTTCGTGCATTTACTCTCATAACATGACACAACATCACCCCTTCGTGCATTAACACTCACAATATGGCACGGCATCACCCTTCATGCATTAAAACTCACAATATGGCACAACATCACCCTTCGTGCATTAACACTCTCCCTTACCATAATGCAATTAACAAATAACAACAGGGAGATAGAATAACAAGTACAAGCCTTACTTCAACATTTGGTTCCACAATATCAACCGCAACTTCGGAATCAATACTCAATTATCACCAGAAGATCCATAAACATGATAAGAATGATCAATTTAACAATACTAGTCTAAACATGGCTAACATGAACAAAGGAAGCTATAATTGCAAGAAACCAAGCCCCGCCCACATGCTTTAACCCGACTACAATGCATAAGTACTCATCACCTCACATATACGTTATTTCCCAACATTTAAACATATAGCAAATGGACAAACAAGTCCTATTCCCTCAAGTGAAGGTTAACCACGACACTTACCTCGCTCCAAAGGCCACTCAATGCTCAATTACCGCTTTTCCTATAGAATCCACCTCCAAACCACTCGTATCTATCCACAAACGACTCAATAATATCAAATATTGCTAAATAAATCAATTACAATGCATAAATTTAGATTCCCCAAGCTTTCCCCCAATAAGTCAAAAATCGACCCCGAGCCCGCTTGGTCAAAACTCGAGGTTCGGACCAAAATCCATTCACCCGTTCACCCTTGAGCCCGATTATATAATTAGTTTTGGAATCCGATCCAAAATTGAGGTCTAAATCCCCAATTTGCAAAAACCCCCAAATCTTCCTAAATCCCTAGTTTTCTACCATGAATGAACAAAGATTAGGGCTAGAAATTTAATGGGTGATGCTAGAAATGGAAGAAAATGAGTTAAATAGTACAAACCTATGAATTGATGTTGAGTTTTCTCTTCAAAATCGCACCTAGGCTGAGCTCTAATGGAGAGTTTATGAAAAATGGGTAAAATCCCGTTTTGGTTTTTTTTAAGGTCTGGGCGTCAGGCCTTCTTCGCGTTCGCGAAGGGCCTTTCGCGTTCGCGAAGGGCCTTCCGCGTTCGCGATGAGCAGCCGCCCGAGTGGCTTTCGCATTCGCAAGTCCTCCTTCCCGCGTAGAAGAATGACTGACCCCTCCCCCAGGTCCCTAAAGCTTCGCGTTCGCGAGAAGCTGGTCGCGTTCGCGAAGGGTAATGCCCCCATTGCCTTGTGTTCGCGACCCAGCTACCGTGTTCGCGATTAAGAAACAAAGTAGGTAGAAGTGAAACTAGTAATTAAGAAACGTAATCATAACGAGAACAACTGCATATTCAGTGAATACAAGGACCTAAGAACCCTAAAGGTTAATTTTCCACAAATAAGTCTGAGCACGTACTCGTCACCTCGCGTACACGGACTACAATTAGCATAGAAGACTCAAATCCTAAGGGGTAGTTCTCCCACACGAAGTTAGGCAAGATACTTACCTCGAACCAAGCTCAATCGATCAGTAAGAATGCCCTTTCCACGAATATCCAACTCCGAATGGCCCAAATCTAGCCAAAATCAATTACATAACATAAATATAACTACAAGGAACTAATCTAGCTAATGAAATCAAAGCTAAAGCAAGAACTTGGAAAATTGCCTTAAAAAGCCTCCTCAGGCCCACGTCTGGGAATCGGGTAAAACTCACAAAATATGAACACCCATTCACTCACGAGTTTGCTCATACCAAAATTACTCAAATCCGATACCAAAATCTCGATCAAAATCCCAAAATTCAGCCTTAGCACTTTTCTCAATTTCCCCCAAATTTTCAACCCCAAATCCAAAATTAAATGGAGAAAACAACTATAGATTAATGGAATATAACCAAAAACGAGTTAGGAATCATTACCCCAAAGATTCCTCTGAAAAGCCCTCGAAATATCGCCAAATTCCGAGCTCTCAAGTCCAACAATGAAGAATGAAATCAAACACGTGCATAATAATGTTCCCACCTTGTCTCGCCACATGCGCAACCCATATATATATATATATATATCCCACCTTGTCACATCGTATGTGCAAATATCAATAGTAATAATAGCACGGTAGAAACCTCGTGCAACCCCATAAGAAAGAGATGTCAACAAAGGGCACTCCCGAGGTACCGTCTCGTAGTTCCAAAAGTAAATGCTCAATAGGGGATCTCCCGAGGTACTACCTCGTAGTCCCAAAAGTAAATATGCAAGACAGGGGGATCTCCTGAGGTACCGCCTCGTAGTCCCAAAGTAAATATGCAAGAACAACAAGTACAATAACAACAATAACAATAGTACAAGGGTACAACAAATAAGTCAACTCAGAAATTCCAGAACTCAAAGAAACGGAGGAACAAATTCACAAGGAGTAGTCACAATAGAGAATGCTAGTCATAATAAGAACAGCCCAACAAGGAAAGAAATAATGCATAACAACGGCCCGCAATGTACAGTTCAACAACAAGGGAGCTAACACAAGTCGAATGATTCCAAATAAGGACAAGTCAACTAAGATATAGGATATCTAAACTTCTTTTAAGGCCGGGCAATTACGAAAGAGACACAACAAATTCAATTAAGGATAAGCAGAAAAAAGATAGTCATAGTCTAAATTAAGGATGAACAATTACAGAAGAGATAATTATAACTTCAAATAAAGACAAGCAGTTAGGGGAAAGATAACATGACAATAGAAGAGATAACAATTTTGGTTAAGGCACAGATGAATCAAATAAACAACAAGAGTGGACCATGAAACAATTAATAATAATAAAAGCAGGTAGAAGTGAAACTAGTAATTAAGAAACGTAATCATAACGAGAAAAAAATGCATATTCAGTGAATACAAGGACCTAAGAACCCTAAAGGCAAATTTTCCACAAATAAGTCCGAGCACGTACTCGTCACCTCGCGTACACGGACTACAATTAGCATAGAAGACTCAAATCCAAAGGGGTAGTTCCCCCACACGAAGTTAGGCAAGATACTTACCTCGAACCAAGCTTAATCGATCAGTAAGAATGCCCTTTCCACGAATATCCAACTCCGAATAGCCCAAATCTAGCCAAAATCAATTACATAACATAAATATAACTACACGGAACTAATCTAGCTAATGAAATCAAAGCTAGAGCAAGAAATTAGAAAATCGCCTTAAAAAGCATCCTCAGGCCCACATCTCGAAATCGGGTAAAACTCACAAAATATGAACACCCATTCACTCACGAGTTTGCTCATACCAAAATTACTCAAATCTGATACCAAAATCTCGATCAAAATACCAAAATTCAGCCTAAGAACTTTTCTCAATTTCCCCCAAATTTTCAACCCCAAATCCAAAATTAAATGGAGAAAACAACTATAGATTAATGGAATATAACCAAAAACGAGTTAGGAATCATTACCCCAAAGCTTCCTCTGAAAAGCCCTCGAAATATCGCCAAATTCCGAGCTCTCAAGTCCAACAATGAAGAATGAAATCAAACACGTGCATAATAATGTTCCCACCTTGTCTCGCCACATGCGCAACCCATATATATATATCCCACCTTGTCACACCGCATGTGCAAATATCAATAGTAATAATAGCACGGCAGAAACCTCGTGCAACCCCATAAGAAAGAGATGTCAACAAAGGGCACTCCCGAGATACCGTCTCGTAGTCCCAAAAGTAAATGCTCAATAGGGGATCTCCCGAGGTACCGCCTCGTAGTTCCAAAAGTAAATTTGCAAGACAGGGGGATCTCCCGAGGTACCGCCTCGTAGTCCCAAAGTAAATATGCAAGAACAACAAGTACAACAACAACAATAACAATAGTACAAGGGTACAACAAGTAAGTCAACTCAGAAATTCCAGAACTCAAAGAAACGGAGGAACAAATTCACAAGGAGTAGTCATAATAGAGAATGCTAGTCATAATAAGAACAGCTCAACAAGGAAAGAGATAATATATAACAACGGCCCGTAATGTACAGTTCAACAACAAGGGAGCTAACACAAGTCGAATGATTCCAAATAAGGACAAGTCAACTAAGATATAGGATATCTAAACTTCTTTTAAGGCCGGGCAATTACGAAAGAGACACAACAAATTCAATTAAGGATAAGCAGAAGAAAGATAGTCATAGTCTCAATTAAGGATGAACAATTACAGAAGAGATAATTATAACTTCAAATAAAGACAAGCAGTTAGGGGAAAGATAACATGACAATAGAAGAGATAACAATTTTGGTTAAGGCATAGATGAATCAAATAAACAACAAGAGTGGACCATGAAACAATTAATTATAATAAAAGCAGGTAGAAGTGAAACTAGTAATTAAGAAACGTAATCATAATGAGAAAAAAATGCATATTCAGTGAATACAAGGACCTAAGAACCCTAAAGGCCAATTTTCATTAAATAAGTCCGAGCACGTACTCGTCACCTCGCGTACACGGACTACAATTAGCATAGAAGACTCAAACCCAAAGGGGTATCTCCCCCACACGAAGTTAGGCAAGATACTTACCTCGAACCAAGCTTAATCGATCAGTAAGAATGCCCTTTCCACGAATATCCAACTCCGAATAGCCCAAATCTAGCCAAAATCAATTACATAACATAAATATAACTACACAGAAATAATCTAGCTAATGAAATAAAAGCTAAAACAAGAAATTGGAAAATCGCCTTAAAAAGCCTCCTCGGGCCCACATCTCGGAATCGGGTAAAACTCACAAAATATGAACACCCATTCACTCACGAGTTTGCTCATACCAAAATTACTCAAATCTAATACCAAAATCTCGATCAAAATCCCAAAATTCAACCTAAGAACTTTTCTCAATTTCCCCCAAATTTTCAACCCCAAATCAAAAATTAAATAGAGAAAACAACTATAGATTAATGGAATATAACCAAAAATGAGTTAGGAATCTTTACCCCAAAGCTTCCTCTAAAAAGCCCTCGAAATATCGCCAAATTCCGAGCTCTCAAGTCCAACAATGAAGAATGAAATCAAACACGTGCATAATAATGTTCCCACCTTGTCTCGCCATATGCTTAACCCATATATATATATATCCCACCTTGTCACACCGCATGTGCAAATATCAATAGTAATAATAGCACGACAGAAACCTCGTGCAACCCCATAAGAAAGAGATGTCAACAAAGGGCACTCCCGAGATACCGTCTCATAGTCCCAAAAGTAAATGCTCAATAGGGGATCTCCCGAGGTACCGCCTCGTAGTTCCAAAAGTAAATATGCAAGACAGGGGGATCTCTCAAGGTACCGCCTCGTAGTCCCAAAGTAAATATGCAAGAACAACAAGTACAACAACAACAATAACAATAGTACAAGGGTACAACAAGTAAGTCAACTCAGAAATTCCAGAACTCAAAGAAACGGAGGAACAAATTCACAAGGAGTAGTCACAATAGAGAATGCTAGTCATAATAAGAACAGCTCAACAAGGAAAGAGATAATATATAACAACGGCCCGTAATGTACAGTTCAACAACAAGGGAGCTAACACAAGTCGAATGATTCCAAATAAGGACAAGTCAACTAAGATATAGGATATCTAAACTTCTTTTAAGGCCGGGCAATTACGAAAGAGACACAACAAATTCAATTAAGGCTAAGCAGAAGAAATATAGTCATAGTCTCAATTAAGGATGAACAATTACAGAAGAGATAATTATAACTTTAAATAAAGACAAGCAGTTAGGGGAAAGATAACATGACAATAGAAGAGATAACAATTTTGGTTAAGGCACAGATGAATCAAATAAACAACAAGAGTGGACCATGAAATAATTAATTATAATAAAAGCAGGTAGAAGTAAAACTAGTAATTAAGAAACGTAATCATAACGAGAAAAAAATGCATATTCAGGGAATACAAGGACCTAAGAACCCTAAAGGCCAATTTTCCACAAATAAGTCCGAGCACGTACTCGTCACCTCGCGTACACGTACTACAATTAGCATAGAAGACTCAAATCCAAAGGGGTAGTTCCCTCACACGAAGTTAGACAAGATACTTACCTCGAACCAAGCTTAATCGATCAGTAAGAATGCCCTTTCCACGAATATCCAACTCCGAATAGCCCAAATCTAGCCAAAATCAATTACATAACATAAATATAACTACACGGAACTAATCTAGCTAATGAAATCAAAGCTAAAGCAAGAAATTGGAAAATCGCCTTAAAAAGCCTCCTCAGGCCCACGTCTCGGAATCGGGTAAAACTCACAAAATATGAACACCCATTCACTCACGAGTTTGCTCATACCAAAATTACTCAAATCTGATACCAAAATCTCGATCAAAATCCCAAAATTCAGCCTAAGAACTTTTCTCAATTTCCCCCAAATTTTCAACCCCAAATCCAAAATTAAATGGAGAAAACAACTATAGATTAATGGAATATAACCAAAAACGAGTTAGGAATCATTACCCCAAAGCTTCCTCTGAAAAGCCCTCGAAATATCGCCAAATTCCGAGCTCTCAAGTCCAACAATGAAGAATGAAATCAAACACGTGCATAATAATGTTCCCACCTTGTCTCGCCACATGCGTAACCCATATATATATATATATATATATAGACCACCTTGTCATATATATATATATATATATATATATCCCACATTGTCATACCGCATGTGCAAGTATCAATAGTAACAATAGCACGGCAGAAACCTCGTGCAACCCCATAAGTAAGAGATGTCAACAAAGGGCACTCTCGAGATACCGTCTCGTAGTTTCAAAAGTAAATTCTCAATAGGGGATCTCCCGAGATACCGCCTCATAGTCCCAAAAGTAAATATGCAAGACAGGGGGATCTCCTGAGGTACCGCCTCGTAGTCCCAAAGTAAATATGCAAGAACAACAAGTACAACAACAACAATAACAATAGTACAAGGCTACAACAAATAAGTCAACTCAGAAATTCCAGAACTCAAAGAAACGGAGGAACAAATTCACAAGGAGTACTCATAATAGATAATGCTAGTCATAATAAGAACAGCCCAACAAGGAAAAAAATAATGTATAACAATGGCCCGCAATGTACAGTTCAACAACAAGGGAGCTAACACAAGTCGAATGATTCCAAATAAGGACAATTCAACTAAGATATAGGATATCTAAACTTGTTTTAAGGCCGGGCAATTACGAAAGAGACACAACAAATTCAATTAAGGATAAGCAGAAGAAAGATAGTCATAGTCTCAATTAAGGATGAACAATTACAGAAGAGATAATTATAACTTCAAATAAAGACAAGCAGTTAGGGGAAAGATAACCTGACAATAGAAGAGATAACAATTTTGGTTAAGGCACAGATGAATCAAATAAAAAACAAGAGTGGACCACGAAACAATTAATTATAATAAAAGCAGGTAGAAGTGAAACTAGTAATTAAGAAACATAATCATAACGAGAAAAACTGCATATTCAGGGAATACAAGGACCTAAGAACCCTAAAGGCCAATTTTCCACAAATAAGTCCGAGCACGTATTCGTCACCTCGCGTACACGGACTACAATTAGCATAGAAGACTCAAATCCAAAGGGGTAGTTCCCCCACACGAAGTTAGGCAAAATACTTACCTCAAACCAAGCTTAATCGATCAGTAAGAATGCCCTTTCTATGAATATCCAACTCCGAATCGCCCAAATCTAGCCAATATCAATTACATAACATAAATATAACTACACGGAACTAATCTAGCTAATGAAATCAAAGCTAAAGCAAGAAATTGGAAAATCGCCTTAAAAAGCCTCCTAAAGCCCCCATCTCGGAATCGAGTAAAACTCATAAAATATGAACACCTATTCACTCACGAGTTCGCTCATACCAAAATTAATCAAATCCGATACCAAAATCTCGATCAAAATCCCAAAATTCGACCTAAGAACTTTTCTCAACTTTTCCCCAAATATTCAACCCCAAATCCAAAATTAAATGGAGATAACAACTATAGATTAATGGAATACAACCAAAAATCGAGTTAGGAATCATTACCCAAAAGCTTCCTCTGAAAATCCCTCAAAAAATCGCCAAATTCCGAGCTCTCAAGTCCAAAAATGAAGAATGAAATCAAACCCTTGCACTTAGCCCTTTTTCTGCCAGTCAAACCACTTCCGCGGGCCTTCAACTGCATCTGCGGTTCCGAACTTGCGGAAATTCCATCGCAGGTGAGGTTTTCACTTAAAACTCATCGCCCACTTCTGCGATCAAAAGGTCGCACCTGCATGTGCGCACCTGCGGACCTATGTCCGCTTCTGCGGTCCTCCACCGCTCATGCGATCTCTCCAGCGCATCTGCTGCATCGCAGATGCAGAACTGACCTTGCACCTACGGCCCCTGATCACTCCCTCCAAATCCACTTCTGCGCTTAATCATCCGCATGTGCGCCCCCCGCACCTATGGTTCCCCTACTGCAGGTGCGAAACACCAGAAACCAGCAAACTTCAGGAATTTCCTAAGTCCAATATTTCCTCCGTTAAGCATCCGAAACATACCCGAGGCCCCCTGGACCTCAACCAAACATACCAACCAATCCTAAAACATCAACCAACTTAGTCGAGCCTCAAACCACATCAAACAATGCTAAAATCACGAATCATCCTCCGATTCAAACTTAAAGAACTTGAAACTTCAAATTTCTACAACCGATGCCGAAACCTGTCAAACCACGTCCGATTGACCCCAAATTTTGCGCACAAGTAATATGTAACATTATAGACCTACTCCAACTTCAGGAATTGGAATCCGACCCCGATATCAAAAAGTACACTTCCGGTCAAAATCTTCAAAAAACTGACTTTCGCCATTTCAAGCCTAAATTAGCTACATACCTCAAATTCACAGTCCAGACATGCTCCTAAATTCAAAATCACCCAACGGAGCTAACAGAACTGACGAAACTCCATTCCAAAATCGTCTTCACATAGTTCCAACTACAGTTAAAATACTAAGACTTAAGCTTCCATTTTAGGGAGTAAGTGTCCCAATTCACTCCGAATCATCTGGTAACTAAATTCAACCATGCACGCAAGTAAATACACATTATACGAAGCTGCTCAGGGCCTTATGCTACCGAACGGGACTTAAATTCTTAAAACGACCGGCCGGGTCGTTACAGAACCAGTAGAAGAATAATGTAATTCCTTCTGTCCTTATAGCTCCGAGTCACCCTAGGATATGGTTTAACTGTAAAATCCTAATAAGCGACCAATTATGTGTTCATATCAAATATAATCGACCATTGAGTGATCTAAGAAAAATCTTTTCTTTTTTCATTCAATTGCCCTGGCCAAGGTCTTAATTTGGTCATTGATAATTCATGACAACATGGAGCTTAAACTCATTACCAAGAGTTGACAGATTCCATCTTGACCAATCACTAATTCTATAAGTATTTAATCATACCCAATATCCTTTCAACTATCGGCCTAGTGCCATAGGTGTCTAGTATCAAAGCACAATAAATAACTTGTCAATTACTATGAAGATCTCAAGTCAAAGGAATTTCTTACATCACATTCTTCAGGAGAATATCCTATTGACAGTTTGTGGTAATTCTAACCATTAGGAATTATCCAATGAGTCAGTTCAATGATCATATCTCTATATGCATCATCTATCTATGTGATTTGGTTAACGAGATCAACTAATCTTTATCCCATAAAGACAAGAACATAAATATTGATCTAACCGGATTACTAATGTCCAAATTAATAGTCCTACGATCAAGAACAAATTTAGATTAAATTATATGAAACTTCACTCATTATCATGATCTACATCACAATGTCAAGTCTCAAAATTTAATCAAGGACCTTATCAAATTAATCAAGCAATTAATAATAATGATAAAAGAATATCAAATGCCCTATATATTTTATATCAAATAACGTTCACAAAAATATGTTCAAATCATCAAATATAAGATTGAATCTAAGGCATATCTACTATATCCCTAACAATCTCCCACTTGCACTAGAGCCAATCGCTCTTGTACTTCATTCCCAATTTCCACTTGTGCTTGTAAAACTCCTTTGCACCAAGAGCTTTAGTGAATGGGTCTGCAGCATTTTCCTTTCCATCAGCTTTTTGAAACTCGGCGTCTTCACATTCAATGATCTCTCTTATCAAGTGATACCTTCGCAGAATGTATTTGGATTTTTGGTGTGATCTTGGTTTTTTTGCTTGAGCAATGGCTCCAGTGTTGTCACAAAACAATGGAACTGCACCTTCTATTGAAGAAACCACACCAAGTTCAGTTAAGAACTTTTTCATCCATACAACTTCCTTAGCAGCTTTACTAGCTGCTATATATTCTGCTTCAGTCATTGAATCAGCTACTGTAGCTTGTTTGGAAATTTTCTAACTTACTGCACCACCATTTAAGGTGAATACATAACCAGAAATAGATTTGCTATCATCTCTATCTGAAGAGAAACTTGCATCAGTATAACCTTTAAGTTTCAACTCAGAATATCCATAAATGAGGAATTGGTCTTTAGTCCTTCTTAAGTACTTAAGAATGGTCTTCACCACCTTCCAATGTTCCTCACCAGGATTTGCCTGATATTGGCTAGTCACTCCAAGTGCACAAGCCACATCAGGACGTGTACATGTCATGGTATACATGATAGTTCCCACTGCACTAGCGTATGGGATCCTACTCATGCTTTCTCTCTCTTCAGGTGTTTTAGGACAATCCTCCCTAGTGAGAGTAATTCCAGCGCTTTTCAGTAGATAGCCTCTTTTGGAATTATCCATGTTATACCTTTTCAAAATGGTATCAATGTACAAAGACTGGCAAAGTCCAAGCAGCTTCCTCGATCTATCTATATAGATCTTTATTTCTAATATATAAGCTACTTCTCCCAAGTCTTTCATGGATAACTGTTCAGATAGCCAAATATTGGTACTTTACAATGCCGGTGTGTCATTTCCTATGAGCAATATATCATCAATATACAATACTAAGAATATAATTATGCTCCCACTAACCTTTTTGTACACACAAGGTTCTTCTTCGCATCTAACAAAATTGAACTTTTCAATTGTCTTGTTAAAGCGAATATTCCAACTTCGAGAAGCTTGCTTTAGTCCATAAATGGATCTTTGTAGCTTGCAAATTTTATTATGATCAGACGGAGATGTGAAACCTTCAGGTTGTGTCATGTACACATCCTCTTCTAGCTCACCAGTAAGGAAAGCTATTTTTACATCCATTTTCCATATTTCTTAATCATAGTATGCTGCTATAGTAAGCAAAATCCGAATTGATTTGAGCATTGCCACTGGAGAGAAAGTCTCGTCATAGTCGACTCCTTCTTTCTGACGATATCCCTTGGAAACATGACGGGCTTTGTAGGTCTCCACCTTTCCGTCTGCTCCAATCTTTTTTTTAAAAAACCCATTTACAAACCTATAGGTTTTATATCCTTTGAAAGTTCAACTAAAGTCCATACTTTATTTTCCTTCATGAATTCCATTTCGCATTCCATGGCCTTTTGCTATTTCTCATTATCAGAATGTTGTATAGCATCTTCATAGGTCTTAGGGTCATCATCATTATGATCAACCTCATTTGATACATCATCTTGTACCATTAGATTTAATCTAGTTGGTACATGACATTCTTGTGTAGACCTTCTAAGAGGCTCTTGTACAACTTGCTCACCTTGTGTTGGATATGGTTGTTGTTCAATTTGGATTTGAACTAGTTCATTAACTTGTTCTTGAACTACATTTAGTTCTTATACTTCAACCGTTAAAGATGACAACTCCCTTGTCAACTTCAAAATATCCAATAAAGGTTCTTCAACTTGTGTCTCATGATCTTGATTTTGTGTTGATTCATTAGTTTTTTGAACTTCATCAAGTTCTATTTATCCACTATAATTTCCTTCCAAAAGAAATTCCCTTTCCAAAAAGGTTGCTCCTCTAGCCACAAACACATTATTGTCACAACCCAATTCTCCCTCCGTAAGATGTTGTGACGGCACCTAGTCTCTACGAGCAGGTAATCCTAACAAAAATGCGGAAATAAACAAATGGAAGGAAAACTTAACAACTAACTGCAATAGATAACTGATAACAATGCCACTCGGCATGTACAATAACCAACACTCTAGTGATACATTGTATTACCAAAACCCAAAACATCATAAGTCACAAGCTACAGAAGGAAACTAGAATCTCTATACACCAGAGTCTAATAAAAGAAATACGGAAAGTAGATGACATATAAGAGAATAGAGGGGGACTCCGAGGTCTGCGGATGCGGCAGATATACCTTGAAGTCTCCGTACAGCAGCAAGCACTCTCAGCTAGTAGCGGGGCTGATAAGAAGTACCTTGATCTGCACACAAAACATGTGCAGAAGAGTAGCATGAGTACACCACAACGGTACCCAGTAAGTGCCAAGCTTAACCTCGGTAGAGTAGTGACGAGGTCAGGTCCGGGCCGTACTGGTCTATAATAATAAGACAGATGCTATAATAAATATGAAGTAAAACGAAGAAGACAACAACAAGTATTCACAAAGAAATAACAACACCGCATAATGATATAACAACATGGGAGCTCCAGAGATATCGTCTCGTGGTCCCAAAAGTAAATATACAGGGAGAACTCCCAAGGTACCGCCTCATAGTCTCAAAAGTAAATATACAGGGAGAACACCCAAGAAATCGCCTTGTAGTATCAAAAGTAAATGTACATGGAGAACTCCCGAGGAACCACCTAGTAGTCTTAAAAGTAAATATGGAGAAAGAATTCCTAAGGAACTGCCTCGTAGTCATAAACGTAAATGTGCAAGGAGAACTCCCGAAGAACCACCTCGTAGTCTCAAAAGTAAATGTGCAGGGAGAACTCCCGAGAAACCGCCTCATAGTCTCAAAAGTAAACACACAATTCAAACCGATAAATACAACAGTTAACAACAAGAGTTCTACAGTTGAGACTGATAAAGATCAAGGAAAAATAGGAAATCAACTAGGCATGCTGCACAAAGTTCAAATAAGCAGTTAAAGCACGTAGACATGGGATATTAGACTAAACTGAATAACTACACATGCTGGTATAACTCAATTAAAATGAAAACATGTCACTACTTAGTGAAAAATCAGTCTTTACAACAATAGCCCATGTACGCACTCATCACCTCACATACACATCGCTCACATATCACAACAGTACCAAGTACTAAGGGGATTTTCCCCCACACAAGGTTAAGCAAGCCACTTACCTCGAACCAAGCTCAAATCAATCTGTAACAATGCTTTTTCCACGAATATCCGACTTCAAATGGCCCAAATCTAGCCAAAATCAATTACATATCATAAATATAACTATAAGAAAATAATCTAGTTAATGAAATCAAAGCTAAAGCGAGAAATTAGAAAATTGCCCCAAAACGTCTCCCCGGGCCCACAAAATACGAACACCCATTCACTTACGAGTTCACTCATACCAAAATTACTCAGATACGATGTCAAAATCTCAATCAAATTAAATCTCAATCAAAACCCAAAAATTTGATTGAAGAACTTTTCCCATTTTTTTCCAATTCTCTCAATCCAAACCCGAAATTAAAGGATGGAATTAATGATAGATTAGTGGGATATAACCAAAAACAAATGAAGAATCATTACCCAATCGATGCCTCTAAAAAGCCGTTAAAATTTCGTCCAAATCTGAGCTCTTTATCTCAAGTTATGTTAAAGATGGCTAAACCCTCAATTTTGAAATGTTATATTCTGCCTAGGTGCTCACACTACGCGATCGCGGAACATCTCATGCGATCGCGTGGAACAAAATTCCAACCGTTTAAAAAAATACTCAACGCGATCGCGGATATTATTTGCTAACACGTACCACTGCCAAGCTGACTTACGCAATCGCGTAACACTCCACGCGACCGCAGAGAGTAAATCCTCCCATTGCCCAGGTCCTCTCTTCTTTATTACGAACGCGGAAAGGGCTATGCGTTCGTGTATCAATGGCCACGCAAACTTCGCGATCACGGACGAGCTACTGCGATCGCATAGAACAAAAAGGTGGCTGCCTAATTCAAGGTTTCGCGATCGCGTCTTGTCCTACGATACCGCATAAGAGGAAACCAGTAACTAAAGACACCAGAAATTTCTGAAATCTTTCCAGTCCAAAACGAGTCTGTTAACCGCCCGAAATCCACCCGAGGCCCCAGGGACCTCAACCAAACATACCAACAAGTCCTAAAACATCATATGAACTTAGTCGAGCCCTCAAATCACATTAAACAATGCAAAAACACGAATCACCCTCCGATTCAAACTTAATGAACTTTGAAACTTCAAACTTCTACAACCGATGCCGAAAACTATCAAATCACGTCCGATTGACCCCAAATTTTGTACACAAGTCATAATTGATATTACTGACCTACTCAAACTTTCGAAATTAGAATCTGACCCCGATATCAAAAATTCCACTTCCGGTCAAACTTCCCAAAAATTCAACTTTCGCCATTTCAAGCCTAAATCAGCTACAAAACTCCAATTCACAATCCGTACATGCTCCTAAGTCCAAAATCACTTAACGGAGCTAACGGAATCAACGAAACTCCATTTCGGAGTCGCCTTCACACAATTCCGACTACGGACAAAATCCTAAGACTTAAACTTCCATTTAGGGACTAAAATGAGCTGACTTGGTCAGCCTATCCACAATTACCCAAACTGCGTCAAACTTCCGCTGAGTCCGTGGGAGTCCAACAATGAAATCAATAGTGATCCGCTCCTGTTTCCACTCCGGAATCTCTATATTCTGAAGCAATCCACCTGGTCGCTGATGCTCATGCTTAATCTATTGGATATTTAGATACCGAGCCACAAACTCCACTATGTCCTTCTTCATCCTCCTCCACCAGTAATGTTGCTTCAAGTTCTGATACATCTTCGCGGTACCCGGATGAATGTAGAACTGCGAACTGTGAGCCTCTTGAAGAGTCTACTCTCACAAACCATCTACATTGGGCACACATAACCTGCCTTGCATCCTCAATGCACCATCATCCCCAATAGTGACCTCCTTAGTATCACCGTGCTGGAATATGTCCTTAAGGACAAGTAGATGAGGGTCATCATACTGACGCTCCCTGATTGTAACGACCCGACCGGTCGTTTTGAGAGTTTTAGCTCTGATACCCTATTTACTGCTTTCCCCGTATCTTTGTCAGCTTATGTGACTTGCCGGGAGGGTTTTATTTTGGTTTTTGGGGTATTTTGGGACACTTAATCCCTAAACGGAAGCTTAAGCCTTAGGATTTTGACCGTAGTCGGAACTGTGTGAAGGTGACTCCGAAATAGAGTTTCGTTAGCTCTGTTGGGTGATTTTGGACTTAGGGGCGTGTCCAGATTGTATTTTGAAGATTTGTAGCTCATTTAGGCTTGAAATGGCAAAAGTCAAATTTTTTAGAGATTTTGACCGGTAGTGGACTTTTTGATTTCGGGGTCGGATTCCAATTTCGAAAGTTGGTGTAGGTCTGTAATGTCAATTATGACCTGTGTGCAAAATTTTAGGTCAATCGGGCATGGTTTGATAGGTTTCGACATCAGTTGTCGAATTTGAAAGTTTCAAGTTCTTTAAGTTTGAATCGGAGGATGATTCGTGATTTTAGCGTTGTTTGATGTGGTTTGAGGGCTCGACTAAGTCCATATGGTATTTTAGGACTTGTTGGTATATTTGATTGAGGTCTCGGGGCCCTCGGGTTGATTTTGGATGGTTAACGGACCTTTTGAAATTAAGAAAAAAATAATAGATTTTTGGTGTTTTTGTTGCAGACATTTCTTCATCGCGTTCGTAAGAGAGGTCTCGCGATCGCGTAGGGCATCTGGGAGGCCAACTCAAGTTTGTTCTTCGCGTTCGCACATAAGATCCCGCGTTCGCGAAGGTATGGTCAGTGGAAGCATTGCGAATGCGTTCGCGTAGAGAAAGTGAGGCAGTTGGGGACCCCAGTCATTTGGTTTACGCGTTCGCGAAGGACCAGGAAGTGAAAGGTACGCGTTCCCGAGAGTTCCCTCGCATTCATGAAGGAGGAAATTTGGTCAGTGGAATTTTTGTAATATGCGAATGCGAGAGAGTGGTCGTGTTTGCGAAGAAGGGAACACCTGGGTAGATTTAAAAGTTCACAATCGAGGGTTTATGTCATTTTTCACCATTTGGACTTTAGGGGTCGGAATTAGGCGATTTTTGGAGGGATTTTCATGTGGGTGTTTGGGGTAAGTGATTCTTACTTAGTTTTGGTTAATTCCATTATTATGTCTTTAATTGCATCATTAAATTAGTGATTTGGGGTGGAAATTTGGGGAAAATTTGAGAAATGTTCTTAGGCCGATTTTTGGGATTTTGATCAAGAGTTTGGTATCAGATTTGAGTAATTTTGGTATGAGTGAACTTATGAGTGAATGGGTATTCATATTTTGTAACTTTTACCCGATTCCGAGACGTACGCCCGGGGAGGCTTTTTAGGGTGATTTTCCAATTTCTTGCTTTAGCTTTGATTTCATTAGCTAGATTAGTTCCTTGTAGTTATATTTATGATATGTAATTGATTTTGGCTAGATTTGGGCCATTCGGAGTCGGATATTCGTGGAAAGAGCATGGTTACAGATTGATTGAGCTTGATTCGAGGTAAGTGGCTTGCTTAACCTTGTGTGGGGGAAATCCCCTTAGGATTTGGTACTGTTGTGATATGTGAGCACAGTGTATGCGAGGTGAAGTACGTACACGGGCTATTTGTTGTAAAAACCGATTTTATTTACTGAGTAGCAACTTGTCATCCTTTTAATTTGGGTTATACCATTTTTCTGAGTAGTAATATGTTTTTCATTCTTGATTGTGTTATACCAACCTATGTAGTTATCCTGTTTAGTCTAATATCGCATGTCTACGTGCTTTAACAGCTTATTTGAACTCTGTGAAGCATGCCTAGTTGATTTCCTGCTTTCCTTGTTCATTATCAGTATTACCTGTGGAAATCTTGCTGTTAACTGTTGTATTTATCGGTTTGAGTTGTGTGTTTACTTTTGAGACTACGAGGGGATTCCTCGGGAGTTCTCCCTGCATGTTTACTTTTGAGACTACGAGGCGGTTCCTCGGGAGTTCTCCCTGCATATTTACTTTTGAGACTACGAGGCGGTTCCTCAGGAGTTCTCCCTACATATTTACTTTTGAGACTACGAGGCGGTTCCTCAGGAGTTCTCCCTGCATATTTACTTATGAGACTACGAGGCGGTACCTCGAGAGTTCTCCCTGTATATTTACTTTTAGGACTACGAGACGGTATCTCGGGAGCAACCCTGTTGTTATATCATTGTGCGGTGTTGTTATTGCTTTGTGAAAACTTGCTGTTGTCTTCTCCTCTTTACTTTATTTTTATTATAGCATCTGTATTATTATTATATCAGTAGGGCCCGGACCTGACCTTGTCACTACTCTACCAAGTTTAGGCTTGGCACTTACTGGGTACCGTTGTGGTGTACTCACGCTACTCTTCTGCGCATATTTTGTGTGCAAATAAGGTACTTCTTATCATGCCCGCTATTACCTGAGAGTGCTTGCTACTGTATGGAGATTTCAAGGTATATCTGCCGCGTCCGTAGACCTCGGAGTCCCCCTCTATTCCCTCCTATGTCATTTACCATCCTTACTTCTTTTATTAGACTGTGGTGTATAGAGATACTAGTTTCCTTCTGTAGCTTGTGACTTATGATGTTCCGGGTTATTGGGGTGTTGGTTATTGTAAATGCCGAGCGACATTGTTATCATTTATTTAGTTATCTATTATAGTTAGTTGATAAGTTTTGCTTCCATTTTTGTTATTTCCGCATCTTTGTTAGGCTTACCTAGTCGTAGAGACTAGGTGCTGTCACGACATCTTAAGGAGGGAGAATAGGGTCGTGAAGTTGGTATCAAAGCTCTAGGTTCATAGGTGTCGTGAGTCACGAGCAAGTTTAGTAGAGTCTTGCGGATCATTACAAAGACGTATGTATTTATCTTCGGGAGGCTATGGAACTGTTAGGAAAAAATTACACTTCTTTGATTCCTTGTCGTGCAAAATTGTTGACTTCAAAATTCTAAACTTTTGTATTCTATTCTCTTACAGATGGTGAGGACACGTACAGGCGGATCTGATGACCAGGCACTCGCGCCGCCTGTTAGAGCCGCAAGAGGCCGGGGCCGGGGTAGAGGCTGAGGACGTCCACGAGGTGCAACCAGAGCACCCGCACGAGCTGCTACAGAGGAGCCCCCTAGTAGCTCCAACTGGAGGGCAGACACCTGAGGCACCTATTGCTGCACCAGCTCTCCAGGAGACCCTATCCTAGTTTCTGAGCATGTTCAAAACCTTAGCTCAGGCTGGATTGATCCCACTTGCTCCTGCCATATCTCAGGCTTGGGGAGGGGCACAAAATCCCGTCGACAATACTCTAGAGCAGCAGGTTCATGCCGACTAGGTTCCATAGATTATATCGATACAGCCAGTAGATTCGGTTCAGCACGAGACTAGGACAACTGCTTCTGAGGCGGAAAAACTCAGATTTGAGAGGTACAAGAAGTACCACCCACCTACCTTCAGCGGATTGGCTACAGATGATGCTCAGGGTTTTCTCGAGGAGTGTCATCGTATTCTCCGTACTATGGGCGTAGCGGAGATGAGTGTGGTTTCTTTTACCACCTTCCAACTTAGAGGAGCAACCTATCGGTGGTGGTGTGCTTATGAGTTGAGTAATCTGGATGAGGCAGATTCACTTACATGGACTCAGTTCTCGGACATGTTTTTGATAGAGTATGTCCCTCAGAGCCTCAGGGACTCATGGTGCGCGGAGTTTGAGTAGCTGCGTCAGGGTGTTATGACTGTGCCAGAGTATGCAGTTCATTTCAGTGATTTGGCCTGACATGCACCGGCCTTGGTTGCCATATTTCGAGAGAGTGTTCGTCGATTTATTGAGGGATTCCACCCCAGTATCCGGATCAGTATGGCCAGGGAGTTGGAGACGGATATTTCTTATCAGCAGGTTGTGAGTATCACCAGGAGATTAGAGGGCATGTTTGCCCGGGATAGATAGGAGAGAGAGGCCAAGAGGTCTCGAGAGATTGGTTCTTATTCTGGTGCCCGTGCCCCAGCAGCTCGCCATGGTATGGGTTATGGGACTCACCCCGTTCATTCAGCTCTTCCAGCCACGAGTGGTATTTCGGTCCCTTCTAGGCCCCAAGAGCCTTATTATGCACCACTAGTATTTAGTGTACCTCCTGTACGGGGTATTCCCAACGGCTAGTCCAGTAGACCTGGCCCGAGCTAGTCACAACAGTCACGCCCTCTGAGAGCTTGTTTTGAGTGTAGAGACACCCGCCATATGGTGAGGGATTGTCCCAGATTTAGGAGGGGTGCACCTCCACAGACTTCTCAGCCACCACATGCTCCATCGGGTCCTCAGGCTATGATTCCAGCACCAGCTACCACCCCACCTGCTCAGCCAGCTCGAGGTGGAGGTCGAGGTCGCCCTATAGGGGAAGGCCATGCCAGATATTATGCTCTTCCTACTCGTACAGAGGCAGTTGCTTCAAACTCTGTCATTACAGTTATTCTCCCAGTCTGTCATAGAGACGCATCGGTATTATTTGACCTAGGCTCTACATATTCCTATGTATCTTCTTATTTTGCCCCGTATGCGTATCTCGGGATTTTTTGAGTTCCCTTGTTTATGTGTCTACTCCTGTGGGAGATTCTCTTGTTGTGGACCGCACGTATCAGTCGTGTTTGATTGCTCTTAGTGGTTTTAAGACCAGAGTTGATTTGTTATTGCTCAGCATGATAGACTTTGATATTATTTTGGGCATGGACTGGTTGTCGCCCCATTATGCTATTCTTGATTGTCACGCTAAGACCGTGACGCTGGCTATGGCAGGATTACCGTGATTAGAGTGGAGAGGTACCTTAGAGTATACTCCCAGTAGAGTTATTTCATTTCTTAAAGCTCAATGAATGGTTGAGAAGGGGTATGACGCGTATCTATCTTATGTGAGAGATGTCAGTATGGATACCCCTATAGTTGAGTCAGTCCCAGTAGTGAGGGATTTTCCAGATGTATTTCCAGCTGATCTTTCGAGCATGCCGCCTGACAGAGATATTGATTTTGGCATTGATTTGTTGCCGGACACTCAGCCCATCTCTATTCCTCCATATCGTATGGCTCCTCCTGAGTTGAAGGAACAGTTATAAGAATTGCTTGATAAGGGCTTTATTCGGCCCAGTGTGTCACCTTGGGGTGCTCCTGTCTTATTTGTGAAGAAGAAGGATGGTTCTATGTGGATGTGTATTGATTACCGCCAGTTGAATAAAGTCACAGTGAAGAATAGGTATCCATTGCCTCGTATTGATGATTTATTTGATCAGTTACAGGGTGCCATAATGTTTTCCAAGATTGACTTACATTCAAGCTATCATCAGCTAAAGATTTGGGAGCCAGATATCCTGAAGACTGCTTCCAGGATTCGGTATGGTCACTACGAGTTCCTTGTGATGTCATTTGGTTGACCAATGCCCCAACAACTTTTATGCACTTGATGCATAGTGTGTTTCGGCCTTATCTTGACTCATTCGTCGTTGTGTTTATTAACGACATTCTGGTGTACTCCAGGACTCGGGATCATCATGAGCAGCACCTGATAACTATGCTTCAGACCCTGAGAGAAAAGAGGTTATATGCAAAATTCTCAAAGTGTGAGTTTTGGCTAGACTTAGTGGCATTCTTGGGTCATATAGTATCGAGTGATTGGATCCAGGTAGATTCGAAGAAGGTGGAAGCAGTGCAGAGTTGGCCTAGACCATCATCAGCTATAGAGATCCGGCGTTTTCTTGGTTTGGCGGGGTATTACCGCCATTTTGTAGAGGGATTCTCATCTATTGCAGCACCTATGACCAGGCTGACCCAGAAGGGTGCTTCGTTCAGGTGGATAGAAGAGTATGAGTAGAGCTTTCAGAAGCTCAAGACAGCTTTGACTACAACCCCAGTATTGATATTGCCTTCAGGTTCAGGGTCTTATACAGTATATTGTGATGCGTTGCAGATTGGTCTCGGCGCGATGTTGATGTTGGACGGTAGGGTGATTGCCTACGCGTCCAGACAACTGAAGGTGCATGAAAAGAACAATCCTGTCCATGACCTTGAGCTAGCAGCTATTGTTCATGCCTTGAAGATTTGGCGGCACTATTTGTACGGTGTCCCTTGTGAGATCTACACCGATCACCTGAGTTTGCAGCATCTATTTAAATAGAAGGATCTTAACTTGCGTCAGCGGAGGTGGTTGGAGCTGCTTAAGGATTATGATATCACCATTTTGTATCATCCCGGGAAGGCCAATGTGGTGGCCAATACTTTGAGTCACCGGGCAGAGAGTGTGGGGAGTTTAGCATATCTATCAGTAGTAGAGAGGCCATTAGCGTTGGATGTTCAGGACTTAGCCAACCAGTTTATGAGATTGGATATTTCTGAGCTGAGTCGAGTATTGGCTTGTGTGGTCTCTCAGTCTTCTCTTTCTGATCGTATCAGGGAGCATCAATATGATGACCCCCATCTGCTTGTCCTTAAGGACACAGTCCAGCACGGTGATGCTAAGGAGGTCGCTATTGGGGATGATGGTGCATTGAGGATACATGGCAGGTTATGTGTGCCCAATGTATATGGTTTGCGAGAGTTGATTCTTCAGGAGGTTCACAGTTTGTGGTACTCCATTCATCCGGGTGCCGAGAAGATGTATAAAGACTTGAGGCATCATTACTGGTGGAGAAGGATGAAGAAAGACATAGTGGAGTATGTGGCTCGCTGTTTAAATTTCCAGTAGGTGAAATACAAGCATCAGCGGCCAGGTGGTTTGCTTCAGAAGTTAGAGATTCTGGAGTGGAAATAGGAGCGGATCACTATGGATTTCATTGTTGGACTCCCACGGACTCAGCGGAGGTTTGATGCAGTTTGGGTGACTATGGATAGGCTGACCAAGTCAGCTCATTTCCTTCCTTTGATGGCTACCTATTCTTCCGAGAGTTGGCTCGAATTTATATCCGTGAGATTTTCAAGCTTCATGGCGTACCAGTATCCATCATCTCTGACTGGGGTACACAGTTTACATCACGGTTCTGGAGGGATGTACAACAAGATTTGGGTACTCGGGTTGAGTTGAGCATAACATTTCACCCTCAGACGGACGGATAGTTGGAGCACACTATTCAGATACTGGAGGATATGCTCCACGCTTGCGTGATAGATTTTGGGGGTGCTTGGGATCAGTTCTTGCCACTTGCGGAGTTTGCCTACAACAACAATTATCAGTCGAGCATTCAGATGGCACCGTACGAGGCTCTGTATGGTAGGCGGTATCGGTTTCCAATGGGTTAGTTCGATCCGGGCGAGGCCCGATTATTGGGTACAGACTTGGTCCAGGATGCCCTAGATAAGGTGAAGGTGATTCAGGATCGACTTCGCACAGCCCAGTCCAGACAGAAGAGTTATGCGGACCGGAAGGTTCGCGATGTAGCATTCATGGTTGGAGAGCGGGTATTGCTCAGGGTATCACCTATGAAGGGCGTTATGAGGTTTGGGAAAAAGGGCAAGCTGAGCCCAAGGTATATTGGTCCTTTTGAGGTGTTGCGGCGTGTTGGGGAGGTTGCATTTGAGATTGCCTTACCTCCCTAGCAGGAGTCCTTCCAGTATTCCATATTTCTATGCTCTGGAAGTATCACATCGATCTGGCTCATGTGTTGGATTTCAGCTCAGTCCAGTTGGACAAAGATCTATCTTATGTTGAGGAACCAATGGCTATTTTGGATAGGCAGGTTCGAAAGCTAAGTTCAAAGAAAATTGCTTCCGCGAAGGTTCATTGGAGGGGTCATCCGGTCGAGGAAGCGACTTGGGAGACCGAGCAGGATATGCGCAAATGTTATCCGGTTGAGGAAGCGACTTGGGAGACCGAGCAGGACTTCAGGTATGTCTATATACTCATTCGAGGATGAATGATTATTTTAAGAGGGGGGATGTAACGACCCGGCCGGTTATTTTGAGAGTTATAGCCCCGATCCCCTATTTACTGCTTTCCCGTATCTGTTTCAGCTTATGTGACTTGCCGGGAGGTTTTGTTTTTGTTTTTGGGGTATTTTGGGATACTTAATCCCTAAACGGAAGCTTAAGCCTTAGGATTTTGACCGTAGTTGGAATTATGTGAAGATGACTCTGAAATGGAGTTCTGTCAGTTCCGTTAGCTCCGTTAGGTGATTTTGGACTTAGGGGCGTGTCCGGATTATATTTTAGAGATCTGCAGCTCATTTAGGCTTGAAACGACAAAAGTCGAATTTTTTGGAGATTTTGACCAGTAGTGGACTTTTTTGATATCGGGATCAGATTCTAATTCCAGAAGTTGGTGTAGGTCCGTAATGTCGATTATTACTTGTGTGCAAAATATGAGGTCAATCGGGCGTGATTTGATAGGTTACGACATCGGTTGTCGAATTTGGAAGTTTCAAGTTCTTTAAGTTTGAATTGGAGGATGATTTGTGATTTTAGCGTTGTTTGATGTGTTTTGAGGGCTCGACTAAGTTTGTATGGTATTTTAGGACTTATTGGTATGTTTTATTGAGGTCCCGGGGCCTCGGGTTGATTTCGGATGGTTAACGGACCTTTTGAATTTAAGAAAAAAATAGCAGATTTCTGGTGTTTTTGTTGCAGACATTTCTTCATCACGTTCGCGAGAGAGGTCTCACAATCGCGTAGAGCATCTGGGAGGCTAGCTCAAGTTTGTTCTTCGCATTCGCACATAGGAGCCCGCATTCGCGAAGGTATGGTCAGTGGAAGCATCGCGAATACGAAGAGTGGAACGCGTTCGCGTAGAGGAAGTGAGGCAGCTGGGGACCTAGTCATTTGGTCTACATGTTCGCGTAGTGGGTATCGCGTTCGCGAAGGACCAGGAAGTGAAAGGTATGCGTTCACGAGGGGTCCCTCACGTTCGCGAAGGAGGAAATTTGGTCAGTGAAATTTTTGTTATACGCGAACGCGAGAGAGTGGCCGCGTTTGCAAAGAAGGGAACACCTGGGCAGATTTAAAAGTTCAAAATCCAGGGTTTATGTCATTTTTCACCATTTGGACTTGAGAGCTCGGAATTAGGCGAATTTTGGAGGGATTTTCACGTGGGTGTTTGGGGTAAGTGATTCTTACCTAGTTTTGGTTAATTCCCATGATTATGTCTTTAATTTCATCATTAAATTAGTGATTTGGGGTGAAAAATTAGGGAAAATTTGAGAAAAGTTCTTAGGCCAAATTTTGGGATTTTGATCAAGATTTAGGTATCGGATTTGAGTAATTTTTGTACGAGTGAACCCGTGAGTGAATGTGTATTCATATTTTGTGACTTTTACCCAATTCTGAGACGTGGGCCCGGGGAGGCTTTTTAGGGCGATTTACCAATTTCTTGCTTTAGCTTTGATTTCATTAGCTAGATTAGTTCCTTGTAGTTAAATTTATGATATTTAACTGATTTTGGCTAGATTTGGGCCATTCAGAGTCAGATATTTATGGAAAGAGCATTGTTACGGATTGATTGAGCTTGGTTCGAGGTAAGTGGCTTGCCTAACCTTGTGTGGGGAAAATCCCCTTAGGATTTGGTACTGTTGTGATATGTGAGCGCAGTGTACGCGAGGTGACGAGTACGTACATGAGTTATTTGTTGTAAAAACCAATTTTTTTACTAAGTAGAAGCCTGTCATCCTTTTAATTTGGGTTATACCATTTTTCTGAGTAGTAATATGTTTTTCATTCTTAATTGCATTATACCAACCTATGTAGTTATCCTGTTTAGTATAATATTGCATGTCTACGTGCTTTAACAGCTTATTTGAACTCTGTGAAGCATGCCTAGTTGATTTCCTGCTTTCCTTATTCATTATCAGTATTACCTGTGGAAATCTTGCAGTTAACTATTGTATTTATCGGTTTGAGTTGTGTGTTTACTTTTGAGACTACGAGGCGATTCCTCGGGAGTTCTCTCTGCATGTTTACTTTTGAGACTACGAGGCGGTTCCTCGGAAGTTCTCCCTGCATATTTACTTTTGAGACTACGAGGCGGTTCCTCGAGAGTTCTCCCTGCATATTTACTTTTGGGACTACGAGGCGGTACCTCGGGAGTTCTCCTTGTATATTTACTTTTGGGACTACGAGACAGTATCTCGGGAGCGCCCCTGTTGTTATATCATTGTGCAGTGTTGTTATTGCTTTGTGAATACTTGATGTTGTCTTCTCCGTTTTACTTCATTTTTATTATAGCATTTGTAGTATTATTATATTCCAGTAGGGCCCGGACCTGACCTCGTCACTACTCTACCGAGGTTAGGCTTGGCACTTACTGGGTACCGTTGTGGTGTACTCATGCTAATATTCTGCACATGTTTTGCGTGCAGATCCAGTTACTTCTTATCAGCCCCGCTACTAGCTAAGAGTGTTTGCTGCTGTACAGAGACTTCAAGGTATATCTGCCGCATCTGCAGACCTCGGAGTCCCCCTCTATTCCTCCTATGTCATTTACCTTCCTTACTTCTTTTATTAGACTCTGGTGTATAGAGATACTAGTTTCCTTCTGTAGCTTGTGACTTCTGATGTTCCAGGTTTTTGGAATACTGTATATTACTAGAGTGTTGGTTATTGTAAATGCCGAGCAACATTGTTATCATTTACTTAGTTATCTGTTATAGTTAGTTCATAAGTTTTGCTTCGATTTTTGTTATTTCCGCATCTTTGTTAGGCTTACCTAGTCGTAGAGACTAGGTGCCATCACGACATCTTAAGAAGGGAGAATTGGGTCGTGACACTGATACGATCATAAAGAGAAGATCGAGAGACCACACAAGCCAATACTCGACTCGGCTCAGAGATATCCAATTTAACAAACTGGCTGGCTAAGGCCTGAACATCCAATGCCAATGGCCTCTATGCTACTGGTAAATATGCTAAGCTCCCCAAACTCTCCACCCGGCGACTCAAAGCATCGGCCACCACATTGGCTTTCCCGAGATGGTACAAAATTGTGATATCATAATCCTTAAGCAACTCCAACCACCTCCGCTGACGCAAGTTAAGATCCTTCTGTTTGAACAGATGCTGCAAACTCCGGTGATCGGTGTAAATCTCACAAGGAACAACGTACAAATAGTGTCGCCGTATCTTCAAGGCATGAACAATAGCTGCTAGCTCAAGGTCGTGGAAAGCATAGTTCTTTTCATGCACCTTCGGTTGTCTGGACGCGTAGGCAATCACCTTACCGTCCTGCATCAACACCGCACCTAGACCAATCCGTGATGCATCATAATATACAGTATAAGACCTCGAGCCTGTAGGCAATACCAATACTGGGGCTGTAGTCAAAGCTGTCTTGAGCTTCTGAAAGCTCTCCTCACACTCCTGTGTCCACCTGAACGGAGCACCCTTCTGGGTCAGCCTGGTCATAGGTTCTGCAATAGATGAGAACCCCTCTACAAAACGGCAGTAATACCCCCCCCAAACTAATAAAACTCCGGATCTCCGTAGCTGATGACGGTCTAGGCCAACTCTGCACTGCTTCCACCTTCTTCGGATTCACTTGGATCCCATCACAAGATACTACATGACCCAAGAATGTCACTGAGTCTAGCCAAAACTCATACTTTGAAAATTTCGCATATAACTTCTTTTCTCTCAAGGTCTGAAGCACAGTCCTCAGGTGCTGCTCATGATCCTCCCGAGTCTGGGAGTACACCAGAATGTCGTCAATAAACAGAATAACGAAAGAGTCAAGATAAGGTTGGAACACACTGTGCATCAAGTGCATAAATGCTGCTAGGGGATTGGTCAGCCTAAAAGACATCACAAGGAACTCGTAGTGACCATACCGAGTCCTGAAAGTGGTCTTCAGAATATCTGGCTCCCGAATCTTCAACTGATGATAGCTGGAACGTAAATCAATCTTGGAAAACACTCTGGCACCCTGTAGCTGATCAAATACATCATAAATACGAGGCAATGGATACCTGTTCTTCATTGTAACTTTGTTCAACTGGCGATAATCAATGCACATACGCATAGAACCATCCTTTTTCTTCACAAATAAGACCGGAGCATGCGAAGGTGACACACTGGGCCAGATGAAGCCCTTATCAAGAAAATCCTGTAACTGTTCCTTCAACTCTTTCAATTCAAGATGAGCTATACGATATGGAGGAATAGAGATGGGCTGAGTGCCCGGTAACAAATCGATGCCAAAATCAATATCGTTGTCGGGTGGCATGCCCGGAAGATCAGCTGGAAACACATCTGGAAAGTCCCTCACTACTGGAACTGACTCAACTGTAGGGGCATCAATACTGAAATCTCTCACATAAGCTAGATAAGAGTCACACCCCTTCTCAACCATTCGTTGAGCTTTAAGAAATGCAATAACTCTGCTGGGAGTATACTCTAAGGTACCTCTCCACTCTAATCGCAGTAATCCTGGCATAGCCAGCATCACAGTTTTAGCGTGACAATCAAGAATAGCATAATGAGGCGACAACCAGTCCATGCCCAAGATAATATCAAAGTCTACCATGCTGAGTAACAATAAATCGGCTCTGGTATGAAAACTACTAAGAGCAATCAAACACGACCGATACATGCATTCCACAACAAAAGAATCTCCCAAAGAAGTAGACACATAAATAGGGGGACTAAAAGAATCCCGAGATACGCCCAAATACGGGACAAAATAAGAGGACACATAGGAATATGTAGAGCCTGGGTCAAATAATACCGACGCATCTCTATGATAGACTAGAACAATACATGTAGTGACTGAGTCGGAAGCAACTACCTCGGTATGAGCCAGAAGAGCATAATATCTGGCCTGACCTCCCCCTCTAGGGCAACCTCAACCTCCCCGACCTCCACCTCGAGCTGGCTGAGCAGGTGGGGCTGTAACTGGTGCTGGAATCATAGCCTGAGGACCCTGTGGAGCACGTGCGACTGAGAAGTCTATGGAGGTGCACCCCTCCTAAATCTAGGGCAATCCCTCACCATACAGTGGGTGTCGCCACAGTCAAAACAAGCCCTCGGAGAGCGTGTCTGATGTGACTGGCTCGGGCCAAGTCTACTAGACTGACCGCTAAAAGCACCCCATGCAAGAGGTGCACTAGATACTGGCGTGCATAATAAGGCTCCTAAGGCCTAGAAGGGACCGAAATACCACTGGCGGCTGGAAGTGCTAAATGAACGGGGCGCCTCACATAACCCCTACCATGGCGAGCTGCTGGGGCACGAGCACCAGAATAAGAACCAGTCTCTCGAGACCTCTTGGCCTCTCTCTCCTCTCTATCCCGAGTAAGCATGCCCTCCAATCTCCTGGCAATACTCACAACCTGCTGATAAGAAATATCCATCTCCAACTCCCTGGATATACTAATCCGGATACTGGGGTGGAGTCCCTCAATAAACCATCGAACACTCTCTCGAACTGTGGCAACCAAGGCCGATGCATGTCGGGCCAAATCACTGAATCGGACTGCATACTCTGACACAATCATAGCACCCTGGCGCATCTACTCAAACTCCGTGTGCCATGAGTCCCTGAGGCTCTGAGGGACATACTCTCTCATAAACATGTCTGAGAACTGAGTCTATGTAAGTGAAGCTGCCTCATCCGGACGACTCAACTCATAAGCACGCCACCACTGATAGGCTGCTCCTCTAAGCTGGAAGGTGGTGAAAGAAACCCCACTCGTCTCCGCTATGACCATAGTACGAAGAATATGATGACACTCCTCCAGAAAACCCTGCGCATCATCTGTAGCCAATTCGCTGAAGGTAGGTGGGTGGTACTTCTTGTACCTCTCAAGTCTGAGCTGCTCCACCTGAGAAACGACTGTCCTAGTCTCGTACTGTACCGGAGCTACCGGCTGCATCAGTATAATCTATGGAACCTGGTTGGCCTGAACCCGATGCTCTAGAGTATCGGCAACGGGAGTATATGCTCCTCCCCCGGCTTGAGATATGGCAAGAGCAAGTGGAATCAATCTAGCTTGAGCTAAGGTGCTGAACATGCTCAGAAACTGGACTAAGGTCTCCTGGAGAGCTGGTGCAACAACAGGTGCCTCAGGTGTCTGCCCTCCAGCTGGAGCTACTGGGGGATCCTTTGTGGAAGCTCGTGCGGGTGCTCTGGATGCACCGCGTGGGCGTCCTCTGCCTTTACCCCAGCCCAGCCTCTGGAGGCTTTAACCGGGGGCATGGGTGCCTGGTCATCATATCCTCCGGTATGGGTCCTCATCATCTGTGAGAAAGAATAGAATACAGAAGTTTAGAATTTTGATGTCAACAAATTTTGCATGACAAGGAATCAAAGAAGTGAAATTTTCCTAATAGTTCTATAGCCTCCTGAAGATAAGTACAAACGTCCCCGTACCGATCCGCGAGACTCTAATAAATCGGCTTGTGACTCACGACACCTATGAACCTAGAGCTCTGATACCAACTTATCACGACCCAATTCTCCTTTCGTAAGATATCGTGACGGCACCTAGTCTCTACGACTAGGTAAGCCTAACAAAAGTGCGGAAATAAAAAAATAGAAGGAAAACCTAACAACTAACTGCAATAGATAACTGATAACAATGCCGCTCGGCATGTACAATAACCAACACTCCAGTAATACACAATATTCTTAAAACCCGGAACATCATAAGTCACAAGCTACAGAAGGAAACTAGTATCTCTATACACCAGAGTCTAATAAAAGAAGTAAGGAAGGTAAATGACGCAGCAGATATACTTGAAGTCTCCGTACAGCAGCAAGCACTCTCAGCTAGTAGTGGGGCTGATAAGAAGTACCTGGATCTGCACACAAAACATATGCAGAAGAGTAGCATGACTACACCACAACGGTACCCAGTAAGTGCCAAGCCTAACCTCGGTAGAGTAGTGACGAGGTCAGGTCCGGACCTTACTGGAATATAATAATAATACAGATGCTATAATGAAAATGAAGTAAAACGGAGAAGACAACATCAATATTCACAAGGCAATAACAACACTGCACAATGATATAACAACATGGGTGCTCCCGAGATACCGTCTCGTAGTCCCAAAAGTAAATATACAGGGAGAACTCCAGAGGTACCGCCTCATAGTCTCAAAAGTAAATATGTAGGGATAACTCCCGAGGAATCGCCTTATAGTCTCAAAAGTAAATATGCAGGGAGAACTCCCGAGGAACCGCCTCGTAGTCTCAAAAGTAAATAAGCAGGGAGAACTCCCGAGGAACCGCCTCGTAGTCTCAAAAGTAAATGTGCCGGGAGAACTCCCGAGGAACCGCCTCGTAGTCTCAAAAGTAAATGTTCAGGGAGAACTCCCGAGGAGCCGCCTCGTAGTCTCAAAAGTAAACACACAGTTCAAACCAATAAATACAATAGTTAACAATAAGAATTCTACAGTTAAGACTAATAAAGATCAAGGAAAAATAGGAAATCAACTAGGCATGCTGCACATAGTTCAAATAAGCAGTTAAAGCACGTAGACATGGGAAATTAGACTAAACAGGATAACTACACATGCGGGGATAACTCAATTAAAATGAAAATAGGTCACTATTCAGTGAAAAATCGGTCTTTACAACAATATCCCGTATATGCACTCGTCACCTCACGTACACAACGCTCACATATCACAACAGTACCAAGTCCTAAGGGGATTCTCCCCCACACAAAGTTAGGCATACCACTTACCTCGAACCAAGCTCAAATCAATCCATAACAATGCTTTATCCACATATATCCGACTCTGAATGGCCCAAATCTAGCCAAAATCAATTACATATCATAAATATAACTATAAAAAACTAATCTAGTTAGTGAAATCAAAGCTAAAGCGAGAAATTAGAAAATCGCCCCAAAAGGTCTTCCCGGGTCCATGTCTCGAAATCGGGTAAAAGTCACAAAATACGAACACCCATTCACTCACGAGTTCACTCATACCAAAATTACTCAGATCTGATGTCAAAATCTCAATCAAAACCCAAAAATTTGGTTGAAGAACTTTTTCCATTTTTTTCTAATTTTCTCAACCCAAACCCGAAACTAAAGGATGGAATTAATGATAGATAAGTGGGATATAACCAAAAACAAGTGAAGAATTATTACCCAATCGCTGCCTCTGAAAATCCCTCAAAATTTCGTCCAAATCCGAGCTCTCTATCTCAAGTTATGTTAAAGATGGCCAAACCCTCGATTTTGAAATGTTATATTCTGCCCAGGTGCTCACACTACGCGATCGCGGAACATCTTATGCGATCACGTGGAACAAAATTCCAACCTTTTAAAAAATACTCAGCGCGAACGCGGATATCTGTTCGCTAGCACGTACCACTGCCAAGCTGACTTACACGATCATGTAACACTCCACGCGACCGCATAGAGTAAATCCTCCCACTGCCCAGGTCATGTCTTTTTCACTGCGAACACGAAAAGGGCTATGCGTTCGCGTATCAATGGCCACGCAAACTTCACGATCGCGGAAAAGCTACTACAATCACATAGAACAAAAGGGTGGCTGCCTAATTCATGGCTTTGCGATTGCATCTCGTCCTATGCGATCGCATAAGAGGAAACCAGTAACTGAAGAAACCAGAAATTTCTGAAATCTTTCCAGTCCAAAACGAGTCTGTTAACCACTCGAAATCCACCCGAGGCCCCCGAAACCTTAACCAAACATACCAACAAGTCCAAAAACATCATATGAACTTAGTTGAGCCCTCAAATCAAATCAAACAATGCTAAAAATACGAATCGCCCCCAATTCAAACTTAATGAACTTTGAAACTTTAAACTTTTACAACCGATGCCGAAACCTATCAAATCACGTCCGATTGACCCCAAATTTTGTACATAAGTCATAATTGACATTACAGACCTACTCCAACTTTCAGAATCGTAATCCGACCCTGATATCAATAAGTCCACTTCTAGTCAAACTTCCCAAAAATTCAACTTTTGCCATTTCAAGCCTAAATCAGCTACAAAACTCCAATTCACAATCCGGGCATGCTCCTAAGTCCAAAATCACTCAACGGAGCTAACGGAACCGACGAAACTCTATTCTGGAGTTATCTTCACACAGTTCTAACTACGGACAAAATCCTAAGACTTATACTTCCATTTAGGGACTAAGTGTCCCAAAACACCCCAAAACCCAAAACAAAACCTCCCGACAAGTCACATAAGCTGAAACAGATATGGGGAAAGCAGTAAATAGGGGATCAGGGTGATAACTCTCAAAACAACCGGCCGGGTCGTTACATTTATGGTCAGAAAGGTGATAGAAATAATATCCCATTGTTTCTTTGGGATACCCAATGAACCTACACTTATCAGATCTTGAGTCATGTTTATCAGACTACAGTCTCTTAACATTAGCTGGATAACCCCAAACTTTAATATGTTTAAGGTTAGACTTACGTCCTTTCCATATCTCATATGGTGTTGTAGAGACTGACTTAGTGGGAACTTTATTAAGTAAGTATGTTGTTGCTTCCAAAGAATATCCCCAAAAAGTTATTGGAAGATCAGTGAACCCTATCATAGATCTCACAATATCTAATAAGATTGGATTTCTCCTTCCAGACACACCATTGTATTGTGGTGTTCCTGGAGGTGTTCACTGTGAGAGAATCCCATTCTATTTGAGATACCTAGTAAAATCTTTACTAAGATATTCTCTACCTCTATCAGACTTTAGTACTTTGATACTTTTGCCAGTCTGTTTCTCAACTTCACTACGGAACCTTTTGAACATTTCAAAAGATTCAGATTTGTGTTTCATAAGATACACAAATCCATATCTTGATATATCATCAGTGAAGGTGATAAAGTAAGAATATCTAGCTCTAGCTTGAATTTTCATGGGCCCACAAATATTTGTATGAATTAGTCCCAATAATTCAGAAGTTCTTTCTCCACTTCCAGTAAATAGAGATTTGGTCATTTTTTCTTTGAGACAAGATTCATAAGTTGGATATGATTCAAAATCATACTTGTCAAGGTACCCTTCCTTGTACAACTTATTAATTCTTTTCTCTCCAATATTACCAAGCCTACAATGGCAAAGGTATGCATGATTTACTTGATCATCTCTTTTTCTCTTAAGATTAGAAACATGCATAATCGAATTTGCATTCACATTAGATAAGACATAAACATCATGTTGGATATAGCCATTCATATATAAATCATCACCATAATAAATAGATCAAATACAATTGCCTATGTTAATGTGAAACCCACGCTTGTCCAACATAGAAGCTGAAATTATGTTCGAAATAAATTTAGGAACAAAATAACAATCATCCAGCATAAGTATTTTGCCCGAAGGCATTATTAAAGAAATTGACCCTACAACTATGGCTGCAACTTTTGCACCATTTCCAACTTGTAGATTAACTTCTCCTTTCTTTAGCCTCATACTTATCTTGAACCCTTGCAACAAATTGCAGATGTTATAACCACTTCCAGTATCTATGTAACGACCCGGCCGATCTTTTAAGTATTATAACTCTGTCCCCCCATTTACTACTCAATTTATACTTTATAGTTATTTTATGACTTATCGGGTTAGTTGGTTTGGGTCCGGAAGGAATTCAGAGTGAAATGAGAGAGTTAGTCTCATAATTAAAAAATTAAGTTAGAAAAGTTGACCAGATATGAACCTATGTGTAAACGACCTCGGATTTGAATTTTGATGATTCCAATAGCTCCGTATGATAATTTTGGACTTAGGAGCGTGTCCAGAAAATTATTTGGAGGTCCGTGGTGGAATTAGACTTGAAATGCCAAAAGTTGAAAATTTGGGAAGTTTGATCGGGGGATTGGCTTTTTGATATTGGGGTCAGAATCTGATTATGAAAATTGGAATACCTCCGTTATGTCATTTATGACTTGTACGCAAATTTGAGGTCAATCGGGCATGATTTGATAGGTTCCGGAGTAGTTCGTAGGAACTTGAAATTTCAAAGTCCATTAGGCTTGAATTGGGGTGTAATTCATGGTTTTAGCGTTGTTTGAGGTGATTTGAGGGTTCGACTAAGTTTGTATGATGTTTTAGGACTTGTTGGTATATTTGGTTGAGGTCCCGAGGGGCTCGGGTGAGTTTCGGATGGTTAACAGATCAAAACGTGGACAAAAATAGTTGCTGCAATTTCCTTCTGCTGCAAATTCCATCTCCCAGAATCGAGCCCAGAATCTCCCAGCATCGAGCCTTGAATCGTGCCCAGAATAGGGCCATGATCGAAGCCAGGATCAAAGGCCAGGGTCGAGAGCCATGATCGAGAAAAAGAATCGAGGCCCAGGATCGAAGCAACGATTGAAGGCGAAATCAAAGGCCAGGGTCGAGGGCCATGATTGAGGGAAAAGATCGAGGGCCCAGGATCGAAGCCATGATTCAAGGCGAGATCGATGGCCATGATCGAGGGCCATGATCGAGGGAAAGGATTGAGGGCCCAAGATCGAAGCCACAATTGAAGGCAAGATCGAAGGCCAGGATCGAGGGCCATGACCGTGGGACAGGATCGAGGGTCAGAATCGAGGCCCAGGATCGAGGCATACGATCAAAGGCCAAGGATCGGGGGCTGTCTGGGTAGAATTATAAAGCAGGGACTTCGTCCCATTCGCCATTTTTGACAAATTGGAGCTAGAGGAGCGGCGAATTTTGATAGATTTTCAAGGAAAACTTGAGGTAAGTCTCTTGTGATCATTTCTACTCCATAATATTGAATTATCATCAAATAATCCGACTAGATTACATGATTTTAAGGTGTAAATCAGAGATTTGAACTTAGAAATTTGGAAATAAGATTTGTAGATTTGAAGGTCGAGTTGAGGTCGGATTTTGGTAAAATTGGTATGGGTAGACTCGTTGTTGAATGGGCTTTCGGATTTTGTAATTTTTGTCAGGTTCCGAGAGGCCGATTTGTAGTATTTTCTTATGGAATTAATTCTAATAAATTTTATTGACTAAAACAAATTAATTGTGACTAGATTCGAGGCATTCAGAGGCCGATTTGTGAGGCAAAGGCATAACAGAGTAAAGAATTTCACATTTTGAGGTAAGTAACAGTTTTAAATCTGGTCCTGAGGGTATGAAACCCCGGAATTTTGTGTCATGTGATTATTTTGGAAGTGACGCACATGCTAGGTGACGGGCGTGTGGGCATGCACCGAGGGGATTGTGACTTGGTTCGTCCCGTGGAAACTGTAAAGCTGAATAACTTGTTGATAGTTATGTGTTCTCTATGTGTTGTGGAAACTTGACTATAAGTCATGCTAGAAACCATGTTTAGGCTATATGTTGGTATTGTTGGGACCCACAGAGGTTGTGTACATGTTGAATTATCTGCTTAAATTATTATTTTGTACTCAGTAACAACTTACTTGATTATTTTATCTCAGTATCTATTGTTCATTATTGATGTATCATATCATTATTGTTTGGGCTAATTTTATGATTGTTGAGAGCCGAGAGACTGGAGAGCTTTATGGTTGAGTGAGGCTGAGGGCCTGATTGTGAGATATTACACCATAGCACGTGAGTTGTCTGTGCAGATCCTTATATTATACTATAGCACGTAAGTTGGCCGTGCAACACATGAGTTGGCCATGCGGATCCAGATATTTATATTATGGCACATGAGTTATCCGTGCAGATTATAGCGGTTGGGCTGTAGGAGCCCCTCCGGAGTCTGTCCACCCCCAGTGAGCGCGGGTACCCATTGAGTGTGAGTGCTGAGGGCTGGGAGCCCAGTGAGTGATTTTTGTCCCGAAAGGTTGTACTTGTTTTTCATTGGTTGATGTACTTAGTTGATATTTATTGTTGTGGTGAAATTTCTGAAGGATTCTATATCTGGATTACATGAACTTGAATTGTATAAAATTGATTTGACGTAAACTGTCGGATTTGAAAGCATGTTTATTCTTTGTTGGAATTACTGAAAATGAATTATAATTGTATAGCTCGTCACTATTTTTAGTTCCTTATTTATTATTGTTACTTGCTGAGTTAGTTATACTCATACTACACCCTGCACTTCGTGTGCAGATCCAGGTGCTTCTGGACATAGCACGTATTGATTCTCTCGCACAGTTGATTTTTTCGGAGATTCAGTGGTAGCTGCCGTGTTCCGCAGACCTTGTCTCTCCTTCCCTATATCCTTATTTACTGTATTTGGTCTTGGACTATTATAGACCATATTTTTCGGACTTATATTCATATTAGATGCTCAAGTACTCAGTGACACCAGGTTTTGGGGAGTATTTGTATCAGTATTTGTGGGATTTTGTATTGTATTTAAATATTATATTTTCAAACTTAAGAGAAATTATGGTTTATTGAGATTATCGGCTTGCCTAGTATCGAGATAGGCGCCATCACGACAGGTTGAGATTTTGGGTCGTGACAATCTAATACCCATAGTGAAGAATTAGTAGTAGCTAAAGAAACCTTGAAAATATTTTTCATTAATGTCTTGCCTTGTTTCTTATCCTTTAGAGTTGCAAGATACTCCTTGCAGTTTCTTTTCCAATGCCCTTTCTTCTTACAGTGAAAACATTCAGCATCATCTACTGATTGCAAGATCAAATCTCAGAAAGCTCTTTACCAAGCTTATACCCCAACTTCTCAAGTTCTCTGGGAAGATCAATCACATGATTGACATGGGGTCCAACTGGAGAGTTTTCAATGTCCAACTGTGTATCAACCATCTTCTTAAGATATTCAATGATTGCAGTTGAATCCATATTCTGATTTTTCATTTGGAGTTCAGAACTCATAGAAGCGAGAATGATGCGTTTAATAGCAAGGCATTCTTCCAAGTATTTCTGATAAACCTTGGTGCCTTCAATATCATTCTTTTTTTGGACTATCTTTGCAGGCTTATCGATCACATCAATGAGATTTTCATGCATTAGAACAATTCTCAAATTTCTATACCAGTCATCAAAGTTTTGTCTCACCAACTTGTTGGTCAAGTAATTCACGCAATGATATAGCAGACATATTGAGAAATCTAAAATATAGAAAGAAAAAAAAGCAATAATATAAGAACATATTTACATATATCATAAAAGACATGGAATTTTATCTAAATGATATTTTCACTAATTATTTTAAATTATTTACCCTCATTATAGTTTAAGAAATTTTTATTTCTGTTAGTGTAGTAAAGGAATCCTTCAACAATATGTATGAGCCCCTTGGAAGTCAAGTCGTTTCTCACATATATTTTAAAGGTAGGTACTCTTACCAATTATATCACCATATAATTTTCTTAAATAGCTCTATGCCAAATAGTTCCCTGGTAGTCAGGTCGATCCTATTGGCATAGTTGAGTTCAACCATCATGATAGCAAAGAACTTATTAATTTTTTTACTCCCCGGGTAGTCCAGACGTCTAGTGTAAAATTAAATAATTCTTTCAATCCATGCATCTAATGCAATAAATAATTTTAACATATTCTCGAACTATAAGTCTCCTGGTTGTCAGGTCGTTCCTTATAAACAAGAAATAAATAAAATTATTTATTTTGATGGATAGCTTTACAATAAAATATCTTATATTTTATTATTTAAGAACTCAAATTTTAGTAGGAGGGAATTGTTATTAAAACAACTTCTAATAACAAGATGATCAAATCTTTTATAGCACATGAATTCAATTCAAGTTGTCTACATGCTTGGTCCTAAATTAATTTACATCACATGTAATAAATAATTCAAAATTATGTAATGAACAAGCACGTGACATAAAAAAGAAATTCAACATTCTTCTAACATGTTTATCTTATATATCACATATATACCATAAAAATAATTCATGCCAGAATATTATTATTAATTAACATCTCAAGAACTAATAATAATTAAAATAATAGTAGAATCCAATAACCTATTATAGATTACCGACGTATCTAATAAAAAAATTAAATTTAAGTTACGAACTATCTCAATAGTTTAACTTATATGTGTATATATTTATTCACAATAAAATAATATAATTCTAATATGCATTCAAACAATTTAACTATTGCATAAGAAACATGTATTATGATTTGAACTCTTCAAATATAATCTTAAAATATTTCGTAAATAAATTTTAGACACAATAAACCACGGCTCTGATACCACTGTAGGATTGCATATAGATGTTCGTAACGTGCAGCAGAAGACAATAACAATCCTAGGCAAAATTTTTCGTATTTAAAATTTATTTACATGTCAAAGATCGGATCTAAGACGTACCTAGTGAAGAGAGTCTCGTTTAAAAAATTCTTCGATAGTGTGAAGAATCTATGCGTATCCACACCGAGAACGATCCTTGCTATCAACTCTTTGATCAATAAAACCGGCGAACAAATTGAACAAAATATTGTGTTGAAATTTTTCTCAAAAATCTCAACTCAAAAGTAGAAGAACAAGAAACACTTTTCTTGTAATTGTATTTTTTCTCTTGGTTTTGTATTACACTTTCACTTTCACAAAGTGAGTTTTCTTCTGAAGACATAATGCCGCAAATTTTCTCCATCACCCTTTATACAACATCACCTATAAACTCTTTTTCTATTTGATTGAGGTAATGATTTACTTAGGGTAGAAATTTATTCCAAAATAAACTCCATGGAATTTTGTATATGGAAAAATCGAGACTCCCATTCCTTAATAACGTGACTTCATGCCGAGAAAGCTTTATAGGCTCTGCATATCCAATTCTAATTTGGATTCTAGTTATAAAGTTTTATATTAATATTTTATATAATATCAATCCCATTCGTAATGGGTTTGAATTAGTCTCACGTCCTTTTGGACCTTTGTGTCAATCCAATTCTATATTGGATTTACCAAATAAGTTTTCATTAATATATTATATGCATACATTGTACAAATAAATATTAATTATATATATTTCAATTAATTAATTTAATTTTTTATTACAAATAAAAAACTTCAATTCGATCACAATATTAATTATATCCTCTGTGCTAGCAAAGAATATAATTTTCTTTTATTTGGACTAATAATTTAAATTTATTTGACTAATTAAATTCTTTAATTTAATTATCAAATAATAAAGTAAGTAATCATTTAGCAAAGATCAAAATACTCGTTAGTGAGCGACCCCATAGGTTCAATACTAAGCCGGTAGTAAATTGATCACATCAATATACTAATCAAGGGTGGCGTCTAACAACACTCCTTAACAACCGGATAGAATGAAATATACAATTTACTCTCAAGAACCAGTAGAAAAATAATATAGTAATTCCTTCTGTCCTTATAGTTCTGAGTCACCCTAGGATATGGTTTATGTCACGACCCGAAATTCCCACCGTCGGGACCGTGATGGCGCCTAACATTTCATTTGCTAGGCAAGCCAATGTTAGAGAATTCATTAAACCAATTCTTATCCCATTCAGTAAATAACAGCAGATTAACTAAGGTGAAATATAATGGGTGCGGAATAATATAAAAATTTCATTAATTACTACCACCCGGATCTGGAGTCACAATTCACGAGCATTCTAAAATTTACTACAAGTAATAGTCTGAAAGAAATACAACTATTTGAATAAGAGAAATAGTAAAATATGAGGATAGACGGGGACTTCAAGGTCTGTGAACGCCGACAGATCTACCTTGAGTCTCTGGATAGCGGGTCCAACAGCTAAAATCTCGATCAACCCGAGCTGGTACCAAAATCTGCACAGAAAGTGCAGAGTGCAGTATTAGTACAACCGACCCCATGTACTGGTAAGTGTCGAGCCTAACCTCAACGAAGTAGTGACGAGGTTAAGGCAAGGCACCTACAAATCAACCTGTACAGTTTAACAATGTATACACAAATAACAGTAATGAAGAATTAGACCGGAGATATCGGAAGGGGGAAACATGCTGGCGGAAATACGAGATAAAGAACTACATCAGAATGATAACTCGAATAACCAATATATTATGAATCAACAGGAACAACGAATTAAGTAAAGGAAAAAATGCACGGCATCACCCTTAGTGCTTTTACTCTCAATCTCACCATAAAATCAATAGAAACGACACGGCATCACCCTTCGTACATTAACTCTCATATCATGGAACGACATCACCCTTCGTGCTCTTACACTCACAATATAGCACGACATCACCCTTCGTGCATTAACACTCACAATATGGCACGGTATCACCCTTCGTGCATTAACACTCTCCCTTACCATAATGCAATGCATAAATAACAACATGGAGATAGAATAACAAGTACAAGCCTTACTTCAATATTTTGTTCCACAATATCAATCTCAATTTTTAATAAATACTCAATTATTAACAGAAAATCCGTAAATATGATAAGAATGATAAATTTAACAACACTAGTCTAAACACGTAACAATTAGGCATAGGAAAGAGACAATATAAGAAAAACGGAAGAAAACAGAGAAAATAAGTAAATTGGCGGTACATAAGTACTCGTCACCACACATATACGCCGCTCACATGAATTTCACATAGCAAATAATCTGGGATTCCTAATTTCATCAAGTCAGGGTTAGACACAATGCTTACCTCGCTCCGAAGGCCACATAATTCTCAATCACAGCTTTTCCTCTAGAATTCACCTCCAAACCGCTCGTATCTATTCAAAAATGACTCAATAATATCAAATATTGCTAAAGGAATCAATTATATTGCATAAATTAAATTTCTCAAATTTTTCTCCAAAAAGTCAAAAAATTGACCTCGGTCCCTCTTGGTCAAAACCCGAGGTTCGGACCAAAATTCATTTACCCATTCACCCTCGAGCCCAAATATAAAATTGGTTTTGGAATCCGACTTCGAATTGAGGTCCAAATCCCCAAATTTCCAAAATCCCTAGTTTCTACCCAAACCCCTAATTCTACCATGAAAACTCTAGATTTTAGGTTAAAAGTTTATGAAATGTAATGGGTAATTGAAAGAAAATGGTTTAGAATCACTTACCAACACTTTGGGGAAGAAAATATCTCTTGCAAATCGCACCTAGCCCGTTTGTTTTATGAAAAGTTAGAAAAATGGCTTAATCCCGTATTTGATTATGTTTTAAGTGTTGGGCGACAGTGTTCATCGCGTTTGCGAGAGCACTATCGCGTTTGCGATGAGTATAGGCTGCCAAGCCTTCGCGTTCGCGAGACCTTGTTCGTGTTCACGTAGGCTACCCCCTGGCCTTGGCGTTCGCGAGACATTGCTCGCGTTCGCGATGAAGGAAAGACTGACTCCCCCTAGTGCCTAACACTACGCATTCGCGATGAGCTTGTCGCGTTCGCGAAGGGTAACGCCCCCATTGCTTCGTGTTCACGACCAAGCCTTTACGTTCACGAAGAAGAAAATTTTGGCCTCATCAGTTTACTCTGCGCATTCGCGAGAGTACCTTCGCGAACGTGAAGAAGGACATGCCAAAACACCTGAATCTGCAGAAAACCAGATTTTTCAAAGTCCAAACATCCCGTGGCCTATCTGGAACTCACCCAAGCCCTCGGAGCTCCAAACCAAACATGCACACAAGTCCAAAAATATCATACGAACTTGCTCGCGCAATCAAATCGCCAAAATAACACCTAGAACTACGAATTTAGTACCAAATCAAATGAAATTCTCAAGAACACTTTAAAATTCCTATCTTCTCAGCTGGACGTCCGAATCACGTCAAATCAACTCTGTTTCTCACCAAATTTCACAAACAAGTCTTAAATATTATAATGAACCTGTACCGGATTTCGAAACAATGCCAAACATTAATCAATTCTTAAAAATAAATAATTTTCAGACTTAAAATTCATAACTTGAGCTAGGGACCTCCGAATTCGATTCCGGGCATACGCCCATGTCCCATAATTTGATACGGACATACCGAAACCGTCAAAATAAGAATCTGAGCCCGTTTACCAAAAATATTGATCGAAATCAACTAAAATTAACTTTTAAGGCAAAAATTTTTATTTTCATCACTTTTCAACATAAACGTTTTCCGGAAACACGCCCGGACTGCGCACGTAAATCGAGGAGGATAAAATGAGATTTGTAAGGCTTGAGAGCGTATAATCGAGTTATAAAATATAAGATGACCTTTTGGGTCATCACTGTTTAACTGTCAAATCCTAATAGTCGACCAATTATGTGTTCATATCAAATATAATCGACCATTGAGTGATCTAAGAAAACTCTTTTCTTTTTTCATTCAATTGCCCTGGCCAAGGTCTTAATTTGGTCGTTTATAATTCATGACAACATGGAGCTTAAACTCATTACTAAGAGTTGACACATTCCATCTTGACCAATCACTAATTCTACAAGTATTTAATCATACCCAATATCCTTTCAACTATCGCCCTAGTGCCATAGGTATCTAATATCAAAGCACAATAAATAACTTGTCAATTACTATGACGATCTCAAGTCAAAGGTTATTCTTACATCGCATTCTTCAAGAGAATATCCTATTGACAGTTTGTGGTATTCTAACCATTAGAAATTATCCAATGAGTCAGTTCAATGATCATATCTCTATATGCATCATCTATCTATGTGATTTGGTTAATGAGATCAACTAATCTTTATCCTATAAAGACAATCACATAAATATTGATCTAACCGGATTACTAATATCCAAATTAATAATCATACGATCAAGAATAAATTTAGATTAAATTATAAGAAGCTTCACTCATTATCATGATCTCCATCACAATGTCAAGTCTCAAAATTTAATCAAGGTTCTTATCAAATTAATCAAGCAATTAATAACAATGATAGAAGAATATCAAATGCCATATATATTTTATATCAAATAACGTTCACAAAAATATGTTCAAATCATTAAATATGAGACTGGATCTAGGGCGTATCTACTATATCCCTAACAACCCAGACTTAACTTACTCTACGACCAAGGTTGTTATCACCCGTCAAAACCAGAAACTGCCCCACTTCACCTAACAAGCTGCCTACTACTTTTCTTCCAAGCCTAGTATCATTATAGCAGATTTTTACACTCGCCAATGCTCACCAAAGAGACCATCAAGATTCTCAAAATCCAATAGTAGCCTAAAACTTCAGTTTCTTAACTCATTGATTATACTTTCCATCATATTCTCTTATTTTTTTCGTTAGTTTAGATGCTAAATTTTCCTTGGGCTTATGAAGATGATAAGGTGAATCCAACAAATAGATTATCATATTGACAATGTTATAAAACATTTCTCTAACACAGATAAAGGCAAAGACAAGATTGACAATGAGAAAGGGGAGAAAGTAGAAGACTCAGCAGGTGTTGCACCGAAGAAATAAGATAAAAACGTACCCATATCCTTTCTGACTTTCCACATATCCATTTCTATTTATTTTTGATTCTGTGAGTCTTCAGAAATAATTCATCATTACGGAGATCTTTCCCTATTAGCTCCTTCTACAATCATTAAAAATATTATTAATTAACAGAATATATCATAGAATAAAATAAGACTAATGCTGATTAATACTAAAAGATAAAAAAAAAAATACATGTCCTCTTCTGTACTCAGCAAATGCAACTGATCCTCCGGTATGTAAGGAATGACCTTCTCCATTATTAGATGACATTCTATTCTTCGAGTTGATTGCTGATTTCTTTTTAAAATCCTCAAAGTTCCAATATTGCATCAAAATGTCCCAGTGATCTTTAGCAATCCATCCTGGTATTTCTTTTGTTATTGAAAATTTTCTTTTTGCTTTTCCCAAACTGTCACTTAACCTTTAACTCCCCACATGCTCAAAAGTCCTTCGAATAAAAACTGTATCCTCACTAGGAAAAGAATAATTTCTGCAATTAGAAAGTAAACATTCAGTTTGGTATCGTTTATCAAGTTAAGTCAATTACGACAGTTAAGTATAAATACCTCGAAGTCATTGAACCATCTATCTCGTACATGCTCCGGAACTTTACTCCAACAATGCCATGATCCAGAGAAGCTTTTTTTTAAAGGCTATTACTACATTCCGAACAGCTTCATGTTGACAAAATCTACAAAATAATTAATATAATATTTTATTGGAAGCTAATTAAATGAAAATAAATTTAACCACAACTTGTATAATTAGATTTACTCACGTGTCTCCATTTACTTTCAAAGATCTCATGCCACGAGTAGTATCTCATCTTGCCTGTGGATTACTACTTCCATAAGATGCAAGTGTTTGTTCAGCAGAAAAATCTTAAGAAGGAGTTTCTTGTTGAGAACCAATATCTTGAGAAGAACATGGTTCTTATTGATGACCAATATTCAGAGAAGCGGGAGTTACTTGTTGACCCCCAATATTTTGAGAAGCAAAAGTTGTTTGTTGAGCATGGACATCTTGAGATGTACGTATAAGCTGCCGAAAACTGCTTTCGTGAGACGAGATAATATGTTGGTTTGAACCAACCTGTTGAGATGTAGGGGTTGATGGTTCACTAATATTGGCCTGAGAAGTGTTCGGTAACTTTTGTTAGCCTTCTCCCCCTTTGTTAGATCTACTTTTTCACCTACCTTTTCCCTTTTTAAATAGATCTTCTTCAATAAGAAATAACCAGCTGAGATGTAGGGGTTGAGGCACAACGCGAGATGCACCTCGCCCCAGACCATGCAATGCCGGCCTCCACGCGAGCTCGACCTCGCCATATCCCTCGCGTCACCTGCTCCCACGCGAGCTCAAAGGCTTGCCTCGCCAGCTTCCACGCGAGCTCAAATGCTTGCCTCGCTAATTTCTTCATCTTTTCACAACTCAATTCATTCTTTCTTCTTTCCACTATTTTCGAGCACACTTATTACTTCAAATATTTTTTTTGCTCTAATTTTATCTCTATTGTACCTACACATAAAATAGGCTCCATTACGCGTAAATAAAGTGTAATTTAACATTAAAGCACATAAAATGTAAGGTAAATAATGTACTAAAATATGGAATTATAGCCACACATCAATACCCCATACTTAAACATTGCTCATCCTCGAGCAATCAAACTACACTTATAGGCACGATCTTTTTAAGCAATTCTCTTAACTCATCACACTAAGAATCTTTAAAATAGATTAAGCACAAAGGTGTACCATCCTTACCTCAAGATTTGACTCACAAATACCATACCTTATTCACAATTCACTTACTTACTCTATCATGAAGGTCAATGACATTACCTTTTCGTTATGAATCATGTGCCCTCACCCAACAAAGAGCTTAGTTCCACACACAATGAATTTTAAGAACGTAGGAACTCAAGATAGGAAACATTCACTCGCTCTCAGAGATAACATTCATATTCTACAAATGATGCACCATAGGCTTGCCCGTAGTGTAATACTCTACTAATCGAGCTCATTCAGTCTATGATCAAGTAGGAATTTAATTGGTTGTAATGTAGGTTGCGGGTCAGGTAGGATACATTTTATCACAACCCAAATACTTAACCAGTCGTGATGGCGCCTATCGTGGAACTAGGCAAGCCGAAATTCTAAATATGCTTTCAATATATAACAGAAGAGAGCTAAAGCAATTAAACTAACTGAAGGTTTAAATAATAACGGGGTAAAAAAAACCCAAAATACTATTGCGGAATGATAGCCCGACATCGGGGTATCACTAAGTTATGAGCATCTAACAACCAATCTAGAAACAGAGTCTACTACAGTCTATGCCAAATGCCAATACAAGAGAGAAAAGATAATAAGAAAGGAGAAACAAGGACTGCGGACGCCGGCAGCTACCTCGTAAGTCTCCGATAATCAGCTCTCGCACGAACTCAGCGACCGTCAGAACTGTACACATCTGGATCTGCACATGAAGTGCAGGGTGTAGTATGAGTACAACCAACTCAGTAAGTAACCGAATTAAATAAGGAACTGAGAAGCAGTGACGAGCTATAAAAAATACATATCATTTCAAAGGTTTTCAGTGAGGGGTGAACATGCTTTCAAATCCGGTGGTATAAGTCAAATCAGTTCGAGCTCAAGTAAAACAGATATAAAGCTTCCAGAAATTTCACAACAACAACAGATAAAAACTAAGTGCAACAATAAATAAAAGCAGGTACAACCTCTTAAGGTAGCAGTCACTCAACTCATCTCAACAGCTCATACTCTCGGCTCTCAGCCCTCAATACACACTCTCAATAGGTACCTGCGCTCACTGGGGATGTGCAGACTCCGGAGGGGCTCCTTTAAGCCCAAGCGCTATATTGCTGCGGCGTGCAGCCCGACCCAATCATATAAGTAGCCATAAGGCTCGTTGCAGTGTGCAACCCGATCCATAATCCATAGATAGCCATAAGACTCATTGTGGCGTGCAACCCGATCCATATACCCTCTCATAGCTCACAGGTCGGCACTCAGGACCTATCTCAGTCACTGACCTCTCCAGCCCCTCGGGCTTACAGAATATCATAATAATCAGCCCAAACAAAGAATACAACAAGTATCAACAAGAAATAATAGGGAACAGAGATATAACACACAAGTAAGACTGTGACTGAGTACAAGACAGCAATTAGCAGTTAATTCAACAAGTATACGACCGGTGCGGGTCCCAACAGTGATATCATATGGCCTAATCATGGTTTCTAACATGAAAGGTAGTCAATTTCTCAAATACAAGGAAAAACAAGTAATAACAATGGCTATTCGACTTTACAGTCTCACGGGACGGACCAAGTCACAATCCCTCACGGTGCACGCTCACACACCCATTACCTAGCATGTACGTCACCTCCAAACACTCACATCATACCAATTCTCATGGTTTCATACCCTCAAAACTAGATTTTAAGACTGTTACTTACCTCAACCGCGCAGAAATCCAACTCCGCAATGCCCTTGCCCCTCGAATTAATCTCTAAACGCCCTGAATCTATCCATAAGAAGTACGATATAATTAATGTAGGCTAAAAGAATCAATTCCACAAGAGAAACACGAAATTATAAGTCAAAATCCGAAATAGGCTCAAACCGACCCCCGGGCCCACGTTTCGAAATCCGACAAAAGTCACAAAATATGAACACACATCCACTCACAAGTCCAACCATACAAGAATTACTCGAATCCAACCTCGAATCACCTTCCAAAACTCAAAATTTTAGCCTATGAAGTTTCTACCATTTCCCCCCAAATTTACAACTCAAATCCTTAATTAGATGATGAAAATAGCAATAGATTTATGAAATATAGTCCAATTCGAGTTAGAATCACTTACCCCAACAATCTTCTTGAAGAAATCTCAAAAAATCACCTCACACCGAGCTCTCAAAGTCCCAAAATCGAAATGGGAATAAAACACTCGAAGTTCCATTTTCTGCCCAGTTCTTCCACACTTTCGGACATTCTGTTGCATCTGCGACGCCGCACCTGCGGAAATTCCATCACAGGTGCGGATCCCACTTAAGTTCCCAGACTCCGCATCTGCGGTCACTCATTCGCACCTGCGGGCCATGCCCGCTTCTACGATCCTTCCAACTCAGGCCTTTATTCGTATCTGCGCCTCCCATTCCGCATCTGCAGTTTCGCAGATGCGCTCCTAACCTCGCATCTGCACTTCCTGTCCAACCCAGCTTTGCCCGCATCTGCGTCCTCCTATTCGCTTCTGCGGGGTCACACCTGCGGGCTCCCACCGTAGGTGCGAAACACCAGAACACCAGAAAAAAACCAGCAATGCCTAAGTCCAAATTTCCTTCCGATGGGTATCCGAAATACCCCCGAGGCCCCCGGGACCTCAATCAAACATACCAACAAGTCATATAACCCCATGCGAACTTAGCTGAACCTTCGAATCACTCAAAACAACATCAAAATACCAATTACACCTGGATTCAAGCCTAAAGAACTTCTAAACTTTCAAATTCCACAAACGACGCCGAAACCTACCAAACCACGTCCGATTGGCCTCAAATTTTGCACATACGTCATATTCAACATTACGGACCTATTCCAACTTCCGAAATCAGAATCTGACCCCGATATCAAAAAATCAACTCCCTGGTCAAACTTCCCAAAATTCGACTTTTGCCATTTCAAGCCTAAATTAACTACAGACCTCAAATTCACAGTCCGGACATGCTACGAAGTCCCAAATTGCCCAACGGAGCTAACGAAACCGACGAAACTTCTGACTACAGTCAAAATTCCGACTACGGTCAAAAATCCTGAGACTTAGCTTCTGTTTTAGGGACTAAGTGTCCTAAAACACTCGAAACCAAAAATAAGACCTCCCGGCAAGTCACATAAGCAGAAACAGATACGGGGAAAATAGTAAATAGGGGATTGGGGCTAATACACTCAAAATGACCAGCCGGGTCGTTACATCCTCCCCCTCTTAAAATAATCGTTCGTCCTCGAACGAGCATAGAGACATACCTGAAGTAGTGAAAAGATGAGGATAACAGCTGCGCATATCATGCTCGGTCTCCCAAGTCGCCTCCTCGACCGGCTAGCCCCTCCATTGAACCTTCACAGAAGCAACATTCTTCGACCTCAGCTTTCGAACCTGCCTATCTAAGATCGCCACCGGCTCCTCAACATAAGATAAATTCTTATCCAACAAGACTGAGCTGAAATCCAACACGTGAGATGGATCGCCGTGATACTTCCAGAGCATAGAAACATGGAATACTAGATGAACTCTTGCTAGACTGAGAGGCAAGGCAAGCTCATAAGAAACCTCCCCAACACATCGCAATACCTCAAATGGACCAATAAACCTCGAGCTCAGCTTGCCCTTCTTTCCGAACCTCATAACACCCTTCATGGGTGACTCCCGGAGCAAGACCCGCTCTCCAACCATGAATGCAAGATCGCGAACCTTCCAATCCACATAACTCTTCTGTCTGGACTGGGTTGTGCGTAGTCTATCCTGAATTACCCTAACCTTATCTAGAGCATCCTGAACCAAGTCTGTACCCAATAATCTAGCCTCGCCGGACTCAAATCAACCCGCTGGAGACCTACACCGCCTACCATACAAAACCTCATACGGTGCCATCTGGATGCTCGACTGGTAACTGTTGTTGTAAGCAAACTCCGCTAGAGGCAAGAACTGATCCCACGAACCCCCAAACTCCATCACACATGCATGGAGCATATCTTCTAATATCTAAATAGTGCACTCGGACTGTCCGTCTGTCTGAGCATGAAATGCTATGCTCAACTCCACTTGAGCACCCAACTCATGGTGTACGACCCTCCAGAACCGTGATGTAAACAGCGTACGTCGGTCAGAAATTATAGATATTGGTATGCCATTAAGCCTGACGATCTCGCAAATATACACTCGAGCCAGCTGCTCGAAAGAATAGGTAGTCATCGCAGGAGTGAAATGAGCTGACTTGGTCAGCCGGTCCACAATCACCCAAACTGCATCAAACTTCTGCTGAGTCTGTGGAAACCCAACAACGAAATCCATAGTGATCCGCTCCCATTTCCACTCCGGAATCTCTAACTTCTGAAGCAACCCACCTGGTCGTTGATGCTCATACTTCACCTGTTGGCAATTTAGGCACCGAGCTACATACTCCACTATGTCCTTCTTCATTCTCCTCCACCAGTAATGCTGCCTCAAGTCCTAATACATCTTCACGGCACCCGGATGAATAGAATACCGCAAACTTTGAGCCTCCTGGAGAATCAGCTCACGAAAACCATCTACAGTGGGCACACATAGCCTACCATGCACCCTCAATGCACCATTATCCCAAAAAGTGACATTCTTAGCATCACCATGCCGGACCGTGTCCTTAAGGACAAGCAGATAGGGGTTATCATATTGACGCTCCCTAATACGATAATAAAGAGAAAACTGAGAGACCACACAGGCCAAAACTGGGTTCGGCTTAGAAATATCCAATCTAATAAACAGGCTGGCTAAGGCCTGAACATCCAATGCCAATGGCCTCTCTGCTGCTGGAAGATATGCTAAGCTCCCCAAACTCTCCGCCCGGCGACTCAAGGCATCGGCCACCACATTGGCTTTCCCGTGATGGTACAAAATGGTGATATAATAGTCCTTAAGAAGCTCCAACCACCTCCGCTGATGCAAGTTAAGATCCTTCTGTTTGAAAAGATGCTGCAAACTCCGTTGATCAGTGTAAATCTCACAATGGACACCGTACAAATAGTGCCGCCAAATCTTCAAGGTGTGAACAATAGTTGCTAACTCAAGGTCGTGGACATGATAGTTCTTCTCATGGGGCTTCAACTGGCACGAAGCATAAGTAATCACTCTACCCTCCTGCATCAGAACACACCCAATGCCGATCTGCGAGGCATCATAATACACTGTGTAAGAACAAGAAGCTGATGGCAGAACTAGAACTGGAGCCGTGGTCAAAGCAGTCTTACGCTTCTGAAAACTCTCCTCACACTCATCCGACCACCTGAATGGGGCACCCATTTGGGTCAATTTGGTCAAGGGCGATGCAATAGATGAGAAACCCTCCACAAAACGTCTGTAATAGCCTGCCAAACCAAGAAAGTTCCTAATCTCCGTGGCTGAGGATGGTCTGGGCCAACTCTGCACTGCCTCTATCTTCTTCGGATCCACCAGAATACCCTCACTGGACACCACGTGCCCCAAGAACGCCACTGAATTGAGCCAAAACTCACACTTGGAGAACTTTGCATAAAGCTTCTCATCCCTCAATGTCTGTAACACAATCCTCAGATGCTGGACATGCTCCTCCTGGCTACAAGAGTACACCAGGATATCATCAATGAATACAATGACGAACGAGTCCAGATAAGGCTGAAACACACTGTTCATCAAATGCATGAACGCTGCTGGGGCATTGGTCAGCCCAATAGACATCACAAGGAACTCATAATGACCATATCGCGTCCTGAAAGCTGTCATAAGAATATCTGAGTCTCGAATCTTCAGCTGGTGATACCCTGACCTCAAATCAATCTTGGAGAACACCATCGCTCCTGAAGCTGGTCAAACAAATCGTCAATACGCGTCAAATGATATTTGTTCTTGATTGTGACCTTGTTCAACTGTCTGTAATCAATGCACATTCTCATAGTACCATCCTTCTTCTTCACAAATAAAACTGGTGCACCCCAAGGTGACACGTTAGGCCGAGTAAACCCATTATCAAGGAGTTCCTGAAGCTGCTCCTTCAACTCCTTCAACTCAGCCGGTGCCATACAGTGCGGTGGAATAGAAATGGGCTGAGTGCCCGGCACACTAAAGGAAACACATCTGAAGATTCTCGCACCACCGGAACAGAATCAATAGTAGGGGCCTCTGCACTAACATCCCTCACAAAGGCCAGATAAGATAGACAACCTTTCTCAACCATCCGCTGAGATTTCAAGTATGAAATCACTCTACTGGGAACATAGTCTATGGAACTGCTCCACTCAACCCTCAGCAACCCTCGACAACCCTGACATCGCCAATGTTAGAGTCTTAGCGTGACAATCTAGAAGTGCATGACATGGAGACAACCAATCCATACCCAATATCACATCAAAATCGACTATACTGAGCAGCAAAAGATCCACTCGGGTCTCCAGACCCCCAATGGTCACCACACATGACCGATATACTCGGTCCACAATAATATTATCACCCACAAGATTAGATACGTGAACAGATGAAACTAAAGACTCATGGGGCATATCCAGAAAATGAGAAAAATACGAGGAAACATATGAATAAGTGGAACCATAGTCAAATAATACAGAGGCATCTTTGTGGAAAACTGAGACAATACCTATAATCACAACATCCAAAGCAATGGCATCTGGTCTGGCAGGAAGAGCATAGAAACTGGCCTGGCCACCCCCTGATCGGCCTCCCCCTCTCGGGCGACCCCTAGCTGACTGGGCTCTACCCCGAGCTGGCTGAGCAGGTGGTGAAGAAACTGGTGCTGATGTCATAGACTGGCTCCTCTACTAAGCCGGACCTTCCATAATGCAGGGACAATGTATCTTGATTTGGCCAAAGTATCCACACTCATAACAACTCCCTGATGCTGATGTTGGGGACTAAAGAGAGCCCCGATCACCGGGATAATTGGCAGAAGGACCTAGCATAGAAGAACCCTGACCCGATGGAGCACGGGACGAACTTTGAGCTGGGAGGGCACTGAGAGATAAATGGACCTACTAATAACCGTGTGAACCATGGCCAGATGATGCACCACGGTGAACTGGGCGAGCCGTCTGAGCATGTCTGAAAGGACGACCCCTACCATGGTGGAACTGCCCCCAGAAGGAACACCGCTAAATCCACCCTGTCCACGAGGTCTCTTGGCCTCTCTCTCAACCCACTCCTGGATGCGAACCATCTCAATCTGACGAGCAATGTCGACAACCTCATCAAAAGTAGCACCAGACATTATCTCTCCGGTCATAAGCAATCGCAGCTGAAAAGTGAGGCCATCAATAAACCTCCTGATCCTCTCCTTGTTCGTGGGAATCAACCAGATAGCATGACAGGCCAACTCTGAAAATCTCATCTCATACGGACATATCACCCTGACGAAGCTGCTCAAACTACCTGCGCAGTTCCTTTCTGCAGGATTATGGAACAAACTTCTCCAAGAATAGACCGGATAACTGTTTCCATGTAAGGGGTGCTATGCCGACCGGGCTACGCCTCTCTTAAGCCTCCCACCAATTGTAGGCAGCCCCAGAGAACTGAAAAGTAATGAACGAGACCCCACTGGCCTCTAGAATACCTGCTGTATGGAGTATCCTCTGACACCTGTCCAAGAAGCCCTGTGCATCCTCTCCCTTGGTACCACTGAAAAATGGAGGTTGGAGTCTCCCAAACCTCTCCAATCGACGCTGCTCATCATCAGGCATGACAGGAACCACATAGTCCTGAGCAGCTGCACCCGACTAGGCTGGTAGTGCCCCCAGTGTCTGGAATCCCTGTACCACCTGCTCTGGTGTGCGGGCGACGGGAGTCTGAGCACCTCCCCCAGCCTGAGAAGTGGCTGCTACGGCCGAAACAGAGACCGCATGAGCAAGACTAGTACACGCAGTCAGAATCTAAGCTAAGGCCTCCTGAACGCCTAGAATCACAATAGGCACATGTGGTTCCTGAGCTGGTCCCACTGGCTCATCCATAACTGGAGCCTGCTCCTGAATTGGGCCAACTAGTGGATCTACAAGTGCTGCCCTAGTTGCGGTGTGAGCTACACCTCTGCCCCTACCACAGCCTCTACCGCGACCTCGACCTCTCGCGGCCCTGACTAGTGGTACTGGTGGCTGTCCATCCTACCCCGTAGTACGTGTCCTCATCATCTGTGAGAGAATTAGAGAAACAAAAATTTAGTTACCAGAATCAAAAGATTCGCACGACAAGAATTCAAGAATGTGAAGTTTTCTAAGGGTTCGGCAGCCTCTCGAAGATAAGTACAGACGTCTCCGTATCGATCCGCAAGACTCTACTAAACCTGATCATGACTCGTGAGACCTATGTAACCTAGGCTCTTATACCAACTTGTCACGACCCAAATACTTAACCAGTTGTGATGGCACCTATCATGGAACTAGGCAAGCCGACATTCTCAATATACTTTCAATATATAGCAGAAGAGAGCTAAAGCAATTAAACTAAGTGAAGGTTTGCATAATAACAGGGTAAACAAAAATCCAAAATACCAGTGCGGAATGATAGCCCGACATCGGAGTATCACTAAATCATGTGCATCTAACAACCAATCTAGAAACAGAGTCTACTACAGTCTGTGCCAAATGCCAATACAAGTGAGAAAAGATAATAAGAAAGGAGAAACAAGGACTACGGACGCCGGCAGCTACATCGTAAGTCTCTAATAATCAGCTCTCGCACGAACTCAGCGACTGTCAGAACCGTACACACCTGGATCTGTACATGAAGTGCAGGGTGTAGCATGAGTATAACCAACTCAGCAAGTAACCGAATTAAATAAGGAACTGAGAAGCAGTGACGAGCTATAAAAAAATACGTATCATTTCAAAGGTTTTCAGTGAAGGGTGAACATGCTTTCAAATCCGGTGGTATAAGTCAAATCAGTTCGAGCTCAAGTAAAATCGGATATGAAGCTTCCAGAAATTTCACAACAACAACAGATAACAACTAAGTGCAACAATAAATAAAATAAAGTACAACCTCTCAAGGCAGCAGTCACTCAACTCATCTCAACAGCTCATACTCTCGGCTCTCAGCCCTCAATACACACTCTCAATAGGTACCTGCCCTCACTGGGGGTGTGCAGACTCCTGAGGGGCTCCTTTCAGCCAAACGCTATATCCTTCGGTGTGCAGCCCGACCCAATCATATAAGTAGCTATAAGGCTCATTGTGGCGTGCAACCCAATCAACAATCCATAAATAGACATAAGGCTCGTTGCTGCGTGCAACACGATCAATATACCCTCACACAGCTCACAGCTCGGCACTCATGCACTATCTCAGTCACTGACCTCTCCAGCCCCTCGGGCTCATAGAATATCATAATAATCAGCCCAAACAGAGAATACAACAAGTATCAATAAGAAATGAGAGGGAACAGAGACATAACACACAAGTAAGACTGTTAATGAGTACAAGACAACAATTAGCAGTCAATTCAACAAGTATACGACCGCTGCGGGTCCTAATAATGATATCATATGGCCTAAGCATGGTTTCTTACATGAAATGCAGTCAATTTCTCAAAGACAAGGAAAAACAAGTAATAACAATGTCTATTTGACTTTACAGTCTCGCGGGACGGACCAAGTCACAATCCCTCGCGGTGTATGCTCACACGCCTGTCACCTAGCATGTGCGTCATCTCCAAACACTCACATCATACCAATTCTCGGGGTTTCTTACCCTCAAAACCAGATTTAAGACTGTTACTTACCTCAACCGCATAGAAATCCTACTCTGCAATGCCCTTGCCCCTCGAATCAATCTCCAAATGCCCCGAATCTAGCCATAAGCAGTACAATATAATTAATGTAGGCTAAAAGAATCAATTCCACAAGAGAAACACGAAATTATAAGTCAAAATCCGAAATAGGCTCAAACTGGCCCCCGGGCCCACGTCCCGAGATATGACAAAAGTCACAAAATATGAATACCCATCCACTCACGAGTCCAACCATACAAGAATTACTCGAATCCAACCTCAAATCACCTTCCAAAACTCAAAACTTTAGCGTATGAAGTTTCTAGCAGTTTCCCCCAAATTTACAACTCAAATCCCTAATTAGATGATGAAAATAGCAATAGATTCATGAAATATAGTCCAATCCGAGTTAGAATCACTTACCCCAATAATTTTCTTGAAGAAACCTCGAACAATCGCCTCACACCGAGCTCTCAAAGTCCCAAAATTGAAATGGGAATAAAACCCTCGAAGTTCCATTTTCTGCCTAGTTCTACAGCACCTGCAGAAATTCTGTCGCATCTACGATGCCGCACCTGCGGAAATTCCATCGCAGGTGCGGATCCCACTTAAGTTACCAGACTTCGCATCTACGGTCACTCATTTGCACCTGTGGGTGCGCACCTGCAGGCCATACCCGCTTCTGCGATCCTTCCCACTCAGCCTTCATCCGCATCTGCCCCCCCCCCCTCCCCTTTCTGTATCTGCGATTTCGCAGATGCGCTCCTAACCTCGCACCTGCACTTCCAGTCCAACCCAGCCTTGCCCGCATCTACGTCCTCCCCTTCACTTCTGCGGGGATACACCTGCGGGCTCCCACCGCTGGTAAAAAACCTCATAACACCAGAAAGAAACCAACAATGCCTAAGTCTAAATTTCCTTCCGATGGGCATCCAAAACACCCCTGACGTCCCCGGGACCTCAACCAAACATACCAACAAGTCATATAACCCCATGCGAACTTAGCCAAACCTTCACATCACTCAAAACAATATCAAAACACCAATTACACATGGATTCAAGTTTAAAGAACTTCTAAAGTTTCAAATTTCACAAACGACGCCGAAACTTACCAAACCACGTCCGATTGACCTCAAATTTTGCACACAAGACATATTCAACATTACGGACCTATTCCAACTTCAGGAATCGGAATCCGACCCCGATATCAAAAAGTCAACCCCTCGATCAAACTTTCCAAAATTTGACTTTTGCCATTTCAAGCCTAAATTAACTACAAAAAAAAATTCACAGTCTGGACATGCTCCTAAGTCCAAAATCACCCCACGGAGCTAACGGAACCAACAGAACTCCATTCCGGAGTCGTTTGCACACAATTCTGACTACGGCCAAAAATCCTGAGACTTAGCTTCCGTTTTAGGGACTAAGTGTCCCAAAATACTCCGAAACCAAAAACAAGACCTCCTGGCAAGTCACATAAGCAGAAACAGATATGAAGAAAATAGTAAATAGGGGATCGGGGCTAATACACTCAAAACGACCGGCCGGGTCGTTACACATTTGGATATGAGTGACTACACCTCCCTTAAGCACCTTAATACATATACTTTAACACTCAAGCCCATACCTATGTCAAACCAAAACTCCACCTTCACATCACTATATATTACCCCATATTTCTTTAAGCACAATTACATCACTAGCCACCACCATCAAGAATTATTTTTCATACAATACAACTATATATATATATATATATATATATATATATATATATTAATTTTATTTTCTTTTCTTCAATCCAAGTGGCTTTTATTGATATATTGTTTTTTTCAAAATGGTGCACCTTTCTCCTTATTTCATTTATTCCACTCAAAATCCAACCCACCACCCCACACTTTAACTTTTACATAATTTATCACAATTCAAGTAGTCATGAGAGGTGACAAGGTTCAAATATATGGTCTATTAAAACAAAGGGGTAAGGCTTGTAATGTGGTTACCAAAGAAACAGGATTATAGGCTCAAACGGGTTAACTACGTTACATAATATTTAGGTGGGTAAACTATATATATCTGGCTCAACAAAGAAACTCCTATATCACTTTCCATACTGAACAAGACTATTATTTCGCTTTGCACACACACGAGGCATGTTCTAGACATCAACTGCAATGCACAGAATTCATACAAATCTCACACACACATGACACATAAATCATGATTGGTTTTATCACGACACTCCAGTCAAAGCAGTTAAGCAAATTTAAGAATCTACGATTTAAGGTACTTATACTAGAATCAAAAACTGAGCCTAAGCATCACAATCAGAGTACTCACTATTCTCAAGGCATAACATAGTCAAGAGATATCGTTGTAATTCAATTCATAGACCAGTGGTTTCTACTCCTAAGAATTAAAACTAACTACACCCGGTTCAACTAAAATACCTAGGAAAAGAACCGCGGCCCAAAGAAAAACCAAGGGGGAATTACTACACTACATACAAAAAAATCTTTTTGGTTTTTTTATTTAGACTTAATTCCCTCAAGAAAACTGTCTAGGAGATCCATCGTCGGGAAGAGTCCAATTTTTTCATTTTTTTAAAAGGCTAAGACGACCTAACTAAAAAATATAAATAAAACAAGACTAATATTTACAAGTTACCACCCCACACTTAATTCATGCAATGTCCTCAGTGCATATACAAATTGACAAAATAAGAAAAACAATGAGTAGGGTGTAGGAAAACTCTCTGATCAAGCTGTGTCATCTCCTTCCTCCTCTGAGGCTGTCCACTCCTCATCTTGTGCTTCCTCCTCCTCCTCCTCCTCCTTCTCATCATCATCCTCATCATCTGATAGCTCCGGCTTGGCCTCGGACTACTCAGGTGTGTTGACATCCTCATCGTCTGGGAGTCTGTATCCCTCACCAAGCCCAACCAGCTGTTGAGCATGAGCATTGAGTGGGAATCCTTGCTCCAATATGGCCCACTCCTCTATAGTGGCCGTCCGTCCCCCAATCCAAAGTTGCAAGTCCATCATCCCATATAAATGGGCCATAAAGCTGTCATCGCGAGCATTGCACTCGACACCAGTCATTGATGACATAGCAGTCTCCTACTTAACCCGGATACTTGTAATGTCCATTAGTCTTAGGGGCTGATCAATGATGTGATCGAAAGCTGCTTCCTCCTCAACCTCTTCGTGTCTCAAGAACTGAGTTAACATATTTGCAAATGGCATTCGATTGATCCTCTTACTAGTTCTTACTAGAGACATCTGGTAACAGATCAAATGACCCACATTCACCCTCTGACCCGTCATGAGGAAATATAGTACACACATCCTCTCACGGCTAATAAGCGTGTCATGATTGCAAGGTAGGAGCCGTGTATTAATCAGTTTCAGCCATACTCGAGCCTCTGCCCTCATCTTCTTCTTGGGGAATTTCCTGTGCTGATTTGTTTTATTATCCCGAACACAAGCTACCATAGAATTGACACCACAAAGAGTGTGTCTCAGCTCTCGATATATAGGACGGGCCATGAAGTAGTCCAATATCTCCTGAGGAACATCCGTAGTACCTGAGAAATTACATATTGCCGTGGCTAAAAAATCTATCAACAGTCCACGAATCGGCACCAGCTGTTTAGGATCCTTTGGATCAAACCCGACATAGAATTCACGAACCAGATTGAGATTTATATCCCCTGTATTTTTGAACACATAACTCAACACCAAATCATTGATGCCTCTCCACATTGCTTAGTACTTGGCTTGCAGGCGATGCTCATGAATAGCAACTTCTGGATGTACATGTTTTAGCCTACAGCGCCTGTACCAATCCTTAGTGTGTGGGGGTATGCTTTTGAGTCCAAACTCCTACTGCCCTTGAGGTTGTGGATGAGTGGCTGCTATAGCTGCCACGGCTTGCAGTCCTTCACCTTGACTAGAAGTAAATTCCCCAATTTTCTCTTCTTCGGGGGAGGTACGGAGGTAGCCTTAGCTTTAGACGGAGCAGTGGATGTGGCTTTACCTTTACCGGTGTCTTTTCTTGGAGGCATATTTGTACCTACACAAGTGAGCATGAATCAGTTTAAGGTGCATTGCAACATGTCAAAACATGGTCTTTCCACCCCACACTTAAGAGTTTAACACATGATTATCAACAATTTCCGAGGTTACTCAGACTTCACCTCATCGTTTCTTAGTATGAGAATCAAGCAATGACACATGGGTGCTTCCTCCAATTTCAAAGCATCGGGCTACTAGTGAGACACCCCACACTTAAAATTTTAAAGTGGTGCATGACTACATAGCACTAGTCTTATTATCCCGAAGACTCGGGCTCCAATGGGGACAAAGAATGCCTTTGAGGCATTATGACAAACACTTAGCACGCACTAGTGCCATGGGAGTGCTTGTAGGGGTGAGGGATTGCCTCACCCTCCCAACTCGGCTTGGGAGTTCCGTACGACACCATTCATATGGGGTTCATGGGGCTGGGACACACAAACATATTGTTACAATGAAGAACAACCCCAAAATTTGTGTCCAGTGTCATGCATTCACCCAACTCAAAATTGCCAGAGAATGGAGGTTGAAATCATACCTTAGATGTTTAAGAGGAGGGATTTTCCTTTGAATTGCTGTTGCAGGTGAAGGAAAGAGCAGAAGATTGCTTGTCTTCAATGAGGTTGTGAGGGAGGGAGTTTGGCAGAGTTTTTGGCGTGAATAGTGAGGATGTGTGCTTGAGTGTGTTTTGTGAGAAGTGAGGTTTGGGCGTTTAGGTTAGATTTTTAAGGGAGAGGGTTAAAGAAATAAGGGGAAAAAATTAAAATCCCCAAAAAATGCACTTACCTGGCGACGGGAGGTTGCTGCCTCGCTTTACCCCTCTCGAAGCGAGCTCCAACGCGAGCTCTTGGGCGTGCGTCGCGAGTCCTAACGCGAGATGCACCTCGCTCTTTCCCTCTCGAGGCAAGCTCCCATGCGAGCTTTCCATCAGGCGACGCAAGGCTTAACGCCTGGACCAGCTCGCTGGGGACCAGGCAACGCGAAGTGAAGTGTACGACTTGCCGAAATTACCTGCAAACATGTTAGTTCCTAAAAATGAACAAAAAAATTCTAACTACACTAAAAAGCAACTACGAATTGGGTTGCCTCCCAATGAGCGCCTTAGTTAACGTCATGACATGACGAATACAATATTATAATGGATTGCCTCCCATGAAGCGCCTGATTTAACGTCGCGGCATAACGCAGGCAATCGACTTAAGGCTCGCTCAACATTGGTGGTTCCAACAAATGAGTCACCAATACTACTTTCGTGTCATCCATGCCCAAATAATATTTCAACCTGTGACCATTGACTCTGAACTTATGAGAGCCATCTTCTGAAGCAATCTCTACGTCTTCGGTGGGATGAATCTCTAGCACACGAAATGGTCCTGACCATCTTGACTTCAATTTGCCCGGAAACAACATCAATCTCGAATTGAATAATAGCACCACATCTCCCGGCTTAAAATTTTGCTTAAGAATGTTTTTGTCGTGCACCAGTTTCATTCTTTTCTTTTATAACCTTGTACTCTCAAAAGCATGGTAACGAAACTCATCAAGTTCATGCAGCTCTGTGATTCTACTAGTTCCAGCGGCCTCCACATCCAGATTTAATTGTTGCAATGCCTAGAAGGCTTTATGCTCTAACTCTACCTGCAAGTGACATGCCTTTCCAAACACCAAATTATACGGTGACATATCAATCAGAGTTTTGAATGTAGTGCGGCAAGCCCATAGCACATCATCTAATTTTCTCGCTCAATCAGTCCGAGTAGCAGTTACAGTTTTGGTCAAAATACTCTTGATTTCTCTGTTTGACACCTCGACTTGCCCACTTGTTTGTGGGTGATACGGAGTAGCAACTTTATGGCGAACGCCATATTTCTCCAACAACTTTTCAAAGGCTCGGTTGCAGAAGTGGGTGCCCCCATCACTGATGATAGCTCTTAGAGTGCCAAATCGGGTAAAGATGTTCTTTCTCAGGAAACCAATAAGTGCCTTCGCATCATTTGTTGGAAGTGCCATGACTTCTACCCATTTCGAGACATAGTCCACCGCTACAAGTATGTATTTGTTATTATATGAGCTGACAAATGTTTCCATAAAGTCGATTCCCCATACATCGAATACTTCCACCTCTTGAATTGGGTTCATGGGCATCTTATGTCGACGGGAAATATTCCCCGTCCATTGGCATTCATCATAACTTTTCACCCAGAAGTGTGCATCTTTAAACAGCGTCGGCAAATAAAAACCTGAATCCAACACTTTAGTCGATGTCCTTACACCTCCAAAATGTCCTCCATACGGTGAAGCATGACATGCATGCAAAACAAAAGATTGATCTATCTCGGGAATGCATCTCCGGATCATGTTATCAAGACAAATCCTGAACAAATATGGTTCATCCCAGAAATGCATGGAAGACAAGTCATAGGGAACAATACCGCTTGCCAGGTAATTTGCAATATATGTATACCATGGTGTAGACCGAGGCTCATTGCTAAGAGTTGTTCATCTGGAAAACTCTCCATGATCTCCTCCACCTCAACCTTCTTTTTCGCTCCTTCAAGACTGGACAAATGATCAGCAACTTGGTTTTCTGTTCTCTTTCCGTCCCGAATTTCCAAGTCGAACTCTTGTAGCAGTAGCACCCATCGAATTAGGAGCGGCTTTGACTCCTTTGAGCATGGTCAGTGTAAATAATTACCTTTGAGCCTATCAGGTATGACCTGAATTTATCAAATGCGAACACCACAGCTACCATCTCTTTCTCTGTCACTGTGTAGTTCAGTTGGGCGTCGCTCAAGGTTCTACTTGCATAGTAGATCAGATGCATGATTTTATCTTTTCGCTGCCCAAGAACTGCTCCCACAGCATAGTCACTTACATCGCACATCAGCTCGAAAGGTTGCCCCCAGTCGGGGGCCACTATGATTGGTGCAATCACCAATTTCTTCTTCAACTCCTCAAATGCTACCCTGCAGTCATCAGAAAACACAAAAGGGTGATCTTTTTCAAGCAGTTTACACAAGGGGTTAGCAATTTTGGATAAATCTTTTATAACCCGTCTGTAGAAACTGGCGTGGCCAAGGAAACTTCTTATTGCTTTGACGGAAGTGGGTGGTGGTATATTTTCTATCACATCAACCTTTGCACGATCCACCTCAATGCCCTTACTTGACACTAGGTGCCCCGAGACTATACCTTCCTGTACCATGAAGTGGCACTTTTCCCAATTGAGCACCAGATTAGTCTCGACACATCTTTTCAGCACTCTTTTCAGATTCTTTAGGCAATCATCGAATAAGTCTCCCACCACTGAAAAATCATCCATGAAGACCTCCATTATGTCTTCTACCATATCTGTGAAGATGGCCATCATGCACCTTTGAAATATGGTGGGTGCATTGCATAGGCCGAACTGCATTCTCCGGAAAGCGTAGACGCCATATGGACAGGTGAATGACATTTTCTCTCTATCTCCTGGGGCAATAGAGATTTGATTATACCCTGAGTATCCATCCAGAAAGCATAAGTGGGACCTCCCAGCCAATCTATCTAGCATCTGATCAATGAACGACAAGGGAAAGTGGTCTTTTCGGGTGGCCTTGTTCAATCTTCTGTAGTCCATACAAATTCGACATCCCGTGACTGTTCTTGTTGAGATTAGCTCGCTGTTCTCATTTTGCACAACAATCATTCCACCTTTATTTGGCACACATTGAACTGGGCTAATCCAATTACTATCGGAGATGGGGAAAATGATTCCTGCATCTAACCATTTTATTACCTCCTTTTTCATGACTTCTTTCATGTTGGGGTGCAGCCTTCTTTGATGTTCTATGGAAGGTTTGTGGCCATCTTCTAGTAAAATCTTATGCATACAGAAAGCCAGGCTGATACCCTTAATATCTGCAATGGTCCAACCAATTGCAGTTTTTCACTATATCAATAGCTGCAAAAGTTATTCTTCCTGCACATCTAACAAACCAGATGAGATAATAACAGGTAAAGTAGAGTTGGGTCCCAAGAAAGCATACCTGAGATGAGGTGGTAGCGGTTTTAGTTCCAACTATGGTGGCTCTTCGATCGATGGCTTAGCTGGGGGAGTCTTTCTTTCTTCTAAATGCAAAGAATCAATTTTGAGCTCTCTTTTCCAGAAACCTTGGCCTTCAAGAGCCAGCACCCACTCCGCCATGTCCTCTCTATTTACTTCTTCTAAGTTTGTGAGATAGGCCGCCAGAGGGTCTTTAGCATTCAGAGTCTCATCTTCCTCCTCCAAAATTACATCCACAGCTTCTATTAGAGAGCAGTTAGCAAATTCACTTGGTCGCCGCATAGACTTCTGCACATTGAATGTTATCTCTTTATCATTCAGTCTCATTTTTAGCTCTCCAGTTTCATAATCAATCAGTGCTCTCCCAGTGGCCATGAATGGTCTTCCCAAAATTATGGGAATCTCCTCGTCAAACCGGCAGTCCAGAATGACAAAATTTGCTGGAAACACAAACTTTCCAACCTGCACTAGTACATCATCAAGGATACCTGATGCACTCTTCAATGTTCGGTCGACTAGCCGTAGTAACATGGATGTGGGTCTTGCTCTTCCAATGCCTAACCTTTTGCAGATAGCCAAGAGCATCAAGTTTATGTTTGCCCCCAAATCACACAATGCTTTAGCAAAAGCATAGCTGCCTACTGTGCATGGGATTATGAAATGCCCTGGGTCTGACAACTTGTCAGCTATGGGTCTCGTCATGATAACACTACAGGTCTGGGTTCGGGTAACAGTGGCCAAGTCCTGGAAGTCGAACTTGCGAGACATCAAATCCTTCATCATTTTGGCATACCCAGGCATCTCCCTCAAGGCGTCAATCAGTGGAATGTTTACCTGGATTTGTTTCAACATCTCCATGAATTTCTTATACTGCTCATCCTTCTGATATTTGGCCAATCTATATGGGAATGGTGCTGGAGGTCACTTCCTTCCTGTGATTTGAGTCTTATCCTGCTCAGTCACTACTTCTATTGTCGTTTCTTGTGCTACCTCAGTCTCCTTCGCAACCACTTTCTTTTTTACTTGTGCTCTCTTATACATATTGTATCGTCACCTCAGTTAACCCTGTTGAATCATCTACCTCAATGGGTACTGGCACAAGTGTTTCAATTGGTCGGCTTTCGCGAGCAATTTCTTGCTCTAGATCTAGGTCTCTACCATTTCTTAGACTCACAGCCATAAGCTGTTTCGGGCCCTGCTCTTTTGGATTGACTTGTGTATCTACCGGTAGCGTCCCTTAGGGGAGATTATTCAGAGCCATTGATATCTGTCCTAATTGAATCTCAATGAATTTTATCACTGATTCATATGCGTCCACTTTCTCTTGCATTTTTCCATTGGACCCAATCAGTTGTTGCAACATTCCTTTAATTTCAGACAACCCATCTTCTTGTCTCACTATTTGATGTTGTTGAGGCTGTTGATAAGCTAGCTGTTGATTTTGCTGGTTGTATCCCTGTTGCTTTTGGTACTGCACAACTTGACCCTGTGGTCGCATAGCTCCAGGATTGCTGCTATTATTGTACTGTTGTTGTACTGGTCTATATTGTTGATTCTGTTGCCCCAAATTCTGACCACCTTGCCTCTGTCCTCCATAGTTGGCCACATAGTTCATATCTTCCTGATAGTGTTGGTTGTCACTTTCTGCACTCCAAGAGCATGCATATGGTTGGTTAATGCATGGTGTACATAAGCCCCCATTATTCGCATCAACTATGTATACCTGCTGCTTCTGGCCTGATTCATCGATATTTTTGGTGAGGATACTCATTTGTGTCATCAGAGTGGCCATATTTTTGGCTATGGAGTTGTTTGGGTCCAAATCCACTCAGTGAACTACAGGAGTGATCGTAGAGTCTCTTGTCATCCATCCTGATTTTTGAGCCATTTTATCAAGTAGGATCTTACATTCTCTGAATGATTTGCTCAAAAATGCTCCACCTGCTGAAGCATCAACATTGGCCTTTAAGCTGTCTACCAATCTGATGTAGAACCTCCGCCCCAACATCTGATCTAGAATGCCATGATGTGTATACTTAACCAGCATACCCTTGAACCTCTCCCACATTTCTTGTAGTGTTTCTGTTTGTCTCTGCCTGTAGCTCAATATCTCATCAATTTGTTTGGCAGTCTTATTGGATGGGTAGAACTTGTTCAAAAATTACTTGACTAATTCCTCCCAAGTAGTGATGGAGTTTATGGGGAGTGAATTAAGCCAAGTCTGAGCCTCTCCCGTCACCGAGAATGGAAACAATAACAGCTTTATTGCTTCCGGTGTCACATCAGTTTGCCTTTGCGTGACACATATCGACAGGAAATTTTTCAGATACTGCTGAGGATCTTCAATGTAAGACCCTGCAAACAGTCCCTTGTTCTGCAACAAATATAGCATGTTGTTTGTGATTTGAAATGATTTAGCTTGTATCTTAGGGACTGCAATTGCGATTGCCATATTTTCGGCGGTGGGTTGTGCCCAATCATATAATGCTGCTTCTGGCACAAGAGGCACGACACCCTGATTATTCGGGTCATTCGCATTATTTCTATTATTTAGATTTTGCTATTCCGTCATCCATGTATAGTTCGATTTGTTCTATTGAGTTCTGTTGTTGTTTGCCTTTCTTGTTTGCATGATTCAGTGGCTTGAAAACTTTCTCAGTATCTGATAATGCTTCGAACAATTCACCAGTTCTTGAGGAGTTTCTAGGCATGCACCTGTAACACCCAAGACTACAAACATTAGAATTTCAATGCATTTAGTTTAAAATGAAGAAAATTGACTACACTAAGAATTCTAGCACTTCTTTTAGCTGCAATTAATAACATCGTAAATTCCCCGGTAACGGCTCCAAAATTTGATCACGCCAAACTATGCCTTATAAAAAGGACTAAGCGGTCGTTGCAAATATATTCTGGTTAACAAGTCCGGAGTCGAATCCCACAGGGAATTAACCTATTAAGCACAGCTACTAGACTCGCACAAACTCACGCAATCAATATTTAGGAATATTTAAATAACAAATTGGATGTTTACTACCTAAATATCACGTAATGAAAATGCAGTAATTAATAACTAACTACGAACAGGTTGTAGACAAGAATTGGGATGATTTAAGGTTCTGATTTCTCCTTTTGTCGGAATCCTTTCCGCTACGCTTTCTATAAATTTGCCTAAGTTTTCTCTACCGATCATGAGCTCTCTGAGTGTCGTAATTCTCTCCCGAGTAACTACCACAATTTACTAGACATATTCTTCCGAATTACGCTAGCTAGCACTAAGTTACGGCTCACTTGGATTGCACCAAGGTTTCGTTATTCCTAATCCCACCTTTAAACCCTTCGTATTGATCCCTCATACATGTTAGAAGTGATGTTGTTCAACAACTACCTAAATAAGCACTCTCTTCCGAGTAATACACACTAAATAGGCACAGTCGAATCAGAGCTCTTCAACAAACCACAATATAAACGTAGTTGAACAAATAGAGAAAAACTACGGCAAATCTATATTAACGTAACGGGAAAATCATCTTCCAATAGGTTCCATCAAAACCCTAGATTAGGATTTTAGCTACTCATACTCATAGTAACAATATCCCAAGTATTTTGCATAAATAAATTACAAAGTAAAGATGAAGGAATGTAGAAATTGATGATTCTATCTCCCAACTGGTGTTCCACGAGCTATTCTTGCCTCCGGTCGCAAAACTCCCCCAAAAATGGTGTTTAATATCTATTTATATGTGTAGGAAAAGACCTAAATGACATAAGCCAAGTCCTAGTCAAACCAGGAGATGAAATAAGCCTTCAAAATCCGGATCAGGCTCGCCTCAGACCGTGCCTCGCGAGGCACAACGCAAGATACACCTCGCCCCAGACCATGCGACGCCTGCCTCCACGCAAGCTCGACCTCGCCTTATCCCTCGTGTCGTCTGCTCCCATGCGAGCTCAAAGGCTTGCCTTGCCATCTTTCAGGCGAGCTCAGATGCTTGCCTCGCTAATTTCTTCATCTTTTCACTACTCAATTTATTCTTTCTTCTTTCTACTGTTTTCGAGCATACTTATTACTTCAAATATTCTTTTTGCTCTAATTTCATATCCATTGTACCTACACATAAAATAGGTTCCATTACGCGCAAATAAAATATAATTTAACATTAAAGTATATAAAATGTAAGGTAAATAATGTACTAAAATATGGAATTATAGCCACACATCATACAACGATAATCAGAGTTCTTCCTTCACTAAATTGGAAGATGATAGTTGAGGGTTTACACAGATGAAGAGACGTGGAAGAATGCGTGGCAGTGTAGCGGATTTTAAGGAATTGAGGTACAGTAATTCAATTAAAGCGGATTTTAAGGAATTGAGGTACAGTAATTCAGTTAAAATAAGATTACTAAGGATTTTACCTTTTAAGCCTATCTTTACAAATTTAAGGAAACGACTGCCTTTAGTTTAGGGCTGCTTATCGGGCGGATCGGGCGGTTAATTACTCTTAACAGTTCGGCTTATCGGTTATCGGCTTTTAAATGTATTAATCCGCTAGCCACCCGATAAGATATCGGGGTGGATTGGTATCGGTTTAGCTATTATCGGGCGGTTTATCGGCCTAGTTCAATCTGTATTACAGAGGACTATTTTGGTCCTTCACGTTACATTGTTACATTGTTACAGTGTTACTAATAATTAGTACATACCAGCAAAAAGCCAATAGTGTTTCAGCACTTCCAAACATGGCAATTACATATGTCAAGGGATGGCCGGTTAAGAATATAGTTAAGTACTATTTATTGTACTTTAAAATATAAACTGGGAGTTGGAGGAGTGAGCTTCCAGTAATTCCTAAGACTTGCATTCATTTCAGATTGCACCATTCTTTATTTATTTTGCTTTTTTTAAAATAAAAAAAAACCTTCATTTTAACCTTCTTTTTGTTTAGGTTATTCATAAGGTCTAGTTAATTTTTCTAACTATTCTAATCTGCGAAAATCCAAAGATGTGCAGATTTTCATTGCTTTGAAGCTTGAATATGAATACTAAGCTTACCATCTGTTGCTGCCTGCTCTGGCTATGGCGAGAGGGAGAGGCTCAGGCGAGCCTCGAGTTCGAGAGGGCTGGCGGCTGGTTGCGAGTTGTGACTTGTTGTTGCTCATGAGAATTGAGATATGACTTCTGAGTGTTAGGGTTTCTAAATTTTAATAGAGTAATACTATACTGGGCCAGGCGTCATTATTCATTACTGGAAGTGAAAGTGTGGAAGGAATTTTTATTATTTAATATACATATGGATGAAATTATATATATATATCTTAACGGATTAACGGATTGTCCGTTAAGATTGAATAATCTGTCCCCAAACCGATAAGCCGTTAATAAAAAAATTTAATTCGTTCCCCATTCGTTAAACCGATAACTCTATACCAATAAGCCATCAAGCCACTTTTGCGGTTCGGTTTTAGGTTTCGGTTTGGTTTTGAACACCCCTACTTTAGTTTAGTGATTTCAACAAAAAGTCCAAAGACGGAAATTAAACTTTTATTACCGCTATTATAATAATAATAATAATAATAATAATAATAATAATAATAATGATAATGATAATAATAATAATAATAATAATAATAATAATAATAATAATGATAATAATAATAATAATAATAATAATCACAAAACGTTTTAGCGCCAAAATACGATTCCCGCTAAAATTTGGCTATAGATTAGCTAAGGACACTTCCCTAGCTAGCGCGTTGCTAGAGATGCGCTACGGAATGTGTCCCTAGCTAAACTACGCTCTTTTGGGAAAATAAATTTAGCGCAAAGTTAAAATCCCCACTAAAAATTAGCTATAAATTTGGCGAGGCAAAATCTGTTGATATCATTTAGCAAGGAATAGTCCCTAGCTGATTCCTAGCTATTTTGTGACTATATTTTAATCGAAAAAATTCGCATGGAAATAGGACTATTCTAGCTTCATCCCTAGCTAAATGCTTATATTAGCTAAGGAACTGAAGTCCCACGCTAAATTCCCATGCTAATGGCATGTTCTCTCAATTTCATAAAATAATAAATACGCCACGGCATCGTCCTTCATGTTTTTACTCTCAATTTCATGATGAAACAATAAATACGGCACGACATCACCCTTCGTGCTTTAACACTCTCCCTTACCAGGTAGCAATGAATATATATATGATTAGGGAGATAGAATAAGCAAGAATAAACCTTACGTCAACAACGATTCCACAATACCAAACTTCAACTTCCAAAAATACTCAATTATCACAAATAGTTCATAAATATGTAAAGAACGATCAATTAGGTAATAAACTAGTCTAAGCACGGATATCTGTAACGACCCGACCGGTCGTTTTGAGAACTTAAGTCCCGTTCGGTGGCATAAGGCCCTGAGCAGTTTCATATTATGTGTATTGACTTGCGTGCGTGGTTGAATTCAGTTACCGGATGATTTGGAGTGATTTGAGACACTTAGTCCCTAAAACGGAAGCTTAAGTCTTAGGATTTTGACCGTAGTTGGAACTGTGTGAAGACGACTACGGAATGGAGTTCCGACGGTTCCGTTAGCTCCGTTGGGTGATTTTGGACTTAGGAGCATGTCCGGGCGGTGAATTTGAAGTTTGTAGCTGATTTAGGCTTGAAATGGCAAAAGTTGAATTTTCGGAGATTTTGACCGGAAGTGGACTTTTTGATATCAGGGCCGGAATGCGATTCCGAGAGTTGGAACAACTCCTTTATGTTATTTGGGTCTTGCCTGCAAAATTTGACGTCATTCTGAGTTGATTTGTTAGGTTTCGACATCAGTTGTAGAAATTTAAAGTTTTAATTTTATTAAATTTGAATCGGAGGGTGATTCGTATTTTTAGCGTTGTTTGATGTGATTTGAGGGCTCGACTAAGTTCATATGGTGTTTTAGGACTTGTTTGTATGTTTGGTTGAGGTCCTGGGGGCCTCGGGTGTGTTTCGGATGCTTAAAGGATTTAGATTTGGACTTGTGTAGTTGCTGAAGCTTTCAAGCTTCTGGTGTAATCACACATGCGGTGGGGTGGCCGCAAGTGCGGACTCGCACGTGTGGAAGGGAGCTCACAGATGCAGCCCTGGTTTGGGTAACTAGTAGGCGCAGGTGCGACAAACAGGGCACAAAAGCGGAGTCGCTCTTGCAGAGAAGGGATCGCAGAAGCGGAAGGCGAGCTGAGTGAGGATTCCGCAGAAGCGGACAAGAATCCGCAGGCGCGCACTCGCAGGTGTGGCCTTATGCTCGCAGAAGCAAAACATAAGACTTAAGTCATTTCCGCACCTGCGATGGAATTTCCGCATGTGCGGCATCGCAGGTGCGACTGGAAGCCCGCAGAAGCGGAAGTCGCTGGGCAGAAAAGGGCTAGGTGCGAGGGTTGATTTCATTCTCCAATTTTGGACCTAGAGAGCTCGGATTGAGGCGAAATTTCCAGGGATTTTCAGAGGAAACTTGTGGGTAACGATTCTTAACTCTTTTATGGTTATATCTCATTAATCTGTAGTTGAATTCATCATTTAATTAAGGAATTTGGTTGTGAAATTTGGGAAAAAGTTGGAAAGTTCTTCAAATAAATTTTTGAGTTTTGATTCAGATTTTGATATCGGATTTGGATAATTTTGGTACGAGTGAACTCGTGGTTGATTGGGTGTTCGTATTTTGTGACTTTTACCCTATTCCGAGACGTGGGCCCGGGTTGACCTTTTAGGCCGAATTTTCGATTCTTTTCTAAAGTTGTAGATTTATTATTTAAATTAGTTTCTCGTAATTTTATTCATGATATGTAATTGTGCTTGGCTAGATTTGAGCCATCCAGAGTCGGATAATTGAGGAAAGGGCATTCTTACTGATTGATTGAGCTTGGTTCGAGGTAAGTATCTTGCCTAACTTTGTGTGGGGGAACTACCCTTTAGGATTTGAGTCTTCTATGCTAATTGTAGTCCGTGTACGCGAGGTGACGAGTACGTGCCCAGACTTATTTGTGGAAAATTGGCCTTTTAGGGATTCTTAGGTCCTTGTATTCATTGAAAATACAGTTGTTCTCGTTATGATTACGTTTCTAAATTTTTAATTTCACTTTTATCTGCTTTAATTGGAATTATTTGCTTCATGATCCACTCTTGTTGTTCATTTGATTCATATGCGCCTTAGCTGAATTTGGTGCACCTCTTTCCTAATTGCCCAACCCTAAAAAATTAGATATCCTATATTTTGGTTGACTTGTCCTTATTTGGAATTATTCGACTTGTGTTAGCCTCCTTGTTGTCGAACTGTACATTATGGACCGTTGTTACATAATATTTTCTTTCTTGTTGAGTTGTTCTTATTATGACTAGCATTCTCTATTGTGGCCACTCCTTGTGAATTAATTCTTCTGTTCCTTTGAGTTTTGGAATTTCTGAGTTGATTTATTTATCGTACCATTATATTAGTGTTATTGCTGCTGTTGTACTTGTTTTTCTTGCATATTTACTTTGGGACTACGAGGCGGTACCTCGGGAGATCTCCCTGTCTTGCATATTTACTTTTGAAAATACGAGGTGGTACCTCGGGAGATCCCTCTGTCTTGCATATTTACTTTTGGGACTACAAGGCTGTACCTCGGGAGATCCCCTGTTGAGCATTTACTTTTGGGACTACGAGACGGTATATCAGAAGTGCCCTATGTTGACATCTCTTTGTTATGGGGTTGCACGAGGTTTCTATCGTGCTATTGTTACTGTCGTGCTATTGTTACTATTGAAATTTGCACATGCGGCGTGACAAGGCGGGATATATATATGTGGGTTGCACATGTGGTGAAACAAGGTGGGAATATTATTATGCACGTGTGGAGAGACAAGGCGGGCATTTATTTTAATATTGCACACGTGGCGAGACAAGGTGGGCTATGTCAGGAATTGATTTGTGATGATTTGTGATGGCATGGGGGCATTCTTTTTGTTGATATTTGTGTAGTGGTACACTTACCTCTGTGAGCTTTATCTTGTGAAAATTGTGAGAAAATATTCTACGTGTTGTACGTTCTTTTCCTTATGCTCACTAGCTGTATGAACTATGTTACGACACTTGCACAAGCATACACGTAGTTAAGCATTCTTATCGGATAACAGGTTTTCTTGATATTGTTGAGTATAAATGCACACCCTTTCTTACTTGCCTTCTATGTGAGAATGGCTCTATTTGGCACGCGAGTAGTCAGTGCGATTATGAGGTGTAATGAGGCACAGGATGCCAAGTGTTAGGGTTCAGGTATTGAGACCCGTGAGTTGTGATTTGTCCGAGGTTTGGTACCTCGTGGAGTTTGCTGACTAAAACCTGATGTGAAAGCGGTCGTTATTGCTGAGTTATTATTTGTTCTTGTTGTATCTGTGATTTCAGATTTAGGTTGTGTTTACGTTCACCCTTTCTGTGTCATTTTTATGGTATTCCGCTGACACTTGTTGTTATCCTTTCCTATTGAAATTACTGTATTGTTAGTCATATCGCGTAGTCTTTATGTAGATATTACACTCTGCTATTTCTATACTTATACTTTGTTTAGGTCATTTAGTCCAGTAGGTGTCTTGACTATTCCTCGTCACTACTCCACTAAGGTTAGTCTTGATACTTGCTGGGTACTGCTGTGTTGTACTCATACTACACTTCTGCACTTTTTTGTGCATATCCAAGTATTGCGGAGTCAGTTGATCATTAGCTAGTTATGCGGGTTGTTGTTGTGGAGACTCAAGGTAAACCTGCTGCTGCGTTTGCAGGCGTCAGAGTCACCTTCCTATTCTGTATTCACACTGTTTTACCTATTTCCAAACAGTTGTATTTATAAATTTGTAGCAAAATTCTGTAGAGCTTATGACTTGTACTACCGGTTTTGGAAATTGTAAATTTTATAGAGATTTCTATTTCAAAAGTTGTTAGATGTTATTTATTATTATTATTATTCAGTGAATGTTAGGCTTACCTAGTCCCTAAGACTAGGTGACATCACGATACCCAATGGAGGAAAATTGGTTCGTGAGAAGTTGGTATCAGAGCTCTAGGTTCATAGGTGCTACGAGTCATAAGTGAGTTTAGTAGAATCTTGCGAATCGGTACGGAGACGTCTGTACTTATCTTCAAGAGGCTATGGAACTATTAGGACATATTCACTTCCTTCATTCCTATCGTTCGAGTTCATTGGTCTCAAAGTTTGAACTTTTATTACTCCATTCTCTCATAGATGGTGATGACACGAGCTGCAGTTGCTGATGACGTTACCCCCGGAGTAGAGGCCGACAAGGAGCACGTGCCGCAGCTAGGACACCTAGAAGAGCAGCAGTTGAGGAGCCGCCAGTAGTTAACCCCATACTTCAGGAGACCTTAGCACATTTCCTGAGCATGTTTGGTACGTTGGCTCAGGCGGGGTTGATTCCAATTGCACCAGCTATTTCATAGACCAGGGGAGGATCTCAGACTCCCGCCGCCCACACTCTAGAGCAGCGAGCTCATATTGGTCAGGTTCCAAGTATCATGGTCCCAACTTAGCATGTGGTTAGGGCAGCAACATCTGAGGAAGAACAGCTTAGACTTGAGAGGTACAAGAAGTACCACCCTCATACCTTCAGTGGATTTGCAACAGATGATGCCCAGGGTTTTCTGGAGGAGTGTCACCGCATTCTCCGTACTATGGGTATTGTTGAGACGAGTGGGGTTGCTTTTACTACGTTCCAGCTTAAGGGAGCGGCTTATTAGTGGTGGCAGGCGTATGAGTTGGGTAGCCCGGGCAATGCAGCTTCACTTACTTGGGTTCGAATTTCGGAGATGTTCCTGAGAGAGTTTGTACCTCAGTCCCTTCGAGATGCATGGCATGCGGAGTTTGAGCAGCTGCGCCAGGGCACTATGTCAGTGTCAGAATATGTTGTTAGACTCAGTGATTTGGCCAGACATGCACCTGTTTTGGTCGCTACAGTTAGAGAGCATGTCCGTACATTCACTGAGGGGCTCATGCATGATATTCGGTTCAACATGGCTAGGGAGTTGGAGTCGGATATTTTATTTCAGCAGGTGGTAGGGATTGCTCTCCGAGTGAAGGGCATGTAGGATTAGGAGAGAGAGGACAAACAGGGTCAGGAGAGAAAGGACAGGGAGGTGAGGAGGCCTCGTAGACTAAAGAGATCTACTGGTCCTTATTTTGGAGGTAGGATACGACATGGTAGAGGTTTTGTGGGTCAGCCAGTTCAGTTTGCACTTCAGGCTTCGCACAGTGTTTTAGGTGCTCAGAGTACCAGTACCGCACACTTCCCACAGCCACGTCAGTAGAGAGGTTGCTTCAAGTGTGGAGATACTAGCCACAGGGTGAGAGATTATCCTAGACTCCGAACATGTGTATCACAGCGGAGTATTCAGGCGAGTAGAGGGCGCCCAAGAGGGGAGGGCCCGGCCCGTTGATGTGTTTCATATAGTAGGCTTGAGGGCTGGTCGTTTTGAGAACATAAGTCTCGTTCGGTGGCATAAGGCCCTAAGCAGCTTCGTATGATGTGTATTGACTTGCGTGCGTGGTTGAATTAAGTTACCGGGTGATTCAGAGTGATTTGAGATACTTAGTCCCTAAAATGGAAGCTTAAGTCTTAGGATTTTGACCGTAGTTGGAACTATGTGAAGACGACTCTGGAATGGAGTTCTGGCAGTTCTGTTAGCTCCGTTTAGGTGATTTTGGACTTAGGAGGGTGTCCGGACGGTGAATTTGAGGTACGTAGCTGATTTAGACTTGAAATGGTGAAAGTCAAATTTTTGGAGATTTTGACCGGAAGTGGACTTTTTGATATCGGGGTCGGAAAGCAATTCCGAGAGTTGGAACAACTCCGTTATGTTATTTGGGACTTGCGTGCAAAATTTGACATCATTCCGGGTTGATTTGATAGGTTTCGGCATCGGTTGTAAAAGTTTGAAGTTTCAAGTTCATTAAGTTTGAATCGGAGGGTGATTCGTGTTTTTAACATTGTTTGATGTGATTTGAAGGGTCGACTAAGTTCGTATGGTGTTTTAGCACTTGTTGGTATAGTTGGTTGAGGTCCCAGGGGCCTCGGGTGTGTTTCGGATGCTTAATGGATTAAGATTTGGACTTATGTAGTTGCTGAAGCTTTCAAGCTTCTAGTGTAATCGCACCTGTGGTGGGGTGGCTGCAGGTAAGGACTCGCACGTGCGGAAGGGAGATCGCAAATGCGGCCCTGGTTTGGGTAACCAGTGGTCGCAAGTGCGACAAATGGGGCGCAGAAGCGGAGCCGCCCCTACGGAGAAGGGATCGCAGAAGCGGAAGGCAAGCTGAGTGAGGATTCCGCAGAAGCGGACAAGAATCCACAGGCACGCACTTGCAGGTGCGGCCTTATGCTCGCAGAAGCGGAACATAGGACTTAAGTCATTTCTGTATCTGCGATGGAATTTCTGCAGGTGCAGCGTCGCAGGTGCGACTGGAAGCCCGCAGAAGCGGAAGTCGTTGGGCAGAAAAGAGCTAAGTACGAGGGTTGATTTCATTCTCCAATTTTGGACATAGAGAGCTCAGATTGAGGTAAAATTTCCAGGGATTTTCAGAGGAAGCTTGTGGGTACCGATTCTTAACTCTTTTATGGTTATATCTCATTAATCTATAGTTGAATTCATCATTTAATTAAGGAATTTGGTTGAGAAATTTGGGAAAAAGTTGGAAAGTTCTTCAAATATATTTTTGAGTTTTGATTCGGATTTTGATATCGGAGTTGGATAATTTTGGTACGAGTGAACTCGTGGTTGATTGGGTGTTCGTATTTTGTGAATTTTACCCGATTCCGAGACGTGGGCCCGAGTCAACTTTTTGGGCCGAATTTTCGATTCTTTGCTAAAGTCATAGATTTATTATTTAAATTAGTTTCTCATAATTTTATTCATGATATGTAATTGTGCTTGGCTAGATTTGGGCCATTCAGGGTCGGATAATCGAGGAAAGGGCATTCTTAGTGATTGATTGAGCTTGGTTCGAGGTAAGTATCTTTCCTAACTTCGTGGAGGGGAACTACTCTTTAGGACTTGAGTCTTCTATGCTAATAGTAGTCCGTGTATGCAAGGTGACGAGTACGTGCCCAGACTTATTTGTGAAAAATTGGCCTTTTAGGTATATTTAGGGCCTTGTATTCATTGAAAATGCAGTTGTTCTCATTATGATTACGTTTCTAAAGTTCCAGCTTTACTTTTACCTGCTTTAATTGTAATTAACGTCTTCATGATCCACTCTTGTTGTTCATTTGATACATATGTGCCTTAACTGAAATTGTTACCTTTCTATTGCCATGCTATCCTTTCCCTAACTGCTTATCTTTAATTGAAATTATTACTATCACTTCTGTAAATTGTTCAGCCTTAATTGAGGTTATGGTTACCTTTCTGCTGCTTCTCCTTAGCTAAATTTGTTGTACCTCTTTCCTAATTGCCCCACCCTAAAAGAAGTTAGATATCCTATATTTTGGTTGACTTATCCTTATTTGGAATTATTCGACTTGTGTTAGCCTCCTTGTTGTCGAACTGTGCATTATGGACAGTTGTTACATAATATTTCCTTTCTTTTTGACATGTTCTTATTATGACTAGCATTCTCTATTTTTACCACTCCTTGTGAATTAATTCCTCTGTACCTTTGAGTTCTGGAATTTCTGAGTTGATTTATTTGTCGTACCCTTGTATTAGTGTTATTGTTGTTGTTGTACTTATTGTTCTTGCATATTTACTTTGGGACTATGAGGCGGTACCTCGGGAGATACCCCTGTCTTGCATATTTACTTTTGGGACTACGAGACGGTACCTCAAGAGATCCCATGTTGAGCATTTACTTTTGGGACTACGAGACGGTATCTCGGTAGTGCCCTATGTTGACATCTCTTTGTTATGGGGTTGCACGAGGTTTCTACCGTGTTATTGTTACTATTGATATTTGCACATGCGGCGTGACAAGGCATATATATATATATATATATATATATATATATATATATATATATATATATATATGTGTGTGTGTGTGTGGGGGGGGGAGGGGGTTGCGTATGTGGCGAGACAAGGTGAGAACATTATTATGCACGTGTGGAGAGACAAGGCAGGCATTTATTTTACTATTGCACATGTGGTGAGACAAGGTGGGCTATGTCAGGGATTGATTTGTGATGATTTGTGATGACCTAGGGGCATTCTTGTTGTTGATATTTGTGTAGTGGTACACTTACCTGTGTCAGCTTTATTTTGTGAAAGTTGTGAGAAAACATTCTACATGCCGTCCGTTCTTTTCCTTATGCTCACTAGGTGTATGAACTATGTTAGGACACTTGCACAAGCATACACGTAGCTAAGCACTCTTATCGGATAAGAGGTTTTCTTGATATTGTTGAGTATAAATGCACACCCTTGCTTACTTGCCTTCTATGTGAGAATGGCTCTATTTGGCATGCGAGTCGTCAATGCGGTTATGAGGTGTAATGAGGGCACAGGATGCCAAGTGTTAGGGTTCAGGTATTGAGACCCGTGAGTTGTGATTTGTCCGAGGTTCGGCACCTCGTGGAGTTTTCTGACTAAAACCTTATGTGAAAGCGGTCGTTGTTGCTGAGTTATTATTTGTTCTTGTTGTATCTATGATTTCGGATTTAGGTTGTATTTAATTTCACCCTTTCTGTGTCATTATTATGGTATTCCACTAACACTTGTTGTTGTCCTTTCCTATTGAAATTACAGTATTGTTAGTCATATCGCATAGTCTTTGTGTAGATATTACACTCTGTTGTTTCTATACTTATACTTTGTTTCAGGTCATTTAGTCCAGTAGGTGTCTTGACTGTTCCTCATCACTACTCCACTGAGGTTAGTTTTGATACTTGCTGGGTACCGCTGTGTTGTACTCATACTACACTTCTGCACATTTTTGTGCATATCCAGGTATTGCGGAGTCAGTTGATCATTAGCTAGTTATGCGGGTTGTTGTTGTGGAGACTCAAGGTAAACCTGCTGCTGCGTTTGCAGGCGTCGGAGTCACCTTCCTATTCTTTATTCACACTGTTTTACCTATTTCCAAACAGTTGTATTTATAAATTTGTAGCAAAATTCTGTAGAGCTTATGACTTGTACTACCGGTTTTGGAAATTGTAAATTTTATAGAGATTTCTATTTCAAAAGTTGTTAGATGTTATTTATTATTATTATTATTCAGTGAATGTTAGTCTTACCTAGTCCCTAAGACTAGATGCCATCACGATACCCAAAGGAGGGGATATTGGGTCGTGACAATATCGTAATCAAAGAAGGATATAAATTACAAGAAACAAGTCACACCCGCATGCTTTAACCCAACAACATTGCATAAGTACTCGTCACCTCACATATACGTTGTACCCAAACATTTAAACACATAGCAAGTAGGCAAACAAGTCCTATTCCCTCAAGTTAAGATTAACCACGACACTTACCTCACTCTGTAGTCAATTCAGAGCTCTACCGGGGCCTTTCCTCTAGAATCCGCCTCCAAACCACTCGTATCTATTCACAATCGGCTCGATAACGTGAAATAATGCAAAGGGAATCAATTACAATACATAAAGATAATATTTTTACACTTTTCCCAAAAAGTTAAAAAAAATAACCCCGGGCCCGCTTGGTCAAAACTCGAGGTTCGAACCAAAATTTATTTACCCATTCACCCCCGAGCCCGATTATGTAATTAGTTTTGAAATCCGACCCCAAATTGAGCTCTAAATCCTGAATTTTGTAAACCCCCCCCCCTCCCCCCAAATATTTCCCAAAATCCCTGTTTTCTACCATGGAAGAACAAATATTAGGGCTAGAAATTAATGGGTGATGTTAGAAATGGGAGAAAATGAGTTAAAGTGTGCAAACCTATGAATTGGTGTTGAGATTTTGTCACGACCCGAAATCTCACCCGTCGTGATGGTGCCTATCTCAATACTAGGCAAGCCGACAACATCAATAACCCGCAATTTTTTTAAAATACGGAAAACATAATAATTAAGTTTAAGAGAAAATCCCACAAATACTGGATATAAATACACTCCCAAAACCCGGTGTCATTGAGTACATGAGCATCTATATATCACTACTCTGGAAAACACGGTCTATAATAGTCTGAGACCAAATACAATAAACCAAAGATAGGGAATGAGAGACAAGGTCTGCGAAACACGGTAACTACCTTGAAATCTCCGGAAAATCAACTGTGCTAAGGAATCAACACCCACTGTGTCCGGGAACACCTGGATCTGCACACGAAGTGTAGGGTGTAGTATGAGTACAACCAACTCAGTAAGTAACAATACTAAATAAAGAACTGAATATAGTGACGAGCTTCACACCTAAGTCCAAATACAGTAATTTTCAACATAAAAGAATAGGCATGCTCTCAAGTTCAACATTTAAAATTTCACAGTAATTTTATATCAACTTCGACTAAAATAGAAGATAATGTCGTTCAGAAATTTCCAAAACAGTAATATATGACCGCTGAAATGCAGCAATAATGAAATCAATGCATCCTCTCAGAGTAACAGTCACTCAGTCCTCCCATTCACTCCAATCTCACAGTCACTCTTTCCTCACAGTCACTCATTCCTCACAATCACTCAACACTCGGCACTCGCACTCAGTAGGTACCTGCGCTCACTGGGGGTGTGTACAGACTCCGGAGGGGCTCCTTCAGCCCAAGCGCTATAACAAGCCAATCATGGCATAAATCAATAAAACATGTTGTGACTTGCAGTCCGATCCCATAAATATCCTCACAATTAGGCCCTCGGCCTCACTCAGTTATCAACCTCTCTAGTCTCTCGGGCTCTCAAAAATCATGATAAGCATCCAAAAAACAATGATATGATGCATCAATAATGAACAAGAGAGACTGAGATGTAATATGCAAGTAAAACCGTGACTGAGTACAAAATAGTAATTTAACATATAATTCAACATGTACACGACCTCTGTGAGTCCCAACAGTGTCGACACGTGGTTTAAACATGATTTATAGTTCAGTTTCCCTAATACGTGGAAAAATATACGGGTAACAACAATTTATTCAACAACACAGATCCATGGAATTGACCAAGTCACAATTCCTACGGTACACACCTACACGCCCGTCACCTAGTATGTGCATCACCTCAAAACCAATCACATAACACATAATCTGGGGTTTCATACCCTCAGGACCAAATTTAGAACTATTACTTACCTCAAATCCTATAATTCTTTATTTTGCGATGCCTTTGCCTCGCGAATCGGCCTCCAAACACCTCGAATCTAGCCACAAATAATTTGATTCAGTCAATACAAATTATAGGAATTAATTCCATATGAAAATATAAATTTTCCAACAAAAATTCGAAATTGCACTCAAACATCGTCCGTGGGGCCCACGTCTCGGAACCCGACAAAAGTTATAAAATATGAATGCCCATTCACCCACGAGTCCAACCATACCAAATGTACCAAATTCCGACAAAAACTCGACCTTCAAATCCTCAAATCTTATTTTTAAATCCCTAGGCACAAATCCTTTAATTTCACCTCAAAAACACGTAATCTAGTCGAAATACTCAATGATAATCCAATAAATACTTCTTATACGGTACCTTATACACTTCCTTCTTCCAACTTCAAGATGTATATCAATAATAAACAACAACAACCTAAAGAACATGTAGGAGAGACGGAATCTTACCTTAATAAACTAGGACCTACCAATTATGCTCCAAACAATCAAGCCATATGCAGCTACGACAAGCTAATCTATGAGAGATGGAGGAATAAATTCTCTATTATGATTTTGCTGCCCACGTTTTGCTTCATCAAAAGATAGAAAATATTTGAAAATAAAATCCCAAAGTTGCCTCTCAATCTCTCACGTTTTTATGCTTTTAAGGCTAGGTGGTGATGCTTGTTAATAATATACATGTTCTGAAAATGAAACTTTGAAGTTTACTAATACTTAGTGGGTTGTGGGGCCCACATGATAATCATTTAATAAGAAAAAGAAGCTTGGCCATGGAGCAGCCACCAAGATATACCTATCCATGGAACATGAGTCATAAAGTGGAGATTTGAATAGTCCTACGTAGACTCCATAATTGTCCCCTATTTTAGACACTTGTCTTCCACTAATCCCTAATTACATCCTTGTATTTAATTAATTACCCACATAATTAATTTCTAAATCACATTTTACTTAAATACTAATATAATTCATATACCTTACTATCAAGGCCATATGGTATAGTACTAGTCCATAAATATGGGGTATTATAGCTTGGACCGTATTTTATCCCAAAATGTCAAATTTCGATCAACCTCATTTTTTTCAACTCGTTTACCCTCTGACCTTCACGACTCTTACTTATCACTTGTTTTAAATAGCATAATACTTATAACCATCAAAATTCAAACCCGGGGTCGTTTACACATAAGTCAACATCCGGTCAACTTTTCCAACTTAAGTTTTCAATTATGAGACTAAATGTCTCAATTCACTCCGAAATCCTTCCGGAGCCGAACCAACTAACTCGGTAAGTCATACAACCACTGTAAAGTATAAATTGAGTAGTAAATGGGAAAACGGGGTTATAATACTCAAAATGACCGGCCGATTCGTTACAGTCTTTCCTTCAAAATCGCCTCTAGGACGAGCTCTAATGGAGAGTTTATGAAAAATGGAAGAATCTTGTTTTTGGACTGTTTTAAATCACTGGCGCCAGGCCTTCTTTGCGTTAACAGAAGGGCTGTAGCGTTCGCGAAGGGCAAACCCCCTCCACTTCGAGTTCGCGACCAGGTCCCCGTGTTCGCGAAGAACAATCCCTTCCCCTATCCCAAACAACTCTTTGCGATCGGGGGGAATTCTTCGCGATTGCGAAGAAGAATACACCAGAAACCAGCAAAAGCTAAAACCAACATTTTTCCTTAAGTTCAAAGCACATGTAGCCTATCTGAAACTTACTCGAGCCCTCGGGATTCCAAACCAAATATGTACACAAGTCCAAAAATATTATACGAACTCGCTCGCGCGATCAAAACATCAAAATAACACATAGAACTACGAATCAGACACCAAAACGAATGAAATTTTCAATTAAACTTAAGAACTTTCATTTTAACAACTGGACATCCGAATCATGCCAAATCACTTCCGTTTTGCACCAAATTTTCCAAACAAGTCATAAATATCGTAATGGACCTGTACCAAGTTCCGGAACCAAAATCTGGATCCAATATCAACAGAGTCAAACATCAGTCCAATTTATAAATTCTACAAACCTTTAAACTTCAAAATTTCAACAAATTGCGATAATTCAAGCTAGGGACTTTCTAATTCGATTCCGGGCATACACCCAAGTCCCAAATCACGAGACAGACCCACCGGGACCGTCAAAGTATGGATCCGGGTCTGTTTGCTCAAAACGTTGACCGAAGTCAACTCAAATGGATTGTTAAGGCACGAATTCATAATTTAATCAATTTTGCACATAAAAACTTTTCAGAAAAAAGACACGGACTGCGAATGCAAATCGAGAAAGGCTAAAAGGAGCTATTTGAGATTTCGAAACACAAAATTAAGGGTTAAAATTCTAGATGACATATCGGGTCATCACAATATGAAGCCAAGTGGAGTACTGAGAAAAAGTAAGAAAATAAAAAATATAGATTGTATTTGAATTTGAGTGTTAAAAGGATTTTTCAATTATGACAAAAAATACAATAGAGAATACCGCTTAATTAAAATCTTAATAAAATCAAAATCAAATAATATTAAATAATAAAAGAATTTTAAATAACGAATAAATAAACTTACTCACAAGAAAAATAAAAAAATTATTATAAAGCTATAGAGACAAAATTTATTTGAATTTGAGATGAGAAAGTATCTTCTGAATTATAATGAGAAATTCATGCAAATAATAAAACATAACTAAAACCATAATAGGTAAAGTAAAAAAAAGATATCGAACAATGAATGAGTTTCAAGTAAAAGATTAATAAATTAATAATCAACTTTATCATGAGTTAGAAATCTATATTATCTATGTTATATTAAAGGAGGTAATAGGCAAGGACATTAAATCTAAAGGCAAACTAATAAAAATTCACATGATAGTGCAATCATACTGAGCAACGAATAAAGCAATAACGATAATCGAAAAACAAAAGGAGAAAAAATGGTATAAAATATAAAATTATAAGATTTATTAGAATTTCAAATCAAAAAGCATTTTTGAGTTATTGTCACGACCCAAACATCCCTCTGAAACATGTCATAACGGCACCTAGTCTCTACGACTAGGTAAGCCTAACAGATTGCGGAAATATCAATAATGGAAGCAAAACTTAACAGCTAACTGCAATAGATAATGAATAACCAATAACAATGCCGCTCGGCATGTACAATTTCCAAAATACTAGACGTACACAGCTTTCCCAAAACCCGGAACATCATGAGTCACAAACTACAGAAAGAAAATAGTATCTCTATACTCCAGAGTCTAATAAAAGGAAATACAGGAAGTGTTTAACATGGGGAATAGTAGAAGGGGACTCTGAGGTCTGCAGACGCGGCAAATATAACTTGAAGTCTCCAAAGCTGTCTCGACTCACAGATAATAAGGCTGATAACAAGCACCTGAATCTGCACAGATAACATGTGCAGAAGAGTAGCATGAGTATACCACAATTGGTACCCAGTAAGTGTCAAGCCTAACCTCGATCGAGTAGTGACGAGGTCAGGTCAGGCCCACTGGTATATAATAAATAAAGCAGGGGAATATAACAGTATAATAAGAGACTGAAGTTCAACAAAGGAAAACACAATGAAATAACAGAACAACACGCGGAAATAAACAACAGGCGATCTCCCGAGATACCATCTCGTAGTCCCAAAAGTAAATATGCAGGGAGAACTCCCGAGGTACCGCCTCGTAATCTCAAAAGTAAATATGTAGGGAGAACTCTCGAGGTACCGCCTCGTAATCTCAAAAGTAAATGTGCAGGGAGAACTACCGAGGTACCGCCTCGTAGTCTAAAAAGTAAATGTGCAAGGAGAACTTCCAAGGTACCGCCTCGTAGTCTCAAAAGTAAATGTGCAGGGAGAACTCCTGGGACACCATCTCGTAGTCCCAAAAGTAAATATGCAGGGGGATCTCCCGGGATACCGTCCCATAGTCCCAAAAGTAAATATGCAGGGGGATCTCCCGGGATACAGTCACGTAGTCCCAAAGTAAATATACAGCGCAGACAATTACAGATGATAGCTACAACAAGAGAACCTACAGTTTAGACTAAGTACAAGTCGAGAAAAGAAGCAGGAATTCACTAAGCATGCTGCAAAGAGTTCAGTTAAGCAATTAAGACACGTAGACATGTTATTCTAGGCTAACAGGGTATCTACACATGCTAGTATACTCAATTAAGGTGAAAACAGGTAATTACTCAGAAAAAATCAGGTTTTGCAACAAATAGCCCATGTACGCACTCGTCACCTCGCGTACACGGCGCTCATATATCAATATCAATACCAAATCCTAAGGGAATTTCCCCCTCACAAGGTTAGGCAAGCCACTTACCTCGAACAAAGCTCAATCAATCAGTAGCAATACTTTTCCCACGAATATCCGACTCTGAATGGCCCAAATCTAGCCAAAATCATTACATACCATAAATATATCTATAAGAAACTAATCTAATCAATGAAATCTAAGCTAAAGCAAGAAATTAGGAAATCGTCCCAAAAAGCCTCCCCGAGCCCACGTCTCGGAATCAGGTAAAAGTCACAAAATATGAACACCCCTTCACTCACGAGTCCAACCATATAAGAATTACTCAAATCCGGCCTCAGATCACCTTTCAAAACTCGTAATTTTAGTTGAAGAACTTCTTCCCATTTTTCCCAATTTTTCAACCCCAAAACCAAAATTAAAGAATTAATTAATGATATATTAGTGGGATATAACCAAAATGGAGTGTAGAATCATTACCCAATCGATGTCTCTGAAAATCCCACAAAACCTCGTCCAAATCCGAGCTCCCAAACCCAAGTTTTGATAAAAATGGTCAAACCCTCGTTTTGAAATGATATAAGTCTGCCCAGTGATTCCTTAATCGCGATCGCGAAAGTAGCCTCGCGATCGCGAAGAACAACTTCTCTGCCCCAGGATTTAACCCTACGCAAACACACAAAACACCAAGCGAACGCGATGTACTATCTCTCAGACTTACTCAATCACGAACGTCCTCACACGTTCGTGATGAGAAAAGCGCGTGGCCCAGCTTTAGCCTCCTTAACTCTACGCGAACGCGACCTTGGCCACGCGTTCGTGAAGCACCACTTCACACCACTACGCGTTCGCATCCATATGCCTGCGAACGTGAAGAACAAAAATTCCTCTGCCCAGCTAAGCCTACACAATCGCGGCCCCTCACTCGCGATCGCGTATAAGGAAACCAGATGCACCAGATCACAGAACTTCAGCCATTTCTCTAAGACCAAAACACACCCGATAATGATCTGAAACACACCCGAGGCCCCCGGGACCTTAACCAAAGATACAAACAAATCCTAAAACACCATACGAACTTAGTCGAGCCCTCAAATCACATCAAACAATGCTAAAAATATGAATCACCCTTCGATCCAAACTTAATGAACTTGAAATTTCCAATTTCTACAATTGATGCCGAAACCTATCAAACCATGTCCGATTGATCCCAAATTTTGCACACAAGTCATATTCAACCCTACGGACCTACTCCAACTTCCGGAATCGGAATTCGACCCAGATATCAAAATCTCCACTACCGGTCAAAATCTCCAAAAATTCGACTTTTGCCATTTCAAGCCTAAATGAGCTACAGGCCTCCAAAACACAATCCGGACATGCCCCTAAGTCAAAAATAACCCAACGGAGCTAACGAAACTGACGAAACTCCATTCCGTAGTCGTCTTCACATAGTTCCGACTACGGTAACAAATCCTAAGACGTAAGCTTCCGTTTAGGGACTAAGTGCCCCAATTCACTCCAAACCACAACAACAACCTCTCGGTAAGTCACATAAGCAGAAAAAGATACGGAGAAAGCAGTAAATAGGGGATCGGGGCTATAACTCTCAAAACGACCGGCCGGGTCGCTACATCCTCCCCCTCTTAAAATAATTGTCCGTCCTCGAACGAGTATAGAGACATACCTGAAGTGGTGAAAAGATGAGGATAACGGCTGTGCATATCATGCTCGGTCTCCCAAGTCGCCTCCTCGACCGGATGACCCCTCCACTGCACCTTCACAGAAGCAAAGTTCTTTAACCTTAGCTTTCTGATCTGCCTGTCCAAAATAGTCACTGGCTCCTCAACATAAGATAGATCCTTGTCCAACTGGACTGAGCTGCAATCCAGCACATAAGCCGGATCACCGTGACACTTTCGAAGCATAGAAACGTAGAATACCAGATGAACTCCTGCTAAACTGGGAGGTAAGGCAATCTCATAAGCAACCTCCCCAACTCGCCGCAACACCTCAAGGGACCAATGAACCTTGGGCTCAGCTTGCCCTTCTTCCCAAACCTCATAATGCCTTTCATAGGCCAAACCTGGAGCAAGACCCGCTCTCCAACCATGAATGCAACATCGCAAACTTTCTGGTCCGCATAACTCTTCTATCTGGACTGGGCTGTGCAAAATCGATCCTGAATCACCTTCGCCTTATCCAGGGCATCCTGAACCAAGTATATACCCAATAATCTATCCTCACCCGGCACGAACCAACCCACTGGAGAACGACACCGCCTACTATACAGAGCCTCATATGGTGCCATCTGGATGCTCGACCGATAACTATTGTTGTAGGCAAACTCTGCAAGTGGCAAGAACTGATCCCAAGAACCTCCAAAATCTATCACACACGCACGGAGAATATCCTCTAATATCTGAATAGTACACTCGGACTGCCCGTCTGTCTGAGGGTGAAATGTTGTGCTCAACTCCACTCGAGTACCCAACTCATGTTGTACGGCCCTCCAGAACCGTGATGTAAACTGCGTACCCCGATCAGAGATGATAGATACGGTACGCCATGAAGCCTGATGATCTCGCAGATATAAATTCGAGCCAACTGCTCAGAAGAATAGGTAGTCATCACAAGAAGGAAATGAGCTGACTTGGTCAGTCTATCCACAATCACCCAAACTGCATCAAACTTTCGCCGAGTCCGTGGGAGTCCAACAACGAAATCCATAGTGATCCGCTCCCATTTCTACTCCGGAATCTCTAACTTCTGAAGCAACCCACCTAGCCACAAATGCTCATACTTAACCTGCTGGCAATTTAGACACCGAGCTACATACTCCACTATGTCCTTCTTCATCCCCCTCCACCAGTAATGTGGACTCAAGTCCTGGTACATCTTCGCAGCACCCGGATTAATGGAGTACCGCGAACTGTGAGCCTCCTGGAGAATCAACTCATGCAACCCATCTACATTGGGTACACATAGCCTGCCCTGTATCTTCAATGCACCATCATCTCCAATAGTGACCTCCTTAGCATCACCGTACTAAACCGTGTCCTTAAGGACAAGCAGATGGGGGTCGTCATACTTGCGCTCCCTGATACGATCATAAAGAGAAGACCGAGAGACCACACAAGCCAATACTCGACTCGGCTCAGAAATATCCAATCTCACAAACTGGCTGGCCAAGGCCTGAACATCCAATGCCAATGGCCTCTCTGATGCTGGTAGATATGCTAAATTCCCCAAACTCTCTAACCCACGACTCAAAGCATCGGCCACCACATTGGCCTTCCCCGGATGGTACAAAATGGTGATATCATAATCCTTAAGCAGCTCCAACCACCTCCGCTGACGCAAGTTAAGATCCAGATGCTGCAAACTCCAGTGATTGGTGTAAATCTCATAAGGGACACTGTACAAATAGTGCCGCCAAATTTTCAAGGCATGAACAATAGTTGTTAACTCAAGATCGTGGATATGGTAGTTCTTTTCATGCACCTTCAGCTGTCTGGACGCGTAGGTAATCACCCTACCGTCCTGCATCAACACCGCGCCGAGACCAATCTGCGACGCATCACAATATACAGTATAAGACCCCAAACCTGTAGGCAATACCAATATTGGGGTTGTAGTCAAAGCTGTCTTGAGCTTTTGAAAGCTCTCCCAACACTCCTCTGTCCACCTGAACGGAGCACCCTTTTGGGTCAGCATGGTCATAGGTGCTGCAATAGATGAGAATCCCTCTACAAAATGATGGTAATACTCCGCCAAACTAAGAAAACTCCGGACCTCCATAGCTGATGACGGTCTAGGCCAACTCTGCACTGCTTCCACCTTCTTCGGATCCACCTTGATCCCATCACTCGATACTACATGACCCAAGAATGCCACTGAGTCTAGCCAAAACTCACACTTTGAAAATTTTGCATATAACTTCTTCTCTCAAGGTCTTTAGCACAGTCCTCAGGTGCTGCTCATGATCCTCCTGAGTCTGGGAGTACACCAGAATATCATCAATAAACACAATGACGAAAGAGTCAAGATAAGGCCGAAACACACTATGCATCAAGTGCATAAAAGCTGTTGGGGCATTGGTCAGCCCAAAAGACATCGCAAGGAACTCATAGTGACCATATCGAGTCCGGAAAGCAGTCTTCGGGATATCTGGCTTCTGAATCTTCAACTGATGATAGCCTGAACGTAAGTCAATCTTGGAAAACATTCTGGCACCCAGTAACTTATCAAATAAGTCATCAATACGAGGCAATAGATACTTGTTCTTCACTGTGACTTTGTCCAGCTGGCGGTAATCAATGCACATACGCATAGAACCATCCTTTTTCTTCACAAATAAGACCGGAGCACCCCAAGGTGACACACTGGGCCGGATGAAGCCCTTATCAAGCAACTCCTGTAACTGCTCCTTCAACTCAGGAGGAGCCATACGATATGGAGGAATAGAGAAGGGTTGAGTGCCCGACAACAAATCAATGCCAAAATCAATATCTCTATCGGGCGGCATGCCCGGAAGATTAGCTGGACATACATCTGTAAAGTCCCTCACTACTGGGACTGACTCAACTGTAGGGGCATCAATACTGACATCTCTCACATAAGCTAGATACGCGTCACACCCCTTCTCAACCATTCGTTGAGCTTTAAGAAATGAAATAACTCTGCTGGGAGTATACTCTAAGGTACCTCTCCACTCTAATTATGGTAGAGCTGCCATAGCCAGCATCACAGTCTTAGCGTGACAATCAAGAATAGCATAATGAGGCGACAACCAGTCCATGCCCAAGATAACATCAAAGTCTACCATACTGAGCAATAATGAATTGACTCTGGTCTCAAAACCACTAAGAGCAATCAAACTCGACCGATACACGCAATCCACAACAAGAGAATCTCCCACAAGAGTAGACATATAAATAGGGGAACTCAAGGAATCCCGAGATACGCCCAAATATGAGGCAAAATAATAGGACACATAGGAATATGTAGACCCTGGATCAAATAAGACCGACGCGTCTCTATGATAAACTGGAACAATACGTGTAATGACAGAGCCAAAAGCAACTGCCTCTATACGATCCGGAAGAGCATAATATCTGGCCTGGCCTCCCCCTCTAGGGCGACCTCGACCTCCCCGACCTCCACCTCGAGTTAGCTGAGTAGGTGGGGCGGTAGCTGGTGCTAGAATCATAGCCTGAGGACCAGGTGGAGCACGCGGTGGCTGAGAAGTCTATGGAGGTGCACCCCTCCTAAGTCTGGGGCAATTACTCACCACATGGTGAGTGTCGCCACACTCAAAACAAGATCTCGGAGGGCATGGCTGTTGTGACTGGCTCAGTCTAGGTCAGTTGGAATAGCCGCTAAAAGCACCCTGTGTAGGAGGTACACTAGACACTGGCGGTGCATAATAAGGATCCTGAGGCCTAGAAGGGGATGGAACACCACTGGCGACTGGAAGAGCTGAATGAACAGGGCGACTCACATAACCCCTACCACGTCGAACTGCAGCTAGGGCACGAGTACCGCTGTAAGTGCCAGACACTCGAGACCTCTTGGCCTCCCTCTCCTCTCTATCCCGGGCAAGCATGCCCTCCAATCTCCTGGCAATACTCACATCCTACTGATAAGAAATATCCATCTCCAACTCCCTGGCCATACTGATCCGGATACTGGGGTGGCATCCCTCAATAAAACGACGAACCCTCTCTCGAACTGTGGCAACCAAGGTCGGTGCATGTGGGGCCAAATCACTAAAGAGGATTGCATACTCTAACACAGTCATAGCACCCTGGCGTAGCTGCTCAAACTCCACGCGCCATTAGTTCCTGAGTCTCTGAGGGACATACTCTCTCAAAAACATGTCCGGGAATTGAGTCCATGTAAGTGAAGCTGCCTCATCCGGACTACTCAACTCATAAGCACGCCACTACTGATAGGTTGTTCCTCTAAGCTTGAAGGTGGTAAAAGAAACCCCGCTCGTCTCCGCTACACCCATAGTACGGAGAATACAATGACACTCCTCCAGAAAACCCTGAGCATCATCTGTAGCCAATCCGCTGAAGGTAGGTGGGTGGTACTTCGTGTACCTCTCAAGTCTGAGCTGCTCTGCCTCAGAAGCGGTTGTCCTAGTCTTGTGCTGAACTGCTCAGGAGTACGGGCTGCGGGAGTCTGTGCCCCTCCCCCGGCCTGAGATATGGCAGGAGCTAGTGGGATCAATCCAGCCTGAGCTAAGGTGCTGAACATGCTCATGAACTGGGCTAGAGTCTCCTGGAGGGCTGGTGCAGTAACAAGTACCTCAGGTGTCTGCCCTCCAGCTGGAGTAACTGGGGGTTCCTCTATAGCAGCTCGTGCGGGTGCTCTGACTGTACCGCGTGGACGTCTTCAGCCTCTACCTCGGCCTTGGCCCCAGCCCCAGCCTCTCATGGCTCTAGCAGGGGACGCGGGTGCCTGGTCATCAGATCCTCAGGTAAGGGTCCTCACCATCTATGAGAAAGAATAGAATAAAGAAGTTTAGAATTTGATGCTAACAACTTTGCACGACAAGGAATCAAAGAAGTATAATTGTTCCTAATAGTTCCATAGCCTCTCGAAGATAGGTACAGACATCTCCGTACCGAAACGCAAGACTCTAATAAACCGGCTTGTGACTCAAGATACCTATGAACCTAGAGCTCTGATACCAACTTGTCACGACCCAAACATCCCTCCGAAACATATCATGATGGCACCTAGTCTCTACAACTAGGTAAGACTAACAGGTTGCAGAAATATCAATAATGGAAGCAAAACTTAGCAGCTAAATGCAATAGATATTGAATAACCAATAACAATGCCGCTCGACATGTACAATAACCAAAATACTAGACGTACACAGCATTCCCAAAACCTGAAACATCATGAGTCACAAACTATAGAAAGAAAATATTATCTCTATACTCCAGAGTCTAATAAAAGGAAATACATGAAGTGTTTGATATGGGGAAGAGTAGAAGGGGACTTCGAAGTCTGCGGACGCGGCAGATATACCTTGAAGTCTCCAAAGCTGTCTCAACTCAATGATAATGCGGCTGATAACGAGCACCTGAATCTGTACACAAAACATGTGTAGAAGAGTAGCATGAGTACACCCCAATTGGTACCTAGTAAGTGCTAAGCCTAACCTCGATCGAGTAGTGACGAGGTCAGCTCAGGCCCACTGGTATATAATAAATAAAGTAGGGGAATATAACAGTATAATAAGAGGCTAGAGTTCAACAAAGGAAAACACAATGAAAAAACAGTACAACACGCGGAAATAAACAACAGGGGATCTCCCGAGATACCGTCTCGTATTCCCAAAATTAAATATGCAGGGAGAACTCCCGAGGTACCACCTCGTAGTCTCAAAAGTAAATATGCAGGGAGAGCTCCCGAGGTACCGCCTCATAGTCTCAAAAGTAAATGTGCAGGGAGAACTCCCGAGGTACCGCCTCGTAGTCTCAAAAGTAAATGTGCAGGGAGAACTCCCGAAGTACCATCTCGTAGTCTCAAAAGTAAATGTATAGGGGGATCTCCCGGGATACCGTCCCGTAGTCCCAAAAGTAAATATGCAGGGGGATCTCCCAAGATACCGTTCCGTAGTTCCAAAGTAAATACACAGCGCAGATAATTACCGATGATAGGTACAACAAGAGAATCTATAATTTAGACTAAGTACAAGTCGAGAAAAGAAGCAGGAATTCACTAAGCATGCTGCAAAAAGTTTAGTTAAGCAATTAAGACATGTAGACATGTTATTCTAGGCTAACAGGGTATCTACACGTGCTAGTATACTCAATTAAGGTGAAAACAAGTAATTACTCAGTAAAAATCAGGTTTTGCAACAAATAGCTCGTGTACGCAATCGTCACCTCGCGTACACGGCGCTCACATATCAATATCAGTACCAAATCCTAAGGGGATTTCCCCCACACAAGGTTAGGTAAGCCACTTATCTCGAACCAAGATCAATCAATCGGTAGCAATGCTTTTCCCATGAATATCCGACTCCGAATTGCCCAAATCTAGGAAAAATCAATTACATACCATAAATATATCTTTAAGAAACTAATCAAATCAATGAAATCTAAGATAAAGCAAGAAATTAGGTAATCGTCCTAGAAAGCCTCCCCGGGCCCATGTCTCGGAATCAGGTAAAAGTCATAAAATATGAACACACATTCACTCACGAGTCCAACCATATAATAATTATTCGAATCTGACCTCAGATCACTTTTCAAAACTCGAAATTTTAGTTGAAGAACTTCTTCCCATTTTTCCTAATTTTTCAACCCCAAAACCGAAATTAAAGAATTAATTAATGATAGATTAGTGGGATATAACCTAAATGGAGTGTAGAGTCATTACCCAATCGATGTCTCTGAAAATCCTCCAAAATCTCGTCCAAATCCGAGCTCCCAAACTCAAGTTTTGATAAAACTGGCCAAACCCTCATTTTGAAATAATATAAGTCTGCCCAGTGATTCCTTAATCGCGATCGCGGAAATAGCCTCGCTATCGCGAAGAACAACTTCGCTGCCCCAGGATTTAACCTTACGCGAGCGTGCAAAACACCAAGCGAACACGATGTACTGGCTCTCAGACTTACGCGATCGTGAACATCCTCACGTGTTCGCGATGAGCAAAGCGCGTGGCTGTAACGACCTGGCTTGTCGTTTTAAGAATTTACGCCCCGTTCAGCGATTTAATATCTCGATCAACTGTGTAATACTTATTATGACTTGCATGTGCGATCGAGATTGGTTTTTGGAAGGTTCGGAATTAAATTGGAAGAACAATCCTTATTTCTGAGGCTTAAATGAAAAGAGTTGACCGGAGTTGGACTTTTAAGTAAATGACCCCAGAATAGAGTTTTGATGATTCCAATAGCTTCATATGGTGATTTTGGACTTAGGAGTATGTTCGGAAAATTATTTGGAAGCCCATAGTAAAATTAGGCTTGAAATGGCTAAAATAGGAAGTTTAAGTTGGAAGTTTGCCCGGGGAGTTGACTTTTTGATATCGGGGTCGGAATCCAGTTCTGAAATTTTTCATAGGTCCGTTATGTCATTTATGTCTTGTGTGCAAAATTTGAGGTCAATCGGACTTGATTTGATAGGTTTCGGTGTCGAATGTAGAAGTTGAAATTTCTTAGTTTCATTAAGCTTGAACTGGGGTATGATTCGTGATTTTAGCATTGTTTGATATGATTTGAGGTTTCGACTAAGTCCGTAATATGTTTTGAGACTTGTTGGTATGTTCGGACAGGGTCCCGAGTAGCTCGGTGAGTTTCGGGGTGGTTTCGGACCATTTCTAGGCCATCTATAGCTTCTGGTTCTTGGCTACAGCAGTGTGCTATGCGATCACGTGGAATTGGCCGCGATCACGAAGCACAAAATGGGGAAAAATGGCCAGCGAATCGCGATCGCGGAAGGCCTTTCGCGATTGCGTAGAGAAATTTTCTGCTGCACTAACCTGACTTTGGAAGCTTATGTCTCGCAATCTATAAGGAATCTGGAGATGATCTAAAAATGAAAGTTGTAGCGCTTTGTGTTTAGTTTTGAGAAAATCAAACCAATTGTTATTTGGAGTTGTGTACCAAAAGTTATTATTGATAAACTACAAGCTGTCCGGGAAGAGTTTGAAAATCACGAAGAAGAAATTTGGGCTGCACACGGCTGATTTCGGAAGCTTATATCTCAAAATTTATAAGGAATTAGGAGATGACCAAAAGATGAAAGTTGTAGCTTTTGGTATCTAGTTTTTAGAAAGTTAAACCATTTATTATTTGAAGTTCTTTACAAAATGTTATGACTATTATACTAGAGGCTGTCCGAAAGAAGTTGGACAAGGCTGTTGGGGAAATTGTTCTTCGCGATCGCTGGAGAATGGCCGCGATCGCATAGAGTAAAAAAGGGCTGGAAAAATTTTGTGCTTCGCGATCGCGGGTGTTTTTTCGTGATCGCATAGAGGAAATGACTGGGCAACAGATTTAAGTTCTGAAAATGGGACTTCATCCCATTTTCCATCTTTGGCGATTTGGAAATTATAGTGGTGTAAATTATATCGGTTAAAATTGTAGACGTTCTTATGTATTAAATTAGAAATTGTTGGTACTTACTAAATCCTTTATATGTCATGCCCCGTTCCTTGTTTGTCAAAATTGTATCTTATATGATAATTTGATGTAATTGTCACTTGGATTTTTATGTGAATTCTGTGTGCTTGTTGATTTGATATTTTCTTGGAATTAAATTCATTATGGAAATCCTTATCTGCAATTAATTATTAAATAAGTTTAAAATGAGGCATTAATTTATATTTATTAAAATTTAGATTAAAGAAGGTGTTGTCCTATACTGAGTTACTTTTCCATCTCAGTTGATTGTTTTGAGGTTTTATATACGTTGTGTAGAGCCTTGGGCTATTTTTGAGAAATTTATTAATTTTACTATATCATTGGAATAGGTTGTGGTCATTGGGAAAATTGTGATAGGATTTGATTGTGTTGTGTTGTCGTGATAATATTCCATGTAAATTGTTGTGTAATTTGAGTAATTATTATGAGGATATAAGGGTGGCATTTCACTGTTGATACTATGTGGGTATAAGGGTGACATTGCACTGTGGTTATGTGTGTTGGAATATTGTCTGGGCGGAGTGATAATGGTGGCTATTATACGGAGCGATATGGGTGGCTATTGATATTATCAGGGCGGAGGGATAAGGGAGGATATTATAGGATTGATAAGGGTGGCTATAGGAGATATAAGGGTAGCTATTGTTAGGGATGATACGTGATGATGTGGAGTTATTGTATTGGTAATTTTTATGTGATGATGTGGGGTTATTGCGTTGGTAATTTTCATGTGATGTTGTGATTTTCCTTGTGTTTATTTTTATATCTTGTGCAATTGGTCTTGTTGTTGGTAAATTGATAATAATCTGATCTATGTTGAAATTGGGAGTCTGTGGCTATTGTCCGGTGGATTATGAAATAAAATGTGGGCACGAGGTGCCGTGAGTAAATAATGATGATACTGGCACGTGAATTGTCCATGCAATTATGATATGAAATGTGAGCACGAGGTGCCGTGAGTAAATGATGATGATATTGGCACGTGAGTTCTCCGTGCGGTTGTGATAGAGAAATTGGCACGAGGTACCGTGGAAATATGAAAGTGGGCTGAGACCCATATTTTATGATTTTGAAATGAGGTGTCACAAGGTGACTTTTATTCGAAAGATATTTATTTGAAAGAAATGAGGTGGAAGATTGTGCTTCGCGATCGCGTATGTTTATCCGCGATCGCGTAGAGCAAATGACTAGGCAGAGAGTTTAAGTTTTTCCATTTTTACCGATTTAGAGGTCGAATAAAGGCAATTTTTGGGAGATTTTCAGAGAAAACAACGGGGTAAATGTTCTTAACTCAATATTGGTTAAATTACCTGAATTCATGGTTGTTTTTAACATTTAAGGGGTCAATTAAGTTGGAAAATTTAGAAAAAGCCTCTTGGTTTAATTTGAAGATTTGAGGGTCGAGTTGAGGTCAGATTTTGGTAAAATTGGTATGGTTAGACTCGTGGTTGAATGGGATTTCGGATTTTATAAATTTTGTCAAGTTCTGAAACGTGGGCCCCACGGGCGATTTTTGAGCTAAATTTCGGATTTTGTTGGAAAATTAGTAATTTCTTATGGAATTAATTCCAATAAATTTTATTGACTTAATCGAATTATTTTTGGCTAGATTCAAGGCGTTTGGAGGCCAATTCGCGAGGAAAAGACATTGCAGAATAAAGAATTACATAGCTTGAAGTAAGTAACAGTTTTAAATTTGGTCCTGAGGGTATGAAACCCCGGATTATGTGTTATGTGATTGGTTTTGAGATGACGCACATGCTAGGTGATGGGTGTGTGGGCGTGCACCGTAGGAATTGTGACTTGGTCAAATTCCATGGAACTGTCTAATTGAATTATTTGTTGATATCTGTACATTCTCTACATATTAGGGAAAATTGAGCTGAGAGTCGTATTAAAAATCATGCTTAGACATATGTTGTTATTATTGATACCTACTAGGGTCATTTTTGCGGTTGAATTATATGTTCAAATTGTAATTTCACACTCAGTCATGTTCATTCATTTCATATCATATCTCAGTGTTTGTTGCTATTTATTGATGCATCATATTATCACTTTGGGCTAATTTTCATGACATCTTGTGCCCGAGAGACTAGAGAGGTTGATGACTGAGTGAGGCCGGGGGCCTAATTGTGAGGATATTTATGGGATGGGGTTGCACGCCGCAGCATGTTTCATTGTTATATGCCATGATTGGCTTGATATAGCGCTTGGGCTGAAGGAGCCCCTCCGGAGTCCGTACACACCCCCAGTGAGAGCAGGTATCTACTGAGTGTGAGTGCCGAGTGCGAGTGCCGAGTGATGTGTGACTGTGAGGAATGAGTGACTGTGAGGAAGGAGTGACTGTGAGGAAGGAGTGAATGGGAGGACATAGTGACTGTTACTCTGAGAGGATGCATTGATTACATTATTTGCTTCATTTCAGCTTTCATATATCACTATTTTGGAAATTTTGGAAAAATGTTATTTTATGTTTCAGTCAAATTTGATATGAAATTTCTGTGAAATTTTAAATGTTGAATTTGAAAGCATGCCTACCCTTTTATGTTGGAAAGTACTATATTTGGACTTAGCTGAGAAGCTCGTCACTACTTTTAGTTCCTTATTTATTATTGTTACTTACTGAGTTTATTGTACTCATACTACACCCTGCACTTCATGTACAGATCCAGGTGATCCCGGATACAGTGGGTGTTGATTCTTTCACACAATTGATTTTCCAGAGATTCAGAGGTAGCTGCTATGTTTCGCAGACCTTGCCTCTCCTTCCCTATCCTTTTATTTATTGTATTTGGTCTCGGATTATTATAGACCAGGTTTCCCAGACTTGTAATGTATAGATGCTCATGTACTATGTGACACCGGGTTTTAGGAGTGTATTTATATCAGTATGTGTGGGGTTTTCTCTTAAATATAATTATTATATTTTCCGCATTTAAAAGAAATTGTGATTTATTGAGGTTGTCGGCTTGCCTAGTATTAACATAGGCGACATTACGACAGGTGTGAGTTTTGGTCGTGACAAGTTGGTATCAGATCCTAGGCTACATAGGTCTCACAAGTCATGAGCGGGTTTAGTAGAGTCTTGCGGATCGGTACGGAGACGTCTGTACTTATCTTCAAGAGGTTGCCGAACCCTTAGGAAAATTTCAATTTCTTGTACTATGTCGTGCAAATTTGTTGATTCCGAAAACTAAATTTATGTTATTCTACTCTCTCATAAATGGTGAGAACACGTACTACCGGATCAGACGATCAGCCACCAGTGCCACCAGCTAGGGTTGCGAGAGGCTGGGGCCGTGGTAGAGGTCGGGAGCAAAGTAGAGGTCGAGGTGTAGCTCGTACCACAGTTGGACCCGCACATGTAGTACCACCAGTTGCTCCAGCTCAGGAGCATATTCCAGATATAGTTAAGCCGACAGGACCAGCTCAGGCACCAGTTGTGCCCATTGAGATTCCAGGCCTTCAGGAGACTTTGGCCCAGATATTGACAGTTTGTACTGGTCTTTCTCAGGTAGTTTCAGCTCAGGCCGCACCTTCCACTTCTCAGGCCGGGCGAGGTACTCATACCCCTGTAGCCCGTACTCCAGATCAGGTAGTACATGGACTTCAGATACCGGGGGCACTACCAGCCCAACCAGCTGCAGTTGTTCAGGCCCCGATAGTCCCTGTTATGGAAGATGATAAGCAGAGGAGACTTGAGAGATTTGGGAGACTTGTACCTCCATCATTTAGCGGTGATGAGTCAGAGAATGCTTAGAGTTTTCTGGACAAGTGCCAGCGGATGCTTCGAACAACGGGTATCTTGGAGACCAGTGGAGTCTCGTTCACTACTTTTCAGTTTTCTGGGGCTACCTTCAGATAGTGGGAGGCTTATGAGAGACGCAGGTCGGTCAGTGCAGTACCACTTACATGGCAGGAATTCTCCGTTCTCTTTTTGGAGAAGTTTGTGCCGTAGTCTCGTAGAGAAAAGTTATGCAGACAGTTTGAGCAGCTACGTTAGGATGGCATGTCTGTGACGCAGTACGAGATGAGATTTTCTGAGTTGGATCGTCACGCCATTTGGTTGGTTCCCACTAATAGGGAGAGGATTATGAGGTTCATTTATGGCCTCACATATCAGCTACGGTTACTTATGACTCGGGGGAGAGTATCTAGTGCTACTTTTGATGAGGTTGTTGACATTGCTCGGTAGATATAGATGGTCTATAGTCAGGAACGTGGAGAGAGGGAGGCCAAGAGGCCTCGTGGACCAGGTGATTTCAGCGGTGTTCTATCAGGGGGTCAGTTTTATCACGGCAGGGGTCGTCCTTACAGACACGCACAAATGGGTCGTCCAGTTCATCGTGGTGCATCATCCAGCCATGGTTCATACATTTCTCATCAGGGTCAGCCATCTCTCTCGGTGCCCTTCCAGCCCAGAGTTCGTCCCGTGCCCTTTCAGTTCAGGGTTCATTTGCACTGGGCGCTTCTAGCAGTTATTCTGGTTCTTGGGGCCCGATTCAGTCCGCACCACCACCAGTACCAGGGAGTTACTTTGAGTGCGGGGAATTTGGGCATATGTGGAGATAGTGTCCTCATTGTTCAGGAGGCCCAGTGCAGTAAAGGAGTCAGACTATGACTTCAGCACCAGTTACTTCACCACCCGCCCAGCCAGCACGGGGTGGGGGTCAGTCAGCTAGGGGTCGCCCAAGAGGGGGAGGCCGATTAGGTGGTGGTCAGGCCCGATTCTATGCCTTTCCTGCCAGGCCAGATGTCTTTGCCTCAGATGTTGTGATCACAGGTATTATCTCAGTGTGCCACAGGGAAACTTCTATATTATTTGACCCTGGTTCTACTTATTCGTATGTATCATCATACTTTACTCATTATCTAAATATGCCCCGTGAGTCCTTAGTTTCACCTATTCGTGTATCTACGCCGGTGAGCGATACTATTATTGTGGACCGTGTACATCAGTCATGTGTGGTAACTATTGAGAGACTGGAGACTAAAGTTGATCTCTTATTGCTTAGTATGGTTGATTTTGATGTAATCCTGAGTATGGATTGGTTGTCTCCATGTCATGCTATTCTGGACTGTCACGCAAAAACTATGACATTGGAAATGCCGGGGTTGCCGAGGGTCGAATGGAGAGGTTCTCTAGATTATGTTCCCAGTAGGGTAATTTCTTATTTGAAAGCCCAACGTATGGTTGGGAAGGGGTGTTTGTCATATTTGGCTTTTGTGAGAGATGTTGATGCAGATACTCCTACTATTGATTCAATACCGGTAGTGAGAGACTTTCCGGATGTATTTCGTGCAGACCTGCCGGGTATGCCGCCCGACAGGGATATTGATTTCGGTATTGACTTGGTGTCGGGTACTCAGCCCATTTCTGTTCCTCTATATCGTATGGCACTAGCTGAGATAAAAGAATTGAAAGAGCAACTTTAGGAGCTTCTTGATAAGGGCTTTATTAGGACTAGTGTGTCGCATTGGGGTGCACCGGTTCTGTTTGTGAAAAAGAAAGATGGTACTATGCGAATGTGTATCGATTACAGGCATTCGAACAAAGTTACAATCAAGAATAAGTATCCTTTGCCGTGTATTGATGATTTATTTGACCAACTTCAGGGAGCAAGGGTATTTTTCAAAATTGATTTGAGATCAGGGTATCACCAGTTGAAATTTCGGGATTCGGATATTCTAATGACGGCATTCAGGACTCGTTATGGTCACTATAAATTTCTTGTGATGTCTTTTGGGCTAACCAATGCCCCAGAAACATTTATGCACTTGATGAATAGCGTATTCCAACCGTATCTTGACTCATTCATCATGGTATTTATTGATGATATCCTGGTGTACTCATATAGCCAGGAGGAATATGCACAATATTTGAGTATTGTACTACAGAGGCTGAGGGAAGAGAAACTTTATGCCAAATTCTCTAAGTGTGAGTTCTGGCTTAGTTCGGTGGCATTCTTGGGACACATAGTGTCTAATGAAGGGGTTAAGGTGGATTCAAAGAAAATAGAGGCAGTTCAGAGTTGGCACAGACCATCTTCATTTACTGAGATTCGGAGTTTTCTTGTCTTGGCTGGTTATTATCATCTCTGCATGGAGGGTTTCTCGTCTATTGCATCGCCTATGACTAAATTGACCCAGAAAGGTGCTCCGTTCGGGTGGTCAGATGAATGTGAAGAGAGCTTTCAAAAGCTCAAGACAGTTTTGACTACAGCTCCAGTATTGGTGTTGCCTACAGGTTCAGGGTCTTATACTGTGTATTGTGATGCGTCCCGTATTGGTCTCGGTGTAGTGTTTATGTAAGACGGTAGGGTGATTTCCTATGCATCCAGACAGTTAAAGGTACATGAGAAGAATTATCCAGTCCACGACCTTGAGTTAGCAGCTATTGTTCATGCCTTAACAATTTGGCGGCATTACTTGTACGGTGTCCATTGTGAGGTTTATACTGATCACTGGAGTCTACAACATCTGTTTAAATAGAAGGATCTTAATTTGCAGCAACGAAGGTGGTTAGAGTTGCTTAAGGATTATGACAGCACCATTCTCTATCATCCCGGAAAGGCCAATGTGGTGGCCGATGCCTTGAGTCGTAAGGCGCAGAGTTTGGGCAGTTTAGCATACTTACCGGTAGCAGAGAGGCCTTTAGCCTTGGATGTTTCGGCCTTGGCCAACCAGTTTGATAGAATGGATGTTTCTGAGCCGAATCGAGTTCTGGCTTGTGTGGTTTCTTGGTCTTCTTTATATGATCGCATCAGAGAGTGCCAGTATGATGATCCCCAACTTCTTGTCCTTAAAGACACGGTTCAGCACGGTGATGCCAAGGAAGTCACTATTGGGGATGATGGTGTATTACGGATGCAGGGCAGGCTATGTGTGCCTAATTTAGATGGTTTGCGTGAGTTGATTCTCCAGGAAGCTCACAGTTCGCGGTACTCCATTCATCCAGGTGTCGCGAAGATGTATCAGAATTTAAGGCAGCATTATTGGTAGAGGTGAATGAAAAAGATATAGTTGGGTTTGTAGCTCGGTGTTTAAATTGTCAATAGGTGAAATACGAGCATAAGAGACCGGGAGGATTGCTTCAGAAACTTGAAATTCCGGAGTGGAAATGGGAGCGTATTACCATAGATTTCGCAGTTGGACTTCCACAGACTTTGAGGAAGTTTGATGCTGTTTGGGTGATTGTGGATCGATTGACTAATTTCGTGCATTTTATTCCAGTTGGTACTACTTATTCTTCGGAACTGTTGGCTGAAGTTTATATCCGCGAGATTGTTCGCCTACACGGTGTGCCAGTGTCCATCATTTCAGATCGAGTCATGCAGTTTACATCACAGTTTTGGAGAGCAGTGCAACGAGAATTAGGTACACAGGTTCAGCTAAGTACAACATTTCACCCTCAGACGGACAGACAGTCTGAGCGCACTATTCAAATATTGGAGGATATGCTACGCACTTGTGCTATTGATTTTGGAGGTTCTTGGGATAAATTTCTGCCACTGGCAGAGTTTGCTTACAATAACATCTACCAATCGAGCATTCAGATGGCTCCGTATGAGGCTTTATATGGGAGATGGTGTCGGTCTCCTGTGGGTTAGTTTGAGCTGGGTGAGGCTAGGCTATTGGGTACTGATTTGGTTCAGGATGCTTTGGAGAAGGTTAGATTGATTCAGGGGTGGCTTCACACAACGCAGTCTAGACAGAAGAGTTATGCCGGCCGGAAGGTCTGTGATGTTGCTTACATGGTTGAGGAAAAGGTTCTGCTCAAGATCTCACCCATGAAGGGTATGTTGAGGTTCGGGAAGAAGGGCAAGTTGAGCCCTCGGTATATTGGACCTTTTGAGATACTTAAGAAAATTGGAGAAGTGGCTTATGAACTTTCCTTGCCACTTAGTCTATCAGGCGTTCATCTAGTATTCCATGTATCCATGCTCCGAAAGTATGTCGGGGATCCATCTGATATTCTGGATTTTAGTACAGTGCAGTTGGACGGTAATTTGACTTATGATGTCGAGCCGGTGGCTATTTTAGACCGGCAGGTTCGAAAGCTGAGGTCAAAGCACATAGCATCAGTGTAAGTACTGTGTAGAGGCTAGCCAATCGAAGAAGCTACTTGGGAGATTGATAAGGAGATGCGGAGCAAATATCCACACCTATTTGAGACTCCATGTATGATTCTAAACTCGTTTGAGGACGAACGTTTGTTTAAGAGAGGGAGAATGTAATGACATGGCCGGTTGTTTTGAGTATTATAACTCGATTCCCCTATTTACTGCTCAATTTATGCTTTATAGTTGTTTTATGATTTACTGAGTTAGTTGGTTCGGGTCCGGAAGGATTTCAGAGTGAAATGAGACACTTAGTCTCTTAATTGAAAACTTAAGTTGGAAAAGTTGAATGGATATTGAATTATGTGTAAACGACCTCAGAATTTAATTCTGATGATTCCAATAGTTCCGTATGGTTATTTTGGACTTAGGAACGTATCCGAAAAATTATTTGGAGGTCCGTAGTGAAATAAAACTTGAAATGGCGAAAGTCAAATTTTTGGGAAGTTTGACCGAGGGGTTGACTTTTTGATATCGGGGTCGAAATCCGATTCTGAAAATTGGAATACCTCCGTTATGTCATTTATGACTTGTGTGCAAAATGTGAGTTCAATCGGACGTGATTTGATAGGTTTCGGCATTGTTTGTAGGAATTTGAAATTTCAAACTTCATTAGGACTGAATTGGGGTATGATTCGTGGTTTTAGTGTTGTTGGATGTGATTTGAGGTTTCGACTAAGTTCGTATCATGTTTTAAGACTTGTTGGTATATTTGGTTGAGGTCTCGGGGGCCTCGGGTGAATTTCGAACGGCTAACGGATCGAAATTTGGACTAGGTAAACTGCTGAAAATCCTAGTTTTCTGTCACTGGTTTCCTTCTATGCGATCGCATGAGAATGTCTGCGATCGCATAGGCTTGTTTGGGCAGAGGTGAGATTTTTTATATGCGATCGCGTGAAGGCACCCGCGATCGCGTAGGCTTGTTTAGGCAGTGTTGATTTTGTTCTTCGCGATCGCGTGAGGTCAACCGCGATCGTGTAGGTTGGGCCGGTCTGTGCTACGCGAACGTGTGTGAAATGCCGCGTTCTCATAGGGGAACTTGAGAGGAAGCTGGGCCACGCGTTTGCTCTATGCGATCGCGTGAAGAGGTCAGCGATCGCATAGAGCTAGGATATTGTGCATCGCGATCGTGTGAAGGACACCGCGATCGCGTAGGGTCTTTTCTCGACAGTGGAAAATTGCACTTCGCGATCGCGTATGTTTGTCCGCGATCGCGTAGAGCAAATGATTGGGCAGAGAGTTTAAGTCATTTTTACCGATTTAGAGCCCGGATAAAGGCAATTTTTGGGAGATTTTCAGAGAAAACAACGAGGTAAGTGTTCTTAACTCAATATTGGTTAAATTACCCGAATCCATGGTTGTTTTTAAAATTTTAGGGGTGAATTAAGTTGGAAAATTTAGAAAAAATCTCTTGGTTTAATTTGAAGATTTGAGGGTCGAGTTGAGGTCGGATTTTGGTAAAATTGGTATGATTAGACTCGTGGTTGAATGGGCTTTCGAATTTTGTAACTTTTGTCGGTTCCAAGACGTGGGCCCCAATAAATTTCTTATGGAAATAGTAATTTGTTCCAGTTTTTTTTGGAAAATTAGTAATTTCTTATGGAATTAATTCCAATAAATTTTATTGACTGCATCGATTTATTTGTGGCTAGATTTGAGGCGTTTGGAGGCCAATTCATGAGAGAAAGACATTGCAGAATAAAGAATTACACCGCTTGAAGTAAGTAACAGTTTTAAATTTGGTCCTGAGGGTATGAAACCCCAGATTATGTGTTATGTGATTGGGTTCGAGGTGACGCACATGCTAGGTTACGGGCGTGTGGGCGTGCACCGTAGGAATTGTGACTTGGTCAAATTCCATGGAACTATGTAGTGGAATTATTTGTTGATATTCGTACCTTCTCTATGTGTTAGGAAAAATTGAGCTGAGACTCGTATTAAAAATCATGCTTAGACATGTTATTATTATTGATACCTACTAGGGTCATTTCTGCGATTGAGTTATATGTTCAAATTGTAATTTCACACTTAGTCATGTTCATTCATTTCATATCATATCTCAGTCTCTGTTGCTATTTATTGATGCATCATATTATCATTTTTGGGCTGATTTTCATGATATCTTGAGCCCGAGAGACTGGAGAGGTTGATGACTGAGTGAGGTACCTACTGAGTGCCAGTGCCGAGTGTGATTACCGAGTGATGAGTGACTATGAGGAATGAGTGACTGTGAGGAAAGAGTGACTGTGAGGAAGGAGTGACTGTGAGGAAGGAGTGACTGTGAGGTTGGAGTAAATGGGGGACAGAGTGACTGTTACTTTGAGAGGATGCATTGATTTCATTATTTGCTTCATTTCATCTTTCATATATCACTATTTTGGAAATTTTGAAAAAATATTATTTTATGTTTCAGTCAAATTTGATATGAAATTTCTGTGAAATTTTAAATGTTGAATTTGAGAGGATGCCTACCCTTTTATGTTGGAAAGTGCTGTATTTGGACTTAGCTGAGAAGCTCGTCACTACTTTCAGTTCCTTATTTATTATTGTTACTTACTGAGTTGGTTGTACTCATACTACATCATGCACTTCGTGTGCAGATCTAGGTGATCCCGGACACAGTGGGTGTTGATTCTTTCACACAATCGATTTTTCGGAGATTCAGAGGTAGCTGCTATGTTTTGCGGACCTTGTCTCTCTTTCCCTATCCTTTTGTTTATTGTATTTGGTCTCAAATTATTTTAGATCGGGTTTCCCAAACTTGTAATGTATAGATGCTCATGTACTCAGTGACTCCGGGTTTTGAGAGTGTATTTATATTAGTATGTGTGGGGTTTCTCTTAAATTTAATTATTATGTTTTCCGCATTTAAAAGAAATTATGGTTTATTGAGGTTGTCGACTTGCCTAGTATTAAGATAGATGCCATCACGACATGTGTGATTTTGGGTCGTGACAATTGAGTATTCGATCCTTAAGATCATTTCATGTATTCAGTTAGAGTTCGTGACTCAGTATTACTAGTCTTGGGAGGTTGTTTGTAATTATTTCCGCTGTTGGTTTCGATTATCTATTTAAAAAAATTGGCTTTAATTGTAATTATAATCGGCTTACTTAGTCTTAGAGACTAAGTGCCATCACGAGGCCTGTGGTGGGATTTTGAGTCGTGACAAGTTGGTATCAGAGCTCTAGGTTCATAGGTTCTATGAGTCACGAACGAGTCTAGTAGAGTCTTGCGGATCGGTACGGAGTCGTTTGTACTTATCTTCGAAAGGATACAGAACTGTTAGGAAATTTCCACTTCTTTCATTCATGTCGTGCGGATTTGTTGATTGTGGAATTTGATCCTTTGTATCTCTATTCTCTCACAGATGGTGAGGACACGTGCTACCGGGTTAGTTGAGAAGGCATCCGCACATACTGCTAGGGCTGCAAAGAGGTCGGGGCCGAGGTAGAGGCCGAGGAAGGGCACGTGCTGCGACTAGAGCACCTGTCAGAGCAGCCGTTGAGGAGCCGCCAGTAGCTCTAGTTGGGGGACAGGTACCAGAAGCACCTGTTGTTACCCCCGGACTTCAGAAGACTTTAGCACAGTTCTTGAATATGTTTGGTACATTAACTGAGGCGGGATTGATCTCTGTTGCACCAAATATTTCACAGATTGGGGGAGTAACTCAGACTCCTGTCGCTCGTACTCTAGAGCAGCGAGTTCATATTGGTCAGGTTCCGCGTGTAGTACCGGTACAACCTATTATTCCGGTTCAATCTGAGATCAGGCCAGAGGCATTAAAAGATGAACAAAAGAGACTTGAGAGGTTTAAGAGGTATACTCCATCTACTTTCAGTGTCACGACTACAGAGGACGCCCAAGGATTTCTAGAAAAATGTCACCGTATTCTCCGCACCATGGGTATTGTGGAAGTGAGCAGAGTTGCCTTTACTATATTTCAGCTGTCAGACGTAGTGTATCAGTGGTGGCAAATCTATGAAGAAGGTAGACCAGCCGATGCAACACCACCAACTTGGGCTCAATTTTCGGAAATGTTTTTGATAGAGTTTGTTCCCTAGACTCTCCAAGATACGTGGCGCACAGAGTTTGAATGGTTGCGTTAGGGCACTATGACAGTGTCAGAATATGCTATCAGGTTCAGTGATTTAGCATGTCATGCACCTATCTTGGTTCCTAAAGTCAGAGAGCGGGTCCGCAGATTCATTGAGGGGCTCGATTATGATCTTAAAATATGCATGGCTTGAGAGTTGCAAACTGATATTCCATTTCAGCAAGTAGTGGAGATTGCGAGGAGGATTGAGGGTGTTCTAGGTGAGGAAAGGGAGTCTAAGGAGGCCAAAAGGTCTAGAAGCTCTAGAGGGTTCAGTGGATTTTACTCTTCAGCTATGACTCATTATGGCGGAGGCTCGAGCAGTCGGCCAGCTCAGTCCGCACATCAGATTACTCAGGGCGCTCCCGTAAGTTCTTATAGTACACCACCGATACTAAATTCTCACAATGGTTATTCCAGTTATCTGGCACAAACTCAGTACGAGCAACCGCGACCTCAGAGGTGTTGTTATGAGTGTGGTGATACTAGGCACATCATGAGAGATTGTCCCAGACTTGGGAGGGGTGGATTTTATCAGAACACTCAGGCTATGGGCCCCAGTGCAGCAACTACCCCACATGCATAACTAGTTAGGAGTGGAGGATAGGCGGGTAGAGGGCGCCCTAGAGGGGGAGGTCCAGCCCGTTGATATATTTGCTATGGTGTGGCTGAGGCCACTACACCAGATGGTGTCATTACAGGTACGATCCCGATTTGTTATAAAAGAATATTTTTCCTTAATTTGATTCGGTCCTGAATATTGAGGCGAGTCCTCCTATTATGCTTCGCTTATGGGTGAGCTTCATAATTTTGTGGCCCACTTATATGTTTATACCTGTTGGGAGATTCGATGATGTTAACCCGTGTCTATCATTTTTATTTTGTACACTATTGAGGACTATAAGTCCAAAAGTGACTTTTTATTACTCTCTATAGTGGGTTTTGATATGATTTCAGAATAATTGATTTCAATTTTATGAATTATATTCCCTATTGGTATGGGGGTTCATTATGTGTTGTGAAAATTGTTTACGAAATTTATTGAAAAGAAGAAAGAAAGGAAATTTAAATTTTCAGTTGGCACAATGTGCAAAATACTTGTGATTCGCAGTTGAGGACGAGATCCTCACATTTTTATATGATGTGAAATATTTAAACTGGGATACAAGCCGCGGTGGATGTTATATAAGGACGAGGTCCTTGTGGTGAAAAATTTATGAGTTTAAATTCTCCCTCTGTGAAATTAAATTTGTACTATAGTATTAATAGGGAGTCATGCCTGTTAGGCTTATTTAATAATTCTTTTATATGTTTTCTGTGCATATTTAGCCATATTCGTGTTGTAAATATTGAGTTTTAGCCTATAAGGTAAGTGCCCATGTGGCGTTAAATGCGACTCGTTAATTCGGATAAATAATTATGAGGTCTTCATGCCTCGTGTGTTGCTGTCAGTGTTGCGAAAGAAATTTGATGTGAGATTTTGGTTAATATGAGATTAATTGAGGATGCTGAAATTAATTATAAACAGCTATTATGACCAGAGATGTGGTTATGGACATTCGTATGATGTGTGCATAGGCACGAGTTGCTACAACCGGTTGAGACTAATACCGTGTGTTGATGTGAAAAATCAGGCATTTGAAATTGATTGGAGTTTAAGGAATTGGCTTTAAAGCTTATAAGTGTGGATAAAAGAAATAACCTCCACTGAGATAGTGTTGTCGGACCCCTGTTAAATTTACGGTGACGTAGAATCACCCGCGAGTATGTGTGTAAGAATACACTCAGTAATTTAATATCGTCAGAATAATTCTTGGCACGTTCGAGGATGAACGTATGTTTAAGAGGGGGAGAGTGTAACGACCTGACTTGTCGTTTTAAGAATTTACGCCCCGTTCAGCGACTTAATATCCTGAGCAACTTTGTAATACATATTATGACTTGCATGTACGATCGAGTTTGGTTTTTGGAAGGTTCAGAATTAAATTGGAAGAACAAACCTTATTTCTAAGGCTTAAATGAAAAGAGTTGACGGGAGTTGGACTTTTGAGTAAACGACCTAGGAATAGAGTTTTGATAATTTCAATAGCTTCGTATGATGATTTTGGACTTAGGAGTATGTCCGAAAAATTATTTGGAAGCCCATAGTTAAATTAGGCTTGAAATGGCGAAAATAGGAAGTTTAAGTTGGAAGTTTGACCGGGGAATTGACTTTTTGATATCGAGGTTGGAATCCAGTTCTGAAAATTTTCATAGGTCCGTTATGTCATTTATGACTTGTGTGCAAATTTTGAGGCCAATAGGACTTGATTTGATAGGTTTCAGCGTTGAATGTAGAAGTTAAAATTTCTTAGTTTCATTAAACTTGAATTGGGGTATGATTCGTGGTTTTAGCGTTGTTTGATGTGATTTGACGTTTCGACGAAGTCCGTAATAGGTTTTGAGACTTGTTGGTATGTTCGGACGGGGTCCCGAGTGGCTCGGGTGAGTTTCGAGGTGATTTCGGACCATTTCTAGGCCATTTATAGCTGCTGGTTTTTGGCTACAGCAGTGTTCTATGCGATCGCGTGGAATTGGCCGCGATCACGAAGCACAAAATGGGGGAAAATGGCCAGTGAATCGCGATCGCGGAAGGCTTTTCGCGATCGCGTAGAGAAATTTTCTGTTGCACTGACCCAACTTTGGAAGCTTATATCTTGCAATTTATAAGAAATCTGGAGATGATCCAAAAATTGTAGTTGTAGCCCTTTGTGTCTAGTATTTAGAAAATCAAACCAATTGTTATTTGGAGTTGTGTACCAAAAGTTATGGTTGATATACTACAGGCTATCCGGGAAGAAGTTGGAAATCGCGAAGAAGAAATTTGTGCTGCACAAGGCTGATTTTGGAAGCTTATATCTCGTAATCTATAAGGAATTGGGAGATGACCAAAACAGGAAAGTTGTAGCTCTTAGTATCTAGTTTTCATAAAGTTAAACCATTTGTTATTTGGAGTTTTGTACCAAAAGTTATGGTTGATTCACTACAGGCTATCCGGAAAGCATTTAGAAATCGCGAAGAAGATATTTGTGCTGCACAGGGCTGAACTTCGATGCTTATATCTCAAAATCTATAAGGAATTGGGAGATGACCAAAACATGAAAGTTGTATCTCTTGGTGTCTAGTTTTGAGAAAATTAAATTATTCATTATTTGGAGTTTTGTACAAAACGTTATGATTATTATACTAGAGACTATCCGGAGGAAGTTAGACAAGGCTGTTGTGGAATTTGTTCTTCACGATCACGGGAGAATGGCCGTGATCGCATAGAGTAAAAAAGGGCTGGAAAAATTTTGTGCTTCGCTATCGCATAGAGGAAATGGCTGGGCAGTAGATTTAAGTTCTGAAAATAGGACTTCCATCTTTGACGATTTGGAGCTCGGGGAGAGGCGATTTTCGGGAGATTTTCAAGGGAAACATCGGGATAAGAGTTCTTAACTCAATTTGGACTAAATTACACGAATATATTGTTGTTTTTATCATTAAATTAGTATTTTGGGTTGAAAATGGTAGAAATTTTATAGACTTTAAATTGAGGATTTGGAGGTCGATTCTTTATAGGAATTTGATAAAATTGGTATGGTTAAACTCGTATTGAAATGGGTGTTCGAATTTCGTAAAACTTCCGTCGGATTTCCGAGAGGCGAGCCCCACATTGACTTTTGGTTGATTTTTAATGTAAAAATTTTAAGTCGACATTATATTATCCGGAATTGTTTCCGATGAATTTTAATGAAGTTATACAATTAATTTGAATAGATTTGATCTGTCCAGAGGATTTATTCAAGCAAGACGACTATTTTAGAATATCGGCATAACTTCAAAAAGGTAAGTATCTTGCCTAACCTTGAGTCGGGGAATTACCCCTTAGGCATTGAGTCTTATGTGGAAATTGTGTAGTTGAAAATCATGTACGCGAGGTGACGAGTACGTACTTGGTTTATATGTGCAAGTTATATCGGTTAAAATTGTAGACATCCTTACGTATTAAATTAGAAATTGTTGGCACTTATTAAATCCTTTATGTGTCATGCCTCGTTCCTTGTTTGTTGAAATTGTATCTTATATGATAATTTGATGTTATTGTCACTTGGATTTTTATATGAATTCCGTGTGCTTGTTGATTTGATATTTTCTTGGAATTAAATTCATTATAGAAATCCTTATCTGTAAATAATTATTAAATAAGTTTAAAATAAGGCAATAATTTATATTTATTAAAATCTGGATTAAAAGAAGGCTTCCTATGCTGAGTTACTTTTCCATCTTTGTTGATTGTTTTAAGATTTTATATACGTTGTGTGGAGCCTTGGCCTATTTTTGAGAAATTTATTGATTTTACTATATCATTGGAATAGGTTGTGGTCATTGGGAAATTTGTGATAGGAATTGATTGTGTTGTATTGTAGTGATAATATTCCGTGTAAATTGTTGTGTAATTTGAGTTATTATTATGAGGATATAAGGGTGGCATTTCACTGTTGATATTATGTGGGTATAAGGGTGGCACTTCACTGTGGTTATATGTGTTGGGATATTGTCTGGGCAGAGTGATAAGGGTGGCTATTATACGGAGCGATAAGGATGGCTATAGGAGCGATAAGGGTGGCTATTGATATTATCAGGGCGGAGGGTTAAGGGAGGCTATTATAGGAGTGATAAGGGTGGCTATAGGAGAGATAAGGGTGGCTACTGTCAGGGATGATACGTGATGATGTGGAGTTATTGTGTTGGTAATTTTTATGTGATGATGTGGGGTTATTGCGTTGGTAATTTTCATGTGATGTTGTGATTTTTCTTTTGTTTATTTTTATATCTTGTGCAATTTGTCTTGTTGTTGGTAAATTGATAATAGTCTGATCTATGTTGAAATTGGTAGCATGTGGCTATTGCCCGGCGGATTATGAAATTAAATGTGGGCACGAGGTGCCATTAGTAAATAATGATGATACTGGCACGTGAATTGTCCGTGTAGTTGTGATATGAAATGTGGGCACGAGGTGTCGTGAGTAAATGATGATGATATTGGCACGTGAGTTGTCCGTGCAGTTGTGATAGAGAAATTGGCACGAGGTGCCATGGAAATATGAAAGTGGGCTGAGACCCGTATTTTATGATTTTGAAATGAGGTGTCACATGGTAACTTTTATTCGAATGATATTTATTTGAAAGAATTATATTTGAAAGAGATTTATTTGAAAGAAATATATTTGAAGGATATTTAATTGAAGGAATTATATTTGAAAGAGATTTATTTGAAAGAATTATATTTGAAAGATATTTATTTTAAGGGAGTATATTCGAAATATATTTATTGAAAAGTATTATATCCTGAAGATTATTATTTGAAAACATATAGGCGAAAGATTTATATTTGAAGGACTTGATTAATTGGTTGTACTTCTATTCATTATTTGTTGAGCAATATTTATGGTGTTCTTGTTGCCCTACTGTGTATATTACTGGTTGATTATTATTGCCATCACTGTTATTTATTTCCTATTATTTTTGTATACTATATTGCATAGATTATTAGACTAGTGAGTGTCTTGACTGTACCGCATCACTACTCCACAGAGGTTAGTCTTGATACTTACTAGATACCGACTGTGGTATACTCATACTACACTTCTGTACATTTTTGTGCAGAGCCAGGTATTGGAGATATCGGACTAAGATAGAGTTAGAGTGTGATCGCAAGGATTCAAGGTAGAGCTGCTTGGTCGTCGCAGTCCCTTGGATTCTTTCCATTTTATTGTACTGTTAATTATTAATCAAACAGTATTGAGTATTCGATCCTTAATATCATTTCATGTATTCAGTTAGAGTTCATGACTCGGTATTACCAGTCTTGTGAGGTTGTTTGTAATTATTTCTGTTGTTGGTTTCGATTATCTATTTTAAAAAATTTGACTTGAATTGTAATTATAATCGGCTTACTTAGTCTTAGAGACTAAGTTCCATCACGACGCCTGTGGTGGGATTTTGGGTCGTGACAGTGGCCTAGCTTTAGCCTCCTTAAGTCTACGCGAACACGACCTTGGCCACGCGTTCGCGAAGCACCACTTCACACCACTACGCGTTCGCATCCTTATGCCCGCGAATGCGAAGAACAAAAATTCCTCTGCCCAGCTAAGCCTACGCGATCGCGGCCCCTCTCTTGCAATCGCGTATAAGGAAACCAGATGCACCAGATCACAGAACTTCAGCCATTTCTCTAAGTCAAAAACGCATTCAATAATGATCCGAAATACACCCAAGGCCCCCGGGACCTCAACCAAAGATACCAATAAGTCCTAAAATACCATACAAACTTAGTCGAGCCCTCAAATCACATCAAACAATTCACTCCAAAACCACAACAACAACCTCCCGGCAAGTCACATAAGTAGAAAAAGATACGGGGAAAGCAGTAAACAAGGGATCGGGGCTCTCAAAACGATCGGCCAGGTCGTTACAGTTATAATGACAAAAACCATACATATATAAAATATCATGTAACTTAAATCTTCATACATAAAGTCAAAAACCAAAATATTTAGGCAGTGGAAGAATACCAAGAAATAAAGCATAATTTTAAAAAATAATTGACTTTAATAATTAAATATTTAAAATTAAAATTTTAATAAGAAATCAAAGAAGAAGAAAAACTTAATTTCTAGGTATATAATACAAAAATACCAATTATTTAAAAAAATGGTAGATTTATGACTAATAAAGAAAAAACTAACTTATATTTTGGACGATTCAAATGAAGATGTACAATAGAAAAAAATTCAAGAAAATACTTTAGGAGTAAGAAAAATATATATCTATTTTTATATTATATTAAAAAAAGAGAATTAACAAAAAATTTAAGTCAAACAACAAACTAATAAAATGTCAGAATATCAAATGAAATAATACTAAATATGGTAGGTTATGTAATAAAGAAAAGCGATGAAATTAAAAGTTATTCGATGATCATATGAGTCTTTTTCTAATTTCATAAGATTTTCTTATTGGCATGTTTCACTGGATAAAAAAAAGAAAAATTAAAATTTAACTCAAACAATATGATATAATGTGGTCAAATAAATTAGATCACATAACGTAATTTATATTCTCCGCGTACCACACCAGTACTATACTAGTTAGTCTATATTATTATAAACGTATGAATAAAATAATGGATTACAAAAATAACCTTTTAATATTAAGCATAATAACTCACAATAAAAGGACATAATCAGAATTTTTGACATTAGCTTTGTCATCCTATTAGTTTTTGTAACGACCCAACCGGTCGTTTTTGCTTTCTAGAACACCTGTTCCTCTAAATAAGACTTCCCGTACATGTTTTACTGTTTTATGACTTGCGGAAATGGTTAGTTCGGGATTTGGAAGGGTTTGGATTGAAATCGGAACACTTAGTTCCTTAAGGTTGGCTTAAAAGGCCAAGTTTGACATCGGTCAACATTTTGAGTAAACGACCCCAGAGTCGGTATTTCACTATTCCAATAGGTTCGGATGATGATTTCGGACTTGGGCGTATGTTCGGATCGGGTTTTGGATGACTCGGGAGCATTTCGGCGCCTAATAGTGAAAGTTGGTTCTTGAAGGTTTTAAAAGTTCTTTAAATTTGGTTTAGAGCGGGTTTTGGTGATATCGAGTCGAAATGGAATTCTGAGACCGGGAATAGTTCTGTAATGTCATTTAAGACTTGCACGTAAAATTTCGTGTCATTCCGAGTAGTTTAAGTACGTTTCGGCGCATTGGAAGTGAGTTGAAGAACTTGAAGTTCTTAATCTTGATTCAATTGGTTTTGGGGTGCGATTCTTAGTTTTATTGTTGTTTCAGGCGTTCCAAGAGTTAGAGCGAGTACGTTTTATGATTCTAAACTTGTTGGTATGTTCAGGCGGGACCCCGGGGGCCCCGAGTGTCAATCGGACGAGGCTCGGACCAAGATGAGAATTTGGAGCAGCAGTTGATGCACCAGATCTGTAAAAACTGCACCTGCGCTTGGTCAGCCACAGGTGCGAGCTCGCAGGTGCGGGCCAAGCCTCGCAGAAGCGGCCAGTGGAGGGCAGCCCAAGTTCCGTAGATGCGGCCCATCCTCCACAGAAGCGGGACTGCAGAAGCGGGTACCCATCCGCAGAAGCGATCCCAGCCGGCCCAGTGAATTCCGCAGAAGCGGACCCTTGTTCGCAGAAGCGAGGGCGCAGGTGCGACCCTATGACTGCAGGTTCGGAAACCGCTAGAGGTAGTGAGCCTCATTTATTATGGGTTAGGACCATTTTTATCATATTTTCTTCCACTCTTGGGCGATTTGAGAGCTTCTTAGGAGGGGATTTCGACCTAGCTTTATGAGGTAAGTAATTTCTTCTAAATATGAGTTTAGTACATATATTATGGGTAGATTTCCACATGAAAATTGGTAGAAATCATGGGTTGAGATGAAAACCCTAGGGTTTAATAAAAATGAGATTTTACCACGAAAATGATTATGAAACTTAGTGGAAATCATATATTATGTTCCTAAGGTTATGGGTAACAACTTTCTTCAAAAATTTCCGGAATCCGGGCATGTGGGCCCGGGGGATGAATTTTAGGAAACTTGAAATTTTGGTTGGGTAATCATTTTAATAGTGGAGATATGAACTTTTGAGCAATAGATTGATCGATTTATATTATGTTTGGCTAGTTCTGAGTCGTTTGGCATCAAATTTGGAGGTTTGAGCGCATTCTTGAATTGGGAAGTAAGCTTTGAGACGAGGTAAGTCTCATTTCTAACCTTGTAATAGGGAACTTACCCCATAGGTGAACTTAATTAATATGTGTTGTGATTTGTAGGGGATACTTAAGCACGAAGTGACGAGAGTCCGTACGTAGCTACTATTCCTGTTTATGTCCGGGTAGTTTTAGGTTTACACTATGCTTGTGGACACCGTTATTTGATCATAATTGTTAACTGTATCAAATGGAACTGAGTTGAGGATTTTTAAGGATTTAAAAGCTCCAAGTAGAATTGTCTTCATTTTGAAAAGAATCTAGGAAGAGTTATGATTTATGGATAAATTTATATTTGACCGCGTCGCATGTATGATTCGCGAGCGGGGTAATAGATGCATCTATGGTTTGCGCCGTTCGACCCTCGATAGTGCACAATTTACATTTATGATGGATCAGGCCGAACGTCCTCGGTGGTATTCATGTGTGATAATAAAACTGGAAGTTCCTTTCATAATCGGTATAAATTCATTGTTTGTGTGATCATATGTTTTAAAGGAAGGAAGTGATTCAAGCTCTTAAATATTTCTGAAGACTTGCTCAGTTATTTCTTGTTCTGAGTCTTATTGTTGTATATCATGCTTAATTAGAATTTCATATTATCGTGTTATTGGCCGTAGTAAGTGTCGGAGTCGACCCCTCATCACTACTTCTTCGAGGTTAGGCTAGATACTTACTGGGTACATATTACTTATGTACTCACGCTATACTTTTGTACTTAATTGTACAGGATCTGAGGCATGTGCATTTGGTTACCAGTCTAGTGCGCAGATTTGATCCCCATCTCGAGACTTCACGGTGAGCTGTCTTCCGAGCCGTTCTGCAGCAGCCGGAGTCTCCCTTATGTTTTATTTTGTTTCTGTCTATTTCATTTCAGTTAGTAGGCTAGTGTTCTTTTGTATATTCTACTAGATTGCCCACATACTTGTGACACCAGGTCTTGGCACACATACTAGTAGACTTATGATTTTGGTTTTGTTTACATGATTACGATTTGTACTCGTTTGCTTCCATTTAATTATGTCATATTGGCAAATTTCTAAATCTCTTTAACAAATGAGGAAATTTTATCCACTTAGTCTTTTATTTAAACGGAAAACCATTAGTTTGATCAGTGTTGGCTTGCCTAACAATGGTATTGGGCGCCATCACGGACTAAGATGGAATTGGGTCATGACAGTTTTAGGACATAATACTATACGTTAGGAATCCTACATGATTACCTTTAGGAATCCTGTTAGTATAATTATTTTCGGGTATAGATATATAATACTACATGTTTGCATGTAAACATAATATCTTTAGGAACATGTTAGATTTTCTATTAGTATAATTACTTTCGGGATATGGACATATTTTTAGCCATGTAATCCTATTACTTTTAGGATATACTTCTTAAAGAATTCATATTACTAATTTAATTTAAAAATATATTATATTCTCCAAATCCATTTAGAAATACGAGAGCCTATATTATTATAAAAGCATGAATATAATATTGATAGACCAAAATCGCACTAAAATGTTAAACAGAAGAACTCATTGGGAAAGGACATCGCTGTAATAACTTACTTTTTTGGACTAATAACTTCTATGTTAATTTTTAATATTTAAGATTTTAAGATTAATACAATCTTGCCTATTGAATTCTTACTAAAAATATGTAGGAAGGTTTAATAAAATCAATTTCATAAGAATCCTCCATATTGTTAATACATTACCACTCTATAATATTCATTATCAAAAAAATAAAATAAAAGTAATGCTAAACAGACTGCATAAAGAGTTGAAATAGAGAAATAATTCCCACGATAATAATTATATTATATTTGAACAGCTTTCCTACTCAAATAATATTTTTATTATTATTAAGTTTTCGTGAAATATAGAAAAATATACCCAATTATTAAAGAACAGCTAAGAAAATTTTTAAGAATATAAATGTGTGAGAAAAGAAAGAAAAAGGTTGGTAAGAGCCAATACCACTAATGATTTTGCAAACATAAAGATCTAAAAGTGAAATGTCAGATCGATCTTTTTACTCTTTGAAAATAAAATTTATGGTGGATAAAATTATAATTACGGTTAAATATTCAAATATGAAATAGAAAATAAATTATATTTTATGTTAAAACCAAATAATCAAATCTTTCAATTAATTATTTAGCAATAGAATCCAATTAAATTATTTTTTAAATTCATCATATGAGTAAAATTACTTTTCAAGTTAAAATAAATCTAATGATACATAAGTTTATTCCATGAAAAGAGTGTTAGAGATTAAAAAAATAGATCACAAAGTAAAAAGAATTAGTATAATATTAAGAAGGCCATACACGTATTTGAGTAAGCACAATCAAAGCTAAATCTTGAACAAGAATAAGCTTTCAAAACTATATTATAAAAAGTCGATTCCGATATAGCGGGATTATCCTTTGTTGATACCTCCGGCGGAATCGAAATAATATTCATATGTCATGCATTACTTGAAAATGTCAGATCAAGAGGCATGATATTGTTAGCAATAAGAACAAATAGTGTACCAACAACGATTTTATTATGAGGTCGTACAACTCACTTTAGATTTGATATACCTCTTCAAATAACTGAAATAACCATCGCAAATATATCAAAGCAGAGCAATAGTGCGAAATTTATAAAGAAAGAAAAAGTGATAATATGGGATAAAGTGCTTTTAGCTAAGTATCAAACGATCGAAACAATCGCCTAGAGTTTTAGATATATATTGGACATATGAACCATTGGTGGAAAAATAATAGTTTGGGAGGTGATTTGTGTCATGTACGATCAGTAGTTCCAAAATTAACTAAAGCAGAAACTATAAAAGTTAGCTTGCCAAAATTATACTTATGACCTCAAATGAAAAATATGCAAATGACAAGAAATATAAAAGTAAGAAAAAATCCAACATTCAATGACTTCTTGATTCGTATCGGAAACGAAGAAGAGCATCCAATAAACGATTGTCACGATCCAAAATCCATAATAGGTCGTGATGGCGCCTAACACCGCTGTCAGGCAAGCTAACCATAATTAATTAACTTAATTACTCCTTTTAATATTTGAAATCATGATTTCCTTCTATTTAATAATAAAAGGACTTTACGGAGTAAATAAAAATATTTTCACAATTTCAGTACCAAATAACCCATAATCGCCTCAAAAGCCAGTATCACAAGTGCATGAGCATCAACTAGGAAATAAAATAAAAATACAACATCTGTCTGGAATACAAATTATACAGGAAAAATATAAATAACTTTGATGGAGACTCTGCAGGTTGCAGATCGTAACATGAAATGTAGCTCACTGTAATTCCCCGCAACATCCGCGCCTCTGCGCCCAAAAGACCACAGGGTATATATGCACCTACACAAAATATGCAGCAAGTGTAGTATGAGTATGTAAATCAATGTGTACCCAGTAAGTATCTAGCCTAACCCTGGATCGACATCGACACTTACTAGAGGTCCAGTTAAATAAATAATACGATAATTCATACAATTGTAAAGTACATGGCAATAGGGAGAAATCTGAAGTTTCATAATGTTCCAGTTATTTCCTTTTTATCATAACTTTATCGATCGTGTATCCTACCTCAATATCTCAGAATAAATGCCAAGTGTCAATACCAGTTAGATAAGAAATACTATAAAATACCGGGCGTCAGTGAAAAGTTTATCTCGTGAATATTCGGACTACTAGTGATATAACGCATGATTTTGCTAAGGTCGTTCGGCCTGATCCGGAGTAGTGTGTACACTGCCGAGGGTCGAACGGCACGAACCAGATATGCACCTCTATATACTGTCGAGGCGTTCGGCCTGCTCCACAATAAAGGAAGGAATTTATCCCATTCCGAGAGATACTGCCGAAACGTTCGACCCGCTCCACAAGAAAGGAAAGAAGTTTCCAAATCACAAGATACGCGCTTACAATAAAGTACATGAGCACAATAATAAGTACATCTCTTTACATTTATCGAATACCTTAGCAACAACTCAGGGTATTAGAGCTTGACCTGTTACTTTTATTTCTAAATCAATTTCAGTTATAACTTTAATTAAATAAGACAGCAGAACAAGTTCAAATAATTCAATTATTACAGAATAAGGTCCTAAGTCTACCCGGACATAGACATGCTTTAGCTACGTACGGACTCTCATCACCTCGTACGTACGTAGTGCCCACAACTAGTTCCACATAACAATAAATATCACCTAGGGGTTGGTTCCCCTTCACAGGGTTAGACAGGAGATTTACCTCGCTCCGCACCTGTAGCCAAAACCTCGCAGGTGCGGTTACACCAGAAGGCAACTGCTCCAACACTTCTTCCAAGTCCAAACTCGATTCGTTGATCATCCGGAATCCACCCGAGGCCCTCGGGACCTCAACTAAATATACCAACACATCCCAAAACATATTACGAACTTAGTCGAGGCCTCTAATCATGTCAAACAATATCGAAACTATGAATCACCCTCCAATTCAAACTTAATGAACTTTGAATTCAAACTTCTACAATCAATGCCGAAACCTATCAAATCACGTCCGATTGACCTCAGATTTTGCACATGAGTCATAATTGACATTACGGACCTACTCCCACTTCCGAAATCGAAATTCGACCCCGATATCAAAAAGTCCACTCCCGGTCAAACTTCTCAAAAATTATCCAAATTTCCAATTTTCACCAAATGACCCCGAAACGGCCTACGGACCTCTAAATCCACATTCGAATGCGCTCCCAATACCAGAATCACCATACAGAGCTATTCCCAGACTTGGAATCCCAAACAGACATTAATAACATTGAAATGTACTTCAACCCAAATTTATGAAATTCTTCCAAATCGCCAACCTTCCACAATAGGCGCCGAAACGCTTTTGGGTCATCCAAAACCCGATTCAGATATATGACCAAGTCCAAAATCATCATACGAACCTGTTGAGACCTTCTAATCCTGATTCCGAGGTCGTTTAATCAAAAAGTCAAACCTTAGTTAATTCTTCCAACTTAAAGCTTCTGAAATTAGAATTTTCTTCCCAAACTAACTCTGAACTTCCCGAAATTCAATTCTGACCATACGTGCAAGTCATAATACCTTAAGCAAAACTACTCAAGACCTCAAATCGTCTAACGACGCGCTAGAGCTCAAAACAACTGGTCGGGTCGTTACAACGATGATTTATTTCTTCTAGAACACTTGGTTATCATCCCCAATAGTAATAGTAGTGTATTTAATAAGGAAAATATTTGTGCAAATTACATGATAGAAATTAAAGAGCTATCTTAGCTAGCAGAAATGAATATCTCGATCAACTAAATAAATGTAACGACCCGACCGGTCGTTTTGAGCATTTACGCTCATTTCAATATTTGAAGTCTTGAATAACTTCCTACGAGGTATTATGACTTGTGTGAATTGTCAGTTTTGATTTTAAGGTATTTCAGAGTTAGCTTGGAAGGATGAATTTTCATGTTGGAAGCTTAAGTTGAAATAGTTGACCAGATATTGAATTATGAGTAAACGACCTCGGAATTTAATTTTGATGATTCCAATAGCTCCGTAGAGTAATTTTGGACTTAGGAGCATGTCCGAAAAATTATTTGGAGGTCCGTAGTGGAATTAGGCTTGAAATGCCAAAAATTTAATTTTGGAAAGTTTGACCGGGAAGTTGACTTTTTGATATCGGGCTTAAAATATGATTCTGAAAATTTTAATAGCTTCGTTATTTCATTTATGACTTATGTGCAAAATTTGAGGTCAATCGGACATGATTTGATAGGTTCCGAAGTCATTTGTAGAAACTAGAAATTTCAAAGTTCATTAGGCTTGAATTGGGGTGTAATTCATGGTTTTAGCGTTGTTTTAGGTGATTTGAGGGTTTAACTAAGTTCGTATGATGTTTTAGGACTTGTGGGTATATTTGGTTGAGGTCCCGAGGGGCTCGGGTGAGTTTCGGATGGTTAACGGGTTGGATTTTGGACTTGGAACTCTGCTGGAATTTTTCTGATGCACCATCTAGTTTCCTGCATCGCGTTCGCGAGTGGAGCCTCGCATTCGCAAAGAGGAATTGAGAGGCTGGCAATATTTGCTCTTCGCGTTCGCGAAGAGAAGAACACGTTCGCGAAGGGTGGACTGGGTGTGCATCGCGAACGCGAGAGGTGTTACGCGTTCGCGAAGAAGAGAGGAAGCAGCTGAGGACCCCAGGAAATTGGTCTACGCGTTCGCGTAGGGGGTGTCGTGTTCGCGTAGTGAGGGGAATGAAGCATCGCGTTCGCGATGGGTGGAACGCATTTGCGTAGAAGGCATTGAGGCAGAGGCATTTTATGCTTCGCGAACGCGAGGGTGATGTCGCGTTCGCGAAGGAGGAATTTGGACGGGAACTATTTTGTGCTTCACGAATGCGAGGCACTGACCGCGTTCGCGAAGAAGAAAAGCCTGGGCAGTGAGTTTAATTTCTGAAAATGGGACTTCGTCCCATTTTCAGTTTTTGACGGATTGGAGCTCGAGAAGAGGCAATTTTCGGGAGTTTTTCAAGGAAAACAACGGGGTAAGTGTTCTTAACTCAATATTGGTTAAATTACACGAATCCATGGTTGTTTTTATCATTTAATTGGTGAATTGATTTGGGAAAGTTTGAAAACCTTCTTGGTTTAAATTGAAGATTTGAGGGTCGAGTTGGAGTTGGATTTTGGTAAAATTGGTATGGTTAGACTCGTGGTTGAATGGGCTTACGGATTTTATAACTTTTGTCGAGTTCTGAGATGTGGACCCCACATGCAATTTTTGAGCTAATTTTTAGATTTTTATGGAAAATTATTATTTTCTTATGGAATTAATTCCAATGAATTTTATTGATTGAAACGAATTATTTATAGCCAGATTCGAGGCGTTTGGAGACCAATTCACGAGGAAAGGACATTGCAGAATAAGAATTTCACGGCTTGATGTAAGTAACATTTCTAAACTTGGTTCTGAGAGTATGAATCCCTGAATTTTGTATGATATGAATTGTTTGGAGGTGACACACACGATAGGTGACGAACATGTAGACGTGCACCACCAAAAGTGTGTCTTGAATAAATCCTGTGAAGTAGTAAAATTAAAGAATCATGTTATTATCTGAACATGTGGCACTTGATAGAGGAATTAAGCTGAGGCTAGTAATAAAGATCATGTTTAGGCTACGTGCCGATATTTTTGGACACATGGGGTCATGATGTTGTTGAATTAATTGTTCTAAAATATACATTTCACACTCTGTAATAATTGTCCATTGTGAGGATATTTATGGGATTGAGCTGCGCAATGCAGCAGGCCAGAATGACTTTATACATTATTATTGTTTTGGATCGGGGCTGCCCGCCTGCAACAGGCCTTATTGGCTTTATTATTTTATGGATCGGGGCTGCCCGCCTGCAGCAGGCCTTATTGGCTTTACTATTTTATGGATCGGGGCTGCCCGCCTGCAGCAGGCCTTATTGGCTTTACTATTTTATGGATCGGGGCTGCCCGCCTGCAGTAGGCCTTAAAGGCTTTGTTATTATACGGATCGGGACTGCCCGCCTGCAATAGGCCATATTGGCTTTGTATTACGCTTGGGCTGAAGGTGTCCCTCCGGAGTCTGTACACACCCCCAGTGAGCGTAGATGATCATCAATATTCGGGATGGACTTCCTAGGGCATGGACTTGCCTTACTTACTGCTTATATATATTCCCTCCGTTTCAATTTATGTATATATATATATATATATATATATATATATATATATATATATATTTGGGATGGAATTTTCCCAGGGCATGGACTTGCCTTACTTATTTGTATTGTAATGAGTTATGTGGACATGGATCTTGTCAGTATCATTTATATTTAGGGATAAATTATCCCAGGGCTGGATTGGCCTTATACGGTACTAGGTGACTGATTGTCAGTCGATGTGCATATATATACGGGTTGGAACACCCCTGGCTAGATTGGCCATAAACAGTACCAAGTGACCGAATAATTTATGACCAGTATTTACTTAAGGTCTTTCTACTGAGATGTCATATGCCTCATATCATGCAGTATTGATCTATTTCACTTGTACTGAGTTTACTGTTGAACTTGAAAGCATGCCTATATTTCTATACCATTGTTTTTACTGGACTGTACCTGCGGAGCTCATCATTTCTTTCAACCCAGAGGTTAGTCTTGTTACTTATTGAGTTCGTTGTACTCATACTACACTCTGCACCTCGTGTGCAGATCCAGGTGCTTTCGGACACGGAGATTGTTAGATTTCAGAGTACTATCAGTTGGAGACTATCAAGGTAGCTGTTTGGCGTCCGCTGACCTTGTCTCTCTTTCCTTCAGTTATTGTACTGTTCTATGCTTTCAGACAGTAACTTTTTTTCAGTCAGACATTGTATTCATATTAGATGCTCATGTACTTAGTGACACCGGGTTTTGGTAGTGATATATTTGAAATTTAAGATTTCTTCCGCTGAATTAATTATTTCATTTTCAAATTTAAAAGAAATGGTGGTTTATTAGGATTTTTGGCTTGCCTAGTATTGAGATAGGCGCCATAACGACAATTGAGATTTTGGGTCGTGACAAGTTGGTATCAGAGCTTTAGGTGACATAGGTCTCACGAGTCATGAGCAGGTTTAGTAGAGTCTTGCGGATCTGTACGGAGATGTCTGTACTTATCTTCGAGAGGCTGCCAAACCCTTAGGAATAATTTCACTTTCTTATATTCTATCGTGCGGAATTGATTCAGCTTGAAACATAACTCTTTGAATTCCTTCCACGCATTTGTATGTGCACATGAGCGCTCGGTATCAGTTGTGCATCATGGCTTGTTATTTCATGAATGAGGTTCGAAATATGTATTCTGTGTTTCGGTGATGGGCCAGTCTGGAGGACTTGAGGCCAGGATTAGACTGTAGCTTAGGCACGGTTGTTTCAGTTGTATAAACTTGTACAATTTGACTCATATGTCCAGTGGGAGTGTCCCTATGAGTGGAATTTGTAGCTCGATGAATGGCTGGATGACCATATGATGATTTTATTGTAACTGCGGGATGTATTCAGATGGTTAAGGGATGTAAAAAGGGACTATTGGGTATTTGATTTCTGTCTCGATTTGACACAGAGTCTCGAGTTATGAATGTATTGAAGAATCTTTTACGTGGTGTAATTGTGGAACAAATTGAATTTTTGTTTCTTGTTGATGAGTTCAAACTCATGAAGGTTAAGTGATTACGTAGGAGTTGTAGAAGTAAAAAAGGGTAAAGAAAGATGCCAGTTTGAGGCTAAACATGCGGGTTATCACCTGCGGAATAAACTACAGAGGTGTGATCTTTATAATGTTGTGTGGAGAATCTTCTTTTCTACCAGTAGGGCAGATGTATTGGGATTTGAATTTAAATCTGGTTGAGAAAGTTGACTTGACTGTCACGAGAATAAATGCGAACTTAGCGGATGATTGAGGTAATTATGGTTGGTGTGTCTTGATCTTGAGAAGAATTTTCGTTGAACTGACTGTAGTATTATGGCAGTAATAAAGTATGGGTATTGTGAGTTATGAAGTGTTTTAATCTATGGCTTTGAGCCAAGTGGGGGGTCCTGCTATTGACAATTCAATTCATGGTTATGTGTCTAATTTTTTGTTTTGGTCTGAAGTATACTTGGGAATCGATGATGACTTGCAGAGGTGGAGTTCTAGAATGAGTCGAGTAAGGAAATTTCTAGATATGGGTTATATTGCACTTATGAATATATGAAAATCATTGAATGAGTGAGTTGTTATTTGTGAAGGATGTAGTGCACACGAAGTATGAATTTGATTGGTGGTGTTAAGGCTGGGGTACTTATTTTGGTGTTGTTGTGCTAATGGGGCATGTGTCTTTTGGCCCATTTGGGTGGTGCAATTGATATTTGATTAGAGTGGATGACTCCTGAGGAAGTTCCAATGGATTCAAGATTAATATGTAACAATTGAGAATTTTTGGCGGATTTGTTTATGGCTAAAATATGAGATTTAAGTTGGATGGTGTCGAAACTTGTGCCATTTTTGTATATCATTAGGGATTTTATATTTCGGTATCAGGAAGGTGAACAAAACGGCCTTCGACTCAAATAAGGTATTTTCAAAATGGGTGTTTCGGTTGTGGCATTTATAAGGGTAATTATGATGTGGAGAGACTCTATAGATGTTTTGGTGGCAATAATCTTGGGTTTGGGTGACCTACGTTGTTTGGTCGAGTTAGAGGAATTTAGTTCTAATAGCCTGCTTATTTGCAGATGGATTTCAAAGAGTTCTTGATGGTGGATATTTTCTACTGGTGTGGGAAACATGTTGTATATTGTGATTTTCTCCTGGAAGGAAGCGAGAGAAAGGTTTCTAACTAACCGGGTATGTAATTTGCCAGTGACTCAGAGTTGATAATGAGATTCTTGGGCCTTTCACATGGTAGATGTGGTGTGTTGTGCGGAATTTAGATTCACACGCATAAGGTGGAGGTTTATTCTTGAAAGAAAGATCACGAATTTTGGACAGAATGGTCAGTTTCAGATATTTAGAGGAATATTATAACTGCTCGAGGATCCCTGAGAAGGGTGCGCATTTCAGAAGGCGCATTGTGTTTTGACTTACGGATGTTCATCGATATTGTAGTACCCACCTGGGTTATAGACTGCTAATATTCAAATTATTTCTATGTGGCACTAAAGAATTATGAAAGTATTCCTCATGGGAAGATCGTGAAAGGAGGACGTGTTAGTCATTCTAGTGCTGGAGTAGGGATCAGTTACGGTGATTCATGTGTTTGATGAATTTGGAGACTGGGAGTTCTCAGAAGTATATTATTTCAGGTTGCGGCCTGTTTGAGGTAAGTATTTTATTTTTACTCAGTGGAGGCACTAGTTGCGTTAATTATTTGTGATAGCTACGCGCTATAAGTGTGCATATATGTGAGGTTTGAGCCAATGTGCGGGCATCAGGGCAAGTACTCATACTCGAAAGAATGCTTAGGCTATGATATGCCTAGAGTTGAATGTTAAGCGTAAAGTTATAACGTTTCTCGTGTCCGTACCTTTGTTGAGAACTATCTGGGCTAATTTGAGGTTTCAAAGAGGTTAACTCCCCTGAATAAATAGGGTAGTTACTATTTTTGTGTTAACTTGCCAATTTGAAGTGTGACACCAGACTTTGCACATGCTTACGCTATGGCACGTTATTTATACCAGTCCAGGAGCATGTGAATCTTATTTCATTTATCACATACATGTGTACTTATTTGATTGCTCCTCTATGATATGCTTGGACTGGAGGCCTATGACCATGCCTGGCGGATTATGTTATTGGCATGTGAGTTCTCCGTGCGGATCCATATACTGATGTTTTTGGCATGTGAGTTGTCCGTGCGGGTTCAGATTTTGATACGATAGCACATGAGTTGTCCGTGCAAGTTATGTTAATGTGAGCTCTAAAAGAGCTGGTTACTGTTATTAAACTTGTGTGTATCGGTTGTACAATATATAATGAGATTATAGCATTACAGTCGTGGGGGTGCTTGTTGAACTTACAATACTGTTTTCTACTTTGAGACATTTTCCATTTTTGGGTACAAAGTTGCGCAGTTGTGGATTGAGTTGTATTGGTGTGGCATGTCAATAGGATAGTTGTGCTTAATAATATAAGGTCATTGAACCGAGAATGGATACTATCAGGTTGGATTCCAGTATATTGGGAGGATAATATTGAAGGTCGGCATAGAAAGTGATTATATCTGGGACTATGGTTATGGTTGGATACAACTTGTTCATACTTATACAGTGTGTAGATGTGAGATTCGGGTATTGAAAAGAATTCTGGATGTTAAAATTTTGGCTCCATAGTTTTTGGGCTAAGGTTAAATTAATGATTTTCAGTTCTGTTATGTTGTCAGGCCTATAAAGAATAGGGTGACGTGAGATCACCCCCGGGTATGTGCGTGGTAAGGTGGAATAGAGATTTGAAGGTTAAGAACAACTCTTGGCATGTTCGAGGACGAACGTATGTTTAAGTGGGGGAGATTGTAACGACCCGACCGGTCGTTTTGAGCATTTACGCTCCTTTCAACTATTTGAAGTCTTGAATAACTTCCTACGAGGTATTATGACTTGTGTGATTTGTCGGTTTTGGTTTTAAGGTATTTCGGAGTTAGCTTGGAAGGATGAATTTTCATGTTGGAAGTTTAAGTTGAAATAGTTGATCGGATATTGACTTATGAGTAAACGACCTCGGAATTTAATTTTGATAATTCCAATAGCTCTGTATGGTGATTTCAGACTTAGGAGCATGTCCGAAAAATTATTTGGAGGTCCGTAGTAGAATTAAGCTTGAAATGACGAAAATTTAATTTTGCGAAGTTTGACCGGGGAGTTGACTTTTTGATATCGGGCTCGAAATCTGATTCTGGAAATTTGAATAGCTTTGTTATGTCATTTATGACTTGTGTGCAAAATTTAAGGTCAATTGGACGTGATTTGATAGGTTCCGGAGTCGTTTGTAGAAATTAGAAATTTCAAAGTTCATTAGGCTTGAATTGGGGTGTAATTCATGGTTTTAGCGTTGTTTTAGGTGATTTGAGGGTTTAACTAAGTTCGTATGATGTTTTAGGACTTGTGGGTATATTTGGTTGAGGTCCCGAGGGGCTCGGGTGAGTTTCGGATGGTTAACGGGTTGGATTTTGGACTTGGAACTCTGCTGGAATTTTTCTGATGCACCATCTGGTTTCCTTCATCGCGTTTGCGAGTGGAGCCTCGCGTTCGAGAAGAGGAATTGAGAGGCTGGAGCCTCAAGTTCATTATTTCTTACGTATTTTAGTGTCACTATATATATAATAGACTAAGTTAAAATTGATCTTCCATTGCATATAGGTTGATTTTGAAGAAAAATATGCCCGGTCATGCTACTGAAAACTTAGATCTGCTGAATAGCTTATGTAATAGTACACATATGGTATATAGAAGTTTTGACAATAACGTCATACATGCAGAACTTAAGATACTGGTCAATGTGCTTCTAAGTATGTGTTTATCCCCGAATTCAACTTTCGTCTTCCGAAACTAAAGAATATTCTTTTAAAATTGTGTGAAAATAATTTTCAGTATGTTTATGATTTGTAGTTATAATAAATAAAGCACAAGGACAAACATCCTAAATATTGGACTATATTTACCACAATATGTTTTCTTACACGAATAATTATATGTTGCACTTTCAAGAGAGATAACAATATCGACAACAAGAGTTCTGGTTATGGCAGAGTAACCAAAGAATTATAAGAAAACATATTGTCACGACCCAAACTAACCTCTGTCGTGATGTCGCCTATTGTGGAGCTAGGCAAGCCGACTCATTTCCAAAACAAACCGATATTTTTATTTCAAAGATAATTTCAAGGTTATTTAACATAAAACCTCCATTTAAAGAGTTCAAATTAAAGAAAAACAGAAGTGCGGAAAAGAAAAGCCCGACATCGGGGTGTCACTAGTCATGAGCATACACTACAATCTTTCTAACAATATCAAGGCTAACTCATCCCGGAAAATAGCTAAATACAACTAAAGGAAGATAAGAGGGAGAAGAGCAGGGGTTGCGATCGCCAAACAGCTACCTTGCTATCTCCAAGAAAATCTGCAACCAGAACACTCAATAACTGCTACCGTGTCCAGCTACACCTGAATCTGCACACAAGGTGCAGGGAGTAACGTGAGTACGCCAACTCAGTAAGTAACAACAATAAATAAAGACTGAGCAGTAGTGACGAGCAATAAAGCATATAACGTTCATATCAGGAAATCTCAATAAAATACCACATGCTTTTAAAAATCAGGATTTGAATCAAATTATCTAGTTTTAACCCGGTTCCAGTAAAAATCATTTAAAGACATTTTTCCAACAGTTTTTCAAACAAAGGCTCAATGCAAAGGTGAGAAAAAAATGATGAAATCATAAACAGCCCCCCGGGCAAACCTCACAGTCACTCGTGCCACTAGAGCATACCTCACAATCACTCTTGCTACTCGGGCATACCTCACAATCACTCTTGCCACTCGGGCATACCTCACAATCACTCATGCCTCCCAGTCACTCAGCACTCGGCACTCGCACTCAGTAGGTACCTGCGCTCACTGGGGGTGTATACAGACTCCGGTGGGGCTCCTTCAGCCCAAGCACTATAATCTGCATGGACAAATCACGTGCCAAAATAATAAAGTATGCTGCAGGCGGGCAGCCCCGATCCACACTCATCCTCACAAATCAGGCCCTCAGCCTCACTCGGTCATAAATATCTCAAGCCACTCGGGCATTTCAGTAAAACAGGGCATTCGGCCCAAAACATTTATATGCATCAAAATAGAGTCATACAACTGAGTTATGCGGTAAACAAGTATAAACATGACTGAGTATAGATTTTCAATAAAAAACAGTGAGAGGATAGTAAGAAACTGCACCTAAGGGTCCAAACAGCTTTGGCGCAAGGCCCAAACATTGCATTCAGCCCAATTTACAGAAATTCTTTCTAAAACATATAAGTATCATATGGTTTCAACAAAGTATGCAACTTTACAGTTGCTACGGGGTGGACCAAGTCACAAAACCCCAACAGTGCACGCCCACACGCCCATCACCTAGCATGTGCGTCACTTCAAAATAGTAGAATCATACGAAATCCGTGGTTTCATACCCTCAGTACTAGATTTACAATCGTTACTTACCTCAAAACGCAAAAGTTTTACTCTGCTATTCCTTTGCCTCGCAAATCGGCCTCCGAATGCCTCGAATCTAGTCACAAATAATTTGTATCAGTTAATAAAATTTATTGGAAGTAATTCCATAAGAAAATACTAATTTTTCTTAACAATCCGAAATTTAGCTCAAAATTCACCTGTGGGGCCCATATCTCGGAACCCGATGAAAGTTACAAAATCCGAAAGCCCATTCAACCACGAGTCTACCCATACCAATTTTACCAAAATTCGACCTCAACTCGACCCTCAAATCTACAAATCTTATTTCCAAATTTCTAAGTTCCAATCTCCGATTTACACCTCAAAATCATGTAATCTAGTCGGATTATTCGATGATAATACAATATTATGGAGTAGAAATAATCACAAGGGACTTACCTCTAGTTTTCCTTGAAAATATATCAAAAATCGTCTCTCTTCAAGCTCCAATTTGTCAAAAATAGCAAATGGGACGAAGTCCCTATTTTTATAATTCTGCCCAGACAACCTCGGTTCTGCCTCGATTTTGGCCTTCGATCGAGGTCCTCGATCCTGGTCCTCGATCCTGGCCCTCGATCCTGGTTCTCGATCCTAGGCCTTCGATCATGTCTTTGACCCGGCCTTCGACCCTGGGCTCGATCATGTCTTCGATCGTGGCCCTCGACTCTGGGCTAGATCATGGCTTCGATCGTGGCCCTCGACTCTGGGCTCGATCATGGCTTCGATCGTGGCCCTCGACCCTGGGCTCTATCTGGGCTCACATCTAGGCTCGATTTCTGCGCTAGAGTCTGAGAGATTTCTGGGCTCGAATCTGGCAGAAGAAATTTCCAACATAAGGAAATTGCAGCAGTTGTTGTAGTTTAATTTTTGATCTGTTAACCATCCGAAACTCACCCGAGGCCCTCGGGACCTCAACCAAATATACCAACAAGTCCTAAAACACCATACGAACTTATTCGAATCTTCAAATCACCTCAAACAATGCTAAAACTATGAATTACGCCCCAATTCAAGCCTAATGAACTTTTAAATTTCTAATTTCTACAAACAACTCCGGAACCTATCAAATCACGTCCGATTTACCTAAAATTTTGCACACAAGTCCTAAATGACATAACAGAGGTATTCCAATTTTCAGAATCTGATTCCGACCCCGATTTCAAAAAGTCAACCCCCCGGTCAAACTTCTCAAAAATAAAACTTTCGGCATTTCAAGCCTAATTCCTCTACGGACTTTTAAATAATATTCTGGACACGCTCCTAAGTCGAAAATCACCATACAGAGCTATTGAAATTATCAAAATTCAAATCCGAGGTCGCTTACACATAGGTCCATATCCGGTCCACTTTTCTAACTTAAAATTTTCAATTATGAGACTAGGTGTCTCATTTCACTCCGAGTTCCTTCCGGACTTGAACCAACTAACCCGATATAACATAATATAGCTGAATAACACAAAAAGAAGTAGGAATGGGGAAAATGGGGTTATAACTCTCGAAACGACCGGTCGGGTCATTACACATATACAAAAAAAATACCGTCTATAAAGAAGTGTTCCCTAAGATACCATCACATTAGATACCTTTAAACTAGAAGACATAATTATCTACTTAACATGACTAAAATTGATCATTTATGTAAGTTCTGATGATATCCTTTCATTTTGAATTCACGTATTATGCTAAGATAACAATATTTTTTGGCATTTAGATGATTGTTGTATTATTATATATAAAATTACTCTCATTAATTACTCCATCCGTTCACTTTTACTTGTCCACTATTGACTTTGCATACCCCTTAAGAAATAATAAATAAAGTGCATAATTTACCATGATACTCATATTAATTGGTCTATAGTCTTAATGAATTTAGAAAATGATTTGAAATAAGTAATTAATGCTAAGGGCAGAGTAGGAAAAATCAATTATTTTTCTCTCGATATGCGAAAAGTGACAAGTAAACTTTCTCATATAAAGAGTAAAAATAATTCTCGTACGCTTAGTTCTTAAAATGGTAAAAAGATATCCTCCTTTTCTTGTGAAAAAATAATTTCCATCTTTACAATAAAGAAATTTTCATAAACTTTCTTATATAATGTGTATAATTTACCATATTCGAAAACAATAATAATGGTAACTATCCAAAATTATACTTATAAAACTTTTACTAAAATACTTCACTTGAAAGAAAATACCACACTAACATAATATCTAACGGTATCAAGGTTGTAAACTTACAGGGTCTCATAATAATAATAATGTCTTAAACCCTCTATAACCTCCTAATAGACATAATCCCTTCGAACTCATGTGGATTTACTATGGCACATCCTAATGCTAAGGTACGGGATGTAACACCTTCGATCCTTTCCCTCGATCATGGCCCTCGACTCTGGCCTTCGATCTCGCCTTCAATCGTGGCTTCGATCCTGGGCCCTCGATCTTTTCCCTTGATCATGGCTCTCGACCCTGCCCTTCGATCTCGCCTTCAATCGTGGCTTAGATCCTGGGCCCTCGATCTTTTCCCTCGATCATGGCCCTCGACCCTGGCCTTCGACCCTGGCCTTCAATCCTGGCTTTGATCATGGCTTCGATCATGGACCTATTATGGGCACGATTCGGGGCTCGATGCTGGGAGATTCTGGGCTCGATTCTGGGAGAAGGAATTTTCACCAAAAGGAAATTGCAGCAGCTATTTTTGTCTACTTTTTGATCCGTTAACCATCCGAAATTCACCCGAGCCTCTCGGGACCTCAACCAAATATACCAACAAGTCCTAAAATATCATACTGACTTAGTCGAACCCTTAAATCACCTCAAACAACACTAAAACCATGAATTACACCCCAATTCAAGCCTAATGAGCTTTGAAATTTCAAGTTCCTACCAACGACTCCGGAACCTATCAAATCACGTACGATTGGCCTCAAATTTTGCACACAAGTCATAAATGATATAATGGAGGTAATACAATTTTTAGAATCGGATTCCGACCTCGATTTCAAAAAGTCAACCACCCGGTCAAACTTCCCAAAATTTTAACTTTCGACATTTCAAGTCTAATTCCACCACGGGCCTCCAAATGATATTCCGGACACGCTCCTAAGTCCAAAATCACCATACGGAGTTATTGGAATCATCAAAATTCAAATCCGAGGTCGTTTACATATAGGTCCATATCCGGTCAACTTTTCTAACTTAAATTTTCAATTCTGAGACTAAGTCTCTCATTTCACTCCGAATTTCTTTCGGACCCGAACCAACTAACCCGGTAAGTCATAAAATAACTATAAAGCATAAATTGAGCATTAAATGGGGGAATGGGGTTATAATACTCAAAATGACCAGCCGTGTCATTACATTCTCCCCCTCTTACTCAATCTCCCAAGTAGCTTCTCCGACTGGCTGGCCTCTCCACTGCACCTTCACTGATGCTATGCTCTTTGACCTCAACTTTCGAACCTATATAACGACCTGACTTGTTGTTTTAAGAATTTAAGCCCCGTCTGGCAGCATAAGGCCCTGAGCGCTTCTTATTATGTGTATTGACTTGCATACGTGGTTGAATTCAGTTACCGGATGATTCGGAGTAATTTGGGACACTTAGTCCCTAAAACAGAAGCTTAAGTCTTAAGATTTTGACCGTAGTCAGAATTATGTGAAGACGACTCCGGAATGGAGTTTCATCAGTTCCGTTAGCTCCGTTGGGTGATTTTGGGCTTAGGAGCATGTCCGGGCTGTGAATTTGAGGTCTGTAGCTGATTTAGGCTTGACATGGAGAAAGTCGGAGTTTTGGAGTTTTGGACCAGAAGTGAACTTTTTGATATCAGGGTCAAAATGTGATTCCGAGAGTTGAAACAACTTCTTTATGTTATTTGGGACTTGCCTGTAAAATTTGATGTCATTCCGGGTTGGTTTGATAGGTTTCGGCACAAGTTTTTAAAGTTGGAAGTTTTGGAAGTTCATGAGTTCGATTCATGGTGCGGTTCATAGTTTCGACGTTGTTTGATGTGATTTGAGACCTCGAGCGAGTCCGTGTTAGGTTATGGAACTTGTTGGTATGTTTGGATGTGGTCCTGGGGGCCTCGGGTGAGTTTCGGATGGGCTACGGGTCATTTCCCTCCTATTTTGAATTGTTGTTCTGTCTTCTGGTGTTCTTCTTCGCGAACGTGAAGAGTATCTCGCGTTCCCGAAGTGTTACTGCTGACCACCCCATATTTCTTCTTCGCGTTCGCGTTCGCGAAGGTTTGCCTTTTCCTCTATCGCATTCGTGATTAGCCACTCGCGTTCGCGAAGCTCTTCATGGCAGCCTCATATTTCAACTTCACGTTCGCGTTCGATGTCTCGCGTTCGCGTAGGTTCCATCCCTTGTTCTTCGCATTCGCACTCCTTCTCTCGCGTTCGCGAAGGGTTTTTCTGGACAGCCTTACCTTCCTTCTTCATGAACGTAAGCCTTTCTCCGCGTTCGCGATGCTTTCAGACCTGGGTAGATTATAAGTTTTCCAAATCAAGGGTTAGGCCATTCTTATCACATTTTGACTTGTAGAGCTCGGTTTTGAGCGATTCCTTGTGGGTTTTTCAAGCAAATCGATTGGGTAAATGTTCTTCACCTAGAATCTATTTATTTCCATGATTCTATCTTTATGTTTATCATTTAAATTTTATTTTGAGTTGAGGAAAATGGTGGTTTTTGAAGAAAATTTTCAAAATGAAAAATCACGATTTGAGGGATGAAATGGTATCGGAATTTGATAAAATTGATATGGTTGTGCCGGCATTTCCATATTACTCTTCAGTTGTACTTAGAGGCTCCGTAGACAGGTTGTGGGTGGTATTTGATGTTGGGAATTGGATTAGAACTGTTGGTATTTGGCAACATGTTTTTCATTAAATCTATAAACTCGTACTATTTTGGCAATATTGAATGATGTTGTTAATGGGAATGAAATGGAAGCGGTTAATGAAATCTCTTCAGTATTTGATTAACGGACCCAAAATCCCACCACATGCGTCGTGATGGCACCTAGTCTCTAAGACTAGGTAAGCCGATTTCAATTACCTTTTGAAGCCATTTTTTTTTAACAGAATCAAATAAATAATCAAAACTGACAGTGGAACAAATATGAATATACAACCTCCCAAGCTGGTAGTACTGAGTCACGAACTCTAACTGAATACATAGAATGATCACGAGGACCGAATATACAATATTGTTTGATTACAAGTTAATAGTACAATGAAATGAAAAAACTCCAAGGGACTGCGACGACCAAGTAGCTCTACCTTGAATCCTTACGATCCTGCTTTAACTCTGCTCAAGTCCTTTATCTTCAATACCTAGCTCTGCACAAAAATGTGCAGAAGTGTAGTATGAGTACGCCACGGTCGATACCCAGTAAGTATCAAGACTAACCTCAATGGAGTAGAGACGAGGTACAGTCAAGACACTCACTAGTCTAATAATCTGTGCGATATAATTTACAAAATAATAGGAAACAAATAATAATAAGGGCAGGATAAAGCAACTAGTTATATGCACAACAGATAACAAGAATACCATTAATATCACTCAACAATTAATAAATATAATTACACTCAATTAAATCAAGTCTTTCAAATAAATGTCTTTCACATATAATTCTTCCAGATAACTCTCTTTTAAATATAATTTTCTGACATAATTATTTTTCAAATATAATTCTTTCAATAAATCTTTTCAAATATAATTTTCTCGAATAAATATCTTTCAAATACAATTCTTTCATGTAATACTTTCTAAGTAAAAATCCTTCCAAATAAATATTTTGAATATAATTCATTCAATTAAAAAGTCATTATGTGACACCTCATTTCATAATCATAAAAGTACGGGTCTCGGCCCATTTTCATATTTTTCGTAAACACGGGTCTCAGCCCATTTTCATATTTTCACGGCACCTTGTGCCCATAATTAAATCATCATATTTTCCCGGCACCTCGTGCCCTCATTTCATCTCACAACTGCACTGACAATTCACGTGCCAAATATCATTACCATTTTATCACAGCACCTCGAGCCCACATTTCATATCACAACTGCACGGACAATTCACATGCCAAATATCATCACTATTTACTCACGGCATCTCGTGCCCACATTTCAATTTATAATCCGCCTGGCAATAGCCACAGGTTCTCAATTTCAACATAAAATAGATTGTTATCAATTTACTATCAACAAGACCAATTGCACAAGGCATAAAAATAAACACAAGAAAAATCACAACAAAACATAAAAATCATCAACACCACAACCCCACATCATCACATATCGTCCCTGATAATAGCCATCATTATCGCTCTTATTGCCACCCTTATCACTCCTATATCCACCCTTATCGCTCCGCCCAGACAATATCAATAGCCACCCTTATCGCTCCTATAGCCACCCTTATCGCTCCGTCCAGACCATATTCCAACAAACACAACAATAGTGAAATGCCACCCTTATACCCACATAATATCAACGGTGAAATGCCACCCTTATCTCTCCAAAACAATAACTCACACAACACAATAATTTATACGGGAAATTAACACGGCAACATAATAAAATCAATTCATATCACAATTTGCCCAATGGCCACAACCAAATTCCAAAGATATAACAAAATCAATTAATTTCACAACAAATAGCCCAAGGCTCCACACAATATATATAATACCCAAAAACAATCAATAGAGATAAAAATTACTCAGCATAAAGCAAAGCTTTCATTAATGCAAATTTAAATAATTATATTAACACTTATTCTTAAGCTCGCTAAAATTAATTATTTGCATAAGAAAATTCATATTGGAATTAATTTCCAAGAAACATTAAACCAACAATATTCACGAAATTTCATAAATATTTCAAGTAACAATCACAACAAATTATCATATAAAAACAAATTCAACAATAAGGATTTAGGCATGGCAAACAGATGATTTAATAATTTTTCACAATTTTCCAATTTATTACACAATAATGCCTAAGACTTTAATTCAATGAATTTTTGCACGTATAAGCCCGAGTACGTACTCGTCACCTCGCGTACACGGCTTTTCACATTTCACAAATGGCACATAAGACTCAATGCCTATGGGGTAATTCTCCCACTCGAGGTTAAGAAAGACACTTACCTCGTTGAAGTTATGCCGATGTTCCAAAATCGCCTTCTTGCTTGAATTGACCTCCGGGCCATTCAAATCTATCCAAATTAATTGTATAACTTCATTAAATTTCATCGGAAACAATTCCGGATAATATTATGTCGACTTAAAATTTTATTCCAAAAAGTCAACAAAAGTAAACGCGGGACCCGCCTCTCGGAACCCGACATAATTTTCATGAAATCCTAACACCCATTCCGATACGAGTTCAACCATACCAATTTTATCGAATTCCAATAACAACTCGACCTCCAAATCTTAAATTTTCGTTTTTAGAAGATTTTACAAAAATCTTGATTTCTTCCATTTAAATCCGAATTAAATGATGAATATAATCATGGATTCGTGAAATATAAACACTTTAGGATATAGAATACTTACCCCAACCAAGCTTGTGAAAAATCCCTCCAAAATCGCCCAAATCCGAGCTCCAAAAATGCAAAACGAAAAATGGCGAAATAACCATTTTTGGTCCTAAATGTTCTGCCCAGATTCCGCACCTGCGAGCTTGCTTTTGCGAGAAATTTCTCGCTTCTGCTATGCCCACTGACGCTGCCCTCGCACCTGCGGAAGAGCTTCCGCTTCTGCGCTCACGCAAGTGCGGGCAATTCTTCGCACCTGCCGCCACAGTCCAGCCCAGCCAATTTTGCTTCTGCGAGCTTCTTCTCGCTTCTGCGCCCAAAATTCCGTAGGTGTGAATCCAACAGCTGCTGCCATATTCCAACAGCTTCTTCCAAGTCCGAATTGCTCCGTTAACCTTTCGAAATCCACCCGAGGCCCCCGGAACCTTGTGTTAGTTAATGTTAAGACCGTAATGCAATTTCATGCATTTTGAAACCCATGTCACATTTGGGGTGCCAAAATATTCTCATTTCGAGTTGAACTGATTTTCCCTACACTCCAGGAGACGACTGGTGTCATGTACTTGGCCATTTCTCTTTGAGGCTTACTATTGCCGAACAAGACACATATGGAATGAAACAATTGTTGTTGTCTTTTTCATGACTCATGGTCTTCCAAGAATAACTGACGCTAATGTCTTTATCCTTCCGATTATGCCTCCCACAAGTCACATGTCAAAGAAGAAGCGTCATCCCGTGATCAAATATATTGGATAGGAAATTTTATGGTCATATTCAAGCTAGCACATCTTAGACTAATTTTTGGAGGTCGCCAAAGGTTTAGTTTGGGTGTTCGGCATAGAGATTTAGAGTTGAAGAAAGTGAACGGGTTATTCTCAATATTTTCTCCATGAGGATGCTACGTGAATTGTTAATAAAGGTAAAGTATGTGTAGTCATACTAGGCCTTATGAAGTCTTGAAGAAAATGGGCCAAACTATGAGAATGATGTTTTCCCTATTATTGACCTCCGTTTACCCGGTGTTTCATGTGTCTATGTGTAAGAAGGTGGAGTTAATGTAAAATTGGATTATGAGGAGCGACTATTTGCTATCCTTATTAGATAGGTCCGGAACTTAAGATTGCCTCCGTCAAGTGCTATTGCAAAACCAACAGGGTGAAGATACTACTTGGGAAACTAAGGAAGAAATAAAGAAAAGTATCCGTACTTGTTTGAATATCTATGTATTTACAAAGTATTCTAAGAGTTGCTTTCTATGAATTATGTATGATTTGTATATTTGTTGTTAAGGGTGTTCCATTCTGGTAATATAGTTGCTTGTGAGGCCACAATTGGTGTTGTTTTGTATTATATTACGTCATTGGCTTACGTATATGTTGTTAGGATGTGTTTCTGGGGCTCTCTGACAGGTGGATAGGCCTAGTTACAAGGGAAACTCTGGCAAAATTTTTGGAACCTTTGCGAGTTAGTCAAATTTGGGGCTGCTCGAATGTGGTATGAAACAAACTGAGTTGCATAAGATGTTAATAACAGGTTTTGACCTTTTGGGTTGAACAATGCACGGGAAAGTAAAGGAAAATTTTTGACAGAAAAGTGCATTTCTGCGGTCCATTATGCGATCGCAGAATCACTCTGCGGACGGCATAATGGCCGCAGAGTGAGGCAATTAATTGGGTCAGTTGGAAGCAATTATGCGACCGCATAACTGTTATGTGGTGTACTATGCGACCGCTGAACAGTTATGCAGACCGCATAGTGACCGTAGACTCAGGCAGATTTCTGGTCATTTTGGACACCAATTATGTGACCGATATGCGGTCCGCATAACCATTATGCGGTCGCATATGTGACCGCAGAACTTGTTCTGGAGCTTCATTTTTGGATTTTTAAAACCCGACCCTATTTCGTTAAATACACTCTTTGGGTCATTTTTGAGGTATAATCTGATATTTTAGAGTGAGAGAGAGTGCCCTAGAGTGAGAAGGTGTTCCTCTATAATTGATTCTTCAATTCTTGCTCAAGTTTTGGAAGATTAAGGAGGGAAACTCACTGGGTCTTCATCCTAGAGGTAAGATTCTACACTCTAACCCTTAATTTCGAATTTTGTCTAGAAATGGGTAATAAGCAAGATAATTTATGGGCAAGAGGGTTATTTATTTTACATGCATGTGTTATCAAAGGGTGTAGAAAGATTGTTGAGCTAAAAATGGTAAAGATTGGGTTGTGGGATGATGGAATCCTCCATAAAAGGACCTTGAACCTTAATCCACACTTAGTGTTTGATAAAATGCTCAAATGATCTGAGACCATGAATATCTTCCTAATTATGGTTCAATTTTGTTATGTCTCAAATAGATTGGGATTGCTAGAATTTCTGGAACGTTGTAGCAATTTAAGGAAAGCTCAATTGAGGTATGTTGGCTAAACTTTCTCTCTTGGAATTGAATTCCATAATGTTTCTGTGAGTTTCAAAGTATGGGTTGTGTATTAAAATGGGGTGGCTTGAATCGCATTTCAAATGAAAGCTAGTATGCCAAATTGTGTGAGAAAATCTCAATATTCTTAAGACTCTTAATTGCTCATATGTGTACCTAAAGTCTTGATTGGGAATGTCTTATTGTTGATAACCTATAAAGATGTTTGGAAGTAAAATCAGTAAATTGGGAAGTGTGGCCAACGTGCCAATAGTGAAAGTTATACTTGTGACCAATGGTGCCAATGAAATGAAATAATGTGAGAAAGATTATGAAATGAGCTTTGACTCAACTATTCCAAAATTGACTTCGACAATATAATCGGCTAAAAGTTTATGAACTCAAGTGATGCCCATATGTGGTTGTTTTAGCTAATGATATGCTTTGTAAGTAATTTTCAATGTGTTTTGCGTTCTTACATATTCGTGAGTGGAAATTGTGTATGATTTTAACTTGTACTTCGATTTCCAATCATTTTACTCCAATTATTGGAAAGGTATCGATTGTGTTTAAAAGCCTTCATTACTAATGAATTTAAAGTTGTGATTTCCGGAATATTCTACTTGTTGATAATTATGATGATGATCTATGAAAGGGAAGAAATGAAAGTATGGAATATGAAATATGGCCATTGTGCCATGAATAAAGAATCATATGTATGGCCAAGAGAGCCAATGAAATAATAATGTTGTAAGTGGTTGAAAGTATGGATTAGGTGATATGTGGTGTGAAAGGTTATGAGATGTACGTATTTGTACTTTTGTTTCCAATGTGTTATGAAACCCTATGGACGGTCTATGAACGCATAGGTATATTGTGTTATGAAATCCTATGGACGGTCTATGAAACGCATAGGTACATTGTGTTATGAAACCCTATGTACGGTCTATGAAACGCAGAGGTACATTGTGTAATGAAACCCTATGGACGGTCTATTAAACGCATATGTACATTGTGTTATGAAACTGTGATGACCCAAAAGGTCATCTTATATTTTAAAACTCGAATCTGCACGCTTAAGCCTTAAAATCTCATTTTACCCTCCTCGATTTGTGTGCGCAGTTCGGGCAGGTTTCCGAAAAGCTTTTATGTTGAAAACTAATGAAAATAAGAATTTTTACCTTAAAAGTTGATTTTAGTTGACTTCGGACAACATTTTTGGTAAACGGGCCCGAATTCGTGCTTTGACGGTCCCGGTAGGTCCGTATCGAATTATGGGACCTAGGCATATGCCCGAAATCGAATTTGGAGGTCCCTAACTTGAGTTATGAATTTTTGATAAAAATTAAGAGTTTGAAAATTATTTGTTTTAAGAATTGATTGATATTTGCCATTGTTATTATCGGGTCTGTATTTTGGTTCCGGAGCCCGGTACAGGTTCATTATGATATTTAAGACATGTCTGTGAAATTTGGTGAAAAACGGAGTTGATTTGACGTGATTCAGACGTCCAGTTGAGAAAATAAATTTTTAAAGTGTTCTTGAGAATTTCATTTGAATTGGTGCTAAATTTAGAGTTCTAGGTGTTATTTTGGCGATTAAATCTCGCGAGCAGGTCCGTATGATATTTTTAGACTTGTGTGCATGTTTGGTTTGGAGCCCCGAGGGCTCGGGTGAGTTTCGGATAGGCCACGGGATATTTTGGACTTTGGAAATCTGGTTTTTCTGCAGAATCTGTATTCTGGCATGTCCTTCTTCGCGTTCGCGAAGGTACTCTCGCGAACGTGAAGGGTAAACTGGGCAGCTGAGGATTTCTTCTTCGCGAATGCGAAGGCTTGGTCGCGAACGTGAAGCGATGGGGGCATTACCCTTCTCGAACGCGACAAGCCCATCGCGAACGCGTAGCGTTAGGCACTGGGGAGGGGGAGTTAGCCTTTTCTTCATCGCGAACGCGAGCAATGTCTCGCTAACGCGAAGACCAGGGAATGGTAGCCTACCCGAACGCGAGAACTGCCTCGCGAACACGAAGTCTTGGCATGCCATACACTTCGCGAACGCGACAGTGCTCTCGCGAACGCGATGAGAACTGTCGCCCAGCACTTAACAGAATCCAAAATGGGATTTTTGCCAAAAAACTCATTTTTCTCAAAAACCAAACGGTGAGGGGCGATTTTTCAAGAGTCATTCCTTCCCCAAATTGTTGGTAAGTGATTCTAAACCATTTTCTTTCAGTTACCCATTACATTTCTTGAATTTTCAACTTAAAATCTAGAGTTTTCATGGTAGAATTAGGGGTTAGGGTAGAAAATAGGGATTTCGGGAATTTGGAGATTTAGACCTCAATTTGAGGTCGGATTCCAAAACTAATTACATATTCGGGCTCGGGGTGAATGGGTAAAAAGATTTGGTCTGAACCTCGGGTTTTGACCAAGCCGGCCCGGGGTCGATTTTTTGCCTTTTTGGAGGAAAATTTAGAAAATTTAATTTATGAAATATAATTGATTCCTTTAGCAATATTTGATATTATTGAGTCATTTTTTAATAGATACGAGTGGTTTGGAGGTGAATTCCAAAGGAAAAGCTGTGATTGAGAATTAAGTGCTATTCGGAGCGAGGTAAGTGTTGTGTCTAACCCTGACTTGAGGGAATTAGGAACCTTAGATTATTTGCTAAGTGAAATTCATGTGAGCGGCGTATATTTGAGGTGACGAGTACTTATGCGCTGCCAATTTACTTATTTTCCATGTTTCTCTATTTTTCTTATGTTGTCTTATTCCTATGCCAAATTGCTACGTGTTATACTAGTACTGTTCAAATTGTCATTCTTATCATCTTTATGGAATTTTCTGGTAATAATTGAGTTTTTATTTCAAAGTTGAGATTGATATTATGGAACCAAATGTTGAAGTAAAGGTTTGTACTTGTTATTATATCTCCATGTTGTTATTCATGCATTGCATTATGGTAAGGGGGAGTGTTAATGCACGAAGGGTGATGCCGTGCCATATTGTGAGTGTTAATGCACGAAGGGTGATGCCGTACCATATTGTGACCGTTAATGTACGAAGGGTTGTGTCGTGTCATGATATGAGAGTAAAAGCACGAAGGGTGATGCCGTGTCATTTCTATTAATTTTATGGTGAGATTGAGAGTAAAAGCACGAAGGGTGATGCCGTGCATTTTTCTTTACTGTATTCGTTATTCCTGTTGATTCATGGTATATTGACTGCTCAGGTGATCATTCTGTTGTAGTTCTTTATCTGTATTCCCCTCAGTATGTCTCCATTCCCGATATTTCCTGTTTAGTTCTTTATTCCTGTTATTTGCGTATACACTGTTAAATTGTACAGGTTGATTGTTGGTGCCTTGCCTTAGCCTCGTCACTACTTCATCGAAATTAGGCTCAACACTTACCAGTACATGGGGTCGGTTATAGTGATGTTGCACTCTGCACTTTTTGTGCAAATTTTGATACTGGCTCAGGTTGATCGAGATTTGCTATTGGTCCGCTGTCCGGAGACTCAAGGTAGAACTGTCGGCGTTCACAGACCTTGAAGTCCCCATCTATCTTTTTATGTCCTACTGTTTTCTTTTATTCAGACAGTTGTATTTATTTCCGACTATTACTTGTAGTAAATTCTAGAATGCTCGTGAATTGTGACTCCAGATCCGGGTGGTAGTAATTAATACAGTTTTATGATATTCCGCACTTATTATATTTCATTTTAGGTAATTATTGTTATTTACTGAATGGAAATAAGGAATTGGTTTAATGATTCTCTAATGTTGGCTTGCCTAGCAAGTAAAATGTTAGGCGCCATCACGGTCCTGTCGGTGGGAAATTTCGGGTCGTGACAGTTGGTATCAAAGCACTAGGTTACATAGGTCTCGCGATTCACGAGCAAGCTTAGTAGAGTCTGGAGGATCGGTATGGAGATGTTTGTGCTTATCTTATAGAGGCTATGATGTTTAGGAACAAGTTTCACTTCTATTCTTCTTTGTCGTGCGATTTTCCTTTCTCAACACTGATTGAACTCTTCTACTCTTATTCTCTCGCAGATGGCGAGAACACGTACCGCTTCCTCAACTAAGCAACAGCCAGAGCCTCCAGTGATAGCTCATACGCGGGGTAGAGGTCAAGGCCGAGGTCATGCCAGAGGCCAAGGCAGGGGCAGGGCTCGGCCTAGGGCCCGAGCAGCAGCCCCAGCAGTGGAGCCTCAGATAGAGATTGACGAGTAGGTTCCATCCCAGACTGTTCCTGTCGGACCAGCTCAGGTTTCGGAGGGGTTCATTGCTACCCCAGTACTTCAGGACGCTTTGGTCCGTTTGGTGCGCCTTATGGAGAGTATGGCCCAGACTGGCACATTTCCCATGGCACCAGCAGTCTCTCAGGCTGGAGGAGGAACCTAGACTCCTACCACTCCCACTCCGGATCAGATAGCTCCCCAGTATCAGGCTCTAGCAGCTCAGCCAATCGGATTAGTTCAGCCGGTTATTGCGGCACAGGTCGGAGATGGGCCAGCTATGTCTTCTGAGGCTTTATGGAGATTGGAAAAGTTTACCAATCTCTTTCTTGTTCACTTCACTGGTGCCCCTTCAGAGGTCCCCCAGGAGTATCTTGACAGCTGTCACGAGGTTCTACGGAACATGGTTATAGTGGAGACCAATGGGGTCGATTTTGCTGCATTTCAGATGACTGGTTCCGCCAAGAAATGATGGAGAGATTACTTGTTGACCAGACCAGCTGGGTCGCCTGCTCTTACTTGTGACCAGTTCTCTCAGCTCTTCATAGAGAAGTTTCTGTCTATCACATTGAGAGAGGAGCGTCGCTGTCAGTTTGAGCGTCTCCAGCAGGGCAGTATGACGGTTACTCAGTATGAGACCCGTTTTGTGGATTTGGCCCGTCATGCTATTCTTCTGCTTCCCACCGAGAGAGAGATGGTAAGGAGGTTTATTGATAAACTTTCTCAGCCTATCAGATTGCAGATGGCTAAGGAGACTGGGAGTGATATTTATTTTCAGGCGGCTGCTAATGTCGCCAGACAAGTCGAGATGGTTCTTACTCAAGGAGGTCAGGGGTCTAACAAGAAGCCTCATCATTCCGGTGAGTTCAGCGGTGCCTCATCTAGAGGCAGGAGTACTTTTGGTAGAGGCCATCCTCCCAGGCCGTTTCATTTAGCGCTCCAGGCATCCCACGATGCCTCAGGTGGTCGTGGCCCTCAGATGCATTATTCCGACTAGCTAGCCTACAGTGCACCACCAGCTCCTATTAGTGCACCTCCACTCCAGAGTTATTAGGGTGGTTATTCAGGTCGACAGGGTCAGTTTCAAGGTCATCAGTCACAACAGCCGAGGTTATATTATACTTATGGTGATTCGAGGCACATTGCTAGATTTTGCCCTCGGGCAACGGGCAGCTCACAGCATCAGAGTTCTCGTGCCATGGTTCTGGCACCAGTTGCTGCACCACCTACTCAGCCAGCTAGAGGCAGGGATCAGGCAGCCAGAGGTAGGGGCCAGACAGTTAGAGGTGGAAGTCAGGCCGTTAGAGGTGGAGACCAGCCAGCTAGAGGCCGTCCCAGGGACGTAGTTTAGGGTGGTGGGGCCCAGCCCCGGTGTTATGCTTTCCTAGCCAGGCATGAGGCTGAGTCATCTGACGTTGTTATCACAGGTACTGTTTCAGTTTGCAGTAGAGATGCTTCAGTTCTATTTGATCCGGGATCTACTTACTCCTAGGTGTCTTCCTATTTTGCTTCCTATTTGGTTACGCCCCGTGATTCTTTGAGTGCTCCTATGTATGTGTCCACACCAGTGGGAGATGCTATTGTTGTAGATCGTGTTTATCATTCGTGTGTGGTCACCATTGGGAGTCTTGAGACTCGTGTAGATCTTCTACTTCTCGACATGGTTGATTTTGATGTCATACTGGTATGGATTGGTTATCACCTTATCATGCTATATTAGATTGTCACGCCAAGACGGTGACCTTAGCCTTGCAGGGGTTGCCTCGATTAGAGTGGAGAGGGAATCTTGGCCATTCTGCCAGCAGGGTTATCTCTTATCTGAAGGCTCGGCATATGGTCGAGAAGGGGTGTCTAGCTTATTTGGCTTATGTCCGCAATTCTAGTGTGGAGGTTCCTTCCATAGATTCGGTGCTGGTTGTTCGTGATTTTCTAGAGGTGTTTCTTGCAGACCTGCCGGGGATGCCACCCGACAGGGATATTGATTTCGGCATTGATTTGGCTCCGGGCACTCAGCCTATTTCATTCCGCAATACTGCATGGCCCCGCCAGAGTTGAAAGAATTGAAGAAGCAGTTGCAAGATTTGCTTGATAAGGGCTTCATTAGACCTAGTGTCTCACCCTGGGGTTCACCTGTGTTGTTTGTGAAGAAAAAAGATGGATCGATGAGGATGTGTATAGACTATCGGTAGTTGAACAAAGTCACCGTCAAGAACAAGTATCCATTGCCGAGGATTGATGATTTATTTGATCAGCTTCAGGGTGCCAAGGTGTTTTCAAAGATTAATTTGAGATCTGGCTATCATCAGTTGAGGATTAGGGCATCCGATGTTCCTAAGACAGCTTTTCGGACTAGGTATGGGCATTATAAATTTCTAGTGATGTCATTTGGGCTGACAAATGCCCCAGCGGCATTCATGGATTTGATGAATTGGGTGTTCAAACTCTACTTGGATTCCTTTATGGTTGTATTTATTGATGATATCTTGATATACTCCCACAGTCGAGAGGAGCATGAGCAGCATCTTCGGATCGTTCTTCAGACTCTTAAAGACAGCCAGTTATATGCTAAGTTCTCAAAATGCGAGTTTTGGTTGAGTTCAGTTGCTTTCTTGGGTCACGTTGTATCAGCAGAGGGTATTCAGGTGGATCCTAAGAAGATTGAGGCAGTCCAGGATTGGCCTAGACCCATATCAGCTACAGAGATCCATAGTTTCCTAGGTTTGGCGGGCTATTACCGTCGATTTGTGGAGTGGTTTTCATCCATAGCAGACCCATTGACCATATTGACCCAGAAGGGTGCCCCGTTCAGGTGGTCAGACGAGTGTGAAGTGAGCTTTCAGAAGCTCAAGACAGCTTTGACTAAGGCACTGGTATTGGTGTTACCCACAGGTTCAGGATCTTATACAGTATATTGTGACGCATCTCGTATTGGTCTGGGTGCGGTATTGATGCAGGGTGACAAGGTTATTGCATATGCTTCACGGCAGCTGAAGGTTCACGAGAAGAATTACCCTGTTCATGATCTAGAGCTGGCAGCCATTGTTCAAGAGCTGAAGATTTGGAGGCACTATCTTTACGGCGTGCCATGTGAGGTATTCACTGATCATCGGAGCTTGTAGTATTTGTTCAAGAAGAAGGAACTCAATTTGAGGCAGAGGAGGTGGCTGGAGCTATTGAAAGACTATGATATCACCATATTGTATCATCCCGGGAAGGCCAATGTGGTGGCCGATGCTTTGAGTAGAAAGTCAGTCAGTATGGGTAGCCTTGCATATATTCTAGTTGGTGAGAGACCGCTTGCATTGGATGTTCAGGCCTGGCCAACCAGTTCGTGAAGTTAGATGTTTCTGAGCCCAGCCATGTTCTAGCTTGTACAATCGCTCGGTCTTCCTTGTTTGAGCGCATCAGAGATCGGCAGGATGACGATCCGCATTTACTTATCCTTAGAGACACAGTGCGGCATGGTGGTTCCAAGCAGGTTACTGTTGGAGATGACGGAGTTTTGAGGATGCAGGGTCGTATTTATGTGCCTAATGTGGATGGACTTCGTGAGTTGATCCTTGAGGAGTCCCACAGTTCTCGGTATTCTATTCATCCGGGCACCGCCAAGATGTATCAGGACTTGAGGCAGCATTATTGGTGGAGGCGAATGAAGAAAGACATAGTTTGCCTATATAGCTCGGTGCCTAAATTTCCAACAGGTAAAGTGTGAGCATCAGAGACCTGGTGGTTTACTTCAGAGGTTAGATATTCCTGAGTGGAAGTGGGAGCGTATCACTATGGACTTTGTTGTTGGACTCCCACGGACTCAGAGGAAGTTCGATGCAGTTTGGATCATTGTGGACAGGCTGACTAAGTCAGCGCATTTTATTCCTGTGGCAGTTACCTATTCCTCGGAGCGGTTGGCAGAGATTTATATTTGTGACATCGTCCGTCTTCATGGTGTGCCCGTGTCTATCATTTTTGATCGAGGTACGCAGTTTACCTCGCACTTTTGGAGGGCAGTTTAGCATGAGTTGGGTACGCGGGTTGAGTTGAGCACAGCATTTCATCCTTAGACGGACGGGCAGTCCGAGCGTACTATTCAAATCTTGGAGGATATGCTCCGCGCCTGTGTTAGTGATTTTGGAGGTTCTTGGGATCAGTTTTTACCGTTAGCGGAGTTTGCCTACAATAACAGCTACCAGTCGAGCATTTAGATGGCTCCCTATGAGGCATTATATGGTAGACGGTGTAGGTCGCCAGTTGGGTGGTTTGAGCCGGAGGAGGCTCGGTTATTGGGTACAGATTTAGTTCAGGAGGCCTTGGACAAGGTCAAGATTATACAGGATCGACTTCGTACAGCTCAGTCCAGGCAAAAGAGTTATGCTGACCGTAAAGTTTGTGATATTGCATTCATGGTTGGAGAAAGAATATTGCTTCGGGTATCGCCCATGAAGGGTGTTATGAGATTTGGGAAGAAGGGCAAGTTGAGCCCTAGGTATATCGGGACATTTGAGATCCTCGAGAGAGTGGGGGAGGTAGCTTATAGACTTGCGTTGCCTCCAGGGTTATCCTCATTTCATCCGGTATTCCATGTTTCTATGCTCCGAAAATATCATGGTGACCCATCCCACGTGTTAGATTTCAGCTCTGTCCAGTTAGACAAGGATTTGACTTACGAGGAGGAGCCGGTGGCCATTCTAGACCGACAGATTCGTCAGTTGAGGTCAAAGAGTTACCCATCAGTTTGAGTGTAGTGGAGAGGTCAGCCTATTGAGGTAGCTACTTGGGAATCCGAGTCCAATATGCGGAGTAGATATCCCACCTTTTCACCAGCCCAGGTATTTTTCTATGTCCGTTCGAGGACGAACGATTGTTTTAGAGGTGGAGAATGTGATGACCAAAAGGTCATCTTATGTTTTAGAACTCGAATCTGCGCTCTTAAGCCTTAAAAATCTCATTTTTACCCTCCTCAATTTGCGTGCACAATCCGGACAGGTTTCCGGAAAGCTTTTATGTTGAAAACTAATAAAAATAATAATTTTTACCTTAAAAGTTAATTTTAGTTGATTTCGGTCAATATTTTTGGTAAACGGTCCCGGATCCGTGCTTTGACGATTCCGGTAGGTCCGTATCAAATTATGGGACCTGGGCGTATGCCCGAAATAGAATTTGGAGGTCCCTAGCTTGAGTTATGAATTTTTGATGAAAATTAAAAGTTTGGAAATTATTTGACGTTAAGAATTGATTGATATTTGGCATTGATAGTATCGGATCCGTATTTTGGTTCCGGAGCCAAGTACAGGTTCATTATGATATTTAAGACATGTATGTGAAATTTGGTGAGAACGGAGTTGATTTGACGTGATTCGGACGTCCAGTTGAAAAAATAGAAATTTTAAAGTGTTCTTGATAATTTCATTTGAATTAGTGCTAAATTTAGAGTTCTAGGTGTTATTTTGGCGATTTGATCGTGCGAGCAGGTCCGTATGATATTTTTAGACTTGTGTGCATGTTTGGTTTGGAGCTCCGAGAGCTCGGGTGAGTTTCGGATAGGCCATGGGATGTTTTGGACTTTGGAAATCTGGTTTTTCTGTAGAATCTGTGTTCTGGCATGTCCTTCTTCACGTTCGCGAAGGTACACTCACGAACGCGAAGAGTAAACAGGGCAGCTGAGGATTTCTTCTTCGCGAACGCGAAGGCTTGGTCGCGAACGCGAAGTGATGGGGGCGTTACCCTTCGCGAACACCACAAGCCCATCGCGAACGCGTAGCTTTAGGCACTGGGGAGGGGGAGTCAGCCTTTTCTTCATCGCGAACGCGAGCAATGTCTCGCGAACGCGACGACCAGGGAAGGGTAGCCTACGCGAACGCGAACGCGAGCACTGCCTTGCGAATGCAAAGGCTTGGCAGGCCATACACTTCGCGAACGCGATGAACACTGTCGCCCAGCACTTAACAGAATCTAAAACGGGATTTTTGCCAAAAAACTCATTTTTCTCAAAAACCAAATGGTGAGGGGCGATTTTTCAAGAGTCATTCCTTCCCTAAATTATTGGTAAGTGATTCTAAACCATTTTCTTTCAGTTACCCATTACATTTCTTGAATTTTCAACCTAAAATCTAGAGTTTTCATGGTAGAATTAGGGGTTAGGGTAGAAAATAGGAATTTCGGGAATTTGGGAATTTAGACCTCAATTTGAGGTCAGATTCCAAAACTAATTACATATTCGGGCTCCGGGGTGAATGGGTAAAAAGATTTTGGTCCGAACCTTGGGTTTTGACCAAGCAGGCCCGGGGTCCATTTTTTTACTTTTGGAGGAAAAATTGGAAAATTTAATTTATGAAATATAATTGATTCCTTTAGCAATATTTGATATTATTGAGTCATTTTTGAATAGATACGAGTGGTTTGGAGGTGAATTCCAAAGGAAAAGTTGTGATTGATAATTAAGTGGCATTCGGAGCGAGGTAAGTATTGTGTTTAACCCTGACTTGAGGGAATTAGGAACCTTAGATTATTTTCTAAGTGAAATTCATGTGAGCGACGTATATGTGAGGTGACGAGTACTTATGCGCCGCCAATTTACTTGTTTTCCATGTTTCTCTGTTTTTCTTATATTGTCTTATTCCTATGCCAAATTGCTACGTGTTATGCTGGTGCTTTTTAAATTATTGTTCTTATCATGTTTACGGAATTTTCTGGTGATAATTGAGTTTTTATTTCAAAGTTGAGATTGATATTATGGAACCAAATGTTGAAGTAAGGTTTGTACTTGTTATTCTATCTCCCTGTTGTTATTCATGTATTGCATTATGGTAAGGGAGAGTGTTAATGCACGAAGGGTGATGCCGTGCCATATTGTGAGTGTTAATGCACGAAGGGTGATGCCGTGCCATATTGTGAGTGTTAATGCACGAAGGGTGACGTCGTTCCATATTGTGAGTGTTAATGCACGAAGGGTGATGCCGTGCATTTTTCTTTACTGTATTCATTATTCCTGTTGATTCATGGTATATTGACTGCTCCGGTGATCATTCTGTTGTAGTTCTTTATCTGTATTCCCCTCAGTATGCCTCCATTCCCGACATTTCCTGTTTAGTTCTTTATTCCTATTATTTGCGTATACACTGTTAAATTGTACAGGTTTATTGTACGTGCCTTACCTTAGCCTCGTCACTACTTCGTCGAGGTTAGGCTCAACACTTACCAGTACATGGGGCCAGTTGTACTGATGCTGCACTCTGGACTTTTTGTGCAGATTTTGATACCGGCTCAGGTTGATCGAGATTTGCTATTGGTCCGCTGTCCGGAGACTCAAGGTAGATCTGTCGGCGTTCACAGACCTTGAAGTCCCCGTCTATCTTTTTATGTCCTACTGTTTTCTTTCATTCGGACAGTTGTATTTCTTTCAGACTATTACTTGTAGTAAATTCTAGAATACTCGTGAATTGTGGCTCCAGATCCGAGTGGTAGTAATTAATACAGTTTTATGATATCCCGCACTTATTATATTTTATTTTAGTTAATTATTGTTATTTACTGAATGGAAATAAGGAATTAGTTTAATGATTCTCTAACGTTGGCTTGCCTGGCAAGTGAAATGTTAGGCGCCATCACAGTCCCGTCGGTGGGAAATTTCGGGTCGTGACAGAAACCCTATGGACGGTCTATGAAACGCATAGGTATATTGTGTTATGAAATCCTGTGGACGGTCTATGAACGCATAGGTACATTGTGTTATGAAATCCTGTGGACGGTCTATGAACGCATATGTACATTGTGTTATGAAATCCTGTGGACGGTCTATGAACGCATAGGTACATTGTGATATGAAATCTTGTGGACGGTCTATGAATGCATATGTACATTGTGTTATGAAATCTATTGTGATATGAAATCCTGTGGACGGTCTATGAAACGCATAGGTGCATTGTGTATAAGAGGTATAGATGTACGGTATGAATAAACACTATGGACGGTCTATGAAATGCAGAAGTGTATAATATGATATGTGAACACTAAGGACAGTATAATGAGACACATTATTAATACAAACAATAGGTGCCCCCTTTGGCTGTCCTTGTTTGTACAGGTTGTTTCAATTACATTATATTATGGGTTCCACGTATAGATCATATGGGTTTTCTATTTTGAAAGAGGATTTTTAGCTATATATACTAGTGCTATTCGACAGTACTAACGTCCCTTTTGCCGGGGGCACTGCATCTTTAATGGATGCAGGTGGTTCTACAGTAGGTGGCATTGATCAGTGATAGCAGTACACTCCTTTCAGCCGATTTGGTGAGCCCTACTTCATTTCAGGGTCATGTATCTTTTATTTCTTATGTACTTTGTGGTTGAGGTATAGCCGGGGCCTTGTTGCCGGTATTTCCATATTACTCTTCAGTTGTACTTAGAGGCTCCGTAGACAGGTTGTGGGTGGTATTTGATGTTGGGAATTGGATTAGAACTGTTGGTATTTGGCAACATATTTTTCATTAAATCTATAAACTCGTACTATTTTGGAAATATTGAATGATGTTATTAATGGGAATGAAATGGAAGCGGTTAATGAAATCTCTTCAGTATTTGATTAACGGAGTACATCTCCTCTTTATTCACGAATGAATTTAGGTAGAATGAAATCTAACAGGCTTGCTCAGTCGGGTCCACTCGGTTGAGCGCCAGTCACGCTCCTCGGTAGGAGTGATAAGGGTGGCAATAGGAGCGATAAGGGTGGCTATTATCAGGGACAATATGTGATGATGTGGGGTTGTGGTGTTGATAATTTTCATGTGATGTTGTGATGTTCTTGTGTTTATTTTTATACCTTGTGTAATTTGTCTTGTTGTTGATAAATTGATAATAATATGATTTACGTTGAATTTGAGAGCCTGTGGCTATTGCCATGCGTATTACAAAATGAAATGTGGGCACGAGGTGCCGTGAGTAAATAATGAGGATATTTGGCATGTGAATTATCCGTGCAGTTGTGATATAAAATGTGGGCACGAGGTGCTGTGATAAAATGATAATGATATTTGGCAGGTGAATTGTCCGTGCAGTTGTGATATAAAATGAGGGCACGAGGTGCCGGAAAAATATGATGATTTAATTATGGGCACGAGGTGCCGTGGAAATATGAAAATGGGTTGAGACCCGTGTTTACGAAAAATATGAAAATGGACTGAGACCCGTATTTTTATGATTATGAAATGAGGTGTCACATGGTGACTTTTTAATCGAAAGAATTATATTCAAAATATTTATTTGGAAGAATTTTTACTTAGAAAATATTATATGAAAGAATTGTATTTGAAAGATATTTATTTGAGGAAATTATATTTGAAAAGATTTATTGAAAGAATTATATTTGAAAAAACAATTATTTGAGAAAATTATATTTGAAAGAGAGTTATCTGGAAGAATTATATGTGAAAGACATTTATTTGAAGGGCTTGAATTAATTGGGTGTAATTGTGTTTATTAATTGTTGAGTGATATTAATGGTATTCTTGTTGTCTGTTGTGCATATCACTGGTTGTTTTATCCTGCCCTTATTATTATTATTTATTTTCTATTATTTTGTATATTATATTGCACAGGTTATTAGACTAGTGAGTGTCTTGACTATACCTCGTCTCTACTCCATTGAGGTTAGTCTTGATACTTACTGGGTACCGACCGTGGTGTACTCATACTACACTTCTGCACATTTTTGTGCAGAGCCAGGTATTGGAGATATCGGACTTGAGCAAAGTTAAAGCGCGATCGTAAGGATTCAAGGTAGAGCTGCTTAGCCGTCGCAGTCCCTTGGAGTATTTTCATCTCATTGTACTGTTAATTTGTAATCAAACAGTAGTGTGTATTCGGTTCTCGTGATCATTCCATGTATTCAGTTAGAGTTCGTGACTCAGTACTACTAGTCTTGGGAGGTTGTGTATTGTAACTATTTCCGCTGTTAGTTTAAAAAAAATGGCTTCAAAAGGTAATCTAAATCGGCTTACCTAGTCTTAGAGACTAGGTGCCATCACGACGCCTGTGGTGGGATTTTGGGCCGTGACAACCTACCGATCTAAAATAGCCACCGGCTCCACATCATAAGTCAAATTACCATCCAGTTGTACTGTATTGAAATCCAGAATATGAGACGGATCCCCGACATACTTTCGGAACATGGATACATGGAATATTGGATGAACACTTGATATACTAGGTGGCAAGGCAAGTTCATAAGCCACCTCTCCAATTTTCTTAAGTATCTCAAAAGGCCCAATATACTGAGGGCTCAACTTGCCTTTCTTCCCGAACCTTGACACACCCTTCATGGGTGAAATCTTGAGCAGAACCTTCTCCCAACCATGTGAACAATATCACGAACCTTCATGTCGGCATAACTCTTCTGTCTATACTGTGTCGTGCGAAGCCGTTCCTGAATTACTTTGACCTTCTCTAAAGCACCCTGAACCAAGTCAGTACCCAATATTCTAACCTCACCCGGCTCAAACCAACCTACCGGAGACCGACACCGTCTCCCATATAAAGCTTCATACAGAGCCATATGAATGCTTGACCGGTAGCTATTATTGTAAGCAAACTCCGCGAGTGGCAGAAATTGATCCCAATAACCCCCAAAATTAATGACACAAGCACGTAGCATAACCTCCAATATCTAAATAGTGCGCTCGGACTGTCCGTCCATCTGAGGGTGAAATGTTGTACTCAACTAAACTTGTGTGCCCAATTCTCGTTGTACTGCTCTCCAAACCTATGATGTAAACTGCGTGCCCCGATCTGAAATGATGGACACTGGCACACCGTGTAGGCGAACAATCTCGCGAATATAAATCCCAGCCTACCATTCCGAAGAATAATTAGTACCAACTGGAATAAAATGTGCATATTTGGTCAACCGATCTACTATCACCCAAACAACATCAAACTTTCTCAAAGTCTGTGGAAGCCCAACTACGAAATCCATGGTAATACGCTCTCATTTCCACTCCAGAATTTCAAGTCTCTGAAGCAATCCTCCTGGCCTCTGATGTTCATACTTTACCTGTTGACAATTTAGACATCGAGCTACAAACCCAACTATATCTTTCTTCATCCGCCTCCACCAATAGTGCTGCCTCAAATCCTGATACATCTTCGCGGCACCTGGAAGAATAGATTACCGTGAACTGTGAGCTTCATGGAGAATCAGCTCACGCAAACCATCTACATTAGGCACATATAGTCTACCCTGCATCCGTAATACCCCGTCATATCCAATAGTGACTTCCTTGGAATCACCGTGCTAAACCGTGTCCTTAAGGACAAGCAGATGTGGATCATCATATTGGCGCTCTCTGATGCGATCATATAAAGAAGACCGAGAAACCACACAGGCCAAAACTCGATTCGGCTCGGAAACATCCAATCTAACAAACTGATTAGCCAAGGCCTGAACATCTAAGGCTAAAGACCTCTCTGCTACCGGTAAGTATGATAAGCTGCCCAAACTCTCCACCTTACGACTCAAGGCATCGGCCACCATATTGGCCTTTCCGGGATGATAGAGAATGGTGATATCATAATCCTTAAGCAACTCCCACCACCTTCGCTGCCGTAAATTAAGATCAATCTATTTAAACAAATATTGTAGACTCCGATAGTCAGTATATACCTCACACTGGACACCGTACAAGTAATGCCGCCAAATTTTCAAGGCATGAACAATAGCTGCTAACTCAAGATCGTGGACTGGATAATTCTTCTTATGTACCTTTAACTATCTGGACGCATAGGCAATCACCTTACCGTCTTGCATAAGCACTGCGCCAAGACCAATACACGATGCGTCACAATACACACTATAAGAAACTGAACCAGTAGGCAACACCAATACTGGAGCCCTAGTCAAAGCTATTTTGAGCTTCTGAAAGCTCTCTTCACACTCATCAGTCCACCTGAACGGAGCACCTTTCTAGGTCAATTTAGTCATAAGCGATGCAATAGACGAGAATCCTTCCATGAAACGACGATAATAACCGGCCAAGCCGAGAAAACTCCGAATCTCAGTGACTGAAGATGGTCTGGTCCAACTCTGAACTGCCTCTATTTTTGTCGGATCCACCTTAATTCCTTCACTGGACACTATATGTCCCAAGAATGCCACGAATTAAGCCAGAATTCATAATTAGAGAATTTGGCATACAGTTTCTCCTCTCTCAATCTTTGTAATACAATACCCAAGTATTGTGCATGCTCCTCCTATCTACGTGAGTACACTAGAATATCATCAATAAATACTACACAAATAAATCAAGATATGGCTGGAATACACTATTCATCAAATGCATAAATGTTGTTGGGGCATTGGTTAGCCCAAAAGATATCACAAGAAATTCATAGTGGCCATAACGAGTCCTGAATGTCGTCTTTAGAATTTCGGAATCCCAAATTTTCAACTGGTGATACCCAGACCTCAAATCAATTTTGGAGAACACTCTCGCTCCCTGAAGCTGGTCAAATAAGTCATCAATACGTGGCAATGGATATTTATTCTTGATTGTAACTTTGTTCAACTGCCTATAATCAATACACATCCGCATAGTACCATCTTTCTTTTTCACAAACAGAATCGGTGCACCCCAAAGTGACACACTAGGCCTAATAAACCCCTTTTCAAGGAGTTCCTGAAGTTGCTCTTTCAATTCTTTTAACTCAGCTAGTGTAATACGATAAGGAGGAATAGAAATGGGTTGAGTGCCCTGCACTAAGTCAATACCGAAATCAATATCCCTGTCGGGCGGCATACCCGATAGGTCTGCAGGAAATACATCCGGAAAGTTTCGCACAACTGGTACTGAATCAATAATAGGAGTATCTGCATCAACATCTCTCATAAATGCCAAATATGACAAACATCCCTTTCCAACCATACGTTGGGCCTTCAAATAAGAAATTACCCTGCTAGGAACAAGATCTAGAGAACCCTCTATTCAACCTTTGGCAACCCTCGCATCGTCAACGTCACGATTTTTGCGTGACAGTCCAGAATAGCATGACATGGAGACCATTCCGAGTAATAAGAGATCAACTCTAGTCTCCAGTTCCCCAATAGTTACCACACACGACCGATACACATGATCCACAGTAATAATATCGCCCACCGATGTAGATACACAAACAAGTGAAACTAAGGACTCACAGGGCATATCCAGATAATGGGAAAAATACGATGATATATATGAATAAGTGGAACCAGGGTCAAATAATATAGAAGCCTCCCTGTGGCACACTGAAACAATACCTGTGATCACTGCATCTGAGGCAACAACATCTGGCCTGGCAGGAAAAGCATAGAATCGAGCCTGCCCGCCACCTGATCGGCCTCCCCCTCTTGGGAGACCCCTAGCTTCCTGACCCCCACCCTGAGTTGGTTGGGCGGGTGGTGGAACTGCTGGTGCTGGTGTCGTTAGTCGAGGACTCTAATGTGGAGCCCCAGTCAACAACCTAGGACACTCTCTCTTGAAATGACCAAATTCTCCGCACTTGAAACAACCCCTTATCTGATGGAACTGCTACTCCTGATAACCCGAGGAATTACCTGCAGAAGCCTGAGTGGACAAGGCATGATGAGAACTATGTGCTGGTAGTGCACTGAATGAAGACTGGCATGAGTGAGCACTATAAGAACCGTGGCTAGCTGATGCACCACGATGAGCTGGACGACCCGTCTGAGCGTGTCTGTAAGAATGACCCCTACCGCGGTAAAACTGACCCCCTGAAGGAACACCGCTGTAATCACGTGGACCACAAGGCCTCTTAGCCTCTCTCTCTCTCTCTCCACGTTCCTGGTTGCAAAACATCTCTATCTACCGAGCAATGTCCACTACCTCATCAAAAGTAGCACTAGATACCCTCTCGCTAGTAATAAGTAACCGCAGCTGATATGTGAGGCCATCAATGAACCTCCTAATCCTCTCCCTATTAGTGGGAACCAACCAGACTGCGTGACGAGCTAACTCAGAAAATCTCATCTCGTACTGCGTCACGGACATATCACCCTGGCGAAGCTGCTCAAACTGTCTGTGCAGATCCTCTCTGCGGGACTGAGGCACGAACTTCTCCAAAAAGACCACGGAGAACTGCTGCCAAGTAAGGGGTATTGTGCCAACAGGCCTACGCCTCTCGTAAGTCTCCCACCATCTGAGTGCAGCCCCAGAAAACTAAAAAGTAGTGAATGAGACCCCACTGATATCTAGAATACCCGCTGTCCGAAGCATCCGTTGACACCTATCCAAAAAACCCTAAGCATCCTTTGACTCAGTACCGCTAAATGGTGGAGGTCGAAGTCTCTCAAATCTCTCAGGTCTCCTCTGCTCATCATCTGCCATAACAGGAACTACCGGGGCCTGAGCAGCTATAACCGGCTGGGCTAGTAGTGCCCCCGGTATCTGAAGTCCCTGTACTACCTAGTCTGGAGTAAGGGTAATAGGGGTATGAGTACCTCATTCGGCCTGAGAAGTGGCAGGTGCGGCCTGAGCCGAAACCACCTGAGCAACACCAGTGCAAACTGTCAATATCTGGGCCAAAGTCTTCTGAAGGCCTAGAATCTCAATGGGTACAGCTCGGCTCAGCTATATCTGGAATCTGCTCCTGAGTTAGAGCGACTGGTGGTACTACAGGTGCTACACCTCTACCTCTACCTTGGCCCCGGCCTCTACCATGGCCCGGCCTCTCGCGGCCCTAACTGGTGGCACTGGTGGCTGATCGGCCGATCCGATAGTATGTGTCATCACCATCTGTGAGAGAATAGAAAAACAAAATTTTAGTTTCCGGAATCCACAAATTTGCACGACAGAATACAAGAAAGTGAAGTTTTCCTAAGGGTTCTACAGCCTCTCGAAGATAAGTACAGACGTCTTCGTACCGATCCGCAAGACTCTACTAAACCTGCTCATGACTCGTGAGACCTATGTAACCTAAGCTCTGATACCAACTTGTCACGACCCAAAATCCCAACCTGTCATGATGGCGCCTATCTCGATACTAGGCAAGCCGATAATCTCAATAAACCACAATTTCTCTTAAGTTTGAAAATATAATAGTTAAATACAATACAAAATCCCACAAATACTGATACAAATACTCCCCAAAACCTGGTATCACTGAGTACTTGAGCATCTAATATGAATACAAGTCCGAAAAATATGGTCTATAATAGTCCAGGAGATAGGAAAGGAGAGACAAGGTCTGCAGAACACGGCAGCTACCTCTGAATCTCCAGAAAAATTAATTGTGCAAGAAAATCAACACCCGTTATGTCCAGAAGCACCTAGATCTGCACAAGAAGTGCATGGTGTAGTATGAGTACAACCAACTTAGTAAGTAACAATAATAAATAAGGAACTGAAAATAGTGACGAGCTATACAATTATAATTCATTTTCAATAATTCCAGCAAAGAATAGACATGCTTTCAAATTCTGCAATTTAAGTCAAATCAATTTTATACAATTCAAGTTCATGTAATCCGGATATAGAATCCTTCAGAAATTTCATCACAACAACAGATATCAACTAAGTGCATCAACCAATAAAAAACAAGTACAACCTCTCAGGACAACAATCACTCACTGGGCTCCCAGCCCTCAGCACTCACACTCAATGGGTACCCGCGCTCATTGGGGGTGTACAGACTCCAGAGGGGCTCCTACAGCCCAAGCGCTATAATCTGCACGAACAACTCATGTGTTGCACGGACAACTCACCTACCATAATATAAATATCTGAATCCGCACGGCCAACTCACGTGTTGCACGACCAACTCACGTGCTATAGTATACTATAAGGATCCGCACTGACAACTCACTTGCTGTACAGACAACTCACGTGCTATGGTGTAATATCTCACAATCAGGCCCTCGGCCTCACTCAGTCATAAAGTTCTCCAGTCTCTCGGGCTCTCAACAATCATAAAATCATCCCAAACAATAATGATATGATACATCAATAATGAACAATAGAGACTGGGATAAAATAATCAGGTAAGCTGTGACTAAGTACAAAACAACAATTTAAACATATAATTCAATATGTACACGACCTTTGTGGGTACCAACAATACCAACATATAGCCTAAACATGATTTCTATCATGACTTATAGTCAAGTTTCCACAACACATAGAGAGCACATAACTATCAACAAGTTATTCAGCTTTACAGTTTCCACGAGACGGACCAAGTCACAATCCCCTGGGGTGCACGCCCACACGACCATCACCTAGCACGTGCGTCACCTCCAAAATAATCACATAACACAAAATTTTGGGGTTTCATACCCTCATGACCAGATTTAAAACTATTACTTACCTCAAAACGTGAAATTCTTTACTCTGCTATGCCTTTGCCTTACAAATCGGTCTCTGAATGCCTCGAATCTAGTCACAATTAATTTATTTTAGTCAATAAACTTTATTGAAATTAATTCCATAAGAAAATATTAATTTTCCATAAATATCCGAAATTTAGCTCAAAAATTGCTTGTGGGGCCCACGTCTCGGAACCTGACAAAAGTTACAAAATTCGAAAGCCCATTCAACCATGAGTCTACTCTTACCAATTTTACCAAAATCCGACCTCAACTCGACCCTCAAATCTACAAATCTTATTTCCAAATTTCTAAGTTCAAATCTTCGATTTACACCTCAAAATCATGTAATCTAGTCGGATTATTCGATGATAATTCAATATTATGGAGTAAAAATGATCACAAGGGACTTACCTCAAGTTTTTCTTGAAAATCTATCAAAAATCACCCCTCCTCAAGCTCTAATTTGTCAAAAATGGCGAATGGGACGAAGTCCCTGCTTTATAATTCTGCCCAGACAGCCCCCGATCATGGGCCTTCGATCGTGTGCCTCGATCTTGGGCCTCGATTCTGACCCTCGATCCTGGCCCTGCTCGACCCTAGCCTTCGATCTTGCCTTCAATTGTGGCTTCGATCCTGGCCCCTCGACCCTTTCCCTCGATCATGGCCTTCGTCTCGCCTTCAATCGTGGCTTCGATCCTGGGCCCTCGATCATGGCTCTCGACCCTGGCCTTCGATACTGGCTTCAATCATGGCCCTATTCTGGGCACGATTCAGGGCTCGATGCTGGGAGATTCTGGGCTCGATTCTGGGAGATGGAATTTGCACCAAAAGGAAATTGCAACAGCTATTTTTGTCCACTTTTTGATCCGTTAACCATCCGAAACTCACCCGAGCCCCTCGGGACCTCAATCAAATATACCAACAAGTCCTAAAATATCAGACAAACTTAGTCGAACCCTCAAATCACCTCAAACAACGCTAAAACCATGAATTACACCCCAATTCAAGCCTAATGAACTTTAAAATTTTAAGTTCCTACAAATGACTCCGGAACCTATCAAATCACGTTCGATTGACCTCAAATTTTGCACACAAGTCATAAATGACATAACAGAGGTATTTTAATTTTCAGAATCAGATTCCAACCCCGATATCAAAAAGTCACCCCCCCAGTCAAACTTCCCAAAATTTTAGTTTTCGGCATTTCAAGTATAATTCCACCACGAACCTTCAAATAATTTTTCGGACACGCTCCTAAGTCCAAAGTTACCATATAGAGCTATTGGAATCATCAAAATTCAAATCCGAGGTCGTTTACACATAGATCCATATCCGGTCAACTTTTCTAACTTAAATTTTCAATTATGAGGCTAAGTTTCTCATTTCACTCTGAATTTCTTCCGGACCCGAACTAACTAATCCGGTAAGTCATAAAATAAATATAAAGCATAAATTGAGCAATAAATGGGTGAACAAAGTTATAATACTCAAAACGACCAGTCGGGTCGTTACAAGATACTAGTTTTAATATAGGCAAAATGGCCTCGTGGCCACTTAAACTTGCGCCCAATTGTCAACCCGGTACACAAACTTATACATTTCCCATTTGAACATTCTAACTTTGATATTTGTTAACTAATAAACCACTTTAAGCGTTGACCATGCCTATGTGGAGGCAACATAGCTGACATGACCAAATTGTGTGTGCACCGCACTGAAAAAGCGCGTGAATGTAATACTTTGATGGAAAAAGTATTAAAAAATATATAAATAATGAAAAGATAACAAAAAAAAAAAAACTAAAGGTTCCTCGGCTCCTCCCAGCCCACTTCGTCCTCCTTCCCCATCCCCATTTCTTTAGTTTCATATCTCATCCCCAGTGATCCAATTCCATCTCGTGTCCATCCCCTTTCCATTATTAATTTTTACTTGAAAAGGATTAATCTTGTTCTATTGAGTACAAGAATGCAGAAGAAGAAAGATAGAAAAGGTTATCCACACAACTCAATGTCGGCAAAAGAAAATCTTCGATAATGGTGCTGGTCATTGCTCCTTTCTTTTTCTTTCTTTAAATTTTTGTGGCAGGGGATATTGAATTGGTTATTTTTGATTTGTTTAGTCTGGGCTTGGTGTGAAGGAGAGATAACGGAGATGGTAATTAGGGTTTTGGGGCGAAAATGGTGGCTGAAAATTCAGAGATATTTAGCAGTGACTTCTCCGGCCAACTCGAGTTTTCCGGTGGTCTATCAGTTTCTTGGATTTGGGGTTTGGTCGGAGGCTTTGCCGACAATAGCTTTTACTGATTGGGGTGGGGAGGGGGGGGAGGGGAGTTCAGTGATGAAGATGACATCAAATTTTAATATATTAATTTTAAAAATGGGACTCACAAATAACACATGGCAAGTAATAAATAGTCTAGCATATGATGTGTTGACATGTCACCGCAATTGATATACACGTATTGTTGGATGTGTTTTTTAGTACTCATCCTGTCAAGTTGAAGTGTGCAAATGAGAAATGTATAAGTTTGTGTACCAGGTTGGTAATTGAGCGTAAGTTTAAGTGGCCATGAAGCCATTTTAACTTTAATATAAGTATCTATTTCACCACACATAAAACCAAAAAAAAGTACAACGTAAAATTGCAAAATTGTCCGAATTCATGGGTTATAATGTAGTATTCTCAAAAGTAGATAAATAGCAAAACATTAAAAAACTGCTTATAGAACAAGTGAACCGATTGCGACACCGCACATAGGACAAAACCCCCTTCCTCTTCTGCAAATCCTTCTGCCGTCGAATCGATAGACGATAATGCAAAGATAGTTGATATGAGCAGAGAAGAGCTAGACAATCCCATGATACTAAGAGCAAAACCAGCAGCACTAGCTATTGTAAATAACAATAACTGTTACCACCGAAATAATGAAGAAGAAGGAGAGTCAAAGCTCGAACCAAATGTCGGGTTAGAGTTCGATTCAGCTGAGGAAGCACAGGAATTTTACAATCTCTACGCAACAAAACTCGGATTCAGAATTAGAATCGGTCAGCTTTATCGGTCACGTGTTGATGGGTCAGTTATTTCTAGAAGATTCGTGTGTTCAAAGGAAGGGTTTCAAACTACTTCCAGAACGGGTTGCCCAGCTTTTATAAGAGTGCAAAAAGCCGATTCTGGAAAATGGGTTTTAGCTAATGTTAAAAAGGAACATAATCATGAACTCGAAACCTCAGGTGAGATTTGTCCTTCCCGTGTACAAAGAAAAAATATTCCAAATCTTAAATCTCCTGTTGTTGTTGTGTCGACTAGGACTGGACTTAGATCAATTGATGAGGATGGTCCAGGCCCATCTGGTATAATTGATCTTAAGCGTTTTAAAAGGGAAAGAATTGATGTAGAATTACAGCCTAGAGGTAGTGAACCATATAAGGGACTTGAATTTACTTCTGCTGGTGAAGCATATGAATTTTATAATGCATATGCTGCTAATTTGGGCTTTAAAGTCCGGATTGGCCAGCTGTTTCGTTCAAAAAATGATGGGTCGATTACCTCGCGAAGATTTGTTTGCTCTAAGGAAGGGCATCAGCACCCGTCAAGAGTTGGGTGTGGCGCGTTCATGAGGATACAGAGACAAGAAACAGGACGATGGTTGGTTGATCGTTTTCAAAATGAGCATAATCATGAACTTGGCCTGCCCGTTGATGCTAGTGGGAGAGTAAAAGGATTTAAAGAAGAAGCGAGCAGTGTGTTGGAGAATATGGATTTAGTTGAATTAAATGGTGGCCTTAGCCTTGTTACACGAGGCCGGGAGAGTAGAATTGGCAGTGATTGGTATAATGAGCTTTTTGAGTATTTCCAGGCTAGGCAAGCAGACGATATGGGATTTTTTTATGCAGTGGAAATGCATAATGGTAGAGCTATGAGTGTATTCTGGGCTGATGCCCGGTCTAGATTTTCTTGCACTCAATTTGGTGATGCAGTTGTTTTTGACACAACATATAGAAAGGGGGGTAGTTACTCAGTGCCACTTGCTTCATTCATTGGGATTAATCACCACAGGCAGCCGGTGCTTCTTGGCTGTGCCTTAATTGCGGAAGAGTCTGAAGAGTCATTTACTTGGGTGTTTCAAGCATGGCTTCGTGCAATGTCAGGGCGCCATCCTGTCTCTATAGTCGCTGATCAGGACAGATCCATTCAACATTCAATTGCTCAAGTTTTTCCGGGAATACATCATCGTTTTTCAGCATGGCAAATTAAGGCCACAGAGCAGGAAAATATTGGTGCATTGCTCTCTATGAATCCTGAATTTAAGTATGAATATGAAACTTGCATTTTCCAGAGCCAGACTGCGAATGAGTTTGAAGCAGCATGGAATGTGCTAGTTAACAAATATAATTTAAGAAAAAACACATGGTTAATGGAGATGTATAGGATGCGCAAGAGTTGGGTGCCATTACACATTAGGGGCACATTCTTTGCTGGCATTCCAATGGACGGAAGCTTGAAATCATATTTTGGCACCATATTGACATCTCAAACACCACTCAGTGAATTTCTTATACGGTACGAAAAAGCCCTTGAGCAACGCCGCGAAGAGGAAAGGAAAGAGGATTTTAACTCGTTCAATTTACAAGCAGTTCTGCACACGAAGGACCCTATAGAAGACCAGTGTAGAAGGCTTTACACTATTACTATGTTCCAAGTGTTTCAGAAAGAGCTTTTGGAGTGCTATAGCTTTGTTGGAATTAAGATAAATGTTGAAGGTGCCATTAGTAGGTATCTGGTGCAGAAGAGTGGGAGTGGAGATGAGAGGAACACAGTTGCCTTTAATGCCTCAAGTCTTAATGTCAGCTGCAGTTGTAAAATGTTTGAGTTTGAAGGTGTGCTGTGTAGACATGCCTTGAAAGTTTTTCAGATTATGAACATAAGAGAGCTTCCGTCTCGCTATATCCTACATCGGTGGACAAAGGATGCAAAATATGGTATACTGCGGGATGTTGATTCAGGGGGTGCTTCTAAAGATCATAAGGCATTGATGTTGTGGAGCTTAAGAGAAGAAGCAAAGAACTACATTGAGGCAGGAACAGCATCTTTAGAAAGATACAAACTTGCGTTTGAGATCATGCAGGAGGGTAGAAGAAATCTTTGTTGGCAAAACTAGGGAAGTACGTGGTATAACAAACATAGATCAGAGGTATTTTCCTCCTCTTCTGCCTTTTGTTTCATCACTATGAGTTGATCTGAATCTCCAGTGATGACTTTCATAATTTGTACTGCATGTGCTAATTTTGCATTTTTTCCACACAAAAGAACCGCTTATATATTTCTCTTGCCTTCTCCACGCAGAATTATTTAAGTATCATATTGCATTGTGATTTCTTATTCATCTGAATCAGCCGTTCATAAGCACAGATACCATTTTATTCCCAGGCGAAATTTTCCCGCGCTTGATCAATAATCATATTATGTTGCGTTGTGATCTGCAGTTATTTTTTTGATATGATTCATTTCTGAGTACGAGTTAGCGCTCAATATTATGTGATAGTTTCTCAAATAATGCATGTGCAGAAGTTGTTGATGTACATGTTTTTTTTACTAAGTGTATCAAATATATCAAATAACTATGTTTTTTCTGTTTGATTTATTCAACTGCCCTTTTTTTTTTTTTTTTTTTTGGATAGGTTCAACTGCCCAAATAATAGATAGACGGCCCCTTAAAGTTGCCACAACTTTTCACTTAGACACCTCAACCGAGGTTGTTTCCTATTGAACACCCCTATTAAACCTTCCAATGACAACCAATCAAGAAAATAAAATGCATTTCATTCATACACGGATGATGTGGCAAAGTGACGAATGAAACGAAGACATGTGGCATTTGGGCCCGTTTCGTTTCAATAATCAATAAGCATTTTCTAAAAATAGAGGTTCTCTAATATTGATACTTTTTTCGATATTGATATACAATTCTTTAACCAAACTAAAATTTCTCCCTGACACAAGACCTAAAATAAATGTCACAAATGACAAAACAACAACTAAGCCTTAATAAAAAAACTAAGCCTTAATCAATTTGGTATCATTTATATGGATTTTTTTTTACTTCCATTGTTTTCTATTCTTGCTCTGTCCACATGGATTCCAAGACTCTCCATGTTATTTAAGTCAACCTCGTCCCTTTTTAACATGTTCAATCATCATAGTATCACTTCTAAGAATTGGTGCATTGGGAGGTCTCTTTAAGACTGAACTCAGATAACTCTTTCTCATGGGTCTGTGGGCTGCTTGCCCACTATTTGGGTCTGATCATTTCTAATAGTCGCCAGCTTCTGTTGAACTTGATTCCTAGGTCAGAGACTCTTGGTCATCTTGAAAAGGGATAGTCTTGCAGAACATTGAAGCCAATGTCAAATTTTTGATGATCAACTCTGTGCAATCTTGTCGCAGTCTGTTGTACCAACAATTTTGGTAAATTCCAGAGCTTTCAAGACGTGTTGTGTATTTTGGATTAGACCAGAGTTGCCAATGATAATTCAAACATTGTTGGTGCCACCGAAAAGTAAGCCTTCCTCAAGCAAACAAATCATCATATGTCTAATTTTCTTTCTCAACCACAAACTGCAACTGTGAATTAAAGATGTTCCTACAAAATGATACTCTCCAGTTTCTTAGTAAAACTGGACAATTGTGGTACTGAAAGAAGCTTTTGAAGCTTGGGGAAAATGGAAAGTTGGAAAATTCATCATCGGCCTGTGGAAAATGGTTCCTCCAGTGGTCATATGGTTCATTTGGAAAGAAAGATCTCAATGCTGTTCTCATGGAATTTCAACTCCGATTCATTTTCAAGGCTAGAATTTTGATGAATCTTTTTGCTTGGAGCAGACTATGTATTGTAAATAGTATTGACACTCTTTTGGATTTTGTAAGCTCCTTAAGTTTTTCCTAGGAGTCATCTGACATTGTACAGAAGCTGTCTTTTTTGTTATCTTTTTGCATCTTCTGGATGCTGAATGAATGAAATTTATTCTCTTGATAAAAAAAGAAAAACTGGAAAATTGTGGTACTGTCCTTCGAGCAACTGCATCTTGATATTAATTATTAAACACGTCAGGATCAGATTCTGATTGGCATAAAAATGATGAAGCGACCACACAGTTTTCTATTGTCATAGCTCATGGGCATATATTTGATAACTTAGTCACATGTAATCACTATGAGAAAATCACCCAATTGAAGAATCATCTGGTCAGTCATTTTCGAACCAAGGAAGTAAGCTAGAGTACTTTCTTGACACTGAGGTCACTCAAATGGTGTTTCTTTTTCACCAGGGACACATTGGACATTATTTATCTGATAGTGTTGATTTACATTAAGATCTAATTCTTAGCTATCTTCAAATCGTTAAGTTTTTTTTACATGTAGGCTGTCCTGCACTATTTGGTGTTTGATTTCAACCTAAGTTCACAAGTCTGGTAATTGGTTCGAGCTTAGCAAAAAGTGTCTAGTGAGATTGTTAAGAGGGCTTGAATGATATCCACCTAACTGTTTCTTAACCATTAGCATCATTGCTGGGGAAGGAGCTCTCTTTATGTTTAAGTCCTTGCTCTCTGCAGATTAGACTGTGAATATGATGCTGATTGCTGAGTGTGCATTCATGAATGTCTTTTATCCAAATTTTGTTCAGAGCTCATTTTTCTCTTTCCAGAAGTGCTGCTTTGGTTGGTTACATATGTGCATAACCTCTAAATAAAAGAACATTTGACCAGTGCCTTGTTCTACTCAAAGCAGCATCTTAATATTGAGCCATTTATTTCATTTTGTATTATGTGCTAATTTTGTATAGCATCACCTTTTCAATTCAGGCCTTGCTCTCCGATTAGACTGTTAATAGGATGCTGAGTATGTATTTGTGAATGTTATTGATCCCAATTTTGTCTATAGCACATTTTCTATTTCTAGAAATGCTGCTTTGGTCACGATGTGCATAATCTCCAAACAATAGAACAGTTTACTGGTGCCTTGTTCTACTAAGAGCTAAATATTTGTACTGACCGAAGTGAAACTTTGGGGGGAGAATTTAAGAATGTTACACTCCTAAACGTGGAAAATATGAAAAAAATTAGTGTGTGGACTGAAAGATGGTGAATGATTTTTTATTTTTTTTTGGAATTCTGGTTGGTCAGGAATAAGGGATGTTTGTTGGCAGATTGCATCTCTGACACAAGGTCAAACTTCCACTTTAGAAAAAGACTTAATGATTGGGAATAGTTTAAGGTGCCTCTTTTTTTGTTTTTTTGTTTTTTTTGGTCTCTGTGTGTGTGTGCGCAGAAAATGCAGATTGTTGGCTTGGATGCAAGCAAGGAAGATATCCAGTGGTGGTTAGCAAAGGCAGCAAAGGAGTATTCACTGTAAAGCTGTTGCTACGACTGGCTGCAACAACAGAGTTACGAGTATGAACAGCTGCGGCTATGGAAATCAGTTTGGAAGACTATTGCTCCACTGAAAACTGCCTGCTTTTGGTGGCTTGCTGCTCCTGGGGCCTGTTTAACACATGGCATGATACAAAAGAGACGACAATTTGAGTGAAATTTCAGTTGAAACAGGGAGCCACATACTGCTGCATTTCAACTTTTTATGCCAGGTTTGGCCTCTATTTCTGAATGTATTTAGTATTAATTAGGTAATGCCTCAGAGCTTCAGAGAATTACTTACTATTTAGCATTCACAGAGCATAGATAAGAGATTTAAGCGGATCTTGAGGGTTAGTTCCTTTATGTGTAGCATGGACTATTTGGCTGGAATGAAGTAGAAGATGCTTTGGAGATAAGATGGAGGTCATCACATTTGTGAGATTCAGAATTTATTATATTGGCGCAAACGGATTTTTTCTACCGACAGTCGGGAAAAGGTGAAGCTATGCAAGGAAGATGGAGGATTAGGTGTGAGAAATTGAGGGCTCCATAATAAGAGCCTATAATTCAAATGGTTGTTGAGGTGGAATGACAGTAAAAGGGAGCAGTGGAAAGCTGTAATCAAGTTAAAATATGGGTTTCAGAATTATGGGGACACAACTAAATATTAAGTGCAGCACATGGATGTGATTTCTGGAGACATATAAACTGTTTGTGGGAGAAATTCCAAGAGCTTATTTGATTGAAAATTAGGAACCGGAGAAGATTTAACTTTTCCAGTGCAGCAAGAAGAGTAACATAATATTCTAATGAACAGCCAACGTTTTCCTTCTTGTATGTGTTATTGTTTTTGACGGGAAGCAAGGGAGCCTTGGCGTAACTGGTAAAGTTGCTGCCATGTGACCCAGTGGCGAAGCAAAAAATTTCCTCAAGGGTGTTCGAACCTGAAAGAAGTGAAAAACTTCCCGACAAAGGGTGGTCAATTGACTACCTTAATCGAAGTGTCACGGGTTCAAGCTGTGGAAACAGCCTCTTGCAGAAATGTAGGGTAAGACTGCGTTCAATAGACCCTTGTGATCCGGCCCTTCCCCGGACCCCGCGCATAGCGGGAACTTAGTGCACCGGGCTGCCCTTTTGGTCTGACAGGAAGAATATGTGAATATGGACAATCTAGGAACTTTGAAGTCTTGCAGCCATGGCCCATGATCTTCACATGTAGGCTGCAAAAAAGGATGACTATCTATAAAGAATCCAATTTGCCGGACTACTTTGGATGACAACATAGCTTATATTTCGTGTGTGTATTTAGAACATTTCTCAAATGAGATACGCACTTTCTTCAGAAATTTGTATAGTAAATGCTTTGTTTCATCAATGATTCTTTCCAATGTCTAAAGGAACATTCTTCCTATTTCTTTTTTATTCTTTGTTATTTGGATGCCATGTGTTCGCACTTGCTATAGTGAAATTGCAGTGAGAGGATTGCCACAATTTGTTTCTTTTTGGGTGCGATTCGACCTCTGTATATTTGCTTGATACCTTCGCGGTACCTTAAATAACCACATAGCATCAATAAGAGTATTAAATTTTATGCATTGACGATATGCATAATATTTATATTGTCAGGTAATTTAAAAGCCTATTGCAAGTAAAAATTGTGGCAAATATGGCTTGTAATTCAGCCGCTATTGCTAGGAAACTATAGTTGGAAACCAGTGAAAGGAAGAAGTCCTGAAGTTTTCAATTCTTTTTATTTTTATTTTTATTTTATCAGAAAGTGATCAGGCGGGACATGGCGTGACTTCAGATTTTCGAGAACATGGCCTTTGATAGGAAGGTGTGGAGGTCGAGCATTAGGGTGCTAGGATAGGAGGTAGCTGATAAGGTTCATCCGTGGGGAGGTTGGTCTGATAAGGTTGGGTCCTAGGCTGCTACCGATTATTGTTGTGTCCACACTATTCTTTCGTTTTTGATAGTATCGAGCTTTATTCACTGGATTTTTTTATTATTTTTCATCTATTTTCTGGTTCTTATGCTGTTGTTATTGCTCATATGGTTTTGTTGATGGTACTAACATTCTGTCTCTCTTCGTTTTCTTGAGCTGAGGATCTTTCGGAAATAGCTTCTCTACCCTCTGGGGTAGGGGTAAGGTCTGCGTACACTCTATCCTCCCCAGATCCCACTTGTGGGAACTCACTGGGTTGTTGTTGTTGTAAGCTCTCTATTTTGAAGTTTTCAATTTTGTTATTCGTTTTACTGTAGAAATCATACGAAACAAAGAAAGTATTTTGATTTTAACCCTTCCTTCAGCTTCTATGTTTTCATTCTCCTTTCCTTCCGTTTCATTTAATTAGTTTTCAAACAAAGGATTAACTCTGCGTTTGCAAAAAGTTAAAAAGAAATGGGGGGGGGGGGGGGGAAGGGTTGGGGGGGGGGGGGAAGCAATGAAAGGGGCATTCCAAGGATGTATTATTGTTTTTAAATAATATATGCAAATAGTGTACAAGTTCTTTTACATTATCGCTATATTTTAACATGATATAGCAAGCTAATCATCATTTTTACTCGGTAATCAATGAATGATTATCATGAGTTAATTCCAGTGATAAGCTCCAATCTAATGTATCCTCTGCAATTTGTTTAACTGCCAAGATCTTGCCTTTTAATTTCTTTTTCTTTTTTCCTTCTATTTTATCATTTCCCTGTTAGGATGCAGTCTCTTGTAAAAAAGGACAGTCCGGTGCAATAAGCTCTCCCGCTATGTGTGGGGTCCGGGGAAGGGCCGGATCATAAGGGTCTATTGTATGCAGTCTTACCCTGCATTTCTGCAAGAGGTTGTGAGGATGCAGTCTCTTGTATGGTTTATAATTAAATCTCTCGGTTGTGGCTTTTTATGGTAATTTCTTTTTCCAGTTGTGTGTATTTGCTCTAAATTTGTTTTTTCTGCTTTTATTCTATGGTCATCTGCATGTTTTTTTTTAGGAGGGACCATTTGAACGTGGGTGGCATTCTTACCTTTGGTATTTTGTGCTTCTTTCTAGGCAAGTTTGTTCCTTCATTTAACTTTGTTGCATTTAATAAATGTTGATGAACTAACAAAACTGCTGACTTTCTCTAATCTAAATTTAATGTAGTTCTTGTCAACAAAATTCCAAGTTACTGTTAACAAGAATACTGATTCTTCATTTTTAGGACCAAACACATCACACTATGTTTATTTGTCCAATAAATATATGGCATGCATCATGCATGTTTCTTTGCATGGACTGTTATTTTTCTACCATAGTCAATTAATACACATTTTCATCGCAATTTAGTATTATTAACCATGGTAATTAAAGTGGTTTGACCTAAACATCGAATTTGAGTAGTTTTTTTTCCAGGCTGTAATCCTAAGAATGCCTTTGGTGCTACCCCAAGACAGTCTCTTTTGGTTTGTATGGCCAAGTTTGATCTTACTCTCTTTCACTAGATACTTTTTGTGGTCAGTTCTATTTTTAAAGCAAAATCTAATACGCGCTCTGTGTCAAAATGATTGGTACTATTTTGTTATTAATTCGTTTTTTAAGAAGATTGAAATATTCCAATATTTTCTTAATGAGAAGATTTTGTGGCCACACAAATGTTATGATTATAAGATCATAAGTTTTTACTATGTTGATGTTGTTATTGTTTTACTTTTATACTATTAGATTTCTTCTCTGTACTGTTTGTATGCTTGTTTTGAGCCGAGAGTCTATCGGGAACAACCGTTCTACCTACACAAGATAAGTAAAATTACGGATTTACTATCCTCCCCAAATCCTACTCGTGGGACTATATTAAATTTATTGGTATTATTGTTGTTCTACGGTATAATTTTTCGACGAATCCGATTGAATTGCATTTGGATTAGGTTGCTCCGTCCTTTGACGTGATTAGCTGCATACATCAGCAGGTGTTTTTGACATCTCGTGCTAATCCAGAATAGGATAGAAACAAAAACTGAAACCGAACAGAATAAGGTCATCTGTATGCTCTAGTTTGGAGAAACTTATCATTTTTCATTTTAGCATTGTGAAAAGATGTGGAAAAAGTATCTCCATTACTCATGGCCACATCTGGCACTGTCAAAATAAACCCCACATAATTTGTCTTTCTTTCAATACCACAACCATATCATGTTCCATTTGTATAATAAATCTTTTATTCCAACATATAAAAGATACCCTATGCCCCCCTTCACTCTTATGCATTAATTCCTTACTTCATTTCATTCCGTAACAATGGCAGAAAAATATAGTATAGGCTTATTAGGTGTCATGGATCGTCTCTGGTTTCACCAAATTATTCTCTTTTCAGAACCCTCATCAGTTTCATTTCCTGAAAACCAATGTCAATCAACTTTAGTTCCACAGAAAGAATTCTCATCAGTTGAATCAGAAAGCACTCTTCTACAGGTAACAACTTGTCTCCTAGTTAGGCTACTATTCTCTATATGCCCTAGCCCCTACCCCCCTCCCCCCACCCCCCAAAAAAAAGGAGAAAAAAGGGATTTTAGACATTTGAGAAAGAAGATGTACATAAGTTTTTCTACTATACTTTGTTGAGTGGATTTTATAAGATATACACCGCCAGTGTAAATAATATGTACACGATCACTGTAATTTAGTTGGTTATAGCCAGTGGAGGAAGCAGAAATTTACACAAGGGAATTAAAAAAAATGTTAGGATATCATAGTTGGCTTTGAATCTATGACCAAAGACAACTTTTGAACCCCTTAGCCATTACACTTTTTTTTTCCTTATCAAGGGGATTCAAAGCTCACGTACTAAAACGTGCATTTTTACCTTACTTGCACACTGTAATTTTTCCACGAAGGGGTTCTGTTGAACCCCCTTCACTGCACTTAGTTCTCACTCTATTTTCAAGATTATAATATTAGGCTAGATATGAAGCGTTATCTATTTTTTTATCTCAATTTTACGAGATGATGGGAAAAAATTTATATACTGTCTTAAATTCTTGATGATTTAAAGTGTATGTCATTCAAGGATGTTTGTGAAAAAGAAGAAGCCAATGAGAAGGAAAGTACTCAACCAAAGGAAAGACCAACAAGACTTAATACTACATCTACAAGAAACAGGTCACATTCAACCTCACCTTATAAAAAACATTCAAGAAATCTCTGTTCAGAAAGGAGAGTACTAGAAAAACATATGAGTTGCAAGAGCTTAGGGGAACTTGAGCTTGAAGAAGTAAAAGGTTTCGTGGATTTAGGCTTCATATTCCGGAAAGAACATATTAGCAAGAGAATGATAAGTGTAATTCCTGGTTTACAAAGACTTGAAGTAGTGGTGTCCGAAGACGAAGAAACCAACAATGAAGATTCAGAAGAAGAAGAAGGGCAGCCCGGTACACCAAGCTCCCGCTATGCGTGGGGTCCGGGAAATGGCCGGACTACAAGGATCTATTGTGCGCAGCCTTACGCAACAGAAGAGGAAGAAGAAGAAGAAGAAGATAAAAGGGAGATTGTAAGGCCATATTTATCTGAGGCATGGCTTATCAAAAAACCTGATTCACCATTGTTAAATCTGAGGGTACCAAGAATTTCTGCAGCTGCTGATATGAAGAAACATCTAAGATGTTGGGCTAAAACTGTTGCCACTGTAGTTTTGCAAGAGTCTTGATTTTGTGTACAGAAGTTCCAGGACAGGCACAATGTTTAATTATGATGTAGTCAATTTAGCTAAATATAATACGTAGCATTGTGCATCACATATATAATAGTGTTAGCAAATTTAATTTATTAATTACATTGTTTGTTGCAAATTGGAAAGGGGAACCCCTTGTTTTGTAGTATAGATTCTGCCAACAACTTGTAACTCTATAAATCTGAGTTGGTCTGGTCCTAGGGAAAATAAACAATATTCCATGTAATTTCTGTTATTCTGCACTTGGTGCTGGTTTTAACGCTTACCTTTTCATTGTTCGAACTGGCTGATTTAATTTTTTCGGTTAGGAATGTCGCACTAGATCAACCAAAGCAAAAGAGTATCACATCATTTCATTCTTAATTAGAATCTCCGTTCAAGCTTTGTAAATACGCATTCTTCAAGCTAGTGATTTTTTTATATTGGATAGCTAACCTGATTTTTTTGTCGTCCGTGTGTTGACTTGGGCCTATATATTGAAGAATATAGGGTGATTTAGGCAAATGTCACTTTTTAGCACCATTTAGATTTTGTCCGTATTTTTTAAGTTGTGGAAATATAGCCTTTGGAAAATTAGTCTTCCGGTCAACGCTAGACTCTGGGTCTAGTGTTTGCTCATATATTGTTCAATCTTATATGGAAAAAATTTGATTGTGGTTTAACGTTTGCAATAACTTATAATGTTTTAGATCACGGTCTTACGTTTTCTCAAAATATTTTTTTTTGTTCAAAAAAAAATTTTTAGATTGTGTTCTAAAGACTAAAAGGTCAATAGTTTGCAAGAGAAATGAAAGGACAAGCGAGCTAGGCTTCATTTGGACCTAAGAAGTCACTAGTAATGTAATAGATGATCGGATCTAAATGTGTTGAGTTGGTGAAGAAGTGAACAAATTAACACCACCTGAGCTAAGGATGGTACTGAACCTATTAAGTCATTATTACTACAAAATAGATGGATCTAATTCTGAAAGTTCTTGCAAGTTATGCTATACTGTGCTTTCAGCTTAGTTTAGTGCTCAGTTTCGTGTCTTCTCTTAATTGGTATATTCCCAGTTAGACAGTTACTGCAGGCCCATATACCAACAACTTCCAAATACCTAAATTAAGATGTAAGAACCCTTATGAATAGGAAAACAAGTGCACACACCTACACTCATCTTGAAATCAGCGCGTTATCTAAAACTAAGTGTTATAGAAAAAGCTTTTTAGTACCACACCACATGCTTAGTCGATGGTTTAGTTGATTTGCTCCATTAGTCGCCATAATTAATGTTGCTAATTAACTTGAAAATATTACTCGTGCGGTAAGTGCGTGTTATAAGTAACAAACATGATTTATACTTCACAAATTTGTTGTTAGTTGCACTCCCACTATATATGAAGTTTCCACTAATCTTTGTGGATCAAACACAAAAGCAGTGGACGAGAACTAATGCTTTTCGTACTAGTATTGGTTTAATCAACAAAGGTTTGACAAAGTCAAACCCATTAGTCCCTAATCAATGTTCTTCTCCTACACTATATCCCCTTTTTCTCCTACACATGGCTTCTCAGATTCCCCACCCAACTCCGAATTATATAATAGAAAAAGAAACAAGTGAAGGTTTTCAGGAGAAAAAGGGAAAAATCTCCTCATTCTAGAACTAGGGTAGCTCAAAAAGTTCTTGTGTTGCCATGATTTCGAAATAAACATATAGCGGATTTAAAAGCAATGGGTTGAGATTACTTAAATTAGATGGTTGAGGGTGGCACACGCAGAGGCGGATCTAGAATTTCTAGAACCTGGGTGCACCACTAAAGAAAGGAAGAGAAAAAAGTATTAAGTGAGAATTGATCTTTAATTCTTTGGGTAAGTAAAAAAGTATTGAACCAAGTGTATTATTCATCCTTCATGGATCATGAGTGCCAGTACGTGATATTAAACCAAATTCTTGAAAATACATAGTTTGACGAAGGGACCATGGGTTCACATGCCCCATAATTTAGGCTATAAATCGGCCCTGGGCACGCGGAAGCGGATTCAGAATTTAGAGTTCTCAAGTTAATACTACAATGATCTGAGTTCATAGCCAAATTAATATTGAATCTCTTTGGCTTCTTTTTCCATTTATTTAATTTTAAATTATATTTTAAATCTCCTCATGAAAATGATGGTTCGCAACTGGATATATAAGTAGCCAATTGGAGAGTATACGGTTGAATCGTGTAATTAACTTATAATAGAAGTACTAAATCAAAATGAGCTCAAGATACAAATAAAAACACACAAACTGCTCGTGTATTTCTACATTAATTAGACAGGTAACAGTGGGGAAAAAAGAAATGTCAGGTAGGTGAAAACTGGCTATGAACTAGGCTAATAAGCAATGTGTCACTTGTTCTCTTAACTTCTGTTATTTGGTAAGTAGAAAAGTTGTCGAATAAGTAGTTAAAATCTTCCAAAGGAAAAACATTACCCCAAATTTAGTCTTACTAACAATAGCAAGATCTTTTTCAAGAAAATTAAGTCGAAACCATGCAGCCAATTAATATTATCTTCTTATTTCAAATTTCCTTTCTTTTCAAGCTAATACATGCAAGTTTGATATATATACTTTCTTAAGAAAAGAAAAAAAACACATTTTTATTGATTTCCAGATATAGAAACGAAGTTAAGCAGACATGGAGATCCAAATATTCTCTAATACCACTACTAGAAATTCGGCAAAAACCGACCAAGGTCGACCGACCAACTTTGGTCGGTAAAAAAACCGACCAAAAAACCGACCATTCAAAATATTTTTTTTAATTTTTTTTTACGAAACCGACCAACTTTGGTCGGTTTTCTTTGGCGCAAAAATGCGGGAAACTATTTTTGAGTCCCGCGAATTTTATGTTTCAAGAAACCGACCAACTTTGGTCGGTTTTTCAATTAATATAAATAAAAATTAATATTAAAAAAACAACCAAAATTGGTCGGTTAATTCGGCGGGTCATTTAAAAAAACCGACCAACTTTGGTCGGTAATTTTACTTTTTAATAAAACCGACCAACTTTGGTCGGTTATTTTCGTACGAAAATACAATTAAAGAGTATAAATCAAATAAAAGACAGTCTTAAAACAAAATGTACCAATGATCTAGTGGTAGAATAGTATCCTGCCATAGTACAGACCCCGGTTCGATTCCCAGATGGTGAATCTTTTTTTTTACATAATTAAAATACCGACCAACTTTGGTCGGTTTTTTTTTTGCAATATTTTTTTTTTTGAATTTAATTGACCGACCAAAGTTTGTCGGTAATTTCCGACCAACTTTGGTCGGTATTCCTTTCCGACCACAAAAATACCGTCCACACGTAAATGGTCGCGTTTTGGTCGGTTTTTGGCCATTACCGACCAACGTTGGTCGGTTTTTACCAAATTTCTAGTAGTGTACGTTGTCACACCAAGGACAAGCGTCACAAGCCAACAACATTACTAGACATATTATTTTATAAAGTAGTGATCAACAATATGTAGTACATCCAATTCATTCCAACTGTAATGGAAATCGCCGGTAAGTTCAAAAAATTCGTTGCATAATCATACTGCGATAGTCTAATCTTTTTTCTGCTACTTGTTAATTTGGTTAAAAAAACATAGGAGTAGTGTAACTCCTGTACGTTGATAGTTGTGTACAATTTTGTTTCATAATCAAGTTAACATGACATACAACAATAGGTACTTTCATGCGTAAGTTGTCGGATCCTAAAAAAAAAAGTTTTTTCGGGAATGCACTGTTCAAGTCGAGTTTTCTTTGTCCCTTCCAAGATACCTCTTCTAAGTTCTAACTTTCCTATTTCCAAAGGAAGGAAGAAAAGTCGAAAGCTCTCTTTAGAGAGCGTCTTCTGTCGACTCTGTGGCCCTACCACGACGATGCTAGTCCCTCTTTTAGTAGTAGACTCAGCTATGAATATTCATGAAGAAACGAATGTCGGACTCTTTCATTCACGGCTAAACCCGCTCAAGAAGTTTCAACATGCTGAAACTTTCTGAGCCTTCACTAAATAACTTGCTATAATCATATAATGCATGAATAGTATGAAAACGTATATAACTTAAATTAGTATAAAGACTGCCGAGAAACAGTTGCTTTCGGTGGGAGTACTCCACGCGTGGGTGAATATATGTAGCCAAAAGGTCAAATATAGTGGCATAGTGGAACTACCCTTGCATTTTGATCCTTCTTCCACTTCCAATACAGTTATAGAAACTTTACTATATAAGGGATTTTTGGTTTTCTGGGAATTGACATTAACAGGAAACCAATACCTCAATATACCTAAGATATGGCCTCCAATAATCAACATTTCTCCCCCTCCTCAAGATTCATCATTCTAATATTAGCGTTACTCCTCCACATTCATTATGGTACTTCTCCCTTATATCAATGACAACTTAAAATAGCTATATGCACTGACAACGTAATAATATATTTTACAACATCAGTGTCATATGATTTGTTATAACAAGTTATTTATCATTTGTTGTAGCTGAGTCAGTGGCTCGAGGTCTTAAATATGATTCTCTATATATTGGGGAGTTCAACATTTATTTTGAATATCTCCACAGTTGAGTGTGAGTCAAGTTAAAGATTTTAAATTCTTTTTGATGTACCTAGCTAAAAGAATATGAGAATTTTCTAAAGCTTCATTTTCATTTATCAACTTCAATATTTTTGTTAGAACTAAAAGGACCTTTTTGTGTACACAAAAAAGTATCTCTTTTCCTTTTTCTAGTGATAAAGAAGAATACCTCTATTTTTTTTTTTTTTTCTTTTCACCAGCAGAATATATACATCTATATTATCATTATATTTAAACGTACTAAGTGCTGATTTTAATGGCCACAGCAAAAAGTGATCTCCAGTTAAATTACTACTCAGAGAGTTGCCCAAGAGCTGAAGAAATCGTCAAAGAACAAGTCATCAAGTTGTACCACAAGCATGGAAATACTGCAGTTTCTTGGATCAGAAATCTCTTCCATGATTGCATGGTTAAGGTAAATACATATACCCATCCACTGAAAAAAAGATTAATTAATGAGATTCTTGAGCTAAAATATGCCAGTTAATATACTATCCAAAGGCGAATTCAAAATATACACTTAAAAATAATATGTACAGTTGAACCTGTATATAAAAGAATTTTTTTTTGGCAGTCATGCGATGCATCGATACTATTGGACACAACAAAGGGACAGAAATCAGAGAAGACATCACAGAGGAATTTTGGGATGAGAAATTTTAAGTATATAGAGACAATTAAAGAGGCTCTTGAGAATGAATGTCCAAACACAGTTTCTTGTGCTGATATTGTTGTTCTTTCTGCTAGAGATGGTGTTGTCATGGTACGTTAATATCTTTAATTAACCTCTGGCTCAATTTCATTATTTTTTTCTTATAAAACTGACTTTGTTTACTTGACACAGTTAGGAGGGCCACATATTGAAATGAAAACTGGCAGAAGGGATAGCAAAGACAGTTACTTAACAGAAGTTGAGAATTTCATTCCTAACCACAATGATTCCATGTCGTTTGTTCTTTCTCGTTTCCAGTCTGTTGGTGTTGACACTGAAGGAACAGTTGCTCTACTTGGTAAACTATTCCCCATAAATTAGACTTTTCTCAAAAAGTTCCCACTGATTTCACATATGCTCATCCAACTAAAAATTTAGTACTGTAGTATTTATTTTCTCGGGGAGTCGGAGCCAGAATTTAAAATTTATGGATTCTAAACTTGTTGCCGAATCATAACTCGTTATATTTATTGGGTTCACAATTAAATACTTACACATATTTAATGAATTTTCTAATACAAATAAAGGATCTAAGCACAAGCTACTAGTTAGGGTCCGAACCCGTAACTTATACTCTCCTTCCACCCCTGAGTCAGTCCAACTAGTGCCAGTATCAATTGAAAGATCTTTATTGCTTAGGATATTTCTTGTTTTATCATAATTTTCAACCACGTTTCTAAATTTCTAACAATGTTCAGTTTATGTGAAACAAACATAGTACTAATATAGTTGATCATGATGTATTTCTTTGTTAACAAAGTTAGTTTATAACTTTGCTCAATGAGATTCTTAATTTATGACTATATCTAAAATCAATTCGAAAATCTCAAAACCACATTTTTTTGGGATTTTTATACAAATAGCGGATGGAATTTATTGTTTATCTTGTTATGGATGTAAATAGGGGCACACACAGTAGGACGAGTTCACTGTGTAAACATAGTACACAGACTTTATCCAACAGTTGATCCAACGCTGGACCCCAACTATGCCAATTACCTCAAAGGGCGATGTCCTTTTCCGAACCCTGATCCTAAAGCAGTAGAGTACGCCAGAAACGACCGTGTAACTCCAATGGTGTTGGACAATGTGTACTACAAGAACATTTTGAGCAATAAAGGGCTGTTAATTGTGGATCAACAGTTGGTTTCTGATCCAACTACATATCCTTTTGTGGAGAAATTTGCTAACGATAATGGATATTTTCAAAGTCAGTTTGCTAAAGCTCTGATTATCTTGTCGGAAAATAGTCCAATTAGTGGTGATAAAGGGGAGATAAGAAAGGTCTGTCGCCATGTGAACAAGTGATTAGAAATGATGTACTACCAAATATATAATAAGTGCATTATCTTCAACTGCAATTAGACTTAGATCTGTTTCTTGTTGGGTATGTTACCATTATAAAATCAAGTGTAACAACTGTTGAATGTTGACGCGACGTATATTTAAAAGCTTAAACTATTCAGAGAAAATATGTTATCGGATGATATATAAAGTATATACATAATCAGATTATTTAAAAAGTAATCTTCTATAACATGTTAAATTATGTTGTTAATGTAAAAATTATTGGCCAAGCATGTGAAATTTCTTTTTGATAATGAGTGATTGTGAGACTCGAACCGGGACCTTTGTATACTTTGATATTATGTGAAGTGCATACATGATCATCTTATGTAAATGTTTGAGTTGTTAAAGAAAAACACATATTTTCTAATTTAATTATATCTTCGACGTCCCTTACCATTATATATATATATATATATATATATATATGTGTGTGTGTGTGTGTGTGTGTGTGTGTGTGTGTGTACGGGTGAAACCGAGCCCTTTGGACGCCTCGGTTCCCGATGAAGTAAACGGAGCGGAAATATAACTGTAAGGATCCGAAATCGGGGCAAGGAGCCCCTCGAGTCGGGGTCCGGGCAAAACACCTGCCCTAGGAAGAATCGGGGCCACGTCCCTTAGGTCCGATTCGAACCCCAAAACTTCGGAGAGCATTACCAGATAATCGAGCACGATAAACAGAGGGTCGTGATATCCGTGTCCAGCCGGATGTTACGGCGTGAATCTCGGCACGTATCGGCAGAAAATCCATGATTAGTAAAATAGAAGATTTTTACCTCTTTTGAAATTGTACTTAGGATAAAACTCCCCTATTATATAAATGGAAGTTTAACTATTCATTAGGCATCATTGTAACACGCATATCAAGACAATATACTCTTATTTTCTCTATTATTCAAAGTTCTTACTTTTGTTCATCACTTCTTCATTAACGTGAGCCCAGAATCGAAGGCAGACATTTTATTAAAGCTATTATCGAGTCCGGGATCACTCCTCTTAATTGGTTTGACAATTTATTACGTCCTTTATCTGTTAATCTAGCGCAATTAATCATTTATATTGAATTAATCCGCATATCCTTAAAATTACATATAAATTTAATTGTTATCCATTTTTTAGGGTAAACAGTTTGGCGCCCACCGTGGGGACTAAGGATAATAGTGGCAGTTTGATACAAATGTCCATAACATACTTTATTTTATACTAGTTCTTTGAGCTCCTAATTTCAGGTCAAATTAAAAATGTCAAATTTTCAATCTGGCCATTTGAACATTGATGTTGAATCCGGCCACCATGGCGAGAACAACAATATGGTGCCCAGCAATGAGGTGCCCCCTGTTGACCCTAACAGAGTTCCAGCCGCAGAGCCGATCAATGCTAACTCACATGTGGCTATCGAAGCAAACTTGCCAACTGACCTCGAAAATAACATTCGCGGGGGAGCACGATCGATAGCCCAGAGTACACACGAAGGCGAAGGCGATGGGATCAACTTGTGGGTGATCTTCGAAATATTACAGGCTCAACAGGCAGCGATAGCCCAGTTGCAGAACTAGATCCGCGCCCCCAGCAGAGTTGAGCCCGAACCGTCCCGGGAAAACATTCGCATAAATGAACCACTCACAGAAAGGACGAGTGAAGCTGAACTCGGGACCAACCCCGAGATAATAAAGATGCTCGAGTAACTGACAAAACGGGTGGAATCGGGAGAAAAGAAAATCGAAGCCAACGACAAAAAAGTGGAGACCTATAACTCCTGGGTCGATCAAATCCCAGGAGAACCACCGATACTGAAAGGCCTGGATTCCAAGAAGTTTATCCAAAAGCCTTTCCCTCCGAGCGCAGCTCCAAAGCCAATCTCGAAAAAGTTCCGTATGCCAGAAATTCCGAAGTATAACGGAACGACTGATCCAAATGAATATGTGACCTCCTATACGTGCGCCATCAAGGGAAACGACTTGGAAGATGATGAAATCGAATCCGTTTTGCTGAAAAAGTTCAGAGAGACCTTGTCAAAAGGAGCTATGATATGGTATCATAACTTACCCCCTAATTCTACTGACTCGTTTGCTATGCTTGCAGACACCTTTGTAAAAGCGCACGCTGGGGCCATCAAGGTCGAGACTAGGGAGCTAGACCCTTTGAAGGTGAGGCAAAGGAATAGCGAGATGATCGGGGAATTCGTGTCGAGGTTTCAAATAGAATGGATGGATCTGCCCCCGGCCGCAGACGATTGGGCCGTTCAGGCATTCACCCAAGGACTCAACCCCCAAAGCTCATTGGCTTCGCAGTAGTTGAAGCAAAATTTGATAGAATACCCTGCGGTAACTTAGGCTGACGTCCATAACATATACCAATCAAAAATCAGGGTCGAAGACGATCAGCTCGGGGCCCCTTCTGGATCTATTTATCCCGTCAAGACTAGTGATAGATCCAAAAGAGTCGTTGATCATGAACCAAGATCGAACAGAGATCAGTATCAACCATACAATGGAGATCGAAGGAGTAATGGGTTCGGACACAACCCTGCAAGGAGTGAAAGAAGGAGCGATCGAGGTCATAATAATCGGGGACTTATGAGCAAAAACGGTTTTGACAGACCCAACGGGTCTAAGGAAGCACCAAGTTTATTAGAGTACAACTTCAATATCGATGTTGCCGACATCGTATCATCCATCGGATGAATCAAAGATACTAAGTGGCATCGACCATTGCAATATGATCCTTCCCAAAGGGACCCAACCTAATGTGTAACTATCATGGCACTCACGGCCACAAAACCGAAGACTGCCGACAACTGAGAGAAGAAGTAGCCCGGTTATTCAATAACGGACACCTCTGAGAGTTTCTGAGTGATTGAACCAAAAATCACTTCGGGAATAGGGACTCCAACAAGCAGATCGAGCAAGAGGAACCCCAGCACGTCATTAACATGATCATTGGTGGAGTTGGTGTCCCCCAATGGCCGATGTTAAAGCTCACTAAAGTGTCCATTACAAGGAAAAAATGGACTCGAGATTATGTACCAGAGGGGACCGTATCTTTCAACGACGAGGACGGTGAAGGCATCGTGCATACATACAATGATTCATTGGTAATATCTGAACTCTTAAATAAATTTTGATTTAAGCGTGTGTTAATTGATCCAGGTAGCTCGGCCAATATCATCAGATCAAGGGTCGTGGAACAGTTGGGTCTGCAAAACCAAATAGTGCCTGCAGACCGAGTTTTAAACAGATTTAACATGGTATGCGAGATCATTAAAGGGGAGATAACCCTGCCGGTAAACACCGTCGGAACCGTTTAGGAAACAAAGTTCTACGTGATCGAAGGAGATATGAGATATAATTCTCTATTCGGGAGGCCATGGATTCACAACATGAGGGCAATACTCTCGACGCTACATCGGGCTTTGAAATTCCCCACATCGGGAGGAATCAAAATAGTTTACGGGGAGCAACCGGCCGTAAAAAAAATGTTCGCGGTCGATGAGGTGGTCTTGATATCCGCACTCTCGACATCAAAGAACCTGAGTTCGGTTACCAAGGAAGGAACCAAATAGCAATCACCGACACCATCCCCGATCGAGCCATCAAAGAAGTTGACAAGCAAGGATGACGATTACGGAGTCCCTAGATCTTCCATATCCCCTGACGATTCTGATGCCACCAAGTCAACGGTCAAGGAGCTGGAGCAAGTCAGATTAATCGAGCACCTGTCCAATCGGAAGGTATACCTAGGCATGGGGCTTACTACCGGGCTCAGGAAAAAGCTCAATGAATTTCTTATAGCTAACATAGATTGTTTCGCTTGGTCCCATCTTGACATGACAGGGATCCCGCTGGAAATAACTACCCACAATATAAGCTTGCATCCAAAGTTTCACCCGGTTAAACAGAAGATGAGGCCTTAGTCCGAAGTCAAGCATGCATTTATCAAAGACGAGGCATCCAAACTCCTTAAAATAGGTTCCATTCGGGAAGTTAAGTACCCGGATTGGTTAGCAACGTAGTGGTAGTACCTAAAAAAGGAAATAAATTAAGGATGTGTGTAGACTACAAAGACTTGAACAAGGCATGCCCTAAGGACTCTTTTCCTTTGCCTAACATTGATCGCATGTGTCACGACCCAAAACTACGTGACCGGCTCCCGGCACACTACCCTACCCGAGAGAACCAAACCATGTGATGCTCTCAAATCATATGCATGAAAACCAATTTAACTGCGAAAGCTTCTTGAAAATCATATACATTTTCAAGTTAAATGATAAAATATTTTCCAATTCAAAAGTACACATGACGTATTTCATGATAATAACAATGAGACTAAGTAAAATAAATATACTTTCATGTATGTCGTGTATAACTCCATTATTATAACCTTTCACAACTATCTATGGACCATCTATACCAAGAATACAACCAGCGGTTAGAGTAATTTCAACAAAATAAAATAACAAAGAACATGATAGCTACCAGAGATAAAAGTGGTGCTTCATAATACCTTGAAAAGAGAGTCATCCTAGCCTGACCGCATGCCACGTATCATATATCATCCCAAAACATATAAAGTAAGCAGGGCCCTGGAGGAGGGCCCCTAAGGGCTGATTACACCACAACGGTACTCAATAAGTATCATAAACTCTCTCTAACTTAAGTTCTTGGGACAAACTTTATAAAAATAATGCACCAATATTTGATATAAAACGATAAGAAATTTTATCATTTCATGACCTTTGTTATTTTAAATAATAATCAAGTGAAATATAACCCACAATATAAACTTTTAAAGCATTTACATCAATCCAAGATTTTGGATAAAATTAGATACTTATTATATCTACAATTAGATATCCTAATTATATCAAAATATGACCTAAGATATTGATCAACATCCATATATGCCTCCTAAGTTGGCTACAAGCCTCCAACAACTCAAATCTCCAAATAGTTTTACATGCTAGACCATTCAACTTCATTCTTATGTTTTAATACCCATTCAAAGTCATTAATGATACTATATTAATTGTCCATTGCCACCAAGCTACTATTCGTCGTCTTCCATAATCAACACTTGCAAAATATACAATTCGGGTGATTACTTAGTTGATCACTTCTATCTTTTGCTACCAAATAATTCCATAGGTTCATCGCCAAGATTACCATTCATCTTCTCTCTTATTTTCTCAAAAGTACTATTCATGCCATGAACTAGAGTTTTATAATCCAATTCTTCAACCATTAAAACTTGTAACAAATGCTTCAAATACTTCTAACTACTCATAATAAACGAGTTTGAAGCATTGAAATTACCTCTAGTAGCTCAACCTTGAAAAATCACAACTTTGGTAATTTTAGTGTTCTTGAGGATTTGATGATGAAATCTAGCATTTGGATGCAAGAATGATGTTAGAACTCATGTATATTGAGTAAGAATCAACCCAAAACAACATTAACAACTTACCTTGGTTGATTGGACTTGATTTGAGCTTAAAATTGCCCCTTCACCTCAACAACCCTAACCCCCAATACTCAAAATACTCTCTCCCCCGACTTGGTATTTATAGACCCAGATTTATGGGTTTCGGACGCGGCCCCGGATGCTTCGCATTCGCAGACTCCTCTGCCAACCTTAGGTAATTTGGTCATAACCTCTTGTAGGAATGTCAAAATAACAAATGGTTTAAAGCTTTAAAAACTAGATTCAAAGATCTTTCATTTGATAGGTTTTCCATCATATAACGCCTTATATATATGTAGATATGCTCGTCCAAAATTTGGTCTTGTGCGTACTCATTTGGAACTTTAGTCTATCATGTAATTTCTGAAGAAATACAACATGAAGTTGAACCCGGAGAAATGCGCATTCGGAGTCGGGTCCGAAAATTCCTTGGATTCATGGTGTCCAACCGGGGGATCGAGATCAAGGTCATAGAAGACATCACCGTGATGGACAATGTCAAGGTCGTCCAAAGTCTAATCGGGTGCATAGCCGCCCTGGGTCAGTTCATTTCAAGGTCCTCCGATACGAACCATCGATTCTTCTCGTTATTGAAGAAGAAGAATAACTTCTCGTGGACCCTAGAGTGCTAGCAAGCTTTGGAAGAACTCAAACAGTACCTTTCGAGTCCACCTTTGCTTCATAGCGGTATCCGAGATAGCGATAAGTGGAGTCCTAGTCCGGGAAGAAGAAGCTACATAATTTCCTACATATTATGTTAGTAGGACTCTAGGCTAGGCCGAAACGAGGTATCCTCACCTAGAGAAATTGGATCTCGCTTTGCTAAGCGCCTCCAGGAAGTGAAGGATTTATTTTCAATGCCACCCCATATGTGTTGAGGAACATAATGCACAAACCTGAGCTTTCGGGATGATTGGCCAAATGGGCCGTGAAAATTAGTGGGTACGATATTGAATATCAACCTCGAACCGCTGTCAAATCTCAAATTTTGGCAGACTTTGAGGCCGACTTCACGCCGGCCTTAATACCCGAAGTCGAAAAGGAATTGTTGTTAACCTCAGGGACCTCCTCGAGGATCTGGACCTTGTTTACGGATGGTGCCTCGAACGCAAAGTGGTCTAGACTCGACATCGTATTGAAATCGCCCACGGGTAACGTAGTTAGGCAATCTATTAGAACTGTGAAATTGACTAACAATGAGGCCGAGAATGAGGCCATGATTGCAGGTCTCGAATTGGCTAAAAGTCTGGGGGCCGAAGTGATCGAAGCTAAATGTGATTACCTCCTTGAGGTGGATCAAGTCAATAGGATATTCAAAGTGAAAGAGGGACGAATACGAAGATACTTGGATAAACGACAGGTAACACTACATCGTTTCAAGGAATGGACCATACAACACGTGCCCCGGGATCAAAATAGCGAAGCCGATGCTCTGGCTAACTTGGGGTCATCGGTTGATGATGATGAATTCAGCTCGGGAACGGTCATACAACTCATGAAATCGGTAGTGGAAGAAGGTCTCGCCGAGATAAACTCGACAATCTTAACCTGGGACTCGAGAAACAAGTATATAGATTACTTGAAGACCGGGAAGCTACCCTCGGATACTAAAGAATCAAGAGCTCTGCGCAAGAAGGTGGCCAGGTTCAGCATGTTCGAAGATAATGCCATGTTCAGAAGAACATTCGATGCCCCACTCGTCATATATATGGGACCGGGAGACACCAATTATGTTTTGAGGGAAGTTCACGAAGTTACGTGTGGAAACCATTCAGGGGCCGAATCATTGGTTCGTAAGATAATCAGAGCCGTCTATTACTGGATCGACATGGAGAAAGATGTGAAGGAGTTCGTGCAAAAATGCGACGAATGCCAGAGGAACGCACCAATGATCCATCAGCCCGGGGTTCGATCTTGTCACCTTGGTCATTCATGACATGGGAAATGGACATCGTCGGTCCCCTGCAATGGGCATCCGGTAAGGCACAATTTTTATTATTCATGACTGACTATTTTTTTGAATGGGTTGAAGCTCACGCATTTGAGAAAATCAGAGAAAAAGAAGTTATTTATTTTATTTGGGACCACATAATATGTCGGTTCGGGATACCGACCGAGATCGTGTGTGACAATAGGAAGCAGTTCACTGGCAGAAAGGTAAGAAAATTTTTCGAAGACAATAAAATCAAAAGGATCTTGTCAACACCCTATCACCCTAGTGGGAATGGGCAGACGGAGTCTACAAACAAGACAATACTCCAAAACCTTAAGAAAAGGTTGACTGATGCCAAGGAAAATGGAAGGAAATTTTGCCCGAAGTCCTGTGGGTATATCGTACGATCGCAAAGTCTAGTATCGGGGCCACCCCATTTTTGTTGGTCTACGATGCTGAGGCATTAATACTAGTTGAGGTAGGAGAACCAAGATTCAGGTTCCGATATATGACCGAAGAGTCGAACGGTGAGGCGATGAGCACGAGCCTGTAACTATTGGATGAGATCCGCGAGGCCGCCCTCATCCGATTGACCGCCCAAAAATAGTAGATCGTGCTAGATTAGAATCGAAGACTGGTTTTGAATCGGAGTTGATGGTCACATCAATAGTATTCGAGCCCTCTTGACGATCGACCTCAAATATTGGGGGTCATCACCCTCGGGTCATGATTTCTAGCAAGAAAGGAAACTCTGTGCTCGATCAGTCTAGGCTTCATTGTAAGGACCAAACGGTCAAATGAACCATACCCGCGTAGGTCACACCGGCCATAATACGAGATTTTATACAATCTTGTACGTTATGCACATAAATGAAAGAAAGTTTCTACCTTGCTAACAAACATTTTTTGCTTCTTAAAACTATCGAGCCTAAGGGCCACCCCTATCCGAGCCCAAAGGGCTACCCCCACTCGGGGACTGTCGTTCTTGATAAGTTCGGAGGGCTCAGGTTATCGAAACCCAGAGGCGCAAGACCTATTAGGTAGTGCCCAAACCTAAAAGGCTACGACCACCCTAAAAGTAGCTCGGAGACGTCCGGAGCACGTAATCAAAACATAAGGCCTTCAAAATTCCAAACCGGTTCAAAGGTTACCCTCGAAAAAATTATAGTCTAAAAACATAAAAGCTTCTGGTCATTCCAAGACCCCAAAAGTGTAAGTCCCCATAAAATTTCACCTAATACCTGGGGATTCGTGGGTTGAACAATACATTGGGGAGTTGAAGAAAATTTTTGGCAGAGTAGGGCATTTCTACGGTCCATTCTGCTATCGCAGAATTGATCTGCAGACTGCAGATCCGCCGCAGAGTGAAGCAGTGAATTAGGCAAATTTTGGATGATATTTTGTGATCAATTATGCGGCCGCACATTCGTCGCAGATCAAGCATTAGAAATTTTGGAAGGAGGTTCTGCGTTCCCTTCTGCAACCGTAGAATTAGTCTACGGACTACAGACATGTCACATACCGGCACGAAATGCTCAGTTCTGGAGAGACATTATGCAGTCCATTTTGCGGACCGCAAAAGTGTTATGTGGTTACATATGCGACCGCAGATCTGCATCAGGGCTTTATTAGTTGCTAATTTTGTAACTCAACCCTATTACGATATATAGTCATTGAAGACCATTTGTAAGGTAAATTTCCATACCCTAGTCTTCAATTTTGAGTTTGGGGTAGAAGATGGATAATGGGGAGTGTGATTCTTAGGTATGGGGTGTTATCTATGCATGCATGTGCCAACAAAGTTGTAGGAAGGTTGTTGAGCTAAAAGGGATAGATATTGGGTTGGGGAATGAAGGAATCCACCATAGGAGGACCTTGAAACGTTAATGCACACCTAGTGTTTGATAAAATGCTCAAATGAGCTGAAACCATGAACTCCTTCCTAATTTGCGTTCAATTTTGCTATATTTCTAAATAGATCGAAGTGGCTAAGATTTTCAGAACATTGTAGTAATTTAAGGAGCTCGAGGCAAGGTATATTGGCTAAACTCCTCTTTTAGAATCGAACCCCACAATGTCCTTATAAGTCCCGAGTAGTTCTTTATAAAATTGGCTATTCCGAATAAATTTATGTTGAAAAATATATGTTCAATATGTATCCCAAATGCTTTTATCATGTTTTGTTATCATTTGAGAATGTGTTCAAAGTTTGGGTTGTGCATTAAAAATGTTTCGACTTCAAGTCAAGTTCAAACGAAGGCTATTATGTCAAATTTTGTGAAAAATCCCTATGTGCCTAAGACTCTTAATTGCTCACATATGTACTAAAAACCTTGATTTGAAACTCCTTGTTGTTGATAATGATGATGATCATTGAAAGTGAAAAACGTGAGCATGAAATACTAAATACTGTTGACGTGCCAAGAATGATTTTATAATTGTGGCCACTAGTGCCAATGAAATGAAAAGATGTGAAAGAAGTATAAAACGAGATGATTGGAATAAAAGGATGATGTCGATCCACACATCATTGCGGTGAGACGATCTAGCCGATCGGGTCATGATCGGATACCATGTTGCACACATGGTGGTGATTGTGCTGGAAATTATAATTGAAATTATGATTGTGGTTTATGTCTCGGATGAGACAGCCTAGCCGATCGGGTCGTGATCGGATTCCGTGCTAAAAGTATGGTGGTATTGTGAACGGTGGCATATTGGTACTAAAGATCTCCCAACTTAAAATATGGAAATTTATTTGAACACTGTCTTGGTCCTAACTTGAGGTTTGATGTTGTTTGAGGCTCCAACTGATATTATGATTGATCTTGCTTGTATTATTAATTGTTCTATTGATGGGATATTTTGTAATTAATATTAGTTGTATTCCATATGTAATAATGTCCCTTTTGCCTAGGGCGCTGCATCTTCAATGGATGGAGGTGGTTCCACAGCAGGAGACAATGATCAGTGATAGCGGTACACCCTCTTCCCAGCTGACTTGGTGAGCCTCACTTCATTTCAGGCTCTTGTATCTTTTGTTCCTTGTGTATTGTGTTTGAGATATAGCCGGGACCTTGTTGCCTGCACTATCATAGTACTCGTTTGTATCTATTAGAGGCTCCGTAGACATAGTGTGGGTTGTATATTACTGTTGGGGAAGTCAAACAAGTTATGTTGTGTTTGAATTACTTGTTTCATTTTAGACCATGAAAATGTGTGTAATTTGAGACTTTAAAATGAAGTAACTAATGGTAATAAATTGGTGTTATTCATATGATCCTCCTCATTGTCTACTTAATGAAATAGATCTTCTCTTTATTAATGAGCGAGCTTGGGTAGAAGGTATTGTACATGCTTGCTCGGCCGGGTTATCTCGGTTGAGCGCCGATCGAGCTCCCCGAGGTTGGGGCGTGACAAACTTGGTATCATAGCCTAAGGTTTTAAAGTGTCCTAGGATGTCTCGGAGCCATGTCTAGTAGAGTCCTTCTTATCAGTGTGTTGTCGACCATATCTATAATTAGGAGGATACTTGGGCATTTAGATATAATACCCTTCTTTGATGTTCTAGATCGTGTGATAAAGCTAATTGTAAGATTGTTCCTCCTCTAACTCGTGCATTGCTCTAACTTTCAGTACATGGTGCTAGGAAGAAAGCAAGAACTGGCCAAGGAGCCAATGCCATCCCAGGAGTGGCAGTTGATTCTTTACTTGATGATTCGGGTGAGCACTCGAGGGTGAGAATATTCCCCCGATTACTAGACTTCCTGATTCTACTACACCTGATCAGACTGCGCCAGTTCCTGCACCTACTAAGAGTGCAACAATCACTCTAACTGATATTCCAGTTCCACCTCCATCCCCAACTTCCGGTTCCGATGTTTCTGAGGGGGATCTTAGGGGAGCCATATAGATGGTGGCTTAGATAGTGGATTCTCAGGCTCAGAGATCAAACATTGCGCCTACTTCTTCCAGTCAGCCAGGGAAATCTGCTAGTTCCAAGGTGAACAAGTTTCTTCAGATAGAGCCTCCAGTGTTCACGGGTACTAATCCCGAGGAGGACCCCCAAGACTTTATTGATGAGATACACAAGACCCTTCGGGTTATGCGTGCTACTGAGACGGAAGCAGTGGAGTTGGCTTCCTACCACCTGAAAGATGCGGCATATTCTTAGTTTGAATTATGGGAGGACTCCATTGAGGAGGGGAGCCCTCCGGTGAGGTGGAGTAAGTTCGATGATGCCTTCATTGATCATTTCTTGCCTGTCGAGACTAATGCAGCCCGTGCCGCTGAGTTTGAGAGCTTAAGGCAAGATAGCCTGAGTGTGTGGGAGTACCATATGAGATTTGCGCACCTCTACAAGTATGTTATATACATGTTGCCCACTATGGAGGCTAGAGTGCGCCGATTTATACAGAGCCTTCGCCTCTTGGTTATCAATGATGCCGCTACAACTGCCTTAAATTATGATATGAACTATGGGGAAGATGGTGGCATTTGCTTAAGCTACAAAGAACTGAAAGTTGAAGAATAGAATGGAGCAAGTTGGTAGCAGTAAGGCCCGGTCCACGGGCAACTCTGGTGATTCATTTGGTGGTGGTGGTGGTGGTGGTAGGTCGGCATTCAGGGGAGGGTCATCAGGGACATCCTAGTCTTTTGCTCAGTCTTCAGTAAGTGCACCGCCATCAGGGCCCAGTCAGCAACAGTGGAGTCGTTTTAGGTCCAGTCAGGGCAACAAGGGATCCTACCAGCAGGGTCGGCCTGGTGGGAGATTCCAGCAGCAGCGGAGGCCCCCATGCCCTAGGTATGGAAAGATGCATTTGGGAATCTACTACATGGACCTACCCATATGCTACGGGTATGGATTGAGGGGTCACATTCAGAGGGATTGTCGTTCACCCCGCCAGGGTGTGGAACGGCACAGCCAGCTAGTATTGCAGCTACTGCATCCACAACACCTCCTCCAGCACCCGCAGGGCGTGGTGCAGCAAGGGGTAGTACACAGAGTTTGAGAGGACCCAGCCGTTTCTATGCTATGAAGGGTCTCCAGAGTTCAGAGGTTTCTCCAGATGTTGTCACAGGTAAATTGATTGTCCAATATCATGATATGTATTCTCTTATTGATCCTAGTTCTACTTTGTCCTATGTCACTCCTTATGTTGCTATGGAATTTAGGATAGAACCAGAACGGCTTCATGAGATGTTCTCTGTATCTACTCCGGTTGGTAAGTCTATTATGGCCGCGCGGGTTTATAGGGATTATGTTATCACAGTGCGTGGTCGGGACACCATGGCCGTTCTCATTGAATTGGGGATGGTTGATTTTGATGTAATAATGGGAATTGACTGGCTTTATTCATGTTTCGCTAAGCTTGATTATCGAACCAGAACCGTTATGTTTGAATTTCCAAAAGATTCAGTGATTGAATGGAAGAGGGATGATGTGGTGCCGAAGGGTAGGTTTATTTCTTACCTTAAGGCCACAAAGATGATCAGCAAGGGGTGCATTTACCATTTATTTCGGGTTACGACACCAATGTTGAGGCACTTACACTTGAGTTCGTTCTAGTTGCGAATGAATTTCCGGAGGTCTTTCCTGATGAGCTCCTTGGGATTCCACCAGACAGGGAGATTGATTTTGGGATTGATGTGATGCCGGCACGCAACCTATACTTATTCCATCCTACAGAATGGCACTAGCATAATTGAATGAGCTAAAGGAACAATTGAAGGATTTGCTATAGAAGGGTTTCATCCGACCGAGTGTGTCACCTTGGGTCACACCAGTTCTCTTTGTAAGAAAGAAAGATGGGTAACTAAGGATGTGTATTGACTATCGGCAGCTCAACAAGGTCACAATAAAAAATAAGTAACCACTACCAAGGATAAACGACTTGTTTGACCAATTGCAGGGTGCTAAGTACTTCTCCAAGATTGATTTAAGATTCGGGTATCACCAATTGAAAATCAAGGAGCAGGATATTTTGAAAGTAGCTTTGAGGACCCGGTATGGGCACTTTGAATTCCTGGTTATGTCTTTTGGGCTAACAAATGCCCCGTTAGCTTTCATGGATCTTATGAATCGAGTCTTCAAGCCTTTTCTTGACTCCTTCGTGATAGTGTTTATTGATGATATCCTTGTATATTCACGAAGTCGAGAGAACCATGTCGATCATCTCAAGGCAGTTCTACAGACTCTATATCAGCACAAGTTGTATGCGAAGTTTTTGAAATGTGAATTTTGGCTTGAATTTGTCACGTTCTTGGGTCATGTTGTCTCCAGAGAAGGAATTAAGGTTGATCCTCAAAAGGTTGCAACTGTGAAGAATTGTCCTAGACCTATAACTCCAACAGAGATTCACAGTTTTTTGGGCTTAGCGGGGTATTACAGGAAATTTGTGGAGGGGTTCTCTACTCTTGCCTCCCCGTTGACTAAATTGACGCAGAAGGCGGTTAAGTTCCAATGGTCAGATTCTTGTGAAAGGAGCTTCCAAGAGTTGAAATCGAGAATGACTACGTCACCGGTGTTGACCCTATCAGAAGGCACTGATGGGTTTATGGTATATTATGATGCTTCAAGGATCAGACTTGGGTGTGTATTAATGCAACATGGTAAGGTAATAGCTTATGCTTCTAGGCAACTGAAGAATCATGAAAAGAACTATTCAACACATAACTTAGAACTTGCAGCGGTGGTATCTGCATTGAAGCTTTGGTGTTATTACTTGTATGGGGTCCATGTGGATATATTCACGGACTATAAGAGACTTCAATACAGTTTCAAATAGAAGGAATTGAATCAGAGGTAGGGAAGATGGCTTGAGTTACTCAAAGATTATGACATCGATATTCTATATCATTCGGGGAAGGCTAATATTGTGGCGGATGCTCTTAGGCGGAAATATATGGGCAGTTTGGATCACTTAGAGGCATATCAAAGGCAGTTGGCCAAGGAGGTTCATCAGTTGGCTAGTTTGCGAGTTCGTCTTACAGACTCTAGTGAACAAGGAGTGATTATGCAGAATAGGGCTGAATCATCGTTTGTGGTGGAGGTCAAGGGGAAGAAATAGAACGATCCATTGTGGGTAAAATTGAAGGAGGGGATTCATAAACATAATACCATGTCCATTTCTTTTGGCATGGATGATGGTACACTAAGGTACCAAGGGCGACTGTGTGTTCTAAATGTAGATGGTCTCCGGGAAAGAATCATGATCGAAGCTCACACTTCTAGGTATTCCATGCACCCAGGCTCTACAGATATGTACCATGACCTTAAGGAAATCTACCGGTGGAATGATATGAAACGGGATGTAGCGGAATCATGGCAAGATGTCAAAATTGTCAACAAGTAAAGGCCGAACACCAAAGGCCCGATGGGTTGGCACAAAACATGGATATTCCAATGTGGGAGTGGGAGATGATCAATATGGACTTTGTGGTAGAACTACCTCATACGCCTTGCAAGTTCGACTCAATTTGGGTGATTGTGGATCGACTCATGAAATCATCTCACTTCTTACCTATTAAGGCTACCGACACATCAGAATAATATGCTCAGTTGTATATTAAGGAAATAGTCAGGTTGCATGGCACTCCAATTTCTATTATCTCAAATTAAGGGTCACAGTTCACTGCTAATGTTTGGAAGAAATTTCAGCAAGGTTTGGGTACTCAGGTGAATCTTAATACAACCTTTCATCCGCAGACTAACGGGCAGGCAGAGCAGACTATTCAGACGCTTGAGGATATGTTGTGTGCTTGTGTTATAGTCTTCAAGGGTAGCTGGTATGATCATTTTCCATTCGTAGAATTTTCCTACAACAATAGTTATCATGCTAGCATTCAAATGACACCGTTCGAGACTTTATACGGTAGGAGATGTAGATCCCCTATTTGATGGTTCGATATTGGGGAAGCAAATTTGATAGGGCCAGACCTCATGCATCAAGCTATGGAGAAGGTTAAGATTATTACAGAACGGTTGAAAATCGCTCAGAGTCATCATAAGTCTTATTCAGATGTGCGTCGCAAGGATTTGGAGTTCAAGGAGGATGATTGGGTATTCTTGAAGGTTTCTCCATGAAGGGTATAATGTGGTTTGGTAAGAAAGGGAAATTAAGTCCGAGGTATGTCGGACCGTACATAATTATTCAAAGGATTGGTCAGGTGGCTTACAGGCTAGAACTACCTCCAAAGTTGTCCTTAGTGCACCCGGTGTTTCACGTATCCATTTTGAAGAAGGTGGTTGGAGATCCGTCGCTTGTTGTTCTAGTTGAGACTATTGAGGTTAATGAGGAATTGACTTATGAATAAATTCCAGTTGCCATTGTTGATAGACAAGTTCGAAAGTTGAGAAATAGATAAATTGCCTCCGTGAAAGTACTATGGCAAAACCAACAGGTTAAAGAGGTCACCTAGGAGGCCGAGGAAGAAATGAAGAAGAAATACCCTCATTTGTTTGAATAACTATGTAATCGATTCTATAAAATTGTTCTCTATGAATTATGTATCATTTGTACAGTTTATGCTAAGGGTGTTCCTTTCTGATAATATATTACTCATGAGGTCATGGTTGGTGCTAATTTCATGTCATGTTGTGTTGTTGGGTTATGTATATATTGTTAAGATTAGTTTCTAGGATTCTCTTACAGGTGGATAGGCCCAATTACAGGGGAAACTCTGGCGAATCTTTGGAAATTTAGGGAGTTAGTAAAAAAAATTAGAATTGCTAGTGTGTGAAATAGCAGATGAGTCACGTTAGATGCTAATGGTGGACTTTGACCCTCATTCGAGGACGAATGATCTTAAGTGGGGTAGGATGTAAGGTCCCATAAAATTTCACCTAATACCCGGGGATTCGTTGGTTGAAATATGTGTTAGGGAGTTGAAGAAAAATTTTGGCAGAGCAGGGCGTTACTGCGGTCCGTTCTGCGATCGTAGAACTGATCTGCGGACCGCAGATCTGCCGCAGAGTGAAGTAGAGAATTAGGCAAATTTTGGATGATATTTTGCGATCAATTATGTGGTCGCACATTTGTCGCAGATCAAGCATGAGAAATTTCGGAAGGAGGTTCTGCGGTCCCCTCTGCGACCGCAGAATTGGTCTGCGAATCGTAGATATGTCGCATACCGGCACAGAAATGCCCAGTTCCGGAGGGCCATTATGCGGTCCATTTTGCAGACCGCAGAAGTGTTATGCGGTCACATATGCGACCGCAGATCTACATCACAGCTTTATTTTTTTTTTCTAATTTTGTAACCCGACGATATTTCGATATATAACCATTGAAGATCATTTGTAAGGTAAAATTCGGATACTTTGAGAGTGGGGAAGTGCTCCAGAGTAAGAGGGGGTTCTTAAACTAATTGGTTACCAATATTTGCTCAAGTCTTGAAGAATTCACAAGAAAAGGTCACAAGGTCTTCATCCAAGAGGTAAGGTTCCGTACCCTAGTCTTCAATTTTGAGTTTGGGGTAGAAGATGGATAATGGGGAGTGTGATTATTAGGTATGGGGTGTTATCTATGCATGCATGTACCAACAAAGTTGTAGGAAGGTTTTTGAGCTAAAAAGGGTAGATATTGGGTTGGGGAATGAAGGAATCCACCATAGGAGGACCTTGAAACCTTAATGCACACCTAATGTTTGATAAAATGCTCAAATGAGCTAGAACCATGAACTCCTTCCTAATTTGTGTTCAATTTTGCTATATTTTTAAATAGATCGAAGTGGCTAAGATTTTGGGAACATTGTAGTAATTTAAGGAGCTCGAGGCAAGGTATGTTGGCTAAACTCCTCTTTTTGAATCGAATCCCATAACGTTCTTGTAAGTCCCGAGTGGTTCATTATAAAATTGGCTATTCTAAATAAGTTTGTGTTGAAAGATATATGTTCAATATGTATCCCAAATTATTTTATCATGTTATGTTATCATTTGAGAATGTGTTCAAAGTTTGGGTTGTGCATTAAAAAAATTTCGACTTCAAGTCAAGTTCAAACGAAGGCTATTATGCCAAATTTTGTGAAAAATCTCTATGTGCCTAAGACTCTTAATTGCTCACATGTGTACTAAAAACCTTGATTTGAAACTCCTTGTTGTTGATGATGATGATGATTGAAAGTGAAAAATGTGAGCATGAAATATTTTATACGGTCGATGTGCCAAGAATGATTTTATAATTATGGCCACTAGTGCCAATGAAATGAAAAGATGTGAAGGAAATATGAAACGAGATGAATGGTAGAAAAGGATGATGTCGATCGACACATCATTATGGTGAGACGGCCTAGCCAATCGGGTCATGATCGGACACCATGCCGCACACATGGTGGTGATTGTGCTGGAAATTATAATTGAAATTGTGATTGTGGTTGATGTATCGGATGAGACGACCTAGCCGATCGGGTCATGATCGGACTCCGTGCTAAAAGTACGGTGGTATTGTGAACGGTGGCATATTGGTACTAAATATGAAAATTTATTTGAACATTGTCTTGCTCCTAACTTGAGGTTTGATGTTGTTTGAGGCTTCCACTAATATTACGTTTGTTCTTGCTTGCATTATTAATCGTTCTATTGAGAGGGTGTTTTGTCATCCATACTAGTACTATTCCATATGTACTAACATCCCTTTTGCCGGGGGCGCTGCATCTTCAATAGATACAGGTGGTTCCAAAGAAGGAGACATTGATCAGTGATAGCGGTACACCCTCTTCCCAACTGACTTGGTGAGCCTCACTTCATTTCGGGGCCATGTATCTTTTGTTCCTTGTGTATTGTGTTTGAGGTATAGTCGGGGCCTTGTTGCCGGCACTATCATAATACTCTTTTATATCTTTTAGAGGCTCCGTAGACATAGTGTGGGTTGTATATTAGTGTTGAGGAAGTCAAACAAGTTATGTTGTATTTGAATTACTTGTTCCACTTCAGACCATGAATGTGTGTAATTTGAGACTTTAAAATAAAGTAACTAATGGTAATGAATTGGTATTGTATACATGATATCCTTATTGTCTAATTAACAAAAATAAGTATTCTCTTTATTCATAAGTGAGTTTGGGTATAAACTGTCTAACATGCTTGCTTGACCGGTCGCGCTCCCCGAGTTCGGGGCATGACAAAGTTTCAAAAATAACTTACATCGAGAACAAGTCTTGTTTTATTTCATGCTAAGGCATTTGAAATCTTTGCAATTATAAAAAGGATGTTGAAGGTAATAGACTTGAAAATTGCCAAAAGGGAAAAAACCTTATATATACATTCTAAATGTCTTTACAAAGGCCAATGAAAAGGGCCTCAACAAAATAAACGTACGAAAAGCAAAAACAAAGAGAAACATTCCTAAGGCACCTATGCATGATCTCCACCAGAACCCGCCTCGTCACCAGAGCCGTCGGGGTCTTCTCCATCTTCGAGTTCATCGGAGCCCTCGGAGCCTTCTTCAACCTCGGGTTCAGCAAGCTTCTTGGCCTCGACCTCGAGCCTTTTGGCCTCTTCGACCTCAGCTGACAGGTCGAAACCTCGGGCATGGACCTCTTCGAGAATCTCCCTTCGAGACAACCACTTCACGTATTCAATAGTGACTTTCAGGCGGGCCTCGGCTACCTCATTATCAGCCCTATACTGGGCCACCATCTCTTCAGCATCAGCCCTGGTTGTTTCCGACTCGGACCTCATTATTCCGAGCTCCTTGCCAAGGGCATCCCGTTCAGCAATGGCCAAGACCAATTAAGTTTGGAGGTCCTCGTTTTCGTCGAGCCTATGCATCGGCTTTCTCTTTCGCCACTCGGAGTTGAACCTCTACCGATGCCATCTGCTCCCAGGCGGTCTCCTTCTTTGAAGCTAGCTGGTCCATATTTCCTTCTCCTTCTGAGCCGTATCCAACTCGTCCCGGAGACTCTTGATGACACCTTTGTGTTGCTCGCTGGGAAGCTTATACATCTCTCTCTCTTTTCGGCGAGCTCCCTGGTCTCAGCCTCGAGCTGGTTAACCTCAGCCCGGTACCGAAGAAAGCTTTCGTGATGGAGTACTGAGGCTTCCAAAAAGATGAAGGAAATAAGACATGAGAAATATCAAGAACTCTCCTTTGGCTTACGGGCCAATATTCTCTTTGGTTTCTTCTTCTCCGAGCCCGGGGAGTCTGGAGCCTTCCTTTTCTTCTTTTCTCCTGCTACAGCCCCGAAGCGGAGGGGTCAAAGAACAGATCCTCGTCCCCTACTGCAGGCCTAAGCTCAATGGTTTTAAGCAAACCCGCAAAAGGAAAAATGAAGAAAAGAGGGTAAATACGATGCGAATGGGAGAGCCATGTGTTACTTATTAGAAGAAGGGTCTTACTGTGAGAACGGGCCTCCCGGCGGCCCCTCGAGAGTTTGCGCCATAAGCGTTCGGAATAAGGCATCTGTGAACAAATTCCCTTTATCCTTTCCTTGAGTCGAGGGATCGCATTTGGGACTCGAGCGGTGGTTTCACCACCACAAATACCAGTAAGAAAATAGGAGATGAAACTAAAATGGTGTTCAATGGGGAACTATACTTACGAGATGTGTTTCACTTCTCAGGGAACGACATAAGTTCGGGGGGAACCAAGTCTTTGGTCTTCACCCGAACAAAACGCCCCTTCTAGCCCTGGTCCTGGTCCTCATCAATACTCGAGAATGGGGCTTTGCTAGCCCGGCGTGTGAGCTTTATTAGTCCCCTTCGGAAGATTCGGGGACTATATAGGCGGAGAAGGTGATCGATGGTGAACTGGCGGGACTCGATCTTGTTCACGAAATAACGAAAGAGGATCACGATCCTCCACAGTGACAGGTGGATTTGATCGAGGCATACTTCATACCTCTTGCAGAAATCCAAGATAACCGGCTCCACCGGGCCCAACGTGAAGGGATACGTGTAAACACTTAGATAACCCTCCACGTGGGTAGTGATAGCGTCTGCATGCCTGGGGACTACTACGTCATTACCCGCCCAGTTGCAGTCCTCTCAGACCGCGGGGAGGACGTCTTCGGTAATGGAGCATAAATATCTTGATACTACTTCACACCGGCCATGCACCGACGAGGGCTTATCAACCTTAAAGTCATCGAAAACCGAACAACCCCCGGGAATGAACATTTTCAAGGGAGGCTTGGTGGCCGGTTCATCGGTAGCCACGTCAGGAGCGGACCTCTCGAGGACAACCATATCGGTAGTGGTCTCATCGATTTCAATGGTTGGTTGTGAAGAAGAAGAAGCGACCTTTTGGGGAACAGAGTTGGAAGTTTTAGCCATTGTTATCTGGAAAAAGTTTAAAAAATATGAAGAGAGGTTGAAAGGTGAAAGGTCAAGTGCGCTGATTTGGGTAGAAAATAAGTAAAAACATTCAACTTACTAAGAAGTTTTGAAGAACGGAGGTGAAAATATTAGAGTGTGAAGAAGGGTAGTGATATCCTGAAAACTCGAAGGTAGAAGCTTTATCAAAAGGTAAAAAATGAACGAAGCAGGAAAGTATTTATAGGGATGACTTGTCGATGGCTGACGCGTGTTAGAAGTCATAATGACACGAATGACGGAACGTTTCAGATTCTTTGTCCTTTCTGTCACGGCGTATTGAAGAAGGAATCGAAGTGCATATGTCGTTTCTCGTCGTTTTCGTAAACTTACTCTATGATAAACGAGGGGACTATTTGTATATGGGTGAAATCGAGCCCTTTGGATGCCTTGGTTCCCGATGAAGTAAATGGAGCGGAGATGTTATTGTAATGAATAGGAATCGAGGCAAGGATCTCCACGAGTCGGGGTCCGGACAAAAACACCTGCCCTCGGAAGAATCGGGGCCACGTCCCCCAAGTCCGATTCGAACCCCAAAACTTCGGAGAGTATTACCAGATAATCAAGCACGATAAACAAAGGGTCGTGATATCCGTGCCCAGCTGGATGTTACGGCGTGAATCTTGACACGTATCGGCAAGAAATCAGTGATTAGTAAAACAGAAGATTTTTACCTCTTTTGGAATTGTGCTTAAGGTAAAACTCTCCTACTATATAAAGGGGAGTCTAACTATTCATTATGCATCATTGTAACACGCATATCAAGGCAATATACTTTTATTTTCTCTGTTATTCAAAGTTCTTACTTTTGTTCATCAGTTCTTCATTACCGTGAGCCCAGGATCGAAGGCATGCATTTCATTAAAGTTGTTATCGAGTCCGAGATCACTCCCCTTGGATTGACAATTTATTACGTCCTTTATTTGTTTAATCTAACGCAATTTATCATTTGTATTGATTTAATCCGCATATCCTTATAATCACATATAAATTTAATTGTTATCCGGTAAACTATATATATGTGCGCGCACGCGCACGGATAATTGTCTAATTATAACTTCAATGATTCTTTCGTAACAATAAGTAGAGGGAATAAATAAAGAGAGTAGACTGTGTGAAATTGTGTCGAACAAATTTTCTTTGTTCATTTCTGTTTGAAAAGAGCTTAATGTTTTCACGTAAATGTTAAAAGAGATCGACCTTCCTTCCCTTTTCCTGCTAGTATCATTTTTGTTTTACATACACTAGAAGATCTCAATCAGGAGGAAAAGATTCTAAATTAAAGCAAGACCTTGTTATATTTATCAAAAAATGAATTAGTATATAATATCATCATACTATATTATAAGCGGAAACACCTCTAAATAAGAAGTCAAAATACCAAAATGTCCTTATAAGTTTGTTCGACACTATTGTCCTTCTATTAAACATTACTATTATACTATTTTTGGACAAGAATGTAAAAATATTTTCTAATAAATGACAATAACTATAATAATCTTACTAATAACGTGAATTTTGAAGGAAGTGAAGAGCCTGCTGTTCAATTTCATCATTTATGTAGGTCCACTGAATCAAAAGCTGTGAAACATCATTGTTGTTGGTTCATTAAATTAGGAGCAATATGAAGAGTCAGAATTTTCTCTACCACACATATATTTCACCAAGAAGCTGCGATCAGTCTATCCGGTTCCCTCGGAGAATTGAGAAACTTCATACAAATAATTTGCTTACAAGTTCATATATAATATTGGGATTAAAGGGTACATGGCAAACAAGACTTTTCATTTATCTAAGGTGATTTGTAGGGAGAAACAATGGAATTGCTATGCTGCAGTTGCAGACCCAGCTTCCTGGTGGTGAACCGAACGTGTGCCGCTCCTCTTTACTAACACTCAGCTTGTGGCAAATGTCAAACCGGCACTCTACCACACGAATGGCAATGCGGTTGGACTCATAAAGACAATTTAGGATTAGTTGTGTATCACTTCTTGGTTGGATTTTTGTCTATAAGTTATGAACTTGAACTTTCTCTGTGACTCAATCGGACAAGCATTGAGACAAAATATCTTGATGTATATTGTCATTCTAAAGTATCACTAATATATCATGTTTATATGTTATTTGTTCATCGAGGTGCCAGAGTGGACAACCGTTAGGTTTGAGGGTGTTTTTGCCTACTTTGGTAACGGGTGGGAGGGGTTTGGACGAAAAGTATAACGGAGGATAAATATAAACTATTTACAATAGTACAGGGATAAATCCGACTCTTTCCCCATCTTTTTATTAGGAGGACGACCGAGATTCCAAAATTAGATCTCTGAGTGCGAACTTTATTTTTTTCTTAAATAAGTAACTTATTTGTCTTTTGATTTATCCCTCTAGACTCTAGAGTATTCACATCTACTAAGGCACAGAAGCATGCTGAGAAGAAGCTAGCTTCGTAGAGTCGGCTCAGGAGAAGAAGAGAGTTAGATGTAGCCAAGAAGTCCTAATGGGTGGAAGAAACTTAAGGAATTACTTTAGGATTTATCTACGTCTGATTAAATTATTTTAAAGAAGTTTGGAGTAAAAAAGTTTAATTGATTGGAAAAGTCTTGATCAATGGAGATATCTATTTTAGCAACTACTTAGAGGCCTTCATGTAGGAATACTATTGTTTAGAGCTGAAGACTTCAAATGCTTGCATTTCAAATTGATTATATCTTTCTTATACCATGGAAATGTTTTTCTCAAGGTATTTACCTACGTTTTTAACTATATATGATTTGTATTCACATTAGTGCACAAGAATTTCTTTTTAAAATAATTTTATATTTGGGAAAAAATTCATCGATATGTACACAAGGAATGTGGAAGATGGAAGTATGTTTGTCAAACGTTATATTTGAATAATTGAATTGTATATGATTCCGTTAAAACAAGGAGAATCGTAAACGGTTTACCAAAAACAACTGATTCATGTCGCAACTGTCATTAATCGACAATATATTTATCTTTTTTCTGAATATATTCCTGATTATATTTAATGTCTTCTCCTTAAATATCACTACAAGAAATTAGGGCATTTGTAATGACTTTTAGTAGCGACCACTTCAGGTGCTACAAAAGGTACATTTTTAGGAGCGACCAAAAAACGACGCCACAAAAAGTGGAAGCTTTAGTGGCGACCCATATAGTCGTTACAAAAAGTAAGATATTAGTGGAGACTTTGAATAGGTCGCCCGTAATGTATGATAAGTTTTTATTTTTGTAAGTTATGGCTGTATCAAAATTTAATTGTTAGTTAACTTACTGTTTTTTCGCCATCTTGCATTGATTGAGGGGAGTTTTTTGGTCGTCAAACAGTGGAACGTCACACCCAATGCATCGCTGAAGTGGTAAAATCTCTACCTTTTTTTATTTTCAGCAGACTTCCGTTGTATGAATAACGTCCTGTTTAATTTTAAAATTTTACATGAGCAGTGCAATTTCTGACCTTAATTTTCTATTTTCACAAGTTAATTTATCAGTACGTGTAGTCCATCTCGAGTTAAGTTTTTATAATTATTTTGTAACTTGGCTTTTCATTTTCTTCCGAACACTTGATCTTCATATGAGTAATAAAATTATCACGTTCGATAATTTTTATTATCGTGTAGTCCGTGTCCCAACTATTGATTCGGAGAAAGATCGATTTTATTTTATTTTTCAGCATATATATCATCAAAAAGATCCTAACATATATATGCTATAGCTGGTGAGAAGCTCATAAGATACACCATATAGGAGAACACGATAGATTTATATGCCTGAATATGGGGGTTCACTTTGTACTCTTCATCAAGTAGTTTCACCTTGAAATTACTATATTATAGTTGGTAAAGCACCTATTAGAAGAAGAAACAGAGAGAACATAGTGCAAATTGGGAATTTGGGATAGACTTGGACTAGGAAACATGAATCAATTTATACCAGCAACTCGGGAACTATTTCAAATGCTAATATTGCCAAACTATACTTCCATCAGAGTGCACTATGATATGGCATTTATGAGGTTTGTTCTTTTCAGAAAATATGATTAGTGAATAAATAGTAAAGAAAGTTCTAATTTGTTATATGTAGCTTGGGCACTACATATGAAAGAAAGTAATTTAGTTATCATCGTTAACGTGATTTTTTTGAAACATATTGACATGATTATATCATTTCATTTTTATGGTATCTAAATGTGCCTACTAACAGATCTCCTTGAATTTCTTTTGTATGTAGCAACCAATTTGTCTAATGTGTACGTAAAAGATAATAATGTGCCTTCTTATGGAATAATACAAAAGAGCGGCACTTGGAAACGACCAATTTTATTCTCTTTTGATTTTGTATAGGATTATTTTCGCTCCCTCCTTTGGCTGCATTCTAGGACATGAGAGTTTCTTGCTGCATTCTGAGGACATATAATTTTCTAGAGGAAATGATGCTAGCCAAGAGGAGCTCGAATACATTTTATTTTTGCTCCTTTTTTTTTTTGGGACATTTCATGTATATGCATAGATTCTATGTTTTGAATTTTTAATAAGTTCCTTTATCATTTTATTTGAGAAATGCTCTGAATGGTGTCTCTTATGATACGTTTCTGTAATATTAATAGAAATATTGTTGCAGCTTAATTGTTTTTAGAAAAATAAAATCTGTTGAAAAAATAAGTTTTAGTAGCGACCAAACTTTGTTACAAAATCTATTAGTTTTTGTAGCAACAATTCTCGCTACTAAATCACATACTATAGTGGCGATAAGAGCTGCCACTGAAGGTATATTAGTTGTTGTGGCGACTATAGTCGCTACTACAAGTCTTATTCAGTGGCGACCTAATACACAACTATCTTGTGGTTGCAGAATCTTTTACCTATTGTGGCGACTGAACTCGCCGCGAATGAGTCTTTTTTGTGACGACCTTCAGCCGTCGTCACAAATAACATTTAGTAAAAGGTTGTACATGAAGCAACCCAAAAGTCGCTATTAATTGGTTTTAGTCGCTATCAAGGGACCTGCTGTTAGCTAGCTTTGATGATAGAAGCTGATATGCTATTCGCGAGAAAGGCTACATTATCAAAGGTCAATCTTGCAAAGTAGTTGAAATTTCTACCTCAAACGCTAACGAACATGGTCATGTTAAATATTACTTTGTTGGCATTGACATTTTATACAAGAGTGGGTTGCTCTGATGAGCATCTTCCACTTCCAACTAAGAGGTTGTGAGTTCGAGTCACCCCAAGAACAAGGTGGGGAGTTCTTGGAGGGAGGGAGCCGAGGGTCTATCGGAAACAGCCTCTTTACCCTAGGGTAGGGGTAAGGTCTGCGCACACACTACCCTCCCCAAACCCCACTAGTGAGATTATACTTGGTTGTTGTTGTTGTTGATGTTGTTGGCATTGACATTTTCACTGCATAAAGCTAATTAAAGAAGTTATTCCATGTTTTCATAATTGTGGCGTTCCTCATGTTAAAGATATTTTTTCATCTTCTTAAAACTTGCAAGCTTGCAACACTCAAACTTGCCTCTTCAAGCTATATCATTAAAGAAGTGTAAATTCGATCGAACAAAGTAAATACAAGTCAACACATTGTGCTATTTTGTCTGGATTTCTAAACAGATCCATGTATCGAAATTACCATAAGGCATCGGAAAACTTATGTGGAACAATTACTTCCTTTATTGAATTAGCTTAATATGACCAATATTCATTATTTTTAAGAACTTCGTACACTTCTTTGTTGATTTTTATTATATAACTTGCACACACAATTTTTGAAGTAATTTTTTTAAACTCATTGATAAAGGTACATGTGCAATGCACGTGTCCAGAAACTAGTGATAACAAAAAATGAATGCATGTACTAATCAAATGCTATCAATTACAATGTGTATAAACTATAAACAATAATTATACATGCTAGATGGGATCTTAGACATACTAACTAAAACCCAACACCCTTTTGTGTTTATTGTTTACCCCACCGAAGCAACTTTATCCATTTTCTTTGTTTGCTCTCCTTCATTTGAGAAAATCATGATTTATAGGATAAAGAAATTAAGAACATGTGTAGAGGAAGCAAGACAAAAAATAACATACTACTGTCAGCAAGCACTGATCTTGGTAGATTGTAATAAGTATGACCAAGATTTTACATCATCAACTGTCTTACCAAACGAAAGATTAATTTTTCTTTTGATCTTATTTTAATTATTATTCTAAATCATTATTCTTGTTGTCTTGTCAAGGTTGTTGTTCTTGTAAATTATTGAAGTGGTTGTTATTTCTCTCTTATTCTTATTCTCCTTCTTAATAGAATATAAACTCAACTTGGAAATGTTAATGTGTATGATGAATTAACCTACAAAAATAACGATCGAGTAAGAATCAAGAAGAAATTGAAGCAATTAACAGGAGCAAAAATATTATGTCATCGCTAGCTTAATTAGAGGGGGGAAATCATTAAAGAGGGAAACAATTTTCAAAAGTTCATGTATATATATAGTGAAAGAAATGTAAAAGAGTGCAGAAAAATGATTATATTTGAGTTCGAACTCGTTTTAAAATTCACTTGTGAATGTCTCTGTCTTTGTCTGAAAATAAAAAAGAACGTTCTTCCATACAATGTTATAGAAGCACAATTTTATAGTATTCAACTTTATAACAGGACATGGTGCTACTTTTCCTCCTCTTCTTCTTTTTTGACGTTTTTGGAGTAAAAAATTTGCAAGATTTTATTCACGCTCATATTCACACCGATCACATTAACTGATCATAGTTAAGTGATTAATAGAGATAAGAGTATGCATTAACTAATCATAATTAACTAAGAGATGTATGTCAAATCTACTTATTATAAATCTTTAGGGTTAGTATAAAGTGTAAATACTAGGTGTTTATTATTATTATTATTTTCCCCTTAAAATATCCTCAACTTTCAAAAATCATGAAAGAGATTAATAAATGCAGTCACGAGTATAACTATCTTCTACAAGATTCAGTCATGTGGTGTCTTTTCTTTCTTTTTTGGCTTGCTTTTCTAGCTTCCTTTCTTGTACCAATTTTCACTACAAGCATCTTGCTAGAGAACTTTCTCACATTTCAATGTTAACTAAGTCAAAATAACAATTTAAACAAAACCGAAGTTTATAGCTAAAAGGTGGTAACGTTATCCATTATATCTTTGCCCACTTTTTATGGAGAGATCCGTTTGAAACACATGTTTCATACTTTAGTTTTCTTGAGAGAATAGCAAGGCAACTATACTATTAGACTTATTTATGCCTTTTATTCTACCATCGAATCTACCTTTTCCATTAAACCAAAAAGCAATAAAAAAAACAAAAATATCAAAATTAAGGGAAACAAGTTTTAAAAGGAAGTAATATTTGTGTGTGTAAGAGAGAGACTACAATAAACTCGAGTGTGGAGAAATTATGAGAATTGAGATATTAGTCCTAATATTGGGTTGACAAAAAAGGAGTACTCCTTAATACAAGTGAGTTTGAAGTTTAATCAATGAACCTTAGACCCCGTTTGACTTAGCTAATTAAGAATAGCCGATACGCATAAAAAAGACTAATACTGCAAGTAAAAGGTGAAAAAATAGCGAGTATTTATCTATAAAGAATGAATGTGAGTCATACACATTGGCAATAAAATAATCCTTAACTATATTATTAGTGTAGTTAACTAGTCGTGATATATACGCGGACAAAATTATCCCGAGATTATACCTGGAATTATAATTTCTGGACTAATTTATAGGTGAGATAAGTTAGAAAATGACATATGTATAGCCGCTGTAAAAATAATAGTCGAAAAAATGTATAAAATTTGTATATTATATATATATATATATATATATATATATATATATATATATATATATATATATTGTATGTTATATACAAAAATTATACAAGTTTTATATACTTTTTTGACTATTATATATAAATAATTTTTGACGCGGGCTAAAAGTAATAATACTTTCAAATTTGATGGAATAAGAAAGGATATCCTTCATTAATTCTGAGATTAAATTTATATTAGTATTTAGTTGACGACATAAATTTATTCCATCCAAACGCAATATTAATTTAATCTCGTATCTTTCCCCACATTACTCCACTTTATCCCTGAGTACCGACCCTTGAAAATTCACAGAGTTAGTTGATTTCATGTTTGCCAGATGTGAGGATATTACTATGTTAGAACTGAAAAACCACATTAAATTGCCCAATGTTTTTGTCCAAGCTGGTTATCAACTGCCATGCCCTGTCCTGTCTTATCCTCCCCATAGTAATAATATTATCCTCTAATCAGAAATCACTACAAAACAACACAAAAATATGGGACCACTTTGGTGCATTCGAGTAAAAAGAAAATAGAGCAAAAGGCATCTTTACGCAGTAAATTTTTACCGTTGTAGCCAATACGTGTCTTCTAACAACAAAATCCTGTCTTTTTCTATCCTTTGGATTCTCTACTTCATTCACACCCCTTCTCTCTGTTCTTCCGCCCCTTAATCCTCACTCTTCTCTGCTCACTATTTTCTAAGGCTGAAAAATATCTTACCCTCTTTGTAACTTCACAAAATTCTTGTAAAAGATTGTTCTTTTGCTCTTAAAAATCTCAGCTTTGTATAATTTGAGCTTCATTCTTTAATGGGTTTTGCTAAAATCTAGCATTAAAGTCAACTCATGCAGAATTTTCCAGAAACATTCTTATAAACTTCATCTTGTTGTTCTCCCCTTAATCCTCACTCTGGTCTGTCAGTTTTCTACTTTCTTACATTGTCACTATTTCTTAGGCCAAAACAATATCCCCCTTCTTTGTAACTTCACAGAATTTTCTCTTAAAAACCTCAGCTTTGTACAATTTGACCTTCATCCTTTAATGGGTGTTGCTAAATTCTAGCAATGAAGTCAATTCCTGCATATAGCAACATTCTTGTATGGTTCATACTATTCTTCTGTTTTTGCAGTAGTAATAAGTCAGCATTTGCTATCACTGAGTTTGACTTTGGAACATTAACACTGAGTAATTTGAAGCTTCTTGGAGATGCACATTTGGGTGACAACAACAGTGTTCAGTTAACACGTGATCTTGCCGTGCCAAATTCCGGCGCCGGAAAAGCTTTATATTCAAAACCAGTAAGACTCCGGCAGCCGGGGCTTGATTTTCCGGCGAGTTTCTCTACATTCTTTTCATTTTCAGTGACTAATTTGAACCCATCTTCTATTGGTGGTGGTCTTGCTTTTGTACTCACGCCTAATGATGAGTCAGTAGGTGATGCTGGTGGGTATATGGGAATCTTGGATTCTAAAGGCACACAAAGTGGTACAATTTCAGTTGAATTTGATACCCTTATGGATGTTGAGTTTAAAGATATTAATGGAAATCATGTTGGTTTGGATCTGAATTCAATGGTTTCAACTCAAGTTGGTGATTTAGAATCTATTGGTGTTGATCTCAAGAGTGGTGATATAGTCAATTCTTGGATTGAATATTCTGGTTCTACTGGAGAGTTGAATGTGTTTGTATCATACTCTAATTTAAAGCCAAAAGAACCATTTCTATCTGTTGTTTTGAATATTGCTGAGTATGTAAATGATTTCATGTTTGTTGGGTTTTCTGGTTCAACTCAAGGGAGTACTGAGATTCATAGTATTGAGTGGTGGAGTTTTAGTTCATCATTTGATGCAAGTCCTAAGTCGGCGGCCGCGGCTGTGCCACCTCCGCCAACGGCTAGTTTGATGAATCCCACGGCGGATTCCGTCACGTCGCGGCCGCCTTCTATGGCTCCTTCAGAGTCTAATAGTAGTGCAAGTATAATGCAAGATAAGAGCAGTGGGAAATGTCATAGCAATTTTTGTAAACAAGGTCCTGGAGCTATTGTTGGTGTGGTGACTGCTAGTGCATTTTTTCTTGCATTTGCTACATTGGTACTTATATGGTTATACACCAAAAAGTTCAAGAAAGTGAAAAATTCTGAATTTTTGGCATCTGATGTTATCAAAATGCCTAAGGAGTTTAGCTACAAAGAGCTTAAATTGGCTACAAAAGGCTTTGATTCGATGAGGATTATAGGCCATGGCGCATTTGGGACAGTTTACAAGGGCATTTTATCGGACAATGGTGGCATTGTGGCAGTCAAGAGATGTAGTCATAACGGACAAGGGAAAGCGGAGTTCTTATCTGAATTATCTATAATTGGAACACTTAGGCACAGAAATCTTGTTAAACTTCAAGGATGGTGCCATGAGAAAGGTGAAATTTTATTAGTGTATGATCTTATGCCTAATGGGAGTCTTGATAAGGCATTATTTGAATCAAGAATGATTCTACCTTGGCTACATAGGAGGAAAATTTTGCTAGGTGTTGCTTCAGCCTTGGCATATTTACATCAAGAATGTGAAAATCAGGTGATTCATAGGGATATAAAGAGTAGTAACATTATGTTAGATGAAGGGTTCAATGCAAGATTAGGTGATTTTGGATTAGCAAGACAAGTTGAACATGATAAGTCCCCCGATGCAACGGTAGCAGCCGGGACAATGGGCTACTTGGCTCCTGAATACTTGTTAACCGGAAGAGCAACCGAGAAAACTGATGTTTTTAGCTATGGAGCAGTGGTTCTTGAAGTGGCAAGTGGAAGGAGGCCAATTGAGAGGGAAACAACAAGAGTTGAGAAAGTTGGAGTGAATAGTAACTTGGTTGAATGGGTTTGGGGGTTGTATAGAGAAGGGAATTTGCTAATGGCAGCTGATTCAAGACTTTGTGGTGAGTTTGATGAAGCAGAGATGAGAAGGGTTCTAATGGTTGGGTTAGCTTGTTCACATCCTGACCCTATGGTTAGACCAACAATGAGAAGTGTGGTCCAAATGCTAGTTGGTGAAACTGAAGTTCCCATTGTCCCAAGAACTAAGCCTTCTATGAGTTTCAGCACATCACATCTCCTAATGACTTTGCAAGATAGTGTTTCTGATTTGAATGGTATGATCACACTTTCAACTTCATCATCTGAAAACAGTTTCACTGGTGTTGGCAATGGCATGGACTTGGTCTAATTCATGTCAAGAAAGGAGCATCAACTTTTAGTTAAACTTTTTTGTTTTGTTCATAAATTGATCATTAATTTAATTCCTACTATATTTGTACCAAATAAGCTTAAAATATGATGTATCTTTTTCCTTTTGCTTTCATATACTGTAGTCCATTGAGTGTAAGATACAGGAATTTAGTGAAAAAGATAATATGAAGTCCTTTTCTTGGTTTTGGTTGGGTGGATTGTTTTTGTGGTGAGGTGAGAAGTTGCTTTCTTAAGTTATCTTTTAGTCAAAAAGCCTACATGATAAGCTTGAGTAGAGGTTTGGTAAAGCATGAGTGTAGTATAATGACAATCAACAAAAGAAAGGCATATTTATTGGTAGATATTGTACTTCTTTAATACATAAACGGATCTTTAAGTTGTCATCAACGACTAGGTAGACACTTTCACTCAGCCCACTATCTTAAAGTGTTTATCTGATCGTTAAGGATAACTTAAAGAAACCGTTTATGTATTTCGCCATTAAAATTTCCTTATTAAATCTATATTTTTTTCGTGAAGCAGGATTGAATAAAATCTTCACTTATATTAAAGGTGTCTCCATCACTGCTGCTTAGGTAGGTGTGTGCATGGACCATGCTCGCTAGGTTGAGTTTTGTTTCTTTCATTTTCATTAAATGTTCAAAGGGACATTCCATTCCAGCCATCCCTTTCTTGGACATTTCTTCTCATTCTATAATAATGTCTTTTGTGTTTCGCAATTGTTCGTGTGGATTGCATTGAAATGGGCACCCCTCACTCGTTCTAAGGAGAGAGAGAGAAGGAGATCATCCGTATTCTTTTTTCTTACAATGTCTTCATTGCTAACCACATTTCAAAGCCTTGGAGGGATTTGTTACATGCATAATGCATTGTAAGCAGTAGGCTAGCTTTGCTGTGACGATCCATTGAAATTTTTAATTTTTTATCGCTATAAAGGCGGAAACAAGATTTACACTAAGGGATTTAACATATAAAAGACAATTAATTTTAAACGTACGATATAATTTTCCGGCAAATAGTATTCATATGAACATTCTTCTAACCATCTAGCTCCGCTCTTGCCTATGATATGTCACAAAGGATAAAAAAAATGAAGGGGAATGGAGAGAGCATGTAGATTGCCTATGTCTTAATAAGGAGAGTTTATTCTTAATTGGACAGTGCCGACGTTTGGTTACACTCAATTGTTGTGAGAGATGTTTGGCTAGGTCTTGTAAAAATAAAATAAAATAAAAACTCAGTTTTTATATTGTTGAGACTTGAGACATACGTCTGACAGAAACCAAAATAGTTAAAAGTATTAGTATTATAAAACATCTAACATAATTACGAATTAAAGAACCACACTCTAGTAGAATGAGCATCTAAACATTACAACAACAACAACAACAGCAGCAAATTAAAATACTTGAGCCTTGGAAATGAACGATACCATTGTGTTTGTGTCTCGTGTTAGTGTCCAACGACAAACCTCGGAGATACAAAGATTAATTAACTTAATGTCAGTATAATTTGTCATTAACGTCGATACTCGTCTTAACCCAAATTTTTTTTTTTCATTACTGCAAAAATTCCTCTTCACTGATTAAATGCCGACCAAATTAGATGATGAAATCCCACATGCACACAAGTTCCACTGAGAATCTTGCTGGTGAAAAAAAAAGAAGTTAGATTCTATTATTCACCAAATGCGACATGAATATGTGAATGGACTCACATGCAAGATGATATTTTTGGAGAGTCATGGGGAAGGTATTAATTTCATTTCAACTTACCAATAAATGTTGTTGTGGAGTGATAATTAGTATTATTTCATTCTTAAGAGGTTTCGGGTATGAGGCTTGAGTGTAGAATTGCTTTTGTCAAGGAGCAATTACTCCCAATGTGGATTTTTCGACGCGAATTCAAATTTAGTTGGACCCCAATACAAATATCAGACACCGAATGAAAACAAAAGGATGAAAAAAAATTCAGTTCGACCTCATTTTACAGGAGAGAGAGAGTTATAACTTACTATAACACTACAGGTTCGACCCATTACGATTATAAAAAACATAATTTGACATGATTTAGGACTTGTTTGGCTAAACGTTGAAAGTCTACTTATCATGAGCATTTTTTGTCAAAAAACATTTAGAGAAGTATACTCCGAAAGAATAGTAGTTTATATTTAAGTAATTCATTTGGACATCGCTTAATTTTGTCAATATAAGAAAAACAGTTTAAGATTTTTTTAGTGTCAACTTACAAAAAAACTTTGACAGTAACGACTTTATCAAGGAAAGGTAGTAGGCCGAAGAAGTATTGTGAAGATGTGATTAGACATGACATGACCTTTGATAGAAAGGTAAAGAGGTTGATGATTAGGATAGTAGGTTAGTGAGTAGTCAATCATATTTCTCTTTCAAATATGTATATCTCTTTCTTACCTATAGTACTAGTGTTATTCTCTTATTTTTTAGTCTTAGATCTCTATTATTGCTTGTTGTTCATTTGCTCTTATTTTTTAGTCTTAGATCTCTATTATTGCTTGTTGTTCATTTGCTTTGATTGTTTTATTATTCTACTTGGTGTTACTGCTTCTCTTTTCATAGTTCTTTGTCACTACTGTTGATTATACTTTTCTTGAGTCAATGATCTATTAGAAACATCATCTCTATCTTCACAAGGTAAGAGTAAGATCTGCATACACACCGAATCCGAGAGAGAGTATGCAAGTCAAGACTGAATCAAAAGTGTGTAAGTCAAAACGAAAATAAAAAAAACTTTTGGGGCCAATCAAAGGAAAAACAGAAAAAGCGATGACCTTTTAGCAAAACAATTCACCTACTGCAATTTTAACAGTAAGAATTCTGTTTTGCTACCTTGTCGAACTCTCTAGAAGCCATGGATTACGAAGGAGATCCTCCTCCGTCTTTTGATCCCATGGTACGCTCTTCTATTTCTCTCCTTATGTTTCTCAATTCATCCCCCCCCCCCCCCCCACACACACACACTTTTTAATATATTTCTTCGATAAGAAATGATCTTTTTCTGTGTTTTAGTGGGAGAAGGGTTTATAGATTGATTATTACATTTTATGGGGATTTTAAGATGATTATCAGAATTTGGTGTCTTTTTTTGTTCACAAGATATGTTATGAACGCGAATTGCGAATTCAGCTAGTAGCCTAGTACTAGGAAAATGGAAGGTTTTGGAATACAAAATGCAGAGAATGATATCATAGATTTGAGTTTGGCCTAGCTAGTGCTCTGCTACTTTTTTTCGTCTGGTAAATTGCAGGTGCTGGAACAAAAATCTGTGTGATTTTTTCCCATATACCTAAACCAAACCTATAGATGGTTAGCCAGGATTTGAAGTTTATGGGTTCTGAATTTACCTTGTAACTCATAGCTTATCTTTTGTTACTGGGTTCACAATTGAATATTTAGACTTATTTAATGAATTTCTAATATAAATACAATGTCTGCGCAAAGGTGACTGGGTTTAACCGAACTTGCACCTAATAGGCTCACTCAAAGGCGCATTCAAGATTTAAACTTTATGGGTTCAGATTCGTAATTCTACGACATCTCATCTAATTTAATGGGTTCAAAATTTATTATTTATACATATTTAATAATTTTTTTAAACAAAAATACAGGGTATGAGCAAAAATTAAGGGTTCAGTTGAACCCATAGCTTCTACCCTAGATACGCCTCCGATCGCTCCTCCTGTGTACGGGTAGGAAAAAGTTAGGTGATTTAGTTTGCCCCTGAATCTGCAACACTTGCTCACCCACCATGGAACTTTAAAAGCTAATTTCTGTTTAGTCTAAAACCTGTGCCGCTGCACTCTTGTTCTTCCTTATCCATGCAGAAGACCGAAGCGCTCGACTTTCCATTTGTTTTTCAACAATTTTCATAATTATGTTCAATCAGTAATGTTCATCGTTTAGCCTAGACGTTGTTCTCCACCATTCTGGGCATAGTAGAACTTTTTTCCCCTTTTAATGATATGAAAGGAAGCCTTGACGTAACTAATAAAGTTGCTGCCATGTGACCAGGAGGTCACCGGTTCGAGCCGTAAAAACAGCCTCTTGCAGAAATGCAGGTAAGGCTGCGTATAATAAACTCTTGTGGTTCGGCCCTTCCCCAGACCCCGCGCATAGCGGAAGCTTAGTGCACCGGGCTGCCTTTTTTCCCTTTTAATGATATGTACTCATTACTTTGCACTGAATTTTTCAGTGGGAGTTCAACATATATCGTTACTTGCTATCTGTCATACATATTTTTGCTTAGTAGAACCTTTTTTCCCTTCAGTGTACTCTGTATTTTGCACTGAACTATGAAGTGTGAGTTTGACACGAATTAACACTTGTTAATCTATGTATTCTGCAGAAAAATATGACCAAAGATGTTGAAGTTCAAGGATTCAACCCAGGATTGATGGTCTTAATTGTTGTTGGCGGGCTCTTACTGGCGTTCCTTGTTGGGAACTATTTACTTTACATGTATGCACAGAAAACACTTCCTCCAAAGAAAAAGAAGCCAGTTTCCAAGAAGAAACTAAAGAGGGAGAGACTGAAGCAAGGTGTTTCAGCACCTGGTGAATAGATATCTTGGACACACCTGTATTCCCCTTGTTCCTTTTGATAGAAGATGTTCCTAGTCAGTAGATGGTTGTACTTTATAGTTTTACCAATTTCCCACCATCATAGATAGAACTTAACCAAAAGATTCTGCTATTTTTATAGTGACTACCCATTTCCCTAATCTCTTCTAGAGAGAACTATTGCTCTTCTTACCTTGCTGTTATGTCCAAATTTCTGGCTAGGTTAATGCTTAGCGTTGCTTTCATGGTTTTGTGAAATTCCTTTAGCCCTTGAAAGATAACAGTTGCATTGAAATAAATGCTCACTGCTTAAAAGAAAATTCTGCCTCTCTGCCCTTCCAGAGTAGGAGTAAGGCTGACTACATATTACCCTCCCAAGACCTTACTTGTTGGAATTTACTGTATTTGTTATTGTTGTAGCTTAAAAGAAAATTCTGTTGCTGGACTAAAACAAAAAAGACATTTCCTTATTCAAACAGCCTAAAAGAAGCAAACAACAATAGCTTATGGAGATGGTGTCCGAAGCATTTGCATACTGTTCCCATTTTGTATTTCTTTAAGTATAAGATGGTGTTATAAGATGGTGTCCGAGCTAACTTGCTTGCATCCATTTCAAATCATTTCTACAATACAAGAACAGATTCATCAACAACAATTTCTTGTATGATTAATCCTATAATTTCATACAAATTGCAAATCCATCTCTTTTATGTGTATACAATACATTGTATAATATCACCTACATAGTCTCAAGTTTTACATGTCAACTTTCCATCAATTAAGTAAAAATGCTCCAGTACAATATCAGAGAACACTGAAACAGCTAAAACCAAATAGGAAATGGTATGGAGTCAATGGCACAGTAGTTGCTATCAGCGACCCATGCTCTGCTCCCCAGGGGGAAGCATAACGAGGACTGGTTTGGCATTGAACCCAGGATGAGGGAGCCTACGACGAAGTTCACGACCTTCCTGGCAAAGAGCACAAGGGTGGCAGAAGATATGAGTTGCAAAGTCACAAGTTGACTCACATTGTTCGCGTCGTTCCTCATCCTCAACAAAGCCCCCATAGCACCCACATGATCTGGTGACTGCCTCACAGTTACCCTGCAAAGGAAATAAATCTCAGAACGTGTTTTCAAGCATATTTTGTAGACCAACAAACGACAACAATATCCTACTACTACTATTGCCACCACTATAAGGTAATTGAAAGAAGAGCAAGAGCGCTCCTCTGGTACCACCCGTTAAAAATGAAATGATACACATCTTGCCTAGCCTAAAGTTTAGATGATCTTAAATGGAGTGGCATGGTCAGTCAGGACTCAGGAGTCATATAGTCCAACCTCACTTGCTTGGGATTGAGGCGTAGTAGTAGTTGTTGCACTGGAGCTTAAGGCATGAAGTTAATCATGACAAGGGCATTAAAGTGAAAATTTTACAAGCTTTTATCCAAACCTACTAGTAGGGGTGGCAAACGGGCGGGTCGGGTCGGATATGGGACGGGTCGAAAACGGATATATTATCTGACCCGACCCATATTTAATACGGATAAAAAACAGGTTAACCGGCGGATAATACGGGTAACCATATTATCCATGGCTTCATGGATATGATCACTTTTGGGAGAATTCCTAGTCTCCCAAACTTGAGGAACCCCCAATTTGAGGTTTTACAATGAAAGATCTAGAGTCTTTCGTTGATGTTTTAGGATCCTTGTAATTAGGTTAAGGCTTAATTCACTTCTATTCCACCTTTTGTAACTATGGATGATTGCACTACCTTTGGTGCAGTTAATATATATACAACAAATGTTACCTTCTCAAAAAAAAAAAAAATTAAGCCCATTAGTTATCCATTGGTTATTCATTTTCTAAATGGATAATATGATTCTTATCCATATTTGACCCGTTTTTAAAAAGTTCATTATCCAACCCATTTTTTAGGCGATAATATGGGTGGTTAACTGTTTTCTTTTAACCATTTTGCCACCCCTACCTACTAGTGTCAAATGGGGCCCAAGACAAAGCAAATTAACACCTAGTTGCTTGACAAAGATGAAACAATAACATATTGCCTTGTAGTGTAGATTAGAACATCTAATCCCAGAAACAAATAAGTCACAGTAAATAAGAATAAAAAGAGCACTAGCAGAATAGTTCTTTTTCAAACATCTATCTTCATGTGAAGAATGTAGAAAGGTAAGTTCACCATCCCAAGCCTCATAGAGAGGAGAGAGACATCCTTATAAACTCTTTGAAACATACAGAACCAACTGCCAATTCTTAGGTCACATCTCCAAGAACTTGACACGAATGACATAGATAAAGTATGTGGAAAGATTGTGAACCACCTAAACCTTTAAATTCAACCACAAAAATCCCAATCATCAACAACTTTCAGTAAGCACTAAATAATGTATGAAAAGGCACACACAAATGACCAGAACTTGATGTTTGCAGGGGTTTAACAGGGAAAGAAAAACTATGTAAACTAGCATAAGACAAGGGGCTTGAACAAGAAATAAAGAGCAAATTTGACATGCTTGGACGAGATTATGACAAATCAGTTAACATCGTCAGAATCGAAATTAGAAGAAGAGTGAAATATAAAGTAAAGCTGCTACACCCAAATTAATCAACAAATCCTTCATTTATATGAACCAAAGTGCTGCTATATAAAACAAGCACTGATGAAGCACTTTATAGGAAGAAAAAGAAAAGCTAAGAGACAGCCAACCTCCAGATTAAACTTCTGCCGGAGAGCGGTACGGCTGGGATATGAAAACCAGGGTGCCATGCAGTTCCAGCCGAAAAAAGACTGTCCAATCAGGTATAGACCAGTGTAAGGCAAGCAGTGATTGGAAAAACTTCCAGGAGCAGACCCAATTCTCTCGGCATTGCTCCCATAGAGCACACATGGTGCCAGAGTTCCTAACAGACCTGTGCAGTGCCACGGTTGGCATTGTTAGTACAACAAAGAGATGACAAGAAAGCAAGGAGAAGAAACTCATAACATTTTTTTAACTCTTTTTGGAAGTAGGAGAGGGTAAGGTCTGAAGTATCAACACAGAAATCCGTACGCGATATACCACTAAGAGGGAAGAACTTGAACCATAGTACTTGATTCAGTCAAGCACAGGGAAAATACACAAGAAAGGGATGTGAACTAATTCCATAGGAACGAGCAATATTTCAAGAATAATTTATGAACATCAACTCTCTGACGTAGTAGTTTGACTCTGTTATCGACACATATAACCATTCCCATAAGTTTGCACAACTGATGTAGAACTTGCAGTTGTAGCAAATTAATATAACATTTTGAGTTCTATTAGACTAATTGGAAACACAAATTAAAAGAATTGAGTGCCTGATACTGCCTCCTTAACATTGTCATCCTTTCATTCAATTGAGTCATCAGAAGAAGCAACAAAACCTTTAGACTAGGAAGTGTGTATGATTAAATTCTAAGTCTTTCAATATATAAAGAAAATATAACTTCCCTCCCACAATCATCACCTCTATCAATTACATTTCTCTAGCTATTCCTTTCACTGGAAAACTTGGAAGAGTATCCTTTCAAATTTACTTGACAAGATCTTTTAGTAAAAACCCTTCTTAGTCATCAATAAGTTAATTTCAGAGAAACTCTGCACCTTCCATTGGTTGCAATTAAAAACCATTGAATATGTAATGCTTAATCAAATCTTCTCACTCAGTTCAGTCAGCTCACAAATAATAATATATGAATTGTTATGTGGTAAATAAAAGATAAAAAATAATAATATAGAAATTGTTTTGCGATGAATAATAACACATGAATGCTATGCACGGATTACCTACTTAAGGATATTTTTGTCTTAGGATTCTTACCCATGATTGACTGATTGCCAATACACATTGTTGTTCCGCACTATATCATGCATAAAATATTATAAACCGCCAATCTGTTGATTTATTGGTTACAAGGATATTCTTTTTTTTCCCTTATGTGGTCAACCAAACACCGCATTAATTATGCGGGGATTAATTTGAGTTTTCCTAACACCAGATTAAAACAAATATTTATTGGTATTTACAATTTACTATCAAACAAAATCAGTTCAAGTTCACTTTGGTTTTCCATTTTTTCTAGGTTTGATTAATTTGAATTTTCATTCTTCTTAAACACCCTAAACATAACAAAATCAATCCTTTCATATAAAGAGACATCAAAGCAACAAACTTTTACAAATTTCATAAGGGAAAGAAAACTAATACAGAATGAAAACTCACAAACTTCAAGATCGCTGCTGACGAATTCATCATTCTTCCCAAAACAAGAACAAAGACCGGATTCCCATTGGGCCCTACGCATAATGGGCTCCCCCACCACCGCCCCGTGGCCCATAGGTAACCCATTAGCCGTCCATCCCATCGGAACAGCAGCTGAAACCGTCGGTTTAACCGGCTCCGCCGCAACCGGAGGAGCTGGGGTTGAAGAATTGAGCTTGGTCGACTTCAATTCATTGTTTGTCATCTCAGATTTTTGCCTGGGTAAAAATGGGCTTGATTCTTCCATATTATTGGCCATTGGAACAGAAAATATTCAGAAAAAAATGAATACTCAGAATTGATTTGAATATTGCAATGTTCAAGAATTGGCAAGAGGGACGAATGAAGTAGAGGGATCTAAGAGATGTCAACCTCAAAGATCTCTCCACTGTATGTGTGTTTTACGGATTACAGAAACCGTGTGGAATGCGTAAATAGGAACATTACTTTTTTCTCTCTCTCTCTCTCTCTCTCTCTCTCTCTCTTCTTTTTTTTTTTTATCTTTCTTTTTCTTCTTCTTTTTTTTATCTTTCTTTTTCTTCTTTTTTTTTTTATCTTTCTTTTTCTTCTTTTTTTTTTATCTTTCTTTTTCTTCTTTTTTTAGGCGAGGATGACCGTAAATAGTGGAGGAAAGTGAGAAGAGTAAAAGGGTCGTTATGTTACTAATTAGGGAAACTTGCGCTTTTAATCCTTGAATTTTGACAGATTCTGATTTAGTCCTTGTAATATTTGAATATTTAACTTTCAATTATTTGAAATCTGCGCTTTTAATCTTCCTTCTTGTGAATCTTCATAAATTTGACGAACCATTAATCTTTGCATTATTTGATTAACTTACGAGTCATTTTCTTTCTTATGAACTCCTTGAGTTAGAGTGTCCATTTGGAAATAGTCAGCAATCATTTATTGATATGGGTTGATTTTTCTAATACTTGAAGATGTTACACATAATTTTTCTTCGAGTCTTAGAAAAATTAACCCATAGGTTCATGGAATAGGATAGTCCAAAATAAATGCTGAATGACAAAGATTTTATTGAATAATAATGAATATAATTGCACTAATCAAAGTCCGACAATGATCACTTATACAATTTTCATAGATATATTATAAGGTTAAAAAAAATCCCAAGCTAATGCATTTGATATTTAGTTAAATTCCTCTCCAGATGCTGGACAACATTTTCTCTAAGTATCTCATAAAAGCAAAATAATTACTATTTGTTATACGTTCCTTTGCTTCATCCAAATTCCAAACTAAAGAATCACCTCTTCTAGATTGCTCATCCAAATTTCAACAGAACACCCCAAAATCATCAAATTTCTAAGAAATTCATCAATGAATTTTCTTCCCCTACAAAAAGCCAATTACTAAATCAGAAATTGAATAACAAAGAACAACTACACCTCAATCCCTAATAAATTAGGAGAATTTAAATAAGAAAAAAAAGTACATGAGAACAAGGATAGATCTATATTTAAGACTGTAGGCGCATCTACGTACTATTTTTTACTTGAATTCTACGTGTACATGTTCAAAACAATTTCGAACTATATTTTAGTACCAACTTCAAATTTAGGACGTAGTAATATTAATTATCCTCTTAAAATCATAGATCTGCCTTTACATAAATTTACGATACATTAAATAGTTCATATGTAGGAAGATTTTATGCATAAATTACCTTTTCTCTAGTCTTACTAGCTCTCAAGCCTTTGAATTTGCGATGTTGTAACATGCTTTGATGATTAAAATTATGTTTTCCCCTTGATCCAGTTGGTGGAGGGATGTAAGTATGAGTTTCTGGACCTCTATAATCAATATCATAAATACCCGAATCCATGTTTAATAAATCCATTTTTCCTGTAAAAGGAATACCATTTCCATTAGTAATAAATGGGCAAGGAAATAAGCTCCACAACCTAAACCGGCGAAAAACAAATAGAATTTGCTATAAAAGCTGGCTAACGGGACTATTCCTGCGTATGAAAAGTTGAAAACATAGTAATGGAAATAGCCATAATAGGATTCATTTTGGCTACCACAATTAGTAAATAAAAATAATAATTATATCATTAAACAATAGATTGAAATTTCTTTGGAAGACAAACCTGAAGAAGAACAAGGTGCAACCAGAAGGAGGAAGAGGAAGAAAATGGCAGTTAAGCTAGTGATCTTCAGCTCCATTGCAAAGAGGATATCAAGAATATATGAACTAATAAATGTCCTTTTTAATGATAAAAGAGTGAATTTATTTTGTGCTAAGGATCAAGAAACTAGGGAATTATAACAAGCATGGAGTAGAGGGGAGTGGGAATACATAGTTAAGGAATTTCACAATGTTTGGCAATTGAAAATGTCGCCATCCAACACAGCAATTAGTTACAAGGTCCTGATGTAGATGTGTTGGGTTGAAATATTTATGTAGTGAAAAGGAAAAAAACCATAATATTCATTTTTCTTTCATTTTAGGTTTTTTACTTACTTTAATTAGTTTAATCATGTAAATATAATATACGACGAGTTTAACTCATATCCACAAACAGCTTAAAAAATTTCTACACCAGGCTATCTAACAGGAATTGCGAGGATTGGAGAGCCCTCCACCCCCTCCCAACAAAAAAGATCCCTAATAAGACTTATTAATCTAATACTTGAATTCAAGCTCCAACATCGAAGTAAGCCTATTGATTGTTTAGAATTAGCTAAAATGTACCTGTCTATACCTAAATGTATTATACCATTCAACTTGTTATACGCACTCTCCTATGATGAGATTATAGGAAGCTCTATTAAGAAATGTTATCTCCTTTTCTGTTCTCGCCTCCACTCAACAACGATAACAACAACAACAACAACAAGCCCAGGGACAATTTTCTATAAGTGATTTTATATATCTTGATTAAAAGAATTCATTTATACCATATGGTGAATAAAAACTAAACTAGTAGAATAACCAATTTAAATATTTTATTTTATCTGAAAGAAAGGTGTGGGAACTGGAGAGGAAGGAATGGACACTGGACAATCCCATGTGTGTATTATTGTTAATGTCATAGAAGGACATCCCATTTAGCAGACCCCTTGGCTGTCACCTTCACAACTAAAAAACACATCCTCCTTGTATTTTTCTTTCTTGCCCCTTGCCTGCTAATTTTCTGTTTTCCCTCTTCGATTTGATAAATTCTGCAATAGGATAAACACTACACATTATGGGGACTTGTGTTGTACGTTTATTATGACAAAAGTTAAATTTTTTTGATTTTGGTGTATTTGGACTTCAGTTGAAAAATATGGGGCAGCTTGTCTACTTTCTTTTCTTTAGCAGAGGATTTGGCACCCTTCACTATGCACAATCTTTATAGCATATTGTGGTAGGAAAATGTGGAATTTATAACTTTTACTTTCTCTACTTTAATTATTTAACTTCTAATAGTTCGACTTCATTATGCGACTGTGATATTTTTCAATTGAATTACCACGTTATATTATTCGAACAATTTGTTATTTGTTGGATACTGACTGAGACAAAAGCTCTTCTTCTTCTTCTTTTTTTTAAATCGAAAGTTAATATCGATTACCACACCAATTACATCCGTTACTTTTCAATGCATAACTGGACGAATTAGACATGTACAATAAAAAGAAAATTGGTTTTTCATCCGTGTGCGGTATCGATATTGGAGTCCGACTATATCCGATTTGTACCGCGTAGGATCTCATTCGGAGAGAAACGCTCCATATCAAAGATTTTTCCATACCAAGACTCGAATCCGAGAACTCTGGTTAAGGGAAGAGTAACCCCACATCCTTTGATGGTACAATAAAATATGAAAGGTCTTGATTTACTTATGTTATTTGTTTCTCCCAAAAGCCATTTTCTTCACCGCTAAGGCTTGGTTCAAAGTGTCAATTAGTAAGAGACACAAGAAGCCATTTTATTCACCTTTATAGCATTAATAATTTTCTCCTCCTCGACAAGTGAGGATCCAACTGAGTAACATTGTGCGGCCTTGTAGAAAGTAAAAATCAAACCACCGCCAAGGATTAACAAGTTAACGCCCTTGTTCAAAAGGTTATCTATAATGCCAATCTTAGTTGAAAGTTCGAACCGCCAACAATGCCATCAAATGGCTTCTTTGAATTTACTACGACTTGGCAAAGATAGTGAAGTTCCTTTTTCATAAGGAATCCAGCAACTGCTGGTTTCACGTATCGACCCACACCTACTGTGGAAGCGTGTGATCTGTTTGCATTCCCAAAAGCATCATTTACATACAAATCTGCAACTGAGGCTTAGCTTTTTTGCAAAATCGGATTCATTCGACGTCTCTTCTGTATGGAATCTCAACTTCTCCAACAACACAACACCTCTAATAGGTTACAACTACCTTGCTTTATATTTTGATGATCTAACAAAATTACTGTCAAGAACCAGATAAGGAACCAGTTACATATCCTCAAGACCTTAAGATTGAAAGGTTCCAGCTTGGAATATGCTTCAACTCTCCAGAGTCAGAGAAACAATAGAGGGAACAGATAACTATCGTTACTCGAAGAAACAGTACAAGTCAACTGCCACACCTGTAAAGTTACTGCCTGCACACGCTACAATGCAGAAACAATACAACATCAACTTTATGGGGAGTGTCTTTTACCTACCTTGCTTACATCATCCCAAGTGATGTCACAAGTGCATTATTAACATCAAGGAAGGTAAAACAAAGGAGTTGTTCACTTAGAGAATTCATTCAAGCACTCTTACGGTCATTCATCATCAAGCAATCAATTCTCAAGTGCATCAAGAACAAAGAACAACACCACTACAGATCAATTCCCCACATCAAGTCATTGTATGTCCTTAGTTGAGTTGTAACTTTGAAATAGTTCTTAAATTGTAATTCTTATTTAGCTTGTTTAGAAGCATTGTGTAGGAAATCTTTGTAAACCTTAAACCTTTGTGTTTGAGTCTTGGCTAGAGTTAGTCGAGTTGTAAAGTCTTTGTAATAGAGTTATTACAAAGTGGCTTGTAATAGAGTATTACAAGTTAGTGAGGGATTAAGAAGTTAATTCCTAGGTTGCATAGGTTGTATTCTAAAAGTTGCTTAGTAGTGAAGTTGAAATCCTACAATGGTAGGTCGTAGTTTTTAATCCCGTTGAGCTGGAAGTTTTCCACGTAAAATTCCTCTTGTCATCTACTTACTGTTGTATGCGTGTGTTCCAGCGGAACCGATAGAGAACCTGGTTCTCTATGGAGTTTGGTGGACCCTTATATTCTATCAATTGGTATCAAAGCGGGTTCTTTCTATCAGGTTAACACCTAAAAAGGGTCCTCATGGTTGCTCCTCCAAACTTCGAAGAAGGCCAGTCTACTTACAGACCACCTAGGTTCAATAGACAGTATTACGGATGGTGGAAAACTAGGATGTACGACTTCATCATGGCTAAAGATTCTGGCCTATGGGATGTCATATGTGACGGACCCTTTGTCCCTACCAAGAACCTGGGCGACCCAGCTGTAGCCATTCACAAGACAAGGAAGGAATTCAATGATGCTGATCGAAAGGCGGTAGAGAAGAATTTTCATGCAAAGAAAATTCTTGTTTGTGGCATTAGTCCTGACGAATACAACAGGACATCAGCATGTCAGTTAGCCAAGGAAATTTGGGAAGCCCTTCAGACCGCTCATGAAGGAACAACACATGTGAAGCAATCCAAGATCGACATGTTCACAACTGAATACGAGCTTTTCAGGATGAAAAACGATGGTTCCATCCAAGATATGCATACTCGGTTCACCTCTATCATCAATGAGTTTCACTCTCTTGGTGAAATCATTCCAAGAAACAAGCTTGTCAGAAAAATCCTTAGTGTGCTACCCAGTTCTTGGGAAAGAAAAGTGAACGTTATTACAGAGGCGAAGGACTTGCAGGAGCGAACTATTGATGAGCTTGTTGGCAATCTGAAAACATATGAAATGAAGAAGAAGAAGAAGAAGAAGAAGAAGAAGAAGAAGAAGAAGAAGAAGAAGAAGAAGAAGGACAATAAGAAGAGAGACTGAGAGGGAGAAGAACATGGTCCTCAAGACGGATATCAATGTTTCAAGTGGTGAGGATGGTCATATGGCTTACTTGACAAGAAGATTCCAAAAGATGGTTGGCAGGAGTTGAGGCATTCCAAAAAGAGAAAGTTCTAGCAAGCCAAAAACTTATGACCTATGTCATAAATGCGGCAAGCCAGGACACTTCATCAAGGGATTGCCCTCTCCTAAAGCAAGATCAGTACAAAAACAACTTTGACAAAGCAGCCAAGAGGAACCCGGTTCCTGATAAACACTTCAATAGAAAGAATGCCACTGATAATGTTGTAAAACAAGCTCTTGCTGCATGGGAAACACTTCCAGCGAATGTGAAGAATAAAATAATCATGGTGATAGTTCAATGATGGCAATAGAAAGTGAAGCAACTGAGTATGATTCAATCTTTGCCTTGATGGCTCAATCTGACGATGATGATGAAGATGACGACGATGATGAGGTAAATTTTCGGGATGTTCACAAAAATCTGAAATCTTATTCTCCTAAAAAACTCATGTCATTGGCAAATGTCTTAATTGATGCTTATCACAATCTTATAAATGATAAAGATATTTTAGCTGTGGAGTTAGGAGAAGCAGAACATATCAGAGATGACCTTGTAATCGTTGTAGTTGATTTAAAGGAAACAATTGAGAACCTAAAGAAAGAGAAGGATGCCTTAGATAAAAAAATTACAAATATAGAACATGAAAAAGATGATCTAATGGTGATTGTGGTAGACCTAAAAGAAATCATTGAGTGTGTAAAAAGGGGAAAATAAGTCTTATCTGAGAAAGTTACAAACCTTAAGCATGAGAGAGATGACCTATTAGTAGTAATCGTGGATTTGAAGGAAACGGTTGGGGAACTTAAAATGGAGAGTAGGCCTGAAAATTCTAAAAATGGAAAGGAAGTTGCAAGCGAGGCACACATTAAGCTTGAAAGTGAGTTAAATTCAGTGAAGTCTAGCATGTGTGCTGAGCTTGAGAAAAACAAACAATTTCAGGAAGAACTAGGCAAAGTGAAGAGTGATATTGAAAAGTCACTCAATTGGACCTGGTCCTCTGATGCTATCACTGCCATGTACACCAACAATATGGGAAATAGGCAGGGGATTGGGTTTCAAAGGGAAAAGATTCCCTACAACCCTCATAGAAAGTACATTACTGTATCTGACGATTGTCTTTGTACTCACTGCGATAACAATGGGCACTTTAAAGAAAACTGTAAGGCCAGATTTCAGTCACAGTAGAAAAATAAATCTTTTGCTGAAAAAATAACTACTGGTAGAGAACCTGGTCCCTCTTATAAAAAACGCATGATGCTTGCATGGGCCAAAAGATCTCTCATTCATCCATTTCCTCATTATAAGGGACCCAAGCTAGTTTGGGTTCCTAAGTCTAACTCCTGATTTCTTGTGCAAGGAACAGTGAAAGGAAGCAGCCTACAATGGTACATGGATAGCGGCTGCTCAAAGCATATGACTGGAAGTACAAATGATTTTCTTTCACTTAAGGCTCTGCAAGGAGGGAGTGTATCATTTGAAAATGAAAAGAAATGATACATTCTGGGAGTTGGAAGGATTGGGAAGTCTCTCTCGCACTCGATCGAAAATGTGTACTATGTGAAGGATACATTCTAGGAGTTGGAAAGATTTAAAAAAAATTCAGCTACCTTTACTTTTAATTTTTAATTCCAACTTTCTTTTACTTTTCATTTTTTTAAAATTTCCACATTCTTTTACTTTTATTTTTTTAAATTTTCCACTTTCTTTTACTTTTTATTAAACAATTTCCACCTACTTTTACTTTTACTTTTTAATTCTATATTTCTACTTTTCCTTTTTTTTTTATTCCCATCTAAAATTTTAAAAAAGTATATTTAAATTTTTTTTGGCTTTTTAATTTATTTTATTTTAAAATAAAGATAAAAATAAAAATAAAAATAATATGACTTTTTAAATTATTATTAATATTTACCATATATTTACCATATATATATATATATATATATATATATATAAAGTGTAACAAAGCTAAAAATATATATTAAATTTCTGAAAATATTTACATAGTAGAAGGTGATAAAAATTCAAATATAGTCAAAAATTAGGTGCTCACAGTTGCAAAAAGATACAAAAATATCTATGTTGCTAATGTTGAGTCTCTGCAGAATGGTGATCTCAGTTGTTTAAGTGTTGTAGATGATGATGCTAAACTATGGCACATGAGGTTGGGTCATGCAAGCTTCTCATTGCTAAATAAATTGGTTAGGAAGGACCTGGTTCGTGGTTTGCCTAAGTCAAGCTTCAAGGATCACAAAGTGTGTGACGCATGAGTAAACGGCAAGCAAGTCAGATCCTCATTCAAGCCCAAAAAGGAAGTCAGCACCTCAAGGCCACTTGATCTCCTTCACATGGTTCTATGTGGACCTATGAGGGTACCAAGCAAAGGAGGAAAGAAGTACATCTTTGTGATAGGTGATGACTATTCCAAATTCACCTGGACTCTGTTTCTCAGGACCAAGGATGAAGCCTTTGAAGTGTTCGTTGCTTTTATTAAGAAGATCCAAGTGAAGATGGGTAATAAGGTGGCCAGCATCAGGTCTGATTATGGGACAGAGTTTGACAATGCCAAATTTGATGAGTTCTGTACCGAAAATGGTATCACTCACAATTTGTCAGCACCAAAAACACCTCAATAAAATGGTGTTGTGGAGAGGAAGAATAGAACTCTTGAAGACATGGCAAGAACAATATTGATTGACAGTGGGATTGCAAAGAATTCCTGGGCAGAAGCTGTCAACACTGCCTGCTATTTGGTGAACAGGTGCATGATCAGGTCCCTTCTGAACAAAATTCCATATGAACTGATGAATGGAAGGAAGCCCAAGCTGACACATCTAAGGACTTTTAAGTGTAAATATTTTGTTCACAACAATGAAAATGAAGCTCTTGGAAAATTCGATTCCAAAAGTGATGAAGGAATTTTTCTGGGATACTCATCGCAAAGCAAAGCTTACAAAGTGTACAAAAAAAAGACTCAATGTGTTGAGGAAAGTATACATGTGATCTTTGATGAATCTTACCTCTCCTGTGAGAAAGACAGACGTGTTGATCAAGATGGAGAACCCTTATCCGTCCCTGGTGAAGTCACTGACATGGCAAATGGAAACACTGACATGATGAGTTAGGTCAATGATTCAAATGACAATGGCGCAGATGAATCTCCAGCTGATATAGAGGAACCCGGTTCCTCAATCACAACAACTGAAGCTGAAAATAGAGTTGTTGATGCAGTCCAAGGTACTCCACTTGCTGAAGTAAGAAGCGCCCAAGAACCTCAGTCAGACATACCTGGGCTCTCTACCAATGAGATTCAGGTACCAAATTGGAAGCACAAAAGCTCACATCCTCTTGACAACATAATCACCCCTCTAGACTCAGGAGTTCAAACCAGATCAAAAGTAAGAAACTCACTTGCCTTTTCAGCCTTTCTTTCTCAAATAGAGCCCAAAAACATCAAAGAAGCGTTGAAATATGCAGACTGGATCACAGCCATGCAAGAGGAGATGCATCAATTTGAAAGAAACAAGGTATGTCACCTGGTTCCTCGACCTGCAGATCAAACTATCATAGGAACTAGGTGGGTATTCAGGAACAAACTTGATGAGTTCAGAAATACAACAAGAAACAAGGCAAGGCTTGTAGTTCAAGGCTACAATCAGGAAGAAGGGATCGATTATGATGAAAGATTTGCTCCAGTTGCTCGAATAGAAGCCATTAGAATTCTTATTTCCTTTGCATCTCATATGGAGTTCACATTGTTCCAAATGGATGTTAAAAGTGCATTTCTAAATGGCTATCTGAAAGAAGAAGTCTATGTCAAGCAGTCTCCTGGTTTTGAGTGTCACGAGCATCTTGAGCATGTGTTCAAACTGGACAAGGCATTGTACGGGCTAAAGCAGGCTCCCCGGGCTTGGTATGAAAGGTTATCAAAATTCCTTCTAGAAAATGAATTTACTAGAGGCAATATTGACAACACTCTTTTTCTGAAGAAACGAGGGAGGAACCTGCTCATTGTTCAGGTATACGTTGATGATATCATCTTTAGAGCCACAACTGACTCTCTTTGTAAAGAATTTGCAAAACTCATGGGGAGTGAGTTCGAGATGAGTATGATGGTAGAATTAAATTTCTTCCTAGGACTTCAAGTGAAGCAATCTCAGAAGGGAACATTGATAAGTCAGCAGAAGTACATCAAGGAATTACTGAAAAGGTTTGACATGGAAGCATCAAAAGTCATTGACACCCTTATTGCCACAGCTACCCGTCTAGACATGGATGAACCTGGTTCCCCTTTAAATCAGACCATGTATAGAGGGATCATAGGGTCACTCCTGTATCTTACTGCAAGCAAACCAGACATCGTTTTCAGCGTAGGTCTTTGTGCAAGATTTCAATCAAATCCAAAAGAATCTCATCTGAAGGCTGCCAAGAGAATATTGAGATATCTCAAGGGAACGCAAGACCTGGTTCTCTACTATCCCTCAGGTGACAACTTTGAACTTTTTGGGTATGCTGACGTTGATTATGCAGGATATCTGGTGGAGAGGAAAAGCACGTCTGGAATGGCACATTTCCTAGGTTCTTTCCTAATCTCATGGGGTACGTGGAAACAGAACTGAGTGGCACTCTCAACTGCAGAAGCAGAATATGTAGCAGTTGCCTTTTGCTGTGCTCAATTACTATGGATCAAGCAGCAGTTAGAAGACTTTGGAGTGCTCTCAGATTGTGTGCCTCTCTTATGTGATAACACAAGTGCACTCAATATGGCAACAAATCCAGTTCAACATAAGAGGACCAAGCACATTGATGTACGTCATCATTTTCTCAGAGACAAGGTTGAAAAGGGGCTTATATGCATGAAGTTCTGCAGCACTGAAGATCAAATTGCAGATATTTTTACCAAATCCCTGAGCAGAGAACACTTTGAGAAAAATCGCCTAGCACTGGGGTTGATAAAAACTAATGGAGAACCTAGTCCCTCGATGATTGGCTATGAAAGAAATGTTCAAGTAAATTTAGCTAAAAAGTATTTTCTGGCAAAGTCTAACTCACCTCTATACCGTTACAGGTAGACACACATGATGATTACAGAGCAAATAGGCAGTTTATGCAGTACGCGCTAGTAAAAAGGGCAAAGCTTACAGATACAAGATTAGTGAGGGAACCTGGTTCTCCTGACAACAGGCTAGTAGTTTCTCTGTTCTCTCATGCACAATTTTGAACGATTAAAACAAGTGCCACGTCATCAGTATGTCAGTTATTTTTTCTTTGTGTCATTTGAACCCAAGCGTCTCACCCATTGAGAACCAACCCGACTCCCAAAATTGTCGCTCTTTCTTAACCGGTCCCTCATCCATCATAAATTCATCTATCAATGTCACAACTCCTCCCATCAAATTTCAAAACCCCATTCTTCTGCCTCTCTTTAAACTACCAAATCCCTTCTCTTCTTCTCACCATGGCTGAAAATCAAACAACCTCGAGTGTTCTAGGTGACATCCACATTGAGTCCTCACATATTGGAACACCGATATTAGACTCCTCACCCCACACCACTGCTAACCAAAACCCTAGGACATAGTCACCCCCACATTACGTCTCCTCTCCTACCCACTCGAGTTCTGGTTCTCATAGGAATCGCAAAATCTCGACTCCCAAAAGATTTGTAGCCCAGAGCCCTTCTCCTACTTTGCCAGAAAAAGGGGATGAACAGAGTACTGCTGACAAAAAAGAAAATTAGGAAATTTCAAGCCCGCCTATGAAAAAAGGGTCAAAGGTATGTGAGCACCTAATTTTTGCCCTAATATAAAATTACTCCTAAAAAATCAAAAAAATAGCTTTAAATTATTTTTCTATATTTTTACTTAGTTTGCTTTGTACGTATTCAAATTTGATGCATTTTTAAGTTGCATTTTAAATCCTAAAGAAAATACAAAAATATTTTAATTTTTACATTTTTTAGATTTTAAATGCATAATCAATTGCATTTGCAAAACACTAAAATACCAAAAAATACATTAGTAACTCTACATGCATTTTTAGGTTAGTTAATTAATTAGGTCATTAGTCAATTAATGAGTGAAATATATAAATAGTTTAGCCACATAAATTAGTTAATTAAAATTTGAGTCCATAGTGGCTAATTTTGCAAAACATCTAATAAAGAAAGATGAGAAGGAAAGAAAGGGTTGTTGGTGCACATCTTTTAGAATTGGGCCAAGCAAATTCGGTGGCCCAGTTTCTCCACAAGCTTGCCCTAAATTCCCCCTTAATTATCCAATTTTTTCTCATTTTTGGAAAAAAGGGGACAGACAAATGAAAAGAGAAAAGGGACAGAACCCCATCCCCTTAAAAAAAAAAACTAGCATCCTTCTTCATCTCCTTCTTCACTCAACAGCCGCTAGCCTCATCTCCCTCAAGTCCTCGCCACTCTCTCTAATGGCTGTCACAGCCAACTCAGTTTCAAAATTTTGAATCCAAATTTGAAAAAGACACAAAAACAAAACAAAAATCAAAAAAAGAAAACAACGAAAAAGAAGAGTTACATAGGAAATTAAGAAGCTTCTCTTCTCAGATTTCAGTTCATAATCCTGGAATCTCTAAGTTGATTGAGCTATTGGAGCTGTTTTGGAGCAGTGGACTGCTGTCGTTGCTATTGTTGTTTTACTGAGCTTTAGCATTCTCTTATCTCGCTTTCATTTGGTTTTTAAGAATTGGTTTTGTGAAACCAGGTATTCACTTGAGAACCCGTCTTTGTATTGGTAAACAGGAATTAATTCCTCTGTTTTCTCCATGAAATTTCAACTCATTGTTGCCTTTACATGATTGAATCCTTTTCTGAGTAGTTTGTCTATTAGAAGATTTAAACTTGTTTAACTTCATGGCGATTTGTTTCTGTTTTGCTTGGGGCCACGAATGTTGAAAAGAGAAGATTCTGTTGTTTTAATTTATGCTCCTTTAAATTTCATTGATAGCTTATGTTATTCTTCTACATGTTAAAACATGTTCATGAACCTGACTAATGTTAAGTTGGGTTGGCTATTTGTATAATATGAGATTTCCAATTGAATGTCACTTTACTTGGAAATCTGAATTTCGGTTAACTTGCATCTTGCGAACATAATTAGGATGGCCGTTTGTAATTTCATTTGAGTTACACTGTTCGTATCATGAATTGAAAGGGAAGTTAGGGAATAATCGACCTTCTAGGCCCAATGATTTTTTGTAGCCCACTTGTATGTTTACGAACCAGAACTGAAATCAAATTATGATGTCCACAAAGTAGTTATTAATTTACAATTATCATACATTAATCTCACAATGTAGGAAACCATCTTTGAACATCGTAGCTTGCTTTAGGCGCGATTAATAAATCATCGTGGCCATGGGTACGGTTCCCGTGGCATGGTCACGATACGTAAATCCTCCAATTCGGGTGTGAATTTCATGTGACCCGACCACAACTTCGAATAATAATAAAATAAATATGTCATAAATCGCGGGTGCATTTCATGTGGCGCGGTTCACAACGTGTACCAAAATGACAAGTGTACGACATCGTGACTTGTTCAAGAAATAATTCCATAAATAGTAAAAGCAGTTAAAAGTTAAAAAATGCACAATAGGTTTTCAAACATGTAATAAATCAGATAATTAGGCCAAGTATTAATTATTAAGCGCCCGTGCTAAAACCACGAAACTCGGGAGTGCCTCATACCTTCTCCCGGGTTAACAGAATTCCTTACCCTGTCTTCTGTGTTCGCGGACCATAAATAGAGTCAAATTTCCTCGATTTGGGATTTTAAAATAAACCGGTGACTTGGGACACCATAAATTATTCCAAGTGGCGACTCTAAAATAAATAAATAATTCTATTTCGATTAATGTCACTTAATTTGGAAAAACTCCCTTATCCCATATCCTCTTCGGGAAAAAGGAGGTGTGACAGCTCTGGCGACTCTGTAGGGGACTAAGAACCCAGAATCTCTGGTTCAGGGTTCAGAATTCGAGCTTAGAATAACTGTTATACTTGGTTTTTGTCTATTATCTGATTTTTACGTGTTTGAGCCTAATGTGCTAAATACCGCTTTTTACCGCTTTGATATTGTTTGAACTGTATATAAACTGCTACGAAACCCTCATTCTCTCTAAGTCTTCTAAATCTTCTGGGGAGCGTGCGCTTCGCGTGGCTTCTTTTCTGTTAGAGTCATATCCTAATTTTAGAACGAGGTTCGGACAAGTTGCAAAGCCGGTGAAGTTCTGTATTCCCGGTATGCTACCCTCCCCCCCCCCGGCTCTAGTTGTCCGCTCGGGTAAGCCAGGTCTAGAACAATACATCCAAGATTTAAAACTTAGAATAACACAGCCTCATGTCGGATCCCTAGTAGGTACGTTTTCTTGCATCACGTGCATTTGACTTAGGGGACTCAACACAGGGGTTGGGTCTGTCTAGGATAGGTGCACCCGAAAATCAAAAGACCATCCTAATGCATTCTTTACGTGCTACTTGTGCATTAATTTGCTTGGCTTGTGTGTTGACCGGCTTCTAGAGTAAGGAAGGAAAATTAAGAAAAAAAGAAAAAGAAAAACCAAGAGTGAGGTAGGATAGAAAACTGGCCGGTTTTGATAATCCCGATATTCAAAAATCCCGTTACTCTGCCAAAGTTTCAAAAAAACAAAAAGAAAAAAAATTATTTCAAAACAAATCATATCTTTCTGTGCATCAAGATGGACCGAACTACGCGGGTTTGATTCTCATCGGATGTGAGATACGTAGGCAACTCTCATCGGGTCCGGCCCCATTTTTGCAAAAAATAACCAGAAAATTTGAAAATGCGTCATTTTGTCATAAATAAATTTAGGGGATGTCACTTTCTGTCCAAATAGCCAGAAACGTCCCGACGGGACGCAGGAAGTTTGTTTTACCAGAATAGCCACCTATGGCTCTTTTCCTAATTTTAGCCACTTAGCAAGCACAACTTTAAAATCTTCATTTCTGAAGGGCTGAAGGGCCGTTATTTGCAAAGGTGGCCTTGAGTTGTTTGAGTTTTATTTTGCACAAATAATCTTTCTTTTGGGGTCAAAAATAAAAATAAAAATAAAAAATTACTTGTTTTTAGCCAGTCGCCTTAAATAAAATGTGCAGGATGAGCACTGTTGAAAATATACCTTTTCGAGTCGTAGACGAGATTCCACTAGGACTCCATATGTGGTGCAACGACCTGGGGGAGGTCAGCAAGCGTTCTGTGATAAAGGCTTTAGGTGGGCTCACTGGTCTTCTGGAAATTAAACCAAGGGTTGATATAATCGAAGCTTTGATACCGTTTTGGGACCCGACACACAATGTTTTCCACTTCTCTGATTTCAAGTTGACCCCTATACTAGAGGAGATAGCAGGTTATGCTGGTTTCGAAGGGAAGTTAAGGTATCAATATCCAGTAGCACCAAGAACTGTAACCCCTCATAAGTTTTTGGACCTCCTCAGTATTAGCCGGCAGGTTAAAGATGAAAATTTAGCCGGAGGATTCTGCACATTCCGTTTCTTATACAGCCGGTATGGAGACCCCCACGGATTTGAGGCTCCAGACACTGGTTTGAATCATCAGGGAAACAAAGACTAATGGGAAGCACGCAGGGGTTTGGCCTTTGTGGTGGCATTTTTAGGCACTCTGATATGCCCAAGGAGTGACAGACATATAGAATTGGGGCTCGCAGGAGTGGCCGACGTTATGGTCAAAAAGGCCAATAGCACTATCATACCGATGATTCTCGCAGAAATTTACCGAGCTTTAACCGTTTGTCGAGCCGGGACAAAGTTTTTTGAGGGTTGCAACTTGCTTTTACAAATGTGGTTGGTAGAACATCTTTGTCATCGCCCATGTTACATGAACTACGGTCTGACCGGACTCAATTGCATCGAAGAATATGAAAACTGAGTAAACGGTCATGAGTTGCCGGAAGGTACTGAGGCATGGTTCACGTATTTGGGTTCTTTAAACTCAAATCGAATTGAGTGGACTTTTGGTTGGCTCCCGGTCGATGAAGTTATTTACATGTCCGCCGGAGTGTACTTTCTTTTATTAATGGGTCTTCGGAGTATTCAGCCATATGCCCCGCATCGGGTCCTTATGCCAATTTGGCAGATACCAAACAGTCCCCTATGACGAAGATTTGAGTCCACAGGTTATTGAACTATGCCCAAAAGCCACATTTTCCAAAGAAAGGGTTCGTCAGATTTGGCACCAATGTAGGTTCTTGGAACCACAGACTCAAGTACGAGATTTGTCCATGGGTGAAGTAGGATCCAACTATGCCATATGGTATGGTAAAAGAAGTCGGGTCGATCAAGAGCCAGAACAGCCCGCCAAAAGGCCCCATGTCCAACAATTCACCGATGGAGCACGAGAGCAATGGGTTTGGTTAGCTAAAGAAAAGAAATACCAGACTACTATAAACAAACTAGAAGAACAAATTGAAAAAATCAAATTTGATAGTAGTTTGCAGGAAGCTGAAGATGAAGGGGAAAAGAAGAGGTTCGCTAGGGAAAATGAAGCCCTTCGAGCCCAAATCCAGAGAATGAAAATAGCCGCCGAGACACCGGTAAGAAGTGAGAGAGATGAGAAAATTATAACCAACCTAAGGCGGAAAGTGCATGATTATGGTTTTGACTTGACAAAGGCCGAAAAGGACTTGTTAAATGCTCAAGCAAAGTTGGCCAAAAGTGCAGAAGAACATGCTAGATTAGCCCACCAGTTGAAGCAGAAATATGACAAAGAAGTAGCAATTTTACAGAAAAATGCTGGTTACCCTGGAAAATGAAATGGTCAAGCAAATAAAGGATTTCAAGACAGAAAGAGAGCATTGCTATGCATTGATTTACCAACTACAAGAAAGCCTGCAACAGTTACAAGACCAAAACAACACAGATACACAAGTGTTAGAAGCTCGGGCCCAGTAGATTGGACGTTTGCTTCAAGAAAAGGGTGTCATCAGAATGAGGATTAAAGAGATAGCTGATTATGTTGTAATGAAATGCCATGAATGTGAAGACATGACCAAGTCTATGTTTTTTGCTTCTGTAATGACATTCGTTCGACAGGTGATGGTTGACCTAGACCACCTTCAAGAAGATATTGCCCGTAGGCCCGTGCGGAGACCGGTTGATGTCCCGCAAGCCCCCGGAGTACCAGTGGAGGCTCTTATGTATTTTTTATTTATTTATTTTTAGTTAGTTTTTGAGTCTGTATTTTACTTTCCTCAAGTTTTGTTCATCCTTGTCAAGGTTGCTTATTGCTTTATTTCGAGTCTGTAGATTTTTCTTTTGTAGTCATCACTACTTTTAAGTCCTTGTAATAGAAAATCCAAAAGATGTCTTTTATTAATAAAATATTGAAAAAAAAAATCATTTCTCATTTATTTTCTTGAACTACGTAATGATCTGATTCATGCGGCATCATGATACGTAAGCAATCCCCATAGGATTCGATCATAGTCTTAAAAGAAAATAGAGAAAAGAAAACAAAAAAAAAAGAGAGAGAGAGGAAAATAAAAAAAGGAGGGAAGGAAGAAAAGAGGGGCCAAACAAAAGAAAAAAAGAGAATGAGAATTAAAAGAGCAAAACACAGCAAAAGGAGAGGAAAAAATCAGGATTCAAAATTTGGGAAAAGAGCCGGGATGAAGCACATAAGCCGTCGCAAAGCATTTAGAAACGTTTAACTGCTCAGGTGCATTGCATCCCCAATATGCGATTCCCTATCTGTTAAATACTTCAAAACTGACCAAGTTATTGTGTGTGCATAATTAGACAGGTTCTATTTAGGTGGTTAGTTTGTTGGCATCCTAGCAAGTCACCCTTATAATACCAGATCAAAGCGCAAGGCAGTCATGACTAGAAAAGAGTCGGACACGGGTGTTGTTGACCCGCCGAGGGAGATTGTAGAATCAGAGTCTGAATTGAAAGAGGAGGTCCACAGGTTGAAGCATCAAATGGCTGAAATGTATCAAGCCTGGATCAGGGGGCATCCTCCACCTTCATTTCCCGCTAACTACATAGAAAATCCCGTTTTCATCCCACCACTGGCACAAGCCCAGAATCCCACTACCGTTGATCTTTCCCCTCAGCATGCACCAGGTTTTACCCCTTTCCACCACTACCCGGGCACCTCGTCCTAAACTTTCCATGCTCCACCAGCCAAAACAACCGCATACCCAACTCCGACATCTGCTCCTGTTTTCGTAGCCCCTCCGTGAGCTACCCTCCACCGATCACCGCGTTCCAAATTCCAGATACCCAGTATTATGCTCCGGAACCAACTTTCAAAGTCACGGATCCTTATTCCTACACCCCTCACTTTGAACCTCCTGTTGAAACTGAGAAACCATCCCGGAACGTGGAACAGGATGAGATATTCAGGAAAGTGAAGAGTCTAGAACAATATTTGAAGAACATGCAAGAGATAGGAAGCCAAGTAAGTGTGGCTTACAAGGATTTATGCTTATTCCCTGATGTCCAACTGCCCGCTGGGTTCAAGATGCCCAAATTTGACCTGTACGATAGACATGGAGATCCCGTGGCCCATTTGAGAGGCTTTTGCAGCAAGATGAGAGGCGCCGGTGGGAAAGACGAATTATTAATGGCGTATTTCAGTCAGAGTCTGAGTGGGGCGGCTTTGGAATGGTACACCCGCCAAGACACTAGCAAGTGGTACACATGGGATGACTTGGCTCAGGCCTTTGCTCGGCACTTTCAGTACAATATAGACATTATCCCGGATCGCCTATCTTTGACCAAGGTAGAGAAGAAGCCCAGTGAGAGCTTTAGGGAGTATAGTTTTAGATGGAGAGAACAAGTTGCACGGGTCAATCCTCTAATGGAAGAAGATGAGATGGTCGAGTACTTTCTTCAAGCCTTAGAACCTACTTATTTTGGCCATTTGATCTCAGCCATAGGTAAGTCCTTCAACGATGTGGTAAAGATGGGAGGAATGGTGGAAGAAGGACTCAAGTCAAGCAAGATCATGAGCTACTCCGCCATAAAAGCAACCACACAAGCAATTCAAAGTGGCACCGGAAGCCTGTTAGGCAAAAAGAAGGAAGATGATGTCGCTATGTTTGTCTCTGGATCAGGGCGTGGCCCAAGGGGTTCGCCTCACCAGTACACCCAACCTCGACCCCAACCTCAAGCCTACACCCAAGCTCCATATAATCCATCCCAACATTATTTCCCACCACAAGACCCTCAATATTCAGTCAGACCACCCCATTACCATGTTCACCATGCACAGTCATATGCACAACCCCCTCCTTACCCGCAATGGCGTGCTCCAACTCCACAAAATCCTTATCCACCCCCACAACCATACTAAAACCCTACTGGTCCAAGCTTTCGATCGAGGTCGGATTATAGAAAAGAGAGGCAGCAGCGGAAAGAAACCTTCACCCCTCTTGGAGAGTCGTATACCAGTTTGTTTCAAAGGTTGAGGCAGTTGGACGTTTTGAGGCCGATTGAGCCAAAGACACCAAATCCACCTCCAAGGAACCTTGATTATTCCCTCAGATGGGCATATTGTTCTGATGCCCCAGGGCACGACACAAAGAAGTGTTGGCATTTGAAGAGGGCGATCCAAGAGCTTATTGATACAAATCAAATTGTGGTCCAGAGCCCGGAGGCGCCAAACATCAACCAAAATCCTTTGACGGCTCATGCATAGACACATATGATTGAGATAGTTCATAAGGATGGGGAGCCCAAGAATTCTTCCAAGTCTGGCATGATGATCCGGGCTAGCGAAAGTAATCCATTTAAAGCTCCAGATTTTGCAAAAGCAATGCCTTTGACAGTTGAAGGGGTGTCGGAAAAGCTAAGCACACTCGACGTGAAGCCATCTGTATTGGTTGTGAAAGGGCCTAGTTGGACCCATCAAAGATCAAAGCCATCCAAGAATTACCACCGCCAAAGAACAAAACCGAGGTAATGAGCCTTCTCAGAAGGTTAAACTACATCAGCAGGTTTATTTCTCAACTCACGACAACTTGTGAGCCTATCTTTAAGTTGATGAAGAAGAATGTTGTGGTTAAGTGGACTGATGAGTGTCAGGAAGCATTTGATAAGATCAAGAGTTACCTGTCAAACCCACCCGTGCTGGCCCCGCCAGAACCTGAGAGACCTTTAATCCTTTATTTGACGGTCGTGGATAATTCTTTTGGTTGTGTGTTGGGTAAACACGACATCACGGGCAAGAAAGAGCGAGCCATTTATTATCTCAACAAGAAGTTCACTCCTTATGAGGTTAAGTATACTCTTCTTGAAAGGACATGTTGCGCCTTGACTTGGGTGGCACAAAAGTTGAAGCATTATCTATCATCCTACACTACTTGCCTCATTTCTCGCATGGATCCTCTAAAGTATATCTGTCATAAGCCTATGCCCACAGGAAGATTGGCAAAGTGGCAGATTTTACTCACAGAGTTTGACATTATCTATGTGACTCGAACAGCGATGAAAGCCCAAGCCTTGGCCGATCACTTGGCCGAGAATCCGGTGGATGAAGAATATGAGCCACTGAAGACTTATTTTCCTGATGAAGAAGTGATGTATGTTGACAAGGCTGATCATGATGAAAAGCCAGGTTGGAAACTCTTCTTTGATGGAGCTGTTAATATGAAGGGTGTCGGAATGGGGGCTGTACTCATTTCTGAAACAAGGCATCACTACCCCGTAACAGCTCAGCTTCGATTTTATTGCACTAACAACATGGCTGAATACGAGGCATGCATTCTGGGTTTGAGGCTAGCTATAGACATGGGAGTTCAAGAAATATTGGTTTTGGGAGATTCAGATTTGTTGGTTCACCAGATTCAGGGAGAATGGGAGACTCGGGATTTGAAGCTCATACCGTATCGACAATGTTTGCATGATCTTTGTCAACAATTCAGGTCGGTAGAATTCAGGCATATTCCCAGGATTCATAATGAGATTGCCGACGCCTTGGCTACTCTGGCGTCAATGTTACACCATCCGAATAAGACTTATGTCGACCCTCTGCATATCCAAATTCGTGATCAGCATGCCTATTGCAATGTGATTGAGGAGGAACCTTATGGTGAGCCTTGGTTCCATGATGTCAAGGAATACATCAAATCGGGGGTATATCCGGTACATGCCACAGGTGATCAAAAGAGAACCATTCGACGTCTGGCTAGTGGATTTTTCTTAAGTGGGGGAATATTGTACAAGAGAACTCCAGATCTAGGATTACTAAGGTGCCTAGATGCTAAACAAGCTTCGACTATCATGGCCGAAGTGCATTCCGAAGTTTGCGGGCTGCATATAAGTGGGTATGTCTTGGCAAAGAAAATTCTTCGAGCAGGTTATTGTTGGCTCACCATGGAACGAGATTGCATCAGCTTCGTTTGCAAATGTCATCAATGCCAGGTGCATGGTGATTGATTCATTCCCCGCCATCTGAGTTGCACACAATGTCTGCACCTTGACCCTTCGTTGTTTGGGGGCATGGATGTCATTGGACCAATTGAGCCGGCAGCATCAAACCGGCATAGGTTTATTCTGGTGGCCATTGATTACTTTACCAAGTGGGTCGAAGCTGTAACTTTCAAGTCCGTGACCAAGAAGGCGGTGGTAGATTTTGTTCATTCAAACATCATTTGCCGGTTCGGAATTCCCAAGGTAATCATCACAGATAATGCTGCTAACCTCAACAGTCATTTGATGAAAGAGGTATGCCAACAGTTCAAGATTATACATCGAAACTCCACTCTGTATCGTCCTAAGGCAAACGGAGCTGTTGAGGCTGCTAACAAGAACATAAAGAAGATACTTCGTAAGATGGTGCAAGGTTCCAGGCAATGGCATGAAAAGTTACCTTTTGCTTTACTGGGTTATCGCACTACTGTTCGCACTTCAATAGGTGCAACTCCCTATTTGCTGGTATATGGAACCGAGGCAGTTATACCTACGGAAGTTGAGATTCCATCCTTGCGGATCGTTGCCGAAGCCGAAATTGATGATGATGAGTGGGTCAAGACCCGGCTAGAGCAATTGAGTTTGATTGATGAAAAACGATTGGCAGCAGTATGTCACGGTCAATTGTATCAGAAAAGAATGGCAAGAGCATACAACAAGAAGGTGCATCCCCGAAAATTTGGGGTGGGTCAGCTGGTGTTGAAACGCATCCTTCCACATCAGGCCGAAGCTAAAGACAAGTTCGCCCCAAACTGGCAGGGGCCGTTCATTGTGACAAAGGTGTTGCCCAATGATGCTTTGTATTTAACAGACATAGAAGGTAAATATATGGATATGGCGATCAATTCTGATGCAGTCAAGAGATATTATGTATGATTTCTTTGCTTATCTTCAATCGCATTTTGTACTAGGCATGTTCAAAGTTGGAATGATGAAGGCATTTTATTCTGCTATCCCAAACACTTTTATCATTTGTTACCCTTTTTTTGAGCCTTATTTATTTTCTTTCATACCCCTCTTTTGGAATCAGAAGTAGAGTTAGAAATATAAAAGAAAAGAAAAGAAAAAAAAGAAAAAAAAAGAAGGAAAAGATTAAAAGCAAAAAAAAAAAAGAGAAAAGAAAGGAGAAAAATAAAAATAAAAGCAAAAACAAAATAACTTTTACTAGTTGGAACTACGTTAGACTTGATTTCTTTTAAGGATACGCAGGCAGCCTTACTCTGAGGTTCAGTCCCATCAAATAAAAAATTCAAAATTCCCCAGATTCAAAAAAGAACTGGGGCGGAAGTTTTAGTTTTGCAATAGGTCTGATTCCAAAAGTTGTAATTTTGAACCCTTTCATCTTAAGTCATGTTGAGCCTTATACCACCTTTTCTTTCTAACCCTTTCCAAAAGCCTATACTACGGTCCAAAGAAAGACCTTCCGATCAATCTTTGAGGATGGCAAGTCAAGTGAGATAGAGGTATGATTTCCATCATGGGTAACACTTTGTTCATTGGGTACAAGGAAAATAAATAAAATGAGAGAGTCTTATTGGTGAAAACCCTCACGGGCACCGTAAGGCGATGGTGAGCTGAGGAAAAATTTAAAATAAGAGAGTCTTGTTGGTAAAAACCCTCACGGGCACCGTAAGACGGTGGTGAGTTGAGAGATGAATAAATGAGAGAGGCTTGTTGGTGAAAACCCTTCGGGGCACTACAAGTCGAAAGAGGTTGGTGATTTTACAGAAAAGTTGGATTGTTGAAAGCCCGATTTTTTCAAGTATGAAGACATGACATGAACAGAAATGTGATTACTTGGATGGATTAGGCTGATCAATCCGAAATGCATGTCATGATCATTAGAGCCAGTTGATTCATTCAGATAAGTCTCTTTTCCATTTTTCTTCAAATAGTCATCTCAGTTTTTTCCTTTTTATTCCTAATTCTCGAAGTCACTTCGCTTCGTATCTTTTGGGTCTATTTTTCTAAGTCTCTATCAAATCAGTCTTTGTTAAGCAAGCAAGAAAGGACTTCAAAGCTCATTACCAGCTTTTTATTTATACCAAGTGAAATTCGGCCAGGCACATCATAAGTGACATGATTTAGAATGAGGAATGCGGTGGTAAATGAAGTTCAGTGGTCAAGTGGTTCGTGAATTTGTAGGAAATGCAAAGGTTCAACAGTTGTCAGAATGAAAGTGCCATACGACGAGTTGAGTGTAAGAGATTCAAGTCATTCAAAGGTTTTGTGGTCGAGGTCCGATCAAAAGGTCAAACAATTCTTTGTAGCCCGAAGCAGCTAATCAAAACGAAGCGGGGTAGTGACAGAAGCAGACACTTTCAGCAAGGATGCCACAAACTAACCACCATATTTTCAAACTGACAAAATTTTCTTTGTTTTAAGCAGGGGAAAGAAATCTTGTTTGCTTTGCTAGGAATCCCCCATGAGGAAAGCATGTTCTAGATAAGTTCAGTTTTAACTGTTCAGGACCCTCCTGGATAATGGGATTTAATTTCAAGTTTTCAGGATCCTCCTGGATAATGGGATCTAGTTTTAAATTTTCAGGACCCTCCTGGATAATGGGATTCAACTAACACTCAAGAATGTTCCTGGCATAAACTGGGGCAGAAAAGTTTCTCTGTTTTGTCTGTGTTTTCATGATTGCAGGCGCCCACCTGGAAAACGAGGAAATTTATTTCAAGTTTTGAGTCAGCATCAGGCGCCCACCTGGAGAACGAGAGAATTTATTTTAAGTTCAAGTCAGTCACAGGCGCCCACCTGGAGAACGAGGGAATTCATTTTAGCTTTAAGTCAAAATCAGGCGCCCACCTGGAGAACGGGGGAATTTATTTCAAGTTTTAAGTCATCAGGCGCCCACCTGGAGAATGAGGGAATTTATTTCAAGTTTTAAGTCATCAGGCGCCCACCTGGAAAACGAGGGAATTTATTTCAAGTTTTGAGTCAGCATCAGGCACCCACCTGGAGAACGGGGGAATTTATTTCAAGTTTTAAGTCATCAGGCGCCCACCTAAAGAACGAGGGAATTCATTTCAGTTTTAAGTCATCAGGCGCCCACCTGGAGAACGAGGGAATTTATTTCAAGTTTTAAGTCATCAAGCGCCCACCTGGAGAACGAGCGAATTCATTTTAGCTTTAAGCCATCAGGCACCCACCTGGAGAACGAGGGAATTCATTTTAGCTTTAAGTCAAAATCAGGCGCCCACCTGGAGAATGAGGGAATTCATTTCAGTTTTAAGTCATCAGGCACCCACCTAGAGAACGAGGGAATTCATTTTAGCTTTAAGTCATCAGGCGCCCACCTAGAGAACGAGGGAATTCATTTTAGCTTTAAGTCAAAATCAGGCGCCCACCTGGAGAACGAGAGAATTTATTTCAAGTTTTAAGTCATCAGGCGCCCACCTGGAGAACGAGAGAATTCATTTCAGTTTTAAGTCAAAATCAGGCGCCTACTGGGAGAATGAGGGAATTTATTTCAAATTTTAAGTCATCAGGCGCCCACCTGGAGAACGCGGGAATTCATTTCAGTTTTAAGTCATCAGGCGCCCACTTGGAGAACGAGGGAATTCGTTTCAAATTTCAAGTCATTTCAGAATTCAATTCAAGTTAGAAGTAGCAGAAGCTCGCCTCAAGAATGCGAGCTGACAGTCCGAGATGACCAAAGGAAGAAGTCTCAATCCAGAATAAAAGAAAAAAAAGAGAAGTGAATCCAAAATGCAGAAGCCGATGAAGGATGTGAACTGCTCAAGACATGGTTGAAGTCACAAGCTTTGCATGTCCCGTCTTGATCCGAAAAGGTGAAGAAGAAAGAACTAGCACCTGCAACTAGCAAACATCAAGGTTCAAATCAAAAGTCTGCATGAAGAACCATTCAAGACTCAAGATCAAGCTTTCAGAAGACTCATAGATAAGAATCTTGTAACTCGTAGCTGATAGGCTTAGTTAGTTTCTTTTTCATTTTGACTTTGGTGTAGTAGGGAGCTCAGCAAGAAAGAGCAGCAGCAGCAGCAGTGAGATCACAGCTTCTCGGTAGTCCCAGCTATCTAAACTTCCAGAACTACACTGACCTGATTCCTTTATAGCCAAGGATATGTAGGCAACCTCCGAAGCAAGGTTCGGTCAAACTTTTCAAAAATGCTTCCCATTGAGTATCCAAATGGGCAAAAATTGCTCGTAATTGCTCACTTTATCTTTGCCCAAAAACTCTTCATGTTTCCGAGCAAAGAGGGGCAGCTGTGAGCACCTAAATTTTGCCCTAATATAAAATTATTCCTAAAAAATCCAAAAAATAGCTTTAAATTATTTTTTTATATTTTTACTTAGTTTGCTTTATACGTATTCATATTTGATGCATTTTTAAGTTGAATTTTAAATCCTAAAGAAAATACAAAAATATTTTAATTTTTATATTTTTTAGATTTTAAATGCATAATCAATTGCATTTGCAAAACACTAAAATACCAAAAAAATACATTAGTAACTCTACATGCATTTTTAGGCTAGTTAATTAATTAGGTCATTAGTCAATTAATGAGTAAAATATATAAATAGTTTAGCCACACAAATTAGTTAATTAAAATTTGAGCCCATAGTGGCTAATTTTGCAAAACGTCTAATAAAGAAAGATGAGAAGGAAAGAAAGGGTTGTTGGTGCACATCTTTTAGAATTGGGCCAAGCAAATTCAGTGGCCCAGTTTCTCCACAAGCTTGCCCTAAATTCCCCCTTAATTATCCAATTCTTTTCTCATTTTTGGAAAAAGGGGACAGACAACTGAAAAGAGAACAGGGACAGAACCCCATCCCCTTAAAAAAAAAACCTAGCATCCTTCTTCCTCTCCTTCTTCACTCAACAACCGCTAGCCTCATCTCCCTCAAGTCCTCGCCACTCTCTCTAATGGCTGTCACAGCCAACTCAGTTTCAAAATTTTGAATCCAAATTTGAAAAAGACACAAAAACAAAAAAAAAAATCGAAAAAAGAAAACAACGAAAAAGAAGAGTTACATAGGAAATTAAGAAGCTTCTCTTCTCAGATTTCAATTCATAATCCTGGAATCTCTAAGTTGATTGAGCTATTAGAGCTATTTTGGAGCCGTGGACTGCTGTCGTTGCTATTGCTGTTTTACTGAGCTTTAGCGTTCTCTTATCTCGCTTTCATTTGGTTTTTAAGAATTGGTTTTGTGCAACCAGGTATTCACTTGAGAACCCGTCTTTGTATTGGTAAACAGGAATTAATTCCTCTGTTTTCTCCATGAATTTTCAACTCATTATTGCCTTTACATGATTGAATCCTTTTCTGAGTAGTTTGTCTATTAGAAGATTTAAACTTGTTTAACTTCATAGCGATTTGTTTCTATTTTGCTTGGGGCCACGAATGTTGAAAAGAGAAGATTCTGTTGTTTTAATTTATGCTCCTTTAAATTTCGTTGATAGCTTATGTTATTCTTCTACATGTTAAAACATGTTCATGAACCTGACTAATGTTAAGTTGGGTTGGCTATTTGTATAATATGAGATTTCCAATTGAATGTCACTTTAGCTTGGAAATCTGAATTTCGGTTAACTTGCATCTTGCGAACATAATTAGGATGGCCGTTTGTAATTTCGTTTGAGTTACACTGTTTGTATCATGAATTGAAAGGGAAGTTAGGGAATAATCGACCTTCTAGGCCCAATGATTTTTTGTAGCCCACTTATTTGTTTACAAACCAGAACTGAAATCAAATTATGATGTCCACAAAGTAGTTATTAATTTACAATTATCATACATTAATCTCACAATGTAGGAAACCATCTTTGAACATCGTAGCTTGCTCTAGGCGCGATTAATAAATCATCGTGGCCATGGGTACGGTTCCCGTGGCATGGTCACGATACGTAAATCCTCCAATTCGGGTGTGCATTTCATGTGACCCGGCCACAACTTCGAATAATAATAAAATAAACATGTCGTAAATCGCGGGTGCATTTTATGTGGCGTGGTTCACAACGTGTACCAAAATGACAAGTGTACAACATCGTGACTTGTTCAAGAAATAATTCCATAAATACTAAAAGCAGTTAAAAGTTAAAAAATGTACAATAGGTTTTCAAACATGTAATAAATCAGATAATTAGGCTAAGTATTAATTATTAAGCGACCGTGCTAAAATCACGGAACTCGGGAGTGCCTCATACCTTCTCCCGGATTAACAGAATTTCTTACCCGGTCTTCTGTGTTCGCGGACCATAAATAGAGTCAAATTTCCTCGATTTGGGATTTTAAAATAAACCGGTGACTTGGGACACCATAAATTATTCCAAGTGGCGACTCTAAAATAAATAAATAATTCCATTTCGATTAATGTCACTTAATTTGGAAAAACTCCCTTATCCCATATCCTCTTCGGGAAAAAGGAGGTGTGACACGGTAGATCCAACTGATAGTTCCGAGAAGTTTGACTCAACAAAGACTGCTCCTAATCTTATGTCCACAGGTAACACTCCTTCCTCTACCGAGTTTTCCATGGATGTACAAGAAAAGGAGGCAATAGAGAATATGTTGTCCATAGCTCATGAAGGGATTGTTATAGAAGGATGTGATGATGGTTTTGGGACTCAGGGGGAAGAGTCTAAGACGATGAAAGATGGTAGAGAGCTTGTGCCTGTTGAACAATCAAGATAGGATAATACTACTGGGATACCAAACGAGGGACCTGATTCCTCCTAGGAGGATCTAACTCAGGGGTCCTCTTAAGAGCCCCAGGTCAGTGTTGACCCTGCTCCCTCTCCTTATTTTGATGTTGAGCCTTTGTGTGTGGTTATGACTGGGGAAAGATCTGTGTCCAGAGAAGAAAAGAGTGATAGTGAAGAAGATTCTGATGATATGCCAATTGCTAGCTTGACTAGGCGTAGACCAATGGTTGCTCAGGAGTCTACTTCTAAGCGACCTACTACAAGGTTGCAAAGGAAGGAGGCTCTTGAGTCTGCGCTTAAGAACAACCAAGCTAAGTCAAGGAGAAGAAAATTAGTGAAAGATGGGAAAGTTGTGAGCGAGAAGATAGTGCTAGTTGTGAATGTGGATGATGAAGTAGAAGAGGAACCTGGTTCCTTGACTAGAAAGAGCTTACAGAAGCATGGTCTCCCCAAGCCTAAAAGGGGATCTTCTGTGTTTGCTAAAAGTTTGAACAAGTCTGATGATGTTGTTGCTAGTGAAAATGTGGTGAAAGAATCTGGCGATAAATTGGTAGAAGAGTCTGCTGCTAGGATGATGGAAGAATTGGGTAAAAAGTCTATGAAGTCTGATGAAAAAGGAAAGAATATTTGCAAGTCTGCTAAGAGAAAAGCTGATAAGGATCAGGAACCTGGTTCCTCAAAGAAAGCCAGAGTGGGTAATCTAAGGAGTGCTGGGAAAGATAGGTTAAGAAGTCAAAAGGTGCTATGGAGCCGCACATTTGCCCCTGATATCTTGGAGGAGGCTAGTATGAGACAGCTGGTTGAGATATGTGAGTTCCAACAGTGGACACATTTGTTCACAAATGATGCTCCAGTGTATGAAGAGGAAGCTCAAAGTTTCTATGCTGACCTTTTTAAAGTTGAAGATGATCACATCTGTGTGTTGGTGAATGGAGTTGATATAGTAATGGACTCTACCGTGTTGGGGTCCATTCTTGGTGTACATGCTGAAGGTTTGTCTAGTGTTCATGGATCATGTTCTTAAAACTTCAGAAATACCATATTAAAGGACATAGCCATTTAGCGGGGAGAACGGGTTTAGAAGAAGGCCCTCCTTCCTGTATACCAACTGCTGTTTGAGATGGTGAACAAGGTACTGCTACCTCAAGCTGAGAGAAAGTCTATCGCCTCTCGTGCAGACCTGTTCCTTATTGAAGCACTTGACAACTTCACTACCATCAATCTGCCTGGGATTATGATAGAGCACATGAACAAAGTGACAAACTTTAAAGATGGTAATCATGGGCTGCCGGATGGGTTCCTTCTCACCAAGGTCTTTAAGCACTTCAAAGTTCCTCTGGGACAAGCTAAAGTGGTCACAAAGAAGCAAACTTTCTCCAAAGCTACTCTTGAAGAATGTGAGTGTATCGAGAAAATTGGAGGGGTTGGAAGCACTTCTACCATATCTCAGTTGATCAATGCTCAGAATAGTGCTACCTCGGAGATAAGGAAATTGAAAGCAAGGAATGCTATCCTTGAAACTCAGCTAAGTCAGCTGCAGTAGGCACCTAGTTCTAGTAGTTCTCAAGGAGAAGAGGTTACTTGTCTAACAAAAGAGAATGTTGGGCTCAAGAAACAAGTGGAGGACCTGAAAGAGAGACTGCTCAATGAGCAAATGTCAGCAAATGCTCGAATGGATTTAGTCCTCCAAGCCCTTTCTAAGCCATTTCCTTCCAGTGCTCCCTAAACAGCGTCCCTTCAGTGTCCAGTCTTTAGTGATCAGTCTATTCCTTAGTGTCAGTTTTTTTATGATGATGTTTGTGGTGTATTTTTTTTTGTTCAAAACTGTGGATGGTGGTAGTAACATTGACTCTGCTCCTGTTGAAAAATCCAAATTAATGCTAATGCAAGCTTTTTCCTTTTTGCTAACTATGCCTTGTCTTTATGCTCTGTTTTTAGTCATGTTGTGTGCACACAAGTGGCATGAGTTAACTCAAGCTAGACTTCTTTTTGCTATATACTTGTTTATCTTCTTTTTATAATGCCAAAAAGGGGGAAGATCAATGTGCATAATTGATTAATAAGCACTGATTAAGGGGGAATACAGACTCAGGGGGAAACTTAAGGATTTTCTGGTTCACTGTCTGGTTCTATACGTTTTTTTTCTTGGATGTTCAATTATAAATTTGTCGTCATCAAAAAGGGGAAAATTGGTAGGTTACAACTACCTTGCTTTATGTTTTGATGATCTAATAAAATTACTGTCAAGAACCAGATAAGGAACCAGTTACATATCCTCAAGACCTTAAGATCGAAAGGTTTCAGCTTGGAATATGCTTCAACTCTCCAGAGTCAGAGGAGCAATAGAGGGAACAGATAACTATCGTTACCCGAGGAAATAGTACAAGTCAACTGCCACACCTATAAAGTTGCTGCATGCACATGCTACAGTGCAGAAACAGTACAACAGTCAACTTTATGGAGAGTGTCTTTTACCTACCTTACTTACATCATCCCAAGTGATGTCACAAGTGCATTATTAACATCAAGGAAGGTAAAACAAAGGAGTTGTTCACTTAGAGAATTCATTCAAGCACTCTTACAGTCATTCATCATCAAGCAATCAATTCTCAAATGCATCAAGAATAAAGAACAACACCATTACAGACTAGTTCCCCACATCAAGTCATTGTATGTCCTTAGTTGAGTTGTAACTTTGTAATAGTTCTTAAATTGTAATTCCTATTTAGCTTATTTAGAAGCATTGTGTAGGAAATCTTTATAAACCTTAAACCTTTGTATTTGAGTCTTGGCTAGAGTTAGTCGAGTTGTAAAGTCTTTGTAATAGAGTTATTACAAAGTGGCTTATAATAGAGTATTACAAGTTAGTGAGGGATTAAGAGGTTAATTCCTAGGTTGCATAGATTGTAATCTAAAAGTTGTTCAGTAGTGAAGTTGAAATCCTACAAGGGAAGGTCGTGGTTTTTAATCCCGTTGAGCTGAGAATTTTTCACGTAAAATTTCTCTTGTCATCTACTTACTGTTGTATGCGTGTGTTCCAGTGGAACCGATAGAGAACCTAATTCTCTATAGAGTTTGGTAGACCCTTATATTCTATCAACCTCCTTGTGGTATTTCACCAACCATAATCTCAACTTGATGACAAATGCAATCATTTGCCATTTTCACTTCAACTCTCAATAGCTCAGACAGTATTGGCTCAATTGGCTTCAAGCTGTACCTTGGACTGATAGCTATTGGACGACGGCGATTAGAGGCAAGAATAACATGAGAGTCGCATTTCATCAAATACTTAATGGTAGGAACAACGGCTCGGATTCTGATATCATCAAATTTTTCATCCAATGGAACGTCGAGATCAACTCTAACGAATACTCTCTTCCCCTTCAGATCTTCTTCTTTTAGAGATCCCACACATTTTTTTCACCACTACTTCTGGATTAGGATGAAGAATCTGAAATAATACAAGTGGATCATACAGGATATACATGCTCAACGATCATATAGATATCAACAGTAGACGGCTAAGTAAATGAAAATGAAAAAACTCAAAAAAAAATAATGTGATCCCATGAGTAAGGTCTGAGGAGGACGGGGTGTACGCAGAACTTACCCCTACCTTGTGTGAGGTAGAGATGCGATTTCGATAGACCCTCGAATAGCGTTTTAAAAACAGAAAAAAGTATGATAGAAATACTGAAGAAACAAAAAGTATTGAAGCAAAAATAATAAAAATAACTGAAGTAAAATAAAATTTAAGAATAAGATAATAATAATAATAATAATAATAATAATAAGGTGCAGAAGAGGATAGAGGCAATGGGATTGGGGAACACGTTATAGGGTTTCCCAAAACAATGGCAATTCAAACACACAAAGACAAATTATATATTTCTAGAAATAATAGTCGATAAAATAAAATAATATATATATTATACATTTTTAGCTAGCAAATGCAATTAGTTTCAATGTATCGGTCAATTTTATATTTTGCCCTTTTAACAAATATTACTAAGAGTTTTGGTAACAATAGCTTCTAGCTATGTTTATATTTGAAATTTGACTATCAATAACGATAAAAAAAGGGAAAATAATTTCTTGAAACAGAATTTTTTTTAGCTTTGCTAAACTGTCCAATTTTAAATTTATCTGTTTTGCAGCATGCTACATGCTCATATGTACGCAGAGACCTTATGTTTAATGAAGGTTTCGATTAACTTGTGGTTAATTTTCCTTTGCATAATCGTTGGTCCTATATGAAAAGTTCCTTTTCAGATTGAAAAGAAAAAGTGAGGCCCTCATAATTGTTTCCAAACACAAGTAGGAGTATTTCTTTTCAGATCATACTCAACTTTGAATGGGCTAAACAAAGAGTGGGTGCAGAAAGCACTAAAGGTGCTAGAAGGCAGGTTCTTCACTCTAATAACAGAAGGGGTAGGATAGCAGTAGAGGTAGAAGAGAAGAAACTTTCAATTTAGATAACACATATTCCAAAAAGATATTTTTATAATTAAAAATAATTCAACTTAAAACTTTTTATTTTACCTTTAGTGAGAAGCTTTTATAACCACATAAATGTCATGACCCTACAAAGCTTTTAAAAACATAAGTTTCAAAAGTATTCCTCTTTTCTTTTACTCCGTGTCGAGTCAAACTAGCTCGTATGAATTGAAAACCAGAAAAATATGGCATATATAGTAGATGAAGGGGAATGGGAGGATGTTTCCTGGCAGCTCTTATTGCATTCTCATACTCAAACTTGAAAACATTAGGAATATGATTAGGAATATGAGAAGTATCCTTAACATAAAAATACCTCTCAAAAGCACTCTCTTCAATTGCAAAAAATAATCCATTTCAGCAAATTACTAACAAACCAAAATCAACCCCCACCAACACCATGCACTGCTCCAGTGCAACCGTACGTATGGTATCCAGAGGCGGAGATAGGATTTGAACCTTATGGGTTCGAGATAAGTTACTGGGTTCTAAATTAATATTTTGTACATATTCATTGAATTTTTTAATACAAATATATGGTTCGAACAAAAACGACCAAGTTCGGCTGAACCCGCAAACATCATTGTGACTCCGCCCCTAATGGTCCGCGAGTATTAGAGTCAAAACCGCTTAAAGGCCAAACCAAAAAGCACAAAGAACCCAATTTTCTAGTAGTATAAGTTACGAGGAGGTTTTAGGCCTGCAAGGTCTTTTACAATGTTAAATTTAAGAAAATATCTTTTTTAGATCTTTTACGTGTAAAAGAAAGATCTCTTATGTGTAAAAATAAATCTCTCATGTATAAAAAAAGAGATGATGTCATAAAACTAAATACAAATTTATAATGAGCCACAAAACCAATTGATCCGGTTAGTAGAGTAAAATACACAGCAAAAAAAACATCGTACTGTTAATGACTTGATGGCCAGCCCTGAGAATTAGACATTGCGAGCAGAACACATGTTTTGGCCCATTCCCTCTGTTTTGGGCCGGGCCTGTTGGGAACACACACTGTGAATATGAATGTATTCGACTGTTATTGCAGAGTATTGTTAAAGATGAAGATTAAAATGTTAATTTAATTTTTGTATTATGTTATTGGTATTGAAATAAAATTTTAATCGTTCTTGCTAAAACTACTTAATGCAATTTACATTGTAAGTGATTCTTATTTCTACTTTTTCTTAGACGAACAATTAGTAAAATACATGTATGTGTAACAAGAAATAACAAGTATCCAACAATCTGAAGGTACTTATCGTTTGGTTGGCTTGCTAATTGTGTGAGAATTATAATGCATCATTTGTTTATACAAGAGATTAAAATATAATTATTATATAAAAGTATTATTATTATTATTATTAATTAAGAAAAAAAGCCAGCCATTGCAAGTGCTTGAGAATGAGTTCACGCTTTTCTTGTTACAGTATATACCAAAATAACCGTTAAACCTACTAATACTTAAGATATTAATGTATAAATATTTCTTATTATTTTTAGGATAGCTTTCTCATATATAATGACTTTAGGGGTGAATGCTTTTATATTTGTTGAATAATTTTTAATATAAAAAATTTATATTAAAAGAATTAAGTACTTTCAAATTTTATTTTCATATTTTACTTAAATAAAATAAAAAGATTTAATTATTGCATGTAATAATAATTTTTTGAGATTATTTATTTACTTATAATATTAACTATTAAGTAAATCTATTCGTGTTCTTATTCGTAATTTGATAATTAAAAACACTTTTTGAAAAACTTGGCCAAACACAAATTATTGTTCAAAAGTGCTTTTGAGAGTGATTAGCCAAACACAAATTGTTTCTCTTCAAAAGTACTTTTTTTAAAAGCACTTTTAAAAAAATATTTCTCAAAATAAATTAATTTTTCCCGCTAAAAGGCTATAAGTTTAGTTGGGGGATTCGAAAAAATGCCACGTTATTTGTGATGTACTGATAGTGATAATCATCTAAGAAAGGAAAAAAAAAAAACAGAATAGCCAACTCAGACAAAATTATTACTCCAACTACTTTAATACGAACTTCCAAAAGAAAAAAGAAAGAGTGAATATGAACTGACAAGTTTCAATTTGTATTATCTGTTTAACAAATCAGATTAGGCTCCCCCTTTAAATTGCATACAACGTTATTTTGTCTATATATAATCAGAGTCTTTTGAGCAAAAGAAAATTTGTGAGACAAAAACTACTGAAAAGAAAAGAAAAAAGAAAACGCATTACGAAAAGTGCACCCAAGATGCAGTATTATCCCTAGCTGGAGCAATTTCCCCCCCAAAAAACAAAAATAACCCAAACGAGTTAGCTGCTAAAATTCATCGTTAAATTGAGTGCAAGGAAATTTATTCTTTCGGAAAATCAGGACATTTCGGTACTTGGAGGGCGCGAAATAGAACAATTGTAGAACCCTATTTTTTCTCGTTTAATTCAAACTGCCCCCAACCCGTTAAAGAAAGTTATCATCTTCTATTTACAGAATCCCCATTCGAAAAGCTTCGTTGGGTAATCAAAATAATGGCAGATGAAGGTTTGATTTCTTACAAAAGAGACCCTATCAAGTCCTCAGGCATGTCCTCTCCTTCTTCTTTTTTTCTTTCTATTTTGCTCATTTTGTTGTGCTTGTTTTTCCTACATTATTTCCTCTTCAAGAAAGGATTATTTTTTCTTGATCAAAAGAAGAAAAGATGTATCCTTTTGGAGTTTTGTTTTAGTAGTCTCAAATGTAAAGACCTAATTTTTTTTTACTTGTGTGGCTAGTTGTTGGAATCACAAAGAGAATAAGCTCGGTTGCGTTATTGTTTTTCTTTTCTTTATTAGCTCAAGAAAAGTTAAGCAATTAGTTGAATTATGAAATGAATTATTTTGTCCTATTTTATTTTGTTCATTTCTCCTGATTGTTAAAGTTTTAATAGTAGATTTATTGTTGCCTTGGAACAGAAAATGTATTGTGACAAGTAAGAGTTAATGTTATTCTAATATGATAACAGTGAGAAAATTTACAGCCAGCTTTGATTTTGCTCGTGTTTATGTGCTGAAAGGCTGTCTTATTTATGTTATTTTTCTTTTTCTCTGCTTGATTAAGTGTCCATGTGGTTTTTCAGTTGGCAATGCTGCAGCACAGAAGAGACGGCAACATGCTGTTTCAGTGGGGAAGGAAAGAAGAGAAGCGCTCATGCGGACAAAGCGTCTATGTAGAGTGGGAGTTAGTGGTGATTCTGATGATGCCTCTCTTGATGATGGTGATATGATGATTGAAGAAGAGCAATCAATTTTGGAGGCTCGGACTTCGTCAGCTGTGGATGAATTAAAGCTTGCTGTTGCTTACCAGTATGTAGAATACTTTTTGTTTTGCTGTGGATGAAAAGTTTTGGCTGTGGCCAGTGGGTTCTTTGTTTCATTTTGTTGTCTATCTTAAGTTTCGATTATCTCGTAATGACTCGGTTCTCTCACCTATCAACTCTATCACAACATCCATGTATACAAGTTCTCTTTTCCTTTTATCGTTCTCACTAGTTAGAAGTGAGAGTTAACAATTATGTTGGGGCTTGGGCCATCATCTTAACAGAAGGATTCACACGTACTGCACACAATAGATGTGTGTGTATTTGCCCTTGTTTATCAACACCAGATCTAATTAAGTGTACCAACACAACTAATAGCCTGTTTGGCCAAGCTTCTTTTGAGGCAAAAACACTTTTTTTTTGGGTCAAAAGTACTTTTTTTTCTAAAATTAAGGTGTTTGACCAAGCTTTTGAAAGGAAAAAAAGTTCTTTTGAGGAGAAGCAGAAGCAGTTTTGGAGAAGCAGAAAAAAGTAGCTTCTCTCCAAAAGCACTTTTTTTAAAAGCACTTTTGAGAAAAATACACTTAGAAGCATTTTTTTAAAGTTTGGCCAAACACTAATTGCTGCTCAGAAGTGCTTTTCAAATTAATTAGCCAAACACAAACTGCTTCTCACCAAAAGTACTTTTGAGAAAAGCACTTCTCAAAATAAGCTGATTTTTGCAGCTTGACCAAACGGGCTATAAGCCTTAATTTCAACTAGTCGTTGTCACCCTATTTTGCTTCTATCATATTCTGTCATATGCTAAGTCTGCATGGATTTTACGAGATTGTAGGTCTTTTAAATTAACTTCCCTCTATGTGATTTTTAGGTTTAACCCATCCTCTTTTAACACCTTCAATCATCATGATATTGCACCTGCAGACTGGTACATTTGGAGGTCTATGTAGGATATGACCAAACCATCTCAGACAACATTCTTTCATTTTATCCTTGTTGTGTGCTATCCGTAACTTATATTGGATGTGATTGTTTCTACTCCGATTAATCTTGTATAATTGCACATCCAAATCTTATCATCTATAATCTTATGACATTCATCTTGTAAATATGTTGGGCATCGAGACCTATAACATAAGGCCCAGCATTGTATAACATAAGGCCCAACATTCATATAACTTTTTTGGTGTATTTATTTTAGCAATTTCATAGGAATAAGTGTGAATAACAGACAAATTCCTAAAATTTGTACCAAAATATAAGTTATTAAGTATTATAAAGAAATAAATCCATATAGAATGGAGTGGATGTAGAGGATTCATATAATTGCCCGAACTTATTTTGGGATAGTGGCATAATTTTTGTTGTTATAGTAGTATTTTAATATATTGATTGCATGGTCCTTTCAAAGCTTGCCTTGCCATTGATCTTTGAAACTCGCCCTAGCCAGTGGAGGGGCCATTATGAATGATTTCTGCTGTATTCTTCATCGATGATTCGCCAGAAAGCATTACATTTGGCAGTCCATCATGCCATATGTTTTTTTTCCTTTAAAGTACTGATTACGTCAAGTCTTACAATTGCTAGGGGTAAAGGGGAAACACAGAAAAGGGTGAATGCTCTTCGTGAGCTGAGACGCCTTCTCTCTAAGTCGGAATTCCCTCCTGTTGAAGTTGCACTACAGGCTGGCGCTATACCTCTTCTTATTCAGTGTCTTTCATTTGGCTCTCCAGATGAACAGGTAAAGGATTTTATTAAGATCGTTTACGGACTGTCAATATAAGGAGTTTTGAGCTCTTCTTCTTGACCTTTGATATGAAACCTAGCATACTGGTATTAGAGTAACCTATACTTTTGGCTTTGTTTGGGAGGCACTTTGCGCTTGATGGAAGATTCTTACTTTTCTTTGATTAAATTCTTGTGATTCTTATTGGCTTGATTCCACAAGTAATACAGCTTCTCGTAACTAGTTATACACATGTTACTGAATCATTGTAGAAAAAATGCATATGGAAATTTCTCTATCTCATGCTCGGTAACCAAAGCGATTTATAGCGGCTTTCATTTTTCCTTTTCAAAAGTAAATGGAAAAATTTTCAATGACTTGAGACCTATATTCTGACAATTTCTTTCCTGGGTCATTGTCTTGCTGTAGTTGCTTGAGGCTGCTTGGTGCCTTACTAATATTGCTGCTGGAAAACCTGACGAAACCAAAGCTTTATTGCCTGCATTACCATTGCTAGTTGCTCATCTAGGAGGTTGGTGGAAGCCTCTCTCTCTTCAGCATGATTTTCAAGTATACTTTTCAATTGTACTATGGAATTACCATATCCAGCATCAAGTTTGTGTACATAAGATACAGAAAGTATTAACAATGTTACGTGTGAGTTGCTTAGTTGTTTGAGGGGAAGGAGGGGTCTTCTTCTTTCTAAAACACTTGCAACTACCATCTCTACTTTGTTTCGGATCTTAAAGTCTGCTCCTTATTAAGGAAATAAACATGTGACAGCTCATAAGTTCCTGCCATTTTTATCTCTTTTAACTCAGCTCTATATGAGCAAGTCTATTTCCTATTTTATTGTTCTTTTGATGTCAAGTGGGCAATATTATCATGAATCTTGGATATATGCTCATCAAGAAAATATTTTCTTCATTATTTAGAATAACTAAGTTTACAATATTTTCGTCCTTTAGTTATACTGTTTGTTTGGACATAATTCTACTCTTATAGCCTGTTTGGCCAAGCTTCTAAATCAGCTTATTTTGAAAAGTGTTTTTCTCAAAAGTGCTTTTTTAAAAAAGTACTTTTCAAAAAAGTACTTTTGGTGAGAAGCAATTTGTATTTTTGCTAATTAACTTGAAAAGCACTTTTGAGCAGTAATTAGTGTTTGACTAAGCTTTTAAAAAGTGCTTCTAAGTGTATTTTTCTCAAAAGTACTTTTCAAAAAAGTGCTTTTGGAAAGAAATTGTACTTTTTTCTGCTTCTCAAAAACTGCTTCTGTTTCTATTCAAAAATATTTTTTTTCCTTCTAAAAGTTTAGTAAAATATCTTTAACTTTGGAAAAAAGCACTTTTGGCAAAAAAAAAAGCACTTTTGACCAAAAGAAGGTTGGCCAAACAGGCTAATAGTGGCACTACCTTGAAAGCATGTTGTTTAATTTAAAAATATTGTCTTAGGATGGCCTCTAGTTCTTTGGTTTAATGGTAAGAGCATAGCTTGTGATGTCTGGGTTAGGTGCACGTCACGGGTTAGAACCCGACCACAGACAAAAGCTTGATATTTAAGTGTAGAAGGGTTGGAGGGCAGGCCCATTATCCATCGAGTTTCCAATCGTGGGCGGCACTTGGGGATTTCTCGGTTATAAAAAGAATGGTGTATTAGGATTAATTTGTTTTTCTAAAAAGCCGAGGAGAAGCAAAAGAAGAGGACATGGGGTTTTGGGAATGTTCGGTTTGATTTTCCCCTTTCAATTTTGGGGTTTAAATAATGTTTACTTTATATACGGTCTAAATTAGGAAAGCACGTATAATAAAATCTTCTTATTTTGTAAATAATACTATCTATCTAATCTTAGCTATCTGAAGATTTTGACAAATCCTTGCCACAATTACAAAGATTGTTCTATAATTTTTACAAATAACTTGTTTTAGAAGATGCAGTCAATTTTATTGCCGTGAAATTTTGTAAGAATTCTAGTTGGTCAACTGTATTGATGGCTCATTGCAGATATCTTGGACTCATTCTTTTGCCAACAACCTATTTCTATATCTTTCATAAAAATGGGATTTCAAACAATATTGTAGTGAAGCTTAATTGTATCTGTCTTCCTTTAAATTTTAGTTCCTGAAGGAAACTACTTTTATGATGTTTGCTCACATGTGGTTAAGGCCATGGCTCGATACTGTATCCATGCTTGGTCTTGTCTTTACATCGTTGGCTTTTACTTTTCAAGTGGCTTGATGATCTCCAATTAAAATACAATTCCTGAGGCAAGTTGTCTATCTGTGGGAGAGTTTGCCTAGCCTGCAGTAGAATACCCATCAAATTATACATGTCCGTTGTTTTCATAAAATAGTCCTTGTCACAGAGATTCCTTGATATACCTTAGAATGCAGATTAATGCATTCTCATGACTGTTATAAGAAGTCGACAGAGTGGCTAACCATGCTAACGGCGAATGAGATGTCAAGTTGTATGATGTTGAGGTAGTAGATGCTGTGAACAAGTCTCCAATATAGATCGAGATCATTTAAAGACTCCCCTTTAGGAACAAATTGAAGATTCGGATCCAAATGATGACGAAAACAATACGGAATTGAACAATTACAATAAGGAAAGCAATAAAAGATAGAAGTGAGACCAATAAAACGGAAAGAACAGATTTACCTCTTAATTAGAATCAATATTAAACCAAGACTATAGGTCACCCTCAAGTGGAATTAGAATCTGCTAGTCTTATTAAAAGCCAAAAGCTCAATAAAGCAACAAGAGACCTAGGGCTAGAAGCGAGAAGTGAGAACCCAGATGCTCATTAAAAATTTAAGAATCACATTGCACATTTAAGCTATAGTGCTCGGACTCGGGTGGGGGTATCCGATCCGGGTGTGGATTTAGAGGTCGGATCCTTCATTATCTAAATTTTAAGATTTGGGGGTGCGCATCCAAATACGGATACTGGTGTGAGGATTTGGCTAAAAATAATTCAAAATTCTAAAGATAGATCTATAAAATATCCTAAATTATGAGATCTTCTGTGGAAAACTTACTTGTAAGTTGTGGAGTGTAGCAATAATTCAATCTTTCATTTTGAAAATTTGTCAAGTTGTAGGCACTAGCAGGCAGCAACTAGAGTTCAATGCTTTATTTTTTACTTTTCCTCAAATTTGTCCATGGATTGTAGTCAAAGTACCCGATCTCGATTGACCACACCCAGTACGAATCCCACACCCTTACTAGTACCAGTGTCGTGTCGACACGGGTGCGGCAGCTAAAATGAAGAGTCCGCGCAACATAGCATTTAAGTAAATAAAATTGTTATAAATGCAAATACATTCCTAAACATGCTCTTATCTCAATATAAAAGGAAAAATGACGCATAACCCTTAGGTGAAACAATTATAATAAAGAACAAACTTTTATGTTTCCAATTCTATAAGTCCTAAAACAATAAGAAAATCACAATTGCAACGTCATCATATTCCTCATCAATGATAGTTAAGAACTTAAGATCATCTTTGTCTTCATTCTTATATTCCTCGTCTTCTTCTTCTTCTTCCCCTTCGAAATCTTTGTTTACTAGTAACTCCATTATCTTTCCTTTCTTTGTTCCCACAACTTCTTAATTAGTGTTATGAGATATATATCATTTCTTTGCTTTCTAAACTTCAATTGCGTTTCTCTTAGCATAACCCCAGATTGAGTTTGACTTTAACCAATTTGCAGCAAATCTTGAATGCTTTACTTTCTTGACGTTTGGAGTTTTTAGTTTTTCATCATTTGTGTTTTAGGATATACAAAGTCCCATATTGGGTACAAGGGCATCCTAACAGATCTATAAAACTCTTGAACCACTCCACTCTTGCTTTTATGTTTTGGGTTGGATATTTAGATTCTTTCAGTAGGTAGTAGGGCCAACTTGAACCTATCGTAAGTCAGTTCTCACACTAGTAAGTCCATATTGAAGTCCTTGTGTGAACTTTAGAATTGGGTTATACATGTTAGTGTGTTGAGTTGTATAAAGTCCCACATGGGGTATTCAAGGACATCCAAAGGAATTTATAAAGGTCTTAGGCCACTCCAACATCGCTAAGGTTTTTTGGTTAGATGCTCAGATTTTTTTCCGCTGTTTTTTCTACGTAGTTAGATTTTTGTTTACCATCCAGTTACTTTTTTATTTAATCTTATTTTTTTATTGTAATTTATTAGTTGAGATATTATCTTGTTAAGATACATTTGATTAATTATTTACTTTTTTGTTTTATTTAATATGTAGAAAAGAGTTCCTTGCATGTAGCGGAGCAGTGTGCATGGGCATTGGGAAATGTTGCCGGTGAAGGTGAACAGCTGAGGAATGTTCTCCTATTACAAGGAGCCTTACCAGCTCTTGCAAGGATGATGCTGCCTAACAAGAGGTCCACTGTGAGAACAGCTGCTTGGGCATTATCAAACCTAATCAAGGTTCTAGAATGAAGTTTCTCTCCTTATCGTGCAGAATTGTGTATTGTCTGATTAACAAAAAAATATCTGATGGCTGTCTGTACCATCGGCAAAATTCATCTTTAGGTGATAACTAAAAGCAAATTGGCTTGCTTTATGCTAATACCTCTATTTGGCAATCTGCTAAAGAATTGGTTTACTGTTACTTTTTTCACTTTTGATTGTTTGTTCTGATTTTTTTTTTTTTTTTTTTTGAAATATAAGATCATTTTTTCTGTGTAGGGACCAGATCCTAGAGCTGCGACAGAGTTGATAAAAATTGATGGGGTACTTGACGGAATTATTCGACATTTAAAGAAAGGGTAAGCGTAAGCTATTTCTAGGTCATCACACTGACATTGTTCTTAAGTCTTTTATGACAGTTTATGGACATCATCCTTCATCTGGCAGTTAGTGTTAGTGAAGCCAGCATTTTTGAGTGCGTACTTCATGCCACGTAATTGGTTTATATATATATATATATATATATATATATATATATATATATATATATATATATATATAAAAGATTAGTGCTGTTCTAAAAGTAATAGCTGGTGGTACATGTCAAAAGGATGTTTCATAAGTTGCACATTGCACATTTGTTAAACTACAAGAGCTTTGAACAACTTCTGATTTTAAATAAGAGTGTGAAGTCTTCATAAAGCAAGACAAGAAATCAAATTTAATTTCTCATGCTTAGCTTGAGATGTATGGGTGATGCGTGAATGCTTTTTCATACACACATCATTTGCATTGTGAATTAATTTCATGATTTCATCTAAATAAGCTTATGCAATAAAGAGCATTGTGGGTAAACTTGTTTGAGGCGCTAGTGTAGCATTTGATGCTAAACATCAATTTCTGGTGAAACATTGGACCTTCACAGTTACGTTTGTTCATGTACTTGTAATGTGATTATGAACAACAACAACAACATATCCAGTATTATCCCACATCGTGGGGTCTGGGGAGGGTAGTGTGTACGCAGACCTTACCCTTACCTTGTGAGGATAGAGAGGTTGTTTCCAATAGACCCTCGGCTCAGGAAAGTATAAGCACCACATTAATGAAATTATAGACAAGAAGAGACATTACCAAAAAGCCATATAAAAGCAGAATAAAAACAACAAGATAGTAGGGTGATCAACAATGAAAGAAAACAACGGTTAGTTATAAAAACCTACTACTAACAAAAATCGAGACTACGTGCCAATCTTACTGTTATGAACACTCTAAACTACTTACTTTACTACCCTAATCCTCGACCTCCATACCTTCCTATCAAGGGTCATGTCCACCTAAGTCGCGCCCAATGTTTTGGATAGCGTGCGGCGACAAATAGCGACGAGGGCCCGCTTCACTGAGGCGAGAGGCGCGCAGCGAAGCGCTCGCCTTTTTGATGTGAAGCGACAATTTATACAAAAACATAAAATATTATATACATATAACTAAAAACTCAATAACAATAATATATTATATAAAACTAAAAACTCAATAGATACTAGATAGTCATAGTAGATTCATAAACTAAAGTCTAAAAGTCTAAAACAAGCAACATCTATTCTTCTTTAAGATTTTCAAATTCTAGAACTTCATGAATGTTAGCATTATATTGGCTATCATCTTCTTCATCCTAGGAGTCTTCATCAATTAGGGACCGGCTTGAACTTGCTACTCCTTTTCCCTTGTAATTTAAACTTGAAGAACTCCCTCTAAGACCATAGATATTCTCCTCAACTCCAGCCGCCATAGAAACAGTACCCCAATCAAGATCATCTCCTACATACACTTGTTCATCTTCATGATTTTGAGGGGCTCCAATTAACCATTCATTTGCCTCGTCAATGTTATCCAACAAAATTGGATCAATGGTATCGCGAGCTTCATAACGTCGCCTCTAATGTTCTATTGTATTTAATATACATTAGATCATTGAGACGCGATAACTCAAGCTTATTCCTTTTCTTGGATTGAATCTGCGCATAAATTGTTTAGATTAATTAATAGATACTAATAATAATACAATATAGAATATATTAATATAATAAATCTGCTTCTTACATGCTCAAATACGCTCCAATTTCTCTCGCATCCAAATGCACTACAAGTTAGGCTTAGTACTTTGATGGCAAACTTTTGCAAGTTTGGAGTTTGATGTCCAAATTGCATCCACCATTCAACTATATAAAAATATTTTAAAAGTTAATAAGTATAAATCAAATAGATTAAATTAAAATTATAAGGATATCTATATTAAAGTTAGTTACCTGGCGACCTTATGTCTCTGGCTCTAATGGCCGCCTGTAAACCAAATAGGCCCTCTGCTTGTGAGTACCTACCAAACTCCTCCCCTATTTGATCTACTGTCGCTGAATTGGGGATCAACTTCTCAAGACATTCATGGTATCCAATCCACACCTCTGAATCCAAAGTTTCATCTCTAGTGTTCTTGTAAAATAATCCCTGGTTCAGAAGATGGCCTGTTGCATGCAAAGGTCGATGGAGTTGATTCGACCACCTGCTATCAATAATTTAAAAAACTCTCATATTTCCTAACATCTCCTTCAAATGACGTTGCAATTGTCTCTTTGGCTCTATTCATAGCTTCATAAAGATAGCCCATTGGTGGTTTTCTCTCCCCATCCACCATACGAAGCACCCTAATCAAAGGATGATGGGAAAATAAGAACTTTGGCAGTTTCTTTCCCCGCAGCTTCCTTTGCATATCACTTATCTTTCCATTCATTTGAAAGAACTAGTTTTCTCAAGTTTTTCTTTTGCAAGTAAAAACTATGCAAAGTTAAGAAAGCCGTTGCAAATCTAGTCTTGGCCGGTCTCACCAAATTTCTTTCATTTGTGAATTTCCTCATCAAATTCAACAACGGCCTCTGACTGATGTAAGAATATACCTTGACGGCCTTAGTGAAAAACTGTAAAAATAACAATAATAATTTTATAGTTAATACTTAATACTTAATAGGATAGGACATAATAAGTATAAATAAAGTTAAAGCTTTAAAGATAACTATATTAAAGTTACCTGAAGCATATGGGTTTTCCTTGAGTATGTCACCAAACATTAAGTTGATACAATGGGCAGCACATGGAGTCCAATAAATGCGTGGATACATAGCTTCCATCATCTTACCCGCACTAACATTTTCACTAACATTATTGGTAACAATTTGTACAACATTTTCCTGTACATTTTACTTCCATCCGTAGAAGAGTTGCTAGCATCGTAAGATTCAAGAAAAACACTCCCTCTTGGAGAGTTCACCAACACATTTATGATCATTTTTTCATTTCGTGCTGTCCATTTATCCATCATAATGGAACATCCAAACTTGTTCCATTCCACTTTATGCTCCTCAATAATGTAGTCTATCTTTTTCACCTCTTTTTTAAGATGAGTTACTCTAACTTCATGATAGCTAGGAGGCTTCATTTCTGGGACATATTGTCCTACGGCCTCAATGAATTTATCAAAAGTTTTGTAGTTAACACAGTTGAAAGGAAGCCCTGCATCATACATCTATGCTGCAAAGGCACTTACGGCGCGATCCCTCAAAATCTTCTTGGCTTCTAAACCTGAACAAGAATCACCTTTTCCCTTTTCTTGTTTTTTTGCCGAGAAATAAAGATTGAGAGGACCTTTTGTCACCGTACGTGCCGTCGTGGATGACCCACTAGAACTATTTGAATATATCTTATTGAGTTTTGGGGGGCGGAGGTCCCATTTCACCATCTTCATCCATTTCATCATCTTCATCCATTTCACCATCTTCATCCATTTCATCATCTTCATCCATTTCATCATCTTCATCAATTAGATTCACCGATACTTCCTAATTCATTTGAGTTCTTGTCACATTTTTCTTATCAACAAACGCTTTTACTTCCTCCCTAACCTCGGGCGGACAAAGGGGACATTGTACTACATTTTTAAATCCACCTATCAAATGTTGCTTGTGACGAGTTATTCCACCATGATATATTTTTTCACAAAACACACATTTAATTGCGGATCTTGATGAGCCTTGTATAGCATAATTCCAAGCTATATCATTTCGTTTATTACTATCGGATGACGCCATAGAAAAAACATTATCAAGTCAATATGCAATTAATTCTACTCTATAAGACTATAAGTTAATAATTGAAAAAATAGGGCAAACAAAACAGAATGAGCTACTGCCTCTGCAGTTTGCTCTGCCTCTGTTATTTTTGCTCGAAACAAAGCCTCTGTTATTTTGCCAAAACAGAGCCAAAAAAAAATTAAGAGAAGAAGAAAGAGGAAGGGAAAAGCCTATGTATTTTGCTCGAAAAATAGAGCACAAAAACAGACCTCTGTTTCTGTTCTTCTCGACAAAAAACAGAGGAGAAAAATAGAAAGAAGAAAGAAGTTAGAAGAAAGAAAGGAAACTCAGAGAAGCATACCTGGTCTTTCAATGGCAGAAACTTGATGAAGAAGACGATGGCACTTGGCAGAAACCTCAAGCTTTCAGATGAAGAAGACGATGGCACAGTAATTGCGAGCCCTAATCGCGAGTTCGCGACCTTTTTTCAGATGAAGCTCTGTTGTTTTGTTCGAAGTTGAAGAAGCTCTGTTGTCAAGCCCTAATCGCGACCCTTTTGTTAAGTCTTTGCCTTTTTTTTTTTTTTTTTTTAAAAAGCGATGCTACAGTCGCTTCTCGCGACACTGTCGCCTCGCTACACAGGCAGAGGCGAGCGCTATTTTGAAACGCAACGCAACAGAGGGAAAGTAGCGACACTGCCTCGCCTCACCTCACGCTATTAGCGCTGAGGCGAGCGCTATTTATAACACTGGTCGCGCCTCCCGCATCTTATCCTCAATAGGGGCCACACCCACCTTGTCGCGAATAACCTCATTTATGATCCTATCTAATCTGGTGTACCCGCGCATCCATCGCAACATCCTCATCTCTACTACCTTCATCATCTGGACATGGCGATCTTGACTGGCCAACACTCCGCCCCATACAACATCGTTGATCTGACCACCACTCTGTAAAGCTTATCCTTAAGTTTCAGTGGCACCTTCTTGTCACATAAAACACCGGAAGCGAGTCTTCATTTCATCCATCCCGCCCCAATACGATGTGTGACATTTTCATCAATCTCCCCATCCCCTGAATAATAGACCTAAGGTGCTTAAAACTCCCTCTCCTAGGGATGGCCTGCGAGTCCAGCCTCACCTCCCCTTCCCCTCCTTGAGTCTCGCCACTGAACTTACACTCCAAATATTTTGTCTTGGTCTTGCTCAACTTGAAACCTTTAGATTCCAGGGTCTGCCTCCATACCTCTAATTGCGCGTTCACATCGTCTCGCGTCTCGTCAATCAATACAATATCTGCAAATAACATGCACCACGACACCTCCCCTTGGCTGTGGCGCGTCAGTACGTCCATCACCAGAGCAAACAAAAAAGGGCCGAGTGCGACCCCTAATGCAACCCCATCATAACCGGAAAATGGTCCGAGTCCCCACCCACCGTCCGCACACGGATCTTTACTCAATCATACATGTCCTTAATTGCCCTAATGTAGGCCACAGGTACACCTCTAGCCTCCAAACATCTCCACAGAACCTCCCTCAGGACTTTATCGTAAGCCTTTTCTAAGTCGATGAACACCATATGCAAGTCCCTCTTCCTTTCTCTATACTGTTCCATCAATCTCCTAACAAGGTGAATGACTTACGTAGTCGAACGCGCCGGCATGAACCCAAATTGGTTCTCGGAAATAGGCACACTCCTCCTCACCCTCAGCTCCACCACCCTCTTCCAAACTTTCATAGTATGACTAAGCAGCTTGATACCCCGATAGTTATTGCAGTTTTGTATATCACCTATGTTCTTGTACAAAGGAACCATCGTGTTCCACCTCCACTTTTCTGGCATCTTTTTCGTCCTAAAAATGACATTAAATAACCTAGTGAGCCACTCCAAGCTCACCCTGACCCAGTGTTTTGGATAGCGTGCGGCGACAAATAGCGACGAGGGCCTGCTTCACTGAGGCGAGAGGCGCGCAGCGAAGCGCTCGCCTTTTTGATGTGAAGCGACAATTTATACAAAAACATAAAATATTATATACATATAACTAAAAACTCAATAACAATAATATATTAATAATAAGAAGAAAAACAGAGCAAAAAAAAAAGGCTACTGCCTCTGGAAAACAGCAAAGAAAGAAGAAGAAAAATGAAGAAACTAACAGCAAAGAAAGAAGAAGAAAAACAGAGCAAAAAAAAAGGCTACTGCCTCTGGAAATCAGCAAAGAAAGAAGAAGAAAAATGAAGAAAGAAAGAAGAAAGAGCCGATCATTGAATGATTGAAGAAAGAAGAAAGAAGAAGAAAAAGAAAAAAGAAGAAGAAGTCGCTGCTGAAATAGAGGAAGAAGAAAGTAGAAGAAAAAAGGAGAAGAAGAAGAAAAGAAAAGAAAGTAACATACCTGGTGATGATATCATCGATGATGGAAGAAGAAGAAGAAGATCGAAGGTCGCTGAAGGAGAAGAAGAAGGTCGCTGCTCGTCGCTGAAGGAGAAAAGTGAAACCCAAGCCCTAATTTTGTGTTTTAATATTAATGCTGCCTTTTCTTCCGTTTTATTCAAAAAGCGACGCCTCGCAGCGCCTCTCGCTACACATGCAGAGGCGCTCGCCTTTTCTTCCTCGCAACGCAACAGACCAAAATAGCGATGCTGTCTCGCCTCGCGTCGCTACACGCTATTAGCGCTGTAGCGCTCGCTATTTACAACACTGCCCTGACCACACTCTTCCAAAACTCCACTGGGATTTCATCCGACCCGGTCGCTTTACCCCTGCTCATCTTACGCATAGCCCCTCAATTTTATCAACTCTAAATCGCAAGTCACAACGACTCCCGGAGAGTTCCAAATCACCCAGTACAATACTCTTGTCCCCTTCCTCGTTCAAGAGACTATGGAAGTAGGTCTGCCATCTTCGACGGATAATCCCCTCATCCAACAAAACTCTTCCTTTTTCGTCATTGATGCACTTCACTTGGTCCAAGTTACGCGCCTTGGCTAACCTGAACAACCTATTATCCCCACCTCGGCCCTCGAGTTCCTCGTACAAACGACTAAAAGTTGCAGTCTTGGCTGCCGTAACTGCTAGCTTTGCCTCTTTCTTAGCCAACTTATAATGCTCCCTATTCGCCCTCTTCTCCTCCTCGTCTACACTTTCCACTAGCTTCAGAAACGCTGCTTTCTTGGTTTTCATTTTTCCTTGCACCTCTCCATTCCACCACCAGTCTCCCTTGTGACCACCAGAGTAACCCTTGTGAACAGAAGTAGAAAACATATTTGTCTTACATAAATGGTTGTGATTGTATTTTACCGAGGAAAGTCTCATCTAAAGGTGAGAAAAATCTCTAAATTGAATGAGTTCTTTCTTTTAAAATTCCCTTTTCTATTACAAATGGTATATGCGGTAGTTTTGGTAGAAGATTCATCTGTGTTATTATATTTAGTCAAACTACTTATTGAGTACATGCACTGCATGTATAGCCCGTGTTAATCATCAAATTTTTATCCAAAGAGAATAAAATTTATTGCATACATATAAACACTTGTTTAAGTTTATAAACAAAAACTTACTACTACTTTGAAGTTATAAAATGTAATCAACATTTATGATATTTCAGTGGCACTGAACTTGCAAAGATGAGCAATTAGATTAAGTCAGTTACATATTATATGATGATATCTACTGAACTTGAAAGGAGAAGGACAATCTACTGAACTTGAAAGGAGAAGGACAATCTACTGAACTTGAAAGGAGAAGGACACGTTTAGATTAAGTAGATATTCAAATTATGCTATATCTTTCTGCAATGTTTTTTCTAATTAATTTGCTGGGCACATCCAGAGATGATGAGTTGGCCACTGAAGTAGCATGGGTTGTTGTGTATCTCACTGCCCTTTCAAATGTTGCAACTACAATCCTGGCAAAGAGTGATCTCGTACAAGTACTGGTAGAAAGATTGGCCGTGTCAAGTAGTCTGCAACTGCTTATCCCGGTAACATGCATAACAATATAACAGCTTTAGTTGATTTATGTTATCGGAATGGTTCTTATCATTTGTATTCGTTGAGCTTTGAGAACAATCTTGGATGGAACTTATCAAAAAGTAAAACAAAAAAAGAACAATCACTAATTGAATAAGAAGAGATCTGACTTCATTCTTGGCATTCAAATTGAAAGGATGGATGTTCTGGAAATCTAAAGCTATTTGGTGAACAGAAAATATCTGTGATCACATTCAAAATAGTTTGGTTTTTTTCTTCCCCATTTCAATTCTGTTTTCTTTATTCTGAACTTGGATTCTAATTGAGTTTTCTGTAGCTCCTACTGGATGCTCTTTTGCTGCAAGCTTAATATTTTGCTTAGGAAATTGGAGGATAAGATAGTAAGGTATATTATTTGTGTCATGACATGCAGGAAGAAATTCCGGAAAGTGGTTGCACTAGTTTCCGATGTTGATGCATGAAACTTTAAATTTTAGGACTCACATGTATTAAGTTGTTAACTCTTCAAGCTATTTCCTGGAAGCCTGATTGGCTAATTTTATTGAATAGTATTTCTTCTCTCTTAGTTTGTACTATTTGATTAGTGAATACTAAAATTCTGAATTATTTTATATGTGACCTTAGGGGGCAACTGCACTAGTTTTATATTATGATCATGTCAATTTTCTCTTATCAAAAGAGGCTAACTGGAATCAAATTATGGTGACAGGCTCAACAATTAAAAAAAAAATTATGGTCACAGGCTCACAGAATCATGAGAAGGCTCACAAAATTATGCATTACATGTTGTATTATGCATACTCATCGTTGTCATGATCAATAGCTTTTCTAGCATGAACAAGAACCACACCTGCTCTTGTTAGTTCATGATTAAACATATGATTTTGCTCTAAGAATAGTTGATGCAGAAAAAGTCTTATAACTAGAATAGATCCTGTAATGCTTTTTATGGCATTTTGGAGCTGGGATGGTAAATAATTTAAATTTCTTTACTTGTCAAAAAAATCATTAGATTTCTTTGTCTAATTTCCCTTTATTGCAAGTTCTGCTGATGGAAGACTGCATCTTTTTGAGCATGATATGTGATTGTTCATCAATGTATGTACGTCATGGTAGTTGTATATATTATCGCATCAATGTTGGGTCTTTCAACTATGGTTTAATCAGGTGTTGCGGAGCTTGGGGAATCTTGTGGCCGGTGATACGCATATTACTAATGTTGTTCTTGTTGCAGGACATGAGATAACAGGCTAGTTTTGAACTTTTCCCTCCCTTTTCTTGGTCATATAAAGTATATAATTATAAGCAAATTGACTTCAAAAACTCTGACATCTTCATTATTTCCAGGCAATGCCGTCCAAGCACTAGTGAAATGCTTAAAAGGTGAACACCGCATCTTGAAGAAGGTATGCTACTGGTACTTAATTTTTATATTTTTATGTTTAGAGATTGTTATACTGTTTATTCGAAGTTCTGGAACTTTCCAGGAAGCTGCTTGGGTGCTATCTAACATAGCTGCTGGTTCAGTTGAGCATAAGCGGCTGATATATTCAAGTGAAGCTATGGCACTTCTTTTACATCTTCTTTCAACAGCTGCATTTGACATAAAAAAGGAGGTAGCATATGTCCTGGGTAACATCTGTGTCGCCCCTGCTGAAGGTTCTGGAAGACCAAACGTGATTCTGGACCACTTGGTGAATCTTGTTCGTGGAGGATGCCTGACTGGTTTTCTGGATTTGGTTAGATCTGCTGATGTTGAGGCAGCAAGATTGGGACTGCAATTCATTGAGCTGGTAAGCAGAATAATGTTGGTTGTTGATCAATCTTCTATTTGTTTCTTTCCCTGAACGGAGGATGCAGGTTACGTTTTATTTGCGCCAAGAGAATCTTAATGAAAGCAGTAAAAAGGAGTTATCTCTTTCTCTCTCTCTCCCTCCCCTATATTTATATTTACTTGGATAGAATTCACTGCTGATAATTATACATTCAACTGTTGAGAGATTGTACTTTTGTCGCTCCAGTGTCAGATAATTAGATTATAATGATGTTGCAATGAGCAAGGAGGATAACTTATTCTTTCCGAACATCCATGATGCCATCAAGTTAACGTCTAACTAGTTTTCTGCGTTGTTGCTTGACTTGAGCAACTTGCCATCTTGTGTTGTTCCAACCAGGGCCCAAGCCAGAGTATAGTTTACGGGTTCGGCTGAACCCAATAGCTTTGGTCTAAACCCTGTATTTGTCTTAAGAAATTCATCGAATATGTACAAATTATCAATTTAGAACCCAATAACTTAAAATGACTAGAATCCTGAATCCATAAGCTTCAAATGTTGGCTCCGCCTTTGGTTTCAACTATATGCTGACATAGATACTTGATGGATGATTATGCGTTTTAATTTTTAATTATATAATCAGAGCCTATTATTTCTTGGGGTAACTTCAGGGACTTCTCTTTGAGACAGGTCTTGAGAGGAATGCCGAACGGAGAGGGGCCAAAGCTTGTTGAAAGGGAAGATGGTATCGAGGCCATGGAAAGATACCAATTTCATGAAAACGAAGAACTCAGGAGCATGGCAAACGAGTTGGTTGATAAATACTTCGGAGAAGAATATGGACTTGATGATTAGGAACATGTTCATGTGCCAACTGATGTGGTTCACTAACTACTATGAAGCTTGTGGCTCACCAAGGTGTGCATATATATTAGATAAGCAATTAGATGGTTTTCTCAATATCTTGTGCAATTCGAATTTAGATTATCAGATTTTCAAAATGTAGTTGTATTGAATTGAAAGGGTGTGGGGGTGTGCATGTGCAAGCTCCCAATGTTGTATGTTTGCTAACACCAAAATGCCAGTAGATGTGTTAAAGATTCAATATGTTTTTCTCCTCTTTGTTCTTTTTGTTGTATTCTTCCTCCCAAGTCTCAACTGAGACATTTTAAGTTCCTTTTTTTACTTTTGTCATTCAATCCAAACCAGAAACCAAAATTGAACAATCACTTCTGTCCCATATAGGTGATGTTTCCTAGTTTTAACAAATAATGGGACATTCGTTTTCCAATTTTCTTTTCAACATCTTAAAAATTCTCAAAAACTCATTGGATTAAAATATATTGGTCTTAATATAATTGAGGATAAGAAAAATATCTCATTGTCTTCCTAAATCTCAATTGCGTTTATACTTTTGGACTACAGATAATATATACTGTTCATGTTAACTTTGTGTTCAGTTGTCCATTTTCAGCAATCTCAGTTACCAGTAGATATAAGATTTCTTAAGTGTATGTGTTCGTTTTTGCTCTTTTTTCTTGAACAGAACAGAAAACAAAATTATGTAGTTATACCGATAGACTGAATGAGCTTTAGGCCTCAAATAATTATTTGGTGGAAAAAGCAACTCAGCTGCTGGTTTTGACTATCTTTTGTATCATTCTTTCTTTGATTTCAAGGCATGAATCTCTCGAGCAAAGCTCTTCCCAATTATGAAATAAAAGTAGAAATAATTAACCCTCTTAGAAGTCAACTATGCATATTCCGTACTGGCTTCATAGAGGAATCCGAGAAAATCTTTTGACTATTATTTACCCGAAAAACGGATAGAGTTGAATTTGTATGTAATTCTAAGGATATGTGGTATAACTTAATACAAATCGTAAGGATAAATAGAAATATCAAATATGGATTGCAAATAATGCAAAGTAAACAAGGTTGTAAAGAAGATAATTTTTAGGACTAAACAAGTTGAATCAATTTATGAAGCTTAAAAGAATAACTCTTCAATATATGAGAATATGGTGCTTGAATTACAATGTAAGCCAAAAAACTTGGTCCTTACAGAAATAATAACCATCCCTTTTATAGTAGAGGGATCTTACTTTAGATATAATTAAAAATACATCGTGGGAGACCCATGATAAATCAACTTATCCATAATTCCTGCCAGGATTCTCTCCTCTAGTGAGATTGCAATGGCTCTTGTCTATGAGCTCGATATTGACTCGAGTTTTGGGTCTTGACTCGAGCTCTCAATCTTGACTCGAGCTCTCGATCTTGACTTGAGCTCGATTCTGACTCGGATCCTTGAGTTGATTCGGGGTCAGTGTTGGTCGGTTTCTGAATCATAAGCTCGATAACTTTACTTTGCATCATAGTTCGACTTGGATTCGAGCTTGATAATGATATCGAACTCGACATTGATCGGTCCCTCGGGCTCGAAGCTTGTTTGTACCATCTTCGCAACCCATCTCGAAGTCTTACTTCGATCCATTATGTTTTGACTTCGATCAATCGTACGAAGGCCGAAATCTATTTCGATCATACACAAATAGTCCCCTCGTTTCTCGGGAAGGATGTGGTGAGAAACGATATGATTTTTCAACGGCTCGATCGGATTATAAGCTGACGTTTACATTGGGCTCAATCATGACGTACATGATAGTTGTCTCGTCAATTTAGTCTTTTAAGGCATTTAATGCATGTCAGACGGTGGTCGGCCACCGCTGATACTGAACCGCCATTGCTTTAATCTATAAATAACCCTTCCTTTTATCATTTACCACTTTTACACCTTCAATCTTCCAAATTTCCCAAGTTCTTTTTCGTATTTTCTAAGTTTATTCGCAAATCTGTGATTCTTTTTTGCAAAATTCTTCTTCTAAACCACCAAATCTTTGTCACCTTCTTTAAATCCAAAATGGTGAAGACATCAAAAACCGTCCCCCAAAAAGAAAAAGCTTCTTCTTCCCAATCCGCCACCGACAAAACACCGGTGGATCCACGTCCTGAGGAGTGTGTCCCGGCGGCGTGCGTTCTTACCTACGATTTCAAACTCGATAAAGGTTCGCCGGTTCCTGGCCGATGTGAGCCCATATCGAGATATATTTGTTTGATAACCCGGGAGTACATCGAGCGGGTAAAAAAAGATTGTAACCGGGAGAACAAAGAAGTGGTAGTGTCATCTCCTAAAGAGGATATTACCACTCACGTGAGAGGGTTTTTAAGCGTGTATACTTACCCTTTCATGTTAGGTCCCCTCGACCCTATTATCATAGATTTTTGTCGTAAATACCTAATAACCCTAGGCCAGATACATCCTTCCTTTTGGCGGATCATTATTTTGATCCGATATTTTGTGAGTAAAATCGAGGGGATGCCTTTCACCCTCGTTCATCTTGTCTGATTATACAGTCCTCGCCTTTTCGAGGAGGGTTAATAAAACTCCAACGTTGAGCTACCAAGGCTCTGTTCTCGAGTATAGACGAGGATAGGGATCGAGGCTGGATGGGCAGGTTCGTTCGAGTAAGGACTTCAGACCTGATTCCGACCGAAAAGATGCCTTTTCCCGAGGAGTGAAACATAGAAGCGTAAGTGTAATTCTGCTGTTATCTCCTACTATTTTGTCCTTTCATTTCCTTTCTCACCAATATTCCCCTTTTGTGATGCAGCGGTTCCCTGGATTCCTGGCGCAATGTCCGATCTCAAGAACTGGGTACGTGATATGGTTTCGACATCCTCATACGCCGAGCGCTCATGGCGCGACTTGTCAAAGGGCCAATGGAAGGCCAAAAATCACGGTAAGCACCTTTCTCATATCTTTTGGTAATTCGAATAAGATGCTTTTCACACACTTTAATAAAATTTTCCGTATGTAGGTGTGTGCAAAGATGCGGGTTTGAGGCCCTCATCCGTCGAGGAAGAGGCTTCGTCCTCTGTCCCAAAGCCGGTGAAAGATAATAAGAGGAAAAGAGCCCCCGTCCTCGGAAGATCAAAAACCGAAGAAGAGGACGACTCGTAAGCCGAACAAGAATATCATTCCTTTGACCGTAGAATCAGTTATGCGTCTGAGGGATAAAGAAGAAGAAGAAGAGAATGATGGGTCTGCGCTGGCGGCCCGAACGAAGAAGATCACCGACGTTCCACAGGCAGCTGGATCGATGGTGGTTCATAAGGCTCCGCCTCGAACTGAGGATATATCGGAGAAAGATTCGGACAGAGTCCCCGAGTTGTTGGAGATCGAAGATGCTTCCCATCGAAGCCAACAGATGGGGGATATGTCTGAAGGGGCTCTTCCCGAATCTTTTCGAACCGAAGAGAATGCCCCAGGTGATTCACTTGGGGCAGTAGCAATCGAAGACTCGCCCACCTTCCCTGCTTTTTCCGCAGGGGCGATTCGGGAAGCCCAAGCTTTCGGGGCTCTCGAATTAGATATGCCTCATGATGGAGAGGATCCTTTTCGTGACCTGTTTATCGGTGTCGAGGACACTACCGGTACAAGTGATGCATCAGATCTTTTTCACGGAGTGCAACAAGCTTTGAATCAGGTAAGCCTTAAATTATATGGCGTTACCTTTAAGTTTGCTTTTCGTTTCTAACTTCATTTCTTCTTTCTTTGTAGGCCACGACAGTTCATCGAGAATCATGTTCTCGGTCCCGAACCGAGCTGCGTCGATACGAGGCCGAGCTTCAACGGGTTACGGAGGAGAGGAACTCCCTAAAACTCCTCTTAGGCCAAATGGGAGAGGAAATAAAAGACCTCTGAGCTTAATTGGCCAAGGCTTACCAAGATCAGATCGATCTGCCCGAGCAAGTAATAATACTTTTAAAAGCATATGGGCTCGATACCGGAACGATGGCTAATTTTTCGGTCTCACAGCTGCAGCAGAAAATTGAGATGATCGAAAAACTCCGTGAAGAAGTCGATGTGATAAAAGCGGAGTCTTTGAAGTGGAAAGAAGGAATGGACCGCTTTGCTGCAGAGAAAGAAACTGCTTGAGCCCAATTGTCATCGGCCGAAAACCAACTTCAAAAAATGAAGGAGAAAAGCTCGGTCCAAGCAAGAAGAATAGAGGAGCTCGAGGCTTGGTTGGCCTCTAAACTTGCCAAGGCCGAATCTGACGCCGAAAAGGCAAAGGCCGATGCGGATGCACTCATGGCCGTCTATCGGGCCGATGCTGAAGCTGCCCAGGTCCAAGCAAGAGAGGCAGCCGATACCTACGATACTCGAGCACATTGGGTCGCTGAACTTGCTAAGTGCCGATCTCGGAGGGAGACCCTTGAGGAGATCCATGCTCGAGGTTTCGACCTCGCTGAAGAGATTAAAAGGGCCAAAGAACTCGAAGCTGATGCTGAAGCCTTGGTTTCCGCTGACGATGATGATGATAATGATGATGATGATGGGAGTAAGAGCGGGTCCGAGAACGGGGGGGAGCGGGGGGGAGCCCGATAGAGAAGAGACCGCTCCTGGGGATAACCAAGAAGCTTAGTCCTTAATTTTTATGTTGTAATCAATCATGTAAAGAATCTTATATATATATATATAAAAATATCCCTTTTGCCGACTTGCTTCTGTTCTATTTCTTGTCTTGTGAAGATTTTATTCACGCCTTATGAATATTTTCACAAGGATTTAGGCAACTTGATCAAATTTTGACTTCGTAGCCTTTATAACCGAGTGAGCGCTTACTCAAACTTGAAATAAGGTAGCTCATAGGCTTAGTAGTTGAGTTGAATGATTGTTTGAACATAGGCTTACTCAAACTTGAAGTGATGTAGCCCTTAGGCTTATTAGTTGAGTGAGTGATTCGAACTCGAAGTAATATAGCCCGTAGGCATAATGATCGAGTGCTTGCTTGCTTGAACTCGAAATAAAATAGCCAGTAGGCTTAGTAGTCGAGTGAATGATTCGAACTTGAAGTAATGCAGCCCGTAGGCATAATGGTCGAGTGAGTGCTTGCTCGAACTCGAAATAAAAGTAGCCCGTAGGCTTAGTAGTCGAGTGAATGATTTGAACTCGAAGTAATGTAGCCCGTAGGCATGATGGTCGAGTGAGTGCTTGCTCGAACATGAAATAAAAGTAGCCCGTAGGCTTAGTAGTCGAGTGAATGATTCGAACTCGAAGTAATGTAGCTCGTAGGCGTAATGGTTGAGTGAGTGCTTGCTCGAACTCAAAATAAAAGTAGCCCATAGGCTTAGTAATCAAGTGATTGATTCGAACTCGAAGTAATGTAGCCCATAGGCGTAATGGTCGAGTGAGTGCTTGCTCGAACTCGAAAAAGTAGCCCGTAGGCTTAGTAGTCGAGTGAATGATTCGAACTCGAAGTAATGTAGCCCGTTGGTGTAATGGTCGAGTGAGTGCTTGCTCGAACTCGAAAGTGGCCCGTAGGCTAAGTAGTCGAGTGAATGATTCGAACTCGAAGTGATGTAGCCCGTAGGCGTAATGGTCGAGTGAGTGCTTGCTCGAACTCGAAATAAAAGTAGCCCGTAGGCTTAGTAATCGAGTGAATGATTTGAACTCGAAGTAATGTAGCCTGTAGGCATAATGGTCGAGTGAGTGCTTGCTCGAACTCGAAAAAGTAGCCCGTAGGCTTAGTAGTCGAGTGAATGATTCGAACTCGAAGTAATGTAGCCCGTTGGTGTAATGGTCGAGTGAGTGCTTGCTCGAACTCGAAAGTGGTCCGTAGGCTTAGTAGTCGAGTGAATGATTCAAACTCGAAATAATGTGTCCCGTAGGCGTAATAGTCGAGTGAGCGCTTGCTCGAACTCAATCCTGTTTGCATAATAAATCTCGAAATAGAGGAATTTTTCTTAGATATAAGATATCGGTATAGAAGAGAACTTTCCTTGCAAGTCATTATACATGTGTTCATGTTTTGTGTCAGGGCTCGGGTTAATTACATGAGCATGGTTCGTTTTGACAATTTGGCTCTTACAACTTTTCCTATTGGAACCCTGTTGTTACGAAATAACTTTCTTGCATCAGAATTTGATATATTTGAGGGATAATGCCCCCCCAGTATTCGAGGTCGATTGTAAAGAGGCCTCGAATACTGTCGAATTATTTCTAAGTTTAGCACGATCACTGGTTGCCTCATTAAAAACCTTGCCGAAAAACCCATTTGGGATAAAACCGGTCTAAGGGAAAAAGAGTGCAACCCGTGCTTTCAGACCTAGGGCTTCGTATTGAAGGATCCATCCTAGCTCCTGATCGAACTCCTGCAGGGGTTAGTTTCGAAATGTAAACGAATATGGGAGGGTCGTACCTTAGCAGTAGTATCGTTTTAGATGCGACACATTCCAATTGCTTGATAGTTGTTTGCCGTTTATAATGTCGAGCTTGTATGATCCTTTTCTGACGTTTTCGAGAACCTGATACGGTCCTTCCCAGTTCGGTCCTAGTTTTCCTTCGTTTGGATTTCGGGTACTGAGGGTGACTTTCCTTAGCACTGAGTCCCCGAGTTTAAAATGGCGAAGCTTGGTTTTTTGATTATAGTATCTTTCAATTCACTGCTTTTGGGCGGCCAATTGGACGAGAGCAGCTTCTCATTTTTCATCCGATAATTCGAGGCTAGTGTTCATAGCTTCGTTATTTGACTCTTGTTGTATACCGAAACCTGGCACTGGGTTCCCCGACTTCGAATGGAATCAAGGCTTCGGAGCCATATACTAAGGAGAACAGAGTCTCCCCCGTACTTGATTTTGATGTTGTTCGATATGCCCAAAGAACTTCGGGTAGGATTTCTCTCCATTTTCCCTTAGTGTCGTTCAGCCTCTTCTTTAGGTTTTGAATGATAGTTTTGTTTGTTGATTCAGCCTGTCCGTTCCCACTGGGGTGATACGGTGTTGATAATATCCTCTTTATTTTGTGGTCTTCGAGGAATTTCGTCACTTTGCTGCCGACAATCTGTTTCCCATTGTCACACACTATTTCGACGGGAATCCCGAATCGACATACGATATGATCCTAAATAAAGTCTATAATCTCTTTCTCTCTTACTTTCACGAAAGCCTGTGCTTCAACCCATTTAGAGAAATAGTCAGTCATAAATAAAATGAATTTAGCTTTACCTAGGGTCGATGGCAGAGGGCCGACGATATCCATTCCCCATTTCATGAATGGCCATGGGGATAGGATTGAGTGAAGTTGCTCTCCGGGCTGATGGATCATTGGTGCAAACCTTTGACATTTGTCATATTTTCGAACAAACTCCTTTGCATCTTTGCCCATATCGATCCAATAATACCCTGCCATGATTATTTTTCGGACTAATGAATCGGCACCGGAGCGATTCCCACAAGTGCCCTCGTGCACCTCACGTAGGATGTAATTGGTGTCTCCTGGACCCAAGCATACTGCTAATGGTCCATCGAATATCCTTCGATATAGCGTTCCATCTGCGGTTAATGTGAATCGAGCAGTTTTGGTTCGTAGGGCCCTCGAATATTTAGGGTCTGATGGGAGCTTTCCATTCTTTAAGTATTCAATATATTTATTCCTCCAATCGCAGGTTAAGCTTGTAAAATTTATCTCGGCATGACCTTCTTCGATCACGGATCTTGAGAGTTAAACGACAGTCCCCGAGCTTATCTCGCCTTCCTCGACCGATGATCCCAAATTTGCAAGTGCATCAGCCTCACTGTTTTACTCTCGTGGAACATGCTGTAAAGTCCATTCTTTGAAATGGTGCAAAGTGACCTGCAGTTTGTCCAAATACCTTTGCATTCTATCTTCTCGAACTTCGAAGGTTTTGTTTACTTGATTTACCACCAGCAAAGAGTCACACTTGGCTTCGATGACTTTTGCTCCCAAGCTTTTAGCTAGCTCGAGACTTGCAATCATGGCCTCATACTCGGCCTCGTTGTTAGTCAGCCTAGTAGTTTTGATAGATTGCCTAATAGTGTTACCCGTGGGTGGCTTTAAAACGATGCCTAGCTCGGACCTCTTCACGTTCGAAGCCTCATCCGTAAAAAGGGTCCATACCCCCGATGACATACCCGATTTCGGGTACGAGCATCGGCTTGAAATCGGCCATGAAGTCCGCTAATATTTGAGACTTGATGGCCGTACGGGGTTGATATTCGATATCGTACCCACTGAGTTCGATGGCCCATTTGGCCAATCGGCCTGATAGTTCGGGCTTGTGCAAAATATTACGAAGCGGGTAAGTGGTTAATACACATATGGGGTGACATTGAAAGTACGGTCTTAACTTTTTAGAGGCGCTTATTAGTGCAAGTGCCACTTTTTCTAGGTGCGGATATCTAGTTTCTGCTTCTCCTAAGGTTCGACTTATATAATAAACGGGAAATTACGTACCTTGCTCTTCTCGAACTAGGATACCTCTTACCGCAATTTCTGATACTGCCAAGTACAAGTAAAGTTTATCGTCTATTTTTGGAGTATGAAGCAGTGATGGGCTCGATAGATATCGTTTTAATTCCTCTAATGCATGTTAGCATTCTGGGGTCCAAGCGAAATCGTTCTTCTTTTTGAGTAGAGAGAAAAATTTGTGACTTCGATCTGACGACCTCGAAATGAATCGGCCTAAGGCTGCAATCCGTCCCGTTAGCCTCTGTACGGCTTTCACGCTGTCCACGATGATGATGTCTTCGATGGCCTTGATTTTATCGGGGTTAATCTCAATCCCCCGATTTGACACCATGAAGCCGAGGCAGTTGCCCGAACCGACCCCGAAAGCACATTTCTCGGGGTTGAGCTTCATGTTGCATTTCCTTAAAATCTCGAATATTTCCTGCAAATGGGTCAAATGGTCCTCTGCGTGCAAGGACTTAACTAACATGTCATCAATATAAACTTCCATTGATTTACCTATTTATTCCTCGAACATTTTATTTACTAGGTATTGGTAAGTATCTCCCGCATTTTTTAGCCCGAAAGGCATCACATTATAACAATATGTTCCATATTTGGTGACAAATGAAGTCTTTTCCTGGCCTTCCGGGTTCATTTGGATTTGATTATACCCGGAATAGGCATCGAGAAAAGTAAGAATCTCGTGGCCGGCCGTGGCATCGATCATGCGATCGATGTTGGGCAGCGGAAAGGAATCTTTGGGGCATGCTTTGTTCACATCCTTATAATCTACACACATTCTATGTTTGTTCCCTTTTTTAGGCACTACAACTACATTGGCTAGCCATTCAGGATATTTCACCTCCCGAATGGACCCTAGTTTGAGAAGTATGGTTACCTCGTCCTTTATGAATGCGTGCTTTACCTCGGACTGAGGTCTTCTCTTTTGCTTTACCGGTCTGAACCTAGGGTCCAAGCTCAGCCGATGTGTCGTTATATCCAGTGGGATTCCTATTATATCTAAATGGACCAAGCAAAACAATCCATGTTATCGATAAGAATTGAATAAGTCTGTTCCTGAGTTCGGGGGTTAATCCCGTTCCCAGGTAGACCTTTCGTTCGGGCAAACGCTTGATTAATATGACTTGTTCCAATTCTTCGATCGTTGATTGGGTGGCGTCGGAATCATCGGGAAGCACGAAGGATCGAGGAATCCTATGATCATCATCTTCATCGATCTTCTGATTTTCTTGTTAGGTTAAAGCTGGTGTATGTGATTGTTATTTGGCACTTTGTTCCCCTTTTGAGCTCGATCCCTTTATTGGCGAAGGCGAGGATATTGGATTCGCTTCCTCGACGGCAAACATTTCTCTTGCGGCCGGTTGCTCCCCGTACACTGTTATGACCCCCCTCGATGTTGGGAATTTGAGAACCTGGTGTAGGGTCGAGGGTACAACTCTTATGTTGTGGATCCATGGCCTTCCAAAAAGGGCATTGTACCTCATGGCGCCTTCGATTATGTGGAATTTCATTTCCTGGATGGTCCCAACCACGTTTATCGGCAGAATTATCTCGCCTTTGGTAGTTTCACATGCCATATTGAATCCGTTTAGGACCAGGGTCGCGGGTACGATCTGGTCCTGTAGACCGAGTTGTTGTACGACCTTCAACCTAATGATGTTGTCGAGCTCCCTGGATCAATTAACACACGCTTAACTTTATTTTTATTCATAAGTACAGATATTACCAGTGCATCGTTATGAGGTTGTATGACTCCTTCTGCATCTTCATCATTGAAAGACAAAGTTCCTATGGGTGCGTAATCCTGAGTTCGAGATTGCTTTTCTCTCAAAATTGATGTCTTAGTACGTTTAAGCACCGACCCTTGAGGAGTATCGACATCGTCAATGATTATGTGAATGACGTGCTGTGGTTCTTCTTGTTCGTTCTGCCTGCCGAAATCCCTATTTTTGAAATGGTTCTTCGCCCTGTCGCTTAAAAATTCTCGAAGGTGCCCTTTATTGAATAACCAGGCTACCTCCTCTCTTAGTTGCCTACAATCTTCCGTTCTGTGGCTATGGGTGCCATGATATTCGCACACTTGATTAGGATTTCTCTGGGCAGGATCGGTCTGCATGGGTCGAGGCCATTTAGTATCTTTGATGCGTTCGATAGCCGACACGATGGCGGATGCATCAATGCTGAAGTTATACTCCGATAACCGAGGCGCTTCCTTAGATCCGGTGGGCCTGTCAAACCCACTTCTGTTCATCGGTCCCTTTGACCTCGATCACTTCTTTTGTTTATTTGTCCGGGGTTACGTTTCGATTCATTGATTCTGTGGTTTCCGTTATACGGTCGATATCGATCCCTGATCGGACCTTGTTCTCGATTGATATCCCTTCGAGCAGCGGGTTCAGTCCCCAACTAATCGTCTTCGACTCTAATTTTTAATTGGTACCGATTGTGCATGTTGGCCCAAGTGATAGCTAGGTACTCGATCAGGTTATGCTTTAGTCGTCGTGATGCAGTTAAACTTTGTTCATTCAAACCTTAAGTGAAAGCTTGAACATTCCAATCGTCTGTGACTGGTGGCAGGTCCATTCGTTCCATTTATAAACGAGATACGAATTCCCTTAGCATCTCGTTATCCTTTTGTCTTACCTTGAAAAGGTCTGATTTCCTCGTTGCGACCTTTATGGCCCAGGTGTATGCCTTTACGAAAGAATCTGCTAACATGGCAAATGAATTGATCGAATTCGGTGGTAGGTTGTGATATCAAATCATTGCTCCCTTCGAGAGGGTCTCTCCAAACTTTTTTAGCAACACAGATTCGATTTTATCGTCCTCCAAATCATTACCCTTGATGGCGCACGTGTAAGAGGTGACGTGTTCGTTGGGATCGGTCATTCCGTTATATTTGGGAATTTCGAGCATACGGAATATTTTGGGGATTGGTTTTGGGGCCGCGCTCGAGGGGAAAGACTTTTGCACGAATTTCGTGGAATCCAACCCTTTTATCATTGGTGGAGCCCTCGGGATTTGGCCAACCCTGGAATTATATGTTTTTACTTTTTTATCGTTGGCTTCGACTCGCTTTGTGAGCTCCTCGAGTATTTTAGCGATTTCGGGAGTAGTCCCCGATTCTTGCTCATTTGACCTCACTATGGCTGGCTCCGTTCCGTGAGAAATTTCTCGGGGTGGACTGGGCTCCGGCCTACTTCGTAGCTGGGTTTGGCTCTGTAACTGAGCTATCACTACCTGTTGGGCTTGTAACATTTCAAAAATCATACGCAAGCTGACGCCGTTTTCCTCAATGTTATAGGTGTTTCGAGCTACAGACCGAGTGCCACCATGAATGCTATTTTCAGGTTCAGAATGTATGTTTGCCTCAATGGCCACATGTGAATTGATATCTATCGGCACTCCGATCCGAGCTCCAACGACGTTGAAAAGTGATCTTTCGGTACTGGGTGTCAAGTTGTTGTTCTCTTCTTGAAGACCAGTTTCGTTGTCGATAGGTAAGGCCATTTGATTGGTAGTTAGTTGTTGCTAATCCGAAATCCGAGATACTTTCGGAAACAAGCGCAGAACGGTGTGTTTTTGCAGATTCGTATCAAATAACCACTGTTATCCTTAGCCCCCCGGTGGGCGCCAAACTGTTTACCCGAAAAACAGATAGAGTTGAATTTGTACATAGTTTTAAGGATATGTGGTATAGCTTAATACAAATCGTAAGGATAAATAGAAATATCAAATATGGATTGCAAAGAATGCAAAGTAAACAAGGTTGTAAAGACGATGATGTTTAGGACTAAACAAGTTGAATCAATTTATGAAGCTTAAAAGAATAACTCTTCAATATAGGAGAATATGGTGCTTGAATTACAACGTAAGCCAAAAAACTTGGTCCTTACAGAAATAATAACCACCCCCTTTATAGTAGAGGGATCTTACTTTAGATATAATTAAAAATACATAGTGGAAGACCCATGATAAATCAATTTTTTCATAATTCCTGCTAGGATTCTCTCCTCTAGTGGGATTTCAACGACTCTTGTCTATGAGCTCGATATTGACTCGAGTTTTCGGTCTTGACTCGAGCTCTCGATCTTGACTTGAGCTCGATTCTGACTCGGATCCTTGAATTGATTCGGGGTCAGTGTTGGTCGGTCTCTAAATCATAAGCTCGATAACTTTACTTTACATCATAGTTCGACTTGGATTCGAGCTTGATAATGACATTGAGCTCGAAATTGATCGGTCCCTCGGGATCGAAGCTTGTTTGTACCATCTTCGGAACCCATATCGAAGTCTTACTTCGATCTATTATGCTTTGACCTCGATCAATCGTACGAAGGCCGAAATCTATTTCGACCGTATACAACTACTACTACAAAGTACAAACACATGGGTTTAACGAGAGTGATTAATCTTAGTAGCATCTTTAGTGGGAAAAAAATGATTCAATGCCCGTAAAAAGAATAAATAAAATATCTGATTTACGGGGTTTTACATTATGGAATGAAGGGTTTTCTTGGTAGAGGATTCGGGACATGGTATTTTTCTGAGTCGAGGGTCTATTGGAAACAACCTCTCTACCTTAATAAGGTAGGAGTAGGGCTGTCAAATTTGGCTCAAGCCCAAATGACTCGCCCAACTCGCTCATTTGACATTCTTAGGTAGGAGTAAGGTTTGCGTACACACCACTTTTTCTAGACCCCACGTGTGAGATTATACTAACACTCTGTTTGGATCATTGTTACCCATCGTTTTATAATGTATCGTATTGTATTGTATGATATTGTATCATTTTATGAATACAACGCTTGAATAGATTGTATTGTTTGCTGTTGTCTAATAACATTTTGCTGTTTGGTTTGACTGTATCATACTGTATGATAATTGATAAGTTTACTAAAATACCCTCAACTGTTTTAAATATTATCAAGAATTACATATAAAGTAATTAGAGGGAATTAAAAATCAATATTATATAGCTAATTGGAGATGAAGTAATTAGAATTGGAGTTAAAAATCAAAGTGGAAGAAAGAACAAAACAAAAAGAAGCAAAACCTATACCTGATTTTGGAGTTGGAAGTGGCAGAAGGAAAAAAGGAAGGATGACGTAGGTTATATGTGAGGAGATTTGGATTAAAATAAAAAAAAAGTAAAGGATAAAATAGAATATAAAGTAATAAGTTTGGGCATAATTGGAAAGAAAAATAGGAAATAATCCTACTACATCAAATCGATTGTTTAAAAAAATGGGACTTTTTATTGTTCCGGAATAATGGATTTAACAATACAAAACAACCAATTTTAACTAAACAATCAAAACAAACATTATTTTGGAATAATAATACAAAACGATACAACGGACAACAACCATCCAAACAAGCCGTAAGTTTATTGTTGTTGTTGGATTCAAAACATTGTAAGTGGCAGTACTATCTGCAAGAAGAAGAAAGAAAGTGATTATATAAATATGAACTGGCGTGAGATTTATTTATGAGGATATGAGGTGGCATTCGAAGAACGTTTAGCAATTTAACAGATCAAAGGGGTCGGTTTAGAATTTCAGACATTAGTTTCAACAGTTCAATTCTTTGGATTGCGACAGCTCACAAGGATATATTATCTAATTTTCCAAGCCTGCTAAACTTTAAATTTACATTACCTTTTAAGAGTTTTTTTTCCTAAAAATAGCAGCCCGGTGCACAAGGAATTCCACGTTTATATAGAGTCCAAGAAATGGCTGCATCCCAAGAGATACGATGTAGATAGCCTAATATAATGCAAGTATTAATAACTGCTTCCAGGACTTGAACCCCCGTTTACGCAGGGTCCGGGGAAGGGTCGCACCTCAAGGGATGCGACCTACTGCTTTCACGGCCAGGGAAGGGCCGCACCCCAAGGGATGTGACCTAGTGCTTTCACTGCCAGGGAACAGCTGCTCCCCAAAGGGCGTGATGTAAACTACTGCTTTCACGGTTCAAACGCATGACCTATAGGTCATATAGGGACAACATGACCTATATGGGGAAGCCTCAATTCAGTAGCATCACCTATAGAACCAAGAAGTTGGGAATGTATGTGTGGTAGGTAACTGATATGTCCCAACATATTTCTATTCAGGACAAGCATTATCGAGTTTGGACAGCCAAGTACTACAACATTAACAACTAAGTATACTCGCAAAGGATAATTAAATGATTGAAGAAATTTAGATTAAGGATGATTTAGAAGTTCAGAATATTTCTACTTGACTTCATAAGTAGAGTTACATGATGTATATATACATCTTGTCAAGAGTTTCTTCAAGCTAATATTTAGCTATCGTATCTTTATCTACCAGTGATTATATTAATCACAACTACATGTATATGCTATCTTATATCTCCAAGAAATTATCTTCCACAATATAAAGCTAGGAGGATAGTTATGCATAAACACTACATATAATACATGACGGCTAGGACTAGAGTTCAAAGGAGTCCTAGGTTACACACAATACCAAATTATACGGTTGTCTAACATTCCCCTGCAAGCTAGAGTTTGGTAGCTGCACAACTCCTAGCTTGGTCCGTAAAGTCCGAAATTGAGTCTTGGACAGTGGCTTCGTGAAGATGTCCTCTATCTGGTGGTGTAAAGATGGAATGAACTTGGTGACCATAGCTCCTCGAACAACCTTTTCTCGCACAAAATGATAGTCAATTTCAATATGTTTGGTGTGAGCATGGAGTACTGGATTAAGCACTCAAATTGTCTGTAAACAAGATTGGTGGGCGAGGTAAAGAGATGCCAATATTCTTCAAAACATAGGTAACCCATGTGACTTCTGCAGCCAGAGAAGCCAACGACCTATATTCCGCCTCAGCACTAGATTTTGCGACTGTATGTTTCTTCCTTGATGCCCATGAAATGCAGTTTGTGCCAAGAAATACACACATGCTGGTCGTAGATCGCCTTGTAAGGGGACACCCAGCCCAATCAGCGTCAGAAAATCCCACAAGATGATGTGAAGAGTTAGATGTGATGCGCAATCCAAGTTGTGATGTCCCGACAATGTAACACAGTATTCTTTTAACCCCAGACCAATGATTTTGAGTCAGATGTTGCATGAATTTACATAAGAGATTCGCAGCATATGATATCTCTGGACGTGTGAGAATTAACTATTGCAAGGCACCTAGAACACTTCGAAACTCAGTTGATGTATAGGGAAAAATACGACATGACATGTGGCCACTTAAAGGAAGGACACGTGGAACACAAGATGGAGATGGCCACCGAACATAGCTATTCCGCTTGTCACCGGAAGGAATAACGATCATAAAATGAGTATTAAATATTTTGTGCCCGGTAACATTTAATACGGAATATTTTTCAGCATTATAGATGACGGCCCGTTACAAGGAATTTGACATTTATGTCTAATGTTATATCTTCATCAATGGCCCTCATAATTGACATTAAAGAAGGGCATGATCCTAGAACTTCCTTCCCTAGGCATAGCTATAAATAGATAGCTCAATTATCATTGTAACGACACAGATTTTCTGGCTAACTCACGCTACATTCTATACAGCCTTTTAATATAATTTTATTCTCTCACTTTTGATCTTATCATTGTTGTGCCCGAAAACTCTGTTCCCGGACTCTTCAACTCTGTCGTTCTATCTACATTATAAGGCTAAGTATTTTATACTTCATCAGTTATTTTATTATTTTTTGGATCAAATTAATTCACTTGTCTAGAAATCACGAACAAATTCAACTGTACCATTTTTCGGATAAACAGTTTGGCGCCCACCGTGGGGCCTAGACAGCCGTGCAATTAAACTAATCCTTGCCTTTTTTACTAACGTCTTTTGATTACTTTGTCATAGCAAAAAATCATAAAAATGGAATATAACACCGTTAATGGCACACGCAATCCTGAAATTCAAGGGTAACAACTTCATTTCGAGGATTCAATCAGTGACACTCACAGTGAGAGAAATGATGCCACACCAGTACATGACAGGTAGTACCCTCGACGGGTTCGTGAGGCAACTCCTGATGATGCTGATGAGGAGCATGTAGCGGATGCAGTATGGTTCCTACAAGAGCAACAGACAGTCATTCTAGTCCACCTCACGCGGCAGGATCAAGTTATGACAAAACTAAAGCAGGCGCTATCAGGTGCTTCAAATAATGCGAACCGGCGAGAACCAATTCCTCCCGAGGTTCCCACAAACCAAATGACACAGAGAGTCAACAACAACACTCCCAGGGGTGAAGTTGGCTCCGACGGGGCCGGGGGGAGCAGATCCGGCCTCAACAATGATAACGACCCGTTCAAGGAGGAACTTTTACGGTTCATGAAGCAGTTCAAAATGCTTGAGGTGCCGAAGTATGACCGGACTTCTGATCCATAGGAACACATTACCACTTACACAACAGCAGTGAAAGGAAATGATTTGGCTCCTCACGAAATTGAGTCCGTGTTGCTGAAGAAATTTGGTGAGACTCTCGCGAGGGGAGCTTTAACGTGGTATTCACTATTGCCCGAGCATTCCATAAATTCCTTTGAGGTGCTCGCGGATTATTTCATCAAGGCTCATGCCGGTGCCAGAAAGGTACAGGCCCAAAAGGCAGACATATTCAGGATCACGCAGGGAGAATCCGAGTTATTACGAGAGTTCGTTACCGATTTCAGAAGGAAAGGATATTGCTACCGGCAGTCCCGGATGAATGGGCAGCTAAAGCGTTCACCAACGGTTTAAATCCAAAAAGTTCGGAAGCTTCCCGAAAGTTGAAGGAAAGTCTGCTCGAGTTCCAAGCGACAACTTAGGTGGATGTCTACAACCGGTACGAGTCGAAAATAAGGATCGAAGACGATCAGGTTGGCTTCCCATCATCGACCAAAGGGCGGGAGAAGAACAGAGAAAAAATGAAGAGATGGTATTGACACAGATAGACGGATTTCGAGAGGCCGGTTTTTGCCATACGAGCGGACAAAAAGTCATGGAAGGAATTTTCGAACAGCAGACAGGTTCACCATTGATAGCAGGATCGATCGTGGCCGGAACAATAGATCGCTGCAGGATAGAGAAATCTCAGGGTCTCGAGATTCTTCTTACCCAAAGTTATCAAAATATAACTTCAATGTTAGTGTCGTAGAGTTAGTTTCAGCCATGAGGAATATCAAAGAGGCATGATTCCCAAGACCTATGAAATCCGATCCCAGCCAGAGGGATCCCAATTTATGGTGTGAATACTATGGCACTAACGGCCACCAGACTGGGGACTGCCGACACCTCCGGGAAGAAGTGGCAACATTTTTAAAGAATGGTCACCTCAGAGAATTCTTGAGCGATCGAGCTAAAAACAACTATGGTCGGAACAGGGGCGATGCGGAAACCTCGAAAGTAGGAGAAGAATCTCCGCGCCAAACGATCAACATGATCTTCGGAGGGAATGAAATTAACGGGGTCACCTTTTCGGCAGCAAAGAAGACAAAAGTGTCGATAATCATAGTAAGAGGCTCCGGGACGATGATATCACGTTCACGGACGAAGATGTAGATGGATTACTACTGCCGCACAATGACGCACTGGTAATTTTTTTAAATGCGTTAGATTTTAAAATAAAACATGTTTTAGTGGATCCAGAAAGTTCAGCTAATATCATACAATGAAGAGTACTGGAGCAAGCTAAACTCATCGGAAGTATTATCCCGACAACGAAACTCCTCGCCAGATTCAACCTCGCAAGCGTAACAACCCAGGGAGAAATTTTGCAGCTCACGAGCGCTGAGGGAGTAAGGAAGACAACACTCTTTGAAGTGGTAGATGAAGACATGGGGTATAACATCATCTTGGGAAGACCGTGGTTGCACGAGATGAAAGTCGTACCTTCAACATATCACAAATTGTTAAAATTTCTGACATCCGAGGGGATCAAACAGATATGGGGTAATCAGCCGGCAGTAAGAGAGATGAATGTAATTTCGATTTCCAGTAGAAAAGGAAAGGAACATACGGCATAGCAATTACCAGAACCGTCAACTGCCCCCGAGCCAGAGATGATAATCCGGGGGCAGAAGAGTTGGAACAATATCAGGTACCAAGGTATTTTCAAGTACCGAAAGAGACGGACGCGACGAAGTCCACGGCAGAAGAACTGGAGCAGGTTGCATTGTTCGTAGAATTCCTAGAAAGGAAATTCCATTTAGGAACAGGACTGCACCCGGAGCACACGTCTTCTTTTATTGAATTCCTTAAAATTAACGCCGATTGTTTTGCATGGTCGCACGAAGATATGACAGGCATCCCAACGGAGATAGCCGTACACAAGTTAAGCTTGGATCCCAACATACCTCCGGTAAGGCAAAAGAAATGTCGTATTGCTGAAGCAAGGAATAAATTCGCCAAAGAGGAGGTAACTCATTTACTTAAGAGAGGAGGTAACTCATTTACTTAAGAGAGGAGGTAACTCATTTACTTAAGATTGGTTTAATCCGAGAGGTAAGATATCCGGACTGGCTAGCCAATGTAGTAGTAGTAGTACCTAAGAAAAATAATTAATTTCGCATGTGCGTAGATTATAAGGATCTTAATAAGGCGTGCCCGAAAGACTCATTCCCATTGCCAAATATCAATCAGATGATTGATGCTGCGGCCGGGCATGAGTTAATGAATTTTCTCGATGCTTATTTTGGGTACAATCAAATCAAGATGAACCGAGAATATCAGGAAAAAACTTCGTTTATAATGAGTTTTGGTATATATTATTACAATGTGATGCCCTTCGGGCTAAAAAATGCCAAAACCACTTATCAACGGCTCGTGAATAAGATGTTTGAAAAATAAATAAGAAAGACTATGGAAGTATACATAGACGATATGCTCGTTATGTCTTTGAATGCATGTGACCACTTGAAGCATTTGTAAGAAGCATTCGACATCCTGAGGGAGCATAATAAGAAACTTAACCCCGAGAAGTGTGCATTCGGGGTCAGTTCGGGTAAGTTTCTAGGATTCCTAGTATCACAAAGGGAAATTGAGGTAAATCCCGACAAAATAAAGGCCATAGAGGACATCCCGTATCAATTATCTAACGTAAAAGAAGTCCAAAGGCTCACGGGGAGATTGACAGATTTGAGCAGGTTCATTTCCCGTTCATCGAAAAAATGTCATCGCTTCTTGGCACTACTCAAAAAGAAAAATAATTTCGAGTGGGCACCGGAGTGTCAGCAAGCCTTAAGGGAGTTGAAGAAATATTTGTCAAGCCCTCCGTTGCTCTCAAAACCAAAGGAAGGTGAAATGTTGCTACTCTACCTCACAATTTCAGAAGTTGTGGTGAGTGCAGTTTTAGTCCGAGAGGACGAAGGTACGCAATCTCCCATTTAGTATGTTAGCAAGATTATAACGGGAGCAGAAATTCGCTACCCACATCTGGAAAAGCTGGCCTTAGCTCTTGTAGTTGCCGCTCGAAAGTTGAGGCCCTACTTCCAATACCACTCGATAGCTGTGGTAACTACTTTCCCTTTGATAAATATCCTCCATAAACCCGAGATCTCGGGTTGATTGGCCAAATGGGCCGTCGAAATGAGCGAATTCGATATATAGTATAAACTGAGGACTGTAATTAAGTCGCAAGTCTTGGATGACTTCATGGCCAACTTCAGTCCGGGACTATTGCCTCTAGCAGCTAAGGAGGCAATAATGGTGTCAGAATCGACATCGGGAGTTTGGACCTTATATACATACAAAGCTTCAAACGTAAAAGGGTTCGAGCTCGGAGTTGTTTTAATCACGCCTTCGGGGGAAACCTTAAGGCAAGCCATCGGAATGATTCCTTTAACTAACAATGAAGCAGAGTACGAAGCTTTGATTGCAGGTCTCGAATTGTCCCGTGGACTTGACTCCGAAGTCATCAAAATCAAATGTGATTCGCACTTGGTGGTAAATCAGGTCTACGAAATTTTTGACACCAAAGAGGAATGCATGCAACAATAAGTGGTAAAGGTTCATGCTCTATTGGCATGATTTCGGGAGTGGTCAATAACTCATATCCCGAGGGAAGATAACACGGAGGCAGATGCATTGGCAAATTTGGGCTCATCAACAAAAATCCAAGGATTGAAATCAGGGACGGTAGTACAACTGATGAACTCAGTCTTAGACACAGATGGTTACTATGAGGTGAATTCGACTAGTTTGGTTTGGGACTGGAGAAACGAAATAATCAATTATCTCGAGCATAGAAAGTTGCCCGAAGACCCCAAAGTATCAATAGCGTTACGTGCCAAAGCTGCACGTTATAGCTTCAATAAAGGCCAATTGTACAAAAAATCCTTTCAAAGCCCGTTGGCCTCGTGCTTAGGAGCATCAGAAGCTAACTATGTCATGAGAGAAGTCCATGAAAGGATATGCGGTAATCACTCAGGTGCAGATTCTTTGGTGCTGAAATTAGTTCGGACAGGATATTACTGGCCTCGTATGGAACAAGATGCCAAAGACTTCGTACGAAAAATGTGATAAGTGTCAACACTACGCACCACTAGTACATCAACCGACAGAACCCCTACATTCGGTTCTGTCCTCGTGGCCATTCATGAAATGAGGGATGGACATCGTCGGACCGCTACCACCGGCTCCTGGAAAGGTAAGATTTCTTTTAATTTTAACTGACTATTTTTCTAAATGGGTGGAAGCAGGTCCTTATCAGAAGATCAGAGAACGCGAAGTGGTCGACTTCCTGTGGAAAAATATAATTTTCAGGTTTGGAATACCAAAAGAGATTGCATGCGACAATGGGGCGCAATTTATCGGTGCAAAAGTTACAAAGTTCCTTGAAGATTTGAAGATAAAGAGAATTACCTCTTTGCCTTATCATCCGAGCATAAATGGTCAAGCGGAGTCAATAAACAAAGTGATTATTCAAAACCTCAATAAAATGTAGGAAGCAGCAAAAGGCAACTGCCCCGAAGAATTACTTGGGGTTATATGGGCCTACCGAACAACGACCAAGTCAAGTACGGGAGAGACCCATTTTTCCCTTGTATACGGTGCAGAAGCTTTGATAGCGGTGAAAGTGGGGGAACCAACCTTAAGGTATTTCAAGGTGAACGAAGGATCAATCAACGAAGCAATGCTAATCAACTTGGAGCTGCTCGAGGAACGCAGGGACTTGGCGCATGTCAGAATGGCGGCTCAAAAGTAAAGAATGAAGCAATATTATAATCGAAGAGCCAAACTCCGATATTTCAAAGTAGGAGACTTGGTCTTGACGAAGGTAACACAAAACACCGGGGAACTCAACTCGGGCAAGTTAGGCTTAGCATGGGAAGGCCCTTACCGGGTTTTAACTATCTCTGGGAAAGGATCATACGAGTTGGAGAACCAAAACGGAGACAAGTTGCCCAGCAACTGGAAAGTATGTGTTGTACTTTTTTTCCCATCATTCAGTTTTTGTCCCAATTGGGTTTTTTTGGAAAGGTTTTTAATGAGGTAGCGACGTAAAGCATCCTGCGAAGACAACAATGATAAGACCTTTGATAACAAGGCAAACAAGCAAGTTTCCACTCGGGGACGATTAGATAATCTTTGCTTCGATAGCAAATTCCCACAGGGAAGTTAAGTTTGCTACCGAAAAGAGGTTACCCGATCATTCACGAGCATAAACCAGTAGAGGATTGTTAGGTATTCTTTCGCTGATAGCATGGGTTCCTAATGGGAAACAAGATATGTTTCCAAGTGAAGGATTACCTAGTAATTCATTGGTGGGATCTTCGAAGGTACAAGGCTTCCAGTATTCCAATTCGCATTCTTCGCATTCGAACACTGGGAGGGAATGATATGAGGTTACGGAAACACTGAATGCTAGGCAACACTAAATGCCACGTCAACCGGGGAACGAAAATGCAGAACAGAATACAACATCGGGATCGGGGACTGCGCTGCCAGCCCCATAGAAACAAGTTGTACAAGATAGCCACAAGTCATGGCAATTTCTTTATAGCCACAAGTCATGAAAATTTCTTTTCTGCATAGCAAAATGCTTATGTAATTTTGAAAATAGACAGAATTAAATGAAATGAAATCTTTTTATTTTTATCTTGTTTCTAGTCTGAACGATGATTAATTTTACCATTTGAAAGTTAAATGAGTAATTCAAATGTTTATGTCGTAATGAACAGGAGACTTCCTCTTCAAGAGCACCGTAAACATAAGAGGGACCTCTCTTATAAAAATCCTCATGTTAAAGGGTTGATTTCGGAAGAATCAATACCCGAAATCCATAATGACATAGGGGAAAAATAAACCCGAAGCTGCATACGAAAAAGACGCAAAAAGAAAACTTGCACAAATACTTATTGAAACACTCATGTAAAAGGGATAATTTTCGGAACCAAAATGCTTCGAAGAAAAAACATCCGAGATTACACATAATAAAGCGCAAACAGAACAACATGCGCAGAATACTTGAGCAAGTACGAAAGTTAAAGACTTGCATGAAAATCCAAACAAAAGTAAGACTCAAACGATACTTGAGAAAAAAATATATTTTTATTTACAAAGACACAACAAAGTGTTAAAGGTACAAAATAGAAAAAGAAGGAAAAATCTAAATTGCAGCATCTTCGGAATCAGGAGGCAGAGAAGTATCTGCATCCCCGGGAGTAGTAGATGGTTCCACCGATGGCTCAACATGTTCCCCAGCTTGGTCATCGACATCATCGATTTTTGATCCTTCTTCAATTTTCGAAAACTCAAAACCGGAATCAGAAGAACCTGGAGCGTCACACTACGCCGAGAGTCTATTTAATGCAGCCAACTCAAGCTCTTGGGCCTTAGCAATTTTGGTATCAATGTCAATGATACTAGTCTTGGACTCTTCCAAGGTGTTTTCTCCTCATACTATACATCGAATAAGTTTTTTCAACAATGAGGGAAGCCGCTCGGTGCCGGACGGACCTAGCAGACTTGAGACTGACGTCGAGCTGAGCCTATTATGCTTGATAGTTTTATGTACTTCTCTTCTAGTTGGGCATGTTTCGCCACCACAACATCAAGCTCTTCACTTTTGGAGTATATGGCTGCTTCTAAATTAATCACTTTTTCAGCGGAGGCAGCCTCGCGCTCGGTTGCAACAAGAATGGCATCCTGGACTTCAGCCCATTTATCCTTGGCTTCATCAAATCTAACCCTCAGCAGGCCAACTTCTTGGCAAAGGGTTATCACTTCTTGCTCGCTTTGCTGTAAACGATTTTCCAAAATATCGGCCTTGGTGGCTCTGGTTTCCAGTTCCGAGAGGCGAAGAACTGTCTGGTCCCGTTCCACCAAAAGCTGATCCCGTTCAGAAGTAAGTCCTTCCTTCTCAATAATCAGCCTTTGGAGGCCTTCAGAAGCAAAAATATTGGCCTGCAAAACAAGAAGAGGTAAAACTCAAAATACATTCATTCAAAAATAAGGGAAATAACAGAGGAAGAAAGACACGTTCAACTGTGGTGTTATGCATAGCATTGTTCAACAAACACTCCCCCAAGAGTGTCTGAATATTCTCTAGTATTTTTCTAAAGCCAAAGGCTTCAGATAGTTGGCTAACTCTACCGGCCTCGAAAGCAAGTTGCACCCGGTGGAGATCGAAAGGGTAACACTCCTCCTCCTTTTTGGATCTTCAAAAGGAGCAGCATAATTTTTGCACTAAATTCCCATGAACAGGGAACTGTGGAGGAGGGATACCTTATTCATGGTCAGGTGCGACCGATGAAGATGATGTAGCAACCGCCGTTTGAAGAGTGGACGAAGATGGAAATGATGTAGCAGTTGCTGGTGATGGTGAAGGTGGATATGAAGCTGATGGAGTTGAAGTGTGTGAAGCAACTACATCAAATGAAGTGCTAGTTGTTTGATGCTCGCCAACCAAAGATGGCATGGACCCGGTACTCTGCCTTGCAGTACCAAGCACAACAATTGGGGCCCGAGAACAGGAGTTGGCATTATCTACCAAATCAAATACTCCCCAAAGTGCCGAGACATCATCCTCGGTTGGTATGACTGTCTCAACATGTTGAGCATCCTGTTGAGATGATGAGGATTGTCGCTTTCTATGTAAAGAAGCTCCCTTATCACTAGTTTCTTCATCATCGTCGATCATCACAGTGTCTATTACCAGCCCGAAGAAGGACCAATCACCATCACCACCGGAGATGACTCAGGAGCATCAAACTTTGCCCCCTTATTCTTTTCCCCGACCACAGAGGAACGACTTCTTTTTGGTTGCTTGTTCTCTGGCAGGGGACTCCGTGAAGAAATGTTTGCGCCCGGAGCAGGCTCGGAGACGCCTGCTCGAGTAAGTGCTCCTGAAGCAGCCTCGCCGCATCAGCAGGGTCAGCCAAAAGTCCTCCTCGGGGACATCAACTGAGCCTGTAGGTAGACTTAATTTTGTGAACAAGTCAGAAGGGTACAATCAAGTTCTTGATATACAAAAAGTGGATACAAGGTAAACTAAAGTTACCATGATTTTTGGCCTTCCACCGGTATTTAATGGACAGCTCTTTCCACAAATGGGTTTCGGGCATTGTAATGTCCAAGATCTTCTGAACCCACCGGTCCAAGCCCTCTACCACCGGTGGGATCCATCGAGTCGCTGAAACAAATGAATATTGAAGGATCAATACAAGCATTAAAGAGTATTTGGTAAAAAAAAAAGGTGTATTAAAGAGAACTTACGAGAGCGGTTCCAAGCAATCGGAAAGGATGAAGTCGTTGTTGGAGTAATGTCTCTGGTGGAAACTGCAACGAACCATTTCATTCACCCACGGTCGTTGTCGTCGTCCATAGTAGACATCAAAGCATGATGTCCATACTTGCAAAGGTTTATAATTCCCACGCGAAAGATTTTGAGGGAATAAAGATTCATCATATGAGCTAGGTTAGCTCCTCTCCAGTTTCTAGGCACAAACGCCGAAGGCAGACGACCGTCCTCCATACTGAAGGACTAACCTATGCCAAATACACCTGGTAGCAAAGACAAAACTCCGCAATCACGGAATCAAGGTCTTCGCTCAAAGAAAATGCACCCAAAGTAAAGGAATACGTGAAAAAATATGTAAACCCTTCCCTGAGAAGGGTCACTCGCTCTGATAGGTCAGGAGCAATGATGTCCAACTCATAGAAGCGGCAGTCCTCCTTCACAATAGGAATACTAGAAGGGCGAATAGAAGAAGGGTACCTACTAACAGCCCATGTGCGAGGGTTAGCAGTAGGAAGTTTCTCTTCAAAATATTTCGAAGTACTAAGCCTTCTTGGGATGATGGAACCCACCGTTAGAGGAGTAGAATCCTCGATTTTGTTCTTTCCCTTTGAAGAACTAGCATGTTTTAAAGAGGAAGCCACTGGAATAGAGGGAAGGAAAATATTTGGTTCGAAGAAGTTTCTGGTTCGAAGAAGATCATAGGAAAGTTGGGAAATAAAGATGTCAATTAAAAGTTTGAGAGATTATGAAGTACATAAGAGAGAGATGATGCGTATAACTAAAGTTTTGGCGACTAAATTCATGTCCATGATTACCTCAATAATCGGCAAAAGGCGTGCTAAATCATGGGAAGACACGTGTTCGGGGCATTAAATGCGGAGAGACATGCGTCTAATCAACTGTCAGTGGCCTTCAAAAAGAATTATAGTAATTTCCGCCAAAAGAGTGTTTCTACCAACTTTCCGGTAACATAAAGTTATGTAACCGGAAAGCAGGGGGACTGACTGTATAGAAAAAATATGACATGACATGTGGCCGCTTAAAGGAAGGACACGTGGAACACAAGATGGATATGGCCACCGAACATAGCTATTCTACTTGTCACCGTAAGGAATAACAATCATAAAAGGAGTATTAAATGTTTGGCGCCTGGTAACATTTAATACGGAATATTTTGCAGCATTAAGGATGATCGCCCGTTACAAGGAATTTGTCATTTATGTCTAACGTTATATCTTCATTAATGGCCCTCATAATTGACGTAAAAGAAGGGCATGATCCTAAGACTTCCTTCCCCCTAGGCATAACTATAAATAGAGAGCTCAGTTATCATTGTAACTATACGAATTTTCTGGCTAACTCACACTACATTCTATACAGCCTTTTAATACAATTTTATTCTCTCGCTTTTGATCTTATAATTGTTGTGCCCGGAAACCCTGTTCTCAGACTCATCAGCTCTGTCGTTCTATATACATTCTGAGGCTAAGTATTTTATATTTCATCAGTTATTTTATTACTTTTTGGATCAAATTAATTCACTTGTCTAGAAACCACGAACAAATTCAACTGTACCATTTTTCGGGTAAACAGTTGCGTCAATGAGAGAACCAGTAGAGGTGTGAAGATCATGCTTCTGGGAGAGAGGAGTTTGTATGGCGCAAGCACATATCATATTGGTGCGTTGGAGAACTTCTAATGCATACTTTCCTCGACTGAGAAATAGTCCATCCTTGTAACATGTCACCTCAATTCTTGGGAAATAGTATAGGTCACCCAAGTCCTTCATTGCAAACCTAGACCGGAGCTTACAAATGATATCAGTGATGATAGATAAATTGATGCCAGTTATAATAATGTCATCCACGTATAAGAGAAGCAAGATGGTGTCGAGGGAAGAATGAAACACAAAGAGTGAGGAGTCGACTTTGCTGCTCAAGAAGCCGATATGCAAGAGGTAAGAACCAAAATTGTGAAACCAAGCCTTAGGAGCTTGTTTAAGCCCATAAAGAGCTTTCTTGAGTAAACAAACATGATGAGGAAATATAAGATCTTTGAAGCTTGGTGGTTGTTCCATGAGCACTGTTTCCTTGAGATCACCATGTAAGAAAGCATTTTTAACATCAAGTTGTTTGATCTCCCATTTTAGAGTAGTTGCAATGGATAAAACTATACAAACTGTTGCAGCCTTCACGACTGGACTAAATGTGTCTTCAAAGTCGACTCCTTCAATTTGGTTATAGCCTTTAGCTACTAACCTCGCCTTGAAGTGTTCCACTTGACTATCTGCTTTCAGTTTCATCTTGAAATTATATTTAGATCCAACAACATTCATATGTGGTTGGCGAGGAACCAATTGCCAAGTATGATTTATTCTTAAAGCTTGCATCTCATCAGCCATTTCAACCTTCCAGTGAGATTTGAGCAACACATCCTTGATGTTCTTAGGTTTTTTGAGGTCATGTTGGAGAGATGCCATGAAGGATTGGGAGAAAGAATTATTCTGGGAGTGTGTTGGTGCGGGTGAGCATTGGATGGGTATTATCTAGGTTGGGTAATCGAGCAAATGTGTGATATTGGCGAGAATATGGGTTCTGGGCTATGTGAGTAGAGACAGGTTATATGGAATTTTCATCTAGTAAAGTTGGTGTGCATGGCGATGATTGTAAAGTATCAATAATATCAATGTCTTGGGAATTAGGTAGGTCAATAGGCAGTGGGGAATCAATTGACTTAATATTGGAGTGTGAGGCAGTGGAGTTATGTGTTTGTTATGGATTTGGGCTTACATCATTGGTCAAGGATGGTTGTTGGGAATCTGATGGTTGAACATCATTTTGTTGAGAACTAATCTCAAGATGCACATCTAATGTCTGCATGGGAGGCTCATCAGATAGTACCTCAAGATTTTTGCTACTGTTTTGTTGCTCCAAATATTCCTTGAAAGTACTGAAGTGAGCATTTTGTGATTCTGCAGGCAAATCAATACTAAGAGAGACATATGGTAAGTGCAATTCATCAAAAATAACATGTCTTGATATAAAATCCCTTTTAGATTGAGGATGATAGAATCTATAGCCCTTATGAAGTAGACTATAACCAATAAACACACATAGAAATATTTTTGGTTGAAATTTATCTTTATTTTGCCCTTTGAGATAAGAAAATCATTTTCAACCAAACACTTTCAGAGTGTTATAGTCAGGCTCTTCTCCATATAGCTTAGAAAAGGGAGATTGTATACTTAAAGAAGAGGTAGGCATTCTATTGATTAGAAAAACTGCAGTCATAAAGGCTTCAACCCAAAGAAACATTGATAATTTTGCGGTGAAAATCAATGTGAGACCAGTTTCAACAATATGCCTATGCTTTCTTTCTTCTATCTCATTTTGCTCAGGTGTATAAGAACAAGAGATTTGTCTTCTAATACCATTTTGAGCCAAATAACTTATGAACTCCAGGCTATTAAATTCTCCACCTCCATCACATTGAAACACTTTGATTTTCTTTAAAAACTGATTTTTTACTAATTTTTGAAATGTCATAAAATTAGAAAGAAAATTAGATTTCTTCTTTAAGGGATAAATCCAAGTGAATGTTGTATAATCGTCAACAAAAATAACATATAACTTTATTTTTTGAGATGAAGCGATGGGAGCAGGACCCCATAAATCACTATGTATTTTTGATAATGGCTCAACTTCTCTTTTATTTGACTCATGAAAAGGTAACTTACAACTTTTTCCATTTGACAACTAGTACAAACTGAGACACTTTTATTCCAACTACTAACATCAATCAACTTATCACTATGCAAATAACTTAGAGTTCTTGAGTGCGGATATCCTAATCTTTGATACCAAATTCTGTCTGAGTTGTTGTCTGCTTTTATAACCATCAATGCCTCATGCAAGTCATCTTACAAAGTCTATAAATCATGCCTCTTATTTCCCATTTCTAGAATTGTCATGTTCTCTTGTCCTTAACAAAAACGCCATCGTCAGTAAATTCGAGAGAGCACAAATTATCCTTAACAAATTTATAGACAGAAATGAGATTCTTCTTGAGTTTAGGCACAACAAAGAGATCTTTTAAATGTAGTTTCCTCCCAATAATCTTATCTCCTATATGTGTAATCGGCATTTTATCACCATTACCTACCATAACAAGATCAATTCCCTTAAATGGAGATGAATTCACAAGAGTACCTGAAGATTGCACCAAGTGATTAGTAGCACCTGAGTCCATGTAGAGATATCATGTTGATCAGTAAGAGACATAGTTGCTAGAGCCTGTGGTGCTTCTTGTTGTGCCTTATATGAATAATACCATCTATAGAAACAAGAGAGCATTGTATGGTTGTTTCTATCACAAATCGGACATGGATTATTTTTTGGGTTCTCATTTGACTGATTTGTTCCAGTTGATTGTGTTTAAAATTATCTTTGGTTAAATCCTCCTCTATTTCCTCTTCCTCTTTGATTTCCCCTTCCTCTAAAAGAATTAGCACAACTTCTTTCTTGAGTTTTCTATGCCATAAAGGCTACAACTGAATCAAAATTTTCTTGTGTCACATGTTCCTCTCCATCTTCCCTCATTCCAAACCCTCTAAGGGCAGTCACAAACTGATTAAAAGTAGGGCATGGTGCTTTACCCAACATCACAATATGAAAGGTCTTGTATTTGCTTCCAAGACCTCTAGCAAAATTAATTACTTTGCTATCTTCGTCTAGTAGTTTTTGGATAGCCATCAGGCTATCACATATTCCTTTAAACTCCTATATATACTCATCAATGGATTTGGAACCTAGTTTTACAGTTTGAAGTTGTTGCTTCAACTGAAACTCCTTATCTTTGCTTGATTGTAGGTAGTTATCCTCAAGACAAGCCCACATCTGTTTTGCAGATGAACATCCTATGATGAGAAACATTGACTCTTCAGTCATTGTTCTAGAAAACCAACTCCTAACAAGAACGTCACGTTATTCCCATTCAGTGAACTTTGGGTTTGGATTAGTTTCTCCTTTCTCATCTTCTATACTCTCTGCTGGAGGTTCTTCTTTGATGACCTTGTCAACTTTCAATGTTTGCATAAGTTGAAGGATTTGTGTCCTCCAAATAAGGTAATTTTATGATTTTAGCTTAATGGGAAAAATTGCAATGAGGATGCTGCCATAGTTGTTTTAAGAGAAAAGAAGGAACCTTCAGGTTGTTTAGTTTTCAATGAAGCCTAAGCTCTTGATACCATGAAGAAATTTAGAATAAGGATGATTTAGAAGTTCAAATACTTCTGCTTGACTTCATACGTAGAGTTACATGATGTATATATACATCTTGTCAAGAGTTCCCTCTAGCTAATATTTAGCTATTATATCTCTATCTACCAGTGATTATATTAATCACAACTATATGTATATGCCATCTTATATCTCCTAGAAGTTATCCTTCCACAATATAAGGCTAGTAGGGTAGTTATATACAAATACTACTGTATAGGCCAAAATATGCCCTAAGGATATTTAGCATAATATGGCATTAAGGAAAGAGTTGATCGAGGTGGACCGGGAAGCAGCAAAGTCATTGGCCAAGGTGTCATCCATGAGTTGTATTCGAGATATCGACGAGAGCTGACAAGAGCCGTAATCGAGATGTCAACAAGGGCCGAAGTCGAGGCTGAATATTGATGACAGGAGCTGTAACGGCTAGTTTGTCAGGGTAGGATATTAAAAGGAAATATTCTAGTGGATATTTTCTGCACTTGTACTACTAGGGTTTCTTAGGAAAATGTCCCCTTTATATAGAGAAAAGAGACAATGATAGGGGCATGTAATATTCATTTGATAAGAATACTTTTCAGTAGAAGATTCTCTCCCACTTATAAAAATATAAAGATTGTCTTTTGATAAATATTCTTGCTCATATTATTTCACATCTTTCCACCAGATCCGAGGATTGTTCAAACAAATCTTAGATCTTTCTGTCACTCATCATTTTCACGAGAAATATTCGTCCAATCTATCCATTATTGGGTGAATTATTCTTCTTATTTACTTAAATACCATTTATTGTCAGTTATATCTCCATTATTGCTCATACTTTAAGAATATTTTGCACTTATTTTCATCAATCATTTACGGGATCTGTCCCCACCTTCCGAACGTTTTTAAGATTTGCATCTAGAGTTATAATCCTTAACTAGATTTAACCCATCATTATATAAATTTAATAGTTTAACCGAAAGTTATACTTTTTGGTCAAACAATTTGGCACCGTCTGTGGGGATCTTCTAGCTAAGTCTTTTAGTTTTTTCTAGATCTACAATCGACACTGGTTACTAACGTAATAAAACAAAAACAAAACAAAAGACTTTTTTTTCTCTGCATGCATGGCTCTAATATGGCAGGTAACAGAGAATAAATAACGAGAATAATAAGTGACCTCCCAACCAACCTCATGAACATTGTCGCGCCCTGTTTTCTCGTGAAAGCGGGTATCGATGTCGTGACAACTCTTTTTGGATGGGAGATAGAGTATTAAAGAAGAGAAGAGTCGCCACCTAATAATTTTTAAGGTACGTTAGGGCACCTATCATGCAGATAACTATGTTTGACTAGTCTACGCCACCAAAGATCAGGTAAGGGCTCAAATTATCCGAAAGAGAAGGTGTTAGGCACTCTTCGAGATCCACAACTGTGGGTCCCGGCCGAACTTAAGGCTATGAGAATTATAATTAGGCAAGATAAACAAATAGAGTACGGGTCAAATAAATTTATTAACACAGTGAGAAGTAAGGATTACAAGGATATAACTATTAAACCTATGTCAGATGTTAAACAAATAAAGAAGAGAAGGAGGGTCCTAAGCTTTTTAGCCTAAATGATCACCCCGTGCAACATAAATAATACTTCGCAACTCCCTTGAGGTAGGGAGTTACTCATATTATTCAGCGGGAACAGACTATCATCTTCTGCTACCCGATTACTATGTTAAAGTTGTTTACCTAAGCGCTCTAATTCAATTCTAAGTAGTGCCCACTACCCGTCCCATACCTATGGTTCAGGAGGCATTGGACCTCTATTTAGGGTGGTTCTAGATTTAACTTAGGCTGCTCAAAATGATAAAACTAGGAGACATACAAAACAAATTGGACTTCAAATGAGAGCAGTTAAAGGCTCAAGTTATCCTCCACACTTAGACAACAAATGCACGTAAAATAGGTTCTCATATTGAGCATTGGACAATTTCAGAACTGAAGCCAATTAGAAATCATTAAGCCCTATAGACATGGTTTCTATGTGACCTTGGATTCAAACGCGCATATATGACATTACTGCTTCTAGTGGCTTAGGCGAGAAAGCAGTAAACCATTTGTTGTTAACGCTGGTTTTAAATACCAGCTTTAGAAAGGTAACATTGTCCTACAGACATGATATCTAATAGTGGCATAGTTAAGCAAATGAAAATAGTTCTGGGAACCCAGCCTTGACAAGGGGATAAACAATATTAAGCGAATGACAGTATCCTATAGGCAATATCTCTAACAATTGACAATCGAACCTTGATTTTATAACACTTTACCTCTATGAGCAGGTTATCTAGGTGGAGCAATAATAATAACAATAGCTAATTGATTAGTCAAAGTCCTATAGGTATGATTTCTAGGTGAAAATAGAACATAAGCCGGAGATATCCTATAGGCAGGGTATCTAATAAATATGCTATAATCATATAAATCGAAAGAAAGTTCATTGGCATTTATTTCTTGTATACTGTCTAGTAGCACATAACAGTAGAATAAATAGAGGGTTTACACCCGTGCTTTGATGGTAGATAAATTATGTGAGTGTGTGACTTTCCTAAAGGCATGATTTCTACCAGTGGAAGTTAAATGGCATATACAGCAAGTCGTATAATAAGTAAATCACATGAATCCTATGGGCATGTTTTCTACCCTTGCATGCAAATATCAGAGTATACCCGTTCCCCAAATTCACTATCACCCCAATTGTTCATTACAGAGTTATTACAGACCCAATGATAAAAGCAATTTCAAAATATTATACAAGCTATGACAGTAGGCCATAACGGGCCCAAAAGGAAATACCCAGCATTGCTTGGGCCTTCAACAACTCTCACATAGCATACCCAAATTCCCAATAGGGAACTATATTTATCAACACAACCTAGAAGCCATAGGAGAACTCATGCCAAACCAAACAGCCATAGATTGACTAATATTACCCAGACATTGAATCACTTAAACCAACTAGTTTACATATTCAGTAGATAGTAGGAAGAGAGAGCTGAGTGTCAGATATAGATCAGGTGTCAGTAGTAAAGAGAGTGTCTAAAAGACCCCAAATCCTAGTGTGTTAGAGTTCACAAAGGTCTCAAATGTACCCCGAGCAGTGCTCACATTAGGGAGGTCAGTAGTAAGAGTCTTGGTGGCCTTGGCTTTCAGCCGACCAAGAATGATAGGTTCAGAATAGCACATGTAACAAATGAGAGGGAGTGGACAGTGGTGAAGGGACAGAAGTTGAGGAAATACAGTTATAGTTTAGAAAGCAGACATAGCAAAGTTGAGAAAACAAAACAGTTAATCAAAAAGGTCAAAAAGATTTAGAAGCAGGTGCAACACTTAGCAAAAATAACATATTGGCAGAAAACACATTGGGAGTTGGAGGAGAATCAAGTTCCCTGAGATTACAAGATCAACTAGATTATCATACTAAGGTGCATATTATCAAACAAGTCTAAGTGGGGCACTAACTTAAAAGGTTTAAAGTTTAAAGGTCCAAATTATGCTAAGGATTCATTACAATATCATAAGACAGCTATGTTAACTTATATTATGAAGTAGAAAAGTATCAAACATGGTATGTAAACACAAACTAAGATAACCATTCTAAAGGTTTTAAACAGTTACTAAGGATATAGGATTAAGCAAAACAGAGACATGATGTGAGACACATCAACAGGGGAGCAAATCATAGTTGATAGAAAAGGTCTTAAGATAGATTAGAACACATTACATATGCAAGTCTGTCATTACAGAGATTCAGAACAGAGTGGGAAAGCAAGCTCATGTCAAATAGCAAATGTAGGCATTCAGTTATTGACATAGTAGACTAATGCACTTAAGAGGGTTCAGATTATTCAAATTAGGCATAAACATGTCTCAGAACTGGCAGCATTAGGTAAAATTAAATACTAAAGAGGTTCAAAACAAATGCAAAACTAATCAAAGTTGCACACAAAAGTAGCCCAAAAAACACATTAAGCTATGAATTTTAGAGGTAAGAATGTGCGAGTCATAAACACATAAGAACGAAATTGCAAAGCCAAGTGACTTACCAGTTAAACAGACAATAAGAAAGAACAAATTCCATAATGTTTCTGAGTATCAAAAAAGAATAAGAAACCAGAATATCAATGCGTCAAAGTTCCCAAGGGCTTCAAAGGAACCCCGGGCAGTGCTCACACCAAGAAAAGGTTGAAAAGTCAAATGTCGGTGGCCTTGGCTTTCAGCCGACCAAGAATCAAGGTATAGAACAAGAGAACGAGAGAACAATAAAGTGATAGCTCCAATTTTTAGTGAAAATCTAGCGATTAAGGTCCCTCGTAAAGGGGAATGAGGAGGAATTTATATAGTTGTAGAAATCCGGCAAACAAACAAGGCAATGCTATAAAATTAACATAAATAAGGAAATAATATCAAGCAGAATCAATTAAAGTCAGATTAGGGAAAAATTAGATAAACCCTAATTGACAAAAATCGGAGATTGGCTGGAGATCTTGGGTAATCGAACCCGTATAGCCTCACCATGATGTATATGGACGAGATATCGTCCAAATTTTGAAGGGTGAAGCTAATCTTCCTTGATTCAGAGGTTTACACTTGACAAAATAGAGCAAGTACTTATGTAACACCATGGAGAAACACCCAGTAACGAAGGAACACTGATATGATAAATAAATAATGGGGGAATCCCATTATCAGTGGGATTAGGAAAGGGAATTAAGGGGAGGTAGCTAGGGTTCTTCAGAAGAGTGAAGGGGAGATTAAGAATTTAGGGGTAGCGGGTTGGTAGAAATGGGCTAGGGTTTTGGGTAAGGGATAATATAAAGGAACGGATAGGTTAATTATGGGTCTTTGATCATTTAAGATCAACGGCCAAGATCAAACGGGGAAGCAGGGCGGGTTATTAAGCGGGTCACAACCGGGTTGGGTACAAGGGTCGCTTGGTTTGGGCTTGCGGTTTATTGGGCTAAAGTGCTGGGCCATTTTGGTCCAAAACATTGGCTTAAATCTGGGCTACTATTTAAATATGCAAACTTTATTTTTAAAAAAATACTATTTATGCACTAAAATGATTAGAAATAATAATTTAGCTTTATAAAAATATACAAATGCTATTTTCACACAAATAACATAAATAAAAGCAATTATGGATGAGTATAGGCTATTACTGTAAAATTATGCAAATAGCTTAAAAATGCTAACGTAATTATATATAATGAAGTAAAAATATTTGAAACATGTATTATAGGTGAAAAATAATAATTTTAGGTAACTAGGTCATCACAAAATAATTTGGAGTAATTAATAATTATTCAAGTAATTTAAATACAGGAAAATCAATTTAAAAGCTCTAAAAATTATGGAATATTATAGAAAATGCTCGTATAGATTTGTAAGGTAAATAATGATGCAAAAAATGATATTTTAAAAGTATATATATTATTTGAGAAAATATGAGGACAAAATTGGGTATCAACAGCTGCCGCTCTTTACCGAAAATGATGAAAGAGTTGTCGGGTAAATAAAATGATGACCAATTTTGGCCGAATTGAGTAAGGAATGATATGATTTAAAAATTTGGGGCCGAACCCTGGTTCCTGAGTTGGCTACATATTCCTGGTGTTACGGAAATCAGGTTGTGTGTAGTTCTGGATCAAACGATGAGCGAAACCGATGGAGTTACTATATGAATGGTCGTATGTTTCGGAAAGGGTTCTTTTGGGTAGGATAGTATCGGATGAATTTATGCGGAGTCATGAATGTGAATTTGAAACGTTACGGATGTATCACTGAGAAAATATCTGAACGTTCATAGAGTAAAAGGCGGGCAATTGATGATGGTTGGTTATGTTTGAAACAATTGCTGGATGTGAACATTGTGAACAGAAACCGGAGCGAAGATTGCTCCTATTTGAAGAACGGTTACTTCTTGGGTTACCTGCAAAACTTAAAACACGGCGTATGCGAATATATATGGGTTATTGCGACAATTTAAACGTGATGCAAATTCCCTTTGGACCATGAAGGTTGTCTTTGGACGGTGAGTATGACGTCCTCAGACCAAGATGTCCTAGGCCATGAAGTGTATGACAAGGGATTTGCAGGCCATGAAATGATGTCCTCGGGCAGGATGGTGCCTCTGGACTATGACACCTTTGAATAATGGTGTATAATTTTGAGAGATCCTCAGGCCATGGAATGGTGTCTCCCCGCTATGAGAATGATGCCTTCGGACTATGACGCCTTTAGACAAAATGGCGATGTTTCAGCCCATGAAATGCAAAGATATGATGCTTGGTCATATGCGAGGTCGAGACAAGATAAGGATTAGTCTTGTATGAGATGAGGGAAGCGCTTAGCTCTAGGTGAACAAAGAGATAGCGTAGTGGAGATAGTATTTAATCTTATGCAAGGAAAAGGCGATGCTTAGCCTTATGCGAAAAGGGGGGAATAATGCTTAGTCTTGTGCAGGGAAAGGCAATACTTGGCCTTATGTAATTAGGGAGGCAATTTTTAGCCTCATGCAAGAAGAGGAGACAATGCTTAGTCTCATGCAGGGAAAGGCAGTACTTAGCTTTATGCAATTAGGGAGGCAATGCTTAGCATCATTCAAGAAGAGGAGACAATGCTTAGTCTCATGCAGGGAAATGCAGTGCTTAGCCTTATGCAATTAGGGAGGCAATGCTTAGCCTCATGCAAGAAGAGGAGTCAGCGCTTAGTCTCATGCAAGAAAGGCAGTGCTTAGCCTTATGCAAGAATAGGAGAAAATGCTTAGTCTCATGCAAGAAGAGAAGACAATGCTTAGTCTCATGCAGGAAAGGCATTGCTTAGCCTTATACAATTAGGGAGGAAATGCTTAGCCTCGTACAAGAAGAGGAGACAATGCTTAGTCTTATGCAGGAAAGGCAGTGCTTAGCCTTATGCAATTAGGGAGGCAATGCTTAGCCTCATGCAAGAAGAAGAGAGAATGCTTAGTCTCATGCAGGAAAGGTAGTGCTAAGCCTTATGCAAGAAGAGGAGACAATGCTTAGTCTCATGCAGGAAAGGCAGTGCTTAGCCTTATGCAAGAAGAGGAGACAATGCTTAGTCTCATGGAGACAGTTCTTAGTCTCATGCAATTAGGGAAGACAATGCTTAGTCTCATGGAATTAGGGAGGCAATGCTTATCCCCATGCAAGAAGAGGAGACAATGCTTAGTCTCATGCAAAGAAGGGGGACAATTCTTAGTCTCATGCAAAGAAAGACAGTTCTTAGCCTTATGCAATTAGGGAGGTAATGCTTAGCCTCATGCATGAAGAAAATACAATGCCTAGTCTCATACAGGGAAAGGCAATGCTTAGCCTTATGCAATTAGGGAGTCAATGCTTAGCCTCATGCAAGAAGAAGAGACAATGCTTAGTCTCATGCAGGGAAAGACAGTGCTTTGCCTTATGCAATTGGGGAGGCAATACTTAGCCTCATGCAAGAAGAAGAGACAATGCTTAGTCTCATGTGAAGAAAGGCAGCGCTTAGCCTTATGCAAGAGAACGATGAGTGACGGTGATAAAGTAAAGTATTTCTTAGCTGGAGGTGTTTGCGCTAGGTAATTTGTCGTCATGAAGGTAGTGACTTGATGTATCTGCAGATAATGTTATTTTATTGTACCTGCATCCAAAGAAAAATCATGAGTTTTGTGGGGGGGAAGGTCGGTTCGTGCTTTTATCTTCTTGCTCGGCCTCTTCTCCTGTTTTGGGATCCTGTTTGAGTTACCCTGGGCAAGATCTGGCTGTCATAGAAACAAAATTTTCAAAAAATATGCAATGCATTTGATAAATATAGTTATTTGAAATGTAGTAGTATGCGACATCAAATAATTTAGATGAACCGGTGATTGTAACACATTTTAGAGACATTGCAACCTCATTGCCTTAGAATTTTGAGGGTCCCCCTCCAAATTCTGCCCCATTTTAAATGCATACTTTTGACAATACTTTTCGTTGTTCCGCATATGACGAAGTTGGCTGAACTTGCGATTTTGCCCCAGTTTCTGATCGTGGGGGAAAATGAAGATTTTATTATGATGTGACCAAACCCACAAGTCTGCCTACGTATCCCCTCTTAAATGGGAATCAGGTCAAGCGTAGTTCAGTTACATCAAGTGAAGAAATGTAAACAATCCTAACATAGTATCTCTTGACTGCGTCTGAGTTGATAGGTTTTGGCCAAATATCTCCGTCTATTTTTGCAAGTATGAGTGCTCCTCCTGTTAGTACTCAATGAACCATGTAGGGACCTTGCCAGTTGGGTGAGAACTTCTCCTTGGCTTCGTCCTGATGTAGGAAGATCCATTTTAGCACTAACTGCCCCGGTGTGTGAATTGTCTTGGTCTGACCTTTTTGTTGAAAGCTCTTGCCATTCTATTCTGGTAGAGTTGACCATGACATACCGTATTCATTCTTTTCCCATCGATGAGAGCCAGTTGTTCATATCAGCTATGTACCCATTCTGCGTCGTTGAGCTTAGATTCTTGTATGATTCTTAGAGAAGGGATTTCTATTTTGGCAGGGATAACCGCTTCCGTACCGTAGACCAGCAGGTAAGGAGTTGCCCCAGTTGATGTGCGAGCCGTGGTACGATAGTCGAGCAGAGCAAATGGCAGCTTCTCGTGCCATTGTTTGTAATTGTATACCATTTTCCTTAGTATCTTCTTGATGTTTTTGTTGGCGGCTTCTACATCTCCATTCATTTGCGGTATGTATGTTGTGGAATTCTTATGCCTGATCTTGAATGTTTCACACATGGCTTTCATTAAATCGTTGTTTAAATTGGCAGCGTTGTCAGTAATGATTGACTGAATCACTATCCTCATATTGCGTTATCTCATTACATGTCATAGTCGTAGGTTCATTGGGATAGGTAATAATAATGCTTAAAAGAAAAATGTAAAAATAATAATAAATACGAAAAGCAGTAATGCAAAAGAAAATCTTAAAAATGTCAACAAGTGCGGCTCGATGGCTTGAGCAATTATTTCAAAATAGAATACTGAAAAATGTCTCAAATGCTCAAAACTATTTTTTAAAGTAATTCATGCTAATTTGCCAGGCTCCCCAGGAACTCGACGGGCCCAGGATGGTGCATCGATCCAATTCTTGAGAGCAACTCCTTTTTCAACGGTCTGAATGGTAAGGTCTTCCTCCTCCTCCTCCTCCTCAATTATCGCACTGTAATCCATGTCTTCATCAACTAGAAACAGCTTCCTTATGCCAGCTAAGGCTTCATCTTCCTCAGACTCCCATATCATGTCAGCTTGATGAAATGTCTAGTGTAAATATGGTACCGGTTCTTCTAGCAGATAATAAGGACCGCGCCATGGTGGCAACCAATCCTGGCACTCTTGCCAAGTATATTCGTACCCAAGTCCGAAAGTTGTATCATGATGCTTCGGCTATATCGATTTGGTGATCCCTTGGAGGTTCTTGCCGAGACCCTTGCCAGGTTCATACCTTGTCCATAACAGTATGATTTCTATCTTGTTGCTCCACCATTTGTCCTTTTCAATTGTGTTGACGCGCTCAATGCGATGGTATATTTCTCCACCTAACTTCTCCATATTCTCGATGGTCGGAATAGTCTGATTGGTATAAATCAGATTACTTCTGTCTCCGTGGATGATCACCTCCTGGTGGTTCCATTCAAACTTCACGGCCTGATGTAGAGTAGAGGCCACTGCCCCAGCGGCATGTATCAAGGGTCGTCCCAACAATAGATTGTATGTAGCAGAAATATCCAGCACTTGAAACTCAACATCAAACCAGGTTGGGCCCATCATTGGACATATATTGAGACTCGAACCCCCATCTATCAGGACCAGGGCGATGAATTTATCTTCAAATTGCACTGTGATATGTAGTGCCCTGTTGTGACTTAGTCCTTCTGGTGGCAGCTCGTCTTCATGAAAAGTGATTTTGTGGCTTTCCAGGATCTGCCCGACCATGTTGGCCATTTCCCCACTAGTGATGTTGGTGGGTGCATAGGCTTCACTCAACACCTTCATCAGGGCATTCTTGTGTGTCTCAGAGTTTTGTAGCAATGGCAAGATAGATATCTGAGCGGGAGTTTTGTTCAAATGGTCAACCACAAAGTATTCTCATGCTTGCACTTTTCTCCAAAGGTCGTCAGGGCCAGTTTCAATGACAGGCAGCTTAGATGCAGCTTTCTTGCTTGTTCCTCCCAAGTGCTCAGGTGTATTAACCCTGCCAGTTCTGGTCATGCCTTGTGCTGTACCTGTTTCTTCCATTTTTCCTTTTCCTTTCCTTCTCGCTTCCGCAACATAATCCCATGGTATAGCATCAGACTTGTAAGATGGCATGGGTGCTACCATCACAGTGATGGGTGTGGTTACCTCAACTTCAAACGGTGTTGGTGTGGTTACCTCGACTTCAAGCAGTGCTTGTGTTTGTACCACAATGGGCGTGAGGGTGACTGGAGATGTTTTAGGATCATCCTCCTCCTGAATGAGTCCAATTGACCCTTCCGGATCCTATTCCTCGTCGGTCTCTATCACATTCACTCACTCGCCTCTGTGATCCGAAAGAGGATTGTTACGAACATTGGGTGCGGCTTCTTTTGCCTATATGACCTTGGTGTCGATTTATGTCTAAATCTTGTCCTTCAGAGTGCGACATTCATCAATGGTATGTCCCTTCATGCCTGAGTGATAGGCACATGTCTTGTTTGGGTTAATCCACTGAGAAGAGTTTTCCATAGAAATGGCAGGAATGGGAGTGACATAACCAGCAACCTTCAGTCTCTCATACAGTTGGTCTATGGGTTCAGCAATTGGAGTGTATTGTCTGGGTAGTCTGCGGTCGAAGTTTGGTCAAAGTTTTTGGTAATTTTGGTAGGCGGGTGGTGGTGAGTGATAATATGCGGGTTGGGTATTATAGGCATGGTAGGTGGTGGCAAGTTGTTGGTATCTGGGGGTGAGGGGTTTGGTATGTGAGAGGAGACTTAGGACCCTGGGCCACAATTACAGCACCCACTTCTTTCTTCTTAGAGATACCTCTTGGCTGCAAAGCTTTATTTGTGGCCTGTAGTGCTTCGAAATTTGTCACCATTCCACTCTTAATTCATTCGTCTATTCTTTCTCACAGCTTGATGATGTCAAAGAACTTATTCATTTGTTCTTCTTCAAGCACTGGCCTTACCTTTGCAGCTTCAGATCTCCACCGAGTAGCATACTCGCAGAAAGTTTCTGTTGGTTTCTTCTTGAGATTTTGAATGTAGAAAACATCTAGTGCATTTTCTGTGTTGAACCTGAATCTATCTATGAAATCTGATGCCATGATCACCCAATTAACCCACTTCTTTGGGTTTAGATTGATGTACCAAGATAAAGCATCTCCTGTGAGGCTTCTCATGAACAACTTCATACGGATTCGTTCATCTTTGCCCACTCCTACAAGTTTGTCACAATATGTTCTTAGCTGTACCTTTAGATCACCAGTTCCATCGAACATTTCGAACTTGGTAGGTTTGTAACCCTCCGGCAGTTCCACATCTTGTTGAATGCATAAGTCCTCATAATTCAAACCTCCAATGCCCTTACCACCTTCGATGCTCTGAACTCTAGCAGTGAACTTCTTAAGTTCTTCGGCCATATTCTTGATGAGCAGGTCCTTCTCGGTTGATTTTGGTATATATAGGGTTTGTTATGGGGTGAAGGGTAAAGTTTTCACATATATGAGATTGCTTGGTGAACTCCGGGAATCTGGGTATAAGGATGGTCATTGGTTGAGTTTTGGGGACCAAGAGTAGGTTGGCATTCTAAGGAGCGTGATAAGTGGTGGTTTGCGGGTATTTAGTCGGATGATGGTGGTGTTATTGAGGAGTAGGTACGAGTGGAGGGTTGTGGTTCTGAGGAGTTGCAGTGTATTGATGTGGTGTGGGAGGATTCGACGGTAGATTTTGGTTCTGTGTGTTTTGGGGTGGTGCCGGGTTTTGGGAATTTGGATTTTGTTGGTTGATATCAGGGACGTTTAGGGTGAGGGAAAGATTTGCCAAGTTTCGGACCTGCTCAAGTTCTCCTTGTAGCTCCAGGATTTTCTGTTCCAAGTGTAAGACCAATTCGTTCTGTGCCGGAATACTTCGTCCATCTGAAGTTTCAACGTTTTCTACTATAGTAGCATTGTCTTTTCTGATACCGCTCAAATCATCAACTTTTCCTTTCCCTTTACTTCTTTCTTTAAGATCACTTGGTGGAGGAGGAGGTGGAGGACCTCTGGATCTGGTGTGATATGCAGATGGTGCCAGTATTCACGAACCAACCTTGGAGAATGGGAATAATCAAAAGTAAGAAAAACAAACAAAGGTAACCAAGTCAGTAAGGATATTTGAAAGAATGCTTGCAGTATTTAAACATGTTCTATAAAATCATGCAATAATTCGCGTCCTAATTGGGGACCTCATTGTACCCGAGGTAGGCCTAAGCGACACATAAACTCGGAGAAAATTTATGCCAATATTGCGTCATTTCATTAATGTGAAAACGAGCCAAACTTTTACTAAATCAATGATAATAATGAAGTTACTAATGGCGTTTAGCCTTATTACAATCAAAATCTAAACTAAGCTAGAAAATAGTAAAGAACATCATTTGCTAAATCTATTTGGTCCCTGAGGGACCTTCTCCATGCTTGGCTCTCTTGACTCCGTCAATCAGGTTCCCTAGGTAAGCCTTTTCTAGATGCCCTCCTTCATTGCCATCCGTGTTCTGACAATCTGAAAGCCTCTTCCTCATTTTTCCCTCAAACTCTATCAACCCTTGATCCAAATATTCCAATCTCTCGGTGGACTTAGTGGCGATTTCCTTCTATTCATTAATTGCCTCCATGTCCACTTTATGTTGTTCCAGATGTCTAGCTTTAGAATCATAAACCCTTTTGCGAAGCCTTCTATACTTGACATGTGCCTCGACATCATCATCAATGATCCTATTTTCCAAATTGACCCCTGGTTTGACGTCTCCCGCTATATCATCTACCAACCATGATGGATAGAAATACACATGACCGGCATGGTACCTGTCTGGCTCGATAGTTTCTCTTTCTACAATGACCTTCTGGTTCCACATATGTTGCGCCTCGAACTTGAAAGGAATAATGTCCCCTTTGAAATATGCCTTATACTGGACCATGTTGGAAACCCGAGGTATGACCTGTTTTCTTCCTGCTTGTCTCATTACCCTTATAGGAGCATAAGGATAAATGCCTCGCAACACGATCAATACCAAATGAGTAGTATCCCTCGACCTGATGATGAACTCGCTGATGGGAAACCACTCAAACATCCAATGTACCTTCGTCTGTCAGATTGCTGAAGAAATGTACCCAACTTACAGCACCTCCGGGTTGTGCAAACCTATCTGGGATAAATGTCATTCTCTTTGGGTGATGGTAAGCTATGTAGTCATTCAACGGTCGTCGCAGAAGCTCTTGGCAATATTCTCCCCTCTGAAAGTGTTCCAATAACCAGACTTGCAATAATAGATTACAACCTTCAAAATGTCCGAACCCCTGCTTGCACCGATCTAGAGCGTGGTACAGTTCAACTAGGATCATAGGGATGATAGTGTAGGTTTTCCCCTCGATGCCTTCCATTAAAGTTCTTGCACCCATAGCTAAACGAGTGTGAATCCTTCCCCTTTTCATTGGAAATATCAACAAACCCAAGAAGCAAATGATGAATACATAAACTCAGCGGTGCGTCCAACCTAAGGAGGTAATGAAATTCCTCATGATGAAGACGATATGACTTACTGTGCCTGTAACACTCATAAAGGAATTCAAATAGGATGTATGACTTCTTCAAATAAAGCAACTCATCATTTTTCTTAAAACCTAGCATTTTTAGAAAATCGCGAGAGGTGTGATTCTTTGGCACTAATAACCCTGGACTATCCTATGGCAGCTTAGCGAAGCCTCCTATTTCTTCTAGGAGAGGAGTCATTTCTATGTCACCAAAGCGGAAGACGACCCTTTTCTCATCCTAGAATATGGTAGCGGCCTCAATCAATGCCCTATTTGGTCGGATGTCTAGCAAGGACGGCAAATTACCAAGGACCCTTCTCACATGATTCTTGTCGCAAGGCAAGAGATTTTTCCACCAATCAAGTAGCAGAGGTGGGATATTTTGGACCATGCCGAACCTGGGGACTTCGTGCTTCATTTTCTGCAAGCAAATAGAGTTAGCCCTTCCCCCTCCAAATTCGACCATTTACACAATAATGATAAACATATTGGCACATTTTCTCCAAGTAATGCACATAACATGGTAGTGTCCATTGGGATTGTGGAAATCCCGTCGGACTTTGGACAAGGCTTATCTTAGCGGGCTATTACGTTAACAACGTCATAACTCGTACTAGGTTTAACATGATGCATGTACATTTGATGGTCGAGTAAGGTTTCTAGAATGGTCTAGACTGGTACTCTCAAGTGGACAACTTGAGGGGGAAAGGCACGGGACCGTCGATTGCACCGTTGATCGACTAGTCTACCGCAAATAAGCCTTTTCGATTTAAAAAGGGTAATTCTGGAATAGCGCAGACACTCATCAAGTGCCGCTATGTTGATAATTGGCACGAATGGAGTATGATGTGGAGCATGCTTTATACAGAGATAATAACGCGTTGCCAAGTATTTGCAAGATAAATATGTAAAAGCAGCAAATACGGTAATAAGTTAAAACATGAAAAGCATAATAAAGAAGGACAAAGGAAGAAGTTAGTTCGTGGAATATATGAAAGAATGTAATAAATCAAGTAAGGGAGTAGGGATGGGAGAGGCATGATATAGCACTCAAATGAAGAGCAGTCATAGCAAATAATGGGGAAGGTATGTGCATGTTAAAAGTAATTTAAACAAATAAAGGTGGAGAAGGTAAAGGATGTGCATGTTATAACAAAGAAAATAATCCACATAAGCCAAGTTCATTATGGTAAGGGCCTAAGTGTTTCCCCAGCAAAGTCGACATGCTATCGCTCCCCGTTTTCTCATGAAAGCGGGTTTCGACATCGTGACAACTCTTTTGGATGGAAGATAGAGTGTTAAAGAAAAGAAAAGTCGCCACCTAACAATTTTTAAGGTGCGTTAGGGCATCTATCATGTAGATAACTCTGTTTGACTAGTCAACGCCACCAAAGATCGGGTAAGGGCTCAAATTACCTCAAAGAGAAGCTGTTAGGTACTCTTCGAGGTCCACAACTGTGGGTCCCGGCCGAACTTAAGACTATGTGGATTATAATTAGGCAAGATAAACAAAGAGAGTATGGGTCAAATGAATTTATTAACACAATGAGAAGTAAGGATTACAAGGATATAACTATTAAACCTATATTAGATGTTAAACGAATAAAGAAGAGAAGGGGGTCCTAAGTTTTTTAGCCTAAAGGATCACCCCGTGCAACATAAATAATACTTCGCAACTCCCTTGAGGTAGGGAGTCACTCATATTATTCAGCGGGCACAAACTATCATCTCCTGCTACCCGATTACTATGTTAAAGTTGTTTACCTAAGCGCTCTAATTCAATTCCAAGTCGTGCCCACTACCCGTCCTATACCTATGGTCCAGGAGGCATTGGACCTCTATTTAGGGTGGTTCTAGACTTAACTTAGGCTGCTCAAAATGATAAAACTAGGCGATATACAAAACAAATTGGACTTCAAATAAGAGCAGTTAAAGGCTCAAGTTAGCCTCCACACTTAGACAATAAATGCACGTAAAATAGGTTCTCACATTGAGCATTGGACAATTTTAGAACTGAAGCCAATTAGAAATCATTAAGACCTATAGACATGGTTTCTATGTGACCTTGGATTCAAATGTACATATATGACATTACTGCTTCTAGTGGCTTAGACGAGGAAGCAGTAAACCATTTGCTATTAACGTTGGTTTTAAATACCAGTTTTAGAAAGGTGACATTGTCCTACAAATATGATATCTAATAGTGGCATAGTTAAGCAAATGAAAATAGTTCTAGGAACCCAGCCTTGACAAGGGGATAAACAATATTAAGCGAATGACAGTATCCTATAGGCAAGATCTCTAACAATTGACAATTGAACCTTGATTTTATAACACTTTACCTCTATGAGCAGGTTATCTAGGCGGAGCAATAACAATAACAGTAGCTAATTGATTAGTCAAGGTCCTATAGGCATGATTTCTAGGTGAAAATAGAACATAAGCCAGTGAGATCCTATAGGCAGAGCATCTAATGAATATGCTATAATCATACAAATCGAAAGAAAGTTCACTGTCATTTATTTCATGTATGTTGTCTAGTAGCACGTAGCAGTAGAATAATTAGAGGGTTTACACCCGTGCTTTGATAGTAGACAAGTTATGTTTGAGTTTCCTAAAGGCATAATTTCTACCAGTGGAAGTTAAATGGCATATACAGCAAGTCGGATAACAAGTAAATCACATGAATCCTATGGGCATGTTTTCTACCCTTGCATGCAAATTTCAGAGTATGCTTGTTACCCAATTTCACTATCACTCCAATTGTTCATTACAGAGTTATTACAGACCCAATGATAAACATAATTATAAAATATTATACAAGCAATGACAGTAGGCCACAGCGGGCCCAAAAGGAAATACCCAGCATTTCTTGGGCCTTCAACAACTCTCACATAGCATACCCAAATTCCCAAGAGGGAATTATATTCATTAGCACAACCCAAAAGCCATAGGAGAACTCAAGCCAAACCAAACAGCCATAGATTGACCAATATTACCCAGACATTGAATCACTTAAACCAACTAGTTTACATATTCAGTAGACAGTAGGAAGAAAGAGCTGAGTGTCAGAGATAGCTTAGGTCTCAGTAGTAAAGAGAGTGGCTAAAAGACCCCAAATTCTAGTGTGTCAGAGTTTACAAGGGTCTCAAATGGACTCCGAGCAGTGCTCACACTAGGGAGGTCAATAGTAAGAGTCTTGGTGGCCTTGGCTTTCAGCCGGCAAAGAATTATCGGTTCAGAATAACACATGTAACAAATGAGAGGGAGTGGACAGTGGTAAAGGGATAAAAGTTGAGGAAATACACTTATAGTTTAGAAAGCAGACATAGCAAAGTTGAGAACACAGAACAGTTAATCAAAAAGGTCAAGAAGATTTAGAAGCAGGTGTAACACTTAGCAAAAATAACACATTGGCAGAAAGCACATTGGGAGTTGGAGGAGAATCAAGTTCTCTGAGATTACAAGATCAACCAGATTATCATACTAAGGTGCATATTATCAAACAAGTCTAAGTGGGGCACTAACTTAAAAGGTTTAAAGCTTAAATGCCCAAACTATGCTAAGGATTCATCACAATATCATAAGACATCCATGTTAACTTATATCATGAAGCAAAAATGAATCAAACATGGTATGAAAACACAAACTAAGATAACCATTCTAAAGGTTTCAAACAGTTACTAAGGATATAGGATTAAGCAAAACAGAGACATGCTGTTAGACACATCAACAGGGGAGCAAATAATAGTTGATAGAAAAGGTCTTAACATAGATTAGAATGCATTGCATGTGCAAGTCTGTCATTATAGAGATTCAGAACAGAGTGGGAAAGCAAGCTCATGTCAAATAGCAAACATAGGCATTCAGGTATTGACATAGTAGACTAATGCACTTAAGAGGGTTCAAATTATTCAAATTAGGCATAAACATGTCTCAGAACTGACAGCATTAGGTAAAATTAAATACTAGATGCAAAACTAATCAAAGTTGCACACAAAAGTAGCCCAAAAATACATTAAGCGGTGAATTTCAGAGGTAAGAATGTGCGAGTCATAAACACATAAGAACGAAATTGCAAAGCCAAGTGACTTACCAGTTAAACAGACAATAAGAAAGAAGAAATTCCACAATATTTCTGAGTATCAACAAAGAACAAGAACCCAGAATCTCAATGCGTAAAAGTTCCCAAGGGCTTCAAAGGAACCCCGGACAGTGCTTGCACTAAGAAAAGGTTGAAAAGTCGAATTCAAGGTATAGAACAAGGGAATGAGAGAACAATAAAGTGATAGCTCCAATTTTTAGTGAAAATCTAGCGATTAAGGTCCCTCCTAAATGGGAATGGGGAGGGGTTTATATAGTTATAGAAATCCGGCAAACAAATAAGGCAATGCTATAAAATTAACATAAATAAGGAAATAATATCAAGCAGAATCAGTAAAAGTCAGATTAGGGAAAAATTAGATAAACCCTAGTTGACAAAAATTGGAGATTGGCCGGAGATCTTGTCTAATCGAACCCGTATAGCCTCGCCACGATGCATATGGACGAGATATCGTCCAGATTTTGAAGGGTGAAGCTAATCTCCCTTGATTCGGAGGTTTACACTTGACAAAATAGAGCAAGTACTTATGTAACACTATGGAGAAACACCCAGTAACGAAGGAACACTGATATGATAAGTAAATAATGGGGGAATCCCATTATCAGTGGGATTAGGAGTGGCAATTAAGGGGAGGCGGCTAGGGTTCTCCAGAAGAGTGAAGGGGAGATTGAGCATTTAGGGGCGGCGGGTTGGTAGAAATGGGCTAAGGTTTTGGGTAAGGGATAATATAAAGGAACGGGTAGGTTAATTATGGGTCGTTGATCATTTAAGATCAACAACCAAGATCAAACGGGGAAGCAGGGCGGTTTATTAAGCGGGTCGCGATCGGGTTGGGTACAAAGGTCGCCTGGTTTGGGCTTGGAGTTTATTGGGATAAGGTGTTGGGCCATTTTGGTTCGAAAAATTGGTTTAAATCTGGGCTACTATTTAAATATGCAAAATTTATTTAAAAATAAATACTATTTATGCACTAAAATGATTATAAATAATAATCTAACGTTATAAAAATATAAAAATGTTATTTGGACACAAATAACATAAATAAAAGCAATTATGGATGAGTATAGACTATTACTGCAAAATTGTGCAAATAGCTTAAAAAATGCTAATGTAATTATATATAATGAAGTAAAAATATTTGAAACATGTATTATAGGTGCAAAATAATAATTTTAGGTAACTACGCCATCACAAGATAATTTGAAGGAGTAATTAATAATTATTCAAGTAATTTAAGTACAGGAAAATCAATTTAAAAGCTCTAAAAATTATGAAAAATTATAAAAAATGATCGTATAGATTTGTAAGCTAAATAATGATGCAAAAAATAATGTTTTGAAAGTATATATATTATTTGAGAAAATATAAGGACAAAATTAGGTATCAACAAACATCATCCACGAAAGCTCTGAAGTAGTGGACGAGGACACAACGCCTAATGCCTCTCCTAGGCGAGGTGGATCACCCCCTCCCCACTGCAGCATCACAAAATCTCTTGGTAAGACGGCCCCCACATCTGTGGGAGAGGAGGCACCACCAGCGATAAAGAGGCCTGACTAACTGATACCCTGACTAGTGTCCTGCATAAGCTCGTTCAGGATGCAGCCGCAATAAACGCGAGAACATGTGCTTCACTACCAGTGGACGAGCAACATGATCAACCTCCTCCTACTCCTACGTCAACAGGTATCACTCACAATGTTGTTAACAATGCAGGCGTGGACGCTCTCACAACCATTCTGAAATGGATGAAGAAATGGAAAATGAGAATAAGGCACTTCGGGACCAAATGAGAGAACACCAAGAAAGGGTCGATAAAATACCGGGCGCTCCAAAGCTATTGCCGAAGAGAGATGATGGTCGGTTCGTCGAGCAGTCGTACAGTGATAGCACTGACTTACATGCCATACCAAAGACCTTTAAAATGCCACCTTATCTGAAAATATACGATGGCACAACTGACCCCAAGGATCATGTGACCCATTACGTCACCACCGTGAAAGGCAATGACCTCGCCAAGGAATAAGTATCCTCCATTCTGCTAAAGAAATTCAGCGAAACCCTCACGGGAGGTGCATTAACCTAGTATTTGCAACTTCTTGTACGTTCCATCAAAACCTTTGAGGAAATGGCTGATAAGTTCGTTGCGGCCCATGTTGGGGCCAAGAAGGTCAAGGCAAGAGTAAATGACATCTTTGCTATCAAACAGTCTCCGGGAGAGGGGCCGAGGGACTTCCTCGCCCGTTTTTACCGAGTAAAAATAACCTTGCCCAATGTATCGGAAGGAATATCGGTAGCTACTTTTAAAAACGGGCTGAGTAGAAATTGTTCAAAGGAGACAAGAAAATTATTAAGTTTATGAAGTATCCCCTAACGACTTGGGAAGAAATACATAATGCGTATTATGCCAAAGTACGAACAGATGAGGACGACCTCAATGGGCCGACCTATCGACTAACCTTGATGCAAGTAGAGTCCAGAAAAGATCGAAGAAATGATATCAGAAGAGATCCTGCAGCCTCAAAACCAAATCGGGAATGACATCTCCCACATGTCAGAACTACCATTGTGTCCTCCTCCCACCATGAAGAAGGCCCACCCCGATCAAGAACAAGGACTTACCGGAATGAGAGAGGTATACCCCCTTTACTATCCGCTCACAATTTCTGCGTGTCACCTACAGAGATTGTTTACGCCTTGGAGAAGCTCGGACCAAAGGTGAAGTGGCCATAAAAAGATGAGATCAGACCCGAATACAAGAAAATCAGATGCCCTCTACGAGTTCCATCAAGAGCGAGGACACAAAACCGAAGATTGCATTGCCCTAAGATAGGAGGTCGTAAACAAGTTGTGACAGGGACACCTCAAAGAATTGTTGAGCGATCGTGGAAAGACCAACTTTGCCAGAGGATGTGAATAACATCAAGGGCTGCGAAAACTATCCTCACCAGCCCGCAACATCCACATGATCATCGGTGGCGGGGACGACGTTGCCATCAACAATGTGAAAGTTCACCACAACCCACAAGATCAAGCGGTCAAACACCCACGAACGGTATGATGAACTCGAAGAAAGTATCATCTTCGATAAGTTTGATACCAACGGTTTGGCTTTACCTCACTATGACGCTCTCCTTATTACTTTACGAATTTTAGATACTGACGTAAGACGAATTATGATAGACGATTGGAGCGGCGTGTGTATTATCCATCATCGAGTACTTGCACAAATGAAACTCGAGGACAAGATAGTGCCACGCTGCATCATACTAACAAGCTTTAATAATGCAGTTGAGCGAACATCTGGCAAGATCACACTCCCCGTCCTGGCGGGAGGCATCACTCTGGAGACCACATTCCACATCATGGATCAGGACATGACATACAACGCTATAATAGGGCGACTATGGATACATACCATGAGAGTTATCCCCTCCACCTTGTACCAAGTCATCAAATTCCCAACCCTATGGGGCATATTTAGTATACGAGGGGAGCAACACACATCCCAGGAATGCTACCGCATCGCCCTACACGGCACGGCCACCCAATAAACAAAGGATAAAGAAAAGAGGCATAATAATCAACAGGGTCGAGATCGGTATGCGATGACAGCCAGGACGTCATCAGAGACCTCGATATGGTCAAGGCCGCAGGATCGACCATAGAGGACCTCAACCCCATTCAGTTAGACAATAACGACCACAGCAAGAAAGCTTACATCGGCTGCAAACTTCAGGAACCGGGTAAGTTTCATGAATTTTTAACTGCTAACGCAGATTTGTTTGCTTTTAGCCATACAGATATGCCAGGTATCCCAAAGGAGATCGCCACGCACAAATTAAACATCGATCCACTCTACCTCTAGTGAGGTAGGTTATGCGTAAGTTCAACTTCGCAATTAATGATGCAGTGCGCGAAGAAGTGGAAAAATTATTAGAAAATGGCTCCGTCAGAGAGTCGAAGTACCCCCAATGGGTCGCCAACATAGTCATGGTGAAAAAAAGAACGGCAAGTGGCGGATGTGCGTAGATTTCACTGACCTGAACAAAGCTTGCCCCAAGTATTCATTTACATTACCTCATATCAACCAACTCATCGATGCAACGGCCGGACACGAGCTACTAAGTTTCTTGGATGCCTACTAGGGCTATAATCAGATCCTCATGGAGGAGGAGGACCAGGAAAAGACTACCTTCATCACCCACCAAGGTACGTACTGCTACAAGGTCATACCTTTCAGACTGAAAAATATGGGAGAAAATTACCAAAGGTTGGTGACGAAGATGTTCAAAGAAAAACTCAAAAAAATGATGGAAGTCTACATCGACGACATGTTGGTCAAATCCAAAAGGAAAGAAGATCACATTGACCACCTAAGAGAAGCCTTCAGCATACTCAGGCAATACGGCATAAAACTAAACCCCGAAAAATATGCATTCGGCATGGCCTCGGGAAAATTATTGGGTTTCCTAGTGTCGCAGCGAGGTATCGAGGTCAATCCCGACCAAATAAAGGCCATCGAAGGGATACTAGAGCACTTGACCACCAAAAGGCAGGTCCATAGGTTGACCGATCGTATCACCGCCCTTTCGAGGTGTATCTCACGATCCTCCGATAGGTGCCATAAGTTCTTTGGCGTGCTAAAAGAGGAGAACGGTCTCCAATGGACCCCTGAGTGTGTCCAAGCCCTAAAGGAGTTAAAGGTGTACCTGTCCTCGTCACTGTTGCTCTCAAAACCAGAACCGGGACAACCTTTCCTCGTCTAACTCGCCGTGTACGAAGTAGCTGTGAGCGTAGTCCTGGTCCAAGAAAATAAAGGTATGCAATTCCCCATCTATTACATTAGCTAAACACTAGTCGATGCCGAGATAAGATACCCCCATATTGAAAAACTGGCTCTGGCCTTAGTCTTAGCTTCATGAAAGCTTAGACCGTATTTCCAATACCACCCCATCTCGGTCGTCACGACCTTTCCCTTAAGGAGCATTTTACATAAACCAGAGCTATCGGGCAGGTTAGCCAAATAGGCCATCGAACTGAGCGAGCATGACATTACATATCGGCTGTGAACGACGATAAAGTCACAGGTCCTCGAAGACTTTGTCGACGACTTCAGTGCAAAAATAATGCCCGAAGTCGAAAAAGAAGTCGTACACGCTTCTCCTTAAACACGATACCTCTGGGTCCTGTACACTGATGGCACGTCTAACACGTCAGGATCTGGGCTAGCACTCGTACTCGAAGTCCCAACAGGTGAAGTGATTCGCCGTCCATAAGATGCCCGGACATGAATAACAATGAGGCCGAGTATGAGGCCGTAATTGCAGGACTAAGACTAGCACTCAAATATGGGGTTAAGCGGCTAAGATTGTGTTGCGATTCTCAACTCGTGGTCAACCAAGTCATAGAGACTTTCCAAATTAAGGAGCAAAGGTTACAAAAGTACCAGACCGAAATCTGCAAGCTGCTACCCGATTTCGACGAATGTCAGCTCGAATAGATTCCCCAATCAAAGAACACCGAGGCGGACGACCTCGCCAAGCTAGATGTAGCCACAAAAAACATTACAACCCGGAGAAAGAAATATGGTCCACCTCCTCAACTCGTCGATAGACCAAATTGAGGTAAGAACCATAAACCTGACTTGGGACTGGCACAACCGTATTATTACATATTTGCAGGATGACATACTTCCCAACGATAAAAAAGAGTCCAAGACGCTACGAATGCAAGCAGCCAGATACAACATCATTCACAATGACATGTACAAAAGGACATATGGCGGCCCTCTAGCGAAATACTTAGGCCCAAATCAGACGCGACGCGTCCTTGAAGAAGTACACGAAGGGCACTGTGGAGCTCACTCCGGCAATCGAGCTCTAGTTAGATGCCATATACGGGAAAGGTATTATTGTCCCACCATGAAAAAGGTGGCCGCAGATTTCGTGAAAAAATGCAAGCAATGCCAGAAGTACGCCCCAATGATCTATCAAGCAGGTGCAATGCCAGAAGTACGCCCCAATGATCTATCAAGCAGGCGAACACCTACACTCAGTAACTTTCCCTTGGCCGTTCATCAAATGGGGAATGGACATCGTGGGCCCCCTCCCGACAGGACGAGGTAGCTTACGGTTCCTCTTGGTTTTAACTGACTATTTCTCAAAATGGGTGGAAGCAAGAGCATTCACCCAAATACGCGAATAGGAAGCGATCACCTTCATATGGAAAAACATCATATGCCGTTTCAGACTCCCCAAAGAAATCATCTACGACAATGGACCCCAATTTGCAGGAAAGAAGGTTGCCGACTTTTTTGAAAATGGCATATCAAAGGATACTCTCAATGCCTTACCACCCCGTGGGTAACAGGCAAGCGAAATCCTCCAACAAGTCAACACTGAACATCATGAATAAGAAACTCAAAGACGCCAAGGGACTGTGGCCAGAAATATTACCAGAAGTACTCTGGGCCTACCGAACAAAGCCAAAGACGAGCATAGGAGAAACGCCATACTCGTTAGTCTGTGGGACTGATGTAGTAATACCGGTCGAGGTTGGGGAGCCCAGCCTAAGATACTCCCATAAAAGCGGACCCTAGAACGATAACAGCAGAATGCAGGAACTCGACGAAGTCGAGGAACGAAGAGATATGGCCTATATGAGAATGGTCGCCCAAAAGCAACAAGCAGAATGCTATTATAACAAAAAGGCAAAGATCAGACCACTCAAAGTCGGGGACTACGTGCTTAAAGCCAAAACAACAAGCAAGCAAAGACCCGCGGGAAGGTAAACTAGGAACAAACTGGGACGGCCCCTACAAAATCATGGCAGCAGCAAATAAAGGGTCGTTCACACTAGAAACAATGGAAGGAAAGCTACTACCAAACAACTGGAATATTACACACCTCAAGTACTTCAACTTTTAAAGAATGAGGTCCCCAAAGTCACACCATTTTTCCCTCACTCGAGTTTTGTCCCAATTGGGTTTTCTCGAGGAGGTTTTTAACGAGGCGATGATGGGGATACTTCAGGATTGAAATGCACACAGACGAAGGCACTGGAGGGCTAGTTCATTGATCGATTTCTTACTATTTTTCCAATTCGACCAATGAAGGGACTAGATAGACCGGGATTGGGACTGAACTGCCAGCCAGTGCCCGAAAAATATGTAAATCTCTCCAAGTATATAAACAAAGCATAAATACATGAAGTTTATTTCTACTCTCCCCAAGCACAAGTTAAATTTGACCTCGTTCGAATTAACACCTACTCGGCCCACGGCCTTAACTAAATGAAGGTTACATTCGACCTCGTTCGAATTAACACCTACTCGTCTCACTGCCTTAAATAAATGAAGGTTACATTCCACCTCGTTCGAATTAACACCTACTCAGCCCACAACCTTAACTAAATGAAGGTTATATTCGACCACGTTAGAATGAACACCTAAATAAACATACAATGTGTTCGACCTCTTTCGAATTAACACCTACTCGGCCCACGGCCTTAACTAAATGAAGATTATATTCAACCACATTCGAATGAACACCTAATCGGCCCTCGACCATAAATAAACATGCGATATGTTCAGCCCCGTTCGAACCAATACATACTGGCCCTCGTCCATAATCAAACCTAGGCTTTATTTCCACCTCGTTCAACCTACTCGAACAAAGTTATTATGACTAAGGCAACCAAACAACAAAATCAAAAAAGCATACAAATTTGAATAGAAGAAAAAGAATCAGGTACGAATAACAAAACTAACATTTCATACTTAGAATATTTTTTACAAATACATGCCTACGAAAAATACACACAAGTTTGCGACTAAACAAAAAAGAAGGAAAAATAACTAATCGTCGCCTGAACCAGCAGCACCACCAGCTTGATCGCTCAGGCCATCTCCATCTACCTCTTCGCCATCACCATCGCCATCGGGATACTCATCCTCGTACCAGGCGTCTTGATCTATCCGATCCACGCTCGCATCCTCCTCATCATCACCGGCCTCCGGTGTAGCGGGATCATAGCCACAAACAAACCGAGCTTTACGTGCCTTAGAATGAGCATCCTCGAAGTCGGCTTCTGAAACAGCTCCCGCCCCCATCAGATCCCTAAATATATCCAGTTGGGCCTCGACGTGAGTCCATTCCTCGTACAAATCCCATGGAACATCAGGAAAAATAGAAGTACGGGAAGAGGACGGATGAGCCAATAACTGTTCCTTCTTGGCCTCGAGAGAAGTAACTCGATCACAAAGGCCTGAAGCCTCTTTTTCCAGCTCCCCTATCTGCTCATCGAGCCACTCATCTCTCAACATGACCGTCTCCAGAGCACTCTCCCGCTCAGAACGGAGAATGCGAATCACGACCTCCAAAGCCTCCGCTTTCCTCGCAGCCGATAACTGGACCAACTTCGCATTCTCTAAACCCGCTGCTTTCTCAGCGACCTCGCCACTCAAAGCGTCTGCTTTGAGTTGACACTCCTCGAGCTCGGTGCGCAATAAGACCACTTGGGCTTGAAGGTCGGCACATTGGGCCTCGACCCCCTGCTCACCTCAAGATCCTCCTCTTTTTACCTTAACGCCCCCTCAAGAACGCTGCATTTTCCGATGACTCTTACCAAGTCGTCATCATTCTCCTTTAGTTCATCTCGGAGAGCCCGAAAGTTGTCGCTCTTGCCGAACCATCTACAGATCTCGCGATGCTTGTTATGGTATTCATGATATTTCGGCTCCATCTTCTGAAAAATAGCCTTATGCCTCTCCTATCGTCAGACGCTCTCAATCTCCAAAATCACAGTCTGAAAGAAAGAGAAACAGAAAACGAAGAGTAAGAACGAAACTTTGAATTCGCCATACAAAAACGAAGAGGGATCGAAAAACTTACCCTAAGAGCGAGGCCGGCTATGCTCCTAGACAGAGTGGCATCCTTCAACCTTTCGAGGGTTTTACCCTCCACATCATAACAAAGGGGACCAAGAGAAGGGACCACGTCCTCCGTGTGCACCAGCAAATCCCGATCTATGGGGATCGCAATAGTCCGTGTGGTCCCCTCCAACCTCACCTCGAGTCGAGTAAGTCCTTCCCTCATCATCCTTACCTCCTTGACATCCATGTCGGAGCCCATTTCGTAACCTTTCTCCGCTACGGATTTTCCTTTTAAGTCGGCCCTCGAAGAAAGATCCTTGGCTGGTCGCGAGGCTGCTAGCTCGTCCTGCCGTAAGTCGTTAAGAACTCTCGTCGATGGACCTTCAAATCCCATCACGATTTCAGGGAGAGATGTACCCTCTTCTGCTTCAGACGATGGCAAAATCACGGGCTACAATTTGGCGTCACCTTCAAGCTCTATGGTTGCCGTCTATTGGACGACGAAATCCTCTATCACTGATATCTTCTTGTGGGGAAGCAAGTTACCTCCACTCGGCGACGATTCCCCTTCATCGTCCTTATCTACTAGATGATGCATTGGGGAAGTCGGAAGTCCTGCTGCATGTGTAGTCGACGACCGGGCAGACCTAGCCGCGGCAGAATAAGGAATATAAGCGGATAATCGGGCAGGCCTGGTCGCGGTCATAATGGGAACAGACCCCAAAGAATAAGCAGCCCTCCTCTTACAAAATGGAGGAGGATGGGCCCTTGGTCTATTCGAAGGTCTTCGGGCTAAAAAAGGAAAGAATAAAAGATTGTCACTTCCTACATAAAACTATAACGAGCAAGCGACCATGAGGTCAAAACAATATAGATGAAAAGATGTATAGGTGAACTCACTGGTCGCGGAAGGCGCATTCCCGAACTTCTTGAGAAAGGTCGGCCATTCACGAACACCCACTGTGTAAGGCAGAATCCAGCTGACCCAGTCATGAATGTCCCTGACCAAAGGAGGGGGCGTAGTCTCGGCTGCACGAAGAAGGGACGGAATATCAAACCACGAATAAAATAGGAAAAATAAATGCTCTACTAAAAAGGAGATACTTACGGGCGTAATTTCAAGTCTCATGAAATCCGCTCGCGTTGGTCACCATGACCTCGGTTTTGACGAAGAAGTAGTTGAGCCGGAACTGGTGATTTTCCTTATCGTCCATCTTCACCACCAGGCATTTACTTCCTCAGTGGTGAAGATGCAACATCGTCCCTCTATAGAAACTAGGGGCGAAGAGAGGCATCAGGTGACGAAGTGTGACCTCGACCCCGGCCAATTCCACGAATTTAGTTAACATGCGGATGAGCTTGTAGATGTATAGAGAAAGTTGGGCCGAGCAACACCGTAAAAGCGACAAAATTCTTCCGCCAATGGGAGAAGAGGAAAGGAATAGCCAACATAGAAAAGATACACATAGAACGCGCAATCCCTGGGGCAGTGTACTTGTACCAATTCACGCTTCGCTATGATCAGATCAATATGGGCAAAAATCTTGAACCTCACCCGGAACTCAGCAAGATTGATCTCTTTCATCGTTGATTCTGGGACCTCAGGGTCGTCCTCGGGCATCTTTGAAAAGTCGGACCTAACTTTTTCAGTACGAGGGATTATTTCCTCCACCGTAGGGAAATTCTCATCTTCAATGGCAACAAAAACTCTATCATCATGAGGAGGCATATGCACCGCCAACGAGATAGGGTCAGATGTCGCGCCGGAACCAGAAGGTACGTTAACCATACTTTCGAGAGAAGATGTTTTTAAGTACGGAAGAGTTAGAAGCAACTGGAATCACCAGAATCAGGGGAGTGGATACGCACGAACGAAGCAAAGAGAAGACAAAGATTCAATGTGAATAATAGAGAAAAAGACACATGGATTCGATATTAAGAGTATGCAAAACACAAATGAATGGTCTCGCATCCTTATTTATAAGGGTTCAAGCGCCAGGACCGAGAAATCAGGCCATCATTACCCAGCGTAGGTATCGAAATGGCAGAGGTACAGGAAACGATGCAAAATCGGGAAAACGCATCATAATGATGCATGATGTCATGGCGTCATTCTGAAACGATGCGACCCCAAAGGTTGCAGCTCACGAAAGGTCATATCGTCACCTCGTCTGAAACGCCACTACTCGACTTGCTCGCCTAATTTTGCCAACCACGATAAACAGAGTCCGCTTATCAAGGCCGCCTGAGATTAGCTTTATTAAGCGGAGGAACTAACTGTATAGGCCAAAATCTGCCTTACAGATATTTAGCGTAATATGGCATTAAGGAAAGAGTCGGTCGAGGTGGACCAGGAAACAACAAAGTCATTGGCCGAGGTGTCAGCCATGAGCCGTAGTCGAGATGTCGACGAGAGCCGTAATCGAGATGTCAACAAGGGTCGAGGTTGAGGCTGAATATTGATGACAGGAGCTGTAACAACTAGTTTGTCAGGGTAAGATATTAAAAGGGAATATTCTAGTAGATATTCTCTGCACTTGTACTACTAGGGTTTCTTAGGAGAATGCCCCATTTATATATAGAGAGGAGACAATGATAGGGGCATGCAATATTCATTTGATAAGAACACTTTTCAGTAGAAGATTCTCTCCCACTTATAAAAATACAAAGATTGCCTTTTGATAAAGATTCTTGTTCATATTATTCCTCATCTTTCCACCAGATCCGAGGATTGTTCAAACAAATCTTATATTTTTATGTCACTCATTATTGTCAGGAGAAATATTCGTCCAATTCATCCATTATTGGGTGAATTATTCTCCTTATTTACTTGAATGTCATTTATTGCTATTTATTGTCAGTTACACCTCTATTATTGTTCATACTTTAAGAATATTTTGCACTTGTTGTCATCAATGATTTACGGGATCTGTCCCCACCTTTCGCACGTTTTAAAGATTTGCATCTAGAGTTATTATCCTTAACTAGATTGAACCCATCATTATATAAATTTAATAGTTTAATCGAAAATTACACTTTTTGGTCAAACAACTACATAAACCTTTAGGAAAACAAGAAAAGAACAACTAATTTTATGATTATCGGCTCTTTCCATTTAACTACATACTATGATTTACAACCAATATGACTAAATGAAAAAAGAAATCTAAAGGAGAGGTTCAACAACACCATCAAATACAATTCAATTTGAATAATTGAGATTTTCAATAGCCATCAAATATTTGCGGATACTACATATTAATGGTAGTTAGCTTCTCGAGTTTTGCCTTTTGGTTAGGGAGCACATAACTGTAGATGATTAGCACAAATTGTAATGTTTACAAAGTTCCAGCCCTTTTATGAGAAGTAGAGATACTAAAAACAACTGGAGGATTTAGTCAAATGCATGAACCTTTGTTGCAAAAATAAAATAAAAGGTCTAACACACGAAAAAGAAAATGCAATAATATCATTTTAAAATATTTTGCAAAATAGAAAAGTATATTCTCTTCGTCCCAATTTGTTTAATGCATTTTAGATAACTGTTTGTTTTAACTTTATCTAACATGGCAGCATCCGAAATCGAATGGTTGGGTGAAGATGAATAAGCTACTTTCACCGAAACCAGTTGTAAGCATAAATATAAACAATGTGGGAGTAATCATTGGTTAGTAAAGAACAAAAAAGTCTGAATTTGGTAAAGGCAATCTTTTACTTATTAATATTTAAAAAGAAAAATATTTCTATTTATGAAGTGAGTTTTTTTTATATATATATATATATAATTTACATGAAAAAACATTATACATCTGAAAAGACCACACTATTGCAATTTTACAGACGATTTTAAGTTTAAAAATACTTTTGCCAATAGTAATATATCCTTTTAAAAAAAATCAAATTTCAAATACTAACAACGATCATGTATACATTGATAACGTAATTTTTTAAATAATAGATGCAATTTAATTTGTTATAGTTGCAAATTACTTGTCTAGTTTTTTAGGTTACTAATTCTATATGATCAATTAGCTATATGTACTAGGGCAGGGCTAGGTGGAAGTAAGTGGGTTCAATTGAATCCCCTTAATGGGAAATTTATATCATGCAAATAAGCAAGAATGGGTTTTTTCGGAATATACATAAATTTTTGAATCTCCTTAATGTAAGTGGACTTTTTAGGGAAATCCCAAATGTGGTTAAAAATTATTTTAGTTTATGAGTTCAAAGAAAAGGTATAGTATTTTTATTCATATGATGGCACCAATTATGTAATTAATATTTTACGCCATCAATATATAATCATTTATCACACTCCTTTAAACATAAAAGTAAATTCCAGAAATACTTTTGCAGATATATATTTTAGAATATTTTGTCCAATACAAGATTGTTACTCCATATTATGAATTTAGGGGTTTGGTGGTAGGATGTACGGGGAAAATAATATATATATATATATATATATAAACTTTTTATATTATTAATCTCTTGTTTGATAGTATTTTTTAACTTATGTATAACTAATATACAATCTATTTGGTGTTATCCGATGTATAATTAATGCACAATAAATTATGGCATTAATAATACCATGGTTTTTAATGCATGGATAAGCACATATATACCCTTATACAATGCATGTCATTTTTAATACACCAAACCAAACAGTAGATAAGAAATAATTTCAGCATTACTAATATATCCTATTTAATACGTCATCCGTTTCAATTTATGTGAACCTATTTAATTTTTAGTCCGTGTCAAAAAGAATGACTCATTTTCCTTATTTGGAAACAATTTAATTGTTTCCTTTATGCAATAATTTATAGCCACACAAAATATATGTGCCTCATTTTACACCACAAGTTCAAAAGTCTTCTCTTTTTTTAAACTCCGTACCCAATCAAATCAAATGAGTTAGCTAAGGAGTACTATTCTTATGCCCCTACTAATCTCAGCATTATTAATATTTTTTTATTTTTTTATTTTCGTTTCTTTTTTGGAATGTGAAAACTGGAGATACCATAAATGCTTAACGGTACAATGAAAATTGTGTCGGCTAAATATGTTTAAAGAATCTAATCATTGTTCATCAAATACAAAAAATAGTGAGTTGGGTGGGGTAACTGATAATTTCATGTAGGGTCCACTCTTCCAGCTCCTCCAAGTGGAGGGTCACACATACTCACATACTTAGCTAAAACCAGCTGTTTTTCTTTCATATTCTCTCATTCAATAGTTGGAATTGTTCTTAAGCAAGATCTATTTTCTCTCTCTCATTTGTCACTACAAATGAAAAAGGGTCACTAAAGATTAGAGGGTCCAATTCTTTTCTTATCTTTTTGTTTCTGTTACAGAGGAGAGCCACATTGTAATTCTTGATATACAGAAAAAGCTTCAGTCTTTGAACAAAAACAGAAGCTTTCTGAGATCTCTGAAGCTCCAATTTTGCAGGGTATTATTCATATGTTCCCCTTTTATCACATCAAGAAAATATATGTTTTGGCTACCTGTTTGATTTTTCTTTCTTTTTGTTTTCTTGAAGTTCTTTACTGTTTTGGTATATGGGTAGTGTAAAGTTGATATTTTTCTGTGAAATTTAACTCATTAGTAAACGGAAGCTACTAATTGAAATGTCATAATTCAAATACCTTCCATTTTCAGAAACTTTTGTTGGGATATAGGTTGCATTATCTTAAATCCAAGACAGTTTGTATATTTTTATTTTTTATGCTAATTGAACTATCCAGAAAGAATTGAAAAGGAGAGCCAAATTATGTATTGATGAGATTCTCATTTTCAGCCTAGTATTATGGATTAATGGTCTTGCTTGCTTGTATCTCTGGTTGAGAAATTAGATTTAGATAATGTAGGCTCAGCTAACTTGTTATTTTGGTTAGACATTAAGTATTATTCATAGATCTTTTAGTTACTATTTCATTTTTCAACTTGTATCTTGAGGTGGCCGAGTGTCTTTTGGAACAACCTCTCTACCTCCCTAGGGTAGGGATAAGGTCTGCGTACATGGGCGGATTTAGAAGGTTTTGCCTTTATATATTATGTTTTGAATACCCTTGACACAGCCAAAAAACATAGCTTAGTGGTCAAGGGGGTTCAAAACCTTTGTATGGTAACTGTCTCCGCCACTGTCTGCGTACACACCACCCTCCTCAGACCCCACTCGTGGGACTCCACTGGGTTTGTTGTTGTTGTAACTTGTATCTTGAGGTGATCTTAGCTTTTATAAATTACATGTACATTAGTGTAAAATTTTGATCTTCCATATGATACCTCATAATAATAGGTTGGATATTTCGCTTTTTGTAATTTTACTTAGTTTGCTGAATTTCTAGAAAAAAACAGTTGAATCATTCCTGTAATGTAGTATGTGTTGTCTTCTAAATGGGGTAATTTGTGCAGAAGATGGGGAAGAAAGGAAGCTGGTTTTCTTCAGTAAAGAAGGCTCTGAGCCCGGATCCTAAGGAAAAGGCAGAGAAGGTTATCTTGAAGTAACCATATACGTTACTTTTCTAGCATGATACAAGGTTTTTTTCTTTTCATCAATGGTGCCTGACATTTTTTGAATCTCAATTTCAGAAAGCAAGTAAATCGAAGAAGAAATGGTTCGGGAAAGAAAAGCATCCAGTACCAGATTCTTCAACTTTGGTTGTTACTACTGTTTCTCCTCCTCATCCTGTTCCTCCGGTGGAAGAGGTCAAACTGATTGAAGTGGAACAAGAGCAGACTAAACATGCTTATTCTGTTGCAGTTGCCACGGCAGCAGCTGCTGAAGCTGCTGTTGCAGCTGCCCAGGCTGCTGCGGAGGTTGTTCGGTTAACTACAGTCAATCAATTTGTAGGAAAATCCAAGGAGGAAATAGCCGCAATCAGGATTCAGACTGCATTTCGAGGATATCTGGTATGCATCTGTACTCATATGCATTCAAGTGATTTTTCCATTTCCCGGAAAATTTTCTTTTTTATAGTTTATGATAAACTTGATTCTCTCAGTAAAAAAAAATAAAGGAATAGAAAGCCGGGGGCGGAGCCGCAAGCTTGCATACGGGTTCTGCAGAACCCACTAGCTTTGGCCCAGACCCTGTATTTTTGTTTAGAAATTTATTTAATATGTATAAATAATGTATCCAGGACCCAGTAAACTGCCTTTTTCTGAAATCCAGAACCCATAAACTCAAAATCCTAACTCCGCCTTTGTAGAAAGCTACATTGCGGTTTAATTTTGCTGTACTTGTGAGAACATGTAATAAATGATCTGGTACTGAGATATAAATTTCCGTGGGGAAATCTCATTTGCAGGCCAGAAGGGCATTGAGGGCTTTAAGAGGACTTGTTAGACTCAAAACATTAGTTGATGGACCTACTGTCAAACGGCAAACTGCAAATACTTTGAAATGTATGCAGACTCTATCACGTGCCCAGTCTCAGATTAGTTCTAGACGGAGCAGGTTGTTGGAGGAGAACCGAACTCTCCAGAGACAGCTTATGCAGAAACATGCGAAAGAACTTGAGAGTTTGAGGGTCAGTATTCTTCCTTAATTCCACATTGAACTTGAGAGTTTGAGGGTTAGTATTCTTCCTTAATTCCACATTTCTTTAAGACGTATCTGAGATGAATCTGTTCTCAAAACAAATGTGATGCCATACAGCTTGTGTTCAGTATTTTAGTGAAGTTCCTTGGTACATGCTAAATACCGAATTTGTGGGAGCGCAGAAGTCAAAACTTTCTGCAAGATGGAATTTGGTGTATACATTTGACATCCTATCATTACACACTGAAAATTTTCTATTTTGGAATATCATTGGAGGCAACTCATCTTATGTCCCAAATTTGTGAACAAATGCTTTAGGGTGTAGTTTCTCGAGCCTTTTTGCTTTTTGACAATGTGCTATAGGTGTATTTAACGGCTCAAGATCTTTTAACATATTTTGCTATCAGCCAACTTGATCCTCTTTTATTTTTCGACTTTTTTCTTTGGGGATTTTTTTTTTTTTTGTGTGTGTGTGTGTGGGGGGGGGGGGGGGGGGGCTCATTGGATGTATACTGTGCATGCATATCCTAGTGGGAATGTATAGTTCTTAAATGCTTCTTGTCTAATTACACTTACCGTTTTCTGTTTCGATAGAAAGGGGAGGAATGGGATGATACTCTACAATCGAAGGAGCAAATTGAAGCAAGTTTACTCAGCAAATATGAAGCTGCAACAAGACGAGAAAGGGCACTAGCCTACTCATATTCCCACCAGGTACTCCACTAATCACTCTTTTATATACGGCGATTAACATTTTGAAAGAGGGCGCCCAAGGTGGGCTTTAGATGTATTCATGCCATTGTGCCATGGTGATGTTCCTAGGGATCATACTTTGACCTCTCACATTTTGTACAGTCAAATATTAATAATGATGCTTATCAAAAGAAATAAACTCAAATTTTAATGATGATATTATTGCAGATATCTTGGTTTCATCTCTTTTTGTTTTCCCATATTAACCAATACACGGTGCATTCTTTAAAGGAATATCTTTCTATGTTTAAACATTATGACTTTTCTGGTGAACTGTTGATGACATTACTACTCATTGATTATGTCGAAATTGTTGACTCGACAGCAAACCTGGAAGAAGTCATCAAAATCTACCCGTTTGTTGTTTATGGATCCAACCAATCCTCAATGGGGTTGGAGTTGGTTAGAGCGGTGGATGGGTGCTAGGCCAACGGAAACCCAAAGCATGTCGGAGAAAGAACTTAAAAGTGATCAAATGTCTGTTAGAAGTGCCAGTATGAGCATTGCTGGAGGAGAAATTACAAAGGCATTTGCCCGGCATCAGCTGAATTCTGAACTCCCGTCTTCTCCATCCAGCCAAAAGCCAAACCGTCGTTCAAGCCGCCAGTTCCCTTTTACCCCTTCCAAGCCAGGCGCTTCTCCAACAGCTAGAAAACTAAAACCAGAAAGTGCGAGAGTCAGTGCAATAAACCAAGATGATGACACCCGAAGCGTGTTTAGTGTTCAATCAGAACGGAACAGGAGGCACAGCATTGCAGGGTCATCAGTAAGAGATGATGAGGAGAGCTTGGCAAGCTCCTCTTCGGTGCCAAGTTATATGGCGTCCACTCAGTCAGCAAAAGCAAGAACGCGGTTGCAAAGCCCATTGGGTATGGAAAACGGTACAACACCAGAAAAGGGATCAGCAGGTTCTGTGAAGAAGCGACTCTCTTACTCAGCTTCACCAGCCATTACAAGGCGGCATTCAGGCCCACCAAAGATCGAAAGTATCTCCACAAACACAAATACTTCTATTGCTGACGTTTATGCGAATGGAGTTGTCAACTGACTCATCTTGTCACAAGTAATAAAGCTGTCCCTCGGCCTGCAATACCAGTTAAATGCAGAGAAGATATAAGGATTTGAAACAATTTGTTGATCGATTCGTGCAACTTCAACTTCTCCATACAATCAATATGAAGTCATTAGTTTATGTGCATGCCTGCATGGTACTTGCCTTTTAATTTATCAAAAAAAAATAAAAATTGATACTTGCTTTTTAATATTTTTTTTCCTCCCACGAATGTTGGTGATTTCAGATTGTGATAGTTGTGAATTTATTTTAGAGAAAACGTTTTCTTCATTGTGATTATATGATTCCATCTTTATTATGTACACAAGATAGTGAAAAGAGAAACTATTTCTTTATTTAGTCAATGGACATTGTTGTTTTTCTGTCCTTAGATCAATTGGTATTTGCCTTCAAGAATTCTGGAGATGCTTGCAAAGATGGCCTTACATCTGAATGTTAATCATAAAAAGTTTTCTATGCTGTGAAACAGAACTTCAATTCAGACCTGGTCAGAACAAGTATCTTCAGTTCTGAAAGCCAGTTTGACATTCCAGAAAACAAATATTAATTAAAGTAGAAGATGACGACAACAACAACAACCCAATATAATTCCACTAGTGGGTCTGAGGAGGTAGTTTGTATGCATACCTTACCCCTACCCTTGGGTAGAGAGACTGTTTTCGATAAACCCTCGGCTCCCTTCCTCCAAGAACTCCCCACCTTGCTCTTGGGGTGATTCGAACTCACAACCTATTGGTTGGAAGCTCGATTAGAAAAGGAGGTGATGTAATTAGTCGAGGTGTCCACAAGTTTGTCCTGACGTTATTAAAAAAACGTTACGTTATTAAAAAAATGTTACTTAATTCGAAAAGGAATCTGTAGTGGAAATTATTACATATGAATTGGATATCATGTGAACCATCAGATAGAAAGCAGATGACAAATTGAAAATGGAAACATGATGTGCTACTATCAGCAGTAGGATGAGTTTAGCCATCATCAGTTCTTGATATCCTCTGTCTACAACAATCCAAATCTTTAAGCAGTGACAAAAATGAGAAAAAAAATAAACAATTGCTGATAAGAAAAAAAGACAAGGAGACATAAGTTAAAAAGATATAGATTAGGATGCATCTGTATTTAAAAATTTCTGATTGATACAAATGTCAAAAACTAATTAACATTAAAAGAAAGAAAAAAGAACTAATAAACCTAAACTTACTCAGACCCCGGTACATCTACCAAATCATGTTAATTTATCGTGGTTAAGTAATAAGTCAAGTTCCAAATATACATTACTTAACCATAATTAATTGATAATTTATTTGCAAAAGAAACATATTCCAATCATACAAATATATGAGGATGAATATTTTTATTATGTGATGCCACATTAGATATAGGAGTATATACAACACTGAAATGGCTTGTAAAAGGGTAATTTTAGACCTTTTTCCTACAAAATATATACTAGTACTATAACAAATAAAATGAATATGCTAGATTATGTATTTACTGATTTACAGAGTCGTAAAGGTATATGAGAATAATTCAGTAAATAAATAAAAATTAGAAGATATTGGCATCGTGTAAAATATTTATGCTTATTCAGCATTTATACAATAAAAAGTAATTTATTCATAAGAATCATAAATTAAAAAAATTATACATTTAATTGCGATTAAGTGATAAAAATGGAGTATAAGATAATGGGAGTAAATTTTCTCCTTAACCTGAGTCCAATAAATTAAAAGAGCACATGGTCAAGCGCTTGTTTCCCGAGCGTGGGCATTAATTTTTCCATATCAGCACTTTTATTATCTTCCATTAATTTTTCTTCTTTTTATAGTTAAGTTCGGTTTTACTTTCTTTATCCATACACTGACAAATACAAACAAACATAGAAGTGAAAGAAGACAGTACTGGACACTGACTTGGGAAACTGCGTAGTGAGTTTAGCTGAAGCTAGCCTACCACTCTCCTGCTAAGTAGTGTGTGTGTGTGTGTACGAACACAAATTTAGCTCTACCCTCGAGCTCTTCACCCCCACTCTTCTTCTCTCCTCTTTAGGGTTCTTTCTTCTGCTTCATTTTCTTGGACCTTGAGCCACATTTTTTTTTTCACTTTTTTTGTCGCAAGAAAGCTGGATTTTCACTTGGTTGAGATCTTTTTGGTAAGTTCAAAGCTATTCATTTATATCTCAGAAGTGTCAAAGAAGGTTTGCTTTTTATTCTGCTTTTGTTCTTTGGAATGTTTGGTCTTCCCCTCTCCTTATATGAACTTTGTAGTTGCTGAGAGCACTGATTTCTCATATGGGTTGGTTTCTTTTCTGATAAAGTTTCAGTCTTTGAGGAAGTGTTGTGTTTGTTTTACAATGTAGGTTGACATATATAGCTTTAGGACTCTGGTTTTGGAGGCTTTGTGTAACGTGTGTGCAGATGAAACTGATTCTCTTCTTCATTTTTTGGTCTACTTAGAAAGGGCAATGAAGAGTTTCTAATTTTTTTTAGGTCTATATCACTTAGCATAAACATGAATGAGAGTAAAATAATATCCAGAAACTTTAAAGGTGTGTTTGGTAGGAAGGAAAAAGCTTTCTAGGAAAATGTTGATATGATGAAAGTAAAACATTTTCCATCAAAAGGAGGAAAATAACTTTACTCACTTAAAGGAGGAAGTTATTTTCCTTGCAACTATCTTAGCTAGCGTTTGAACATAGATTTGGTTGAAACTTGCGAAAAAGAGTTTTTGATGTTGTGTTGAAAAATAGTTTTTTGAATTTGAAATTGTGTTTGAACATGCATTTTACTTGAAAAATTGTTGAAGTTTTATGAGCTGAAGAAAAAAATTACACCCAAACCAGTTTTTGTAACTTGAAAATTTTTCTTCAAAAATTGATCAAATTCCACAGACATATAATGTTTTCAATTTTTTTTGAAAAAAATAGCAAAAATCTATGTCCAAACGGGAGCTTAGTTTGCTTCAACTAACATGAACATTATTATTAATCTCTAGTAGTCAATAGTTTAATCAAAAAACCTGATTTGCTGATATTATTATTAATTTTTAATAATACAAACACGACCCCACTTTTAGAATTATACTGGGCTTGTTGTTGTTGTTGTTGTTTTAAAGATACAAGCACTAACCAAACACCAGACAACATTTTTCAGGAAATTATTTTCCATGGAAAATGATTTCGGTCACACTAAACACACCCCAAATTTATTTAGTTTTTTACATATTTAGTTTGCTTTGTAATTTTACATAAATAAACTGTCCCCCAAGATACTTTTTATCTTAAGTGTAAACATGATTTATTAGTTTGGGTAGGGGACAGGGGTGTAGAGAAGCTAATAATGCATCTTACTTTGGTGCTGCATCTGTTGATGGACTTCCAGTTTTCCCTTCTTTTTGGGAAGCATTATCTGTTTATGTCCTTAAAAGTCACTGATGATACTGTGTTAAATGGGGACTTTTGAAATGTTTGCTAAAATGTGGTTTCAAATGCCATTTTCTTAAGCACCACGTTGTTCCAAAGATGTTATTGCTATACAGTGTAAGCACTGGAGTAAAAGTTGAAGTAGAAGTTAAGAAAGTTGATAAATGGCTTACATAATAATATTTGTTTCTTGATTGCAACTTTTTGCCTTCTTTCCAATTTTTTGTTTTTCTTTTTTGTTTTCATTCCTCCTATTGTTAGTTTGTTAGTGGGAGTGGAGGTAGTTTATATGGTGTTTTGTTGAAGGGATAATGTTGTTTGTTTGGTGTTATATCCATTTTTAGTGTTAAACTTTTCAGATTCCTTGATGAACCATTATCTATTTATAGTTCGCATATGTCCTTCTTGAGCCGAGGGTCTTTCGGAAACAACCTCTCTACCTTTATAAGGTAAGGGTAAGGTCTGCGTACACTTTACCCTCCCCAGACCCCACTTGTGAGATTTCACTAGGTTTTTTTTTTTTTTTTTTTTTTGTTGTTGTTGTAGTTTGCATATGTCCATACAATAGCATTTCTTTTTCAGCAATGAATCGTCTGAAATGTATCCTTTATTGTGGGTCAGGTGGGACTTTGACGAAAGCAAATATAGTTTGTTATTTCTACATTGACTGCTGAGAGGAAACTAATATGCAGACACCAAAAGCAAGGTATTTCTAGTTCATTCACTCTGCTTTTGTTGATCTTCATTTGCGAGTAAATTCAAAAGCCTTATTGTTGCTTGTTCAATTTTCCGCCCCTTCTTCCATGAGAATATGAAAATTGGTTATGTTGTTAGATCAATTCAAGAGTATCTTAATAATTTATGTACCACAAATTCTTTGTTTCAATTGGTCCCTTTTATTTCATTCTTACATAGCCAAATTGACTTCCAAAACAGCAGATGATGATTGTCTTGAGTTATTGGTCCTTTGAGTGTGGCGCTGCTCCGCGACAGTAAATTAAAATACTAGTCTTAAGAAGCTAATATAGTTGTGAAATATATGTTTGAGATGTTCATAACTGAATTTTGCTATGAAAATTAACATGCTATTGGGTGTTCAAGAAGATCAGCTTTGCTATCTCCCGAAAAAGAAAAGTGAAGTGTATTGGAGAAGATTAGATTCCTTTCTTTCATTTACTCAACTGTCCAGCTTCTACGTTATCCAGTTGTTGTATCTTATCTGTTTGTTGTAGCTGAGTTTAAATTTCAAATACGTAGCCTATTTCTTTGGTTAGTTAGACTTTCTCTGTATATAAACTCATCACTGATTCAATAAAAGAATGCAACAGTTTCCAATCTTTCAATATATGCCTCTACTCTTTAAAGTGACCCTGAGGCGAGGAGTAGTAGAACAATAATTCAGAGTTCCATTTTGTCTTTTCATGTTGCAGCTGCAGATATTTGATATGTGATCGATCTTTGAAAATCTATTATTTAAACATCTACTTATAATACAATACAAAAGAGATACTTTACCTCAGTTCTATAAAGTTAATCTGCATGAAGGGCAGTGCACCACTAAGCTCACGCTATGCGTGGGGTCTAGGAAAGGACCGGACCACAAGAGTGTATTGTACGCAGCCTTACCCTGTATTTCTGCAAGAGGCTGTTTCCACAGCTCGAACCCGTGACCTCCTGGTCACATGACAACAACTTTACCTTGTACGCCTAGGCTCCCCTTCTAAAGTTAATCTGTATGGCAGTTGTGAAATCATTCTCTGCTGATAGTTCATGTCTTGTCTGCACTTGTTGCCCGCCTTCTCATATGTTTTTTGTCTGAAGGACTGTCTCTGTTGAGGTGCCACAAAGGACATCTCCAGCTACACCAAAGACAGCTCGAAAGCTCAGAGCATCAGGGCCAGATGTTGATTCTGTTTCATCTCCAATTCCAGCAAGCAGGACACCAAAAGACAAGAGTCCCAAAGTTGTTGGTCGCCGGTCACCACGAAGTCCAGCAGTAGAGGTACTTGAGTAATACATTAAGCTTGACTTTCCTTTGCACAATAACTATCGTATATCAAACATGTGCAAATAAAGAAATTTCCTCTATTAAGCTTTTAATTGTTGCTGTTTTTCTCATTCTTTTAATTAGCAGTTGGAATATACCCTTTATGCTTAGTTAAAATCTGCAGAACCGTCTGCTGCTGTTTCTTTCTTTGCTCAGTTTGTCATCCTGTTATGGTGGAAATAATTGTCGCACATTCATTAAACACAGTGCTCCTGTTAATTTGCTTTTTCCTTTAGCTTCTGTTGCCTGTATGACTTGCTGGTTCAAGGCAGTTGCACTATTTGATGGCAAACTTACTCTATTATACAACTTTAGAAGTCGAGAATTCGCCAATTTTCTCTTCCTTATATTACTGCTGTTTTAGTTGTTCTATTCCTACTTAAAGGTCCTCTAATGTTACTAAGATGCTCATTGTTCTTTTGTAAAATACAGCAGAAGCGTCTAGGCAGAGTATCCGGTTTGGAAGACCAGCTTGTTCAACTCCAAGAGGAGGTGAAGGCGGCAAAGGAACTACTCAGTTCATCAGAGTCATTGAAGAAAAAGTCTGAACAAGAGGCTGACGAATTCAAGAAGCAGATTGCAGCCATGTCAGAGAAGCTTGAGGAGTCTGAGAAGCAGCTGCTTGAGCGCTCAGATTCTGAGGAAGCTCGACTCCTGGAGCTACGCAAGATCTCAAAAGATCGGGATCGAGCATGGGAATCTGAACTTGAGGCTGTGCAAAAGCAGCATGAATTGGACTCTACCGCTCTGGCTTCTGCCATGAATGAAATCCAGAAGCTTAAACTGCAGCTTGATAGAGTAGCTGATTCTGAAGCTACTCAAGCTCGCCATGCTGAATCAGCTCATGCTGAGACCCAAAGCTTAAGGGTAAAACTCAACGAAACCGTTTCATTACTTGAGCAATTACAAAACCAGTTAAACAAAAGCAAGGAATCTGAAACCAGTGTACTTGAAGAAGTGAGTAAAGCTCAGTTGGAGCTAGAAGTCGCAAAGCTGACTGGCGACACTCTACGCTCGGAAGGTTTGAAGGCAATGGAGGCTTGCAAATCCTTGTCATTGGAGTTGGAACAGTCAAAGGTTAAAGTGGCTGCATTGGAGGAACTTGTCAGCAATCTCCAGTATGATCAAGGCAGCAAAAGCATGAACCTGGTAGATCCTTCAGAAAGTGGAATTAATGTGGAAGCTGATGAACTCAAAACTGAACTCAGTAATCTTAAAGATGAAGTAAATGAACTAAGAGCTGCATTGGAGGATTCCGAGAGAAGGTATCAGGAGGAATGCATCCAGAGCACCTTGCAGATAACAAGCACTTATGAGATAGTGGAGTGCACAAAGTCTGAATCGATTCAAAGAGATACTGAATGGAATTCAAAGTTAAATGCTGCAAAAGCAGATATGGAAAAGTTAAAGGAGACACTGATGAACAAAGAAGCTGAACTACAAAAGATTTCAGATGAAAATAAGGGCCTAAATATACAAGTTGAAGAAATACAGGCAGCTGACGGAGAAACTGAATTACAAGCTGAATTGAAGAAATCAGAGTCAATCTTGGCAGATTTAAGGGCAAGTTTATTTGATAAAGAGACGGAGGTGCAGAGTACTACTGAGGAGAATGAGATGCTGAAGTCAGAAATCAAGAAGAGAGAAATGGAGAGTAGCAAAGTGACTGATGAGGTTCTTGCCTTAGCAGAAGCCGCGAGAACTTCTGAAAGAGAGACCCTAATGAAGTTGGGGTATTTGACTGAGGAAGCCGATAAAAGTAGCAGACAAGCAGCACGGGTCATTGAGGAATTGGATGCAGCACAGGCGGCTAACTCTGAGATGGAAGCTGAGTTGAGGAGGTTAAAAGTACAATCAGATCAGTGGAGAAAAGCTGCTGAAGCAGCTGCAGCTATGCTATCAACTAGCAATAATGGGAAATATGTCGAGAGAACAGGCTCTTTAGACTATCACACTATTGGTGGAAAGCTGCGTTCTCCGTTGTCTGAAGATATGGATAATGATTACTCACCCAAGAAGAAGAATGGCAATATGTTGAAGAAGATTGGTAGTTTATTAAAAAAAAGCCACAAATAGATGCATATCGATATCGTGCAGGTTGCTTCCAAATGAACATTGTTCTATTTCTCTAATCATCATTGTCTAGTTTTTTCTTTTCTAGTTTTTGTTAGTATGTTTACTATTTTCCCTTCACAGGTATTTTTGCTGAGCTTCAGCCTCCTAAAAAAATCTCTTAGCTGATTTTAGTAAAGCTATTCCAAAATTGATGAGGTCTTTGTGATCTCACCTGCCAATACTGATATGCTTCCTTAGGAGATAGTAGTAAGCAATGTAACTTTATTTGCAATTTTCAGTTTATTTTGCTGTTGGAGCTTTCATATGTAGACTGCTGTATGTTCCAACATGTTTTGATAAGTGTAATGAACCCGGGCAGTTGATTAATCTTACAACTTGCTGTTTCGGCTACTTTAGATTTTTATGTCAAAGAAGGCAATCTGGATGAATTTTCACTGTAGATTGGAGGTAGTGTGTGCTTCATATCAGAGACGGAGTCAAGATTTGAAATTTATGGGTTGGAGATTCTAGTTCTTTTAAGTTATTAGGTTCTAAAATAATAATTTGTACATATTCCATGAATTTCACAAGACAAATACATAGTCTGTACAAAAGCTATTGGGTTCGTCTGAACCCGTAAACAGAGGGCTAGCTCCGCCCGTGCTTCACATAAGCACTTGTGTTTTGAATAAGTACTCATATATTAAAGAGCTTTAATAATTGTTGAAAAATTTATAGGTGCGGTCCTTTATTATTTTTTAAATAAGTATTTGGAGTAACTTCATATTTCTGGAAAAGTGAGTTATTTTAACAAAGACAAATACGCTAAAGGCTTTCACAATACCAAAAAATTTCAATCACAAGAGCTAGAATCGTTGCTGCTCATTGTCCTGAGACGAACCCAGAACAATGAACAACAAGAACTGAACAATGATCGACCGAAAACTATCCATGTAAGCCAAATAACGAGGAGCATGAGCATCAACAAGTCCTCACCTCAAAAGCTAACTTTTGGGGTTGAGTTAGGCCCGAAGTCCATTTATCACGGTATCAGAGCCAGGCTCATCCCAATTATAGGCCCATCCCAATTATTGTTACCGATGTTGGGCCCCCATTTATGTTGTTCACGCTATAGTTTGCAGGTCTGGGCGTGAGGGGATGTTGAGTTGTCCCACATCGGTGGGATTTGAGGTTTTTGGTCTCCTTATATGGTTTTGGGTAATTCTCATCACATAAGCTAGCTTTTGGGGTTGATTTAGGCCCGAAGCACAACACAAGGATGCCGTCATTGTCTTCAATATCGCAGGTTCGTCATCTTATGCTCATCGAGTTTCAGATTTTAATGGTGATCGTGACGTCAATGCTTGATCCCGACGATTCGATGATTTGGAGCTAATAAACAACTAGCCTAATTGCTAATTGGTTAAAATGCAATTTGAAACAACCGAGAAAATTTTATGGATGGTCATTCAACCTTGTGTTCGTAATTGCAAAAAATTCATCCTCGAGATGTTGCAAAAAATTAACCTTTATCAGCGAAAAACATAAGACAAATGAGAACGGAACTTCTGTGGTTGCAAATGAGCAAGGGGCTGCTGATCCATTTGTTAGAGAGGATCAACAAGTTTCGGATAAAAATTATTAATGTTTTTGAACCTTTTTTTTCTTCTGAATACTGTTAATGATCGCCTATGTTATTTTTTATGATCGCCTATGATATACTTCCTCCGTTTTAATTTATGTGAACTCATTTGACTGTGCACGGAGTTTAAGAAAAGAGAGAAGACTTTTGAATTTGTGGTGTAAAACGAGGCACATATATTTTGTGTGACTATAAATCATTGCATAAAGGTAAATTGTTTTCAAATAGGGAAAGTGATCATTTTTTTGGCACGGGCTAAAAAAGAAATAGATTCACATAAATTGAAACAGAGTGATTATTTGACGAATGCCAAGATGAAATTGAAAATCGCCTTTTCTATACTTACCAATTTCTTATGAAAAATGTAGCAGGTATAACTGATGTGTTCAAGCATACTCTTTGAGGTCAATGGATATGTACTGAAAAGAAAGCTATTTCAAGATACTGTTTGACCATGGATAACTCTTAATCTTACGCAATAATTTGTTGTTGTCGAGGAAAAACTAATGCATCCAGTTTCTGCACAACATGCTCAATAGAATTATCTTGTGAAATATAACCATGGAGCCAAGGGTCTCTTGGAAATAGTTTCTCCACCTGCACAAGGTACGGGTAAGGTCTACATACGCACTAGACCCCACATGTGGGAATATGCTGAGTATGTTGTTGTTGTAAATATAACAATGGAAAGCCTACTGTCTGTATGTTGCTACTGATTAATGACCCCTATCCCTCTTATTTTATGTGTATTAGTTTCAGTTTAGAAATCATTCAGCTCTTCTTCAAATTAAAAGTGGGAAGGGGAGAGGGAAGGGCGAGGAGTTGTAATAGTTGTAAGCATTTAGTTCAGAACTTCAACCAATGTGACTGAACAGCAGCCGGTTTTCTGTGCCTCAAACTGTGGCTCTTCTTGTAATATGTCTAGTTTTAGGCGCTTTAAATTTCTAATTTCCTTGTGTAAAATTTTCTTCACATTTCCTTTGTTGACTCAACGCTCTAATGCTATAGACAAAAGGCTCTTCCCTTCTCACTTTTCAGTTAAACACATCTTTATACATACAGCCAGGGTTGTGCATAATTTGGTAATCGTACCGAAACTGAAAATTTTGGTATTTGGTATTGGATATTTTGGTATTCGGTATGATATTTGATTTAAATTTTAAAAAAAATTGGTATTAGGTATGGTATTTGGTATTTTAAAATGAAATACCGAAATACCGATACCGTACCGAAATATATATTGTATTACACAATACACATATTATTAATTATAATATAAATAGAAAAAATCTAAAATTTTACTTTTCTTTATTCTCCAAGTTTATCAATTAACTCTAAGCAAATAACAAGACATTTATATTGATCAAATTTATTCCTTTATGTATAGTTTTCTCTCTCTGGGTTGATATTTGCTGGTTTTGGACAAACTTTTGTCAACAAACATTTTTAGTTTTGTATTTTTGAGTACTTTAATTAAGAATATTACAGTCTATGACTCTATGCACTAATTAAAATTCAAACCGAATAAACCGAAGTTACCGAACCGAATAAACCGAAACCGAAAGGAGAAAAATCGAACCATACCGAATTTAATTAGGTACGGTATTGGTATAGCATTTTAAGAAACCGAATACCGAAAATACCGAACCGAAATGTCTAAATACCGTACCGTACCGACCGACGAATACCCCTACATACAGCACTGTCATTAGTTCTCAAGTATAGGTCCAAGATAATCCTTTGTTCCATATCTTGGGGCTTATTACAGCAATACAGCAAGTGAATTAAGATTTTCAGTTGTACTAACACCGCAATTTATGCAGCGTAGGATACTTAGATTCTCCGGGGAGGTCAATAAGTCGATATACTACTTCATGGTGATATCTTAAAAAAAACATCCAATGATTTTGAGTTCTATGTAGCAACAAAATGTTAAACAACAACAAACTCATGCTTTAGGGATAAACCAAAAAAATGTTATTCAACAGTTACTTCAAACATACATGCACTTTGCCAGCTAGTTTAACATAACTCTCTTAGAGAGTTTCATACTTACAAGTTACAAACGCAACAGTTTTGTTAACTGCAGCATTTCAGGTCCAGGCATCAATCTCTGGAGCTACTACTATAGGACTTCTTACTGTGTGATGGCCATTCTCTTCCTCCCAAGCGATTGAACCAGATTGTGCTTGATCTTCCGCAATGCCCTTGTAACGTATGGTCAGACTGTAGTCCTGCTTCTGATATTTCTTCTCAAACACCAAGGTCTGCGGATAGATAGATATTGTAGAGTTTTTCGGTGCTTTCACTTTTGCTTTATACGTAGCTGCATTAACTCCAACATTTGTGACTGTCCTCTTGAATTTCTGCTCCAACCAAGTGTAGTTCCCATACGGGCTAAAGAGAGCAATAAATGAAGGGTAATTGATATAATTGGATGGATTTGAGCAGTTGTGCTTAGCTGATGATCTAGTAATTGTTTTGAATTGTTCAACTGTCAAATTCATGGAGCAGAGAAGATTCACATAGTCTTGTGGATTGGCATCATATATAAGGCCTGGATCAACTGCACGGTTTGGATCAACAAGTCCGGCTCCCATGGCTAATGATGTAGCATCCTTGTTATCATCCGCTGTTTTGATGGGTTTTTCAGTATTATCCAAAGGGTTGGCAGTGGTCATCATGGCAGATCGAATAGCCGAAGGACTCCATTCAGGATGTACTCCTTTTAGCATCGCAGCAATTCCAGCAACGTGAGGAGTAGCCATGGAAGTGCCTGATACAAGACGGTAATCACTATACAAATCTGTATTAACACCAACAGTTGCAGCTGAAACGCTCGATGGTCAGGCTGCTAAAATTAACACTCCTGGTGCCATAATATCTGGCTTTGCAACTCGCATATAGCTTCTAGAGGGGCCTCTCAAGGAAAATGCGGAAACGACTGGAGCAGGCTTTACATCAATATGTGTCTCCTGGAAACTGATGCTGGCTTTAGGTTTAACACTTTTGGTTGCATAAACTGTTACTTGTTTCCATTCCTTGCTGCTAATTACAACTCCAGGATTCGGAAAATAATTCAATGTTAATACATCCAGATCTTCATAAACATAGATTGCGGCTCCAAATCCTGACTCTGAGATGGCCTCCATTTGATCAGGGACTGATATCTTCTTGTGCAGCTATAACAAATCATGATACTACGTCCAGCATTAGGGACTTGAGATAATAAGTCAGATGAATCACAAGTAGATAAACTTCCATTGTTAACCAAAGCCAAATCCTTGATGCTGGTTCTCACCGGAAACAAGTTAAATCCAGTAATCTTTAAGCCATTCCCAAGAGTTAAAGTCCCCGAAAATGATCGGTCAGTATTGCATGATGCCACAGTAAAGATCCAAGGGACTCCATTGGTTAAACTTCCCATTTCAGGACCATCATTTCCAGCTGAAGCAGTGACAAAGACACCCTTCATCATGGCACCAAAAGAAGATATTGCAATAGAATCTTTATACAATGGACTATTATCCCACCCATAAGAAATGGTCAGTATGTCTACACCATCTGCAACAGCTTGGTCCATAGCAGCAACTAAATCCGAAGTGAAGGTTCCTTCGTCAAAGCTAAACTTATACACAGCTATCCTAGCTCGTGGGGCAATACCTCTTGCTGTTCCAGGAGCATATCCAAAATATGAAGCTTCTTCAGCAAAAGTACCAGCAGCAATGGAAGCAACATGAGTGCCATGACCATCAGTGTCTCTGGCAGAATTCATTGAAATATTCACACTAGGATCATTAGCCAAAATCCCCTTGTTAAAATAATTAGCTCCAATGAGTTTCCTGTTGCACAATAAGGAATTGAACTCTGTTCCTGGCTTGCATATTCCCTTCCACTTTTTGGGAATTTCAGACAATCCATCATCCCTGAAACTGGCAGATTCTGGCCAGATACCAGAGTCAAGCACACCAATGATAACATCTTGACCAAAACCAGAAGCTGGCCATAGACCAGAAGCAGGATTGAGCTTAAGAAACTCAGAGGTATGTGTAGTGTGAGCTTCAACAGTCCTGTCTTTATAAGCTGAAAGAAAGCCTGGTGATTTCTTGAGAGCTACAAGTTCATCTTTAGACAAAACAGCACTGAATCCATGAATGACATTATCATAAGAATAAAGAAGCTTTGGAGTTAGATGATGATTATTTGGAGTAGTGGGAACCTCAATCTTGATGGTATCAATAATGGAGGAATGCCAGTTTTGGTGACTAGCAAAGATTTTAGGCATAAAAGACTTGTCCAAATGGACAATGTAAGTAGACCTCTCTGCTGATGTTCCTAAAAACAAAGACAGACTAAAAAGAAACCAAGAAAATGGGAGAAGAGTTACTAATGTATCCATTGTTCTATATTTCTACTTGTGTTTTCCTTCTATAAACAGAGCCTCCTTTAAATACACATGTTAAGAAACAACCATGTTTGGCTGGTTTTGTAAAAGTAGATAATGCAATTTGATTATTTGAGAAATTGGTAAGCATGTACTTCTTGCTATAATGCATGTACCAGAAACATGGTTGTAAACGCTAAACACATTTTGTATTTGGCGATTATTATTAGAGATACTTAGCAATCAAGGAGCACTGAGGATTTCTAGCAAGTGGCACGTTACACCCAAGTTACCATCGAGAAAATGACCCTACCATAGTGATTGATTGGTAAATATTCCATACTGAAATGATTTTGCAGTCAATCAATCATTTTGGGATGGTCATACTTTTCTAATATATGCATGCCAACTCAGTCATTCCACCCCTCCCGGCTCCCCCACCTCTAGGGGTGGAGCTAGAGGGGCTCCGAACCCGTATAGTCCAAAAATAATATACACTATATATACAAAGTCACAATTCTCCCTGTATATATATTTATAGTAAATATTAAATTACATTCGTAAAATTTTTGTCTACGCCACTATCTACCACTCGACTAAGAGCTCATCGGATTTAGTTCATGTAGAAACAGGACCTCGTTCATAAATGAAATGAACCATTTATTTCTATTTTTTTCAAATTTACTTTACCATTTCTTGCACATGTAAAAGACTAGGAGTTGATTGTTCACACCATATTATGTCGACAAAAATCTATGGAAGTTTCGTCTAGCAGATTACTTATATTTTCTACTAGGATGAAGAGAAAATAGTGTAACTCGTTGATTGAATGAATTTTGCTCTTTTCCAGGTGACCTTTCTCTATTGTTACTTTTGATTAAAATGCTGATAATTTTGTAACCCTTTAGTGGATGTCAGACTTGGCTTCTTTTTTGCCAAAAGGGTTTTTTTGGGCTAAAATATCCTACCAAAATTAAGGTGTTTATTCACGCTATTAGAAGGAAAAAAGTATTTTGAATAGAAGCAAAAGTAATTTTTTAGAAGCAGAAAAATATAATTTTTCCCCAAAAAGCACTTTAAAAAAAATACACTTAGAAACACTTTATAAAAGTTTGACCAATCAAAATTTTTTCTTAAATTAATTAGTCAAGCACAAATTGTTTCTCACTGAACGTACTTTTTAAAAAGCACTTTTGAGAACAACACTTTTCAAAACAATCCGATTTAGAAGCTGGGTCAAACAAGCTATAATATTGATTCCTAAAAGGGTGCTACTACTTTGCATTTTGTTATTCTTAGGCTGACTGTTCTCAACATTGCCTTGCGTCGACTTTTATGACAACATGATGAAACTTCAACCTATTCCTAAGGCTATCTCACTATGCTGGAATAAACCTAAACTGGTAGCCATTAAAGTAAACACCGATGGAAATTTTATTCATGGTAATGGAAAAGCGGGATTGGGAGGAGTAGTGAGAAACAACCAAGGAGATCTCTATTGGATGTATATCAGTGTGTTGCAATCCTTTGGAGGTAAGGAACACACTCCTTTGGAGGTAAGGCTCACATCCCCCTCCTATCTTTTGGAAATAAATACAACACCCCAGGAAGCCTGGGAAATTCTATTTAAAAAAAATAAAAAAAAGGCTGATTGTTCTTTCTATGATACGATTGCTTCACTATACTGTTTGCTGAACTAAGATGCTCGTGTTAAGAATAAAAGAGAGACACCACGGTAGCTGCCTGGGACATTAGAGGTTAACCGATGTATTTGTAAAGGATGTTATGAGCAATTGATCTTCCTCCTTTGGCAGTTGCTTATATCTGCTGTCAAGGGGATCAATGTAATGTAACTTTGCTCTGAAAACTGCAGGTAACTAAGCATTTCATCACCTAATGTTTTGGCAATCCAAGTTAAAAGGCACCAAGGGAAATACTTAACCACCTTTGGTTTTCCATTAAGCAGATAAAAGTTTCATGCGAAGACAGGAAGGAAAATTGGCATACATGTGCCATTTGTCCATTAAATAAGCTGATCATTCTGAAGAAGCCTTATAGAAACCTCAGCACAAGTCTTTTACAACCTAAAATGCATGCAGTCTTTTCTTTTGTTCCCTTTTTCGGGTTTTTTTGGGGGGAGGGGGGGGGGGGGGGTTGTTGCAAGATGTTAGGTAACACAAGTCCACAACTCAAGGGAGATGAATCAAAATTCCAGTGCAATATGCCTAGATTAAAAATAGTTGTTCAAGAAAGTAGTAACTCAAGACAGCTAAAAGTACATGGCAACAGTGTTTTGGCAAAACTGAAAAATTAAGATCTTGGTTTCTCCTTCTTCTCCTTGAAGAGAGCCAAGAGAGATACACCAGATACCTTCACCACCTTGAACCTGACACCAGGAATATCTCCCACGGCATGACCCTTTCGACCAAATCCAGCAATCAATACCTCATCCTGCAACTCCAAAAATAAACGGTCAGGAACTAAGAAAACTGACAATAACAATATTTCGTGTGGGAAGATATGTGGAAGTAAAGGACTCACATTTTCTTCAATGTAGTTCAAACAACCATCATTAGGAACAAATGCAGCAATCTTCTTTCCATTTTTGATCAATTGAACCCTAGCACATTTACGAATAGCAGAGTTGGGCTGCTTAGCCTCAATACCTCTACAATTTCAAAATTAACTGGTTAGATACAAGGGCTTTTGAAACAGAATGGATAATGGATAAGTTATCAAACTCGAGTAAAAGAGAACTACTTACATCTTCTCAAGCACAATGCCTTTCGCATGGGATGAGCCAGCAAATGGCTTCTTCCATTCATTTCCAAGATGGGACTTCTTATAGGACTTGTCAGCCCACCTTTGTCTTCTACGGTGGGACTTCAGCTTGCGTCCAGCTCCCATACCACGTGTCTTCCTGAAAATTTTACCCTATTAGGAGACAACTCGCGTAATGAACAGAAGCATATGCTTTCTCACTTTCACTAGTATATTCTTAAGTACATCAGAGCACCTCAACTATTACTCATTGTTGGGGGAATGACATCGTAATAGAGAATAGACATTTCAATGCAAAACCAACATATCAATCTACAAGAAACAATGATCTTCCAATTGCTAATTGCCTTGGTATCATAGAATTTGTCTCTAAAATCCAGGAAGAAGCACATCACATTACTTATTCCTAATTTTGCAGAACTCCTGAACACATCAAGCAATCTCATTACAAAGCGCTTTAAGCAACAAAGAAAATAAGATTCCTTCATCAAAAAAACAAAGAAAATAAGATTCTTTTTTGATAATTGTAGTGTCCAAGCCAGCTTATGCGGATCTCGACTAATTCCACGAGAAACCTACTGTCTCACACCAGCAACAGGCGGTAACTCCATAAAAAAAAAATCTGTTAACTTCAAAAGGCACCATCAACTCGTGCAACAAATCAACTGTTCCTATAACCTCCATGTCCAGCGTTTCAAATTACAACATTCTAACAATCAGGCACTTCAAATTTCTCATATGTTCAGCAACTCGATCAACAATTGTTACATATTGGGCATGGAAAAGCTATAAAATCTGCATTACATAGTTTATTCATATAATATATATATCCGGTATATTAGAAATATTCATTTTTAAGCAGACAATAATAGAACCCAGATTCCAGGATAGGCAAAAGGGGAGAGAACTATTAGGAATCGATTAAAAGAGGACCAAAACACTAGACTTGAAATACAGATATAAAGTTTTCACATGGAAATAGTGCAATTTAAAGATGACTGTAACATATAGAAAATGATTAAAGGAGAAAAACAACAAATCATACCCCATGTTTGCTGACTGAAAAGAAGCTCAAACTTCAGACTAGGGCTTGAGTGGTTGCAGATGAGAAGAGAAGAGGCAGCCGCTCGTAAAACCCTAACCTTTATTGAAGTTGTGTTTTTGAATTATTGAATGAATTGGAGCTCTTGGATTGGGCTTCTGGATATTGGGCTGAAGAGCTTTGGGCTTATATAATGGATTTTTACGCATGTGTACTACATTAGAAACTATAATAGCATGTTTGGCCAAGATAGAGAAATCAATATATTTTAAGAAGTGCTTTTGAAAAAAATATTTTTGGACAGAAACAGTCTGTGCTTGGCTAATCACTCTGAAAACTACTTTTGAACAATAATTTGTGTTTGGCCAAGCTTTTCAGAAAGTGCTTTTAAGTATCAAATTACGAATAAGGACATGAATATATTTACTTAATAGTTAATATTATAAGTAAATAAATAAATTTTTTCATTTTATTTAAGTAAAATATGAAAATAAAATTTAAAAGTACTTAATTTTTTTAATATAAGTTAAATATATTAAAAATCATTCAACAAATATAAAAATATTCACCCCTAAAATCACTATATATTAGAAAGTTATCCTAAAGATAATAAGAAATATGTATACATTAATATCTTAAGTATTAAGTTTAACGGTTATTTTGGTATATACTATATTTTGTTAAGGGTATTCTCGGTAAGAAGAAAAGTCGAAACTGCTTCTGCTTCTGCTTTTGGGAAGAAGCTACTTTTTTTTGCTTCTAAAAAACTGTTTCTGCTTCTTCCCAAAAGCACTTTTTTTCCAAAAACGTTTGGCCAAACACCTCAAGTTAGGAAAAAAATGTGCTTTTGGGAAGGGGAAAAAAACACTTCTGGCCTCTTGAGAAACTTGGCCAAATAGGCTATTATTTACTCTCACTATTTAGGTTTTAACTTAATTATAAGTTGATATACAATTTATCAATTATATACAAATTAGTATTAATGCGTATCCATCTCATTATATTAGGAATTGAATAGGGAATTCTCTATTCTCTCTCTCTCTCTCTCTCTCTCTCTCTCTCTCTCTCTCTCTCTTCGATCTCTCTCTCTCGCTCTCATTCTTTATCAGTATTCTTATATTAATATCTTCATGTGGATAAACGAAAAAAATGATATTAATGTTAAGTGAAAAACGAGAGAAGATTAGTACCTAGCAAAGTTCTTGCTTCAGATCCTATGAAAACGAGGAAGTAAATAAGAAAGAAATTAGCTCTGATGAAGAGAATCATCATCTGAGCTAATCTTTTAGCTCTGATGAAGAGAATCATCATCTGAGCTAATTTTAGCTTGAATTGGAAACTATGTTAATCAATAAATAACATAATATTAATTAGAAGCGAGTAGATTGAATCGAAAACTATGTTAATCCATTAAAAACTCCATTGACAGTCATTAAAAAGCTTTGAAGATTTGACAAAAAATAATTTCATAAAATTCGATTTTCGAATTCAAAGCTTTGAATTCGAAAATAGAATTTTACGAAATTATTTTTTGTTTGGATTGGGTGTTGTTGCAAATGATTGAATATATCCGTTGGAATTTATATCTCAATTTTGAGATAATTTGGTGAAGATTCAAGGTGGTTTTGGTTGAAATTTCAGATTGCAATTCGAAAAAGAAGACATAAATAAATTGTATATATTTTCTATGTCGAGCGTAGAAATGGTATACAAAATATCTATAACTTACATAATTGTATATAAGTTGTATATAAATTATATGTAAATTATAGTTTTTGACCGGATTATGTACCCAAAAAAATGTGTATTTAAGTTGTAGATAAATTGTAGATTTTGACCGAATTTATTTATATTTTGTAAAAACTTTTGTTACTTCCAGTAAATATGAAAACTTAAATAAAATCTTGTACATATACGGAAAAGTCCCTTATTGTTTTATGTTTGCATTTTCCTTTTTATAAGATTTTATATGTTTTTGGTTTGTTAGGCATACTGCTTGTAGTCTTTAGGCAAGCCGATCAGCAAAAACATCAATGATTTCAAGGATCAGCAATGTTCTTAAATAATCTGTCTTACTCATTGGAAAAGCTTTAGATTAGTATTAACAACATTCTTGTTTAGTCCCGAAGGGACGGCCCAGTTGAGTTTGGCGGGACGTCCATACGGGCGACGCGGGATCAATCCACCGCAATGTCCCTCTAAGTCTGAGCCTGTCGTACGGGGCTTGCCTAGTGCGGTTTACATTTCCTGTGTGGTTTGCAGGCTATTACACAGTGAGGAGTTTACCCAGTGCGCATAGAGTACTCACCCGAATGACAAGGACTGTGGCAGAGGCTGTACCGGCTGCGAGTTTTCCTGAAGTTCCAAAAAAAAAAACATTCTTGTTTAGGTATAACAGTGATTGCTAACAACACTAACTGTAGTAATAATAGTTTTTACACCTGCTAACTGTTACAACAAAATACTTTTAGGGCACCAAAGCACGCCCGATGATTTGGTTAGTTTTATGCTGGCTCCCAGGTTATCGCAACTATTTTGTTTTATCGCGGTATAGGACCGGCAATGTGTGCAAGCTCATACGGATAAAATTTTCACCCATATAACAAAAAAATAGCATCATGCGCCACTCAGCCAAGTCTGACGACCACTCAAGGGTTACAATTAGTCAGCATTTTAATTGAACGTAACACTAGAAAAAGGACCAGAATTCATTCTGCCAACAATAATTTACACTCTTTGCTCTTCGTCCTACTAAAAAGAATAACTTGTGAAATGCTCAAGTAATTTTCCTAGATTGCTTTCAGAATAATATGAGTGAATAATCAGCTCATTTCTTGATAATGACATATGTGAGTACAGGCAAAATTAAACGAGTTGGAAAAAATAGAGAAGTAAAAATTTTATGTGCTTACAATAAAATTGCCACCTAAGATAGAAGGGATGGAATGAATAGTTTGGTATGCAAAAATTAGAAAAATATGACCCTCCCAAAATGATTGGTTTACTGCAAAAACATTCCAATACGGAACATTTACCAATCAATTACAATATGGTAGGGTCATTTTTTTAAAAAGTAAGATGAGCCTATCCTCAGTGCTCTTTGAATGCTAAGTTTTATCGCCATATACAAAATGTATTTGTCTAAACATTAACAACCCATAGATATATACTTTTCTATTGGAGTATTAGTGAAGAATCTTGAATGAATGTAGTTCCCTTTGAGGTTTTTCTCACTCTTATCATGTGTCTCACGTACGTTTGAAGGATAAAAGAGATGATGCGAATTAGTCGAGGCGTGCGCAAATTGAACTAGACATCCTAATATATATATATATTTTTTTAAAGAGATGATGATTAATTTATGGAATCTTTTAACCAAGACTTCTGACGAAGAAGACAGAGGTTTGTCGTGGTGAATTGATTAATTGAAAGACTTTATTGGGATTTTGTGAGACTTTTAAGAGAAGAACACATGAGTTAGATTTTGTAATTGTTATGTGAGTGGAAAAAGATATTTTTAGAAACAATCTCAAAGCACTTCTTCTTTAAAGAAGCTTTTTGAATGGAAAAAAAAAACTTCAATAATGTCCATAGATTTTTTTGCAACTTGTCGAAGATTTTTCTAGTTGATGTTTGTTTAACGTCAAAATCGTAGATCTCAAATAAAAATACACAGTTTATCCATCTACCTTGCATCGAAATCTCTTGTACATACCTCTCGTTCATGGAAAATTTTTTACACACTAAACCTTTCAGAAGTGTGTCTAAGACATACTACTTTTATGTTTGACCAATTTTTCAAATAACATGAAAGTCACGCCCTAATATGGTCGTGACACATGTCATTGACCTTAAAAAGGAAAAAATATATATTAGAAATTACAATTAAAACCCATCTTCCCATTTTCTATCTTAAGCACCATTGTTGCTGCCACCATAGTTGTTTGTGAGAAAGTTTCCAACAACACTAAAATTCAACCACACCATCTAAACAACTAGCTGAAAATAATCGAGCAATAAATTGAGTTCAACAACTCAATAATCAACAAAACCCAATTGAATTTACAAGTTTTTTTTCGATACCCCAACAATGGTGGATTCTAAACTTTTCTACCAAACCTTTAATACTACTGTTAAAGCTTTTAAATCTATTACAAATAAATAGTTTTCACAATATTTAGATAATAAACCAACAAAAATTGCTCAATTTTAGATCTAAAATTTTATGTTCTTTCAAAAATTCTATTTGGGGAAGAAGATGGGGGGAGGGTGGTATGAGGAAGAAGACCAGAGGGAGGGGGAGGGGTTCCTGTGGGGAAAGGAGACAAAAAATGGGATTTTTACGGGCTTCACGCATTTTTTGTGTGTGTAAACACACAAGTGTTATCGGGACAAAAGTAGTGTCTTAGATACACTTTTGAAATGTTGAATGTGTAAAAGGTTTTCCGTGAAGGAGAGGTGTGTAACAGGCATTTTGCTACAAGGTTGATGGGTAAACTATGTACTCAGCCTTATTTATATATGTATAAATATACACACATACATACATACTTCAACTATCACTTGAAATGTAATTTGGTGCATGTGCGAGAATTCGGTTTGTGTAGTGGGTAAACATGAAGCACGCAACTTTAATTTTCACTAACAAAAGTGTTCAGGTCCACCGGCTGAAACTTCTTGTTTTCTTTCAAAGAAAACAGTCCTACAAAATGACAACTTACCAAGTTCTCCAATTGCATTATTAACTCGACAAAGTCATAGTTAATGGATGACCGTTCAACTTTCACTTTATTGTTAATCAATTTTATGTAAGTGCTACAAAAAGTCACCAAACTACTTTTGTAATAAAAAAATCAATCAACTTTGTCTAAGTATCATACAAGGAAACAAACATAACATGGTAACAGTTGAGTGATTTATGCAATATTGAGTATGTGATACTTAATTATGCAAAGTATAGTAACTTTTTCGTTACAAAATTTTAGTGACATTGGATCATTAAAGTGACAGTTGAGTAAGCAACCATTGTAATTAACCTACCATGGCTGTTTCTGAGATTGTGTATTAAAGGAGGCTCAATCATAGTAGGAAAAAAAAACAAGTAGAGAGTTAAAAACTATGGAGACAAGACTAGCTCCTCTCACGTTTTCTTGGTTTCTTTTGTGTCTTTCTTTGTTTTTAGGAATCTCAGCACAGAGGTCTACTTACATTGTCCATTTGGACAAATCTTTTATGCCTAAAATCTTTGCTAGTCACCAAAACTGGCATTCCTCCATTATTGATACCATCAAAATTGATGTTCCCACTACTCCAAATAATCATCATCTAACTCCAAAGCTTCTTTATTCTTATGATAATGTCATTCATGGATTCAGTGCTGTTTTGTCTAAAGATGAACTTGAAGCTCTCAAGAAATCACCAGGTTTTCTTTCAGCTTATAAAGACAGGACTGTTGAAGCTCACACTACATATACCTCTGAGTTTCTTAAGCTCAATCCTGCTTCTGGTCTATGGCCAGCTTCTGGTTTTGGTCAAGATATTATCATTGGTGTACTTGACTCTGGTATCTGGCCAGAATCTGCCAGTTTCAGGGATGATGGATTGTCTGAAATTCCCAAAAAGTGGAAGGGAATATGCAAGCCAGGGAAAGAGTTCAATTCCTCATTGTGCAACAGGAAACTCATTGGAGCTAATTATTTCAATAAGGGGCTTTTGGCTAATAATCCTAGTGTGAATATTTCAATGAATTCTGCCAGAGACACTGATGGTCATGGCACTCATGTTGCTTCTATTGCTGCTGGTAGTTTTGCTAAAGGAGTTTCATATTTTGGATATGCTCCTGGAACAGCAAGAGGTATCGCGCCACGAGCTAGGATAGCTGTGTATAAGTTTAGCTTTGAAGAAGGGACCTTTACTTCTGATTTGATTGCTGCTATGGATCAAGCTGTTGCAGATGGTGTTGATATACTGACCATTTCGTATGGGTGGTCTAATAGTCCATTGTATGAAGATTCTATTGCAATAGCTTCTTTTGGTGCTATGATGAAGGGTGTCTTAGTCACTGCTTCAGCTGGAAATAATGGTCCTGAAATGGGAACTTTAAACAATGGAGTCCCTTGGATCTTTACTGTGGCATCATGCAGTACTGACCGATCATTTTCAGGGACTTTAACTCTTGGGAATGGCTTTAAGATTACTGGATTTAGCTTATTTCCAGTGAGAACCATGATCAAGGATTTTCATTTGGTTAACAATGGAAGTTTATCTACATGTGATTCATCTGACCCACTATCCCAAGTCCCTAATGCTGAACGTAGCATCATGATTTGTTATAGCACTGCACAAGAAGACTTATCAGTCTCTGATCAAATGGGGGCCATCTCAGAGTCGAAATTTGGAGCTGCAATCTATGTTTATGAGGATCCGGATGTATTATCCTCAACTTTTTTTCCGAACCCTGGAGTTGTAGTTAGCAGCAAGGAATGGAAACAAGTGATAGATTATGCCACCAAAAGTGTTAAACCTAAAGCCAGCATCAGTTTCCAGGAAACACATATTGATGTAAAGCCTGCTCCAGTCGTTTCTGCATTTTCCTCGAGAGGCCCCTCTGCAAGCTATCTACGAGTTGCAAAGCCAGATATTATGGCACCAGGAGAGTTGATATTAGCAGCCTGGCCATCGAACGTTTCAGCTGCAGTTATTGGTGTCAATACATTTTTGGAAAGTGATTACCGTCTTGACTCAGGCACTTCAATGGCTGCTCCTCACATTGCTGGAATAGCTGCAATGCTAAAAGGAGCACATCCCGAATGGAGTCCTTCAGCTATTCGATCTGCCATGATGACCACTGCCAATCCTTTGGATAATACTGATAAACCAATCAAGACTCCGGATTACATGGTTAAGAGGGATGCTACATCATTAGCCATGGGAGCAGGACTCGTTGATCCAAACCGTGCAGTTGATCCAGGCCTTATATATGACGCCACTCCACAAGACTATGTGAACCTTCTCTGCTCTATGAATTTGACAGTAGAGCAATTCAAAACAATTGCTAGATCATCAGCTAAGCACAACTGCTCAAATCCATCCAATGATATCAATTACCCCTCATTTATTGCTCTCTTTAGCCCATATGGGAACTACACTTGGTTGGAGCAGAAATTTAAGAGGACAGTCACAAATGTTGGAGCTGCTGCAGCAACATATAAAGTAAAAGTGAGAGCACCAAAAAACTCAACAATATCTATCTCTCCGCAGACCTTGGTGTTTGAGAAGAAATATCAGAAGCAGGACTACAGTCTGACCATACGTTACAAGGGCGTTGCGGAAGATCAAGCACAATCTGGTTCAATCACTTGGGTGGAAGAGAATGGTCATCACACAGTAAGAAGTCCTATAGTAGTAGCTCCAGAGATTGATGCCTGGACCTGAAATGCTGCAGTTAACAAAACTGTTGCATTTGTGAGTTTGTAACTCTCTAAGAGAGTTATGTTAAAGTAGCTGGACATTCTGGCAAAGCAAATGTATGTTTGAAGTAAAAGTTAAATAAATAAAAAATTGTTATAAAAAAGGCATGACTTTATTGATCTTTAAAACTTTGTTGCTACATAGAACTAAAGCCATTAGATGCTTTTTGCAGATACACCATGAAGTAGTACTATATCCACTTATTGAGCTCTCTGGAGAATCTTTGGCTAGATAAAAAATGCAGTGCTAGAAGAACTGAATTTTTTTAAATTCACTTGTTTTAATAAGCCCCAGGATATGGAACAAAGGATTAGCTTGGACCTATACTGAATAACTATTGGTAATATTCAAATTCGTCCAAACAATGTTGTATGTATAAAGAAGTGTTTAATCGACAAGTGACAAGGAAAGAGCCTTTTGTCTATAGCGTTAGAGCATTGAGTAGACCTTTTGCCTTAACCAACAAACGATATGTTAAAAAAAGTCTTACACGGGGTATTAAGAAATTTAAAGCGCCTAAGACTAGACATATAACAAGCGGAGCAACAGTTTGAGACGCTATAGAAAGCCAACTGCAGTTCAGTCTCAAGGGTTGAAGTTCTGCACTACATGCATGTAACTATTACAACTCTCACCCTTCCCTCTCTCCTTTCCCTCTTTCAATTTTAAGAATACTTATATAATTTCTGAACTAAACTAGCACAAATAAAATCATAGGGAATACATTGACATATGCAAACTTGATCAGAATTGAGTTGAAGTAACTGGAGAATCAGACATGACACCATATATCTTTGAGTATATGAAGTTACCGAGCAATTGTTTTGCATGAGTTGATGAGTATGAATATATATAGAGCAGAAGTTTCTTTTCCATTTCTACCAATAGAGCTTAAAAGTAGAACTTAACTAGTCACCAAGATTGGCAATATCCATACAGTAGGCTTTCCATGGTAATATATCATAAGATAATTCTATAGAGCATGTTATGCAGAGACTGAAAGCATTAGTTTTGCCTTTGACAGAAACAAATTAATGTTTAAAACATGCAAGTGATCTTTTCTATTTGGGATTTTTCAAAAGTAAGTTTCATGTTCTTGTTCTCTTTTCTTCCAATTTGAAATAAATAGTACACATGCTAATAGAAACAACTACAAGTATATACATGCACAGAAAACGTGTATGTGTGCGCCCGCCAGGGCGTATGTAGTGTAATAATAACAAGTTCAATTGAACCCATAACTTTCGACGCGAAGTAAAACTTTAGATGTAAAAATTCGTTAAAATTGCAAATTAGTAGATATGAACTCATAACTTTAAAAATATAATGAGTTAAATGCTAAAAAACTTAATTATTAAATCCATAGAGTTAAAATTCTAGATGTGCCTCGGCGAGCACCCGTATGTATAAAGGAGGGAAGGAGGGATGAATGGGCTGGCATGCATGCACTTAGAAAAGTATGACCTCCATGATTAATTGACAATAAAATCATTCCAATATAGGACATTTACCAATCAATCACAATATGGTAGGATCATTTTTAAAATAGAAATTCGAGCCTAACGTGCCCACTTGCTACAAATTCCCAATGCTAGTACTAAGTTCTATCGCCAAATACAAAATGTGTTCGTCCAATCAATGACCATCCATAGTTATACTAATCTATGTGTTCTTCATATGGGATTCCAAAAGGCTTTTGTAATTTTTTTGAGATGTTCTAAGTGTTATGTGAGTGGACTAATAATTTTTTTATAAACAACCTCAAGTACTTTTGAAGAACCTATTTTGAAAAAAAATATCTTCAATAATTTCCATAATTTCTTTTTCCAAAACTTGTACTCCTAAAAGATTTTGCAAGTTGGTATTTGTTTAATGCAAAAATCGTGACAACATAGTATTACTCAAAAAAAAAAAAAAAGACGAAAGAATAGCTTATTAAAGCAACCAGTATTATATAACATATGTCATTTATATAAGTTTTATTAATTAACATTGTTGAGTAATATATATTCTAATCTCAATTTATCACTTGAAATATGATTGGGTGCTTGTACAAATCTGTGTAGTGTGTGTACACAGGAAGTCGCCACTTTAATTTTCACTAAAATAATGTCACCACTGGTCCACTGGCTGAAACTTCCAAAGAAACCAAGTCTTAGAAAATGACAGCTTACCAAGTGCTCCAATTGCATTATCTACTTCACAAAACTAGCCAAGGGCGGGGGCCCAAGCAAGGCTGTTTCTTAGCATGTGTATTTAAAAGGAGGCTCTGTTGTAAGAGGAAAAAAACACAAGTAGACAGATAGAATTATGACATCAGTACCTCTTCTCCTGTTTTCTTGGTTTCTTTTTGGTATTTCTTTGTTATTAGGAACCTCAGCAAAGAGGTCTACTTACATTGTCCATTTGGACAAATCTGTTATGCCTAAAATCTTTGCTAGTCATGAAAACTGGCATTCATCCATTATTAACAACATCAAGATTGAGGTTCCCACTACTCCAAATGATCATCATCCAGTTCCAAAGATTGTATATTCTTATGATAATGTCATTCATGGCTTCAGTGCTGTTTTGTCTAAAGATGAACTTGTAGCTCTCAAGAAATCACCAGGCTTTCTCTCAGCTTATAAAGACAGGACTGTTGAAGCTCACACTACTCATACTTCTGAGTTTCTTAAGCTCAATCCTGCTTCTGGGATGTGGCCAGCTTCTGGTTTTGGTCAAGATGTTATCATTGGTGTGCTTGACTCTGGTATCTGGCCAGAATCTGCCAGTTTCAGAGATGATGGATTGCCTGAAGTTCCAAAAAGGTGGAAAGGAATTTGCAAGCCAGGAGCAGAGTTCAATTCCTCATTGTGCAACAGGAAACTCATAGGAGCTAATTATTTCAATAAGGGTATTTTGGCTGATGATCCTAGTGTAAATATTTCCATGAATTCTGCAAGGGATACTAGAGGTCATGGCACCCATGTTGCTTCCACTGCTGCTGGTAGTTTTGCTAAAGGAGCTTCATATTTTGGATATGCTCCTGGAACAGCAAGAGGTATCGCGCCACGAGCTAGGATAGCTGTGTATAAGTTTAGCTTTGAAGAAGGAACCTTTACTTCAGATTTAATTGCTGCTATGGACCAAGCTGTTGCAGATGGTGTCGACATACTGACCATTTCGTATGGGTGGTCTAAAATTCCGTTGTACGAAGATTCTATTGCAATAGCTTCTTTTGGTGCCATGATGAAGGGTGTCTTAGTCACTGCTTCAGCTGGAAACAGAGGTCCTGAAATGGGAACTTTAAACAATGGAGTCCCGTGGATCTTTACCGTGGCATCATGCAGTACTGACCGATCATTTTCAGGGACTCTAACTCTTGGGAATGGCTTAAAGATTACAGGATTTAGCTTGTTTCCAGTGAGAACCATGATCAAGGATTTTCCTGTGCTTTACAACGAAAGTATATCTCCTTGTGATTCATCTGACCCATTATCCCAAGTCCCTAATGCTAGACGTAGCATCATGATTTGCTATAGTGTTGCAGTAGAAGTAGAGGAACAAATGGCGGCCATCTCAGAGTCAAAATTTGGAGGAGCCATCTATATATCTGATGATCCAGATGCATTGATATCCAATTTTTTTCCAAACCCTGGAGTTGTCATTAGCATCAAGGAAGGGAAGCAGGTGATCGACTATGCATTAAAAGGTGTAAAACCTAAAGCCAGCATCAGTTTCCAGGAAACACGCACGGATGTAAAGCCTGCTCCAGTCGTTTCTGCATTTTCCTCTAGAGGCCCTTCTAAAAGCTATCTGCAAATTGCAAAGCCTGATATTATAGCACCAGGAGAGTTGATTTTAGCAGCCTGGCCATCGAACGTTTCAGCTGCAGTTATTGGTGTCAATACATTTTTGGAAAGTGATTACCGTCTTGAATCAGGCACTTCCATGGCTGCTCCTCACGTTGCTGGAATTGCTGCGATGCTAAAAGGAGTACATCCCGAATGGAGTCCTTCAGCTATTCGATCTGCCATGATGACCACTGCCAATCCTTTGGATAATACTGAAAAACCCATCAAAAGCGCAGATAATGACAAGGATGCTACATCATTAGCCATGGGAGCCGGACTCGTTGATCCAAATCGTGCAGTTGATCCAGGCCTAATATATGATGCCACTCCGCAAGACTATGTGAACCTTCTCTGCTCTATGAATTTGACAGTAGAGCAATTCAAAACAATTGCTAGATCATCAGCTAAGCACAACTGCTCAAATCCATCCAATGATATAAATTATCCTTCATTTATTGCTCTCTTTAGCCCATATGGGAACTACACTTGGTTGGAGCAGAAATTCAAGAGGACAGTCACAAATGTTGGAGTTGGTGCAGCTACGTATAAAGTAAAAGTGAGAGCACCAGAAAACTCGTCGATTTCTATCTCTCCGCAGACCTTGGTGTTTGAAAAGAAAAACCAGAAGCAGGACTACACTCTGACCATACGTTACAAAGGCGTCGCGGAAGATCAAGCACAATCTGGTTCAATCACTTGGGTGGAAGAGAACGGTCATCACACAGTAAGAAGTCCTATAGTTGTAGCTCCACAGATTGACGCCTGGTCCTGAAATGCTGCAGTTTACAAAACTGTTGCATTTGTAAGCTTCTAACTCTCTACGAGACTTCTGGTAAGTAGCTAGAAGGATGCTGGCAAAGTACATGTATGTTTGAAGTAATTGTTGAATAGTAACATTTTTTGGGTTATTAATAAAAAATGACTGTGCTCTTTAACATATTGTTGAAGCAACTATAAACATGCAGTGGAATTGGATATATAAGAATATGAAGTTACCAAGCAATTACTATATTACATGAGTAGATAAGCATAACCATAGAGCAGAAGTTTCTCTTCCATTTCTACGCATAGATTTTAAACAGAGATCTTCACTATATTGGCAATAGGAGTCATTAATCAGAAGCAACATTCATTCTGTAGGCAGAGACCCATGCATAAGTTTTGCCTTGACAACAACAAATTTTTGCATAACAAAACTTTTACTGATTAAGTTACTTTATGGGAAAACAGCATCTTGAAATTGCTACCCTTTCCGTATATATCCATTGACCTCAAAGAGTGCTTGAAAACATCACCTACATATCGAAATCTATCAATAACATAATTGGTCGGAGATTAGGAAAAGACAACAATGTTGTTAACAATCTTCGGAGTCAAAACTCCAAAATTTCCTCCCATCAACAATAGGTAGGAATAAATCAGCTTTTCATAAACAATAACAATCTATGTGTAGACAATAAATTGCGTTGAAAAAATAAAATCAAGACCGAAAAATATCGCAACAATCGTAGTATTTGATTTCAAATAATATGCGTGTACAATCTCTATGGTTCCTCTGATTCTACTTTTCCAATAGTAAATAAATTCAAGGACCCTTGAGCTTGATCTTGAATATGTAGTTGTTGCCACGAACGATGATCTTGAATTCAACTAGCACGAACTTTGATTTGAACTCGTACTCCTTGAATCTTGATTTGTTCTTCGTTCTCGAGCTTGAGCTTGATTGCTTGAACTTGATTTGTTCTTCGTTCTTGAGCTTGAATTTGATTCGTTCTTTCTTGTTTCTTGTTATAATTTATGGTGTCTTTTCTAGGTTATGAAGATCCCTATTTATAGTTGTGGGAGGGAAGAGTTATGATAAGAATAAACTCTCTCCGACCAATCAAATTAAAGTGTGACATGGCCACATTTGATTGGTCAGAACATGTCACTTGCACACGTGGCACAATTTCATTGGCCTTGTAATTTGGCTTGGTATGTCTTGTTATTTTGACACGTGGCACGATACTATTGGCTCTTTCGTTTGACTTGGCGTGCCACGTCATTTGACACGTGACACCAAACTGGGCCTCTAGAAAAATGACATTTTGGGCTTAATGAAGTGGGCTCATCAATTTAGCCCAATGGATTAAGACTTATTTATTTAATCCATATTTATTGGACTTATATAATTAATTCAATTATATTAGCCCATAATATTTATTTGGACCAATATATCTTGAATTTAAAATATAGTCCAAATCATTTTATGGATTTAATTTTAATAAAATTTATATGCCTACAAATGCCCCTATTTCAAGACTTGTCAAGGTATAAGCTTTAAAGACTAGACTTAAAGTATTAATGAAGACAATTTGTATCCTCCTTCTTACCAATGCTTTCACGGATTAATTCATGCATCCCTTTTCCACTTATAGCTTAAAATGACTAATTTTGTCAAATTAAGGAATAAAGTAACAGCTTTACTTGCTATTATTTGAGAAGTAGTATGTCAAATCATAGATGGATCAATTTAATGAAATGATCAGCTATGCTTATTGATTTCACAAGGTTAATTTGGACATGACCTCTTTGCATTTGAAATTCTAGTGAAGAATTTCTTTTATTTTTTTTTCATTCACATGAAGTGGTAAGACAACTATGCGTTCATTTTTAGTTTCCAACAAAATAACGTGCCTTCCTTCCACGTCGATCAATGTTGCAATCATGGAAATTTGCAGAGGCCTCAACTTGATCTTCGGACATCCATAACAGTAGAGTTTTCAAATATGTCAAAACGACCCGAATATCAGAGAGATTACTCTCAATGTGCCCCGACTATCAGAGAGATTACTCTCAATGTGGCTCGACTATCGGAGAAATCACTCTCAATGTGGTTTGACTATCAGAGAGATTACTCTCAATGTGCCCCGACTATCAGAGAGATTACTCTCAAGATACTTACATGTCTACCTTAAGATTGGAAAATATAGTTTCCTTTTAAGGACAAACCCATGAAGAGCCAACTTAAGGTGCAAAGGGACTTACATGTCCACCTTAATATTGAAAAGTTATAGTTTCCTTTTAAGGACAAACCCACGAAGAGGCCAACTTAAGGTGCAAAGGGACTTATATGTCCACCTTAAGATTGGAAAATTATAGTTTCCTTTTAAGGACAAACCCATGAAGAGGCCAATTTAAGGTGCAAAGGGATTTATATGTCCACTTTAAGATTAGAAAGTTATAGTTTCCTTTTAAGGAAAACCTCACGAAGAGGCCAACTTAAGGTGCAAAGGGACTCATATGTCTACCTTAAGATTGGAAAGTTATAGTTTTCTTTTAACGACAAACCCACGAAGAGGCCAACTTAAGGTGCAAAGGGACTCATATGTCCACCTTAAGATTGAAAAATTATAAAGCTTCAACTCGAAGACTTCGTGGACTTGACGACATTGACTTGAATATTTGAAAACTTTGAAGATTTGGCGGACTTTGCAGACTTCAACTTGAAGAGTGGCGAACGTGAAGATTTCAACTTAAAGACCGACGGACTTGAAGACTTCAACTTGGAGACTTGGAGGGTTTAAACATTTCAACTTGAAGAGCAGCAAACTGGAAGACCAGAGGACTTAAAGATTTGGTGAATATGAAGACATAGTAAATCCCTCAACTTCAGTGCAAATACTTGGTAGCCTCCTAAAAGACTATAATTACCCTATTGAAGACACTGGTTTATCATGAAGGCTTGCCCCCTCTAAGTCATATGAGATCCAAAGTTCAAAAGAAGAATGAAATTTCAGCCTGATTTTCAAGTGTTGTTTGAATAAATTACTTCCATCATACTTTATTTGGACAACGACTAGGGCAATATGTATCTTTTGAACTTATGCGACTGAACTCAAAATGAAACTCTAAGCTGCCTACGTACCTCGGTGAAGAGGATCAAGTCATACCGTAGTTCATAATGGGTTATTTTTTTTTATGTCCTAACTTTTGGCTATGCTGCCTCTTTTGAGGTTTTTAACCTAGTGGACCCTTTTTTTTGGGTGGTGGGCCGTACACAGTTTGGACTCATACGAGCCAGGAGTGTAGGAACATGTAATTTAGGCTCATGCGTCAAGGAGCGTTGCAATTTCAAGGATAATACTTCTTCAAAAACTTGACATTGATAGGGCCGATTCTCATGCCATCTGCATCAACTAGCTTGTAAGCCCCACTTGAGTAAGCTTCTTGTACGACATATGGCCCATCCCATTTTGAAGTGAACTTCCCTACATGTTTATGAGAAGTAATAATGGGTCTTCGTATGGAAAAGACTTGATCTCCTACTTGAAAGGATCTCGGGCGAACTTTTTTTATTGAAGACGCGAGACAATAGAGCTTGATAACATTCAAGACTCTGTTGAGCTTCCAACCTTTTCTCATCAAGAGCCTCCAACTCTGCTAATCGAAGTCGAGCATTTTCTTCATCAGTGATTCCTTCTTGAATAGTAAGTCATAATGAAGGTATTTGACGCTCGAATGACAAGACGGCTTCGACTCCATAAATAAGTGAATAAGGAGTCGCTTATGTTGGCATGCGGTGAGTTGTCCTATATGCCCATAGAGCTTCTTCCATATGGTCATTCCAATCTCGTTTGGATTTAGAGACGACTTTCTTTAACAAGTTGCATAGTGTTTTGTTGAATGCCTCAGCTAGACCATTGGCGGCAACATTTTACATCGAAGAGTTACATTGCTTGAAGCCAAAGAGATCACAAATCTTGTTCATCAACCTATTATCGAATGGCTTTCCATTATCCGTTATTATGTAATGAGGAATGCCAAAGCGATCGATTATGTTTACTCGGATGAAACTTGCAATATTTTCCTTCTTTACCTCCTTAAGAGCAACAACTTCAGCCCATTTTGAGAAGTAGTCAGTTGCAGCCAAGATGTATGGGTGCCACCGGAGGACTTTGGTAGTGGTCCAACAATATCCAATCCCCAAGCGTCAAACGGCCAAGATGTCACAGTCGGGTGCAACACTTCAGGAGGCTGATGAATAAAATTTGCATGGAATTGACAAGCCTTGCATCTTCGAGTGTAGTCCAAGCAATATTTTACCATCGTTGGCCAATAATATCCCATCCTTTTTATATGGAAGTGGAGCTTTGGTCCAGACTGGTGTGACCCACATACCCCAGAATGTGCCTCTTGCAAATCTTGGAGTGCTTCTTCTTCCTCTAAGAATCGCAAGAGTACTCCCTCGAATGACCTTCTGTATAGAGTATCTTTGTAGTAAAGGAAGCGAGGTGCACGACGACGGATTTCAGTCCTTCTCCTCGGATTTTCTGGAAGTATCCCATATCTTAAGTAGTTGATAATGGGTTGTTGTCATTCTTCTTTCTCAGCTTCAGAAACAGCAACAAGATGTTTGAGTTCATTTCCTTCACCTTCGACCTCATTTGGCGGCGGTACTACCCATTTTTGGCAGATAGTAACTTGCGCTTGATCAGGCAGGGTTAACGATAAAGCATCAGCCTTCTTGTTTTCTTTCCTTGACACATGTTGAATAGTCACGTCATCGACCCATCCCATTAATTTTTAGCATAATCATGATATGGGCGTAGTTCAGGTTTCTTGACCTCGTAACTACCCAATTTACCGACTGAGAGTCACCAAAGAGTTGCAATTGAAACCGCTTCATTTCAACAACCATTTCAAGCCCAAGTATTAGTGCTCGATACTCAGCAACGTTGTTAGAGCAGAGTTGCGTTAACGTAAAAGAGTAGGACAGAACTTCACCTTGAGAAGTGACAAATACTACACCAGCACTAGCTCATCCGCAATGTGCAGCGCCATCAAAGTACATCTTCCATGGAGGTTGAACTTCAATGACCATTGCGTCCTCATTAGGTAGTTCGTCAGTTAGCTTCCAATTATCAGGTATAGGGTGATCTGCCAAGAAGTCTACCAATGCTTGTCCTTTTACAGCCTTTTGAGGGATGTACAAAATCACGAATTGTTGAAATTGGAGATACCATCTCGCTAGTCGATCACTAAGAACAGGTTTTGACATCACGAACTTGATGGGATTTGCTTTAGAAACAAGACGAACAACATGAGCTTGAAAGTAGTGCTTCAACTTTTGAATTGAGAAGACTAGCGCCAAACACAACTTTTCAATTGGCGAATAATTCAGCTCGTTTGGTGTCATCATCCTGCTCAAGTAGTAAAGAGAGTTTTCTTTCCCCTCACTATTTTCAAGGGCCAACAACGCTCCAACATACCTTTCTTGTGCTAAAATATATAGTATCAACGGCTTTCCAAGTATAGGGGCTGCTAAAACCGGAGGCTTCATCAAGTAGGATTTAATGCTCTCAAAGGCATTGCTACATGCTTGGTCCTATTTGAAAGGGACACCTTTCTTCATAAGGCGACTGAATGGTTGGCACCTCCCAACTAGGTTTGAGATGAATCTCCTAAGGTACGCTAACTTTCCTTACAGACTTTTCAATTTGTGAATATCCCGAGGCTCATGCATTTTCAAGATTGCATTTTGGCTTGATCAATTTTAATCCCTCGATGTCGGACAATGAAACCAAGGAACTTTTCGGAAGTAACTCCAAAGGCGCATTTCAATGGATTCATCCTAAGTTGGTACCTCCGGAGCAACTCAAACACCATTCTCAAGTCTTTCAAGTGGTCGCTCTTCTTTCTTGATTTTACCACCAAGTCGTCAACATAGCATTCGACATTCTTGTGAAGAAGGTCATCAAAGATATTCTGCATAGCTCTTTGGTAAGTAGCATCAGCGTTCTTCAAGACAAAAGGCATTACCTTGTAGCAATAAATACCCTTTGGGATACGGAATGCAGTAAGCTCTTTGTGTTTTGGTGCCATGCAAATTTGGTTATAGCCCGACGAACCGTCCATGAAAGACATTGCCTCATAACCAGTAGTAGCATCGATCATCAGCTCTGGAATAGGAAGTAGGAATTCATCTTTCGGACACGCATTGTTGAGATCCCTGAAGTCAACGCACACTCAAATATGGCCATTTTTCTTCCTTACAGGGACAATACTTGAAACCCATGTTGGGTATTTAACTTCACGAATAAAACCAGCTTTGATGAGTTTGTTAACTTCACTTTCAATCAAGGGAACCAAGCTCGGCCTAAAGCGTCTTTGAGCTTTCTTAACAGGACGAGCACCATTCTTGACTGCAAGGTGATGGACCGCTACTTTAGGGTCCAAGCCAGGCATCTCTTTGTAACTCCAAGCAAAGACATCTTTAAGCTCCTTGAGTAACTCTATATAAGTGTTTTCTTCATCGGTTGCTAGTAAAGTACTTAGATAAGTGGGCCTCGGTTCTTCATCAGTGCCAAGGTCTACTTCTTTCAAAGCGTCCACTGTTGTTTTTACCCCTTCTTCAAGTTCAGGTGGAGCTTCCTTTTCATCTTCATCTTCTTGAGGGTCCCCATCATTGAAGGATATGTGGTAACACGGTGAAACATCATCCAATTTCTCGTCATCCTCCATTAGAGATAAAACACCATGCTCGCCTACATCACGTTCTTTAGTGTAGACCATAGTGTATGGATTCATCTTCAGTACCTCATCACACGAAACCATGACTTTTGTTTGTCGCTTCATTTTAGAAGGAACCAAACTTTGGAAATCTTTAGAGATCTTTTGAATTTTGGGTGAAGCGAGTGTTCTTGTATTTCGATAATTTCTCTGGAACTTATCCCCCTTCTTTAATGGACCCAATATCTCAAATATGGAAGTTCTCACAGTTGATTTTCCAAGTCGATAAAAGACAGAAGGCCTGTTAGAAGAGGCCGATTCATCTTCTACAGTGATATAATTGCTGCTCGTCCTTTTTATGGAGATGTGCACTGGTGACAGTTGCTTGTATCCCAAACCTTCACGTGGTTGCCTCGTTGTAGCTTCTGGTGGGAGCTTCCCTAACTTTGACGGCTCATTGGGATTGTATCCAGCTTTTGCAAATAGCCTGTAAGTGTTAGGATCAAAATCTTCATCTGTTCGTTTTGTAGGGAGTGCCACATTCTGCAAACGATTTTGGGCTACAAACCCTGCAAGTGGCTTCGAGGACAACTTTACTGCCTCAATTCGTTTTACCGGAAGAGTTAACTCCTTTAGCATGTTAGTTTGGAGATTAGATGATTTGCCTTCATCTTTCTTCCTTTTAGGGACATATTAGAGCGCAGGACTTACTTTTTTGCCATAAGACGCAATATCCCCTCTATGAGATTTATTCGCGTCGGGTTGTACCTCCTCAGTAACAACTTTGGTTTTGTCGGCAACCACCTCAGCTCTCTTAGCCGTGGACCCGTCATCCTTATCATTCATGACATCATCAACTTTTAGCTCCTTGACAATGCGGTTCTTCAAGTAGAACTTTGCATCGGCGAAGTGTGACTCAGCCTCGGTGAATGGCTCGTCATCAGCAATTATCTTCTTCTCGACTTCACCTTCGTAGTATTTCAAACATTGATGGTAGGTAGATGGAACCACTTTATTCTCATGTATCCAAGGCCTTCTAAGTAAGACGTTGTATGAAGTCTTTGCATCGATCACATGCAGCCATGCACTTGATTGCATATTTTCAATGGTGATTCCCAACCCGATCGCACATATGGCTCTTTGCCCCCCATGGTTGAATCCTTAGATCATCACACAACTTTCTGAAAGTTCGTTCATAGGAATACCAAGTTCTTTCACAGTGAGAATTGGCAAGATGTTCACTGAGGATCCTCCATCAACCAAAATTCGATTTACCCTTTCATCACGCATATAGCCAACGAGGTGCAACGGGCGGTTATGAAGATTGTCACCTAGTAGAAGGTCGTCATTTGTGAACGTAACTTTTTCCTCGCATGCGTTAACTTCTTGATGGATAGACTCGATGAGCTTTTTTGGAGATGGTGCCAACAGTAGGTCATCACTCTTTTCTTCCCCTTTATCAGCATTGCAACAAGAGGCCTCAATACTATCACGGGAAATCTTCATGCAGAACCAACATGGCAAGAAATCCTCCAAGGTCACTGGATGTCGTGGCTTTTGAGGGTGGTGCACCTCCAATTTTTCTTTCTTCAAACACCTAACTGGATTCCGTTTCCTTGGTCCTTTTACCATCATTTTCCTTGTTGGTTGTTCTATTGATTTTTTTTGTGGGCTCCTTTTGTGGCGCCTACGACGAGTCACCAACGTCCAACCTTCATCATCATCAGGTTAATCGACTTCAACTTTATTGTTCTCCAGTAATTCTCCATCTTTACTTTCTTTAAAATCACATAATTCATCCGGACTGAATGAGCCAAAGGTGATACAGACTTGGTTTGCACTTGCTTTCTCATCTTCAAGCATGATCTTCTTTTCACGAGCCAAGTCCATAACTTTGTCCTTGAAGACAAAGCACTTCTCTAGAGGGTGGGTCACAAGTCGATGGTATTTGCAGTAATTTGGGTCATTCATTTTACCAACTTCATTTGGCCGCTTCATCTCCGGAAGCTCAATGAGATTTAACTCGAGGAGTTCTTCAAAAATTGCTGGCACATCAGAATCCAGAAATGGGTACTCCTTCTCTTGCATTTCTTTTAGAGTCAACTTCCCCTTGGTTTATCTTGAAAAGAAGTGGATTTCGTACTCTGCTTCTTGCTCACCTTTGTTGTGAACTTCACAAGTGATGTGTTGACATTCATAGCTTCTTTGTTTTCAGACCTGGGTACAAACTTGCTCCATTTCCTGACTTCTTGCTTGTCATTCCCTTTGCAAGGCTCATAGATAGGCAGCCTTTCATTTCCAGCGGAGTCCATGATTAACTCCATGTCGTGGGCACGAGTCGCGAGTTCTTCGAATGTGCTTGCTTGATACTTTGCAAGATTTAGCGCAATCCCCAATGCATGCTTTGGATGCACATCTCTATGCCAGAAGCTTCACTAAGTATGTCTTTACAGTTGAGGCTTGCATTCCTCCAATGATTGATAAAGTCGATAACTAGTTCACCCTTCCGTTGATGAGTATTTGTGAGTTCCACCATGCTCACAGTGCGCCGTGTGCTATAAAAGCGATTGAGGAACTCTTGCTCTAATTGATCCTAGCTATCAATAGATCCCGCCTTGAGGTCTGTGTACTAATCAAAAGCATTTCCTTTTAGCGAGAAGACAAACTGTTTGACGAGGTAATCTCCATAAGTCCCAGCGTTGTTGCATATCTCAACGAAGTGCGCCACATATTGCTTTGGATTACCTTTACCATCAAACTGTTGAAACTTTGGAGGTTGATAGCCAGCATGCATCTTCAACATATTGACCCTGGCAGTGTATGGCTTTTCATATGTAAGGGAGGACTTGGCAGCAACTTCATACTTGTTCTTAATGGTTCCTTCAATGAACTCCTTCAGTTGATCGATTGGAATCATCCCTTCAGATGAGACAGGGATAGCCTTAGCAGATGCTACTTGTCTTGGAGGAGAATCACTCTCTGGAACTTCTGGGAGTTTGCCAGGTGCGTGTGTGAATTCTTGCTCCATCAAGATTCCTACCCTATCTGTTAGCTTGTCGATTCTAGCATCTTGATTTTGCATGCACTTGGTCAAGCCAGCGATTGCTTCCGTCAAGTTTGCCAACTGCTCCTCCACAGATGCAGTGTTTTTCACCATGGCTTGCATGATTATCGTGGACGATAGAGAGTAGCATGGATTATCACACAGATTGATCCTCGATTGGCTCACGCTATGTGGTGTAAGTGGGGAGGATCCATCACTTGAAACATCATCATTTTCCTTCACAGCAGAGTGCTTGGATCCGGAGAGGTCAAGCAGAGTAAGAGTTTTCTTGATCTTTTCAGCAACATCGCTTCCTCCTTCGGGTGCGCTTGTGGAAGATCTTGCTCCTTTTGAGGATGAAGATCCGAAAACAGGGGTTGATGCGGATGGCACATGGGGTGCTTGCTGTCCTAACGAGCTTGCTTTGCTCCTCGTAACAGGTCCAAAGCTTCCAAAAGTAACATCGAGGATGCTTTCCACATCAACATAGAACCTGAAATTAGCAGCCTTGGTGAAAGTTGAGCTGGGGTTGATTTTCTTTAAAGCCATTTAAATGTTCTTGAACTTTGGTGATTGAAAAGTTGAGGTAGAGATTGTCCCACTGGGCGTGCCAGAATTTGTAGACAATAAATTGCGTCGAGAAAATAAAATCAAGACCGAAAAATATTGCAACAATCGTAGTATTTGATTTCAAATAATATGAGTGTACAATCTCTATGGTTCCTCTGATTCTACTTTTTTAATAGTAAATAAATTCAAAGGCCCTTGAGCTTGATCTTGAATATGTAGTTGTTGCCATGAACGATGATCTTGAATTCAACTAGTACGAACTTTGATTTGAACTCGTACTCCTTGAATCTTGATTTGTTCTTCATTCTTGAGCTTGAGCTTGATTGCTTGAACTTGAACTTGATTTGTTCTTCGTTCTTGAGCTTGAACTTGATTTGTTCTTCGTTCTTGAGCTTGAACTTGATTTGTTCTTCGTTCTTGAGCTTGAACTTGATTCGTTCTTCGTTCTTGAGCTTGAACTTGAACTTGATTGCTTGAAGATTGAAACTTGTGGAAGAATTTGCAGCGTTTGATCCACGAGCTCTTTCTTGCTTCTTGTTATAACTTCTGGTGTCTTTTTTGGGTTATGAAGACCCCTATTTATAGTTGTGGGAGAGAAGAGTTATGATAAGAACAAACTCTTTCCGACCAATCAAATTGAAGTGTGACATGGCCGTATTTGATTGGCCAAAACATGTCACTTGCACACGTGGCGCAATTTTATTGGCCTTTTAATTTGGCTTGGCATGTATTGTCATTTTTGACACGTGGCACGATCCTATTGGCTCTTTCGTTTGACTTGGCGTGCCACATCATTTGACACGTGGTACCAAATTGGGCCTCTAGAAAAATGACATTTTGGGCTTAATGAAGTGGGCTCATCAGTTTAGCCCAATGGATTAAAACTTATTTATTTAATCCATATATATTGGACTTATATAATTAATCCAATCATATTAGCCCATAATATTTATTTGGACCAATATATCTTGAATTTAAAATATAATCCAAATTATTTTATGAATTTAATTTTAATAAAATTTATATGCCTAAACTATGCACAAAAGAAGGTTTAACAAATCTAGCTTGTTTTGGTTAAAACTGAGATAGAAGAAGTACAACTGGAATATATATCACCAAAGTGTGTAGTGTGCTGACTACCAATCCTACCCATGTTAAAATATAGGAACCCTAACCTATAGTCGGATACACAGTTTATTTTTGCGGGGATCCTATTACCCATGAACTATTTTAAAGCGTAATAAACACACCCTTAACAAGAGATTTTGAAGAGTAGAAATTCCACCTAACCCACATCACCATTCGAGCCAATTGCTTTGATAACAGTTAGAAAAAGGAAAATCAGTTAAAGTGTATGCTTTAAGAAAGGGTTTGATTTGTAGGATGAAGTTCTCAAAAGAATATCAGTGGAGAATTATTTGTTCATGAAATACATTCATTGCTGGTAATTTTTATTCCGGACAGGACAAGAAATACCAAGATGAAAGGAAAACGGGTTAGACAGAATGGTTATACTCCCTCCGTTCATTTTTATTTGGCACGTTTTGACTTTTTACGTCCCTTAAGAAATAATAAATGAAATGCATAATTTATCATGATACCCATAATAATTGATGCATATTTTATTGGATTTGAGAAAATGATTTGAAATGAGTAATAAATACTGTGGGTATAACAGAAAATTTTTTTTTGTCTTCTCTTGATATGCGTAAAGTGACAAGTAAAAATAAAAATCTATTTTTAGTATACATCCCAAGTAAAAGTGAGCGGAGGGAGTAATAAGTAATTTAAATGTAATTAATTCCTTATTGTCCAATTGAAAATTGACATTTGTACATATTAGTTAGTGTTTAACTCCTTTTACACCTGTGATGCGCTCCCATGAAAGTGCAACCACATCATCATTGAAGGGTGTCTTTACTATGCTTTAAAATAGTTCCGGGGGTAATAGAACCTCACAAAGATAAAGTGTATTGAAAATTCGACTATAGGTCGGGATACTTATGCATTTTCTATTAACATATACGAGTAGATATATCTCTGGTAAACTATACTCAGTTGACAACAACAGTGAGAATGATATCTTATTGACAATGCATTTTTATTCTTGAGTGGGATTTTTTTTCTCTTATTATGTCCTAACTGGTATTGAAATTCAACTAAACAGGTTTCTAATTGCAATAAGATATTATTGCAAAAAGAATTTCAATATCAGTTAGGACACAATTGAAAATTTCTAGTTGAATTTCAATTAATATAATATGATATTGTCCGCTTTCTAATCTTTTTCAACCAAAATTTTCTAACTTGAAAATTTCTAGTTGAAATTTCGTGATTGAAAGAAAAATTTTACCCAAAAACTGGCTCAAACCAGTATTTGGAACTTGACAATTGTTTCTTCAAAACTAATTAATTTTCATGAACAAATAATGTTTTCAAAATTATTTTTGGAAAGAAATAAAAAAATCTATGTCCAGGAGCTAAAATTTTAACGACACGACTTGTCGTTTTAAGAATTTATGCCCCATTTAGTGACTTAAGGTCTTGAGCAGCCTCGCAATATGTATTATGACCCGCGTGTGTGGCCGAGTTTGATTTACGGATGATTTGGAGAGATTTGAGACACTTAGTCCCTGAGATGGAAGCTTAAGTCTTAGGATTTAACCGTAGTCGGAACTGTGTGAAGACGACTCCGGAATGGAATTTTGATGATGTCAATAGCTCCGTATGGTAATTATGGACTTAGAAGCGTGTCCGAAAAATTATTTGGAGGTCCGTAGAGGAATTTGGCTTGAAATGGCGAAAAATAAATTTTTGGGAAGTATGACCGGGGGGTTGACTTTTTGATATCGGGGCCGAAATCCGATTCTGAAAATTGGAATAGCTTCGTTATGTCAATTATGACTTGTGTGCAAAATTTGAAGTCATTCCAGATTGATTTGATGTGTTTCGGCACAAGATATAGAATCTGAAATTTCAAAATTCATTAGGCTTGAATTGGGGTATGATTCGTGGCTTTGATGTTGTTTGATGTGAATTGAGGCCTCGAGCAGGTTCGTGTTATGTATTGGGACTGGTTGGTACGATTGGACGGGGTCCCGGGGGCCTCGGGTTTGATTCGGGGTGGTTCCGGACCAAGTTTGGGTATTTTGATGCTGCTGGTTGCTGGTTCTGGTGTTGTTCTTCGCGTTCACGAGGAGCCTCTCGCGTTCGCGAAGAAGGATTTTGCTGTTAGGACTTTGTTCTTCGCGTTCGCGAAGAGTTTCTCGCGTTCGCGAAGAAGGAAATTTTGCTGTTCGTTGTCTGACTTTAGAGGCTTATATCTCGCAATCTATATGGAATTTGGAGATGATCCAAAAATAAAAGTTGTAGCCCTTTGTGTCTAGTTTTCATAAAGATAAACCATTTATCATTTGGAGTTGTGTACAAAATGTTATAGTAGATATACTATAGACTGTTCGAGAAGAGTTTGGAAATCTCTGTTGCATATGGTTGATTTTGGAAGCTTATATCTCGTAATCTATAAGAAATTAGGAGATTAGCAATAAATAAAAGTTATAATTCTTGGAGTCTAGTTTTCAGAAAGTCAAACCATTCATCATTTGGAGTTTTGTACAAAATGTTATGACCATTATACTAAAGGCTGTCTCAAAAGAGTTTGAAAATAACTTTTGAAGAATTAGTTCTTCGCGAACGCGAGGGGAGTCTCGCGAACGCGAAGAACAAACCCCTGGGCAGCAGAATAAAGTCCAAATTCATGTCATTCTTTCATTTTTGGACCAAGGAAGCTCGGGTGAGGCGATTTTTCGAGAGTTTTTCAAGGAAAATATTGGGGTAAGAATTCCTAACTTGATTTTGGTTAAATTACATGAATCTATTGTTGTTTTTATCACTAAATTAGTGAATTGGGTTGAAAAATTTAGAAAACCCTCTTGGTTTAAATTTAAGATTTGGAGGTCGATTTGTTATTGGAATTCGATAAAATTGGTATGGTTGAACTCGTATCGGAATGGGTGTTCGGATTTCATAAAAATTATGTTGGATCCCGAGAGGCGGGTTCTGTGTTGACTTTTATTGACTTTTTGGAATAAAATTTTAAGTCGACGTATTATTTTCCGGAATTATTTTTGATGAATTTTAATGAAGTTATATAATTAATTTGGATAGATTTGAGCTGTCTGGAGGTCAATTCAAGTAAGAAGGCTATTTTGGAATATCAGCCTAACTTCAAAAAGGTAAGTGTCTTGCTTAACCTCAAGTGGAGAAAATTTTTCTTAGGCATTGAGTCTTATGTGTAACTTGGGTAATTGAAAACCATGTACGCGAGGTGACGAGTATGTACTTGGTTTATATTGTGCAAATTTTATTGAGTTAAAGTCTTGAGCATATTGTGTAGTAAATTGAATAATTATTGGCATATATTTTATCATCTACTTATCGTGCCTAAACCCTTGTTGTTGACTCTGTTGTTATATGACAATGTGATGTGATTATTATTTGATTATTTATGAAATTTTGTGAATTTGTTGACTTGATAATTATTGGAATTTAATTTCATTTTGGATTTTCCGCTCTGCAAATAATTAATTAAATGAGCTTAAGAAGAGGTGTTTATATAATTATTGAAAATTTGATCTTTTATGAAGACTTTGCTTTATGTTGAGTAATTTCTATCTCTATTGATTATTTTTAGGTGTTGTACACATTGTGTGGAGCATTTGGCTATTTGCTGTGAAATTAATTGACTTGGTTGTAGCTTTGAAATTTGGTTGTGGCCATTGGGCAAATTGTGATATGAATTAATTTTTGTTATGTTGTTGTGATAATTTTTCGTGTAAATTGTTGTGTTGTGTGAGTTGTTATTTTAGGGAGATAAGGGTAGCATATCACCGTTGATATTATGTGGTTATAAGGGTGGCATTTCATTGTTGTGTTTGTTGGCTATTGATATTGTCCGGGCGGAGCGATAAGGGTGGCTATAGGAGTGATAAGGGTGGCAATAGGAGCGATAAGGGTGGCTATTGATATTGTCTGGGCGGAGCGATAAGGGTGGCTATAGGAGTGATAAGGGTGGCAATAGGAGCGATAAGGGTGGCTATTGTCAGGGAAGATATGTGATGATGTGGGGTTGTGATGTTTAAAATTTTTATGTGATGTTGTGATTTTTTTGTGTTTATTTTTATACCTTGTGCAACTTGTCTTGTTGTTAGTAAATTGATAATAATATGATTTTGTTGAAATTGGGAGCCTGTGGCTATTGCCAGGCGGTTTATAAAATAAAATGTGGGCACGAGGTGCCGTGAATTGTGATATGAAATGGGGATATTGGCACGTGAATTGTCCGTGCAGTTGTGATATAAAATGTGGGTACGAGGTGCTGTAATGAAATAATAATGATATTTGGCACGTGAATTGTCCGTGCAGTTGTGATATGAAATGAGGGCACGAGGTGCCGGGCAAATATTATGATTTAATTATGGGCACGAGTTGCCGTGGAAATATAAAAATGGGCTGAGACTCGTATTTACGAAATGTATGAAAATGGACTGAGACCCGTATTTTGATGATTTTGAAATGAGGTGTCACATGGTGACTTTTTAATTGAAAGAATTATATTCAAAATATTTATTTGAAAGGATTTTTACTTAGAAAGTATCATGTAAAAGAATTGTATTTTGAAAGATATTTATTTGAGGAAAACTTATTTGAAAAGATTTATTGAAAGAATTATATTTGAAAAATAATTATTTAAGAGAATTATATTTGAAAGAGAGTTATCTGGAAGAACTATGTGAAAGACATTTATTTGAAGGGCTTGATTTAATTGGGTGTAATTGTATTTATTAATTGTTGAGTGATATTAATGGTGTTCTTATTGTCTGTTGTGCATATCACTGGTTGTTTTATCCTGCTTTTATTATTATTATTATTATTATTATTATTATTATTATTATTATTATTTTCCTATTATTTTGCATATTATATTGCACAGGTTATTAGACTAGTGAGTGTTTTGACTGTACCTCGTCTCTACTCCATTGAGGTTAGTCTTGATACTTACTGGGCACCGCTGTGGTATGCTCACTCTACACTTCTGCACATTTTTGTGCAGAGCCAGATATTGAAGATATCAGCCTTGAGCAGAGTTAAAGCGCGATTATAAAGATTCAAGATAGAGCTGCTTGGCCGTCGCAGTCCCTTGGAGTCTTTTCATTTCATTGTACTGTTAATTTGTAATCAAAGAGTATTGTATATTCGATCCTCGTGATCATTCCATGTATTCAGTTAGAGTTCGTGACTCAGTACTACCAGTCTTGGGAGGTTGTGTATTGTAATTATTTCCGCTGTTAGATTTAAAAATAAAATAAAATGGCTTCAAAATGTAATAGAAATCGGCTTACCTATTCTTAGAGACTAAGTGCCATCACGACGCCTGTGGTGGAATTTTGGGTCGTGACAAGTTGGTATCAGAGTTCTAGGTTCATAGGTTCTACGAGTCACGAACGAGTCTAGTAGAGTCTTGCGGATCGGTATGGAGACGTCTGTACTTATCTTCGAGAGGCTACAGAACTGTTAGGAAATTTCCATTTCTTTCATTCCTGTCCTGCGGAATTTGTTGAATTTGGAATTTGAACCTTGTATCTCCATTCTCTCATAGATGGTGAGGATACGTGCTATGACTAGAGCACCTGTCAGAACAACAGTTGAGGAGCCACCAGTAGCTCCAGTTGGGGGACAGATACCAGAAGCACCTGTTGTTACCCCCGTACTTCAGGAGACTTTGGCACAATTCCTGAGTATGTTTGGTACATTAACTCATGCGGGATTGATCTCTGTTGCACCAAACATTCCGTAGATTGGGGGAGTAGCTCAGACTCCTATCACAACTCTAGAGCAGCAGGTTCACGTTGGTCAGGTTCCGGGTGTAGTACCGGTACAACCTGTTTTTCCGGTTCGGCCTGAGGTCGGGCCCGAGGCATCAGAAGAAGAACAAAAGAGACTTGAAAAGTTTAAGAGGTATAGTCCACCAACTTTTAGTGGCACAGCTACAGAGGATGCCCAAGAATTTCTAGAAAATTGTCACCGTATTCTCCGCACCATGGGTATTGTGGAGGTGAGCGGAGTTGGCTTTACTACATTTTAACTGTCAGGCGCTGCGTATTGGTTGTGGCAAATCTATGAAGAAGGTAGACCAGCCGATGCAACACCACCAACTTGGGCTCAATTTTCGGAAATGTTCTTGAAAGAGTTTGTTCCCCAGACTCTCAGAGATGGGTGGCGCACAAAGTTTGAACGGTTGCGTTAGGGCACTATGACAGTGTCAGAATATGCCATAAGATTCAATGAGTTAGCCCGCCATGTACCTATCTTGGTTCATACAATCAGAGAGCGGGTCCGCAGATTCATTGAGGGGCTCGATTATGATATTAAAATATGCATGGTTCGAGAATAGCAAACAGATGCTTCATTTCAGCGAGTAGTGGAGATTGCAAGGAAGATTGAGGGTGTTTTAGGCAAGGAAAGAGAGTCTAAGGAGGCCAAAAGGTCTCGAAAATCTGGAGGGTTCAGTGGATTTTACTCTTCAGCTAGAACCCATTATAGCGGAGGCTCGAGCAATCGGTTAGCTCAGTCCGCACATCAGATTACTCGGGGTGCTCCAATTTATAGTGCACCACCGATACGAGATTCTTACAGTGGTTATTTCAGTTATTCGTTACAGACTCAGTACGAGCAGCCGCAACCTCCGAGGGGTTGTTATGAGTGTGGTGATACTAGGAATATCATGAGAGATTGTCTTAGACTTGGGAGGGGTGGATTTCATCAGAACACTCCAGCTACAAGCTTTATTCCAGTTGATACTCCACGTGCACAGTCAGCTAGAGGTGGAGGACGGACGGGTAGTGGGCGCCTAAGAGGTGGAGGCCCGACCCGTTGATTTTATCACTATGATTTGGCTGAGGCCAATACACCAGATAGTGTCATTACAGGTGCGATCCTAATTTGTATTATAAAAGGATATTTTCCTTAATTTGATTCGGTTCTGAATATTGAGGTGAATCCTCTTATTATGCTCCACTTATGGGTGAGCTTCGTAAAGTTGTGACCCACTTATATATGTATCCCTGTTGGGAGATTTAGAGAAGTGAGCCTGTGTCTGTCATTTTATTTTTGTGCACCATTGAGGGCTATAAGTTCAAAAGCAAAATTTTATTATTCGATATAGTGGGTTTAATGTGTTTCAGAATAATTGATTCCAATTTTTATGAATTATACGCCCTACAGGTATGAGGGTTCATTATATGTTGTGAAAATTATTTATGAAATATATTGAAAAGAAGAAAGAAAGGAAATTGAAAATTTCAGTTGGCACAATGTGCAAAATACTTGTGACTCGGAGTTGAGGACTAGATCCTCGAATTTTATATATGATGTGAAATATTTAAACCGGGCTGCAGGCCGCGATGGAAGTTATATAAGGACGAGGTCCTTGTGGTGAAATGTTTATGAGTTTAAAATTCTCCCTTGTGAAATTTAATTTGTGCAATAATATTAATAGGGAGTCATGCCTGTTAGGCTTATTTGATAATGCTTTTATATTTTCTGTTCATATTCATCCATTTTTGTGCTGTAAATATTGAGTTTTAGCTTATGAGGTGAGTGCCCAGGTGGCGTTAAATGTGACTCATTAATCTGAGTAGGTAATCATGAGGTCTTCTGCCTCACGTTCTGTTGTCAGTGTTGTGAAAATTCGAAACGAGGTGATGATTAATATGAGATTTATTGATGATGTTGGAATTAATTATGAACAGCTTTTACGACCAGAGATGTGGTGATGAGCATACATATGATGTGTTTCATGTCCTGATATCATTATGATCAGGCAATGCTGAGATTAATATTATTGATATATACCCTGTGGTATTTTGTTGGATTGTGGATATGTTGTTAGGAGTTGTTTGGGTGTTACTCTGGCAGGTGGATAGGCCCAATTACAAGGGAGACTCTGCCGAAATTTCTAAAAAAATTGGGAGTTAGTAAAATTTGGAGGATTGAGAATTTGCAAAAGAAGAGATAAATATGTTATGTGTTTGAGGGCGAATGATCCTAAGCGGGGAATAATATAGCACCCCAGAGAAAGTTTTGAGTTACTTCAACACTATTGAGGAAATTTATATGTGCATAGGCACGAGTTGCTATAGCCAGTTAAGACTAATGCTGTACGTTATTGTGAGAATTCAGGCATTTTTGGAAATGATTGGAGAGTTAGGGATTTTGCTTTAAAACTTATAAGAATGGAGAAAAGAAATAATCTCAATTGAGATGGTGTCGTCGGACCCGTATTAAATTACGGGAATGTAAAATCACTCACAAGTATGTGTGCAAGAATATACTCAGTAATTTAAATTCCTCAGAAAGATTCTTAGCACGTTCGAGGACGAACGTTTGTTTAAGAGATGGAGAATGTAATGACCCGACTTGTCGTTTTAAGAATTTATGCCCCGTTTAGTGACTTAAGGTCTTGAGCAGCCTCACAATATGTATTATGACCCGCGTGTGTAGTCGAGTTTAATTTACGGATGATTCAGAGAGATTTGGGATACTTAGTCCCTGAGATGGAAGCTTAAGTCTTAGGATTTTTTTTTGTAGTCGGAACTGTGTGAAGACGACTCCGGAATGGAATTTTGATGATGTCAATGGCTCCGTATGGTGATTATGGACTTAGGAGCGTATCCGGAAAATTATTTGGAGGTCCGTAGAGGAATTTGGCTTGAAATGGCGAAAAATGAATTTTTGAGAAGTTTGACCAGGGTGTTGACTTTTTGATATCGGGGCCGAAATCCGATTCTGAAAATTGGAATAGCTTCGTTATGTCAATTATGACTTGTGTGCAAAATTTAAAGTCATTCCAGATTGATTTGATGTGTTTCGACACAAGATATAGAATTTGAAATTTCAAAGTTCATTAGGCTTGAATTGGGGTATGATTCATGGCTTTGATGTTGTTTGATGTGATTTGAGGTCTCGAGCAGGTTCGTGTTATGTATTGGGACTGGTTGGTACGATTGGACGGGGTCCCGGGGGCCTCGGGTTTGATTCGGGGTGGTTCCGGATCAAGTTTGGGTATTTTGATGCTGTTGGTTGCTGGTTCTGGTGTTGTTCTTCGCGTTCGCGAGGAGCCTCTCGTGTTCGCGAAGAAGGATTTTGCTGTTAGGACTTTGTTCTTCGCGTTCGCGAAGAGTTTCTCGCGTTCGCGAAGAAGGAAATTTTGTTGTTCGTCGTCTGACTTTAGAGGCTCATATCTTGCAATCTATAAGGAATTTGGAGATAATCCAAAAATGAAAGTTGTAGCTCTTTGTGTCTAGTTTTCATAAAGATAAACCATTTATCATTTGGAGTTGTGTACAAAATATTATGGTAGATAAACTATAGGCTGTTCGAGAAGAGTTTAGAAATCTCTGTTGCACATGGCTGATTTTAGAAGCTTATATCTAGTAATCTATAAGGAACTGGAAGATGAGCAACAAATAAAAGTTATAGCCCTTGGAGTCTAGTTTTCAGAAAGTCAAACCATTCATCATTTGGAGTTTTGTACAAAACGTTATGACTATTATACTAAAGGCTGTCTGAGAAGAGTTTGAAAATGACTTTTGAAGAATTTGTTCTTCGCGAACGCGAGGGGAGTCTCGCGAACGCGAAGAACAAACCCCTGGGCAGCAGAATAAAGTCTAAATTCGTGTCATTCTTCTATTTTTGGACCAAGGAAGCTCGGGTGAGGTGATTATTCGAGAGTGTTTTTAAGGAAAACATTGAGGTAAGAATTCCTAACTTGATTTTGGTTAAATTACATGAATCTATTGTTGTTTTTATCATTAAATTAGTGAATTGGGTTGAAAAATTTAGAAAACCCTCTTGGTTTAAATTTAAGATTTGGAGGTCGATTTATTATTGAAATTCGATAAAATTGGTATGGTTGAACTCGTATCGGAATGGGTGTTCGGATTTCATGAAAATTATGTTGGGTTCCGAGAGGCGGGTCCCGCGTTGACTTTTATTGACTTTTTGGAATAAAATTTTAAGTCGACTTATTATTATCCGAAATTATTTTTGATAAATTTTAATGAAGTTATACAATTAATTTGGATAGATTTGAGCTGTCCGGAGGTCAATTCAAGCAAGAAGGCTATTTTGGAATATCGGCCTAACTTCAAAAAGGTAAGTGTCTTGCTTAACCTCGAGTGAGGGAAATTCCCCTTAGGCATTGAGTCTTATGTGCTACTTGGGTAATTAAAAATCATGTACGCGAGGTGACGAGTACGTACTTGGTTTATATGTGCAAATTTTATTGAGTTAAAGTCTTGAGCATATTGTGTAGTAAATTGGATAATTGTTGGCATATATTTTATCATCTACTTGTCGTGCCTAAACCCTTGTTGTTGACTCTGTTGTTATATGACAATGTGATGTGATTATTATTTGATTATTTATGAAATTTCGTGAATTTGCTGACTTGATAATTATTGGAATTTAATTTCATTTTGGATTTTCCCCTCTGCAAATAATTAATTAAATGAGCTTAAGAAGAGGTGTTTATATAATTATTAAAAATTTGATCTTTTATGAAGACTTTGCTTTATGTTGAGTAATTTCTATCTCTATTGATTATTTTTGGGTGTTGTACATATTGTGTGGAGCATTTGGCTATTTGCTGTGAAATTAATTGACTTGGTTGCAGCTTTGAAATTTGGTTGTGGCCATTGGGCAAATTGTGATATGAATTAATTTTTGTTATGTTGTTGTGATAATTTTCCGTGTAAATTATTGTATTGTGTGAGTTGTTATTTTGGAGAGATAAGGGTGGCATTTCACCGTTGATATTATATGGTTATAAGGGTGGCATTTCACTGTTTTGTTTGTTGGCTATTGATATTGTCTGGACGGAGCGATAAGGGTGGCTATAGGAGCGATAAGGGTGGCAATATGAGCGATAAGGGTTGCTATTGATATTGTCTGGGCGGAGCGATAAGGGTGGCTATAGGAGCGATAAGGGTGGCAATAGGAGCGATAAGGGTGGTTATTGTGAGGGACGATATGTGATGATGTGGGGTTGTGGTGTTGAAAATTTTCATGTGATGTTGTGATTTTCTTGATTTTATTTTTATACCTTGTGCAACTTGTCTTGTTGTTAGTAAATTGATAATAATCTGATTTTGTTGAAATTGAGAGCCTGTGGCTATTGCCAGGCGGTTTATAAAATAAAATGTGGGCACGAGGTGCCGTGAATTGTGATATGAAATGGGGATATTGACACGTGAATTGTCCGTGCAGTTGTGATATAAAATGTGGGCACGAGGTGCTATGATGAAATGATAATGATATTAGGCACGTGAATTGTCTGTGCAGTTGTGATATGAAATGAGGGCACGAGGTGCCGGGCAAATATGATAATTTAATTATGGGTATGAGGTGCCGTGGAAATATAAAAATAGACTGAGAAAGAATTGAAAGAATTATGGTGACTTTTTAATTAAAAGAATTATGGTGACTTTGTAATTGAAAGAATTATATTCAAAATATTTTTTTGAAAGGATTTTTACTTAGAAAGTATCATATAAAAGAATTGTATTTTGAAAGATATTTATTTGAGGAAATTGTATTTGTAAAGATTTATTGAAAGAATTATATTTGAAAAATAATTATTTGAGAGAATTATATTTGAAAGAGAGTTATCTGGAAGAACTATGTGAAAGACATTTATTTGAAGGGCTTGATTTAATTGGGTGTAATTGTATTTATTAATTGTTGAGTGATATTAATGGTGTTCTTATTGTCTGTTGTACATATCACTGGTTGTTTTATCCTGCTTTTATTATTATTATTATTATTATTATTATTTGTTTCCTATTATTTTGCATATTATATTGCACAGGTTATTAGACTAGTGAGTGTTTTGACTGTATCTCGTCTCTACTCCATTGAGGTTAGTCTTGATACTTACTGGGCACCGCTGTGGTATGCTCACTCTACACTTCTGCACATTTTTGTGCAGAGCCAGGTATTGAAGATATCGGACTTGAGCAGAGTTAAAGCGCGATTATAAGGATTCATGATAGAGCTGCTTGGCCGTCGCAGTCCCTTGGAGTCTTTTCATTTCATTATACTGTTAATTTGTAATCAAACGGTATTGTATATTTGGTCCTCGTGATCATTCCATGTATTCAGTTAGAGTTCGTGACTCAGTACTACCAGTCTTGGGAGGTTTTGTATTGTAATTATTTCCGTTGTTAGATTTAAAAAAAATGGCTTCAAAATGTAATAGAAATCAGCTTACCTAGTCTTAGAGACTAGGTGCCATCACGATGCCTGTGGTGGAATTTTGGGTTGTGACAAAATTTTTGTTAATTGGGACAAAATTTAAATGGGTGTCATGATCAGGGGCGGCTCAAGCACATACGAGGCCTAAAGCCAAAGTTTAATATGAGGCCTAAATTTTTAAAAGAAAGTTATAAGATGTGTTTTTATTTGAAGTGTATTCTTCTAACTTTTTGAGATATAAAGTTGTTAATAATTTTTTTATAATTGATTTTCTCTAATAATTCTTGCTCAATTGATAATATAGCCAACTTAGTTAATCTATCTTGAGATATTGTTTATCTTAGATAAGATTTTACAAAGCAATATAAGTATAGAACTATTGGAAGCTTAAAAATATTGCTGAACACTCGAACTAGGAAAATCTTGGAGAAAGAATGTGAGTAATGAAATCTTGGAGAAAGAAGTGAATAAGAATATCAAAAAGAAACATAAAAAATATGTAGAGTTTTATGAAATATGAAGAGATTGGAAAAAAACAAAAATTGACTTGGACAAATTAAGGAAAAGAGAGCAAATATTTTAATGAAGGAGTAAAAAATGGAAAACTACTTATCTACATATTTTTAAATAAGTCAAATTATTATTTTATTTATATATCTAAAAAGTTTTTTTTCCTGTATATTAAATACTCTAGTTTTGTATTAAAAATACTAAATATTATTTTTTAAATACCTATGAACCTATTATTTTTTAAAAAATGGAACCACCTAAATTTGGGTTCTAAGGCACACGCCTTACTCCACAAAAGGTTGGAGCCGGCCCTGGTCATAATAGTATCCTCCCACATTGAAGTATACAAAATCTCTGTTTGGACTTGCAAATAGGAGTCCGAAACCAAAATATTACTTTTTTGGACTGAAAGCACAAAAATAGGTGAAAAAAGCAACTAAGGAGCAGTTTATTATATCTATATGGGCTTTTTTATACGCTTGATCCTTTTTAACTATTATTTTAAAAAATAGCATCATTTATTGTTTATTCCATAAAGAGTATTTTTTTTTCATTATTAGCATATTATAAAAATTAAGCTCAACATTTAATAAGTTAACTGACTCACTAATCACATGAAGTACTTTTTTTTGTCCAACTCCATTCTCCCTTTCCAACATTCATCTTCTTCACTCCATTTTTGAAAATCTAATGCATATGTGAATGCCACCTAAATTCAAGATGTATTGATTTATACGTCTTTTATACCTTGTATATCAAGTATCACTTTAATTCAAAATGTATTTATATGTATATAATTATTGTATATTTATTTGTGAAGTGCCATCTTATTTCAAGATGTATTTTTAATATATATTTTAAATATATTTTATATGTCAAGTGCCATTTTAATTCAGGATGCATTTTTTATGTATATTTTTTTTTGTATATTTTATTCCATCTTACTTAAATTTAAGATATATTTTTTATGTATATTTCACATGTCTACGTGGCATCTTAATTGAAGATGTATTTTTTATGTATATTCTATATGTGTTAATTCAATGTATATTTTTTATATATACATTTTGTATATATTAACATATATTATTATCTAAGTAAGATCTTTATGTTAAGAAAGGAAGAAAGAAGGAAGAGAAAAACTTAAGAAAGATAATTAAAAAGAAAAACGAATGGAACAAATTTAAAAAATATATTGGCTTCGGCAGAAAACAAAATTAAGAAGATGAAGAAAAAGAAGGAAAGCTAATAGATAAAGAGAAAAAAAGGCATGATTTTTGTACAAAGAATTATTGACTTTCCATTCAAATTGCTTATGTTTAGGGATTAATAATTAATATTCCTATTTTAATGGAACTGTGTGCTATAAATATAAATATTTTTCTGCCACAACTGTAATATTGAGTTTCATGCTAAGAATTTATTATATTTCTTTTAAACCGTGACACTTATGTAAAGTTCCCTTATATATAACACATGTCTTCAATGCGCTATACCTTAACGATATATTTGTCCGTTAAAGTATAACGCATGGGTTGCATGCGCTATATTTGAATTTTATATATATATATATATATATATAGCGCATATGCAGGATGCGCTATACCAGAAGTTGAAAAGACAGGTAGGTATAGCGCATCCTATATATGCGCTATACCTATATAAAATATCGGGCCAGTCTTCTTCCCCGACTAGAAAACAGAACCAAAACGGTCCCCCATTTTTTAACAAAAAAACTCCATTGGAGACCACCAGTTCCCCAAAAATTGTGTCCTCTCCGTATTTTAGCAAGCTAACACCGGATCCAAGGCGTTGTCCTGTAGTGGATCTCGTTTCGACTCCCAAATCATCAATTTTTCACATTTTAAAAAACTTTAAATCAAGGTATTTCGACTTACTTTTTGGTAAAACTCATATATATAAAATGCTTATTAGTTGTTTTTACTGTGTTGCATGTTTTTTTTGTGATCGTTTGTGATATAATTAATTTTTTTGTTTTTTATCCGAATTAGTTTATTTATTTGCTAAAAAAATAGTAATAATATCTATTCTTATTTTATGAATAATTATTGTTATATGTGATTTTATTGTTGTACGTATATTAATATGTGACTTTATTATTGTTTAGTGCCCTTTAGTATTATATTGTGCCCTTAATTGTTATGTTGTGCCCTTAATTATTATGTAGTACCCTTAATTGTTATCTAGTGTTCTTTAGCGTAGTAAAACTGATAATAAATTTTAGCTTATGGTAGTTGATTTTGTTTATGGCCATTTAGAGTAGTGTTACTTTAGTGCGCTTTAAGATTCCGTAGTGTATAATAAAAACTACGTGCTCTCCTTAACAAACTCGGTTAGAGTACTCAATTATGGATTTAATGTATTAGTAGATAATTATCAAATATTAGATATGAATCATAAAATAATCAATTGACGTTACTGAAGAGACGTTGCCGGGAAATTTGGGTAAAATATGACAGTTAACAAACAAATCGTTACAAATGAATTTAATTCAATACTATTATTTAATATTAAGTTTGTAGTATTTTTTATATGAATAATTATTGAATATATCTTGATTACTTATGAAATTTTAATATTTAATTATGTTATAATTCAAAAAAAACTTTAAAAAGAGTATAGTTCAAATAAAACCCTGTATCTAACATGAATAATTGCTAAAATATCTTTTTAGTTATTAAAATTAATTATTTAATTCTCTGTTAACACAAAAATATCTAAAAACAAGATGATAATTCAAACAAAAACCCTCTTGAATTTGAAATAACATATAAAATAACAATATAGAAAATTTGTCAAACTAAGTATTTTTATATGAATACTGATTAATTATATCATGTATAGTTATAAAAATTAATTATTTAATTCTATTATACTCAAAAATAACTGAAAGAGATGATAGTTCAAACAAAACCCTGCCGAATTTTAGTAAAACAAATATAAGAAACTAATATATAAAATTGTTACGACCCAAAATCACACCTATCGTGATGACGCCTATCTCAATACTAGGTACGCCGACAACCTCAATAAACCACAATTTCCTTTAAGTTTGAAAACATAATATTTAAATTCAACACAAAAATCTCACAAATACCGACATAAACACTCCCAAAATCCGGCGTCACTGAGTACATGAGCATCTAAATGATAACAAAGTCTGACTGCTAAAAACACTGTTTGAAAATATAGAACCGTACAAAAACTGAAAGGAAAGAAAGTCAAGGTCTGCGGACGTCAAGCAGCTACCTCGATAGTCTCCAACAGATAAAGCTCTGAAAAACTAGCAACCGTCATGTCCAGAGGTACCTGGATCTGCACACGAGGTACAGGGTGTAGTATGAGTACAACCAACTCAGCAAGTAACAATACTAAATAAAGAGCTAAAGATAGTGATGAGTTTCACAGCTAAGTCCTATCACAGTAATTTACAACATTAGAAGGTAGGTATACTTTCAAGTTCAACATTTAAAACTCAAACAGTAATTTTATATCAAATTCAATTGAAGCAGAAGATAATGTCATTCAGAAATTTCCAAAACAGTGATATATGATAGCTGAAGTACAATAATAATGAAATCAATCTATCCTCTCAGAGCAATAGTCACTAAGTACTCCCATTCACTCCAACCTCACAATCACTCTTTCCTCACAGTCACTTATTCCTCTCAATCACTCAGTACTCAGCACTCGGCACTCGCACTCAGTAAGTACCTACGCTCACTGGGGGTGTGTACAGACTCCGGAGGGGCTCCTTCAGCCCAAGCGCTATAACAAGCTAATCATGGCATATAACAATGAAACATGCTGCGGCGTGCAGCCTGGTCCCATAAATATCCTCACAATCAGGCCCTCGGCCTCACTCAGTCATCAACCTCTCCAGTCTCTCAAGCTCTCATAAATCATGATAAGCAGCCCAAACACCAATTATATGATGCATCAATAATGAACACTAGAGACTGAGATGAAATATGCAAGTAAAACTGTGACTGAGTGCAAAACAACAATTTAGCATATAATTCAACAAGTACACGACCTCTGTGGGTCCCTACAGTGTAAACACATGTTTTAAACATGATTTATAGATTGATTTATCTAATACGTGGAAAATGTACGAATATCAACAGATTATTCAACCACACAGTTCCATGGAATCTATCAAGTCACAATTCCTACGGTGCACGCCCACACGCCCGTCACCTAGCATGTGCGTCACTCAAAACCAAACGCATATCACATAATCCGGGGTTTCATACCCTCACGACCAAATTTAGAACTGTTACTTACCTCAAATCGTGTAATTCTTTATTCTGCTATGCTTTTGCCTCGCGAATCGGTCTCCAAACGGCTCGAATATAGCAACAAATAATTCGATTAAGTTAATACAAATTATAGGAATTAATTCCATATATAAAACAATTACCAAACAAAATCCAAAATTGTACCCAAACATCGCCCATGGTGCCCAGGTCTCGGAATCTGACAAAAGTTACAAAATATAAACGTCCATTAAACCACGAGTCCAACTATACAAATTTTACCAAATTCCGACATCAACTCGACCCTCAAATATTCAAATTATCCCAAGCGGATTTTCTAAATTTTTCAACTTAATTCACCAATTAAATGTTAAAAACAACCATGGATTCGAGTAATTTGACCAATATTGAGTTAAGAACACTTACCCCATTATTTTCCTTAAAAATCTCTCGAAAATCACCTCTTCCCGAGCTCCAATTCATCAAAAATGAAAAATAGGACGAAGTCCCATTTTCAGAACTTAACTTTCTGTCCAGACCTTTCTTATTCGCGAACGCGACAGGTCCATCGCGTTCGCGAAGCACAAAATTGTGTTGTCCAAAAATTTCCCTTCGCGAACGCGATGCTTTACCAGGCAGACCTTCGCGAACGCAGCCTACACTTCGTGAACGCAAAGGCAAAAATCCTCACCAGCCAGTTTCTCCTTCGCGAACGCGTAGCCTCACCTCCTTGCCTTACGCGAACGCGAGACCCAAGTCACAAACGCGATGAACAACCTCGCCTTTCTCCAGTTCCTCTTCGCGAACACGAGAACCCTCTCGCGAATGCGAAGAAGGAAACCAGGTGCAGATATCAGAAAAATTCCAGCAACATTCCAAGTCCAAACATTTATCCGTTAACCATCCGAAACTCACACGAGGCTCCCGGGACCTCGACCAAATATACCAGCATGTCCTATAACATCATACGAACTTAGTTGAAGCCTCAAATCACACCAAACAACGCTAAAAATATGAATCATACCCCAATTCAAGCTTAATGAAACTAAGAATTTTTAACTTCTACATTCGATGCCGAAACCTATCAAATCAAGTCCGATTGACCTCAAATTTTGCACACAAGTCATAAATGACATAACATACCTATTCCAAATTTCCAGAATCGGATTCCGACCCCGATATCAAAAAGTCAACTCCCCGGTCAAACTTCCAAACTTAAATTTCTATTTTAGCCATTTCAAGCCTAATGTAACTACGGACTTCCAAATAATTTTCCGGACATACTCCTAAGTCCAAAATCACCATACAGAGCTATTGGAACCATCAAAACTCTATTATGGGGTCGTTTACACATAAGTCAACATCCGATCAACCTTTCAACTTAAACTTTAAACCTTGGAAATAAGTGTTCCAATTCACTCCAAAACCTCACCGGACCCGAACTAATCACCCCGTCAAGTCACATAACAACTGTAAAGCATAAATTGAGCAGTAAATTGGGAAACGGGATTGTAATACTCAAAACGACCTGCCGGGTCATTAAATTGTCCCCCTCTTAAATAAACATTCATCCTCGAACGAGTTTAGAATCATACCTGGAGCCTCAAATAGGTGTGGATATTTGCTCCGCATTTCTCTCTCAATCTCCCAGGTAGCTTCTCCGGTTGGCTGGCCTCTCCACTGCACTTTCATTGAAGCTATGTACTTTGATCTCAACTTTCTAACCTGCTGGTTTAAAATGGCCACCGGCTCCACATCATAAGTCAAATTGCCGTCCAACTGCACTGTGCTAAAATCCAAAACATGAGACAGATCTCCAACATACTTCCGGAGCATAGATACATGAAACACTGGATGAATACCCGATAGATTAGGCGGTAATGCCAGTTCATAAGCCACCTCTCCAATCTTCTTAAGCACTTCAAAAGGACCAATATAACGAGAACTCAACTTGTCTTTCTTCCCAAACCTCAACACACCCTTCATGGGTGAAACCTTGAGCAGAACCTTCTCCTCAACTATGTAAGAAACATCACGGACAGTGCAAAGCCGCTCATGTTGGCATAACTCTTCTGTCTAGACTGCACCATGCGAAGCCGCTCCTGAATCAATTTAACCTTCTCCAAAGCATCTTGAACCAAATCAGTACCCAATAGCCTAGCCTCACTGGCTCAAACCAACCCACCGGAGACCGACACCATCTCAAATATAAAGCCTCATACAGAGCCATCTGAATGCTCGATTAGTAGCTGTTATTGTAAGAAAACTCCGCGAGTGGTAGAAACTGATCCCAAGAACCCCCAAAATCAATGACACAAGCACGTAACATATCTTCCAATATCTGAATAGTGCGCTCGGACTGTCCGTATGTCTGAGGGTGAAATGTTGTACTCAACTGAACTCGTGTACCTAATTCTCACTATACTTCTCTCCAAAACTGTGATGTAAACTGCGTGTCCCGATCCGAAATGATGGACATTGGCATACCGTGTAGGCGAACAATCTCGCATATATAAATCTTAGCCAACCTCTCCAAAGAATAAGTAGTACCAACTAGAATAAAATGCGCGGACTTGGTCAACCGATCTACAATCACCCAAGCAGCATCAAACTTTCTCAAAATCCATGAGAGCCTAACTACGAAGTCCATGGTAATACGCTCCCACTTCCACTTCGGAATTTTAAGTCTCTGAAGCAATCTGCCCGGTATCTGATGCTCTTACTTCACCCGTTGACAATTTAAACACCGAACTACAAATCCAACTATATCTTTCTTCATTCGCCTCCACCAATAGTGCTGCTTCAAATCCAGATACTTCTTCGCGACACCTGGATGAATGGAGTGCCGCGAGTTGTGAGCCTCCTGGAGAATCAACTAATTCAAACCATATAAATTAGGCACACATATCTTGATCTGCATCCGTAATACACCATCATCCCCAATAGTGACTTCCTTGACATCACCGTGCTGAACCGTGTCCTTAAGGACTAGTAGATGAGGGCTATCATATTGATGTTCTCTGATACGATCATAAAGAGAAGACTGAGAAATCACACAAGCCAAAACTCGGCTCGGCTCGGAAATATCCAATGTGACAAACTGGTTGGCCAAGGCCTGAACATCCAAGGCTAAAGGCCTCTCTGCTACCGATAAGTATGCTAAGCTGCCCAAACTCTCCGCCTTATGACTCAAGGCATCGGCCACCACATTGGCCTTTCTGGGATGATAGAGAATGGTGATATCATAATCCTTAAGCAACTCCAACCACCTCCGCTGCAGCAATTAAGATCCTTCTATTTAAACAGATGCTGTAGGCTCCGGTGATCGGTATAAACCTCACAATGGACACCGTACAAATAATGCCGCCAAATCTTCAATGCATGAGCAATGTCTGCCAATTCTAAATCATGGACATGGTATTTCTTTTCATGTGGCTTTAACTGGCGTGAAGCATAAGCAATCACTCTACCCTCCTGCATTAAGATACACCCAATACCAATCCGACAAGTATCACAATACACTGTATAAGAGCTTGAAGCTGAAGGCAAAATTAGAACTGGAGCTGTGGTCAAGGGAGTCTAGAGCTTCTAAAAGCTTTATTCATGCTCATTCGACCACCTGAATGGAGCACCTTTCTGGGTCAATTTAATCAAAGGCGATGCAATAGACGAAAAACCCTTCACGAGGTGACGATAATAACTAGCCAAACTGAGAGAACTCCGAATCTCAGTAGCTGAAGATGGCCTGGGCCAACTCTGAACTGCCTCTATCTTCTTCGGATCCACCTTAATTCCCTCACCGGACACTATGTGTCGCAAGAATGCCACCAAACTAAGCCAGAACTCACACTTAGAGAATTTGGCATACAGTATCTCCTCTCTCAGTCTCTGTAGTACAATACTCAAATGTTGTGCATGTTTCTCCTGGCTACGTGAGTACAACATGATATCATCAATAAATACTATGACAAATAAATCAAGATACTGCTGGAATACACTATTCATCGAGTGCATAAATGCTGCTAGGGCGTTGGTTAGCCCAAAAGACATCACAAGAAATTTATAGTGACCATAACGGGTCCTGAATGTTGTCTTTAGAATATCCGAGTCTAGAATTTTCAATTAGTGATACCCGGACCTCAAATCAATTTTGGAGAATACCCTTGCTCCCTGAAGATGGTCAAATAAATCATCAATACGCGGCAATGGATACTTATTCTTGATTATAACTTTGTTCAACTGCCTGTAGTCGATGCATATCCGCATAGTACCATCTTTATTTTTCACAAATAGAACCGGTGCACCCCATGGCGACACACTAGGCCTAATAAAGCCCTTATCAAGAAGTTCCTGAAGTTGCTCTTTTAATTCTTTCAACTCAGCTGGTGCCATACGATACAGAGGGATAGAAATGGGCTGTGTGCCCGACACCAAGTCAATACCGAAATGAATATCCCTGTCAGGTGGCATACCCGACAGGTCTGCAGGAAATACATCCGAAAGGTCTCGCACTACCAGTACTGAATCAATAGTAGGAGTATCTGCATCAGAATCTCTCACAAGGCCAAATATGACAAACACCCCTTCCCAACCATAAGTTGGACCTTCAAATAAGAAATTACCCTGCTGGGAACATAATCTAGAGAACCCCTCCATTCGTCCTTCGGCAACCCCAGCATCGCCAACATCACGGCTTTTGCGTGACAGTCCAGAATAGCATGACATGAAGACAACCAATCCAAACCCAATATTACATTGAAATTAACCATACTGAGCAATAAGAGATCAACTCTAGTCTCCAGTCTCCTAATAGTTACCACACACGACCGATACACATGGTCCACAATAATAGTATCGCCCACCGGCGTAGATACACGAACATGTGAAACTAAGGACTCATGTGGCATATCCATATAATGAGCAAAATAAGATGATATATATGAATAAGTGGAACCAGGGTCAAATAATATAGAAGCTTCCTTGTGGCACACTGACAATAACTGTGATCACTGCATCTAAAGCAATGACATCTGGCCTGGCAGGAAAGCATAGAAATGGGCCTGACCGCCACCTGATCGGCCTCCCCCTCTTGGGCGACCCCTAGCTGACTGACCCAAACCCCGAGCTGGCTGGGCTGGCGGCAAAGTAACTGGTGTTGTAGTCATAGTCTGATTCCTTTGCTGCACTGGACCTCCCGAACGACGAGGACACTGCCTCCATATATGCCCAAACTCCCCGCACTCAAAGCAACTCCCCTGTACTAGTGGTGGTGAGGACTGAATCAGGTCCCGAGACCCAGAATAACTGCTAGAAGCACTCGGTGCAAATGAACCCTAAACTGAAGGAGCACAGGACAAACTCTGGGCGGGAAGGTCACTGAGAGATGACTGACCCTGATGAGAATTATATGAACCATGGCTGGATGATGCACCACGATAAAATGGACGACCCGTCTGAGCGTGACTGTAAGGACGACCCCTGTTGTGGTAGAACTGATCCCCTGAAGGAACACTGCTGAAACCACTCGATCCAAGAGGCCTCTTGGCCTCTCTCTCTCCTTGCTCCTGGCTACGGAGCATCTTTATCTGCTGATAAATGTCAACTACCTCATCAAAAGTAGCACCAGATACCCTCTCCCTTGTCATAAGTAATCGCAGCTGATATGCGAGGCCATCAATGAACCTTCTAATCCTCTCTCTATCAGTGGGAACCAACCAAATTGCGTGATGATCCAACTCAGAAAAACTCATCTCGTACTGGGTCACAGACATGCCATCCTGTTGAAGCTGCTCAAACTGTCTGCGCAGCTCTTCCCTACGAGACTGCGTCAAGAACTTCTCCAAAAAGAGAACAAAGAACTCCTTCTATGTAAGTGGTACTGCACCGACCGGCATGCACCTCTCATAAGCCTCCCACCATCTGAAGGTAGCCCCAGAAAACTGAAAAGTAGTGAACGAGACCCCACTGGTCACTAGAATACCCGCTGTCCTAAGCATCCACTGGCACTTATCCAGAAAACCCTGAGCATCCTCTGACTCAGCACCGCTAAATGATGGAGGTCGAAGCCTCCCAAATCTCTCAAGTCTCCTCTGCTCATTATCAGCCATAACGGGGACTACCTGGGCCTGAGCAACTGCAACCGGCTGGGCTGGTAGTTCTGAAGCCCCTGCACTACTTGCTCTAGGGTACATGCAATAGGGGTATGAGTACCTTCCCCGGCATGAGCCGAAACCACCTGAGCAAGGCCAGTGCAAACAGTCAATATCTGTGCTAGAGCCTCTTGAAGGCCTGAAATCACAATAGGCACAGCTGGTGTCTGAGTTAGTCCTGTTGGCTCAGCTATACCTGGAATTTGCTCCTGAGATGGAGCAACTGGAGGTGCTACAGGTGCTGCTCCAACTGTTGTACGAGCTACACCTCAACCTCTACCTCGGCCCCGGCCTCTACCACGGCCCCGGCCTCTCGTGGCCCTAACTGGTGGTACTGGTGGCTGACTGCCCAATCTGATAGTACGTGTCCTCACCATCTGTGAGAGAATAGAATAACAAAAATTTAGTCTCCGGAATCAACAAATTTGCACGACAGAATACAAGAAAGTGAAATTTTCATAAGGGTTCAGTAGCCTCTCGAAGATAAGTACAGACGTCTCTGTACCGATCCGCAAGACTCTACTAAACTTGCTCATGACTCGTGAGACCTATGTAACCTAGGCTCTGATACTAACTTATCACGACCCAAAATCACGCCTGTCGTGATGGAGTCTATCTCAATACTAGGCAAGCCGACAACCTCAATAAATCACAATTTTCTTTAAGTTTGAAAACATAATATTTAAATTCAATACAAAAATCTCACAAATACCGACATAAACACTTCCAAAATTCGGCGTCACTAAGTACATGAGCATCTAAATGATAACAAAGTCTGACTGCTAAAAACACTGTCTGAAAATATAGAACCGTACAAAAACTGAAAGGAAAGAGAGTCAAGATCTGCGGACGTCAAGAAGCTACCTCGATAGTCTCCAACAGATAAAGCTCTAAATAACTAGCAACCGTCGTGTCCGGAGGTACCTGGATCTGCACACGAGGTGCAGGGTGTAGTATGAGTACAACCAACTCAACAAGTAACAATAATAAATAAAGAACTGAAGATAGTGACGAGCTTCACAACTAGGTCCAATTACAGTAATTTCCAACATTAGAAGGTTGGCATGCTTTCAAGTTCAACATTTAAAACTCAAACAGTAATTTTATATCAAATTCGACTGAAACAAAAGATAATGTCTTTCAGAAATTTCCAAAACAGTGATATATAATGAAATCAATGCATCCTCTCAGAGCAACAATCACTCAGTCCTCCCATTCACTCCAGCCTCACAATCACTCTTTCCTCACAGTCACTCATTCTTCTCAATCACTCAACACTCAGCACTCGGCACTCGGCACTCTGCACTCGCACTCAGTAGGTACCTGCGCTATCTGGGGGTGTGTACAGACTCCAGAAGGGCTCCTTCAACCAAAGCGCTATAACAAGCCAATCATGGCATATAACAATGAAACATGCTGCAGCGTGCAGCCCGATCCCAAAAATATCCTCACAATCAGGCCCTTGTCCTCACTCAGTCATCAACCTCTCCAGTCTCTCGGACTCTCAAAATCATGATAAGCATCCCAAACATCAATGATATGATACATCAATAATGAACAATAGAGACTGAGATGAAATGTGCAAGTAAAACTGTGACTGAGTTTATAAGAATTAATTCCATATGAAAATATTCATTTTTCAACAAAATCCGAAATTGCATCCAAAAATCGCCCGTGGGGCCTATGTCTAGAAACCCGATAAAAGTTATAAAATATGAACGCCCATTCAACCACGAGTCCAAACATGCTAAATTTTACCAAATTCCAACATTAACTGGGCCCTCAAATCTTCAAATTAAACCAAGAGGGTTTTATAAATTTTCCAACTTAATTCACCAATTAAATGTTAAACTCAGAGTTCATTATGAGATTCTCGTACTTTTTATATGACTGCATGATAGAGTGCGTCCTGTGGGATTGAGATTTGCATGTACAAAGTGACGGTTCAATTTTGGAGGGAATGTCATGAATTTTGAACAATATGGACAGTTTCAGATGTTTAGTGAATGCTATAACTACTTGGTATGGCCTGAGAAGGGTGCGCATTTCAGAAGGCGCACTGTGTTTTGACTTAAATTTGACCAATATTGAGTTAAGAATACTTACCCCGTTGTTTTCCTTGAAAATCTCCCGAATATCGCCTATTCCCGAGCTCCAATTCGTCAAAAATGGAAAATGGGAACTTAACTTTCTATCCAGACCTTTCTTCTTCGCGAACGCGACAGGTCCATCGCGTTCGCATAGCACAAAATTGTGTTGTCCAAAAATTACCCTTCGCGAACGCGTGACCCAAGTCGCAAACGCGATGCTTTATCAGGCAAACCTTCGCGAACACGGCCTCAACTTCGCGAACGCAAAGGCAAAAATCCTCACCAGCCAGTTTCCCCTTCGCGAACGAGTAGCCTCACCTCCTTGCCTTACGCGAACACGAGACCCAAGTAGCAAACGCGATGAACAAACTCGCCTTTCTCCAGTTCCTCTTCGCGAATGCGAGAACCCTCTCGCGAACCGAAGAAGGAAACCAGGTGCAGATATAAGAAAAATTCTAGCAATTTTCCAAGTCTAAAAATTTATCCGTTAACCATCCGAAACTCACCCGAGGCCCCGGGACCTCGACCAAATATACCAACAAGTCCTATAACATCATACGAACTTAGTCAAAGCCTCAAATCACACCAAACAATGCTAAAAACACGAATCATACCCCAATTCAAGCTTAATAAAACTAAGAAGTTTTAACTTCTACATTCAATGCCGAAACCTATCAAATCAAGTCCGATTGACCTCAAATTTTGCACACAAGTCATAAATGACAAAATAGACCTATTCCAAATTTCCAGAATCGGATTCCGACACCGATATCAAAAAGTCAACTCCCCGGTCAAACTTCCAAACTTAAATTTCTATTTTAGCCATTTCAAGCCTAATGTAACTACGTACTTCCAAAATAATTTTCCGAACACACTCCTAAGCCCAAAATCACCATACAGAGCTATTGGAATCATCAAAACTCTATTCTGGGGTCGTTTACACATAAGTCAACATCCGATCAACCTTTCAACTTAAACTTTAAACCTTGAAACTAAGTATTCCAATTCATTCCAAAATCTCACCGGACCCGAACTAATCATCCCGTCAAGTCACATAACAACTGTAAAGCATAAATTGAGCAGTAAATGGAGAAACATGATTGTAATACTCAAAACGACCGGCCGATTCATTACATTCTCCCCCTTTTAAACAAACGTTCATCCTCGAACGGGTTTAGAATCATACCTGGAGCCTCAAATAGGTGTGGATATTTACTCTGCATTTCTCTCTCAATCTTCCAGGTAGCTTCTCCGGCTGGCTGGCCTCTCCACTACACTTTCACTAAAACTATGTTCTTTGATCTCAAATTTCGAACCTGCTGGTCTAAAATGGCCACCGGCTCCATATCATAAGTCAAATTACCGTCCAACTGCACTATACTAAAATCTAAAACATGAGACGGATCTCCGACATACTTCCGGAGAATAGATACATGAAACACTGGATGAACACCCGATAGATAGGCGGCAATGCCAGTTCATAAGCCACCTCTCCAATCTTCTTAAGTACTTCAAAACACCCAATATACCGAGGTCTCAACTCGCCTATCTTTCCGAACCTCAACACACCCTTCATGGGTGAAACCTTGAGCAGAACCTTCTCCCCAACCATGTAAGCAACATCATGGACCTTCTTGTTAGCATAACTCTTCTGTCTAGACTGCGTCGTGCGAAGCCGCTCCTGAATCAATTTAACCTTCTCCAAAGCATCTTGAACCAAATCAATACCCAATATCCTAGCCTCATACAGAGCTATCTGAATGCTCGATTAGTAGCTGTTATTGTAAGAAAACTCTGCGAGTGGCAGAAACTGATCCCAAGAACCCCCAAAATCAATGACACAAGTGCGTAGCATATCTTCCAATATCTGAATAGTGCGCTCGGACTTTTCATCCGTCTAAGGGTGAAATGTTGTACTCAACTGAACCTGTGTACCTAATTCTAACTGTACTCCTCTCCAAAACTGTGATGTAAACTGCGTGCCCCGATCCGAAATGATGGACATTGGCACACTGTGTAGGCGAACAATCTCGCAGATATAAATCTTAGCCAACCTCTCCAAAGAATAAGTAGTACCAACTGGAATAAAATGCGCGGACTTGATCAACCGATCTACAATCACCCAAGCAACATCAAACTTTCTCAAAATCCATGAGAGCCTAACTACGAAGTCCATGGTAATACGCTCCCACTTCCACTTCGGAATTTTAAGTCTCTGAAGCAATCTGCCCGGTATCTGATGCTCTTACTTCACCTGTTGACAATTTAAACACCGAGCTACAAATCCAACTATATCTTTCTTCATTCGCCTCCACCAATAGTGCTGCTTCAAATCCTGATACTTCTTCGCGACACCTGGATGAATGGGGTGCCGCGAGCTGTGAGCCTCCTGGAGAATCAACTAATTTTAACCATCTACATTAGGCACACATAGCCTGCTCTGCATCTGTAATACACCGTCATCCCCAATAGTGACTTCCTTGACATCACCGTGCTGAACCGTATCCTTAAGGACTAGTAGATGAGGGCCATCATACTAATGTTCTCTCATAGGATCATAAAGAGAAGACTGAGAAACCACACAAGCCAAAATTTGGCTCGGCTCGGCTCGGAAATATCCAATCTGACAAATTGGTTGGCCAAGGTCTGAACATCCAAGGCTAAAGACCTCTCTGCTACCGATAAGTATGCTAAGCTGCCCAAACTCTCCGCCTTACGACTCAAGGCATCGACCACTACATTGGCCTTTTCGGGATGATAGAGAATGGTGATATCATAATCCTTAAGCAACTCCAACCACCTCCGCTGCCACAAATTAAGATCCTTCTATTTAAACAGATGCTGTAGACTCCAGTGATTGGCATAAACCTCACAATGGACACCGTACAAATAATGTCGCCAAATCTTCAATGCATGAACAATGTCTGCCAATTCTAAATCATGGACATGGTATTTCTTTTCATGTGGCTTTAACTGGCGTGAATCATAAGCAATCACTCTACCCTCCTACATTAAGACACACCCAATACCAATCTGAGAAGAATCACAATACACTGTATAAGAGCTTGAAGCTGAAGGCAAAATTAGAACTGGAGTTGTGGTCAAGGAAGTCTTGAGCTTCTGAAAGCTCTTCCAATTTCCGTAATCGAAATCCGACCTCGTTATCAACCAATCAACTTACGGTCGAATTTATGAATATTTCAAGAAATTCATTTTCCAACTTTTCGCTGAAATGTGCCGAATTGTCCTACGGACTTCCAAATTCAAATCCGGACATACGCCTAAGTCCGAAATCACCATACGAAGCTATAAACATCATCACAATTACATTCCGGAGTTGTTTGCTCAAAAGTCAAACTCCGGTCAACTCTTTTCGTTTGAGCTTCAAAAATAAGAATTGTTCTTTCAATTTAATTCCGAATCTTCTGAAAACCAAACTCGACCACACACACGGGTCATAATACATATTACGAAATTTCTCGGGACCTTAATTCGCTCAACAGAATATTAATTCTCAAAATGACAAGTCGGGTCGTTACAGCTTCGCGAACCCGGGGTCCAGCTCCTGAACGCGAAGAGGAACAAGCTCACACACCCCTCCAAGCTTTTCTCCCTATGCGAACGCGGGCCTTTTCATGTGAATGCGAAGGCCCTAGGTCCCAGACCTTCGCGAACGTAGGCAAGGGGTCGCGAATTCATAGAGCAAATCTCAGCCCCTCACATTTTCCTTCTCTGAGAGCGCGACACAGCCCTTGCGATCGCGAAGAAGGAAACCAGAACCAGCACACCAGATTTTTGGGACTTAGCTCCGGGCGGTCCGAAACTCACCCGAGCCGCCCGGGGTCCTGTCCAAATGCAACAACAAGTCCATAACCATAATACGGACCTGCTCAAACTCTCGAATCACGTAAAATAACATCAAAACTAAGAATCTCACCCCAAGACCAAATTGAATCAACTTATGAACTTTTAACTTCTCAACTAGCTCCGAACGCGCCGAAACATTCTTAGACTACTCGGAATGACCCCAAATTTTGTGTACATGTCATAAATCACCATACGAAACTATTCCCAGGCTCAGAATTCCAAAAGGACTTTGGTAACACTAAAACCTACTCCAAACCAAACTTAAAGAACTTGAAAACCTTTAATGTGCCAACTTTCAATATTAAGCAACGAAACGCTCCCGGGTCATCCGAAACCCGATTCGAACATGCGCCAAAGTCCAAAATCATCATACGAACCTATTAGGACCGTCAAATCCCGATTCTGAGGTCGTTTACTTAAAACATTGACTCAAGTCAAACTTAACCATTATAAGCCACTATTAAGGAACTAAGTATTCCGATTTCAACTCGAACCCTTCCAAACCAGAACTAACCATCCCCACAAGTCATAAAAAAGTAAAAGTATATACGGGGAGTTTTAATTAGGAAAATGTGGATCTAGAAAGTAAAACGACCGGTCTGGTCGTTATATTTAGCCTCCCTGGCCTAGTTTAGTATTTAAGCAAACAGTATCATGGCAGTCTTTTGACAAAGACTTCTATCTTAAATTGCTTTTTATATTACTAGTCTCTATGAACATGTCTTGTACGTTAACAATTGCGCGTAGATATTTAGTCTGTTTAATTATTGGATGTAAATATTCAGTCAATAATTAATATTTCGCCGTGAAGATTTGTATTTTTATAATAATTATTATTATAATAATTATTATAATTAATATAATTACATGTAGATATGTGTCAAATTATACAAAATGCATATTGACAGTAATAAACTTGCAATTGCACATATATTCTAAATTGTTATCAAATGCATATGAGATTCAATAACATGTTTCGTAAAATAAAAGAAAGAATATATTATATAAATAAAACTAATTCATTGATAAAGTTTTGACACAATTAAAGTTATGCAATTAAAATTTTAAAGAAACCGAGAGCTCATTTTGTACGAGGGATAAGAGATAATTAATCCTAGGATTAAATTTGAGATGAGTTTATTCTACGTTTTGTTGGGATAAAATCACGGTATAACCAATTTCGGGATTAGTTATCCCGGGATTATAATGCTACTTTATCCCTATGAGAGGGTGAGATAACTAATCCCGGAATAATTAGTGAGTATTTGGACATAAGAATTGTGAAATTCCGAAAAAAAATGAAAACAAATCAAGTGAAAATGATATTTAAAAATTAGAGTTGTGTTTGAAGATGAATACAATTTGGATATGTTTTTGAATTTTTGTGAGTGATTTGAAGTGAAAATTTTGAAAAATAATTTTTTGGAGTTTTTTTAATTTTCGAAAAAAATCGAAATTCATCTTCAAGTGAAATTTAAAAATTTTATGGCCAAACACTAATTCGAAAAAAGTGAAAATCTTTTAATGGCCAAACGGCCCCTTAATCTAGGGATATCTTGTTTTCCAACCAAGCGACCTCTAAGAATACAATAGTTTTAATAACTTTGTGATGCGATGGTATTTTTAATTCAAGTATATGGAAGTTATATCATAATATTTCGTACAAATTATATGTTTGAGTTGAACAAACATTTTCCATATTTGAAGTATCAAGAGACCAACCAAGATCTTCAGCTATTTGGCTCTTCGTTTTTCATCCCTTCTTGGTAGTACTTTTATTTCTGGCATGAAATTCAATACTTTTAAGGTGAATCAAATTGGGTTTATATGTAGACTGTAGTATTACTCTTTCCATAATCTAAAATATGTTATAGAACTTAGAGAGTGGGTCAAAAGCACATACTTGAAATTTAGAAATTCCATAGAACATTATTCTACAAATTATAAATAAAACATTATGATTAGAATAACAGGATGATTAAATTCGCCTCCACGGTACAAATCTCATGTGAGCTTTGGCGTAGAATTATTAAGTTGATTAGAAATTTTTGACCATAATCACTTACATAAAATAAAGAAGAAAAGCATATACCAAGTTTATGGATAATCCAAATAAAATGAACAGAAAAATAAAAAAAAATACTTAATGTCACGACCCAAAAATCACACCTGTCGTGATGGCGCCTATTTCAATACTAGGCAAGCAGACAACATCAATAACCCACATTTCCATTAAGTTTGAAAACATAATATTGAATTTCATAGAAAATCTCATAATTTCTGATATAGAAATATACTCCTAAAACTCGGTGTTACTGAGTACATGAGCACCTAAATGAATACAAAGCCTGACTCATTAAAAATATTGTATGAAAATATAGAACAGTACAATATCTGCGAGGAAGAGAGACAAGGTCAGTGGACGCCAAGCAGCCACGTTGATAGTCTCCAACTAGTAACACACTGAGGTCAAATAGTCGTCGTATCTGGAAGTACCTGGATCTGCACACGAGGTGCAGAGTTTAGTATGAGTACAACTAACTCAATAAGTAACAAGACTAACCTTTGGGTTGAAAGTAGTGTCGAGCTCAGCAGGTACAGTCCAATGTAGAAATGACATTACAGAAACATAGGCATGTTTTCAAGTTCACATTTAAACTCAATACAAATAAACTAAATCAATTCTGAATGATATGAGGAATATGACATCTCTGTATCTACATGCCCATACACATACTGTATGTGATGCACCTTAGTGAAAACTTCATGCAATCATATTCTAAAAATACTCAATCACTCAGTACTGTATATGGCCAATCCAGCCTAGGGAAGATCCATCCCAAGTATGTATGTATATCCATCAACTGACAGTCAGTCAATCAGTAGTGTATAAGGTCAATCCAGTCCAGGGGAAGATCCATCCCCGAATATCAATGATTCGGACAAGATATATCCAAGGAAGATCCATCCCTCAATATATATATCTATGGAAAGATCCATGCGCATGGAAGATCCATCCCAGATATATATATATCAATTGCGCTTACTATGGGTGTGTAGACTCCGGAGGGACTCCTTCAGCCCAAGCGCTATAATAGCCAGATCCAGGCATAAATAAATATCACTCAAAATCTCCAGTCTCTCGGGCTCTCAATGACATGAAAAATAAACCCGGCATGATGATATAAAGTATCAATGAATGATAACAGAGACTGAGATATGATATGCAAGTGATAGATGTGACTGAGTATAAAATTATAAATTTAAACAAAAAAATTCAACAACAATACGACCCATATGGGTCCCAAAATATATCGGCGTGTAGCCTAAACTTAATCTTTAATATGAGTCTCAGCTCAATTTCTCTAACATGTAGAGGATATGCGGATAATGACATTTATTTACTTATATAAATCCACAGAATCATTTTAACTCACAATTTTCATGATGCACGCCCACACGCCCGTCACCTAGCATGTGCGTCATCTCCAAACAATTCATACAACACGTACTTCATGGATTCATACCCTCAAAACCAAGTTTAGAATTGTATTTACCTCAAACCGTGTAATTCTTTATTCCTCTATGCCTTTGCCTCGCGAATTGGCCTCTGAACGTCTCGAATCTAGTCACAATTAATTCGATTCAGTCAATATAAATCATTGGAATTAATTCCATTTGAAAATACTAATTTTCCAATAAAATTCGAAATTTAACTCAAAAATCGTCCGTGGGCCCCACATCTCGAAACCCGATAAAAATTATCAAATATGAATGCTCGTTCAACCATGAGTCTAACCATACAAATTTTTCCAAATTCCGATATCAACTCGACCTCCAAATCATCAAATCTTATTTCCAAATCCCTAGGTCCAAATTTCCGATTTACACCTCTAAAATACATAATCTAGTCAGATTATTCGATGATAATTCAATATTATGGAGTAGAAATAATCACAAGTGACTTACCTCAAGTTTTCCGTGAATTCTCTCTGAAAAGCGCCCCAAAAATCGTGCTTGAAGGTCCAAAAATGGCAAAACTCGAAATCCCTTCGAAATGTAAACTGTCCAGGGATTCCACATCTGCTGTATTTTAACTGCTTCTGCGGTTTTGGCATCTGTTTCTGCACCTCTTGTCGCTTTTGCGGACTACTAGTCCGCTTCTGCGGATACGCTTCTGCGGCGAGTCCAAACTGCCCCTTCTGCTTCTGCGGTCAATTAGTCGCATCTGCGACCTCGCAGGTGTAGCAAAAATCTTTGCACCTACGTAACCTGCCCTGCCCTTCACTCCTGGCCACTTCTGTGATAGTCCTTGCGCACCTACGATCAAAGCTTCGCAGGTGCGGTTACACCAGAAGCAAAATTTCCAAGTTTTCCTGAGTCCAAATTTTCGATCCGTTAATCATCAGAAACTCACCCGAGGCCCCCGGGACCTCAACCAAATACACTAACAAGTCCTAAAACATCATACGAACTTAGTCGAATCCTCAAATCACATCAAACAACAATAAAACCACGAATCATATCCCAATTCGAGCATAATGAAACTAAAAAATTCCAACTTCTACATTCGATGTTGAAACCTATCAAATCAAGTCTAATTGACTTCAAATTTTGCGCACAACATAAATGACATAACGAACCTATTCCAATTTCCAGAACCAGATTCCGACCCCGATATCAAAAAGTCAACTCCCTGGTCAAACTTCCAAACTTAAATTTCTATTTTAGCCATTTCAAGCCTAATTTAGCTACGGGCTTCCAAATAATTTTCCGGATACTCTCCTAAGTCCAAAATCACCATTCGGAGCTATTGAAATCATAAAAACTTTATTCCGGGGTCGTTTACACATAGGTCGATATCCAGCCAACCTTTTTAACTTAAGTTTTAAAGTTTGGAACTAAGTGTTCCAATTCATTCCAAGACCTTACCGGACCTGAACCAATTACTCCGGTAAGTCATATAACAAATGTAAAGCACAAATTGAGCACTAAATGGGGAAACAAGGTTGTAATATTCAAAATGACTGGCTGGGTCGTTACATTCTCTCCCTCTTAAACAAACGTTCGTCCTCGAATGGGTTTAGAATCATACCTGGAGCCTCAAATAGGTGTGGATATTTGCTCCGCATCTCCCGCTCAGTCTCCCAGGTAGCTTCTCCGACTGGCTAGCCTTTTCATTGTACATTCACTGAAGCTATGTTCATTGATCTCAACTTTCGAACCTGCCCGTCTAAAATGGCCATCGGCTCCACATTATAAGTCAAATTACCATACAATTCCATTGTGCTGAAATCCAAAACATGAGACGCATCCCCGACATACTTCCGGAGCATAGATACATGAAACACTGGATGAACACTGGATAGATTAGGCGCCAATGCAAGTTCATAAGCCATCTCTCCAATCTTTTTAAGTATTTCAAAAGGTCCAATATACCTAGGACTCAACTTGCCCTTCTTCCCAAATCTCATAACACCCTTCATAGGCGAAACTCGGAGTAGTACCTTCTCTCCTACCATGTAAGCAACATCGCGAACCTTTCGGTCGGCATAACTCTTCTGTCTAGACTGCGCCATGTGAAGTCGTTCCTGAATAAATTTAACCTTTCCAAAGCATCCTAAACTAAATCAGAACCCAATAGCGTAGCCTCAGCCGGCTCAAACCAACCCACCGGAGACCGACACCGTCTCCCATATAAAGCCTCATACGGAGCCATCTAAATGCTCGATTAGTAGCTGTTATTGTAAGCAAACTCTGCAAGTGGCAGAAACTGATCCTAGGAACCTCCAAAATCTATAACACAAGCGCGTAACATATATTCCAATATCTGAATAGTACGCTCGGACAGTCCGTCCGTCTGAGGGTGAAATGATGTACTGAACTGAACTTGTGTACCTAATTCTCACTGCACTACTCTTCAAAATTGTGATGTGAACTGTGTGCCCCGATATGAAATGATGGACACTGGCACATCGTGTAGGCGAACAACCTCGCGGATATAAATCTCAGCCAACTGCTCCGAAGGATAATTGGTACCAACTAGAATAAAATACGCGGACTTGGTCAACCGATCTACAATTACCCAAACAATATCAAACTTTCTCAAAGTCCGTGGGAGCCTAACTACGAAGTCCATGGTAATATGCTCCCATTTCCACTCCGAAATTTCAAGTTTAGAAGCAATCCGCCCGGTCTCTGATGCTCGTATTTCACCTGTTGACAATTTAAACACCGAGCTACAAACCTAACTATATCTTTCTTCATTTTTCTCCACCAATAGTGCTGCCTCAAGTCTTGGTACATCTTAGCAGCACCTGGATGAATAGAATACCGCAAACTGTGGGCCTCTTCAAGAATCAACTCACGCAGTCCATCTACATTTGGCACACAAATACGACCCTGCATTCTCAATACCCCATCATCTCCAATAGTAACATATTTGGCATCACCGTGCTGAACTGTGTCCTTAAGGACAAGCAAATGGGGATCATCATATGACTCTCTCTGATGCAATCATATAAAGAAGACCGAGAAATCACACAAGCTAGAACCCGACTGGGCTCCAAAATATCTAATCTCACAAACTGGTTGGCCAAGGCCTGAACATCAACTGCCAAAGGCCTTTCACCAACAGGAATGAATGCAAGGCTACCCATACTCATTGCCTTTCTACTCAAGGCATCGGCCATCATATTGGCCTTCCCGGGATGATACAGAATAGTGATATCATAGTCTTTTAGCAGCTCCAACCATCTCCGCTATCTCAAATTTAGATCCTTCTGTTTGAATAAGTGATGGAGACTCTGATGATCTATAAATACCTCACAAGACACACCATAGAGATAGTGCCTCCAAATATTTAATGCAGGAACAATGGATGCCAATTCTAAATCATGGACAGGGTAGTTCTTTTCATATGGCTTCAACTGGCGCGAAGCATAAGCAATCACTCTACCCTCCTACATTAAGACACACCCAATACCAATCCGAGAAACATCACAACACACTGTATAAGAGCCTGAAGCTGAAGGAAAAACTAGATCTGGAGTTGTGGTCAAGGCAGTCTTGAGTTTCTGAAAGCTCTCTTCACGCTCATCCGACCACCTGAATGGAGCACCTTTCTGGGTCAATTTAGTCAAGGGCGGTGCAATAGATGAGAAGCCCTCTACAAAACGACGACAATAACCAGCCACGCCAAGAAAACTCCGAATCTCAGTAGATGAAGATGGCCTGTGCCAACTCTGAACAACCTCTATTTTCTTCGGATCCACCTTAATTCCTTCACTGGACACTGTGTCCCAAGAACGCCACTGAACTAATCCAGAACTCACACTTAGATAATTTGGCATAAAGTTTCTCTTCCCTCAGTCTCTGTAGTACAATACTCAAATGTTGTGCATGTTCTTCCTGGCTACGTGAGTACACCAGGATATCATCAATAAATACTACGACAAATAAATCAAGATACGGCTAGAATAAACTATTCATCAAGTGCATAAATGTTGTTGGGGCATTGACCATAACGGGTCCTGAATGTCGTCTTTAGAATATCCGAGTCCCAAATTTTTAACTGGTGATACCCCGATCTTAAATCAATTTTAGATCGCTCCCTAGAGTTGGTCAAATAAATCATCAATACGCGGCAAAAGATATTTATTCTTGATTGTAACTTTGTTCAACTGCCTGTAATCGATGCACATCCGCATGGTACCATCTTTCCTTTTCACAAACAGAACCGGTGTACCCCAAGGTGACACACTAGGCCTAATAAACCCCTTATCAAGGAGTTCCTGAAGTTGACCTTTCAATTCTTTCAACTTAGCTGGTGCCATACGATACGGAGGAGTAGAAATTGGCTGAGTGCCCGACACCAAGTCAATACCAAAATCAATATCCCTGTCGGGTGGCATACCCGGCAGGTCTGCAAAAAATACATCCGGAAAGACTTGCATTACCGGTACTGAATCAATAGAAGGATTATGACACAAAGGCCAAATATGACAAACATTCCTTTCCAACCATACGTTGGGCCTTCAAATAAGAAATTATCCTGCTGGGAATATAGTCTAGAGAACCTCTCCATTCAACCTTTGGCAACCTCGGCATTGCCAACGTCACAGTTTTTGCGTGACAATCCAGAGTAGCATGACATGTAGAAAACCAATCCATGCCTAGAATTACATCGAAATCAACCATATTGAGTAATAAAAGATCAACTCTAGTCTCTAGTCCCCCAATATTTACCACACACGACCGATATACACGGTCCACAATAATAGTATCACTCACCGGTATAGATACACGAATAGGTAAAACTAAGGACTCACGGAGCATATCCAGGTAATGAGTAAAGTACGATGATACATACGAATAAGTGGAACTATGGTCAAATAATATAGAAGACTCCATGTGGCACACTGAGACAATACATGTGATCACTGCATCTGAAGCAACAACATCTGGCATGGCAGGAAAAGCATAAAATCGGGCCTAACCGCCACCTGATCGGCCTACCCCTCTTGGGCGACCCCTAGCTGACTGAGCCCCACCCCGAGCTGACTGGGTGGGTGGTGGAGCAACTGGTGCAGAAGTAGTAGCCTGAATCCTCTACTGAACTGGACCTCGCGAAAGGCGGGGATAATATCTCTTTATGTGACCCAAGTCTCCACACTCAAAGCAGCCCATTTTTGAAAATGCTGGTAAGTTCTGAGGTGGACCACGAGAACCAGAATAACTGCTAAAAGCACTTGGTGCAAATGAACCCTGAATTGAAGGAGCACGGGACGTACTCTGGGATGGCAGGGCACTGAGAGATGACTGACCCTGATGAGAACTGTATGAACCATGGCTCGATGATGAACCACGGTGAACTGGACGACCCATCTGAGTGTGCCTGTAAGGACGACCCCTGCTGTGGTAGGACTGCCCTGCAGAAGGTACCTCACCAGAACCGCCCAAACGTCGAGGCCTATTGGACTCCCTCTCACAACGCTCCTGGCTACGGACCACCTTTATCTATCAAGCAATGTCAACCACCGCGTCAAAAGTGGCACCAGATACCCTCCCCCTAGTCATAAGAAAGTGCAACTGATACGTGAGGCCATAAATGAACCTCCTAATCCTTTCCCTATCAGTGGGAACCAACCAAACTACGTGACGAGCCAATACGAAAAACCTCATCTCGTACTGGTTCACAGATATGCCATCCTATCGAAGCTGCTCAAACTATCTGCGCATCTCCTCCCTGTGAGACTGCGGCACGAACTTCTCCAAAAAGAGGACAGAGAACTCCTGCCATGTAAGTGGTGTTTCACCGACCGGCCTGCGCCTCTCATAAGCCTCCCACCATCTAAAGACAGTCCCAGAAAACTGAAAAGTAGTAAATGAGACCCTACTGGTCTCCAGAATACCTGTTGTCCGAAGCACCCGCTGGCACTTATCCAGAAAACCCTGAGCATCTTCTGACTCAACACCACTAAATGATGGAGGTCGAAGCCTCCCAAATCTCTCAAGTCTCCTCTACTCATCATCTGCCATAACGGGGACTACCGGGGCCTGAGCAGCTGTAGCCGGTTGGGCTGGTAGTGCTCCCTGTATCTGAAGTCCCTGCACTACCTGCTCTGGAGTACGGGCAATAGGGGTATGAGTACCTTTCCCGGCCTGAGAAGTGGTGTATGCGGTCTGAGCCGAAACCACCTGAGCAAAGCCCTTGCAAACTATCAATATCTGGGCCAAAGCCTCCTAAAGGCATGGAATCACAATGGGCACAGCTGGTGCCTGAGCTGGTCCTGTCGGCTCAGCTATATCTGGAATCTGCTCCTGAGCTGGAGCAACTAGTGGTGCTACAGGTGCTGCTCCATCTGATGTACGAGCTATACCTCAACCTCTACCTCGGCCCCGACCTCTCCATGGCCCCGGCCTCTCGCAGCCGTAATTGGTGGCATTGATGGCTGAGTGTCCGATCCGATAGTACATGTCCTCACCATCTGTGAGAGAATAGAATAACAGAAATTTAGTTTCCAGAATCAACGAATTCGCACGACAGAATACAGGAAGGTGAAATTTTCCTAAGGGTTCGGCAGCCCCTCAAAGATAAGCACAGACGTCTTCGTACCGATCCGCAAGACTCTACTAAACCTGCTCATGAATCGTGAGACCTATGTAACCTAGGCTCTAATACCAACTTGTCACGACCCAAAAATTACACCTATTGTGATGGCGCCTATCTAAATACTAGGCAAGCCACAACATCAATAACCCACATTTCCATTAAGTTTGAAAACATAATATTGAATTTCATAGAAAATCTCACAATTTCTGATATAGAAATACAATCCCAAAACCCAGTGTCAGTGAGTACATGAGCATTTAAATGAATACAAAGTCTGACTGATTAAAAATATTGTCTGGAAATATAGAACAGTACAATATCTGCGAGGAAGAGAGACAAGGTCAGCGAACGCGAAGCAGCTACCTTGATAGTCTCCAACTTGTAACACACTGAGGTCTAACAGTCACCGTATCTAGAAGCACCTGGATCTGCATACGAGGTGCATAGTGTAGTATGAGTACAACCAACTCAATAAGTAACAAGACTAACCTTTGGACTGAAAGTAGTGACGAGCTCAGCAGGTACAATCCAGTGTAGAAATGACATTACAAAATTGTAGGCATGCTTTCAAGTTCATAGTTAAACTCAGTACAAATAAACTAAATCAATTCTGAATGATATGAGGAATATGAAATTTCTGTATCTACATGCCCATACACATATCGTATGTGATGCACCTTAGTGAAAACTTCATGCAATCATATTTTAAAAATATTCAATCACTCAGTACTGTATATGGCCAATCCAGCCTAGGGAAGATCCATCCCAAGTATGTATGTATATCCATCAACTGACAGTCAGTCAATCAGTACTGTATAAGGTCAATCCAGTCCATGGGAAGGTCCATCCCCGAATATCAATGATTCGGACAAGATCCATATCCAGGGAAGATCCATCCCTCAATATATATATATATCTATGGAAAGATCCATGCGTAGGGAAGATCCATCCCAGTATATATATATATATATATATATATATATATATATATATATATATATATATATATATATATCAACTGCGCTTACTATGGGTGTGCAGACTCCGGAGGGGCTCCTTCAGCCCAAGCACTATAATAGCGAGATCCAGGCATAAATAAATAAACTTAAATATCACTCAAAATCTCCAGTCTCTCGGGCTCTCAATGACATGAAAAATCAAATCGACATGATGATATGAAGTATCAATGAATGACAACAGAGACTGAGATATGATATGCAAGTGATAGATGTGACTGAGTACAAAATTGTAAATTTAAACAAAAAAATTCAACAACAATACGACCCATGTGGGTCCCAAAATATATCAGCGTGTAGCCTAAACATGATCTTTAATATGAGTCTCATTTTAATTTCTCTAATATATGGAGGATATGTGGATAATGATATTTATTTAATTATACAACTCCACATAATTAATTTAAGTCACAATTTCCATGATGCACGCCCACATGCCCGTCACCTAGCATGTGCGTTATCTCCAAACAATTCATACGACATGTACATACCCTCAGAACCAAGTTTAGAAGTGTTACTTACCTCAAACCGTGTAATTCTTTATTTCGCTATGCATTTGCCTCACGAATTGTCCTCTGAACGCTTCGAATCTAGTCACAATTAATTTGATTCAGTCAATACAAATCATTGGAATTAATTCCATATGAAAATACTAATTTTCCAATAAAATCCTAAATTTAACTCAAAAATCACACGTAGGGCCCACGTCTCGGAACCCAACAAAAGTTATAAAATATGAATGCTCATTGAACCACGAGTCTAACCATACAAATTTTGCCAAATTCCGACATCAACTCAACCTCCAAATCATCAAATCGTATTTCCAAATCCCTAGGTCCAAATTTCCGATTTACACCTCTAAAACACATAATCTAGTCGGATTATTCAGTGATAATTCAATATTATGGAGTAGAAATGATCACAAGTGACTTACCTCAAATTTTCCTTGAATTCTCTCTGAAAATCGCCCCCAAAACCGTGCTTGAAGGTCCAAATATGGCATAACTCAGAACCCCTTCGAAATGCATACTGTCTAGGGGTTCCGCATATGTTGTATTTTAACCGTTTCTGCGCAACCGCTTCTGCGATTTTGGCATCCACTTCTACGCCCCTTGTCACTTCTGCTGACTACTAGTCCGCTTCTGCGGCGAGTCCAAACTGCCCCTTCCGCTTATGCGGTCAATCAGCCGCATCTGCGACCTCGCAGGTGCGGCAAAACTTTTCGCACCTGCGCAACCTGCCTTGCCCTTCACTTCTGGCCACATCTGCGATGGTCCTTGCGCACCTACGGTGTCGCACCTGCGAGCAAAGCTTCGCAGGTGCGGTTACACCAGAAGCAAAATTTTCAGGTTTTCCTAAGTCCAAATTTTCGATCCATTAACCATCCGAAGCTCACTCGAGGCTCCCGGGACCTCAACCAAATACACTAACAAGTTTTAAAATATCATACGAACTTAGTCGAATCCTTAAATCTCATCAAACAACACTAAAACCATGAATCATGCCCCAATTCAAGCTTAATGAAACTAAGAAATTCCTACTTCTACATTCGATGCCGAAACCTATCAAATCAAGTCCGATTGACCTCAAAGTTTACGCACAAGTCATAAATGACATAACGGGCCTATTCCAAATTCCAGAATCGGATTCCGGCCCTGATATTAAAAATTCATCTCCCCGGTCAAACTTCCAAACTTAAATTTCTATTTTAGCCATTTCAAGCCTAATTTAGCTACGGCTTCCAAATAATTTTTCGGACACGCTCCTAAGTCCAAAATCACCGTTCGGAGCTATTGGAATTATAAAATTTTTATTCCGGGGTCGTTTACACATAGGTCGACATCCAGCCAACCTTTTCAACTTAAGTTTTAAACTTTTGAACTAAGTGTTCCAATTCATTCCAAGACCTCACCGGACCCGAACCAATTACCCCGGCAAGTCATATAACAACTGTAAAGCACAAATTGAGCAGTAAAAGGGGAAACGGAGTTGTAATACTCAAAACGACCAGCCGGATCGTTACACTTAATGACCTCCCTCTATAAAATTTCTTAATCAGGGGAGAGACAATATCTACTTCTTTGTTTATTTTTTTTTAACAAACAACTTAAAAATAAAAAAACGAATAAACATACAAAAGAATATCATATTATATATTTTGAAACCTAAAAATATAGTATTAAAAAAATCAAGAAAAGTTCACACAGTACAAATCTCACGCAAGATTTAATCATTCTCTCCTGAAAACCTCTAAGTTAATTAAGAGAATATTGTTATTTTTTTCTAAAAAAAAAACAAAAGTGAAAAAAGAGCACTCTTAATTAAGAGAATACTTTTTTCTTTTTTTAATTCTTCAAAAAGAATATATAGATGAATATCACATTATATTAATTTATTACTTTATTTGTTTTGCGAGAAATTGATTTGAAAAATAATATGGTTGGACAACAAGGTTAAAATTACTTAGATATGTTGGCAGCTTTACCTTAAAATATTACAGCTATGGTTGCTTCCAGTAAAAAATAATGTATAATAGATTAGTTGGCGATCTTACCTTTGTTATAAAATAAAAGCAATATGGCAAGAACTATATAATTAACTAGGAGTAATAATAGAAGAGAATGATAACATTAGAAGAGAGGGTTTATTTCTTCTTTTCCGAGTGTATGGAATAGGTTCATCAGTGAACTTATTTATATAAACATTTCATTATTACAAAACCAATCCAAAATCTGTTATGAATACATAACCAATCTAAAATCTGTTATGAATACATAACCAATCTAAAACTTATTAGGAATACATAACCAATCTAAAACCTGTTATGGAAGATATCCATCATTGCAAGTGGAATAATCCACTTGCCGGATTTATAACACTCCCCCTTGGATGTCCACTAACAGATAATATGCCTCGTTAAAACCTTACTAAGAAAAACCCAGTGGAAAAAGTCCTAGTGAAGGAAAAAGAGTACACATATCTTGTAATGCGCATAAAGAGTTGCCTCATTAAAAACCTTACCAGGAAAACCCAAATGGGACAAAACCTTGGTTAAGAAAAAAAGAGTACAACGCGTATTTTTCTCCTCATAAAAACTTTATTTGACATCTCGGAGACGACGCATTCCAATCTTGTATCTCAGCTTCTCAAATGTTAAGGTTGGTAATGATTCATTAAACAGATCCACCAAATTATCAATCAAATAAATTTTTTGAACATCTATTTCCCAAATCTGTCGAAGATCATGTCTGAAAAGAACTTTGGTGAAATGTGCTTTATTTTGTCGCCTTCAATATATCCTTCTTCCAATTGAGATAAGTAAGCAACATTGTCTTCAATATTATTGAAATCTTCTTTTTCAAAGAAAAATCACACATTTGTTGTGTATTAAGTCACTTTATTAAGTCACACATATGACAATACCCTCACATGCAAATAGATTGCTTAAAGAACGAACTCCAGCCCTGTATTTGGATAATCAATAAAATCTTGGCAATATTTGTTAGAATAAACAAATCTATTTCAATGATTCTTTTGTAATATAATATTAATTGCATTCTAGTATCTCCATATTAGAGTAAAGTTAAATCTTGCTAGCAGAATATTATACTCATGGCTCTAACAAGAAACATAAGTGCACCAATTGCACTAAGACATAAAGATAAATCATATATGTCATATAAGGATGTTGAATCTTTATAACAAATTTCCCAGGAACTTTTATGTGCTCCAGAATAATTTAAATCCTTCAAGGATTTTCATTATATGCATACCAAACGTATTGTCAGAACAAAACCTGAAGTGACTGCATCCACCATAGGAGAACATATCTCCATATAATTAATGCCAGGATATTTTCAAATCTTCTTGTGCCACAAGTCGTCTTTGTCACTACCCAAAATTTACTATAGGCCGTGATGGCGCCCAACATCGTCGTTAGGTAAGCCAACACTTAATTATTCATTTTATCATTTTTAAAATCATAAGTCTTTCTTGGATAATGAGGTTAGTACATTAGAATGAATCGTAGTTATGTGCAGTTTCATTAAGATAATAAGTGAAAGTGAATCAGTGTAAAATAATCCATAACAAATTCTAGAACACCCCCAAAACCCGGTTTCACACGTGCATGAGCATTTACTAAGGAGTACAAAAATAATACAACCTCTGTCCGGAATTTAAATAAGATAGGATGAAGTAAATGGTACGACAGAGACTTTGTGGGCTGCGATACGTAGTATGGAATGCAACTCACCATAAAGTCTCCTCAGCAGCTGCGCTTGCGTGCCAAAATGACCACCAATTGATCTTGTCAGATCCTGCACATTTAGTGCAAAAGTATAGCATGAGTACGTAAATCAACGCATACCCAGTAAGCATCTAGCCTAACCCTGGAGAAGTAGTAACGAGGGATCGACATCGACACTTACTAGTGGTCCAACAAAGCAATATAATAAATCATAACCAGATGTGAAGCACACAGCAATAATGGGATAAATTTGTAAGTTACCTAATCTTTCAAATATTTCTTTGAAAGTATGAATTTCTCAGTCTTGTATTCTACCTCAACAGCTCAGATGTATCAAGTACAGTAAAAAATGGATAAGAAGTACCATATAAAATGTCGGGTATCAGTGAAAAGATAATCTCGTGAATGTTCGGACTACCAGCGATATAACACACGATTATGTCGAGGTCGTTCGGCCCAATCCAGAGTAGTGTATACACTACCGAGGGACAAGTGGCACGAACCATAAATGCATCTATTATACTACCCAGGCATTTGGCCCACTTCACAAGAGAGGTAGAAAATTACCGAATTACGAGACCCGTGCTTACAATACAGTACATGAGCACAAAGTGAATATAACCTTTACCGTTTCTCAAATAACTTGCCAACAACTCAAGGTGATAAGGCTCGGCCTAATATATACATATATTTCCAAATCAATTTCAATTATAAATTTAATTAATTAAGCCAGCACAATGAGTTCAAATAATTCAAATATTATATGATAAAATTCTAAGTCTACCCGGACAAAAATATGCTTTAGCCACGTATGGACTCCCATCACCTCGTGCGTATGTAGCGCCCACAACTAGTAGCACATAACAATTACATCATCTAGGGGTAGTTTCCCTCTCACAAGGTTAGACAGGAGACTTACCTCGCTCCGAAGTTCCATAACCGGCTCCAATGATGTCACGACCCAAAATTCAACTAGTCGTGATGGCACCTAACCTAACCCACAAGGTACGCCAATTAACAACTATCCAATTCCAATAATATTAATAAGACAATTATTCAAAAGAAATTATCTGAATCTTATACATTTCCCAAGGACTGGTCGTACAAATCATGAGCATCTAAGAATAGAGTTTACAAAGCTGAAATGAAGTAAATACATCATATGTTTGAAAAATACATTAACAGAGTTTTATAGATCTAAGGCTACCATGAATAATAGGCAGCTACAACCGGGACGCAGGTACATCTTTAATGCCGGCTCCCGTCGATCATAGCAACGTCAACATTCAATATCTGCACGCAAAGTGCAGAAGTGTAGTATGAGTACAACCGACCCCATGTACTCAATAAGTAACAAACCTAACCTTAGGTTGAAAGTAGTAACGAGCTAACACAAAGGTCGGGTCCAACACCAATATTCCACAACAGTTCATAACAACATAGTGCAAGTAACAAAAGAGGTATCTTAGAAATAAAATGCTCAGTTCGTTCACAGTTCCATAAAATAGGCATTACTTTTCAAGTATCTCAGTGAAAACCCAAATCTTTTTCCGAAAATGCCAAAACACGAGTAAGTTTGAAAACAATAATTTTTCCCAAAATCTTTTCAATAATAATTAAGATGTCTCTTATTCTTTCCAAATGTCCAGTGTAAAATAAATGCCTCACTATGCCCATATGTCAACATGTGTGAGAAGTCATGAACGTCGTGATACCGTACAGAATGAGGAAAATACATCTCTATGCTTGTATGTCATGTGTGCATGTCGATGCAATGTATTTCAGAGATGAACTCATATACACACACTCTCAGAGTACTCAATCTCACTTTCTCACATATTCTACTCATCATGCTCAATCACTCGGTACTGTATATGGCCAATCCGTCCCAGGGAAGATCCATCCCGGAATATACACATCAACTGATCGTCAGTCAATCAGTACCGAGTAGGGCCAATCCAGCCTGTGGAGAAGATCCATCTCCAGGTATAAAATGCTTCGGACAAGATCCATGTCCAGGGAAGATCCATCCCTAAAATATATCAACTACGCTCACTGGTAGTGTGCAGACTCCGGAGGGGCTCCTTCAGCCCAAGCGCTATCATAAATCAGTATCACCACTGCGGCGTGCAGCTCGATCCCATAAATTTCACTCATAATCAGGCGCTCGGCCCCACTCAGTCATATATCTCTCCAGTCTCTCTCCCGCGGGCTCATAATCTCATGATACTAGCCCGGAAACAATGACATGATGCGTCAATAAATAACAACAGAGACTGAGATATGATATGCATATGAATGCGTATAACTGAGTATGTAATGCAATGAAAGTAGATTTCTCAACAATAGAAATGACCTTAGGGGGGTGCCAACAGGATAAGCATGTAGCCTAGACATGGTTTCTAACATAATCACAGCTCGATAACTCTAGTACGTAGAGATTTCATAATTTCAAACAAGTTCAGGTAACTACACAGTACCATAGAAATAATGGAAATCACAGTTCACCCGGTGCACGCCCACACGGCCGTCACCTAGCATGTGCGTCACCTCAAAACCAAACACATAACACGTATATTCAGGGTTCATACCCTCAGCTCCAAGATTAGAAGAGTTACTTACCTTGAACAATCCAATTCCAATACTAAGCAAGCCAAGCGATGCTCCAAAATTCCATCCCATGCGTTCCAACCTCCGAACTGCTTGAAACTAACCAAAAACAACTCAAATACAACAAAAATGCTACAGGAACCAATCCCGATCGAAAAAGATCAAATCTTGAATCAAAAGCCCAAAATCGGCCAAAAACCCAACCCGGGCCCGCACCTCAGAACCCGACAAAACTCACAAAATCTGACAACCCATTCAATTACGAGTCCAACCATACTAGTTTCACTCAAACCCGACTCTAATTCGATGTTCAAAACTCAAAAATTCATATTATGAAACTTTAGGCCAAAACCCTCAATTTCCTCTATAAAATTCACAATCCAATTACCAAAAACGGATGTAGATTCATGATATAAGATCAAAAATGAGTAGAGAACACTTACCTCAGTTCATATGGTAAAAATTGCTTCAAGAATTGCCTCAATCCGAGCTCCATAGCTCCCAAAATGAAGAAAGAACCAAAACCCTTGATAATATAGCTTCTGCCCAGCGATTCCGCATTTGCGGACAATTCGTCGCATCTGCAACCACCGCTTTTGCGGTAAAACTACGCTTCTGCAAAAAATGGCCTTGCACAGCAACCCTCGCACCTGCGGTATCAAACTCCGCATCTACAAAGACACTCGCACTTGCGTTTCCACTCGACACACCTGCGCATCCGCACCTACGCCCTTTTCTCCGCTTCTGCGGTCCTCCTCATCCAGCTCTAAACTCACATCTGCGACGCCTTTGTCGCTTCTGCGGCCATCGCACTTGCAAAAACCAACCGCATGTGCAATCATAACAGAACCAGCAGCCTTCAGCAATGCAACATGAAGTGAAAATGATCCGAATCTCGTCCAAAACTCATCCGAGCCACTCGGAACCCCGTCTGAATATACCAACAAGTTTCATAACACAATACGGACCTACTCGAGGCCTCAAAACACACATAACAACATCAAAACGACGAATCACACCTCAACTCGAATCAATGAACTTTGAAATTTCAAACCTCCACAACCGATGCCGAAACCTATCAAATCACGTCCGATTGACCTCAAATTTTGCACACAAGTCACATTCGACATTACAGACCTGCTCCAACTTCAGAAAATTGAAATCTGACCCCTATATCAAAAAGTCCACTTTCGGTCAAACTTTCTAAAATTTCAACTTTCGCCATTTCGAGCCAAATTCAACCACGGACCTCCAAATCACAATCTGGACGCCCTCCTAAGTCCAAAATCACCTAACGGAGCTAACTGAACCATCAAAATTCCAATCTGAGGTCAAATACTAAAAAGTTAAACTTGGTCAACTCTTTCGAATTTAAAGCTCCCTAGTTGAGAATCATTCTTCCAAATCGGTCCCGAAAAACCTGAAAACCAAAACCGACGATTCACACAAGTCAAAATACCTCATACGAAGCTACTCACGCCCATAAACTACCGAGCAAAGTACAAATGCTCAAAATGACCGATCGGGTCGTTACATCCTCCCTCACTTAAACATACGTTCGTCCTCAAACGTGCCCAGAGTTGTTCTCTAAGCCATCAACTACCGTGTAACCTTACCATGCACACACCCGGGGGTGATCCCACGTCACCCCATTCCATATAGGCCCGACAACACAACATAATTTAAGATTATTACTCCAACCTTAGCCCATAAGCCTTAGAATCCAATTTCCAACATCCGGAATTTCTATAAGGTCCGAATCTCGCATCTACACACTGTATAAGTCTGAACAAGCTGTACCAAAAGCCGTAACCATAGATTAAATACTCAAAACTCAAATACCACATAGTTCAAATGCTCGAAGCAATGATTTCTAATCACAGTAGCTGCTCAAAACAACCCAATGCCGGTAATAAACCTCATAACAAACAAGACACCATTCTAACACCCTCGTACACTACCGATGATGAAAGAAACACGCACAAACTCGTAACCATTCATCATATCCACCAGTCGTGGAGCTCCCTCTCCTTCGACAAGAATCATAGCAAATTTCTAAGCCGACTTTTGATATTATCCTTCCAAATATACAACAATCAAATCTGATAGCACCTATTCTAGATCCGACGACTTCATCTTATCAAATACCAGCTACTCTACTGACATACCACACCAATACTATCTAAAGCCACAACACGTGCAATCCGTGCACCAATAAGCAACATTCCAAATGTACTCAATCACGAAAATGACTCAAACATGAGAACCGTCCCGCAAGCTCGGCGAGTGCCACCCCAACGCAATGCTAAGAACCCATCACATCGTAGAACCATAACACATGACCTAACACAAAGGATCATATCTTAGCATAACTTTGTCGCCATGCGCGACCCCATCCAAACACTGGTCCATATGTAATACCTCAGCCACCATGGTCAAAATCAATAACCACGTGAAATTCGACATCAAGTACCCAAAGTGCATTACTGTAATCATGGAGAAGCAAATGACACAATTCCACATAAACCCGAAAGAACATAACCAATGCGCAATCAATCATGCATCACCCAAATACCCATCTAGCACAAATTCCACTATAAGGCCCCAATAGAACTGCACCATGTATGCATACAACCAATGAATCACAACTCCCCGTAGCATAGAAGAGTAACTCACAGATCATTTCTATCACGACCCCAAACCGATGGGCCGCGACGGGTGCCCGAGTCCTACCTGTCGAACACCCTTAAACATGCGTCTAAGATATAAACATGTATAACATATGCGATAGAAACCTGTCCGAAATACATATGTACATATACATGCGGAATATAGTGGGCAAGCCGGCAAGGCTGCTATAGACAGCTATATACCCAAAACTGGAAACTGACAAGGCCACATACTACCCCAACTATACATAACTGTCTACAGACCTCTAATAGAAATACAACTATACAAAATCGGGACTGAGCCACGTCATACCCATATATGTATACAAGCATATCGTACCAAAATCAAAAGCAGCTCCGGATCAAGTGGAGCACACCAACTCTCGCCGATCAAGGATCCTACGAAGGGGGACCGTCAGCTTGCCTACCTGCATTTACGGGCATGAAACGCAGGCTCCGGGAAATAGGGCATCAGTACGAATAATGTACTGAGTATGTAAGGCATGAAAATCAGTACATAAAAGACATAGATGAAACATGGAATAAAGAAATTCACCTGTAAGTCTGGATAACTTTGTAAACTTTGAAACATTTATAGTGTCATGCACGTGCATATAAATATCATGTCATGCATAGGTATAGGTATAATATATCATCATCAAGCCTCTGAGGGCATCCCATCATATCGTCTCGGCCACTGTGGGTAACATCATCAACATATACCAACCGATCAGGTGGTGGTGCGTATATAATGTCATAACCTTTTTCCATATTCTATATACATATAATATACGCGTATATAATGCCACCTGGTCATGGGTCAATGTACATGTATAAATGCATGAAATGCGTAAGAATTACGTTAATAAGATTTCTCGGAATGTCATAAAAATTAATATGCCTTTCGGATACTTTATCAAATACGTATTTTTCTAAGACCCATGAATAGAAGATATAATAATAATTCACACGGGGAATATAGACACCCCTAGTATTTCTATGAATAGAGTCATTTATGAAAGTTACGTATTTTGCTCGTTTTATTTGTATTATTTGGATCACACCAAAAGGAAAGAAGGGATAGCCTTAACATACCTGGAGTAGGGAAAAATCCGTATAATATTCTTGGAAAAGGTTGCACCGTACTCCCTTAGAATCACAAAATCTCACGTTGCTACTGTGCTAAGAAATCTCGTTGGTTGAAGAAATCACATTGTAGTGTTAGAAATGAATCATGTGAATTTACGTTGTAGTGTTAGAAATGAAGAAATCACGTCTGATTGTTAGAAATGAAAAGGTTAAAAATGAAATGTCTTGTATTCTTAACTATGAAAAGAGTTAGGAAAGTCTTGGTGAAGTTTGAAGAGATTATGACTATGCTTAACAGAAATGTTAAGAGAAGTGAGTTACTGAAGTTATGGAAAGTTTTTGTTAAAAGTCTTAGAATTAAAGTGTTGTTAGAAAATGAAAATATTAGGCATTAGATGTCTTGTAACTAACATACTAGGTTTCCACATAATCCAAAGTGACTATCAGTCATTTATTTGGAAAGTGGCTTGCTGCCACATTTTTTTTTTGGGTTTGGGGGGGGGGGGGTAATCTTATCTTATAATTTATTAACTAATTGGGTAATAGTTCCTTACCCGATAATTAACTAATTACCCGCATAATTAAGAATTATCTCGAATTACTTAAAATCTACTCATTTTTAATACACCTTATACATCATACTATCATGGTCATATGGTACCTTGTATGGTACTAGTCCATAAATATCGGGTATTATAGCTCGGACCAAATTTTATCCCAAATCGACAACCTTCAACGAAACTCATTTTCTTTAATTCGTGTACCCTTTATCCTTCATGGAACTTACTTATAGTTTGTTATAAATAGCATAAATACATTAACCTCAAAATAATCCCATCCCCGCGTCTACGTCGATTAATTGAAGATGAAACTTTAACGTATGAAAACGCGAGATGTAACATCCTTCCCCCCTTAGAAACATTCGTCCTCAAATGTTTAACTCCCCGGGATCTATATAACTTAGGTAGAGTCGCCTTTGTAACAATACTACTACCAACTCTTCCTGTAGAAACTCAATAATTCAACGCCATATAGGACCACAATCATCAATAACGATAATTGCCTCACACGACCAATGACAAAAACTAACACAAGAATCCATACACGTACCTTAAGGTTGTGATGTCTCAGTCGGACCCTTCTCTGGAGGAGGAAATAAGTGAGGATATTTAGACTTCATGTCTTCCTCGGCCTCCCAAGTTATTTCTTCCACATTGTTATTTCTCCAAAGTACTTTCACCGAAGCTATGTCTTTAGTTCTCAATCTCCGAACCTGTCTGTCTAGTATAGCAATGGGGGTTTCTTCATATGATAGCTGCTCTGTGACCTGAACATCGTCAACTGACATGATTCTAGAAGGATCTCTGATACATTTATGGAGCATAGACACATGAAATACTGGATGTACGGATTCCAAGTCCGAAGGCAAGTCCAACTCATATACTACCTGGCCTACTTTGCGTATGACCCTATATGGTCCAATGTACCGAGGGCTAAGTTTTCCCTTTCTATCGAACCTCATGATACCTTTCATCGATGATACCTTTAGGAATACCCAGTGGTCAACCTGAAACTCTAAGTCTCGCCATCGATTATCCGCATAAGACTTCTGACGCCTTTGAGTTGCTAATAGTCTTTCCTATATAAGATTAATTTTCTCGATTGCCTGTTGTACCAATTCTGGTCCTACTAACGTAGTTTCCCCAACATCGAACCACCCTATAGGCGACCTACACTTTCGTCCATAAAGTGCTTCGTATGGAGCCATCTGAATACTAGAATGGTAGCTATTATTATAAGCGAACTCAATAAGCGGCAGATGATCATCCCAGCTACCTTTGAAGTCTATCACACAAGCTCGTAACATATCCTCAAGTGTCTGAATAGTACTCTCAGCCTGTCCGTCTGTCTGGGGATGAAATGTTGTACTAAGATTTACTTGAGTCCCTAATCCTTTTTGGAAGGACCTCCAGAAGTTAGCTGTAAATTGAGCTCCTCTATCCGAGATAATAGATACAGGGACACCATGCAGTTGTACTATCTCCTTAATATAAAACCTTGCATAATCCTCTGCGGAATATGTAGTCTTAACGGGCAGAAAATGGGCTGACTTTGTAAGCCTATCAACAATCACCCATATCGAATCGAACTTACACTGGGTATGAGGTAAGCCTACGATGAAATCTATATTGATTACTTCCCACTTCCAAGTCAGAATCTCTATAGCCTGCAATAATCCACCGGGTTTTTGATGCTCAATCTTGACCTGCTGACAATTAGGACACTGAGCAATAAGCTCCGTTATATCCTTTTTCATTCCGTCCCACCAATATACTTCCCTGATATCATGATACATCTTTGTTGCTCCTGGATAGATAGAATAACAAGAATAGTGAGTTACTCCCATAACCTGCCGATGGAGCCCTGCGACATTAGGGACACATAATCGTCCTCGATATCTGAGGACCCCATCTTCTGTAATTTCAAACGGTGTCTTCTCCTTCTAAGGGGTGGTATCCCTATAATGAACTAACATAGGATCCTCGTACTGGCGTTCCTTTACTTCAGTTACTAAAGAGGATGTTGCCGTATCCTGAATAGTAATTCCAATATCACCTGAGTCCAGTAACTGAACTCCAAGACTAGCTAGCTGATGAATCTCATGGGCTATTCCCCTCTTTTCTGGCTATAAATATGACAGGCTACCCAGAGATCTATTGGCGAGGGCATCGACTACTATGTTTGCCTTCCTCGGATGGTATACAATATCAACGTCATAGTCTTTAAGTAGCTCCAACCATCTCCTTTGACGTAAATTCAATTCCTTTTGCTTGAAGATATACGGGAGGATCTTATGATCCGTATAGATATCAACATGAATGCCATACAAGTAGTGCCTCCACATCTTTAGTGCATGAATTCCTGCGGCAAACTCTAAATCGTGGGTCAGGTAATTCTTCTCGTGCTTTCTTAGTTGTCTAGAAGCATAAGCTACAACCTTACCATGCTGCATCAGCACGTAACCCAATCCAATGCCTGAAGCATCACAATAGATAACATAACCATCGGTCCCTTCTGGGAGCATTAGAACCGGTGCTGAAGTTAATCTGTCCTTCAATGCCTGGAAACTCCGTTCGCAAGCATCAGTCCACTGAAATTTAGCTCCATTTTTAGTCAACTTACATGGGTATTCTAATCTTTTACAATTCATGAAATTCCTCCTTTTAAAGGCCCAAACGTCATCATTTATCTATCACAATTACGCCTTTATTCCACTACCAGGGCATCATTCTATCTCTTCTAAATGCTACTGGTCTTAGACTCCTTTGAGTTCATTCAGGCTATACTTAGCTTTCTATGACTTAGAGAAACCATCAGCTCTCTTATTTTCATGGGCTTAATCCCAAGGACTTATCCATTCTAGTCACCTTCTCACTCACCTTTTCTTATCCTTATTCATGTCTTCCTAAAACCTTGTCGCTCTATCATACTTTAGCTTGCGATACACATACCTATTTATACTTATTCGCAACCTTCCTTCAAGCGAGACATCACATCGTCACACTACTTTTGTCAAAGGTGCTGAAAGAGAAGAAACTCCCTTTACAAGTTTCCCGTAATAATCTGCCAAACCGAGAAACGACCTAAACCGAGAAAGCTACAAACCTCTATCGGTGTCGTGGGTCTAGGTCAAGTCTTTACTCTCTCAATCTTTTGTGTATTAACCGGAATACCTTCACTTGAAATAGTATGCCCAAGAAAAGCTATAGAATTCACATTTAGAGAATTTTGTATACAAGTTTCCTTTTTGTAGAACTTTGAGCACAATATGCAAATGATCTACGTGCTCAGTCTCTTAATGAGAGTACACCAATATATCATCAAATAATACAATCACGAATAGATCTAGAAAGGGTTTGAGCACTCGGTTTATCAAGTCCATAAATACTGCTGGGGCATTAGTCAAACTGAATGACATGATACGAAACTCAAGTGCCCATATCTGGTCCTGAATACTATCTACAGGATATCTTTCTCCTTATCCCTTACCTGAGGGTAACCGAACCTCATGTCTATCTTCGAGAAATACTTGGCACTTTGCAACTAACCAAATAAATCATCAATCGTCGGGAAGGGGTACTTATTCTTGATTGTCACCTTATTCAATTGTCTATAATCAATACGCATCCGCAAGGAATAATCTTTGATCTACACTTGATGTTAGCATAACAAAAAGCCAACCAATCCATACCCATTATAATATCAAATTCTACCCAACCGAACACCACGTACCTTATCCTTGTTTATTATCAAATCTATCACGGGCCATTACGGGCGACATCCATATATATATAAGTAACAATATTAAGACTTAACTCGCATAACTAATTTAGAAAAAGGTTTATATACATAGGGGTCGACAAGGCCGTAGACATATCATACCCAAAACTATATACAGGATACTGTCTGCAAAACCTCTAAGTAAACATAACCATAATATATACAAGTCGGGACAGGACTCCCCACGTCCTAAAAAAACAACCTAACATATTCAGAACCCTAAATTGGTAATACTCCAAGAAGAAGTGGAGCTCACCAACCAAAAGCTGACATCTGGAGAAAGTCTACAGTAGAGGGTCCTTGCCTCGTCCTATATGAGAGCCTCGATCAGACACACTTCGAAGCGGAATATTCATATCCTTATCAGTTACCTTCCTCCTCTTGGCCTGACTACTATCCTCTTCCTCTGCATATCCCATAACATACACTGACGAACCTTGATTGACGGACTCCCAAGACTGTGGACTATCTGGAACCTCAAAAGAGCTGGTGTCCGCAAATACCTTGACATAGTTTTGAGCCTGAGGAGAACCCGGTTGTGCCAATCCATGCACCACTCCCCTTATACCCTGATCAATGGGCCCTGATAATGAAACTAAGGGCCTTGGTGAGGTCGGAACTCCCCACACCTCATCTGCTGCCGGCGAAAACGAAACTACTCAAACGGATGACTCATATGGATCCTCGGATGGATCCTCCTCGATAGAACCCATGATCTCCGATAGATCTGACTCCATAGTGTAACTTATATCTCCTTCTAACACCTTCGTAGCCTTCTGACCCGTGCTAGCGGCTGTAATCTTCGGAGGCATCGCTGAAAACGTAACATAACATTAGGAACATGAATGCTTATATCGCACGATCTAAGATAAGAAGAGAGGATAACATCCTATATGTCCTATAGCCTCCTGTCTATAAGTGTGGTGCACAACACACCCATAAACAAGACTCTACTAGACACGGTCTGTAGACAACCCTAGGATAGAACTGCTCTGATACCACTTTTGTCATGACTCCAAACGGATGGGCCACGACGGGTGCCCGAGTCCTACCTGTCGAATACCCTTAAACATGTGTCTAAGATATAAACATGTATAACATATGCAAGAGAACACATGTCCGAAAGACATATGTACATATACATGCGGAATACAGTGGGCGAGCCGGCAAGGCTGTTATAGACAGCTATATACCCAAAACTAGAAGCCGACAAGGCCACATACTACCCCAACTATACATAACTATCTACAAACCTCTAATAGAAATACAACTGTACAAAGACGGGACTGAGCCACGTCATACAAAAGCAGCTCCGGATCAAGTGGAGCACGCCAACTCTCGCTGATCAAGGATCCTAAGAAGAGGGACCATCAGCTTGCCTACCTACACCTGCGGGCATGAAATGCAGGCTCGGGAAATAGGGCGTCAGTACGAATAATGTACTGAGTATGTAAGGCATGAAAATCAGTACATAAAAGACATAGATGAAACATGGAATAAAGCAATCCACCTGTAAGTCTGGATAACTTTGTAAATTTTAAAACATTTATAGTGTCATGCACATGCATATAAATGTCGTGTCATACATAGGTATAGGTGTATATATATCATCATCAAGCCTCTGAGGGCATACCATCATATCGTCTCGGCCACTATGGGCAACATCATCAATATATACCAACTGATCAGGTGGTAGTGCGTATATAACGCCATAACCTTTTCCCATATCCCATATCTCATATACATATAATATACGCGTATATAATGCCATCTGGTCATGAGTCAATGTACATGTATAAATGCATGAAATGCATAAGAATTACGTTAATAAGATTTCTCGGAATGTCATAAAAATCAATATGCCTTTCGGATACTTTATCAAATACGTATTTTTCTGAGACCCATGAACAGAAGAAATAATAATAATTCACACGGGTAATATAGACACCCCTAGTATTTCTATAAATAGAGTCATTTATGAAAGTTGCGTATTTTGCTCGTTTCATTTGTATTATTTGGATCACGCCAAAAGGAAAGAAGGGATAGCCTTAACATACCTGGAGTAGGAAAAATTCCGTATAATATTCTTGAAAAAGGTTGCACCGTACTCCCTTAGAATCACAAAATCTCACATTGCTACTGTGCTAAGAAATCTCGTTGGTTGAAGAAATCACGTTGTAGTGTTAGAAATGAATCATTTGAAATCACATTATAGTGTTAGAAATGAAGAAATCACGTCTGATTGTTAGAAATGAAAAGGTTAGAAATGAAATGTCTTGTATTCTTAACTATGAAAAGAGTTAGGAAAGTCTTGGTGAAGTTTGAAGAGAATATGACTATGCTTAACAGAAACGTTAAGAGAAGTGAGTTACTGAAGTTATGGAAAGTTTTTGTTAAAAGACTTAGAATTAAAGTGTTGTTAGAAAATGAAAACATTAGGCATGAATGTCTTGTAACTAACATACTAGGTTGCCACATAATCCAAAGTGACTATGAGTCATTTATTTGGAAAGTGGCTTGCTGCCACGTTTTTTTTTTTTTGGGGGGAGGGGTTAATCTTATCTTATAATTTATTAACTAATTAGGTAATATTCCGTTACCCGATAATTAACCAATTACCCGAATAATTAAGAATTATCTCGAATTACTTAAAATTTTACTCATTTTTAATACACCTTATACATCATACTATCATGGTCATATGGTACCTTGTATGGTACTAGTCCATAAATATCAGGTATTATAGCTCGGACCGTATTTTATCCCAAATCGACAACCTTCAACGAAACTCATTTTCTTTAATTCGTGTACCCTTTATCCTTCATGGCACTTACTTATAGTTTGTTATAAATAGCATAAATACAGTAACCTCAAAATAATCTCATCCCCGCGTCTATGTCAATTAACTGAAGATGAAACTTTAATGTATGAAAACGCGAGATGTAACAATTTCAGAACACGAATAAGCTCAACAACAACCGAATGGCACATCCCTCAACAGTAGCAGTATGTAGCCAACCAATCCGGCTCGGTGTAGAATACACATCCTAATTGGGCCTACCAATGGACTCCAAATCAACTCTGGTCACCCACAAATAGATAAATAACCCTCCAAAAGTCCACAATGACTGAATCATAACACATATTATCGTCTAGCTAGCTTCGGCCATGACTTCACAATCCACAACCATGAAATAGTCTACTCTTGAGAACTCCCAGTCTCCAAATCCATAGAACACACAAATCACCATATCTGATCCCAACTCCACCGCCAGAATGTCTAACACATCTCTCATACACGGTCATCCCACGAGGAATACTTCTAAAATTCTTCCGTGCCACATAGAAAATTCGAATATCAGCAGTCGATCAACCAGGAGAGTACCGCAATACCAGTGAAGTATCCATAAATCAAAACACATTGCCCCTTCTGAAATGTATACTCTCATCAGGCCATACCGATTAGTAATATCATTTACCTAGTCATCTGCAACCGTCCATGCTGCCTATGAATTTATGTCCTTGCCTTCAAAACTGAATTGTAACCTTGCACATGCAAATCTCAATCCCACACAACACACCGCATCTACCATGCCATCCTGTGAAGAGTACAAGAATCTGATAATCAACTCTGAGTCACAAGTAGAATACATACCCGATCAGTCAGAAACCTTCCATTTGATCTCATCCCGGAGAAAATCCTAATACACAACATATTCCTCACGCCGGTAAGAAATATACTTCTCGAACCGTGGTAAAAACCATTGAGAACTCTTCGAAGTCTATTTGCACATAACCACGCTATCCGAACCGAATCTTTCTAACTCAACCCAGCCACGCAGGTCGCCAAAACCCAAGAGCATTGCCACGAAATACCTGTGGAGACTAGCCATATCATAAGTACCCAAAGAACCGATTATATCCATTACTGTGCTGATCCAACCTACTACCACGTTGTCCTATTTCTCCAAGTCCTTTCCAAATTGCCTTCAAATTGATACTTCTCCTTGCTGGAACACCACGATCCTAAAACAAAATTCACCACACAAGAGACCCTAGTATAAAACCACAACGTCTTAAGGCCCATAAGCCGCTGACTTCCCTCTTAAGCACCCCAAGGCACCACCACCGAGACACCCACTCTAAAGAGACCTTATGTGAACCTAAAATTGTTTCCTTCACCTTCTTGATACTGAGATGCATAATCCATAATGATATAAAAATGCCACAAGTCTCGACACCATCCAATGCAACTCCTAGTTTCTAGCCATATACAAATCTTGAAAATTCCAAATCGCTACATATAAATCTTGAATCCATTAGAACCATTCTCGAGAGTCATCCACTCTACTCAAATCTCAATTAAACCGACTAAATGGACCGAACGACTTGTGACCCATTAGCACACCAACACCCAAGGGAGTAAAGAGTAACCCACACTCCTAAGCATTCGAGCAAATTCCTACTCCATGTATACTACATTCTTCGCGAATAACCACTCAATTATTTTATGATTCTCATATACCCATAGAGTGTAATACAACCTGTATCCAGAAATTCCTTTACCCGAGTAATCCTCGATCTCGACCTCTGCAAGTCATAACTGATTCACCAGTATACCCCGAACCGAAACCAATACAACACATAACCGTGCAATCAACTCGTCGATAGCAGACTCCCCCACTTGGCTCAAATCCATGGAATAAAACATATAACTACTTATTATAACCATACCCCATTACTACCATAATACCACAGTGAGATTCCACTAAATCCTTCATCCGCTCATGCAACACAAACAATCTAGTACCTCAAATCATCTGCAAATCTTGCGTTCATCCTCGTGATGGTTAAGCCAACTTCCACAAGCGATCAAAACTCAAATTGAAACATATATCATTCACTGGCAAAAGATAACTCTCTACAAAATATCATAGGGATCACACAACCTCAGGACACCTCGCAGGAGATAGCCCACCTGCTTTGCCTCAAACTGATATCTCTCTATACCCTTCCACAGTCACGGCTACTGCGCAATCACTTAATCTTCTCAATTCTGAACTCATCAACAAGACATGAGAATCTAATTCACTCCACAACTAAACAACAGGAGAGATCCCTCAACACACCCATAACGCGAGACCATACGCCATATCAAGACAGAAATCAGACACCCCATAGTCCTTGCTACATCTCAAGTAAACTTTTCTCGTGACATTCGAACAATCTGAACACATCTTGCAGTCACATCATACTCACCACATAGTCATACAATCACAAATTCCACTAATAAGGACACAACCGGACATATAAGTCCCAAAAGCACGTGCTCACACAATAAAAATCTTCATGCTCAAGCTACAGTCAAACCCGGCCTCAAGTCCTCCAGACTGGCCCATCATCAGCACGCCAAAATGACATCTCGCACCTCAACCATGGAATCACAAGCCGTCAATGCACAACTGATACCGACTACTTATGTGCGCATACGAATGCATGGAAGGAATTCAAAGAGTTATGATTCAAGCTGAATCAATGCCGCACGATAAGGAAAGAAAAATGGGAAGTATATCCTAAATGTCCTACAGACTCTCGAAGATAGGTATGGACGTCATCATACCAATCCGCAAGACTCTACTAGACACTTGCTCATGACTTGCAGAACCCATGAACCTAGAGCTCTGATACCATCTTGTCACGACCCAAAATCCAACTAGTCGTGATGGCACCTAACCCAACCCGCTAGGTAAGCCAATTAACAACTATCCAATTGCAATAATATTAATAAGACAATTATTCAAAAGAAATTATCTGAATCTTATACATTTTCCAAGGACTGGTAGTACAAATCATGAGCTTCTAAGAATAGAGTTTACAAAGCTGAAATGAAGTAAATACATCATCTGTTTGGAAAATACATTAACAGAGTTTTATAGATCTAAGGCTACCATGAACAATAGGCCGTTACAACCGGGACGCAGGTACATCTTTAATGCCGGCTCCCGTCGACCATACTAATGTCAGCAGTCAATATCTGCACGCAAGGTGCAGAAGTGTAGTATGAGTACAACCGATCCCATGTACTCAATAAGTAACAAACCTAACCTTAGGTTGAAAGTAGTGACGAGCTAACACAAAGATCGGGTCCAACACCAATTTTCCACATCAGTTCATAACAGCATAGTGCAAGTAACAAAAGAGGTATCTCAGAAATAAAATGCTTCGTTCGTTCACAGTTCCAGAAAATAGCATCACTTTTCAAGTATCTCAGTGAAAACCCAAATCTTTTATCGAAAATGCCAAAACACGAGTAAGTTTGAAAACAGTAGTTTTTCCCAAAATCCTTTCAATAATAATTAAGATGTCTCATTTTCTTTCCAAATGTCCAGTGTAAAGCAAATGCCTCACTATGCCCATATGTCAACATGTGTGAGAAGTCATGAACATTGTGATACCGTACAACATGAGAAAAATACATCTCTATGCATGTATGTCATGTGTGCATGTCGATGGAACGTATTTCAGAGATGAACTCATGTACTCACACTCTCAAAGTACTCAATCTCACTTTCTCACACATTCTACTCATCATGCTCAATCACCCGGTATTGTATATGGCCAATCCGGCCCAGGGAAGATCCATCCCGGAATATACACATCAACTGATCGTCAGTCACTCAGTACCGAGTAGGGCCAATCCAACCCGTGGAGAAGATCCATCTCTAGGTATAAAATGCTTTGGACAAGATCCATGTCCAGGGAAGATCCATCCCTCAAAAATATCAACCGCGCTCACTGGGGGGTGTGCAGACTCCGGAGGTGCTCCTTCAGCCCAAGAGCTATCAAAAATCAGTATCGCCACTGCGGCGTGTAGCCGGATCCCATAAATGTCGCTCATAATCAGGCGCTCGACCTCACTTAGTCATCTATCTCTCCAGTCTCTCTCCCATGGGCTCACAATGTCATGATACTAGCCCAGAAACAATGACATGATGCATCAATAAATAACAACAGAGACTGAAATATGATATACATATGAATGCGTATGACTGAGTATGTAATGCAATGAAAGCAGATTTCTCAACAACAGAAATGACCCCGGGGGGGTCCCAACAGGATAAGCATGTAGCCTAGACATGGTTTCTAACATAATCACAGTACCACAGAAATAACGAAAATCACAGTTCACCCGGTGCACGCCCACACGCCTGTCACCTAGCATGTGCGTCACCTCAAAACCAAACACATAACACGTATATTCAGGGTTCATACCCCCAGCTCCAAGATTAGAAGAGTTATTTACCTCGAACAAGCCAATTCTAACATCGAGCAAGCCAAGCGATGCTCCAAAATGCTATCCCGTGCGTTCTGACCTCCAAACGGCTCGAAACTAACCAAAAACAACTCAAATACATCAAAAATGCTACAGGAATCAATCACGATCGAAAAAATCAAATCTTGAATCAAAAGCAAAAAATTGAATAAAAACCCAACCCGGGCCCGCACCACGAAACCCAACAAAACTCACAAAATCCGACAACCCATTAAATTACGAGTCCAACCATACTAGTTTAACTCAAACCTGACTCCAATTCGATGTTCAAAACTCAAAAATTCATAATATGAAACTTTAGGCCAAAACCCCCCAATTTTCCTATAAAATTCACAATCTAATTACCAAAAACGGAGGTAGATTCGTGATAAAATATCAAAAATGAGTAGAGAACACTTACCCCAGATCATATGGTGAAACTTTCTTCAAGAATCGCCTCAATCCGAGCTCCATAGCTCCCAAAATGAAGAAAGAACCAAAACCCTCGATAATATAGCTTTTGCCCAGCGATTCCGCATTTGTGGACAATTCGTCGCATCTGCGACCACCACTTTTGCAGTAAAACTTCGCTTCTGCGAAAAATGGCCTTGCCCAGCAACCCCCGCACTTGCTGTATCAAACTTTGCATCTGCGAAGACACTCGCACATGCGTTTCCACTCGCTTATGCGGGCCTCCTCATCCAGCTCTCATCTCGCATCTGCGATGCCTTTGTCGCTTCTGCAGCCATCGCACCTGCGCAAACCAACCGCAGGTCCGATCATACCAGAACCAGCAGCCTTCAGCAATGCAACATGAAGTGAAAATGATCCGAACCTCGTCCAAAACATATCTGAGCCACTCTGGACCCCGTCCGAATATACCAACAAGTTCCATAACATAATACGGACCTACTCGAGGCCTCAAAACACACATAACAATATCAAAATGACGAATCACACCTTAACTCGAATCAATGAACTTTGAAATTTTAAACTTCCACAACCAATGCCGAAACCTATTAAATTACGTCCGTTTGACCTCAAATTTTGCACACAAGTCACATTTGATATTACAGACCTTCTCCAACTTCCAGAAATAGGAATACGACCCCGATATCAAAAAGTCAACTCCCGGTCAAACTTTCCAAAATTCCAACTTTCGCCATTTCGAGCCAAATTCAACCACAGACCTCCAAATCACAATCCAGACGCGCTCCTAAGTCCAAAATCACCCAACGGAGCTAACGGAACTATCAAAATTCCAATCCGAGGTCAAATACTAAAAAGTCAAACTTGGTCAACTCTTTCGAATTTAAAACTCCCTAGTTAAGGATCATTCTTCCAAATCCATCTCAAATAACCTGAAAATCAAAACCGATGATTCACACAAGTCAAAATACCTAATACGGAGCTACCCACACCCGTAAACTACCGAGAGAAGTGCAAATGCTCAAAATGACCGGGCGGGTCGTTAGAAATGACTCTCTTAACTGTTCAATTCAAAGCCAAACGATCTGAAACTAGCCAAACAATGTGCAATTCAATCAAAATATACTCCAATGCTTATAATTAATCAATTTATAACAACTCCCAACTCCACTCGAAAAGTCAATAAAGTCAACCATCGAGCCTACGTGCCAAGATTCCGAAATGTTTCGAAGATAAACTTTACCCATGACGCCACAAACTCAAATATATGATTTATTTCAAATTCCATGTCCAATTTCGTGGTCAAAATCCAAAAATACAAAATTCTAGGTTTTCTACCAAAATCACACAATTTCTACTAATTTTCATATTTAAATCCTTATAGAATCCATGTATTTAACTTACAATAGGCGGGAATAACTTACCTTGCCATAGATGATGAAAATCTCCCCTTGAAACTCTCCAAAATTGCCTAAACCAAGAGAGAAATGACTGAAATGAGTAAAATCCTGATTTTAAATAATCTACCCAGGACCGTCCTTCTTCGCGATCGCGGGAGCACCTTCGCGATCGCGAATGCAAAAAGTCACTGCCTCCAGATTTACTCTACGCGTTCGCGACCTTTATATTGCGTTCGCGAAGCCTATTGACCCCCGCACTTCGTGTTCGCTTAGGAAGCGTCACGTTAGCAAAAGCTAAACGGCTCCAGGCCTAGCTCTCGATCCTTCTCTGCGTTCGCGACCTCCCTATCATGTTCGTGTAGGTTCCTCAGGCTCTTCTCCGCGTTCGCGACCTCTGTGTCGCGTTCGCGATGAGAAATTTCCACCTGCCCCAAAAACCTTCTTCGCGAATACGATAACCACCACGTATTCGCGATGAACGACACCAGAACCAGCATTATCGGCAGCAAAACATGGGGAAATGACCCCAAACCATCCCAAAACAGACCCGAGGCCCCCGGGACCCCGTCCAATCATACCAACAAGTCCCAAAAGATGATACGAACATGCTCAAGGCTTCAAATCACACCAAACAACATCAAAACTATGAATCGACGATCGAAACCTTTATTTCAAACTTCCAAACTTCGACGAACGCGTCCAAATCATATCAAAACATTCTGGAATGACGCCAAACTTTATGCCCAAGTAATCATGATACGAACCTATTCCAAGTCTTGAAACCCCAAATAGACATTGATAACATCAAAATCTACTTCAAACCACCTTATGAAATTCTAAAACCTTCAAAATGCCAAATTTGCACAATAAGCGCCGAAATGCTCCCGGGCTACCCAATACTCAACCCGAACATATGCTCAAGTCCGAAATCATCATATGAACCTATTGGAACCTTCAAATCCTGATTTCGAGGTCGTTTACTCAAAAGTCAAACCTTAGTCAATTCTTCCAACATAAAGCTTTCGAAATTAGAATTTTCTTTCCAAATCAACTCCGAACTTCCCGAAATTTAATTCCGACCACACATACAAGTCGTAATTCATGGAGTGAAACTACTCAAGGCCTCAAACTGTTGAACGATGCGCTAGAACTCAAAAAGACCGGTCGGGTTGTTACATTTTCCCCCACTTAAACATATGTTCATCCTCGAACGTGCCAAGAACTGCTCCAGAGTTGTCCAAAATCACTATTCAACACCTCGTGCACCTATCCGTGCCACCACAACCCAGTTGAGCATATTAGCTCAAGCCAGACTGAAGATCCTCCCTATAACCTTAGTTAACAAGCTTCAGAACCAAATTCCAATATCCGAAATTTTCCACGAGATCCGATTCTAACATACGAACACCGCATCAATCACCAGACATTGTACCCAGCATGACCATGCTCCTTCACTGAAATCAAACCATGCACCACATAAGTCGCTTGACCATAATATCATCCTCCGACCACATAAGCTGTAATTTCATGAACCTGGTGCCCGCAATACACCTCATAACACATATAAGCCCTGTTCTAACTCTCACAATACTGCCACGACGGAAGAGATGCGTAGAAACTAATAACCACCTGCCGAATCAACAAATCATGGAGTCTCTCCTCTTGACAAGAACCATTATCTCATTCTGAACTGAATAATGATATTTTCTCTTTAATATACCTTATATGACTCTGATCGCACTGATCCCAAGTCCAAAAACCTCGTCTCACCCAGTACAAGCTGCTCAGGCAATAAGACATCTCAAACACTTCCCAGAATTTCATAGGACTCCATTAATATGCTAACAAGCTACAACTTGAATATGATACATAAAGAAGAACGAACTCTGAAAAATAACTACCCAGCCTGCATAACGAATAAAACGGTCGAACAAATTCTATGATACCATTGCGGCGTGCAACCCGATCCAAACAATATACCCGTGGCGGCGTGCCACCCGATCCACACATAACAATCTATAAGGAAACTCCTATTGAGCCAGAATGCTCATACCCACGAAATGCCCGAATATCGACCACAAGAACGCCAAGTGCATAATACAATCTCTGGGGAGACGGATAACGCCATACGCTACAAAAACCAAGTACGACTGAGGTGCAATAAATGACTTGTATCTCGAGATCCATCTCGCTCATATAACACAACAAACTACACGGGATCACAACAAATGTGTGAATAATCGAGTCGTCTCATAACCCACCTGGCACAATAGAGTGTTACATGGAATAGATGACGACGGGAATAACATCCAATGCCCAAAACTCCTCCGTAAGCAATGCTATGCCGAATGAATGCGTCTTACTTGATGTAGAGCACACATTAACATTAGACCTACCAACGGACCTCAAGCCGATCCTTATTATACCATATTGGGCCAACAACCTTTTGAGTATCCACAATGGCCCTATTCATGACACACACGAGTAGTCGTCCCAATCCGAAACAAACTCCTACAGTTCACAGCCAAAGGAATAGAGCGCCTTCCAGGCATAAACTCTCACATTAATGATAGTACCAAAAATCTACATACTTGGTTTCAATCCTTAACAATTAAGCGACTAACATGCCATACTTATAAAAATTTCCCCGTGGGATATGCTCCCACGACCTTCCGCACCAGGTAGCAAAGTCTGCACCTCCATACCACCAACAGTGCTAATATTATAAAGTAAATCGAGAATCCGCAAATCAGTACACAAAGCCTCTTACACAGGACATCATTCTCAGGTGACACTAAAGAAAATACCATCTTACTTTGAACATATGAATTATTTCCTGCTCATCTGAGCTCGTGACATTCTTGTCAACACCGAACCACAACCTTGATCCTCAACTCCCAATTCTCATGCCGCTCATTGAACCTATCATGCCGCTCCGCGAGAGTACAAGAATTTTATCATAACTCCTGAACCACCAATAGAATAAACAATTCATCGTCTAGAACCCCTTTCACTCAACACAATTAGAGGAACGATAGCATCACGCAACCAAATTCCCATAACTGCAGAAAATACAAACCTCAAGTTGTGGTCTAAACCACCATAACTCTTCCGGGATCCATCTACACATAACAAGCCATTATAATCAAAGACCTCCAAATCAATCAAATTATGGCGGCTGTCAAGCCCGCACGTACCGCCACAAATCACCCATGTAACTAACACGCCGAAGGAACTGATCATTGCCACAATCATGCTGGTTCAAACCATTACTATTCGGCCCAACTTCTTCCAATTTACTCTTGACTTGCCTTAGAAATAATAATAGATCCATTCAAAAAACTTAAGAACTCAATTAGCACTCATCCCGAGTGACCCTAATCATGAGACCACATCGTCTCGATACCCATGAACCATCTCATACCCTCATCAAGCGCACAATAGCATCTCCAACTGGTACATTCATTCTGCAAGACCTTCCACGAATCCAAAGCTATTTCTCCCATTCCTACAATACTACCCCATAGACCTGATGATAACATAGAAAATTCTCCGTGTATTCTTCATACTCTGCTGCAAAATCCCGGTCTTCAGCCACACAACAAACCCAAAATTCTTAGACATCGCGCTTACACCCTTGAACCCATTGGAACCACTGTTTAGAGTCACCCACTCTGACTTGGTCCCGAACATAAAACCAAACTCTAGTGTGATGTTAGTACATGAACACTCCCAAGGAAGCAATCGGATAAATTATTTTCCATGTACATCACATCCATAAGAAGCATAAACTCTGAGTCTTACCATAACCTGCACATGAATCGATAAGGCAAAATATAGCACACATTCATCAAGTTCTTTGCTCGAATTACCACTGATATTTTCTTTTCTAGTCATATTTGATCCACCAATGCACCGATAATCAAAAACCGCACAAGTCGACAACCACGTGATTAAATCATAGACGGAGGGCTCCCCCACTTAGCTTTAAGCTATCATCACATAACGTAGAACCCACAAGATTCCCCCTTCTATATTTATCATGATATCACATCATCATCCCGCCAAATTTCTTGTAGTCTCTTGCTAAGTTTTTCCTGATCATTCCGAATTATCAGCAACAATCGCATATCCGACCTTCTGTCGGGTAGTAAGTAGAACTCTTCGGAGAAAATTCATCAAAATCACACAATGCTAACCTGCTCACAGGAGATAACCCACTTGTATAATTTCATACCGACATCTTTCAATGACGCTGCATTGGATACCACCACCACGAAATCAGTAAACCCTCCTGAACCCGTACTCGTCCACCAGTTGTAAGAGTCTGTTCATTCCCCATTGACATCAAGTGAAAGTCCGACCATATGTTCCAAACATGAAGTCATGTTGCATCCCAAAAATGATAAGCAAGTTTTTCACACCCCTCTTCATTTCAAGCAAACCCCCTCTCTGCCATACTCAATCTTACTTAGTACAGTAGACACCACCCCAAATAAAATTCGTAGACCTAGTCACTGTCCACCATGATTCCCAGATTGCTCTAAACGTTTCTCAAGGAATATGGCTATCCTACCACAGAATCCATGTGCTACTCTGACACTCCCTCTTCGATTAAACCATCTCCTTTAAGCAACTTCTCAACCTCTGCTTTTTATCATCTCCTTTAAGCAACCATCTCCCAAATATTGTTATCCAATTCAGAATGAGGTAATGGTCCTTGTCAGGAGGAGAGACTCCATGATTTGTTGATTCGGTAGGTGGTTATGAGTTTTCACATATCTATTCCGTCGTGGCAGTATAGAGAGAGTGGGAACAAGGCTTATATATGTTATGAGGTGTATTGCGGGCACCGAGTTCGTGAAATTATAGCTATTGTGGTCGAAGGATGTTATTATGGTCAAGCGACTTATGTGGTGCATGGTGTGATTTCAGAGGAGAAGCATGGTCAGGTGGGGTACAGTGTCTGGTAATCGATGCGGTGTTCGTATGTTAGAATCAGGTCTGGTAGAGAAATTCTGAGGTTGGAATTTGGTTTTAAGGCTTATTGACTAAATAAAAGGGAGAATCTTCAGTGTGGCTCGAGCTAATGTTCCAACATAGTTGTTGTGGCACAGGCAGGTGCGCGAGGCATTAAACTGTGATTTTAAACAACTCCGGAACTGTTCTTGGCACGTTCGAGGACGAACGTATGTTTAAGTGGAGGAGAATGTAACGACCTGACCGGTCATTTTGAGCTCAAGCACGTCCATCAGCGGTTTGAGGCCTTGCATAGCTTCACTTCAGGTATTATGACTTGCACGTATGGTCGAGATTGAATTTCGAGAAGTTCAAACTTGATTTGGAAAGAAACAATTCTAAATTCGGAACCTTTAAGTTGGAAGGATTGACTAAGATTTGACTTTTGAGTAAACGACTTCGGAATCGGGATTTGAAGGTTCCAATAGGTTCGTATGATAATTTCGGACATGGACGTATGTTCAAGTTGAGTATCGGGTGGTCCGGGAGCATATCTGTGCCTATTATGGAAAGTTGGCATTTTGGAAGTTCTAGAATTTCATAAGTTTGGTTTGAAGTGGATTTTGATGTTATCGATGTCCGTTTGGAGTTTCGAGCCTTGGAATAGGTTCGTATCGTAATTTTTGACTTGAGCGTAAAGTTTGGAGTCATTTCCGGAATGTTTAAGTGTAATTTGGACGCATTCGGCGAAGTTTGAATGTTTGAAAGGTTAAAGAAAGGTTTCAATCGTTGATCCATAGTTTTGATGTTGTTTGGAATGATTTGAGACTGCGACTAGGTATGTGTCATGTTTTGGGATGCGTTGGTATATGTGGTTGAGGTCCCTGGGGCCTCGGGTGGATTCCAGGTGATCAACAGATCGGATTTTGGACTTAAGGAAAAGCTGGAAATTCTGAGTGCTGGTATTTTCGCACCTGCGCATAGACGACCGCAGGTGCGGTGTCGCAGGAGTGAGGCTGTTGCTCGCAGAAGTGACAAGGGCAAGGCTGGACTGAGGTCGCAGGTATGAAGATGTTTTCCGCACCTGTGCGAGCGCGAAAGCGAAAAGGAAGGCGCAGAAGCGGAAACGGGCAGCTGAGACATTTTCGCAGAAGCGGAGGGACAGGCGCAGGTGTGAATGATTGACCATAGATGCGGATGGGGGAGGCCTTAGGGGTACCACAGAAGCGGAATATTTGGCCGCACCTGTGGAACTGCAGAAACGGTCAAGTGACCGCAGGTGCGGTCATCGCTGGGCATAATGCTTGTTTAAGTACGTGGGTTTGGCTCATTTTCGTTTCATTTCTTCAATGGGAGCTGGCCTTGGAGAGATTTTGGAGTTTCATCTTCATCGTCAATCATGAGGTAAGTAATTGCTACAAGTTGTGAGTTAAATATACGAAGTTGGGCTTGGAAATACATGAAAAATTGTGAAAATTATGGGATTTTGGTAGAAAACCTAAAATTTGGTATTTTTGGATTTTGACCATGAAATTGAATATGGTGTTGGGAATAAATTATATATTTGAGTTCGTAATGTTATGGGTAAAGTTTATCTTCGAAATATTTTCGGGCACGTGGGCCCGAGGGTTGACTTTATTGATTTTTCGAGCGGAGTTGGAAATTGTTATAAATTGTTAAATTGTAAGCATTGGAGTATATTTTGATTGATTTGCTCGTTGTTTGGCTAGTTTCGGAACGTTTGGCTTGGAGTTGAGTGTTAGAGTGGCTTTGGAGCCGGTTATGAAACTTCGGAGCGTAATAAGTATCCTGTCTAACTTTGTGAGGGGGAAACTACCCCTAGGTGATGTAATTGTTATGTGCTATTAGTTATGGGTGCTACGTACACACTAGGTAACGAGAGTCCGTACGTTGCTAAAGCATATTTATGTCCGAGTAGACTTAGGACTTTACCATATAATATTTGAAATATTTGAACTCATCCTGCTGGCTTAAATAAATTAAAATTATAATTGAACTTGATTTAGACATATATACATATATATTAGGCCGAGCCTTATTACCTTGAGTTGTTGGCAAGTTATTTGAGAAACTGTAAAGGTTATACTCGTCTTGTGTTCATATACTGTATCGTAAGCTCGTGTCTAGTAATTCGATAATTCCTTTCTTTTCTTGTGGAGCGGGCCAAATGCCTCGGTAGGATTATGTACCACACTCTCATGGGAGCGGGTCGTTTGCCTCGGCAGTATAATAGATGCATCTATGGTTCGTGACACTCGACCCTTGGCAGTGTACACGTTATGATGGGATTGGGCCGATCGCCTTGGCAGTATCATATTCTTTCTGAGATCTGGCCGTACGACCTCGACATAATCGTGCGTTATATCGCTAGCAGTCTGAATATTCACGAGGTTCTTCCTTCCAGGGATGCCTTGCCTCTTATATGGTACTTCCTTATCTGTTTGATATTGGCTCTTGATATATCTGAGCTGTTGAAATAGAATACGGGATTGAGAAATGGATATCGTTAAAAGAAATTTTAGAAGATTGTGTTAGTTACAGTTTTACCTCATTACTAGTGTTGTGCTTCTTATCTGTTTATGATTTACCATATTTATTTTTTAGACCGCTAGTAAGTGTCGAAGTCGATCCCTCGTCACTACTTCTCCGGGGTTAGGCTAGATACTTACTGGGTACACGTTGATTTACGTACTCATGCTGTACTTCTGCACTAAATGTGCAGGATCTGACAGGTTCATTTGGTGATCATCTTGGCGTATAGGCACAACTGTTGAGGAGACTTTATATGAGTTGCATTCCAGACTACGCATCGCAGTACACAGAGTCTCCATCGTACTATTTATTTTATCCTGTCTCATTTACATTCTAGACATATGTTGTATTATTATTATATTTCTTAGTAAATGCTCATGCACTTGTGATACCGGGTTTTGGGATATACTAGTTGATACTTATGATTCTGTATATTTTTATCGCCTTTCATTTCTCTTATAAACTACAAATTTTGTACATTCCCATGGATTTAAAAGTATAAATTTCCTTATTAAAATTTATGATTTCGAAAGTACTAAAATGAGTAATCAAATTGATCAATCACCGTTGGCTTGCCTGACCGTAGCGTTAGGCGCCATCACGACCTATAGTGAATTTTGGGTCGTGATATAACTGGTATAACATGAGAATAAGCAGCACAAGAGAATTCTTGAAGAATCTTCTACTTCTTCAATATATGCCAATGTGAATTCTCAATTAATTTGCGCATCTTATTTGAACCAGGATAGCCAAACCGGTCATGCCAATTGATATTTCTTTCAGTAAACCAGAGGTTTACTGTGGCATGTGATTCCATCATCATACTTATACTTGTGTAGTATAAATAGGAGAAAAGCGGGTAACCTTTCATATTTACCCGGTATAACTATAGTACTATGAAGATATTTAATCTTTCTTTCATTTACAATCTAAATAAGCCAATCATCTTGGCTAATATCTTTGAAACTTAATAAGTTTCTTTGAGACTTGCTATAATATAATATATATTTTTAATTCATGATCAATTTCATTCCTCCAAAATAGTACTAGATTTGCTCTTCCGAAGCTCTTAAATAATTTGTACTATAAGATCTTTATTTCACTCAAACCTCCCTTAGAGGTGAGTTGTGCGATATTCATCCTTTCATGCATTCCACATCTTTATTCATTAGTTTTATCACATATTGACACATTGACCTTCAGGAATAGGTCTGCATTCTAAATGTTTATCACATGTCACATTCTCTTCAAGGCATTGAGTATAATCATTGCGGCATGCTTTATTTTTTTCTATACCAATTTGATGGTAAATATTGCCTTCGCCTTTTGAATGATATATTGAGAATGATTATTGTTCTCCTTTTTATATTGAGAACCATTACTACCATGATGATGATTATTATTTCGTTCCTTGCAACAACCACGCCAATTCATGGCTATGGTAATTATGTTGTCTTCTTTGAGACTCATCATCATTATAATTATCAATATGGTGTATTGGGACTTGAACTCAATGACTTACCCATACAAAGTTAGGCCATAATACGTTGAGACTCAAACCCTGAATCTTATCATCATCATACATCGGGACTCAAATCCGATGTTTTACCTTTATGGTATGTTGGAACTTGAATCCATCGTCTTATCCTCCACCAATGGCATGATAGACCATGAGCACTCAGACCATTTAAATAATTACCATTGTGTAATTATATGCTAAAATGAATTAAGTTTCAACAAGACATATTAAATATAACCAGTTTCGTGATCGAACATTTCTTGTAAAACTCTGTTAGAATTTAAGTGAATCATAAAATTAATTTCATAATATCTCTTGAATCCTTTCTAAAATATTACTATGCAGGAGACAACTATATGAAACAGATGACCAAAAGCAAGGAAATAAGAAGGATTATTTATATATATATATATATATATATACTTATCACAAATACCAGTAAAAGAAAATGAAAAGGCACCAACTCTCATTTTGGATTTCAAAGAGATTAACCAACGTGAGAAGCCAATTGTTATTTGTAAAAATACGTCAGCAATTATATAATAGACTTGTCAGGCAGATAATCATGTTCAACAATGACATACTCAAATAGCTATGACCAAATTAAATGTGTTTTGAGTATAATTGAAAAAGGCAGAACATGTCAACAATTAAGATTTTCATACTTTATGTTTAAGAAAATCTAATATGCCTTCACGTTGAAAAACAAGTTTTTATGCAACAAAAGTATGAGAATGTAGTCTACTCAAGCCCTTTGCAAATTCAAATGGAATACACATCTGAACTTTGTTAGTTACGAAATAATATAGAGGACTGAAGGGACAGAATGCCTCTGTAAGGATCAACTAGGCTTACTTGTCACGATCCAAAATCTATTAAAGGTCGTGATGACGCCTAACATCGCTGTCAGGTAAGTCAGTCATAATTAATTAACTTAATTACTCATTTTAATATTTTTTTAATCGAAATTTCTTCAATTAAATAGTAAAAATAGAACTCATAGGGTAAGTGATAAATATTTTAGCAACTAAATTACTAAACAACCCATAACCACTCCCAAAATCCGGTGTCACAAGTGCATGAGCATTAACTAGGGAGTAAAATAAAATACAGCATCTGTCCGGAATACAAATTAGACAGGAAAAATATAATAACTCTGAAGAAGACTATGTTGGCTGCGGATCGTAATATAGAATGCAGCTCACCTAAGTCCCCGCATTTTTAACCACACCTATGCACCCACAAGGCCGCTAGACATATTTGTACCTGCACAAAAATGTGCAGCAAGCATAGCATGAATACGTAGATAACGCGTACCCAATAAGTATCAAGCCTAATCTCGAAGTAGTGATGAGAGGTCGACTTTGACACTCACTATGGGTCAACAATATTACAATAGAATATATTGAATTAAACATGATTTTTAGATGAACAACAATAATTTTTTTAACAAGCAAAAATAATTAATTCCTTACATTTTAATAATTTTCAATTTATCAATTAACTTCACAAGCAACAATTAAAATATCAAGGTATCGTGTAATTTTTATTATTAGGCACGATTTCTAACGAGGTCGTACGACCCGATCCAGAGTGTCGTGTACACTGCCGAGGGACGTGCGGCGCGATCCATAGATGCATCTATACTGCCGAGGCGTTCGGCCTGCTCCACAAGAAAGGAAGACATTTTCTTATGAACCTCCAGAATGAGAATATATATATATATATTCATTTTTGAGATTTAACGCAGGAGGATGTACAAATTTCTACAACAGTTAAATATTCTAAACAAAATTTCAAGTATGTGAGATTTCAAATCTTTTACCATTTTCTCTAATAATTTGCAACATAATTCTATTGATTTAATTAAATAAGGATACAATTATCACAAGTAATTCATGATTTGAGTCTTAAACTACCCGGACATTAGCAATATTAGTAGCTACGTACGGACTATCGTCACCTCGTGCGTACGTAGCACCCACAATTAGCAACAATTATTAATTTAAATTACCTATGGGGTGAATTCCCTCTTACAAGGTTAGACAAGAGACTTACCTTGTCTCAAAATCCACTTCCCGATCACAATGTCGCGTAAAATCTCAATTCGGTGCCGAGAAATCCGAAACTATCCAAAAGTTATATAAAAATAACTAATACATTCTCAATAATTTGAAATTAGACTATTAAATAAATTACCCTATCCAAAAATGGTAAATTTCTAAAATTCACCCCGGTCCCACGTTTCCGGATTCCAAAAATGTTTAGAGAAAATCGTTACCCATAATCTAAAGAACTCAAATATATAATTTCCATCCAATTCTATAACCATTTTCGTGGTTAAAATCTATTTTTTGTCAAAACCTAGGTTTTTCATCTAAACCCTTGATTTTTAAGATTTACAGGTTATAATCTACCCATAATTTATGTATTTAACTTAAATTGTGTATAATTAACTTACCTTTAAGTTTCTAGTTGGAATCCCCTCTCAAAAAGCTCCAAAATCGCCCAAGAATGGAGAGAAATGGGCAAAAAATGGCTGAGCCTCTCCCATTTTAACGTTCTGCCCAGACAGCATTTTCGCACCTGCGGCTCTCAAGCCGCTTCTGCGTCTCCGCATCTGCGGAAATACCCTCGCAGATCCGGTTTTCCCTTAGTCGGCTTCGCTCGCACCTACGGTCAGCTGCTTGCTTCTGCGAGACCGCTTCTGCGGTCTATAAGCCGCACATGCGCCTTGCACGCATCTGCAGTGCCCAGCAACCCCTTCTCTTCTTCGCTATTGCGTCTCGTGGCTCGCACCTATGGCTGGCCAAGCGCAGGTGCGATTCTGACAACAGCTGGGAGCTTTAGCTTTGGCTCCAAAGTTCCAACTTGGTCCGAGACTCGTCCGATTTACACTCGAGACCCCCGGGGCCCCGCCCGAAAATACCAATAAGTTTGAAATCATAAAACGGACTTGCTCGAACTCTCGGAACGCCCGAAACAATATTAAAACTAAAAATCACACCCCAAAACCAATTGAATCAAACTTATGAAGTTCAAGTTCTTCAATTTACTCCCAATCTGCCGAAACGTACTTAAACTACTCAGAATGATGCCAAATTTTACGTGGAAGTCTTAAATGACATTACGAAACTATTCCCGGTCTCGAAATTCCAAACGGTCTTCAATTACTCCAAAATCTACTCCAAACCAAATTTAAAGAACCTTGAACCTTTAAATAGTTGATTTTTACTATTAAGCGTTGAAACGCTCCCGGGTTGTCCAAAATCCGATTCGAACATACGCTCAAGTCCAAAATCATCATACGAACCTATTGGAACCTTCAAATCCCTATTCCGGGGTTATTTTCGAAAAATATTGACCAAAGTCAAACTTGCCCCTTTTAAAGCCAAACCAATGAACTAAGTGTTCCGATTTCAACCCGAACACTTCCAAATCCCGAACCAATTATCCCCGCAAGTTATAAATTAGTAAAAACACATCGAGGAGTCTTATTTAGGGGAACGGGGTTCTAAAAGTCAAAACGACTGATTGGGTCATTACATTCTCTCCCACTTAGACATACGTTCGTCCTCGAACGTGCTAAGAACTGCTCCGGAGTTTGCTAAAATTATTGTTTAACACCTTGAGCACCTATCCGTGCTACCACAACCTAGTTGAGCACATTAGCTCGAGCAAATCTGAAGATTCTCCCCTTTATTTAGGCAAATAAGCCTTAGAGCCAAATTCCAACGTCCGAAATTCTCTATTAGGCCTGATTCCAACATACGAACACCGTTTCAATCACCACACGATGTACCAATACATGATTGTATACTCTCACTGAATTCACACCATGCCCCGCATTATTCACATGACCATAATAACATCCTCTGACAACGATAGGCAAAATTCCACGAATCTGATGCCCACAACACACTTCATGACACATATAAGTCCTGTTCCAACTCTTGCAATACTGCCACGATAGAAAAGATGTGTAGAAATTCATAACCAAGTGCCGAGTCGACAAAATATTGAGTCGGTCCTTCTGACAGGAACGATTACCTCATTATGAACCAAATAACGACATTCTCTCTTTAATATGCCTCATATAAATCCGATCGCACGGATCCCAGGTCCAAAAATCTTGCCTCACCCAGTACAAGTCGTTTTGGTAATAAGCCACCACAATCACTACCAAAAGTCTCATATGATGCCACCATGTGCCAACAAGCCACAAACTCGAATGTGATACATAAGGAAAGACGAACTCTGGAAAGAACTACTCAACCCACATAACAAATTAAACAACCGAAAAGGTGTTATGAACCTCCCTCAAAATATAAGAAACAAGACACGCAAGAATAGATGTGGGGAACTGTACTCATTATCACACTGTTACAGTGTGCACCCCAATCCACACATGATACCATTGCGGTGTGCAACCTGATCCAATCAACATACCCATGGCGGCGTGCCACCCGATCTACACATGACACTAAATAGGGAAGTACCCATCAAGCCAAAATGCCTATACCTACGAAATACCCAAATGTCAACCACAAGCATGCCAAGTGCACAATACCATCAGATAGCGCCATATGCTACAAAACTCAAGCATGACTAAGGTGCAATAATGACCTGCATCTCGAGAGCCATCCTACTCATATAACACCGCAAACTATACGTGATCTCAATACGAGTGCGAATAATCAAACCGCCTCACAACCCACATGGCTCAATAGAGACCACACGGAAGGGCCGACAACAGAAATAACATCCAGGCCCGAAGTCCTCTCCGAAAACAACGTTATGCCAAAATGAACACCTCTCGCCTGATATAGAGCCCACATTCATATTTAGATCTATCCACGGACCTCAAGACGATTCTGATCGTACCACACTGGGCTAATAACCTTTCAAGGATCCATAATAACCCTTTTTCCCATGACATACAAGAATAACCGTCAAATCCAAAACAAACTTCCACATTCCAAAACCAAATAAATCGAGCACCCTTCAGGCATAAATTCACACATTAGCGATAGTACCACAATCTCCATACTTGGTTCTAAATCTTCAATCAATCAAGTGACAACATGTCACACTTATACAATCTTCCCGTGGGATACACTCCCACGATCTTCCGCACCAGGTAACAGTCTGCACGTCCATACCATCAGCCACACTATTGCTGTAAGGCAAATATGGAATCCGCGAGTAGTACTTAAATCCTCTTACACATAACACCGATCTCAGGTGACGCTAAAGACAATACCATTTTACTATAACCATCTGAATCCCTTCCTGCTCATACGAGTGCTCGACATTCTTGTCGACACCAAACTATAACCTTGATCCTCAACTCCCAATTCCCATGCCGCTCACTGCACCTAACATACCAATATGTGAGAGTACAGGAATTCCATCATGACTCCTGATCCACTAATAGACTAAGCACTCCATCACATAGCAACCTTTTACTTAACGCATTTCAGGAGAACCATTGCAACACGCGACTGAATTCTCATAACCGCAGAAAATACAATCCTCAAGTAGTGGTCTAAAGCACCATAACTCTTCCGGGATCCATCTACACATAACATGCCATAATACTCGAGTGCCTCCAAATAAAATAAATTACGGCGGCCGTCAGGCCTCGCACGTACCGCCACCAACCACGCGTATAACTTAACACGCTGAAGGAACTGATTATTGCCACCATCATGCCAATTTAACCATTACTAACCGATCTGACTTCTTCTAATTTACTCTGGGCTTGCCTTAGGAATAATAATAGCTCCATTCAAATTATATCGAACCCAATCCGCACTCGCCCCGAGTGACTCCATTTGACGAGCCCACATTGCCTCAAAACCCACGTACCATCTCATACCCTCTTTGTGCGCACGTTTACATCCTCAACTGGTACTCCCATTGTGATAATTCCTCTATGAATCCAAAGTCATTTTCTTCCATTCCTCCAATGCTACATCGCAGCCCGAAGATAACGTAGAACACTCCAAGCCCCTTTCATAATCTACTGCAAAAGCTCGATACTTAACCATACTACGGACTTAAAATCCTTAGGCACCGCACTTAAATTTTTGAATCCACTAAGACCATTGTTGAGAGTCAATCACCCTTACTTGGTCTCGACTATAATCAACTCCAAAGCCCTGCTAGCACATGAACACCCTCTCAAAGAAGCACCCGGCTGGATTACTTTCCTTGTACATCACCTCCACACAAAGCATAAACCCTGAGTCTTCTCAAAACTGAATATGAACCGATAAAGCCCAAGTATAGCACATATTCCTCCAATCCTTCGATTGAACTACCACTGACGTTTTCTTTCCTTAGTCGTAATAACTCACCAATATGCAGATAACTAGAAACCTCACAAGTAGATAACCATGCAATCTAATCGTAGACGGTGGAGCTCTCTCACTTAACTTGAAGCTACAATTACATAACTCTGAAACCCACTAAGACTCCTTATCCCCCATTGACATGATCTCGCATAATCGACCCACCGAATTCCTCGAAATCCTTATGTTAAACATTTCATGAATATTCTGAATCACTAGTCACATTCACATATTTGACCTCTTACTGGGTAGCCAGTAAAATTCTTCGTAGAAGCTCCATCAACACCACACAACTGCTAACCTGCTCACAGGAGATATCCCACCTGTGGAAATTCCATGCCAATATCCTCCAACCATGCTGCACCGAGTACAATTACCACGAAACCAACAAACCATCTTGAGCTCGTTCTCGTTCACCAGCTGTACAAGTCTGTTCACTCCTCATGGATATCAATTAAAAGTACGACAATACATTCCAATCCAAAGTCATGTTGCATTCCTCTTCATATCAAGCAAACTCATTTCTACCGCATCCAAATATGCAAAACAAACAACCTTCCAAATTAAGTCCGTAGACCTAGTCACTGTCCATCATGAATTCCAAATCACTCCAAACTTTTCTCAAGGCGTATAGTTATTCTACCACAGAACCCATATGCTACTCTGCCGCTCTCCAACTTTGGTCAAACTCACTCCTTTAAGCAATTACTCGACTCCTGTCTCTCACGGTTGGCCTTCTAGAAGTTTAACCACCGCGAGATACCTCCCACATGTCCTTCCTCATCCTTCGCTACCCAGTTGTTGCCTTAAATCAATATTTATCTCTGTAGCACTTGAATTAATAGATCGCCACCAACTTTAAACCTCCCCGAAGATCATCTTGCTTGAGCCATCAACATTAGGATCACTAATTCGATTCTAAACCACAACACACTGCGACCCCTAACAGCCGCTTCCCCAGCACCATTCACAATACTCTGACCTAAAGGAGAATTGAAGAGGAACATAACACCGATGAACTTAACACATTCCATCAAGGACGACGTCACCACATCACCGATGAAAAAATTCCACCATCCTCGAAAATACCAAGTCTCGTTACCCCATCGACCTAAACCTGAGCATTCGTAATTCGATTGCCCTTTCTCCGTCGGAAATAAAATACTGAATCTTTGAATCATGCACCAAGTAAAACCTCCTTTCAAGTCATTCACTGCCTCGATGCATAGACAAGTATCCTACCATTACACAACATTATGCGATAGCAACGCACGAATCGTCATAACAATCAATGCCCAATCTCGAAACCTTAGGTAATACGACATTCCACAAGGCGACGACAATAGTCCAATCAAATACGCAGGGAGAAACATCCTGCACCACATCTGTAGTACCATTAAAATTCCTCGATTCCCAATTGATAACAAGTGCTTCACGTCGCATAGGATTGAATAGGAAAGAAACAAAGACATAAGCCTCAAAGGAATCAAATCGCACAATGAGGGATGAAGAAAAGGAAGTGCTCCTAACAACCCCGTAGCCTCTCGAAGATAAGTACAGATATCTCTGTACTGATCCATAAGACTCTACTAGATTTGCTCATGACTCGTGAGACCTATGTGAACCTAGTACTCTGATACCATGTTGTCACGACCTAAAATCCTTTAAAGGTCATGATGGCTCCTAACATCGCTGTCAGGCAAGCCAGTCATAATTAATTAACTTAATTACTCATTTTAGTATTTTTTTAATCAAAATTTCTTCAATTAAATAGTAAAGATAGAACTCATAGGGTAAGTGATAAATATTTTAGCAACTAAATTACTAAACAACCCATAACCACTCCCAAAACTCGGTGTCATAAGTGCATGAGCATTTACTAGGGAGTAAAATAAAATATAGCATCTGTCCAGAATACAAATTAGACAGAAAAAATATAAATAACTCTGAAGGAGACTCTGTTGGCTGCGGATCGTAATATAGAATGCAGCTCACCTAAGTCCCTGCATTTTTAACCACACCTCTGCGCCCACAAGGCCGCTAGACATATCTGTACCTGCACAAAATATGCAGCAAGCATAGCATGAGTACATAAACAACGTGTACCCAGTAAGTATCAAGCCTAATCTCGAAGAAGTAGTGACGAGAGGTCGACTTTGACACTCACTATGGGACAAAAATATTACAATAGAATATATTAAATTAAATATGATTTTTAGATGAACAACAATAATTTTCTTAACAAGCAGAAATAATTAATGCCTTATATTTCAATAATTTTCAATTTATCAATGAACTTCACAAGCAGCAATTAAAATATCAAGGTATCGTGTAATTTTTATTATTAGGCACGATTTCAGCAGAGGTAGTACGGCCTGATCCAGAGTGTCATGTACACTGCCGAGGGACATGCGGCGCGATCCATAGATAAATCTATACTGCCTAGGCGTTCGGCCCGCTCCACAAGAAAGGAGGACATTTTCTTATGAACCTCCGGAATAAGAATATATATATATATATATATATATATATATATATATATTTGAGATGTAGCGCAGGAGGATGTACAAATTTCTACAACAGTTAAATATTCTGAACAAAATTTCAAGTATGTGAGATTTCAAATCTTTTACCATTTTCTCTAACAATTTGCAATATAATTCGATTGCTTTAATTAAATAAGGATACAATTATCACAAGTAATTCATGATTTGAGTCCTAAACTACCCGAACTTTAGCAATATTAGTAGCTACGCATGGACTCTCGTCACCCCGTGCGTATGTAATTCCCACAATTAGCAATAATTATTAATTTAAATCACCTATGGGATAAATTTCTTCTTATAAGGTTTGACAAGAGATTTACCTTGTCTCAAATCCCACTTCCCGATCACAATATCGCGTAAAATCTCAATTCGGTGCCGAAAAATCCGAAACTATCCAAAAGTTATATAAAATAATTAATACATGCTCAATAATTCAAAATTAGACTATTAAATAAATTATCCTATCCAAAAATAATAAATTCCTAAAATTCACCCAGGCCCACGTGCCCGGATTCCGAAAATTTTTGGAGGAAATCGTTAACCATAATCTCAAAAACTCAAATATACAATTTCTATCCAATTCCATAACCATTTTCGTGGTTAAAATCTCATTTTTGTCAAAACCTAGGTTTTTATCTAAACCCTTGATTTCCAAGATTTACAGGTTATAATCTACCCATAATCTATGTATTTAACTCAAAGTGTGCAAAATTAACTTACCTTCAAGTTGTTAGTTGGAATCCCCTCTCAAAAAGCTCCAAAAACGCCCAAGAATGGAGAGAAATGGGCAAAAAATGGCTGAGCCTCGCCCATTTTAACGTTTTACCCAGACAGCATTTTCGCACCTGCGACACTCAAGCCGCTTCTGCGTCTCCGCATCTGCGAAAATGACCTTGCAGATGCGGTTTTCCCTTAGTCGGCTTCGCTCGCACCTGCGGTCAGCGGCTCGCTTCTACGAGACCGCTTCTGCGGTCTATAAGCCGCACCTGGGCCTTCCTCCGCACCTGCGTTTCACCCCTTCGCACCTGCGCCTTCGCTTGTGCCGTTCCTTGCATGCATCTGCAGTGCCCAGCGACCCCTCCTCTTCTTTGCTCTTGCGGCTCGTGGCTCGCACCTGTGAACTCGCACCTGCAGCTGCCCAAGCGCAGATGCGATTCTGACCGTAGCTGGGAGCTTCAGCTTTGGCTCCAAATTTTCAACTTGGTCCGAGCCTCGTCCGATTGACACTCGGGGCCCCCAGGGCACCGCCCGAACATACCAACAAGTTTGAAATCATAAAACGGACTTGCTTGAACTCTCGGAACGCCCGAAACAATATTAAAACTAAAAATCACACCCCAAAATAAATTGAATCAAATTTATGAACTTTAAGTTCTTCAATTTACTCCCAATGCGCCGAAACGTACTTAAACTACTCGGAATGACGCCAAATTTTGTGTGCAAGTCTTAAATGAGATTACGGAACTATTTTCGGTCTCGGAATTCCAAACGAGCTTCAATTACTCCAAAACCTACTCCAAACCAAATTTAAAAAACCTTAAACCTTTAAATAGTTAATTTTTACTATTAAGCGTCGAAATGCTCCCGGGTTGTCCAAAATCCGATTCGAATATACGCCCAAGTCCAAAATCATCATACGAACCTATTGGAACCGTCAAATCCCGATTCCGGGGTCGTTTTATAAAAATGTTGACCGAAGTCAAACTTGCCCCTTTTAAAGCCAAACCAAGGAACAGAGTGTTCCGATTTCAACCCGAACACTTCCAAATTCCGAACCAATCATCTCCGCAAGTCATAAATTAGTAAAAATATATCGAGGAGTCTTATTTAGGAGAACGGGATTCTAAAAGTCAAAACGACCGGTTAGGTCGTTACATTACTTATGCAACTAATTGTATAACTAAAATAATGTTGAAACTATCACAAGACCAGTACAAATAAATATATTGCTTTGTCAAATACTTTCATATGTACGATGATAAATGATATGAACACGCACCTGGCCATAGAAATTTTATTGTAGTACTCTACCTCGTACCGATAACGTGTTATAAAATAAAAGTAATATGGCAAGAACTATGTAATTAACTAGGACTAATAATAGAAGAGAATGACAACATTAGAAGAGAGGATTTATTTCTTTTTTTCCGAGTGTATAGAATAGGTTCATCAGTGAACCTATTTATATAAATATTTCATTGTTACAAAATCAATCTAAAACCTGTTAGGAATACGAAACCAATCCAAAACCTGTTACGGAAGACATCCATCGTTGCTTGCGGGATTTACAACCTTGAAATTTTACGGCTGCTTTACTTGCCATGGTTGTTCCGAGTTAAAATATAATGTATAGACGGTTCTTTAGAAGTAATTCTTTTTGGACAATGACAACTGACTGCTAACATGCATAATTAAGAGGATAGAATCCTAATTCTCTTTGGACAAAAATAACTACTCCTACTACATTAGATAATTGATATTTGGATAATTTGCTATTCACCGTCAGTCTATATAGCCTTCACCTATTAACCGCCAATATAACCAAGAAATATATTTGCAATACTGGTATAACCTTTTACCGTATAGAATCAACTTTGTAGGTGGTGTATGTATAGTCTAAATTAAAAAGAATTCTAGTCTTAGGTGATTTACGATTATATCCTTAAATTATATAAATATTTAAGGTTATAAAAGTCGATCAATATTTCGGAAATATTTTATTCATTCTACATTTAGCATAAATTATTTATGCTTTTATAATAACTAGTTCTCGAACACGTGCCTTGCACGTGTATTTCATGCTAATTAGTTCAAATATTTTAATAAATATTATAATTAGTGTATTGAGTTGCACAAAATTGAAGACAAATAATGCAAGCTCAAACTGATGAATGGTGAGCCTATTCAACTAATATTTATTATTATTGCAAGGCACAATCATACTAAAAAATTGCTATCAAATGAATTTCAAAAGTAATATTCAAATGACTTCAATTCTGTTAATTATTCTTATAATATCAATATATTCAACTTGATAGTAATTTCTGTTTTTACTGTGTCAACAACACATAATTTAAATGTCGGTTATGGTTATAAATATTTCATATAAAGATATTACCTTCTTTTTAAGAAAATATAGTCTTCACCTTTTACAGCCGCATACATAACAAGAATATAATCGTATTATGAAATATAGCATTATCACGTGCCAGATGTTGCCATTGTGATATTTTTGTAATCCTTAAAAAATATACACTTATATAAGGATAAATAATATCTTTTCGTTTACAAATTTAAGTCTTAATAATCAGAAAAGAACTTGACAAACACAACAGATATGAGAATAAATAATACTACAATATGTGTTTCATAAGTAATACTTATGAAATTTGAAGAGTAAAACTACAAGCTCTAACTGAAGAAAAAATAATAAAGACATAAAATATATACCAACAGGACTAAAGGCAGTCAATTGGAGTGAATAAAGCAAAATAATAATAATAATAATAATAATAATAATAATAATAAATAAAAAAAATAGAACCTGAGAAGAAGAGTTTAAAGAGAGATTTACAAATCATAAGACAAAATTGACCCCCCACCCCCACCCCCACCCCCCACCCCAACCCACCCCAAAAAAAAGGTCTTCTAGTATTAAAGGATAAAATTACGTTTAGCAAAACAAAACAAAAAAAGGATAAAATTACATATGCCTTATCATCCATCATTCTCATACACAGTATCCAATAAGAATGCATTAGCAGCTTATAGTTTGGAATAAATGTTTTCGCATTCGGAAGGAGTTTTGCGAAACTATACGGAATTTTAGATCAAGAAAATCAAAGCATACCACTTGCTGGAGCTTTTTCGTGGAGGATGCTAAAGACACTTACTGCAACATTAAAACGGAAATGTGAAAACATTAGTGACTAATAATTAAGAAAATTTATACTATAATAGCTAAGAATCCGTTTCTTTTTTCTATGGACAAAATGGTTAGTTTTTAAAAGAATGATTTCAATAAACTAATTTTTGAGTTAGTAGGATATTTTGGTCATTTAGATTTTGAAGGGTACTTTAGTAAAATAATTTCATCTAAAAGTTTTCATACTTAAAATATAGTATGATAATATAATATAGATTATTATAATCCTATTTTAGGTAATTTTCTTTAAGCAAAACATATTATACCCTATTATTATTATTATTATTATTATTATTATTATTATTATTATTATTATTATTATTATTATTATTATTACTAATATCTATGAACGTGCATTGCACGTTAATAATGGCAACAAACATGTATGGTAGAAGGACATTTGGTATTAAAGTATTTAAGTATATTCTTCTTGGAAGTAATTATTGGTATCATTTTTTGCTGAGTCAAAAACTGAAAAATATTTTATTTTTACTATAAAATTTTGCAATCCAGCATTTATTTAGTTGATCAACATATTCATTTCTGCAAGGTAAGATATCTTTTTAATTCTATTGTCATGACCAAATTTCTCCTGTATGTCGTGATGGCGCCTAACGTTGCCGCTAGGCAAGCCAACGGTGAACTAGCCATGTATTTATTCTTTTAATAATTTTAAAGTAGTTGATTTTTATTTATTAAGTAAATGAGAAGTGAAAAAATTGATAAAGTAAGGCATAAATAAATAAAAGAAAGAGTATGGTGAAATAAATACTCAAAAACAAATCAAGTGTCTACTAGCGTATTTCCAAGACCCGGTGTCACAAGTGTATGAGCAACTAGTAGAATATACAAAACACCTAAGTTACTGTCTGAAATGAGATACACAGAAAGTAAATCCAAAAGAGAGAGACGGTGTGTGCTGCAGAACTGTGATGACCCAAAAGGTCATCTTTAAACTTAATAATCAATTCTGTATTCTAAGACCTTGAAAAGCACTATTCATCACTCATCGGCTTACGTGCGCAGTCCGTATAATTTTTCGAAAAGTTTTTATATGAGAAATTGATTAAAATGTGAAATAGAGCCTTAAAACTCAATTAAGTTGACTTTGGTCAACATTTTGAGCAAACCGACCCGGATCAGTATTTTGACTAGTGTGCAAAATTTGAGGTCAATCGGACTTAATTTGATAGGTTTCGGCATCGAATGCAGAAGTTGAAAAGTTTTAAGTTCCTTAAGCTTGAATTGGGGTATGATTCGCGATTTTAGCGTTGTTTGATGTGATTTGAGGTTTCGACTAAGTTCGTATGATGTTTTAGGACTTGTTGGTGTATTTGGTTGAGGTCCCGGGGACCTCGGGTGGATTCCGGATGGTTAACGGATTAAAATTTGGACTTAAGAAAAATCTGAAATTATGGCCTTCTGGTGTAATCGCACCTACAGCTTTTAGACCGCAGATGCGAGCTCACAGGAGCGAGCCACGCCTCGCAGAAGCGGACAGTCCGCAGAAGCGGATGGGCTGTCGCAGAAGTGTGATCACAGAAGTGGTCCACATGTCGCATAAGCGGGAAAAAAGGGAAGGGGCAGCCTTGCGCAGAAGCGGACTCTTCTTCGCAGAAGCGAGTCCGCAGAAGTGGACTCTTGTCTGCAGAAGCGAGCCAGCCCACATAAGCGACCCCAACTTCTGCAAAAGTGGAACTGCAGATACGGTCAAGTGTCTACAGATGCAAAAAAGGCTTGGACAGAACCCATAAAATCGAAAGTTAGTCATTTTTACTCATTTATGAGTTTTGAGTCTCGGATTTAGGCGATTCCAAAGGGATTTTTCACGACTTTGAATTGGGTAAGTATTATATAACCAAGAATAATTATATTTCATAAATCCATGTCTATATTCATCATTTATTTCGGATTTAGATGGAAGAAATTGGAATTTTTGTAAAACTTTTCAAAAACGAAAATTTAAGATTTGAAGGTCCATTTGACATCGGAATTTCATAATTTTTGTGTGGTTGGAATCGTCTCGTAACGGATGTTCGGAATTTTTGAGTGTTTTTGAGATTCGAGACGTGGGCCTCACTGTTGATTATTTAGATGAATTTTGGATTTTAATCTGAAAAATTAGTAAATTCATATGGAATTAATTCCTACGATTTGTATTGAGTATATTGAATTATTTGTGACTAGATTTGAGGAATTCTGACACGAATTCGCGAGGCAAAGGTTTATTAGAATCTTGAATTTGGTTGCAAAGCGAGGTAAGTGTCGTGGTTAGCCTTAACTTGAGGGAGTAGGATTTATTTGTCTACTTGCTACATGATTTAATGTGCGGGTAAAATGTATATGTGAGATGACGAGTACTTATGCATTGTGGTTGAGTCAAAGCATGCTGGAGGAATTTATTTCATTTTGAATAATTACTTATTTAATTAAGATATTCCTGCTTAAGTTTATTATTGATTAATTGATCATTATTCATGAAATTTTTATTGATTTAATTAATGTTGAATATGGTGAGAAAGAGTGTAAAAGCACGAAGGGTGATGTCGTACTATTTTTATTATTTATACTATCATTGTCATGGTGAGAAAGAGTGTAAAAGCACAAAGGGTGATGCCGTGTCATTTTTGAGTGTAAAGGCACGAAGGGTGATGTCGTGCCATTTTCAGAGAGTGTAAAAGCACGAAGGGTGATGTCGTGCCAATTATTATTATTTATTTATCAGTTTATGGGAGGGATGAGAGTAAAAGCACGAAGGGTGGTGCCGTACCATTTTTATATTATCATTTGCTTATTTTATGGTTGATGAATTAATTGGCTGCTAAGTTATACTTCTCCTGCTGAAATTATTATATCATTCCCCTTCGCATGTCCCCTCCCAATTTATAAATTGTTAGTTATTGTATTATCGTTGCTTCGTATATGTATATACTCGTACAGATTGTTTACGTACGTGTCTTGTCATATCCTCGTCACTACTTCGTCGAGTTTAGGCTAGACACTTATGGAGTACATTATGTCGGTTGTACTCATACTACACTCTATACTTCTTGTGCAGATTTTGGAGTTGGTCCCAGCGGCGTACCATAGACGTGCTCGGATTTAGCTACTGTAATGACCCGACCGGTCCTTTTAAGAATTTAAGTCTCGTTCAGTGGCATAAGGCCCTGAGCATTTTCGTATTACGTGTATTGACTTGCGTGCGTGGTTGAATTTAATTACCGGATGATTCGGAGTGATTTGGGACACTTAGTCTCTAAAACGGAAGCTTAAGCCTTAGGATTTTGACCGTAGTCGGAACTGTATGAAGACGACTCCGAAATGGAGTTTCGTTGGTTACCTTAGCTCCGTTGAGTGATTTTGGACTTAAGGGCGTGTCCGGATTGTATTTTGGAGGTCTGTAGCTCATTTAGGCTTGAAATGGCGTAAGTCGGATTTTTGGAGATTTTGACAGGTAGTGGACTTTTTGATATCGGGGTCAAAATCCGATTCCCAAAGTTGAAGTAGGTCCATAATGTTGAATATGACTTGTGTGCAAAATTTGGGGTCAATCGGACGTGGTTTGATAGGTTTCGGCATCGGTTGTAGAAATTTGAAATTTCAAGTTCATTAAGTTTAAATAGGAGGGTGATTCGTATTTTTAGCATTGTTTAACGTATTTTGAGGGCTCGACTAAGTTCGTATGGTATTTTAGGACTTGTTGGTATATTTGGTTGAGGTCCCGGGGGCCTCGAGTGTGTTTCGGACGAGTTACAGATAGTTTTCATGGTTGTGAAAAGGTCTGAGTTCTGGTGTAATCACACTTGCGGACCCTGGGCGTAGGTGTGATGGTCGCAGATGCGAAGATGAAGACGCGGGTGCGTGAAGCATTGAGCTTGGTAGTCTCCGCAGATGCCGAATATTAGTGCGCATCTGCGGCGCCGCAGAAGCGGATTCTTGGGTGCAGATGCGAGCTGGAGCGCAGATGCGGTTTTGTCATGCGCACCTGCGGTTGCGCAGAAGCGGTAGGATGTCCGCAGGTGCAAGGGAGAAGCTGGTCAGTGGTCTTTGCATATGCGGTTCTTTTTTCGCAGAAGGGACGCCGCAGAAGCGACTAATTGTGTCGCAGGTGTGGTCATACCTGGGCAAAATCATATAAGTCGAGGGTTTGGCTATTTTCTTCATATTTTGAGTTTTAAACTTGGGTTTTGGGAGCTTCCTTGTGGGTTTTTCAAGAAAAACGATTGGGTAAGTATTCTTCACCTAGAATTTAATATATTCCATGATTATATCTTCATTTTTATCATTTAAATTGTGTTTTGAGTTGAGGAAAATGGAGATTTTTGAAGAAACATTCCAAAATGAAAAAATCATGATTTAAGGAACGAAATGGTATCAGTATTTGATAATTTTAGTATGGTTGAACTCGTATCGGAATGGGTGTTCGGTTTTTGTAAAATCTGTTGGGTTTCGAAGTGCGGGCCCGGGGGTCGATTTTTGGATTTTGATAAAGATTGAGCCTTTATGATCCGGAATAGTTTCTTATGAGTTTTATTTGTGTTTTGAAGTTATTTTGGTTAGATTTGAGCTGTCCGGAGGTCATTTCACCCAAGAAGTTCATTTTAGAGTTTCAATTTGTCTTATTTGAGGTAAGTATCTTGCCTAATTTCATGTGGGGGAACTACCCCTTAGGATTTGAGTCTTCTATGATAATTGTAGTCCATGTACGCGAGGTGACGAGTACGTGCTCAGACTTATTTGTGGAAAGTTAGCCTTTTAGGGTTCTTAGGTCCTTGTATTCACTGATTATGCAGTTGTTATGTTATGAATACATCTCTTAATTACTAGTTTCACCTCTACCTGCTTTAATTAGAATTAATTGTTTCATGATCCGCCCTTGATGCTTATTTGAGTCATTTGTGCCTTAATTGGAATGGTTATCTCTTCTATTGCCATGTTATCTTTCCCCTAACTGCTTATCTTTATTTGAAATTATAATTATCTCTTTTGTAATTGTTCATCCTTAATTGAATTTGTTGTATCTCTTTCTTAATTTCCAACCTTAAAAGAAGTTAGATATCCTACATTTTAGTTGACTTGCCCTTATTTGGAATTATTCGCCTTGTGTTAGCTCCCTCATTGTCGAACTGTACATTATGGACCGTTGTTACATAATATTTCCTTTCTTGTTGAGTTGTTCTTATTATGACTAGCATTCTCTATTGTGGACACTCCTTGTGAATTAATTCCTCAGTTCCTTTGAGTTCTAAATTTCTGAGTTGATTTATTTGTCGTACCCTTGTATTAGTGTTATTGTTGTTGTTGTACTTGTTGTTCTTGAATATTTACTTTGGGACTACGAGGCGGTACCTCAGGAGATCCCCCTGTCTTGCATATTTACTTTGGGGCTACGAGGCGGTACCTCGGGAGATCCCCTTTTCTTGCATATTTACTTTTGGGACTACGAGGCGGTACCTCGGGAGATCCCCTGTTGAGCATTTTCTTTTGGGACTATGAAACTGTATCTCGAGAGTGCCCTTTGTTGACATCTCTTTGATATGGGGTTGCACGAGGTTTCAGTCGTACTATTATTACTATTGATTGCACATGCGGCGTGACAAGGCGGGATATATATATATGTGTGTGTGTGTGTGTGTGTGTGTGTGTGTGTGTGTGTGTGTGTGTGTGGGTGGGTTATGCATGTGGCGAGACAAGGTGGGAACATTATTATGCACGTGTGGCGAGACAAGGCGGGCATTTACTTTACTATTACACACATGGCGAGATAAGGTGGCTATGTCAGGGATTGATTTGTGATGATTTGTGATGGCCTGGGGGCATTCTTGTTGTTGATATTTGTGTAGTGGTACACTTACCTGTGTGAGCTTTATCTTGTGAATGTTGTAAGAAAACATTCTACGTGATGTCCATTCTTTTCCTTATGCTCACTAGCTGGTATGAACTATGTTAGGACACTTGCACAAGCATACACGTAGTTAAGAACTCGTATCAGATAAGAGGTTTTCTGTATATTGTTGAGTATAAATGCACACCCTTGCTTACTTGCCTTCTATGTGAGAATGGCTCTATTTGGCACGCGAGTCATCAGTGCGGTTATGAGGTGTAATGAGGGCACAAGATGCCAAGTGTTAGGGTTCAAGTATTGAGACCCTTGAGTTGTGATAGTCCGAGGTTCAGTACCTCGTGGAGTTTATTGACTAAAACCCTGTGTGAAAGCTGTCGTATTGTTGAGTTGTTACTTGTCCTTTCTTTATATGTAATCATCGGACTTAGGTTGTGTTTCCGTTCATTCTTCTATGTCATTATTATGGTGTTCCGCTGATAGTCGTTGTTTTCCTTCCTTATTGCAATTACCATATTAATTTCCACTTCGCGTAGTCTCTATGTAGATATTATACTCTGTTGTTTCTATACTTATACTTGTTCAGGTTATTTAGTCCAGTAGATGTCTTGACTGTACCTCGTCACTACTCCACTGAGGTTAGTCTTGATACTTGCTGGGTACCGCCGTGGTGTATTCATACTACACTTCTGCACATTTTTGTGCAGATCCAGGTATTTTCGAAGTCAATTGATCACTATCTAGCTGTGCGGATTGTTGCTGTGGAGACTCAAGGTGACCATGTTGCTGTGTTCGCAGGCTTCAGAGTCACCTTCTGATTTGTATTCACACTATTTACTTTATTTCAAATAGTTTAAAACTCCGTAGAACTTATGACTTGTACTACCGGTTTTGGGAATTGTAAATTTTATAGAGATTTCTATTTCAAAAGTTGTTAGATGTTATTTATTGTTGTTGTTATTCAGTAAATGTTAGGCTTACCTAGTACCCAAGACTAAGTGCTATCACGATACCCAACGGAGGGTAAATTGGGTTGTGACAGCTACTCATAGGAGACTTGAGGTATAACTGCACAGCGTTCGCAGTTCTGTAATCCCCTTCTATCTTATCTTAGCTGTGTAATATCTTTCAAACATCTTGAATTTTATTCAGACCTTTATTTGTATTATTCTAGTAGCTCGTGCACTTGTGACACCATATTCGGGGATGTATTTTGATGATTCGGTAGTTTTGGTCTTCCGCACTTTATTTTAGTAATTGACTTCCGTTTAATTTAATTTGTTAAAAAATAGTTAGGATTATTCTAACATTGGCTTGCCTAGCAAGTGAAATGTTAAGCACCATCACGGTCCCGAAGGTGGGAATTTTGGGTCGTGATAGTTGCTATCAGAGCACTAGGTTACATAGGTCTCACGAGTCACGAGCAAGCTTAGTAGAGTTTGAAGGATCGGTACGGAGACGTCTGTACTTATCTTTCAGAGGCTATGAAGTTTAGGAACAATATCAGTTTTTTCTTATTCTCTCGTATGATCTTATTCTATCATCGATGATTGAACCATTTTATTCTTATTCTCTCGCAGATGGTGAGAACACGTAATACATCTACCGATGGACATGGACCAGAGCCCCCAGTGGCAACTATGACCAGGGGTAGAGGTCGAGGCCGAGGTCGCGCTAGAGACCGAGGCAGAGGCAGAGGCAGAGGCAGAGGCAGAGGTAGAGCTCAGTTTAGAGCTCGAGCAGCAGCACTTGTTGTAGAACCTCAGGTGGATTTGGAAGTAGAGGTTCCAGCTCAGAACGTACCTATTATACCAGTCCAGGTCCCAGAAGGATTCATAACTACTCCAGTACTTCAGGATGCTCTAGTCCGTTTTGTGAGCCTTATGGAGGGTGTGGCCCAGAATGGAACATTTCCAGTGGCACCAGCCATCTCACAGGCTGGGGGAGGAGCACAAACTCCCACTACTCCCGCTCCGGAGCAGATGGCTCCTCAGTATCAGGCTCCAGCAGCCCCGACAGTTGTGATAGTTCAGCCAGTTATTGCGGCGCATGCTGGTAATAGGCCTGCCATGTCTTCTGAGGCCTTATTGAGACTGTATAAGTTTACTAAGCTCTTTCCAGTTCACTTCAGTGGTATACCTTCTGAGGACCCACAGGATAATCTTGACTGCTACCATGCGGTATTGCGGAACATGGGTATAGTTGAGACCAATGGGGTCGATTTTGCTGTATTTCAGATGACGGGTTCCGCCGAGAGGTGATGGAGAGATTATACATTGACCAGACCAGTTGGATCTCCTGCATTGACCTGGGAGCAATTCTCACGGCTATTTCTAGAGAAGTTCCTCCCTATCACGTTGAGAGAGGATTACCGCAGGCAATTTGAGCGTCTACAGTAGGGCAGTATGACTGTTACTCAGTACGAGACCCGTTTTGTGGATTTAGCCCGTCATGCTCTCCTTTTACTACCTACGGAGGGAGAGAGAGTGAGGAGGTTTATTGAAGGAATCACTCACCCTATCAGGCTTCAAATGGCCAAGGAGACTGGAAGTGAGATTTCCTTTCAGACGGCTGCTAATGTTGCGAGGAGGATCGAGATGGTTCTTGCACAGGAGAGAGTGCAGGGGTCTGATAAGAGGCCTCGTCAGTTCGGGGGGTTTAGTGGTGCCTCGTCTAGAGGCAGGGGTAATTTTGGTAGAGGCCATCCTCCCAGGCCGTTTCATTCAGCGCTCCAGGCATCCCACAATGCTTCAGGTGGTCATGGCCCTTATGTGTCTTGTTCCGACCAGCTAGCTTACAGTGCACTACCAGCTCCTATTAATGCACCTCCGATCCGGAGTCATCAGAGTGGTTATCCAGGTGGACATGGCCAGTTCTAGGGTCAGCAGTCAAAATAGCCGAAGGCCTGTTATACTTGTGGTGATCCGAGACACATTGCTAGATTTTGTATTCGAGCATCGGGCAGTTCACAACAGCAGAGTTCCCGTGCTATGGTTCCAGCACCAGCTATTCCGCCACCCTCCCACCCAGCTAGGGGTAGGAGTCAGACAGCTAGAGGTGGAGGTCATGTCGTTAGAGGTGGAGGCCAGCCAGTTAGAGGTCGTCCCAGGGACGCAGTTCAGAGTGGTAGGGCCCAGCCCCAATTTTATTCTTTTCCAGCTAGGCCTGAGGCTGAGTCATCCGATGCAGTGATCACAGGTATTGTTCCAGTTTGCCATAGAGATGCATCAGTTCTATTTGTTCCAGGATCTACTTATTCCTATGTGACCTCTTATTTTGCTTCATATCTAGTGATGCCTCGTGATTCTCTGAGTGCTCATGTATGTGTGTCCACTCCGGTGGGAGATTCTATCATGGTAGATCATGTCTATCCTTCGTATGTGGTTACTATTAGGAGTCTTGAGACTAGTGTGGATATTCTACTTCTTGATATGGTAGAATTTGATGTCACCTTGGGTATGGATTGGATGTCACCTTATCATGCTATATTGGATTGTCATGCCAAGACGGTGACCCTAGCCATGCCGAGGTTACCTCGATTAGAGTGGAAAGGAAGTCCTGGTCATTCTACCAGCAGGGTTATTTCTTATATGAAGGCTCGGCGTATGGTCGGGAAGGGGTGTCTAGCCTATTTTGCTTATATTCGCGATCCTAGTGTGGATGTTCCTTCTATGGACTCAGTACCAGTTGTTCGTGAATTTCCAGAAGTATTTCCTGTAGATTTGTCAGGGATGCCACCCGACAGAGATATAGACTTCTGTATTGATTTAGCTTCGGGCACTCAGCCTATTTCTATTCCACCGTACCATATGGCCTCGCCGGAATTGAAAGAACTGAAGGAGCAGTTACAAGACTTGCTTGATCAGGGATTTATTAGACCTAGTGTCTCGCCCTAGGGTGCACCAGTTTTATTTGAAAAGAAGAAAGATGGTTCAATGCGAATGTGTATAGATTATTGGCAGTTGAACAAGGCCACTTTCAAAAACAAGTATCTGTTGCCAAGAATTGATGACTTATTCGATCAGCTTTAGGGTGCCAAGGTATTTTCAAAAATCGACTTGAGGTCTGGTTACCATCAGTTGAAGATTAGGGCATCTGATGTCCCTAAGACAGCTTTTCGGACTCGGTATGGGCATTATGAATTCCTAGTGATATCATTTGGGTTGACAAATACCCCAGCATCATTTATGGATTTGATGAACCGGGTGTTCAAACCCCATTTGGATTCTTTTATGGTTGTATTCATTGATGATATCTTGATTTACTCCAGCAGTCGAGAGGAGCATGAGCAACATCTTCGAATTATGCTTCAGACTTTGAAGAATAATCAGTTATATGCCAAATTTTCAAAATGCGAATTTTGGTTAGACTCAGTTGCCTTTTTGGGTCATGTTGTATCGGCAGAAGGCGTAAAAGTGGATCTTAAGAAGATTGAAGAAGTTCAGAATTGGACTAGACCTACTTCAGTTACAAGGATTAGGAGTTTCCTGGGTTTGGAAGGTTATTATCGCCAGTTTGTGAAGGGATTTTCATCCATAGCATCCCCACTAACCAAATTGACCCAGAAGGGTACCCCATTTAGATGGTCAGACGAGTGTGAGTAGAGCTTTCAGAAGCTCAAAACCGCTTTGACTACAGCACCAGTGTTGGTATTACCCACAGGTTCAGGATCTTATACGGTGTATTGTGACGCATCTTGCATTGGACTTGGTGTAGTATTGATGCAAGATAGCAGGGTGATTGCATATGCATCGCGGCAGTTGAAATTCACGAGAAGAATTATCCTGTTCATGATTTAGAATTGGCAGCCATTGTCCATGCTTTGAATATTTAGAGGCATTACCTTTACGATGTCTCGTGTGAAGTATTCACTAATCATCATAGCCTACAGTATCTGTTTAGGCAAAATGACCTCAATTTGAGGCAGAAAAGATGGTTGGAGTTGTTGAAAGACTATGATATCACTATTTTGTATCACCCCGGAAAGGCCAATGTGGTGGCCGATGCTTTGAGTAGAAAGGTTGTGAGTATGGGCAGTCTTGCATATATTCCGGTAGGTGAGAGACCATTAGTTACATATGTTCAGACTTTGGCTAATCAGTTCATGAGGTTGGATGTTTTAGAACCTAATCGGGTTCTAGCTTGCACAGTCGCTCGGTCTTCTTTATATGAGCGTATCAGAGAGCGACAATATGATGATCCTTATTTGGTTGTCCTTAAGGACATGGTGTGCACGGTGATGCCAAACAGGTTGCTGTGGGGGAAGATGGAGTTCTACGGATGCAGGGTCGTATTTGTGTGCCTAATGTGGATTGGCTTCGTGAATTAATTCTTGAGGAGATACACAGTTCTAGGTATTCTATTCATCCAGCTGCCGCCAAAATGTATCAAGATTTACGGCAACATTATTGGTAGAGGAAAATGAAGAAGGATATAGTTACATATGTAGCTCAGTGTATAAATTGTCAACAAGTCAAGTACGAGCATCAGAGACCTGGTGGTTTGCTTCAGAAGTTAGAAATTCCTGAGTGGAGGTGGGAGCGTATCACTATGGATTTTATTGTTGGGCTTCCACGGACTCAGAGAAAGTTCGACGCAGTATGGGTTATTATGGACAGGTCGACCAAGTCGGCATATTTCATTCCAGTGGCAGTTACCTATTCTTCAGAGCGGTTAGCTGAAATTTACATTCGTGAGATTGTCCGCCTTCCTGGTGTGCCCGTGTCTATTATTTCAGATCAAGGTACATAGTTTACCTCACACTTCTGGAGGGTTGTACAACGTGAGTTAGGCACGCGGGTTGAGTTGAGTACAATATTGCATCCACAGACAGACGGACAGTCAGAGCGCACTATTCAGATATTGGAAGATATGCTTCATGCTTGTGTTATAGACTTTGGAGTTTCTTGGGATCAGTTCTTGCCACTTGCGAAGTTTGCCTATAATAATAGCTACCAGTCGAGCATTCAGATGGCTCCATATGAGGCATTATACGGAAGGAGATCCCGTTCGCCAGTTGGCTGGTTTGAACCGGGAGAGGTTCGGTTGTTGGGTACCGATTTGGTACAGGATGACTTGGATAAGGTCAAAATTATTCAGGATCAACTTCGCACAGCTCAGTCTAGGCAAAAGAGTTATGCCGACCGTAAAGTTCGTGATATTACAGTCATGGTTGGAGAAAGAGTATTGCTCTGGGTTTCACCTATGAAATGTGTAATGAGGTTTGGAAAGAAGGGCAAGTTGATCCCTAGGTATATTGGACCCTTTGAAATCCTCGAAAGGGTGGGTGAAGTAGCCTACAGGCTTACATTACCACCTAGTTTATCAGCGGTTCATCCGGTGTTCTATGTGTCTATGCTTCGAAAATATCATGGTGATCCGTCCCATGTGTTAGATTTCAGCTCAGTCCAATTGGACAAGTAGCCCCCACAATTAGAAGCAAATAGTAATTTAAAACATCTATGGGGTAAATTCCCTCTTACAAGGTTAGGCAAGAGACCTACCTCGTTTCAAAGCTCACTTTCTATCCCACAAATTTGCTCTAAAGCCTCAACTTGGTGCCGAACAACCCGAAGCTAGCCAAATGTTATATAAACAAATCAATATAGGCTCACAAATTCATAATGTAGCTATTAGAGTAATTATCCAACCCAAATTGGAAGAAATCTAAAATTCACCCCCAGGGGAGTTGAAGGAAAACGTTGGGCAGAAGTACATATTTCTGTGGCCCAATCTGCGGCCGCAGAACCACTCTGTGGACCGCAGATTGGTCGCAGAGTGGGGCAGATTTCTGGGGCAATTTTGATGCCCAATTTCGAGGCCATTATGCGACCGCATAACTATTTCGTGGGCAGCATTCTTGTCGCATATCCCGCCTTGGAATTTTTCGGAGGGAGGTTCTGCGGTGCACTATGCAATCGCAGATCCATTTTGCGGTGCACTATGTGACCGCAGAACCGTTCTGCGGTGCATTATGCGATCGCAGAACAAGTCTACGGGCCGCATAGTGACCGCATACTAGGTCAATTTCTTTCTAGCTCTGGCACCCGTTCTCGCGGTCATTTCGCGGACCGCATAACTACTATGCGGTCGCATATGCGACCGCAGAACCTATTCCGAAGTTTTATTTTAGGGGTTTTTAAACCCGACCCTATTCCATTAAAACACATCCCATGGACCATTTTGATCATATTGTCTGATATTTTTAGAGTGAGAGAGAGGGACCTAGAGGGAGAAGTGATTTTCATCAAATTATTCTTCAATTCTCACTTAAAACCTTAAAGATTGTCAAGAGAGACACCTAGGTCTTCTTCCTAAGAGGTAAGATTCTATCACCCAAACTCTTAATTTCAAAATGTAACTAGAATGGGCCATTAGTAAGGTAATTCATGGGGATGAGAGTTCTTACCTTGCATTCATGTGTTCCTATGGTATGTGGGGAGGTTGTGAGTTAAATATCGAAAAGAATGGGGTGTGGATTGGTGGAATCTTACACAAAAAGGGCCTTAAAACATTTATGCACACAGGGTGTTTGATAGAATGCTCAAGTGAGCTAGAATGATGATTGTTTTCCTGATTTTGTGTTCAATTTTGCTATATTGTTAAAATAGATTGAAGTTGCTAATATTCCGGAACATCTTAGAGTTTTAAGAGGCTCAATTGAGGTATGTTGGCTAAACCCCCTTCTTCTTAGAATCGAACCCCCACGGTGTTCATGTAATTGGAGCAAGCCCTTGATCATTATAGAATTGGCGATTTCTAATGTGTTTGTGTCGAAGAATGTAAGTTCAATATTTATTCTAAATGCTTCATTATGTTATCTTGTTATTTGAGGATGCGTTCCGAATGTGGAATATGTTCTAGCAATGTTAAGACTTCATGTCAAGATCGAAATAAAGGTTGTTATGCCAAATTGTATGAAAAACCTCTATGTGCCTAAGATTCCCAAATTGCTCATATGTGAATTTACCGTCTTGAATGGGATGCCTTATTGTTGTTGATAATAATAATGTTGGAATGTGGAAAAGAACTTGAATTATGAAATACGGCCTAGCGCCAAGAATAACTTTATAATTGGGGCCACTCGTGCCATTATATTGAGAGTATAGGAAATAAATATGAATTGAGATGACAGATTGAATATGGGTGATGTTTCAAATGAGATGGACTAGCCGATCGGGCCGATATCGGACTCCGTGTAAGAACACGATGGTATTGTAGACGAAATTGTGAAAATGGTTGATGTCTCAAATGAAATGGCCTAGCCGATCGGGCCGTGATCGGACGCCATGCCGCACACATGGTGGTACTGTGCTAGAAATTATAATAAAATTGTGGTAATGTCTCAAATGAGATGGCCTAGCCGATCGGGCCGAGATCGGACTCCGTGCAAGAATATGGAGGTATTGTGAATTGTGGAATATCGGTACTAAAGGTCACCCAACCTAATAATATGGAAATTGTCTTGAAAACATATATGATCCTTAACTTGTTGTTTTACTATTATTTGAAGCCCTTATTGAATTCTTGACTGTTCCTCTTGTATTATTATTCATTCTATTGAGTTGATGTTTAGTTTTACATACTAGTGCTATTCGATGGTATTAACGTCCCTTTTGCCGGGGGCGCTGCATCTTTAAATGGATGCAGGTGGTTACATAGCAGACAATGTTGATCACATATAGTGCTGCATCCTATTCTCAACGGACTCGATGAGCCCCATTTCATTCTGGGGGTCATGTATTGTACCTTTGTTTATATTATGGTCACTTTTTGAGGTATAGCCGGGGCCTTGTTGTCGACACCATATTTACTCTCTTTTGTATCTTTAGAGACTCCATAGACACTAAGTGGGTTGTATACGGTTGTTTGGAATGTTAAATGAGTATATGTTGTGTTTGCTCACATGTTCCACTCAGACTATAAGAACGTGTATTTTGATACTTAAGGCGCAATGTCTAATGAAACGATTTAGGATTGTATAAATGAGCTTCCTACTGTATAAGTAATGAAATTACGTCTTGTCTTGATCATGGGTGAATTGGGTAGAAAGTATCTAACAGGCTTGCTCGGCCGGATTCACTCGGTTGAGCGTCGGTCGTTCTTCCCAAGGTTGGGGCGTGACAATCCCTCATCACGTGCTCTCGGCTCCGCTGACGAACACTCTCGATCCTCTGAGCTTATCTCTACAACCAGCTCGTACAAAGTCCCCATCTCAACCTCTCAGTCCATAATGGCCTAATACTAGAGTGCAAACCTGTAACGAGCCTTCGCACTCTCTCTGCATCAATAGGAAGTATCATGAGTGCATGGCGAGACAACTCAGAGAATCTCGCCTCATAGGCGATCACCGACATCTGGCCCTGCTGGAGCTGCTCGAACTAAAATCGCAACTCTTCCCTCTGAGAGGGTGGAATATATCTGTCCAGGAAGAGGCGTGTGAACTGGTCCCAAGTCATGGGAGGAGAACTTGCTAGTCTACCAAGAAGATAGGACTGCCACCATCTACGGGCCCTTCCCTCCAGCTGAAAGGTGGTAAAGTCCACCCTGTGGGACTCCAATATCCTCATGTTGTGAAGTATGTCCCTGCAACGATCAATAAAGTCCTGGGGGTCCTCGTGTTGCTTACATCCAAATACAGGAGGGTGTAGCCTTGTCCATCTATCTAATATCTTCTGCGGCTCGCCGACCGCAGCTGGTCTGGGCTCAGGTATAGCAGCTGCAACGGGCTGAGCTCCGCCCACGGGTAGAGCTCTCGGGGTCTGTTATACGGCAATTGCATGCCTTGGAGCCTGAGTGGTAGGGGTCTGTGCTCCCCCTCCCGCCTAAGGTGTGGCTGGGTCTGCGGGAAACAAACCAGCCTGAGTCATAGAATCCATGAACCGCAGCATACAGCCCATGATCTCCTAGAATCTTGTCACTAACATGAAATCCACTAGGGTCGGCTCCACTGCAGGCACCTCACTCTGCTCCTCAATAATAAGATCCTCCACTGGATCCTTGGTCAGGTACATCTGTCGCGCGCGTTCTCACCATCTATGAGAGAATAAGAGAAAGATACTTAGCACAACATCAACTGCACGATAGAAGATGAAGAAAGAGTAGTTTCCTAACACCCTATAGCCTCTCGAAGATAAATACGGACGTCTTCGCACCGATCCACAAGACTTTATTAGGCCTGCTCATAAATTGTGAGACCGACGTGAACCTAGTGCTCTGATACCATGTTGTCACGGCCCAATTTCTCCTGTAGATCGTGATGGCACCTAACGTTGCCGCTATGTAAGCCAACAATGAACTAGCCATGTATTTATTCTTTTAATAATTTCAAAGTAGTTGATTTTTATTTATTAAGTAAATGAGAAGTGAAAAATTTGATAAAGTAAGGCACAAACAAATGAAAGAACAAGTATGGTGAAATAAATACTCAAGAACCATCAAGTGTCTACAAGCATGTTTCCAAGACCCGGTGTCACAAGTATATGAGCAACTAGTAGAATATACAAAACAACTAAGCTACTGTCTGAAATGAGATAGACAAAAAGTGAATCCAAAAGAGAGAGACGACGGGTGCTGCAGAACGGACTCAGAGAGCAGCTCACCACTATGCCTCAAGATAACAGGGGTGCGCGCCTGAATGAACACCAGATGCACCTGCCTCAGATCCTTCACGATTAGTGCAAAAGTGTGTCGTGAGTACATAAACAACATGTACCAGTAAGTATCTAGTCTAACCTCGAAGAAGTAGTGACGAGGGCTCGACATCGACACTTACTATGGGCTAACAATAAAATGCAGAAATGCTAAAGAGGCATAGAATATGTGAATAATAATATTAACACAATAGCAAACAATGATTTAAATGATTCTTTAACTGATAGTGATTTCCAACATCTCCAACTAACACATACTAACTCCAAATCAATTTCGGGCCAATAAATTAATTATAACCTCTCAAGTCATGAAAATAATATCAAGTGTATTCGGGCTCCAAGCATTAACACGCACGATTTATGCCGAGGTCGTACGGCCCGATCCAGAATAATGTGTACACTGCCGAGGGTCGAGCGGCACGAACCATAGATGTATTTATTATACTGCCGATGCATTTGGCCCGCTCCACAAGAAGAGAGAATACTTTATGAATATCCGATTTAAAAGTTTTCACAAGACTAATACACAAGAAAGCACAATTTCTATTAAAAATAACCCGCCAAAACTCAAAGTAAGTGAAATTCGGCCTTTACGAATCCTTTATCAAGTTTCGATAAAATTTAGGCACTTACATTAACAAGTAGAGTGCAAACCATACAAGTATTTCATTATTTGGATCCTAAAACTACCCGGACTTAAGCATGATTAGTAGCTACGCACGGACTCTTGTCACCTCGTGCGTACGTAGCCCCCACAATTAGAAGCAAATTGTAATTTAAAACATCTATGGGGTAAATTCCCTCTTAAAGGTTAGGCAAGAGATTTACCTCGCCTCAAAGCTCACTTTTCGGCCCACAAATTCGCTCTAAAACTTCAACTTGGTGCCGAACAATACGAAGCTAGCCAAATGTTATATAAATTAATCAATATATGCTCACGAGTTCATAATTTAGCTATTAGAATAATTACCCAACCCAAATTGAAAGATTCCTAAAATCTACCCCCAGGCCCACGTGCCCGGATTCCAAAAACTTTCGAAGATAAATTTTACTCATAACCTCACGAACTCAGATATATAATTTTTTTACTTAATTCTATAACCAATTTCGTGGTCAAATCGCATTTTTGCCAAAACCCTAGGTTTTTCATAAATCCCCCTCTAATTTCACAAGTTTTTCATGTTAAATCTACATATGATTCATGTATTTAGCTAAAGAATTGATAGGGGTCACTTGCCTCTTGATGTTGATGAAATTCCTCCACAAAATGCTCTGAAAATCGCCTAAGACCAAGTGGGAAATGAGGGAAATGAAGCTAAGTCCCGTAATAAAAAGACCTTGCACCAGTCGCAGATGTCGCATTTGCTACATATGGTTCACAATTGCGAAGGTCACAAATGCAACAAAGGCATCGCAAATGTGAAGCCTGACCAACTCTTCCTCAGTCACAAATGCGACACGAGGCTCGCAAATGCAAAGCATGGCATCTCGCAAAAGCGGAAGAAAACTCGCAAATGCGAATAATGCTACGCCCAGGTGACTTCGCAAATGCGATAAAATTCTTCGTAAATGCGAATCCATCAGTTCCGCCCCGACCTCGGAAATGCAAAGCCAATCTTGCAAATACGGGGTTCGCAAATGCGAACGAGATCTCGCATTTGAGAGACTTGAAGAACCAGTCAAAAACCAGCAGAACTGAAGTTCTTTAAAACACTCCGAACCGCGCTTGAAACTCACCCGAGCCCCCGGGGCTCCACACCAAGCATCCACACAAGTCTAAAAATACCGTACGAACTCGCTCGCGCGATCAAAACACCAAAATGAAATTTAGAATCACGAATCGGATGCCAAAATCCATGAATTAAATCGTGAAACTCATGAACTTCTAGAAACTCTTCCGCGCGTCCGATTCCTATCAAATCAACTCGGAATGACACCAAATTTTGCATGCAAGTCATAAATAACCATACGAAACTATTTCCAGGTTCGGAATCCCAAACGGACCTCGATAACCCCAAAATCTACTCCAAATCAAACTTAAAGAACTTGAAAAACCTTCAATGTGCCAACTTTCAATATTAAGCGTCGAAACGCTCCCTACTCATCCAAAACCCGATCCGAATATACACCCAAGTCCAAAATTATCATACGAACCTATTAAGACCGTCAAATCCCGGTTCTGAGGTCGTTTACTCAAAACGTTGACTCAAGTCAAACTTAACCATTTTAAGCCAATATTAAGGAATTAAGTATTCTGATTTCAATCCGAACCCTTTCAAACCCGAACTAACCATCTCCGCAAGTCATAAAATTATAAAAGAACATACGGGGAGTCTTATTTAAGGGAACGGGGATCTAGAAAGTAAAACGACCGGTCGAGTCTTTACATCTATCATGCGATTTGCACAATTTTCGTTTTTATCTAATGATAGAAATATTTTTCTTATTAAATGCACTACTATTACCATTAAGGTTGATAACCAAGTGTTCAGGAAGAACCAAATCATCTTTTATTGGATGCTCTTCTTCGTTTCTGACACAAAGCAAGAAGACACTAAATACTGGATCTGTTCTTACTTTATATTTCTTGTGAGTTGAATTTTTTTTATTTGAGGCCAAAAGTATAACTTTGGCAAGCTAACTTTTACAATCTATGCTTTTGTCGATTTTGGAACTACTGGTAGTACTTGACAGAAATCACCTCCCAAACCATTAATTTTCTACCAAACGGTTCATTAATATCCAATATATCTCTAGAACTCTAGGAAATTATTTTGATCATTTGACATTTAGTCATAAGTGCTTCATCCCATATTATCAATTTTTCTTTCCCTATAAATTTAGCACCATTGCTCTGCTTTGATATATTTGTGATGGTTATTTAAGTTGTTTGAAAAGGTATATCAAATCTAAAATCGGTGGCCTCACAATAAAATCGTTGTTGGTATACCACTTGCTATTATTGCTAACAATTCCATGCCTCTTGATATGATATTTGCAAGCAATGCATGACATAGAAATATTATTTCGATTCTACCGGAGGCATCTACAAAGACACTTGTACCAGAGTCGACTCTTTATAATATAGTGTTGAAAGCTTGTTCTTGTTTAGGATTTAGCTTTGATTGCGCTTCCTAAGACACTTGTATAGCATTTTGATTCTGAATAATTAAATCTTTTATGTACCCTAATATTTTTTTAAAACTTGAATAAGAATTTTACTCATGATGAATTTAAAAAATAATTGAATTGGATTCTCTTGCTAAATAATTAATTAAAAGATTTAATTATTTAGTTTTAATATAAAAATAATTTATTATATGTTGATTCAGATCTTAATATTAGTTCATCTCTTGTTTTGAATATTTAATCTTAATTATAATTTTATCTACCATAAATTTTATTTTCAAAGAGTAAAAGATTGATATAATATTTCACTTTTAGATCTTTATGTTTGTAGAATCATTAGTGGTATTGACTCTTACCAACCATTTTTTCCCTCTTTCTCACACATTTATATTCTTAAATATTTTCTTAGTTGTTTAATAATTGGGTATTATTTTAATATTACACGAAAAATTGACAAAAAATATTATTTGAGTCGAAAAATAGTTCAAATATAGTATAAAAATATATTATCGTGGGGATATTCTTTTCTCAATTTCACTCTTTATATAGTCTATTTAATATTACTTTTATTTTTTCTTGGTATTGGACATTATGGAGTGGTAATGTATTGCCAATACGGAGGATTCTTATGAAATTAATTTTATTAAACCTTCCTACATATTTTTAATAAGAATTTAATAGACAAAACTTTATTAATTTTAAAATCTTAAATATTAAAAATTAGCATGGACGGTATTGTAGTTCAAAAAATAGGTTATCGCAGTTATGTTCTTTCCCTGTGAATTCTTCCGTTTAATATTTTAGGGTTATTTTGGCATATTAATATTGTATTTGTGCTTTTATAATAATATAGGCTCTCTTTTTTCTAAATAGATTTGGACAATATAATACATTCTCAAATTAAATTAGTAATAAGACATTAAGATACGTTTTCAAATTAAATTAGTAATAAGAATTTTTAAGAAGTATATCCTAAAAGTAATAGGATTACATGACTAAAAATATGTCTCTACCCCGAAAGTAATTATATTAAAAGGAAACATAACGTATTCCTAAAGATATTAGGTATACATACTAACATGTAGTATTATATGTCTATGCTCGAAAGTAATTATGCTAATAGGATTCCTAAAGGTAATCATATAGGATTCCTAACGTAAAGTATTGTGTCCTAAAACTAGTAGAATTATAAGGTTAATATTTAGAATTCCGGTTATGTCCTTTTATTATGAGTTATTATGCTTAATATTATAAGGTTATTTTTGTAAATCGATATTGTATTCATACTTTTATAATAATATAGATTATTATTATTATTATTATTATTATTATTATTATTATTATTATTACATATCTACAACTATTCTAGAACTGTCACTTTCATCTCCTTTCATCCATACAAAACCCCAACATCCTAGAATTTTCAGTCACTTTCATCTCCTTTACTCCCATTTAATAACATAATTTTGAGGGTTTATGTAATTTTGATTCAACTACTCAACTAGGTTGGTAAATATTTCCCTAATCTCCTTTCCATCTCTTTTTAAAATTTCCGATTTCATGCTTAAATTCTTTGAAGGTGCCGTTATTGATCATTTAAACTTCTTCCAAGAACTACTTCATCAGTTTTTTCCATCAACTTTGAGTGTTCCAATTTCATATCCGATTTTCTCCCGTTTTTCCCCCAATTTTTTTGTTTGTTACTCAATGAAAAAAGTGTTATTTACTACTTGTTAAAGGGATATTATAATTTTAGGCTCTTTGTTGTAGAAATGTTTATAGAGTGTATTTTGGCTAAATTGAAGTATTATTTGGTGAAACTTTTATTTTGCTGTATGCAAAGTTTTGTGCTTACCAAAAAAAAAATGAAAAGCGTGCAAGTATGATGCCAGGCTTAATCCACTGCTTACTTACCTAGATATTAAATAAAGGAAGAGATACCTTTTGTTAAAACACTAATATGTCTGCTTTTCTGTCACGGCCCATTTTCTCTCCGTAGGATGTCATGACGGCAACTAGTCTCTAATACTAGGTAAGCCTGACAAGAATGCAGCATAACTGAAATATTAAGGTAAGTCTCAAAATGTCAACAACTGTAATAAATAGAATCAGCAACTCAAAGTATAAACAACTCCCAAAACCCGGTAGATATAAGTCACAAGCTCTAGATACAATGTTGCAAATACCCTAAACATCTCCCTCTATTAAAACATAAAGGAACAAAGAAAAGACGGGACAAAAGGGCACTCCGAGGCCTACGGAGGCGAGCACGTGTACCTTGAAGTCTCCAAGCAGCAGCACCACACTCTAATATCGAGGCTGATAGGATGCACCTGGATCTACACAAAAACACGTGTAGAAGCATAGTATGAGTACACTACAATAGTACCCAGTAAGTGTCAAGCCTAACCTCGGTAGAGTAGTGACGAGGTCAGGTCAGGGCCCCACTAGGACTAATAAGAAACAAGACAGAAGATATAATGATATAATAAAGTGACAGGGAAGTGTAACAATAGAAATTTACGGAAGGTAGCAACACGGAATCAAAAAGACAAATACAACACGTAAGAAAGCAAGTATCTTACAGGTTAAAGAACAACAACAACAACAACAACAATAAACAATACAGCAAGTAGAGGAAATTAACAGGGGCACTCCCGAGGTACCGCCTCATAGTCCCAAAAGTAAATATCTCACAATCTCTCCTTATAATAACAATCGCATTGCAGAAACCTCGTGCCACAATAACAATCCGCACGGCAGAAACCTCGTGCCACAGTAACAATCCGCACGGCAGAAACCTCGTGCCACAATAACAATCTACACGGAAGAAACCTCGTGCCACAATAACAAACTGCACTGCAGAAACCTCGTACCACAACCAAACAAATCAACTCAACAATAATCACGAAAACCAAAACATAACAAATGAAACAATGATATTTCAGGCAAAGAATTCTACAGTTAAATAATAAATACGGAATCAAGGAAGAAGGTAATTCAACTAAGCATGTTGTACAAATTGCAAATAAGAGATAAGACACGTAGACATATGAAATTAGGCCAAACATGATGACTACACATGCTAGAGTAACTCAATTAAGGAAATAAAAGGAAACTACTTAGCAAAAGCCGGATTTTTAACATTTAGCCCGAGTACGCACTCGTCACCTTGCGTACACGACCTTCACATATTGTAAATTACCATAGCAGTACCAAATCCTATGGGAAATTTTTCCCACACAAGGTTAGACAAGTCATTTACCTCAAACCTCGCTCAATCAATAAATAAGAAGGCCTTTCCCTCGATTTTCCAGCTCCAAACGGCTCAAATCTAGCCAAAAGCAATTACATACTATAAATATAATTATAGAAAACTAATCTAAATAATGAAATTATGATTTTAGTAAAGAATTAAAAAATCGCTCCAAAAAGTCGACCCGGGCTCACGTCTTGGAACCCGACCAAAATTATAAAATTCGAATACCCATTCGATATCGAGTCCAACCATACAAGAATTATCCAAATCAGACCTCATTTGGCCTTTCAAAACTCAAGAATTTTGTCTAAGAACTTTACATCTTTTCTACCAAATCTTTCAACCCAAATCATTAATTAAATGAAGAAATCGAAGATAGATTAGTGTAAATTAATCAAAAACAAGTTAGGAACACTTACCCCAACAATCCCTCTGAAAATCCCTCAAACTATCGCCTTAATCCGAGATCTCAAGTCCAAATGATGAAAAATGACATAAACTCTCAATTTTGGAATTTTAAATCTGCTGCACAGTTGAATCCTTCTTCGCGAACGCGGAAATTACCTCGTGTTTGCGAAGCACAAAATGCTTTAGGCCCAATTTCCTCTTACGCGAACGCGAGGATCCACTCGTGAACGTGATGTACCAGATTTCTCAAGCTTCGCGATCGCGAAGCCCTTCTAGCGAATGCGTAGACCACGTGTGAGGTCCACCCCAAGCTGCCTTCCTCAGCGCGAACGCTTAACCTATATCGTGATTGCATAACACCAAGGTTCTGCCCCTTCGCGAACGCGGGACCTCCTTTGCGAACGCGAAAGGAAATCTTACAGCAAAACTCAGACTCCTCTACGCGAACGTTGGAGAATCATCGCGAACGCATAGAAGGACACCAGAACTAGGAAAAACCAGCAACTTCAGAATTTCTTCCAAGTTCCGAAATGCGCCGAACATGGTTCGAATCATTCCCGAGGCCCCCGGGACCTCAACCAATTATACCAACAAGTCCTAAAACATTGACGAGCTAAAAATACAACACAAAATTATGCTCGCTAGTCGAATATAGTATAGAAAATATCATATCCACAGGGATTGGAGTTAAACAGTGTTTTCGTACTTTACAACTTTATTGCTATTCATGATGATCAACAATTTAGATTTGTGTGAATTAAAACTAGCATTAACTAAAAGTCTAACTATTGGCTAATGACAATTGTAAGAAGAATAAGCAAGAAGATATCAAGGGGAGAAAATAGGGGTTGATTGGATAGGTGTAAGATACTTGTTTGGGAATTAACTCTAGTTGATTCACTTCAAGGTTCAAGTGAGTCTCTCGAATTCACTAAATTATAGTCAAACGTTCAGTAAAAACTCCTCTCTCGATTAAGTCTCAACCTCGCGATATGAATTAAGTTAAGCTCGGTGAAAATATGCAGGAATTCATAGTGGAATAGTCTTTAGGAGAACCTCTTTCGATTGTCCTCCTAATTAGGTCTAAACATCAATTCAACTTGCCTCTTTCGATTAGTAATAAGAATCAACGAATTCAACTAACAAGATAATGCAAAACAACACAAATTATGCCTCTTTCGATTACATAAACATGTGCATATATATATATATGATTACATAAACAAGTGAATATATATGCAACAATAAAAATACCCAAAACGCTTCAATACATAAAACTAGAGTTAATATCCACAAACAATTCTCAAAACACCAAATCCATCAATCCCTAAGGAATAATTACTCCATGGATATGGAGAAATTTATCACAATTAAGTTGAAGTCAAAGGAAAACATAAAATATCCAAACCCTTGTCATGAGTGAGGATGAATGGTGAAATCCTTGTGCTCTTGTTTCTCCCTCCTCTCCTTAGCTTCCTTAGGTCTAAATTATGTCAAAAGTCCTCAAAATAACATTTTCCATGTATATATACCAAGTAGGGTCAGGCCCAAACAAATTCACCTTCTCCTACGCGAAATAGGACACTTTTTCCGAATAGGACGTGCGCGGCCGTGCACCTGGAAGTGTGCCCGTGCACTTGGCCGCTCACTTTTCACCCTGTTCTGCCTCATATGCGCACCCAATGTGTGCCCAGTGCGCGGCCGCGCACGTGAGTGGCGTTCTGTTAGGAATTTGGGAAAATATAAAACATAAAAGTTGTAGCCCTTTCAAATAGATTTCCAACCGTATATTGTGGAGCCCAAACGGAGTTCTGAGAGAAAAGTCATGTGCATTTTACTGGACACTGCGCAATATGCCTGCTCGATTCTTCGTTTCGTTCCACTATCATCCATTGATCCCCGAACACGATCCCGACTTAATCCTTGGGCTTTTACTCAGACTTCAAAGCTCCCAAATAGCTTGAATTCATTCCATAATATCTATGTAGATCGTAATTACTCCTACAAGGCATAAAACACACAATTAGTGCAAAACACTAGCGATTAAAGCTCCAACTCAATTAAAGTGCAGTAAATTAGAGTGTAATAATCGACTAAAACATGAAATTATAGCCTACCATCAAACATCATACGAGCTTAGTCGATCCTTTAAATCACATCAAACAACACTAAAATCACGAATTGCGCATCGATTCAAGCCTAATAAACTTTTGAACTTCTAACTTCCACATCTGATGCCGAAACCTATCAAATCTCGTCCGATTGACCTCAAATTTTGCACACAAGTCATAATTGACATTACGGACCTACTCCAACTTCTGTAATCGAAATCCGACACAGATATCAAAAAGTTCGCTCCCGGTCAAACTTCCCAAAATTTTACCAATTTTCAACTTTCACCAATTAACGCCAAAATGGCTTACAGACCTCAATATCAACATCCGGACACGCCCCTAATACCAAAATCACCATACGGAGCTATTGGAACCATCGAAACTCCATTCCGGAGTCATCTTTATATAAGTCAAATTATGATCAACTCTTACGACTTAAACTTCCTTTTTTAGGGATTATGTGTCTCATTACACTCTGAAACTCACCCGAACTCAACACCAAGTGCCCTGGCAAGTTACATAACCACAAAATAAAGTAGAGGGAGCAATAAATAGGGGATCAGAGCTAATACTCTCAAAACGACCGGCCGGGTCGTTATATCCTCCCCCTTTTAAATAAATGTTTGTCCTCGAACGAGTATAGAGACATACCTGAAGTGGTGAAAAGATGAGGATAACGGCTACGCATATCATGATCGGTCTCCCAAGTCGTCTTCTCGATTGGCTGACCCCTACACTGAACCTTCACTGAAGCAATGTTCTTCGACCTCAACTTTCGAACCTGCCTGTCCAAAATGACCACCGGCTCCTCAATATAAGATAGATCCTTGTCCAACTGGGCTGAGCTGAAGTCTAACACATGAGACGGATCGTCGTGATAAGTCCGGAGCATGGAAACATGGAACACTAGATGAACTGCAGAGAGACTAGGTGGTAGTTCAAGTCTGTAAGCCACCTCTCCAACCCTCTCAAGAATTTTAAAAGGCCTGATATACCCAGGGCTTAACTTGCCCTTCTTTCTGAACCTCATAACACCCTTCATGGGTGACACTCGGAGCAATACTCACTCCCCAACCATAAATGTGACATTGCGAACCTTTCGATTTGCATAACTCTTCTGTCTGGACTGGGATGTATGAAGTCGATCCTGAATCAATTTTTAACCTTTTCTAAAGCATCCTGAACCAAGTCTGTACCCAATAGTCTTGCCTCACCCAGCTCAAACCAACCCACCGGGGATCGGCACCGCATACCATACAAAGCCTCATACGGGACCATCTGAATGCTCGACTGATAACTGTTGTTGTAGGCAAACTTCACAAGTGGCAAGAATTGATCCCAAGAACCCCCAAACTCCATCACACACGCACGAAGCATATCCTTCAATATCTGAATAGTGCGCTCTGACTGTACATCCATCTGAGGGAGAAATGATGTACTCAACTCCACCCGCATACATAACTCATGTTGTAGGGCTCTCCAGAACCGTGATGTAAAGTGCGTACCCCGGTCATAGATGATATATACCGACATGCCATGAAGCCTGACAATCTCGCAAATCTAAACCTGAGTCGGCTACTCCGAAGAGTAAGTAGTAACCACTTGAATGAAATGAGCTGACTTGGTCAATCTATCCGAAATCACTCAAACTGCATCGAACTTCCTTTGAGTCCGTGGGAGCCTAACAACAAAATCTATAGTGATCCGCTCCCATTTCCACTCCAGAATCTCTAGTTTCTGAAGCAATCCGCCAGGCCGCTGATGCTCATACTTCACTTGCTGACAATTTAGGCATTGAGCTACATATTCCACTATGTCCTTATCCATCCGCCTCCACTAGTAGTGCTGCCTCAAGTCCTGATACATCTTCGCGACACCTAGATGAATGAAGAACCGCGAACTGTGAGCCTCCTGGAGAATCAGCTCACGCAAGTCATCTACATTGGGCACACATAGCCTGCCCTGCATCCGTAATACACTGTCTTCTCTAATAGTGACCTCCTTGACATCACCGTGCTGAACCGTATCCTTAAGCACAAGCAGATGGGGGTCATCATATGGACGCTCTCTGATACAATCATAAAGAGAAATCTTAGAAACCACACAAGCCAAAACTCGGCTCGGCTCGAAAACATCCAATCTAACAAACTGGTTGGCCAAGGCCTGAACATCCAAGGCTAATGGCCTCTCTGCTACCGATAGATATGCTAAGCTACCCAAACTCTCCGCCTTGTGACTCAAGGCATCGGCCACCACATTGGCCTTCTTGGGATGATAGATAATGGTGATATCATAGTCCTTAAGTAACTCTAACCACCTTCGCTGCCGCAAGTTAAGATCATTCTGTTTAAACAGATGATGTAGACTCCGGTGATCAGTGAGGTGTAGACCTCACAAGGAACACTATACAAATAGTTCCGCAGATCTTCAAGGCAAGAACAATAGCTACTAACTCGAGGTCGTGGATAGGATAGTTCTTATCATACACCTTCAATTGTCTAGACGCGTAGGCAATCATTCAATCGTCCTACATCATAACCGCGCCTCGACCAATGTGTGACGCATCACAATACACCGTATAGGACCCCGAACCAGTAGGCAATACCAACAATGGGGCTGTAGTCAAAGCAGTCTTAAGCTTTTGAAAGCTCTCCTCACACTCCTTGGTCCACCTGAACGGAGCACCCTTCTGGGTTAGCTTGGTCATAGGTACTGCAATAGATAAGAAACCCTCTACAAATCAATGGTAATACTCCGCCAAGCCAAGAAAACTTCAGATCTCCGTAGCCGAGGATGGTCTGGGCCAACTTTGTACTACTTTAATCTTCTTCAGATCTACCTTGATCCCCTCACTCGATACTACATGACCTAAAAATGCCACTAAATCTAGCCAGAATTCACACTTCAAAAATTTTGCATATAACTTCTTTTCTCACAGAGTCTGAAGCACAGTCCTCAGGTGCTGCTCATGATCCTTCCAGCTCCGGGAGTACACCAGAATGTCATCAATAAATACAATGACGAACGAGTCAAGATAGGGTTGAAATACATTGTTCATCAAGTGCATGAATGTTGTTGGGGCGTTGATCAGCCTAAAAGACATCATAAGGAACTCGTAATAGCCATAGCGAGTCCTGAAAGCAGTCATCGGGATATCTGGCTCCCGAATCTACAACTGATGATAGCCTGAAAGCAAGTCGATCTTAGAGAACACTATGGAACCCTGAAGCTGATCAAATAGGTCATCAACACGTGGTAATGGATACCTATTCTTCACTGTAACCTTGTTCAACTGCGATAATTGATACACATTTGCATAGAACCATCCTTCTTCTTTACAAATAAGACTGGAGCACCCCAAGGAGACACACTGGGGCGAATGAATCCCTTATCAAGCAACTCTTGAAACTGCTCTTTTAACTCTTTCAACTCTGCTAGGGCCATACGATAGGGTGGAATAGAAATAGGCTGAGTGCCTGATCACAAATCAATACCAAAGTAGATATCCCTGTCGGGCGGCATGCCCGGAAGATCTGCTAGGAATACGTCTGGATTATCCCTCACTACCGTAACTGACTTGATGGTAGGAGTATCAACACTAACATCCCTCACATATGCCAGATAGGCATCACACCCCTTCTCAACCATCCGCTGAGCCATTAGAAATGAAACAATCCTGCTAGGAACATAATTTAAAGTACCTCTCCACTCTAAACGCGGTAAACCTGGCATAGCCAATGTCACTGTCTTGGCGTGACAATCAAGGATAACATGATAGGGAGACAACCAGTTTATGCCCAAAATGACATCAAAATCCACCATACTGAGTAACAATAAATCGTCTCTGGTCTCAAAACTACTAAGAACAACCAAACATGACTGATACACACGGTCAACAACAATAGAATCTCCCACGGGCGTAGACACATAGGCAGAAGAACTCAAAGAATCACGGGATACACCTAAATACGGAGCAAAATAAGATGACACATTGGAATAAGTAGAGCCTGGATCAAATAAGATTGATGCATATCTATGATAGATCGAAACAATACCTATGATGACATAATCGGATGCGACTGCTTCTGTCCTAGCTGGGAGAGCATAATATCTGGCCTGGCCTCTCTCTCTAGGGCGACCTCTACCTACTCGACCTCCACCTCGAGCTGGTTGTGCAGGTGGAGTGGTAGTTGGTGCTGTAACCATAGCCTGAGGAACCGGTGGAGCACACGATGCTTAAGTGGTCTGTGGAGGTGGACTCCTCCTGAGTCTAGGGAAATCCCTCACCATATGACGAGTGTCACCACACTCAAAGAAAGCTCTCGGAGGATGTGGTTGTTGTGGATGGCTCGGGTATGATCGGCTGGACTAACCCTGAGAGCACCCCGTGTAGGAGGTGCACTAGACAATGGCGGTACATAATAGGGAGCTTGTGGCCGGAGTACCGCTGGCAGATGGAAGTGCTGAATGAACAGGGAGACACACATAGTACCTACCCTAACAAGTTGCAGCTGGGGAACGAGTACCACTATAAGTGTCGGACTCTCGAGACCTCTTGGCCTCTTTCTCCTTTCTCTCTCCCGAGTCAGCATGCCCTCCAATGTCCTAGCAATCCCCACTACCTGATGGTATGCAATGTCCATCTCCAGCTATCAGGACATGCTAAATCTGATACTGGTATGTACCTAGAGCTCTAATACCAACTTATCACAACCCACTTTTCCTCTGTAGGATGTCGTGACGGCACCTAGTCTCTAAACCTAAGTAAGCCTAACAAGAAAGCGGAATAACTAAAATATTAAGCTAAGTCTCAAAACGTCAACAACTGTAATAAATAGAATCTGCAACTTAAAGTATAAAATACTCTCAAAACCCGGTAGATATAAGTCACAAGCTCTAGATACAATGTTACAAATACCCTAAACATATCTCTCAATCAAAACATAAAGGAACAAAGAAAAGACGGGGCAGAAGGGCACTCCGAGTCATGCGGATGCGAGCACGTGTACCTTGAAGTCTCCAAGCAGCAGCACCACACTCTAATATCGAGGCTGATAGGATGCACCTGGATCTGCACAAAAATATGTGTAGAAGCGTAGTATGAGTACACTACAATAGTACCCAGTAAGTGTCAAGCCTAACCTCGGTAGAGTAGTGACGAGATCAGGTCAGGGCCCCACTAGGACTAATAAGAAACAAGGCAGAAGATATAATGACATAATAAAGTGACAGGGAAGTGTAACAATAGAAATTTACGGAAGGTAGCAACACGGAATCAAAAAGACAAATACAACACGTAAGGAAGCAAGAATCTTACAGGTTAAGGAACAACAACAAACAATACAACAAGTAGAGGAAATCAACAGGGGCACTCCCGAGGTACCGCCTCGTAGTCCCAAAAGTAAATATCTCACAATCTCTCCTTATAATAACAATTGCACGGTAGAAACCTTGTGCCATAACAACAATCCGCACGGCCGAAATTTCGTGCCACAATAACAATATGTACGGCAGAAACCTCGTGCCACAATAACAATCTGCACGGCAGAAACCTCATGCCACAGTAAAAATCTGCCCGGCAGAAACCTTGTGCCACAATAACAATCCGCATGGCAGAAACCTTGTGCCACAATAACAATACGCACGGCATAAACCTCATGCCACAACCAAACAAATCACCTCAACAATAATCAAGAAAACCAAAACATAACAAATGGAACAATGATATTTCAGGAAAAGAAGTCCAAAGTTAAATAATAAATACGGAATCAAAGAAGTAGGTGATTCAACTAAGCATGTTGTACAAATTACAAATAAGAGATAAGAAACGTAGACGTATGAAATTAGGCTAAACATGATGACTACACATGCTAGAGTAACTCAATTAAGGAAATAAAAGGAAACTACTTAGCAAAAAGCCGAATTTTCAACATATAGCCCGAGTACGCACTCGTCACCTCACGTACACGGCCTTCACATATTGCAAATTACCATAGCAGTACCAAATCATAAGAAGAATTTTTTTCACACAAGGTTAGACAAGTCACTTACCTCAAATCTCGCTCAATCAATCAATAAGAAGGACTTTCCCTCGATTTTTCGGCTCCGAACGACTCAAATCTAGCCAAAAGCAATTACATACTATAAATATAACTATAGGAAACTAATCTAAATAATAAAATTATAATTTTAGCAAAGAATTGAAAATCGCACTAAAAAGTCGACCCGAGCCCACGTCTCGGAACCCGACCAAAATTATAAAATTCGAACACTCATTTGATATCGAGTCCAACCATACAAGAATTATCCAAATCCGGCCTCATTTGGCCTTTCAAAACTCAAGAATTTGGTCTAAGAACTTTACACCTTTCCCCCCAAATGTTTCAACCCAAATCTTTAATTAAATGAAGAAATCAAAGATAGATTAGTAGAAATTAACCAAAAATGAGTTAGGAACACTTACCCCAACAATATCTCTAAAAATCCCTCAAATTATCGCCTTAAACCGAGCTCTCAAGTCCAAATGGTTAAAAATGACATAAACCCTCGATTTTGGAATTTTAAATCTGCTGCCCAGTTAAATCCTTCTTCGCGAACTTAGAAATTGTCTCGCGTTCGCGAAGCACAAAATGTTTCAGGCCCAATTTTCCTCTTACGCGAACACGAGGGCCCACTCGCGAACGTGATGAACCAGGTTTCTCAAGCTTCGCGATCGTGAAGCCCTTCTCGCGTACGCGTAGACCACGTGTAAGGTCCACCCAAGCTGCCTTCCTCATCTCAAACGCGTAACCCAGTTCGCTATCGCATAACACAAACGTTCTGACCCTTCGCGAACGTGAAGGGCAATCTTAAAGCAAAACTCAGACTCCTCTATGCGAACGAGGGAGAATCATCACGAATGCGTAGAAGGACACTAGAACTGAGAAAAACCAGCAACTTCAGAATTTCTTCCAAGTTCTGAAATGCGCCGAACATGGTTCGAATCACACCCGAGGTCCTCGGGACCTCAATTAATTATACCAATAAGTCTTAAAATATTATACGAACTTAGTCGAGTCTTCAAATCACATCAAACAACACTAAAACTATGAATTGCGCATCGATTCAAGCCTAATGAACTTTTGAACTTCTAACTTCTACATCTGATGCCGAAACCTATCAAATCTCGTCCGATTGACCTCAAATTTTGCACACAAGTCATAATTGACATTACGGACCTATTCCAACTTCCGAAATTAGATTACGACCCCGATATCAAAAAGTCCGTTCCCGGTCAAACTTTCTAAAATTCCACCAATTTCCAACTTTCGCCAATTAACGCCAAATGACCTACGGACCTCCAAATCAACATCCTGACACGCCCCTAAGACCAAAATCACCATACGGAGCTATTGGAACCATCAAAATTCTATTTCAGAGTCTTCTTCACACAAGTCAAACTACTGTCAAATCCTACGACTTAAACTTCCATTTTTAGGGACTATGTGTTCCATTACACTCTGAAACTCACCCGAACCCGACACCAAGCGCCCCCACCAAGTCACATAACCACAAAATAAAGTAGATGGAGTAATAAATAGGGGATCGGAGCTAATACTCTCAAAACGACCGGCCGAGTCGTTACATTTTCTATTGTGGATAATAAAAGGAATACTGTCTTGGTCAAGGTTTAGATATTCATATTTTAAGGTGTTATTATTCCACTCATTCTTAAAATTGCAATAGTGTTTTGGGAAAAAAATGATTCTTTTTCTTTTGCATTTTTAACATTGTTATAGATGTAAAACATTATTTATTAACTGATGTGAGCCAAAAGCATTGTTTATGGTTTAAGTTATTTTAACTTCTACTTTCGGATTGTTAAAACCAAGGGAACGGAGAAAGGGAAAGGGGAAGGGAAAGAGAAAGGGAAAGGTAAATATCCAAGAAAAAACACAATCGAATATGAAAAGTCTCATACTTCAAGAAAATTAACGAGTCTTTTGAAGAAAGATTATTTTTTCAAAGTGTGATTCTTTTTTCTTGGGATTTTAGGGTAGAACTTTTTTTATTGGATTTAATCTTAGAATCTGAGTTTTTTTTTCCTTTCTAAAATTTTATTAGGTCTGAGCACAATGAAAAGTAAGAACTTGTTTTTTTAATAAAATCAGCTAATGTGTACCTATTCTGTTAAATTGCAGCCAAGAATTATGAAAGCGAAAGAATGTGAATTTGTTTCATGTAATCATCTCTAGCTTGTAATATAAAGTTATAGGGCTGAATTAGAGCCAGATTATTACTCACACTAAGGCACCTCTTCTCTCCAATCAATCATGCTCTTTACATACCAATGTACATTGAATGATCCGTGCAACTTGATTTCTATTATTGATTGCAACTCTAAATACTTTTTGATTTTGTTTGATTGGTAAGTCTCTGTGACATTTGTTAGTGTTCTTCCATTATGTGATTTCATTATTTTCTATCTTTATTGTTATCAAAAATTTATTTTCTATCTTTATATCCTCAATTTATTCTCAAGCTTTTTTAATTAAATATAGATTCGGTTTTGTCCATCTGCATTTTTTTATTTGTTAGATATAATATTCATATTTTCTTATGTGAGAAAGTTTAGGAATTTTCTGGAGATCATATGTAAGGAATCAACCGGTCGTTTTGCTTTCTAGAACCCCGTTCCCCTAAATAAGACTCCCCATATGTGTTCTTACTATTTTATGACTTACGGGGATGGTTAGCTCGGGATTTAAAAGGGTTCGGGTTGAAATCGGAACACTTGGTTCCTTATTGTTGGCTAAATAAGGCTAAGTTTGACTTTTCTCAACGTTTTGAGTAAACGACCTCGGAATTGGGATATGGCAATTCCAATAGGTTCGTATGATGATTTTAGACTTGGGCGTATGTTCGAATCGGGTTTTGGATGACCCAGGAGCGTTTCGGCGCTTAATAGTGAAAGTTGACTATTTAAAGGTTTTAAAATTCTTTAAATTTGGTTTAGAGTAAATTTTTGTGTTATCGAGGTCTGTTTGGAATTCCGAGCCCGGGAATAATTTTGTATGGTAATTTAAGACTTGCACGCAAAATTTAGTATCATTCCGGGTAGTTTAAGTATGTTTCGGCGCGCTCGGAGTACGTTGAAGAACTTGAAGTTCCTAAGTCGATTCAATTTGGTTTGAGGTGTATTCTTAGTTTTGATGTTATTTTATGCGTTCCGAGGGTTTGAGCGAGTTCGTTTTATGATTTCAAACTTGTTGGTATGTTCGGAAGGGGGCCTCGGGGGCCCCGGATGCCATTCGGACGATACGCGTATTGAGTTAAGACTCAAAAGGGTTGTTGGTGCACTAGTTCTGGAGTGACCGCACCTGCGAGCTTTGGGTCGCAGGTGCAAGCCCACAGGTGCGTGGGTTGGGTCGCAGAAGTGGTTTTGGAATGTTTGGCCATTGATCGCAGATGCGGGTTTTCGTGCGCACCTGCGAACGTGCAGGTGCGGTTGGGGAGGACGCAAAAACGGCTCAAGCCGCAGGAGCGGCACACTCGACGCAGAAGCGGAGATCCCATCCGCAGAAGCGGCCCTCACTGGGCTTGAGGAACTCCGCAGAAGCGGACATAGCACCACAGGTACGGTACCGCAAATGCGGCAGGGGCCATATGTCAGTGAACGACTATGAGGTGAGATTCTCTGAGTTGTCTCGTCATGCACTTATGATACTTCTGACCGATGCAGAGAGAGTGCGGAGGTTTGTTGTAGGATTACACTGTACGATCCAGGCCACTATGGCCCGAGAGGTTGAGATGGGGACTTCTTACAAGCTAGTTATAGAGATAGCTCGGAGGATCGAGGGCGCACGTCAGCGTGCTCGAGAGCAGGCTACGTGGGATAAGCGGTTCTGGTATTCTGGAGAATTTAGTGGAGCCTCGGCTGGGGGCAGGGGTCAGTCTAGCAAGCCTACATATCCAGCACCGCCGCCTCCTCGGGGTGCTCCAGTGTGACCTTATTTCAGTGCCATGCTAGAGAGTTCTTACCGTCCGCCATCTATTCAGGCATCCTCCAGTGGGTATTTAGGCCATCAAGGTCAGGCTTCCGGTTAGCAGTCCACCATTCCTAGAGGTTGTTATGAATGTGGGGATCCTAGCCACATGAAGAGGTTTTGTTCCAGACTTCGGGGCAAGGCATTGCAGCAAGGACACCAACCTATGATTACAGCACCAGCCCCCTCCCTCCCCCTCCCCGCCGTCCGGCCGCCTAGAGGTGGGGGACAGGTGGGTAGGAGCCGTCCTAGAGATGGAGGTCAGACAGGAGGAGGCCAGTCAGGTGGCTCTCCAGCTAGATTCTATGCTTTTTTTGGCTAGACCAGATGCAGTGGCCTCAGATGCCGTGATCACAGGTATTATTTCTGTCTGCAGTAGGGATGCTTCAGTACTATTTGATCTAGGGTCTACCTATTCGTATGTTTCATCTTTGTTTGCTCATTTCCCAGGTGTTGCTCGGGAGTCCTTGGGTACTCATGTTTATGTGTCCACTCCAGTGGGCGATTCTATTGTTGTGGATCGCATCTACTGGTCCTGTACTGTTACTTTCTGTGGTTATGAGACCCAAGCGGATCTTATGTTGCTTGATATGACCGACTTGGAGGTCATCCTGGGCATGGATTGGTTATCTCCATATCACGCCATCATTGATTGCCATGCCAAGACGGTTACCTTGGTGATGCTAGAGTTGCCTAGATTGGAGTGGAAGGGTTTGTCTCTCAGTATACCTAGTCGGGTTATCTCTTTTCTGAAGGCTCGACACAAGGTCGAGAAGGGGTGCTTGGCTTATTTATCCTATGTTTGGGATACTACCATAGAGACTCCGGTGATTGTTTCAGTGCCCATGGTCCGAAAGTTCCCCGATGTGTTTCTTTCTGATCTTCCAGGCACGCCACCAGATCGCGATATTAATTTCTGTATTGATTTGGCTCCAGGTACCCAGCCTATATCTATTCCACCGTACCACATGGCTCTGAGAGAGCTGAAGGAGTTGAAGGAGCAGTTTCAGGAGTTGCTAGCAAAAGGGTTTGTCAAACCGAGTGTATCGCCTTGGGGTGCACTAGTGTTATTTGTGAAAAGGAAAGATGGGACTATGTGGATGTGCATTGATTACCGCCAGTTGAACAAGGTTACCATTAAGAACAAGTACTCATTGCCATGTATTGATGATTTGTTTGACCAATTGCAGGGTGCTAGGGTGTTCTCTAAGATTGACTTGAGATCGGGGTACCATCAGTTGAAGATTTGGGATTCAGACGTTCCGAAGACAGCTTTCCGGACAAGATATGGCCATTACGAATATTTGGTAATGTCCTTTGGCTTGACTAACGCCCCGGCTGCGTTTATGGATTTGATGAATAGGGTGTTCAGGCCGTATATTGATTTGTTTGTTATTGTCTTCATTGATGACATTTTGATCTACTCGCATAGTATGGAGGAGCACGAGCAGCATCTGAAAGTGGTACTCCAGACCTTGCAGGAACATAAGCTATATGCTAAGTTCTCCAAGTGTGAGTTCTAGCTAGATTCGGTGGCATTCTTGGGAAATGTTGTATCAGGCGAGGGTATTAAGGTTGATCCCAAGAAGATTGAGGCAGTTCAGAGTTGGTCTCGTCCTACCACCGCGACTGAGATCAGGAGCTTCCTGGGGTTAGAAGGTTATTATCGTTGGTTTGTGTAGGGCTTCTTATCTATTGCAGCACTTTTGACGAGATTGAACCAGAAGGGTGCTCTGTTCCGATGGTCCGACGATTGTGAGGCGAGATTTCAGAAGATCAAGACCGCCTTGACTTCAACACCGGTGTTAGTGTTGCCTTTCGGTTCAGGGATGTATACTGTGTATTGTGACGCTTCACGCGTTGGCTTGGGTTGTGTATTGATGCAGGAGGGGCGAGTTATTGCATATGATTCACGTCAGTTGAAGACCCACGAGAAGAATTACTCTATACACGATCTATAGTTGGTCGCGATTGTTCATGCACTTAAGATCTGGAGTTAGCCGCGATTGTTCATACTCTTAAGATCTTAAGGCATTATCTTTATAGGGTATCCTGTGAGGTTTACACCGATCATCGTAGCCTGTAGCATTTGTTCAAGCAGAGGGATCTCAATTTGAGGCAGTGCAGGTGGCTTGAGTTACTGAAGGATTATGATATCACTATCTTTTATCACCCGGGCAAGGAAAATGTGGTTGTAGATGCCTTGAGCAGAAAGGCGGAGAGTATGGGTAGTTTGGCATTCATTTCAGTGGAGGAGAGGCCACTAGCTTTAGACATTTAGTCCTTGGCTAACAGACTTGTGAGGTTGGATATTTCAGAGCCCAACCGAGTTCTTGCGTGTGTCGTCGCCCAATCTTCACTATTCGAGCAAATCAAGGCTCGCCAGTTTAATGATCCGCACTTGTTGGTTATCAGAGAGACGGTACTACAGAGTGGTGCCAGGGAGGTTACTATCGGTGAGTATGGTGTTCTGCGACTTCAGGGCTGCCTATGTTTTCCTAATGTTGATGGCTTGAGGGAGAAGATCCTGAGAAAGCACACAGTTCTCGGTATTCTTTTCATCCAGGTGCTACGAAGATGTATCGTGGCCTGAGGCAGCATTATTGGTGGCGTCGTATAAAGAAGGGCATAGTTTAGTATGTTGCGAAGTGTCTAAATTTCCAGCAGGTCAAGTATAAGCATTAATCTCGTCCAAGTTCACACCTCAATTCGAGGTTATGAAAACGGTCGATGCAATAATAGTACCCAACATGAGTCGGGGTCGAATTCCATAAGGAGCTATATGTATGAGAGTTAGTAGTATATATCTCCACGTGTGAGTTTGTATATCTAAATTTGCACTTCCACAATATTTGGTTTGTTTAAAAATCTAAACTAAACTACAATTGCAATTTAAGAAATAAAACTTGGAAGATTGTTTTTGTTGTTTTTCAAATGTTATAAAAGGCCTAGGGCTATGACGTTCGCCTAGTTGTTTGCCTAATGGGTTATAAACTTTAAAGCTTATTTTTTTGGTCGGGGTGTATTATAGCAATCAACACTCGGTTACCCACTCAATACCTCTTGGTCAGCTAGTGATTTTGCCCAATTTAACTTTCTCAAGTCCAAATGGGTATTGAACAAAATGGATGATAAAAAGCTCAAGTCGGGTTTTACTATCTATAGGTTCAATCCTTTAATTGGGCATATCAATCTATCGATTGACCCAATTTCTTGTTAGCCTAGTTTTCCTAGACTAAGTCTCTCTTTCTCAAGTAGAGACCAAGTCAATTAGGTATGAACTAATGTTTGCAACCATTAATTCTACAAATAAAAGCAAGAACAAGGCTAAATAATAAACACCCAACCATGAACAAGCAATAAATCAAAACCCATTAAGTTTACACACTAGGGTTGGGTCACAACCCTAGTGAAAATCTAGCTACTCATGCTTAAATTGGAAGAAAAAGAAGAAGAAATGATAATTAAACCCATATTGCTAATTAAAATGATGACATCAATGTTCAATTCGCTCAAAATAATAAAAACTACTAAAAAGAGTAAAAGAAACCGTCTACTGTAGCAGCTGATGTCAAAAATTGACTTGAAACTCTTCCATTTATACAGGGCTGGAAATTTCGGACACAAATGCCCTTTCGGAGGTTCTGCGGCCCATGTGCGGTCCGCACTTTTCTTCAGTTTGACAGGATTGGAAATCTATGGCCGCATAATTCTGAACTGCGACTGCACTGCACTCTTTTTGCGGTCTGCACAATTGTAAGTACGGTCGCACCTTGCTCTTCTATGGTCAGCATAATTGTAACTACGACCACATAGCTCTTCTTCTACGACCGCACAATTATTGTGTGGTCCGCACTTTTGGAAGATTTGAAATGCAGGTTCTCTGAACTTTTGCTCTGACCCAGCTTCTGCGGCCGCACAATTCATGTGTGGACCGCACTTTGCACCAGTCTCTGATGGAGATTTCTTCACAACCTGCGGCCGCAGATGATATTCTGCGGTTCGCACTTCTGAGCTTTTGTGCCTATTTTTTTCCTTGAGTTCAGATTACTCCTTCTTGAGTTGGATTTTATCTTGGGAGCTTATCTTCCAATATTCATGCAATAAAGCACATTTCATCAATTTTCAGGAACACAATTAAGAGCTTTTGGACTAAAACGAGAGCTAAAGGGCGCTAATAAGTAGTCAAAATCCCCACTTATCAACTCCCCCAAACTTAAGCTTTGGCTTGTCCTCAAGCAAATAAAGTAATTCCCACCTATGCAAGTTAAGAGCTACTCCAGCTAATCAAAGGTGAGTCATTCACACATCAATTGGGACCAACAATTACCCACACCACTTATGAATTATCAACAAGGCACAAGTTAAACTTTTAAGCACAGATAGTTATAATGTAACACTTGAGCATCAAAAGTTGACTTTATTCATCAAGGAAGCTCGCTCTTTCAAGTAGATCATTGTGGATCCCAAACTCCTCTTCCTCTACTCTCCGTTTGCCTATCTCATTTCAGAATATAGCACTCAATCCAAAGATTTGCGAAAGGTTCACTCATCTCTCTCAAGGGAATGTCGCAAGTACGGCTTTAAGTACCATTGGCTTGCCCCTCATGTAAATCACCACTAATGTAAGCTCATTCGGCTTGAAATTACGTAGGGCTTTTTCGGAATACAATGAAGGCTTTTGGACTAAGGTTGAATATGTTATGATAGAACGGGTTCATCTTTCCTTAAGCACTCCAACTTCTTTTCTCGGCTCATGCTTTGCCAACTCTTTGAGGCATTTTCTTTTTCTTAGGGGAACTAGAGAGACTTAACATCACTCTTTCTTGGTCATGATATTCATTTACTCCTTTTTGAATTCTCCATGCTTTGCATCATTACTTTTCTTTGAACCCCTTCAACTCTTCAACTTATTCACTTTCTTTTTGCATTTTTCTTTTTGTTCATTCTTTTTCTTGCCTTTCCTTCTCTCCATTTCTTTTCTCTATTTGTGCCTTGATACCTCTTTCAAGTTCCTTGTCCCTCCCCCAAACTTACATTTTTATCCAATTATTTCATAAGAGTGTTAAGGAAAGCTCGGGTGCCAAGAGAGGGTCATGACAAAAGGGTCAAAGCTCGTAACATGGTTATCAAATGAGAAAGGTTTTAGGCTCGAATGTGTTGACTAGGGATAACAACATTGGTGTGCAATGGAAAATTTCAAGCGGGTCAAGGAGAGCCTACAATCACTTCTCAAGCCAAGCAAAACTAAAACATTCACCTAGAAACACATTCGGAGCAAGTTCTAGACCATTAGCACGGGTACTTGGACTTGCAACAACAACATATCTCCTCTCACGCAGCAGGATTGTTAAAGAGGATAGAGTTGAGGGCCCACACCGACCATATTCAAGATTGCAAGATTGTCTAGGATATAGCTATTTCTTTCCAAAAACCTTGTTTTAAGCCATAAGCACGTAGTTAAGTGTGTTGGTACCAAGTAACGCATGTTTGACTCTTCAAGTATGCCTCAATTAGGTCTTTTTTATTCATTACTACTACTATTATTACCTAAACACCAAAAACAGACTCAATCCCTTAAGAAGATTGTCACGCCATCCATCGTTGGGAAGAGTCGCCCGATTCACACAAACACCACATTTGGAAAGAACCGTGGCATTAAGAAAACCAAAGGTTTATTATCCACTAAAACATGAAAAAAAGTTATTAAATCAAAAAAGAAGCTACTAATTCAAAAAGAAGATAAACATAAAGATAAAGAAGATATAAAACAAAAGAACTATTGAAAGCTAAATGAATATACATAATGAGGGATAAGAGAGAATATATACATAATGAGAAAGAAGAATAAAATAGTAATAAGTTAATTACAGGCCAAATGTGTCATAGTTATCAAAATACATAATCATCAAACTGTCAAAGAAACTCCACCCCACCCCCACCCCCGAATAAAAATAAGCATTGTCTCCAACGCTTAACAAAATAAGAGTAAAGGAAGGGTGAGAGTGAAGAAAACTCCATATGGCTCTGTGGCCAACTCTGTGTCCCCAGCAGTGGCACCGACCTCAGTCTCCAATTGGATCTCATCATCCTCAAGTCCGGGAGTGGCTGGGTTGATGAACATCTGACGTACTGCCTTGGCAGTTTCAACAGCAGTGTCTGGCTCCTCAGACTGGCCAGTTAATGCTATAGCTATTATAGGATATGGGCCTGGGTGGTACGGGTCTATCATCATATCAAATAGAATGTCTCCAGCTGCTGCAATCTTGGTAACCTGTTGCCGGAGCTTGTCCACTGACTTCTTGGAGGCCTGTGACTTCTGCATCTTCTTCACTTCCTTTCCCAGCTCCTCTGTGACTTGCCCATGTTGTACTAGAGTGGCCATAATTGTGTTTCGATTGTCCAAGAGCTTCTTCAAAGATTCTTCAACTGTGGGGGGGAATCTTAGGTGCCGGAGAGGATGATTGTGCTGCAACATGACTAGATATGACAATCAGCTTTGTAGTAGTTGTCTGCATCCAGTTATTGAGGCTCGCTGGTATCTGGGAGACTCACAGCGCAGAGAGTGGAGCAGATGGCATAGGTACCGGCTTCAAAGCTGAGGTGGGAGGCACTGAAGCTGAAGGTGGAGGCATGGGAGTTGTACTAGTAGAAGGCTCTGCTGAAGTGGATGGCATATCAGCTATCTCTGTAGCTACCACCGAAGGCTCATCAGACTGGCCTACGGTAGTAGTCGGCTGACCCTTTCTCTTCATGTTCTTCGGATCCATCAGAGAATACCAAGAGAAAGGCTTCTCTGCCCGAACCTTCGTGTCCAAATCTCTGGGCTCTACCCATGCATCCGTAAGGTACTCCGTGAGGGTTTTGTGATACAGGTAGGAAGTATCAGCCTGCCTAGCAACCACTGACATATTTTTCGACATCACGGCACCCACATTGATCGGGTACCCGGCCATAATAGAGGCAACTAGAACTGCCCGTGGAATAGGTAAGTTTGTCTCGTTCTGGCATGTGTCTAGTCTGCTGCATACGAAGGTCTGCCATCCCTTCGCCTCAAAATTTAGGGTGTTCCGCTAAATTGGAACCCCTATAGTAATCTATGGTGGTGGTATCCCCGGGGCTGTAAGAAGCTCAGCTAGCCATGGGCGAGCTGCATCACCCATCGCCAGCTTCTCCAAGTACTGTGCCGGCTCAACGTCCTCAAACCCAACGTAGGAGTTCAGTGTGTGCTGATCGAACCGCACCTTCAGATTTCTCACTTTTGTAACTTTGGTCCCTTTCTTAAATGTGCCACATTGGCATAGAACTCCCGGACCATATACTCCTTGGCGTCCACAACTAACTGTGTGAATCACATCTACCCCTTCCTCTCTCAGAACTATCTCGACACTTCTAGATTGTACCTGTCAAGATCTTTAAGCTGGAACTGTCGCTCAAGAGTGAGAGATCTCACTGGCCACCACCCACAGAAGCTGGTGAAGGCAGCTAGACTCACAAAACAGTCCTCCTAGACCTTTTTCTTATTCGACCTCTCAAGGCCAGCAACTGTAGTATCACTCCCTCGACCATCGTCTGGAATATCATCAACAGTAGTTGTTGGTGCCTCAGGGACAGGTGTAGCAGAGGGCTCTGAAGCTTGACTTGCACTCTCCGAACCCTCGGAAGTGCTATGCGGGGAGGAAGGCTCGTCCCGTAGTTAAAACCTTCCCTGTGGTTGTGATTGGACAGCAGGCTGCTCTTGCACTGAGTCACCCTCTGATGCTTCCCTAGATGGGGCATATGAACTAGATTCGGAGGGCTCGGGCTGTCTTCCTCGGCCTGCAGTAACTTTCTTGGTGATTATCTTTTGGAGGGCGAGGGGTAAAGTGCTTTTGCCTCGACCTCTGGAAGGTTCACCCCTCCCCTTTAAAGTGTCACCGAGGTCACTAGATCTAACCATTGTCTGTAATAAGCAATATCAACAGTTAGTTGTAATTCAATTACACACAGACGGTATATCACAGTGTAGAACATGAGAGCAGGATGGGGAAGTGCGTCCGCAGACTGGGTTGTGCGTACCGCACAATTTGAACTTGTGGCCATAGAAATAAAACTGTGGTCCGCACAATTTTGAGTGCGACCGCAGAATTGAAGTGCGGTCTGCACATTACTCATTGCGGCCGCACATTAGAATTCCCAAAAGTACTAACTTTCTAATGATAGAGATTGATCTGATCTCCGATAGCACACACTTTTCTGTGACCGCGGTGGAATTTTTGCGGTCCGCAACATTTCAAGTGCGGCCGCAGAATCATGTTTCTCATACAGTACCCTAATCTTAACTTCTGTGGACCGCACAATTTCTTGTGCGGCCGCAAGTTTCAAACCAAAGTCGATCAGACTCCTAGGGTTTACAAAATTTGTCAAAAATTGACATGGTATTAATAATTAAGCATGCAAATCAATTGACCCAGTTCCTATAAAGCAATTAGTAGTTGACCCAACACAGATTAAACCCCACATGGTAGTAAAATTGAAATCTATTGACAAATGGACTAAAACTACCTAACAAATTATAAATTAAACTAAAAGTTGAAAACTTCTATGAGAAATTAAGCATACCAGATATGAAGGAGTGCAACTAAAGGATCACATATGTGGATGGAGTATGGAAGATGATTGAACAGATGATTTTCAAGTTTTAGAGTTCAGAGTGCTCAGAGAGGGAAAAACTTTGTACAGTAGCCTTAGGCTACTGTTTATACTTGTAGGCATACTTAGGGAACAAAGGAGGAGTGCGGTCGCGGAATTCCTTTTGCGGTCTGTACTCTGTTACCTGGAGGCTCAATAGCCTTTGTTGATCTGCGGTCCGCACAATTTGTGGTGTAATCGCAGATTTTGGCTGCGAACTGCAGAATTCGATATGTGACCGCAGATTGGCCAATTCTCTCCCCTGCACTTCAGGTATGATTCTAGACTCGTTCGAGGATGAACGTTTGTTTAAGAGGTGCAAAATGTAACGACCTAACCGGTCGTTTTGCTTTCTAGAACCTAGCTCCCCTAAATAAGACTCCCCATATGTGCTCTTACTGTTTTATGACTTGCGGGGATGGTTATTTCGGGATTTGGAAGGGTTCAGGTTGAAATTGGAACACTTGGTTCCTTAATGTTGGCTACATATAACTAAGTTTGACTTTGGTCAACATTTTGAGTAAATAAATTCAGAATTGGGATTTGACGGTTCCAATAGGTTTGTATGATGATTTTGAACTTGGTTACATGTTCGAATCGGGTTTTGGATGACCGGGGAGCGTTTTGGCGCTTAATAGTGAAAGTTGACTATTTGAAGGTTTTAAAATTCTTTAATTTTGGTTTGGAGTAAGTTTTTGTGTTATCGAGGTCCGTTTGAAATTTCGAGCCCAGGAATAGTTTTGTATGGTAATTTAAGACTTGTATGCAAAATTTGGTGTCATTCCGAGTAGTTTAAGTATGTTTCAGCGCGCTCGGAGTAAGTTGAAGGACTTGAAGTTCCTAAGTCGATTCAATTTGGTTTGAGGTGTGATTCTTAGTTTTGATATTGTTTTATGCGTTCCGAGGGTTCGAGCGAGTTCTTTTTATGATTTCAAACTTGTTGGTACGTTCGGACGGGGTCTCGAGGGCCCTGATGCCATTCGGACGATGCACGGATTGAATTAAGACTCAAAAGGGATACTGGTGCACCAGTTCTGGATTGACCGCACCTGCGAGCTTTGGGCCGCAGGTACAAGCCCACAGGTGCGTGGGTTGGGTCGCAGAAGTGGCTTTGGAAAGTTTGGCCCTGGACCGCAGATACGGGTTTTCTGCGCACCTGCGAACATGCATGTGCGGTTGGGGAGGACGTAGAAGCGGCTCAAGTCGCAGGAGCGGCACGCTCGCCACAGAAGAGGAGATCACATCCGCAGAAGCAGCCCTCGTTGGGCTTGAGGAACTCTGCAGAAGCGGACATAGCATCACAGATGCGGTACCACAAATGCAGTAGGGGCACCGCAGGTGCGAAAATCGCAGAAGGCAAAACCTCATTTAAGACGGGATTTAGGCATTTTGAGCTCATTTATTTCAATCCTTGGGCGATTTTTGGAGCTCTTAGAGAGGGGTTTCACCTAAACTTTGAGGTAAGTAATTTCTACACAATGTGAGTTAAATACATAGATTATGGGTAGATTTAACATGAAAAATTTAGGAAATCATGGGTTGAGATGAAAAACTTAGGTTTTGATAAAAATGGAATCTAACCACAAAAATGATTATGGAATTTAGTGAAAATTATATATTTGAGTTCGTGAAGTTATGGATAACAACTTTCTTCAAATATTTCCGGAATTCGGGTACGTGGGCCCGGGGATAAATTTTAGAAATTCTTCAATTGGGATTGGGTAATCACTTTAATAGCTAGAATATGAACTTTTGAGCACGTATTGATTATCTTATATAACATTTGACTAGTTTCGAGTCTCTTGGCACCGATTTGAGGGTTTAGAGCACATCTGTGGACCGGTGGACCGGAAAGTAAGCTTTGAAATGAGGTAAGTCTCTTATCTAACCTTGTAAGAGGGAACTCATCCCTTTAGGTGTATTTGTGGTCGTGAATTGTATGTGTGGGGAGCTACGTACGCACTAGGTGACGAGAGTCCGTGTGTGGCTATATATACTATGTGACATCCGGGTAGTCTTAGGCTTACAACATGCCTTGTTTGCTCTATTATGTTAGTCCTGCATATTAATTGTCTTAATCCGAGCTATGATTAAGGATTTTAAGATTTTAAAGTCTCCCGTTTAAATGTCTTATGTGTAGGGAAGAATGGAAGAGTTTTATAATAACTTTGACAAATCTATATTCACACGCGTCACAAGTATTTTCACGAGCGAGATAAATTTTCACTACTCTCATGGGAGCGGGCCGTTCGTCTCGGTAGGTTAATAGATGCATCTATGATTCATGTTGTTCGACCCTCGACAGTGCACAGTATATTTCTGGATCGGGTCGTACGACCTCGGCATAAATCGTGCGTGATAATACTCGGAGCCTAACTTTATTTGAGATTAATTTATGGCTTGAGCGGTCACTATTATTTAAAAGACAGGAATTGATTCGAAGTTATTGTTAGTGAAGGGAATTATTATTCATTGCTTGTTACCGTGTGGTATTAATTGCTTACATAATCCATGCTTATTTATGATTCTCGCATTTTATTATAGCCCATAGTAAGTGTCGATGTCGATCCCTCGTCACTACTTCTTCGAGGTTAGACTTGATACTTACTGGGTACATGTTGTTTATGTACTCACGCTACACTTCTGCACTAACCGTGCAGGATCTGAGGCAGGTGCATCTGGTGGACATACCGACGCACACCCCCATTACCCGGAGGTCTAGTGGTGAGCTGCATCCTGAGCCGTTCTGCAGCACCTAGAGCCTTTCTTTTATACTTATTTTCTGTCTATGTTATTTCAGACAGTAATTAGAGTTTTGTATATTCTACTAGTGCTCATACACTTGTGACACCATATCTTGGCACACACTCTAGTAGACTTTCCGGTTTTGGGGTATTTACATATTTATACTTGCATTCAGTTGTCTTCATTTTAACTATTTGAATCTCTATTTCTCAAAATTCTAAACGAATGGAATTTAATTACTTGGAAATTAAATAAAAGAAGAAATCACGTAGTAACTTCATCGTAGGCTTGTCTAGCGGCGATGTTAGGCGCCATCACGGCCTATAAGAGAAATTGGATCGTGACATCATAGCTATCAAGCAGGTGAAGTTTTGTGTTAATTTTAATTGGTATGATTTATGTTGTCCTTGATTCAATGTATAATAATCTGAAATTTATCTTAAAGAACTTTCAGTGTTAACCGCTTGGACTGCTGTTGGAGACATATTTATAGCTATTTTTGACTATTGTTTGACACGGTTTTGTTGCCACTTAATGTTACTATAGATGCCTTTGCTGCTTTTATTGCGATGTAGTTGAAGCCACTTTTTGCTACTATTTTTGGATGCGGTAAAAGTTATTTTGCTGCTGTTTTGGGATGCGTTTGAAGGCATTTTGATGCTATTTTTGGATGTGGTTAAAGTCAGTTTTGTTGCTACTTTCTGCATGGGGTTAAAGTCAATCTTTTGCTGGTGTGATATTAGGTTAGTTTACTTATTTACTATCTTTCTATGATACTACCCATCTCTCATATTACTAATTAACTCATTCTCCATGGTTTATTAACATGTCAATACAGAATAATTTAAAGTTGTTATTTTAATAAATAGATAAAGCTGTATTTATCTCTTTGAAAGTTGTCTTGCTACTAACTCACTGTCTGTTATTTTTTGATTTTTTGGTATTGCCAATACTATTATCCTTTTTGACCTTTGTTGATTAAAGTTCTCTACTCAGTAAATGAACTTTCTTTGTTAAACATGCACAATTACAACCATCTGTAAAGATAGACAATGTTTGAAAAGGTATGCCATTCATAGCTAAAATGTGCAAGAATCTGTTATACTTCCATCTATCCGAATGGTTTTTTCTTCGTTTTATGCAATAGACATTGCTAAATAAGTTTTAAAGATGAGAGAGAAGCTTACAAATACATACTGCCATTATGCTATGTTTATATACCTAAGATTATTACTACAACCAATTTTAGTAAATGTAACTCTTCTAACATTTTCTTCTGTAATGGTTTGGATTGATAATGCATCTAAAAGCGGAAAAGTATTTCTCTAATAAGAGAAGGTTTACTTATATTAATCTTGTAGGGATGCATCATTTCCACACCGAAAAAATGCTTTAGAAAGAATCAGTTGCAGTGATTTTACCCTAACACTTAATGCATTATGTTATATAGGTACTGAAACTTTGTTCTTTTCTGTGATTCTGCAGATGTCAATACTTTTATTGCACTATAAAGAAGAAGAACAATTACAGTATGGAGAAAGAATGACCTTTTGTGAATATAAATACTCTAATTGATGTAAACAATTGTGCAACTTTCGAAGTAAATGCATCTCTTTTTATCGATATATAAATAAATATATATATATATATATATATATGTAGTATTCTCATGAATGTGAATATTATACCACTTTCCAATGATGCCTCAATTTATGTTTCTTCTCTGCAATTTCATATCAAAACAAAATTAATCACAAATAGTGATTCCACACTCTACAGTATTGGGCCCGTGCTATGCTTGGGCAGAAACTATCTAGTATATATCATCATATCATACTATGTTTAAAAGTGGGAACCTCCACAAGGGTAAAGTTGAATTAGGGTATCAAAGAGTTGTAACATAGGACGATAATGAAGAGTCGCAATAGATGCGGGTAACTAACGGTCGGTCCCCTTTGTTAATTAAGAGTTCCTTGGCTTATCTATATCGTGTCTCTTTCTATTACCAGAATGTGTTTCTAACCTATTTTGTCCTTTGGATTTCACCTACTGCCCTCTTTATTCTCATGGCCTCCTGATCTCGGGAAACAACAATAGAAATAAGCACAGTTGGATAAGCTTATTTTGATATTAGTTTTTATATCCTTGACCTTGTGATGCTGCAATTTATGGGGACAGATATAGATAGCATTATTGGACATCTTAGGTATGCAATATATACATGAATGTCAATTGTTTTTTCTTTACATTAATGTTAGACATGATTTTCTCAGTTACTTCTTCAAGAGTCTGATGCAGGTTTATGAAGTTTGCACACCCAGAAGAGGGGATTATGTTTTTATCTTTGTTGCCTTAAGAGCCGTTGGATAGAGATGCAAATTAATTACCAGATAACTTGCTAACTTATACGGATGCTACGTCGTAGAAAGAGCGGTTGGATAGAGATGTTTTTATTATTGTTCATCTTATGGGTCTATATATATATCAACCGAATCATTTGGTTCAACATTCTTATGTTTTAATTTCTTTTACATTCTCTTGCAGGTTTGTGTAAACTTAAAGGCCAGATGGTTAGTGCAATGAAACCTGGTTTTACAATTTTTTTCTCCTTAGCTCTGTATCAACTTATATCATTTGGTTCGAGATTTTCATGATTTTCTTGCATTTTGGGGAAATAATTACTCGAAAGTACAAATTGTTAGTGTGATCGGGAGTGGTTGACTGGTTCAAGCTCTGATTTCACCAATTACGTTGTAATGACAGAGGTAATTTGCTGCTATTATTTTATTTTTAAATTAACTGTTGCATGTGTTCGATTGATGGCCCTTCCAAGCTTCCGGTAACTTGCATTTTCACTTAAGATTATGCTTAACTACTACTAATATAGTTCATTATTTTAACTCTTAAACGACCAGGTAAAATATTTTAAATTAATGGCTGATATTTTGAATGTCTTCGATTTCATCTTCAGCCTATACATTTCCCTTTTGAAAGGTTAGTGACTGGACACTAATTGAAGTTATTGTATGTAATTTTAACGCTTTTAAAATGAGTTTGATCCATGTGACCTATATATTAAGCTTTCTGTCTTGGAAAATTTGTATCATGCATCTAGATGATAGCGTTAACTTTTTGCATTCATTTTAAATTATCTAAGCATTACGAAATACTATTGCCTTGTGTGGGATTCTAACATTTACGTACATTCCCAACATGTACTTGCATTTTCTCCTTTTCCATTTAGAAGAAAACTGTATCAGCCATCCAAGAACCATGTGAGCACCTCACATTCATCCCCAGCCTTGTGTTCATTTTTCTCTCTATTTCTTTTTTTTTTTTTAACTTATTGCTTTCTTCATTATCAACAAAATTCATATGAGTATATTTTTGTTGGTCTCTGTTGAATTTTTACGTTAAGAATGTATTTCAATAAGTGTGTTTTTTTCCAATTATCCTTTTCTTTTGTGTTGTCGAACATGTATAAGGACTAACACCTCCAATTTTGTCAACATTGTTGAGCCAACATACACACAAAAGATTAATAAGGCACGAGTGGAATGAACAAATAAGATGCTGTACGTACCAACATAAATAAAAATTATATAGCACATGATGGATCATCTCCACTGCTTATGTTTTGAGGACTTCTGTTGGGTGTGGTTTCATCCTTTATCGTGTTCATTAAATGAGATTAACATTCATATATAAATTCCGGAATTGTGCATTTCTCCTTGAGGGTTACACGCGCAACGTGCGTGTCCAGAAACTAGTTTTTTATATATATATATATATATATATAACACATTCTAGTCGTTTTGTCATACGTGCATACATATTACATTTCTAGTTGAATGTTTGGTTGATAGGTGATTAATACACTAAATTATTCATAAGACCGTAAGATTTTTACCATAAACAGCCTTAACACTGCCTCTAATCAAAGTATCAAAAGTGTGGGGGCTTCCTCTCTAGACTTTGTTGCAGAAGGAAAGGAAAGAACCAACTGGCAATCAAGGATCATAACAATTGATGTGACCAGTGGTAAAATCAAAAATCTTAATAAAGATATTACATATGCATATAATTTTCCGGCGAAAAGATGTTTTAACTGATCTGTCGCCTACTATGGTGATGACGTGAAGACTTTGAGCAAGGCAGTTTTTATAAGCGAAAAGTATTTCTGATGTAAAGGCGTCGAGGTAATTGACATACAGTCCAGGAAAAAATGTATAGAGTCACTTTCTAATAATTGAGGAGAAAGGGTAACTAGCTTGCCATTTTCTGCCCACACTACGTCCCTACTTGCTAACACTTACAAATAAGGGAAAAATTCATGTTACTTTTTATTCTAAAATCAAAAGCTGAGGATTGCAGATGATAGTACTTCCACTACCCTTTAAAGCAACAGGACAAACTTTCACCAACAACACTTCAAGTTTACTTATTTTGTTATGTCTCGACTTTTGCACCATGATCTTTCCTGTAGTTTAATGTATAAGAGTTACAGCTGTTTCATATCGTAAAACACTCTCATCAGTTATTTTTCCCTGCATTCAAATCCACCAAATTAAAGAAAAACCTTTAATCCTCATGTGATTCACTCATTGGTCTGATTTAATGGAGTAGGGCGAAAGCAGCTCATTAAAAGTACATTTAGGCTGATTTTGTTAGCTGCAGCAATCAAGTAAATGAATAATTATCAACATCACAAAGTTACAAGGTTAAATCCTGCCAAAGAACACAAGTTTTGACAAGATGGCTAAAGTGCATAGTTATTGTATGATTTTCTATCAACAAAGAGCTACAATGACAACCTAGTATGCTTCAGAAATGAAAAGAGACCAAAATTTGCCAGTCTGTTCTTGCTAATTTCAAGAACCAACTTTGAGCAAGGAAGCCTCCTTTAGAAGGTTTAATAACAGAATGTGAAGCCATTAAAAGATAGAAATTATTTGAAAATGAAAACCATAAAAATACATTCTCATCATAACAGTCCCAACTGTCAAGGCACCGGTATTACGCAGTATAGAAGAAAATGCCCAATAAGCAGCTTGCAATCACATAGTTCTTGTTATAAGATTCATAGCCTTGTTTAGAAACTCAGTGCCTCATCTCCTAACTAACAAAACTAAACCCAATTAGTTGTAATCGAATCTGTTGCCCTACTGGTATCATCTTGAGCGAAGGAAGAAAGATATCTGGGTGGTTGTTTTGCATTTACTGGCCAGCTAATTTCAGCTACTACAATAATGATGTGAAAGATTCATGTTGGTCAGGGATGGTGAGTGGTGGTAAGATAAAGCTTCACTTCCAAAGTGCAGTTGATAGTGATTGCTGAATTTCCGAATCCTGATGATGCTGCGGTAGAGAAGAATCACACTGTAGGTCTCCCACCATAAGTATTTTGGCCTTGCTGCGTCCATTTTAAAGAGGTGTCAACTTCCAAGCCCTTCTCTATTGATGTTCCCTGGAGGAAACATCATAGGATGTTTATAAGGTAAATTGCACGGATTAAATTCAAAACAAGGCATTTACATTGAACTACTATATACTAATTTGACATTTACCATGCAGGAAAACAGAGAATCTTTTCTGTCTCGGACTATAAACTACATATATACTAGAGGAAATCTTAGACTGAGACTATAAGTTCCCTACCCAGTGAGGTAACTGCTATGATGATTCCAAAATTGCATTAAATATAAATAAGCAACATGTAGATGAACCTAGGTAATGAAGGCTACAACAATTGGTGCACCGTTCTTGTGAGCAGAAGAACTGAAAAGAATCCAAGCAATGTTGACAAGAATACCTTAAATGTGGGAAAGAGATTCCCATTCAATCCATTCCAATGGAGGGGGTGCTGAGTTAGCACATGCTGACCCTGAAGCAGCAGTTCACTTCTCAGTGTAGTAGAAGCAGAGTTCTGCAGGATAGGCACGACCAAGTAGACTGCTTAGACATAGAAGTTGAGTACAAATCTACCTTTGGTACAGATCATGGAAGACCATGAATTAAGATAGAAATCATTAAGTCTCAAATTACCAGGACTTTTCTATGATGTTCAGTTAAACCATTTGAGCCATGCTGGCCCTGGAAGTTTCCAGTTTGGCTAGTGTTTCCATGTTGATTGTCATCATAGGAAGAGGGAGATATGCCCAAATTCAGATCAAGATTATGACCTGTGCCTGCATCAAATGTAGATCGGTAGCTTCCAACCAGCTAAGCAGAGCTAACGAATAAAAGCGACAAGCATAAAGGTGGTGTTGGGAAAAGTGTGCAAGTCTTGATAGTACCTCTGATATCAGCCTCAGAACTTAATACACCTTCATATGTGCTTATCTCAAAATTGGTGACTGCCTCCCTCCCGCTGCTTTGTATAGCGGCCTTATCATATGCCCTGATCAAGCTCCAAAGACAAGTTCAGTCAATGTTGAGAGGTTAAACCACATAGCATAAAAGAGAATGAAGAGTCAGGTTATGTCATTGGACCTTGCAGCTTCTATCTCACTGTCAAATAGTCCAAGATAGATATACCTGCAAGCGTATAATGCACGGGACTGGTTAACAATATTCCCTCTAGCTTATAAAGATCAGTGCTATCATGTGATTGGAGAAACTTGAAACAGTCATATTAATAGTAGTGTGACATTTCTAAGCCACATTGGAACATCACTCACTTCTTTCCAAGAAGCTGCCCCATCCGTGCTTCCCATCGCCCACATTTATGCAGAGTGACTCCCCTGTATTTTGAACTTCCTCTAGAGAAGCCATTGCTCTGACGACGAAGTATGTGCACAAACTCTTCATTGCTAAAGTTATTCATCTGTATGCCAGTCACAGAAATTACGTTAAACAGCAACCATATTCCTAATTGAAATGGGACTTCAACCAGAAGTAATGACGGTGATTAGCTACTTCAAGCAACCTGCTTCAGATCATCTTCATAATCACTGATGTTAAAGTTGATATCTGCATCAAGTCCTCGGAATTTAATTGCAGCACGGTCATATGCCCTGAAATTAGTATACAAAAATTTACTACTACAACTATACCAGTTTTTCTTTCGGAGAAGTACAAAAATCAACCAGTGCAGTTAAGATAAAACTCATTCTAATTTATACAGCACCTAGCAGCAGTATGTGCAGTGTCAAAACCCCCTGTAAATACAAAATTCAAATGCCAAATGAAGCTTGCAGTCAGCAATCAATACTTGAATAAAGCTGTAATAACTTTCATATCAACAAAACTTGAGGTTAGGAAACAGTTGCTTACCCAAGTAAACTTGTTTCCCACCATCCCTGCAAAGTCCACACAAAAAGTGCTCAGGATTACAATAAAACATTTATGAGTTCCTATCCAAACTTAAAAGTGAAAGCATCTCATTAGTACTAGCTGCTAGTTAGTTAGAACTAATAATCCCAAGAAATAACTGGTAGTTTAAACAGTTCAATAATATCTCCAAGCAACCTCGCTTACATGTTAGCATTAGTTCACTATGTTGGAGGACGGTGGAGGAACACTAACTCTATCCAGTCTTAAGCATTGATAAGCAGGGTTACGGCTAGTTGAAAGCTAGCATACTTAAGGAATACTAGTTTTATCAGATCCTAAGCACAGATAAGTGAGAGGAGGTTTGCAGTAGGTTGACGACCAGTATAAAAAAGATTTAATTGTATACAATGATCAATGTAATTAATACTTTACACCACCAGTATAATTTGACATGTTATAACAGGCTACTTACCATTTATTCTAGGTTACCAATCAATCTATTAAGTAGAATTACCAGTAATTACCTTTTAAATGACCAGATTGTGTGCATATATATATTTATGCAGAATTCAAAAAAACATCCTAATAAATACTATGGATGAAACTGAAACAAAGAGTCACTTGCTACAGAGCTGAGAGAAAAATAACAGTAGAATATTGCTAGAGATGATCAATTACCAAATGTGGGATTCCCATCGTCCAGTCCTACGATAGAATGTGACTCCGCGATATTGAGAACTGCGAGACCTGGGCCCTCTTCTATTCTTCTTCACCTGTGATCTTCGCTGCGGAGATATAACGATCCTCTGCTCATTCGAAGCTCCGCAATTGGCTGAGAGATCCAAGCACTGCTGCTGCGACAACTCGGCCTCTCCACTCACCAATGGAAACAGCTCCTTTAACACAAAATCACTATTCCCACTCTCTTCATATTCATCGTCACCGGCTGTACTGTTGGAGGTTTCCATGTTAACAATGGAGGAATTGGAGGTTCCTGATTCTACTGGAACATCTTCAGAACTGAGATTAAGATCAAACATATCTCAAATTCCCACTAAACTACGCCCAAATGAGCACCACAAAAAAAGGGAGAAATAAATGGCAGCTGGATTTAGAGGTAGGAAGGAAAAAGGAAGAGAAAGGAATGTAGTCATACACACACTACAAAAAACGCACTCCTTGTATATATATATATATATATATATATATATATATATATATAGAGAGAGAGAGAGAGAGAGAGTCGGATCCAGAATATGGGTTCAATTTTAAGATTTTAAAACACATTATATTTTTAAAGTTATGGGTTCATTTTTACTATTTTTATAATTTTAATGAAATTTTCACATACAAATTTTTACTCTGCGTCGAAAGTTATTGGTTCACTTGAACCCGTAGCCACTAAGCTACATCCGCTATATATATATATATATATATATATATATATATATATATATATATATATATCGATAGAGAGAGTGGCAGTGGGGAAAACGTATTCTGCGTTTGGCATAATTATACTATACGGAAGAAGCAACAAGGACTTTTGTCTGTCTATAAGGAAAATGCAAAAACAAATTGGGTGTCTTAGGAAGTATTATTACGTTTCTAAAAGAATAAACCTATTAATAAAAGAATTTGACCATGTTTTTTGCTAATAATTTTTAAATATTTTAAATTATTAATTATTACATGATTTATTATAGTAATAATTTCTAAACATATAAATTTTATTTCAAAAACTTAAAGAATTCATGTAGCAAAAATAAGTCAATTTAACTTAAGTTCCACGTAACAATGTGACTTCCGAAAGTAGAGAGCCTTACTGGAAATACTTTTTACTCTCAACACGACTTTCAACCGTAGAGCGTGATCGACACTCGCAGATTTTATTTTCCTGAAAAATGAAATCCTATGCTCAGTCTTAATTACTTTGCTAATATAATAACTCCAGGCTAGTTGCAGTCAATTTTCTAAAGTTATTCATATGATACTAAACTATCATCCAATTCAATCTGATATAAGGGCAAATTAATCAACTTTGAAACAATGTATGATGAACAAGGCGGAGGTATGATTTGAAGCTTATGGGTTCAGAATTTTAGTTCTTTTTAATTATTGAATTTGTACATATTAAATAAATTTCTTAAAATAAATATATAATGTGGACCAAAGTTACTGTCGCACCTTTGTCTCTAGCTCGGCCCTGGAGCCGAGTCAAACACCCTCACATTAATTAGAATGGAGGAAGTAGCATTAAATTTGTTATCGATGATGCTGAAAGACGTTGTCAAGTGACGATTCTTTTTTGTTTCTCATCCAATACTGAGATTTATATTGAGGTCCTATAAATTTGAATTTGTGTCATGATTGACTCATTAAAGAGGAAAATGTTTTTTAACCAAAAAAAATTCAATAATTAGGATTTAAACCCGAAACTATAATTAAGAGTGAATGAATTTTATTTATCACACCACAATCTTGGGTGGTAAAGTGATTAGACAAGGGGAAAAAACACATTTATGCCCTTGGGATAGAGGTGATTAATTGCCTTCCACCCCCACTAGATTGTTTGATTTGGTTTCGTTTTTTCTTTTTTCTAGGAAAATATTGAGAAGTTTTCGGAAATACTTTTTGAACTAAAAAAAAAAGATGTATATTTGGTTAACTCCCCGAACAAATCTCCCAATTCTTTTTTTAGCTTAAAGAAAATAATTGTGGTGTATTACAGAAGAGCAAATAGTTTTTGACAACCTATGATTTTCCATCTTTTTATGTTAGAAATGTTTTTGTAGAAGTCAATTCGCAAAATTCAAGTCACAACATATAGTTGCGTTACTTTTAGGAAAGCGGACAGCAATATATTTATTTAAGTTAAGCCATAACCATGAAGCCAAACCTCCAATAAGAAAAGGAAAGACAAAAATTATTTAAATAATGTACAAAAAGCACTGAAGGGGTTCAAAGGAACGTGGTATTAAATTATGATAATTGGCCTAGGAATATCCCGTCCACTTTGCAAAAAGCATGTTTTAAATTAATAGGTTAGTTCAAATTATTTATTATATTACACTTCTTTTGAAACATTAAATTCTAAGCGACTGTTAAAAAAAGGGACTAAGCGTATGTTACAAAAAAGAACCAACCTTAAAAGGGTATCATGCCAGGATCGACGAAACTAGCTAGTCTAGTATATATTTTTTTATTTTTCATTCCGATGTTCGGTATTTGTATTATAGATTCGACTGATTCAGATTCGTGTCACGTAAGACCTATTAAAGCGGGAAGAACTTTCTACTATACTCTTTTTCATTATCAGGCTCGAACTCGAGACCTCTATTTAAGAGTGAAGAAATCGTATCCATCTCCGCATGATATCTAACTGTATAGGGTAAAATATGTTATGACACGTGACCGTCCAAAAAAGGGACACGTTGAACTCAAGACGAGGGATGGCCAAAGACCGAAAGTAATTGTTCCGTTTGTCGCCGGAAAGAACAACGCTCGTAAAGATGTGATAAATGTTCTTCGCCCGGTAGCATTTAAGAGAGAATATTTCATGGCATTAAGAGCAATTACCTGTTACAGGAAATTTGACATTTATGTTCACCGTTACATCTGCATCAATGTCTCTCATAATTGACATTAAAGAAGGGCACAATCGTAGGACCTTCTTCGTAGCTATAAATAGTGAGTTCAATTATCATTGTAAGGGGAGGAATTTTCTGGAAAACTGACACTACATTCTATACAAAGCTCAATACAATCTTATTTTCTGATTCTTTTGATTTCGATGTTGTTGCGCCCCGAAATTTTGTTCCCGGAACTGTTATTTCTGTTATTTCGTCTATATCCTAAGGCTAAGTATTGTATAATTCAAAGATTATTTTATTATTTCAGGATCAAATTAATTCACTTGTCTAGAAACCACGTATAAATTCAATTGTACCATTTTATGGGTAAATAGTTTGGCGCCCACTGTGGGGCCTAGACAGCCGTGTAATTAAATTGATCATTGCCTTTTACACTAACGTGTTTTGATTAGTTTGTCTTAGAAAAAATCATAAGAAATGACAGATAACACTGTTAATGACACGCATAGGGATCAGCCTCATTTCGAGGACTCAATCAGTGATACCCATAATGAGGAGAATGATGCTACACCGGTGTATGACAAGCAATATCCTCGATAAGTTCGGGAGACAACTCCTAATGATGCTGATGAGGAACATATTGTCGACGCGGTAAGGTTCTTGCAAGAGAAACATGCGATCATTCTAGGTCATCTCACGCGATAGGATAAGGTTATGACGGAATTGAAGAGGTGTTGTCGAGAGCTTCAACTAATGCATACAGACGTGATCCGATTTTTTCCAGGGTACCCACGAATCAAACGACGCAGAGGGTCGACAACAACACTCTCATGGGTGAAATTGGCTCCGATAGGGTAGGGGGAAACGAATCTGGCCTTAACAACGAGAATGATCCTTTCAAGAATGAACTTTTACGGTTAATGAGGGAAGTAAACGCCCGCATGGACCAGATCCCTGGCGCGCTACTAGTGCTGAAAGGTCCGAACTCAAAAAAGTATACTCAATTACCGTACAAGCAAAGTGCGGCACCAGAGTTAATCCCGAAGCTGTTCAAAATGCATGAAATGCCAAAGTATAACGGAACTTTGGACCCTCAGGAGCATATTACCACCTACACAACGGCGATAAAGGGAAATAATTTAGCTCCTCATGAAATTGAATTTGTGCTGCTGAAGAAATTAGGAGAAACCCTCATGAGGGGGGACTTGACGTGGTATTCGCTGTTACCCGAGCATTACATAGACTCCTTTGAAATGCTCATGGATTCTTTCATCAAGTCTCATGTCGGGGCTAGAAAAGTACAGGCCCGAAAGGCTGACATATTCAGGATTGCGCAAGGAGACTCCGAGTTTCTACGAGAGTTCGTTACCCGATTTCAGAAGGAGAGAATGTTGCTCCCGTACTTGATGGGTGCTAAAGTTATTGTCCACACGGATCATGCGCCACTTCGCTATCTTATGAGAAAAAAATATTCCAAAGCTCGGTTGATGAGATGGGTACTTTTTTTTTGCAAGAGTTTGATATTGACATCCAAGATCGAAGAGGGAGTGAAAATCAAGTGGCGGACCACTTGTCTCGTTTGGAGGAGGAAGGGAGGCCGTATAATGGCCTTGAAATCAACGACTCCTTCCCTGATTAAAAACTCTTGGCGATTTTAATGAAGGAGGTGTCGAGGTTCGCGGATCTAGCAAATTTCCTTGTGTGTGGAATCGTCCCGGATGAGTTCTCTTCAAACTAAAGGAAGAAGCTCAAACAGGATTGTCAAGATTATTATTGAGATGAGCCATACCATTTCCGGATTTGTACGGATGGGGTAATTAGAATATGTGTACCGGAAGAAGAGCAAAGTGATATTCTTGGGTCTTGTCATTCTTCTCCATATGGTGGTCATCATGGTGGAGCAAGAACGACGGCCAAAGTGCTAAGTTGTGGTTTCTATTGGCCCCCTCTTTACAAGGATGCAAGTGACGTGGTGAAAAGATGTGATGAATGTCAACGGGCCGATGGAATCGCGAAGAAAAATGAAATGCCTCGCACTACTATTTTAGAGATTGATATCTTTGATGTATGGCGTGTTGACTTCATAGGTCCTTTTGTGAGTTCTTGTGGAAACACCCACATCTTGGTCGTGGTTGATTATGTTTCTAAATGGGTTGAGGCCGTTGCTCTACCCAATAATGAGGCGAGAAGTGTAGTGGTGTTCTTGAAGAAAACTATTTTCACAAGGTTTGGTACTCTGAAGGCTATCATAAGCGATGGGGGTCGCATTTTTGCAACAAGGCTTTCGACACCTTACTTAGCAAGTATGGCGTTACTCATAAAGTCATGACTCCTTATCATCCGCAAGCTAGCGGTCAAGTGGAAGTTTCCAACAGGGAGATAAAGAGTATTTTATCCAAAACAGTGAATGTTAACCAGACGGATTGGTCAAAGAATCTTGATGATGCATTATGGGCTTACCGGACGGCCTACGAAACACCTATCGTAATGTCTACATACCGGTTGGTGTTCGGAAAAAATTGTCATCTTCCGGTGGAACTTGAGCATAGAGTTATGTGGGCTCTAAAGAAGTTGAATCTAGATTGGGATGTAGCCGCTAACTTGATGGTTGCACATTTGAATGAATTGGATGAATTTTGGTACCATGCTTATACAAGTTCGTCCTTGTACAAAGAAAAGATAAAGTATCTTCATGACAAATACATTTGGAAGAAAGAGTTCAAGGTGGGTGATCTTGTATTGTTATTCAACTCACGGTTGAGGATGTTTCTCGGAAAGCTAAAGTCTAAATGGAGTGGACCCTTTGAAATTATAGGTGTGACGCCTTTTGGTGCATTGGACTTGAAGAACAAAAACAATTAGGTATTCTGAGTCAATGGTCACCGGGTGAAGCACTATTTGGGAAAAGTTGGTGATGGCCACGTTTTGGCGGTGATTCATTTCAAATGATGGTAATCTGCGTTGTGCCGCGACATTAAATCAGGCGCTTCTTGGGAGGCAGCCCATGTGTTTTTCTCTTTTCTTTATTTCTTTTATAGTTAGGAGTCATTTTTGTGCTAACTTGATTTGAAGTGTATTGTAGGAATGAGTATGTCTTACAGGAATGGTCGACAGAAATCTGGCTAAGTGTGCAAAATTGTGCGGACCGCTTATTTCTAGTTACTGCAGCAAAAGTGCTATGCGGCCGCACAATAATCTTGCGGACTGCAGAACTGGAATGTGAAAAATAACAACTCTCTGAAGTTGGTCCGACAGAAAAAGGGTCAATTTGTGGCCGCAATAGGGATTTATGGCCGCACACATAATTCTACGGACCACAAAACAAAAGGATAACTAATCCCCCAGGTAACAGAGTCCGGACCGCAAATGGAATTCAGCGGCCGCACTCACTTCTCTTTCCCTGGGTAGAAATCGATAGGTATAAATAGAGGGGTTAGGCCACAGTTCCCCTTTTCCCTCTCTAAGCACACAACTGATGATATTTTGAAATTGCTTGTTAAATCATCTGCCCACACGTCTAGCAACTGTTGATCACTCATTTCTTCACACTCATTCATTTGGTATGTTTCACAATCTTATTAATTTTTTTCATTTAATTTTTAGATTTTTAGTAAAATTTTAAGCCATTTGTCTGTTGAATTTGATTATGCATACTTGTGGGGGTAAATATGTAGTGGGTCAACTAGTACTTGCTAATTGGGAACTGGGTAAGTATATTTTCATACTTTGATATTGTTACCATGTCAAATTTGTTGAAACAAATTTCAAGCCGTAATTAAAAATACTACATGTTCGTAATTGTTTGAAATCTGCGGCCGCAGAAGAAATTGTGCGGTCCGCAGAAGTTGGGTCTAGGGAGCCTGTAGTCAAGCATGAGTCTATGACCGCAAGAAAAATTGTGCGGACCGTAGAATTTCCATTGTGGCTGCAAAACAGTTATTTTACTGTCTTCAGAGAGTGTGTATGTTAGTACTTCAATGTGCAGTCCGCAGAAAATATGTTGCAGCTGCACATCAGCCAATTTTCTATCATGAGAGAGTTGGCATAATTTAGGTCTTTACTTTGCAGCCGCAATAGAAAATGTGCAGACCGCATTCCTTATCTGCGACCGCAAGAGAAAATTTATGGTCCGCAAGGCCCAATCTGCGGCCGTAATGAAAAATGTACGGACCGCAGTTTCAATTGTGTTTCCTTAGTGTGTCTTATGATGTGTCCTTACATATCTCATTGCATGTTTAAACTTGAACTGCGACTAACAATCACCTTTGCTTGGTACAGAAAATGGTGCGATCTAGAGGCAGAGGCGACACTTTGAAAGGAAGGGGTGACCCTTCTCGGGGACGAGGGAAGAGACCCTTACCTAGTGCCCAACAGCATGAAATCAAAAAAAAAATACCAGAAGGCAGAGGGAGAGGTGCAGACCTTTCCGAGAACAGTTCTTATGCCCCATCTAGGGAAGCATCAGAGGGCAACTCAGCCTCTATACATGAGCAGCCGGCTGTCCAGTCAAGGCCGCCAGAGAGGTACCAGCTCAGGGACGAGTCGACCACATCCCATAGAACTTCCGAAGGCTCGGAAAGTGCTAGTCAGGCTTATGAGCCTTCCACTACACCTGTCCTTGAGGCACCAGAGGCATCAGTTCAGGACATCCCCGATGATGGAAGAGGGGGGATGTTACTGTTATCGGCCTCGAGAGGTCAAAGAATAAAGAGATATGGGAGGACCGTTTTGTCAGTTTGGCCGCCTTCACCAGCTTCTGTGAGTGGTGGCTAGTGAGTTCGCTCACTCTTGAGTGGCAATTTCAGTTGAAAGATCTTGAGAGGTATAACCAGGCAGTGTTGAGACAGTTTAGAGAATGCAAATGGTGGATGTGATTTACCCAGAGCGTGGTGGATGTTGAAGAGTAGCTTGTCCGGGAATTCTACGCCAATGTGGCGCATATCAAGAAAGGGACAAAGGTGACGAAAGTGAGAAACCTCAAGGTGTGATTTGATCAGCAAACATTGAACACCTACTTGGGATTTGATGATGTCGAGCCCTCACAGTACTTAGAGAAGTGTGCACTTAGGGATGCAGCTCGTCCGTGGCTAGTAGAGATTCTAGCAACTCCTGGGCCACCACCACCATGGATCACAGTAGGGGTTTATATTCACATGAGCACTCTGAGTTTTGTGGAAAAAGGGTTGCAAAACTTCGTATGCAGCAGACTAGACCCATGCCAGAATGAGACATATCTTCCGATCCATCAGGCAGTTCTAGTTGCTTCCATCATGGCCGGGTACCAAATAAATATGGGTGTCGTGATGTCGGCAAACATCTTTGTGGTCACTCGGCAAGCTGACACGTCCTACCCGTATCCCAACAACATAACAGAGTATCTCACGGATGCGAGGGTAGAGCCTAGGGACTTTGATACAAAGGTGTGGCCGAATAAGCCTTTCTTATGGTACTCATTGATGGATGCACACAACCCTAAGAAAAAGGGCCAGCTGTCTACCATTACAGGCCAGTCTGATGAGATATCAGTGGTAGTTACAGAGGTTGTTGATGTTCCATCCACCTAGGCCGAGCCTTCAGCTAGTGCCGTAACTATGCCTCCACCATCATCCTCAATTCCTATAGCAGTTCCTATCACAGGTTCCACCTCGGCTTTGAAGCAGGTGCCCATGCCTACTACTCCACGTTTTGCACTATGAGTCTCCCAGATATTGGCTAGCCTCAACAACTGGATGCATATAGCCACTGCAAAGCTATCTGACCTATCCAATACTGTTGCAGCACAGTCTTCTACTCCGGCACCTCAGATGCCCCCATCAGTTGAAGAGACATTGGAGAAGCTCCTGGAGAACCAGAACACAATCATGGCTACTTTGGTATAGCACGGGTCAGTGATCGAAGAGCTGGGCAAAGAAGTAAAGAAGATGAGAAAGTCCAGGCCTCCAAGAAGTCAGTGGATAGCTCTGGAGACAGGTTACCAAGCTTGCTGCAACCATAGATATTCCATTTGACATGTTGATTGACCCTCACCATCCAGGTCCAGATCCTACAACACCAACAACACCGGTGGCACCAGTTGGCCGGTCTGAGGAGCCAGACTCTGCTGCCGATACTGCCGAAGCAGTGCGTCAGATGTTCACCAACCCAGTCACTCCTAGAGCTGAGGATGATGAGATCCAGTTAGAAGAGACTGAGGGTGGTGACGTTGCTGGATACACAGAGATGTCCAAGGAGCCATATGGAGTTCTTCTTTCACTCTTACCCTTCCGCTACTCTTATTTTGTTTAGCATTGGGGACAATGCTTATTTTTATTTAGGGGGGTGGAGTTTATTTGATCTTATTTGTTGATTCTGAGACATTTGGCTTGTAATAACTTGATACTATTTTCTTATTCTTCTCTCATTATGTATATATCTTCTCCTTCTCCCTCATTATGTATATTCGTTATGCTTTTGATAGCTTTTGCTTTGTATCTTCTTTATGTTTATTTTCTTATTGGTTAGTGCTTAATTTAGTAGCCTCTTTTTGATTTAGTAGCTTATTTTTTTTTTGTTTTAGTAGCTTCTTTTTAGGTTTTAGTAGATAACAAGCTTTGATTTTCTTAATGCCAAGGTTCTTTCCAAGGGAAGTTTTTGTGTGAACCGGGTGACTCTTCCCAACGATGGATGGCGTAATAACCTTCTTAAGGGACTAAGTTCGTTTTTGGTGTTTAGGTAATAATAGCAGTAGTAATGAATAAAAAGACCTAATTAAGTCATGCTCGAAGAGTCAAACAAGTTTCACTTTGTACCAACACACTTAACTACGTGCTTATGGTTAGAAACAAGGTTTTTGAAAGAAATAGATCTAGTTAGTGAGCGCAAAGAGAGCGCACCCAAAGTAAATGGATACGTGTTAAAATATGTAAAACCTTCCTTGATTAGGGTGACTCGCTCCGATAGATCAGTAGCAATAATATCCAAGTCATGGCAATGGCGGTCTTGCTTCACATCAGGAATTCTAGAAGGACATATGGAAGAAGGATACCTACTGACGGTCCATGTACGAGAGTTAGCAGTAAAAAATTTCTCTTTGAAGTCTTTTGTGGTAATAAGAATTCTAGGGATGATGGAGCCTACTATTGGAGGAGCAAAGTCCTCGAATTTGTTATTGCTTTTTAAAAAAATGGTGCGCTTTGAGGAAGAAGTCATTGTATGGAAGAAGTAGAAGGTTTTCTGTTTAAAGAGAATTAGAGAAAAGATGAAGAGCAAGATGCAAGTTAGATAAGGGAAGTTTGAAAAATTATAAAGTATAAGGGAGAAAGTTGATACGTATAAGTAAAAGTTTTGGCGGCTAAATTCATGACCATAATTACCTCGATAATCGGCAAAGGTTATATTGAATCATGGGATGACGCGTGTTCGGGGCATTAAATGCGGAGAAACGTGCGTCTAATCAACCGTCAGAAGTCTTCAGAGGCAATTACAGTAATTTTCGCCAAAAGAGTGTTTCTATCATCTTTCCGGTAACACAAAGTTATGTCACCAGAAAGCAGGGGGACTATCTGTATAAGGTAAAATATGCTATGGTACGTGGCCATCCAAAAAAGGGGCACGTGAAACCCAAGACCGGGGGATGGCCGAAGACCGAAGGCAACTGTTTCGTTTGTCGCTGGAAAGAACAAAGCTCATAAAGATGTGATAAATACTCTTCGTTGGTAACATTTAAGAGAGAATATTTCATGGCATTAAGAGCAATTACCCGTTACAAGGAATTTGGCATTTATGTTCACCGTTACATCCTAGGACCTCCTTCATAGCTATAAATAGTGAACTCAATTATCATTGCAAAGGGAAGAAATTTTCTGGAAAACTGACACTACATTCTATACAAAGCTCAATACAATCTTATTTTCTGATTCTTTTGATTTCGCTGTTATTACGCCCAGAATCCTGTTCCCGAAACTATTATTTTTGTTTTTTCGTCTATATCCTAAGGCTAAGTATTGTATAATTTTTCGATTATTTTATTATTTCAGGATCAAATTAATTCATTTGTCTAGAAATCACGTATAAATTCAACTATACCGTTTTACGGATAAACTCTAACTACATATAATTAATTCAACTAGTGATGACCAATGTTGTATTTAGTGTAATCTCGCTTTCATCTCAAGGAGACAACGCTTATGACTTGGAATTAACCAGTAATCATATGTTTTCTTGTAACTTTTCAATAAATTATCATGTACTAGTGGGACTTTTTACTTTAATTAGTAAATAAAAATTGCAAGTATGATGCTACGTGGTGATCTTAAAGGGAAAAGATATTGTCGTCTAATACTTAGGTTTTTTCTTCTAACCAGCTAATCAATGGGATTAATAAAAGGTCAGCCTAATAAAGTTTGCTTTAGATCCTCTAAATTAGGTTAGGCAATATTTAATTTTAGCATACATTTGTTCTCCTCAGAAAGGTTAAAAGTGAGTTTTTTTTAAAAGGGTACAGTGCTAATACATTGAAACTTTCGATAATAGTACGAGACTAGAGCACTCCTTATATCTTCATACAGCAATAAAGGATAGAGATTCCTCTATTCTGAACTTTAACATTTTCTTGTAATTTTTGAACTTTTGAGGCTGTATATAGATGGATGGAACAGAAAGAGCAAATTAAAAAGAGGGTAATACAAAAAAAAAAAAAAAAAAAAGAAAAAAAAATGAGAGAGAGAGCTTAGGTGTGACTAGAGGTGGCAAACGGGCAGATTGGGTCGGATACGGACAGGTCTAAAACGAATAATGAAAACTATTTTTAAATCCATTTTGCCACTACTAGGTGCGACTGTGCGAGTGACAATGTTTTGCAAAACGACTATTATTGAACATGTTGTTCTGGCTGTAAATTTGAAAATGTTATTCATATTCTTATGGCCAGAATAATTATTTAATTTTAATAATTGTTGAAAATATAATTAAATAAATGAGGTGTACTATTTCTAGCAGCTTAAAAATATTAGATGAGATTGTCGCCCGCTTCAGCATAGTATCATACAGAGACACTACTAAAAATCTGCTAAAAACCGACCAAATATTTCCGACCAACGTTGGTCGGTCAAAAAAAGCGACCAAAAACCGTCCAGGTTGGACGGAAACTGGGAAAAAAATTATATTTTTTTTAAACTAAATACCGACCAACGTTGGTCGGTAAATTGGTCAACGAATTGACCCAGCTGGTCAGACAAGAAAATTTTGGATTACCGACCAACGTTGGTCGGTAATCTGGATCCAATTTTTTAAATTTTAATAATTATTTTATTATTTAAAATATTTTATAATATTTAAGAATTTATATTTAAAATTACCGACCAACGTTGGTCGGTTAATGTAGGGGAAGCATTTACCGAATAATTATTTTATTATTTAAAATATTTTATAATATTTAAGAATTTATATTTAAAATTACCGACCAACGTTGGTCGGTTAATGTAGGGAAAGCATTTACCGACCAACTTTGGTCGGTAATTGTTATTTTCTGCAATTACCGACATACATACATACATACTATATATATATATATATATATATATATATATATATATATATATATATATATATATATATGGATCATAAATTAAATAAACGAAAGAAGCTATTAGTATTAAGTAAACGAGTTAAATAAATAGGTCAAACATGGTCAAACTTTAACAAGCTATATATATACACACTAACATATACTATAACAAGCTATATATATAGTTAAAGTATTACAGTGAAGTGTGTTTGTGTGTGTGTGTGTGTGTGTGTGTGTGTGTGTATATATATATATATGTATAGCCGTATATATATAAGAACACGAAGCGCTAGGACCACAGGGTCGGGTTCTTTTAGGGATAGACTTGGGAAGATACTAATTAGTATATACACTTTATCATCAAATATATCTATTTGTAAATTGATTCATCGACTTATAACTTACTTAGATGTATCGATGAATATTAATCGATGATTCATCAAAACGTCTCGACCTATATATCGATTAATCTATGCCATGCATTATGAGTGATGAACGAATGAAAAAAGAAGTTATTAGCATCAATTACAATATAGTGTATGTGTGTGTGTGAGAAATTACTCACATACTTAATTATAACTTAGAAAATTTACTTAGATAGATGCTATTATAATTTATTAAAATTAAATAGTTAATATAATTATTTATAAAGATTATGCTTATAGTTTATAATTATTTATAATAATTGCATAGTTAAATAAAATAAATGCTTATAGTTTATAATATATTTTTTATAGTTTATAATATTTTAAGGAAAAACACACAAAAAAAAAATAATTAATTTTTTAAAAAAAAAAAACCGACCAAAGTTGGTCGGTTTTTGGTCAAACGGTCAACACTTAATGTACCGACCAAAATTGGTCGATAATTCTGAAATCAGAATTGAAAAACGGGGGAACCCCCATTTCTCTCTTATTTTCCCTTCTCATTCTCTATTTTCCTCACTCAAAACCTTCCCCTCTCCTTCTCTATTTCCCTCACATAAATCCCATTCCCCACCCCGCGTCGCCACCGCCCAGCCTTGGCCGTCGCCGCTGCCACTGCTACCCCTCTCCTTCTCCATCTCCTAAAAATTCTAGGTTTGAATTACAACCCATTTATTTATTATTTCTAGATTTTGTTAATTAGTTATGAATTAGTTTCAATTGATTAGTGTTTTAATTATTTGAACATTATATTTTATTGAGGATTAGGGTTTAGGTCTTGTTTTAATTAGTTTTGTTAATTAGTTTTATTAATTAGTTAATTAGTTATGAATTAGTTTTAATTGATGAGTGTTTCAATTTTGAGTTTGTATTGTCTTGAATAGTTTAGTTAGAATTGAATTATTAACTTTGTATTGTCATGAATAGATTAGTTAGAATCTAGGGTTTACGATTTGTTCTTGTGAATCGAACTTTTAGGGTATGGGTTGAATTTCTTTAGTTTAGTTAGTTTATGTTTAAACTCGTAGGATATGAATTGAAATTTTAGTTTTTAGGATTTGTTCTTGTGAATTGAACTTTTAGGATATGAATTGAACTTTTAAGATATGAATTGGACCTTTTGGATATGAATTGAACTTTTAGGATATAAATTGGTGTAATTAGGAGCCAATTATTATCTTGAATTAACTAAAAAAGATATAATTAATTTATAATTGTAGAATAAATTAATTTGTTCTTGTGAATCGAACTTTTAGGGTATGGGTTGAATTTCTTTAGTTTAGTTAGTTTATATTTAAACTCGTAGAATATGAATTGAAATTTTAGTTTTTAGGATTTGTTCTTGTGAATTGAACTTTTAGGATAGGTATTGAAATTTTAAGATATGAATTGGACCTTTTGGATATGAATTGAACTTTTAGGATATAAATTGGTATAATTAAGAGTCAATTATTATCTTGAATTAACTAAAAAAGATATAATTAATTTATAATTATAGAATAAATTTATTTGTTCTTGTGAATCGAACTTTTAGGGTATGGGTTAAATTTCTTTAGTTTAGTTAGTTTATGTTTAAACTCGTAGGATATAAATTGAAATTTTAGTTTTTAGGATTTGTTCTTGTGAATTAAACTTTTAGGATATGAATTGAACTTTTAAGATATGAATTGGACCTTTTGGATATGAATTGAACTTTTAGGATATAAATTGGTATAATTAGGAGCCAATTATTATCTTGAATTAACTAAAAAAGATATAATTAATTTATAATTGTAGAATAAATTAATTTGTTCTTATGAATCGAACTTTTAGGGTATGGGTTGAATTTCTTTAGTTTAGTTAGTTTATGTTTAAACTCGTAGGATATGAATTGAAATTTTAGTTTTTAGGATTTGTTCTTGTGAATTAAACTTTTAGGATATGAATTGAACTTTTAAGATATGAATTGGACCTTTTGGATATGAATTGAACTTTTAGGATATAAATTGGTGTAATTAGGAGCCAATTATTATCTTGAATTAACTAAAAAATATATAATTAATTTATAATTATAGAATAAATTAATTTGTTCTTGTTTTATTTATATAGATGGAACATCGTACTTGGATGTACAATAGGAATTATCCTAATAGGCGGGGATTGCGGGAGGATTTTATAGAAGGGGTTGATGACTTTATTAGACATGCAATATCACTTCCACCATACCAAAGTGAAGGACTAATTAGGTGCCCTTGTGTCAGGTGCGATTGTATGAAGTTTAAAAAATCGGAGGAAGTTAAGCTTCATCTTTATAGGAAGGGGTTTATAGAGAATTACTTTGTGTGGACTAATTATGGAGAGATCGATGGTAGCCGTGGGATATTTCATAACATGGTTGTTGGTAAAAGTAGTAGGTCGGTGGAGAATACAAATCTTGATTCTAGAATTCAGGATATGGTTGCGGATGCTTTTGGGATGCACTTCGGGGGTGAGCCCAATGAAAATGTTGAAACTCTTAATGATGACGCAAAACGTTTTTATGAACAGTTAGAAGAAGCTAGTCGTCCACTACATGAAGGAAGTCCGCACTCTGAGCTGTCTGTTGCAGTTAGATTACTAAGTATCAAATCTAATTGGAATATTTCTCAAGCAGCCATGGACTCTTTCATTGACCTTATGAGTGAACTAGTTGACCCTCATATCAACTTACCTGGTGATTTCTATAAGGCAAAGAGATTGGTTTATAAGTTAGGACTTTCGTCAATGAGAATTGATTGTTGTGAAGATGGTTGCATATTATATTATAAAGATGATGCAACTTTAGACAGTTGTAAATTTTGCGAAAAACCTCGTTTCAAGAGGCTTTCCAGCGGGAATATGGTCGTTGTCAAGGCGATGCATTATTTACCTCTTATACCTAGGTTAAAAAGGTTATATGTGTCGATGAGTTCTGCTCCTCATATGAGATGGCACTTTGAAAATAAAATACCACCTGGTGTTATGTGTCATCCTTCAGATGGAGAAGCTTGAAAGCACTTTGATAGGACATATCCAGATTTTGTTAGTGAACCAAGGAACATTCGGTTAGGTCTGTGTGCGGATGGCTTCACGCCTTTTTCTATATCTGCGACACTATATTCATGTTGGCATGTCTTTCTTACACCTTATAATCTACCTCCTAAGTTGTGTATGACTAGTCCATATATATTCTTAAATTATATTATCCCCGGTCTACGTAATTCGAAAAGTTCTTAAATTGATTTTGAATTTTTATGTTCAATTGAACTTTAATTTGTTAGTTTTAAAGTATTTATTGAATGTTTTGTTTGTTGTGTTGTTGTTGTTATTGTGTTGTTGTTGTTATTGTTGTTGTTGTTGTTGTTGTTGTTGTTGTGTTGTTGTTATTAGGTGTATTGGCATGCTGGCAGGTGGTGTAGCTGCCAAAACAGGCATTTTATGCCAAAATTAAACCCAAAAAATCGACCAAAGTTGGTCAGTTTTTAATAAAAAAAAATAAATTATTCCAAAATACCGATCAAAGTTGGTCGGTTAATGAACATTGAATTCCCAGAATTCAATATTACCGACCAACTTTGGTCGGTATTTTGCCTGCACTGTTGAGATTACCGACCATAGTTGGTCGGTAATGTTTAATTTTAATTATTTTAAAAATATATATATATATTCAATTACCGACCAAAGTTGGTCGGTTTTTTTTAATTTTAATAATTAATAAAAAAATATAATTTAGTTAAACCGACCAACTTTGGTCGGTAAAAAAATTTAATAAAATATGTTTCCGACCAAAGTTGGTCGGTAAGTAATTAAACTTGTCAGATAGTCGTTTTAAGCTACCGATCAAAGTTGGTCGGTAATTTCCGACCAACTTTGGTCGGTAAGCCATTCCGACCATCAAAATACCGTCCACACCGTAATGATCGCGTTTTGGTCGGTAATTGGCCATAAGCGACCAACTTTGGTCGATTTTTTTGGTCGATTTTTAGCGAATTTCTAATAGTGAGAGGTTCTAGATTCGAGTCTAATCGCTACCCTTTATCAAAATAATTTCCATATGCTTGACTCGTAAAAAGAAACAAGTCAACACGTGAGGGAGCATATTGCATATATAATTTTGTAAAACAAAAATATATTATGTCTTGCAGTTTAAGCTTTTAGACTAACATATGAAATGGTTTCAACAATAATTCTAACAAATGATGTATGTCCATGTTAGGTTCAACTCTTTGTGAGTTTGAATCCATTGATGTGATTTTTTTCTGATTTCTTGGTTTCGCCATTGACCTAGCAATTGCCCAATTCTTTGGGAGAAATAAGGGGTAGTTTGGTAGGGTGTATTTAGTAATGTTAGTGTTAGTTATGCTTGCGTTAGTTTAGTTATGCTGACATATTTCTTATATATTATTTGGTTTGATATATTAAAGCATTATACAATTTCTAAAAGAATTGTTTGTTTATAAAAATACCCTCATAATCAATCCATCACTTTATCTTTTTAAAAGAAACATATGTTGAAAAATATTTTTATATGAAAAAGGTTTTTTAAAAAATTATTTGATTTGTCTACCTATATTGTCCTATACAACTAAATATTTATTTATATAAAAAAAATATGCTAAGTATTTATTTATCTACTAGAAAAATTAATTTCATTTCCTACTTTCTTGGATTATTATGCAAAGAAAGTTTGAATTAAAAAAATAAAGAAAAATGAGTTGATTACAAGTGCATTTCAATACGTAGTAGTATAGTACATATTTATAAATTTACAATGAAGAAATTGACGGAGTATAGATATAAATATCGGGAGCAATTTTAATATCAAACTGTACATTAAACTTGTATTAATATAATAGCATATTTTAATAAGCATAAATTTTGAAGGGCAATTTTGTCTTTAATTAAGTTAATGCATGCATTAAAATTCATTGCATTGTTAATATCATGATTTTCTATGCATTAGTTATGCATAGGATAATACTAAATAGGGTGTATAACTAATGCATAGGTTCAAAAAGTATACCAAACAAGGTATTATTAATACACAAAATCAATGCATATATTATTTTATCTAATGAATCCTACCAAACGACTCCTAATAAAAATAAACCAAAAGTAGAAACTACTAAGTAACTAATAATTAGCCATTGAGTCATGCTATCAAAAATAGCCGTAACAAATTACCAATAATATACAATATTAAAAAAACCTAAGCGAAAAAGAATTCTAGCCAAGATTTGCTCCAGAGCAACCCTTAGTTTTCCACCTCCTCTCCAATCATTCACATCTATATTTCTCAATTGAACTAATTCGTAATTCCATAATGTTCCTGAATTATCGTTTGGAGAGAACAAATCATACTATAATACATTAATACCTTAAAATACTATAGGAACGATTCAAACATATTCTTTTAGTTTTTGTAATGTCTAGCTAAGGCATCAAGTTATTTATATGTTTGTAAAATCAGTTCTCCTTGTTTTCATCTACTTTCCTCTCTCCTTTTTTGGTTTATATAATTTGATGGTTCTACGGCTGGATATTTGTATTCGAGAAAATGTCTGATCAGTAATCATACTTCCAAAGTCAACAATAATTTAAGGGGGAATGACTGTCAAAATTAATGTGTATGGTTATGATTCATTGAAAACGCATAAATGAAGCAACATATCAAATTTGAGGAAGATTAGATTTGATTTGAACTAGTTCGGAGTCAAAATTCTTAATTGAAATACAGTTTAAAAATTTCTCTACGACACATGTATCTCACACACAGATATACATAAATATACAAATGATACATATGGAATACACATTTGATAAATATGGAATACACAAATGGCATGGGGATACACATCTTATCTTCTCAAATCGTCTCAAATTTCAATCAAAACCACCTAAAATATCTATCAAATCATCTTAAAGTTGTGATTCAAACTCTTTGAGATGCACCCAATCAATTCCAATAACACCCGAAACAAAATCAAATTTCAAAAACTCAAATTTCGAGAGTCAAATTTAAACGAACTTTTAGCCCATCTTCTTCACTTTTCAAGTAACCAAACAATCAAATAAAAATAAATAGAATTCAAGGAGATATATATGCTTTGTACGTATATGATGCATGCATTTGTACTATAAGGCCTTCACACAATTATACCTTTCTAAGCAGGGGCGGATATATAGGCTAAAATATGATGCACGTAAACCTATGATCTCTCCACTAAATTAGATATATTATGTACATATTTTCTAGAAAAGTCTAATAGTATCTGCTGGCGGCCTGGCCCCCATGCTCTAAAAGAGTTGAACAGTGCACTCAGTTGGATGCTGGATTATTTGCTCCAAAGGAACAGAGATCAATTCTCACTTACTACATTCTTTTTTCCTTTCTTTAGGCATGACATTCTAAGCACCTTCTAAACGAAGGAACTTTAAATGTTTTTGTTGCTGGGCATGCAAAATGGACTCACCAAAAAACAAAAGTACTAAGATGAAGAAAAGGAACAAATTTGTTGACAAATCGTCATCATTGAAGTCTATATATCTTGATAATTGTATCATAACTTGCTTTACTAATGCCTCATACGGATTTAATAGTTCTAATATGAAGATTTCACAAAATTCTTCTACTCCAAGATTTTAATAACTTTGTTGGATTGGTCGAACTCTGCAAAAGACGGAAAAGGAAAGGAGAGGGAAAAGCGTGCAAATAGCCAATTGAGCTAATACTGATAGCATTTGACAGGTACGTTATTTGATGTGTTATATATTACCATATACAAATAATACAATTATTTTCATTGATATAGAGACAACAATAAATTTTAAACAACTATATTTATAATTCGACAAAGGGCCAAATATACCCATGTACTTTCGAAAATAGTTTAAGAATACCTCTCGTTATACTATTGGGTTATCTATACCCCTGCAGTCATACTTAGGGTTCAAATATACCCCTCATTTAAACGGAGGGATACGTGTCATCGTCATGTTGGCCAATTCTAAATATCTCCTAATTAATTAAAAAGACACATTACCTGTACCCGAAAAGCAATTTTCTAAAGCAATTTTTTTTTTTTGTAAAAACAAGAAAAAACTGAATTTTTTTTTACTAAAAATTGAAAAAAACGAAAATATTTTTTTTCCAGTTTTTACAAAAAAACTGCTTTAAAAAAACTGAAAAATATTTTCTAAAATAATATTTTTGTAAAAACTGAAAAGCAATTTTCCAAATTTTTTTTAAAAAACTGGAAAAAACTTAAATTTTTTCAACTAAAAGCTGGAAAACAAATATTGTTTTTTCTAGTTTTTTAAAAAAAATTGCTTTAGAAAAAAAATTTCAATTTTTTTAAGCAGTTTTTTTGTAAATACTGGAAAAAAAATATTTTCTTTTTTATTAATTAGGAAATATTTAGAATTGGCCAACAGGACGATGACACACGTCCCTCCGATTAAATGAGGGATATATTTAAACCCAAAGTATGACTGCAGGGGTATAGATAACTTAATAGTATAACGAGGGTATTCTTAGACTATTTTCGAAAGTACAGAGGTATATGTGAACCTTCGCCGTTTATAATTTCATATTTTAGATATACAAAGAAGGAAAATAAAATTTTAATATACATTTTGATATACGCAAAGAAGTAAAATAAAGTTGTAATATATATTTTGGTACACACATTATTGTTGTGATATACATTTATGGGCAAAGGTCCAAATATGCCCTTGTACTATATGAAATTAAGCACATTTGCCCTTCGTTAATACTTTAGCTCAAATATGCCCTTACCGTCACATAGTTGGTCCATATATGCCCTTAGAGTTACACAGTTGGCACATATATGCCCTTTTCGAAACGGAATTCACCCAAACTAATTAGCTCTTTCTTTAATTGTATTAAAGTGTATTACAAACACTATTTCCTTTTTATTAATACCTTTTTTTTCTTTACCTTTCTCTTTTCTCTTTTCTTTCTTCTTTTTTCTTTTCTTTTCTTTTTTTTTTTCCTTTTTCCTTCTCCCTTATCCGTTTCCTCCATTATTGATGTCTTCTCCATTTTCGTCACCAATTTCACTTGACAAAACTCATGAATTCCAATTACTAAGAAAATTCTCCCATAAGGTAATCAAGTTCCAATTTCACTGGCCCTCTAAATAAACGAAATTAAATTGTTCCCAAAATTATGGTTTAAACTTTAAAATAATAAAAATATCTCAGCCTTTAACAATTCTTAAAAGACCAAAATATTTAAATTATTTTCAGAAAGATAATTTAATAATTAAAAGCCTAGAGTTCAAGTTGTAGTGTTATAAATTTGAGTTGTTAGTCTTTTTTCAGCTGGACGTTTTCTATTTTTTTTATTAACTATGTAGATTAGGGGTGTACATGGAATGAGTTGGTTCGATTTTTATCAAAATCAAACCAAACCAATTATATCGGTTTGGATTGTTCGGTTTTGTTGGATTTTCGGATTTCTTGTTACATAAATATTATTTCAATCTTACTTTGTTAAATTTTTTAGAACTAAATATATGTTCAGTAAAAATTAAAAAATTGACAAACATATGATCTATAAAAATATTCTTATGGGAGAATTTTCTTAGTAATTGGAATTCATGAGTTTTGTCAAGTGAAATTGATGATGAAAATGGAGAAAACATCATTAATGGAGGAAATCGGATAAGGGGGAAAGAAAAAGGGAAAAAAAAGAGAAGAAAAGAAAAAAGAAGAAAGAAAAGAGAAAGGTAAAGAAAAAAAAAGTACGAATAAAAAAGAAATAGTGTTTGTAATACACTTTAATACAATTAACGAAAGAGCTAATTAGTTTGGGTGGATTCCGTTTCGAAAAGAGCATATATGGGTCAACTGTATGACTTTAAGGGCATATATGGACCCAACTATGTGACGGTAAGGGTATATTTGAGCTAAAGTATTAACGAAGGACAAATGTGCTCAATTTCGTATAGTATAAAGGCATATTTGGACCTTTTCCGTACATTTATTGGCACCATATAGCCAATATCTATCACTAGGGTTTTTTTTTTAACGTTAGTTATGTAGGTACGTTGTCATACCGTGCCAAAATCCCTTTTAACTTGTGTTACTGGGCTCACTTTGATTAGGCTGGGCCTGCTTGGTTCTAGGCAGACCTGACCCAATTGACATGAATAATAGGGTGATTTGTAATAGGACCTTTTAATGACAGTGTTCATGTTTTGACCATGTTTTAAAAACTCCCTCCAAATTATATAAACTCATTTGATTGAGCACGAAATTTAAGGGAAAAAAAAAAAAGATTTTCAAAACTTATGAGGTAAAATAAGACACATATATTGTGTGACTGTGAATCAGTGCATAAAGGTAAATTGTTTCCAAAGAGGAAAATGGATCATTCTTTTTGGTATAGACTAAAAAAAAAAATAGATTTACATAAACTGAAATAGAAAGATCAGTTCTGCAAAATAGCTTTGTGGCCAGAACTAGGCAGCAAAATCGTAACGAATTACTAAAATTTCTGATTAATCGGCAAAACTTGCCTTATTACAAGTCCTGGTGACCCGTCAACAGTCTTAACTGACAGTTATCTAATAATTCACATATTAGCCTTAAAAGATAATTAAATTTTAAATTACATGACATTTACTTCTTGATGTTAAATTCGTCACCCATAAGATGGCTTTAAGCAAAAAAACCATTTTGCTTATTTCATTGAGGTAATAACATCTTGATTCGATCGTAAAACCAAGAACAGTAAGAACCACATTTATGCGGCACAAGGAATATATTCTTCTGCCACACTTCTCTTAAGAGTTGTAACAAAGTTGCAAGAATTGCAACAATGCAACATTGCTAAAACACTGGCCAAAATAAGGATAATAACAGCCTTTGCTACATTTGTATTCAACAGTTATAACATCAAAGTTGCAACATTTGCAACATTGCTACCACTGGCCAATCAGGATAACAATAACTCAAATCCTACAATTTGTGACCAGAAGACTGCCAGCATTATGTTTTCTTATATTTTTTTTGCTACAAAAAGTAAGGTTATGTACTGGCACATAACAGTGAAAACCAATATTCTTGTAGCATGATTACTATCTGCCCATCAAAGTTTCCTTTCCTTTTTTTGGGAGAAAAGGTTATGTTTACCGTCATGTTGTTGACCTTAGATAAACAAAACCAACAAAAACCAAATACTAACAAACATCTTATTATCATCTTCAAGTGAACTGCAGCATCAGCATGAGAAAGTGAACAAACCATACCCCGATTGATCAGACAAGCAGTGTAGAAATATCATCAATAACAAGCTATTCTATAAAATATTTAATACCATGCCTCAGCAAAATTATCCAACTGAAAAGAAAACTGACACCAACTGTGGGCCCTGAGAAGCTTCTCAGAGTAACCTAAGGTAAATTGAGCATGCAATTTCCTCCCACTTACCTGTTTCTTGTTTTAAACCAAAGTTACAAATGTAAAAAGAACAGAAGCTTGTGTTGATAACAAAAAAAGATCCATTCACTGGGTAACTCCAAGCCACTTCGTGAAAACATCAAACTCTGTGTAGTCGGAATCTGAAATCATCGTCTTGTACCAAGATGAGCTTGCAGACCTGATAGCAGATGCCTCCTCCTGTGATAAGAAAGTAGAGTTAGTAATACAGTACAACTACTCTCAAGTATAAGATAATCAGAAATAAATGCATACAAGTTTGTCCACTTAAATCTTTTTTGTTTTCTGAACACAAATTATGAAAGAGTCAGAATCTTTTTTACCATCATTGAAGACATTTTCATGTTCGGTGAAATAACTAAAGTGAGAGACAACAACAACAACAACCCAGTAAAATCCCACTAATGGGGTCTGGGGAGGGTAGTGTGTACGCAGACCTTACCCCTACCCGAAGGAGTAGAGAGGCTGTTTCCGAAAGACCCTCTGCTCAAAAAAACAAAAAGACAAAAAAACTAAAGTGAGAGAGTTCCTAACATTAATCCTGTTTTTATAAAAAAACACAATGTTATCCACAAGTCATCAATAGGGCCAAAAGTCCTCAAGTGACATGGTTCACATCTCAGGGTAAGACCAAGACATATCCCTAACTCTATCATGTTAATCAGGCCACCATTTCCCATCACTACTACTTAAGAACTTCTTGCAAACTGAACCATCCCGCTGTACTTCACAACTACTCCCTCTGTTTCACTTTATGTGACAATTACCATTTGGAGAGCCAAAGAAGATTCTTTGACCACATTTTTTATAAATACTTTCTAAATATTTTTAATCACTAACTATTAGTGACTTAGAGTACCTTTTACGTAGTTTCTAAATATGTAGATTTTATTTCAAAATTCGAAATTCTATGTCCGAATTCACACCAAAAATTAGTCAGCTCAACTCTTGTACTCCAAACTAGGTCAAATAAAGTGGAACAGAGGGAGCAACTCATTTCCTGAAGTTATTTGCTTCACTAGTGGTTACCAGACATAATATAGTTTGTATTTGTGATATAAAATCTGGAGGGAAAAGGATTGGATTTTAATGGCATCACCAAACACTCAACGTAAGTAGATAATATAGAAACAGCCAAACCAACCATCAACTATAGCAGGTATCAAAAGCATCATCATTTCTAGCACACCACATTAGGTTAAGAAAATTAAGATTGCAAGCAGTAAGCAGATAACAAATATCAGACTATCCCAATAAATGAAACCCAATCATGCGGCAAAATACATTCATATTTTTACCTTTATTCGCATATGACTAAACTTTCTTTACCAATTACTAGCTTAACACGAGCTTAAAGTAATCATTTCCTTCTATTATCACGAAAATATTTATCAGGTAAATCTAAGATTAAAAACAACACAGATCTTGAAGAATATACCTTAGTAACTTGATGTCTCTTCTTGTCAAGTTTCTCCTTCTTAGCCTTAACCCTTTGGGCCTCAGCCAAAAGGGACATTCTCCTAGCAGTTTTCGCATACGGATTAAGCTTCAGCAACACATTCAGATTCTTCAATGGATTCTTCTTCAACGTGGCCCTCTTCACATCCTTCTTAATAGGCCTCACAACAGACTGCACCTCATCAGAATTAATAATCCTAGCAAGATCAGCATTCACCATTTTTGGCCTAGGCAACACGTATCCCTTCTTCTTCTCAGATGGCTTGTCAAACGAACCATAAATCTCATCCAATTTCTCATAGGCTGATTTAGTCCACACAACAAACCTTCCTAAATGGCCTCCAGGAGCAAGCTTTAGTAAATTCAATCGATCCACATGGCAAATTTCAACACCAGGAATATTACGAAACGCTTTTACTAACTTAGCCCCTTCGGTACCATACACAATAAGTGGTCCTTTACGAGAAATGTACCTACGGTTACGCATTTTACCCTTTCCGGGGCGAATAGCGTGACTGTCTTTAGCTTTTTCAGCATCAGGATAAGCACCGATTTGTTTTAAAGCTTTGATAGCATTTGAAGTTTTTTCAATGCTCTCAACTGAATCTGAAACAACGAGAGGGAGCTCGGGAACTGACTCGATACGATGCCCACGCGCGAGGACCAGCGAGGGTACTGCAGACGCAGCAATAGCTGAAGCAACTGCGTAACGCTTTTGGTTAACGGGGATCTTTCGGTGCCAACGGCGCCAGATTTTGGTCGGAGCGAACATCCGACCGCCACGGCACATGTTTCCGAAAGCAGCTTGCCCAGCACGATGGGTTCCACCACCGGAAACACGTGGGATACGTGAAACGGCACGACCGGTACCCCATGACTCGGCGGAGGTTTGGTGACCGGCTTTTTTGGAGACAGCGTAAGGTTGTCGGGAGTTTTTGGAGATGTTGGCGTGGACGTAAGTGACAACGTCGGGACGGATCGGAGCTTTCATCACGGCGGGGAGTGGAACGGCTCCGCCATCAGTGGCCATGTCATTTTCGAATGATTGAACGGTGGTGGTTGGAATGGCGGCTGCGGTGGCCATTGGTGATTTTGAGGGTCGAGGGGAAGGCGAGAGGATGCTAGGGTTTCTGGAAAGGAGTAGAGCAGAGTGAATCTTTGAAGGAGCTAAGTTTTAAGAAGTAGGGTTGGAAATGGGTCAGTCAGCCTTCCAAGCCCAACACGGAGTACTATGACTACTTGGATCTTTATTGGTCTTAGGCCCATTATATTTTCGTCGCCTGTGCACACAGATATAAGCTAGGTGGGCATTCGGTACTTCGGTTCGGTATTTAAGAATTTCGGTTCGGTATTTCGGTATTCGGTTTATCAATTGTGTATACCAAATACCGTACCAAAATATTTCAGTACGGTTCGATATTTCTTATTTTGGTTCGGTACGATTTCGGTAAAGTTTCGGTTTAAACCAAATCTATGTTATAAGGCTTCTGCCTATTCAATGTGTAGCTCTTCGGGTTGAAAAGATATGTTTCAACTTTTGAAAAGATATGTACACCTTTCAACCTTATGTTGAAAAGACACGAAAATTTAACAATCCAACATGTTTTACATAGCCTCTTGTATTCAGGTTCCCACGCACCATCTATATATTGAACATCTTCAGGGCGACGTCAAGAGAGGCATATCACTGTAATATACAATAATTACAAGAGCTGGATATTAAGATATTAGATATCCACTACAACAGCTAAAAACTAGTTATGCTTAGCAGCCATGTTTGAAGTACAAGACCTGGATATGTCCAATCAATATAAACAATCTCATGATGGATAATGGCAAGATCTGGATAGATTATCTATAACAACTAGCAAAGTAGCTCATGTTTAATTGCCACTCTTAAAGAAACAAACACTCGGAGCTCATCTGAAGAAAGCATGAGTCAAAACTCAAAAGGAACTAAAAAATAGAATATCTTCTGAATTTAGACTCTTCAAGCAAGAACTTATAAAAAGAAAAAAGAGAAATGTGAAAGCCAAAGTGAGAATCATGAATTACAAATCGCAGTATGGACAACTGATAGCAATCTGGTCATGAGAATTTAAAAATAAAGAGTTTCATGGTTCAATCCACAACGTTGTACATATGTAAGGGAAGTAAAGAGAGAACAGAATGTGGTTCAAATTAATTCAAACAAATTTTGGGGGAGGGGATGAAGAAAAGAGATAAGTTATTGGGCTAAAAAATAAAAAAAAAATGGGCGTGGACTAAACTATTTCGGTATTTCGGTATACCAAAATATCAAAAATCCAATACCGTATACCGAACCGAAATACCAAAATACCGAAATTTATGTACCAAAATAAACCGAAATACCGAAATACCGAAAAAATCGAAACCGAAATACCAAATTAATTCGGTTTTTCGGATTTTATGCCCACCCCGACATATAAGGGCAACTGACCATTCTCAGGGATGGGATGTTATTTTTGTCCTGAAATTTTAAACCGAAAATCTAAACTTCAGGACAATTCAGAATATTTTTTTCTTGAAAAATTGAAATTCAGTACGCACCAAATAATTTCTAAATAACAGCCCTTTAAAGTGGCTAGCTGGTGTCATTTCTACAGATATAAGGAGTAGGAAAGAATTCAAGGAAAAATGATACTATATAGCCACACTCAAAATAATAGCCGAAAATATATTTTTTTATATATACATTATGTATGTTATATACAAAAATTATATAAATTTTATACACTTTTTCGGCTATGAAATATAAATAATTTCTTCAATTACATCTGTAATATGTGTAACATGATATGTGTCTATAATTAATTAATACTCATATTTTTTTATCTCATTTATTATTTAATCATGTTAAAGTAAATTATTTAGTATAAACACAGTGTGTGAATGGATAACGCACGAATGTAAAATATTTTTCAAGAAAAATTACATGGTATAACCGCTCAAAAAATAATAGTCGATAAATATATCGAATATAATTATTTTTGATTTACCGGCCAAATAACTTGCCCAACTTTTTGCACCAGATGCATAGTTTTGGATTGAAGACTCCTCTTGTAAATGTTAGGATTATCTTAGTTCTCTTCTTAGACCTTTATTAGATTACCCTTAGTTATGTATTCTGGTATGAGTTCATTCCTATTACTCCTTGGATTGGATTACGTAATTGAATGTTAATTCGTTTATTCGAGTTAATATAGCTATTAGGGGCTCATAAATACATTAAATACTTAATTTGATATTTTCTTATTGTCTATCTTTGATTAGTGTTTGTTTACCCTTAAAATTGAATAACAATTAAACTTATAATGTGGTTTTTAAGGACATATGATTTCACCTAATACCAATTAATAAATGTGAAGATTAATAACAGAAATGAACTATAAAGTAAAGCGAACCAGTGTTGAAATGGAGTTCAACCCTCGAGTTAGAGTGCCCTCGAACTGATTGATATCAAAACAATTAAAAATAAAGCAAGCTAATGAACAAGAGAGTATAAGCTAAAGAGGGAGCGTTATATTGGCTTTTTTATGTGAGAATAATATATTTTACAAATGGTTAATACTCCTCTTTATATAGTAGAGGAATTCTACTTATGGTATAACTCTAATTACAGAAGAAAATCTCATGATTAGCTAATTAACCGTTCCTAATTTGATCTGTTCCGAGATTTCCGCTATGATATTCGACCAGTCACGGATATTTCGCCTTTCCGTTATTATGTTATCTTCGATCTTGCTCGATGCATGTCTCATTCGGTCTCGATCGCTGTTGTCCTCGATCTCGACAGGTACCTCGAATCCCGAACTTGGTACCTTGGTCTGATCCACTACGGGGCCGACCTTCGATGCAGCTCCCTGGTCCTGGTCAGATAAAAAATTTGGGTGGGCTCGGTTTTAACCGTATACAGATAGTCCCCTCATTTTTTGGAGTGTAATGACAAGAAACGAATTGAGCCTTTGATTTTTACCTCGACCTTCCATGACGTCATCGTCGTGACGTAAGCGACGGAAGTGACCGAAACGTCCCGTCGGTACAATTTCCCAAGTTATTAATGTGTATTAGTTGATGGTCGGCCACTAGTTCCCTTGAACCGTCGCTGTGAATCCCATAAATAGGCCTCTTTTTACACTCTTTCAAACTTTACCTTCAAACTTTTCTAATCTCCAAAACTTTTTACATTTTCTAAGTTCTTTATCTGCAAATCTACGATATTTACTGCTAACTTCTTCTTAGAATATCAAATCTTATCATCTCCATCTATTTTTAACTTCAAATCAAAATGGCAAAAACATCAAAAACTGTTCCTCAAAAGGAAAACGCTTCTTCATCGCGGCCGGCCGGCGACAAAACACCAGTGGAGCCACGCCCTGAGGAGTGTGTTCCCGGGGGGTGCGTCCTCACTTTCGACTTTAAGACCGACAAAATTTCGTCGGTCCCTGGTCGATGCGAGCCAATGTCGAGGTATATATGCTCGATAACTGAGAGCTTCCTTAAGCAGGTGAAGAAAGACTGCAACTAGGAAGGCAAAGAGGTGGTGATTCCGACCCCGGGGAAGATATCACTACCTACGTTGAAGGGTTTCTGAGTGTTTACACTTACCCTTTCATGCTGGGCCCCCTCGATCCCATTATCGTCAATTTCTGTTGTAAGTATCAAATAACCCTAGGTCAAATCCATACTTCCTTTTGGCGGATTGTTATTCTACTCCAATTTTTCGTGAGCAAAGTCGAGGGGATGCCTTTCACCCTCGACCACCTCATCAGGTTGTACAGCCCCCGCCTCTATCGAGGCGGGTTAATAAAATTTCAGCGTCGGGCTACCAAGATGTTGTTCTCGAGCATAGATGATGACAAGAACCGAGGCTGGATGGGCCGGTTCGTTCGAGTGAGGACTTCCAACCTAATCCCGGCCGAGAAGATGCCATTTCCCGAGAAATGGAATATGAAGCGTAAGTACAATCCCACTGTTAGCTCCTATTTATTGTTTTGCTCATTTGCTTCTTCTCATCGATATCCTTTGCTGTGATGTAGTGGTCGCTTGGATGCCCGGTGCAATTCCTAAGCTCGAGAGTTGGGTTCGGGACCTGGCCTCGATCTCTACGTATGCCGAGCGCTCATGGTGCGATTTATCCAAGGGCTGATGGGAGGCCAAAAATCATGGTAAGCCTCTTTTCCACGTCTTTGATGATTTTGTTAAATCATTTCTTACTTAAATTCCTTTCATACAGGCATTGGCAAAGATGTTGTCATGAGGCCCCTATCTAGTGAGGAGGAGACTTCGATCCCGGCACCGAAACCAGCGAAGGACAAAAAGAGGAAAAAGACCTCAACCTCCGAGGATCCAGAACCTAAGAAGAAGGCGGCTCATAAGCCGAAGAAGAACATCATCCTTCTGACAGAAGACTATGTTCAGCGTCTAAGGGAGGAAGATGAAGAAGAAGAAGAAGACGACTCCGGGTTGGTGGCCCGAGTGGAAATGAGCACCGAGTCCCCAAAGGCCACTGAATCAGTGAAGGCTACAGAGACTCCATCTCGAGATGAGGGGGTCTCGGGAAGAGACTTGGGCGAAGTACCCGAGTCATCGAGGATTGAAGATGCCTCCCACTATAATGAGCCAACTGTGGGTACGGCTGTAGGGGTTGGTCTCGAGGCCCCTCGAGATGGAGAGAATTCCCCAAGTTATCCACTTGGGGCAATAGAAATTGGAGGCTCCCCACTGCTCCCCTCATTTTCTGAGGAGATGATTCAAGAGGCTCGGGCCTTGAAGACCCCCTCCATCGAAGGGGCCCGCGGAAGGGAGGACCCCTTCCGTGATTACTTTACTGGGGTCGAATATGCTACCGGCCTGAGCGATTTGGAGGTCTCGAGGAAGGACCCGGGCGAGGCATCGAACCTTTTCAACGAAGCGCAGTAAGCTCTGAATCGGGTAAGCCTTAACTCCCCTTGTTGGTATTACCCTTGTGTTCATTTTTCTCTTCCCGTCTAACTTCTTTTCTTCTTTCTGTGTAGGCCTCAGCGCTTCATCGGGAAGTATTTTCTCAATCTCGAGCTGAGCTGAGTCGGTACGAGGCCGACATACAAAGGCTTACCGAGGAGAGGAATGCCCTCAACCTTCTCGGTGGGCAAAAAGAAGAAAAGATCAAGGATCTCCGAGCCAAGTTGTCCACGACTCACAAAGATCAGACCGACTTATCGAGCAGGTAATGAAAATCTTAAAAGCTCATGGGCTCGATTCAGGAACGGTGGCTAACATTTCAATCTCACAGCTCCAGCAGAAGGTCGAGAGGATCAAGCAGTTCCGCGAGGAGGTCAACATGATGAAGGTGGAGACCTTGGGGTGGAAAGCAAATATGGACCGCTTTGCTGCAGAAAAAGAGACTGCTCGAGCCCAATTGTCATCGGTCGAAAGTCAGCTTTGAGGCATGAAGAAGAAGAGCTCGGCTCAGGCAAAGAAAATAGAGGACCTCGAGGTTCGGTTGGCTTCCGAACTTGCAAAGGTCAAATCTGAAGCCGAAAAGGCAAAGACCGAGGCAGATGCGATCGTGGACGTCTACCGGGACGATGCTGAAGCCGCTCAATTCCAAGCGAGAGAGGCAGCTGAGACCGCTCAAACTCGAGCACATTGGATTACTGAACTCGCCAAATGCCAATCTTGGAGGGAAACCCTCGAGGAGATCCACACTCGAGGTTTCGATCTTACCGACGAGATAATAAAAGCTAGAGAGCATGAAGCTGATGCTGGAGCGTTGGCCTCTTCCGATGATGATGATGATGATGATGATGATGGCAGCAAGAGCGGGTCCAAAAATGGGAAAGACCTCGATGGAGAAGAAGCTGCCCCTGAGGAAAATTAGGAATCTTAGGCTTTTTCTTTTTTGATTTTTTGTGCGGAACCCTGATCGGTCCTTGTAAATATCTTTATATATATAAAAGATCTTTTTTCTCTTTGACTTGTCTTTATTCTATTTCCTGCCTCGTGAAAATTCTGTTTCATTCATACTTTATGAAAAATTTGCTCATAAGTTCGAGGCTTAGGCAACTTGATCGAAGCCGGACTAGTGTAGTCTTAATCGAGTGAGTACTTGCTCGAACTCGAAGTAGGGTGACCCTTAAGTTTTAATTGAATGAGGATGATTTCTCGAACTCAAAAATAAAATCGCCCTTTAGGCTCTTGAATTAGGTCGATACGACCATAGTAAAAAGAATGGCTTTCTCCCCCTTTTCGGCTTGAAAAGTTTATTATTTAATCATATAAAATCTATTGTACTTTAGTATGAAATAAGGGATTTTCTCGAGAGTTCGAGCGATTCCGTACCCATTAGGGTTTTCAAGGGTCGATATTATCGAGACCCTTTATTTCGTAATGCCTTAGCATAAAATAAAGAATTTGTTCGAGAGTTCGAACGACTTTGTACCTATTAGGGTTTTCGAGGGTCGATATTATCGAGACCCTTATTAATTCAGCCGAGGGTAGCCTTTTTAACCGGTTTATGAAAATATTCGAAGGCCTATTTTATAATGAAAATCGGACGTCTCCGAACCGTGTTAATTTGGTAGTAGCCTTTAGCTTGGGATTTGCCTTTTGGGCTTATTCCCATGTTATATCGAAGTATCAGTCCCCGAGTGGGGTGGTCGTGGCTTATAAAATTGAGGGTTGCCTTTTTAAGGTCTTACGATCTCGAGGTTTTGGTAATTCAATCATGTCAATTTTTTGGATGGCAGTCCCCGAGTGCGGGGTTAATTGTTCGAACTTTAGTTGACCGGCCCTTAAGCTAGTTTCCACAATAGATCACGAACGTGACATTGAAAAGTAAAAATTTCTCTAAGGCATGAAATATCTGGCAAGGAAAAATACTTTTTTCAATAGATTAACATGTGTACATGTTTGCCATTAGGGCTTGAGTAATCTACATGGGCATGGTTCGTTTGACCGTTTGACCCTTACAAAATTTACCTATCGAGACCTTGTCAGCACGAAGTATTTTCCTTGTAACTATCCGAAGGTGATGCCCCCCAGTATTTGAGGTTGATTGTAAAGGAGCCTCGGATACTGTTGAATTGCTCTAAGTTAGCACGAACAATGGTTGCCTCATAAAAAACCTCGCCGGAAAAACCCATTTGGGACAAAAACCAATCTAAGGGAAAAAGAGTGCAACGCATACTTTCAGACCCAAGAACTTTGTGTTTGAAGAATCCTTTGGTGTCTTCGATTAAACACCTGGAAATGGTTAGTATAAAATATAAACGAAAGTGGAGAAGGTCGTACCTTAGCAGTAATATCGTTTGAGGGGTGATTTGTTCCAATTGTTTGGTAATTGTTCGTCGTTCATCGTGCTAAGTTTGTAGGATCCCTTTCTGATGATATCGAGGACCTAATACGGTCCCTTCCAGTTCAGGCTAAGCTTTCCTTCGTTTGGGTCTCGAGTATTGAGGGTGACCTTCCACAGAACCAAGTCCCCGATTTTAAAGTGTTGAAGATTGGCTCTTCGATTATAGTACCTTCCGATCTGTTGTTTCCGTGCGGCCATTCGAACGAGAGCGGCTTCCCATTTTTCATCTAGCAATTCAAGGCTTGTATTCATAGCCTCATAATTTAACTCTTCCGTTGCATATCAAAACCTGACACTGGATTCCCCGACTTCAACCGGGATCAGAGCTTCGGCACCATATACTAAAGAGAACGGTGTTGCCCCCGTACTGGATTTTGGCGTTGTTCGATACGCCCTAAGGACTTCAGGAAATATTGTTACATCCCACAATTTCATATGTTAAAGTTTCATCCTCAGTTAATCGACGTAAGTTTGGGAATGAGATTATTTTGAGATTATAAACATCATGCTATTTCAAATAAGTGATGAGTAAATTCGTGAAGGTGAGAGTGGAAGCAAGTCAAAAAAATAAATTTTCATCCAAGTTTGGCATATTGGGGTAAAATGCGGGCCGAGCGATAATATCTTATATTTATGGACTAGTACCATACAAGGAACCATATGACCATGATAGTATGATGTATAAAGTGTATTAAAAATAAGTAGAATTTTAAGTAATTTGAAATAATTCTTAATTATGCGGGTAATTGGTTAATTACCGGGTAGTGTGATATTACCTAATTAGTTAATTAATTATTGGATAAAATCAAAAAAAAAACCTCCCTACCCCCATGTGGCAGTAAGCCACTAAAACAAACAAATGACTCTTAAGTCATATTAGATTAGGTGGCAATCAATTCCAAGATAAGCCATGTAATTAAAAGGTTTTTGGATTTCACCTAGCATTTTACTCTCTATTAACCATCATGCTTTCTATAATTTTCAAAAGATCCTTTATTACATACAACAGTAGCCCTTAATCTAGTCATGCCATTTTCATCTCTGCTTCTACGCCATTTCCACTAACTGGACAAACATACACTAAGCTACTTGGAGGAAAAATTTCAAGAACTCAAAGGTAAATCAAGCTAATAAGAATCTATGTTAGTAAAGCTTGAAGTACCATTAATTCAGTAGCGGTAGGGAATCAAAGATTTTGCAATTTTAAAGGTAGTACGGTGCAACCTTTTCCAAGAATATCATACAGATGTTTCCCTACTCCAAGTATGTTAAATCTATCCCTTATTTCTTTTGGCATGATCAATACGATACAAAGAAACGAGCAAACACAAAGTTTCCATAAACAACTCTATTCATAGAAATATTAGGGGTGTCTATATTCTTGATTCCACATGTGAATTATTATTATATCTTCTGTTCATGGGTCTCAGAAAAATATGTATTTGATAAAATTTATCCGACAGACATATTATTTTTATGACATTCCGAGAAAATATTATTAACGTATTTCTTATGCATTTCATGCATTTATACATATACATTGACCCATGGTTAGATGGCGTTATATACGCGTATATATGTATATTATATGTATATGGGATATAGGAAAAGGTTATGGCGTTATATACGCACCACCACCTGATCAGCTGGTATACGTTGATGAGTTGCCCACAGTGGCCGAAATGATATGATGGGATGTCCGCAGAGGCTTGATGATACTATGAACACATATACCTATGCATGGTATGACATTTATACGCATATGCATGACATTATAAAAATGAAATGACTCACAGAGTTATGCACACGTACATGTCGAATCTTTTACTCCATGTTTCTCTCATGTCTATTATTTACTGATTTTCATTCCTTACATACTCGGTACATTATTTGTACTGACGTCCCTTTTGCCCGGGGGCGCTGCGTTTCATGCCCGCAGGTCTCGATAGACAGGTCGAGAGTCCTCCAAGTAGGCGATCAGCTCAGCAGAAGATATCGGTGCACTCTATTTGCTCTGGAGTTGCTTGTTTGGTCAGTATACTTTAGATGTGTATGGTTTGGTATGGCGGGGCTCTGTCCCGACTTTTATGATAATTATGTAATCTTAGAGGCTTGTAGACATATGTCGTGCACGTGAAAAATTGTACGGCTTTGTCGGCCTATATTTTGAGTTTATAAATGATGATGCTGGCCTATCAGGCATGTATGTCACGTGTATATGATGATGTAATAAGAAAGATACGTTACGTTGATACTCGGTTGAGTAAGGTACCAGATGCCCATCGCGGCCCATCGGTTTAGGTCGTGACAAAAGTGGTATCAGAGCAGTTCTGTCCTAGGGAGTCTACAAGCCATGTCTAGTAGAGTCTTGTTTATGGGTATGTCGTGCACCATACTTATAAGCAGGAGGCTACATGACATTTAGGACTGTCACTCTTTCTTCTTACTCTAGATCATGTGGTAGAGCTCAATTGTAAGAACTCAATTTCCTAAACTCTATCTTATTCGTAATACAACGATGCCTACATCCAGAAAAACGGTTGGCAAGAGATATAGTTGTGGAAGAGTTGAGTGAGAGGAACTTAATTTTTGCATCATGCTTATGACGGATAAATATGAGGTATTCAGCAGATCATGTGTATACTAAGACGTGTAAGCCTCTTGATAAGGAACCTTAAGGCAAGAATATTTATCCACCATTATGGTGAAAGACAATAAGAGATTCAGAAGATAAATATAAGTTTCAGCAAGTAAAAGAAGCAAGGTGAAGAAGGGTACGAGGCACCCAGTTAATGAAGATTATCAGTATTACAGTTCCAGCAGAAAAATATAAGCATTGTGAGTTACCCTCAACAGTAATAGAGGTATGTATAATTGGCCACACCCATCTCAGTTATATATTATTGGGGGCTAACAAGTGTAGATTAAGAAAAGGACGGGATATCAGAATCCGGCTAGGGTTATAGTAACCCAAAATGGTGAATTGATTGTTTACATTAGTTGACATTTCCGAAGGATATTGCAAATGTGCTAACAGGTCTCCTTGTGAGACACCCAAATGGCGCACTCTAAAATAGTATAGCTAGATATGAGTGCTACAAAGATAGGTACTGAAAGTTTGGAAAGGATAAATATTATCTTAGTATGGCTCCCGTCCCTAGTATAGAGATAATGCTAGACAACCCGAAGAGCCAGTGGATAGAGCAAAGGGGAGCTAAAAGCAAAAGAATGTTTTGTTCGAGTTTTTAGAATAAAGTGATAGACATGAATGTTAGCAGGAAAATAAGAAGAGAGTTAATAAAGCAGTATGAGTAAAATGTGGTACATGGATGACAACGGTAGATCAAAAAGACACTACAAGAAACTACGAAATTTGCAACAACATTTTTTGTTGTAATATGTTGGTTGTCGTTGCGAAAAATACTTTTCGCAACAAAAAATAAGTTGTTGCACGTTGTTGCAGCAAACTCCGATGCGAAAAATCTATGCAACAAGAACCAATGTTGTTGCCAAAAAGCTAAATTAATGCAACAAATCTTCTTGTTGCAATAAATTATATTTTGTTGTTATAAAGGCGTATAATTGTGGTTTATAAAAATATTCAGTAACAACAATAATTGTTGCGACAAATCAATCATTTTTCCAACAATATAAGTTGTTGCAAAAACAATGGCGGAAATTACTAGTTAATTTGTTATCAAAAATTTTAGCAACAAGCATTATTGTGGCAATAAGTTACTTTGTGTCAACAACATTAATTATTGCATATAAGCTTCGTGAAATGTTTTTAGCAACAACTTATGATTTGTTGCTATATACATAATTCCTATACGCTTTTATATTTTTAACAAATATATATAAATTACTAAATATTATATATATATATATATATATATATATATATATGCAAAAGGTCAATACATAAAGTTGTTGTACTAGATATTTATACCCTTCTAAAATCTAAATACTTCTAAAAGTTTTTACTTACAAAAGGATAAAAATATCATATGTCCTAGGTCATTAAATTCTAATCTAATATAACCCAAAAGATAAATCTTCCGGCTTGTGCAGCACATGAACCAGATTGCAAGTAGTGTTGGTTTACGCTTCATCATCCTACCAAAAAAATTATAATTAGACTTTGATTTAAAATAGAGGGAATCACAAATGCCTATTTACATTAGACAGTACGGTAGGGGTAGAAATATTCAGCTAAAAAATCATTATAACATAACCTTCAAGATATCATATCAAGTATCCACTCCAAAAAAACTAAAAAATAGATTAGAAAATATTTCAGAAACTCTTTAACCTCATTAAACTAAAATGACTGCAAGAATAGAGGTGCAACCAACTAAACATATACTAACATGTACATTGCTAATAATAGAAAGATAACACTATTTAAAATACAAAAATGAATGAACACCATTATCCAACTTGGACAAACACTCTGTAATGTTCATAGAATTTAAATTGGATCTTCTTGATCTTAACATTTTCAACTGAACATATAATGCTTCATTGTCAGTACCTCTCTCAATTTAAGTATCTCTGTCTTGCCAATACATGTAATTCATTTCTTTTTTCTTTAGGTTATTGTTCCCCTTGTTGAGTAATTACTATTAGTCACAAGATCCTATCACACAAAGGTAGTTGTACATAAATGAAGTTGTAGAGTTTTGAAAGTAAAAAAGATTTTCTGGACTTATATAAAACTGAATTTTTTATGTTCCAGTGGAAAAATCTAAAGGAAAATGAAAGAAGAGAGGCTAAAATGTATTTAAAATTTATTTACTAGTATTATTTTATGAATATTACTTATCAGGATGTCATCCATAGTATTTTTAGGCAGCCAAATAAGAAGTCAAAAAGGAAGGAGAGGAGAGACAAATAATCCATTTCATTGCAGTACAAAAGATGAACATAAGCATAGCAGAGGTTGTATTTGGAGCTAAGCAAAGCAATGGATTGTCTAGATCATACATGCACATAAGGATGCACAAGTGTGGGGCCATATGATAAGGATACTATTTCTTGCAAAAAGAAACTGCCATGTAGAAAATATGATGATAAATATGCTACAAAATCTTGGCAAAATTGTTAAAATCAGACATCAAATTTTAAAAAGGCTGGGGTGGCTTCCACTCTTACTTAAGATGTGTACTGAAAGCGAAGATATTGTGATTTATATTTTTCTAGAGTTTAGGTGAAATATATCAAATAATTACTTAGGATGAAAGATGGTTATCAAAATACAAGCATTCATGAATTAACACAATTCTTTCCGGTGCTCTTGTTCCTTCTAAGATGTATCTACTTATGTATAAAAAATTTACTTTTATATGAATTAGGTGGAGTTTACTTACCATGATGTCATCTGTGGGACTTGCAGGACTTGCTTCATCTGAACCACTTAAACTTGTAATAATATTGAAAAGTGCAGCAGGAAGTCGAGTCTGTTAAACAGAGCATAAATAAAGATCTTAAACATGATAGTACCAAGGATGAAACTATTTTGTAATATCAAAAAGACTATGACAAGTTTCATTTTCCAGAACAATAGCAAAGAATTATTGAAAAACACTAAGTACAACAACAACAACAACAACAACAACAACCCAGTGTAATCCCACAAGTAGGGTCTGGAGAGGGTAGTGTATTTGCAGACCTTACTCCTACCTTGGGGTAGAGAGGCTATTTTTAATAGACCCTTGGCACAAGATGATGAAATGCGACAATAGAATAGTAACAATAACATAACCATAAAGGTAGTTCCAGCGAGCTAAGAGTCAGAAAATCAGAAAAAACTATTAGAAACATAATTTCTATAGACCCTGCCACCTCTAATGTGATAGCTAGGACATTATGGAGAAGCTTAATCTTGGATAAAAGCATCCTTCAGTGGATTTTGATGCAACTGGTCAATTTTGCAGAACTCAATGTTTCAACTATAGATAACCCTCCTTCCACTCAGTAACACCCCAAAAGCAAAATAAATAAATGAGGCAAGAAAAGATTGAAAACAAATTAAACTCCACTATTTCTAAAGTATATTTGGTAGAGCATTTAAAGCATTACAATGTCAGTTCCCTCCTCTTAACGTAGAATTAGAGACTCACCAAAATGCTACAAGAAGATGACGATTCATTTCGATACCTAGTCGATAATTTAGTTTAGAAAGTTCATCTACCTCACTGAAGAAAACTGCATGGTTTGGGAAGATACACAACTTGAGATCTCTTAAACTACTGCATAGATAGTGAATTGTCAAAACAGGAGTCACAACATGTATTACCCTTTATCCTTTGCCAGTGGGAAGGTTTTTGGACAAGCATTAGCCAGACACACGGGAAGGGAAAACTTGCACTTGTGGGTGGTCAGCATCCCATTCATCAAGTCACTAGGCCAGCGGTCAAAATTTAAGTTCAGAGGAATATCATGTCCTAGCATTGAAGCTTTATGTTGCCAATATTGTTATATACTTCCATGATAATCAAGACTTTTTGTCACACAAAGTGGCTAGCCACTATAGTGTAGAGCAAATACTTTCAAAATAATCACTTTCTTTCGCTACATTGAATCATTGACTTCTAAAGCAATTAAAAACTTTCATCTGGATATTTGGAGGTTTTATTTAATTGTGTGATGTAAACAGCAACAGGGACCTCAATAGGAACACATTTCACTGGAAAGTATGTGCACGTCCGTAGAGCTAGCATTACATGCGCATAGAAAATAAGAATCTCAAGGGAACACATCTAGAAGGCAAATGAACACTTCTAAATCACTAAATATACCAATATAATTCATTAAGAAAGTAGTGACAGTCTGCTATCTATGCTTTCTCTGATTCTTTTTATAGTTTTCCTCTCAGAAACTGGAAAAGGGGTATGGACCATGACTTGGATAAGACGAGACTATAGTATTACCGAGACTATTGTCAAGTGAAGGATAAGACGAGAGGTGACAGGCCTTGAGACAACAAAAGAGTATAGGCCATAAAGTCATATCCTCATTTCGAGAAATAAGTTGGTGACTCCAACGCAACTACTGGAAGGAAAAGTTAGACCCCAGAATAATAGGAATCAGTATGGGCTGTTGAACAAGATAAACTAAACATGAATTAGGGACTCAGTGATTGGATAAAAGTCAGCATCATGAGAATTTCATATTTCGTTCCGGCGATAATAGAATGGACAACAGAAGACGATTCATGAGAAATTCAGAAAATGGTCATTCAGGAAGACGCTTCCCTAAAGAAAGCAAGGTGAGTAAAGTTAAGCTTAAGAGACTGTATGTGCCAGTTATACTAAGTGTCACCCTCACGAGTGAGGAATTTCATTATCCTTGGTACTGAAGGATTACCGCGAGGCGAGTAAGGATCATCGATGATGTGAAAAGATGCCAAAGATGAGAGGATAAAACATCTATACGTAGATCATCGTAGCACTAAATCTTAGTGCTCCCCTTGAGAGGGGAATATGGAGTAATGTGGCATCAAGTCAGAATTAAGTGGTTCTAGTAATTATGGTATGGTAAAGGAAGAATGCGACAAAAATAAAAAAGGGATGAGATTGCACTTATTCAAAGCCTACAGATAGGGTACGATTCAAGAACATCATGCAAACACGACGTCAAGAATAGGAAGTAAGGGTTCCTGCTCGAGATGTTATTGATAAATAAGGATCCAGTATGAGACGTAAGTTAAGACAAAGGAAATAACCCAAGAAAGATTACGTGGAATATTGATATGAGAGTGGGCCAACGATTAGTTAGTAGTTGATTCAGGAAGAGCCTAGTTATGGCTAGACAAGAGGATACAGACAAATCAATAGATCGTGCAAGATAAGCAGAGTGAACCCCAACATGGGGAATTCAGTCTCGCAGATATGACAAAAGCAGCTTTACAACAGTCAGAGGGTCTTCCCTAAGTACTACAACGAAATACTAGTTGAGGAAATAAGAAAGAAGGCTTCAACCTAAGCACAAGTGACCTAAAGAGGAAATAGTCTTGTAACAACAATCTCACTACAAAATTGTATGCACTCCAAAAGAAAGTGGCACCCACCATGGCTAATGAGCGGAGAGTAAAACCAAAAGTAATATTCGAGACCATATGAGTTGCACAAAAATTTTGGCATGCGTGAGAACTCAGATAATCTAAGTATGCACGCAACAAGGAGGCAGAAAGACCAGGAAAAGTATTAGCTTATGCTCAAAGAAAGGTGAGAATGAACGAAAAAGGAATTATGCGATCAATGATCCAGAGTTAGTTACATTATGAACGCACTTAAGATTTCGAGGTATTATCCAAGCAGCATATGTGTTGACAATCATACAACCATCGGAGACTCCAGTATAAGTTAAAAGAAAGAATTGAGTCCAGGGCATAGACAAAGGATTGAGTTGTTAGAAGATTGTATCATGAATATTCCCTAATGCCCATGAAAGGCTAAGGTATTGACCCATACCAGGAGCCGCAGATCGGAAGATGGCTTAAGCTTACATAAAGGTTGATCAAAAGGAAGAGAAAACTAAAGAGTTACATCAACGAAGTAAATCAGGAGTCCGATTATTAGACCCAGAAATTATAGACATCATGATAGAGAACATAGCAAAATCACTCTTAATATCAGAGATACAAAATAGATAGCACAAAAACCATATTCTGTAACGGCTCTACAATAAATCCAGTTAGAAAAGTACGAGCCTCATAAGAAGTCAGTGAGAAGCCCCCACCGGATTGTGTATGCTAAAGGTGCAAGTATTGTAATAGAGCTTCAAGTCATGGATGCGAATTATACATGTGTGGAAGGGAGGTCACGAATGAGATAGAAGACGTGATGCGAGACTTTAAGGTAAGGAAGATAAAGGTGAACAACGTACGAGATACTCAAATACAGAAGGTTGTGAATAGTCCATCCTTCGGATAGAATGCTAGAAGTGCGAGGATTCAGTATGCAGGAATGATGGTATACCATTCAATACCTTCCAGCCTATGGTTTCTAGGTATCGAGAGGCCTAGTCAAGAGAATAAAGAAGAGTTAGGGACGATGTGATGTCTCGCTTGATGTTCCAAAAAAACATAAGGAAATCGGTCGCAAGCTGAAGTATGATAGAATGAAAAGATTTAAGGATAAGAAAGGGCAAGTGAGAAGGTGACGAAAATGGATAAGTACTTGGAATTATGCCTATGGAAACAAGAGAGGTGATGGTTTCTCTATGTTATTGCAAGTTTAGTATAGCCTGAATGAAATCAAAGGAGTCTAAGACTAATAGCATTTGAAAGAGATGAAATGCTGCCCTGATAGTAGAATAAGAGTGTAATTGTGATAGATAAAGGATGACGTTGGGCCTATAATTGAGTAATGATTTGAAGAAACAAAAAGAAGGGGTTCATGAATTGTACAGGATTAAAACACCCACGTAAGGTATATCACATTGGGATGCTATGAATTACGGTTATGGAAGCATGGTATCACCCCTAGGTGGATCAGTCTAATCACTCCAGATGCCCCCGATGAGACGCGAGCCCTAGCGGCGGTGTTACATAAGAGATCAAGTTATCATTGGTAAATGATGGATCAACATTAAGGTGAATCAATAGTGGATGGACAAAAGTCACAAAGTATGAGGTGAGATTAGGTCGTCGTTCTTAAGATGTCTAAAGTTTATTAAAAATAAGTAGAATTTTAAGTAATTTGAAATAATTTTTAATTATGCGGGTAATTGATTAATTACAGATTAGCGGGATATTACCTAATTAGTTAATTAATTATTGGATAAAATCAAAAAAAACCTACCCACACCCACATGGCAGCAAGCCACTAAAACAAACAAATGACTCTTAAGTCATATTAGATTAGGTGGAAAAAAATTCCAAGATAAGCCATGTAATTAAAAGCTTTTTGGATTTCACCTAGCATTTTACTCTCTGTTAACCATAATGCTTTCTATAATTTCCAAAAGATCCTTTATTACATACAACAATAGGATTTCTATAATTTTCAAAAGATCCTTTATTACATATAACAATAGCCCTTAATCTAGTCATGCCATTTCCATCTCTGTTTCTACGCCATTTCCACTAACTGGACAAACATACACTAAGCTACTTGGAGGAAAAATTTCAAGAACTCAAAGGGAAATCAAGCTAATAAGAATCTATGTTAGTAAAGCTTGAAGTACCATTAATTCAGTAGCGGTAGGGAATCAAAGATTTTGTAATTTTAATGGTAGTACGGTGCAACCTTTTTTAAGAATATCATACAGATGTTTCCCTACTCCAAGTATGTTAAGGCTATCCCTTATTTCTTTTGGCATGATCAATACGATACAAAGAAACGAGCAAACGCAAAGTTTTCATAAATGACTCTATTCATAGAAATATTAGGGGTGTCTATATTCTTGATTCCACATGTGAATTATTATTATATCTTCTGTTCATGGGTCTCAGAAAAATATGTATTTGATAAAATTTATCCGACAGACATATTATTTTTATGACATTCCGAAAAAATATTATTAACGTATTTCTTATACATTTCATGCATTTATACATATACATTGACCCATGGTTAGATGGCGTTATATACACGTATATATGTATATTATATGTATATGGGATATGAGAAAAGGTATGGCGTTATATATGCACCACCACCTGATCAGCTGGTATACGTTGATGAGTTGCCCACAGTGGCCGAAATGATATGATGGGATGCCCGCAGAAGCTTGATGATACTATGAACACATATACCTATGCATGGTATGACATTTATACGCATATGCATGACATTATAAAAATGAAATGACTCACAGAGCTATGCACACGTACATGTCGAATATTTTACTCCATGTTTCTCTCATGTCTATTATTTACTGATTTTCATTCCTTACATACTCGGTACATTATTTGTACTGACGTCCCTTTTGCCCGGGGGCGCTACGTTTCATGCCTGCAGGTCTCGATAGACAGGTCGAGAGTCCTCCAAGTAGGCGATCAGCTCAGCAGAAGATATCGGTGCACTCCATTTGCTCTGGAGTTGCTTGTTTGGTTAGTATGCTTTAGATGTGTATGGTTTGGTATGGCGGGGCTCTGTCCCGACTTTTATGATAATTATGTACTCTTAGAGGCCTGTAGACATATGTCGTGTACGTGAAAAATTGTACGGCCTTGTCGGCCTATGTTTTGAGTTTATAAATAATGATGTTGGCCTATCAAACCTGTATGTCACGTGTATATGATGATGTAATAAGAAAGATACATTACGTTGATACTCGGTTGAGTAAGGTACTAGATGCCCGTCGCGGCCCATCGGTTTGGGTCGTGACAACAGTGGTATCAGAGCAGTTCTGTCCTAGGGAGTCTACAAGCCGTGTCTAGTAGAGTCTTGTTTATGGGTATGTCGTGCACCACACTTATAAGCAGGAGGCTACATGACATTTAGGACTGTCACTCTTTCTTCTTACTCTAGATTATGTGGTAGAGCTCAATTGTAAGAACTCAATTTCCCAAACTCTATCTTTTTCGTAATACAATGATGCCTACATCCAGAAAAATGGTTGGCAAGAGATATAGCTGTGGAAGAGTTGAGTGAGAGGAACTCAATTTTTGCATCATGCTTATGACGGATAAATATGAGGTATTCAGCAGATCATGTGTATACTAAGACGTGTAAGCCTCTTGATAAGGAACCTTAAGGCAAGAATATTTATCCACCTTTATGGTGAAAGACAATGAGAGATTAAGAAGATAAACACAAGTTTCAGCAAGTAAAAGAAGCAAGGTGAAGAAGGGTACGAGGCACCCAGTTAATGAAGATTATCAGTATTACAGTTCCGGCAGAAAAATATAAGCATTATGAGTTACCCTCAACAGTAATAGAGGTATGTATAATTGGCCACACCCATCTCAGTTATACCTTATTGGGGGCTAACAAGTGTAGATTAAGAAAATGATGGGATATCAGAATCCGGCTGGGGTTATAGTAACCCAAAATGGTGAATTGATTGTTTACATTAGTTGACATTTCCGAAGGATATTGCAAATGTGCTAACAGGTCTCCTTGTGAGACACCCAAATGGCGCACTCTAAAATAGTATAGCTAGATATGAGTGCTACAAAGATAGGCACTGAAAGCTTGGAAAGGATAAATATTATCTTAGTATGACTCCCGTCCCTAGTAGAGAGATAATGCTAGGCAACCCGAAGAGCCAGTGGATGGAACAAAGGGGAGCTAAAAGCAAAAGAATGTTTTGTTCGAGTTTTAGAATAAAGTGATAGACAGGAATGTTAGCAGGAAAATAAGAAGAGAGTTAATAAAGCAGTATGAGTAAAATGTGGTACATGGATGACAACGGTAGATCAAAAAGATGACATTATTACAGAGTCTATTGTCAAGTGAAGGATAAGACGAGAGGTGACAGGCCTTGAGACAAAAAAAGAGTGTAGGCCATAAAGTCATATCCTCATTTTGAGAAATAAGTTGGTGACTCCAACGCAACTACCGGAAGGAAAAGTTAGACCCCAGAATAATAGGAATCAGTATGGGCTGGTGAACAAGATAAACTAAACATGAATTAGGGACTGAGTGATTGGATATTAGTCAGCATCATGAGAATTTCATATTTCGTTCTGGCAATAATAGAATGGACAACAAAAGACGATTCATGAGAAATTCAGAAAATGGTCATTCAGGAAGACGCTTCCCTAAAGCAAGCAAGGTAAGTAAAGTTAAGCTTAAAAGACTATATATGCCAGTTACACTAAGTGTCACCCTCGCGAGTGAGGAATTTCGTTATCCTTGGTACTGAAGGATTACCGCGAGGCGAGTAAGGATCATCGATGATGTGAAAAGATGCCAAAGATGAGAGGATAAAACATCTATACATAGATCATCGTAGCACTAAATCTTAGTGCTCCCCTTGAGAGGGGAATATGGAGTAATGTGGCATCAAGTCAGAATTAAGTGGTTCTAGTAATTATGGTATGGTAAAGGAAGAATGCGACAAAAATGAAAAAGGGATGAGATTGCTCTTATTCAAAGCCTACAGATAGGCTACGATTCAAGAACATCATGTAAACACGACGTCAAGAATAGAAAGTGAGGGTTCCTGCTCGAGATGTTATTGATAAATAAGGATCCAGTACGAGACGTAAGTTAAGACAAAGGAAATAACCCAAGAAAGATTACGCGGAATATTGATATGAGAGTGGGCCAACGATTAGTTAGTAGTTGATTCAGGAAGAGCCTAGTTATGGCTAGACAAGAGGATATAGACAAATCAATAGATCGTGCAAGATAAGCAGAGTGAACCCCAACATGGGGAATTCAGTCTCGCAGATATGACAAAAGCAGCTTTACAACAGTCAGAGGGTCTTCCCTAAGTACTACAACGAAATACTAGTTGAGGAAATAAGAAAGAAGGCTTCAACCTAAGCACAAGTGACCTAAAGAGGAAATAGTCTTGTAACAACAATCTCACTACAAACTTGTATGCACTCCAAAAGAAAGTGGCACCTACCATGGCTAATGAGCGGGGAGTAAAACCAAAAGTAATATTTGAGACCATATGAGTTGCACAAAAATTTTGGCATGCGTGAGAACTCAGATAATCTAAGTATGCACGCAACAAGGAGACAGAAAGACCAGGAAAAGTATTAGCTTATGCTCAAAGAAAGGTGAGAATGAACGAAAAAGGAATTATGCGATCAATGATCTAGAGTTAGTTACATTATGAACGCACTTAAGATTTCGAGGTATTATCCAAGCAGCATATGTGTTGACAATCATACAACCATCGAAAACTCCGGTATAAGTTAAAAGAAAGAATTGAGTCCAGGGCATAGACAAAGGATTGAGTTGTTAGAAGATTGTATCATGAATATTCCCTAACGCCCATGAAAGGCTAAGGTAATGACCCATACCAGGAGCCGCAGATCGGAAGATGGCTTAAGCCTACATAAAGGCTGATCAGAAGGAAGAGAAAACTAAAGAGTTACATCAACGAAGTAAATCAGGAGTCCGGTTATTGGACCCAGAAATTATAGACATCATGATTGAGAACATGGCAAAATCGCTTTTAATATCAGAGATACAAAAGAGATAGCACAACAACCATATTCTGTAACGTCTCTACGATAAATCCAGTTAGAAAAGTACGAGCCTCATAAGAAGTCAGTGAGATGCCCTTACCGGATTGTGTATGCTAGAGGTGTAAGTATTGTAATAGAGCTTCAAGTCATGGATGCGAATTATACCTGTGTGGAAGGGAGGTCATGAACGAGATAGAAGATGTGATGCGATACTTTAAGGTAAGGAAGATAAAGGTGAACAACGTACGAGATACTCAAATATAGAAGGTTGTGAATAGTCCATCCTTCGGATAGAATGCTAGAAGCGCGAGGATTCAGTATGCAGGAATGATGGTATACCTTCCAATACCTTCCAGCCTATGGTTTCTAGGTATCGAGAGGCCTAGTCAAGAGAATAAAGAAGAGTTAGGGATGATGTGATGTCTCGCTTGATGTTACAGAAAAACATAAGGAAATCGGTCGCAAGCTGAAGTATGATAGAATGACAAGGTTTAAGGATAAGAAAGGGCAAGTAAGAAGGTGACGAAAATGGATAAGTACTCGGAATTAAGCCCATGGAAACAAGAGAGGTGATGGTTTCTCTATGTTATAGCAAGTTAAGTATAGCCTGAATGAACTCAAAGGAGTCTAAGACTAATAGCATTTGAAAGAGATGAACATTGCCCTAATAGTAGAATAAGAGTGTAATTGTGATAGATAAAGGATGACATTGGGCCTATAATTGAGTAGTGATTTGAAGAAACAAAAAGAAGGGATTCATGAATTATACAGGATTAAAATAACCACGTAAGGTGTATCACATTGGGATGCTATGAACTACGGTTATGGAAGCATGGTATCATCCCTAGGTGGATCAGTCTAATCACTCCAGATACCCCCGATGAGACGCGAGCCCTAGCGGCGGTGTTACATAAGAGATCAAGTTATCAGTAGTAAATGATAGATCAACATTAAGGTGAATCAACAGTGGATGGACAAAAGTCACAAAGTATGAGGTGAGATTAGGCCGTCGTTCTTAAGATGAACAAGTAATGAGGAAGTATTTAAGGACTTAGATTTATACTTATAGATGCCTAGAGGGACGTTTTATCAAGCTCTGTATATATTTACAAAGTGAGGCCTAGAGATTAGCTAAAATATGGAAGAAGAAGGAGAGAAGAGTCGCATAGGCACACTTACAAGGTCAAAGTCGTACATGCTGCATGATAGAAGGTAGCAACAGTTACCAGATTGGAAGGATTCTGACCACAAGTCGTGGTGTGAGAAAGAGGCCTAAAGGGGGGAATCCCCTGGCCTTTGGATTTATTCACCGGACAGTTGCCTAGATGGCAAGGAGAGTACTAAAGTATTCGTAAGAGCCATAGGTTATGAAAATGATAAGTGCATCAATCAACATTCGAGGACGAGTGTTCCAGGGGGAGGGGGGGGGAAGGATGATGTTACATCCCGCATTTTCATATGTTAATGTTTCGTCTTCAGTTAATAGACGTAAGTTCAAGAATGAAATTATTTTGAGATTATAAGAATCATGCTATTTCAAACAAGTGATGAGTAAATTCGTTAAGGTGAGAGGGGAAGCAAGTCAAAGAAAATGAATTTTCATCCAAGTTTGGCATATTGTGGTAAAATGCGGGCCGAGCGATAATATCCGATATTTATGGACTAGTACCATACAAGGAACCATATGACCATGATAGTATGATGTATAAAGTTTATTAAAAATAAGTAAAATTTTAAGTAATTTAAAATAATTCTTAATTATGCGGGTAATTGATTAATTATCGGGTAGCGGGATATTACTAATTAGTTAATTAATTAATGAATAAAATAAAAATAAAAAAACCCTCCCCACCCCCACGTGGCAGCAAGCCACTAAAACAAACAAATGACTCTTAAGTCATATTAGATTAGGTGGCAATCAATTCCAAGATAAGACATGTAATTAAAAGCTTTTTGGATTTCACCTAGAATTTTACTCTCTGTTAACCATCATGCTTTCTATAATTTCCAAAACATCCTTTATTACATACAGCAGTAGGCTTTCTATAATTTCCAAAAGATCCTTTATTACATACAATAGTAGCCCTTAATCTAGTCATGCCATTTCCATCGCTGCTTCTACGCCATTTCCACTAACTGGACAAACATACACTAAGCTAATTGGAGAAAAAATTTCAAGAACTCAAAGGGAAAGCAAGCTAATAATAATCTATGTCAGTAAAGCTTGAAGTACTATTAATTCAGTAGCGGTAGGGAAACAAAGATTTTGCAATTTTAAAGGCAGTATGGTGCAACCTTTTCCAAGAATGTCATACAGATTTTTTCCTACTTCAGGTATGTTAAGACTATCCCTTATTTCTTTTGGCATGATTCATACGATACAAAGAAACGAGCAAACGCACAGTTTCCATAAACGACTCTATTCATAGAAATATTAGGGATGTCTATATTCTTGATTCCCCATGTGAATTATTATTATATCTTCTGTTTATGGGTCTCAGAAAAATATGTATTTGATAAAATTTATCCGACAGGCATATTATTTTTATGACATTCCGAGAAAATATTATTAACGTATTTCTTATGCTTTCCATACATTTATACATATACATTGACCCACGACTAGATAGAGTTATATACACGTATATATGTATATTATATGTATATGGGATATGGAAAAAAGTTATGACGTTATATACGCACCACCATCTGATCAGTTGGTATACGTTGATGAGTTGCCCACATTGGCCGAAATGATATGATGGGATTCCCTCAGAGGCTTGATGATGCTATAAACGCATATACCTATGCATGGTATGACATTTATACGCATATGCATGACATTATAAAAATGAAATGACTCACAGAGCTATGCACACGTACATGTCGAGTCTTTTACTCCATATTTCTCTCATGTCTATTATTTACTGATTTTCATTCCTTACATACTCGGTACATTATTTGTACTGATGTCCCTTTTGCCCGGGGACGCTGCGTTTCATGCTCGCAGGTCTCGATAGACAGGTCGAGAGTCCTCCAAGTAGGCGATCAGCTCAGCAGAAGATATTGGTTTACTCCATTTGCTCCGGAGTTGCTTGTTTGGTCAGTATGATTTATATGTATATGGTTTGGTATGGCGGGGCTCTGTCCTGACCTTTATGATAATTATTTACTCTTAGAGGCTTGTAGACATATATCGTGTACGTGAAAAATTGTACTGCCTTGTCGGCCTATATTTTGAGTTTATAAATGATGATGTTGGCCTATCAGGCCCGTATGTCACGTGTATATGATGATGTAATAAGAAAGATACGTTACGTTGGTACTCAGTTGAGTAAGGTACCGGGTGCCCGTCGCGGCCCATCGGTTTGGGTCGTGACAAATATTTCTCTCCATTTTCCCTTAGCGTCGTTCAATCTTTTCTTTAGATTTTGAATGATGGTCTTGTTTGTCGATTCGGCCTGTCCGTTCCTACTAGGAGGATATGGCATTGACAGGATCCTTTTTAATTTATGATCTTCGAGAAACTTTGTCACTTTGCTGCCGACGAATTACTTTCCATTATCGCATACGATCTCGGCAGGCATCCCGAGTCGGCATATAATATGGCCCCAAATGAAATCTATGACTTCTTTCTCTCTAATTTTCTCGAAAGCCTGTGCTTCAAGCCACTTAGAGAAATAGTCAGTCATAAACAAAATAAATTTAGCTTTACCTGGGGCCGATGGTAGAGGGATGATGATATCCATTCCCCATTTCATGAATGGCCATGGGGATAAGGCTGAGTGGAGTTGCTCTTCGGGTCGGTGAATCATCGGCGCATACCTTTGAAATTTGTCGCACTTTCGAACAAACTCTTTTGTATCCTTTTCCATATCGGCCCAATAGTATCCTGCTCTGATGACTTTGTGAACCAATGATTCGGCACCAGAATGATTTTCGCAGGTGCCCTCATGGATTTCTTGTAGGACATAGTCGGTATCTCCTGGTCCCAAACATATTACCAATGGTCCATCGAACATCCTTCTATATAGTGTTCCATCTTCGGCCAATGTGAATCGTGCGGCCTTCGTACATATAGTCCTCGATTCCTTAGGATCCGATGGAAGCTTCCCGTTCTTTAGGTACTCGATATATTTGTTCCTCTAATCCCAAATCATACTTGTGGAGTTGATTTCGGCATGGCCTTCTTCGATTACTGACCTTGAAAGTTATACGACAGTCCCCGAGCTAATCTCGTCGTCTTCGACTGATGACCCCAAATTTGCAAGGGCATCGGCCTCGCTGTTTTGTTCTTGAGGCACATACTGTAGGGTCCATTCTTTAAACCGATGTAGAGTCACCTGTAATTTATCCATGTACCTCTGCATTCGATCTTCTCGAACCTCAAAGGTTCTGTTGAGTTGGTTTACCACAAGCAGGGAGTCACATTTGGCCTCGATGACCTCTTCTCCCAAACCTTTAGCTAGCTCGAGACCTACAATCATGGCCTCATACTCGGACTTGTTAGTTAACTTGGAAGTTTTGATAGTTTGTCTAATTGTATTACCCGTGGGCGGCTTCAAAACGATGCCTAGCCCGGACCCCTTCACGTTCGAAGCGCCATCTATGAAAATTGTCCACACCCCCGATGATGTACCCGACTTTAATAATAGTTCCTTTTCGACCTCGGGTACGAGGGCTGGCGTAAAGTCTTCCACGAAGTCCGCTAAGATTTGAGACTTGATGGTCATTCGGGGTCGATACTCGATATCGTACCCATTAATCTCGACGACCCATTTGGCCAATCGGCCCGAAAGTTCGGGCTTATGCAAAATATTGCGAAGGGGATAAGTAGTCACCACATAGATCGGGTGACACTGAAAATATGGTTTTAATTTCTTAGAGGCACTTATTAGGGCAAGCGCTAATTTTTCTAAGTGTGAGTACCGGGTCTCGGCCTCACCTAAAGTTCGACTAACATAGTAAACAGGAAATTACATACCTTGCTCTTCTCGAACTAGGACCCCACTTACCACGATTTGTGAGACTGCTAAGTACAAGTAGAATCGCTCGTCCGCTTTCGGGGTATGAAGCAGTGGCGGGTTTGAGAGGTACCACTTTAATTCTTCCAATGCTCGTTGGCATTCCGGGTTCCATGCAAAACTGTTCTTCTTTTTTAGCAGTGAGAAGAACCTGTGACTTCTATCTGAAGACCTCGAGATGAATTGGCCTAGGGCGGCTATGCGCCCTGTTAATCTTTGTACGACCTTAACATTGTCCACGACTGTGATGTCTTCGATTGCCTTGATCTTATCGGAGTTGATTTTGATCCCCCGATTTGATACCATAAAGCCGAGGAACTTTTCCGAGATGAAGGTCTCCTGCAAATGTGCCAAATAGCCCTCTGCTCGCTGGGACTTAACTAACATATCGTCAATATAAACCTCCGTTAATTTACTTATTTGTTCTTCGAACATTCGATTTACTAAGCTTTGATAAGTGGAACCAGCATTTTTTAGTCCAAACGGCATTACATTATAACAATAGGTACCGTACTTAGTGATGAACGAAGTCTTTTCCTGATCCTTCGGGTTCATTTGTATTTGATTATACCTGGAATAAGCATCGAGAAAACTAAGGATCTCGTGGCCGGCCAGGGCATCGATCATGCGATCGTTATTCGACAGAGGAAAAGAGTCTTTAGGACATGCTTTGTTTAAATCTTTATTGTCTACGCACATTCTAAGTTTATTTCCCTTTTAAGGACTACGATTACGTTTGCTAACCATTCGGGATATTTTACCTCCCGATTGGATCCTATTTTGAGAAGTTTGGTTACCTCGTCCTTGATGAATGCATGTTTTACCTCGGACTGGGGCCTTCTCTTTTGTTTTACCGGGCGAAACTTCGGGTCCAAGCTCAATCGATGTGTAGTGATCTCCGGCGGGATCCCTGTCATATCTAGATGGGACCAAGCAAAACAATCCATATTATTGATAAGAAATTTAATGAGTTTTTCCCTGAGCTCGGGGGTTAACCCAGTACCCAGGTATACCTTTCAATCGGGTAGATGCTCTATCAGTATGACTTGTTCCAGTTCCTCGACTGTCGATTTGGTGGCGACGGAATCCTCGGGGATTATGAAGGATCGAGGGATCCAGTAGTCATCGTCCTCATCCGTTCCCTGCTTCCCTAACTGAGTCGAGGCTGGTGGTTGTGGTTGTTATTTAGCTTCCTGTTTTCCTTTGGACTCCGATCCCTTTGTTGATGAAAGCGCCGATATCGGTGTTACTTCGTCGACCGTGAACATTTCTTTGGCAGCATGTTGTTCCCCATACACCGTTTTTACTCCATACAGTGTTGGGAACTTCAGCATTTGGTGAAGGGTTGACGGGACCACCCTCATGTTGTGAATCCAGGGTCTTCTGAGCAGTGCGTTGTATCTCATATCGCCCTCGATCACATGGAACTTTGTTTCTTGAATAATTCCATCTACATTTATTGGTAGGATGATTTCACCTTTAGTTGTTTCACTCGCCATGTTGAAGCCATTGAGAATCCGAGCTGCGGGTACGCTCTGATCTTGTAGGCCGAGCTGCTCCACGACTCTCGATCGAATAATATTGGTCGAGCTTCCTGGATCAATTAAAACACGTTTAACCTGAATTTTATTCATAAGGATAGAGATTACCAAAGCATCATTGTGGGGTTGAGAGACCCATTCTGCTTCCTCATCATTGAATGATAAAGTGCCTTTTGGCACATAGTCTCGAGTTCGTTTTTCCCTGGTGATTGATACTTTAGTGCGTTTGAACACGGTTGTGGAATATCGACCCCACCAACGATCATGTGAATCACGTGTTGTGGTTCTTCCTGCTCATTTTTCCTATTTGTATCCCTGTCTCTGAAATGCTTTTTAGCTCGGTTGCTCAAGAATTCTCGAAGGTGACCCTCGTTGAATAGACGGGCCACCTCATCCCTTAGTTGTCTACAGTCTTCGGTTCTATGACCATGTATACCATGGTATTTGCATATTTGATTGGGGTTTCTTTGGGATGGATCGATTTGTAGAGGCCTGTGCCATCTAGTATTTTTGATTCTCCCAATGGCTGACACAATACCTGATGCGTCGATGCTGAAGTTGTATTCTGATAATCGTGGTGCTTCTGTGGGATCGGCATGTTTATCGAAGCCACTTTTGCTCATAAACCCTCGAGAGCTCTGTCCTTGATCATTCCTTCGATCATTTCGGATGGGATTGCGTCTTGGTCCGCTATTTCTATGATCTACGTTGTATGGTTGATACCGATCTCTGTTCGACCGGGGTTCTCTGTCGATATCCCTTTGAGTTCTGCTGACGGGCCTGTTTGGATAAACGGAACCGGAAGGGGTCCCTAATTGATCATCCTCGACCCTGATCTTTGACTGGTACCAATTATGTACATCAGCCTAGGTTACCGCTGGATATTCAATTAAATTCTGCTTTAGTTGTTGTGATGCCACCGAACTTCGTTCGTTCAAACCCTGAGTAAAGTCTTGAACAACCCAATTGTCTGTGACCGGTGGTAGTTCCATGCGTTCCATCTGGAACCGAGATACGAATTCCCTCAACATTTTGTTGTCTTTTTGTTTCACCTTGAAGAGGTATGACTTCCTAGTCACAACCTTTATTGCTCCGGCATATGCCTTTCCGAAGGAGTCTGCAAGCATGGCGAAGGAATCGATGAAATTAGGCGGCAAATTGTGGTACCATATCATTGCTCCTTTCGTTAAAGTTTCTCCAAATTTCTTCAGTAGAACAGATTCGATCTCATCGTCTTCCAAGTCATTCCCTTTTATTGCGCATGTATAAGAAGTGACATGCTCGTTAGGGTCGGTGGTCCCATTGTACTTAGGAATTTCTGGCATTCGGAATTTCTTCGGAATGGGTTTCGGTGACGCACTTGGAGGGAAAGGCTTTTGTACGAATTTCTTTGAATCCATACCCTTTAGAATCGGCGGTGCCCCCCGGTATTTGGTCAACCCGGGAATTGTATGTCTCTACTTTCTTGTTATTTGCCTCGATTTTCTTTTCTCCCGATTCAATCCGTTTAGTGAGCTCCTCGAGCATTTTCATAATGGCGGAGTTAGTCCTCGATTCGTTGGCGTTTGACCTTTCCGGCACAGGCTCGGTCCTATGGACGACTTCTGGTTCGATCCTACTCGGTGTTCGGTGCTAATTTTGTAGTTGTGCTATAGCGATTTGTTGAGCCTGTAACAATTCGAATATCAATTGGAGGCTAACTCCACCATCTTCTCCGCCCTACGTACCTCGACCACCTGATCGAAATTCCTTGCGTACGCTACCTTCGGGATCAACGCCCAAATTTACATTTAGGGCGACATGTGAACTGACATCGACGGGATTTGCAGTTGGTGTTCCCTCGAGGTCAGCCTGAGGCACCTCGATCCTTGGGGCGGCTATATTGTCATTTTCCCCGTGAAATCCGAGGCCGTTGTCACCATGCGTAAGCGCTGCTTGTGAGTTTGACATGTTTACCCTGAAAACAAAGATTCTTACAAGAACAAATGTAAAGTAGTGTGTGTTATCGGAATCAGTATTAAGCAATCACTATTATCCTTAGTCCCACGGTGGGCGCCAAACTGTTTACCCTTAAAATTGGATAACAATTAAACTTATAATGTGGTTTTAAGGACACGCGATTTCACCTAATACCAATTGATAAATGTGAAGATTAATAACAGAAATGAACTATATAAAGTAAAGCGAACCAATGTTGAAACGGAGTTCAACCCTCGAGCTAGGGTGCCCTCGAACTGATTGATACAAAAACAGTTAAAAATAAAGCAAGTTGATGAACAAGAGAGTATAAGCTAAAGAGAGAGCGTTATATTGGCCTTTTTATGCGAGAACAATATATCTTACAAATGGTTAATACTTCCCTTTCTATAGTAGAGGAATTCTACTTATGGTATAACTCTAATTACAGAAGGAAATCCCGTGATTAGCTAATTAACCATTCCTAATTTGATCTGTTACGAGATTTCCGCCATGATCTTCGACCAGTCACGGATATTTCGCCTTTCCGTTATTATGTTATCTTCGATCTTGCTCGATGCTTGTCTCATTTGGTCTCGATCACTGTTGTCCTCGATCTCGACAAGTACCTCGAATCCCGAACTCGGTACCTTGTCCTCGTACCTTGGTCTGATCCACTACGGGACCGACCTTCGATGCAGCTCCCTGGTCCCGGTCAAATAGAAAAATTGGGTGTGCTCGATTTTAACCGTATACAATGTTTATTTCAGCGGTTAATTAGTACATAGCTAAGTTTGTGTTATATCCCATATTCTAAACCTAATTCCCTATCCTTTATTGCTTTCTATGCCAATTTCATGGTGCTCCTGTGGAATTGACTAATTCATAACCAATTCCCTTGAGCTTCATGTGTTGGCAGTGATTATTGATGAAGCTTTGACTTGGTAGTTACCTAGTCAAGGTAGTGTTGAGACTTCATAGCTCAGGTTCAATTCTATCCATAAGTCATTTGACCCATCTCTCACGCAATAGGATTAAAGGGTTAGACAAAATTTTCTCCTAACTGAAAATACTTTTCTAAGTTACCAGTTCTTTTGTTCTTCATTTCTAAGGGGGAAAATTAGACACCAGGTGATAGATATTCAGATCGAGAAACCAAACAAGACTATGCACATATAACGCATCAATTATCCTTGTTGCACAACGTCCACAGAGAATCTGATGGACACAAATCAAGTATATCAAAGCATTACTAGCAGTTGAAACAGACTACCAATACAAAACACAACAAATAGGAAGACAGAACCGCTATTTAACTTTAATCTGCAACAAGGCCACAACTAAAACAAGGCCTGAGTGTATGTCCTAAATGCATACTTCAACATGCAATGAAGTACAAGAACTTTTTCCTCCTTATTATTGCTCTAAAAGCTACAAGTTTTACACCACCTCCAAATATTAAGCTGCACAAAATTGAGGGAATATACATTTCATGGAAAAAACATGTGTTATCAAGGCTTGGGCACGCTTCTCGCTAGGAGAAGCTCAACTTCTAAAAGGAACATTCTCCGTGACCACTGAGCATAAGTGAGAAAGCAGAGGAAGATGCTCTTATCCATGCCACGACTCTGAGACTCTTTCCAGTGATGAACAATTTTTTCAGCACTTACAAAGCAAGAGCGCAAAGACTCACCGTTGTTGGAGAAAGTCTCACCGACAAATATACTGATAAAAGAGGATTAACTCTCTTAGTATGACATAGGAAGAAAAAGAAATTTTTGAAAAGTGAGATAGGAAAAGATACGAACAATAACTACTGTAGTTTTTATCATATAGTCTGACATGATAAATCACTGTGGTTCTTCACAGCACCACCTGTAGGAAGGCCCACGACTTTTGTACCGAGATCATATGTTGACAACACATTTTTCTGCACAAAAATGGCAAGAGAAAGAGTGCATTATGAAAGATTTATAAGGTAGAGAATGTAAATGGTGTAAACTGCACAATTCATTCAGAAAAAAGGTCCATGACTATGCTCCGCCATTCACGTTAAAGTAATCACAAACTTGAAATAGATTCTGTGAAGGAACCTCTAGAAAAAAGTTAGGGACCAAATCAGTTTTCTACGGCTCCTGGTATTCAGCCAAATGATGCCGATTGAGGAGATGAAAAGAGGTATATCCTTTGGCCTAACTAGATTGCAAAATTTAACAAATTTGTGAATCATTTACAATCTCATGGACCTCAGATGTCAAGGCCACTGGTTCTCCCTGAAGTCATCGTTATCCATCTTTCTACAGTAATCTTTCATCATCAATCTCTCTTGTTGAACATCAGGTTGAAAACAATATCCTTTTGAGCCTTTTCTCTTTTGAAGTATGTGGACAGAGCATACTGATTTTCAAAACATAGAGAGGTGCATGGAACTTGCGCTCAGTTTCTATTTGAACGAGGATTAGTACATAAACCAAAAATGCTAAGAGTTCAAGTATAGTTTCTCTGGGAGTACGACTAAAAAGAAAAGCAGAATTCTTACTAAGCTTACTGTACCCTGGAATCAAAAGCATCATCACTTCCTTGAGAGTTGAAAAAGAAAACGATTGAGGAATATCTCCAATAGGAAATTTTCTGGAATAGATGAAATATATTTCTCAAAGTATTCCAAATGCACCATGGTACAACATTTCTTTTTAAATGAAGCACATTCTTTCATTGATACAGAGGGGGAGGAGGAGGGCAATGGGGAAAAGGGGGGAGGGTATAGTGCTTCTACGCTTTGAAGCCTCCACCTACATCTTGGAGGTAAGCATGTTCACCAAGTGAGCTGGCCCTCAACCCCAATATCGCTATAGGATTGTTTCGGCTACAAAACTAGATTATAGAGAAAGAATTTACAAGTACTACGCAATACGCTGCGATTCATTTATCAAAAGCTTTCCATCCATTTGTACTACCTCCACTACTTCTTTCAGTCGCTAAATAGCTGTAGAACAGCAATAAGATACTTGCGCAAAAGTCAGAATCCAAATCAAACTTTGTTTATGGGAAGATAAAAATCTTTAGCCTCTCTAATTTAATAGGAGGCAGCCTAATAATTCAATGTTGAAAACTAGTGGACAATGGTGCAAAGCCAGATTGCTGTAGAATCATGTGAAGGGAAAATTTGAAAGTTCTCTCACAGCCAAGGTAACTGGTGCTGACGCATAAATTTAGTATTGGATACAAGCTGAAAGATAATGACAGCAATTTCCTTATAAGACCAATGCTTTTGCCTAAGTTAATAAGGCTGTGAAAAGCATATAGGGACTCAACAACCCAGGACCCAATGAATTTCAAGCGCTTTTACTAGCATTAAGAAGGCTGTGAACAAATCAATATAATGTAACAGTGAATGATATATTCAGGTTTGGGACTTGTAAACCAGGAAGTGAACTGAGGCATGATAGCCGCCTTATTGGACAAGTAATATGGTTAACACCTAAGCAAGACCAAAGGAGACAACTGGCTGAGATATACTCTATTCTTGTCTTGCCTTTCCAATCACAAATTAAAGTATTAAACACTGAATTCAATATTGAACAGGGTAGACCTGTTCATTTTCGCTTTATGAAAAAGCAATAAAGCGTCTCATCTTCATGTAAAAGCTTGCCTTTAGAGGAAACAATAAATCCAGCATAAAAAGTAGCTATTCAGCACATAGTGAAGGAGCACACTCACAATTGGCTCAAAGTCAGGGCTAGACAAGTTCATTGTAAGATTTCGCATCAACAACAAAACCTGCAAGTCCAGAGGAAACAGATGAACATGATTTGCAAATCCACCAATATAGATTTCTTCAAGGCAAGATAGAAGATATTGAAATAGGGAAGGTGAGAGGGGAAAGGAGACCCAGATGAAATTTACATGACCCCCATCTAAAACTCCCCAGCTGAAACTTTCAAATCCCTGCGAGTGCAGATAAATGCAGTGTCTTGACATATGCCTCTAGATTTTGAAACGAATATCTGGTTGAACATAATTGACGTAAAAACTTTCCTAACGAGAATTTACATGTATTCTTCAGAGAGATCAACATTTTTTTTACTTCTCTCAGCTCCTTTAGAAAAGGGTTTATATTGAAAAAAATGAAGTTGATCCTAACTAAATTCTCTGACGATCTTACCCTTTGGCATTTGTTCCCTCTATTGCTTGAAGGTGAGTTAAATTAACGAGTTCTACCAAATAATAACTAGGGAATACAGAAAATGGAATCAAGTAACACAGAAAAAAATAACATTACAAACTTAGCCTAGCATAAACACTGAAATAAACCTGACTCAGTAAGTTACAGTTAGCTGCAAGAAAGCTGAAGAGTTCTTAGGAAGCAGAAGCAAATGTAAAATGCTTAATTTACCATGCATCCAAAACTCACAGTTTCAAAATTAATAGGGTCCATCTCCTTCAGCTTCTGTACATGACCTTTAGTGTCTGGGTCAAAGACACTCCCAATAAAGCTATAGACTTCTGCAAAGTCGGGTATGCCTGTAATGGAAGTACCAATATACACTTTATACAGTTCCATTTGATCCAGAGTAAACATTTAAAACCAAAAGAAGTACGGCCGCTATCGACCTAGAAAAACAAAAATTCCCTCCATGATGAAGATGCAAAAGAGAGAAATGGAAAGAAAGGGATAAAATATATCAGGAAGAAAAAAAATCATTAGCACAAAAGCTCCATAACACCACCCCATCCTTTTCCTTTTCCAATAGACTACAGGGACATTCAAAATCATTGGATTCTCACATAATCAAAGCAATATAAAAGTGGATACAATGATTTCATGATCTGAAAATGATGAAAGCTTCTCAAATACAATTTCCTTCATCATTTACCTCAACAAAAAATAAAGAGAGAAAGCTTCTCAAATGCAAAAATTGGATGCAAGAGGTAGAACCAATATTTATACAGATTCAAAACAAAGTGGAAATTCTACTGTTATAATGAATTTGACATTTCATTGGCGTTCAAAACTTAACATAGAGAAAATAAACATCAATGTGGAAATTATACTGATATAATGAACTTTGTCCTGACGTTGGCATTCAGAACTTTATATGAACAAGAGAAGACACGTTAACTTATATTTCTAGCTACCCGTAAACTACCTAATCTCTTATAAGATAAATTACATAACTTTGTTTCTTAGTGTCTAAAGTTATCCTTTAATTTAGAAAGTTCAATGATGTTTTTCTCAATATCAAGAGCGAACTGACAAAAGAAAATAGAAATATCATTTTAACCAAGAAAGTTTGTCCCCCTTTGGCAAGCTTTGTGCAAGCAGCCTTCAAGGAACTTTTCCTTTTCTTGAAAATTATTCCTTCTATTATTTCACTCTTAAGTATGAAATTTGCATGATGAAAAGTTTATTTCAAAAGTTGGATGAGCCAAGGACCAAAATTTTGTAATTGCACTAAGCGGTGGGATCAAAGTTGCAAGTTACCTTTGGAACTAGGATTTGGTATGCGGATAGAAAATAGTTTTTTTCTGGGTTGAGCGGGCGACAAATCAAAGATCAAGTAAAGTTTCGGGCATGAGCAAGAAAATAAAATATGACAAGATTAGCTGTGCATACTACTGAAATGATATGTGGTACCAAATAAAAGCTAAGAAAGAAAAAGCTATATAATGCAGATGTTGAATTGAGAAACCTAACATGACGGAAGAGCCGATATGTATGGAAACCATACAGTGTTCTCCTCAATCAATGAGTTGTAGGGCTAAGTTCAAAATTATATGCTAGAGAACCTTACCATGAGGAACAGAACCTAGTTTGCTCTGCTCTGGTTGTTCAGAACTCGGCGCTGTTCTGCTGAAACTTCTAATGCCACTGATGCTGCTGTTACTAATCAATGTAGCTCCCTTTGATCCAATATCAGCTGAATCAGTAATGTGTACATTGAAATAAGTGCAGAAAAATCCCTCAACCAAGAAGAAGATTTATAAAATATGCAGACGCAAATACCAAGTTTATAGTCAGGTACACACCCTGAATTCTTTGAAGATGGTATTCATCATGTGATGGCATAGCTCCACCAGATGGAGAATTTAAGAGTACAGAAGTGTCATCCCATGATGGATATCCAGGTGGAAGGGAATTCATTGAAGAAGGGTAACCCATAGAGGCTTGCAATGGTACTAAAACTACTCAAAGTAGTTCCAGAAGGAAAAAAAAACAAGAGACTATATGAGATACAGATATACAAAATGAGCCATAGGACAACTTTGTAAATGCAAACCAACCATTTTTTGGTGCCTTCTGGGGATAAGGATGAGCTGCTTTACGCTTGGGCCGAGGTGGTGGCACGTGTGCTGTTGCACCATTCTTCTGGACCTTCAAGAAGTACTTTTGAGCATGACTGCGAATCTGCAACCAAGAACATTAGGAAAATGTCTTGTATAAATGAAAGCAATTCATGAAAAATTATCTTTTCCTGGTAGTTGTAGGTACCTTTACTAATAAAACTTTACCTTATCCAAAAAAAAAAGATTATAAAAAGTTCTCTAAATCGAACAAAAGAAAGGGCCTAAAAAAGACTTAAATTTCGCACATTAGCACATGCGCAAATAAATTCCCATGGAATAGAGGATCTAACAGGATTAAATTAAGTAAGGACTACATTTTACACCAGGAACCTGTGAACGCATGTCATACACCAACAATTACTCCAAAAGCGAAAGCTTTGCAAATGCACAAAGCAACATACAATACACATTAAGTATATTCAAACGACTGACTAGCATTTCATGATAGCAGATCCAAAGAGAATCTGTAATTGCCCGGGTGTACAAGATTAGGAATAAGTCAATCACAACAAATTGCCAGCATATTCCACCACGATTTCTCAGCAGAACAAATATATACAAACAGAATAAAACTAACTAGTTTTCTCTATGAACTTCATCAAAAAGATGAAACAGAAGTGAGCACCTGAATTACTGTCTTTGAGCCTACAAAATCCTCAATTTTCTTCCAATCACGGTCAAACCTGAATAACCCAAATTTAGAAGAAACACCAAAGCTTCAGAAAAAAACATTTTTTTTCTAATGCAGCTTTAAGATTCAGAACACACATGTCACAAAGGCAACACAAAGGAGCTAACTGACCATAAAAAATCCAAATTAGTACTACAAAAATGGAACTTCCAAAATAAAATTCAAAACCAATACTAGAATAAATCAATTATACGGCTTTCTAGTTTCTACCCGTATAGCAGAAAAGAAAAGAAAAAAGATGAAAAAATTACTTGGCTCATGTTGAGGACAAAATTAAATAAATAAAAATGTGCTCTTTCTAACAAGTTAAGCTTTTTGCAACACCGGAATAACATCCAAACATCTACCCAGGAAAATCTTCAATTGAGCACAAACCTCTGCTACTGCCAACATAGAGACTGATCCAACAATAATACTAACAACAATAACAAATTCAGCGTAATCCCACGATTGGAGTCCAGGGAAAGTAGTGTGTAGGTAGTACTTACCCCTACCGTGAGGTCCTTAACCCTACGGTGAGAAGGTAGAAAGGTTATTTCTGATAGAAACTCGGCTCAAGGAAGGAACATAGACACTGATCCAAAATTATAAATTACTAATAGATGCAGAGTACCGCTGCATCCATTAATATTTCATTACAATGAGCACTATATCTTAGAATAAGTAGTTTATTTTACAAAATTGTTACAAGTGTATATAAAATTCAGAAACCAACAACTAACTCAATTACATGTATAAAAAAACACATTTGTTCACAATTAAAACAGCTGAAAAAGGGAGAAGAGACATAACAGTTGAAGAGCTTCAAGGAACTTGTCGTGTTCTTCTTCAGTCCAGCTTTCTCTAGACTTAGTTATGGTGTAAGGTTTCCGAACCTTTTTGCCAGAAGAGTCGGTAGGCGTTGAATTGTTGTTAGCCATGAAAGGAGAGTTTGAGTTCATGGTTTCAAACGCTTCAAAAGAATTTTTGTGGAGGAAATATAGAGAGTACTGAGTGGGTGGGGAGTGGGGACTACTGTCTCCTGGGCAAATCAATTGAAGCCGGTCAATTAATCGCTAGATCCAGGACTAGTTGTCTCTCTACCTTGCTCTTGGGGTGACTCGAACTCACAACCTCTTGATTGGAAGTGGATGATGCTCACCACTAAAGCAACTCACTCTTGTCTAACCTTCATTTAGTACTCAGCGTTACCTATTTGTTTGACACTAACAATAACAAGTTTAGTATAATCTTACTAGTGAGTTCTAACGAATGTAATGTGTAAACAGATCTTACTTCTATCTTGTAGAGATTGAGAGAATATTTTCGATAAATTTATCCCCGACTCAGGAAAAGCATAGTCCCAACATAATTAAAAAGAAATAGAGAAAGCCATGAAAAAAGAAGCAATAACAAGAAGCGTAATAACATCATCATCAGCAAAATAAAAAACTTGTAGTAATCGAGATCCAAATGTAAGAAAATTCGTGAGTAATAATGATACTACAGAAATGCTCGACTACCTACTAATTTTCTACCTAGGGTAGTTAAATTCGTCCCCAAGTCCAAATGACTCGCCCATTTATTAAACTCGGTGCATCTTGACCCAACTCATCTCAATCTATTTAAAGTTGGACTGATTTTTAGTCCAAATTGATCAATGAATAACTTGCCAAAATATCTTTAAAATAATTTATTTTGTTTGATATGTTATAGACGACTATAACAAAAGAAAAAAAAGTCTTATATAGTAATTATATAATTCATAAGAAAATAAGATATATTAATTAAAGTTTGCTAAAAGTTAGACGGGTTGGTATATGATACAAATTTTAACCCATGTTGACCCAATTCATCTCCGTCCAAGTAATTTTGGGCGCATCAATACTCACCCATTTATTGACTCGCCGTAAATCGACCCAATCTTCCCATTCGACACCCTACTTCTACCCTAATTCTCGACCTCCATACTCTCCTATCAAGAGTTATATCGGTAAATTGCATATGTGTATGTCCTGCCTTATCACCTTTCCAATACTATTAATTTATTTGGCACCATAATTATAAAACATTTCTTTCTTCATCCCAATTTATATGAGGATTTTTTATTTTTATAAAAAAGATTTTTTTTTTAAAATTGTAGTCTAAAATCAGTTAAAGATAAATTTTCTTTTATAATAATCTCATTAAAATAAAAATAGAAGTTTAATATTTAAATATGAAAATATATTATATGTTTTTGTGAATTTCATATTGTTGACGACACCGCCGATGTTACCCCGAGTCAGACATGTAATTAGCGATTAATTCAAAAACTGGCGAGGAATCGGGAGCAATGAAAGTAAGATGGGACCCACAATTAATTTTCTGTGACGCTACGTATGTGTCGTTTGGTGTCCACTAGTTTTAAGGTAGCCTTTGTGCTTTCAAAATGGGGTGTCATTTCCTACTTACAGATAAAGATTGTGTTTTTTCTTAATCCCCTCTGACATGTCATTTGTTTGGATTTGAATCAATACCTGCCACTACTTGTGTGGTAAACAATGAAATGCTATTTTGTGACACTTGTCAAGAGATCATCCATTCAATTCTCAACATGGCCAACATTGTTTTGTTGCCAATCCCTTCTTGCCTGCCAACCACAAGCACAATTTAGGCAGAGGGGCTGAATTGACACCCCTTTGTGGAAAAATATAATGTGCAGTTAGGCCAACATTTATTTTTACTCTATAAATATATTATATATTAATTTTTTTTTAATTTATTCGGATGCTTATTTCCTAATATTTTAATATTCCTTAGTGAAATTCATATTCCTATACGGTGGTGTTTCAATATGCCTCAAGATGACTTGAGTGAAAGCTAGCTTAAATCAACATTATGTGATTTCTTGTTAATTTTGAACTAGCCAAATTGTCCCCTTTGACTAATTCATCGGATAATTTGTCTAGCCCACCAGCACTGATCATCGAGGTGATTATTTCAAAGATTGGAGTAGATGACTCATCTCCAATATGAAAATTTTAATAAGTCTTAGAGTTCAAGTTCTTCTATTTCCAAATAATACTTCACTCACCAAATGTCATTGTGTTTTTTCTTGCCAAGATGTTGTCTTTTTAAGTCAAATAATGGTGGCTAATCGAACACATGAGTGAGTGTGGGATACAGTTAGCTTACCAGGAGGATCGTCCTCTCAATTCGATGGTTTTTTCAAGAAATCCCAATCTTATTAACTATGATAGCAATCGCGATTCTAAATAAACTTAGAGAAAGAATTCACCCTCTAAAAGCTAATATTCTTTTTATCTAAATGCAGTTAGGGAGAGTCATGTAATTCATTTCGGAAAAGCAATTCGGGCATCCACTTGAATCTCAAATAAAAAACAGGCCTTGCCATCAACTCGACTACAAGTTCCAAATTTTTTTTTAAAAAGAAAATTTTACCTCATGTATCAAAGCTTTACACCCTATTTATTATAAATAAATAAAATTTTAAAATTTTATTTTTTATAGCTACCTTTTAGTTTTTATAGCAAAATATGTATTTTATGGTCACTTTCTACTGTTAAGCCATTAAATACGTTGTCTAATATTTCTCTCTCTCTCATTCTTTCAGTTTATTCTCTCCCAAAATCACGCATAGTATCTTATTTCTCTCTCCACGATCTCTCTCCCTCCACGATCTCTCTCTCATTCTTTCCTATATGAGTCAGAAAACTGGTTTCCTCCGACAGACGATGAGTTTTTCCATGATTTCCATGGTTATCACTACTCTTCAGCCATGAAAACAATGAGCTTTTCCATGATTTCCGCAAGTTTTCTTAACATCCTTTTCAAAATTGTTCTTTCCCAATTCCACAGGACGTGGAGGCATGACACCAAATATTTTCCCTTCTGATTCATGATTTTTTTGCTTATGTCAAGAACTATAAAATTGTGCAAGTCATAAATCATCAACACAGATTTTCATCACTCACCACTAAAGTTTTTGAGTTTTTGGCCAGTTAAAGTTTCTTCTTTTTCTCTTCAATAGTTTTTTTAAAATATTCACCATTGTTAGGTTTTCTGCAGAATACCCACTAAAGCACTCAATTTCGAAGGGCCATCTTTCGATTTGCAAATCACTCAAGAGGAACCTGTATTTGCAGGTTCATCAGCAACCATTGAAGCCGAAAGGAGAACAAAAATACACAATGACCCTAATTGTAGATGTATTTATATGTATTCGAGTCCGCATACATTGGTTTTTAGTTTCTACAATAGTTTTCTCTTCTTGTATTTAGATGTATTTATATGTATTCGATAAGGCATACATTGATTCTTACAACAATATTTTTAAATACATTGTTAGTTCTATCATTTTGATGTTATTCATCAATTAGTTATGCATTCAATCTAACTGTATTCATCTGTACTTTAAACCTAATTATATCCATCTGTATTTAAAGCAACAATATACAGTAAAATACTCTCAATACAAATAGAAAATCAATGAATACAACCAATGAAATATACTCAATAAAGCAGTAATACCATGTATTAGGAATAAATAAAATATTGTGAATACAAAAATAAACTTGAATACATTGAACACAACTGTTAGATACAACAGAATACAAACACTAGGTTTATTATGAAATATGCAGGCAGTAGGTTACTATTATAGGTTGTATCCGGCATAAATACATGATGTGTTCATATACAAAAAATCAAATTTCAAAATATTTCTTTAGATACTTGTATCAATTCCGAGTAGAACCTCGAACAATATCAGGAAAAAAAAAAACTCAAACTATATCAGAAAAAAAGGGACTGAAACTCTGAAGAATGCTCTGTTTTTTGGTGTTTAGCGTCTGATAAATCTTCTCATTAATTGGATTGATAATGTTGTGTGTTATAATTGATTTAGGTGAGTTATATTAGGAGTGTATCCCGTTAAATTAGCAGCTTTCCGCTATTAAACAACTTGAGAGACCTATTATTACGTTGTATTTATGAATATATGGTATGAATACATGTGAATACAGCGGCTGACAGCTGGACTGCCCTATTTTTTAGCCGATTTTTGCTAATGTATTCATGAATACAGTAGCTCGAATATATCGAATACATTACCATAACAACTGAAAGGTAGCTACGGAAAGTAATTATGTATATGGTAGCTATAATAAGTTAATAGCCACTAAACAATAATCATTTCTAAAAATTCCTCATTAAAAAAGTAAACTTTTCCCAACACCCAAGCTAAATAGAATATATACTCACATGTCTCAAACACGAGTTGAAAGAGGTTAAAATATCAATAGGTACTACTTTATGGTAATGAATGATGTTAGTGTTGTTGTTGTGGTGGTTAATATCAAGGTTTTACACGTTAATATTTAACTGAAAGCGTGCCTCTTTTTTAATCTAGCTTAATGCATAAAACTCTCATTTAGGAAAACGGCACACACTAACGAATATGCAATTAAAAACAAACTCTACCGGGTGGTAGCGCGAGGTACAAAAAATGTAGCTCCATTCCAACTAACAAAAAGTGTAATAAGCTTTTCTCGAAGCCTTAATTAGTAAGCAGCGATAATAACCTGTTCTAAGGTAGCAAAGCTCTATTTGTAACCCCCCCCCCCCCCCCCCCCCCCCCAAACAAAAAAAACAAAAAACTAGAATCAACAGTCCAACGCGTTGCATTACCAGCAAGCCTAACAACAACGTAACATAGTGATTTACTATGAATAGCGTCGTGACACACACATGTTTGCATTTCCCTCGGCCTTTTGAATGTGGTAATAAGTCTGGTATTCAGCATTATGTAGAGAATGAACGAGCATGCACCTAAGAGTTATGTGCATATATAGACTTTGGGACACTTTGATTTGCTCCCAGGATCAAGCATGACCAGCAGCAGGTTCATTGATTTGCAATGATGTCTTTGAAAGGCTAGCTACCACTGCATTGTTAACGTGCTTGGCTTGCCTCTAGCAGAATCTTGATCCATCTGAAAAAGATCAACAAAGTACTAAGAAAATAATGAACATGTTGTAGAATGCAAAACAAGCAGTAATCTCGAAAGCAGGAGGAAAACAAATTGTCCATCAATTATCCAGAGAAAGAGTTTGGCCTAATAACTTTAGCTGAACACAAATAATTGCGCATTTACCCTACACATACAGATAATAACTGCAAAGTTCCACTCATTTCATCGTATCCTATGCTAGATAGTATCTATGACAGTCACGGGTGGATCAGTAAAGGCCATGATTCCTCCAAACGATCCCTGCATCATATTAAAAAAGAAAGACAAAATATAGGAAAATATATTATTCACCTTTGGCTCATCAGACTCTTCTTCCCTTTCATACTTGTCACAGGCCCCAACATCATCAACAAACCAGCTAGAATCCGACATGAACAGCGCTCACGACCACTGTCAGAAAAGCGAATACATGTTTATTTAACAATTAAGGGGTCGTTTGGTATGATGGATAAGTAAAAATAATCCTGGGATAAAAATTTAGTATCGCCATATCCCTTGTTTGGTTACTAATCTTGGGACAAGTTATTCCAGGATTCAAAATAGTACCGGATAACTTATACCTGCCAGAAGATGGAATAGTAATCTCAGAATAAAGCAGTAAAATTGACAATCCCAGGATTATTACAACATATCAAACCGTCAATAAGAAATAATACCAGGATAACTAATCCTAGCATAACTTGTCTTCCAACCAAACGATCCCTAAATGTATCCGTATTGGAGTGCTAATCATGCACATATGATAAGCTCAAAGTCAACTAGAATGACGAGTGCAACATATAATACCTCATGCGATCATTTTTGGCTCTATCTGCCCTCAGTTTAGCCAAATTGGCTTCTCGTTCTTCCATCTTCTTCTTTTTCCATTTCATGAACAACTCAGGGGTCAAAGGAGTTGAAGAAGTTAATTTCGCACGCTGCAAGCAAAGTAGAAAACATGAGTCACTGAAGTAAGTTCATTCATGAAAATGTTAATCATAAAAGTGCTATTAGATATCAGTAGTAGAAAATGACTACTTAGATACAACAATAACCTGATCTTCAATCTCTTCCTCAACAGGCATTTTTTCAGTTTCCTCTTCTTCTAGGAGAGCCTTCATCTGTGATTTTAGAATATATCCAGGAGGAAGAGCTAGCATGCCTATAGTGGCAATCTTTACCACCATTTGGACAGACCCAAAACCAACCATATTGCTTCTTTTCCACAGCTTCCAAAAAGTATTTACATACCTGCAAATAGTTAAACCATTAACACACGCAATAGCTACAAGCTAAAATATCGCATTAAATCCAAATAAAAAGGAATAACTGAATAAATTACAGAGAACTGAACCAAGAAGGTTAAATCATGTGCTGAATATGACTCTGGCAAAGTTAGAGCCCAATGCATATTGACATGAAAAGCAATGGGGAAGTACTTACTATGTCAGCAGGTTTGTCACAACATTTTTGATGCCACAACCTTCTCCAAAGTCTCCTGATCCCAGTCCTCCATTGTCCCCTTCTCTTTTTCTTTTTTTGACAAAAAAATTTGACAAAATAATTAAAACAGTAATCTGTTGGGAAGCGTGTCAGGCTAATAGAAGGGAATAATATTTGAAAGAGAAAAACAATAAATTTCACAAGACAAGAGAAGATTTACGTGGTTCGTCAATTTTTTGCCTACTCCACGGCCACACAAAGAATAACTCTTTATTAATTGAAGAGAGAAAGAAGAAGTTGAGGGGTGATTTGCAAATGAAAATGCATATCCCTTTTATAGGCATTTGAATACCCTGCCGACGTAAGCGCTAATATCATAGGAATGCCGATGTAAGCGCTTACATCATACGAATACCGATGTAAGTGCATACATCATAAGAATGCCGATGTAAGCGCTTACATCATAAGTTCATCTCTTTTTTACTTTTCTTTCTTTTGTTTTGTCTACTTTTTTTCCTTTCACATACAACAACAGGTTTGCTACTATCAATTTCCCTCTCAAACCTATGTTACATCAAGAAAGAAATTTAAAAAAGATTTTCTATTCTCTGGTGGCGCTTTCACGCTATCAGTCTTGAAGGCTAACTGAGGTAGTGCACAACCTCAGTTTGTCAATACCGACAACTTTGGCCAACATGTCTGACGGGTTCTTCGATCCTGGTATCTTCTGGAGGGAAAGAGTTTCTTCACTTATCAACTCTCGGATATGATGATACCTCAACTGGATATGTTTCGATCTTGCATGAAACGCTGGATTCTTGGCAAGATGAATTGCACTCTGGCTATCGCTGAAAAATTCACAATTGTCCTGCTCTTTACCTAGCTCTTTAAGAAAATTATTGAGCCAAATCATCTATTTTCCAGCTTCTGAGATTGCCATGTACTCTGCTTCTGTGGTAGATAGAACAACACTTTTCTGAAGTCTAGACATCCAGCTAACAACAGTACCACCCAAGGTGAACACGTAGCCTGTGGTACTTTTTTGACAATCCAGATTGCCGCCTAAATTTGCATCAGAAAAACCTTGTAAGATAATATTGTTCATTTTAAACCAAAGTGCCATACCTGATGTGCCTTTGAGATATCGCAATATTCATTTTACACCTTCCCAATGCTCATTTTCTGGATCTGACATGTATCTACCGACAACTCCAACTGCATGAGCTATGTCAGGTCTAGTGCAAACCATAGTATACATCAAACTTCCTGCTGCTGAAGCATATGGAACTTTGGACATGTACTTCATTTCTTCATTTGTCTTAGGTGATTGGTCCTTCGACAGATTAAGATGGCTTTTGAGTATAGTGCTTCTAGTCTTTGCATCATGAATACTGAACCTGCTTAGTACCTTCTGTATGTACTTTTCTTGAGACAATTTTAAGGTTCCTTCATACCTGTTTCTGCTAATCCTCATCCCAAGCATTTACTTAGCTGGTTCTAAGTCTTTCATTTCAAACTCCTCCGCCAGTTGTTGCTTAACACTGTTGATCTCATTTATGCTAGATCCTGCAATTAGCATATCATCAACGTACAACAGTAAAATGATATAGGACTTATCAAGATTTTTGATATAATAGCAATGGTCTATCTCACATCGTGTGAAACCATTATTATGTATGAATCCATCAAATTTCTTGTACCATTGTCGGGGTGCTTGTTTCAAACCATACAAACTCTTCTTCAACTTACACACAAGTTTTTCTTTACCAGAAACTTGAAAACCTTCAGATTGCTTCATGTAGATGTCTTGTTCAAGGTCACCATGCAAGAAAGCAGTTTTAACATCTAGCTGCTCCAAATGCAAATTTTCTGCAGCTACGATATTTAGCACCAACCTAATAGTAGTTAATTTGACTACAGGAGAGAAGATCTCGGTGTAGTCAATCCCTTCCTTCTGTTGAAAGCCTTTTACTACTAATCGTGCTTTGTATCTCTTCTTACCATCATGCTCTTCCTTGACTCTGTACATTCACTTGTTTTGCAATGCCTTCTTTCCTTTTGGTAACTCTGTAAGTATCTATATTTTATTCTTTTGAAGAGAATTCACCTCTTCTTTCATGGCTAGCTTCCACTTATCAGAGCTTATCACCTGCATTGCTTCAACAAAATGCTCTGATTCTCCAACATCAGTCAGAAGTAAATAGTGGAGAGAGAGAGAGAGTTAACCTATTTGAAGCATTCGTGACTCTTTTAGATCTCATTAGGTTAAGGATTAATTGATCCCGAATTTGATTCAAGTCCAGACTCCAGATCTGACAATAGGAGAGAAGATCTCGGTGTAGTCAATCCCTTCCTTCTGGTGAAAGCATTTTACTACTAATCGTGCTTTGTATATATTCTTACCATCATGCTCTTTCTTGACACTGTACACCCACTTGTTTTGCAATGCCTTCTTTCCTCTTGGTAACTCTGTAAGTATCCATGTTTTATTCTTTTGAAGAGAATTCATCTCTTCTTTCATGGTTAGCTTCCACTTATCAGAAATTTATCACATGCATTGCTTCAACAAAATGCTCTAGTTCTCCAGCATCAGTCAGAAGTAAATAGTGAAGAGAGAGAGAGAGAGACAGTTTTAACCTATCTGGAGCATTCATGACTCTTTTAGATCTCCTTAATGTAGGTCCAGGATTAACTGATCCCGAATTTGATTCAAGTCCTGACTCCAGATCTGATTCTCCATCTGATTCTATCTCTGGTTTTGGTTCTAATTCTGATCCAGATTCGGCTTCTGGTTCGGCATCTTCAATTTCATATCCAGTTGTAGTCTCTCTAGCCATTTCATTTTCTGAGATTTCTTCTAACTCAACTGTTTCAGATGTGTGTCTGCTGGTGCTGGTTGGTTCTACTTCAAGCTTGTCTTTGTACATCACATTTTCATTAAATGTGACATTCCTGTGTCTTAGGATCTTTCTATTCTAATCATCCCAAAATCGATAACCAAAATTATCATCACCATAGCCGATAAGGAAACATTTCTTGGCTTTAGGATCAAGCTTATCTCTATCATTAGAGTTTACATGCACATAGGCAACACAACCAAAAAATTTCAGATGTGAGAGAGTTACCTCCTTTCCTGTCCATACCTCCTCGGGAATTTCAAAATTCAGCGGTACAGAGGGTCTCCTGTTTATGAGGTAAGCTGTCGTGTTAACAGCCTCGACCCAAAAATACTTCGGCAATCCAGAATGTATTCTCATACATCTGGGTCGTTCATTCATGGTTCTGTTCATCCCCTCAGCAACGCCATTTTGTTCCGGTGTTCAAGGAACTGTCTTGATCATTCTGATCCTATTCTCAGAGCAGAATGCTTTAAACTCTTAACTATCATACTTCTCTCTATTGTTAGACTTCAAACATTTTAACTTTAGACTTGTCTGATTTTCAACTTAGCTTTCCATCTTTTAAAGGTAACAAACACATCAGATTTAATTTTTAGAAAATAAACCCATACATTTCTTGTGGAATCATCAATGAAGATAACATAATAGCGTGAGCCTCCCAGAGAAGTTACAGGAACTGGTCCCCACACATCTGTATGCACTAGTTCCAGCTTCTCTTTCTTTGGCGTCCTTCCCGCCTTTGAGAAACTATCTCTCTTTTGTTTCCTGTAAATGCAATCTTCGCACAAACCTAATTCAACATGCTTCAGGTTTGACAACTTTTCTTTGGATGCCAACAACTTCATTCCCTTCTCACTCATATGCCCGAGCCTCCGATGCCACAATGTTATATCACGACCATGATCAATTGTTGCTATAGTATTTCTATGTATTGCAGTTGCATACAGTGTTCCTTTTTTGAAGCCTCGTGCCACAACCAAATTTTCTTTGGTTATCTTCCACGATCCATTATCGAATGTTGTTGTATATCCTTCACTGTCAATCTGACCCATAGATATCAGATTTTTCTTGAGGCCAGGAACATGTCGGACATTTTGCAATTTCCATAGCGTGCCTTGTGAAGTCTTTATATGAACTTCACCTTTCCCGACAGTGTCCAAAGGTTCGCTGTCTGCTAGATAAACCTTCCCAAATTTTCCAGCAATATAATTATGCAATAATTCTTTGCATGATTTAGAGTGAAAGGATGCACCTGAGTCCAGAATCCAAGATTCGACTGGACTGTCTGCACAACAAATTAGTGCATCACCGACTTGTTTAGCAATTGCATTTGCTGGATTATCATCCTTGTATTGATCGTTCTTCTTATTCTTTGGCTCTCTACACTGACTACTGTAGTGACCCTTTTTATCGCAATTCCAACACGTAATGTCTTTGCTATTTTTGGATTTCCCTCTTCTCCTTGACTTTGATCTGCCACGACCATGACTCTATCCTCTTTGGCTGCTTCTCCCCCTGCTTTCGGTATTCAAAGCAGATCCTGGGGAATCGGAATCACTTGATTCTCTTCGGCGAATATCTTCGTTTATAACCAAGTCTCTAATATCATCCAATTTGAGTTTGACACTTCCCAATGAACTGCTAACTGCAGTTACTATTGCAGACCAACTCTCCGGTAGAGATAATAGTAGAATCAACGCCCTGACTTCATCATCGAATGTTATATTAACATAACTCAACTGAGTTAATATTACATTAAACTCATTGATATCTTCCATAACAGATCCACCTTATGCAATCTTTAAGTTGAACAATCGATGCATGAAATAGACTTTATTTGAAGCAGATGGCTTCTCGTACATATTTGATAACTCCTTCATCAGACCTGCAGTGGTCTTCTCATTAATGATGTTAAACGCCACATTTCGTGTCAGTGTCAAACGAATCACACCAAGAGCTTGGCGATCTAATAGATCCCAATCTGTTTTGGCCATACTCTCAGGTTTTACCTCGGTCAGAAGTAAGTGTAATTTTTTCTGGTACAAATAATCCTCTATTTGCATTTTCCAGAATCCAAAATCTTTGCCATTGAACTTGTCAATCTTAACCTTCCCTTCTTCTGATGCCATTTTTCACAAAATATTTTTGTATGTGAATAGTGATTATGAATAGTAACGATGATCAATAGTGTCGCACTATTCTTGTGAATAGTACCTGCACCAATACCGTACTTTTCTACCAGAATTACACTGTCTGAGCTCTGATACCAGTTGTTGGGAAGCGTGTCGAGGTAATAGAAGGAAAAAATATTTGAAAGAGAAAAGTAATAAATTGTACAAGACACGAGAAAATTTACGTGGTTCGGCAATATTTTGCCTACTCCACGGCTACACAAAGAATAACTCTTTATTAATTGAAGAGAGAAAGAAGAAGTTGAGGGATGATTTGCAAATGAAAATGCATACCCCATTTATATGCATTTGAATGCCCTGCCGACGTAAGCGCTTACATCATAGGAGTGTCGATGTAAGCGCTTACATCATACGAATGCCGATGTAAGCGCATACAATGGTGAACCCAGGATTTTGTGCAAGCGGGTTCAATCTTAAAAGTACATAACTTTAGTCGTAAAATAATAGTTGTTAAGTGGGTTCAAATAAAATATTTATACAAAATTTACGCACCTTTAATCCTAATTTATACATATATACAATATTATTTTTTGATGAAGCGGGTTCAGTTGAACCCGCTTGCCACCACGTGCGTCCGCCACTGAGCGCATATATCGTAATAATGCCGATGTAAGCGTTTATATCATAAGTTTACCACTTTTTGATAAGAGTGGGTTGCTCTAGTGGTAAGCACCCTCCACTTCCAACCAAGAGGTTGTGAGTTCGAGTCACCCCAAGAGCAAGGTGGGGAGTTCTTGGAGGGAGGGAGCCGAGGGTCTATCGGAAACAGCCTCTCTAGCCCAGGGTAGGGGTAAGGTCTGCGTACACACTACCCTCCCCAAACCTCACTAGTGGGATTATACTGGGTTGTTGTTGTTGTTGTTTTCTTTTGTTTTGTCTACTTTTCTTTCTTTCACATACAACAACAGATTTGCTACTATCATAATCAAGATAATCATGACGTTGGGACATTCGAGTCACCAACGAGGGAGAAAATGGGAAAATCCATTGTTGGTCTCTAGAAGGGTTTTTTTTAAGGGTGAGTTTACCATATATATAAAAAAAAAAGAATCACTGTAAATATCGAAGAGTAAGATCCAGCTTGGTTACCTTCATCACTATAAATGTCAATCTTCTCTCCTTTTCTTTGAACATTCAAATCGTGGGAGAACTTGCATTTAAAACCCTTAGCACATTGTCCTGCCTTAAAGAACTCGCACAAGATAGATTTCGGATCAACACCTGAAGATAAAACACCCATCTTTCTTTACTTCAATACAAAAAAAATTTCAGCTATATTTGCACAACTAAAGATTACAACTTAACAAACAGAGATAATGTTGGTTTTAAGCTTGTTAGAGCTGAAAAAATAGAGTGAATGGGAAATGAAGAAAAAATGAAAATTTTGAATTTCTCTCTTTGACGAAGGGACATTGTCCCATATTGGAAGAGGAAAAGAGTTTTGATGGGTATATATACAATTGTACTTCTAACTCTTAAAGAGTTGAAAAAAAGGCAAGTCTCGTGCTTGCTCGGCTTCGGCTGGACCAAATTTATTTATTAATATTAACGCAATATTATTTAATCCAAATTAGACCGTTTCCTGTAATGGTAATTTAATTTTCCCGTTATAATTTGAATTTGATAGTTTGCGTAAATGACCATTTTATAAAACTGCCATTTTGAGTTGCAGCCTTACATGAGGAGTTGCAACTCTTCGGTATTACCCAACGTTTTGGTTATAAATACATGAACTCTCCCTCAGATTTTCCATACGAAAATTCTGATTTCTCCTTCTTCCTTCTGCATTGTTTTTAACAGAAAGAAAGCAGTAAGTGTGATTTGCTACTGATCTTTGAGTTCGTTGGTTACTGGGGTTTGAAATACCGCTACACCAGTGAGGGTAACCCGTTCTATCCTGGCAGGAAATAATCCTAAACCTCGGGTACTAGGATTAAGTTCCTTAAGGAAACATTATGAAGTCAGTGAGCTCAGATTAATTCTGTTCTTCTACATTTCTGGTTTTACATTGTTTTTATTTTTGAATATATTTTCGAATACAAAATACTTACGGATAATATAGCAGCAATTGACGCAAAACCAAAATAGCTTATGATCCTTACAAAGATAACAATAATCAACAAAAAAAAAGAATCTTTTTAAACTAAATTGATAGGAAGCATCAGCTAAGCTGCTTGTAGAATTGAATTAGAATTTGCCAAAGTCAATTTATTCCGGGCATCTATGCGATAAATAACACTAGACAAGTTCCGAAAATAATAGAGAAAAAGCTGTATGAATGAAGTTTCACAGTACTATACATGCATGAGTTTAAGTTTTATGTTCTGACGGTATAAAGACGACAACAACGACACTATACCCTGTGTAATCCCACAAGTAGAATAGTAGAACTTAATATAAAGTCAAGTAATCATATTTAATATAGCTTTAATTGGTAAATTAGAAAAAATATTAAGTAACCTGATATAACAGGTTAAAATTCAAAATAAAAAATCTTTACACCAACTTAAACTCTAAATGCATAACCTTTTGCATTTACATCTTCCGACCCCAAAAGAAAAAAAAAATTAATAATAACAATAAAACAAAGAGAGAATAACTCATTAAGATTGATAGTAATAGCATTAATTGGGTAGAAAAAGAAGAGTTAAATAGGTTACAAAGGGAAAAGAAGAAATTACCAACAGGGACTTTGGGCTGACTAATAGCCCAACCTTAAACAATTCATTAGCTTTCTCTTCTTCCTTCTTTTTCTGTCAACTTATTAATTGTCAGTAACAATCTAAAAAGTTACACAATATAATAATATGCAAAAAGGATAAAGGGGGGACCTTGGAATCAGCTTTTTTAGGATCAGCATCAGGTTTGGCTGGACAGATTGTTTGAGGGATTGAACGTATTTGGATTTGTTTTTCTTCTTAAGACCGAAGGTCTTTTCTTTGATTATCTTCTGCTTCTTTGCTAAATCGGCTTTTGATTGCTGCTTTCGTTACCCAAAAATCATTTTAACCAGATTTTACAAGCTTTTTATCTAAAGCTCATTGTGCACATTATAAATTCTCTCATTTTTATAATTATATGATATATAATATATTTTTACCCATATATTTTACTTATAATTAAAATAATTTAATATTATTTTATAATAAGTAGAATTATTAAATTCGTAAGTAACATTACCGTGAACAAATCTCAAACCCACACTCTTAACCATACTTAATGAGATATTTTTAATAGAAATTATAAATCAAAACTCACTGATTTATCAGCCAAGCCATACCCATTAATCCAATAAATAAAATACTCATATTTAGCATAATGACACATCAAATTAATACTTTTAAATAAATAATATTAATAGATAAAGCTTTAAAAAAGTTAATATTAAATACAAATATCTTTGAAAGTTTTTTTTTAAAATTTATTAACTATAAAAAAACTATCATTTGTTAAGCAAATATGTTTTTATTATTTCAAATAAATATTGAAAACAAATATTTTTAACATTTTTATATTTAAGATATGTTCATGTTTGAATATGATTTGCCATAAAAAAATTAAATGTATGGATATATTATAAAATTAATAAGTAAAAAATATAAAGTTATTTTAATTATAAGTAAAATACCTATGTAAAATTATATTATATACTCCCTCCGGTCCACAATAAGTGATCATTTTACCTTTTTATTTTGATCAAAAATAAGTGTCCATTTACATAATCAAGAAGAAATTAATTTTATTTTCTCAAATTTTTTCCTTATTTATATATTCTAATGTGTCAAGGTAATAATTAATTAAGGTTAATTTAGTGAATATATCTCTTTTTTTTTAGGAGTTCGTATTTTCTTAATGAGTGCGCCAAAAATAAAATAGTTATTTATTGTGGATCGGAGAGAGTAGTATATAATATAAAAAGTATTACATAAATGAGAAAATTTATAATGTCAAGGGCATAATAGACTTTTCAAGTAAAAATTATTATAAAATTTAGCCAATGTGACTTTTGTGATAGATAGAGCAAAGTAAAATAATTTTTGTTTAATAAAAAAAAGAAAAGTGACTTTTGGGTAATGAACACAAAATTGAATGATTTTTACGTAACAAAAAGAAGAAAAATGACTTTGTGTAATCAACACAAAATTAAATGACTACAATGAAATTTACTCTTTGATTTTCCTTCAATCGCTAATCACCCTTGATAGGGTTTTTCAGAAATTCAAATTATTGACTGATTATGGTTTTCGTCGGAACAGGGGATTGAAACTCGCCTGTGGGTGGAAATTGGAGGTGATGGTCTGGGTTTGCTTTGGCTTTGAGAAGGTGCTTGAAGTGTCCAAAATGGTAATGACTAATGAAAATGGTGGTCCTAATTTAATCTAAAATTGTATTGATATTAGCTACTAAACAAATATAATTTGAGGATATAGTACAAAAAGATTTTAATTATCATTACTATTTGAATAGAATAAAATATTATGTGTTTTGTATTTAGATCTTCTATGTGTTGACATATAGATTTCGGTTATATAATTAAAAGAATATTACTTTTTTTGTTTAATTTTACTTGTTATATTTATTAAAAATAATTATTTAAATACTCATCATCTTAATTAATTTTTTTATTTTCTTAAGAAATAAAATTTTGAATCTATACAGCAACAACCGACTAATATATATATATATATATATTTATTTTTAGTTTAACTAGTTTTGTGTACGATTATTTATGCTAATTCTTCGTAAAGTAGAATTTTGGTTACCTGGATGCCAGATTATTTTCCGGTGTTGCCAATGATTATGAGTACACAAATGATCACATATGAGGTATTGCACATTATTCTACAAGTTTTATTTATAGTGACTTTTGTGTATTCTTCAATTTTGTGTATGAAAATTGAAGAATCTAATCGTTATTCATGAAGTCAAGTATACTTTCATATGTAGTTTATTTTCTTGATAATCTTAACGTGATATATCTTGGTTATATGATGATTTTCATCTTACAAGTAGTACTATATTCTAACAATAACATTTATTAAAACTAGGAATATAGGAGCAATTATTTTTCATCAAGGAGGAGACAAAAGGTATGTTCAACTACCGGTCTGGTATGTTCCACCTAACTTTCCTAGGTTCCTTCAAAATTTGCTCCAATTTTGAGGACGGAAAAAAATTGCACAAATAATCCTGTCTTGCTTTGGGAAATTATCATTAATCTTCGGTTGTTTGTTAGGAGGGAAAATGTGTTCGTTGAAAGATATTTTCCTAGATATATATTTTCTTGCCAAATAAATAATTTTTTATTTTTATTTTTTTGGTGCTTGGTTAGGCGACAAAAAATAATATCTGAAAAATATATAATTTAAACAAAAATTATGAAAAACAAAATAGGCAAGAGTAGGGAGGGTGCTCGGTATGGGTCTTGGGGTGCCGAGGATAGGGGTGGGGTGGCCGGGCTTAGGGGGTGGTTGTGGTGGTAGTGGGGAAGGGTGGTTGTGGTGTGGTGAGGGGGTAGGGGTGGGGGTTCCGGGTAGAGTGGAGTACTGAAAATATTTTATTTTCTCGTTTCTTGTTCATATGAATTATTTTAAATCACACTTTCCAAAATGTAGACTAGTAGAGGTAGAAAAGGAAAGAGAAACATAGGTTGTAATAAAGCAGCTAAATTCACACATAGACAGAAACACTCATCAGAAAGTCAAAAGTTTAACAGCTAACATTAGACAGTTAGTTGGCCTCAGGGACAGTTGGACCATACACTAGACCGGACACTATTCTTAGATGTTAAAAACTGTAGCATGCTATCATTTTTCTAACTTTCTTCACTCCCTCCAAACTCAATTACAATTTCAGTTGCAGAAAATCAGTGAAAAACGTAAGAAAATATTCTTTTTCTCTACATTAATTAGAATCTTTGGATTTCTTTCACCTATTTCTCAATAATCAGTCCCACTAAACTTCTAATTTGTATTCTGTATATAGGTCTAAAAAAAGGGACAGGTTTTCACACTTTACTACGCTTAAATGTCCATGTTTGCTGGAAAAGTAGAACTGAAGATTTTCATTTTAGGGTTAGTTCGTATTTCAATTTGATAAACAGTTCCTCCTTTGGATTTTAACTTTTATTTCCTTAAATTTGTAAAAGCATTGGCGTCTTGAACATACTTGAAATTGTTTGAATTTTGAAATGCAGGTTATGTTAAATGCTTTGTTATGAAAGTAAATGGGATTCAATGGGAGCCCAGATGAATTCATAGGTTTTTCTCCATCAATTATTACTTGGTAATTAAAGGATTCTTCTTCAGTTCTTTGGGGTCTTATCCTTTTACTAGTTTTTTTGTTTGTTTCCCAACGGGTATCAGGTATTCGCAGTGGGACCCGGGTAACTGGATTTTCATAGCGTAAGAGGAAACACTCTCTACCAAGATTTGTTTTCATTCCTAGGGCTCGGACGCAATACCTTTGGTTAATACAAGTTTTGCTAGTTAAAAGGACTGAGCTTGATTATTGAGTCTCTTTCATGAAAAAAATGAATAAGCTATTGATTCACTTGTTGACTAGATTTATTAGGGTCTTCTTTTTCAAACCAGTAGTATTAGAACGTAGTCTCGTATATTTTTTATTCTTAGATTCCTAGTACTACGTTTTGTTGATTAAAATTGTTAGTACTTCTTTTACCTTTGATAGTTTGAAGTGGCCTTAACATCTATTGACTGATAAGACAAGGAACCAATTTCTGCATTCTTATGAAGTTTCAGTGGCTACTTTTAGCTAGGTTTGGACATAGATTTGGTTGAATTTTGAAAAATGAGATGAAAATTAGTTTTTGAAAGTTGAAATTGTGTTTGGAAATGCATTTTAATTATAAAGAATTTGAAGTTTTGTGAGTAGAAAACTTCAAAAGCTACTTTAGAATTATTTTTGGGATTTGAAGATTTTGTTTTCAAAATCTGCCAAAAAATGGTTCAAAATCTATAAACAAACAGATATTTGAAAATAAATTTGAAAAAAAACTTCCAAATTTTATGGCCAAACGGGAGCTTTAGTTTTGATAGTGTGGAGTTAGGTTAATCTAGCTGTTAATAAGTTCTGAGAAAACCTTATCACACTTCCGAATTTACGATAGTAAGATGAATGCACAACTAGAGTACCTGAATACAACTTATATAATTGTAGTCAAGCTGTTGAATCACGTAGTTAAGTTATTGACAGATTCACTAAGATTGGAGAGCTTCCGAGATGTTTATACAATCAAGTCCAAACGAAAGGACCGAGTAGATATCTTTCTTCACATTACTGGACAACTTTAGAACTCAAGGCTCTAGAACTTGAAACATCCTTTCAATTGGTTTTACTATTTCCATATGATTTTGTTTATGTACTTTGTCCTAGCTGTGTCGCGAACTTTCAAACCTTACAGTTATTCAATTTTTACGTGGAAAACAACAGACAAAGATGGAAGTCAATGAAGGAGCAAAAATAGCTATAGCTAGACCAGTCGCTTCAAGGCCTAGATGTCCTATTTACAAATCTTTCTCCGAGCTCTTGGCTGGTGCAATAGATATCTCATCGACGGATGTTCATTCTGAAATGGCTATTACAGCCATAAGACCAAAGACTGTCAGGTTAAAGCCTGCAACAAACAATGCTTTAGTTGACGATCTTTCTTCACAGGTTGATAATCTCTTCTTTCTAAGTTTCCGTCACTTATATGGCCCCTAACCTCTTCTTTGTTTACTATAAAGGTGCATTTTGAGTAATATTTCAATTGTTTTCTGTGCAATTTTGTAATCTTATAGAAAGACTTGTTACTTCAGGTTGACATGTCTGGTGCACCAGTTGGTAGTCGATCTGATAACATCTTGCAACTGTTAGAGAAACCAAAGGTCCTGTTTAAGCCCATGGCTAAACATGCACCGAGGAAAACCATTCCTCTCCTTGAAAATAAGGTTAATTTCCTTTTTACATGGCTAAACTAGCTGTGAAAATGTACCATTATACTCTAGCTCTGCGACAATAACAAAATCTAGCACATGTTATGCATAGGGAAGTTTTGCATCTGATCAGCAACAAGAAATAGCTGAGGCTGAGGCTCATGTTCAATCAGCAAATGAAGTTAAACAACAACATGATCATACGACAGAATCTCAACAAAGTCTCTTGGCAAAATCAGACAAAAAAATAGTGCATTCAACAATTGTATCTGAGAACACAGAAGAGGTTGAACAATCTTTGATCAACACGAGTAATGTTGATCGTCCTAGTTATGATGGATATAATTGGAGAAAATATGGACAAAAGCAAGTTAAAGGAAGTGAATACCCGAGAAGTTACTATAAATGCACGCATCTAAAGTGTCCTGTGAAAAAGAAGGTTGAAAGATCATTTGATGGACAGATTGCAGAAATTGTTTATAGGGGTGAGCACAACCACCCAAAGCCTCAGCCTCCGAAGCGCAACTTGTCAGATGGACAAGGCCGAGCAGCCGTATGCAATGACACTTCAAAAGGAACAAATAACCCTTCATGGAGTAACCTACTTCCTCAGACGAGTGAAGCTTACGTATGTAGGATGGAAAATCAGAATGATGTTGGATTGTCTATGCATTCAGCTTATTCCAGCAAAGCACCATGCTTTTATGATTCCATTGCAGCTGCGGGAATGCACACTGCTGCCCGAAATTCTGAAGATTCTGCTGAAGGAAGTAAAAAGTTGGAGGCTACTTGTGATGAACCAAAAACTAAAAGAAGGTAAGTAGCAAGAAAATTCAATTAAATCAGCTGTCTGAAATTAGTGCATCTACGGACGCCTTGGTAGCAAAAACTTTTCACTCATTACTGTTGCTAACAGAGGCGGATCCAGGATTTGAGCCTTATGGGTTCCTACCGTAATTTCAAATTAATATGCAATAATAATTGGGTTCACAGTTAGATATTTACAAATATTTAGTAAATTTCTTAATATAAATACACGGTCTACGCAAGAGTTACTGGGTTCCCGGGAACCCGTATTCAATGCTCTAGGTCCGCCCCTGGTTGCTAAGTCATTTGTGTATTAGTTCATCTTTCAGAAATTTTTGAAAGAACTTTCTTTGCAACAAAACTTAAGGTGAGAATTTTCCCTTATATAAAATTTAATGTTTCTTTGACTTGGTACTGGGAAAACTTATCATTACATATTCGGGACTGTGGTTTTCATTTTATCAGTTTGCTTTACAGTGCAAAAGTAATTAATCTGATTAGTGAATACTGTGGTGTTTTTACTTCCCAGGAAAATTGAAGGCCAATCCAATGGAGCAGGTACATCAGGGGAAAGTGAATTTCCTTATATGCCAAACCAAAATACTACTGACTCTGAAATTACTGAGGATGGCTTTCGCTGGCGAAAATATGGCCAGAAGGTTGTGAAGGGAAGTTCATATCCCAGGTAAAATCCTTTTCTCATCCTTGTGGACAAAAATTATGTTGCTCGGACTCTCCGAAAATGTCTCCGGGTGCGTGTCGGATCCTTAAAAAGTAGTGTATTTTTGGAGGATCCGATACGAGTGCGTCAACTTCCGCGCAACATAGGACAAAAATAGTACACAAAATCCAAGGGAATACGATACATGTCGGAAGAAAACATAATAACTCACAGAGCCATGCATATGGTGAAGGTTATTTATGGATTTGGTAGCTTTTCGAATGGTAAACATCGGGTTCATAATACTGAGACGACTATGTGAGACTTTGTTAGATAATTTAATTTCAATGTGCAAATATTTTTTCTTAATTCTGCCCTTCCTACTTAATATGACATATTTTCCGACTATCATGTCTTGATTTGTGGAAGAGAAGCCTTGGCGTAACTGATAAAGTTGCTGCCATGTGATCAGGAGGTCACGGGTTCGAGCCGTAGAAACAGTCTCTTGCAGAAATGCAGGGTAAGGCTACGGACGACAGACCCTTGTGGTCCGATCCTTCCCCGGACCCCGCGCATAGCGGAATCTTAGTGCACCGGGCTGCCCCATGTCTTGATTGGTGCTTTGTACAGGAGTTATTACAGATGCACAAGTCCTAAATGCAACATGCGAAAGTTTGTTGAAAGGACCACAGATGATCCCAAAGCCTTTATTACTACATATGAGGGGAAACACAACCATAGCGTTCCAAATAGAAGACCAAATTCTGAGGCATCCAAAACAAGCTCAAAATCTTCAACTATTAAAGAGAAATCATATGTGACGTGATCAGAAGAACCTCATTCCGGCAAAATAAATGAGTTATGCTAATATTATACTCTCAAGAAGATGGTTTAGCAACTGGGAAATTAATGAAGTTAAACTTACTGCAGTACTAGTCGTTATATTTCCTTTGCTAAACTATCTTTCTATGGAATACTACGAAATATAACTATGTTGAAGCCATTGAACCTGGAAAAAACCTATGCAAGAAGAGGGTACTTTTGATCTCTTTCCAAGCACCAGGAATGTAAACTACTGGCCTCTATCTTTCTAGTTAAGTTGAGAAACAGTTCTCATAATATGACTTCTTATTTGAGTAAATTATATTTTTCTACCTAATTTATAGGATAAGTTGGCAAACTTTTGCAGAGAAAGTGAAGGCTAATTCCTCCACTTATCATGGAGTTATTCCGTAGATTTCAGTACTGATTTCTTTATATATTGAGATAAAGTATACATATATATTTACAATTTACATAAAAAAAATACTTATTCTGTATTTCATTACGAGTAATTATAAAAGCTGATGATAACTACGCTTCACTTTTGAGAAGGAGAATATGGAAACATCGGCTCAAAAGACTTTGAAATAGCAATGTGTTACTTATTCAGTTTTGCTTTGAATCTAGGGGCTCAATCCCAAGAATCAACTCTTGGGGTTCACACAGGATAATTAATGATCAATATTAAGTAGTTTAATACACACGCAAAAACATAATTGTAACTCCTGAGATGCTATATCTATCTATGCTGATACTAGTCTCCAGCACAAGCAACAAGTCTCAAGCTAAGCACAATCTATACACAACAAACATTGATCACTTTATTTATATATGTATTACTAATGCATAATCCCTTTTTAAGTGCATGACATGAATGGAGCACCCCCTTTATTTCAATTTTATGCCTGCAATAAACAGATGGAAAGGATTAGCTTAGGATATTCACACACAAGCAACGGAAATATCAACTTCTTTACATATGAGAGTAACTACCAAAAAACGGCTCTTATATAAGTCGACCACTTTCTGGGGATCAACTTTTGTCTGCTTGTAACCATCAACCTTGTTCATTTCCTGCAGGGAAATCATAATGCATATCATAACCAATCAATCAATAATGAGTTAACTATGCCTCAATCCAAAACTAGTTCGGCGACCATAGAGCAGAATTATATATATGAAAATGGCAAGTCAACAGTAGAACCACCACAGGATAGAGCTTCAAAACCTTATCTATTTAGTGCAGCATTAAAAAGACTGAAATTCTACCCATAAAAGAAAATCCCTTAATCCCACCCCTCATAAGCACCCATTTCTTGGTTTTTCTCCTTTCTTTAGTTTGTACGTGCTTTAACTAGTGTATATCTTGAACACTTGAAATATAGCAGCTTATGGGACAGCCAGGTACCTTTACTGACACAATTCTAAGGCAAGTAAAGTTAGCATAAATAGAGTAATCATACCTCTATCCATTTTGCTAGTTTTGGCCTCCCAGATGTGATATCATACTTAAACACCTCTTGCAAGAAGATTTGGAACCTTTCAACAAAGGGAGCATACGCTATGTCGACCTAATGCACCACAGTTTCAAGTTTAGCGTGATGAAATTTAAAAATCCGGACACATACATCTAGGTTATTCTTAAAAGGTAGTAATAGCTTATATAGCATACAACAACAAAGCCAATGTAATCTCATAAGCGGGGTCTGGGGAGGATAGTGTGTATGCAGCCTTACTCCTACCTTGTGAAAGTGGAGAGGCCGTTTCAGATAGAAACTCGGCTTAGGGGAATAGCTTATATAGCATATTTTAGTAAAACTACCATCTTATACTGCATACTATTGAGAGGAAAACACCTAAACAAAGGGGGATTACTGACCTGACTGAACTGTCCAAGGAAGAAAGGCCCATCATCAAATTTGTCCAGAGCTTTTTCTAGGTAGTCAAATTGTGGTCCTGGTGTAAGTGTGAACTATTGTTAACTTCTCATGAGAAAATTACAAAATAGTACATAATAGTAATAAGCTTCAAAATACAAATGCTCAAGAATGTTACCAGCCTGCTTCTCAACATCTCCTTTAAACGAAGTATATACTTCTTTCAGGAATGTATCACTGTACGTTATCAACTCTTCAGCATACTTCTGTTTTTCGGGATCCTAAACCAATTTACAAGTTGTATCAAATTTAAAAGTTCTGCTTCCTTTTCTTCTCTATTTGGTGCCAAGCCACGAGGATTGGGGGTGGGGGGTTGTAAAATAAGAACAAGTCAAGTTTAGGCCAAGAATGAATTTTGCAGCTTACATCAGGTAGAAGAGATGGCCCCTCAAAGTTGCTGTCAACATAATTAATCAAATCAAGACTCTCTCCAATCACTTTGTTGTCGTGCTCCAGAGACGGCACCTATGGAAAATAGAAAACAAAAATACATAATCAGAAGCAAAGGCCCCTCATTCATGTATTAGAAACCATGAATTTGAAGGAATAAAGTTATTTTTTAGCGAGTTACAAGCATGCTTAATCTTATTCAGGAGATTTCTAGCATTTGTAACTGGCATATATCGCACGTTAGGCAATTCCACTTCCATTTTTCCATAAGGCTTTACACTTTGATATAACATTGCAGCTAGCAAGAAGTTAAGCTCTGTAGAAATAATGAACTTTGTGCTTCAAGGGGTCGTTTGGTAGGATGTATTAGGGAAAATAATACATGTATTAGCTTTAGTATTATTAATCCCTTGTTTGGTAGCGTTTTTCAACCTTGTATAACTCATACTTATATTAGTTATACACATTATTCAGTACTATTCTTATACATAGGAAACTATGACATTAGCAATACCAAAGTTTTTAATACATGGATAAGCATGTATAAAGACAGAACTGATTTTAATACACCAAACCAAATAGTCGATAAGAAATAATCTCAGCAAAACTAATCCTAGCCTAACTAATCACAACATTTACACCATATTCAATATTATTCTTATACACACTACCAAACGACGTTGCAGCATGAGAATTTACCTTATTTTGCGGGTAAATTTTTTCTTTGTACCAAGCAGGCCTATTCTGAAGATCAATTGGAACTAATTTGATCTTATCTTGCAATCCCTGCAATTGTCAAAGTTTATTTACTTCCATTCACTCGTTAATCATACATTCATTTAGATAAATTCAAGATTCTAAGTAATACAGGGATTGTTAGAACCAAAAAAGAAAATAAGAGCAATTACCAAGCTAATTAACAATTTAAAAATATTAATATGGATATGAAATTTAGCATTAAACGAACCTTGACATTTCTGGTGATCCATACACGCTGAGCAAAAGGGCACTGATAATTGATATACAACCTTCAAAACAAAAGAAAAGAAGAACCACAGTTCAAAATCTATCAAAACAAAAAGAGTCAGCCCGGTGCACAAAGTATCCTGCACTCACAAACAGTTCCCGGGCCGCACCCCTATGGGTGTGATATAGACAGTTCCCGGGCCGCACCCCTATGGGTGTGATATAGACAGCCTACCAACGCAAGCATTAGTGCCTGCTCCCATGTCAACTTTACCATTCACAATCTATCAAATAAAACAAATAAAGAAAAAAAAAAAGGAACAGAGATAGTCAGAAAAAGGGTAACCTGATAGTTCCGTCAAACAGAGTCGGGGGTTCAGAGGTAGAATCAAGAGATGGAGGAAGAACCTCTTGTACACTTCTGTAGAAACCAATTAAACCCCATCAACCAAAAGAAGAAGTGCAAAATTACTAACTTTTTATGTGTACACATACAACTACTTGTATTAGTATACGTACTATGTATACAATTGGGACGACATAACAGAAGCCTAAAAGAATATTAAAAGAGGCTGATAAACTTACGAAGTAGCCATATATAGTTGCTGGTAGAAATGTGGGGGTGAAATTAGATGATCAATGGGAAGGGAAATTGGAGCCTTTATAGCATGATCAAGGTATGGCGTGAGCAGAGCAGTGACGAAATAATTATTGAAATGCTATAAATGATCCTTGGCAGAATAATTGGGGACCCTCAACTTTGACAATTTTTGTTCCCAACTTTCCTAACGTAAGTCTTGTGCGGCTTCCGTTGATTGTATTTGGACGCCAAAGCAGTCTCATTCATAGTTATGTTGTTGTTGATTATTGGTTAAGAATGAAAGCATCAATTCTCACTCCATCAATTTTAGCTATCGGTTGACATGGACACAAAAGTGTTCATAATTCTAAGATCATCTGCTGGCGGACCCAATGGTGGCTAGCGGGTTCAACTCAACCCGCTTTACAAAAAAATAATACTGTGTATATGTATAAATTAGGATTAAAATTGTTTAAATTTTGCATAAATATTTTATTTGAACCCACTTGACAACTACTATTTTACGACTAAATTTATATACTTCTAAGATTGAACCCGCTTCCACAAAATCCTGGGCCGGCCACTGTCTACAACCGCAACTGGGCTGGCTTGGCCCACAAAACTCACCAACCCGACCCACGAAATAGGGAGATTTTCATTACTAGCAGCCATTTCTAAGTAGTAGCAGTAAAGTATTTATACATATATCAATTTCTTTTCGATTCAATTATGGTATAATATTTATATCCAGTGTGAATCAACCTCTTGTGAAGAGAAACGGTCCTAGCATATTTACTATATTTCCTATTCCTCTTTTTTCGTGGTAAACCATTCTTCCATACTTAAATAAAAATATTTTCCTATTTTTTCGTTTAAACCAAGCCATTCCATTACAGATTTTTTTTTATTTCCATACATGGACTCTTTTGTACAATGTAATCCTAGCAAAACTATACTTACTATGTATAAAATCTTCTGTTTTCTCTATCTTATGTAGGATATATTACAACATTTATATATTTACTTGTTTACCATATAAATTGTGTATGTTCAAAAAATAAACTACATATATTTCGTGAAAAATATAATGTGTGTGTGGTATATATACATTATAAATCATGTGTTTTAATAGAAAAGCCCATATATATATATATATATATATATATATATATATATATATATATATATATATATATATATATATAAATAGTTTATGTGACATATTTGATTCTATATACATATTATACCAATTATTTTAATAATATACAAGGATTACCAAATTATTAGAAAATAGTACCAACTATATTATACCAAGTATAAACCATCAATTATACACATAAAATTAGGGGTGTGCATAGGTCGGGTTGATTCGAATTTTTTAATTACCAAGCCAAACCAATGGTGTCGGGTTTTTAAATCTATATACCAAACCAAACCAACAAAGTCGGGTTTTTCAATCTCGGTTTTTCTCGGATTTTCGGATTTTTTCCTAGTAAAGTCTTCATAGTACAAAATATGTAACTTGTCCTCCAAATATTTCTTAAGTTCTAGTAAGATACAACTATATAATGTATTTTCAAAGAAAATAACATAATAATATGAGATAAGTCATAGCATTATACTAAAATATTCAATTACAAAGATAATAAAATTACATAAAGCAAATATTGCTATTAATAAGCCATAATTAAAATTAACATAATCTAAAAATACTATATAGGTCTTGCTAAAATAAATATAGCTAATAAGTACTATTAATTACATAACTAAGCACTAAAGAAAAAGATAAACTAAGTTATGCATTTTTATTATAAACCAATGTAAAACTAAAAATAGATATCCAACACTATCGTCATTCCTAGTGTTGAATTGAAATTCTTTTGTTAGCATTAGTATTAATTGAACCTTGTTTGAGTTACTATATTTATGGGCTATAAAATTTATTTACCATTCAAGAATGTTAAATCCAAACTTGAAATAATACGTTAAAAGATAAAACTGTGAAAAAGTTTAAGAAATACTTATAAATTACATTACAATAAATATTTATGTATAAAATATTTTTAAACAATGTATAAATGTACTATCGGGTTGGTTTGGTTTCGGTTTGACTTTTTTTAGTTAAAACCAAACCAAACCACAACGAATTTTTTTTTCGGTTTGACTCGGATTATCAGTTTGATGCGGTTTATCGGTTTTCTTTGTACACCCCTACATACAATTATTCATTTTTTGGGCAGCCATTTGCTATGAAGCATATCATATATTTATACATAAGGAATAATAATGGTATATATAAGCATATAAATATTAAATTTTATTACCATTTGTACATATAATATATATAGTAAATAATATATTCCTCACATATACAACATATATGTTTTATATGTCAAATATACATAAAATATATTTGGATTTCATTAATATATATACATAAACTATACATTAAATACATAGTACATACAACGAATATGTACAGAATTATATATTTATTTAAATAATATACATTAATCAACGGTCATATTGATCCTCTTTTTTAGTTTCCAACTGCCAATTTGACATTTTTCTACTTGTTGTTTCCTAAATTTTCTTTATTTACAATACCCCATAACACCTAAACACTATTTTAAAAAAAAGGGAAAAAAAAGATAGAATATTAATCAACCGAAAAGCAAAAATTATGATAAGTAGTGGCAAAGTCATATGTATTCAAAGATGTCAATTGACACTCCTTTGTCGAAATATTACACTGTGTAGCTAGGTAAAAATAATTTTTTATGTATATATACTATTGTATAGGGTAAAATATGATATGACAAGTGACTAACTAAAAGGAGGAAACGTGGAATCCAAGATGAGATGGTTGAGGACCGAACGCAGCTACTGGGCTTGTCACCGGAATGGATAACGTTCATAAAAGTGTATTAAATGCTCTGCGCCAGGTAGCATTTACTAAGGAATATTCTACAACATTAAGAGTGACGATCCGTTCCAGAGAATTTGACATTTATACTCATTACTCAACGTTATATCTTCATCAATGACCCTCATAATTGATATTAAAGGAGGGCATGATCCTAGGACCTTTTTTCCTAGACATAGCTATAAATAGTGAGCTCAATTACCATTGCAAAAGACACGAATTTCCTAGCAAGAACATATACTATATTCTATACAAAGCTTTATACAATTTCACTTTCTTACTTTTAGATCTCATCATTATTGTGTTCGGGAACCGTGTTCACGGAATCATCATCTTTGCTATTTCATCTACATTCTAAGGCTAAGTATTGCGTATTTCTTTAATTATTATATTATTTCAGGATCAAATTAGTTCACTTGTCTAGAAATCACGTATAAATTCAACTGTACCGTTTTATGGGTAAACAGTTTGGCGCCTACCGTAGGGCCTAGACAGTCGTGCAATTAAATTGATCCTTGCCTCTTTTACTAACGTGTTTTGACTATTTTTGTCTTAGAAAAAATGGCAGATAACACTGTTATTGATGCACACAACCCCGAAATTCGAGGGGATCAACCTCATTTCGAGGACTCAATCAGTGACACCTGCAATGAGGGGAATGCTGCCACGCTGGTGCATGACAATTGGTACCCTCTACAGGTTCGGGAAAGAACTCCCGATGATGCTGATGAGGAGCAAGTAGCGGATGCTGTGAGGATCCTACAAGAGCAACATGCAATCATCCTAGGCCATCTCACACGGTAGGATCAGGTTATGACAGAAATGAATCAGGCGCTATCAGGTGCTTTGAATAATGTAAACAGACGCTATCTGATTCCTCCCATTGTTCCCGCAGATCAAACAACACAGAGAATCAATAACAACACTCATAGGGGTGAAGTTGGCTCCGATGGGGCTGGGGGGAGCAGTTTATGTCTTAATAACGAGAACGATTCATTTAAATATGAGCTTTTATGGTTCATGAGGGAAGTGAACGCCCGCATGGATCAAATCCCGAGTGCACCACTAGTATTAAAAGTCCCGAATTCGAAGAAGTATGTTCAATTACCTTACAAGACAAGTGCAGCACCAGTACTGATCCCGAAGCGTTTCAAAATGCTTGAAGTTCCAAAGTATGATGGAACTTCAGACCCACAGGAACATATTACCACCTACACAACTGCGGTGAAAGGAAATAATCTAGCTCCTCACGAAATTGAATCTGTGTTGCTAAATAAATTCGGCGAAACCCTAACGAGGGGAGCCCTAACGTGGTATTCATTACTGCCCGAGCATTCCATAGATTCCTTTGAGATGCTCGCAGATTCTTTCATTAAAGCTCACGTCGGGGCCAAAAAGGTGCAAGCCTGGAAGGCCGACATATTCAAAATCGCACAAGGAGAATCGGAATTGTTACGAGAGTTTGTCACCTGATTCCAGAAAGAAAGAATGTTGCTCCCGGCCATTCCGGATGAATGAGCAACTGAAGCATTCACCAAAGGATTGAATCCAAGAAATTCAGACGCTTCTCGGAAGCTGAAGGAGAGACTGCTAGAGTTTCAAGCAACAACCTGGGCAAATGTTCACAACCAGTATGAGTCGAAGATAAGGATCAAAGATGACCAGGTCGGTTTTACATTATCGGCCAAAGGATGGGAGAAGAATAGAGAAAAATCAACGGATGACTATGACGCAGATAGGCGGACTATGAGGGGTCGGCTTTTGCCTGACGAGCATACCGAAGGCCGTGGCAGAAATTTCCAAGCAGCAAACAAGATCACAATTGACAGAGGGACTAATCGTGGTCGAAACAATATATCACTTCAAGATAAACAAACGTCGGGGTCTCGAGATCTTTCTTACCCCAGGTTATCAGAATATAACTTCAACATTAGTGTAGTAGAACTGGTGCCAGCCATGAGAGACATTAAAGAAGCACGATTCCCGAGACTTATGAGATCCGAATTTATGGTGCGAATATCACAGGACGAACGGTCACCGGACAAGGGACTGCCGACATCTTCGGGAGGAGGTGGCAATGCTATTAAAGAATGGTCATCTATGAGAATTCTTGAGTGATCGAGCTAAGAACAATTACGGTCGCAACAACGCGGAATCTTCGAAAGCAGGATAAGAAGCCCCACGCCAGACGATCAACATGATCTTTGGGGGGGGGGAGGGGAGGAACAAAATTAATGGGGTCACCTTTTCGGCGGCAAAGAATAAATATTGATAACTCACAGCAAAAGACTCCAAGAGGACGATATCACTTGCACGTAGGAGGACGTAGACGGATTACTGTTACCACACAATGACGCACTGGTAATCTCTTTAAATGTATTAGATTTTAAAATTAAGCGTGTTCTAGTGGATCCAGGAAGTTCGGCTAATATTATACAATTGAGGGAATTGGAACAAGCTAAACTCACTGGAAGCATTATCCCGGCAACAAAACTCCTCGATGGATTCAACCTTGCGAGCGTGACGACCCCGGGAGAGATCTCGCTGCTCACGAACGCTAAAAGAGTAATGAAAGCAACTCTCTTCGAAGTAGTGGATGGTGATATGGGATACAATATCATCTTGGGAAGGCCATGGCTACACGAGATAAAAGTCGTACCTTCGACGTATCACCAATTACTGAAGTTTTCAATGCCCGAAGAAATCAAGCAGATAAGAGGTGACCAACTGGCAGAAAGGGAGATGAATGCAATCTCAGTTTTCAGCAGCAAAGGGAAGGAGCGCACGACATAGCAATTACAGGAACCAGTGCCTAATCCCGAGTTAGAAGAGGTTATTCCAGGGGCAGAATCATCAGAACAATATCAGGTACCTAAATATTTCCAAGTTCCGGAAGAAACGGACGCAACAAAATCCACGGTAGAGGAGCTAGAGCAAGTGTCATTGTTCGAAGAAGTTTTAGAAAGAAAATTTCACCTGGGAACATGACTGGATCCCTAGCTCAGGTTTGATTTTATTGAATTTTTTAAAATTAACGCTAATTGTTTTGCATGGTCGCACGAGGATATGACAGGTATCCCGACGAAAATAGCCGTGCACAAGCTGAGTTTGGATCCCAACGTACCACCGGTACGACAGAAGAAGCGCCCTATTGTCGAGGCCAGGAATAAATTCATCAAAGAAGAGATAACCTGTTTGCTTAAAATTGGTTCGGTCAGAGAGGTAAGACATCTAGACTGGCTAGCCAATGTAGTAGTAGTTCTAAGAAGAACAATAAATTTTGTATGTGTGTAGACTACAAAAATCTTAATAAGGCGTGCCCGAAAGATTCTTTTTCGCTGCCAAATATCGATCAAACGATTGATTCTACGGCCGGGCACGAGTTAATGAGTTTCCTCGATGCTTATTTCGGGTACAACCAAATAAAGATGAACCCGAGAGATCAGGAAAAAACTCATTTATAACAAATTTCGGTACATATTGTTACAATGTAATGCCTTTCGGGTTGAAAAACGCTAGAGCCACTTATCAACGGCTCGTAAATAATATGTTTGAAAAGCAAATAGGAAAAACCATGGAAGTTTATATAGACGATATTCTCGTTAAGTCTTTGAATGCAGGTGACCACCTTAAGCATTTGCAAGAAATATTCGATATCCTAAGGAAGCATAACATGAAACTTAACCTTGAAAAATGCGCGTTCAGGGTCAGCTCCGGTAAGTTCTTGGGGTTTCTGGTCTCACAAAGGGGAATTGAGATAAACCCCGACAAAATCAAGGCCATAGACGATATCCCAAATCAATTATCAAACATGAAGGAAGTCCAAAGACTCACATGAAGGTTAGCAGCTTTGAGCAGGTTCATTTCCCGGTCGTTGGAAAAGTGTCATCGGTTCTTTACATTGCTAAAAAAGAAGAGCAATTTCGAATAGACGTCGGAGTGCCAGCAGGCTTTGAGGGACCTGAAGAAGTACTTATCAAGCCCTCTATTGATCTCGAAACCAAAAGAAGGCGAAACATTACTAGTCTACCTCACGGTTTTAGAAGTTGCGGTAAGTGCGATTTTAGTCCGAGAGGACGAAGTTATTGGGAAACATGTCAGGCTAATAGAAGGGAAAAATATTTGAAAGAGAAAAGAAATAAATTGCACAAGACAAGACAAGACAATATTTACGTGGTTCGATAATTTTGCCTACTCCACGGCCATACAGAGAATAACTCTTTATTAATTAAAGAGAGAAAGAAGAAGTTGAGGGATGATTTACAAATGAAAATGCATACCCCTTTTATAAGCATTTGAATGCCCTGCCGAGGTAAGCGCTTACATCATAGGAATGTCGATGTAAGCGTTTACATCATACGAATGCCGATGTAAGCGCATACATCATAAGAATGCCGATGTATGCGCTTACATCATAAGTTCATCTCTTTTTGATTTTTCTTTCTTTTGTTTTGTCTACTTTTCTTTCTTTCACATATAACAACAAGTTTGCTACTATCAATCTCCCCCTCAAACCTATGTTACATCAAGAAAGAAATTAAAAAAAATATTTGCTATTCTCTGGTGGCGCCTTCACGCTATCAGTCTTGATGGCTAACTGAGGCAGTGCACATCCTCAGTTTGTCAACACCGACAACTTTGGTCAACATGTCTGACGGATTTTTTGATCTTGGTATCTTCTGCAGGGAAAGAGTTTCTTCACTTATCAACTTTCGGATATGATGATACCTCAAATGGATATGCTTCGATCTTGCATGAAACGCCGGATTCTTGGCAAGATGAATTGCACTCTGGCTATCGCTGAAAAGCTCACAATTATCCTGCTCTTTACCTAGCTCTTTAAGAAAATTCTTGAGCCAAATCATCTCTTTTCCAGCTTTTGAGATTGCCATCTACTCTGCTTCAGTGATAGATAGAGCAACACTTTTCTGAAGTCTGGACATCCAGCTAACAGCAGTACCACCCAAGGTGAACACGTAGCCTGTGGTACTTTTTCGACTATCCAGATCGCCGTCTAAATTTGCATCAGCAAAACCTTGTAAGATAATATTGCTCCTTTTAAAATAGAGTGCTATACCCGAGGCACCTTTGAGATATCGCAATATCTATTTTACACCTTCCCAATGCTCCTTTCCTGGATTTGACATGTATCTACTGACAACTCTAACTGCATGGGCTATGTTAGGTCTAGTGCGAACCATAACATACATCAAACTTCCTACTGCTGAAGCATATGGAACTTTGGACATGTACTTCCTTTCTTCATCTGTCTTAGGTGATTGGTCCTTCGACAGATTAAGATGGCTTCCGAGTGGAGTGCTTCTGGTCTTTGCATCATGAATACTGAACCTACTTAATACCTTCTTTATGTACTTTTCTTGAGACAATTTTAAGGTTCTTTCAGACCTGTTTCTGCTAATCCTCATCCCAAGAATTTGCTTAGCTGGTCCTAAGTCTTTCATTTTAAACTTCTCCGCCAGTTGTTGCTTAACCCTATTGATCTCATTTATGCTAGATCCTGCAATTAGCATATCATCAACGTACAACAGTAAAATGATATAGGATTTATCAAGATTTTTGATATAACAGCAATGGTCCATCTCACATCGTGTGAAACCATTATTATGCATGAATCCATTAAATGTCCTATACCATTATCGGGGTGCTTGTTTCAAACCATACAAACTCTTCTGCAACTTACACACAAGGTTTTCTTTACAAGAAACGTGAAAACCTTTAGGTTGCTTCATGTAGATGTCTTCTTCAAGGTCACCATGCAAGAAAGTAGTTTTAACATCTAGCTACTCCAAATGCAAATTTTCTGCAGCTACGATACTTAGCACCAACCTGATAGTAGTTAATTTGACTACAAGAGAGAAGATCTTGGTGTAGTCAATTCCTTCCTTCTGCTGAAAGCATTTTACTACTAATCGTGCTTTGTATATCTTCTTACCATCATGCACTTTCTTGACCCTGTACACCCACTTGTTTTGCAATGCCTTCTTTCCTTTTGGTAACTCTGTAAGTATCCATGTTTTATTATTTTGAAGAGAATTCATCTCTTCTTTCATGGCTAGCTTCTACTTATCAGAAGCTTATCACCTACATTGCTTCAACAAAATGCTCTAGTTCTCCAGCATCACTCAGAAGTAAATAGTGAAGAGAGAGAGTTAACCTATCTGGAGCATTCATGACTCTTTTAGATCTCCTTAATGTAGGTTCAGGATTAACTGATCCCGAATTTGATTCAAGTCTTGACTCCAGATCTGGTTCTCCATCTAATTCTATCTCTGGTTCTGGTTCTGATTCTGATCCAGATTCAGCTTCTCGTTCGGCATCTTCAATTTCAGATCCATTTGTAGTCTCTCTAGCCATTTCATTTTGTGAGATTTCTTCTAACTCAACTATTTCAGATGTCTGTCTACTGGTGCTGGATGGTTCTACTTCAAGCTTGTCTTTGTACATCATATTTTCATTAAATGTGACATTCTTGTGTCTTAGGATCTTTCTATTCTGATCATCCCAAAATCAATAACCAAAATTATCATCACCATAGCCAATAAAGAAATATTTCTTGGCCTTTGGATCAAGCTTATCTCTATCATTAGAGTTTACATGCACATAAGCAACACACCCAAAAATTTTAAGATGTATACCTCATTTCCTATCCATACCTCCCCGGGAATTTCAAAATCCAGTGGTACAGAGGGTCCCCTGTTTATGAGGTAAGCTGCCGTGTTAACAGCCTCAACCCAAAAATACTTTGGCAATCCAGAATGTATTCTCATACTTCTGGCTCGTTCATTCAGGGTTCTGTTCATCCTCTCAGCAATGCCATTTTGTTCCGATATTCCAGGAACTGTCTTGATCATTCTGATCCCATTCTCAAAGCAGAATGGTTTAAACTCTTGACTATCATACTCTACTCCATTGTCAGACTTCAGACATTTTAACTTTAGACTTTTCTGATTTTCAACTTTAGCTTTCCATCTTTCAAAGGTAACAAACACATTAGATTTATTTTTCAGAAAATAAACCCATACCTTTCTTGTGGAATCATCAATTAAGGTGACGTAATAGCGTGAGTCTCACAGAGAAGTTACAGGTGCTGGTCTCTACACATCTGTATGCACTAGTTCCAGCTTCCCTTTCTTTGGCGTCCTTCCAACCTTTGAGAAACTAACTCTCTTTTGTTTTCCGTAAATGCTATTTTCGCACAAACCTAATTCAACATAATTTAGGTTTGGCAACTTTTCTTTGGATGCCAACAACTTCATTCCCTTCTCACTCATATGCCCGAGCCTCCGGTGCCACAATGTTGTATCATGACCATGATCAACTGTTGTTATAGTATCTCTCTATATTGTAGTTGCATACAGTGTTCCCTTCTTGAAGCCTCGTGCCACAACCAAATTTCCTTTGGTTATCTTCCACGATCCGTTACCGTATATTATTGTATATCCTTCACTATTGCAATTTCCATAGCGTGCCTTGTGAAGTCTTTATATGTGCTTCACCTTTTCCGACAATGTCCAGAGGTTCGCCGTCTGTTAGATAAACATTCCCAAATTTTCTAGCAATATAATTATGCAATAATTCTTTGCATGATGTAGAGTGAAAGGATGCACCTGAGTCCAGGATCCAAGATTCGACTGGACTGTCTGCACAACAAATTAATGCATCACCGACTTGTTCAGCAATTGCATTTTCTGAATTATCATCCTTGTATTGATTATTCTTCTTCTTCTTTGGCTCTCTACACTGACTACAGTAGTGACCCTTTTTATTGCAATTTCAACACGTAATGTCTTTGCGATTTTTGGATTGCCCTCTTCTCCTTGACTTTGATCTGCCACGACCATGACTTTGTCCTTTTTGGCTGCCTCTCCCCTACTTTCGGTATTCAAAGAAGATCCCGGGGAATCACTTGATTCTCTCCGGCGAATATATTTGCTTAGAACCAAGTCTCTAATATCATCCAATTTGAGTTTGGTACTTCCCGATGAACTGCTAACTGCAGTTACTTTTCAGACCAACTCTCCGGTAGAGATGATAGTAGAATCAATGCCCTGACTTCGCCATCGAATGTTCTATTAACAGAACTCAACTGAGTTAATATTACATTAAACTCATATTTGATAACGCCTTCATCAGGCCTGCAGTGGTCTTCTCGTTAATGATGTTAAACGCCACATTTCGTGTTAGCGTCAAACGAATCACACCAAGAGCTTGGCGATCTAATAGATCCCATTCTGCTTTGGCCATAGTCTCTGGTTTTACCTCGGTCAGAGGTAAGTGTAATTTTTTCTGGTACAAATAATCCTCTATTTGCATTTTCAGAATCTAAAATCTTTGCCATTGAACTTGTCAATCTTAACCTTCCCTTCTTCCGATGCCCTTTTTCACAAAAAACATTTATGTGAATAGTGCCTATGAATAGTAACGATGATCAATATTGTCGCACTATTCTTGTGAATAGTACCTGCACCAGTACAATACTTTTCTACCAGAATTACACTGTCTGTGATCTGATGCCAGTTGTTGGAAAACGTGTCGGGCTAATAGAAGGGAAACATATTTGAAAGAGAAAAGTAATAAATTGCACAAGATAAGACAAGACAAGATTTACGTGGTTCGGCAATTTCGCCTACTCCACGGTTACACAAAGAATAGCTCTTTATTAATTGAAGAGAGAACGAAGAGGTTGAGGGATGATTTACAAATAAAAATGCATACCCCTTTTATAGGCATTTGAATGCCCTGTCGAGGTAAACGCTTACATCATAGGAATGTCGATGTAAGCGCAAACATCATAAGAATACCGAGGTACGCACTTACATCATAGGAATGCCGATGCAAGCGCTTACATCATACGAATGCCGATGTAAGCACATACATCATAAGAATGTCGATGTAAGCGTTTACATCATAAGTTCACCCCTTTTTGATTTTTTTTCTTTTGTTTTGTCTACTTTTCTTTCTTTCACATACAACAACAAGTTTGCTACTATTATAAAGGTACGCAGTTTCCTATTTATTATGTTAGCAAAATTTTAATGAGAGCAGAAACTCACTACCCACATTTGGAAAAACTGGCCTTAGCTCTCGTAGTCGTCACTCAAAAGCTGAGGCCCTATTTTCAATGCCACCCAATAGCTATGGTGACTACTTTCCCTTTGCGGAACATCCTTCATAAACCCGAACTCTTAGGCAGATTGGCCAAATGGCCCGTCAAAATGAGTGAATTCGACAAAGAATATAAATCAAGGATTGCAATTAAGTCAAAAATATTGGCTGACTTCGTGGCCAATTTTAGTTCGGGGCTACTACCTTTGGCAACCAAGGAGGCTGTCATGGTGTCGGAATTGACATCAGGGTTTGGACCTTATTTACAGATGAAGCCTCGAACGTAAAAGGGTCCGGTTCAGAATAATTTTAATCATGTGGAAACCTTAAAGTAAGCTATCAGAACAATTCCTTTAACTAAAAATGAAGCAGAGTATGAAGCTTTGATTGCAGGGCTCGAATTGGCCCGGAACTTGATTCTGAGGTTATCGAAATCAAATGTGACTCACAGCTGGTGGTAAATCAGGTTTACGGGATCTTTGATACCAAAGAAGAACGTATGCAGCATTACGTGATAAAGGTCCAGGTTCTTTTGGCACGATTCTGTGAGTGGTCAATCACTCATATCCTAAGAGAGGATAACGCAGAAGCGGATGCATTAGCAAACTTAGGTTCATCGAGAGAAATAAAGGGATCAGAGTCTGGAATAGTGGTACATCTGATGAGTTCAGTCCTTGATACAGATGGTTACTATGAAGTGAATTCGGCTAGTCTGGTCTAGGATTGGAGAAACGAAATAATCAACTACCTCGAGCATGGAAAGTTGTCCGACGATCCCAAAGCGTCTAGAGCGTTACACACCAAAGATGTATGTTATAGCTTCAGGAAAGGCCAATTGTATAGAATATATTTCCAAGTCCCGCTGGCCCGGTGTTTAGGAGCATCAAAAGCTGACTATGTCATGAGAAAAATTCAGAAAGGGATATGCGGCAATCACTCAGGCACAGAGTCTTTGGTGCTGAAATTGATACAAGCAGGATATGACTGGCCTCGCATGGAACAAGACGCCAAAGATTTCATACTAAAATGTGACAAGTGCTAACACTAAGCATCATTTATACATCGACCGACAGAACCCTTACATTCGGTTCTGTCCCCATGGTCGTTCATGAAATAGGGGATGGACATCGTCGGATCGCTGCCACCGACTCCCGGAAAGGTAAGGTTTCTTTTAATTTTGACTGATTATTTTTCTAAATGGGTGGAAACAGGTTCTTATCAGAAGATTGGAGAACACGAAATGGTCTATTTCCTGTGGGAAAAAATAATTTACAAGTTCGGAATACCAAAAGAGATAGCATGCGACAACGGGCCACAGTTTATCGGTGCAAAAGTTACAAAGTTCCTCGAAGACTTGAAAATAAATAGAATCACATCTTTGCCTTATCATCCGAGCGCAAATAGTCAAGAGAAGTCAACAAAAAAAGTGATCATTCAAAACTTCAAGAAAAGGTTAGAAGCAGCAAAAGGCAAATGGCCCTAAGAGTTACCCGAAGTTCTATGGGCCTACCGAACAATGGCCAAATCAAGTACAGGAGAAACTCCTTTTTCCCTCGTATACAGTGCTGAAGCCTTAATCCCGGTTGAAGTGGGCGAACCCACTTTGAGATATTCTCAGACAAATAAAGAATCGAATAACGAAGCAATGCTAGTCAACTTGGAATTGTTCGAGGGATGCAGGGACTTGGCGCATGTAAGAATGACATCTAAAAAGCAGAGGATGGAGCATATTACAATCGAAGAGCCAATTTCCGTTTTTTCAAAGCAGGAGACTTAGTTCTAAGGAAAATAACACAAAATACCCGAGAGCTCAACGCGGGAAAGCTAGGTCTAATGTGGAGAGGTCCCTACCAGATTTCAGCTTCCACTAGGAAAGGTTCATACGAGTTGGAGAACCAGAATAAGGACAAGCTGCCTAACAACTGGAACGTGGCATACCTCAAAAGATGTTATTGCTGATGAACAACACTCAAATTGAAAGTATGTGCTGTACTCTTTTTCCCTTCGTTCAGTTTTTGTCTCAATTGGGTTTTTCTGGCAAGGTTTTTAATGAGGCAGCGACAGAAAGCTTACTACGAAGATAGCAGCAATAAGACCTTTGATAGTAAGGCAAACGAAGAAGCTTCCACTCAGGGATGATTAGGTAATCTTTGGTTTGATAACAAATTCCCACCGGGAATTTAATTTTGCTACCGAACAGAGGTTACCCGACCATTCGCGAGCACAAACCACCGGGGGACTGTTAGGTATTATTTCGCTCGATAGCATAGATTCCTAAGGGGAAACAAGATATGTTGCCGAGTGAAGGATTACCTAGCAATTCATTGTGGGACCTTCGAAGATAAAAGACTTCCAGTGTTCCAATTCATATTCTTCGCATTCAAACACTGGAGGGGGGGATGATATGAGGATACAACAACAGTGACTGCCACGTCAACCGGGAACGAAAATCTAGAAAACAAATGCATCATCGGGATCGGGGACTGCGCAGCCAGCCCCATAGAAACAAGTTGTACAAGATAGCTACAAGCAATGGCAATTTCTTTTTTGCAGAGCAAAATGCTTATGTAATTTCTGAAAATAGAAGGAATAAAATTAAATCCTTTTGCTTTTATCTTGTTTCTTGTCTGAGCAATGAGCTGATTTTGTCATTTGAAAGTTAAACAAGTACTTCAAATGTTAGTACCGTAATGAACATGAGACGTCCTCTTCAAGAGCACCGTAAACATAAGAGGGCCCTCTATTATAAAAACCTCACGTTAAAGGGTTGGTTCCGGAAGAATCAATGCCCTAAATACAAAATTCCATTGAAGAAAAATACACCCGAAGTCGCATATGAAAAGGACGCAAAAAGCAAATTTGCGCAAATATTCATAGAAACTCTCACGTAAAAGGGAAACTTGCGCAAATATTCATAGAAACCCTCACGTAAAAGGGAAACTTGCGCAAAGATTAATAAAAACCCTCACGTAAAAGGGATAATACTCGGAACCGAAATGCTTCGAAGAAAAGGCATCCGAGACTACATAGTGAAACGCGAATAGAACAACATGCGCGGAATACTTGAGCAAAGGCAAAAGTTAAAAGCTTGCTGGATATTCAAACGAAAGTAAGACTCAAACGATATTTGAACAAAAAGTATGTCTTTATTCACAAGAACGGGCCAAAAAGTTACAAGTACAAAATGAGAAAAGAAAGGAAAAGCTAAACTGCAGTGCCTCCGGGACCAGAAGGAAGAGAAGTATCCACATTGCCAGAAAGAGTAGTTGGTTCCGCAGATGGCTCAGCATTTTCCCCAGTTTGACCTTCAGCCTCATCGCCTTCCGATCCTTCTTTAGTTTCCGAAAACTCGGAACCGAAATTGGAAGAACCTGGAGCATCAGACTGCGTCGGGTGTCCATTTTTTGCACCCAACTCAAGCTCTCGGGCCTTAGCACTTTCGGCATCAACATCGATGATACCAACTTTGGACTCTTCCAAGTTTTTTCTCCTCATGCTATATATGGAATAGGTTTTTTCAACAATGAGGGAAGACGCTCGACGCTTAATTTCTTCTTTGAGTTGAGTGACCTCGGCGGAAAGGTTTTCCCGGGCAGATCTAGCAGATTGGAGGTTGATATCGAGCTCACGGATAATTGAACTAAAGAGCCTATTATGCTCGATAGTTTCCTGTACTTCTCTTCTAGCTGGGCATATTTCGCCTCCACGGCAGCAAACTTTTCACTCTTGGAGTTCAAGGCAGCTTCCAAGTTAATCACTCTTTCAGCGGAGGCAACCTCGCGGTCGGTTGCAGCAAGAACAGTGTTCTGGACTTCTGCCCATTTGGCCTTGGCCTCATCAAATCTAACCTTCAACGGCCCAATTGTTTGGCTAAGGGTTACCACTTCTTGGTCGCTTTGCTGCAAACGAGCCTCCAAAGCAATGACCTCAATAACTCTAGTTTCCAGTTCCGAGAGGCGAAGAACAGTCTGATCCCGTTCCGCCAAAAGCTGATCCCGTTCAGAAGTAAGTTCTTCCTTCTCACGAATCAACCTCTAAAGGCCCTCAGAAGCAAGAAAGTTGACCTATAAAATAAGAAGAGGTAAAATTTAGAATACATTCGTTCAAAGTAAAAGAAATAACAGAGGAAGGAAGGAACGTACCGCTGCGGCATTATGCATAGCATTATTCAACAACACTCTCCCGGGAGTGTCTGAATCTTTTCCCAGTCTCTTCTGAAGCCAAAGGCTTCAGGTAATTAGCAAGATCCACCGGCCGTGATAGCAGGTTGCACCGTTAGAGACTGAAAGAGTGATGTTCCTTCTTCTTTGGGCATCTTCAGAAGTAGAAGCATAATTTTGTCCCAAAAACCCATGAACTGGGGACTGTGGAAGAGGAACACCTTCTTCATGGTCAGGTGCGGCCGATGGAGATGGTGTAGCAACCGTTGGTGGAAGAGTAGACGAAGATGGAAATGATGTAGCATTTGTTGGTGTTGGTGAAGGCGGAGATGAAGCTGATGGAGTTGAAGAGTGAGAAGCAGTTGCATCCAGTGTAGTGCTGGTTGTTTTATGCTCGCCAACCAAAGATAGCAAGGACCCGGTACTCAGCCTCGCAACACCGGTTACAGCAATTGGGGCCCAAAAGTGTTAGTTGGCATATTCTACTATATCAGTTGGTGCAACTATCTCAACAAGTTGAGCATCCTATTGAGATGATGAGGATCGTTGCCTTCTATGTAAAGAAGCTCCTTCATCAACAACTTCATCATCATCATCATTAATCATCACGGTGTCTACGACCGGCCCAGAAGGAGGACCAGTCATCATCGCCACCGGAGACGATTCGGGGGCATCCGTCTTTGCCCTTTTATTTTTTTTTTCGGCCACGAAGGAGCGTCTTCTCTTTGTTTGTTTATCCTCCCACCGGGGACTCTGTAAAGAAATATTTGCACCCGAAACAGGCCCGGAGATACCTGTTCGAGTAAGTGCTTCCTAAAATAGCCTCACTGCATCAGCAGGATAAGCCAGAACGTCCTCCTTAGGGACAGTAACAGAGCCCGCAAGTAGACTTAATTCCATGAACAAAGTCAAAAGGGTTCCACCATGTTCTTCATATACAAAAATGGAAGTAAGGTAAATTAGAAGTTACCATGATATTTGGCCTTCCACCCGTACTTTAGGGCCAGTTCTTTCCACGAACGAGTTTCGGGCGTTGTGTTGTCCAAAATCTTCTGAACCCACCGATTCAAACCTTCCAGCACCGGTGGGAGCCATCGACTTGATGAAATATGCGAAGGGTGAAGAGATGATACGGCCATAAAAGAATATCTAGTAAGAGGAATATTATACAAAGAACTTACAAATGAGGTTCCAAGCAATCGGAAAGGACGAAGCCGTTGTCGGAATAATGTCATTGGTGGAAACTACAACGAACCGTTCCATCCATCCACGATCGTTGTCATCATCCATGCTAGACAATAAAGCATGGTGGCCACGCTTGCAAAGGTTTATCATTCCCCCGCGGAAGATTTTAGGGGAATAGAGATTCATCACATGAGCTAAGGTTAGCTCCTCTCCAGTTTCTTGGCATAAGCGTCCGAGGCAGGCGATCGTCCTCCACACTGAAGGACTTATCTGTGCCAAACTTACCTGGTAGCGAAGGCAAAACTCCGCAATCATGGAATCAAGCTCTCCGCTCAAAGAAAATACACCCAAAATAAAGGGATACGTGAAAAAGTATGTAAAACCTTCCTCGGGAAGGGTCACTTGCTCCGATAGATCGGGAGCAATGATTTCCAACTCATTGCAGCGATAGTCCTCCTTCACAGCAGGGATACTGGAAGGACGAATGGAAGAAGGGTACCTACTAACAACCCATGTACGAGGATTAGGAGTAAGGAATTTCTCTTCAAAATCCTTAGTAGTACTAAGCCTCCTTGGGATGATGGAATCCACTGTTGGAGGAATGGAGTCCTCGATTTTGTTCTTATTCTTTGAAGAACCAGCACGTTTGGAAGAAGAAGCCATTGGAAAAGAAGAAGGTAAAGAGTTTGTGTTTGAAGAAAATTAGGAAAAGGATGGAAAACAAGGATGCAAATCAGAAACTCAAGCAATTGAAAAATGTAAAGGAAAAGAAAGTTGCGTATAAATAATTCTGGTGGCTAAATTCATGCCCATGATTACCTCGATAATCGGCAAAAGCTGTGTTAAATTATGGGATGATACGTATTCGGGGCATTAAATGCGGAGAGACGTGCGTCTAATCAACTATCAGAGACCTTCAGAGGGAGTTATAGTAATTTTCGCCAAAAAAGTGTTTCTACCAACTTTCCAGTAACACAAAGTTATGTCACCGGAAAGTAGGGGGACTATCTGTATAGGGTAAAATATGATATGACACGTGGCTGACTAAAAAGAGGACACGTGGAATCCAAGATAAGGACCGAACACAGCCACTGCGCTTGTCACCGGAACGGATAACATTCATAAAAGTGTTACAGGGAATTTGGCATTTATATTCAACGTTACATCTTCATCAATGACCCTCATAATTGGCATTAAAGGAGGGCATGATCCTAAGACCTTTTTCCTAGGCATAGCTATAAATAGTGAGCTCAGTTACCATTGTAAAGGACACGAATTTCCTAGCAAGAACATATACTATATTTTATACAAAGCTATATACAATTTCACTTTCTTGCTTTTAGATCTCATCATTACTGTGTTCGGGAACCGTGTTCACGGAATCATCATCTTTGCTGTTTCATCTACATTATAAGGCTAAGTATTGCGTATTTCTTCAATTATTATATTATTTCAGGATGAAATTAGTTCACTTGTCTAGAACCTACGTATAAATTCAACAGTACCGTTTTATGGGTAAATAACTATATATTTACTTCCCTTAATTTATTCATGGATTTACCTCTGAACCCCTTAATGAAAATACTTAGCTGCCATTGGTGACGAGAAATGATTTCACAAAGTAACAAAAAAGTTATGACCAAGTCGTGGTAATGATTGCATAAGAAGGAAGAGAAGTACTAGAAATTTCTATTCAACCCAAGAGCAGCAACCGTATAGAACTTATAATATGATGAAACAAACTAAGGTAGATAGGTTCAAATAATAAGTGAAAACATAATGAGAAAGAGAAATAAGTTAACTCCCTCAAAGCTTTCATTCTTTGCTGTAAGCGATTGCACTACACCTAATATTAGACTCCAAAATATCACATACTCTTCTGCTACTTTGCACAGTGCAACAAGATTCCTCTTCAAATGGGTCCCTAGGTTTTTGGCTACTCAGAAAGTAACCTTCAATTGAAAACAATGAAGGGGGCAACACGCTACAACCCTAAAACTACAAAGAAATGAAAGAAGACAAATAGACATTTGCATTTCTCCAGGTGAATTTTCTGGAGTGTGAACTTTGGAAAATGTTAGAACTAGGACTTTGGGAGGGTAAATTTGTCTCTGTGTGACCTATAAGTTACAGGTTTGAACAGTGGAAACAGTTATCAACGCTTGCGGCCCTTGTCCGAACTCTGCATGAACGCAGAATGCCTTGTGCACCGAGCTGTCCTGCCCTTTTAGGACTCTGGGGAGGAGGGAGTACCTCCTCTAAGGGAAATAATTGAACCACGAGAAGAACTTCTATTCATGGAATATGGATCAACAAACACAATTACAACTGTAATATCATCATGGAAATGCCTTCTTACGCCTCGATCAATCTTCATTAGGTCTGAATATCGCATTTCTCTTTTCTTGGCAGCTACATGTAGAGCAGCTTCAATAAGTCTTCTAGCAATTCCCTGCTTAGCGTAAAGAGAAGTATATGTTCAGTATGTGGTAAAATTTGATCAAAAAGTTGTGCATTCAATATATATAGGAATATTGAGATTGAACTCGTGCACTGTGGTTTGAATTGTGACTTCTTGGCTAATCACCAGATAAATCAGAAGTGCAAATGAACATAAAGGTCATAAAGTCAGATCTCTCTATAACAGCATCCCTGTATAACAACATTCATTATAAAAGTCAAGCTTTTCTCGGAATCGATTTTTATATTATGTTATCACTATATCAGCCAAAAAATATCGGAACGAACGAGTCTGCTATAAAGAAGTTTGACTGTAATTAGAGATTGAAAAGCTTACATTTCTAGGATGAGTGTGGACAATATCAACAGCCTCCTCGTTGCTAAGATGATCCCATAGACCATCTGAAGCAAATATGACGAATTGATCTTTGGAACTGAGTCTGTGAACGGATATTGATGGCTCCGCGCTGAGGATTGGTTTCGAGAAGGGTTCAGGCAACCTAAATCTTGCCAATAATGGTGCTTGGTTGAACTCCGACTTCTTAAGATAGGCATCACCAATTGACCTTGAAACCTGTAAAGAATATATATTAGGAACATCACCATCAATTAAATGTCGTTGAAGCTCAAACTACATATTTTCTTAACAGGTCACATAACATAAGAAAGCATAACATACAACAATTACCTGTATGAGACCTTTCACACGCCAAACTTTGTGTTTGAGAACAACAATTCGCGAATCCTGAGGATGCAACGAGCGAAGTTCATCTCTTACAGACTCAATACTAGCATTATGCTCTGTTGACAATTGAATAGCTGTTATACTCTTTGTAGCTTTATCTACTCTACCTAGTACTGCACGCGAATCTCCTACATTCGCGATATATAGTAGTCCATTGCATATTATGCCCGCCAAACAGCATGATCCTACTGATGCAATCTGTGGCTTCTCATTCCACTGTTGCTTTACAAGTGACAGAAACTCCTCTTCGGTTGTCAAGAAAGCTTTCCTTATTGCATCAGCAAAAATTTCTTGATGCTCTGATGTAAATTCTGATAATAAGAATGAGATGCAGTTAAATTGAAGAACTAATAGTGTTTATTGTATATTATATAGATGAGCCTAGACTTCCACAAGAAATTGAATTTTAGGTCTGAAACTCAAATACCTCTAGAGGATAATATGTTACGATTAGCAAAGGTCTAGACTCTAGGGCATACAGAACATTCATTCTTCCATTTCTTGGTTCTAATTATTAGTTGAACTATTTCTTATAATTTCATATGTTTATTCATTCAATTCACAGTCACAAGAGGCACGAAAGGACTTCTAGTCTATTAGAGTCCCCTAGATGAAAATCTTAGAAAATCGCCAGATCATTGATACAAAACAAAAATATCCAAATACCAAATCGAATTTCTTTATACTCCCCACAAACTAGAAGAAGCTCGTGGGAAGGTCAAAGAAAGAACTTGTTCTTCCGATATTAAGAATTCTTCTAATAATTCTGAGCCTGATCTTTTCTATAAGAAGTGTATATAGTACTTTTCTGTTTTCGAGCTAAAGAAGTTACATATTGGAGACATAAACTAATTAGCACTTTTTTGTGAATCAAATCAACCAATTCACACAATTCATTCATAAACCAATTCACAGAATAAAGCATCATGCATTCAAATAATAATAACATTACATACTCTTGAGATTGGAGAACAGAGTTTTGTTTATAAACCGCGATGTCTCTGGTCCTCCATGTCCATCATAAACTCCTATAAATGTTCCATGAGGTCCTGATTTAAGAGAACTCAATGGCCCTGATTCGAGCTGACTCCGATCCTCCATCAAATTATTGGCTTGTATCACTGCCATGGAAAATTCTCCATTTGTATGAACTCCAAGATCCTTATACCACATTAATCCATCAAACCTCCCATTCGTATCTCCTCCTCGCCTACTACCATCCCCCTTTACAGAAGGTCTCCAGCACAATGTAACCATCTTTTTCTCATGCAATTACTATACATGAATATGGGGCTTATCCAAATGGTCTAACAATCCTCAATTTCTGTATTTGTCGCGAGGATTCATATAACTGACTCCAACTCAATTCTTAACGTTCCATACTCGCAAGTACTAAAAGGCTTAGAGACCATTGAATACGTAGCAAAACTCCAAAGAAAGGTAAGAAAAAACCAAATTTGTATGGGCAGAATTGAAGCAATAGTTGTGTCCCAAGACAAGAAAGTAATAGTTTTTATGTGAGTTCAGAGAATATGGAGGTGTTCTGGTCTTGATTCTTGAATACTATGAACCTATGTACAAACTCTGTGGTCCTTTTATGAATGTGTCAACTTTCAACTACAGCCTTAGCTGTAAAAACCCATAAAAGATGTGATGGTGACAGAGTTTGTTGCTGAATCAGAAGGATGATCAAAAGAGGTTATGGGCAACAAAAACAAAACTGAGTTTTGGAATTTCTTTCCAAATGGTCTTTTTTGGTAATTTGATGTCAGATGAGATCTCAGATTGTTTGAAGACAATCTTTTTTGTGTCTATGTAATACATAGCGAACCTCCACATTTCTCTCTATTTCAGTTCCTCTATGTTTCTTGGTTGTTATAATTTTGACATTTGAGTTATTGTAGTTGTGGTCATGGGCTCTCTAGAGCCTTCTATCACAGGGCTAAAGTTTCATTTTCTTAACTTTTTTACCTTAATACATAAAGTTACTCTGATGTTGATGATTTAGACTTACTTTTGAAATTAGAATTTGAAGATAAAGTTCTAATTAGTATACTAATTCAGATTCTTATCGGCTTATAAAATTTTGTTAGTTCGTGTAATAATTGCCTTAGCTAAAAGAAACTTTTTAAGTTTAAAATTATTAGATTCTTAGCTAAGATTAATAATGTTTCAAGAATGATTTTCAATTGAAAAAGTAATTAGAAAAGTTCGACTATAAAATAACTTGCATCTCAAAAATTTAGAAGAATAAACTTCAAATGAAAATCTATATGAAAGTTTATTGAAAAAAAATTAAAGGTCTTTTATTAAAGTTTAGCTTTAGGTGACCAATTTTATTGCGTCGCACTTGTTTTTGTTTCCTTTTTCTTCATACTTGAAAATCAAAATGTTTGGTGTGTTTGGTACGATAGAAGTTTTTTCAAGAAAACTTTTTTCATGAAGAAGTTATATTACTTATAATTATCTTTAACTTTTAATTTGGTATCACTTGCTCCAACCAACATTTAGGTGCATTATCAATCTTTAATACTAAAAAATATTTCATAAAAATACTATCCAATTTGTTAATATTATTATTATTTATCTTTAGTACACACAATACATTTTCTTTTACAAAAAATATTTTTTACTTACCAATCAAATATGGCAAATTATTACTTTAATATTTTCACCCGTAGGACAGAGCCTTGACCTTTCAATTGGGATAGAAAGTTCATCACCAAATTATGTCCTTTATTGCAAGAATATTACATGGCAGCAGTCAACCTCAGTTGGCTCGAACATAATATAATATCATCAAGCTTGATGCTTCAATATATATAGTTTTGTACATCCATCTCTACAATAAATCTCAACCACCTCAAATCTTGATTAATATATGCTTAACAACTAAAATGTTACTGTAATGTGGTAAAATCAGGGGTATTTTTTCCCATCTGTTCAGGCCTTGGTGGATAGAGTTACATAATACCTGTTGATGGTGGGAGGTGGCTGATAACCCGTGAAATTAGTCGAGGTACGCGCAAGTTGACCCGGATACCATGATTATAAGAAAAAAAAATCAGGCAGAATCAGATTTCTAATGTCTCATAGGCATCTACTGATTAATCCATGAACAAATTGTCATATAAATTAGCCAACTCTAATCATACTTCTTCTCTCCAATTGAGTCTGCAATTTCTCTTTGGCATGCCTTAATGCATCAAGAACTTCTCTCACAGTAGTGTCAAGAACAACTGGATCAATGGTTTCCTTTGGCTTTGGCAAATCTATAGGAACTAATGCCAAAGAGTTACTGACATTCTCCTCTTGCTGATGTGTTTCATCTTCTCCATTTTTCTCTTGCTCTTTGAGTGAAGATTTTGAGCTAGAACAATAATAGATTAAAAGTTAGACCAGCTTTGGTGATATTACATACTAGAGTAATAAAGAACTGAACATATTTAAAGGTGGCAGTCCGATGCACAAGCCATTTCATGTTTACGAAGGACCCGGAAAAGTCACACCTTAAGGGGTGTGATGTAGATAGCCTACCCTAATGCAAGCATTAGTGCTGCTTTCACGGCTCGAACCTTTGGTCTATAGGTGACACTGAGACAATTTTACCGTTGCTCCAAAGCTCTCCTTCCAAGAACATAACATATTTAAAGGGGGCAGCCCGATGCACAAAGCATCCCACGTTCATCCAAGATATGGAGAAACGTCGCACCTCAAAGGGGTGTGATATAGAATGCCTACCCTAATGCAAGCATTAGTGGCTTCTTCCACGGTTCGAACCTGTGACCTATAGGTGACACTGAGATAATTTTACCGTTGCTCCAAAGCTCCCCTTCCAACAACTGAACATATTTAAATTGTACTTTCTTTTGTGTAAGATTTTCAATGTTGAGTTTACATACCTATTGACATCTGAATTTGAGATTTGAAGCTCACTTGATTTTCCAAGATGTTGTTCACCCTTAGAATGACTGTGATCATCTTTGCTAGAAATAGTCATTTGTGTGGCATTTTGCTCCAAATTGATTGATTTTTCTTGAGATATTCCCTTCTGAATTGGTTCCTTTTTCTCACATTTTTGGGATATGAGCTCTTGAGAATGATCATCAAGATATTCAGAGCTGGATTTTCTACGTCCAATTGACTCTACAAACTCACTGACCATAGAACCTGTAAATAGAGAATTTTGCTCTTTATCTTCAGAGGGTTTGGTGCTGCTAACAGTTGCGGATGTTATAGATGAAATTTCACTTGTGTCCAATAAGCTTGAGTGTTCTGATTCATCTGAAACATAAGATATGTTCAACGACTCGAGTTTCTTTATAAAAAAATTGAGCTTCTTCTCAGCTTTGTTTCTTGATCTTGTCTCTTCCTTCAACTTATTCTCCAGCTCAATCAGCTGAAATTTCAAAGATTTAAGGAGTTACACTTCTAGTGGAAAAAAAGTTGGGAACTTTATTCCAAATGGGAAACAGAACAATTCCCTTATAACTAAGCCAATCTAATCAGGGTAGATTTAGGGGGTCGGAAGGGGTTCGCTGAAAATTACACTATAAATATAAGACAAAATTTATTTTATACCTCTATATATTATATTTTAAATTCTCTTAACACAGCCCAATTTTAAATTCTCTTAACACAGCCCAAAAGCATAACTCATTAGCCAAGGCTTGAATCTGAACCAATATAAAAATCCTAGTGTCTTTAATTCATGCACTTTATTCTTGCATTATTACTATTCTGTTCTTATCTCTAGTCAACTTTGTTCAATTTCCACTGGCCAGTCTTTTTAAATTTTTTAACTTTTTCTTTTTTAAACCCGTCACCAGAAATTCTGCCTCGTATAATAAGAAAACAGTAGAACTACAGCACAATGTTGATAGCATTTTCACTCAAAAACAAGCAGAGATATGAGGAAAAAATAAACCTTGTTTCCAAGAAGCTCAGCATCCTCTTTTGCTTTTCTTGAAGCTGCCCTCTCTGCAAGTAATCTTCCTCTTAGACATTCCACTGTCCTCAAACCATCTTCTTTTTCCATTTTCTTCTCACTAAAAAAAGGAAAAAAGAAAAGCACCCATGTCATAAAATGTGTCAAGAAAAGAGAATAAGTAAGAAAATTTAGACAAACACAATAAAAGAAGAAGGGGTTGGTGCTGGGGATGATGAAGATCAAAGAAAATACCTCCATTTTGCATCTGTATTTCCTTCAGATATCATATTCTAGCTTTTCTCTTTGGACCTTTAATTAGAGGGTAATAGTTAAGATAGTCAGTCTCACAGATCAGTGCTAGTATTATTGAGAACCAGTAAGGGATTTATAAGAACTACTACTTAGTAGTAGAAGAATTGAAAACTTTTTAAATATTATATATACTAGTGATATTTGGAGAGTAGATTTTGCAGAGTCCTTGTTTATGTAGAAAAACAAATATGCTGTTTGAAATCATTACTTGGGGTAGTATTATTAGAAAAAGCTCCAAAGAGCCAGAGACATGCATAATTTTGGACTGTTGCCCCCACCATAACTAGGCTTTCTGTTACTTCACTTCAAAGTTGCAGCTGTCCTAATGTCAGTACACTTAAATTTCTCATCAATGCAATATTAATATTTCCAATTTATAAAATTCAAAAAGGGTAGAAAAGTTAAATATCTTGCAAAAATTTCTGATCATCCAGGGTCCTTTGGTTTGAAGACAAGTTATGCTGGGATTAGTTATTGAATATTTATTATGTTGTATTAATGCTGAGATTGTTAATTTTACACCTTTATTCTGGGTAATTTAGCCTGAGATTGTTATTCCATCATCTAACAGGTATAAGCTATCTCGATACTATTTTTAATGCTGAAATAACTTATCTCAGAGTTAGTAACAAAACAAGGAATAAGGCGTTACTAAATTTTTTTTGCTTATCCATCATACCAAACTACTCCTAAGTTGTTTTATTTGAGGACTAATAAGTGTATATTTCCAATTTCCTAGTGCCATATAAATTGTGGATGTACATATTTTGTTTATGACTAAAATCCATTTACATTGGGCAAATTTTGATTTCTATCCAATTATTTTCTTATTGATTTAAGATTTGGTCTTTATTTTATCTTTTTAACTTTGAGTTTGTGTCTGAGCTTGTGGCATCTGGCTAGACTATAATCACGTGATTTACCCTGCATTTGTCCGTAGCTCAACCGTCCAAACCGCAGTGTACTGTGTCTCTTTTTTTTCTCATGGCTTCACTTATTGCTCGTGTTGTTTAGGCACGGAAACTTCAACTTCCTGACAAGAAGAGGACAAAAAAGCCCAGCCCCTACCAACGTACATGTAGCGTACTAACCACTTTTAAAATCATTTCTTTGACTAAGGAGTCGTTTGGTTTAACTCTAGTTATGCAAATCATAATGTTGTGATTGTTTATATCGTAAATAATGCAGGAATTGAATGTGAAATAATAGAGATTGTAATATATACATGAATTATTAACTTCAAAAGGGTATTTTTTGTCTTTACATAATTTATCCGCATTATATCTCGTACAAATTGATACATATCTTATTCCTGCATAATTTAATGAGGATATTATTTAATACCGTTAACCAAACATTGTACTATTAATTATGGCGAGATTATTTTATCACTATGAAGCTAACAAAACATTGTATCATTTTATATGAAATTTTATGTTGGAGTTAATCATTCAATACAATCAAGCAAACCATCCGAAAGTACTTTATAAAGGCGAATCTAGAATTTGAAGATTATGAGTTCTGAATTTGCCATAAAACTCATAGCTCGTTTTTATTATTGGTTTTAAAACTTCAATATTTATACATATATTATATCAAAGAAAAATTGACTGGGTTCGATCAAACCTGCATCTAGTGGGCTCTGCCCCTGCTTTAAGGGGGAAGAGAGGGAGGAAAAAAGTCTCTCTCTCATTTTCCAGAAAAACGGTTCAATAAACAAAAGACTACAATTCAAGTTACACTGTGCTAATTCAATTCGAGGCCACTACTGTTCACTTGAACGCACTTTAATATGTAAAAAATATGAGTAGATAATATTGACCAAAAAGAAGAAGGAAACAAGAACAGCTTATCGAAAATTACTGTGTCGTGGCAAGCCATTGCCTTGAAAGTGATTTCGGCCCGACTGAGTGCAAATCGTTAAGACCGGTCGTTTCCCAAGGTTTCACAGCACCTCCAAACACGTGCACTCGTGGCTGAAAATCTGCACAAAATAATTGCTAAGAAAGAAGAGAAGATGAAGGTATTTTCTGTGCTGGATAATTTGCAAAGAAGACTGCCTTTTATAGGCAAAACTGTTGGATAATAACAGATGAAGAAATTAATCTGTAGCTGTTACATAAATTAAAGATGGAGCTGATACAAAAATTAACCACAACTGTTACAAAAATTAAAGCATGACAGTTACAAAAAAATAAATGGGACGTTACAAATTCAATTCAAAGAGAATGAATTTGGATATATTATGGTAAGCTCAAAAAATGAAGAAATAATTTTAGCAAAACCAGATTTGGAATAGGCCTCACGTATATCTCGCGCATAGGGGAGAGGGGCGACAAATCGACCCGTTTTGTCTTCAGGACCAATTTCTCATGTGCGCGGGACCACTCCCTTTTACTAGCTCTTTACAAGTTCAACAAAGAGTAATTCAATATAAGAGAAGAAAGAAACTTTCCACAATACACGAGGGACAATTTGTCTTTCACAAAAGACAAAGAAGTAAAGAAGGAAAAGGGACTACAAAGAAATCTTTGATTTTGCATTACCAAATATAAATAATACCAACAATCCCCCACTAATGCAAAGACAAAAATACAATAGGAGCAATTCTGGGCAAAAGAAGGAACATTTACTTAAGTGTCAATATCTTTCGATTTGAATTGACACGTAGTGAAATGAGGCAACAACTAACATCCACAAAGTGAAGTACTCTTGAACTGAATGAACATTAGTTTAGACCCCCACAACACATACTATATCCTTAATTTTATGCAAACTCCGCAATACTAATAAAGTGCTTTTGTGATCATGCACATACCTTAGGTTTCATGAGTGCTCTAGAAAGTCATCCAAAATTTTCCATAAAAGGCGACCGCACTTTTACGCTTACGTAGGTAATTTCATCAAGTCTATCTACACATAAACTACCTTAAGGCTAGGGAATCATTAAGAACAAAATAAGCTCAACCTTATAAAGCACTACCACACGCCATAGGAATAGAAAATGTAGTGCATATTGAGGTATCATATGGCTTCGTTTGACCACAAATGGGTATCCACCATACTGTGATGACCTAAAATATCATCTTTAAATTTAATAATTAATTATGTGATCTAAGCACTATTTACCATTACTCGACTTGAGTGTACAGTCCATAAAAAATATTTCGGAAAGTTTTCAGGTGAAAAATGAATTAAAATGTGAATTAGAGCTTTAAAACTCAATTGAGTTGACTTTGGTCAACAGTTTGAGCAAACAGACTCGGATCAGTGTTTTGACAATTTTGGTAGGTCTGTATCGTGATTTGGGACTTAGGTGTATGCCCGGAATCAAATTCCGAGGTCCCTAGTCATAGATATGGAATTTTGATGAAAAATTAAAAGTTTAAGTTCAAATAGTGATCGGATATCAAATTATATGCAAATGACCCCAGAATAGAATTTTGATGATTCCAACAGCTCCGTATGGTGATTTTTAACTTAGGAGCGTGACCGGAATTTTATTTGAAAGTCCGTAGTAGAATTAGGTTTGAAATGCCGAAAATTAAATTTTTGGGAAGTTTGACCGAGGGGTTGACTTTTTGATATCGGGGTCGAAATCTGATTCTGAAAATTTTCATAACTCATTTATGTCATTTATGACTTGTGTGCAAAATTTGAGGTCAATTAGAATTGATTTGATATGTTTCGGCGCAAAATATAGAAGTTGGAAGATTTGAAAACTCATAATTCGATTCGATGCGCGATTCGTAATTTCGGCGTTGTTTGGCATGGTTTGAAGCCTCAACTAAGTTCATATTGTATTTTGGGACATGTTGGTATATTTGGTTAAGGTACCGAGGGCCTCGGGTGGATTTCGGAAGGTTAACGGAATGAATTTCGGACAAAAAGGAACTGCTGGAATTTTTCTGCTGCAGAAGCTGTTTTTGGACAGCAACCGGTGCAATCGCAGAGCTGACTTTGGAAGCTTATATCTCGAAATCTATAAGGAATCTGAACATTTTTAAAACATGAAAGTTGTAGCCCTTTGATTTTAGTTTCCACAATGACAAACCATTTATCATTCAGACATTTATACAAAATGTTATGATCGATTGACCGAAGCTGCTACTGTAGATTTTTGCTACAGCAGTGTGCATCGCCAGAAATTTCTGCTGAACTATTAAGACCAAATTGATCCAAGAGGGTGCCCCATTTGCAGGGTCAGACGAGTGTGAGTTAAGCTTTCAGAAGCTCAAGATCACTTTGACTCCGACACAAGCGTTGGTATTACTTACATATTCAAGGTCTTATACTGTGTATTGTGACGCGTCGCGTATTGGTCTCGGCGCGATGTTGATGCAAGACGGTAGGGTGATTGCCTACGCGTCCAGACAGTTAAAGGTACATGAAAAAAAAAAATTGGTCCACGGCCTTGAGTTTGCAGTTATTGTTCGTGTCTTGAAGAATTTGGCGGCATTATTTGTACGGTGTCCATTGTGAGGTCTTCACCGATCACCGAAGTCTACAATATCTGTTTAAACAGAAGGATCTTAATTTGCGGCAGCGGAGATGGTTGGAGTTGCTTAAGGATTATGATATCACCATTCTCTATCATCCTGGGAAGGCCAATGTAGTGGCCGATGCCTTGAGTCATAAGGCAGAGAGTTTGGGCAGCTTAGCATATTTACCGGTAGTAGAGAGGCCTTTGGCCTTGGATATTCAGGCCTTGGCCAACCAGTTTGTCAGATTGGATGTTTTTGAGCTTTGTCGAGTTTTGGCTTGTGTGGTTTCTCAGTCTTTTCTTTATGATCGTATCAGGGAGCGTCAGTATGATGACCCCCATTTGCTTGTCCTTAAGGAAACAGTTCAGCACGGTGATGCCAAAGAAGTCGCAATTGGAGATGACGGTGTATTACGGATGCAAGGCAGGCTATGTGTGCCTAATGTAGATGATTTTTGTGAATTGATTCTCCAGGAGGCTCACAGTTCGCGGTACTCCATACATCCGGGTGCTGCGAAGATGTAGCAGGACTTGAGGCAACATTATTGGTAGAGGAAGATGAAGAAAGACATAGTGGAGTATGTAGCTCGATGTCTAAATTGTCAATAAGTGAAATATGAGCATCAACGACTGAGTGGATTGCTTCAGAAGTTTGAGATTCCAGAATGAAAATGGGAGAGGATCACTATGAATTTCGTTGTTGGGCTCCCTCGGACTCAGAGGAAGTTCAATGCAGCTTGGGTGATTGTGGATAGATTGACCAAGTCAGCTCATTGCAATCCTATGATGACTGCCTACTCTTCCGAGCAGTTGGCTCGAATCTATATTCGCGAGATTGCCAGATTTCATGGCATACCGGTATCTATCATCTTTGACCGGGGTATGCAGTTTACATCACGGTTCTAGAGGGTAGTACAACATGAGTTGGGTACTCGGGTAGAGTTCAGTACAACATTTCACCCTCAGACGGACGAGCAGTTCAAACGCACTATTCAGATACTGGAGGATATGCTTCGTGCGTGTGTGATAGATTTTGGGGGTGCTTGGGATCAGTTCTTACCACTTGCGTAGCTTGCTTACAACAACAGTTGTCAGTCAAGCATTCAGATGGCTCCGTATGAGGCCTTGTATGGTAGGTAGTGCCAATCCCTAGTGGGTTGGTTCGAACCGGGCGAGGCTAGGCTATTGGGTACAGACTTGATTCAGGATTGACTTCGTACAGCCCAATCTAGACAGAAGAGTTATGCAAATCGGAAGGTTCGTGATGTTGCATTCATGGTTGGTGAGCGGGTATTACTCCGGGTTTCGCCTATGAAGGGTGTGATGAGTTTCGGGAAGAAGGGGCAATTTGAGCCCTAGGTATATTGGGCCTTTTGAGATTCTTGAGAAAGTTGGAGAGGTGGCTTACAAACTTGCACTACCACCTAGTCTCCTTGCGGGTCATTCGGTATTCCATGTTTCCATGCTTCGAAAATATCACGGCTATCCGTCTCATGTGCTAGACTTCAGTTCGGTTCACTTGGATAAGGATCTATCTTATATTGAGGAACCAGTGGCTATTTTAGATAGACATGTTCGAAAGCTGAGGTCAAAGAACATTACTTCCGTGAAGGTTCAGTGGAGGGGTCATCCGGTCGAGGAGGTGACTTGGGAGACCGAGCATGATATACGCAGCCGTTATCCACACTTATTCACAAGCTCAGTTACTTTTTCTAACTCCGTTCGAGGACGAACGTTTGTTTTAGAGGTGGAGAATGTGATGACCCAAAATATCATCTTTAAATTTAATGATTAATTATGTGATCTAAGCACTATTTACCATTACTCGACTTGAGTGTGCAGTCCGTAAAAATATTTCGGAAAGTTTTCAGGTGAAAAATGAATTAAAATGTGAATTAGAGCTTTAAAACTCAATTGAGTTGACTTTGGTCAACAGTTTGAGCAAACAGACTCGGATCAGTGTTTTGACAATTTTGGTAGGTCTGTATCGTGATTTGGGACTTAGGTGTATGTCCGAAATCAAATTCCGAGGTCCCTAGCCATAAATATGGAATTTTGATGAAAAATTAAAAGTTTAAGTTCAAATAGTGACCGGATATCAAATTATGTGCAAATGACCCCGGAATAGAATTTTGATGATTCCAACAGCTCCGTATGGTGATTTTGGACTTAGGAGCATGACCGGAATTTTATTTGGAAGTCCGTAGTAGAATTAGGCTTGAAATGCCAAAAATTGAATTTTTGGGAAGTTTGACCGAGGGGTTGACTTTTTGATATCGGGGTCGAAATCTGATTCTGAAAATTTTCATAACTCATTTATGTCATTTATGACTTGTGTGCAAAATTTGAGGTCAATCGGAATTGATTTGATATGTTTCGGCGCAAAATATAGAAGTTGGAAGATTTGAAAACTCATAATTCGATTCGATGCGCGATTCGTAATTTCGGCGTTGTTTGGCATGGTTTGAAGCCTCAACTAAGTTCATATTATATTTTGGGACATGTTGGTATATTTGGTTAAGGTACCGAGGGCTTCGAGTGGATTTCGGAAGGTTAACGGAATGAATTTCGGACAAAAAGTAACTGCTGGAATTTTTCTGCTGCAGAAGCTGTTTTTGGACAGCAACCGGTGCAATCGCAGAGCTAACTTTGGAAGCTTATATCTCGAAATCTATAAGGAATCTGAACATTTTTAAAACATGAAAGTTGTAGCCCTTTAATTCTAGTTTCCAGAATGATAAACCATTTATCATTCAGACATTTATACAAAATGTTATGATCGATTGACCGAAGCTGCTACTGCAGATTTTTGGTACAGCAGTGTGCATCGCCAGAAATTTCTGCTGCACAGGGCTGACTTTGGGAGCTTATATCTCGTAATCTATAAGGAGTTGGGCGATGAGCAAAACATGAAAGTTGTAGTACTTTGTATCTAGTTTGCAGAACTTTAAACCGTTTGGCAGTTGGAGTTGAGTACAAGAAGTTATGATTGATATACTATAGGCTGTCGAGGAAGAGTTTGATGTTTTCAACATAAGCATGTAATGATCCAAAAGTCCATTTTTAGTTCTAGAGATCGAAATTCGATTTCGAGACTTTCTACATTTTGATAATAAATTATAGGAGTGATCTGGAAAGTTTGGTCTAATTTCATCAAGTCGCGATTGAGTTTTAAGCACGAAATATGAGTTAATTGTTTAACGAGCGAAATTGATATCATATTGAGCAAATGAGCTCCGAATTGAGTTTCGATTGAACGAATGGGTTCATAGTTTTATTTGTGACTCATAGGAACAAGAATCGTCGAATTCCGAGTTTGTATGATAGAGTTAGAGCCTTTTTAGTGAAATAAAACTGTTGGTGTAAATTGTCCTGGTGTGCACCTTTAGCGACCAGATGTGACACTTTTAGCGATGGGATTGGACTTTTAGCGACCAAAATAGTATTTTTTGGGCAGAAACTTAAGGACAAAAAATGGTCATTTCCTTCATTTCGTTTTGGAGTTTTGGAGCACGGTTCTTGGGCGATTTTGAGGATTTCTTCAAGACTTCAACCTGGGTAAGTGTCCTATATCCAAATGTGATTATATTTCATAAATCCATGGTCATATTCATCATTTATTTCGGATTTAAATGGAAGAAATCAAGATTTTTGCAAAATCTTCCAAAAACGAAAATTTAAGATTTGGAGGTCGAGTTGTTATCAGATTTTGGTAAAATTGGTATGGGTGGACTCGTAATTGAATGGGTTGTCGGATTTTATAAGTTTTGCCGGATTCCGAGATGTGGTCCCCACGGGCAAATTTTGAGCTAATTTCGGATTTTAATGAAAATGTAATATTTTCTTATGAAATTGATTACTATAATTTTTGTTGACTGTATCGAATTAATTATGACTAGATACGAGTCGATCGGAATCGAAAAATCGAGGAAAAAGTATAATACTTGATTAAATTGGAGCAAGTCGAGGTAAGTGACTTGTCTATCTTGTGTGGGGGAAATTTTCCCTAGGATTGGTATTGATGTGATTATTGAAATGTGTTGAAAGTCATGTGCACGAGGTGACGAGTGTGTACATGGGTTAAATTGCGAAAGATTATATTTTTAAATTGTGTAGATCACTGTTGCGCATTTATTAAATTATTTTATCTTGTTATATTCTTCATCATTGATGTGAGATATATACTTCAAATTTGTTTGATCTTTTCTTACTAATGGTTTTACCTGTTTAGTTGAAACTTGGTTTCTTTTATTCTGTGCATTATTTGAAGGTTGATTTTTTTAAAATTAAATATTATTAATATGAAGTATTTGACATTTTTAAACTTGATATTGAAGCAACGTAGTAAAGATTTTAAAATATTATTTTCCTAAATTATTTACTCCTGAATATTTTTATACTTATTGTGAGGGAGCTGTGAGCTCTTTATTGTGGAAGAATATTATTGATGAATTATTTTGACATGAGCCGTGAGCTCTTTATTGTGGCAAACTATTATTGATGATTTATTTTGGCATGAGCCGTGAGCTCTTTATTGTGAAAAAATATTGTTGTTGAATTATTTTGGCAAGTTAAATTATTTGAGCACTTGAGGTGCAAATTATGATATATTGTGATATTGATACGCATGCGGTGGTATAAGGTCTGGGTGTTGAAACGCATGCGGTGAGATAAGGGTGGCTTGATACGTGTGGCTAGTAGGGGAACTACTAGAAGTCATGCGGTGTGATAAGGGTAGCTAAAACGCGGGATGCTATTTCGGAAAAAAAAATATTTTCTTTAAATAAATTGTGAAGGTTCCCGCGGTGATATAAGGAAATGAGATATTGTGAATTTATTTATGATTTGGGACTACGAGACGGTACCTCGGGAGTGCCCTTGTTGATATTGATTTATGGTCGTAGTTGCCTTTGATTATTATTGTGATTTTCATAAAGTTGAAGGAAATTCTGTTTTGATTTCCACGAGATATTATTTGCAATTATTTGGTGTCATTAAATGTGACATACTATTTGATTCATTTTCAATGTTATTTTATTTTACTACATTGATAAACATTTTGCCATGCCATTATTATATTCCAGTAGGGCCTCACCTGACCTCGTCACTACTCTACCGAGGTTAGGCTTGGCATTTACTGGGTACCGCTGTGGTGTACTCATACTATACTTTTGTACATCTTTTTGTACAGATCCAGGTATATTTTACCAGCCTAGACGTCAGTGAGTTACTTGTACACGGAGACTTCGAGGTATATCTGCCATCGTCCGCAGACTCCGGAGTCCCCTTCTATCATTTTATGTTGCTTCCTTATATTTTATTTAGACCTTGACATATAGAGACATTGAGAATAAATTCTTAAAAGCTTGTGACTTATTTCTACTGGGTTTTGGGAGTTGAAATTGTTTGAATTGTAGTTTATTTATTTTAGATATTTATTATTATTCTGCATTAATAGGCTTACCTAGTCTTAGAGACTAAGTGCCATCACGACATCCTACGGAGGGAATTTGGGGTCGTGACACATACTTCCTCAATCAATGGACTTTAGCCCCATCCTCTTGATGTTTCAAGGATAACTCTCCTTGCCAAACCCTTGGTTAAAGGATTCGCCAAAGTTCTTGCGGATCTTACATATTCCAAGGAAATAACACCATGTTTCAACAAATGTTTTACCGCACCATGTCTAATGCGGATATGTCTTCTTTTTTCATTGTACACACTATTTATGGTAATTGCCGCCTGTGAGTCATAATGTAGAGAAGCTGGTGAAGCTTGTTGTAATAACCCAACCGGTCGTTTTACTTTCTAGAACGCCATTCCCCTAAATAAGACTCCCCGTATACGCTCTTAGTGTTTTATGACTTGCGGGGATGGTTAGTTAGGGATTTGGAAAGGTTCAGGTTGAAATCGGAACACTTGGTTTCTTAGTTTGGCTGTAGAAAGGCTAAGTTTGACTTCGATCAATATTTTGAATAAATAAATTCCGAATCGAGATTCGACGATTCAATTAGGTTTGTATGATGAATTTGGACTTGAGCGTATGTTCGAATCGGGTTTTGGATGACCCAGGAACGTTTCAGCGCTTGATAGTGAAAGTTGACTATTTGAAGGTTTTAAAGTTCTTTAAATTTGGTTTGGAGTAGATTTTTATGTTATCAAGGTCTGTTCGGAGTTCCAAGCCTAGGAATAGTTCCGTATGGTGATTTAAGACTTGCACGAAAATTTGGTGTCATTCCGAGTAGTTTAAGTATGTTTCGGCTTGCTCAGAGTAAGTTGGAAGAACTTGAAGTTCATAAGTTGATCCTATTGGTTTTGAGTTGCGATTCTTAGTTTTAATGTTTTTTTTCGCGTTTCGAGGGTGCGAGCGAGTCCATTTTATGATTTTAAACTTTTTGATATGTTTGGACGGGGCCTCGGGGGCCCGGACACTATTCGGACGATGCACGGATTGAGTTAAGACTCAAGAAGGGATGCTGGTGCACTAGTTCTGGTGTGCCCGCACCTGCGAGCTTTTGGCCGCAGGTGCGAGCCCGCAGATGCGTCCTCTTGGCCGCAGAAGCGGCTTTGGAGACTTGGCCTATGGTCCGCAGAAGCGAAGGGTTGAGCGCAGAAGCGACCCCCCGCTTCTGCAATGAGGAGCCGCAGAAGCAAGACTGCAAAAGCGGAAACCCGTCCGCAGTTGCGGCCTACGCTGGGCCTGTGGAGTTCCGTAGAAGTGGGCCTTGTGCCACAAAAACAGTACCGTAAATGCGGCCCAGTGACCACAAATGCGGAAGTTCTGCTGGGCAGAACCCTCATTTAAGGTCGGGACTCAACTATTTTGGGTTCATTTATTTCATTTTTTGGGCGATTTTTGGAGCTCTTAGAGAGGGGTTTTCACGAGAGTCCGTGCGTAGTTGTATTCTATGTGATGTCCGGGTAGACTTAGGCTTACACCATGCCTTGTTTGCACTGCTATGTTGGTTATATACATTAACTGCTTTGAAATGAGCTGAGATTAAGGATTTAAATATTTAAAGTCTCTAGTTTAGATTTTTTGTGTTTGGAAAGAATTTAAGGATTTTATGAGAACTCTGACAATTTTACGTTCACTCGCATCGCAAGTATTTCCGTGAGCAAAGTAAACTTTCCTCTACTCACATGGGAGCGGGTCGTTTGCCTCGACAAGTTAATAGATGCATTTATGGTTCGTGTCGTTTGACCCTCGACAATGCACAGTATATTTCTGGATCGGGCCGTACGACCTCGGCATAAATTGTGCGTGATAATACTCGGAGCCTAACTTTTATTTGATATTAATTTATGGCTTGAGCAGTCACTATTATTGAAAGGACAGGAATTTATTTGAAGTTATTGTTAGTAAAGGGAATTATTATTCACTGCTTGTTACTGTGTGGTATTAATTGCGTATATAATCCATATTTATTTATGATTTTCGCATTTTATTTATAGCGCATAGTAAGTGTCGATGTCGACCCCTCGTTACTACTCTTTCGAGGTTAGACTTGATACTTACTGGGTACATGTTGTTTATGTATTCACGCTACACTTCTGCACTGACGATGCAGGATCTGAGGCAGGTGCATCTGGTGGACATACCGGAGCACACCCCCGTTACCTAGAGGCCTAGTGGTGAGCTGCATCCTGAGTCGTTCTTCAGCACCTAGAGCCTTTATTTTGTACTTATTTTCTGTCTATGTTATTTCAGACACTAGTTAGAGTTTTGTATATTCTACTAGTGCTCATATACTTGTGACACCAGATCTTGGCACACACTCTAGTAGACTTTACGGTTTTGGGGTAGTTATATATTTATGCTTGCTTTCAGTTGTCTTCATTTTTAACCATTTGAATCTCTATCTCTCAAAATTCTAAACAAATGGGATTTAATTACTTGGAAATTGGTTAAAAGAAGAAATCACGTAGTAACTTCACCGTAGGCTTGCCTAGCAGCAATGTTAGGCGCTATCATGACGTATAGGAGAAATTGGGTCGTGACAATATGGTATCAGAGCATTAGGTTCACGTAGGTCTCACAAGTTATGAGCAAGCCTAATAGAGTCTTGCGGATCGGTGCGGAGACGTTCGTACTCATCTTCGAGAGGCTATAGGGTGTTAGGAAACTACTCTTTCTTCATCTCCTATCGTGTAATTGATGTAGTACTAAATATTATTTTCTCTCATTCTCTCACAGATGGTGAGAACGTGCACATCGGATGTACCAAACCATGGAGGAGCTGCTCCTCCTGTCGCTAGAGGCCGAGGGAGGGCTCCAGTTTGTGGTAGAGGATGAGGGCGTCCTAGAGTTGCTCCAGTTACACCACCAGTGGATCCAGTAGAGGATCCCATTGTTGAGGAACAGGGTGAGGTGCCTGCACTAGGACCAGCTCCAGTGGATTTTATGTACGCATCGGGATTCCAGGAGGTCATGGGCCGTATGCTATGGTTCATGGATTCTATGACTCAAGCTGGTTTATTTCCAGCAGACCCTGCCACATCTCAGGCGGGAGGGAGAGCACAGACCCCTACAGCTGAGGCTCCAGGGTACGCATCTGCCGTATATCAGACCCCAGGCGCACTGCCCATGGGCGAAGCTTAGCCAGTTGCAGCAGCCATACCCGAGCCCATACCAGCTGCGGCCGGCGATCCGCATAGGCTATTGGAGAGATGGACCCGGCTACAACCTCCTTTCTTTGGAGGTGAGCGACACGAGGACCCCCAGGACTTTATTGACCAGTGTAGGGACAGACTGCACAACATGAAGATATTGGAATCTCACAGGGTGGATTTTACTACTTTCCAGCTGGAGGGCAGGGCCCGTAGATAGTGGCAGTCTTATCTTCGTGGCAGACCAGGAGGTTCTCCTCCTATGACTTGAGACCAGTTCACACGCCTCTTTTTGGACAGATATATTCCGCCCTCTCAGAGGGAAGAGTTGCGACTTCAGTTTGAGCAGCTCCAGCAGAGCCATATGTCAGTGATCGGCTATGAGGCGAGATTCTCTGAGTTATCTCGTCATGAACTTATGATACTTCCGACCGATGCAGAGAGAGTGCGGAGGTTTGTTGCAGGATTGCACTCTACCAGCCAGGCCATTATGGCCGGGGAGGTTGAGATGGGGACTTCTTACGAGCTAGTTGTAGAGATAGCTCGGAGGATCGAGGGCGCACGTCAGCGTGATCGGGAGCAGGCTACGAAGGATAAGCGGTTCCGGTATTCTGGAGAGTTCAGTGGAGCCCCGATTGGTGGCAGGGGTCAGTTCGTGAGGGGTTGGTCTAGCAAGACTACATATCCAGCACCGCCACCTCCTCGGGGTGCTCCAGTGCGACCTTATTTCAGTGTCATGCCATAGAGTTCTTACCGTCCGCCAGCTATTCAGGGATCCTCAGTGGGTGTTCAGGCCATCAGGGTCAGCCTTCCGGTCAGCAGTCCGCCATTCTGAGAGGTTGTTGTGAATGTGGGGATCCTGGCCACATAAAGAGGTTTTGTTCCAAACTTCGGGGCAAGGCAGTGCAACAGGGACACCGGCCTATGATTACAACACCAGCCGCCCCACCAGCCGTCCAGCCGCCTAGAGGCAGAGGGCAGGTGGGTAGGGGCCGTCCTAGAGGTGGAGGCCACACAGGAGGAGGCCAGTCAGGTGGCGCTCCATCTAGATTCTATGCTTTTCCGGCCAGACCATATGCAGTGGCCTCAGATGCCGTGATCACATGTATTATTTCTGTTTGCGGTAGGGATGCTTCGGTACTATTTGATCCAGGGTCTAACTATTCATATGTTTTATCTTTGTTTGCTCATTTCCTGGGTGTTTCTTAGGAGTCCTTGGTACTCCTGTTTATGTGTCCACTCCAGTGGGCGATTTTGTTATTGTGGATCGGATCTACCAGTCCTGCATTATTACTTTTTGTGATTATGAGACCAGAGCGGATCTTCTATTGCTTGATATGACCGACTTTGAGGTCATCCTGGGCATGGATTGGTTATCTCCATATCACGCCATCCTTGATTTCTATGCCAAGACTGTTACCTTGCCGATGCTAGAGTTGCCTAGATTAAAGTGGAAGGGTTCGTCTGTCAGTACACCTAGTCGGGTTATCTCTTTTCTGAAGGCTCGACACATGGTTGAGAAGGGGTGCTTGGCTTATCTAGCCTATGTTCGGGATACTACCACAGAGTCTCTGGTGATTGATTTTGTGCCCGTGGTTCGGGAGTTCTCCGATGTGTTTTCTTCTGATCTTCCAGGCATGCCATCAGATCAGATCATGCCACCCAGCCTAAATCTATTTCGCCGTACCTCATGGCTCCGAGAGAGATGAAGGAGTTGAAGGAGAAGATTGAGGAGTTGCTAGCAAAAAGGTTCGTCAGACCGAGTGTATCGCCCTGGGGTGCACCAGTGTTATTTGTTAAAAATAAAGATGGGACTATGCGGATGTGCATTGATTACCTCCAGTTGAACAAGGTTACGATTAAGAACAAGTACCCGTTGCCGTGTATTGATGATTTGTTCAACCAGCTACAGGGTGCTAGGGTGTTCTCTAAGACCGACTTGAGATCTGGGTACCATCAGTTGAAGATTCGGGATTTCGATGTCCCGAAAATGGCTTTTCAGACTAGATATGGCAATTATGAGTTTTTAGTGATGTCTTTTGGTTTGACTAATGCCCCGGAAGCATTTATGGATTTGATGAATAGGGTGTTCAGGCCGTATATTGATTCATTTGTCATTGTCTTCATTGATGACATTTTGATCTTCTCGCGTAGCATGGAGGAGCACGAGCAGCATCTAAGAATGGTACTCCAGAACTTGCGGGAACATAAGCTATATGCTAAGTTCTCCAAGTGTGAGTTCTGGCTAGATTTTGTGGAATTCTTGGGACATGTTGTATCGGGCGAAGGTATTAAGGTTGATCCCAAGAAGATCGAGGTAGTTCAGAATTGGCCTCGTCCTACCACATCGACTGAGATCAGGAGCTTCCTGGTGTTAGCAGGTTATTATTATCGGTTTGTTGAGGGTTTCTCGTCTATTGTAGCACCTTTGACTAGATTGACCCAGAAGGGTGCTATGTTCCGATGGTCCAACAATTATGAGGCAAGCTTTTAGAAGCTCAAGACCGCCTTGACCTTAGCACCAGTATTAGTGTTGCCTTCCGATTAACGGATGTATATTATGTATTGCGACACTTCACACGTTGTCTTGGGTTGTGTATTGATGCAGGTGGGGCGAGTTATTGCATATTCTTCACATCAGCTGAAGACCCACGAGAAGAATTACCCTGCACACGATTTGGAGTTGGCCGCGATTGTTCATGCTATTAAGATCTGGAGGCATTATCTTTATGATGTGTCCTGTGAGGTTTACACTGATCATCGCAGCCTGCAACATTTGTTCAAGCAGAGGGATCTCAATTTGAGGCAGCACAGTTGGCTTAAGTTACTGAATGATTATGATATCACCATCCTTTATCACCCGAGCAAGGCGAATGTAGTTGCAGATGCCTTGATAAGAAAGGCGGAGAGAATGAGTAGTTTGGCATTCATTTCAGCGGAGGAGAGGCCACTAGATTTGGACATTCAGTCCTTGTCTAACAGACTTGTGAGGTTGGGTATTTCAGAGCCCAGCCGAGTTCTTGCATGCGTCGTCGCCCAGTCTTCACTATTCGAGCAGATCAAGGCTTGCCAGTTTGATGATCTGCACTTCTTGGTTCTCAGAGAGACGGTACTACATGGTGGTGCCAAGGAGGTTACTATCGGTGAGGATGATGTTCTGCGACTTCATGGTCGCCTATGTGTTCCTAATGTTGATGGTTTGAGGGAGAAGATCTTAGATAAAGCACACAGTTCTCGGTATTCTATTTATCCAGGTGCTTCGAAGATGTATCGCGACCTGAGCCAGCATTATTGGTGGCGTCGGATGAAGAAGGACATAGTTGAGTATGTTACAAGGTGTCTAAATTGCCAGCAGGTCAAGTATGAACATCAGAGGCCAGGTGGCCTACTTCAGCGAATGACTATACCTGAGTGGAAATGGAAGCGCATTACTATGGAATTTGTAATTGGGTTGCCGCGGACCTTGCGGAAGTTTGATGCAGTTTGGGTCATTGTCGACAGGTTGACCAAGTCGGCACACTTCATTCCGGTTATGACCACATATACTTCAGAGAGGTTGGCCTAGATTTATATTAAGGAGATAGTTCGGTTGCATGGTGTGTCTATTTCTATCATATCAGATAGAGGCCCTCAGTTTACTTCATATTTATAGAGAGCAGTACAGGGTGAGTTTGGGACTCAGGTAGAGCTCAACACAGCTTTTCATTCGCAGACCGACGGGCAGTCGGAGTGGACAGTTCAAATCTTGAGGACATGCTCATAAAATGTGTGATTGACTTTGGAGGGCAGTGGGATCGGTTCTTGCCTTTGGTCGAGTTTTCTTACAATAACAGTTATAAGTCCAGCATCAAGATGGCTCCATTTGAGGCATTATATGGTCGACGATGTCGTTCACCCATATGATGGTTTGAGCCCGGCGAGGCTAAGTTATATGGTAATGATTTGGTGAAGGATGCCTTGGAAAAGGTAAAGTTGATTCAGGAGTGACCGCACAGCACAGTCCAGATAGAAGAGTTACGCGGATTAGAAGGCACATGATTTATCATTTATGGTGGGCGATAAAGTTCTCTTGAAGGTCTCACCGATGAAGGGGATCATGAGGTTCGGGAAGAAGGGCAAGTTGAGCCCAAGGTTTATAGGCCCCTTTGAGGTGTTGAGGCGAGTTGGGGAGGTTGCTTATGAGCTTGCCTTGCCCCCAGTCTATTGGGAGTTCATCCGATTTTCCACGTGTCTATGCTCCGGAGGTATCATGCTGACAGGTCGCATGTGTTAGACTTCAGCATGGTTCAGTTAGATAAGAGCCTGGGTTATGAGGAGGAGCCAGTTGCCATTATTGATAGGCAGGTTCGCAAGTTGAGGTCCAAGAAGATTTCTGTGGTAAAAGTTCAGTGGAGAAGCCAACCAGTTGAAAAGTCAACTTGGGAGGCCGAGAAGGACATGCAGAGTAGATATCCACACTTATTCGGCACTTCAGATATGATTATAGACCCGTTAGAGGACGAACGTTTATTTAAGAGGTGGAGAATGTAACGACCTAACCAATCGTTTTTCTTTCTAGAACCACGTTCCTCTAAATAAGACTCCCCGTATGCGCTTTTACTATTTTATGACTTGCAGGGATGGTTAGTTCGGGATTTGGAAGGGTTCGGGTTAAAATCGGAACACTTGGTTCCTTAGTTTGTCCTTAGAAAGGCTAAGTTTGACTTCGGTCAACGTTTTGGGTAAATGACCTTGGAATCAAGATTCGACGGTTCCAATAAGTTTGTATAATGAATTTGGACTTGAGCGTATGTTCAAATCGGGGTTTTGGACGACCCGGGAGCGTTTCGGCGCTTGATAGTGAAAGTTGACTATTTGAAGGTTTTAAAATTCTTTAAATTTGGTTTGGAGTAGGTTTTTTTGTTATTGAGGTCCGTTCGGAGTTCCGAGCTCGGGAATAGTTCCGTATGATGATTTAAGACTTGCACGCAAAATTTGGTGTCATTCCGAGTAGTTTAAGTATGTTTCGGCGCGCTCGGAGTAAGTTGGAAGAACTTGAAGTTCATAAGTTGATCCTATTGGTTTTGGGTTGCGATTCTTAGTTTTAATGTTGTTTTCCGCATTCCGAGGGTACGAGCGAGTCCGTTTTATGATTTCAAACTCGTTGGTATATTTGGATGGGGCCTCGGTGGCCCCGGATGCCATTCGGATGATGCGCAGATTGAGTTAGGACTCAAAAAGGGCTGCTGGTGCACCAGTTCTGGTGTGCCCGCACCTGCAAGCTTTTGGCCGCAGGTGCAAGCCCGTAGATGCATTCTTTAGGCCGCAGAAGCAGCTTTGGAGCCTTGGCTAGTGGTACGCAGAAGCAAAGGGTTGAGCGCAGAAGCGGGTCGCTTCTGCGATGAGGAGTCGCAGAACCGAGACTGCAAAAGCGGAAACCTGTCCACAGATGCGGCCTACGCTGGTCCTGTGGCATTCCGCAGAAGCGGACCTTGTGCCGCAAAAGCAGTACTGCAAATGCAGCCCAGTGACCGCAGATACGGATATTCTGCTGGGCAGAACCCTCATTTAATGTCGGGACTCAACCATTTTGGGTTCTTTTATTTCATTCTTTGGGAGAGTTTTGGAGCTCTTAGAGAGGGGTTTTCACTAATCACTTTAAGGTAAGTAATTTCCTTACAATGTGAGTTAAATACATAGATTATGGGTAGATTTAACATGAAAAATTTATGAAATCATGGGTTTAGATGAAAAATATAGGTTTTGATAAAAATGAGATTTAACCACGAAAATAGTTATGGAATTGAGTAAAAATTATATATTTGAGTTCATGAGGTTATGGGTAACAACTTTCTTCAAAAATTTTCGAAATCCGGGCACGTGGACCTGGGATAAATTTTAGGAATTCTTCAATTGGGATTAGGTAATCACTTTAATAGGTAGAATATGAACTTTTGAGCACGTATTAATTATTTTATATAATATTTGACTAGTTTCGAGTCGTTTGGCACCGAGTTGAGGGTTTAGAGCACAGTTGTGGACCGAAAAGTAAGCTTTGAGACGAGGTAAGTCTCTTGCCTAACCTTGTAAGTGGGAACTCTCCCCCTTAGGTGTATTTTTGCTGTGAATTTTATGTGTGGGGAGCTACGTACGCACTAGGTGACGAGAGTCCGTGCATAGCTGTATTCTATGTGATGTACGGGTAGACTTAGGTTTACACCATACCTTATTTGCACTGTTATGTTGGTTATGCACATTAACTGCTTTGAAATGAGCTGAGATTAAAGATTTAAATATTTATAGTCTCTAGTTTAGATTTCTTATGTTTGGAAAGAATTTAAGGATTTTATGAGAACTCTAACAATTTTAAGTTTACTCGCGTCGCAAGTATTTCCGCGAGCGAGGTAAACTTTCCTCTTCTCTCATGGGAGTGGGCCGTTTACCTCGGCAGGTTAATAGATGCATCTATGGTTTGTGGCGTTCGACCCTCGGTAGTACACAGTATATTTCTGGATCGAGTCGTACGATCTCGGCATAAATCGTGCGTGATAATACTCGAAACTTAACTTTTATTTGATATTAATTTATGGCTTGAGCGGTCACTATTATTTAAAGGACAGGAATTTATTTGAAGTTATTATTAGTAAAGAGAATTATTATTCACTGCTTTGTGGTGTTAGTTGCTTACATAATCCATGCTTATTTATGATTTTTCGCATTTTATTTATAGCCCATAGTAAGTGTCGATGTCGACCCCTCGTCACTACTTCTTCGAGGTTAGACTTGATACTTACTGGGTACATGTTGTTTATGTACTCACGCTACACTTCTGCACTGACCGTGCAGGATCTGAGGCAGGTGCATCTGGTGGACATACCGGCACACACTCCCGTTACCCGGAGGCCTAGTGGTGAGCTGCATCCTGAGTCGTTCTGCAGCACCTAGAGCCTTTCTTTTGTACTTATTTTCTGTCTATGTTATTTCAGACAGTAGTTAGAGTTTTGTATATTCTACTAGCGCTCATACACTTGTGACACCAGATCTTAGCACACACTCTAGTAGACTTTACAGTTTTGGGGTAGTTACATATTTATGCTTGCATTCAGTTATCTTCATTTTTAACCATTTGAATCTCTATCTCTCAAAAGTCTAAACAAATGGGATTTAATTACTTGGAAATTGGTTAAAAGAAGAAATCACGTAGTAACTTCATCGTAGGCTTGCCTAGCGGCGACGTTAGGCGCCATCACGACCAATAGAAAAAATTAGGTCGTGACACTTGTCTTCCCCACAAAGGCACGTCTGCCAATAAGTTTCTCAACCACTCGCCTTCTCGCCCTGCCAACTCAAAAGCAATGCATCCAGACTCCATAGTAGATCGTGCTATACAAGTCTGTTTTGAAAACTTCTATAAAATAACACTGGCACCCAAAGTAAATATATAGCCACTAGTGGAGCTAACTTCATCATTGTCAGTAACCCAATTTGCATAACAAAATCTTTCTAAAATAGCAGGAAATTTATTAAAATGCAAACATCAATCCACTGTACCTCTCAAATACCTTAGCAAAAATGCAAACACCAATCCATAGTACCTCTCAAATACCTTGGCAAACGATGAAGAGTATTCCAGTATTCACTACTGGGATTGTGAGTATATCTACTCAATCTACTAACAGCATAAGCAATATCAGGTCGTGTATAATTCTTGAGAAATATTACACTACCAATTATCTTAGCATATTCAGTTTGAAAAATACTAGATTCTTTATTCTTTCTCAAGTGTATGCTAGGATCGTAAGGAGTTCTCACATAAGCTACATCAAATCAATTAAACCTTTTCAATGTTTTCTCAATATAATGAGACTGAGACAACAAAAAACCATTAGAAGTTCTTTTAATTTTAATCCCTAAAATCACATTTGCTTCTCCATGATCTTTCATTTCAAATTTAGAAGACAAAAATTTTTTAGTCTCATTAACAACATTCACATTAGGGCCAAAGATTAACATGTCATCCACATACATAAATATAATCACACAATCTGATCCTATCGTCTTGGAATTAACACAAGTATCAGATGCATTAACAACAAAATCATTATCCACTAATGTGCTATTAAACTTTTCATACCATTGCTTAGGTACCTGCTTTAAACCATACAGAGACTTGCTCAATTTGCATACTTTATTCTCCTGTACTTGGATTACAAATCTCTCAGGTTGAGACATATAGATCTCTTCCTCTAAATCACCATTTAGGAAAGTCATTTTAACATCCATTTGATTTATCACTAAATTATGAATAGCGGCTAAAGCAACAAGAATTCTAATAGTCGCTATCTTAGTCACAGGAGAATAAGTGTCAAAGTAATCAATGCCTTTCTTTTGGTTAAAACCCCTAATAAGAAGTCTAGCCTTATATTTCTCAATTGTACCATCAGGTCTCAATTTCTTCTTAAATATCCACTTACTACTTATGGGTTTACAACCTTTAGGCAAATCAGACAAGTCCCAAGTGTGATTAGAAACTATAAAGTCTAATTCATTTTTAATGGCCTCTTTCCAAAAAGTAGCATCTATTGACCTCATTGCTTCATTATAAGTCTTAGGGTTTTCTTCTATTAAATAGATTGACACTAATTTATCACTCAAAACATCAAAATCAATATTTTCAGTCACGAAAGTACTGATAAAGTCAAGACCAAAGCTAGCTTCAATTCTACGTCTCTTACTCCTTCTAAGTTCATTTTCATGCTCATTAGCAGTAATACTAGAATTAACAGACATAGATGTAGAAGCATTATTAGGCACATCACTAGGCAAATTATATTTCCAATGGAAAAACATGCTCAAAAATTCTGCATTTCTAGATTCACAAATAGAACCATCATTCAAAGACACAAATCTATACACAACACTATTTTGAGCATAACCAATAAAAATAACATCAAAAGTCTTGGGTTCAACAGTTACTTGTTTAAAATCAGATAGACCAACCTTAGCCAAACATCCCCATACTTTTAGAATTTTCAAGTTAGAGGTAAACCCTTTCCATAACTCATACGGGTTTTTATCTAACTTCTTATGAGGAACTTTATTAAGAACATAGCATGCAGATAAAACAACTTCCCTCAACATATTATCAGATAAACCCAAACTCAAAAGCATAGAATTTATTATTTCCTTAAGGGTTCTATTTTTCAGTTCGGCTACACCATTTTGTTGGGTAGTATAGGGGGCACTAACCTCATGTATAATACCATTTTTCTCACAAACGGCTTCTAAAGTATTAGTACTGTATTCATCACCCCTGTCAGATCGTAGTCTCTTGATTTTTCTATCTAATTGATTTTCTACAAAGGTAACCCTTCCCAACAAAGACTTCTCCACGAGAAATAACAACTTTATCAGATTCAAAAACAAGTTTAAGACCTGCTTTGTTGAGAATCGCACCAGAAACTAAGTTTCTACGGGGGGGAGGGGTTACATACAGAGTGTGTTACAAAAATTAAAGCATGATAGTTATAAAGAAATAAATGGGACGTTACAAATTCAATTCAAAGAGAATGAATTTGGAATAGGCCTCACGTATATCTCGCGCACAGGAGGGGAGGGGGAATTGACTCGTTTTGTCTTCAGGACTAATTTCTCATGTGCACGAGAACACTCTCTTTTACTAGCTCTTTACAAGCCCAACAAAGAGTAATTCAATATAAAGAGAAGAAAGAAACTTTCCACAATAAATGAGGGACGCTTTATCTTTCACAAAAGACAAAGAAGTAAAGAAGTAAAAGGAACTACAAAAAAATCTTTGACTTTGCATTACCAAATATAAATACCAACATACTCAAGTTACTATTTTCCATAAGGCTCTAGTAATTGCTTTTTCAGACTTTCGAGGGGTTGTTTGGTTCGAAACAAAAATATTCTGGAATTAATCCCATATGGGATAATTAATATCAAAATTTTGGTATAAAACTTACAACAACAACAACATACACAGTGAAATCTCATAAGTGGGGTATGTGGAAGGTAGTATATACGCAGCCTTACCCTTACCTTTGTGAAGGTAGAGAGATTATTTCCAATGGACCCTCGACTCAAGAAAAGTATAATCCCAACAATCATTAAAAGGACAAACAAAGCAACATTTTGGTATAAAATTTATAACATTTTGACTAATACCAATAATTAAACACAAAATAAATATAAACTCAAATTTATACTAATCTCGGTAACCAAACGACTGCTAAGTGATTTTGCGCTACTCCTATGTTATAGGAGCAGTTCATATCGATTAGTCGAATTTTCACTGGACCCTAAATAACCCAATGTGGACTCCAGTACTCCACAACCAGTGCTGTGCATGTCTTTGGTCCATGTGGGTAAACTTTGCATCATCCTTAAATCCCAAATAGATTTTAAGAGGTTCTAACAAAAAAAAATTCAAAAAGTTTATATTAATGAAGACAACTCAAATCTTCTGATCAAGGTTAATGAAGATTATACATTATTATTTTTATTTTTCAAAAAAATTTAGGTTGTACACAAATACAACAGGCCCTTCCGAAATTCAAGTGAATTCCTCACGAACATAATGACAAGGAATTTTGTAGGTTGAGGAACAAAATGATATCTTCATAAATTTTAACATTGTTATGCAAGAAACTTAATGACAAGGCGGTTTTTGTAATGATTTTCAAAACTATAGGAACGTATAATATAATTTAGAACAAGGGAGTCAACGAAATCAAGACTACATTTAGTCAATTCCTATGGTAAAAATGAGTTTACTTATGTTTTAGCCAAAACAGGACCAATTTTTCTGAATAATCTGGATTTTCTCATTGTTAAAGACGCAGCTAACTTGCTCCCGTTTAAACGATTAACATTTCGTTAGCTTGGTTTATGGTGCCCAACTATGTCTTATAAAAAGGACCTAGCGGTCGCTGCAAATATAATTCGATTTTATAGTCCAGAGTTGAATCTCACAAAGAATTAAGATTTAGCTGTAACGGTTCACTATCACTAAGAAAACAAATTCAAACAATTTTTAAGTTATAAGGATTGTGAAAAAAACAGTAAAATATTATCAACTAAAGATCTAGACCAATTGCTTGTTTGGATGGTTGTTACCCATCGTTTTATAATGTATTGTATTGTATTGTATTATATTGTATTGTATCGTTTTATAAATATAATATTTGGATAGATTATATTGTTGTTGTTAAATAATATTTTGCTGTTTGGTTTGATTGTATCGTACTGTACTGTAACTGATAAGTTTATTAAAATACCTTCAATTGTTTAAATATTAAATTTATCAAGAATTACGCATAAATATAATTTAAGAAAATCCCTTTCTACTAATTTATCACCAAATATGTCTTGTAAATAAATTGAGCAACTAAATTATGGAGTTAAAATAAAAACTAAAAAAAGGTAAAGGATAAAATAGAATTATGGAGTAATAGGTTAGGGTATAATTGGAAAGAAAAATAGGAAACAATCCCACCACACCAAATCGGTTGTTTCAAAAAATGGGACTTTTCATTGTTGCGGAACAATGGATTTAACAATCCAATACAACCAATTTTAATGAAACAATCAAAACAAATATTATTTTGGGATAACAATAAAATACGATACAAATGAGTAACAACCATCCAAACAAAATGTAAGGGTTGTAGACAAAATTAAGGAGGCCTTGATTTATGATTTTCCCAATTGCCGGAATCTTTCTTGCTATAATAGCTATAATTTCGCCTTTACTTTCTACGGATTGTGAGCATTCAACTTACAATAATTCTCTATCGAACAATCTCGATAATTTATTAGACATATTCTATCGAACTACTCTAGCTGACAATTTCTCGCAGCTCACTACGATCATGCCAAAGCTTCGTTATCTCTAATTCGGCTTTTAAACCTGCAGTACTGATCTCTCACATACCAAGGCAACGGCGTTGTTCAAGACCTATCTAAATACATACTCTCACTCGAGAAATATATAATAAATAGGTACCATTAATTGAAAGCTCTTCAATTAACTAAAATAAGCATGTAGTTGAATAAATAGAGAAATCTAAAGGCTCAGTTATAACCTCTGTTTTAAAAGGCGTTTCTGGGGCGAGCCCCGGGGCGAGGCGTACCAAAAACGCGTCGGGGCGATGGTGTGGGGCGAAAGTCTCAAGAGGCGTATGCCCCGCAATTTGGGGCGTACGCCCGAGAGTTCGGGGCGCGTTTTTTAGTAAGGAGTAAGCCCTAGAGAATTTTTCAAATTAAAACAAAATTTGTTGAATTAGTCCTTCATATAATACTCAAAATTTCAAAAGTCAGTTTGGTAATTACTCAAAAGGTTTAAAAAGGAACTCAAAAGTATTAAATTTAAAAGTAAAGACTTTTTTTATTGATTTAAGCTCTAATTCATAGTTTTTTCAATTTTTTATCTTGTCCGCTAGTCTGCTAATATCTCCCAAAAGCAACGAATATTTAATTTTTTTTACAAATACAAAGAGAACTATATTTTTCTTCATAACAGCAAATTCAAAGTTCAAATTGCAGGTTAATCATCCTTTTTGTTCTTGCATATAGAAAACTTTATTCTTTTAGATTCAAATTACTTGTGCTTGTAAGTAACGTATAATAGATTGTTTGATTAGTTTTTTGTGAGGATGGAGCACACATATATATAGTTTTCTTCAATATTTATGCAATTTTACTTGTTTATAAATATTAACTGTCATTATATTATTTTTTAAAATATTAAAAATTAAATACCTATGGGACTTACGCCCCGCGCCTCGGGGCTTACGCCCACGCTTTTTAAAACACTGGTTATAACAAAACATATCAAGAGTTCCTATAAAAAGTTCCATCAAAATCTTAGAAAGAAATTTAGCTACTCATAGTCATGCTAACAATAACATTAACAATTGAAAGCATTAATCTATAAACTAAGAAAGAGTGGAAGAAAAACTCTTGATCCGGTGCGTGCAATTCTTCTGGCCGTCTTTTCCTCCTCAAAAGTTATAACCTCTAAAATCTAGGTTACATAGGTATTTATATACTATGCTACAATTAGGGCCGAAATAACTATGTCTTAAGCTGTCTAGGCGTCCAAAAAGTCTCGGAATAGGGCTTGGCGCGTTGTGCCCAATCAACCTTGCCCTGGAGCTCGCCTAGCGCCGTCCGGGGCTCGGTTCTTGGTGCCTTAAACCTCGCAAGGCATCACGTAAGGCGCCGACTTTTGGTTGCCTAGCACCCTCTGGAGTCTGGAGCACCATTCTTTCCTTGCCTAGTACTGGGGAACCATTTTCACCGAGCCTTGCTCCGTGTAAGGCACCAATTTCACTACGTGCTCTACATCATTATTTTGGTGCCAATTTTTGCAATTTATTTCATGTCTAATACACATAAAATAACTCAATTAAGCTCAAACGTTGCACAAATTATTATTATTTTATATAGAATATAGCTAGGGTAAATAAAAGTATGAAAGTATAATAATTTAGACATCAGTTACAACAGACTATATCTCATATAGAGAAGTTGAATAAAGACTTTAGCTTCCCACCTTATTTTCAATGTATTTAAGTTTTATTTATTGAAGTTATATAAATATTTATTTATAAATATATATTTATATATATGTATATATATTGAATTTGAATAACCTGATTTAATACAGACACCTATATATTAATCACTACTACATATTCTCAATTCATTTTTGGTAATTTTTATCATATAAGACCACAAAATAAAAAAAAAATCCTCTTTACTATTTTAAACTTCACGCCTAGTTACATAAAACAAAATAGATGGAATAATTCAGCTAACTAACCAAGTTGACGGGTCTAGAATGATCTCGTCCTTTAGGACAAGGCCATTGAGTAGGGAAACCGATGTAATGGTGACTAAAATCTTTGGTCCGCCTTAATTATGAATTGCAGAATTTATTAACTATATTCCCCTTACTGAAATTGGCCAAACAAATGTAACCTTTTCAAGTCCTTCTCTTTGAAGTCTAATTCAGTGAGATTGCTTCAAACTTGTCGCAAATCTATATTATATTAAAAGCACGAAAATTCTTAGAAAAATGTTGTTTGCGTTTTTTATCCTTAAAATTTGATTTTTAACTAGACAAGATAGTCATTTTATTATTTTCCTAAAGTTTAGGAGTTTGAAGTCAACTAAAATTATGGTCATTAAGTCATTCCTTATTTGATCAATGTAGAAACTCTTAATATTTAATAACTTAAAATAAGGTTTACTAATATAAATCCTTTATTTATTTGAATAATTGTGTGATGTAAAATATGTTAAAAGTGAAACCTTGAAGCTGGCTTTTTAGAATACGTGATGTTAAGTATGTTAAAAATTAGTGTATTATATGTGAAACTCAAGGCATAAAAGACTTCTCAGTTCAACTAAAATTAAGCATGTTATAAGTTATTTATGCTTCTTTTACATGATTAGTTTCTTATTATGTAGTGAAATAAAAATTTTATCATTACTTTGATAAGTTTAAAGTTATCATCAATCTTTTGTTAGATGTTTTTATTAAATGTGGCTCATAAATTACTTTTTTCGCCTTTTTAGTTCTTTAATCCATTGGCTGCTAATTGTAGTTCTTTATATCATCTAATTTGTGGTATAATGGTTTGACATTAGCTATTGGGGTATTATAACTTTTAGCTCAGGTTAGAAACTATTTACATCTGGTAGCCGAAAAAGTATATAAAACTTGTATAATTTTATATATAACATAAAAAATGTATATATATACAAATAATATATAAATTTTATATATTTTTTCGGCTATTATTTTTATAGCGGTTACACAGTGTCATTTTTCCTTAGTTATTTTGTAGGCTCTAAATTGTCAATTATTCATTTTATTTTCTAGGAGTTGTAGGACCAACCTTTACTCCCAAATTTCAAACAAACACAATTATGATTATTTTCATGTTATTGACAAATCTTTGAATAATTATGATAAAAGTATGTCATAGAAGATATTTAATTAAATTTAATGTTGATAGGCTTTTCAACTTAAAAAATGAAGACTTAACCTATATAGCCGGTCATCCAACCGCTTAACTAAACATAGCCAGCGAATGTATAATATATGTCTACCAGGTAGGAAAAGTAAATAGTGAGTAAATAGTGAATCCGTCCGGCTATTTATATAAAAAATCCTTTTGAAAATAGATTTTACACTACACAAAGTTATCCTTTAATTATTCTCTTAATATTTAAGATTTTAAAATCAACTAAAATTTATAGTTCAAAATGTAGCTGTTGGATTCTACTTTTGCTATAGTAATATATTCTTTTTTAATCTGTTAGAAACAATTCATATAGTAGTTCTTATTGATTAAAGAAAAATGGACCGTCTTTTGTTAGTTAGTTGAAGATGTTAGTGTCTATTAGAACGAACTTGAAAATTACCACACAAAAAAATGAACTTGAACATAGCTTTTCAAAAAAAAAAAAAAAATCTTAAATCTTCAAATGCTATGTGTTCTTACTGAAATTAAAAAGGAAGTATGATAATTTGTGAAATTAAAGTGATAAAATTAAAGAGATGGCCATGAATTTAAGTTGAATATATAGAATGATGATATTTGAGGAATTCTATGAGACAATTTCTCTTTATTTATTGAGTTATCTATATTGGATTAATATTCATCAATTTCAAAAGTTTAAACTTTTATTTTGTAATTCAGATATAATTTGAATATACTATTTATCTGGTTTTTATAAAAAAAAGTTTACTTATTGAAGTTGGGTATCCTAAGACTAGTCTTTACTAAAAACTGTTTTAAGTTTTCAGAAGCATAAACAATAAGGAAAAACAAAACAAAGCATCAGGACTAAGAAGAACTACTTATAAACATTAAATAATTCCATCTCAATTGGTAAGCATTAGAATGAAGTAAATATAATTAAGTCATCACGAATTGATCAAGAGCATTCTAATTACTGTTAATAACATTAAAAGACCAACAAACGAAGAAGGGAAAACAAATAACACTAGGTAGTCAAGCCAAATTCATTACATAAACTTTTCAAATAGCTAGTGCAATCTGTAGGCAAGAAGGAGATTTTGTTTGCAACAAGATCATATCCAATTAGGAAATTTGCCTGCGCCAAGTTTCCAAAAATAGCAACTTCCTCTGCTGGCACTATTGTAAGACAAACCAAACCTTCCTCCACTTCTGTAAACGTGCTCGAAGTCGACAACTCTAAATCTGCATCTGTAAAATGCGCGACAATCTTGGGAGCATCGATAGTACCATTCTCAGACTCGTAACAGAGACCAAAAGTGCCCGAAGGATCATCTTTCTTAGTAGCATTAATCGAATCCACTAACGTTAATTCCAAACTCGAGTAAAATTCGCTAGGCAGCAATGTTAATGTCGTACCAGAATCAATTCTAATGTTCCCTTGACTAAGTTTATGTGACTGGTGGCATTAGAAATTGATGATTGTAATGGAATTGGGATTAAACAATAAGAGAATTTTCCATTGATTTCTTTATCCAATTGGTTGATAATTGAAACTTCACCGCCACCTAAGCCAATAATACCAGAAGTATAGTTATTGAACGTGCCACTATTGTCATGATCGCAACCAAAGACAACATTAGGAATGGAAACATTATTTCCATAAGTACAAGGAAATGTGAATTTCTGAAAAGCAAGGTCACCAATAGTTTGTGATTGGTCACCATAACTCATTTGATATTCACAAATATTTCCTCACACAAGAAGAAGTCCCTAGTGATGCACATTCTTCAGCATTACACCCTACAGTTTTATAAGTAGAGCTTTTTTGGGAATCAAAAAGGGGGGCTAATTGTTGGAAACAATTAGTGCAAGGCATACATTGTGTCCATGTTAAGTCACTATCAGTGTCAGCTATGGCTACAATTTCAACTGGTGGAGTTCCAATAGATATTTTCATGAGATATTCTCCTGGGATTGGAAAAATATCCGATTGGATTGTGTCATTAGCACTAGCAAAGGAATTTTTCTTGAAGAAAGATGCCCGTGAAAATGAGCGGCGGAAGGCGTTTCGAAGACGCTTTGATGGAGTGTTTGATGGGTTGTAGAGGGTGAAAGAGTAGAATCGAGGTGCATAAGATCAAGGGTGAAACCATTTTCGCCACAAGTGCGTATTATTTTTCGGCAAGAAATCAAAGAAAGATGAAAGAAAGCTAAAAAGAGTATGGTAGGAAAAAGAGTGCGAGATTTAGTATTGACCATATTGGTGACAAGGGTTTATGAGAGTTGATATTGTATTCAAGAATGATGAGAAATGATGAAGAAAAGCTTGTGATTAGTATCATTTTATAGGTGAAAATAAACGAATGGGAATGCATGTAAGAATTTGGAAAGTCAACAGGAAATATGGGATTCAGGGGGGATGCATATTAACTTGGCAAAGACACCAAATGCAAAGTAAGAAGTGAAACATTTCTTGAAAATTAAAAACATGAGTTTCAATTTCCATAGATGAGACAAGTATATTATTAAATGACTACGTCGAAAAAGATTCATTTAATATACTCTTTTCCCCCATATTTCTATTCACACCATTGTGTAACACAATGCATTGATTTTCTAGGCATGGATTGTTTTGCTTTCGTTAAGAAATATAACATGATTTTTATAAAACCATTTAATACTGCATGTACGAGTTTTGACCTATTACCTTCCTGCCGTAAAAAGACTTTCTAATAAACGATAAATTCACGTCACAAAAGTTTTCAGTATGATTCAAGACAATGAATTTTGGAAGTTTTCTCACTTAGAAATAAATGAACTCCTATTTTGAATGCAACATGTCATGCATTTACCTTTTGGCTTCTACTAATTAGAGGCGGATCCAAAATTTAAATTTTATAGGTTCAAAATTTAAGATTTTTAGTATTGATCTCATTATATTTATAAAATTATGGTTTCATATCTATTATTTATTATAATTCCACTGATCTTTAATATAAAAGTTTATGTTTTACATCGAAAGTTATGGGTTCAAGTGAACCTGTATGTATAGTTGTACATCTGCCATTGCTATTAATGATGAGGTGATGTCACGACCCGAAATTCCCACCTTCGGACCGTGATGACGCCTAACATTTCACTTGCTAGGCAATCCAACGTTAGAATAATATTATCAATTTTTAAAATAATTTTTAAATTTATTAATAACAAAGAGCAATTGCGGAAGTAAATTCTGAAATATAATGAATAATCCATAAAATCAACGGTGTCTAAATACCATCCCAGAATTGGTGTCACAAGTGGACGAACTTCTAGAATAATACAAATAAAGGTCTTAATAAAATAAAGCTGTCTGAAAACAAACACACAGCTAAAGTAAAGTAGACGGGGACTTCAGAACTGCGAACGCCGTGCATTGTATATCTCAAGTCTCCTCTGAGTAGCTGAAATTCGAGCAAGTTTATGGTGCGCCACTGGGACCAACTCCGAAATCTGCACAAGAAGTGCAGAGTGTAGTATCAGTACAACCGATCCCATGTACTGGTAAGTGTTGAGCCTAACCTCGACGAATTAGTGACGAGGCTAAGGCAGGTCACTTACATTAATCTGTACGCAATATTAGTAACAATAACAAATAATAGAAATAAATCGGGTAACTCATTTATAATAATTGAATCCAACTCAATAGTCATAACCAATTATCATTTTCATCAATTCTGTTGCAGCGTGCAACCCGCTCTCACAATATATTCACATTCAATTCTGTTGCAGCGTGCAATTCTCGCTCTCACAATATATTCATTTTCAATCCTCTCATATAATTATTTTTAATCATGTATATATATTGACTTTTAAATAAGTCTATTGCGGCGTGCAATCCGATCCCCCAAATGTTGACTTTTAATAAGTCTGTTACAGCGTGCAACCCGGTCCTCCAATATGGACTTTTTAATAAGTCTGTTGCGGCGTGAAACCCGATCTTCCAATAAATCCATTTACCAATTCTTATAGAAGAAATTTTCCCAATAAATACAATAATTAATATAGAATTATAAGACAACAAGCATACAATAATTATGATTTAAATATGAAACAAACAATGACAAATAGCAAATTATTATGGAAATGAGGGAGAAAATAGGCAGTTTAATAATTAATATGCTAAATATCAAATAACAATTAAGATACATAATTCAAATAGCATGTAACAATTAATGCAGGAATTCAAAAATTAATATTTGACAAAGAATAGGAGAGAAATAATTATTATAATAATTAATTCATGATTTAAAGCGATTTATGATTTTTTTAATTAATTATGCAAACAATTAATTTGGCGACGTATATACACTCGTCACCTTGCCTATACGTCGTTCCCATGCATTTCACATAACAAATAGTTTAAGGATTCTATTCCCTCAAGTCAAGGTTAACCACGACACTTACCTCGCTTTGAAAATTCCAATCAATTACTCGACCACAACTTTTCCTTTTAAATTTGTCTCCAAAAGTTTCAAATCTATTCACAAACAATTCGATGTACTCAATACGAATCATAGGAATTAATTTCATATGAATTTATTAATTTTCAGGATAAAAACCCGAAATTTATTTAAATATTCGAAAGTAGGACCCACGTCTCAAATCTCGGAAAAACTTACGAAATACGAACACCCGTTCCGATATGAGTTCAACCATACAAAATTTATCCAATTCCGATGTCAAATGGACCTTCAAATCTTAAATCTTTGTTTTTGGAAGATTTTATAAAAAATTCAATTTCTTCCATCTAAATCTGAAATAAATGATGAATATAGACTTAGATTTATGTAATACAATCACTATATTATAAAGAACACTTATCCAGTTCGAAATCGTGAAAAACTCCTTTGAAATCGCCCCTAAACCGAGTTCTAATTGAGGGTTTGTGAAAAATGGGAAAAATCCCATTTTGGTTCTGTTTTAAGTCACATGCGTCAGGCCTTCTTCGCGTTCGCGAAGGGCCTGTCGCGTTCGTGATGAGTAGCAGCCCGTGGCTTTCGCGTTCGCGAGTCCTCCTTCGCGTTCGTGAGTCCTCCTTCGCGTTCATGAAGGCTTTTCCCCCCGGCCTTCGCGTTCGCGTGCCAGTGCTCGCGCTCGCGTAGAAGGACGACTGACCCCTCCCCCAGGCCTCTAAAGCTTCGCGTTCGCGAAGGGTAAAGTTCCCATAGCTTCGCATTTGCGACCCAATCGTCGCGTTCGCGAAGAAGGAAAATTCAACCAATCTAGTTTGCTCTTCGCGTTCGCGAGAGTACATTCGCGAACGCGATGAAGGAAATACCATAAGCTTGAAGTTGCAAAAAACCAGATTTTTATAAGTTTAAAATCATCTTGTATCCTATCCGAAACTCACCCGAGCTCTCGGGGCTCCAAACCAAACATGCACCCAAGTTCTAAAATATCATACGAACTAGCTCGCGCGATCAAATCGCCAAAATAACACCTAGAACTACGAATCGGACATCAAATCAAAGAAAGTTTTCAAGAAAATTTTAAAACTTATATTTTCACAACCGGACGTCCGAATCACGTCAAATCAACTCCGATTCGCACCAAATTCGTCAGAAAAGTCATAAATATTATACTGGACCTATACCGGGCTCTGAAACCAAAATACGGACCCGGGGCCAATAAGTCCAACATCAGTATTTTCTTAAAAATCATTAAGCTTTCAAGCTTTTAAGTTTTCATCAAAATTCCAGATCTCGGGCTAGAGACCTCGAAAATCGATTCCGGGCATACGCCCAAGTCCCAAATCACGATACGGATCTACCAAAATTGTCAAAACACTGATCTGGGTCCGTTTTTTCAAAATGTTGACCAAAGTCAACTCAATTGAGTTTTAAAGCTCTATTTCATATTTTAATCCATTTTTCACATAAAAACTTTCCAGAAAATTGTACGGACTGCGTACGTGAGTCGAGGAATAATAAATAATATTTTTTGAGGTCTTAAAACACAGAATTAATAATTAAATTTAAAGATGATATTTTGGGTAATCACAGGTGATGAGCGGTTGAGTTTCGCCTACACCTCCCAAAAAAACACATAGAAAGTGGATTCGATATATTAAAAAAAAGGAGAAAAAAGAATGCAACCTATCAAAGCTAATAGATAAAATGAAGTCAAGCATTAGTATGTTTTTTGACACCGTCGAATATTACTAGCTATAGGTTGTGTAGTTACTAGGATATGTTATTCACATAGTTTATTAATTACACAACATAGTAAATCAAAGACTTATTTATTTTTTCTGATGTATTATAATGTAATTCTTAGCTTCTAGTACAAGATATGCACATTTTCATAACCATATTCCCTGTAAATTATATATAAACACGTAGCCTCGGCTACAAAGCAAAACAGTCCAGAAGTACTTAATTTGGTTATCAAGAACGACCGACTCCCAGAGTCCCAAGACCTCTACAAATTAAAGTTTTACTGTATGGGTAAAATCGATTCGTATTAAATTCTCGTATAATAGAGCGACATGTGGAATCGGTGATAGACGAAAAGCGTAACAGGTGAAAATTAAGACCGGGGGCAGCAACTTTGGTTGGCATCGGGAAGCCCCCGAAGGGAGTATTACTAATGAAGACAAACGAGTGCCTGCCACCCGTTTAAATACACAGTCAGTTATAGAGAATTTTGGCTTTCATAGCCTGTCGTTACATATTCTCCAATGACCCCTATAATTGTCATTTAAGAGGGGCTTGATCCTAGGACCTTGTTCCCTAGGTGCAACTATAAGTAGTGATTTCAACAGCCATTGTAAGGACTCGAATTTTCTGACAAACTTATGCGATATACTATTCAAAAGCTCAATAACATTTCTTTTCTTGTTTATTGATATTCATATTGCTGCCTTCGGAAGCTCTACTCCCGGGACCAAGCTAATTGCTGTCTTATATCATTTTCAACGCTTAGTCTTGCCTTTTACTTAATTTATTTATTATTTTGGGATCAAATCGATCCACTTGTCTATAAATCATGTTATAAATTTAACTGTACCGTTTTACGGGTAAACAATTCGGCGCTCACTATGTGGCTTAGACAGTTGCGTAATTGAGTTGATCCTTGCATCTATTCCTAACGTGTTTAATTCTTTGTTTCTTAACGAAAAATCGTAAGAACATGACAGATAATGATGTCAACATTATACACAACGTTGAGGCACAAGGAAATACGCCTCGACACGAAGATTAGATCAGTGATAGCCACAACGAGGAAGACGTAGCCACGCCGGTCCATGGCGGGCAATATCCACGACATGTTCAAGAAGCAATTTATGATGATGCTGAAGACGAGCACGTTATGGAAACAATGAGAATCCTAAGGGAGAAACTAAAGGCTATTATGGGCCATCTCTCGCGACAAGATCAGGTCATGTCAGAGTTGAAGCAAGTGTTGTCGGGTGCTTCCAAAAACGTCAATGGAAGAGGTCTAATTCCTCTCGGTGCTCCCGCAAACCAAACAACACAAAGGGTTGATAACAACAACCCGATGGGTGAGGTCGGCTCCGACGAGGCTGGGGGGAATGAGAGTGGATCTGGTAACAATGACGGGAATGATCACTTTAAAACCGAACTCATGCGGTTTATGGGAGAAATAAATATCAGAATGGATCAAATCCCGGGTGTACCGCCAATGTTGAAAGGACCGGACTCAAAGAAGTACACCTAGTTGCCTTTCAGACCAAGCACGTCACCAGAGTTAATTCCGAAGCAGTTCAAAATGTCAGACGTACCAAAATATGATGGAACTTCAGATCCTGAGGAGCACATTACACTTACACAACGACAATGAAAGGAAATGACTTAGCTCTGCACGAGATCAAGTCATTCTTGCTGAAGAAGTTCGAAGAGACCCTCACAAAGGGGGCCCTAACATGATATCACTTCTACCCGAGAACTCAATAGATTCCTTCGAGATGATCGCAAATTCTTTTATCAAGGCCCATGCTGGGGACATGAAGGTACAAGCCTGAAAGGCCGACATATTCATAATTACGCAAAGAGAGTCCGGATTACTGTTGGAGTTTGTGACCAGATTTAAGAAGGAAAGGATGTTGCTACCAGCCGTGCCAAACGAATGGGCAGCTTAGGCATTTACTAAAGGGCTGAATCCGAGGAGTTCAGATGCTTCTCAGAAATTGAAAGAAAGTCTGTTCGAGTTCCAGGAAACAACATGGGCAGATGTCCACAACCGCTATGAATCGAAGATTATAATAGAGGATGACTAGCTCGGTTTCCCGGCATCAACCAAGGGTCGGGACTAAGAAAAGAATTAGGAAAAAATGTAGGATGATTTAGAAGCAAATCGACTGTCTTCTAGAGGTCGGGTTTTGCCTTACGAAAGGGCCAAAGGACGCGACAGAGGTTTTCTAGATACGGATAGGTTCGCTACTGATAGGAGAGCTGATCGTGGCTGGAACAACAGATCATTGTAGGATAAAAAAGTATCGGGCTCCCAGGATTCTACCTACCCTAGATTGTCTGAGTATAACTTCAATGTCAGCGTAATGGAATTAGTATCGGCGATGAGAAACATTAAGGAAGCACGATTCCCAAGGCCAATGAGATCCGATACCAGTTAGAGGGATCCTAATCTATAGTGTGAGTATCATGGGACTAACGGCTACCGGACTGGGGACTGCCAACATCTGCACGAGGAGGTGGTGATATTATTGAAAAATGGCAATCTTAGAGAGTTCTTAAGCGACTGGGCTAAGAATAAATACGGCTGTAACTAGGATAACACGGAACCCTCAAAAGCAGGATAAAATCCTCATCGTCTAACGATAAACATAATTTTCGGGGGGAACAAGATTAATGGTGTAACCTTTTTCGCAGCAAAAAAGACAAAGGTATCAGTGACCCATAGCAAGAGACTCCGAAAAGTCACCAAGGATGATATCACCTTCACAAAGGAGGACACAGATGGACTACTACTACCACACAATGATGCCCTGTTAATTTATCTTAATATTTTAGATTTTAAAATTTAAGATGTTTTGGTGGACTCAGGGAGTTCAACCAATATTATCCAATGGAGAGTGCTGGAAAAAGCCAAGCTAATGGAAAACATCATTCCGTCCACAAAGCTCCTCGTCTGGTTCAACTTAGCAAGCGTGAAAACCCTAGGGGAGATTCTGCTGCCCACGAATGCCAAAGAGGTAATAAAGACGACCATGTTTGAAGTAGTAGACAGCGATATGTGCTACAACATTATTCTTGGAAGACCATGGCTACACGGGATGAAGGTTGTGCCGTCAACATACCATCAACTTCTAAAATTCTCAACTCTAGAGGGATTTAAATAAATAAGAGGAGATCAAACAACTACAAGGGAGATGAATGCAATCTTGGTTTCTTATAGTAAAGGGAAGGAACATGCGGCGTAGAAATTACAGGAGCTGAACGAAGTCGACAAGGGGGAGGAGTCGTCGGAGTCCTATCAGGTGCTATTATATTTTCAGGTACTAGAAGAAACAGACGCAACCAAATCCACAACAGAAGAACTCGAACAAGTCACATTATTCTAAAAATTCTTAGAGAGGAAATTCAACTTGGGGACAAGATTAAACCCCGAGCTCAGGTCAAGATTTATAGAATTTCTTGAATTTAATATTGATTGCTTTACGTGGTCACATGCGGATATGACATGTATACCACTAGAGGTGGCCATGCACAAGTTAAACCGGGATCCTAACATTCCTCCGGTAAGGCAGAAGAAATGCCCTATTACCAAGGTCAGAAATAGGTTTGTAAAAGAAGAGGTAATTCGATTGCTTGATATCGGTTTAATCCAGGAGGTAAAGTATCCTGACTGGCTAGATAATGTAGTAGTAGTTCCAAAAAAGAATAATATATTTTGCATGTGCGTGGGTTATAAGGATCTGAATAAGGCGTGACCATAAGACTCGTTCCCATTTCCAAATATTGATCAAATGATTAATGCGACGGCCGGGCACGATTTGATGAGTTTCCTCGATGCCTATTTCGGGTGCAACCAAATAAAAATGAACCCGGACGATTAGGAAAAGACTTCGTTCATAACGAACTTTGGCACACATTGCTACAATGTGATGCCTTTCAGAGGCTTGTGAACAAAATGTTTGAAAAACAAATAGGGAAAATAATGGAAGTTTACATAGATGATTTGTTGGTTAAGTCTTTGAATGCAGGTGATCATCTTAAACACCTCCAAGAAAACTTTGACATCCTAAATAAGCACGACATGAAGCTTAACCCCAAAAAATGTGCATTCAAAGTCAGCTCTGGTAAGTTCCTGGGGTTCTTGGTGTAAAAAAGGAGGATCGAAGTCAATCCCGATAAAATTAATGCTATCAAGGACATTCCCGACCATCTATCAAATGTGATAGAGGTTCAGAGGTTAACAGGAAGGCTGGCCGCTTTAAGCAGGTTCATTTACCGGTCTTCATAAAAATATCATCACTTCTTCTCACTTCTGAAAAAGAAGAACAACTTTGAATGGACTACAGAATGCCAACAGGCTTTGAAAGATTTGAAAAGGTATTTATCGAGCCCTACGTTACTATCAAAACAGGATGAAGGCGAATAATCGTTGATTTACTTAGCAGTCTTGGAGGTAGCAATAAGTGTCGTTTTAGTCTGTGAAGACGAATGTACGCAATCTCCTATCTATTATGTTAGTAAAATTTTAACGGGAGCGGAAATTCACTACCCACACCTCAAAAATTGGCCTTAGCTATCGTAGTCGCCGCTCGAAAGCCTAGGACTTATTTTCAATGCCACCCGATAGCCGTGGTGACAACCTTTCCCCTGCAGAATATCCTTCACAAACCTGAACTTCCAGGTCGACTGGCCAAATCGGCAGTCAAAATAAGTAAATTTGACATAGAGTATAAACCTAGCACTGCGATCAAGTCACAAGTTTTGGCCGACTTCGTGGCTGATTTTACTCCTGGACTGCTGTCTTTGGCCACTAAAGAAGCGGTGATGGTGTCGAAATCGACATCGGGAGTCTGGACCTTATTCATGGATGGAGCTTCCAACGTGAAAGGGTCCGGGCTCGGGGTAGTACTAATTACGCCCTCGGGAGAAACCCTGAGTCAGGCCATATGAATTGTTCTCTTGACTAAGAATGAAGTTGGGTATGAGGCTTTGATTGCAGGACTTGAGCTGGCTCGGGAACTGGACTTGTCATGACCCAAAATCCCTCCGAAGAAGTCGTGATGGAACCTAGTATCTAAAACTAGGTAAGCCTAGCACAAACCGATCACTAATGGAATTTAACTAACTTAAATGCAATAAATTAATAATTTCCGTAACAACATAGTCAAACCAACTTCAGTTACATAATCCCAAAATCGGTAGTACAAGTCACAAGCCTTTCTAAGGGTAACTATAAATAAGGAGTACATCATTGTTACAGAATAATAGAAGACAATGGAAATAAAATACAACGGAAGGTGACTTCGGGGCCTGCGAACGTCGAATAGGTATACCATGAAGTATCCAGGAGCACAGACATAAGTCTTAAACCAACTCGATCATAAGTACTTGGATTTGTATAAAAATGTGCAGAAGTATAGCATGATTACGCCACAGCGGTACCCAGTAAGTATCAAGCCTAGCCTCGGTAGAGTAGTGACGAGGCCAGGTCAAGACACCTACCAGACATGAAAACTTGTGCAGGATATGACATAAAACTAACAAGGAAGGAATATCAATATAAGGCCACAAGCAGAAAGATTTCAAATCACCATCAACAATGAAAATAATGGGAGCACGTATGGCAACGAGAACACCCAAGTAATTAAGCAATAACATAGTCGGGAGTATAGATAAAATATGAATGTGTTCAAGTAAGGGAAGTCAATGACAACTTAGTCAATCAAATCATTCCTAATGCACGAATTTCAACAAGAATTACCCCGAGTACCACATCTCGTAATCTCTTATTATAAGTCACAACTTCCAAACCTTACACACATGGCCCCTTTTGCCCACATTTTTCAAATCACTTTCGCACGGCAATATCCACATACTACCATGTATATAGTATCTGTGTCAATATCAACTAAGATGATCGATGAATAATTTAAACACAATTAAGCACAAATCAAATTTGAATACAGTTAAGCGTCAAATGAGATATTAAGCCTAATTTAGGATTCAAATAAAGTAAAATAAAGGAGAGATTGTGCAAATAAAGTAAGAGATAAACTTAGTTTTAGAAAATAAATGAGATGAAGCAAAATATCGTATTTAAGCAAAGTAAAACATCAATTAAATTTAGCGAGTTAAATATAAAATTTGTTAAAATAAAATGTATAACTATTTTAAAGTAAATTACACAACAATAAGGTGATGAGTAAATTTGGAAAATCAATTAAAGTAAATGTGTAATAACCATTTAAATTAGTAAGACGCCAAATGAGATACGAGTTTTATTTTTGAAAGACGCACAAGTGAAACACCTCAAGAACTATTTTATTTAAATCCACTAAATTACCAACAACTCAATCGGATATAAGCTAATGACCCCGTGCACATATATTCACCTCGACGATCAATTTATCAAGAAATAACATAGGCACAAAATATAAATTAAGCAAATAATTTACAACCAACTATGGTGTACCACAAAATCAAAAGGAATAACGAGGCTACACAAAGAAATCACAACTGATGAAAAAGTTACGCGATAACTCACGAAATCAAATAGCAAGGAATGACAATCCATAAACCTAGACATAATTTTCGAGAATCAATTAACAATTAAGGCATGTAGGAGATAAAGCATGAATTCAACAAGCAATTACAATTTAACAATTAGCATATAAGGATGAACTTGACAACAAGAGATGGAACATGTACTAACAACTTCAAGTAAAGCACGTAAGAACAATCCTAACGACAGAAGATATAACATGAAACGATAGCTATAATTAATTGCATGAAAGAAGCCCAATGGTCTAATCCAATCAAATACCACATATAAGTCTGTGTACATACTCGTCACCTTGTGTACATGCCTTCCACATAATTCAAATAGTACCATCAATCAAAAACCTAAGGGGTAATTCCCCCACACAAGGTTAGGCAAGATACTTACCTTAACGAAGTTAGGCCGATACTTTAAAATGGCCTTCTCGCAGGAAACGACCTCCGAACGGCTCAAATATAGCCAAATTAATTTTATAAAATAATTAAAACTCATATGAAACAATTTCGAATAATAAAACGTCGACTTTTAATTTTATTCTAAAAAGTCAATTCGAAAGTCAACCCAGTGCCCGCACCTCGAAATCTGACAAAACTTCATGAAATCCGAACACCCATTACGATACGAGTCCAACCATACCAAATTCATCAAATTCCGGTATCGAATCGCCCTTCAAATCTTAATTTTACAATTTCAAAAGATTTTACAATTTTTCCAATTTGTTCCATTAGATTCACTAATTAGGGATGAAAATAATCACGGAATCATGAAATATAATGAAAATTGAGTAGGAACCACTTACCCCAATCCATATGGTGCAAATCACCTAAAATCGCTAAATCTCGAGATCTCCAACTCAAAATATGGATAAATGGCTCAAAGGTCAGAAATTGGATATTAAATCCACTGCTCAGGCTTCCTTCCTTCTTCAGATAGCCTATAGTTTATCCACCATAACCTTTTGTACAAAACTCCAAATGCTGAACGGTTCAATTTTCTGAAAACTATACACAAAGCGCTACAACTTTTATGCTTAGATCATCTCCAAATTCCTTATAGATTGCAAGATATAAGCTTTCAAAGTCAACCTTGTGCAACAGAAATTTTCTCCTACGCGATCGCGAAAAGGCTTACGTTATCGTGATTCACAAGGCCCCAAACTGCAGTTTGCTCTTCGCGAACGCGACCAAATGTTCGCGATCGCGATGCACACCCCTATAGCCAAAAGACCAACAACTGAAAAATGGTCTGAAACCACCCCAAAACTCACCCGAGCCCTCAGGGCTCCACGCCAAACATCTACACAAGTCTAGAAACATAATGTGAACTTGCTCGCACGATCAAATCACCAAAATAACACCCAAACCCATGAATCAGATATCAACACGCATGAAATTTGAAGGGAAAACTCAAGAACTTCTAGAATTGCAACCAAGTGTCTGAATGCTATCAAACCAACTCCGAACGACCCTGAATTTTGCAGGCAAGTTCCAAATCATAACACAAACCTACTCGATGTTTCAAATATCACTTAACAATATCAAAATCATGAATCACACCTTAAGTCAAGTTTAATGAACTCATAAACTTTTAAAATTCAAAACTGACGGCCAACAAGCCTAAACACCTCAGAATGATCACAAATTTTGCACACAAGTCATAAATGGAAGTACAGACTTATTACAACTTCCGGAATCAAAATTCGAACCCGACCTCTACAAAGTCAACTCCCAGTCAAACAACTCAACCTTCCAAAACTTCAACTTTTTAAATTTTTGCCAAAATGCACTGAATTATATGACGGATTTCTAAATACAAACTCGGGCGTATGCCTAAGTCTAAAATCACCATACGAAGCCATTGGAATCATCAAAACTCCATTCCGGAGTCGTCTACACAAAAGTGAAACTCAGGTCAACTCTTTTCACTTAAACTTCTAAAATAAGAACTGTCCTTCCAAATTGATCTTGAATCATCCAAAAACTGAACTCGACCTAGTGTGCAAGTCATAACACATATTACGAAGTTACTTAGGTCCTTAAGCCACTGAACGAGATACTAATTCTCAAAACGACAAGTCGGGTCGTTACAGGATTCCGAGGTCATAGAAATCAAATGTGCTTTCCAATTGGTAGTAAATCAGGTATATGGGATCTTCGACACTAAAGAGGAGCGCATACAACAATATGTAGAAAACCTAGAGTCTGCTCATACAGTTTAGGGAATGGTCAATCACCCATATCCCGAGAGAATAATACGCGTAAGCAAACGAACTGGCTAATCTAGGCTTGTCCATGGAAATAAAATGATCAAACTCCAATACGGTCGTGCAGCTTATGCATTCGGTATTGGATGTGGATGGTTATTATGAAGTAAACGCGACCAATTTGGTCTGGGACTGGAGAAATGAGATCATTGACTATATTGATCATGACAAACTACCCAAAGATCCCAAGGCATCTCGGGGGCTACACACTAAAGCAACATGTTACTGCTTCAGGGGAGGCCAATTGTATAGAAAGTCTTTACAAGGCTCGTTGGCCCGATGCTTAGGATCCTCCGAGGCTATTTACATCATAAGAGAAGTCTACAAAAGAATCTGGGGGAATCACTCTAGTGCAGACTCAGTAGTGCTAAAGTTAGTTAGGGTAGGATACTACCGGCCCCGTATGGAACAATATGCTAAGATATTTGTTCATAAATGAGACAAGTGTCAGTTCCACGCACCGTTGGTGCATCAACCAGCAGAACTATGGCATTAAGTATTGTCGCCCTGGCCATTCATGAAATAGAGGATGGACATAGTCGGTCCGCTATTGTCGGCTCTCGGTAAGGTAAGATTTCTTTTAATTGTAACTGATTATTTTTCTAAGTGGGTCGAAGCAGGTCCTTACCAGAAAATCTGCGAGCGCGAAGTGGTCGATTTCCTGTGGGATAACATAATTTGCAGGTTTGGGATAACTTGTGACAACGGGCCACAATTTATAGGCGCAAAGGTCACAAAATTCCTTGAAGACTTGAAAATCAAAATAATCACATCTTCGCCATACCATCCAAGAGCAAACGGCCAAGAGGAATCGACAAACAAAATGATCATTTAAAATCTTAAAAAGAGATTGGAAGCAGCCAAAGGCAAATGGCCCAACGATTTACTAGGAGTGTTATAGGCATACTGAACACCGACCAAGTCAAACACGGGAGAGATAACTTTCTCTCTCGTATACGGAGTAGAAAATCTGATCCCGGTGGAAGTGGGAGAGCCTACCATGAGATACTTTTGGGCAGACGAAGAAGCAAACAACAAAACATTGTTAGTTAGATTGGAGTTGTTCGACGAACGCAGGGACTTGGCGCATATAAGGTTGGCAGTCCATAAACAAAGAATGGAAAGTTATTATAATCGAAGAGACAGTCTCTTTTATTTCAAATGGGGAGACTTGGTTTTAATGAAATGACTCAAAATACCATAGAGCTCAATGCAAGAAATTTGGGTCCAACGTGGGAAAGCCCCTACCGGGTTTCAGTTGTTATCGGGAAAGGATCATATGAATTGAAAAATCAAGACGGAGTAAAATTGTCGAGCAACTGGAATGTGGCATATCTCAAAAGGTATTATTGCTGATGAGCACCGCCTATACTGAAAGTATGTGATGCACTCTTTTTCTCTTCGTCTAGTTTTTGTCCCAATTGGGTTTTTTTGGCAAGGTTTTTAATGAAGCAGCAACGGAAAGCATACTACGAGGGAAGCACCATCCGTAGAAATAAGACCTTTAAACGACAAGGCATGGAAATAATGAGCCACTACGGAATGGTTAGATAGTCTTTTGCCCGATAGCAAAGTTTCTAGCGGGACCGTTCACGAGTGTCCCTTTACAACTAAGGGGTGGTCAGAATTTTTTTTTCTCGGTAGCAAAGTTCCTAACGGGAAATGAAGCTTTCTATTGGACTAAAGATTATCCAACCATTCACTAGTGGAATCATCAAAGTAGCAAAACTTCTGGTGTTCTAATTCGTATTCTTCGCGTTCGAACACTGTGGGGGGGATGATATGAGAATACGACAACCTGGCTGGCACATAAATCGGGACTAAGAATCTGGGAACAAAGTTGTATCATCGGAACTGGGGATTGCGCGGCCATTCTTGTAGAAACAAGTTGTACAAATTAGCCACAAGTAATGGCAATTTATTTTCAGCACAACGAATGCTTATGTACTTTTGAAAATGGAAGGAATAAAGTAAAGTCCTTTTATTTTTATCTTGTTTCTTGTTCAAACGATGAATTAATTTTCTCATTTGAAAGTTAATCAAGTACTTCAAAGGCTAGTGTCAGAATGAACATGAGACGTCCTCTTCAAAAGCACCGTAAACATAAGAGGGCACTCTCTTATGAAACCCTCACAGTAAAGGGTTGGTTCTGAAAGAATTTATGTCCGGAATCGAAAAAGGGTTGGTTCTGAAACCCTCACAATGCTTAAACGAAAAAGAATTTGTATATAAGAATCGTACTAAGCAGCACAAATACAAAAGTATGAAAAGAAAAAAAAGAAAAAGAAAGTAAAAAAACTAAACTACTGCATCCCCATAACTTGGGGGAAAAGAACGTTTGCGCCCCCAGAAGAAGAAGGTGGATCTGCCGCCGACTCAAGACCTTGGCCTTCATCATCGTCCCCTTCAAGTTCCTCCTCCGTTCCCGAGAATGCGGAACTATAACCAGAAGAGTCAGTTGCATCAGGTTGAACCGGGAGGCTCCTTCGAGCAGTTGACTCCAGCTCACAGACTCCAGCTCACAGGCTTTGGCGATCTCGGCATCAAAATCAATGACGCCTACTTTAGCCTATTCCAAGGTTTTTCTCCTCATACTCTACATGGAATATATTTTTTCAACAATGAGGGAATCCTCTTGGCGCTGAAGCTTTGACTTAAGCTGATCAACCTCGGTCGAAAGGCTATTCTGCTCGGATCTTGTGGCCTGAAAGCTAAGATGTGGATCACGGATAATGAAGTTATAAACTTTATTGTGCTCCATGACCCCCTTATAATTTTTATCCATTTGGGCATGCTTCTCCTCAGTAGCTGCAGCCTCTTCAACTTTGGAGTTCAAGGTTGCCTTCAAATTATTCAACATCTCAATAGACACGACCTCGCGCTTGGTAACAGTAAGAACAACATCTTGGACCTCAGACCATTTTTCCTTGGCCTCTTGAAATTGTACCTTTAACAGGACGGCCTCTTGGGTAAGGGTCATCACCTACTGCTCACTCCAATGCAACTGAACCTCCAACTTAATGGCTTCGACAACTTGTGCTTCCACTGCCGGGAGGTGAGCAACAATTTTATCCCACTTGGCCAACCGTTGATCTCGCTTATACGTGAGTTTTTCTTTATCAAGGATCAACTTCTGAAGGACCTTAAAAGCAAAGAAGTTAGCCTACAAAGCAAAAACTCAAATCAGAAATCCTGTCATAACAAGAAAAGGACAAATATCATAATGTTGCTATGTTGTGCATGGCATTGTTCACCATACACCCCCCCCCCCCCCGAAAGTGAGTGTATTTTTTTCTCATCTTTCTCTGAAGCAAGCGGATTCAATAAATTGGTAATTCCACCAGATGAGACATCATATGGCACTCGGTAGAGACCAATAGGGAGACTTTCCTCCTCCTCTGAGGATCTGCATAAGGGGCGAATAGTTATGCCCCAAATTTTGATGGTCTAGGGACTAGGGAGGGGGAACATCCTTCCCTCGGGTGTCTGTGTATGGTGGGGATGATGTAACGGTTCTTGGTGGTGAAGGCATGGCTGACGAAGAAGGAGATGAAGTTGATGGAATTGTGGGTTGAGAAGAAGCCGCAGCAAAAGCAGTGCTAGTTATTTGTTGCTCATCAACCAAAGACGGAAGAGGCCCGATACCTAGCCTCACAGTACCGGGAGCAACGATTGGGGCTCGGAAGCGAGAATTGGAATCCTTCATTATATCACTCTCCTTAGAGCACTTGGACGTCGTCCTAGATTAGTGTTATTAGCTCTTCAGATTGAGCATTTTGTTGAGCTGATGAAGGTCGCCGTCTCCTCTATAGGGAAGCCCCCTCATCACTGGATCCCTCATTATCATCAAACACCACAGTGGTTGTGGCTGGCTCGGGCACGACGTTCTTTACCCTTTTATTTTTACTCTCGGCCATAGAGGAACATTATATTTTTGTTGCTTGTGCTCCGGCCGGGGACTCCGAGAAGAAGCACTAACACCAGAAGTAGGTCCGATGGCGCTCGTTCGGGTGAAAGCCTCCTACAGGAACCTCGCCGCATCTATGGGATCATCTAAAATGTCCTCCTCGGGGATGGTAATAGAGCCCTGCAGAAGACCTAAATTCAATGAAAAGTGAAGTTAGCCAATTATCTTATACGTGAGGTAAAAACAAGATTAGTTTGAGAATCACCTTACCATAAGTTTTGGCCTTTCACCCATATTTAAGGGCCAGTTCTTTCCACCGGTAAGTTTTAGGCCTTCCACCCACTGGACAAAGCCTTCAACCCTTGTTGGTGTCCACCGAGTTGCTAAAATAGTGAAAAGAGAAGGATTAGTAACAACTTGAAATACCCTTTAGTCGGGGAAAATACATACGTTGAACTTACGTGTACAAGTCCATGACTTGGGAAAAGATGAAGTTGTGGTCGAGATGTTGTCCTTGGTGGCAAATACAACGAACCGCTCCATCCATCCACGGTCGTTGTCATCATCCATACTGGTGAGCAAAGTATGGTGACCACGTTTGCTGAAGTTTATTACTCCCCCACGAAAGATCTTGGGAGAGTAAAGATTCATCATGCGGGCCAAGGAGAGATCTTCCCCCGTCTCCTGGCATAGCCGCCGTAGACATGCTACCGTCCACCATACAGAGGGGCTTACCTGTGCCAAGTATACTTGATACCAATAGCAAAACTATAAGATTAGGGGGTCAAGTCCCCCACTCAATGAGAATGGACCCAAAGTGAACGGATACGTGTAAACGTATGTAAAACCCTTCTTAAGGAAGGTTACTTGTTCCGTTAGATCGGGAGAAATGTTGTTCAAATCATGGCAGCCACAGTCTTCCTTCACAGCAGGGATACTAGAAGGACGGATGGAAGAAGGGTACACACCACCAGCTCATGTGTGGGAGTTAGCAGAAGGAAACTTCTTTTCAAAATCCTTGGCGGTACTCAGCCTTATGGGAATAATGGTGCTCATCATAGTAGAAGCAGCATCATCAGTGCTTTCTTTGTTTTTTGAAAAGTTGGAGTTCTTGGAGGAGGATGCCATGGTTAGCAGAAGGAAGTAAAAATTCTTTGAAGAAGGTTAAATAAAAGTGAAAGCAAGAGAGAGTTGACTAAGAAAGGTTGAAAGAGTTTGAAAAATTGTGAAGTGTAAAAGAAGAAGAATGAGGCGTATAAGTAAAGAAATAGTCGGCTAAAATCGTGGCCGTGATTACATCAAGAACTAATAAATAATGGAGTGACGCGTGTTTGGGGCATTAAATATGAAGACACGTGTGTCTAATCAAGCATCAAAAACTTTTCAGAGGAGATCAAAAATAATTCCGCGAAGAAAGGTATCTTCACCAACTTCCTGATGACACAAAGATATGCCACCGGAAAGTAGGGGGACTATATATATAGGGTAAAATCAGTTCGTATTAAATTCTTGTATAATAGAGCAACACGTAGAACTGAAGACAAATAGAAAGCGAGACAGGTGGAAACCAAGACTGGGGGCAGCAGCTTCGGTTGGCATCAGGAAGCCCCCGAAGGGAATATTGCTAATGAAGACAAATGAATGCCTGCCACCCGATAGCATTCAATAAAGAATATTATGCAGTATTAAATACACAGTCCATTATAGAGAATTTCGGTATTCATAGCATGTCGTTAAACATTCTTCAATGGCCCCCATAATTTTCATTTAAGAGGGGTTTGATCCTAGGACATTGTTCCCTAGGTGCAACTATAAGTAGTGATTTCAACAGCCATGGTAAGGACACGAATTTTCTGACAATCTCTCATTTCTTCAGCCATGCTATAAACTATTCAAAAGTTCAATAACATTTCATTTCTTGTTCATTGATATTCATATTGCTGCCTTCAGAAGCTCTTCTCCCGGGACCATGCTAATTGTTGTCTTATATCGTTTTCAACGCTAAGTCTTGTATTTTATTTAATTTATTTATTATTTTGGGATCAAATCGATTTACTTGTCTATAAACCACATTATAAATTCAACTGTACCATTTTACGGGTAAACATGTACTAAATTTTCCATATCGATCCATTACTTCGTTTCAATCTATGTCAAACGTCGTTATCAGTTAGTACAACTTTCATCTAGTGGCGAAGTCAAAACTTTCATGAAGGGTATTCAAAATTTAATATACATATATATAAAATAATTTTTGACCCATATACACAGTATAAGTTTATATATATACAATATTATTTTTCGATAAAGGGTGTTCGATTGATCATCCTTCAATGCATGCGGCTATGCCACTACTTTCATATTAAATTAAAGTGGATGACACATTATCGTTTAAAAACTAACATAATTAATTGTTGTAATCCATTTAATTTAACAATATAATGACATACTATATATGTTTGTATACGGGTAAAATCGAGGATAGAATTACCTCCGATTTCCTATTGTGAGGCGAGGAATAACGTTACTTGTTATAGGCCCGAGTGAGACCAAAGATACCCACAGATCGGAACCAGGAGCGGATAAATGATACAAAAGGTCTCAATCACAGCCAAACCCGTGGAGAATCAAGCTCGAGTGAGATGAAGAATCGATGATGAAGGAAAGCCGGTTAAAGAAGATAAATAGGGAGCCAAAATATCCGCCATCAGTGAGGATCACGCTTGGTACTGATTGCGGATCATAATTTTGTGGGAGAAAAGGAAGGAAAAGATTTTAACCTTATTTAGACTTGTATTAGGGCTAAAATTCCTCTACTATATAAAGAGGAGGACCCGTTTATTTTTTGACGTTGTGTTTTGCATGCATATCAAGGCAATAGAACTCATTTTGGTTCTCAGTAATTGTTCTAAGTGTTCTTTAATTGTTCACTCATTTAGCTAGACCCGGGCTCCATCTCGAGGGATCGATTGAATCCGATCGTTTACGTTTAAACATAACGCATGGCTTAATTATTTTGCCACATTAGTTTGATCATTTTATCTAATTTCAATTGAATTATTTACTACTCTTTGATAATTTGTATTAAATTAAATCACATATCCTTTAATTCGCATATAAATTTAATTGTTATATTTTAAGGGTAAACAGTTTGGAATCCACCGTGGGGCCAAAGATAATAGTGGTGATGTAATACGAATCTTGATAACACACTCTATTTTACACTTGTTCTTTGAAATTCTATTTCAGGATTATTCAATATGTCAGATTCTCAATCTGCTCACTTAAGTGTTGACGCCAAATCAGACCATCACAGTGAAAATAACAACGTGGTGCCGAGCAACAATGTACCCCTTGTTGACCCTAATGTCGTTCCGATCGCTGATCCATTCGATGCCAATTCACAGGTTGCTATCTATATAAACCTACTAACTGATCCCAATAACAGCATTCACGGGTCACCTCGGCCATCGGCTCGTGAGGCACCAGAAGGGGGAGGCGATGGAGTTAACTTACATTTGATTTTTGAGATGTTTCAAGCTCAGCAAGTTACAATAGCACAGTTGTAGAATCAAAATCACGCACACAACGTGAATGAAACCGAACCGATTGGAGAAGGCACTCGGAGGGAAGCACGGATTGTCACAGAACCCGACGGGTCCGGACTAGGAGAAACTTCTGAGGTGATAAAAATGCTCGAGGCGCTGACAAAATGGGTAGAATCCGGCTAAACGAAGATAGAGGCAAACGATAAGAAAGTGCAAACTTACAATTAGAGGGTCAATCGGATCCCAGGGCACCTCCGATAGTGAACGGATCAAATTCCAAAAAGTTCATTCAGAAGCCTTTCCCCCCCGAGCACGACAACAAAGCCTATTTCAAAAAGGTTCTGATTGCCCGATATTCCCAAACAAATGGGACCACAGATCCAAACGAGCATGTGACTTCCTACATATATGCAATAAAAGGCAACGACCTCGAGGATGATGAGATTGAGTCACTATTGATGAAGAAATTCGGGGAAACCTTCTCCAAGGGAGTGATAATATGGTATCACAATTTAATTACCTCAATGTTGCACCTTATTTTGCACTAGTCAAGACAGGATCCAACTTGCGGTTTCTCTGTTGTTAATGAAAAGAGTCGCCACCTTATATTTAAAGGTATACTAGGGTAACTATTTAATGACTAAGTCGTATTTTTTTATTAGTATGCTAACCGGTGAGATTATGGGTAAGGGTTTTTGTTCTTCTAAGGGGAAGGTATTAGGAACCCCTTAAAAGTTACCTGAGGTAGCTCCATTGGACTTAGACTAATTTTAAGGGATCAATTTTTTATACTATGCTTAATTATATATATATATATATATATATATATAAGGGAGGGTATATAAAAGAAATGTAAGACTTAAGAGGGATGTGAAATTATAAAAGAGTCTAGAGATAGGTTAAAAGAGTTCTGGAAGTAATCCATATTTTATAAGGCTTGTAAAATGAGATTTAAGTTATGGAAGCAGTTGATTTAGGGAATGGTGTTAATATAAATGTGAAAGGTATTTGTTGATCCCTGATCTCTACCTCGATAGGGTCGATGTAGTTCTTGTCTGGATGCTGGATCATAGATGATAAGGTTACAAGCGCGTCGGCGAACTCGTGCTGAATCCTGGGGATGTGCTTGAACTCAATCTTTGTGAACTTCTTGCACAACTCTTTAATGCAGTGCATGTATGGAAGTATCCTGACATTCTTCGTGGACCATTCTCCTTGGACTTGTTGTATCAACAGATCGGAATATCCTATGACCAAAAGTTTTTTGATGTTCATGTCGACTGCCATTCTGATCCCAAGGATGCACGCTTCGTATTCAGCCATATTATTGGTGAAAGGGCTTATCTTTGTTGTGGCTGGATAATGCTGTCCAAATTCCGAAATCTGAACTGCCCAAATTCGGACTCCTTTGAAGTTTGTTGCTCCATCGAAAAATATTCTCTACCTAGCGTATGATTCTACAATATCTTCTCCAACAAATAATACTTCTTCATCAGTAAAATAAGGGGTAAGTTGTTCGTAATCCCTATCCACTGGATTCTCTGCGAGGTGGTTGGCTAAAGCTTTCCCTTTGATAGACTTTTGAGTTAGTACACAATGTCAAATTCACTGGGGATAATTTTCCATTTAGCTAGCTTTTTGGTAGGCGTTGGCTTCTAGAAAATGTACTTGAGCGGGTCGAGCCGAGATATCAGATGCATAGTGTATGCTAACATGTAATGCCTTAGCTTCTGAGAAATCCAAGTCAGAGCGCAACGATTGCATTTTATCAGGGTATACTTGGCCTCGCATGGCATGAACTTCTTACTTAAGTAGTAGATGCCCTGCTCCTTTCTCCCAGTTTCGTCAAGCTACCCCAACACACAGCCGAAGGCGTTATCCAAGACTGACAAATTGAGCAACAATAGCTTTCCTTGTTTGGAGGGAACCAACACTGGTGGGTTTGAGAGATACTCCTTGACTTTGTCGAAGGCTTTCTAGCACTCTTTTGTCCATTTTGTGGCAGCATCTTTCCTCAACAGTTTGAAAATGGGTTCACAGATTACCGTGGACTGGGCTATGAAATGAATAATGTAATTCAATCTGCTCAGGAAACTCATGACATCTTTCTTGCTCTTCGGTGGCGGTAATTCCTGAATGGCCTTGATTTTTTATATGTTCAGCTCTATCCCCTTCCTGCTTACAATGAATCCCAATAATTTTCTAACGGGAACTTCGAACGCATACTTTGCTGGGTTCAACTTCAAACTGTACCTTCGCAGGCGTTCGAAAAATTTCCTCAAGTCATCCAAGTGCTCGAACTGTTTCGAGACTTTATGATAACATCATCAACATACACTTTGATCTCCTTATGAATCATATTGTGAAAGAGGGTCGGCATGGCCCTCATATAGGTGGCGCCGACGTTCTTGAGACTGAACAGCATAACTCTATAACAATAGACCTCCCAAGGTATGGTGAAAGACGTCTTCTCTGAATCTTCCTTATACATCAAGATTTGATAGTACCCAATGAAACAATCTACAAACGACTGTAGTTCGTGCTTCACATAGTTGTTGATGAGGATGTGGATATTTGCTAAAGGGAAATTATCTTTTGGAATAGCTTTGTTGAGATCTCGTTAGTCCACACATATTCTGATCTTTCCGTCTTTCTTGGGTACTAGGACGATGTTTGCCAACCAGCTTGGATAGTTAGTGACCCGTACTACATTCGCTTCTATCTGTTTTGTCACTTCTTCCTTTATCTTCAAACTTAAATCAGGTTTGAACATTCTAGGTTTCTGCTTGGCCGGCGGTCTAGTAGGATCGGTGGGTAATCTATGCGAGACAATGTTAGTACTTAATCCGGGCATGTCGTCATAGGGCTATGCGAACACATCGATGTACTGTCACAGGAGATTAATCAGTTTTTTCTTCTGCTCGACTTCTATGTGAATGCTGATTCTGGTTTCTTTTACATCTTCTTCACTTCCAAGATTGACCACTTTCATATCTTCGAGGTTGGGATTTTTCTAACTCTCCAACTACTCAATCTCCTACCGGAGATTGTCGGGTATCATGCTTTCATCATACTACTCATAATACAAGTCGTTGCGCTCAGCAATTTCATTATATGTCATAATCGCAGAATGCGGATTTTTAGCAGGTTGATTACTGAAAAGAAAAGCTAACTACAAATAAATCAGTAAATAAAGTTGCAATATTTGAGAAAATAAATTTTTTTATTTCATCAAAAAGGGAACGTCTAAAGCGTTCACAAGAGGCAAATGACAAAAATGTATAGACACGGTGCATGCCTCAATTGACCATGCGCTTTTCAAAAGAAAAGTTTTACAGTTCCATACTACGAAGACTCCCGACGAACCAAAGATTGACTGGCAATCCAATTTCACAGCTCTTCCCCGTGTTCGGCATCCCTAATAGTCGGTGTCTTGATGTCAGTCCCTTCACAACATTCTTCAATCACAATCACGAATAACTTTCCCATCCCGTCAATGATATCATCTTCGGGTACTGAACTCTATCCCAGACTTGCAATATGCTCTGGCACAAAAACCTTTTTCCCAGAGCTAACGGTACGAGCTTTCCCTTCCAGAGGTTGATATCATATGCAAGCCCTTCCTTTCTGCCCATTATGTTCAATTGGCTATGTGATTCCATCTTACTTGACTCTCAACCCTATTCCTTGCTTGTATCCATATTTTATCATATCCCTCATCGCTATCTTAGATCTATAGAGTGACTACATTCCTAAGTTTTGTTCAGTCTTCTCCATCTCGGTAGTCTGCATGATTTCCACCGCATGGAAAAAAACTCTGTCTAGCCCTTCAATGAATGGAACATCATACTCCAAATAGGCAGAATGACCCCACTCGCCATGAACCACGATCTCCTGACATCCCCACTCAAATTTTATGCATTGGTGCAAAGTGGATGACACATCCCCTACCATATGTATCCAGGGCCTGCCCAACAACAAGTTGTAAGAAGAGGAGATATCCGTTACTTGAAACAACACCGGAAAATCGACCGACCCGATCCGCAAGGCCAAATAAATTTCTCCAATAACATCCTTTTGCGAACCATCAAAGGCTCTTGCCCTTGCGTTATTTTTCTTGACTTCCCTCAAATGAATTCCTAACTCTCGTAGGGTAGAGAGTGGACAAATATTGACTCCTGACCCTCCATCGACCAGCACCCGGGATACCACTTTGTCCCTGCATTTGATAGTGATGTGAAGAGCCTTGTTCTGACTTGCGCCTTCGACGTGAAGTTCATCTCTTCTGAAGGTGATCATGTTTGCTTTGACCATTTTCCCAATTGTCGCGGCCAACGCTTCACCGGTTGTGTTACTTGGTATACTTGCCCCACTTAGTACTTTGAACAGGGGGTCCTTATGACTATCATAACTCATTAATATATCCATGATTGATATCTATGCTGGAGTTTTCTTCAGCTGCTCCTCCACATAATACTATTTGCTTGATATTCTTTTCCAAAACTTGGTGGCTTATGGGTCTGTTATATTCCTCCTTCAAATTTGTTCTCTCCCTGGGTTTCCTCGATTAACATCTTCAGAGCGTAGCATCTCTTAGACCTAGTCATACCATGTGCGGAGTCTGTCATTTTGGCCTTTCCCTTTTGCCGGTACGTCCATGGGACAGTTTTGTATTCCTCTAGCAGCGGCAGGTTGCTGTGAATAAGTCTGAACCGTCACTGTAGGCCTCAGTTGTACTGTAATAATCAGAGCCTTTTAGGGAGGAATCCTGGCGGCTTCTACATTTCCTATAGTTACAATCGTTCCCTTTAGGTCATACTCTTCGTCCAATCAGATCATGTTAGCTCCCTGATTTCGATGATTTGGCAGCGGATTGTGATTCACATTGGGCGGTGCCGGAGAGCACTGAATGGCTCCGCTCTTGATCAGGGTTTCAATTTCATTTTTCAGCTTAAAACAATCTTCAGTATCATGACCAGGTACATTTGAATGGTACACGCATATTTTAGTGGCATCAAAATACTTGGAGGGATGTTTAAGAACCCTTCCTTCAATTAGTTGTATTAGAGGCTCGGCAATAGAGGCATAAGTTCTAGGATTCAACTTGTGGTTTCTCTATTTTGCACTAGTCAAGACACGATTCAATTTATGGTTCCTCTATTTTACACTAGTCAAGACAGGAGTCAACTTGTTGATGAAAAGAGTCGCCACCTAATATTAAAAGGTATACTAGGGTACCTATTTAATTAATAAGTCGTATTTTTTTATTGGTCTGCTAACCAGTGAGATTATGGGTAAGGGTTCTTGTTCTTCTAAAGGAAAGGTGTTAGGCACCCCTTAAATTCTACGTGAGGTAGCTCCATAGGACTTAGACTAATTTTAAGGGATCAGTTATTTATACTATGCTCAATTACAATTCAAAGCACGACTGACTATATATATTTAAGGGAGGGTATCTAAGAGGGATGTAAAACTTAAGAGGCATGTAAAATTATAAAAGAGTGTAGAGATAGGTTAAAAGAGTTCTGAAAGTAGTCCATATTTTATAAGGCTTGTAAAATGAGATTAAGTTATGGAAGTTGTTGATTTAGGGAATATTGTTCATATAACTCTCAAAGGTATTTTTAAGAAGGTGAGCCTAAATGTACCTTAATTTTTAAAATTTGAAAAGGAGCGAACTTTTGAAAAATCCATTTTGGCGACAGTGCTTTACTATTTTACAAAAATCTGATTTACCTTTTGTTAGTAAAACCGGCGATTCTTTTCGAATTTCCTTTATGATAAATGGGGCATTGTTTTGACTAAATTCTGGTCTTCAAAAATCTTTAAGAAAAAGCAAGTGAGCGATGCAGATTAGAATTAGCGAAATGAGGATTAGTTACTAACTAATTCCTTTTAAATCCTATATTATTTAAAGTTTGCCTATGTTTCATATGATATTAAAGCATGAAGATAAAATACGTAATCTAATATATAAGTGTTAAATACATGATAACAAAATACGATAAAATGACAAGGCAATAGGTAAAAGTAATGAAACAGTAAGCTAGATTAATGAAGCAAAAAATAATAACGAAGGAAATGAGGGAAAGAAGACTAGACTCTTATGGTTGGGCCTCAAGAAGGTAGGCCCAGCAATTGAAAGATGCGGCAACAACTGACTGGACTCTCCAGAAAAATGCGACAAGGCTTGGGACTTGGGCCTGAGTTCCTTAGGAACTTACCAATCCCAAATGTGTACATGCCCAAAAGAGAAATAAAGTCATTAGATATATGCCCCATATATTCAACATATCCAAACATGTATGAAACATAAACAAACGATTAGAACAAGAAATTATCAATATTCAAATACTATGGGAAATTATACTAATGTTGTAGTTATATATGGAAAATAATTTATATTGAAAACCTTTTGTTGTCATTAAACACTAAACCTCTAAAGAACAGAAAGTGTTAATGAATTAAAGGCTAAGAAGGAAGTTCAACTCAAGGTCGATGCCCCATTTGAATCCCCCAACACTTCAAAGTTCCCACTGGACTCGAGGCCTGGGGCAATGCTTGTGTCGGGGAGGGCCGCCCAACCTAGAGCTAAACTCCTCTCCCAAATACCCTTAACCACTAACGACTTATTTTCCTTATGGGTTTAAGTGCCAGTGAGGCCCTTTCAATGTAAACTAAATGCTATAGCATTACTTATCACAAAATATACTTTCCCTCCTTACATAAGAACACACAGTCTACATTTGATACCAAATAAAAGAATACATATCAAGTGAATTTAAAGGTCTGACTTTCGAACACACACATGAGAGGAGAAAAAACATCATAAGCATAATGTTAAAGGTCTAATCATTAGAGAAGAGCACACTCAAAGGGAAGGCAAGCTATATAGGGTTCATATATGCAACAACACAAAGATACATATGCTCATGTCTCTGGCAAACCAACTGTGAACCTATTAGTTTGCTTCTAGCATATACATGGGTTGATAATATTACTTATTACTTTAAGGGTCATCAATAAAGATTCAGGCAAAACAGTTATGACTAGCCACTTTTACAGAAAATATCAAAAATAGGATTGAACTCTCAACATGACTACAAGTTCACAGATTTGAACATGGAATCCCTAAGGGGTCAACATAGTCATATCCTTAACGGTATTATCCCAAATAAGCCATCATGGTCAGACAGTATCAACAAAAGGGCTTCTCACAAGGTTTAAGGATCGGGTTCAGTTTCAGATTGACAATAATAAGAGGAGTGGGGTGGTTCAGAACAAAGCATGAAATCAGGAATCAAACAGGGCATACAGTATTCAGTCAGTTATATATAAACACTTCAACTTAGGTTATGACTTCATATAGACAAAGGAGCTTTGTACATTACAGGATCAAGTTAAACATGTCATGAAGAGAGAGAGTTACAGATAAAGAAGGTATTGTATCAAAACACGTTTAACTCAGACATATAGTCTAGCTTAATATCTAAATGTGAAGTAGTCATGCTTCAGCTTTTAAAGATTTTTACTTGATTATAATAGAATAACTAAGTCCTATATTTATGGAAGATAATCTTAAAGATAGATGCATGTGAGCTTCACAAAGTCAGCAGTAGTTAAAAGAGATTAAACACAAGGAAGTACTACACAAAGTAACTTTTGAATTAAACACGTAACTAAAGATTTTAAGTAATCATGAGACAACCAAGTTCAGCTTAACAACAATTATTAATTACTTATAACAAAACAGGATAATGACTTATTCTATGAAGAAAAGGATAACTCCATCTTAACAAAATGTGTACAGTAGAGCTATTGGTATTCATGAAAGGGAGAAAGTTCAATTCAAACAAGACTGGGTTAACAGATGCAACCGATAATTAGATGAGATCATGAGAATGCCATGGTGATAACCCAGAAGTTGCTTTCACAGTTAACAAATACAAGTATAGAGAAGAAGGGCATATAAACACTTAGATTTTTATGCTTAGGTTAAATGGTAGATAATTTGAACTTAGGAACCTTCAAGTTTATCTCAATTAGGACTATTAAATCATAGACTCAATCACATGACAAACAGAACACATGGAAAATAATAGGCAGAGGTGAAGATCATAGTAGAGTCAACAATGAAAGATTATGAAGTTCAAGTAAGACATGAGCAGTCACTCATGGCACATTACAACTTAAACATGTAGACTGTTAGAACTCAGAAACGAAAAATCATCAAGAATCATTTAATAACTTAATTAATCATTAATTAAAGACTCAAAAGGCATGAGAAATGATCACAAGCAGACAATATACTATCATAATCAGAACATAAACATTCCCATACTAATTACAAACATCATAAACTACTGTAATTCTCAAAAGATAACTAGCACATTTATAGCGTTGAGATATGATGAACAAAAGAGAGAAATGAGGAATGTATTGACCTTTTTGAGGGCAACACACCAAACAGGGATATCTCTTAGTTTCTTAAGACCTCATAGGCTTCAAGCTCGAAGCAGCGATAGTACTCAAACATAAAGAAAAGGATTCAGTAAGAAACCCTAGGTTTTAAAAAATCAGAATTACTCTTAGAGGATAGTGTAACTGTTTTTCTTCAATGTTAGGTGTGTGTTTTCCGTGTATTTGGTGAGAACATTAAAGGCCCTTTTTATAGTGCCATTTAAGGCTCTAGGATTTCACAAATTTAAATTAATAGTGGAGGGTGATGCATAGTGGGAGATGATAGCAAGGTTGAGTAAAATCATAAAGAAACAGAGGGAAAAAACAATGTTGAGTTTACTTGAGAGGAGGGTCGACCGTTGAAGGCTTTGGACTGGTGATTAAAACTCTAATTTCCAGAGGTCACTGCGTTTGACATCTAGACAAGAATAATGATGATGGGGCTGAAGAAATTCAACCATGAATGTCATGGATTTGAAAACACAAAGAAAGGAACATGCGAGCTCAGCAACACAATTTGGGGTCTTAGGGTTTGATTTGGTTTTTGAATTCTATCGGCGAAAATGAGAAAGAATAGCAGGATTCGCGTATAGTAGGGGGCGTACAGGCGTTTCAGGCTTTAATTGAGGTGACCTTGCATAATTTTGTGCAAGGTTTTGGAGACTGGTGGGTTAGGGCATGAGGAGAGTAAAGAGCATTTTGGGAAACTAGGGCGGCCGAGTGAGGGGGGAAATGTTTTAAGGTTTGAGAGATAGGGGTTGGTCTCTGAAGTTAAAGTTTGGGGAAGAGATCAAGGTCGTTGATCTTTTAGATCAACAGTCCTGATATTTAGGGTTTAATGGGTTTTTAATAAGAAAAAATGGAGACCGTTAGATCCTTGTGATCCAACGGTTAAGATAAAATCTTGCAGTGGTTTAAAATAATGAGAAAAGAAGGATTAAACCAGGTCCGTTGTTGGTGTGAATCGACGTCCATGATTGCTTGTATTTGTTTTGTGAATGGGATTAGAGAGTGACGTGGCACAATTTGATTGGTTTAGAGAGGGTGGCATGGATTGCCAAAGTGGAAAGAGGTGGGTGTTCGGGTTGGGTGTATTTTCGGACTGGGCTTGTTAATTGTGCCAAAAATAATTTAATGAATGACCACTTTGCCTTTAGTTTGAGAATTTCAATTGTGGCCCTTTTGTATTTTAATCCCTTTTTGAATTTAATTTAAATAAACTTAAAACAATTTCAATAAATATGGTAAATATTATAATTACTAGATATACTACTAATTATTTAATTAACTATTTGTAAAACACTTTATTTTTCCTAAATTACAACACTAATTTAGAATTTCACATAATAATATAATCAACTAGAAATTAAAGAGTAATTTATCAAATTAATTATAGGAACTATGTAATGTATATATAAGAATTATTTTAATAATCTTAAAAGAGTGAATACATTTGCAATTACATAATGTTAATACTACGCGATTGATTTTAAAAACTAATACTTAATTAATTTGTAAAAATAAGTATTTGTTACTAGAAAATACTTTATATATTTTTATTATAAATTATAAAGTATAAATAAATTAATTTAAAAGGAGAGGGTCAAAATTGGCCGTCAACACTCAAAACTCTATTGATTCATTTGTTATGCCTGCAGATGCCTTTGTAAAGGCTCACACTAGGGCCATTAAAGTTAAGACGAGGAAGTCAGACCTATTCAAAGTTAAGAAGAGGGATAACGAGATGCTTAGGGAATTCGTGTCGAGATTCCAAATGGAACAGATCGATCTGCCACCGGTTGTAGATGATTGGGCCGTTCAAGCATTTATTCAGGGGCTCAACCCCCGATGTTCGGTTGCGTCTCAAGAACTGAAGCAAAATTTGGTAAAGTATCCAGCGGTTACCTTGGTCGATGTCCACAACAGGTATCAGTCAAAGATCAGAGTCGAGGACGACCAATTAGGGACCCCTTCGAGGTCAGTTTATCCTAGTAGAGCGAACAACAAGTCTAAATGAGTAATGGATCAGGAGTCGAGGCCACCCCAAGATCGATACCAGCCATATAACTCAAATAGAAGGGGAAACCAACCCAGTCGCTATCCAACGAAGAATGAAAGAAGGAATGATCAGGGTCCAAGCAATCGAGGGTTAATGAATAGAAATGGGTTTGACAGATCAACTAGAGGTAGAGATGCCCCGAGGCTATCAGAATATAACTTCAACGTAGATGCAACGAGTATAATATCGGCCATCGGTCACATCAGGGAGATCAAATGGCCGAGATCACTCTAGTCCAATTCGGCATAGAGGGATCACAATTTTATATACAAATATCATGGTACTCACGGGCATAGAACCGAGGATTTTTGGCAGTTAAAGGAAGAAGTGCCTCGTTTGTTCAATAATGGTCATCTTCAAGAATTCCTAAGTGAGCAGGCCAAAAACTATTTCAAGAACAGGGACGCTAACAAGCAGGTCCAGTAGGAGGAAACCCAACATGTGATTAAAATGATACCGGAGGAGTAGATGTTCCCCAAGGACCAATGATAAAACGCACCAAAGTCTCCATCACGAGATAAAAATAAACTCGAGATTATGTTCCGGAAGGATCCATCTCGTTTAGTTATGAGGATGTTGAGGGTGTCATTCAACCTCACAATGATGCACTATTAATGTATGTACTTATTAATAAATCTTGAGTTATGCGCATGTTAATTGATTTATGTAGCTCGGTCAACATCATCCAATGGCTGAGTTGTCAAAAATTGGGGGTTGTTGGATCAGATCGCACTAGCAGTTTGAGTACTGAACAAGTTTAATATGGTGTGCGAGACAAAGAAGGGTGAAATCACCCTACTGGTCAACACGGGTGAAACCACTTAACAAACAAAGTTCTATGTGATCGAGGGGGACATAAGGTACAATGCCTTGTTTGGGTGACCGTGGGTTCATAGCAAGAGGGTGGTACCATTGATCTTGCACCAAGCATTGAAATTTTCAACCCCAGGTGGAATCAAAACGGTCAACGAGGAACAACCGGCTGCAAAGGAGATGTTCGCCGTCGAAGAAGGGATCCCAATACCGCGATCACGACATCAAAAGATAAGGGACTGATCGAAGAGAAAAGCACTAAATAGAAATCATAGGTCTCAGCCTTGATCGAGCCGGGAAAATGGGAGGAACATCTAACAGATGAGGAAGATGACTTCGGGGTCCCGAGATCCTTCATAGAACCTAATGACGCTAATGCCACCAATTCAACAATCGAGGAACTAGAACAAGTCATATTATTCGAACATCTGCCGGATAGAAAGGTATACATGGGTACGAGGTTAACCCCCAAGCTCAGGACAAAACTCATTAATTTTCTTAAGCTAATAATGATTGTTTTTCCTGGTTCCACTTAGATATGATAGGAATCCCACCGGAGATAACGACTCACAAATTGAGTTTGGATCCAAGCTTCTATCCAGTTAAACAGAAAAGGAGGCCACAGTCCGTTAGGATCGTCAGTGGACTCCGAATAATTTAACTCTGGAACGGTGGTGAAATTGATGAGCTCAGTGATAGAAGTCGGTCATGCCGCGGTAAATTCAACAAGTTTGACTTGGGATTGGTGAAATAAATAGGTGGACTACCATGAGAAGGGGAAACTGCCATTGGATCCAAAAGAATCGAGGGCCCTTCGAACTAAAGAAGCTAGTTGTTTCTTAGTTGAAGGACAATTGTACCAAAGATCATTTTTCGGACCATTAGCAAGATGTTTGGGGCACGGGGAGACCGATTACGTGATGAGGGAGGTCCCCGAGGGGACTTGCGGAAACCATTCGGGAGCAGAATCGTTGGTTCGGAAATTGATCAGGGCCAGGTATTATTGGAACGAAATGGAGAATGATGCAAAATACTTTGTTCAAAGATGCGACGAGTGTCAAAGACATGTCCCAATGATCTACCAACCGGGGGAATTGCTTCACCCGGTCCTTTCCCCTTGACCGTTCATGAAGTGGGGTATGGATATCATAGATCCTTTACCATGGTCACACGGTAAGGCTCAGGACATCTTGCTTATGACCGATTACTTCTCCAAGTGGGTTGAAGCACGGGAGTTTGAGAAAGTTAGAGATAAGGAGGTTATAGACTTCATCCGGGATCACATAATTTTCCAGTTTGGGATAGCAACCGAGATTACGTGTGACAATGGGAAATAATTCATCGGCAACAAGGTCAATAAATTCTTTGAAGATCAAAAAATCAAAAATGTTTTATCGACCCCTTATCACCCGAGCGCGAACTGTCAAGAAGAGTCGACAAACAAGACCATACTGCAAAACCTGAATAAAATATTGACAGATTAAAAACAAAGGTGGAAGGAAATTCTGTTTGAGGTCCTATGGGCGTCTCAAACAACCTAGAGGTCGAGTACATGTTAGACACCATTTTCTCTAGACTACTATGTAGAGGCTTTGATTCCAGTAGAAGTGGGGGAACCGACCTTGAGGTTCCAATATACTACTAAAGCATTAAATGAAGAGGCCATTAGCACACAATTCTGAATTTAGTAGACGAACTGCGAGAAGTCGTCCTGGTCCGAGTAGTAGCTCAAAAGCAGCAAATGGGGAGATATTACAACCGAAGGGCAAATCTTAGACACTTTCAAGTTGGGGACTTAGTATTGAGAAGTTTCACACTACATACAAATAAACCGAATGATGGGAAACTATCCCCGAATTGGGAAGGACCATATAGAGTCACCAGTATAACCGGAAAGGGCCCGTACCGGCTTAAGTCCGAAAATGGCATGCAACTCCAAAATAACTAGAATGTGGCATACTTAAAGCGGTACTATTACTAAGGTATGAATATCTAATCTTATTTGAGGTTTATTATCCTTCTAACTAACCCGTGTAGGTACTCATTCGAAGCCATGTCCAAGAATTAGGTCTGAAAGCACGTGTTGCACTATTGTTTTCTTAAACCGTTTTTTTCCGAAGTGGATTTTACGACAAGGTTTTTAATGAGGCAATAGTAAGAATGCTACTCTAGCTTTGAATATTGGTCAAGCACCGAGGACTAGTGACTGCCTGCATCAGATTGTTAGTACTCTAGCCCTCAACATTCGACCTCAAGTATGAAGGGACTACCACACCCTGAATCAAGATTCAAAGATCTGAGTTCAGAAATTTCAAAGACGATTTTATTTGGCATCAAAATCCATGGCCTAAATAATAATATTTATTATAACGGTCAAACGATCAAATGAATCGTGCCCGGATAGTTCATTCTCGTCGTGGCGGATAGTTTTTGTATCTTTGATTATTTACACTACATTTGAAGAAATAAAGTGAGAAATTCACCTTATATACTTCATCGGTTCACGCTTACACTAGTAATGTTATCTTTATGTCACTTAGAATAAATATTGGATTCAAAACCTTCTAAGCTCTCAAGCCATCATTAACCAGGGGCATGAAACCTCATAGGCAGTAAGAGTCCATAAGATCATGCCTAATCATATAAAGACCCCTAAGCCTACAGGTTTCCCCGAACTGAGGGCTACTAAACCCCGAGGGCACCGAGGTTACAAGGCAGGGCCTAAATACGAAAGGATACGACCAACTTAAGGGACGAAGCCATTAGAGCTTACACCCCCGATGTATAAATGACTCGGATATGTCAGAGTTCGCAAAAATTAAGGTCCTTACACATTTTAAGTCTATAAAGATTATGTCTGATCTTCTCAAATCAATCGGTTTTGAATTACGGCCAAAGAAAGGGCCACCTTTGGCAAAGATTAACTATGTCTGAATAAATCATTCAAATATTTTAATTAGGCAAAATACATAAGTTACCACCTAAACTATGGACCAAATTTATGTTACACACTTTTTGCGAACAAAAATTACTTTACACACTCAACCTTTTCAAAATGTGTCTAAGACACACCACTTTTTTCTTGACCAATTTCTCAGAATATGTGTAAATTCACGCACCAATAAGATCGTGACATGTGTTATTAATTTTTTTTTTTAAAATAAAACATTATAAAAAATTCATAGTTATACCCCTTAGCAATTCTCATATCTTTCTCTTTTACAAGGCATCTTCTCCGACAGAAGAAAACCAAAACACGCCACCTTCAGATTCAACCAAAACATTAGGAGCCCAAGCAATTTTTTAAAATCAAATAGCTCATTTACAATATCAAACAGATTATTTCACTCAAAAGTCGTGATGACCCAATAGGTCATCTAGAGTTTAAACCTTAATTCAGTATTTTGAAACCTAAAATAACTCCTTTTTGCCTTCCTTGATTTGTGTGCACGGTCTGTGTCTTTTTTATTCAGAAGGCTTTTATCTGAAAAATTGATTAACATGTGAATTTGTGCCTTGAAAATTTATTTGAGTTGACCCCGGACAATATTTAGAGCAAGCGGACTCGGATCTATATTTTGACAGTCTCGGTGGGTCCATATTGTGATTTAGGACTTGGGCGTATGCTCAGTATCGAATTCGAAGGTCCCAAGCCCGAGTTATCGCATTTTGTCGGAAACTTGAAGCTTAAAGGTTTAAAGAATTTAAAGACTTGACCAAAGTTTGACTCTATTGCTACTGAGTCCGGATTTTGGTTTCGGAATTTGGCATAGGTTCATTACTATATTTATGACTTGTCTGACAGATTTTATGCAAAACGGAGTTGGTTTGACGTGGTTCGTACGTCTGGTTGTTAAAATGGAAATTCTTAAGTTTCATTGAAATTTTCATTTGATTTGGTGTCCGATTCGTAGTTCTAGGTGTTATTTTGATCACGCGAGCGAGTTCGTATGAGATTTTAGGCTTGTATGCATGTTTGGTTTGGATCCCCGAGGGCTCGGGTAAGTTCCGGATAGGCTACAAAGTGAATTTGGACTTAGAAAATAGCTGGTGCAACACTTGTTTCTGGTGCAGGCCTCAGACCTCACAATTGCGAGGTCTGGCTACGCATTTGCGATATGGCACTGTCTTTGTCAGGTTCGCATTTGAGAGCTACTTCTCGCATTTGCGAAGAATAGCTGGGCACCAATGGTTCGCAATTGCGAAGTGGGGCTGGGGGAGCAAAGTTCGCATTTGCGATCAAAATTATCACAATTGCGAGGAGTCCAAGTTTGCATTTGCGAACAAACCATCGCAATTGCGATGGCAGCGGAAGTGTGAGACCTTCTCATTTGCAAAGTGTTTTTCGCATTGCAGGGTTCACAATTGCGACATCTGCACCTGGACTTAAGCTGAGTTAGATGGGATTTTTCTCATTCTTCCCAATTTTCAACCCTAAAAACCTTAGAGGCGATTTTTTCCAAGAGCTTTTCCTCCCCAATTCATTGGTAAGTGATTCTAACCTACTTTCTTTCAATTACCCATTACATTTCATAAGATTTCAACCTTAAATATAGGACTTTCATGGTAGAAATTGAGGATTTGTGTAGAATTAGAGATTTTTGTAAAAATGGAATTTAGACCTCAAATTGAGGTCACATTTCGAAACAAATTACATAATCGGGCTCAGGGGTAAATGGGTAAATGGATTTTGGTCCAAACTTCAGGTTTTGACCAAGCGGATCAGGGGTTGATTTTTTTTACTTTTTGGAAAAAGTGTATAAATCCTATCTTTATGTATTGTAATTGATACCCTTAGCATTATTTGACATTATCGAGTCGATTGTCGTTAGATACGAGTGGTTTGGAGGTGGATTCTAGAGGAACGGACCTAGTAGAGCTCTGAATTAACTGCGGAGTGAGCTAAGTATTGCGGTTAACCTTAACTTGAGGGATTAGGACTTGTTTGCCTACTTGTTACGTATTTAAATGTTTGTGTACAATGTATATGTGAGGTGACGAGTACTTATGCGTTATTTTTGGGTTAAAGCATACTGGTGGGACTTGTTTCTTTTAATTTATATCCTTCTTTGATTACAAAATCCATGCTTAAAACTAGTATATTACTAAATTGATCATTCTTTACGCATTTATGAACTATCTATGATAATTAGGTATTGTTGGAAATTGAGGTTTGGTATTATGGAACCGTTGTTGACATAAGGTTTATTCTTGCTTATTTTATCTCCCTTATATATATATATATTCTCACTGCTACCTGGTAAGGGAGAGTGTTAAAGCACGAAGGGTGATGCCTTGCCGATTATTATTTCATTATTAATTAATACACAGTGAGGAAGAGAGTTAAAGCACGAAGGGTGATGTCGTGCCGTATTTATCATTTTATGATGAAATTGAGAGTAAAAGCACGAAGGCTGATGTCATGCCATATTTATTATTTTATGGAGAGATTGAGAGTAAAAGCACGAAGGGTGATGTCGTGCCATTGTTGTTGCTCCATGGTAAGTTTGAGAGCAAAAGCCCGATGGGTGATGTCGTGCAGGCTTTATGCATTGTGTTAGCCGTTTCCATTTGTTGGTGATTTACTTGACGGTTTTATGTTTCCATTTCTGTTATAGTTATCGTATCATGTTTCCCCTCGCATGCCCCCTCCCAATAGCACATGTTTAATCTTTATTGTTGTTATGTTGTTCGTATATTTTTGTTTGCACAAGTTTAATTACGCTATGGTCCTGTCATAGCCTCGTCACTACCTCGTCGGGGTTAGGCTCGACACTTACGGAGTACATTGGGTTGGTTGTTAACGTTGGCTTGCCTAGCAAGTGAAATGTTAGGCGCCATCACTATCCTGAAGGTCGGAAATTCTGAGTCGTGACAAGTTGGTATCAGAGCACTAGGTTACTTAGGTCTCACAAATCACGCGCAGGCTTAGTAGAGTTTGGAGGATCGGTACAGAGACGTTTGTACTTATCTTCCAGAGGCTTTGGAGTTTTGGAACAATTTCACTTCTATTCTTCTTTGTCGTGCTATTTTGTTCTATTATTTATGATTGAACTCTTCTACTCTCGTTCTCTCGCAGATGGCGAGAACACGTACTGCATCTTCAGTTGGACAGCAAGAGGAGCCCCCAATGGCAGCTCCTACGAGGGGCAGAGGTCAAGTTAGAGGTCGGGCCAGAGGTCGAGGCCGAGGCAAAGTCAGAGCTCAGCCTAGAGCTCGAGCAGCAGCACCAGTAGTGGAACCTCAGGTGGATTTTGATGAAGAGGTTCCAGCTCATACTGTACTTGTTGGACCGACTCACGTCCTGGAGGGGTTCATCCCCACTCCAGTTCTTCAAGACGCTCTAGTCCATTTGGTAGGCCTTTTAGAGAGTGTGGCCCAGGCCGGTACATTTCCTGTAGAACCAGTCGTCTCTCGGGATGGGGGAGGAGCACAGACTCCTACTACTCACACTCTGGAGCAAATAGCTCCCTAGTATCAGACTTCAGCAGCCCTACCATTTGGGGTAGTTCAGCCAGTTGTTGCGGCATAGGCCGGTGATAGGCCTGCCATATCTTCTGAAGGCATATTGAGGTTGGACAAGTTTACTAATCTCTTTCCAGTTCACTTTAGTGGTGCACATTTTGAGGACCCACAGGATTATCTTGACCGCTGTCATGAGGTGCTGCGGAACATGGGTATAGTTGAGACCAAAGTCGACAATTTTGTTATGTTTTAGATGATGGGTTTCGCTAAGAGGTGGTGGAGAGATTACATGTTGACCAGACTTGCTGGGTTGCCTACACTTACTTGGGAGCAATTCTCACAGCTATTTCTGGAGAAGTTTCTCCCTATCACACTGAGAGAGGATTACCGCAGGCAGTTGAGCGTCTCCAGCAAGGGCGGTATGACTGTTACTCAGTACAAGACCCGTTTCTTGGATCTAGATTGGCATTCTCTTCTCTTGATTCCTACTGAGAGGGAGAGAGTGAGGAGGTTTATTGATGAACTCACATACCCTATCCGGCTACAGATGGCCAAGGAGACTCGGAGTGTGATTTAATTTCAGACGACTGCTAATGTTTCTAGGCGGATTGAGATGGTTCTTGCACAGGAGAGAGGGCAGGGGTCTGATAAGAGGCAGTGGTACTTTTGGTAGAGGCCATCCTCCTAGGCTATTTCACTCAGCGCTTCAGGCATCTTATAGTGCTTCAGGTGGTCGCGACCCTCATATGTCTCATCCCGATTATCTAGCCTACAATGCACCACCAGCTCCTATTAGTGCACCTCCACTTTAGAGTTTTCAAGGTGGTAACTCAGGTTGACAGGGTCAGTTTAAGGGTCAGCAGTAACAACAGCCAAGGTCCTATTATACTTGTGGTGACCCGAGTCACATGACTAGATTTTGCCCTCGGGCACCGGGCAACTCATAGTAGTAGGGTTTTCGTGCCATGGTTCCGGCATCGGTTGCTTCATCACCTTCTCAGCCAGCTAGAGGCAGGGGTCAGACATCTAGAGGTGGAGGTTAGGTCGCTAGAGGTGGAGGCCAACCAGTGAGAGTCCATCCCAGGGACGCAGTTCAGAGTGGTAGGGCCCAGCCCCGATTTTATGATTTTATAGCGAGGCCTAAGGCTGAGTCATCTGACGCTGTTATCACAGGTATTGTCCCAGTTTTCCATAGAGATGCTTCAGTTCTATTTGATCCAGGCTCTACTTATTCCTATGTGTCATCCTATTTTGCTTCCTATCTGGTTGTGCCTCGTGATTATTTGGGTGCTCCTGTGAATGTATCCACACCCGTGGGAGATTCTATCATAGTAGATCGTGTTTATCGTTCGTGCATGGTTACTATTGGGAGTCTTGAGACTAGCATAGATCTTCTACTTCTTGATATGGTAGATTTTGATGTCATCTTGGGTATGGATTGTCTGTCATTTTTATCATGCTATATTGGATTGCCACGCCAAGATGGTGACCTTAGTCTTGCTGGGGTTACCTCGATTAGAGTGGAAGGGGACTCCTGGACATTCTACCAGCAGGGTTATCTCTTATGTGAAGGCTCGACGTATGGTCGAGAAAGGGTGTCTAGCTTATTTGGCCTATGTCCATGATTCTAGTGCGGAGGTTCCTTTCATGGATTCAGGGCATATTATTCGTGAGTTTACAGAGGTATTTCCTGCAGACCTGCGGGGGATGCCGCCCGACAGAGCTATTGATTTATGTATTGAGTTGGCTCTAGGTACTCAGCCCATTTCTATTCTGATGTATTGTATTGCCCCGCCAGAGTTAAGAGAATTGAAGGAGCAACTACAAGATTTTCTTCATAAGGGCTTTATTAGGCCTAGTGTCTCTCCCTGGGGTGCACCTTGTTGTTCTTGAAGAAGAAAGATGGATCGATGAGGATGTGCATAGACTATCGGCAGTTGATCAAAGTCATCATCAAGAACAATTATCCATTACCGAGGATTTATGACTTATTTGATTAGCTTCAGGGTGCCAAGGTATTTTTGAAGATTGATTTGAAGTCTAACTACCATCATTTGAAGATTAGGGCATCTGATGTCCCTAAGATAGCTTTTTGAACTCGGTATGGGCATTATGAGTTTATAGTGATGTTATTTGCGTTGAAAAATGCCCCAGCATTATTTATGGATTTGATGAACCGGTGTTCAAGCCCTGCTTGGATTCCTTCATGATTGTATATATTGATGATATCTTGATCTACTCCCGCAGTCGAGAGGAGCACGAGCAACATCTTTGGATTGTACTTCAAACTCTGAGGGATAGCCAGTTATATGCCAAGTTTTCAAAGTTCGAATTTTGGTTGGACTCGGTCGCATTCTTGGGGCACGTCGTATCGGCAGAGGGCATACAAGTGGATCCTAAGAAGATTGAGGCAGTTCAAAACTGGCCTAGAACCACTTCAGCTATGGACATTCGGAGTTTCCTGGGTTTGGTGGGTTATTACCATCAGTTCGTGGAGGGGTTTTCATCTATAGCAGCCCCACTGACCAGATTGACCCAGAAGGGTGCCCCATTCAGATGGTCGGACGAGTGCGAGTTGAGCTTTTAGAAGCTCAAGACTGCTTTGACTACGACGCCAGTGTTGGTGGTGCCCACATGTTCAGGATCTTACACGGTGTATTATGATGCATCTCGTATTGATGTATCTCACCATTTTGTATCATCCCGGAAGGACAATGTGGTGGCCGATGCCTTGAGTAGAAATGCAGTGAGTATGGGCAGCCTTGTGTACATTCCAGTTGGTGAGAGGCCGATTGATACAGATGTTCAGACTTTGGCCAATCAGTTCATGAGGTTGGACATTTCATAACCCAGTCATGTTCTAGCTTGTATAGTCACTCGGTCTTCCTAGTATAAGTGCATTAGAGAGCGACAGTATGATGACCCTCACTTTCTTGTCCTTAAGGACACGATGCGGCACGGTGATGCCAAGCAGATTACGGTTGGAGATGATGGGGTTTTGAGGATACAGGGTCGTATTTGTGTGGCCAATGTAGATGGACTTCGTGACTTGATTCTTCAGAAGGCCCACAGTTCCTGGTATTCTATTCATCCGGGTGCCGCCAAGATGTATCAAGACTTACGACAGAATTACTGGTGGAGGAGGATGAAGAAGGATATAGTTGCGTATGTAGCTCGGTGTCTAAATTGTCAGCAAGTTAAGTATGAGTATCAGAGACCTTGTTGTTTGCTTCAGAAGTTAGATATTCCCGAGTGGAAGTGGGAGTGTATCACTATAGATTTTGTTGTTGGACTCCCACGGACTCAGAGGAAGTTTGATGCGGTATGGGTCATTGTGGACAGGCTGACCAATTCAGCGCATTTCATTCCTGTGGTAATTACCTATTCTTCAAAGTGGTTGGCAGAGATTTACATCTGCGAGATAGTCTGCCTTCATGGTATGCTCGTGTCTATCATTTCTGATCGAGGTATGCAGTTCACCTCGCACTTCTGAAGGGAAATACAACGTGAGTTAGGCACGCATGTGGAGTTGAGCACAACATTTCATCCCTAGATAGACGGACAGTCCGAGTGCACTATTCAGATAATGGAGGACATGTTTCGCGCTTGTGTTATGGATTTAGGGGGTTCTTTCGATCAATTCTTGCCACTTGCGGAGTTTGCCTACAACAACAGATACCAGTTGAGCATTCCTATGGCTCCCTATAAGGCATTAGAAGGGAGGCGGTGTCGTTCACCAGTTGGATGGTTCGAGCCGGGGGATGCCTTGGACAAGGCCAAGATTATTCAGGTACAGGATGCCTTGGACAAGGCCAAGATTATTCAGGATTGACTTCGCACAGCTCAGTCTAGGCAGAAGAGTTATGTCGATCCTCGAGTTCGTGATATTGGATTCATGGTTGGAGAGAGGGTATTGCTCCGGGTTTCACCCATGAAGGGTGTGATGAGGTTTGGGAAGAAGGAAAAGTTGAGCCCTAGGTACATCGCACCCTTAGATATTCTTGAGAGAGTGGGTGAGGTGGCTTATATGCTCACATTGCAACCTATTTTATTAACAGTCCATCCAGTATTCCATGTGTCTATGCTCCAGAAGTATCACAGTGATCCGTCCCATGTGTTATATTTTAGCTCATTCCAGTTGGACAAGGATTTGACTTATGAAGATGAGCCAATGGCTATTCTATCCCGGTAGATTTGACAGCCGAGGTCAAAGATTTATCCTTCAGTTCGAGTGTAGTGGAGAGGTCAATCGGTCGAGGCAGCCACCTGGGAGTCTGAGCCGGACATGTAGAGTAGATATCCACACCTTTTCGCCAGTCCAGATACTTTTCTATGTCCGTTCGAGGACGAACGGTTGTTTTAGAGGTGGAGACTGTGATGACCCGATAAATCATCTAGAGTTTTAAACCTTAATTCTGTGTTTCGAAACCTCAAATATCTCATTTTTCTTCCTCGATTTACGCGTGTATTTCGTATCTTTTTTCGGAAGGCTTTTATGTAAAAAATTGATTAAAATGTGAATTTGTGCCTTGAAAATTCATTTGAGTTGACATCAGTCAATGTTTTGTGAAAACAAACCCGGATCCGTATTTTGACGGTCCCGGTAGGGCCATAACGTGATTTTAGGACTTGGGCGTATGCTCAAAATCGAATTTGGAGTTCCCTAGCTCGAGTTATCGCATTTTGTCGGAAACTTGAAGTTTAAAGGTTTAAAGAATTTAAAGACTTGACCAAAGTTTGACTTTATTGCTACTAGGTCCGGATTTTGGTTCTAGAGCTTGGCATAGGTTCATTACTATATTTATGACTTGTTTACAAGATTTGGTGCAAAACGAAGTTGGTTTGACGTGATTCGGACGTCCGGTTGTTAAAATGGAAATTCTTAAGTTTCATTAAAAAATTTATTTGATTTGGTGTCTAATTCGTAGTTTTAGGTGTTATTTTGGTATTTTGATCGCCCGAGCGAGTTCGTATGAGATTTTTGAGCTTGTGTGCATGTTTGGTTGGGAGCCCCGAGGGCTCGGGTGAGTTCCGGATAGGCTACAGAGTGAATTTAGACTTAGAAAATATCTGGTGCAAAACCTATTTCTGGTGCAGGCCTCAGACCTTGCGAGGTCTGGCTTCACATTTGCGATATGGTAGTGTCCCTGTCAAGTTCGCATTTGCGAGCTACTTCCTCGCATTTGCGAAGAATAGTAGGGCACCAAGGTTCGCAATTGCGAAATGGGGCTGGGGGAGCAGAGTTCGCATTTGCGATCAAAATGATCGCAGTTGCGAGGAGTCCATGTTCTCATTTGCGAACAAACCATCGCAATTGTGATGGCAGCAGAAGTGTGAGGCCTTCGCAATTGCAAGGTGTTTTTTGCATTTGCAGGGTTCGTAATTACGACATCTGTGCCTGGACTTAAGTTGAGTTAGATGGGAATTTTCTCATTCTTCCCAATTTTCAACCGTAAAAACCTTAGAGGCGATTTTTCCAAGATCCTTTCCTCCCCAATTTATTGGTAAGTGATTCTAACCTACTTTCTTTCAATTACCCATTACATTTCATAAGATTTCAACCTTAAATCTAGGATTTTCATGGTAAAAATTTGGGATTTTGGTAGAATTAGGGATTTTTGTAAAAATTAGAATTTAGACCTCTAATTGAGGTCGGATTTTGAAATAAATTACATAATCGGGCTCGAGGGTAAATGGGTAAATGGATTTTAGTCCGAACCTCGAATTTTGACCAAGCGGGCCCGAGATTAATTTTTTTAACTTTTTGGAAAATGTGTAAAAATCCTATCTTTATGTATTGTAATTGATACCCTTATCATTATTTGACGTTATCGAGTCAATGGTGGTTAGATACGAGTGGTTTGGAGGCGAATTTTAGAGAAAAGGCCCCGGTAGAGCTCTGAATTGACTGCGAAGTGAGGCAAGTATTGTACCTTAATTGGAGAGATTAGGACTTGTTTGCCTACTTGTTATATGTTTAAATGTTTGGGTACAATGTATATATGAGATGACGAGTACTTATGCGTTGTTGTTGGGTTAAATCATGCCGGTGGGACTTGTTTCTTGTAATTTATATCCTTCTTTGATTACGAAATCCATGGTTAAACTAGTATATTACTAAATTGGTCGTTCTTTATACATTTATGAACTATTTATGATAATTGAGTATTGTTGAAAGTTGAGGTTTGGTATTGTGGAACCGTTGTTGACATAATGTTTATTCTTGCTTATTCTATCTCCCTAGTCATATATATATATATACATATATATATATATATATATATATATATATATATATACATATATATATATTCACTGCTACCTAGTAAGGGAGAGTGTTAAAGCACGAAGGGTGATGCCCTGTCGATTATTAATTAGTTATTTATTAATACATAGTGAGGAAGAGAGTTAAAGCATGAAGGGTGATGTCGTGCCGTATTTATCATTTTATGATGAAATTGAGAGTAAAAGCACGAAGGGTGATGTTGTGCCGTATTTATTATTTTATGGAGAGATTGAGAGTAAAAGCACGAAGGGTAATGTCGTTCCATTGTTGTTGTTCCATGGTGAGGTTGAGAGCAAAAGCACGATGGGTGATGCCGTGCAGTCTTTATTTATTATGTTATCCATTTCCATTTGTTGGTGATTTACTTGACGGTTTTATGTTGCCATTTCTGTTATAGCTATCGTATCATGTTCCCCTTCGCATTCCCCCTCCCAATAGCACATGTTTAATCTTTATTATTGTTATGTTGTTCATATATTTTCGTTTGCACAGGTTTAATTATGTGAGGGTCTTGTCATAGCCTCGTTACTACCTCGTCGGGGTTAGGCTCGACACTTACGGAGTACATTGGGTTGGTTGTACTCATACTACACTCTGTACTTCTTCTACAGATTTTGGTACTGGTCTCAGCTGTACATGAGGTGCATCAGCTCAAATTGGTATATTTGGAGACTCGAGGTAGATCTCCTGGCGTTCGCAGACCTTGAAGTCCCCTTCCTCCTTCCTTATTTAATTTTCATTTCATTCGAGACAGTGGTACTTATTTCAGACTTTATTTGTAGCACTTTTAGAAGATCGTGCACTTGTGACTCCATATCCGGGTTGTACTTAGATATTTTGGGTATTATACCACTTCACACTTCGTTTTATTTTCATTTCAATTTAATTGGTTTAATTATTTGAGTTGTTTAAAACTCGCTTAAGAATTTCTCTAACGTTGGCTTGCCTAGCAAGTGAAATGTTAGGTACAATCACGATCCTGAAGGTCAGAAATTCCGGGTCGTGACAAAAACCACCTAATAACCTATTTCTAATTAATTTGAATACCCACTTAAATCTCACAAAGAACTTGAAAATAAAAATAGGAGAAAATAGTGAAAAACAATCAAGATAAAAAATTCACATTGCAATTCACCGTGAAAATGTGATTGGAAACTCGACCCAACCTTTGATATGCCGCAGTTCATGGGGGCGTCGGATAAAGAGAAGATGGGTGGAGAATGAAAAGGAGAAGAAGGCAACGAGGCTCTGTAATTTTTCTCGATCATTTAGCTATGTTTATCAATTTCTGAAAGTTGATAACATAGACAATGTGGGGAAGAAGACAAAAAATTGAATGGGAAAAATCTGAAGATAAAGAACCAAAATACTAGGGATATTTGAGATAAATAATTCAAATGAATTTAATAAGTTAAAAAAATTTCAGATAGTATGGTTGTATGGGAATTAATAAATGGCTATAATATTTCAAGGGAATAAAATGGTGTGAGATGAGGAAGAACGGTGGGGTTTGGGGGGTAAAGAGGAACCAATAATGTTAAAAAGAAAGAAAAAAAATCAAACTTTGACATTTGTCATCTAAATAAGGATTGGAATAACAAATTAACAGCTGAACGCGCTTTTATTTTTTGTTAAGCACGCGCATGCCACGTTGCAAAAGAAGTGTGTCTTAGACACATTTTGAAAAGATTGAGTGTGTAAAATAATTTTCATCCGCAAAAAGTGTATAATGGGAATTTGGTCCACAATTCAGGTGATAACTTATGTATTTTGCCTTTTAATTAAGACTTCATTTAATTTTTGTTAGATCCTCCAAAGTCAAAGAAACTCGGAGTCATTATTTGACTCGGACCTTATTTGGGCTTTGGAAGTCAAACAATTCAAGCAATCACAAAATTTATGCTAAGGCATCGATGATATATTAGTAATATTTAATCTGAGACACAAGTTATATATTCTAAGTCCTAGGGAAAAGCAAATGTGAAAAAATTAAAGAACATAATAAATAACTGAAGAGCAATTTCATATATTCACCAAAACATATTTACATAGGCACAAAAGAACAATCCTAGAGTATAAAGTATACGAGTAAAGAAAAACAAAAAATAATACAAAACTAACTAAGGCATTCCCCGCCTAATCTTCATCGATTCCCAGCTCGATATCTGACCCTTCGGGATGATACTTTGCTTTGGCCTTGGCCTCTAATCTCTTGACCTCCACGATCTTGGCCACTAAATTGAACCCCCACCCCCTGCTTGGATCTCCTCGAGAGCCTCCCTCCGAGATAGCCACTTCACGTATCCAGCCTTCGTTATGATCTGGGCTTCAGCTATTTCGACATCGGCCTTATACTAGGCTAGCATATCATGGTCTTCCGAGACCTCGTTTGTAGCCACCTCCAATTTGGACTTCAACGCAGTATACTCTTAGCCAAGAGCGCCACGCTCTACGATTGTCGATGAGAGTTATACCCGGAATTCCTTATTCAGCCGAGCCCATTTGTCAGCCTTTTCTTTCATGACTCGGAGCTGCACTTTGGTCGATGCCAAGTCCTCTTTGGTGCCATCCCGCTCCAATGCTAGGCGGTCTATTTTTCCCCTCAGCTCATCGGCTGAAGTCTTGACCGTGTCCATCTCTATCCTGAGATGGTCGATCAAAGTTATCTTCTCTTGGACCTGTGATGTTGCAGCGTTAGCATCGGCGTTTAGCCTCCCATTATCAATCTAGAGTACTCTTACCTTCTCAACCAGAAGAGCATGGTCTTGTTTTGATTTTGAGGCCTCCTTTTGGACCTTCTCCGGCTCGGCACGAAGGGCGGGGAGGTCTTCCATGTTCCTAAGGACTTCATCTTTCTGCTCACATAAAGCTTTGTACATCTCTGTTTACCAGACCTTCTCCTTGAGCTCGAATTCGAAGTGACTCACCTCCATCCTGGATCGGTGAAATCTTATATGGTGAAGCACTGAGGCCTCAGATATAGAGAAAGAAAACCATTAAAAAAATAGTTAAGACAACGGGGACTTATTGAAATAAAGAGGGAAGAAGGTGTACCCGATTCAACGCCTACTAGGCCTCGTTGAAAAGGCTCGGCCAATCTACCTCGTTCGCCTTCACTTGGTCTTCTTCGGTTACCAAAGAACGGAGATAGCTGGCAACTCCGACTGGCTCGGATAACATGCTGGTATCCGCCGGTAGCAAGAACATAACCGTCTTCTTTCATTTGGGATCTACACTCGGGGGAGAAAATGCTTATCAAGCTTGAAGCTCGAACTCGGCCCACCCGATGCTGATTGCACGACTCTTTTTGGGATCTCCAGGTGGCCAAAGCCAGAATAGTCTTCCAACAAACACACATCCACGCCCTAAAAAATGAGTTCAGGGCATCGTCCACAGCTCGGGACGTCTCAATCGGCATTTCTTCAGTGGCTCGAGCTTCATTTAAAATGGCCTCCATATGAGGCAGTGACTCTAGAATGTGGATAACGACGTCACCTTCAGAAATGGCCCTTCTTGGGACAGGAGGGGCTTTTTGCGAAGCAGCAACCACATGTTCTTCTTTGAGCCCCCGAGCTAAGGAGTATTCAGCCTTACAAGCATCCTCCTCCGAGGATACCGACTCTTCGTTGGCATCGATCAGCTCATGAGTGATGAAGTCCACGTCCTCGTTATCCTCGGGAAAATATTTGAGACGATGAAGAGCTTCGAAATTCGGGACCCGGGCACCCAAAGTCTTTTTGATGCTCTTTCTGACCTTGAGCACAGTACCTTTTCTCTTCTGGACCTCGACAGGAGCGTCCGAGGAATCAAGGGATCTTTTTTTCTTCTTTATTTTCTCCTCCTTCTTTGCGGTAGCTTCGACAATGGGCTGTAGAGAAGCAGAGGATTTTGTAGACAGGGTCGAGATCACGACATCGGTGGTTTTCCCAAGCTTGGTAGTCTTGGGCAAGCCTGTGAAAGAAGAAGTTATCCAAGACAATAACAGAATAAAAAACAACCAGGAAGAAATTCAACCAGAAAAAGACACTCACCGTGAGAACGAGTCTCCCACTTGTCTTTGGAGAGCTTACGCCACTCATGCTCGGAATAGGTGAGTTGATTTCATATACCCTCGACCCACTTCCTAAAATGCGGAACCATGTTGGGGACTCGGGGGATGACTGCATATCAAATAAAACATGTCATGAGAACGAAAAGCAGGTACAAGAAAGGACTTTGACGACTTAAGAGGAAGTAAACTTACGGTTCGGGTTCCACTTCTCAGGGAACGCCATGAATTCGGGAGGAATGAGTTGCTTGGTATTTATCCGAATGAACCTACCCTGCCAACCTCGATACATGTCATTGTCTATACAGGAGAAGGGAGTCGTCTTTGCCCGATGGGAAAGTTTGATTAACCCCCCTCAGGGGACGACTGCATATCAAATAAAACATGTCATGAGAATGAAAAATAGGTACAAGGAAGGACTTTGACGACTTAAGAGGAAGTAAACTTACGGTTTGGGTTCCACTTCTCACGGAACGCCATGAATTCACGAGGAATGAGGTCCTTGGTATTTATCCGAATGAACCTACCCTGCCAACCTCGATACCTGTCTTTGTCTATACAGAAGAAAGGGAGCTTTCTTTGCCCAAGGGAAAAGTTTGATTAACCCCCCTCAGAAGATTCGGGGGTTGTAAACTCGGAGCAACTGATCGACCTTGAACCGAGGCTCCTCCATATTATTCGCAAAATGACGTAGAAGAGTCACGACCCTCCAAAAGGATGGGTGAACTTGCCTAAGGCAAATTTCATACCTCTTACAGAATTAGAGGATCGTCGTGTCAACAGGACCAAATGTGAAAGGATACGCTTAAACACTTAAGTATACTTCCACGTATGTCGTGATGTTCTCCTCAGAACTGGGAACGACTACGTGCTTTCCTTCTTATTTATAGTCCTCTCGGACAGCCTCGAGCGTCTCCTCGATAATTGAGCAAACATACCTCCTCGCCCCCTCACCCTGATCCCCTTGTGCGGAGGTTTTCTCGACTTTAAAGTTGTTATCTATGGAGCAGCCATCGGGGATAAAATCTGTAAGAAGTCGTCGGGGTTAATACCGAAGGCACTGCCTCGGTGCCGGTGGCTGAGGAAGAAGTCATCGATGTAGTGTTTTGGATACCGATTTTGAAGTCTTCGTCATCTCTATATGAGAATATGAAGATTTGAAAGTTTGATATGAAGGTTTGAAGATTTGAAGGTAAAGTGTGAAGGTTTGAAGATGAACTATGAAGATATGAAGATGTGAAGAACATATTATAAAGATTTGAAAGATAGATGAACGGATGAAGATATGAAAAACTCGAGGGTAACTTAAGTAAATTTGAAGTTAGAAAGTAAAAATGTAAAAGTAGGAAACCAGAACTTTTATAGGAAAAGAGTAATGATTACGAGACGTTTTGGATTCGTTAACTACCGGGGGTATTCAATGACGGCTGACGCGTGTCCAAAGTCAGAGCGACGTGACTGATGGGATGTTTCGGTTTGCCAACTTGTGTGTGACTTACGAGAGAAGGAACTGGGGTCAATTAGTCACTTCTCGTCGCTCCTATAATCTACTCTCCGAGAAATGAGGGAACTATCTATATCCGAGAAAATCGAGGATAGAATTACCCCCGATTTCCCGTTGTGAGGCGAGGAATGACGTTACTTATTATAGGCCTGAGTGAGACCGAAGATAGATCAGAACAAGGAGCGGACGAATGATACACCGGGTCTCGAGCACGGCCAAACCCGGGGAGAATCAAGCTCGAGTGAGATGAAGAATCGAGGATAAAGGAAAGGCGGTTAAAAAAGATAAATGTGGAGCCAAAATATCTGCCATAAGCCAGATGATACGGCGAGGATCACGCTCGGTACTGACTGCGGATTATAATTTCTTGGGAGAAAATGAAGAGAAAGATGTTTACCTTATTTAGACTTGTATTAGGGTTAAAACTCATCTACTATATAAAGAGGAGGACCCCCTTTATTTTTTGACATTATTTTTTGCACGCATATCAAGGCAATAGAATTTATTTTGGTTCGTAGTAATTGTTCTAAGTGTTCTTCAATTGTTCACTCATTTAGCTGGATCTGGGCTCCATCTCGAGGACTCGATTGAAACCGATCGTTTACGTTTAAACATAACACAAGACTTAATTATTTCGCCACATTGGTTTGATTGTTTTATCTTATTTCAATTCAATTATTTACTGCTCTTTGATTATTTGTGTTAAATTAAATTATCTATCCTTTAAATCGCGTATAAATTTAATTGTTAACAATTTTAAGGGTAATCAATGTTCAAGCTATTATAAGCATGTATTGATCTTGATTGAGATTTAACTATTGATCTTGATTGAGATTTAACTTCGAAGGCATAAACTTCATTTTCTGAAAATTGATGAATCCTCTGTCTCTGTGTATTTACTGAAAGATTTGGCTCTTGAACGTATAGCGCAATTTCGATGACCGGATAATAGGAGGTGAAAGAAGAAGGAAACACCAGAAAGGAATTCGTGGGACTCGTTTGTTCAAATGAATTTTTTATGACCCAACCAATAACGAGAAAATTAGCTTTTATTAACTGAATCACATTAAATATTATAACATTGACAATATATTTATATTTTCATTAAAAATCCCTTTATGCAGTCTTCTTTTGGACTCGACGCATACGTTTAGATATGTCAGGAAACTTTTGGTTTAGTTTAATAATTCAAGATAAAATTAAAAAAAAAAAACGACTAGTAGACCTATGATTACGACCTTGATGCATTACATAAAGAGATAAAAATACACAAATATTTACCAAAAACAACAAACAGACTGCATGCTATATATTACACAATAAAAGAATTCCAGGGTCCAATAATTGAACCCAGTCTCACATTAACTTCCAATGGTCCCATTACTCATGAAAAAACGAATATGTCTACGTGTATATTTACATTTTCCACCTGTTCTAAAAGGATAAGTCCATAAGAGTACTCCACTTGGAACTATTACCTGTGTTTCTGTATAGATATTTTTTTTGGATATATTATCTAGCGAGGCTGAATTTTTTTTATTTTTTTTTTGGCTGAAAAAGATTGCTATTATAATTTCATCCACTAATTAATTTAGTCTTCTGGCTATGCATGTACAAACTACGCAGCACCACTCATCTTGGCTAGAATTTCCCACAACCGTTGAATTTCAGCCAAAACATCATCGGACGGCAGCTGAAACCGGCAACATGGACAAGTATTCATCTTCTTCAGCCAAGGTAGTATACATTTCCAATGAAAAATATGATCACATGGTAATTTGCAAACATCTTTACCTTCTCTCATCTCTTCTTTGCATATCACACATTCCCTTTCACTGCCACTCATTATTTCCACTGATGGCAGCGCCACCACCACCGCCACAGACGCGGCTAAGTTCTTGCTATCTTTTCCTTCACCACCAGTAGCGGAGTCAAGAATTCTGGAAAAAAAAAAATAAGAATCACACTTGGGATTTGAACGTATGACCTAAAATAATTTTTAACCCACTTTTGCTACTATACTAGAAGCAAAAGTGAATTTTTAAGGTCTTATCACTGAATTCATTGCAATTATAAATAATGAGTTTAAAAGTTAATACTTTGTTGATATTAATTTTGATAATATTTTATATGTATATCTATACTATGTATAAAAAATGAGGGCTTCAATTAAATCTATCAACTATATGGTCCATTCATCTTTGACTAAAAGTTTCAACAATTTATATATATACAAAAAAAAAAAAAAAAAAATACCTGGAGCTCCGCCCGAGTTCACCAACATCATAGGCCATGACATTGACAAAATTCTTGCACTTTGTGACTAGCTCAACGAACTTGATTATGACTTCACTTTTAGAACTTTCAATGCTAGATAGTTTCAACATGTCCTTGGCTATATAGTCACCTAGGATATCGCGCCAACACGATGGTGGGGCGTCAAGTGCCCCAGGTTTGTGTTGGCGCAGTTCGCAGAGGAGTAGGAGTAGGAGAACTGCGTCTAAGTCTCGGAGATTCATGGAGGTGGTCGAGGGTGGGGGCAAAATTGTCTTTTTTTGCATGAAGTATGCCAAAATTGCGAGTTTTGACAAGAGGTGACGGGCGATGAGGACGAATTTATGGTGGAGAGAGAGGGAGTTGAGGTAGTGGAGAGTGAGAGAGAAAAGGGTGGGAGAAGAGAGGAGAGAGAAAATACGGCGGTGGTAATGGTGGTAGAGGGAGGAGGAATAGTGAGTTAGATTTGTGAGTTGCAAAGGTGTTAACGTAGAAAGAGCTGTCATGATTATGGCTTCTAAGTGTTTTTGATCTTCCATTTATGGATTGAGTTTTTAGGATGTGTGGGATTAATTTATAGAGGTGTGTATTTTACTTGATGACTATATCATGCATGAAATCATTACAAAGTGATTGCTATCGGTATATATTTCCCAGTCGCTCAATAATTAAATCTTTAATTTGCTAGGTGAGTTAATTCTATCCACATGAGAAAAAAGGGCAAAGAAAAGTCTAACAAAATTATGGCCATGTGATAGTGACACGAAAGGAGGAAAAACAAGACAACTGTATATAGTTCAAAACTATATAAGCAACGCCAGTTGTTTACAAACTATGGTTTACAAACTATCTCATGGCAAATTTGGTGAAATATTGGTATATTATTCGTAACCATAAGGATGAAATCTTGGCTCCGTATTCCTAGTGATTGCGGTAAACCAGTAATTAACAATTTCATGCAAAGCAGAAGAAGAAAAAGAAGGAAAAGTGTTACGTAAATGTTGCATGGTAGGGTATATATTGGGTATAACCGATAGTCCGAACCGATAAAATACTATTGGATTATGGATATCGGATTATTAGGTAAATAGTTTGATAACGGTTTAATATTATTTGACTATTGAGTTATCGGTTAGGATCAGTTTGCCTAATTTTATTAACGGTTTAACCGATAGCCCAATAACAACAACAAACAACAACAACAACCCAGTATAATCCCACTTGTGGGGTCTGGAGAGGGTAATGTGTACGCAGACCTTACCCCTACCCTGAGGTAGAGAGGCTGTTTCCGATAGACCCTCGGCTCCCTCCATCCAAGAACTCCCCACCTTGCTCTTAGGATAACTCGAACTCACAACCTCTTGGTTGGAAGTGGAGGGTGCCTACCACTAGAGCAACCCACTAGACCGATAGCCTAATAAGCTTTAACAAAATTATAATTTTACCCACTAAATATATAAAGCACCTTATGGTTTCATTCTCTCAATTCTCTCGGCAGTTACTCTTCATGTTCAGACCTTATTCTTTAGAGTATGAAACTTTTGGGTATTTTTTATTCTTATCGGGTAAACCGATAGGGATCGATAACCGATAAACTGATACCCGATAACCGATATTTTATCGGTTCGGTTATCGGTTTAGCATATTCATAAACCGATAATCGATATGCCGAACCGATAACATTCACAACCGAACCGAACCGACTGATGCTCACCCCTATTGCATGGTCCATTCTGGGTTAGATTAGATAAGTACATCTCTGTTCGTTTCAAAAAGATTGTCCTAGTTTGATTTGAAACAAACTTTAATAAAGAAGGAAAGACTTTCAAAATATGTTGTCTTAAATAAGTCATAACATTAGTTTGATAGTAAAACTTCATTTGTATGGCTATAAATGTTTCCTTTAAAGAAATATTGAAAGATGCCAATCTTTCTAAAGTGGATTAATAAAAAAATAATGTCAATCTTTTTAAAAGAGAGGGGATATTACCTAACAACCCAAAAATAATATGTGACACAGAAATTAAAGATATAAAAAGATAAAGGCCAAATACATAGACAGGCACAGGAACTTGGCACCGATTTTCATATGGACACGTAAAGTTTGGCTCTTTCCTATCAGGCACGCGAACATGCTTCCATGTGTGCCAATTAAACACATACCTCATATCCGGTCTTAAACTTTTGGAGCGTGTATGTAAACGCGGCTGCTGTGTAATATGTATCTAATAAAAATCCTCCACGTGTCTAAATAGTCCACATAAGCTCTGTTTGCCTTAAAACAGATTTACTCACTTCATTTTTACCCAAAATCAAACTCGTTTATCAACTCATCTCCCTTATATACATTTTCCCACTATCCATCTCTTCGTCGTCTCCCACCATACAATCCCAAAAATTATAGGTCGATTAGTGTTAAATTTCAATTTTCTTCCATCCTTACAAGTGTATTTTGTTGTTTAACTGACTATTAAGTGAGGTATTTGTTGAGGGGTCGATGCATGTATATAATCTAGAAGCCCATATTAATGAGCTACTAATATTCAGGAATAATCAATATTTTTAAGTACATGTAAGCTTGTATATTGCTTATATTTATTATTATTATAGTTATAGTGGTGATTTTAAATTTTTGCCTAAAAAGCTAGGGTTTTTCTTTTGTCCGATTGAGAGAATCTAAGCTCGGCTTTTTGTTTTTTATTTTTTTTGCAGTGTAAAATCTTTGTCATATCTTGAGAATTTATTCAAGACCGATTTCACCATGGTGGTAATTTTACCAATGAAGCCAAGCCCAAATACAGAGGTGAAAGAGACGTGGGAATCTACGGTATTGAAAAAGTTCACTTTTCCTTGGTTGAATCACAGTTTTATTCTAAAGATCTTGGTTACAATACTATTGTTGATTAGCTATGTTTTGAACCAAGAGACAAAAGACTTTGTTTTGTTGGAAAATGACACTCAGTTGTATAATATTGTCTCTCCTCTTAAACCTTTACAGTATTTGGACTTATTTATTGAGCATGTTATTAATAACTTTATTATAGTGGAAGGGGTGGTCCCATGTGGTCCTACTAGTGGGGCAGATGTTGAAGACAGCCTTTTAATTATTAGTTCTAGGGAAGCACATATTGGGTCAAACAATATAAATATAAAAGTACCTGCTGAAGATAACCTAAGTATGGTTGAAGGGGCACCAACAATAGAGGGCTTGACACTAGAAGATGTTGTAGTTTTTGAAGACTTAGATGGATTGAAGACGCAACAGATCTTGATCTTCTATCAGATCTGGATAGTGGTGAGTCTGAATTGGATGTCATACCTGATGTAGATAATAGTGAGGTTGATGAAGAGCTAAGAGAACTAAAAATGAAAGGAGGAGTAAAGAATAACAGAAAAAGAATAGAAAATAACCTACTGCAACACATGAAGTATCAATAGGAGAAGCTGGGCTAGATAAAGGATTTAAAAATATTGGAATAAATAAGAGAGACAAATATGCAGGGAACTTAGGTTGAGATGAGGACTATCTTGGTAGTTCAGACCTTGGAAGTAATGATTATAAGGATGAGTTAGATGTTGAAGATGAAAGGGGTGTTGATTTACCAGCTAGAATGAGAAGTAAAAAGGTTAGACGTGATCCTAAATATGAAATTACTATTTTTGAACTTGGGATGGTGTTTGAAAATGCTATAGAGTTTAGGAAGGCACTGACCAATTATGTTATTGAGTACGAGGTGCGGCTGAAATTAAAACCAAATGAGAGCCACAGAGTACTTGTGAAGTGCAGAACTGGAAGATGCAAATGGACACTGTATGCAAGCAAAGACATAGATTCTGGTGATTTCATTATGAAGAGGTAGAATTCATAACACAAATGCAATAAGTACACCAAGAATAGGTTGTGCACACCTAAATATATTGCTCACAAATTAGAAAACAAATCATATCCATACCTGGTATAAAACTGCGGGAGTTACAAGATCATATGCGAGACAAGATTAGTTTGTATATTGGAAGAACTGTTTGTTATAGGGCTATGTGTAGGGTAGTACAAGAGTTCATAGGAGACTGGAATATGGAATTTACAAGGTTGTGTGATTATGCTGATATTATCAGGAGACTAATCGTGGGAGCACTTGCTGGATCAGAACAGATACAAATATTGTACCTGGAAAGAATTTATTTGTATATTTTACATCTGTTTTGATGCTTTGAAGAAGGATTGGTTAGAAGGATGTAGGAAGATTATTGGATTTGATGGTTGCTTTTAAAAAGGAGCATTCAAAGGTGAATTATTGGTGGGAATTAAAAAGAATGGAAATCAACAGATGTTTCTCATAGCATGGTTTGTGGTGGACTAAGAGACGAAGCATTCTTGGACATGGTTCATCAACTTGCTAAAATCATATTTGGATCTGGGAGATGGAATTGGCTTAACATTGATGTCAGACATGCAAAAGGTGATGTATTTATATTTTCAAATTATTGTTTTACTTCATTTATTCCTACTTCATTCATTTTTAGATCTGTTTTTGCGTGTTATTGCAGGGAATTATCCCAACAATTGCAGAGTTACTACCATTTGCTGAACGCATAATGTATGCAAGACTTATTTGGTCCAACTGGGCTCAAAACTAGAGAGGCTAAGAAAGAAGAAACCAATTCTGAAGATGTGCCAAATCAACATATGAGGTAAAGTTCAGGGAAGAGTTACATGCTTTGAGTTTACTTGGTGGTCCTAAACTGTGTGAAGACTTATTGAAGTACAACAAAGAATATTGGTGCAAAGCTTACTTTAGTGAGTATTCTAAATGTGATGTTGTTGAGAACAATATGTGTGAAACTTTTTACTCTTGGCTAGTTGGACCTAGACATAAGTCAATTATAACAATGTTGGAGGGAATCAGACATAAAATAATGAATAGAAATAATGACATGAGGAACTTTGCTGAGACTTGGATAAGTGACATTTTACCAATGGCAGGGATGATTTTAGATGAGAATAAGGAATTGTCTAGGAGAAGTAAAATAAGATTTAATGGATATGATGGTTGTGAGATTGAAGAAGGTGATAAGAGGTTTATTGTTATTATGGTGGCAAAGACTTACACTTGTAGATCCTGGATGTTGAGGGGAATACTATGTCAACATGTTGTTTGTTCATACTATCACTTAGAACAAGAGCCAGAATAACATGTTGAATTTTGGTATAAAAAAGAAACATTCCTAAAGGCTTACAAATATTTTCTTCAACCCATGATCAATATGAAGATGTGGCCAGAATCTAACAGTCCAGTTATTGAGCCTCCAGAGTCAAAACCAATGCCAAGTAGATTAAAAAAATATAGGAGAAAGGCAAAGTATTAGCCCAAAAAGGCAAATTATGGCAAACTATCCAAGAAAGGGGTGAAGATGACATGTTAAAAATGTCATCAAGTAGGACACAACAAGAGAGCCTGCAAAAAAATGGTAATATATTATTCAATTAAGTTTAATAATATTTTACAATTTAATACTCAATCATTTATTTGGTGTTAACATTGCAGCCTGCTATGGGGCAGCCAAATATATGCTTCTAGAGGAAAATGATCTGAAACCAGTCAAGAAGGCACATCATCTAACATTGGACAAAAGAGGCCAAGACTAGTAGGATTTGGGATATATACAAACACTATGAGTGGAGAAACTGTTTTGAATGTAAGCAACAATTATTTGAAGCAAATGTTATTTTATATTTCATATTAACTGTGACTAATATGTGATATTTTTCAGCCTGGTAATCCATCTGAAAAAGTGATATCACATGGGAGACCTCTGAAGAATATAACTGAAACCAATATAGATATTGGATTTAAGCCAACTAATCTAAAATGGAAAGTCAAACAAGCAGTAACAACTAACCAACTCCAGCGGATGAGTGCATCAAGGAATACAAAGACTTCCAGTCAAGAAAGCACATTCTCATCTTTTCTGTCAAGCAAAAGGAGTGGAACCAAGTGACTTCATTATTTAATATGGTTTAGGTGCTTAATTAGTAAAGTATTGGGACATGTAGTAATGACTTCTTGAAAAATAACTTTATTTTGGCATGGCCTTTTGGTATTGTATTGGTGGCTACATGATTAGCCTTTGGTTTAGTTCTTATATTGGCTTCAAGGACAGCATGTGCTTTAGCTCTTGTATTTTGGTCTTGTATTGGCATCATGAACATCCTATTTTCTAGCTCTTTATGAGTTTGGTCTTATATATATAAGTCTTCATTTGGCCAATATTATATGATGTTATTGTCAACCTTCATATGCTTGTATTTTGGTCTTGTGTTGGCATCGTTTATCAATACCATTTATACAAATCTTGTAGCAGTCAAATATAGTATAAGCCATATAAAGTACACCCCAAGTTTGACACTCCCAACCTCGGGAGGCGCGACCGGCGCTCAACTGAGTGAACCCGGTCAAGCAAGCCTGATAGATACTTTCTATCAAACTCACTCATGATCAAGAGAAGCTATGATTTCATTAATTAGACAGAAGAAAGTTCATACATACAATATTAAACTGTTTCATTAGCTATTTCGCCTTTAAGTCTCAAAATATATAACATAACTTATTTAACATTTTCAATACCCATATATAACCTACATAGTGTCTATGGAGCCTCTAAAGATACAAAAGAGAGTAAAGATGGTGCCGGCAATAAGGCCCCGGCTATACCTCAAAAAGTGACCACAATATAAACAAAAGGGACAATATATGACCCCATAATGAAATGGGGCTCAGCGAGTCAGCTGAGAAGAGGATGAAACACTATCTGTGATCAACATTGTCTGCTAAGGAACCATCTGCATCCATTTAAAGATGCAGCGGCCCCGACAAAAGGGACGTTAGTACTGTCGAATAGTACAAGTATGTATAACTAAACACCATCTCAATAGAATGAATAATAATACAAGAGGAACAATCAAGAATTCAATAAGAGCTTCAAATAATAATAAAACATCAAGTTAAGGATCACACAAGTTTTCAAGTCAATTTCCATATTATAAGGTTGGGTGATCTTTAGTGCCAATATTTCATAATTCACAATACCTCTGTATTCTTACACGGAGTACGATCTCGACCCGATCGGCTAGGTCGTCTCATTTGAGACATCAATCTTAACCATAATTTACAATACAGTACCACTATGTGTGCGGCATGGCGCCCGATCACGGCCTGACCGGCTAGGCCGTCTCACCCAAAATGTTACCATTTTCAGTCAATCATCTCACATCATACTTATTTCATATCTTTTCAATTCATTGGCACTAGTGATCACGATTACAAAGTCATTCTTGGAACTTGGCTGTATTTCATAGTTCCAATTCCCTTTTTCCACATTCATCTATCATTATCATTATCAACAACAATAAGGCTTCTCATTCAAGACATTAATTCACATATTAGCACGTTGGGAATCTTAGGCACATAGAAGCTTTTTATACAATTTGGCATAACAACCTTTATTTCGATCTTGACATGAAGTCTTAATATTTATAACACATATTCCACATTTTGAACACATCCTCAAATGGCAAGATAACATGATAAAGTATTTAGAATGAGTATTGAACAAACATCCTTTAACACAAACACATTAGGAATGGTCAGTTTATACCAATTTCATGAACACCATGGGATTCGATTCTAAGAAGAAGGGGGTTTAGCCAACACACCTCAATTGAGCCTCTTAAAACTCTAAGATGTTCCGGAATATTAGCAACTTCGATCTATTTTAGCAATATAGCAAAATTGAAATCAAAATTAGGAAAACGATCAAAATTCTAGCTCACTTGAGCATTCTATCAAACACAATGTGTGTATTAAGGTTTCATGGCCCTTTTTATGAAAGACTCTACCAACCCACACCCCATTCTTTTCTATCTTTAACTTACAACCTCCCCACATACCTTAGGAATACATGCATGCAAGGTAAACACTCACATCCCCATGAATTACCTTACTAATGGCCCACTCTAGTTATATTTTGAAAATAAGAGTTTGGGTGATAGAATCTTACTTCTTATGAAGAAGACCTAGGTGCCTCTCTTGATAATCTTCAAGATAATCTTCAAAATGGTCCAAGGTAAGTGTTTTAACGGAATAGGGTCGGGTTTAAAACCCCAAAAATGAACCTCCTAAAAGGGTTCTGCGGTCGCATATGCGACCGCATAATGATTATGCGGTCTGCAAAATGACCGCGAAATTGAGTGCCAAAACTAGAAAGAAACTGACCTGGTATGCGGTCACTATGTGGCCTGCAGACTTGTTATACGGTCGCATAATGCGTCGCATAATAGTTCTGTGGTAGCATAATGCACCGCAAAATCTCCTTCCGAAAAAGTTTAAGGATGAATATGCGACAAGAGTGCGGCCCGTGAAACAGTTATGCGGTCGCATAATGGCCGTGAAATTGACATCAAAATGCCCCAGAAAACTATCCCACTCTGCGACTAGTCTGCGGTTCGCAGAGTGGTTCTGCGGCCGCAAAATGGGCCAGTAAAAATGCTTACTTCTGCCCAATATTTTCCTTCAACTCACCAACGCACTGTTCAATCCAAAAAGTCCGAAAGAATTTCTACTATTATTAATCTCTATGCCTACTTTGGCATCACGAAATCCGGGTTTTAGCGAAAAACCCTTTTTACGGGGCCTTACATCCTCCCCCACTTAAGATCATTCATCCTCGAATGAGGGTCAAGGTTCACTATTAGCATCTTATACAACTCGGTTTTCATACCACACACCAACAACCTAAAATTTGACTAACTCCCTAAATTTTCAAAACTTTCGCCAGAGTTTCCTTTGTAACTAGGCCTATTCACCTGTCAGAGAGCCCCAAAATCACATCCTAAAATATATACACAATCCAACGATGTAACATAACTCATAACAATACCAACTGTGGCCTCATGTAAACAACATATAATCAAAACGAACACTGTTATATTAACTGAACAAGTGATACAAAATTCATAGGTGACAAGTTTCATAAAACGGATTACACAACTATTCAAATAAATAAGGATACTTCTTCTTCATCTCTTCCTCAGCATCCCAAGTGGCCTCTTCAACCTGCTGGTTTCGCCATAACACTTTTACGGAAGCAGTTTATTTATTTCTCAACTTTCGGACTTGTCTATCAAGAATGGCAATTACAATTTCTTCATATGACAATTCTTCATTAACCTCAATGGTCTCAACCGGCACAATAGTTGACAGATCTCCAACAACCTTCTTCAACATAGACACATGAAATATCGGGTGCACTAATGACATCTCGGGTGGTAGCTCAAGCTTGTACGCCACCTCATCGATCCTCTGGATGATTTTGTATGGCCCGACATACCTCAAACTTAATATCTCTTTCTTTCTGAACCGCATTATTCCCTTTATGGGGGAAACCTTCAGAAATACCCAATCATCTTCTTTGAACTCTAAGTATCTGCGACGAACATCCGAATAGGATTTTTGATGACTCTGAGCAGTTCTCAACCACTCCTTAATGATATTAACTTTTTCCATATCTTGATGCACGAGGTCTGGCAATATCAACTCAGTTTCCCCAATTTTGAACCACCGAATGGGAGATCTACATATCCTACTATATAATGCCTCAAATGGGGCCATATGAATACTAGCATGAAAGTTGTTGTTATAAGCAAACTCTATGAGTGGCAAATGATCATCTCAGCTACCTTTGAAATCAAGATCACAAGCACACAACATGTCCTCAAGTGTCTGAATAGTCCGCTCTAACTACCCATCGGTCTATGGATGGAAGGTTGTACCAAGATTCACCTGAGCACCCAAACCTTGATGAAATGTCTTCCAAAAATTCACTGTGAACTGAGCCCCTCGATCGGAAATGATAGAAACTGGAGTGCCACGTAGCCTGACTGTTTCCTTGATATACAACTGAGCATATTGTTCCGCTGTCTCGGTAGATTCAACTGGCAAAAAATATGCTGATTTCGTGAGACGATCCACAATCACCCAAATTGAGTCAAACTTGCGCGGAGTTCATGGAAATCCTACCACAAAATCCATATTAATCATCTCCTACTTCCACATTGGAATTGCTATGTTTTGTGCCAACCCACCAGGCCGTTGGTGTTCGGCCTAGACCTATTGACAATTCGGACACCTTGCCACAAAGTCCGCCACATTCCTTTTCATGTCATTCCACCAATAGACTTCCTTGAGATCGTGATATATCTTTGTAGAACCTGGATGCACGGAATACCTAGAAGCGTGAGCCTCGATCATGATTCTTTCCGATCATCTACATTTGGAACACATAGCTGCCCTTGGTACCTTTGTGTACCATCATCCATGCCAAGAGCAAAAGCCGTAGTCTTATGTTTTTGAATCCCCTGCTTCAATTTCACCAAAAATGGATCATTGTATTGCTTCTCTTTGACTTCCACAACAAGCGATGATTCAGCCCTATTTTGCACAATTACCCTTCCTTCACTAGAGTCCGCAAGACGAACTCCCAAACTGGCTAGTTGGTGAACCTCCCTGGACAACGGCCTTTAACATGCCTCCAAGTGAGCCAAACTACCTATAGATTTCCGGCTAAGAGCATCCGCCACAACATTGGCTTTCCCCGGGTGATATAGAATATCGATGTCGTAATCCTTGAGTAACTCAAGACATCTTCTCTGCCTCAGATTCAGCTCCTTTTGTTTGAAAATATATTGAAGACTCTTGTGGTCCATGAATATCTCCACATAGACCCCATACAAATAATGACGCCAAATCTTCAATGCAAAAATCACCGCCGCAAGTTCTAAGTCATGAGTTAGATAATTCTTTTCATGATTTTTGAGTTGCCTAGAAGCATATGCTATAACCTTGCCGTGTTGTATTAACATACACCCAAGCCCAATTCTTGAAGCAACACAATATACCACAAACCCCTCTGTACCCTCTGGCAGGGTCAATACCGACGCAACAGTCAATCTTGATTTCAACTCTTGGAAGCTCCTTTCACAAGCATCAGATCATTGGAACTTAACTGCTTCTGAGTCAATTTAGTCAACGGAGAGGCAAGAGTAGAGAACCCCTCCACAAACTTCCTGTAATACCCTGCTAAGCCCAAGAAACTGCGAATATCGATTGGCATAGTAGGCCTAGGCCAATTCTTTACTGCTGAAATCTTTTGAGGATCAACCTTAATTCTTTCTCTAGAGACAACATGACCCAAGAATGTGACAGATTCAAGTCAAAATTCACACTTTGTAAATTTTGCGTACAATTGGTGCTGATAAAGAGTCTGCAACACTGCCCTGAGATGATCGGCATGGTCCTCCCGACCCCGTGAATACACACAAATATCGTCAATAAACACTATCACAAAGGAGTCGAGGAAAGGCTTGAAAACTCAATTCATAAGATCCATTAAAGCCGCTGGGGCATTTGTAGCCCAAAAGACATTACCAGAAATTCAAAGTACCCATACCAGGTTCTAAAAGTTGTTTTCAGAATATCTTGCTCCCTGATCTTCAATTGGTGGTACCCGAACCGTAAATCAATTTTGGAGAAGTACCTAGCACCCTGTAACTGATCAAATAAGTCATCTATTCTTGGTAATGGGTATTTATTTTTGATTGAGACTTTGTTGAGCTTCTGGTAGTCAATACACATCCTCAGTGATTCGTCTTTCTTCTTCACAAAGAGGACCGGTACGCCCTATGGCGACACACTCGGTCAGATGAAACCCTTTTTCTAACAAATCCTTCAATTGCTCCTTCAATTCCTTTAATTCTGTTGGTGCCATCCTGTAGGGCGGAATAGATATAGGCTGCGTGCCTGGCATCACATCAATCCCAAAATCAATCTCCCTATCTGGCGGAATCCCAGGGAGTTCATCACGAAAGACCTCTGGAAATTCATTCACAACTAGTACAAACTCGAGTGTAGGTGCCTCAGCATCGGTGTCCGTAACGCGGACCAAATGATAATTACACCCCTTGTTGATCATCTTCGTGGCCTTAAGGTAAGAAATAAACCCACCTTTTGGCATCATATTATCCCCCTTTCATTCAACAACTGGCTCATTAGGAAATTCAAGCCTCACAGTTCTAGTTCGGCAATCGAGATTGGCAAAACATGAATAAAGCCAATCCATTCCCATAATTAAATCAAAATCAACCATCCCCAATTCAATGAGATCGGCCACGGTATCCCAACCACACACTGTGACAACACAACCCCTATAAACCCGTGCAGCCACAATAGAATCGCCAATCAGAGTAGATACAGAGAACGACTCAGGAAGCTGTTCCGGTTCTATCATAAATTCCATAGCAACATAAGGGGTAACATAGGATAAGGTGGAACTGGGATCAATAAGAGTATATACATCATGAGTTTGGACAGTCAATATACCTGTGACAATATTTGGAGAAGCCTCTACACTCTGGCGACCACTCATAGCATAGAAATGGTTGGGCCCTCTTGAACTCTATGCACCACCCCTAGCTGCACCACGCCCTGTTGGTTCTTGAGGGCCTCGAGCTGGAGGGGGTGCTGAAGATGTAACAGCTATAGAACTAGATGGTTGTGTTGTGCCCCTGCCCGTACCCTGGTGGGATGAACGACATTCCCTCTGAATATGACCCCCCAATCCATACCCGTAACATATAGGTAAGTCCATGTAGCAGATCCCCGAGTTTATCTTCCCACACCTGGGGCATAGGGGCCTCCGCTTCTGCGGGAATCTCCCTCGTGGTCGGCCCTGATGGTGGGGTCCCCTGGTGCCCTGATTGGGCCTGAAGCGACTCCCCTGCTACTGACTGTGCCCCGCTGGCGGTGCACTGGCTAAAGACTAAGCATAAGATTGGGATGGCCATAATGACCCTCTCCTGAAAGCTGATATTCTCCCACCAAATGACTCCCCAAAGTTGCCTGCGGACCGGGCTTTGCTGGTACCCTCTCGCTCCCTTCTGTTCTTCAATTTACGGTCCTCTGTAGCTTGAGGAAATGCTACCATTTTTCCATAGTTCATATCTGAATTCAAGACCTCTGTAGAAACCTCATTGATAACCAAGGGGCTAAGGCCATGCACAAACCGGTGCACTCTAGCCTCCATAGTAGGCAATATGTGAATAGCATATTTTGACAGGCACGCGAACTTTGTGTGATACTCTCACACACTCCTACTCCCTTGCTTAAGATTCTCAAACTCTGTGGCACGGGCTGCCCTAGTCTCGGTATGCAATAAATGGTCTATTAAGGCATCAGTAAACTTGCTCCACCTCGTTGGAGGGCTCCCCTCCTCCCGAGAGTCCTCCCACAGCTCAAACCAAGAATATGCCACCCCTTTCAGGCGGTAGGCAGCCAACTCCACTCCTTCCGTCTTAGTAGTCCGTGGCAATCCTAAGAGCATATGCATCATGAGTTTGGACAGTCAATATACCTGTGACAACATCTGGAGAAGCCTATACACTCTGGCGACCACTCATAGCATAGAAATATTTGGCCTCCTGAACTCTGTGCACTACCCCTAACTGCACCACGCCCTGCTGGTGCCTGAGAGCCTCGAACTGGAGGGGGTGCTGAAGATATAGCAGCTATAGAACTGGATGGTTGTGTTGTGCCCCTACCCGCACCCTGGCGGGATGAACAACACTCCCTCTGAATATGACCCCTCAATTCGTACCTGTAACATATAGGTAAGTCTTTGTAGCAGATCCCGGAGTGCATCTTCCCACACCTGGGGCATGGGGGCCTCCGCTGCTGTAGGAATCTCCCTCCTGATCGGCCGTGATGGTGGGGTCCCCTGCTGCCCTAATTGGGCCTGAAGCGACTCCCCTGCTGATAACTGTGCCCCGCTGGTGGTGCACTGGCTGAAGACTGAGCATAATACTGGGATGGCCCTGATGACACTCCCCTGAAAGCTAATCTTCCCCCACCAAATGACTCCCCAAAATTGCCCGCGGACCGGGCCTTGCCGGTACCCTCTCGCTCCCTTCTGTTCTTCAACTTATGGTCCTCTGTAGCTTGAGCAAATGCTACCATTTTCCCATAGTTCATATTTGAATTCAAGGCAGCTGTAGCGGCCTCATTGATAACCAAGGGGCTAAGGCACTCCACAAACCGGCGCACTCTACCCTCCATAGTAGGCAACATGTGAATAACATATTTTGACAAGTGCGCGAACTCCATGTGATACTTCCACACACTCCTACTCCCTTGCTTAAAATCTGTGACACGGGCTGCCTTAGTCTTGGTAGGCAATAAATGGTCTATAAAGGCATCAGCAAACTCACTCCACCTCAATTGAGCCTCTCTCTCTCTCTCTCTCACTCACTCACTCTAGGACCCTCTCTCTCTCTCACTCTAAAAATATCAGAAAATATGTTCAAAATGGTCCAAGGTAGGTATTTTAATGGAATATGGTCAGGTTTAAAACCCCAAAAATGAAACTCATGAATGGGTTTTGCGATCGTATATACGCCCGCATAATGGTTATGTTGTCCACGAAATGACCGCGAAATTGGGTGGCAAAACTGGAAAGAAACTGACTTGGTCTGCGGTCACTATGCGGCTCGCAGACCTGTTCTGCGGTCGCATAATGCAACGCATAACGGTTCTGCGGTCGCATAGTACAACGCAGAACCTCCCTCCGAAAAAGTCTTAGGATGATTATGCGACAAAAGTGTGGCCCGCAAAACGGTTATGCGGTCGCATAATGGCCGCGAAATTGACATCAAAATGCCCTAGAAAACTGTCCCACTCTGCGACCAGTCTGCGGTCCGCAGAGTTGTTCTGCGGCCGTAAAAATGCTTACTTTTGTCCAACATTTTCCTTCAACTCCCCAACGCACTGTTCAATCTAAAAAGTCCGAAAGAATTTTTACTGTTATTAACCTCTACACCTACTTTGAGATCACGAAATCCGAGTTTTAGGAAAAAAGAATTTATGGGCCTTACACCTAAATACCATTATCATTGATTGAATACATAGTCCAAAATTTGGGTACACTTTATGTCCCAATTACAACCAGTGATACCGAATAAAATGTGTTGTTATCGCACGTTAAACGATCAACCAGTAATACCATTCCAAACCCACAACATAAATATCATAACTATCACCAAGCGATATTGTTTCCACCTTTTAGCATTAAGTGCAGTTGCATCATTCTTTTTGGCCATCTTCAACAACCCTTGTAGCTTGATTTGGAAATTGAGGTTCATACCACATAAACAATTTGCATCCACCTTTCTTCTGCAAAAAACAGACCAAAAAAAGATACAATTTGTAAAATCAACAAATAATGAAGAACAATTCAACAACAACGATAAACTCATGTGCTTACTTCGTCAATTATGTAGTGATAAAATCGACGACTTGGGTTTCTCTCTGGCCATGATGTTTTCAATAGAGCATTGATCCCACAGTGACAAATAATCAGTCCATTTTGTGATTTCATTGTCCTTTGGAAAATCGAACCAGACGAACTGCCAATTACATTTACATCGAGTCACTACAGAAAAAAGAAAGAAAGAAATATAAGAAAAACCCATGCCAATAAAGAGAAAAGGAAGAAAGAAACAGAAGAAAATCATTTACTTGTTCGAGCCTTCAGTTACGGGTTTGAAACAACATAAAGATATTGAGAAATTTCATCTTGGATCTTCGATCTCCTATGTTAGAGACGAATTCGCTTTTTTACCGTTGGAATCCTCCATGTCAGCGAAAAAATCAAACTTTACGCGCCTATTTTTGTTTAAAGTCACGTTATATTACAAGTCAGCAGTCTGTGTTTAATTGACACACATGGGAGGATATTCGCGTCCCTAATAGGAAAGAGCCAAACTTTACGTGTCCATGTGAAAATCGGTGCCAAATTTCGGTCCCTGTCTATGTATTTGGCCAAAGATAAAAGGTTTTGTTAGAAAGATGCACTATTAAGCATTGTATGTATGTGTGGGACAATGTTGTACTTATTGGAGGGCTGCCTATGGATGTGAGGTTGGTGGAGTAGAATGTACGGGAGTTGCTAGGAATGTCGGCCTTTGTCAAGAAGCTTGTGTCCACTTTAATCAACTTCAACAAGATGCTTTATTTTCATTATCTCTGTTAACAATTATAAGGTGAAAAAGAACAAGCAGAAGAGCAACATACATAAATCATCAAAGGGTTTGGTGGGATCAATATGATCTCTACTTTTAAATAAGGGTCTCGAATTCAAGTCCCGTGAATGTTTTCCCCTTAAATGAGTCTTATGCAGTATGAATTTAAATTAGTTAGAACCCCAATACAAGCATTCAGTGGAAGACAAAAAAAAAAAAAAGCAAATATATATATATGAGCATGGCTTACTCTTGGAATATATGTACACCAATTTACCATAAAAATAAAAATAAAATGATTCATTTCAACACACCACTTCTACCACATCAAACCTATATCATTGACTCAATTTTGTTTAATTCCCTTAGAAATGCGTAATGCTAACAATACTATGTTAAAGCAATAATCCTTACTGAATCGTACGTTCTATGTATTTTCTTATAAAAAGATAAGGAATCTGATTTTTCTGAATATTAGGATATATAGGGTGTGTTTGGTATGAAAGAAAATATTTTCCCATTTTTTACTGTTCGGTTGCATAAAATAGTTTGAAAAATATTTTTCTAGATATCACATTTTCCTGAAATTGAAGGAAAAATACTTCCCTAGAAAAAGTTAGGAAAATATTTTTCAAAAACTCCACTCATCCTCACATCTAACCCCCAACCCCATCCAACTTCAATTTTCTGTTTTTTTTTTTCGTTTTTTTGCGTCACCCACCCACCCCAATTTTTTTTGTTACTTCTATTTTTGCATTTTTAATTTTCTGTTTTCTGCACCACCCACCCACCTCAACCCCTCCCCTGAAATTTTTTATTTTATTTTATATTTTCAGTTCTTATTTTTTCATTTTTCAGTTTACAAGTTCAAAATTTTACAAGTTCCAAAATTATGAGTTCGGAAGTTTATGTGGTTGGAAGTTTGCGAGTTTAGAAATTATAAAATTTTCGGGTTCGAAAGTTTGCGGGTTCGAAAGTTTAGCGGTTCAGAAGTTTATGAAATTTGTGGGTTCGGAAGGTTGTTGGTTCAAAAGTTTATGGCTTCATGTTTATTGTATCTAAATTATTTATGAATGCTCTTGAGAAGTTATTTTCCTTAATTTGCGTACCAAACACCAGAAAATGAGTAAGATTACTTCTAATTTTTCAAAACATTCGTTATACCAAACACACATGTAGAGTAATGCAATCACAACCTTTATAATTTGCTTGAAACTCACATTCTTACTTACGCCAGAAGATTTGTCTAATGCTAATTAATTTCCTCGTCAAGATCACCAACATTACATAACCGTCTTTCTCTCATCAAACCGAGCAAAATTTCCAAATATCTTATTAAACTTCTTCATTTTTTCTCAATGATGTAATATAATGTAATAGAATTTTTTTGAACAAGCAATATGATATATTATTGAAGGAGAGCCGGCTTGGAGCAACAGTAAAATTGTCTCTGTATGACATATAAGTCATGAGTTTAAGCCGTACAAACAACAATTAATATTTGTATTGGGACATATTGTCTACATCACACCACTCGGGATGCAACTCTTCCCCAAACCCTACGTAAACGCCATATACTTTATGCATCGAGATGCCCTTTTAATATTTTTTTCCCCTCAATTTTCAACTGCCCTTTTAATATGATATAATATTATAGATGTACACACATTAGCACAAATAGCACTTGGGGTGCACTAGCAAAGTAGGGTGCTCTGCTTCTATTACACCTTATTGAAATCAAATAGCTTGGTGGGCGTTCGGAAGTATTGTGAAATTTCGGGAAAAAGTGAAAACAAAATTCAAGTTAAAAATGAAATTTGAAAATTAAAATTGTGTTTGAATATGAATACAATTTAGAGCCGTTTTTGAATTTTTATGAGTGTTTTGAAGTAAAAATTTTAAAAAATAATTTTTTGAAGTTTTTCAAATTCTAATTTTTTTTTCGAAATTCAACTTTAAGTGAATTTGAAATGGGCAAACACCAATTTCGAAGAAAAGTATTTAAAAAATCGAAAAAAAGAAATCTTTTTTATTGCCAAACGTGCCCTTAGACTCTTTGACTAAAATAACTAAAAAAATGTGGTTAACATTTTTAATCCCTTAAGTTTGTCAAGTTGTCAGTTGGACTAAAAGGTGTTCTACTTTGTAAACAAAAGAGACTAAAGATTATTAAGAGCATACTTAAAGGACAAATATAGACCTAACCCTCACAGATAGGGACAGTTTTGGCTAAAAACTGGGACCTAAATTCTGGTTTTTGGCCCGCCGCCCTCGAAATAGCTCTCCGGCGTCAAAACTCAAGCGTTCTTCTCTCCGTCACTTTCTCCGGCGAACACTTATCCTCTCTCTCTCGCCGGTGAAATCGAATTGTAAGTTCCATCCTTTTCTCTCGTTTTCGCTGTCCACTCTTCAATAATCTTCTCTTTCTCTTATGAAACAAAAACCCTAAACCCCTTTCCCTATGAATTCTAACTGTAGAGTACGAATTGTCATTTTAGTTAAAGTGATTTGCTTTGGATCCGCATAAAGAAAAGGAGTCCGATTTCTCATAGCTTTTGTAATTTACACTAGTTAACTTGCATTTGTATTTTTTCCCGGTGAAATTAACTGCTTCTAAGTTGTGATATTGTACTGATCTTTGAGTTAATTGATCTACCCAATCTGTCTTTTAATTTTAATATGTTTACATTTCTCCCTATAAACGGGGAAGTAATACTATGTTTGGATCATTGTTACCCATAATTTTATAATATATTGTATTGTATCGTTTTATAGATATAATGTTTGAATAGATTATATCGTTTGCTGTTGTTAAATAATATTTTTGTTGTTTGGTTTGAGTGTATCGTACTGTACTATAACCGATAAGTTTACTAAAATACCCCCAATTGTTTTAAATAAAATTTATCAAGAATTACACATAAAAATAATTTAAGACAACCTCTTTCTATTAATTTATCATTAATTACGTAGCTTGAAAACAAGAGCAAAAACCTGAAAAAAAGGTTAACTAATATTAGCAACAAACAAAATTTAAAATGATACAAAAGAGATAAATAATCGAACGGAGACTTGGATAAAAAGAACGGGGCAAACTAACTCTAAAAAAGATGGAAGAAGACAAAGTAGGTCAATAAGTTGGAGATTTGGAGTTAAAATAAAAAATAAATAAATGATAAAATAGAATTATAGAGTAATAAGTAAGGGCATAATTGGAAAAGAAAATAGGAAACGATCCCACCACAACAAATCGGTTATTTCATAAAATGGGGCTTTTGGTTGATCCGGAACAATGGATTTAACAATACAATACAATCAATTTTAAATAAACAATCAAAACAAACATTGTTTTGGGATAACAATACAGTACGATACAATGAGTAACAACCATCCAAACAAGCTCTAAAGGAAGCCACAGAAGAAGAAAAAAATAAATTAATCTAATTGGACATCTCTCTGTTTTTTTTTGCTTTGACAAATATCTGAATTGCTAAATGTTGAGATTAGTGGTCGAATCTAATTGGACGTTTCTTCTACTTCTTGTCATATGAAAGTGATAAGCTTCTTTTAATAACAGAAAATACTTGGTCATCTATTTATAGGGTTGATTAGAAGGATTGCTGGAAATGGATTTTACATGCAAAGAAAGTAATGCGGAGGACTATTTATCACCTGGAGTATTTGAGTTACCTGGAGAGCCGGCTGTCGTTATTAATGGGTTACCTCCCATTTCTTCAAGTGCTGATACCGTTTTACCCTGCCCAACAGTTACAAATGCAGAACCACGTAAGAATTCTGGTTTTGGGCAATGGCTTGAAGGAAGAGAAGTTCGCAAGTTGTTTGGGGACCAGTATTACTTTGGGAAAGTTACTGAATTTGATGAGGAAGTTGGTTGGTTCAAGGTGAAGTATGAAGATGGTGATTTTGAAGATCTTGAGTGGCATGAGTTGGAACAAATTCTTCGGCCTTTGGACATTACTATTCCGTTGAAAACATTAGCCTCAAAGATCATTAAGAGGAAGCAGAGATCTACTCAGAAGTCTGGAAAATCTGGGGGTGGAACTAGAAATCAAGGCATAAAAATGAAAAAGACAGTGTTGAAAAACGCTATTTCTTGAATTTATGTGAGAAACTCCCGTCATGTCAAACGTGGCATGGTATGTTTAGCTCCTATGGATAGAACAGCATATTTTCCATCTTCATGAGCAAGCCATGAGAATTTTGAAACATCATGTAGAGAATGGTTAGTAAGTATAGTCAGGTGAGTTGAGTATCCCTGTAGTTATATCGACTTCATTTAGCACATTCATTCAGTCTAGTCTATATTAGTCCAAAAGCATCATTTTTGAAATTTTTGGTTGAGTATCAAGTGAAGAATTGGTCCCCAATTTGCTTGGTCGCATCATCTCCGGGAGTCATTTCTGGAAAGTCGCATAATATGGATTTCATTGGTTGGATACTGAGTAAAGATCAGGGATGGTGTCTTTAAGATGCTGAGGACTGATGGCTCTACAACAGGGTTACTGTTGGACATTCGCTTATCCGTGGAAGGTTTCTGCCACATCTTCGTCTCTGGCTGATTGTAATAGTTGTTCCTTTTGTTGGGCTTGAACTTCATGTGGTAAATTGCGCAGGACTAATGAGATTCAATGACCTTCATCAGTTGAGTCTCCAAAGCGCTTTCAATGGCATTTCTTTCATAGCCCGATGTGCCAAGAAGAGTAATTAGATGTATAATCACGGAGATCTTGTATTAATGCCCTTCTTACATCGAGTATGTGAGGAAGAAGCCTCTGCTTGCTTAAGTTATGAATTTTAATGACGACGACTTAGAGACTCTCTGTTGGTGACACTTTTGATCGACGAACAAAGTTCCGCGGAATGCCAATGTCTGTGCTGCAGTAGGGCTATGCATGATTTCATGCCTATTGGTGTTTCTTATTTTTACTGCTAGTTGGAATTTGGCGCTCTATTTGCCATTGCTTAGTACATTTAGCTAATTTTTCTAGTTGACAGACGTCTTTTAGAAAGTAGTTTCTGTGGTCACTGGTCAGTCAACCAGATTACATTTGTTCAATAATTTTTATCTTGAAAAAGAGATGATACCAGTACCCCGTTAATTCATGTTTTGAGAATGATATATTGTGTAATTTACTTTGGAGAAAATGAAATACGAATACGTCTTTCAGTTTGATATTCTCATTTTTTGTTGTATAAACCAACTAAAATGAAGCGCCAAAAGAAAGAAGATCATATAAAATAGAAGTAATTTCTTAATAACTCATTTCAATCTAAAACAAACATAAAGTCATTTGCAAAAGAGAGAACTAGGTCAACGGACAATGGGTTTGGCAGACTGCAGCTCAACGGAGTCAAGTTTGGAGTTAAATTCAAAGTTTTTGGGATGCAAATTAGTGAAACTCCTCCAAAAAAAAAGGAGTTGTACTATGACCATGTATCAAACAAATTTTAAATATAATCATTTTAAAGATTTTCTATTGTAGAATTGTGATTCGTAATATTTTTTATGTAGCTCTAAAATTGTAATAATTATCTCAACTAGATACATCGATCCTTGTACTTTGATTGCAAGATTTTATAGGGAGGTTTTAGAGAGGAGATAAGATGAAAATCTTCCTTAGCCTAATCTAGAAAAGCAACTAAATTCCACTTCCCACCTAATTAATACTACTACTATTCTGTCAATGTCAACAAAAAAAAAGATAAAGAAAAAAGGAATAACAAAAACACACACACACTATTATATGTATCTGATTTCCACGACTACATCATCTAACGACTCAAATTATTCCACGTCAGCATCGTCTTCCTCCTCCTTTCCTTGCCTTTTTAACAAACGAAAACGCTTCGTTTTCTTCCTTTCTTGTTCACTCTGCCTCTCAACTCTCTTTCTCTCCATAGCTTCTTGTAGTTTCTCTTTATTTTTCTTTCTCTCTGTTTTTTCTTTTTTATAAGTATTTAATTTTCAGATATTTTAACAGTCAAAAATCAAAAAGGAAAATTTATACGATTTTCCCAATCCAAACAAGGCAGAGAACACGACTAATTTTTGTTCACTAATTTCTGCAGCAAAATGTGGTACCTTTGAATGTTGAAGCGTCGATACCATCACCCCATCACGTCAAAAAAGACTTCCCATTAATAAGTTAGTGAAGGTGAGATTAGCATTATTTTTGTATGTTGGTTTTATTTTCTTTTAAGTTTAATGTGGTAATGATGAGTATTCACGTCATGTTTTATGTGTGTGTACACTGACATACATGTATAGCATGTTGATGTATGCATGTAAGGGTTCTTTATAGGGATGTTTTTTAGAATAATGACACATAAACTTATTATATACTCCCAATTTTATATGCTCACTTTGATTGACAGAGATTAAGAATAGGGTTGGAATAATTTTTGTGGTTTAAGAGGAACCTAAAGTTATATATAAATGTACTTCTCTATTTTGGTGAATATTGAGACTATGATCATTTGGTTTTTTTAAAATAAAAGATTTGGACTTTATAGTACCCGTGTTATCAAAAGCCACCGCTTTGTCGCTTAAAGTGATGAAGCGAGTGAAGTGAGGGGTTCTCGTTTCACTCCCTTCACTTTAGTGTCATTGTTTACATTTCAAACAATGACATGCAAAGTGATCCTAACCAGAAACGGTCGATTATTTGAATCTCAACTTTGTGGAGTTAGATTAATATCAACATATGGTAAATTGGATGCTAAAATTCAATTACAATTTGATTGTTGTAGTACTAAATTCATATATATTTGGTATTTTTTATTTTCCGTAATTTGTGCGCTTCACTTTAAAGAAGTGTGCGCTTCATTTCTCACATTTCACTTCAAGCTCCATGAAATTTGTCGCTTCTTGCTCTTAAAAACACTTAATAGACTGAGTGTGTTTGGTATGACGAAAATCCATCTTCTAGGAAAATGTTTTCCACGGGGTGATACCAGGGGTGGATGCAGCCTAGAGTTACCGGGTTCATCTGAACCCAATACTATCGACGCAGAATATAAATTTGTGTATAAAAATTCATTAAAATTGCAACAAATAGTAGATATGAACCCATAACTTTAAAAATAAAAATGGGTTTAATGATAAGAACCTAAAATATTGAACCCATAAAATTAGAACCCTAGATTCGCCTCTGGGTGATACAGTATCGCATTGAAAGCTACGCAATTATGGACATCAATGAGAGAAAACAAATATAGGTTAGAGTAAGCAGAGAAATGTTCACATCTCAAGTGCATTAGCATACTTTTAATGATTCTGATAAGAAATGTGCTTGCCCTTCACATTGTGTAGTTAGAACCAGATAGATATTACAAGTATCAGGTGTTTAAGCTGATATTGGAGTTTTCTTTTTTTTTTGTCAGGATTTAGAAAATGAAGACCGTGAGTTGCAAAAACTTGACCAAAAAGACATCTGATGACATGCCTCATGACAAGAGAGACGTTCGTGCAGCAAAGATTCTGGTACAAATGGCCAAAGTGAAAGCCAGTTTTGCAAAGGAGTTCCCATCTCTTCATGTTAAAGATGGTGTGGTTAAAGGTGGCTGCCGATTCAGAACAGACAAGCCGATGAAGACAGAAAATGGGAAAAAATTAGACTTACAATCTGAAAGAGCTACTATTGCAGAGAGAAAAAGTAGAAAGAGGACATTCCATTCACTTGAAATATCAGATCATCTTAGTATAACAAGTAGATCATGCAAAAGAAATCTACAGAAAGCAAAGGTTTGTTCTATTTATGATCATAATGCTTTAGCTACAATGTTTTGATAACGATTATAGTTACAATGGATTGATAAGAAACTTCAGCAGCCTTTTAAATCAGATGATCATAATCTTTTAAACTGAACATATTCCAAGTTTATAATCGGTTAATAAAGTTGATAATGGAGGGAAGAAAAAATTGCAGGAAATGGAGGACGAGACTGGTGCTTCTAGGGACTGGATAAATCCCTCATTTCAGGAACCACTAAAGAAGCTGCAGTCAACTTGTATTGTCCCAACTATCCCTGATACATCCTCATTTTCCATTATACATCTTCTCTATGCTGTCCGAACTGCTTTAATTACACCACTTGGAAAAAACAACAGCCTCATTTTTGGCAAGTATGTTGAAACCAACAAGAAGAAACAAAGAAAGCATTCTGAAGGGGTCAGTTGGATTGAGAAGCATGGTGGATGTTTCTCTGGATTGAAAGGATTTGTCCGGAAGAACTTACCTTCTCTTACTACACATGAAATTGTGGAGCGTGTGAGATTGAATCCTTGTGCCTTTCATATTCTAGAAGCTGAGGAGCCGCTTCAGGATTTAGTCACTGGAGTTCTCAAAGTGTTCTCATCAAGAACATTACCAGTCGAAGCAAAATCACGAAAGGCACTTGTAATATATGACAGGCATAGCAAAAGTTGGTCATGGATTGGTCCGCTCCCTTCCTTTTTACTGCATTCTCACCATATTGAGGAAGAAACATCTCCTCAGGCTTGGGGTCTTCCACACAAAACTCTCGTGAAAATGGTTGATTCGTTTGCTTACTGGTTGAAAGAAGGGCAAGAGATGCAACTAAAAATTGGTAGTCTTCCGAAACCCCCACGTGAGTTGATGCAACATATCAACTATAGGGAAAGGTTAAAGGAATCGAGAGCTGTGAAGAGTCTTAGGACCATAAGTCCCTGCTGTGAGGCAGTGAGAGCTTATTTCCGTAGAGAGGAAACTCTAAGGTACACAGTACCTGACAGGGCTTTCTCATATACAGCCATTGATGGTCGGAGGTCTGTCGTTGCACCTCTGAAAAGTTATAGCGGAAAACCATCAACAAAGGTTCGTGATCACCATATTCTTAAACAAAATCGACCACCTCATTTTACTGTCCTTTGTTTAGTAAGAGATGCAGCTGCTAGATTGCCTGGAGGTGTTGGAACCAGAGCTGATATCTGCGTTTTGGTACGGGACTCTCAGTTCATTGTTGAGGACATTTCAGATTTGCAAGTTAACCAAGTTGTTAGTGGAGCTTTGGACCGTTTGCACTATGAAAATGATCCGTGTGTAAAATTTGAGAAGAAATGGCGTCTATGGGCCTATTTACATGGTGATCGACAAGAAGAAGATTTTGAATACGACTCTACATGTTCTGTGAAGAGAAGGAAGAGGGCAAAGAAATGACCTCTGAAATTTAAGGAAATGCTGATAATGTTTCAGAAAGTGCTAAGTTCAACCAATATATTCTTGTCTTTGTTGGAAGTGGTTCATCGGCCCTTTTCAGGAAGATAGTTAATGTAGGGTAACATATTTCAAGATTTCTGAGATCCTGTAAATAAAAGATCAAAGTTTTTCAGCTGTAGTGGATTGAATGCTCACATCTCCTATTTATATGCTTGGGCCAAATAATGTTTTTGTATTGCTGCATCTTCTGGATGCTTTTTGTTTAATATAAGTATCATTACTTCATTTAAAAATGTGCTAGTTGGTTTACTAATAACTGCATAAATGATATGATACTAGTGTTTGTAGCAATGAGAACGTTAACAATATTCGTTTAGTTTTTTCTATAAGTTGTGATTTTGTTTTCCTTGAGCTAAGGGTCTATTGGGAATAACCTCTCTACCTTCACAGTGTAGGGGTAATGTCTGCGTACACACTACCCTGCTCAGACCCCACTTGTGGGATTATATTGGGATACTCGTCATCAATCAAACAATAACAAGAGTATGTTTAGAGAGCAAATCTGCAAAACCTAGTGAGAACCTACAACTTTGGAAATATAAGAAGTCACTATATATATCATCAAATATCAGAAGGTTGATATTTAGCTTTTCGCTGAAAAGACTAAGCAATAACCTCTCCCATGAATTCTGACTATTAACAATGAATATAAATTTTCATATCACTTGAAATATGCATTCTACATGTAGTCAGAAACATTAGACTTAATACAATCCAAGAAAAGATAAAGGAGGAGGAAAGTAGAGAAAAATTAAAAGACAGACATCAAAGATTTTGCCATGATATTCGTCCTCAAAAAAAATACTCAGCGCCTCTTATTTTTGCTTCCAATCAACAAAGCAAAATAGAAGAGAATCCTGTAAAAAATTCTCAAAGCAATGGTGATCCACAAACTAGTCCATTTGTTTAAATCATTCACCCCAGTTTGCTTCAATATATCTGTTCCTGTTGTCAAACAAGTCGAGTTTGTTATGTTCATCTCCAATATCTTGCTCGTGTCTTGCAACAACTAAATCTTTAACGACTCAGTAACATCCTTCAATGGCGAGGCATCAAAAATCTGGATACCCTTTACAAAACACTTGTGTGGATCATCAAATTCATTCGGTAAAACCCCTTGATAAGGGTATTTCACTAGAGACATTTAGTGAAACCAAATCCAATAAGGGGCGATCTCATCTCGTCTTATGAAGAAGCCACTTAACAACAAAAAACAGCCAAAAATCCTGGTAACTAGTGTATAACCCACTATTCCATTGTAAATGAATCCGGAGAGAAATGTGATGAAGGAATTTGCAGTCCAAAATGAGACAAATATGAAGAGCAAGAAGAAAAGAAAACCCGAAAAGCCATGAGCAAGTCCCACAGACCAATAAGTTGTGACAGCAAATGCAAGGGAAAGGACTAATAGGGAAGGAATTGAGGTAATGGCATGGGAGAGAACATAAGAGGAACCGCGATAAGCATTATGCGCTGTCTCTCTCATGAAAATATCCCTTTCTTGGATGAAGACTAGCATGGCTTCAGCACAAATGTAATACATTGTGGAAATGGCAAAGGCAAAGAAACCGAACCTTTCTTGAATCCCTTCTGGGGAATTGTCCAATTTCTTGAAGAGAGTACCAAGAATGATCCCAGTTGCAATAGCACCACCAAAACGACCGTAAAACAGCTCAGGCATTCTCACGGAGTTAAGTATAGATCTTTTTGCTATCACAACCATTTCTATCCAGAATGGATTAGCAAATCTTGCGACATCTAAGGAAGAAAGATTGTGGTCGATATTCGTTCCTCCTGAGACTAATTTTCCCTTTGAAACACTTGCACTTATGGCATCTTTCAATGATGGTTTAGGTCCATTGGAAAAGCTGGTGCAAGTTGGATTCTCTTTGCCATGACCTGTTGAATTCCACCAAATTCTTGGTTCCATTTAGGGTTCCTTCTACTTCTTGTATGAAATCCAGAGCAAACACTGTTTGATTTGCATCTCTTGGAATTGGACTTCCCAATTCAGCAAAGAATTGAGGAAGTTTTGCAGGAGAGCCACTAAACACTAACTGCCCATGTGAAAGAAATATCAAACGGTCTAACAAACAAAGGATTCTATGACTTGGCTGGTGAATTGACATGATCACAATACTTCCACTTTGAGCTATCTTTTGCGAAACCTTAACCACCATATAAGCACTAGTTGAGTCAAGTCCTGAAGTAGGCTCATCAAGAAATAGGAGAATAGGGTCATGAATGATACCTGTTCCAATCGAAACACGCCTTCGCTCTCCGCCTGACACTCCCCTGTGGCCTTCATCTCCAATCATAGTATTAGCAGCATTTTGCAAATCTAGTTGATCGATCAATGCTCGAAATCTTACCTTCTTTCTAGACCAAGATAAAGTCTTCGGAAGATGGAATTCGGCTGAGAACATGAGAGTTTCTTCGACTGTCAACATAGGAAACAAGAGGTCATCTTGCATAACATAAGCTGAGATCAGTTTGAGAAACTTAGACTCCAAAACTTCACTATTCAAAGTTACAGTGCCTTTAAGACTTTCCCTTGCTATACGGTCTGCAAGGGCGTCGATCAACGTGAATTTCCTGAGCCACTAGCACCAAGGACTGCCATGATTTCACCTTCCCTTGCTTCCCCTGAAATGTCATTCAACAATTCCTTAGTGCGAGTCGTGACTTCATCTCTCCTCAAGCACTTAGGAAGTGACATGTAAAGTCGAACATTAACATTATAGCTGAGATTATGGAAGGAAAGAACAAATGGAAATGAAGTAGGATAAGGCAGAATATTGAGATCATGGCCGGGTTCAAGGACTTGTTCTGCATCAGAGTTACAGTTACTATTTTCTCCATGTGCCATAGAGACGCTGTCCTTGAGTTTTCGGCTAAATTCTTGAAGCTCCATTCTTGTAGGAAGCTGTTTTAGTATTGGGCTAAAATTTATGTCATATTGCCGAAGGAGCTAAGGGGTAGTTGGCAGCAAAACTTGCAAATGCAGAGATTAGAAAAAACATTAATACATAGTTGCAGCAAGCTCAAGTCCGGATCTTGTCTACCCTTTATACTCCATACCCTACCTTCCTCGTATGTATAATACAATATACATTAATTTAAACCCTTTAGTAGGTCATTTCATTAGAAGATGGTTATGGCTAAAAAACACTCTATGTAGAAAGTGTGGAGTGGGAGAGTTTTAGAGGGTTTTTAAGTTTTCTTCGCATTTTTAAACACTCTCTTTGTACAAATTTCCTTCATGTTGGTCATTTTATTACGGGAAAGGGGCCAAATATACTCCTATATTTTCGAATATTGTCTACATTTAACTTCTGTTATATTATCGGGCCAAATTTATCCCTACTGTTATATTATCGGGTCAAATTTACCCCTACCGTTATACTATCAGACCAAATTTACCCCTACAATCAGCAAACTTGAAAAAATTATCCCTCGGTCAATCAGGTGACCCAGAATCTCCCAAATTATTTTAATTAAGTCATTGATTCTTCTTTTTGGTTCACTATTTTCAAAATAATTAACATTTACGTGCTTTCTGAATTAGAGGGAAAAAAACAAGAGAAAAAAATATTAAATAATACAACAGAATAAACAAAGTATAGTAAATTAAAAAATTTAAATTATGTAACTTTTCTAAATTCTAAAAGTATTTACAGCATCTCAATTTTAATGAATTCGTTGCACCAAATGTATGGAGACTTTGCAAGTGATTGAAGTTGAAATTCCTCTGAGACTGTACATTGTCGAATTCAACTTTGCTTTAATTAAATGGCTAAACATTGTGCACTCTTAAGTTAGTTGATCGAACTCTATACTAACCCGACAATGACAAAATATATTTGAATATATATGTACATACATGATGCTTAGCTGCATATAATACACAATAAATAGACCTACTGAATTTTACATTGTGTATATGATTGAAAAATAAATAAAATTTTAAATCAATTCCAAAACCCATTATTACAAGAAAAGAAGTGAGTGCATTGGTAATTAAAAAAAATTATGAATAGTCTAGTAACTTTAGCATTCACATCAACAGTAATTTCTGAAAATAATGGAGCAAGCAGAACAACAAGTGATTTAAATAAAATGAATTTGGGTGATTTTGGATTACTTAACAGATCAAGGGCTAATTTTTAAATGCTTGCTGATGATACGGGTAAATTTGGCCAGATAGTATAACGGTAGGGGTAAATTTGGCCCGATAGTATAACGGAGGTTAAATGTAGACAATATTTGAAAGTAGAGATATATTTGGCCATTTCCCCTTTTAATACCCCTATTTGCCATTATACAACCATATACTGTATGTCTAAAACTAAACTTCAATGGCTCCGTAACCTCACAAAATTTTCTCCTTTTCTTGGGTTGTGGAGAAGCGCTCTTGAGTTAGCATCTTTGAGTTAAATTGCTCAAAAGACATATTTGAAACAACAAACCGTTGTTCGTCTAACCTTGCAAATAAATTCCTGTGTGTTTCAAGCAAACACAACAATAGGATAAACTTTGCTGGCACTAGGGCAGCAGGGTGCACAAAGCATCCCACATTCACACAGGGTCCGGGGAAGGGTCGCATCCCAAGAGGTGTGATGTATACCGCCTAACTTAATGCAAGTATTAATGGCTTCTTCTACGACTCGAGCCCGTGACCTGTAGGTCACGTGGAGACAACTTTACCGCTGCTGCACTAGATTCAGTACATATATAATTCAATTTTATACATTGACATCATTAAAAGTATTTTACACTATCATATGACCTAAGAAATAATTAGAATTATCGTCTATAAGAAGTGGAGATAGTAACCTGAAAAATAATGCATGTTACCTTGATATTGTTGATTGTGTAGAATTTTTTACAGTCGCCGTATATAAGTCAAACCATCTTATCATAGCACAGCCAATACAACTACAAGCTAGTATTAAGTAGGTAAATAGGTGCCCCTGCAGATAAAACTTCCCCTTTATTCTCCTCTTTGCAGTGTTCAGTTTATTTACAAACATTGAAATTACTAACATAAAGTTTTTATGAAAACTTTTAGTGTAGATTTTGGGTTTCCATAGCTCAAGAGATCTACTAACTCTCATATAAGTGCATATCTTGCTAATTGCCATCAAAAGCTCAAAATGCAGAGACTCAAGTTTGGGTATTTAGAATGAGCCTAAGTTTTTCATGAGATAAAAAGGAGTACATTAGTCAATTAAATGTCTAATACGGTTACCAACGCATTACTAATCTTTCTTGCACATGCCTTATCATTTCTTCAAGAAATCCTTCTTTTTTTCTAATATGCAGTTCATGTTTTCAGTCGATGCATCACATGGACTAGCAGGATAAAGTTATAAGAAAACTAGCATTGACCCATAAGTATGATTATCAACTATAAAAAGATAAAAGAGGTTAAGCTTTGGGAGAAGCCAAAAAAAAAAAAAAAAAAAATGGTGAATGTCAAGTTTGGGGGAGAATGGTGTGAATATATATATTAAGCAAAAGAGTGACTTACAAGTCACAAGTATGAGATGAGAGAGCAGACCTTTGGGATATAGTGCTGACATTATACACATGTTTTGATATATATTATGAAGATCGAAAAGTTTAGTTTTAGTATATGAAATTTGGGTGAACTACTTTGGTATGCTGGAAGCATATATAGACAAAGTCAAGACTTGAACTTTATGGGTTCTAAATTCTAGGATAGCGACATCAAGTGTTAGTAACTGAGTTCTTAACTTAATTTTCGTACATATTCAGTGGATTTCTTCATACAAATATAAAATTTGGATCTGGCCAAACCAATATATCTCCTTCCAGGCAGGCAATGTTTGCTGGGCAGATTAGGTGCCACAGTGCTTTGAAGCTGTGCACTGCAGCGCCAAGTCAGTATTAACAGATAGAAAATGTGCGTCGCAGCGCTCAAAAATGATTGCAGCATTGCACAAAAATGAACATTGCAATGCTAGCTAGCTAGCGACCCTGACTTAAAATTTCTGAATTATGTTAATTGGAGGCAAACATGGTGTTTCAACAAAGAAACATGTCCATAATGGACAAAATTCGTCTCTTGGCCTATAAAAGGTCTACTTTAAAGTTCAAAATTAATGTAGTTACATAGCTATCTCAAATCTTGAGACACAAACATAATGCAAATTTCAAACAAAAAAATCTCCACTTTTCTAGTTCAGTTTGACTACCTTGCTACTGCAAAGATATTGACATGATATTTTTCCTAAAAAAAGTACTCAGCGCCTCTTATTTTTGCTTCCAATCAACAAAGCAAAATAGAAGAGAATCCTGTAGAAAATTCCCAAAGCAATGGTGATCCACAAACTAGACCATTTGTCTAAATCATTCACCGCGGTTAGCTTCAATATATCTGTTCCTCTTGTCAAACAAGTTGAGTTTGTTATGTTCATCCCCAAGATCTTGCTCATGTCTTGAAGCAACTCTATCTTCAACGACTCAGTAACATCCTTCAACGGCCAGGCATCAAAAATCTTGATACCCTTTACAAGACACTTGTATGGATCATCAAATTCATTCTGTAAAACACCTTGATAAGGGTATTTTGGTGGAGATAAATAGTGAAATCATATCCAATAAGGGGGGATCCGATCTCGGTCAATGAACAAGCCACTTAACAACATAAACCAACCCAAAATTAAGGTGACTACTGTGTAAGAAACCATTTCAGAGTAAATGACTCCAGAGAGGAATGTGATAAAGGAAGTAGCAGCCCAAAATGTGGAAAACATGAAGAGGTAGAAAAAAACAAACCCCGAAAAGCCACCTGCTAGACCGACTAACCAATAAGTTGTTACAGCCTAAGTAAGGGAGAGGACAAATAGCAAAGGAAGTGAGATGATGGTATGGGAGAGAACATAAGAGGAACAGCGATAAGATTATATGCTGTTTCTCTCATGAAAATGTACCTTTCTTGGAGGAAGACTGGCATGGCATAAAGACATATGTAAAAGATTGAACCCACGGCAAAGGCAATAAAACCTAGCTTTTCTTGAATCCCTTTTGGGGAATTGTCCAGTTTCCTAAAGAGTGTGGCTAGAATGATCCCAGTTGCAACAACAGCACCAAAACAAACGTAAAACAGCTCAGGCATTCTCATGGAGTTAAGTATGGATCTTTTTGCTATCACAACCATTTCCATCCAGAATGGATTAGCAAATTTTGGGACGTCTAGCGAAGAAATATTGTGGCCGATATTTGTTGCTCCTGAGACTAATTTTCCCCTTGAAACACTTGCACTTATGGCATCTTGCAACGATGGTTTAGGTCCACTGAAAAAGCTGGTGCAAGTTGGATTTTCTCTTTGCCATGATCTATTGAATTCCACCAAATTCTTGGTTCCATTTGGAGTTTCTTCTAGCTCTTGTATGAAATCTAAAGCCACCTCTGCCCAATTTTCATTTTCTGGAATTGGAATCCAAAATTCAGCAAAGAACTGGGGAATGCTTGTAGGTGAACCACCAAAAACTATTTGACCACATGAAAGAAAGATCAAGCGGTCCAACAAACAGAGGATTCTGTAACTTGGCTGGTGAATTGACATGATCACAATGCTTCCACTTTGAGCTATTTTTTGCAAGACCTTGACCACCATATAAGCACTAGTAGAATCAAGTCCTGAAGTAGGTTCATCAAGAAATAGGAAAATAGGGTCATGAATGATACCTATTCCAATTGAAACACGCCTTCGCTCTCCGCCTGACACTCCCCTGGCCTTCATCTCCAATCATAGTATTAGCAGCATTTTGCAAGTCTAGTTGATCGATTAATGCTCGAACTCTTGCCTTCTTTCTAGACCAAGATAAAGTCCTTGGGAGATGGAATTCGGCTGAGAACATGAGGGTCTCTTCCACTGTTAGCAAGGGAAATAAGAGGTCATCTTTCATGACATAAGCTGAGATCATTTTGAGAAACTTGGACTCCAAAACTTCACCATTCAAAGTTACAGTACCTTTAAGACTTTCCCTTGCTATACGGTCCGCAAGGGCGTCGATCAACATGGATTTTCCCGAGCCACTAGCACCAAGGACCGCCATGATTTCGCCTTCCCTTGCTTCCCCGGATATGTCATTCAGCAATACCTTCGTGCGAGTCATGTCCTCATCTGTTCCTTCCCCTGGCAACTTGCCATCCCAGCTAGCTCTCTTCAAGCACCTAGGAAGTACTGTCAGTTTGCGTCGAACTTTAACACTATAGCTGAGGTTATGGAAGGAAAGAACAAAGGGAAATGAAGTAGGATTAGGAAAAAGAGAATCATGGCAATTGCTATTTTCCTCGATGGAGTCACCAAATTCTTGAAGCTCCATGCGTTTGCTTCTAGGCCTAAAAATGGCAGTGATGGATAGAGTCAAAACTTGTTGACTATGGGTGTTTTGTTTGGGCTCAAGACATGTGCACTGAGCTCATTTCACCGCATCTTGCCTGCCCATAATATGTATAATACATTCTACATAATCTCCTCCACCAAGAGACATTGTAAAGAGTGCTTATTGCTGTATAAAAAACAATACTATCTATAGAACGGGAAGTGTGGAGTGGGAGTAAGTGAGTCTGGAAGGGCTTTGAACATCAAGTTTTCTTCACATTTTCAATTAGATACTTTATGTGCACTCTTCAATGTAGTACGCCTATTTGCAGCACTATTCGGCCAACTTAATGCTTGTCGAAAACTAAACTTCAATGATTCCAGATCTCACAAACTTTTCTTCTTTTCTACGCTAGGAGATAAGCATTCTTGGGTACTACTTCAGAGAAAGTCAACATGCCCAATAAGGCATATTTTTGGGACAAAAGATCATTGTACTTCTAACTTAGCCAACAAATTCCTCTATCTATAATGCAAGTAATTACAACAATTTGAACTGTAGGGAACTTCAGCACTCCTTAGTCTCATGTCTCATCAGTCACTTCTCAATGGCTAATTCGGTAATGAACACATTCTTAAAGCTCTCCTGCACATGCCTTAATTGCTTCAACAAATGGATTTCTTGAATGTAGTGGATGTATTCAGTCGATGCAATCACATGGCCCAAGTGGACTAGCAGATAGCTTTGATTTTCAGATGAGTGCATTGTAAGCAAAAAGAACCAAAAAAGAGGGGGACTTCAAGCTTTGGGAGAAGCAAATGAGTGCATTTTAAGCAAAAAGAACCAAAAAAACAAGGGACAGTTAAGAGCTTTCATTAATACGTTTAATTTTATTAATTTAAATTTTGAATTTGATATCTGAAAATTTTAAGTGTCTGTTTACAGAGGGTTATGTCTGAAGGAATTCGTCTAAACACTAACGGGGGCATAAATTCCTTAAGAAGACTAATTAAACAATCAACACCTGTTTTCCTTCTGTGAGTTTCACATCAAAAGCAAGGAAAAAACGCGAGAGCAAGGAGTTGTGATTCAAAGCTAACATTAGTTCCCCGTTTTAAGCTTTCACAGAAACTTCAAGAGAAATGAGGAGTGTCCTAAAATTACCTCCCTTTTTCTTCTTCTCCTTTTCAGAATAATCTTATAAATTCTTTTGTTAATTATCTGAACATATTAAAGTGAAGTATACGTGGTCGTCAAGAGAAATGCGTCGCATCCAGTGCAAATACACTCACGCAAGTATACGTGGTCGTCAAGTAATAAAGTAGTGAATAAAGTATCGTTCCCACGAAGACTTATGATTAACTTTTGACTAATTTAAACTCGAATAGCTTATTGATTCAAGATATTCTTAACAAAACATATAATTTTCTAAATTACTAACTACAGACTATCAAATAATGAACTGCTAAGAAGGAAACACAACACTTAAATAGTTTTTGAATAACAATCAATAAGATATAATATTCCAGGGTCACGGGTCATCTAACATTCATGTTGCATTCTTAGTTTAAAATAACTAAATGATTTATCGGAATTGTTGATTCACAGAGTTAATTTCACTTGTAAGAATCTGTCGAGTTCTGACAAACCTATTCAAGTTAGCTTAATACCTATATGTCTATGGAATTAAGTTTAACAAAGAACGCATTTACAATTTCTATATTACAACCGAGCAAGGCAATTAGGTATATCTCTATCCTAATCGCGAATCCGTTCCCCGATGCCCGGATATGAGAACTTACTCTATTTACTCCTATATGCAATCTAGGGTTCCCACTTTCGAGTTCAACTCTAGATTCATAGATAGTATTTCACTGTTAGCTACTCAGCAAAATAATTAAAAATAGAATTAAATAAACAACCCAATATGATAAACTCAATGTAGTCAAATTAAACTTCAAAAATCAACATTCATGTATACCCATGACCCTAGAACAATAGGATTCTTAGCCACTCATATTCAGGCAATCATCCAAAATTTCATAAGAGTGCATAAAAATCAATAAAAGAAAGAGAGAATAAGAACTCCAGACGAATTCCTTGGTTTTTCTTCAACTTGGTCGTAGCTTCTGTCTTTTTCAATCTTGCTCTCCTCTCCCCGCCAAAAGAAGCGTTTTTAAGCTTATATATTGCGTCCAAAAGTCGTGGGCTAGAGTTCTCCTAACCCTAGCCCAAATCGGCTTCAGAGGTTGATGCTAAGGTGGATGCGACGCATCCACCTCGTCCTCCATTTCTTAACTTAGCATGTGAGGATGGATGCGACGCATCCACCTTCTCTTCAACTTCCGAATTTTGCATGCGAGGGTGGATGCGACGCATCCACCCTTTTCTTCTACTTTCCAGTTTTGGATGCTATGGTGGACGCTATGGTCCAACTTCACTGCTCAGGGTGTATGCACGATGATGTTTTTTTTTTCTAGATTGGATGCGACGCATCCAATCTCTCTTCTTCTACCTAGGACACCTTTTCTTCATATTTTTGCACTCCAAAAACCTTAAATAGTCAAACATAACTTAATTAGTCATCAAACCAATAATTAAACCATGTTGGGCATTTTAAAGATCAAATAACAACAAGAAGCGGTTAAAACATGGGTAAAGTAACATAGACATATATCGAAATATGCCAAACATCACTACCCCACACTTAAACCTTTGTTCGTCCTCGAACAACCATCATGTAGTAGACGAAACAGAATTAAGCTCTTATCATTCAAAGCACACTGCACCTATGATCATGGTAATTTGCAGCAATTAGGCTCTAGACTATGCATTACATATACTTCCCTTTAATTATGCCCTTCTTTAAACATATTCGAACAAAGACAACATGCTCACAATAACCCTAACCTCAAAGAACGACTCAATGTCACTATGCACTCATGGCTTGAACACCCAACATCATAGAGAAGTCTAATAACGTTACCTATCCCTCGTGAAATCATGTGCCCTCACAACAAGAACAAGAGAGCGAGTTCAATCCACACATTCGAATCTCATGATCAAATATATTTTAATGACTCACATATATCAAAGAAAATCGCTCACTCTCACAAAGAAGTCACATGCATGCAATTAGTACCATAGGCTTGCCCTTAATGTAAATATCTACTAATGTACGCTCGCTCGATCTAAAATCAATTAGGACTTTTTCATGGTTGTAATGTGGGCTAAGGGAAAGGTAGGATATATTTTAGGAATAGTGACTCAACCTCCTAAGCACTTTAACACATCATCAAATAACTTAAGCGCAAATTCTTCAACACCACATCAATTTCACAAATAATATCACCCCAACAATATTTCCTCTTTCTTTAAGCACTACTTTAATTCATACCCACTAGCAAGAACAAGACAACAATTTATTCATCTATATTTTTTTTATTTTATTTTTTTCGCTAGTGGTGTATTATTTTACGAAATAAGTGCACCCTTCTTTCTTGCATTGGTTCCACTCAAAAGTCACCCCACACTTAGTCCCTTCTTACTTCTTTTAGCGCTCATCTAACAATTAAAGTGCTTTAAGAGGTAAAAGGATCAACACAATGTCAATTAAGAATAAAAAGAGTATAGGCTTGTAATGTGGGTGCCAAATAACAGGTCTACAGGCTCAAAAGGGTTAAGTAGGGATAGATTTTATTTGTGATAAGCAATAAGCTCAAAAATATCAAAGAAAGCCAAAAATCATTTTTCAAACCGAGCATCACCTAAAATTTCGCTTCAACTCACATACCGGGCAAGTTCTAGACACAAGTACAATACATGGACAACACAAAAACCTCACCACACATGGCACATGACTCATTAAGGACAGTCACATTTCGACTCTCAAACAATGCACGCATTCACGAAGCCACGAGATATTAAACATTAAGCGCAAAGTGAACATAAGTCATGTAAACGAGACATAGGTATCACGAACATGCTATCCAATACATGAAGGCTTCATATAGATGAATTTAGTATTCACTGGTTTAATACATTCATCCATACAACAAAATATGAATAGTCCCCCACCCCACACTTAGGATTATGCGTTGTCCCCAATGCACACAAACAAGGTAGAGTAGGGTGAGAAGAACTCCCTCAAGTCATGGTGGAGGGCTCTTTCGCAGTTTGTGGAAGAGCATCTGCATCCATAGCTTCCATCAGGATCCCCTCCGGCCTTTCAACATCATCTTCACGCATAGGGAGGGCTGACATTGTCCTATCATCAACAGCTTAAGCTGATTCTGTAGCAGGTGTTATAGGGACCTCAGTAGGCCTGTTGTGTGGAGCCTCAGTGACTATAGGAGGAACAAGAGTGGAAGGTCCGGCAGTGGATGATGCAATCAGCTGTGAGATGTCTGTACCTGCACATTGAACCAGGGCTCTGAGAAGTAATGATATCTCCTTCATCATCGTGGCCTGCTCGGTCTGAACTCGGCTTAGATCCGCACGAGTCTGTCTCAACTCATCCCTGGTGACACTCAACTCGACACGAGTCGCTATCAGCTCAGCTCTGTTCTCTTGCATGTCTGCTTGCATCTGCTCAAATAATTGTTGAACGGTGAGCTTAGAAGACCTTCCCTTGCTTGGCTCTAGAACATGAGTGACATCGTATGGTCCTGGAGCTTTAGCCTCAATGTCATCATGCTCCTTGTCCCATAGTACTCCCATCTCTGTCAAGAAGGCTGATAGAGTATTAGCAAAGAACAACCTCCACTTGTAATTCAACCTGGTGCGCTGCATTTGATCATGCATGATGGCTCCTAGGTTGAGCGGTATCCCCTCTAATAAAGCATATAGTACTAGTGCGCGGTGACGAGGGACATCAGTTTTATGTTGGCATGGCATCAGGCGGTTACATATGAAGTTTAGAGCCACACGTGCTAACGCACTCATGAATTCCTTGGCTATAGAATGGTACTCCATGCTCCCATGCTTCCATTCTGCATCCTTCCTGGTAGGGCATAGGACAGACTTAATGTGTGCATAATCGGGTGTTTTGCATATGGAGTCAAACCTATCTGTAAGTGTGTGTGGCACCCTTAAGAAGTTATTCAGAGCTTCAGCTAACACATTAATATCGACCCCTCTTACTCGCACACTGTTGCCCTTGGTGTGACGCCAATTGGCGTAAAGCTCTCTAACAATGATGAGGTTGGCCTTGCCGTGACCTTTCAAGATGGGCCCCCATTGTTGCACCTCTCGAATTGAGTTTAGAAACTCTGAGTATTTTTTCTTAAGTGCTCCAATGTTGATCGGCTTTTCCGGAATATACTTCTTTGAAAATAGTATCTTCTTATAGGCACGGAATGCCTTCTCATTAACAAAGTTTTTCTCCCAATCAACTCGGTCTATGGGTTCACCCTCGTCTTCATCACTCATGTCGACAGGTAAGAGGTCATTATCCGAATTGGATTCAGACTCAGATTCTGTAGTAATCTTCTCCTTCCCTTTATCAGTCGGAGCTCTCTTTTTGGAGGCTTTTCTTTGGTATGTCACAGGCTCTCTTATCTCTATTCTTTTGCTTGGTGTAATACCCTTCTTCACTGTTCTCCTGACTAATGTATCCTCTTCCTCTTGCTCCGACTCATCACTTAACTGCCTAGGCAGCAGTTCCATTTCCTTCTCCGTCCGCTTCCTTTTTCTCTGTGGATTTGGGCCGCCTGCAGCCCTTCCGGTAGGCTTTTTGGGTGGTTGCTTGTTACCATCTTTGTCTTGTTGCTTTGACGGTTTACTTGTTGCTGTCATTTTACAACTCTAAGTACCTGCAATGCAAAGAAATCAACAATTAGCATATGAAATAGTGAAGTTCAGCTTTAAAGCCGTTGCAACAGCTTGCACTTCCAACTATTCGTAAAGTCATGCCATTCAATACTGTATGGAATTATAGCTCATGGTTTTCAGCAAGTATGTGATAATTCTCTGCAATTTTTTTTTATTTTTTTTTTTTTTTTTTTACAGAGAAGCATTGCGCTATATAGATATCGTTATGCCCAATATGAAGTCTATCCTAGCGATACTCACTAACCACGGTCAATTTCACATAGCACCTCACTCGACCCCACACTTATTATCAAGCATATACTAATGTTGCTCGGTTACTCAGACTTCACCGACGCCTAAATTTTCCTCATAGACAATTCGTCGAACATGTGATATGCAACAAGTGTGCCTAGAGCATTCTATCAGTTGGGTATTCGACTACCCTCCCAAAATTTGACGAGATGAAAGGAATTATAGTTTATCATCTCGCAACCATTACAACAACCAAGAACGACAGCCCTAAACCCCAGGCTTTTTCAGTTCCTTTCTTAATACATGTGATATTTGAAATTGTAAAACCTAATTGTTGCTATCATTGAAAGAGAGAAGAGAGAAGAATTCGGAGAGAAGCCAAAGAAAGAACGAAGGAGATGATGCGTACCTGTTGCGTTTGTATGCTTGCAAGTTGAATTAAAGGGATGTGTATGCGTCGCAAGTTCGCTGAACGACTTTGTGTGCGTTTGTATGCCTCAGTTTATTCTTAAGATATGTTAAAATATATAGTACTTACCTGTGCGTGCGAGCTTAGACGCGACGCATCCACCTTCTTTCTTCAAAATTTGTTGGACGCGACACGGACGCGATAGGCAGACTTCACTGCCTTGAGCAATTGGCCCGTCAATTTTTTCATGCTGAGAGGGATGCGACGCATCCGCCCTTTTTTCTTCAAAAATTGTTGGACGCGACACGGACGCGATAGGCAGACTTCACTGCCTTGAGCAATTGGCCCGTCAATTTTATCATGCTGAGAGGGATGCGACGCATCCGCCCTTTTTTTCTTCAAAAATTGTTGGACGCGACACGGACGCGATAGGCAGACTTCACTGCCTTCCGACTTTTTTTTTTTTAGTATAATCAGCTTCATATTGAAGCTGATTATTATTTATTTTTATTATTATTATTTTTTTTTTTTACACATAAGATCTAGTTCCTACAAAACAATGAACTAACTAACTTGGGTGGCCTCCCAAGAAGCGCCTGATTTAACGTCGCGGCACGACGCAACATGTTCTTCATGCCTCCACTAAATCCATCGTGGTTTTGTGACGTGAAATGTCACCACCCCAATAGTGTTTTACTCTTTGGCCATTTACCAAGAATGTCGCATTGGACCCCTTATCACACAATTCTATCGCACCATGAGGTTTCACGCTAACCACTTCAAACGGACCCGACCATCGAGATTTTAGCTTTCCTGGAAAAAGCTTTAGCCTTGAATTAAACAGTAGAACTTCTTGACCTGGTTCAAACTCACGATGTTGGATATGCTTATCGTGCCATCTTTTGGTCTTTTCTTTATACAATTTGGCATTTTCATACGCATGCAATCGAAACTCATCAAGCTCGTTGAGTTGTAGCAATCTCTTCTCACCGGCCAAGTCCATTTCCATATTTAGCTTTTTAATCGCCCAATATGCTTTGTGTTCAAGCTCGACGGGAAGATGGCAGGCCTTCCCATAAACCAACCTGTACGGAGAAGTACCTATTGGGGTCTTGTATGCAGTGCGATATGCCCATAATGCGTCATCCAGCTTTCCGGCCCAGTCCTTTCGATTCATACTTACTGTCTTTTCCAAAATCTGCTTTACCTCTCTGTTGGAAACTTCTACTTGACCACTCGTTTGGGGATGATAGGCAGTGGAAACTTTGTGCTTAACTCCGTATTTTGCAAGAATATTATTCAGCAATTTGTTACAAAAGTGAGTGCCCCCGTCGCTTATCAACACTCTTGGAGTCCCAAAACGTGTGAAGATGTGCTTCTTTACAAAGCTTACCACTACTTTTGCGTCATTAGTAGGAAGAGCAATGGCTTCCACCCACTTAGAAACATAGTCGACCGTCACCAAGATGTATCTGTGCCCGTTAGAATATGGGAATGGTCCCATGAAGTCAACCCCCCAAACATCAAAAAGTTCTACTGCCAGAATATTTTACAAGGGCATCTCGTGCTTCCTCGTGATAGTTCCAGTTCTTTGGCATCTATCACAATTTTTAACGAAGGCATGTGCATCCTTAAACAATTTTGGCCAATAGAAACCTGATTGTAGCACTTTTTGGGCGGTTCTATCCCCGCCGTGATGACCTCCATACGGCGAAGCATGACAATCATGCAGTATAGCCTTCATCTCTTCCTCAGGAACACACCTTCTCACCAACTGATCTACACACTGCCTATATAAGAATGGCTCATCCCACACGTAGAACCTTACATCATGTAAGAATCTTCTTCTATTGTCAGGTGTCCATTCTAGTGGCGTCACCCCACTTGCAATAAAATTCACATAATCTGCATACCATGGGGCTTCACCCGAGGAGACTGCCAATATTTGCTCATCCGGAAATGTTTCTTTGATTGGCCCTCCTTCAGCTACATGGTCCCGACTTTCTAATCTGGACAAATGATCGGCCACTTGATTTTCTGTCCCTTTTCGATCTCGGATCTCTAAGTCAAATTCTTGCAAGAGGAGGACCCAACGAATCAGCCTTGGCTTGGCGTCTTTCTTTTCGAATAAGTATCTGATAGCTGAATGATCTGTGTAGACGATGACTTTGGTTCCCACTAGATAGGATCTGAACTTGTCAAACGCCCACACCACTGCAAGCAACTCCTTTTCAGTGACTGTGTAGTTCATCTGAGCTGGATTCATAGTCTTGCTCGCATAATAAATGGAGTGAAAGATTTTATCCCTCATTTGCCCCAAAACCGCTCCGATTGCTATGTCACTTGCATCGCACATCAACTCAAATGGTTGTGCCCAATCGGGGCCAATGATAATTGGTGAAGTCACCAATCGTCCCTTCAGCTCCTCAAATGCTTTCAGACATGCATTATCAAACTTGAAGGTGACATCTTTCTCTAGAAGCCTGCACAAAGGAGAAGAAATTTTTGAAAAATCTTTAATGAAACGACGATAAAAACCTGCATGGCCCAAGAAACTGCGAATGCCTTTTACGGATGTCGGTGGGGGCAATTTTTCAATCGTCTCCACCTTTGCTTTATCCACCTGTAGACCATCTTTTGAAACCTTGTGCCCCAAAACTATACCTTCACGTACCATGAAATGGCACTTTTCCCAGTTTAGCACCAGGTTCGTCTCTTCACACCTAGCAAGCACTTTATCAAGGTTCATCAAACAACTATCAAAAGAAAATCCAAACACAGAAAAATCGTCCATGAATACTTCTACGAATCTTTCAACCATGTCAGTAAAAATAGCCATCATACACCTTTGAAAAGTCGCAGGTGCATTACAAAGACCGAAGGGCATTCTCTTGAACGCATACGTGCCATAAGGACATGTAAATGTAGTTTTCTCTTGGTCTTCTGGGGCTATAGCAATCTGATTATACCCCGAATAACCGTCCAGGAAACAGTAGTATTCCTGGCCAGCTAATCTATCAAGCATTTGGTCAATAAAAGGAAGGGGAAAGTGGTCTTTCCGGGTGGCATTGTTCAGTTTTCTGTAATCTATGCAAATTCTCCATCCAGTGACAGTTCTTGTAGGGATTAAGTCATTATTTTCATTAGCTACTACAGTTATCCCCCTTTCTTCGGCACACATTGAACGGGGCTTACCCATTTACTATCAGAGATTGGAAATACAATACCTGCATCAAGCCACTTAATCACTTCTTTTCTTACCACTTCTTTCATGATTGGATTTAGTCGGCGTTGGTGCTCTACACTTGGTTTGTGTCTGTCCTCCATGAGGATTTTGTGCATGCAGAATGCTGGACTAATGCCTTTAATGTCAGACATTGTCCACCCAATTGCTCGCTTGTGCTCACGTAGCACCCTTAATAGCTTTTCTTCCTGTAATTTGGACAAGTGAGAAGAAATAATAACAGGTAAAGTGTCAGAACTTCCCAAATAAGCATATTGAAGGTGAGGGGTAGGGGTTTAAGTTCCAATTTTGGAGCTTCTTCAATTGACGGCTTTGATGGGGGGCCACTTGGCCTGTTCAGGGGCTCAAACGGGATTATTCCTTGCATGTAAGCACATGATGCATCTAGGATATGCATCATCTCCTCAAACTCATCATCCATCTCCAAGCTATCAAACATCATGATTGCTTTTTCTAGAGAATCGTCTAGATATACACTCGTGTCAAGAAGATTCTCATGCACCTCCACTACAGATATCATAGAGAGCTCCTCATAGTGGCTGGGAAGTTGGATTGCCTTATAGACATTGAAGATTGCTTCCTCGTTGTCCACCCTCATAATCATTTTCCCTTCTCTCACTTTAATTATTGCATCACCAGTAGCCAAGAGAGGTCGTCCCAATATGATTGGGACTTGTTCATCAGCTTCGAAGTCTAGAATAATGAAGTCAGCTGGGAAGATGAATTTTCCAATTTGCAGCAGCACATCTTCAATCACTCCTTCGGGGTAGGCTATGGACCTATCAGCTAATTGCAACATCACCGTAGTTGGTCTCGGAGCTCCCAGACCCAATTGCTTAAACAAGGATAAAGGCATCAGATTTATGCTTGCACCCAGATCACAAAGAGCACGTCCCACGTCGATATTACCGATTCGCACTGGAATGGTGAAGCTTCCAGGATCCTTAAGCTTTTGGGGAAGCTTGTTTTGGACTCTTGATGTGCACTCCTCAGTAAGTGCAACCGTCTCGAACTCAGTCAATTTCCTCTTGTGAGCCACTATGTCTTTTATGTACTTAGCATACTTTGGAATTTCACGAAGTACATCCACTAATGGAATATTTAATTGAACCTGACTCAACATAGAGAGAAATTTGTTGAACATGCGATCGTCATTCTTTTTCTGCAACCTTTGGGGGAAAGGTGGTGGTGGCCTTGTAACCTCCATTCGCTCTGAACTTGCATCATTTTCCTTTGACTCTTGTATTGCCTTAGGTGTCAGCTCTCCCTCAGGTATGGGTTTTTCCTTTATCTTCTTTGGCACTTCCTCTAGCTCCCTCCCGTTTCTAAGTGTAACTGCATTAACTTGAGGGTTCTTTTCTGTATCACTGGGGAGTGAGCCTGTAGGTCTAGTATTTTGGTTTGCTGCTAACTGCCCCATTTGCCTCTCAAGATTTCTGAAATCGGTCCTGAGCTGTTGATTGTCTAGCAACAACTTTTTCAGCAAGTCATTCGTACTTTCTTCCATTTGTTGGGGTGGCTTCTGAGGTTGAGTAAAATTCCCTTGAGGCCTATACTGATTCTGTTGACTTCCGCCCCATGAGAAGTTAGGATGATTCCTCCAGTTTGGGTTGTAAGTGTTCCCATATTGCGCATGTTGATTCATAGGACCTCTGTTTTGTTGCCCCACATAGTATATAGATTCAGGATTCGTGGGGCACATGTCAATCATATGACTGTCTCCGCATAGGTCGCAACCAATAGACATCTGCTGTACATGTTGAATTTGTTGTGTTGTCATTCTGTTCATCTGATTTGCCAGTTTTGCTACATCGGCTCTCATGGCGGAAAAATCATCAAGCTCAATCAATCCGGCTGCCCTCTGTTTAATTCCCCTTCTTGAATCCCCCTCTCCTTGCCAATTATGGTCATTAGCAGTGAAGTTGTTTAGCAAGAGTTGTATTTCACTATACGGCTTTGCCATGCAACTACCCCCACAAGCTGAGTCAAGATTCATTTTTGATGCTTCATCTAACCCATCAACAAAAGTGTGACCCAATACCTCATCAGTTTGACAATGATGCGGGCAGTCTCTGAGTAGCTTCTTGTATCTTTCCCAAGCTTGACGAAGTGTCTCGCCATCCCGTTGTTGGAACCCAAGAATTTGGCTCCTCAGCGACTTTGTCTTCTTAGTTGGGAAAAACTTGATCAGGAATTTCCTTGCTAGATCATCCCAAGTGTGGATAGAGTTCGCGGGCTCCTTTTGCAACCATTCCTTAGCTTCCCCCAACAGTGAAAAAGGAAACAGTGTCAGCCTGACATAGTCCTTGGAAACGTTCGGATAATTGTAAGTGTCCGTAATTTCCAAGAAGTTCTGAATATGCCTCTGCGGGTCCTCATGAGATAGACCCACATACTGTCCTGTGGACTGAATCAGCTGTACCATGTACTGTTTGAGTTCAAAATGCCCAGTGATATCAGGCTTCACAATAGCCTGAGTCATATTCGCAAGATTGGGCCTTGCGGCTTCAATCACCGGACGCTCTCCATTGCCTGCCATCTCTATTGGTTGTGGCTGAACGGCGATGTCCAACTCTCTTTCTATTCTCGTTCTAGCTTCAAGTTCCCTTCTCACTCTATGTAGTGTTCGTTCGATTTCTGGATCAAGAGGAATGAGGTTGTTTGCACTTATACTCCTCTGCATTCGAGAGAAGATCCTGCGTTGATACAAACAAGGCAAACTGAAAATTAAAACTTGAACAAATATCTAATAAAAGCTTAACTTAGTCAAGTAGCTAATTTCTAAGTCCCCGGCAACGGCGCCAAAAACTTGTCCAGTGCAAATACACTCACGCAAGTATACGTGGTCGTCAAGTAATAAAGTAGTGAATAAAGTATCGTTCCCACGAAGACTTATGATTAACTTTTGACTAATTTAAACTCGAATAGCTTATTGATTCAAGATATTCTTAACAAAACATATAATTTTCTAAATTACTAACTACAGACTATCAAATAATGAACTGCTAAGAAGGAAACACAACACTTAAATAGTTTTTGAATAACAATCAATAAGATATAATATTCCAGGGTCACGGGTCATCTAACATTCATGTTGCATTCTTAGTTTAAAATAACTAAATGATTTATCGGAATTGTTAATTCACAGAGTTAATTTCACTTGTAAGAATCTGTCGAGTTCTGACAAACCTATTCAAGTTAGCTTAATACCTATATGTCTATGGAATTAAGTTTAACAAGAACGCATTTACAATTTCTATATTACAACCGAGCAAGGCAATTAGGTATATCTCTATCCTAATCGCGAATCCGTTCCCCGATGCCCGGATATGAGAACTTACTCTATTTACTCCTATATGCAATCTAGGGTTCCCACTTTCGAGTTCAACTCTAGATTCATAGATAGTATTTCACTGTTAGCTACTCAGCAAAATAATTAAAAATAGAATTAAATAAACAACCCAATATGATAAACTCAATGTAGTCAAATTAAACTTCAAAAATCAACATTCATGTATACCCATGACCCTAGAACAATAGGATTCTTAGCCACTCATATTCAGGCAATCATCCAAAATTTCATAAGAGTGCATAAAAATCAATAAAAGAAAGAGAGAATAAGAACTCCAGACGAATTCCTTGGTTTTTCTTCAACTTGGTCGTAGCTTCTGTCTTTTTCAATCTTGCTCTCCTCTCCCCGCCAAAAGAAGCGTTTTTAAGCTTATATATTGCGTCCAAAAGTCGTGGGCTAGAGTTCTCCTAACCCTAGCCCAAATCGGCTTCAGAGGTTGATGCTAAGGTGGATGCGACGCATCCACCTCGTCCTCCATTTCTTAACCTAGAATGTGAGGATGGATGCGACGCATCCACCTTCTCTTCAACTTCCGAATTTTGCATGCGAGGGTGGATGCGACGCATCCACCCTTTTCTTCTACTTTCCAGTTTCGGATGCTATGGTGGACGCTATGGTCCAACTTCACTGCTCAGGGTGTATGCACGATGATGTTTTTTTTTCTAGATTGGATGCGACGCATCCAATCTCTCTTCTTCTACCTAGGACACCTTTTCTTCATATTTTTGCACTCCAAAAACCTTAAATAGTCAAACATAACTTAATTAGTCATCAAACCAATAATTAAACCATGTTGGGCATTTTAAAGATCAAATAACAACAAGAAGCGGTTAAAACATGGGTAAAGTAACATAGACATATATCGAAATATGCCAAACATCAAACATATTAGATTAGTTAAGAATGTTACACTACTTAGGACCAAAGAGTCATTATTAACAAATCTACACAAATATTAAGTTTACCAAGACTATCCTCACTGCATTTCACTCAAAATTTGCAAGAGAATTATAGTACTTCCTTTGTTAGTCCACTCTAAACGGAAACAGAACAAACATGACAAGATGCACCAGCACCAGCAAAAAAATCCTGCTTATCAACTTACCATATATAATTAGCTAAGTTGGTAAGCTCAGGCAAAGCAAAAAGAATAATGAAAACAAGGACGACTAGTGGAACGAAGTACCGGAGTCCTGTCAGAAATTCCTGTATATCAACATTGTGATACCCATCAGCATATTGGAGACTCACCTTCAATACTGTAGCTGATGACAGTCCCCGAGAATTAGCCGCATGCAACACAATTGGTATTTACTGATATAGCCAGTTTTTTCTTGTCACATCAAAGATGATATCCTTTTATAGACTGACAAAGGCGATAAATCGATCTGTAGATTGGTCAAGGCAGTAAACGTGCCCCTTCAACGTAACATGACAACTACTCTCCATCATCTTGATGCTCGTTCAACCGAACCGTCTCTTCTGATTGGGCTAAGTAAGCCGTAAATACTCTTTACACCATGTGATAGTCTTCGCTTTGGAGCAAGCTCGCATAGTTTCTCCCAAAAGGTCACACCATTAAGAGTATCCTACACCTTATATGTTGCTTCTTTCTCTTCTCAACTTCCAATACGAGACTTTGTTCGGATACCCAACAATCGAGACATTGGTCATAAAAAAGAACAATAGCCTAATTCTCAATCCTTGGAGTACTTCTTTAGAAACATTACGAAGACACTTCTCCATCTCTTCAAACTTCTTTGGGAACCTTAGGAAGAAGGGAAACGGGTATGTTTTAGAGCTCCTGGAAGGTTGCAGTTTGTAGCAACTGAGCTGCAAGAGGCATGTAAACAAATACAGAGGAGGATATCGAAATGAAGAAGGAACACCTTGAAGAAGATAACAAAGTGAACAGAAAAGTTGGTTATACCATTCCACATGTGTATATTCTCCATTTAACAATTATGTATAGCCATCATGAAACTATAGCTAGATCATTTTGATGATATTAGTCATAACCACTAAGGAACGGTAGTAATAGTGAAATGAAATTACATAGTGAGGCTCAATTGTAAAGAATAATATCTTCTATTCAAAAGGCATACAGTCTCATAACTCCCCAGTGGTCACATACTTCCAAGCTCACGGTACTACCTACATTTGCTACATTCTCTTACAGTAAAATGAAACTAATTTTTTACCCCTTCAAGTTATACTCTACAACTACTTCAAGCATGTACATGTATGTTGGATATGACATAAAAAAAGATGTTATTTTTCTAAATAACATGACTAAGTGGCCCAATGCCTAATTCGTCCTCTATGTCATCGCCCTCTTCAAACAGCTTCAAGAAACGAGCTTGATCTTGCTGCCTCTTCTTTCGCTTCCAATATTTGTAAACAGTGACTGCTCCAAGAACTAAAACCATTGACGCTAAAGCACAGATAAGCAGCACTAGAGCCCAGTGCATTCTCTTTCCCCCTTTTTGTGAGCCAGATGAGTGATTAGAAGCTAGAGAAACAACGCAATAGAACTAACAATTAGTACTGAGCATATAAGTAAACCAACTCCACAAATTCGCGGAAGCAAAAAAATCTTCAATCTATAAATAGAGCCCAGATAAGAAAAATCTTAAGGAATTTCCTTTAACATCTAAAGATTAAAACTGCAGGGTATTAGTGACTTATTCTACATCACCACATCAACAGCCCGACCTCTATTGCATCAGCTAACAAAATGTACCAGAGAGAACTACAAAAAGGAATACCATAAGGAACTAGAAGACTAACCACCACCACGAGGGACACACTCTGGGCACAAAAATGTGGCATTGAGCTCTTTCTTTAAGAAATGAACATACTTCCCATCAAGATCAGTAAAATCAGAAGCACATAACTCCCACTCATCAAAAGTATCATCAGGCTTTATTGTATCCTTCTCATAGATCCCGCATCGTTTGCACTTTTTATCTGTAAGCTCTGTCAAAGGCTAAAACATAAAATGCACTCAACATCAAATTCTGGAAGGAGATATATCTTATGCCATGCACATCATATTAGTATAAACCTGGATAATCTCTACAACAACAGAAATTCACAAGCTCTAGAGCAACACGCATAATTTTTGAAATATACTGATAGAAGTTGAAAATAATGCATAACAACTTCCATGACCCACATGCTAATTTCTAGATGTGATTCCTCCCCATCATGCAACACAAATATCTCAGTCCCTGCTATCTTTTGTTTCTGTTAAATCATTTTCCATTAAAATATTCCCACATGTAGCACTCAACAACCATTAAACAGTTCCCAGCACGACTTTTCAAACCAACCACTAAATAGGAAACTATAATTTCTACACCCAAAAAGAGTAAGACATGACACTCCCTGCCAAATATTAACCCAACTGAAGCAGTTGCAGCCAAAAGTTGAAAAGAAGAGTTATGACTACAGTCCACAGGTGGGAGGGTGCTGCAGGTTTACAACTAAATTTTGTAATTTGCAATAGGTATCGTCTAACTAGGAAGTAAGTTAGCAAAGACCAGCTGTGTAGAAATTCCTTTGAAAATGCAATGAACCAACACTTTGGCAAAATGTAGGTAAAAGGTTCACCAACCTTAGGGAGTAACAGGTCCCCCCCCCCCCCCCAACAAAAGGCAACTCCTACATACAACCTGTTATGTTTTAGCAGGAAAATAAAGGCATATGCATTGCCATATTCATGTTTATTGGCTACATCGCAAATTCTCATCTTTTTCCCAACAAACAACTGCACAAGTTTTTATTTTACACTTAAGTCGTCTCAAGCACAATGCCAACATACTTTGTTAAGAAGAATAGCTTTTTGCAACTACGACTAGAGGCGGACCTATGTGTAATGTTGAAGGGTCACCAAACCCGTAAACTTCGGTAGAAATCTTGTATATGTATAAGTGTATACCTTGAAAAAGGTTAATTCAAATCACTTGGCACCCTAAACACTAAAAGCCTTTAGGGGCACTAGTTGAGTAGAATATTGTGCCCCCGTCGCCTTAAAATCCTGGGTCCGCCTCTAACTAAGACAGTAGTCGAAACTAGCACGCTATAAGCATTTTGATGACAAAATATTGTGACAAATGGTTATTGCTAGTAAATTTTAAATGTTCAAGTTATCCTAAACAATGAAAGGAAAGGGAATTGTAAAAGCGAAAGCTGGAAAAGATAGCAAAGAGAAAGTTCCATCGTAAGTAAATCAAACAATTGAGAGAGATTCAGTCATCATAAACCTGCCAAGACTCTTCGCCCTTGAAAGTATACAAGACATGTTTCTTCTTCACATCTGGCAAAATTGTTTTGTTCTCCCCTTTACACTGAAAAAATACTGTTGGTTTCGATCCGAATAATTCATGTTTCTTATATATTTGGATCGAATCAAGTGTAACAACTGCCGCTATGACTAATCCTGCAGAAATTAACACACATTAAAGAGAAAATATCAATATTTTTTCTCTCTTTATACAAAAATCAAGAAACCTAGTAGAATGCATGCAAAAGGATTCACATAGCCTACCCAATTATTTAGAATCGTGATTGATACAGACCATAAATGACCATTCACATTTATTCTGAATTTAATTAGCTTGAGGTCAACCAATTAATCACAATTAAGATTACCTGGAAGCCATCTGAGAAAAAGTGAGCTACACAAAATAAATACAATGAGAATTCTAGGACTTAAACAATGATGCATCGTTGCCTATACATATTATTCTTTACTTTTGGGTGCGACATAAGCTTAAGAAGGGAATTACACGAGAGGTGAAGAAGAAGGCTGAGGAGCAGTTCGCGCGTTGTTTAACAGTTGCCTTCTTATTTCGTTTACATTTCTGTTCTGACTTCTGAGACCAAAATTACTCCTACACTTGATGATAATATAAAAATATCATTTTGTTGCAAACAATATTGCCAAAGAAAAATAAATTTGTGCTTCATCAATTTGATGTTTACACTGTGATTAACAGCTTGTGTGCATGGTTGTTACCTATTGTATTGCATATGTATACTTTAAATATAATATTTATTTTGATTGTTACTTTAATTTTATTGTATCGTATCGTAAAATTTAAAAAGTATCATTTTATATAACGACAGATTTGGTGTGGTGTCATTGTTATATTATTTTTTCTCTCATTTTGCATTTCTTTGTTATTAAATAATTATTATTTTATCTTTATCATACTTTTTTATATAATAATTCTACTCCGTATTTTATTTTTTCTTAGTAATGTTGCAAGTTTATTATTCATATTTTTGATTTGTGACATCATGAAACTACGGTAAACGGTACAATCTATCCAAACATTATATTCATCGAACAATACAATACGATATATTATGAAACGACATCCGTTGTTTTAAAAAATCATAATATTGTAATAGTAAATACTTACTCGCATCTGTTGTTTACTCTAAATTAATTAACTATGATTAAGTGATAAAATTTTATGTGCAAACACATATTATGCTTCTATTAATTTGGTGTAAACACTCGACGCGAATTAGTTCTTACCCATTGCAATCCATGTTAAAAATACATGTATTATTATTCCCCACATAATTAACAATTTTTGTGTTATTAGAAATTAAATAACCAGTTATATCAGCCCATAAATAAGTTAGTACAAAATTAGTTAATTCATAAATTATTACCAATATTAGCCAATAAGCTATTTGTAGTCAAAAAAATATCAAAGTTTTGCTTTCTTTTGAGTGGGTATTATTGGAATAGATTTGATACATATTAAGAAGCTTAAATCTCAGTTTTGGGGATGATTTGATAGAGTTTTGAGGTGGTTTGAATTGAAAATTCGAAATAGAAGATAAATATGAAAAAAGATGGTAAAAATAGCACAGACTAACCAGTTTTGGACTGATAATTGAAAAATAGCCAATGTTTGTAAAGTCATTGAAAAGTAGCCATTTATTTTGCCGAAACACGAAAAGTTCCAGCATAATATGCGAGATTATGGAGCTCCTGCGTATAAACCTTCAGTATATTATGTTGGAACTCCAGCACACGAAAAGTTCCAGCATAATATGCGGAATTATGGACCTCCTGCATATGAACTTACCGCATATTACATTGGAACTCTAGCAACAACAACAACAACAATAACAACAACCTAGTAAAATTTCACTAATGGGGTTTGGGGAGGGTAGTGTGTACGCAGACCTTACCCCTACCCCGAAGGAGTAGAGAGGCCACATTGGAACTCTAGCATATTATGAAATTCCAGTACATCATGTTGGAAGCTCATATGTAAAAAATTCGAACTAAAGCATATTGTGCTGGAATATTTTCGAATTTTTAAGGGTATTTTTGTTCAGATTTTATCTTTACATGAAAAGTGGCTAAATTTCAATTAGTTTTGAAACTGTAGCTATTTTTCAATTACCAATTGTAAATCTGACTATTTTTTATATTTTCCCAAAAAGATGATATGTGTATCATTTGTGTATCATATATATATATATATGATATTTATATCAAATGTGTATCACATGTATATTCACGTATACATTATGTGTGAGTTATATGCGTGATACATGTATGTGTTGTAGGAAAAAAAAATTGAACTCGATTTTAACTACGAATTTTGATACCAAATCAGTTCAAATCACCTCCAATCTTCCTCAAATTTTATATTTTATCGCCTTGTTTGCTACCTCATCCATGAAATTTATTTTCCGTCTTGAATCTAATGTTGCTGATCACACTTAAAAATATAGAAGAAGATCTTTGCGTGTGATTCTTGGAGAGAACGAATCCTTATTTATTTAGATTTTCAATTTTTGTATGTGCTTGACTAATTTTGATAAGTTTATAATTAATGGCTAGTAGTTAGTAAGTTAGAACTTATTTGGGACATATCCGTAAGATTCCCTTAGATTTGTACAAAAGGAACCATAAGGTACCCTGCCATTTTAGATTTTGTTCAAGTATTGCTATTCCACATTATATTTTGCAAAAATAATATATAAATTTTTACCTAAATTATTATTATTTTTATAAGAATCAAAATACTAAACAAATGTTGTATTACTATGTATAGTTCTATGTCAACTGTTTCACTATAATCGGCTTGCCTGCCTTATAAACACCTTTAAATTTCTTTCGACATATATTCGGACATAACTGTCTTAAATTTTTTTAGATTAAACTTACATAGCCATATAGATGTACTATAATCACAATTCACAAAATCTCATATGTTAAAAAGCACTTAACTCCCCAAATGGTAATAGAATTAAATAAATAAAAAATAAGTAAATAACACCTTATAATATAATATAATATAATAGAATATATTAACTTATGAGTTTTTTTTATTAACTTATGAGTAAAGATTAAAATCATATCGTTATTACTGTGAGCAATTTTTTTCCTTTATTCTTTTACTTTTGTGATTCTGTGTTTCTTTTTTTCTTTTTTTTTTGTGGTTGATGATTTGGAAAAAAAATTGGGTTTTTTTTATGACACACTAATTACTGAAATGAAAAGGCTTATCATGGTCAATAGCCGTTGGAATCTTCAATTTAATCTTGCATTATCATTGCGTCTTTAACCCATTAATTACGGTAACAGCTCTACCTTAACTGGGGTAACTTTAGTCCTTTATTACTTCTTTGACCTTGCAAATTGAACAATGATAAAAATTTATGTGTACCTTATTTTTACATTAAATCAATTAATGCAAGAATTGTAATATTGCATACACATATTTAATAGTTGATTATGCTTAAATGATTTGTATTCTCACTTTAAATCTTAATTCTGTTAAATTGCTTGATTTGGGTAAAAGGTCGGGATTGAAATTCTTGTACTTTGTCATATGGAGAAAAATAAAAGAAAGAAGAATACTGTAAATTAAAAGGACCTAATAAAAAATTGACTAATTGCATAAACTATACTATTAGGTAAATTCTTTTTCATTTGGCTAAGCATTGGCTGACAAAATTGTCTGAATAAAAGTGGGTACAAGCTCAAATAGAAAATCGTCATTAAAAAGAAAAAAGAAAATTAAGCACTACTAAGAATTTTACACTTGCATATTTCCCCACCCTTTTTTTTTCAAAGTTCGAACTAATTCGTGCTCATGCTTTAATATTGGCCAAAGCAAAGGAGAAGATATACGCAGACGCTTTCTTTCTATCTCTCTCTTCTTTTTTTTCAGAACATAAAAAATAATCAGACAAGAAAAGCAAAAAAAAAAAATGAAAGGTGAAAGGAGGAAAAGAGAAAAATACTGTGATTACATTGACTTTAACTTTTATGGTCCACAACATCAACAGTAGCAGTGCATGATAACAGCCTTCGGAAAATACCAGACAACGCCGCACAAGAAACTTTCTTCACTTTCCTCACCACCGCAAACCTCCTCCGTCGCCGCCGTTGACCGGATTTTCCCTGCTTTTTGCCGCCGGAAGCCACCCTTTCTTTGACCTTTCCGAAACATTTCTTAGTTTTTTGAGGGACAGTTTCTTTTCTTGAAAACGTATAGGCGCTCCTTAAGTATAGTTGCCGGCATGACACGGTGTCCACCACCCTAGGCGGCTGCCACAGCTGCCGTCTTCTGCCGTACATCGCCGGAGAATCAGTCTTCAGGAGTTCGACGTGGGATTCTGGCCGGAAGTTGACATAGCTGGTAGCTCTGGCTGGAGTTGTTGTGTCACTGTTTGGTATAAAAACTGTGGCCATTTCAGCTTTTTGCTGGGTTTGGTTTTTCGTTTAGTAAATGGTCTGTGAATTTGTTGTAGTTCTTTTCACTTTGTAGTTTTTATATGTGTGGACAGTGGATTAATAAAAGCAAAGTTTGATATAGTTGATAGATGGAAAAAATGTGTGGCTATTTGCGTGCTGTTTAAATAGTGTAATCTCACACTATTAGCAGTGAAAGTGCATTAATCATGCAATTCTTTTTTACATAATTAGGTTGACTTAAAAATCAATTATGGAGAAATGATCGAGCATAGGGGTGGGTATTATACAACTTGACAAAGTATAGATAAAGTAAGTTGATGAAACCAATAAGTCGTACGAGAGGCGGATCCAGAATTTAAATTTAATGAGTTCAATTTCTAAAACAAGTTAGCATTGATTTATTGTACTGTTAAAATTATGAGTTCAAATATAATATTATTAAGATTTTAGTAAGTTTTTATATATAAATCCATATGACGTATTGAAAGTTATAGATTCAGTTGAACTCGTAGTTGAATCCGCCCTTGAGGTGTACAATGGTAATTCCTCCGGTCCACTTTAATTAATTTTTAGTTATTTTCAGACATATTAATGAATTCACCTTTAAACATTAATTAACAATGAAATTGATCATATTAACCTTAATTTGTTTATTGAAAATATAAAAAATACTCCTAAGCTCTTTACTCTCAAGGCAATGAAAAAAAGAAGTTAATTTTTTCTTGATAACTAAAAAAATAAATATTTTGGACCACAAAAAAAGGCCAAAAAATTAATTAAAATGGACCGGAGAGAATATATATATAATATTTACAATCCCATTGGACATTAATTATATTCGACCTGAATTTAAGATAAAGGGATGAAATGAAAATAACTCATTATTGATGAAAGATGATCAAGGTAGAGTTTTACTTTTTAACAAAACGAGGAATTGACCTTGTCAAGAAAAATGAAATAAATTAGTAAATTTTTAAATGGTGACAATGTAAAATTTAAGTCATTTTAAAGGTCATTATCCATAATTAATACTCACATGAAAAATAAGACAAGTAATATTCAACATCATGTCGTCCAAAAAATAAAAAAGAAAGGAGGAGTAACGCAATGACAGATATCCCAACCTAAACAATATTGCTTTATCCATTTCACGTGTATTTCTTTCTTGTTCTACTAGTAAAGAAACTAATTCAAGTTAACTGCCAAAAAAAAATCATTATCCTTAAATCGTGGGGTTTTATCTAATCCAGCTAAGTACATGTGGAAAACGTGACTAAGAGAAGCTGAGGAAAATAAGTTTTTTCTTTCTTATAAACAATATAATCATGAATTATATCACAAGTTCACAACTCACAAATGAAGACACCCTAGATTTCAACTCTAAAAAAGCGGGCGAGGTGCGCAAAGGGTCATTTTTAGGGTTGTTATTTAGGGATTAACTAGTACTTATTTTATTCTGAATTATTAAACTAAAAATTTTAATTTTAAGACAATTCAGGATATTTGTATCCCAAAAAATTTATCTGGAAAATTAAAATTCAAAACGAGTCTGCTAATTCCTAAATAATAATATTTAGAGTAGTTACCTAGTATCATTTCTACCAAAAAAATCTCATTTCTTCTAGATATTGACGTATGAGTGGCTTTAGCTGCTTATTATTATTATTATTATTATTATTATTATTATTATTGTTATCTAAACGGCCTTAGCAGTCAAAAGTTGCTGCAGCTTTCAGAATGGAAGTTCCATGCGCAATACAACTTAAAATAATTTTCTTTTTTCTTGTGATTTCTTAAACTGTCAATTTACGATAGTGAATGGCAAATAATTTCATATTCAAAAGAAAGTTAAGAACGTATATTACAGCAACAAACAGTTTTCCAAATTTTCCATTACTTTTCACTCGAATTTTATATATGTACGTGAATAACAAGTTAAATGAAATTATGTATTTATTTCATAACCTACTAAGTCTAAATTCTAATTGTGTCGCTGGTGTGTATCAAAATTATATTTCTCTTTAACAATATTACATTACATCAAACTACTTAAATCTTCAGTTGTACCTAAATACACAAGAATAAATAGAGTCAAGAGCTCTTTAAAGTAAAGGAGAATAGACTAAAGATGCAGAGATGGAAAATCCAAAGCAGGCATTTGCTGCTCATGAGTTAAAGATCATTCGAACTGCTAATTCCCCTATGACACTTACATGGGTGGAGGTAGAGTGTTGGGTATTTGTATTAGGAAATCCATCAAATATGTATAAATACTTAATTGCGAACCCAGTAACTAAGACGAGTTATGAGTTCGATGACCAGTTCAGAACCCATAAATTTAAAATCTTGACTCCGCCTCTAGACACTTGTATTCCACAACAATGTTTTCAGAGTTTAGGTTGCTCTCATTTCGCTCGCTGCTACTATGACAACCGCTTTTGCTTTGCTTTTTTTGATGATCCGTCACAACTCATAAGAATGCTGTTGGTCAGAACCTGGTAATCCTCATTATGAGATAGCAAAGGAACTTCTCAAGACATTTTAAAGGTAAAAAATCTATTAGGTGGGCTTTCTTGTTGCTGCTGTTGCTCAGATTTCACTTTCAATGTGCAAGCATCAACTAGTAGAAGAACAAAACTTGCAAATCAAACAGGCAGAAACCTCACTATCATTATCAAAGGAGTATGAGCTGATAGCGAACGTCTTCTCTGATGGAACACCTTATCAGTCTGGACCCCGCCAGTATGTTCATCTTTGATATGCTTCCATGTTTTACTTATCTATCAAGATTATCTTGTAACACCAAACAAAGAGATCTGGTTAAAATTTCATTGTTTTCTGTTCATGGAACCTATACTTGTATATGTGTAACCAATCATTTGCCTTGAGTTAAAGAGCACGGCATGCCCAATATAAAAGTCAGATGATCAATCCCTCGCCCAACAAAGTGGAAAAAAAAGAGAGTGCAAACCATAAAGAACTAAAGAAGTCCTCTATTGTCAGAAGTTAGCTTTATTGTTTAGGAAGTGATTGCTATGATTTAGCTGCTCGTACAAGTGGATCAAAGCAGAGCCCTGAAATATTTGATAGTTGCGCAAGAATAAGTGGATTGTGACAGCCCTAGCCAGCAATTAGACCTTTGAGAATAGCGCTGCGTTTTCATTGGTTATGTTGGAGGACTGTCACATCACCAAAACAATTAATAGGAAAACGGTACTACCTGAATTTCAAAAGAAAAAGAGTGTGTTTATGTCCATCTGTATAAGAACTAAAAACTTGTCACAAAATCAGCAGAGCAACAGAAGGGTAAATTTACTAGCTGCGAGGAAGTGAACACAAGTTTGATGCTAAACTTACCTTTTTTCAGCAGCACAATAGCCGATGAAGATTTCAACTTAAGGTTATGATGAGCCTGAGTTTTAACAGACAGCGAGAGCATCTTTCTGCAAGTTAAACAAGTACTATTTTGTTTATTTTTAAGTTCCTCTGTCACTACTAAGGGATTCATAAATTTGTAAGATGAAGGCAAATGTAGCAGCTTCATTACTTCCCTACACACCGTATTATGAGTTCCCTGACGAGTAGTAGACTAACCATATCAGCATAGGAAAACTGGAAAAGTATGGGAACCAACCAGAAAAGCGAAAGTCAAGCCAGAAGTTCCATGTAATCTTATCTATCATTATGGTCTATGTATGAAAGAGCATCTAGATCTATCGAAAAAAAGACTAGAGAAAGTTGTAGCAGCGTAAACAAGATTGTAATGGTGCTTTCTATTTTGTGTATCTGTTCCATCTTATAGACTATCACTAGATATTTAATGACATTCGTGTTTTGATAAAGATAACAGATAAAGATAGCAAAAAGGAGGTACACCTGCCCTCAGATATGATGGATGATCCCCGATTGTGTCTAACACAAAATGCAGAAAATACCTAATTATATTACCACTCTTGTTTCCGGGTCACATTGTTCAATTTAGCCAGCTTTCTAGTGTAGAAATAAAAAACCTTCAATGTCAGTTAAACTGTTTCTCACTTAAAGGCAGAATTGTCCTGATGAATAGCAGCGTGTCAATTAATGTACCCTATTGTATCGCGGTTCCATAAGCCTCATATCGGGAAGGGGTCTCAGATCTCAGTGATGGGAAAAAAAAAACTATAAGAATTCCCACCAACATACCATCCCTGACCTATTACCTTTCAGGCTTTCATTGATTCTTTGACAATAAGCGTTTTGGCCTATGTCACATAATCTATTACTCCTCATTGTTTCATGTAAAATGCTTTATAAGGTAAAACACGTTCTAAATCATTCTTCTGGGACATTGATGATAAATGTTATGGGCATGTAGTAGTATTGTCGAGTCATTACTGGAGGTGGAAGTGACAAGAGAGTATTGGAAGGTATCAGCAGTATGTAATTATCCATGGGACCAATTCGAGTTTAAAGTCAAGTGGAGATTAACTTACAAGTAATAGCACATTACGCCACAAGCTGTTTTCATTATTTTCTACAGAACATTTTCAACACCAACACTTGAAATATGAAAGCATTGTTATGGAAAAAGGTCAGTGAGTCTACCAAACAGATCCTACAACTTTTAACCAGATGCATAGCCCATAACTATCTTAATCACTAAGACAACCACAAGATATCATGTGCTCAACACCTCAGCAAAGCAATATAATTACCAAGCACAAGAACTATGAAATCCATCGATCAATGAACAATTTTGACATATCTTTGGTGTTGTCCAAATAGACAGACGAGAAGTGAACGAGACCATATCTCTCAGTTCTGGTTCTGATCCTCAATATGCCCATAGGCAGTAACTCCAAAAATGAACTAAGAAGCCATTGGACAACAGATATTATATCATTCAGAGGAAGGTGGATTATTTGGCATCCTAACAGTCATATAAGTGGACATAATTTGGCCAGTCCAGAGTGATGTAAAAGCATGACGCAAACAACAGAACACAGAAAAAGACATACAACAAGCAGTAATTATCATCAACTAAACAGTCTACATTCACAACTATACTAAATTTTTCAATGGAAAACAACACATTTTAACAATTTCATATTCAGATAAACAAACTTCTAGATGGAGGAAAGAAGAGAAAAAGGACCAACAAGGAGGAAACCATGATAAACCACTGTATCATGAAAATGAGGTTTACATGGTAATTTCATCGAAAGAACTTACAATATCCAAAAATGAAACAACTGTTCCATGATACCAGTGCTACTACAATAACCCAAAATATTGTTTAATAACAGTGAAAAAGTAAAAAACAGTAAATGATATATCATCCCAGCAAACCTAACTATAACTTCAGCGAACTCACAGTGTTAGGCTGCAAACCGTATAAAATGACAGGAGGAGACCTTCCACGAGATCTCAACTTCACAACTCAAACTCCTCATCCCGAAGAGCCAACTCTGCAGCCTCTTCTTCCTCGTCATCAAGAACAAAGTACTCATTCTTCTCCACTGGCCTAAACATGTAAAACATCACCATGTAGAACGCCAGACTGGCTATCTCCTCGGCAGCATTTGCCACCCATTGGTACTTATAAGCCGCAATCGTCCTCAACGCAAACACAACAATTCTCGTGAAGTACAAGTATCCTATCACCACAATGTAAAACTGCCTAAACAAAGTCAATTTCGCCAAATTCTTAGCAGCCTTTCCATCAGTTTTCGAAGTCTCCCTCAACGACCTAATTGACCAAACAATAGGGAAGATAATAGCACAACAACAAACAATATCGACAATCAAAAACACCTGATTCCAAGTAACCCAATCCCTAATAAACGGACCCGTTTCCCCAATCACAATCGAAGCCACATTGGCCAAAACCTGAAGAGGGATCACAATCATCAACACCTTCTTCTCCCTCTCTTGCAAAAACGGCTTCAAAAACGACCACCCAGTACCAATCAAAACGATCACAGTGAACAACAGAACAACACGAATCGATTGAAAAATGTAAAACAACACGTCCCAACCATGTGCAGTTCCAGTAACCTTAACATAATGCTTATCCTCCGCCGCGAAAACCAAGTTCAAAGCCTTCATTACAACTAAAGCAGCCATAAGCATATGAATCCGATGCACAGATTTCTTATTATTGAAACACACATACAACCATAACCCTAAAAATCCAAAATAAACAAACGAAAATAGAAAGTACAACGTGGGAAGCTGAGTTAGCCCAGCCGAAAGATAATCTTTCACTTGATTATCAAGGTTATACAATTCTGTACGGACGTCCATTGATACTTTTGATTCAGGGGCACAATTGGCAAAAAAGAGGGAATATTCATTGGGGGAAGTAACGGGGTAAGATCGGTTGAATGAGGAATTTGGTGGAGGCGAGAGATCGCGGAAAGTGAAGAGGTGATTGATGAATTTGGAATCGAGAACGCAGAAATTAGGGTTTTGTTGGAGCTCAAGGAGGACTTGAATTAGGGATTCTTCTGATAAGAGGAAGAACCCGAGACGCGACGGGTCGGGCGTGGCTAAGGTGGAGATAACGGAGACGGAAGAGACTGAGATTGCGGCTTGACCCGTATGTGTGAACCCGAACCGCTCGAAGAGGATCATAGCACGTGGATCGGAGGAGATTTTGAGGTTTTTTATCTCGCCGGTGGTAAATGAGACGAGACAAAGGAGGAGAAGCGGGAGGAGAAGGGGTAATTTCGTCATTTTGAAATGTTGACGCCGGCGAAGGGTAGATTTACGGGTGATCTGTGGAGGAGGAAAACGGCAACGCCGGCGAGGATAGGAGGAAGAGAGAAGTGAGGGGATTTTGGCAGTAGTAAGGGGAGAACGAAAAGAAATGAATAGAGTAAGATTTACAGGAAGATATAAGGAAATGACGGAATTAACCTTTCAGGCCTTAGATCTGGATCTAGTTTGAAGAAAAGTAAACAATAGTCTTGATTCTGAAGTTACCAACCAATGTATTGAAAGGAGATTAAATATTTTGGCATTTTATAAAAAAGGAAATTTAAGTTATTATCCTAATAAGGTAAAACCACATTGTAAATATGAGATATTGAGAAACTACAAATCAGAGTTAAAGTTGAGACACTTACAAAATTTTGATTATTCTCAGCAGGAAATAGTAAGTTTAAATTGGATAATTAGTTCTATCCTAATTAGTTTGTACCTAAATTAACACATGTTAGAAACATTACATATTGTTGGTAACATAAACCTGTAGCATCTTGCTGTATTTCACCTTCTAGAATTATGTCCAGTTGTCCATAGTTAATTGCAAGTTGTCTTAGTTTCACATCTCGAGATTTTTTCAAAGTCCAAATGACGAGACCCAAGGGCATTTAAAGAAAACTTGTTAACAATATGAAACCATATGGAGATTATACTAATGGATAAGTCAATCCCATTCTTTTACACGTTCATCTCTTTTTTATTCTTTCAAAAATCTCAGTCTATTGAATCATCTAAAGTACTTAAACCAAACTTAATTAATTAAGCTTATAGGCCATGTAAACACCAATCGTCTAGTCTAGTGGTTTCCTCAAGGAAGTTTCCCATACCTTAATACTAACACAACAAATCCAGTATAATTCCATAAGTGCGTTTGGAGAAGATAGTATATATGCCGCCTTACCTTACGAAGGCATATATGTTGTTTTCGATAGACTTTCGACTCAAGCAAAATACAACCACATCAATGTTTAAAAGAAATACAGTAGTGAAAAAACTATGAAAAAGAGGCAGTAACAACATCAAGATAATAAGATAATCGAACCAAGAGAAACAACATGTATTAATAAAAATCTAATGATAAGAAATACGACAATAATACTACAACTACTGGTATGGCAAAGAGATACGCTCGACTACCTACTAGCCTTCTACCCTAATTTTCGTTATTTATACCTTCCCATCAAGGGTCATGTCCTTTCTAAGCTGAAGTTGTGCCATATCCTACCTAATCACCTCCCTTAATACTTCTTAGGCCTATTTTTACCTCTCCTTAACCCACCAAGGCCAACCTGTCACACCCCATTACTGGAGCATTTGTGCATTTTTTTTTCATATGCCCAAACCACCTCAGCCTCGCTTCCCACATCTTGTCTGCCACAGAAGCCACTCCCACTTTGCCCCCAATATATCCCTTCATAATCTTGTCTCTCCTAGTATCCCCACATATCCAACTCAATATCTTTATTTTCGTTACTTTCATCATTTGGACATGGGAGTTCTTGACTAGCCAACATTCCGCCTCATACAACATAGCCGGTCTAACAACCACTCTGTAGAACTTACCCTTAAGTCTTGGTAGTACCTTATTGTCACACAAGACACCGGATGCGAGCCTTCATTTCATCCACCCTTCTCCAATACGATGCATGATATCATCATCAATCTCCACATTACTGTAACGACCAACCGACCGTTTCGAGTATTTGTACTTCGCTCGGTAGTTTGAGGGCATGAGTAACTCCGTATGATGTATTATGACTTATGTGAATCGTCGGTTTTGGTTTTCAGGTTATTCGGAATCGATTTGGAAGAATGAATTTCATGATTTAAGTTTTAAGTTGGAAGAGTTGACCAAATTTGACTTTTATGAATTTGACCCCGAAACGAAGTTTTGAGGGCTCCGTTAGGTCCGGATGATGATTTTGGACTTGGGCGTATGCCCGGAGTTGCATTTGGATATTTCTAGAAGGATTCGACGCTAATTGGCGAAAGTTAAAAATTTGAAGGTTTGGAAAGTTCATAAGTTTGACCGAGAGTTGATTTTGATGATATCAGATTCGAATTGTAGTTCCGAAAATTGAAATAATTTTGTTATGTCATTTGGGACTTGTGTGCAAGATTTGGGTTCATTCCGAGTTGATTTATTATGTTTCGGCACGAGTTTTGGAAGTTTAAAAGTTCAAAGTTTATTAAGTTCGATTCGAGGTGCGATTCATCATTTCGATGTTGTTATGTGTGATTTGAGGCCTCGAGTAGGTCTGTATTATGTTACGGGACTTATTGGTATATTCGGACGGGGTCCTGAGGGGCTCGGGTGAGTTTCGGACAAGGTTTAGATCATTTCATCGCATATTGAATTGTTGCTAAGCTGCTAGTTCTGGTGTTCCGCACCTGCGACTGGTTTTGCGCAGGTGCAATGGCCGCAGAAGCAAGCCAGGCGCGTAGAAGTGAGAATGCACTGCTGGGCAGGAGTCAGCAAATGTAGAGGAATTTGCGCAGAAGCGCGACCGCATATGTTGTTCTGAGCATCGAAGAAGTGACCATTGGAGGGTCGAGGTTTTTCTCGCAAATGCGAGCCTTTTTCCGCAAAAGCGAAGGTCGCAGATGCGAGCACTTGTCCGAAAATATGGAATTTGCTGGGCAGAACTATATATCGAGGTTTTTTGTTCTTTCATCATATTTTGAAACGTGGGACTCGGATTAAAACGGTTTTTGAAGCAAATTTCATCTCAAGGATTGGGGTAAGTGTTCTATACTTGGTTTTAATTATATTTCGTGATTCTATTTTTGTTTTTGGTAATTGGATTATGAATGATAAATAGAAATTGGGGGTTTTAACCTAAAGTTTCATAAAGTGAATTTTCGAGTTTTGAACATCAATTTGGAGTCGGATTTGAGTGAAATGTGACACACATGCTAGGTGACGGGTGTGTGGGCGTGCACCGTGTGAATTGTGACTCGGTTATTTCTGTGATACTGTGTAGTTACCTAATCTTATTTGTATCTATGAAATCTCTACGTGCTAGAGTAATTGAGCTGTGATCTATGTTAGAAACCATGTCTAGGCTATATACTTATCATGTTGGGACCCACTATGGTCATTTGTGCTGTTGAGTTATTTGCTTTCATTGCAATTACATACTCAGTCATACGTATTCATTTACATATCATATCTCAGTCTCTGTTACCATTTATTGATACATCACATTATCATTTCGGGCTGATTTTTTATGACATTGTAAGCCCGAAAGACTGGAGAGATTGAAGATTGAGTGAGGCCGAAGGCTTGATGGTGAGGATATTGATGGGATCGGGCTGCACGCCGTAACATATTTTATTGATTTATGTCATGATTGGCTTGTTATAGGGCTCCCCTTCTGAATTTGGAATTGTGATTCTCTATTTTTGTTGGTAAGTAGGAATTTATGACTCTTGGTTGGTTTTCCAAAAATTCATTCAATTCTCATCATCAGTACAAACTTCAAAGCTTTTGCTGAAAATCTTTGACGTGACATTTATATGTGTATCGTCACAACACCCAATAGATATCACAAAAACCATAAGAAAAACTTTACAAAATAGTCTGCTACTTTTCAAAGAGATAAATTAAGACACCGTCATAATAGTCTAGGTATCGACTTATATATATGTACGAAAATAAGAAAAACAAAAAATCAAGAGAGAATTTTCGGTTATCGTTTTTATTTCTCTCTCCAACCCCTCTTCAGCGCTGAGATCAATGTCGAATTGATCCACCTATAATTGAAGTTTGAAGATTTTCTGGGGTACATTTTTGTCACATTGACAATTTTCAATCTGTAAGTCTATTATATTTTCATGAATCCTTTGTTCCCATGCATTTCTATCGAAGGAATTCTCATTTGTGTTTTGTATTTTGAAGCTTATAGATGTTAGATGACCTTAAACATGTAATTTGCGGTAACATATTTATATGATCACACATTATTTTGCTTCTATATGTTGCATGCAGATGTTCTTGTTAAGCTTGGAAGTTATGTTTGTCACGTGGATTCTGGGATCAATATTAATTGGTCCGACTACATTGTAATATATCCTAAGTTTCTTTTGAGTTTTCAACTATTTAGTATCTGGGGTGAAAGTCATTAGGGGGGTGGAGAAAATGAATGTTGTTGGTAAAGTTAGCAGCTTTATAACACAAGGTGTGTACTCAGTTGCCACCCCATTTCATCCTTTTGGTGGAGCAGTTGACATAATTGTTGTGAAGCAGCAGGATGGAACTTTTAGGAGCACACCTTGGCATGTTCGATTCGGTAAATTTCAAGGTGTCCTTAAAGGGGCAGAAAAAGTTGTCCGAATTGAAGTTAACGGTGTAGAAGCTGGTTTTCACATGTATCTTGATAATTCTGGTGAAGCATATTTTATCAGAGAGGTTACCGCTGATAATGAGAGCGAAACAAATGGGGATTCAAAGGAATCTGGTAGTCAAAAAGGGGATAATGTTAACAACAAAGATATTATAAAGGATGGTGCTCTGTCCACACATGATAATAGTGACTCTAATGAAGCTGATTTACCATCGCGAGATGAAGGTGTGACATTGGGTAATGAGCTAGCGGAATTTGGTTCCAGGAGATATGAGAATTTGGATAATGTAGAGGAGGTGTTAGAATCACATGACTCCAGTTCTGAAGTTGTTATGGTGAGTGTGGATGGCCATATATTGACAGCACCAATCTCATCATCGGAAAGGAATGTGGAAGATGTCAAATTAGACACGCCTAGGTTTAATCTAGGCCCTGGTCAGGGGACAGATTTATTTGATGGTAACTCAGAGTTCATCACAGGTGAAGCTACATGGGCTGATGATTATTCGAGTGATCAGGAGACACCAAACGATGCTCCTGCAGATGCTTGCAGTGTGAAGAACGAGAGCAATACGGTTGAGCACCAGTTAAATGTTTCTGAAGTAGACGGTCAATTTAGAGTAAATTTGGATGTGAAGAACCAGGAAAATGGCCATGTGGAGGTTACATCATGTGGCAACAAGAAGGATAAGGTTTCTCCAGTGAAGATTCCGGAAGGGGTTGACGATTTGTTAAATCCTAGTACTGACCGTCCCTGCAGTTCTCCTTCACCAGATTTAAAGCTTCAATGTAACACCCTTCAGAAATGTGAGTCAGAGATTGATTGTAATGGTTCTGACGGCTCAATAGACCATCGTGCTGTTAGTGATAAACACCTAGAGGAACAGAATGATGTATCTTTAGCAGCTGAAAAAATAAAAAGTGACCAGCAAGAACCAGATGAATGTTCTCAATGTGAAAATGTGAAGCGTCTTATAGAAGCTTTTCTCAAAGGTACAAAAGCTGATTCAAACACAAGTAGGGTGTTCCTCTTGTTGTTAATTACAATTATAGCTTCACATTTAGTCTTTGATTTATTGCAACTTCTCATTAATTTCACTCTCTTATAGTAATAGCTACAGGAGTAGAGATATCTCTTTGTGGCAACTTGCTTTATGCTGGAATGGGTTCTAGTGCTGCAAGAGAAGCCTTTGATGCAAATCGCATATCTGAGGATGAATTCAGAAGTTCTTCAGCATCCATAATCAAGAACGAGAATTTAGTTGTCAGAATTCGAGGAAACTATTTTTCGTGGGATAGAGCTACTCCTATCATTCTTGGCATGGCCGAATGTGATATGGAATTGCCTGCTGAATGTGATGATGTCATACCTGTGGAACGGGAGGAGACCTCAAAATCGGGAGAGGATGATAGTGGGATCACTTCGGTTGCTTCTGGACGACAATGGACTCTCTGGCCAAATCCATTTAGAAGGGTTAAGACACTTGAGGACAGTAACTATAATTCATCAAATGAAGAGGTCTTTGTTGATTCTGAATCTAGCCCAATGTACCAGTCTATAGAACAAACAAATATCACCCAAGGAGGCAAGCAATCTCCTCAGGAGCAATTTGTGAGAACAAATATTCCCACTTCCGGTCAAATCACATCTTTGAACCTGAAGGAGGGGCAGAATATGGTAACCTTCATTTTCTTGACCCGAGTCCTAGGAGAGCAAAAGGTTTGTCGTCTTTCTTGCACTCAAAATATTTAGTTCTTATACTGTGGTCTACTGTATTTTTTGCTTTCTTATTTTCGATGCTCAAGCAACTTTCTAAAACAGGTTGAATCCCACCTATATTTGTGGAAGTGGAATGCACAAATAGTAATTTCTGATGTCGATGGGACTATTACCAAGTAAGATTTTGCACTAAAATTTTAACCTTCAAGATTCGTAGCTTTTACATGCTATCTAGGAGATTGTCTTTTGCATACTTGAACTTATAAGCCCTCTGAATTCATTAAAGATTTAATATATAAAAATAGGAGTTCCATCACATAATCGGGATGGGGTTGGTTATTTTTATTTTTTTGAACTGTGGCATAAGTAACAATGGAGTTGATTCTTGTTCTGCTTTTTCAGACAGCATATGGATTGTGCATTGTCTAATTTACTAGATTAGCTGAACATCTGACTGTGGTTGAATATTATTGCTTAATGCAGATTATAATCCTAAGGGGGCACTTGGTTTGGATTTAGGAGATATAATCTCCACATATAAATCAACATAAATTTATACAATGTTTTGGTCGGGATTTGAGGAGATTTAATCGCCGCATAGAAATCAGCATTACTTAATACAACGTTTGATTACTCTTTTTTGTTATCCTCATAGATAATACTTGCATAAGTTGTGCAGGAAGCTATGTATTATTTTATGCGGAATAAAATGTGGAATAAGATTTCGTTATTATTAATACTTGCACTAAAATGCTAAAATGACAGAAGTAACCCTCATAATAGTAATAAAATGTATATCTTGTTTGAAAAGTAAACAATGTTTTAATTATACATTGTAAACTAATATGTAATAATGGATATCAAACTAAACAGTAAACACTCAATAAGAAATAATCCATGCATTGTTCAATCCCTACATTACTAATCCATGCATTAGTAATCCTTACATTACTGTAGTACTAATCACTGCATTAATAATCCCTTTATAACTTGTCCCTAAACCAAACAACCCCTAAGAATCAGCCTATCATTAGCTGAACTACCCAAGAATAGCTATAACCTTAAGTTTATGAGCCTATCAATAAAGTCTGACAAAGTTAGATGCTGTAAAATTATCCGAAATAAGTAGAACTTAACTACCATCGATTTTTATGCATCTGTAGTTGAATTGTATAGCGAGCAGATTATTTGTGGGAGTTCCTATTGAGGAATGCACTGCTTTAAGCTTTATCTGACTATTATGTGAGAAATTTATGCTTAGTGGTCATTCTTTCTTTAGAAGTAAAAATGATAATCCAAATACCGTGTTTCTGTCAAATTTGACTATGGATGTGGATATCTATGATAACATACCTTTGAGGTACATGTTTCATGTCCAGGTCTGATGTTCTTGGTCAGTTTATGCCTTTGGTTGGGAAGGACTGGACACATTTTGGAACTGCCAGACTTTTCTCGGCAATCAAGGTACTTCTTTGTCTGATCCACATTTGAGATTTCGCATCCATATAGTCCATTATTTCTGTAAACCAGTATATGTACTTGTGTGTGTCTGTCTATGCAATGGCGGAGCTAGGATTTTCATTAAGGGGGGTCAAAACATAAATAAATAAACTCACCAAGAAGTCAAGGGGTATCAATACATAGTATATATACATATTTTTTTTATATTTACCTACACAATATAATTTTACGACGAAGGGGTGTCGGTTGACACCCCTTGAGTGCATGTGGCTCCGCCACTGTGTCTACATACATGCATATATATATGTGTATGTATACACATACATGCACACTTATGTATTTATCAATATATTTTCCAAATTGCTTACTTTCCAAGTAGATATAATTGTATGCCGAAGTTGAATGTGGCCTTATTTGAGGACTAAGAATCTGGTTTTTGGATTTATTCATGGACTAAGAATCTGGTTTTCAGAAAAAGTTCTTTATTATGCAAAAGTAGTGAATTTGCTTTTACTTACTGGGAGATGAGCTTCCTTAATTTCGGCTGTGATAACTGTTCCATTAGGAACCAGCTTACTATTCATCAACACCACCATATTATGATAACCGCTGTCTCTGCCTTTCTAAAACTACATTTTTATAATATGTAACAAGTCCCATGCAGTATGCCTCTATGAGATGCCATTCCTCGAGAAAATTAGCAGTTCTTGGGAATTCCTCTCTGAAATTCAGAGTGAATTGTGGTGGAATCTGTTTTATGTCATCTTTTTGAAAACCAATCATCAACATATGTCTAAGTATGATTCTTCTAATATTGTTATTTGTTACCTTCTCCGCTTTTATATTCTTCCATTTTCTTATTGTGCTTAAATGGATTATCATGAGTGGCTGACACAAATGAGGCTCAACATTTATGACCTTCCGCTTCTATTTTCACTTATATTGACCCGATTTCCTTAATAGTTTCTCATGGATACTTATCTTGATATGCATTAGCTTCTTAATCGCAGGAAAATGGGTATGAGCTTCTCTTTCTCAGTGCGCGTGCAATTGTTCAAGCATATCTGACCAAGAATTTCCTGTTTAATCTCAAACAGGTACTAGTATATGCATTCATGAGACATCAGCCACACCAGTTCTAGGCTTCTGAGTTATAGTGACATTTCCCCCAGATTCCCAGGGAAACAGTTAATTGAATTTTCCCCTTAACACATTTTCAAATATCTAGTTGGTCTCACAGTGCATTAGCTTGACCCGTATCTCTCACAACTTGGCCTTTTCTTTTACGTCGCTTATACTTTTTCTCCTACTATTCATTGTTCTCTCCCTGTGTGTGTGTGTTTCTTTTTTTCTCGGAGGAAAAGGAGAGGCATAGAGAATCATTTTGCTCCTGGTACTTGTCGTTCAGCTATATGCCACCTTGAGTTTCTTGGATGTGACCTCTGTTCATCTTGTCATTTCTTTGGGGGTTTGATTGTCCAATGGATCTCTCTGACTGTAAATGTTAAATGCTTTGTAGGACGGAAAGACCCTACCCAATGGACCTGTTGTGATTTCTCCTGACGGTTTATTTCCATCGTTGTACAGAGAAGGTAGGCCGCGTTCTTCTAATGTCTCCTCATGTTTGTAGTCTGAATCAAAGTGCTTGATCAGTGCATAAGAGTTGAACATGTTTCTTGATGTTTGGCTATGATGAATGTATTTCAAAATCTTTGGCTTTCTTTACGGTATAATTTACTGACTTTTGCTGCAGACAATTACATTTTGAACAGCACATATGCTTAAAAAAAGCATATATGTTGCTTTGCCACAAAAAGAAAAAGGGCAAAATACATAAACCAAGCCTATAAAGTTTGCCTCAATTGTCAGTTTGACACTCCAACTTACCCAATGACCAGATAAACACATTTTCTTGGCATAAATGTATCTCATGCACAGTCGTGCTGATATGGCGAGGTGCATGTATTTCACTCAAATTTGAGTGCGTGAACCCCTTAAAACTTTTTGCCTTCTTCTCCACACTCTGACTTTTACATCCATTTCCCTACCTTCTTCAGCCTGCCATTAGCAGTAAAATAGCCATTAAGAACACACCCATACCCAGATATGTACCTAAATTAAAGAGGAGCTTTGTTGGAGTTAAGTTGCTTTCTCTCTGTACTTGTAGTTATCTAACATATACTCTCTTGAAAATTTACTACTCCTATATACTAAGCATATTTTAGGTGTATTTTCTGGTAAGATAATGAATATTTTGAGTACATGTTTTGAGCATAAAAGAATGCTTGTGAGCAATAATTAGCTCCAACATAGGCTCATCTGTTTTTCTGCTTATCACTCTATTTGGTACCATGTCATGGTTTTCAAAATTGAGTTTGAGTGCATGTTGAAGGGAACCACTTTCCTACTTTAAGAAGGAACACGTTTAAACTGATTTAATTTACTACTCCTTCTCTTTTCGTCGTGACAGTTATAAGAAGAGCTCCTCATGAATTCAAGATAGCCTGTTTAGAGGTATGCACCTCAAGCTGACACTTCTTCAGGTGGACTCCAATTCTTTTGAATCTTCCAGCGGTTGCCCTTTCTAATTTTGTTTTGTGCTTTTCAGGATATCAAAGCACTTTTCCCACAAGATTACAATCCATTTTATGCAGGCTTTGGGAATAGGGACACTGATGAATTCAGTTACAGAAAAATTGGGATTCCCAAAGGCAAAATTTTTATAATCAACCCAAAGGTTGGTAATCCCCGCCATATGCTTTTCTGTCGACTACAAGATTTATCGATTTAGTCTACACTGTTTGCCTAACATGTTGAAGTGGACTTTACAGGGGGAGGTATCAATTAATCATCAAATTGATGTGAAATCCTATACTTCATTGCACAGTCTTGTTGATGACATGTTCCCACCGACATCCAAGGTTGAGCAGGTAAGAAAATATTCACTCTGTTCTTGTTATATCGTCCTTGTTAGTTTGCATGTAATTCTAGTGTTAAAAAGACAAGATAATTGATACAATTTAGCTGTGCGATTGCAATGCTGTTTGAGTTAAGATTCATGCTCTAATAATAAATAGAGTTAAGCCATCCGATAAATTTGCTGCTGACATACTTAACATAGTCCGTCTATCGCTAACAACCTCTCTACCCCACCAGGGGAGGGGTAAGGTCTGCATACACACTACCCTTCCCAGACCCCATTTGTGGGATTATACTGGATTGTTGTTGTTGTTGTTGTTGTTGTTGTTGATACTTAACATAGTCCGACGTTGCAATGAATGCATGGCACTCAGACCTTTTATTAAAGGGCAGCCCAATGCACAAAGTATCTCGCGTTCATGCAGCGTCCGAGGAAGGGCCGCACCCCAAGGAGTGTGATGTAGACAGTCTACCTTAATGCAAGTATTAGTGGTTGTTTCCACGGCACGAACCCATGACATATAGGTCACACGAAAATAACTTTACGGTTGCTCCAAGGCCATTCATTCAGACCTTTTATTAGTTACACATATATTTCTGCATTTTCTACATTGTTTTAACACCTATAAAATCAAGTTAGAAAGAACACAATTTACGTGTATAGTTAATCTTTTTCTTTTTCCATTTTCCATTGCGAACCACCTTTTCATTTACTGATTATCTTGGAGATTTGACTAAATTTGTTGTTTACTAAATAGGCATCTTTGTTACATTGCTCTGGATTTTCATTCTGTGTGCAGGAAGATTTTAATGCATGGAACTTTTGGAAAATGCCCCTCTCAGATATAAATTACTTGTAGAGATTTGTTTTCACAAAGATGGATCTATTTTATTGATCTGGAAAGTTGAAAACCTGTAATTAAGCCCAGTATACATCAATCACTTCTAGCTTTGTGAAAAAGAGGGCTGTCATTATTGATTTTTTGGTCTCGTATTCAGTGGCGGAGCCAGGATTTTCATCAGGGAGGGTCAAAAATCAAAATATAAAGAAATAAACTCACCAAGAAGTCAAGGCATGTCAATATATAGTATATATACATATTTTTTTAAAATTACCTAGTTATACAATGTAATTTTCCGACGAAGGGGACAACCCTTGAGTGCTTGTAGCTCCGCCACTGCTCGTATTAAGTGTATAAAAACAGTTTTGTACTCGCAATCAATTAATATTGTTATTTCATTTAAAGAATAAGGTCCTGAGGGAATAAAAATTGGCATTTGATGCCTCTTTCCACTATGCTGTGCTCTGCCCTTTCTGATTTTCTTTCTCAATGTTAGAATGTGCATTTCTGGCCCTATTACAGGGCATGTCACTTTAAACCAAATGAAAAAAAAAAAAAAAAATTTCCTGCAATCTATGGTTAGTAAGGATCCATATAAACAATACCAACTTATTTGGTACAGAGGCGTATCTCATGGTAAACAGCTTGTATATGTTTATTTTTTGGTTCAAGAGGAAAACATTTTCTATATTTCACCTTTTCAAAAAATGACCCTATACTTTCAAATCAAACTTTATTCAAATTTCAAATATTAAAAAATACATGGAATCTATGTCCAAACGCCTATTTAACGGAGAAATGTATAAACAACCATTCTTAGGGCTGCTATTTAGGGATTAGCTAGTAGAGTATTTGTTTTGTACTGTAAATTTAAACTAAAAATCTTGATTTTAAAATAATATGTGATATTTGTATCCAGAAAAAATTAAACCGATAGTAGGTATTGACTAATTTTTAAATAGCAGGCCGGGTATCTAGCGTTGTTTCTACTTAATATTATATGGCGCCGTGTAGCTCTCAAGTTAAAAATTGCTTCGGCTAATATAACATTTTTGGCAATTAACCGAGTTAACAGCTAACGGTCCAGAGCGAGAGCCTGAAATACTGCCTTTGGTCCCGCCAATGAATGATTCTCGGAATGGGCTATGGCAACAGAAAGATATCGCCCTCTCTCTGCTAAAGTCTTCACACAAGCTCACCACATTGAATCATCTAAAGTCTCTCCATGTATACCTCCTCCGCACCGGCCTTCACCACAGCAGTTTCGCCGTCGGCAACTTCATAACCTATTGCGCTTCTCTTGGAATCATGTCATATGCAGCCCAACTGTTCGATCAAATGTCCGAGCCAAATTCCTTTGTCTGGAATACCCTCATCAGAGGCTTCCAACAGAATCATTCCTCGAAAAATACCCTTTATTATTTTGATCAAATGCGGGCGCACGGTGTCCAGCCTGATAAATTCACATACCCTTTTGTCATTCGCGCTTGTTCGGATTTATTGGAGTTTGCCAAAGGACTAAGTCTTCATGGCCAGTTGTTTAAAATTGGAGTCCATTTTGATATCTTTGTGGGTACTAGTTTGATCGAATTTTATACTGCTATGGGGAACATGAGCATGACTAAAAAGGTTTTTGAGGAATTGCCGGTTAAAGATGAGGTAACATGGTATGCCATGTTATCTTGTTATGTTAACAAATTTAACGACATGGAAAAAGCTCGGGATTTGTTCGAGAAGATACCGTGTAAGGATCTTGTAATTTGGCATACCATAATTCTTGGGTATGTCAAAGCCGGGGACTTAGAACTAGCGAAATGGTATTTTGATAGAGCGCCTGTTAAGGATTTACTCATGTACAATACTATTTTAGGTTGCCTTGCCAAGAATGGCGAACTTGATTGTCTCTTGAGATTGTTCCATGAAATGCCTTTTAGGGATTTGGTATCTTGGAATACAGTAATTGGAGGGCTCGTACGTGATGGGAGGATTAATGAAGCTATGAGATTCTTCCATCAAATGGAAAGAGTGAATTTGTCGCCTGATGATGTTACCCTGGCGAGCTTGCTCTCTGCTTGTGCACAAGCTGGAGCTCTGGATACTGGGAAATGGTTGCACTCATATATTGATAGGAGGTATAATGAGTTAAATGCTGTGATTGGAACGGCATTGGTAGATATGTATTGCAAGTGTGGGGATTTGGAGAGTGCTGCATATGTCTTTGATAAGATGCCTGAACGTGATGTGGTAGCTTGGAGTGCAATGATCATGGGGTCCTCAATGAACGGGCAGAGTAGAACTGCATTGAACTTTTTTTACCGTATGAAAGATGAATCTGAAAGGCCAAATGATGCGACAATTTTGGGGGTTCTGTGTGCTTGTGTGCATGCAGGGTTGGTTGATGAGGGAAGGAAATGCTTTTATGGTATGTCTCAGAAGTTTGGTTTAACACCAAAGTTGGAGCATTATGGTTGTATGGTTGATCTCCTTGGTCGAGCTGGTTTGTTAGACGAGGCATATAATTTGATACAATCTATGCCATATGAACCACATACGGGTGCCTGGGGCGCCTTACTAGGTGCATGCAAGATACATGGAAATGTTGAGCTTGCTGAAAAGGCCATAGAACACTTGATCCAACTTGACCTTGAGGATGGGGGCTACCTAGCAATTATGTCAAACATATATGCCAATGCAGGAAGGTGGGAAGATGTCTCAAAAGTCCGAAAATTGATGAAAGTAAAAGGCATTGGTAAGTCGCGAGGGATTAGCTCCATTGAGGTTAATGGGGTAATACATGAATTTGGTGTCCAAGAGAAAAGACACCCTCAAGCCAGAGAAATCTATGATATGATAGATGAAATCTATAGGCGACTCAAGAAGGCTGGCCATGTCGCGAGCACTAGTGAGGTATTTTTTGACGTCGAAGAGGAGGAAAAGGAAAAGGCTTTGTTTTTCCATAGTGAGAAAATGGCTGTTGCTTTTGGACTTATTGCAACTGATAAAAACACTATCATTCGTGTAGTGAAAAACCTTCGCATTTGCGCTGATTGCCATGCAGCTATGAAGCTGATTTCTGCTAGTTTTGAAAGAGAAATAATAATTAGGGACCGCCATCGTTTCCACCACTTCAAGAATGGTTTTTGCTCTTGTGGAGACTATTGGTGAATCTACAAATTCCTCTCCAGTTAACAAACAGTGCTGAAAGTTCGATGGTACAGGCATCCTAGTACCTAGGACAGGCTATGGAGCAAACAAATGTCATGGGTGGTTTTCAAGCCATGCCCCATGAGCCCCATGATCCTGGTTGCACCCCATGGCTCCTTGGCAAGCCTCCCAGATCCTAGTGCATGGACGGCCCCATGGCTCTGGCCGCGCTAATTGACAAGTGCACCTGCGACTATGTCGCACCACCCGTTGTGCACGCCCATTCCCGTAAGCAGGCAATGCCGGAAACGCCCATCAGTAGGCAGCATCCTTAACTCCAGCCTGTGCTTCGCTAGCAATCACTTGCCACATATCCCATGCTGTGTTCCCAGGCCCCACACGAAGTGCATACATGATAAAGTCAAAGACATGGACACAGCCCCTCCAAGTGTCGTAATGGACCAGCTTACTCTTCTGAGTCTGCCTTCGCATGATGCTATACAAGTTGCTCGGAGTCCTTTGAATAGGTCATATGGCCATTTCATACATAGCTTTACCTTCTTACTTTGTATAGCTTATATGGCACATTCTTGATGGTTTTTGTGCCAGCAGCATTACGAGGAATTATTTTGAAATTATCTAAGTGCTACTAAATCATAAGGGAAAAACATTCTCATGTACACAAGATGAAGGTACTTAAGCTTCTTTTTTGAGAGTTTTTTTTTTTGGCTCTAGCTTCTAAAGTACTTGTGCTTCTCTTTCTGTTGAAAATTTGTCAGATTCTTGTAGGATTAGTATTCAGTTAGTTTTCCAATTTTCTGTTTTCCACAATTACCATATTCTATCAAAAAATCAAGAAAAGATTTACAGCATTTTTCCTACAAAAGATGACACTCTGAGATCAAATGGAAAGAAATACACCAACAAACGAATAAGTCAAAATTTTATCGACGAAATTTTTTTTATGAGAAATGAAAAAAGAATACGGGACAATGCATATTTGCTTTAGTAGAAATTCAAATAATATGTACTTCTAACACAAACAAAAACCTTCTGCAGTAGTGCTTGTACTCAAGAATAATCAGAGCCACAATCAATTTTTCTGTGATTGCTTTCTCTTCTCTTCACCTATCATTATATTTCACCCCAAGTGCAAGAAAACAAGCCAGTTTTCAGAGATATATTCATTTACAACACTGCTGAGGTGAAGCTTCAGTATTTCCAGCACACACTTCCTGCAACAGATTACTATTCTTTGTATCTTGTTTGAGATAACAAACACACTCTGAAACCACTAGCTTGAATCAGAGTGCAAACATTGGATTAATTTCTGAATCGGATAATTCCGAGTGATGCCATGAGTTGGTTCTAGTCCTTGCAAACTTATCCCTCTTCCTGTTTTTGCTAGTCCTTTTAGACTTCACAACAAAATAAGTCATGGCGCCTAAAACCCCTGCCATGATAATTCCTGCAAAAACTGTAACAAGAATTGCAGCCCATATATTACGCCGGCCAATAACTACATAAGAGGCAGATACAAAAGCCAGAGTAGTGAAAACCGCGGCCAACCACATTAACTTGTTAATCACCCCAATAACCCTTATATCAGATTTTGTCTCACCCCTGACTACTGTGATTTGTACAACCACAACAGCCAACGATGTGAAGAGTGCAAGAGCATTTGTGATATAGAAGATCTTAAATGATGGGGTGTTAGACGCCACAGCGTACCCAGAGTCAAGGTCACCACCAGGAACTGTGAATATAGCAGCAAAAGCTACTGTTGCAAAAAGAGAAGCTACAATAGTTACAGAATTGGTAGCATTGTTAATTCCTTCCCTGTGCAGCTTCTGAAGTTCCTTTGCAATACCTGTCATGTTTTTGTTAGTCTTTCGCGCTTGTTCAAGCTGGGAGTGTACATTTTTCTTAATTTCTGTCACAGTCTTTCTAAGTTCATCGCGAGGCTGATTCAATTCGTTGGCTCTCGAAGCACCATAACGAGTCAAGCACTCTTTTAGTTCTGTCGATTCTTCAGACATAGGAAGCCCTTCGGCTATGTCTAGAGCTGTTTTATGATCTCTTGTCAGTGCATTGACATTTGTGTCGTCGAGCAGCAAAAGCTCGTGCACTATCTGCATTGATAAAAAGATGGATTAAAATAGCAGATTATGCCATCAGAAGAAGCTACACAATGCAATACTTTCCAGACAGAGGCGAATCCAGGATTTGAAGTTTATGAGTTCCTGTTGTAATCTCAAATTAATATAGAATAATAACTGAGTTCACAGTTAGATATTTATAGATATTTAGTGGATTTTTATTTATTTATATAAATACAGGGTCTATGCAAAAGTTACTGGATTCCCGGGAACCCATATACTATACTCTAAATCCGCTACTGTTTCTAGAGCTAAGGAAAACAAGATGCAAACACCAAAGCAACAACGCTTACCTCTGAACGCTTTTTCCGTGTGGCAATATGCAATGCAGTGTTGCCAAACTTATCAGGCAGCATTACAATGGCTGGATCTGCTTGCAGAAGCAACTTCACTACTTCACTGCTAACACCTTTTACAGCCATGTGTAAAGCAGTCTGTCCTTTTTTATCGGTTCTTCTTGCCAGTTGCGGATCCTTTTCCAGCAATGCTTTAACAATGTTCACATGGCCTTGGCGGGCAGACAAATGTAACGCGTTTTTGCCATTGGATCTTGGTATCTCTAGCAAGCTAGAATCCTTGGAAAGCAATTCATTGACAACCGATATATGCCCTTTTGTGGCTGCAGATACAAGAGGAGTTGCATTTGATTGGCCAACTGTCTTGCTCAACTCTGGCTCATGCTCCAATAGTAACTTAACAATAGCTGCACATACATTTTTCAGTAGTTAGGTTCTTCTCAGGCTTCAATGGACTATCTCCAACCTTCTCAACTACTTGATCAAATACTCAGAGAGACAAAATACGAGCTAAAATATCATTTCTAGGATAATGCCAATCAGGCCAAAATAATGCAGAGCAGTCCGGTGCACAAGACATCCCACATTCACGCAGGATTCGAGAAAGGGCCGCACACAAAGGGGTGTGATGTAGACAGTCTAATCTAATGCAAACATTAGTGGCTGCTTTCACTGCTCGAACCCATAGCCTATAGGTCACACAGAGACAACTTTACCGTTGTTCCAACGCTCCTCTACATGTTAAAAATGATGCATTGAAACTTAAAAACCAACTAATATAAACACCGTCACTGAAATGGACATTGAGCCTAATTTGACCTCAAAAACTAATTATGAGCTAAGAATTGTCTCAGAGAAGATTTTAGATGAGATGATCACACAGTTTTCGCTTGCCTAGTAACAACATCAAGCAATTCAATGCTCTTTAAGGAAAATTCTTCAAAGCCATAAACAAATGTTCATTACCTTGGTGGCCTTGGCTAGCAGCAATATGCAAGGGATCAAAACCAGAACGATTCTTGGTCGTGATCCCCTCCTTTGTACTATAAGGAAGCAACTCCTTAACCACGTCAATATATCCCCGTTCAGCAGCAGTGAACAATGCCGTTTCCCCTAATTCATTTACCTCATTCACCATTGCCTCCCTTATCGCCGCCACCTCTGCATCAAACTCTGCTCCGCTCATTGTTTTCAACATCTGTGCATCAATTTCCTCCAATATCTCCCTCACCGCCCCCACGTCCCCGCGCTGAGCCGCGAGGTGTAGCTCCGTGTCGTTGTGTCGCCCCGTCACCTGCTTCACATACTTTTTTTTACCTGAAGGATCTATCCTTTTCCCTGAATTTGATAAAAGTAATGCTTTCCCTGAATTTGACACAACCAATGCCTTCCCTGAATTTGATGGTATCAGAGACTTGCTTGAATGTGACACCACGAGTGCTGGTGCACGTGGCGATGGCGACGGTGATGGCTCGCCGGTATAATTCATGTTAGAAATTGGATTTGGGGCCGAAGTTAGCCCCATTTCCAAATCCATCTCACCTGAATCACGTAAATTCAAATACCATGCATTACGTACACAATATGTAATAATCTTATATTGTAACAATAATAACAACGTCTAAATCCCAAACTATCTGAATCTACTACTTTTTAAAAGCCTTTCTTGTTTTTTTACCGTCTTGCTTATCAAATTATTATTTAACAATATATAATCGTATCAATCAAATTTTTATATTTTTTTGGGAAAAATAAGTACGTTAAAAAAAGAAGAAAAAAATGTTGGTGCCATTACCTTGTTGGTTGATGGAAGCCAATGTATTTAGAAATTTTTTACGAGTCCATGAATGGATTTTTTAATTGTTTTTTTTTTTTTAAAGAATGGAGAATATTAGGGAGTTTTTGCTAAAGAGAAAGGCGGCAGCGGCTGACGGAAAAAGGGAAGAGGGCGACGCCGCCGGTGGTGATGGTGGTTAAAACGGTTGGAGTGAAATGATGTTGACGCCGCCGTACTGATTACCATATTCTTAACGACCAAAAGGTTCGGATTTTGTTTGTTTGTTTGTTATATTGGCTTCTAACTTTTGCTTGACTTTAGTGGTTTATTAGAAGTACACATTTTAAGTAGTGGACTGTAATTACCAACTCATAATTTAATTTATATAAGAAAAGAAATTATCGTATTATCTTCATTTGAGAAAAAAAGGATGTTTATATAAGTATTAGTATTATAACCGTTTTTATCTTACTAATGAACAGAATATTTGAATAAAAGAAGAAAACTAGTCAAATTCGAAACTGTTTTAATAAGTCATCCTTGTAACAAAATAGGAGTATATTTAAGATTTATATTTGAAACAAAAATATAAAAGAAATTTTGAAAAGCCACTTTTTGAGTGTAATTAATTAGAGCATGCAATTACATACAATCTTATCCTCTTCTTACTTTTGGAAAGTCATATGCAATTGAATTCAGTGTAATTACACAATCTAGATAAGTTTGTTTCCCAAGAGGTACTCAAGAATAATAGAGAAAAATAAAATGTACTCTTGGGGAATTGTCTTCGGATCTTAGCAAAAAACTACTTAAACAAGAATATATAATTGAGTATGTGCAGTTGGTATTGGATCTATTACTTGAAAATTAAAAGAGGGAAGAAAAGGAAATATGAATTAATAAAGCACACGAGAAAGAAAAGAAAAATGGTTTTTCACGTTATGTTGATAGATAAGGAAAAGTATAGCTTATTTAACAAAACATCCGACCTACCGGATTCGAACCAGTGACCTAAGGATTGGCTGTGGGCATTTAAATCCCGTCTACAGTCCTCCGCTCTACCAACTGAGCTAAGGTCGGATTGTGATTGTAATCATCAATGTATCATTTGTTTCTTAATTATCTACAGTTTCAACTTTTTCATGTTAGCAATCAACATTATTTCTTATAAAATTGGATAATCAATATTATCAATTTTCTTCTTTTCTCAGATTCCGTTTGAGAGTAATATTCTACTTTTCTTAATGACTTCAGAGGTTTCCAAGTCCTTTGGCAATAAAATAATTCTTCATTAAATCTTGATTAACTCGTGATCTTTTTCAGAAGTCTTTGTCAATAAAATAATTCTTCTTTCAAGTTTCAACTCTTGATTTCTTCCCAAACTAACTAAAATCCTAGATAAGGTCTCTATCTGAAGTTCTCAAGTCAACTTTCCTTTCCTTATTGATAATAGATTATTCATTAATTAATTGGTAATTAGGCTTGAGTAAACAAAGTTTAACAAGAAAGCTGATGGTTAACTCCACTTAAATGGGAACTCAGTCAAATGCTATATAAATGAGTGAAGCTTTAGAATATGGATTGAAAAGGAATTAGTAAGTACTCTTCATATATGAATGAAGCACATTGTTCCTAAATCAACAATAAAATGAAAACTTGATTTCCAATTAAAAGAAGTCTATAATGCTTCTTATAGAACAAGAAAGTAAACATTATTCAATTCGGGTAAATTTCATAAAAGGTCACACAATATAATTCTGACTTTTTTTAATCAAAGTTACATAACTTTGTTTTGTAACATTATTAATTATATACATCATTATTATTTCAGGTTGCTCCGTTAAAGTTCATCATTAAATATTTACAAATATAAAGGAGTAGAAAATTATTTATCATTTGTTCCTCATTTTTGGTCTGATCATCCAAATTTGCTTTGTTGTCTTTTATTTCAAAATTAGACATTTATAATATCAGCCATGACGCAAGTTTTTGAAATATCAGATGGTGTTGCGGAGATTAACATGATAATAGCTAGAAATTTTGGAATTTTTCTTTGTTTATTTCAAATAAAACCAAAGTTTGTACTTTGTTCCGCCGAAAAAATATCATGTCATGCGTCTGCATACAATATGTCGATACTGCTTGAAAAATACGGCAAGATAAACATCAATTTGCAATTAATAAGAGTAAAGCACTATTTAGTTAAAACCTCAATTTGCATTAAAAAGTAAAGCATTAGTTAAAACCTCAATTTGCATTAAAGAGTAAAGCATTAGTTAAAACCTCAATTTGCATTAAAGAGTAAAGCATTAGTTAAAACCTTCGCTCCACTGAAGTGTGACTATAGAGTCAATACTGATTGCGTATACAAAATCTTATGTATATTAATGTAAAATACGTATAGTGAAAGGTGAAGATGTAATTAATTATCCTGATTGCAATCTTAATCACAATTGAAAGTTTGGAACTGTAGATTCGCATAAGATTTTCCATATCATTGCCTGCTGTAATTTAATGGTTATTGCATCATGCTTTAACGTTAAATTAAACACTTCTTCCTTATTCTATTGATAACAATCAGGTGTTAATTCAATATAATACCACTAACAGCTGGTTTATTGCTTTTATCAAACGTTGTTAAACAAATGTAAGTCTAAATAAAGGTCTCTATCTCGAATTCATCTTTCATTAACTTTTTACCAAGAGGAAATGACTTGCACGTATAGTCATAGTACTATTATATTTACGGAAAAATGACACTATATAGCCGTTCTCAAAAGAATAGCCGAAAAAATACATATTTTTTGTATATATATACATTCTGTATGTTATATACAAAAATTATACAAATTTTATACATTTTTTTGGCTACCATATATAAATAGTTTCTGGGGCGGGCTAAAAGCGAAAAAAACCCTATATTTATTATGGTATCATTTTCTCTAATATTGGGATTATATATAGGCCAAAAGAAAGCCTAGAAAAGTACAGAAGTACCAACAAATACATCTCTTTTGCTTGCTAATGGAGTTTCAGTTTCCATTCAACTTAACTTTCTTATTCCTTTTCCTATATCATTCTTCTTTCTAATACTAAGTAAATGGAAAAAATCAAAAAACTTAAGCAAGAAACTGCCTCCAGGTCCGTGGAAGTTGCCAATTTTAGGAAGTATCCATCACTTGGCATTGGAAGGTGGACTTCCCCACCATGCACTTGCAAACTTGGCCAGAAAATACGGGCCTGATCTCATGCACCTTCAACTAGGTGAAATTTCTACAGTCGTGGTTACTTCTCTCGACATGGCAAGAGAGATACTAAAAACTCATGACCTCGCTTTTGCATCGAGGCCTAAACTATTGTCCCTCGAGATAATATTTTACAAGAGCACAGACATTGCATTTAGTGCTTACGGTGATTACTGGAGACAAATGCGCAAAGTCGCTGTCTTGGAACTGCTCTCTGCCAAGAATGTTCGGTCCTTTACTTCTATTAGGCGTGACGAGGCTTCTTGTCTCGTACAAATTATCCGGTCATCGCCAACCGACGAGCCAATAAATGTTACTGTAAGGATCTTGACCTGCAAAGCAGCATTTGGAGAATTGTTGAAAAACCAAAAAAAGTTCATTCTAATAGTAAGGGAATTGGAAGAATTAACAGGTGACTTATTAGTGTGGCTGACATTTTCCCTTCAATCAAGATACTTCATTTGCTAAGTGGAATGAGGGGTAGAATTTTGAGTACTCACAAAAGAGTAGATGTTATTGTTGAGGATGTTATGAATGAGCATAAAAAGAATCTTGCAAGTGGTAAAACAGGCAATGGTGCATTAGGAGGTGAAGATCTAGTTGATGTTTTACTAAGACTAAAGGAGAGTGGGGAACTTCACATCCCAATCACCAATGACAACATCAAAGCAGTTATGATTGTAAGTTTTCTTACTTACAGGGAAAATCTTCAAATTATTCTTATTACCAAGAAAATCACGGGTTTTCTTTTCTTTCGTTTTGTTTCAAAATAACCAAGCCAAACCATGAAGCTAAACAAATCTATCCTAGTAATTAAACAGAATTTCTTCTATGGAATTACAAGCTAGTTACCAACAAGTACTGTGAAGGTTTCGAGTTTGAGACTTGATAATAAAGAATACCGGGACATTTTCCTCTTTAATGGGCTTTTTTTAAACCAAGTCAAATAGTTATGCTAAACGAATTTCTCCTAGTCAAGAGGGTTTCTTTCATTAATGGAATTACAAGTGACCAACATAATTGACATATATTGTTAGTTAGATGGAAGTGGAGCCTTGGCGTAACTGGTAAAGTTGTTGTCATGTGACCAGGAGGTCACGGGTTCGAGCCGTGGAAACAACCTCTTGCAGAAATATGCAGGGTAAGGTTGCGTACGATAGACCCTTGTGCTCAGACCCTTCCTTAGCGCAATCGGGCTGCCCTTTTTATTGTTAGTTAGATGTATAAAATATTACTGCATAATATAATAACCACTTAGTTGAATAAACTATTCACCTAATATTGAGGAAATTGAACGTAAGGCTTTAAAAATTCCTCGGCCTTTCAGGACATGAACACATGTAACAAGAAACTAGCTATTTGATTTTCTAGACAATAAAATAACTTACTAAAGCATGCCTTGAACTTTTGATAAGTACTGCCTTATTTGATATATTAAATAAACTCATTCTTTATTAATTTTTAATAAATGTAGGACCTGTTCTCTGCTGGAACAGAAACTTCAACATCAACAACAATATGGGCGATGACAGAAATGATGAGGAACCCAAAGGTGTTTGCAAAGGCACAAGCTGAGATAAGAGAAGCATTCAAAGGAAAAGAAACATTCGATGAGGACGAGATTGAGGAGTTGAAATACCTAAAACAGGTTGTTAAAGAAACCTTGAGACTTCATCCTCCACTCCCGCTTTTGGTTCCAAGAGAGTGTAGGGAAGAAACAAACATCAATGGATACACTATCCCATTAAAAACAAGAGTCATGGTTAATGTTTGGGCAATTGGAAAGGATCCAAAGTATTGGGAAGACGCATGAGATTTTAAGCCGGAGAGATTTGAGCAGAGCTCTGTGGATTTCATGGGGAATAACTTTGAGTATCTTCCTTTTGGTGCCGGAAGGAGAATGTGTCCTGGAATTTCATTTGGTTTAATAAATGTTCACCTTCCAATAGCTAAATTGCTCTATCATTTTGACTGGAAACTCCCTGATGGTGTCAAACCTGAGGATTTGGACATGACGGAATTTACTGCAATAACTGCAGCAAGGAAGAGTGAACTTTACTTAATTGCCACTCCTTATTATCCTTCTCAGGAATGATATCTGATACAGCAGTGAGGGTCTTTTTCTCCCTTTTTTTTTTTTTTTTTTGGGAGTTCTTTATGTGTTTCCGCCCTTGTGTGAATTATGTATTTAATGATACACCACACCCTACTATCCAATATATCCTGAATTTTTAACTCTGTAATTGTCGTTCATTGAATTCAGGGCAGAGCTCCTACAGCTCCTACCAATGTCTTTGAACTATTAGCTTTTTGTATTTTTTTTTCTACCCTCTCCCCAGGAGCTCCAAACCCGCAACCTTAGAGTTAGAGGTGGAGAGTGTTTACCACTTAAGCAACCCCCTCTTGTCAATTGTCAGCTTGTTTCAAGCTTGTATATATCAGCTTGCCTATACTTGTGCAATATATTTTTGTGACATTCAATAAGTTCACTGTTACCTATGGGATCTGACATTTGTATTTTAACAAGCTTCACCATCCAAAAATTATATGAAATTGCTTAGTAATTTTTTACAATCTATTTAATATCAGACATATCAATAAGCCCTTTTGTTATTAAGAAGTTCAATATTTTTATCACGGTCTTCTTCAACAAGTGCATTTCCTGAAATCAAGCACAGGGGCACAAATCAATGCATGGCTAAGCTTGCATGTTACTTAATTTTAAGCCCAAGCTTTCACAAAACAATTAACTTTTCCATGTTTTGATTGATATTCATGCTAATACACTAATTAGTGTTTTACAAGATACTTTTGGGACTAGCTTCGAAGCTCACTCCAGGGCAGGACACTTAGAAATGGCCCGAGGAACACGTACGGGCGCTTGTGTCGGGAGCCATATGTCCCAAACGCCTATGCGTAAGCTTGCCCAATGCCCAACATCCGAAACTCATCCAACATCTGCTACACAAATATGTTTGAAATTTGCTAATTAACATTATCAACTCTCAAAATTCTTTAGTAATACCTTGACTACTTAACTCATCAATCCCAGTAATAAAATATGAAGTTTGAGAATTGCACAACTCAAGTTTTGAGCAGTAGTATCACATTCTATTATTGAGAATATCTTGAATGTAAGTTTCAAGTTTTTCATTTCTGTTGGACTTTATAGATGAATTTCATAACTGGTCGAAACTCCAAAGCCAAAGTAAATACCACGAAAAAGAACTGTCTTGTTTGGTCCGAATTGTTCATGATAACAAGGGTTTGGTTATCATACAGGGGAATCAACCAAATGGTCCCTAGAGATCCCAGCCCACTATTCCCTCCAGTACCTTTCCCTAAAGTTTTATCCAATACATCACTCGATTTCTCACACGTGGCGCCTACAAATTTATGGACCAGATTTTTCCAATACTCAAAGTTCACACAACCATGAACTACAGACTACCCCTCTTTCTCCTTCCTCTCCATATTCCAATAACCAATGTCATCGCAATTCGAAAAACACAAATGATAGTGTCCTAGGAAAACTTGCGAAATTATTGAAACACCAAAATAAAATACAGAAAAATTATGATTTGCAACCATTTCGTAGCTTCTGAAACATTACAACTCAGCATATTGAGGTTGAAATATTAAATCTTTTTCATTCTAGAAAGATTTGCCCCTGGAATATTATATGAAATAAAAAAAAACTACTTGTATTTACAGGAACCCAAGAGCTCACCGAATTTAGAGAAATGGCAGCGAAAGTGGCCTGGGCGTCTTTTTCAACAGTATCGGAAGCAGCCAGAAAAGTTGAAATTGCCGAAAAATTAGTGTTGGTCACTTCTTTGTTATAGAATCGGGTAGCTTTAGTCACTGTAATGGAGAAAGAAGTTTGTGTATTCGAGAAATCTAGTCCATAATTTAATATACGCCACGTGTCAGCAATCAAGTGATGTATTAGAGAAAACTTGAGGAAAAGGTACTGGAGGGATACTCAGCCAAGGATTTATATCTACTACTAGATGGGTTTAGCCCGTGCAAAGCACAGGCCCAACATCCCATATTTTTAGGTAGCAGACTTCTTTCACTTTTCAATCCTCTAGTTGGTTTAAGCAAGGACAACAATTCAGAATATTGTACATTTATATTCTGATATAATTAGTCATTGCTTCAACCAACATACTCTTGTAGCAAAAAAGTCAAGTAAACATAACAAAAAGTAATAACTAAGTATGATAACTTGGACAGTAAAATAAACCTCAAACGTAAAATATTCTTTATTTACAAGGGTTTACTCGAAAAATGGATAGAGTTGAATTTATACGTAGTTCCGAGGATATGTGACGTAACTTAACACAAAATGTAAGGATAAATAAAAAGTGTAAATATAGATTGGGGAGAATGCTAAAATAGATAAGGTTATCAGGAACAATGAATCTCAGGATTCAATAAATAGAATCAATCTAAGAAATCTGAAAGAACGGTTCTTTTCTGTAGAAGAATATAGCCCTTTTATTACAATGTAAGCCTTCCAAAAAACTTGTCTTACAGAAATAGTAACCAAGCCTTTTTATAGTGGAAGGATTTGGCTCTAAGCATAATAAAATAAACATTCAGAGGGAGACCCATGATAAGTCACATTTTCCATAATTTCTGCCAAGATTCTCTCTAGTGGGATTGCAACGGCCTTTGTCTGCGAGCTCGATCTTGCTTAGAACCCTCGATTTTGGTATTTCGGCTCGAACTCATGATCTTGGTTTGAGCCCGATCCTGGCTCGAGCCCTCGAATTGATTCGAGGTCAATGTCGGTTGGTCTATGGATTGTCAACATGGTAGATTTTGATTCGATCTTGGTAATGATATCAAACTTGACACGGATCGGCCTCCCCAGGTTCGAGGATAGTTTGCTCCACCTTCAGGATCTCACTTTGATAAATCATCATTTGAACTCGATCGGACGTGCTAAGGCCGAAACCTATTTCGACCGTATACAGATAGTCCCCTCGTTTCTCAGAAAGAATGTAGCGAGAAACGATATGATTTTTTAAAAGCTCGATCGGATTATATCCTGTCATTTCCATCGGGTTCGACCATGATGCATCTAGTAGCTGTCCCGTCGGTTTAGTCTTTCAAGGCATTTAATGCATGCCAGGCAATGGTCGGCCACTGTTGATATTGAACCGCCATCGCTTGGACCTATAAATAACCCTTTCTTTTATCTTTTACCATTTTTACATCTTCTATCTTTCAAATTTCCCAAGTTCTTCTTCGTACTCTCCATCTTACCAGTAAATTTGTGATTTCTTTCCGCATAAATCCCTCTTCAATTCTACCAGATCTTTGTCCCTTTCTTCTACTCCCCACCTTTGAATTCAAAAATGGCGAAAACATCGCAAACCATTCCTCAGAAAGAGAAAGCTTCATCTTCACAGTGTGCCGCCGATGAGACACCGGCAGAACCACGGCGTGAGGAGTGTGTTCCCGGGGCGTGTGTCCTTACTTCAGATTTTAAGGTCGATAAAGGTTCATCGGTCCCTGGCCAGTGTAAGCCTGTATCGAGGTACATGTGTTCGATAACCGAAAAGCACCTCGAACAGCTAAAGAAAGATTGCAATTGGGGTGAGAAAGAAATAATAATTCCTACATCCGACGAAGATATCACTTCTTACGTGAAAAAGGTTTTTGAATGTGTATACTTACCCTTTCACTTTGGGTCCCTTTGATTCTGTTATTATTGACTTCTATCGACAATACTAAGTAACCCTAGGCCAGGTCCATCCTTCTTTATGGTGGATCGTTATCCTGATCCGATATTTTGTGAGCAAGATCGAGGGGATGTCGTTCACCCTCGATCATCTTATTCGATTGTACCGTCCTCAACTTTTTCGAGGGGGGTTAATAAAACTCCAGCATAGGGCTACCAAGGCTCTGTTCTCGAGTATTGACGAGGACATGGACCGGGGTTGGATGGGCAGGTTCGTTCGAATAAGGACTTCGGACCTGATCCCGACTGAAAAGATGCCTTTTCCCGATGAGTGGAATATGAAACGTAAGTGTGATCTTTCTGTTACTTCTATTTTCTTCTTTCATTTATTATCTCATCGACACTCCCCATTCTTCTTGATGTAGAGGTTCCCTGGATGCCCGGAGCAATCCCCGATCTCAAAAACTGGGTACGAACCCTTATTTCGATCTCCACATACGCCGAGCGCTCATGGCGTGATTTGTCAAAGGGTCGGTGGGAGGCCAAAAATCATGGTAAGCCCATTTCTCGGATTCTTTGATGATCCGAACGAGGCGGTTTTCAAAATATTTTATTCAGGTTTCCCATATGCAAGTTTGGGTAAAGACGCAGTTTTGAGGCCCTTGCCCAATGAAGAGGGAATTTCAGCCTATGTCCCAAAGTCGGTGAAGGAAAATAAAAGGAAGAGAGTCTCGGTTCCCGAATATCCAAAACCAAAGAAGAGGACGGCTCGTAAGCCGAACAAGAATATCATTCCTTTGACCGTAGAATCCGTTTTGCGTCTAAGGGATAAAGATGAAGAAGAAGAAGAAGAGAATGATGAGTGTGCTCTGGCGGTCCGAACGAAGAGAACCATTGATGCCTCATCGCCGGCTGGATCGATGATGCTCTATGAGGCTCCGCCTCGAACTGAAGATATACTGGAGAAAGATTCGGGTAGAGTCCCCGAACTATCAGATATCAAAGATGCATCTCACCGGAGTTAACCGGCAGGGGATATGATCGAAGAGCCCCTCGAACCCCTTCGAACCGAGGGGAACGCTCCAGGCGAGCCATTTGGGGCAGCAGCAGTCGAGGATTCGCCTACCTTTCTCGCTTTTTCTGCAGGGGTGATTCGGGAAGCTCAAGCTCTGGGAGCCCTCGATCTAGACAGGCCTCACGATGAAGAAGATCCCTTTCGTGACCTGTTTACCGGCATTGAGGACGTTGTCGGTGCTAGTGATGAATCGGATCTTTTTCACGGAGTACGGCAGGCTTTGAATCAGGTGAGCTTTTAAAACTATTTTGTCGGTACTATCTTCATGTTCGTTTTTCGTTAACTTCACTTCTTGTTTCTTTGTAGGCAGCGGCAGTTCATCGAGAACAATGTTCTCGGTCCCAGAATGAGTTGCATCAATACACGGCCGACCTACAACGGGCTACTGACGAGAGGAACTCCCTTGGACTTTCCTTAGGGCAGAGAGAGGAGGAAATAAAAGACCTCCGTGCTGAGCTGGCTAAGGCTTATCGAGATCAGACCGATTTGTCTGAGCAGGTAATGATGCTTTTGAAAGCCTATGGGCTTGATACCGGAATGATAGCTAACATTTCGGTCTCACAGCTGCAGCAAAAAATCGAGATGATCGGGAAGCTTCGTGAGGAGGTCGACGTGATAAGAACGGAGTCTTTGCAGTGAAAAGAAGGTATGGACCGCTTTGCTACCGAAAAAGAGACTGCTCAAGCCCAGTTATCATCGTCCGTAACCCAACTTCAGAAGATGAAGGAAAAAGGCCTGGTTCAATCAAGGAGAATTAAGGAGCTTGAGGCTCGGTTTTCCTCTATACTTGCCAAGGCCGAATCCGATGCCGAAAAGGCAAAGGCCGATGCGAATATGCTCGTGGTCGTCTATCGGGCCGATGCTGAAGCTGCCCAAGTCCAGGCAAGAGAGGCAGCCGAGTCTATCGATATTCGAGTGCATTGGGTCGCCGAACTTGCTAAGTGCCGATCCAGCAGGGAAACTCTCGACGAGATCCATGCCCGTGGCTTCGATCTCGCTAAAGAGATAAAAAGGGCCAAAGAACTCGAAGCCGATGCTGAAGCTCTGGTTTCAGATGACGATGGCGATGGCGATGATAATGACGATGAGAGCAAGAGCGGATCCGAAAATGGGAGGAAGCCTAATAAAGAAGAGACCGCTCCTGGTCGAGAAGTTTAGTTCTTAGTTTTTACGTTGTAATCTCCCATGCAGATAAATTTGTATATAGACATATCTCCCTTTTTGCCGACTTGCTTCTGTTTTCGTTTCCCGTCTGGCGAGGACTTTATTCATGCCTTATGAATGTTTTCACAATGATTTAAACAATTTAATCAAGTTTGGACTTCGTAGCTCCTGTAACCGAGCGAGCGCTTACTCAAAACTTGGGGCAATGTAGCCCTTTAGGCTTATTAGTTGTCAAGGATTCGATCTTGAAGAAATATAGCCCGTAAGCATAATGGTCGAGTGAGTGTTAGCTTGAACTCGAAGTAATGTAGCCCGTAGGCTTAATGGTCGAGTGAGTGTTTGCTCGAACTCGAAATAAAAAATAGCCCGTATGCTTAATCGAGCGAATGATTCGAACTCGAAGTAATGTACCCCATAGGCTTAATGGTCGAGTGACTGTTTGTTCGAACTCGAAATAAAAATAGCCCGTAGGCTTAATCGAGTGAATGATTTGAACTCGAAGTAATATAGCCCGTAGGCTTAATGGTCGAGTAAGTGTTTGCTCGAACTCGAAATAAAAATAGCCCATAGGCTTAATCGAGTGAATGATTCGAACTCGAAGTAATGTAGCCCGTAGGCTTAATGGTCGAGTGAATGTTTGCTCGAACTCGAAATAAAAATAGCCCGTAGGCTTAATCGAGTGAATGATTCGAACTCGAAGTAATGTAGCCCGTAGGCTTAATAGTCGAGTGAGTGTTTGCTCGAACTCAAAATAAAAATAGCTCGTAGTCTTAATCGAGTGAATGATTCGAACTCGAAGTAATGTAGCCCGTAGGCTTAATGGTTGAGTGAGTGTTTGCTCGAACTCGAAATAAAAATAGCCTGTAGGCTTAGTCGTTGAGTTTATCTTAATTATGATTGCATAATAAATCTCAAAATAGAGGAATTTTCCCTTGGATATAAGACGCCGATAAATAAGAGAACTTTCTTCGCACGTTATTACACGCCTGGATTCGGGCCAATCTATATGATCATGGTTCGCTTCGATCATTTGGCTCTTACAATTGTTCCTATTGGAACCCTGTTGTTGTGAAATAACTTTCTTGCGAGACCTCGGATATTGTTGTAAATGCTGCACGATTAATGGTTGCCTCATTAAAAACCTTGCCGAAAAATCCATTTGGGATAAAACCGGTCTAAGGGAAAAAGAGTGCAACACGTGCTTCCTAGTGAGAGACCCGTCTTAGCCCTTGTTCGGACTTCTGCAGGGGTCAGTTTTGAGATATAAATGGATATGGAAAGGTTGTACCTTAGTAGTAGTACCGTTTTAGATGTGATACATTCTAGCTGCTTGATAGTTGTTTGCCGTTTATAATGCCGAGCCTGTACGATCCCTTTCCGATGGTCTCGAGCACCTGATATGGTCCTTCCCAATTCGATCCTAGTTTCCCTTCGTTCGGATTTCGGGTACTGATGGTAATTTTTCTCAACACTAAGTCCCCAGGCTTGAAATGGCAGAGCTTGGTTCTTCAATTATAATATCTTTCGATTCGCTGCTTTTGGGCGGCCAATTGGACGAGAGCAGCTTCTCGTCTTTCGTCTGATAGTTCGAGGCTTGTATTCATAGCCTCGTTATTTGATTCTTCCATCGTGAATCGAAATCTGGAACTGGGTTCACCCACTTCGACTGGTATCAATGCTTCGGACCCATATACTAAGGAGAATGGGATCGCCCCCGTACTAGATTTTGACGTTGTCCGATATGCCCAAAGAACTTCGGGCAGGATTTCTCTCCATCTACCTTTAGCGTCGTTCAATCTCTTCTTTAAGTTTTGAATGACAGTTTTGTTTGTTGATTCAACCTGCCCATTCCTGCTGGGGTGGTATGGAGTATCCTTCTTATCTTGTGGTCTTCGAGGAATCTTGTTACTTTGCTGCCAACGAATTATTTTCCATTGTCGCATACTATTTCGGCAGGAATCCCGAATCGGCATATGATATGATCCCAGATAAAGTCCATAACTTCTTTCTCTCTTATTTTCTCAAACGCCTGCGCTTCAACCTATTTAGAAAAATAGTCAGTCATAAATAAAATGAATTTGGCTTTACCTGGGGTCGATGGCAGAGGGCCGACGATATCCATTCCCCATTTCATGAATGGCCATGGGGATAGGACCGAGTGGAGTTGTTCTCCGGGTTGGTGGATCATCGGTGCGAACCTTTGACATTTGTCACATTTACGAACAAATTCCTTCGCATCTTTGCCCATATCAACCCAATAATACCCTGCTCTAATTATTTTTTGAACTAACGTATCGGCTCCAGATTGATTCCCGCAAGTGCCCTCGTGCACTTACCGTAGGATATAATCGGTATCTCCCGGACCCAAGCACATTGCCAAGGGTCCATCGAATATTCTTCGGTATAGTATTCCGTCCGGAGCCAATGTGAATCGAGCAGCTTTAGTCCGTAGGGTTCTGGAATCCTTAGGGGTCCAATGGGAGTTTTCCGCTACTCCAAGTATTCAATATACTTGTTTCTCCAATCCCAGGTTAAGTTTGTAGAATTTATTTCGGCGTGACCTTCTTCGATTACTGATCTCGAAAGTTGAACAACATTCCCTGAATCATCTACCTCGACCGATGACCCCAAATTTGCAAGCGCATCGGCCTCATTATTCTGTTCCCGTGGTACATGTCGTAAAGTCTATTAATTGAAATGGTGCAAAGTGACAAGCAGTTTATCTAAATACCTTTGCATCCTACCTTTTCGAACTTCGAAGGTTTTGTTTACTTGACTCACCACCAGCAAGGAGTCGCAATTGGCTTCAATGACTTCTGCTCCCAAGTTTCTAGCTAGCTCGAGACCTGCAATCATGGCTTCATACTCGGCCTCGTTGTTAGTCAACCTGATAGTTTTAATAGATTGCCTAATAGTGCTACCCTTGGGTGGTTTCAAAACTATGCCCAGCCCGGACCCTTTTACGTTCGAAGCCCCGTCCGTAAAAAGGATCCATATCCCAATGATGTACCTGATTTCAATAATTCTTTTTCGACTTCGGGTACGAGTGTTGGCGTGAAATCGGCCACGAAGTATACTAAAATTTGAGACTTGATGGTCGTGCGGGGTTGATATTTGATATCGTACCCGTTGAGTTCGACGGCCCATTTGGCCAGTCAGCCTGATAACTCGGGTTTGCGCAAAATATTACGAAGCGGGTAAGTGGTTAACACACATATGGGATGACATTGAAAGTACGGCCTTAACTTTCTTGAGGTGCTTATCAGTGCAAGCGCCAATGTTTCTAAGAGCGGATATCTAGTTTCCGCTTCTCCTAAGGTTCGACTCGTATAATAAACGGAGAATTACGTACCTTGCTCTCCTGGAACTAGGACACCGCTTACGGCGACTCCTGATACCGCCAAGTACAAAAAACATTTTTTGTCTGTTTTTGGAGTGCGAAGTAGTGGTGGGCTTGTTTAGATATCGCTTTAGTTCCTCTAATGCTTGTTGTCACTCCGGGGTCCAAGCAAAATCGTTCTTCTTTTTGAGTAGAGAGAAACATTTTTGACTTCGGTCAGATAATCTTGAGATGAACCGGCTTAAGGCTGCAATCCGACCTGTTAGCCTTTGTACGGCCTTCACGCTGTCCACAACGATGATGTCTTCGATGGCCTTGATTTTATCGGGGTTAATCTCTATTTCCCGATGTGATACCATGAAGCCGAGGAACTTGCCCGAACCGACCCCGAAAGCACATTTCTCGGGGTTGAGCTTCATGTTGTATTTCCTTAAAATCTTGAACGTTTTCTGCAAATGGGTCAAATGGTCCTCTGAGCGCAGGGATTTAACTAACATGTCATCAATATAAACTTCCATTGATTTTCCTATTTGTTCTTCGAACATTTTATTTACTAGGCGTTGGTAAGTAGCCCCTGTATTTTTTAGCCTGAAGGGCATCACATTATAACAATACGTTCCATATTTGGTGACAAACAAAGTCTTTTCCTGGTCCTCCGGGTTCATCTGGATTTGATTATACCGGGAATAGGCATCAAGAAAAGTGAGGGTCTCATGGCCGGCCGTGGCATCAATCATGCGATCGATGTTAGGCAGCGAAAAGGAATCTTTGGGGCATGCTTTGTTCAAATCCTTATAGTCCACACACATTCTAAGTTTGTTCCCTTTTTTTAGGGACTACAACTACGTTGGCTAGCCATTCGGGATATTTCACCTCCCTAATGGACCCTATTTTGAGAAGCTTGGTTACCTCGTCCTTTATGAATGTGTGCTTTCTCTCTGACTGGGGTCTTCTCTTTTGCTTCACCGGTCTGAACCTGGGGTCCAAACTTAGCCGATGCGTCGTTATGTCCGGCAGGATCTCTGTTATATCTAAATGGGACCATGCAAAACAATCGATGTTATCGATAAGAAATTGAATGAGTTTCTTCCTGAGTTCGGGGCTCAACCCCGTTCCTAAGTATACCTTTCGCTCGGGCCAGTGCTCGATCAATATGACTTGCTCTAGCTCCTCGATTGTTGATTTGGTGGCGTCGGAGTCATCGGGCATCACGAAAGATCGAGGGACCCTTTGGTCATCATCCTCTTCGATTTTCTGGTTGTATGGCTGGGTCGAAGCCGATGTCTGTGATTGCTATTTGGTGTCCCGTTCTCCTTCCGGGCCCGATCCTTTTATCGGCGAAAGTGCGAACATTGGTTTAGCTTCGTCGATGGCGAACATTTCCTTTGCGGCTGGCTGTTCTCCATACACCGTTTTGACACCTCCCGATATCGGGAATTTGAGGTCCTGGTGTAGGGTCGAAGGCACAAATCTCATGTTGTGGATCCATGGCCTTTCGAAAAGGGCGTTATATCTCATATCGCCTTCGATCACGTGAAACTTTGTTTCCTGGATGGTCCCGGCCACGTTTATTGGTAGGATTATCTCACCCTTGGTGGTTTCACATGCCATGCTGAACCCGTTTAGGACCAGAGTTGTGGGTACGATCTGATCCTGTAGGCCGAGCTGCTCTACTACCTTCAATCGGATGATGTTGGCCGAGCTACCTGGATCGATTAACACATGCTTAATTTTAGTTTTATTCATGATTACGGATATTACCAGTGCGTCGTTATGAGGTTGGATGACCCCCTCTGCATCTTCATCGTCAAAGGACAAAGTCCCCATGGGTGCGTAATCTTGAGTCCGAGATCGTTTTTCCCTCACCGTCGATGTTTTAGTGCGTTTAAGTACTGGTCCCTAAGGAGTATCGATGCCTTCGATGATCATGTGGATGACGTGCTGCGGTTCTTCTTGCTCGTTTTGCTTGCTGAAATCCCTACTTTTAAAATTGTTCTTCGCCCTATCACTTAGAAATTCCCGAAGGTGCCCTTTGTTAAACAAGCGAGCTATTTCCTCCCTTTGTTGCTTACAATCTTCCGTTCTATGGCCATGGGTACCATGATATTCGCACGTTTGATTGGGATTTCTTCGGGCAAGATCGGTCTGCATGGGTCGAGGCCATTTAGTGTCTTTGATGCGTCCGATCGCTGACACGAGAGCGGATGCACCAACGCTGAAGTTATATTCCGATAATCAAGGTGCTTCTATAGGATCGGCATATTTATCGAAGCCGTTCTTACTCATAAGCCCCCGATAACTTTGTCCTCGATCAATCCTTTGATTGTTATGAATTGCATTGCATGCTGAACCGTTGTTCAGCCGATCCGCGACTTATGGTCGATATCGATCTCTGTTCGACCTTCATTCTCTGTCGATCTCCTTTTGGTTTTTAGTAACTGTCCTGTTCTGATGAATGGGTCCGTACGGAGCTCCCAACTGATCATCCTCGACCCTAATTTTCGATTGATATCGGTTGTGTATGTCTGCCCAAGTTATCAATGGATACTCGATCAAATTTTGTTTCAGCCGATGTGATGCTGTCGAACTTAGCTCGTTCAACCCTTGGGTGAAAGCTTGTACGGCCCAATCGTCCGCGGCCGGGGATAATTCCATGCATTCTATTTGAAATCGGGATATGAATTCCCTCAGCATTTCATCCCGCCTTTGCTTTACTTTGAAGAGGTCTGATTTCCTTGTTGCAACCTTTATGGCACCAGCATGTGCTTTTACGAACGAATCTGCTAACATGGCAAAAGAATCGATGGAATTCGGCGGTAAATTATGGTACCAGATCATCGCTCCCTTCGAGAGGGTCTTCCCGAACTTTTTCAACAACACGGATTCGATCTCATCGTCCTCCAAATCGTTGCCTTTTATAGCACATGTGTAAGAGGTGACATGTTCGTTAGGATCGGCCGTACCGTTATATTTGGAAATTTCGGGCATACGGAATTTTTTGGGGATTGGATTCAGTGCCGCACTCGACGGAAAAGGCTTTTGTATGAATTTTTTCGAATCAAGCCCCTTTATTATTGGTGGAGCCCCCGGGATTTGATCGACCCTGGCATTGTACATTTCCACCCTCTTGTCGTTGGCTTCGACTCGTTTTGTGAGTTTCTCGAGCAATTTAGTAATTTCGGGAGTAATCCCCGATTCTTGCTCGTTAGATTTCACTATGGCGGGCTCTATTCTGGGGTGACTTCTCGAAGTGGATTGGAATCCGGCCTGCTTTGTGCGCGAGTTTGGCTCTGTAGCTGAGCTATCGCTACTTGTTGGGCTTGTAGCATCTCGAAGATCATACGTAAGCTGGCCCCGATTTCTCCCGCGTTTTGGGTGTCTCGGGCTATGGATCGAGTACCGCGCTGAATGCTTCTTTCCGGTTCGGAACACTGGTTCGCTTCCAAAGCTATTTGTGAATTGACATCCAATGGTATTCCAGCTCGAATTTCGGGTACTTCGATTCGAGCCTCGGGTGCCAAGCTATCGTTAATTGGCCTTCCGGCCCCGGGTGCCAAGCTATCGTTAATTGACCTTCCGGCCCCGGGTGCCAAGTTGTTGGTTTCATCTTGAAGGCCGGCTTCATAATCTATCGGTGAAGCCAATTGATTGGTGGTTATTCGTAGCTGATCCGAAATTCAAGATATTTTCGGAAATAAGTGCAAAGCACAATGGCGTATTTTTTTAGATTTGTATCAAATGACCACTGTTATCCTCGGCCCCACGGTGGGCGCCAAACTGTTTATCCGAAAAATGAATAGCGTTGAATTTATACGTAGTTTCGAGGATATGTGGCGTAACTTAACACAAAATGCAAGGATAAATAAAAATTGTAAATATAGATTGAGGAGAATGCTAAAATAGATAAGGTTATCAGGAACAATGAATCTCAGGATTCAATAACTAGAATCAATCTAAGAAATCTGAAAGAACGGTTCTTTTCTGTAGAAGAATATAGCCCTTTTATTACAATGTAAGCCTTCCAAAAAACTTGTCTTACAGAAATAGTAACCAAGCCCTTTTATAGTGGAGGGATTTGGCTCTAAGCATAATAAAATAAACATTCAGTGGGAGACCCATGATAAGTTAGCTTTTCCAAAATTTCTGCCAAGATTCTCTCTAGTGGGATTGCAACGACCTTTGTCTGTGAGCTCGATCTTGCTTAGAACCCTCGATCTTGGTATTTCGGCTCGAACTCATGATCTTGGTTCGAGCCCAATCTTGGCTCGAGCCCTCGAATTGATTCGAGGTCAATGTCGGTTGGTCTCTGGATTGTCAGCATGGTAGATTTTGATTCGAGCTTGGTAATAATATCGAACTTGACACGGATCGGCCTCCCCAGGTTCGAGGATAGTTTGCTCTACCTTCGGGATCTCACTTTGATAAATCATCATTTGAACTCGATCGGACGTGCTAAGGCCGAAACCTATTTCGACCGTATACAACAAGGTAATGTAAATTCAGAAGCCTCAAATATGAAGACACAAAAACTGAAAAGTAAAATACCCGCCATGCAAATCATACCTCCCAAACATTTAAGTTGCAAAAACAAAAGAAGTCCAGTGCTTAGGGAAATAAAGAACGAAATATTTTACTTTACAATCACAGAAATCAAGCATCCAAGCTACATCACATATACTTGAAGCTAAGGAATTCAATATGAAACAGTGAACAATAACAAATATCTAGCTCAGACCAAAAAAAGGATGTCCACATACAATGGACAATGACAGAGAGTCAAAGTGCACTTCACATTTCTGCAATGTTTGGAAAATTGCCAAGCTTGGGAAGAATTTGGAGCCCGTTTGAATGATCTTGTTTTAAGTGACTTTTAAGTCATAATTTATGAATTTTAGCTTTTGGCTTTAGGCTTGTTTTTGTCATTTTAGCTTAAAAACAAGTGCTTAAAAGCACTTTTTTACTCTATCCAAACTAAGCCTGTTTAACGGGCCGGGTTGACCCGTTTCCGGACCGGTCCAGACTGGTTGTAACTCGGCCCGGCCCGGCCCGGTAGTTAGGGGGCTGGGTTAGGGGGGTTGGTCCGTTTAAAAAGAAATCCGATTAACCGGACCGGTCAAACCCGGTCAACGAATAATACTGTTGAACTGGTTAACCGGACCGGCCCGGACCGGTTCAACGGCTATAAATCTGAATTTTTTTTTTTTTAAAGTCATATGACCGTTGGCCTTCAAATTTGACCGTTGCCCAACGGATATTTTGCAAGAATAACCCTTTTTGGGCAATTATTTTTAAAAAATAATACTTTTAGTAATTACTTATTTAGCCCTTTGAAAACTATAAATACACCCCCCTCTTCTTCATTTCTTCTCTCATCTCTCATTTCTCAAACTCAAATTTTCAATTCAAGTTAAATCATGCCCCGCGATTCTAGAGTGCGCTCATATGTTTGGGAACACTTTGAGGTGGTAGAAGAAAATGAAGAAGTTCACAAAGTAAAGTGCAAGAACTGTGGTCGTGTTTTAAATATTCGTCGAAAGTGGGAGGGCACAGGCTGCTTAAGATATGAAAAGTTGTCTTGAGTGTTCTTCAGAAATTCGTATTTAAGATTTTAAGTTGATTTTAGATAATTTGTGTTATTTTAAAATTATTAGACGTATTATGCTTAATATTTTAGTTTGTTAGATTAATTTGAAGTATTATTATGCAATGATAAGTGCAAGTTTGAACTTTAATTTGAAGTATTAAATGTAAACTTTAATTTGCAAGTTTGAACTTGCAAATTATAAGTGCAATTTTTTTCCACCTTCATTATATTCTATTATCTTAAATTCTTAATGAAATATTTAAAATTTCAAATATAAGATTTTAAAACCTTTGCATCCTTTTATTCAAACACTCTTTTTATAAGATTGTTTTTTTGTTTTATATTTTTACTTTATATTAATATAAATTACGATAGTTATACAAAATATAAAAATAAATATTAAAAAAAATACTAACCCGGCTCGGCCCGGCCCCTTGGACCCGTTACCCTTCCTGTTTATTTTTTACTCGGATGGACCCGGACCGGTTAAGCCCGTTATTGAAAACCCCGTAATCGGTCCGGATTGGAAACCGATCGGTCACCTTTTTTCCCGCCCCGGCCCACCCGTTAAACATCCATAATCCAAATACTACAAAATGACATAAAAGTTATTTTAACTTAAAAGTACTTAAAATAAGTCAATACAACGGGCTCTTGGTCTTTTGAATCGGTTAGTGTCCAAGTCGAAAATTATTCTTTTGCATAACAAGCCAATCTCCTTTAGCATTTACCAATCATTGTGTATTCGCACAAAGTCCTGCATATCAACAATATATTATCATTAAAATCTTAAAAAAATTCAAGTACTAAAAGCTAAATCCTACAAGTCTCCATTGAAAATAACTTACAAGCTGCTGAGAAGCATCACAAACGTTACTCTAAAAGAGAAGTGAAAATGCAAATTAGAGCCTCAACTGTGGTACTGATATGTTCTAAAATATTTCCAATAAACTGGATTCCATTGAGAAATTTAATAACTAAATAACACACAGAAAGTACAACATTACATAAGTGGAACACCTATTCAAATTTTTATGACAGATCTTGCACCGTAGGACAAAATTTTCGAGTCCATCATAAGAATCTAAGTTAGACATTGGAATAAGGTAAGTCAGTTAAAGTAGCGACTACCATGTACAATGTGAAATAATAATTTATCAAAAGAATCTTAATGTGCAATCACCATGTACATTAGCGAATAACATAATCAAAGTGATTCAGTACTAGACTCTTATTTTGAAGACAAGCAACAATTACAGCCATACTTTATTGGCTGCATGCAGGGATCACTTTATTCAAAATTTAACATATATCAAGTAATATAACCTTTTCATTGTGAAACTATTCATAAATAAGATATCATGACCAGCACCATAAACTCGAACAAATATTGCCTTTTAATGTCCATGTTGTTTGTTATTGCTTACAATTGGTGTTTCATCTATGATTGTTTCACAGTGTCTCAAGGTAAGACTTGTTTGAACCATTCAAAAAGCATATCTATCCCCATTGATCCCAAATTTCTGACCAAATTAAATTTGAAGATCTAAATGATGCAAGTGAATGCAATCATGTAGAAGAGTCTCTGTCAAATGGTAATAATAAAAGGACTCAACAAAGATAAAAATGACTCATTACAATTGTTTACCCTAAAAATTGAGCAACAATTAAACTTATATTGTGGTTTTAAGGATATGTGATTTAACCCAGTACCAATTGATAAACAACGAATTAAATAAATAAATTGGACAATAAAATAAATCAAACCGGTCTGCAAATAATGCCTCGACCTCGATTCGAGATAGTCTCGAGATTAGTTGATAAGAACAGTAGAGGATGGAACAAACATCGATGAACAATGATGAACAAAGAAAACAACGTATATGTATATTCTTATCAGTGAATAATAATTGTCCCTCTTACAAGTGAATGGAATTCCTGTTTATATAATAGAAGAATCCTAAATAAGGTACAACTCTCATAACGGAAGTAGATCCCATGATTGGCACTAATAACTGCTTTGATTTGATCTGTTCTAGGATTTCTGCCATGATCTTCGACCGGTTACTGATATCTCGCCATTCCGTTATTATGCCTTACTCGACGTCAGTCATGCTTGATCTCGATTGTTGCTGGCCTCGATCTCAATGAACACTTCGATCTCTAGGCTCGATATTCTATCTTCGAGCTCGAGCCCGATCTATTATGAGGTTACCCTCAAGGCAACTCCCCTGCCAACGAAATCTAGTATGCCCGATTTCGACCGTATACAGATAGTCCCCTCGTTTTTTGGAGTGTAACGAGAAGAAACGAATTTGAGACTTCGATTTAATACCTCGATCAATTATGACGTCAACATCGTGACGTAAGCGACAAAAGCGATTGAAGTGTCGTGTCTATACAATTTCCAAGGTCATTAATTAACGCTAGTTGATGGTCGGCCACCAGTGCTTTCAAACCATCAAAGTGGCTATTATAAATAGACCACCTTCATAATCTTCTCAAATTTTACTTTCAAACTTCTTCTAATCTTCAAAAGCTCTTCTATTCTCTTCAAGTTCATCAACTTTGCCGGTTTCCGTTTGCCAATCTCTTATTAAAACACAAATTCCGCCTTCTTCTTCTTCCTTAAACCTTATATAGCAATGGCAAAAACATCAAAGATCATTCCTCAAGAGGAAAAGGCCTCCTCATCGCTGCCGGTCGGTGACAAAACACCGGTGGAGCCACGTATCGAAGAGTGCATCCCCGGGCCTTGTGAACTTACTTTCGACTTTAAAGTCGAAAAACCCTCTTCGGTTCCTGGTCGATGCGAGCCCATGTCTAGATACATCTGTTCGATATCCGAAGGCGATATCGAGCAGGTGAAAAAAGACTTCCACTGGGAGAATAAAGAGGTGGTGATTCCTACCCCTGAGGAGGACATCACCACTCATGTGAAAGGGTTCTTAAGTGTGTATACTTACCTTTTCATACTGGGTTCCGTCGATCTTGTCATAATCGACTTCTGTCGCCAATACCGGGTAACCCTAGGCCAGATCTACCCCTCTTTTTGGTGCATTGTTATTTTGCTCAGATTCTTCTCGATCAAGGTCGAGGGGATGTCTTTCACCCTCGATCATCTCATTAGGCTATACAGCCCCATCTTTATCGGGGCAGACTGATAAGGCTTCAGCGCCGGGCCACGAAGGTGTTGTTCTCAAGCATAGATGAGGATAAGGACCGAGGATGGATGGGCCGGTTTGTCCTAGTGAGGACCTCCGACTTAATCCCAACCGAGAAGATTCCATTCCCCGATGAATGGAACATGAAGCGTAAGTAGAACCTCACCGATAATGTTTGATTACTTGTTATGTTTCCTTTACCTCTTCTCATCTATATTCTTCTTTATGGTGCAGCTTCCCCCTGGTTTCCTGGTGCAGTCCTGGACCTTGCAGGTTGGATTCGACAACTGGTTTCAACCTCTTCGTATGCTGAGCGCTCGTGGCGCGATTTAGCCAAGGGTCGATGGGAGGCCAAAAATCACGGTAAGTTCCCTTGTCCGTGTTTGATGCTTTTCTGTGAAATACTTCCTTTTTACTCAATTTCTTCTCATATAGGTCTTGGAGACAATGTCGTCATGAGGCCGCCTCCCCTCGAGGAAGAGGATATCCCAAAGCCGACCAAAGACAAGAAAAGGAGAAGGGCCTCGCCTCCAGATACCCCAAAGCCCAAGAAAAGCAGGGCTCAAAAGTCGAAGACTGATCCCACCGTTCTGTCTGCCGATATAGTCCAAACACTACGATATGAAGACGAGGAGGGAGAAGAAGCTACCTGCTGGTGGCTCGGAAGAGGGGAGGTATCAAAACTGTTGAGTCGGTGACGGTCGAAGAGGTTCACCCGCAGACCGAGGTGATCTCGGAGGAAGGTCCGAGTAGAGTCCCCGAGTTATCGGGCTGTTGATGATGCCTCCTGCCATGATGAGCAACCGGCAGGTGTGCCCGAAAGGTCTAGTTCTGAGGCCCTTCAAAGAGAAGAGACTCGCTCGGGGCAATTAACATTGATGATTCGCCGCCCGGCCCCACGTTCTCTGAGGGGCAGTTTCGGGATGCCCGTTCCATGGGGACCCCGATGTTAGGATAGCCCCCGAAGGGGATGATATATTTTGCGGCTGCTTCGCGGGGGTCGATGATGTTCCCGACCTGGACGCATCACTCATTTTTTATGAGGCTCGGCGGCATCTGAACCAAGTGAGTTTTAGACCATGTTACCATGTTTGCGTTTGTTCTTATTTCTCTATGTTTGATTTCCTTCCTTTCTGTACAGGCTATGACACTCCATCGAGAAGTGTCCTCCAAATACCGAGTTGAGCTAGCCCGATGTGAGGCTGATCTCAAAAAGCTTATGGAGGAGAGAGACGCCCTCAAACTCCTCTATGTGCAAAGAGAAGAGGAGATCATGTGTATTCGAGCCGAGTTGACAAGAGCTCATCAAGATCAGACCGAGCTCATTGAACGGGTAATGTAAATTTTTGGGAGCTTGTTATGTATTAACTTGATATTGGCGACTAACATTTTGTTCCTGTAGGTTCAGCAGAAGGCCGAATTGGTTGAGCAGCTTCGTGAGGAGGCCAATATGAAAGAGGTAGAGACTTTGGGGTGGAAGCAGAACATGGACCATCTCGCCTCGGAGAAGGATGTGGTTCGGGCCCAACTATCTTCGGTTGAGCGTCAACTCCAAAGTGTGAAGGAGGAGAACTTGGCCCGAGCCCGGAAGATTGAAGAGCTCGAGACTCGGTTGGCCGCTGAGCTTGCAAGGGCCACATCCAAGGCAGAGGCGCTCGTGGCCTCCTACCAAGCCGATGCTGAAGCCGCTAACACTCGGGCAAAGGAAATTTCTGATGCTGCTGAGGTTAGATTGTCCCATGTTGCCGAGCATGCTAGGTGCCTGTATCAAAGAGAGACTCTTGAGGAGGTACATGCTCGTGGCTTTGACCTTACGGCTGATATCGAGAGTGCGAAAGTTTTGTAGGACGAGGCCGGAGCTTTGCTTTCCGATAATGAAGACTCTGCGAGTAGATCCGAGAGCGAAGGAGATAAAGATGAAGCTCCTGAAGATGCGGCTCCCGAGGAGGACTAGGCACTTAGGATTGTTTCTCCTTTTTTTGTGTAAGACCCTGTGTGGTCTTTGTAAATACTTTGCATATATGAAAGATTCCTTTTCTTTCTGTTTCGTCTCCGATTTCTGATTTATGATAAATTATATTTTGCCTTTGCCTTGTGAAAACTTTGTTGCAATCGGGTTGTTGTAGCCTCTATAATCGAGTGAGCAATAGCTCGAACTCAGAGTAGAACAAACCCTTAGGTTTTTTAGTTAAGCGAGGGAGAGTCCCCAAGCTCAACAATATGTTCGAGATTTTGATTTCGGATGGCTTGATCAAAGCCGTAATTGTACTGTTTTTATAGCCGAGTTCGAATAAGTTTCGAACTCACAGTAACAGACCCCTTAAGGTTTTATATCAAATAATGATGAATCCTCGAGCTATATTCAAGTCAGTTTTATTTGAGCTCGGAATAGCGGAACCCTTAGGTCCGAATTGAGTGAGAACAAAATCTCGAACTCTAAGTGTATTGGCCCTTAGGCTCTTTAGATTGGGCCGATATGGCCTCTAAAAGATGGCTATTTTCTCTCTTTTTCGGCTTAGAAGACTTAGTAAAAAATTTCTTTATGCCTTAACACGTATTCTTTACCTATTGGGGGTTTTGAGGGTTCGATATCGATTGAAACCCCTTTGCTTTTTGTGCCTTTGCACATTTGTGTTAAGATAATTTGATACCTCTTAAGGATTTTTGAGGGCTGATTTTATCGAAGCCCTTTTGATTACTTGCCGAGGGTAACCTTTTTTAATCGGTTTTTCAAAGAATTCGAAGGCCAATTTTTATTGCGAGATTCGGACGTCTCCGATCCGCCTTAATTTGGCCGTAGCATTTGGGTATGTCCCTTGGGATTATTTCCCAATAACACTTCGAACTTGTTCGAAGTGTTAGTCCCCGAGAATGATGTCCTTGGCCTATACATCGAGGGGTGCCTCTTTGAGGTCATATGAATTTGAGTTTAGATTACTCGAATATGTCGATCGTCGACGGCAGTCCTCGAGTGTATGAGGTATATTTGCACTTGGCCCTTGAGCTATTTCTCACAAAATCATAAGTATGGAGCTTGTATAGTAGAAAATTTTCTTTGAGACACAAGATGTTTGGTATAGAAAGAATGCTTCTTTGTATAATTTATATATGCGTACATGTTTTGCCATCGGGGCTCGACTAATCAATATGGATACGGTTCATTCGACCATTTGGCCCATTACAAAGTTTCCCTATCGAGACCCTTTGGCACGAAGTATTTTTCTCGAAAGTGTAACATCCGAGGGTGATGCCCCCCAGTATTAGAGGTTGATTGTAAAGGAGCCTTGGATACTGTTGAATTGTCCTCGGGTAGCACATAATTGTTGCCTCGTTAAAAACCTCGCCGGAAAAACCTACTTGGGATAAAAACCGATCTAAGGGAAAAAGAGTGCAACGCGTGCTTTACAACCTGAGGTCTTGATGTCTTCGATCGAAAATCTTAGCAATAATATCGTTTAAGAAGCGATATGTTCCAATTATTTGGCAGTTGTTCGCCATCGTGCCGAGGTTATAAGATCCCTTTTCGATGATGTCGAGGACTTGGTAGGGTCCCTCCCAATATGGGCCGAGCTTTCCTTCATTAGGATCTCGAGTGTTGATGGTGACTTTCCTCAGGACTAAGTCCCCGACTCTGAAGTGGCGAAGGTTGGTTATCCTATTGTAGTATCTTTCGATTCGTTGCTTTTGTGTAGCTATTCGAACGAGTGCGGCTTCTCATTTTTCATCCAATAATTCGAGGCTAGTATTCATAGCCTCGTGATTCAATTCATCTATTGTATGTCGAAACCTAGCACTGGGTTCTCTGACTTCGACTGGAATCAAGGATTCAGAGCCATATACTAAGGAGATCGGGGTTTCTCCCATACTGGACTTTGATGTTGTTCGATATGCCTAAAGGACTTCGGGTAGAATTTCTCTCCATTTCCCCTTAGCTTCGTTCAACCTTTTCTTTAGGTTTTGAATGATAGTCTTGTTCGTCGATTCGGCCTGTCCGTTCCCACTAGGGTGGTACGGCGTTGATAATATCCTTTTTATTTTGTAGTCTTCGAGGAATTTCGTCATTTTGCCGCCGATAAATTATTTTCCATTGTCATACACTATTTCGGCAGGTATCCCAAATCGGCATACGATGTGATCCCAGATGAAGTCTATAACCTCTTTCTCTATCACTTTCTCGAACACATGTGCTTCAACCCATTTAGAAAAATAGTCAGTCATAAATAAAATGAACTTAGCTTTACCTGGGGCCGATGGAGAGGGCCGACGATATCCATCCCCCATTTCATGAATGGCCATGGGGATAGGACTGAATGAAGTTATTCTCTAGGCTGATGGATCATCGGTTCAAACCTTTGACATTTATCATATTTTCGAACAAACTCCTGAGTGTCATTTTCCATGCTATCCCAATAGTATCCTGCTCTAATGATTTTGTGAATCAGTGATTCGGCGTCGGAGTGGTTCCCACAAGTGCTTTCATGGACCTCTCGTAAAACATAATCGGTGTCTCCTGGTCCTAAGCATACTGCCAATGGTCCATCGAATGTCTTTCTGTATAATCTTCAGCCAATGTGAATCGAGCAGCTTTGGTTTGTAGGGCCCTCGACTCTTTAGGGTCCGATGGGAGCTTTCCGTTCTTCAAGTATTCAATATATTTATTCCTCCAATCCCAAGTTAAGCTTGTAGAGTTATCTCGGCATGACCTTCCTCGATCACGTATCTCAAGAGTTGAACGACAGTCCCCGAGCTGATCTCATCTTCCTCGACCGATGACCCCAAATTTGCAAGTGCATCAGCCTCACTGTTTTGTTCTCTAGGTACATGTTGTAAAGTCCATTCCTTGAAACGGTGCAAGGTTACCTACAGCTTGTCCAAATACCTTTACATTCTATCCTCTCGAACTTCGAAGGTTTTGTTTACTTGGTTCACCACCAGTAAAGAGTCACACTTGGCTTCAATGGCTTCTGCTCCCAAGCTTCTAGCTAACTCGAGACCTGCAATCATGGCCTCATACTCGGCCTCATTGTTAGTCAACCTAGAAGTTTTGATAGATTTCCTAATAGTTCTACATGTGGGCGGCTTCAAATAGATGCCTAGCCTGGACCCCTTCACATTCGAAGTACCGTCTGTGAAGAGGGTCCATACCATCGATGATGTACCCGATTTTAACAAGAGTTCCTTTTCAACTTCGGGTATGAGGGTTGGCGTGAAATCGGCCACGAAGTCTGCTAAAATTTGAGACTTGATGGCCGTCCGGAGTTGATATTCGATATCGTACCCACTGAGTTCGACAACCCATTTGGGGTTCCTTCTGTTTATTTTTCCTATTGGCGTCCCTTTCTCTGAAATGATTCTTGGCTTGATCGCTGAGGAACTCTCGAAGGTGGCCCTCATTGAATAGACAGGCTACTTCCTCCCTTAATTGCCTGCAATCCTCGGTCTTGTGATCATGCGTGCCATGATACTTGCATATCAAATTTGGGTTTCTTTGGGAAGGATCAGTTTCTATGGGTCTGGGCCACCTAGTATCTTTGATCCTTCCGATTGCCGATACAATGCCCGATGCATCGATGCTAAAGTTATATTCCGATAACCGAGGTGCCTCTGTAGGATCGACATACTTGTCGAAACCACTTTTTATCATAAGTCCCCGAGAATTCTGTCTTCGATCACTTCTTCGATCGTTCCGGGCGAAATTGTGTCCTGAACTATTGTTCCTTCGATCTGCGGTATATGGTTGATATCGGTATTTGTTCGATCTTGGATCCCGGTCGACGTCCCTCTGGTTTTTAACTGCCGACCTGTTTGGATGTACTGAACGTCTGAACCGGAAGGGGCTCCTAATTGGTCGTCCTCGACCCTGATCTTCGATTGATATCGATTGTGCACATCTGCCCAAGTTACAGCTGGATAATTGATCAAATTTTGTTTCAACTGACGTGATGCTATCGAACTCCGCTCGTTCAACCCTTGGGTGAAAGCTTGAACGACCCAATAATCTGTGACCGGTGGTAACTCCATGCGTTCCACTTGAAATCGGGACACGAACTCCCTCAGCATTTCATTATCCCTTTGTCTTACTTTGAAAAGGTCTGATTTCCTCGTTGCGACCTTTATGGCCCCGGCGTGTGCCTTTATGAAAGAATCTGCTAACATGGCAAATGAGTAGATGGATTTTGGTGGCAGATTATGATACCAAATCATTTCTCCCTTCGAAAGGGTCTCTCCGAATTTTTTCAATAGCACAGATTCGATTTCATCATCTTCTAAATCGTTACCCTTGATGGTGCGTGTATACGAGGTAACATGCTCGTTGGGATCGGTAGTTCCATTATATTTGGGCATGTCTGGCATACGAAATTTCTTTGGAATAGGCTTCGGAGCCGCACTTTGAGGAAACGGCTTTTGTACAAACTTCTTCGAATCCATCCATTTCAAGATTGGTGGTACCCCCGGTATCTGATCAACTTGCGAGTTGTATGTCTCCACTTTTTTATCGTTGGCTTCGATTCTATTCTCCTCTGATTCAATTCTTTTGGTGAGCTCCTCGAGCATTTTCATTACCGCAGGATCAGTCCCTGATTCGTTACCATTTGACCTTTCCGGTACTAGCTCGGTACGTCGAGTAATTTCTGGCTCGACCCTATTCGGAGCTCTATGTTGATTTTGTAACTGAGCAATAGCGGCTTGCTGAGCCTGAAGCATCTCGAATATCACTTGGAGACTGACTCCTTCGTCTCTTCTGCCTTGTGTTTCTTGTTCACTATTTCGGCCTTCTCTGCGTACACTCCCATCGAGATCTGTGCCTAGGTCCACATTTAGAGAAACGTACGAACTGACATCGACTTGGTTGGTAACCGGTGCTCCCCCGAGATTAGCTTATGGAACCTCGACTCCTAGAGCAATCACATTTTCGTTTTTACCGTAGAATCTGAGGCCATTGTCACCGTGTATGGATATGTTTTGTGAGTTTGACATATTTTATCCTGAAAGCAAAGATACTTGACAAAAACAAGCGTAAAATAGTGTGTTTTACTAGAATCAGTACTGAACAATCACTATTATCCTTAGCCCCACGGTGGGCGCCAAACTGTTTATCCTAAAAATTGGGTAACAATTAAACTTATATTGTGATTTTAAGGATATGTGATTTAACACAGTACTAATTGATAAACAACGAGTTAAATAAATAAACTGGACAATAAAATAAATCAAACCGGTCTGCAAACAATACCTCGACCTCGATTCGAGATAGTCTCGAGATTAGTTAATAAGAACAGTAAAGGATGGAACAAACAGCGATGAACAATGATAAACAAAGAAAACAGCGTATGTGTATATTCTTATAAGTGAATAATAATTGTCCCTCTTACAAGTGAATGGGATCCCTCTTTATATAATAGAGGGATCCTAAATAAGGTACAACTCTTATAACAGAAGTAGATCCCATGATTCACACTAATAACCGCTTTGATTTGATCTGTTTCGGGATTTTCGCCGTGATCTTCGACCGGTTACTGATATCTCTCCATTCTGTTATTACATCTTACTCGACGTCAGTCATGTTTGATCTCGATTGTTGCTGGCCTCGATCTCAATGAACACTTCGATCTTTAAGCTCGATGTTCTATCTTCGAGCTCGAGCCCATTCTATTATGAAGTTACCCTCGGAGCAACTCCCTTGCCAACAAAATCGGGTATGCCCGATTTCGACTGTATACAATAATACTTTTCAGATCTTCCAGTAGAATAATATATACACCAAACAGACAAAAATTAAATTAAAATCCCATAATGTATATAAGTAAAATGGAAGATAATAGATAAATCTCTTTAATTGGTAAAACAGACTTATCACCTATAGATATGGTGCTTTTGGCACTTCTTTGTCTAAATTTGAAGTTGTACCCTTCTTGCTCTCTTCTTGCTTCCACCACGCAATAAGAACTTTTAAGAACAAACCGGAAAAAATGGAATGTACTTTAGTATCTTGAAAGAAGAAATATAAAAATAAAAGTTTCAATTGAAAATATCTTAGCAGCTTTGGGTGGTTAAGGACCAGAAGCAGAGGGAATATAATTTTTGGGTTTGACATATCTATGATAACTGAGATTATCTCTTGGAACGACTAATAGCTTGTGAAACTAATCCATAATTCGTCAACCTAATACAGGAAATAATAATCCCTAAATTAGTAGATCTTAATAATAATAATAATAATAATAATAATAATAAATAAATAAATAAATAAAATCTAAAGTTGTTAATTGCAAGAAACTTAAACATTCTAAAGGATGTGACGTTAGCTTCTTCAACCATCTTGTCATAATCCGTGTGATCAGTTAGTTATTGACATATATAAGGATAAGAAATTCACAACCATGCTTTAGCCGTGCTTTTTAGTAAACAAGCACAATATGAAAAATAAATCTCATAAAATACAAAAGTGACTTCGCTACATTATTTCCATAACTTAGCTAACCATTTTAATTAATTCCTCCATCCACAATAAAAAACAATTCAAAGAGTATAACTTTATTTTTCCATTAAAATAAGAGAAGATTGATTAAACTTGGACATATTAAAATTGAGCAAAAACAAATATCCACTTTAAATTTATATTATTATGTAGTGCGTTATATTTATTGATCATAATATGCCACAAAACGACTGTTTACCCGAAAAATAGGATAGAGTTAAATTTGTGTATGGTTCTAAGGATATATGATATAATTTGATACAAATCATATAGAGAAATAGAAATACGTGTATTCCTGACTATAAGAATAATGAGAAGAAGAACGAATAAGATAAAGGGAAATAAGCACAAGGGGATATCTTTCAATATGAGAAAAAATCTTTTGTTACCCTGCTTTTCTGTTTACAATCCATCCCCCTCTTAAAGTAGAGGGATCCTACTTTATATACATTAAAAAATACGTAGTGGAAAGCCCATGATGTATTGTCTTTTTCCTACTTCCCATCTGGATTCTCTCCCTTAGTGCGGCTGTAACGGTCTTGTCTGTGAGCTTCGATACTGACTCGAACTCGATATCGGGTCGAGCCATTGGCCTTGACTCGAGCTCGATCCTGACTCGAAGTCTTGATAATCGGGGTGGGTATTGGTCGGTTTGTGCGTCTCCGACAACCTTTTACCTCGTGGTTCGATTTGGTCATGGGCCCGATAATGATACCGAACTGATCCTTGATCGGACTTGGAGCTCGAATCCTGAAGCCCTTTCTTCGGACCTCGACCTGACCTTACGTAGATACCTTTCGATCGAAGTATTGCCGTCTCGATCAGTCCGTACGACTAACTCAATCGGTTTTGACCGTACACAGATAGTCCCCTCGTTTCTCGAAAAAGAATATGGCGAGAAACGATATAATTTCCCAACAGCTCGATCAGATATATACTGACGCTTACACCGATCCCGACCATGACGTATGCGATAGCTGTCCCATCGGTTTGGTTTTACCAAGGCAATTAATGTGTCAGACGGTGGTCGGCCACCTCTGATATTGAAGCGTCATTGCTTTAATCTATAAATAACCTTTCCTTCCATCATTCATACTTTTACGTCTTCAATCTTCCAAATTTTCTAAGTTTCTTTTCTTCTCTTCTGAGTTTTCTGCCTGTAAATCTGTGAGTTTTACTGTGAACTCTTTCTTAAAACACCAAATACTTCCGTTCTTTTGTTCACAAAATTTTAAATGGCAAAAATGTCTAAACCTATTCCACAAAAGGAGACCGCTTCTTCATCTCGACCTGCTGGTGGCAGGGATGTGGAAGAGCCCCGCCCTAAGGAATTCATTCCGGTAGGGTGTTCGACTGTGAGCGATTTTAAAATTGAAAAGCCTTCTCCGATACCGGGTCAGTGTGAGCCGATGTCGAGGTATCAATGTTCAATTACCGAAAAAGTTCTCGATAAAGTCATACAAGAATGCAACTGGGATAATAAACTCGTAGTAATCCCATCGCCTGATGAATCAATTACTACCCCCGTCGAAGGGTTCTTAAGTGTTTACACTTATCTTTTCACGTTGGGACCTTTAGACCTTGTCATCATTGCCTTTTGTAAGAGGTACGATGTGACCCTCGGCCAAATCCACCCTTCCTTTTGGAGGATAGTGATTCTTCTTCGATTTTTCTCGAGCAAGGTCGAGGGGCGTATTTTCACCCTCGATCATCTTATGCGCCTTTACAGTCTCCGACTCTATCGAGGAGGGTTGATCAAGCTTGCTTGTCGAGCGACAAAAGCGCCATTCTCGAGCATATACGAGACCCGGGATCGTGGTTGGATGGGCCATTTTGTTCGAATTAAAAACTCGGACCTGATCCCTGCCAATGACTTGCCATTTCCCGAGAAATGGAATATGAGCCGTGAGTGAATGTTTCTCTTTGCCCGTTTTGATTTTGTGATTGCCTTTTATTTCGTTGATCCATTTTTCTTTCCTTATCACAGTCGTAGCTCGAATGCCGAAACCGATCCCGGATCTTAGACAATGGGTCGAAAGTCTGGTGGTTGTCAGAGACCGTACTCTGAGCGTGCTTGGGTCAAATTATCAAAGGGTCGATGGAAGGTCCGCAGTCATGGTAAATCTTTTTGTCGATTTGTCTCTTCATCGATTTGTATGGTAAATCTCCCTCTTCCCTTTTGTAGGACTCGGGAAAGATGTAGTCATGAGGCCCCCATCTGGTGGCGAAGAAGTTCTTGTTCTGAAGCAGGTAAAAGAAAGGAAGAGAAAAGATGTATCGGGCTCCCCGAGCTCGGAAAAGAAGAAACCGGCTAAGAGATCTCGAAAGCTGAAGGGGGGCTCTGGTGTTATGTCTTCGGAAGTGGCCTACCATTTAAGGGACGAGCCCGAAGAAAGAGAGGAGAATTTAGCCTGCGTACGAGATAATGTTGTGATCCAACAGTCTTCCAATTTGGTGGAAGCAAATCAGGGAACCTTGGCCATAATCCCAGAACAAGAAGAAGCCGAGATTATCCCTTCTCGAACTAAGATGATTGAAAAGGACACCGATGGTGGATCTTCTCGGGCAGTAGAAGATATTTCAAGGGATGAGTTCGGGATAGTTGACATTGGCGGATCCCCTCAGATTTCGGATGCCATGATTTGAGAGGCCGTCCTGTTAGAGGATCGGTCCTATGAGGGTATCTAGGAGTCCACCGATATCCATGGTTTTCTGGAGGGGCTCGAGTCAGGTGCCTCGGAGGAGGTTACTGGTTTTGGTGGAATCCCGGTACCCAAAAAAGTGTCGTGGTCGGGTTCTACCGAGCCCTCATCGATTCATAAACTGGTGGACCAATTTTTGGCCCCGAGTATCGATCCCGACCGAAGACGGAAGATAGTGCTCTCCGTACCAGCGGATACCCGAATTTTTTCTTCCCCTGTGGGGATTGCCAACTACCTTCGGTCCTTGGTGACTGAAGAAGATCAATCAGTGATGAATGCGGTGAGGCCCGCCTGTCTCTTCAATGAGGCCCAACATGCTTTGAATCGGGTAACTCTAATGGCATTTTTGCGGCTTCTTTTACATAGAGTTGTAGGTAATTCTAATGTTTCTTCTTTTGTTTGCAGGCTTCGGTGTTGCATCACGAGGCCTTTCTTCGAATCCGGGAGGAGCATGATGCCGAGGTTCGGAGCCTCACTGAGAAGAGTGACTCGTACAAGATCCTTAGTAAAAAACTTCGAGCAGATTTGACAGCGGCTCGGGAAGAGCATGAGGAGATGGCTGAGCAGGTATTTCGAATATTCCATGATAGTGAAGATGAAAATGAGATAACCACTAATGATTCGATTTTGCAGGTTCGGCAGAGGATCGAGCAGATTGGACGGCTTAACTCACAGGTAGATGTGCTACTGGCCGAGGCAGAAGAATTTAAAAAGTGTATGGATATCCTTGCCTCGAAAAAGGAAGCCGTCGAAGCTTAGTTGGAGCTGTATGATGCCCAACTTATCCGCGAAAGAAAATGCTTTGGGGCTGATCGAAAAGATGAAAGAGCTTCAGCATTGGTTGGATTTGGCCACTTCAGATAAAGCAGATTTGGCCAAAGAATTTGAAGTGGCCAGATCTGAGGTGATCGAGGCCAATAAAAGAGCTGATGTCAAAGTGGCTCAGTTCAGGATCGATGTCGAGGTTAACCAAGCCAAAGCTGAGAGTATGGTCTAACATGCAAAATGGCAAGCTCGGAGAGAGGCTCTTGAGGTGGTCAGAGCTCAGGGATTCGATATTGAGGCTGAGATTGAAGTCGCCAGGGCGGAGGAGAACAAAGCTCGGAGGTTGGCCTTTCCTGAGGAGGACTCCGATGACTCGGGGGAGTCTGAAGATGAGGACGATGCCAAGAATACGGCCTCCGATGAAGATTGAGTCATCTAAGGCCTTAGGTCGTTTGCTGCATTCTTTCGATACTGCTTTCGATTTTTGTATAAAGAACTTTCTTTTGGCAGAGTAGCCGCCTCTGTACAAAAAAGTTTTAAATATAAATCTTTCTTCCTCTTGAGGCAAAATAGCCTTTCAAGCTAAATAGATAGTTTGAATTTTAATCTTTGTTGCCTTCGGGCCTTGTGGGTAGTTCCCTTTGCTTTATCGGGCTTGAACATACTTCAACTTTAAATAGTCAAGTGTTCGTTTGAATTCGAAGAAATGAGTAGTTTTGCTCGAAATAATGTAGCCAGTAGGCGCAATGGTCGAGTGAGTGCTTGCTCGAACTCGACATAAAAGTAGCCCGTAGGCTTAGTAGTCGAGTGAATGATTCGAATTCGAAATAATGTAGCCCGTAGGCGTAATGGTCGAGTGAGTGCTTGCTTGAACTCGAAAAAAAGTAGCACGTAGGCTTAGTAGTCGAGTGAATAATTCGAACTCGATGTAATATAGCTCGTAGGCTTAATGGTCGAGTGAGCGCTTGCTCGAACTCGAAAATAATAGCCCATAGGCTTAGTAGTCGAGTGAATAATTCGAACTCGAAATAATGTAGCCCGTAGGAGTAGTGGTCAAAGTAGTTCGTAGGCTTAATGGTCGAGTGAGTGCTTGCTCGAACTCGAAATAAAAGTAGCCCGTAGGCTTAGCAGTCGAGTGAATGATTCAAACTCGATGCAATGTAGCCCGTAGGCATAATAGTCGAGTGAGTGCTTGCTCGAACTCGAAATAAAAGTAGCCCGTAGGCTTAGTAGTCGAGTGAATGATTCGAACTCGATGTTATGTAGCCCGTAGGCGAAATGGTAGAGTGAGCGCTTGCTCGAACTCGAAAATAAAAGTAGCCCGTAGTCTTAGTAGTCGAGTGAATGATTCGAACTCGAAATAATATAGCCCGTAGGCGTAATGGTCAAAGTAGCCCAAAGGCTTAATGGTCGAGTGAGTGCTTGCTCGAACTTGAAATAAAAGTAGCCCGTAGGCTTAGCAGTCGAGTAAATGATTCGAACTTGATACAATGTAGCCTGTAGGCATAATAGTCGAGTGAGTGCTTGCTCGAACTCGAAATAAAAGTAGCCCATAGGCTTAGTAGTCGAGTGAATGATTCGAACTCGAAATAATGTAGCCTGTAGGCGTAATGGTCGAGTGAGCGCTTGCTCGAACTCCATCATGTTTGCATAATAACTCTCGAACATAGAATATCGGTAAAGAAGAGGGATTTCTTTGCAAGTCATTATATATGTGTTCATGTTTTGCGTCAGGGATCGGGCCAACTACATAAGCATGGTTCGTTTTAACCATTTGGCTCTTACAACATTTCCTTTTGAGACACTGTTTGTCATGAAATAACGAAGTAACTTCCTTTGCACTGAACTTGATAATCATCACAAATGTGTTCAATGATAAAGCCCCCCAGTATACGAGGTTGATTTTAAAGAGGCCTCGAATACTCAGCAGTAGTATAGTTTCCGCTATATGGCTGGTATCGATCTCTGGTCGACCTTTGCTTGGTAGTTCTTTTCGTAACGGACCTAGAAATCAACTAGATACCTTCAACTCTTATTTTGGATTGATATCGATTGTGCACATCGGTCCAAGTAATAGCTGGGTACTCGATCAGATTCTACTCCAGCCGTCGTGAAGCCATCGAGCTCCGCTCGTTTAAACCTTGAGTGAAAGCTTGAACAACCCAATCGTCTGTGACTAGTGGCAGATCCATTCGCTCCATTTGAAAACGAGATACGAACTCCCTTAGCATCTCGTTATCCTTTTGTACTACCTTGAACATGTCCGACTTTCTGGTTTCGACCTTTATGGCTCCGGCATGTGATTTTACGAAGCAATCTGCAAGCATAGCAAAAGAATCAATAGAGTTAGATGGTAAATTATGATACCATACCATTGCCCCCTTTGATAGGGTTTCGCCGAATTTTTTCAATAATACATATTCGATCTCATCATCTTCCCCTTGATGGCACACGTGTAAGAAGTGACGTGCTCGTTGGGGTCGGTCGTTCCATTATATTTGGGTATTTTGGGCATACAAAATTTTTTGGGGATTGGTTTTGGGGCTGCACTCGAGGGAAAAGACTTTTGAATGAATTTTTTCGAATCTAGCCCTTTTATCATTGGTGGAGCTCCCAGGATCTGATCGACCCTGGAATTATATGTTTCTACTTTTTTTATCGTTGGCTTCGACTCGTTTTGTGAGTTTCTCGAGCAATTTAGTAATTTCGGGAGTAGTCCTCGATTCTTGCTCATTTAACTTCACTATGGCTGGTTTCGTTCTGTGGGTGATTTCTCGAAGAGTATTGGGCTCCGGCCTGCTTTGTACCTGAGTTTGGCTCTATAACTGAGCTATCTCTATTTGCTGGGCTGGTAACATCTCGAAGATCAACTGTAAGCTGACTCCGATCTCCTCCACGTTATGGGTGTCTCGAGCTACGGATCGAGTACCGCCTTAAATGCTTTTTTTCGGTTCGGAACGTTGGTTCGCCTCAAGAGACACTTATGAATTGACATTTAGCAGTACTTCGACTCGAGCTTCGGTGACATCGTTAATTCACCTTCCGGTCCTGGGTGTCAAGTTGTTAGTTTCATCTTGAAGGCCGGCTTCGTGGTCGATAGGTAAAGCCATCAATCGAGGGTTTGCCATTGTTGATTTGAAGTTGTAAACTAGTGTGTATTGTAGATTTGTATCAAACAACCACTGTTATCCTTAGTCCCACGGTGGGCGCCAAACTATTTACCCGAAAAATAGGATAGAGTTAAATTTGTATATGGTTCTAAGGATATATGATATAATTTGATACAAATCGTATAGAGAAATAGAAATACGTGTATTCTTGACTATGAGAATGAGAATAATGAGAAGAAGAACGAATAAGATAAAGGAAAATAAGCACAAGAGGATATCTTTCAATATGAAAGAAAATCTTTTGTTACCCTGCCCTTCTGCTTACAATCTATCCCCCTCTTATAGTAGAGGGATCCTACTTTATATACAATAAAAAATACGTAGTGGAGAGCCCATGATGTATTGTCTTTTTCCTACTTCCCGTCAGGATTCTCTCCCTTAGTGCGGCTGTAACGGTCTTGTATGTGAGCTTCAATACTGACTCGAACTCGATATCGGGTCAAGCCATTAGCCTTGACTCGAGCTCGATCCTGACTCGGAGTCTTGATATTCGGGGTGGGTGTTGGTCGGTCTGTGCGTCTCCGACAACCTTTTGCCTCGTGGTTCGATTTAGTCATGGGCCCGATAATGATACCGAACTGATCCTTGATCGGACTTGGAGCTCGAATCCTGAAGCTCTTTCTTCGGACCTTGACCTGACCTTACGTAGATACCTTTTGATCGAAGTATTACCGTCTCGATCAGTCCGTACGACTGATTCAATCGGTTCTAACCGTACACAATGACATAGTCCAAAGTGCCAATCTCTGCTCAGAAAAATAAAAAAGACATTACCATAAAAAGCAATCAAAATAATTGACAGAACATAAATGCCTTATTGTCCTTTGAGTGTTTAGTTCACAAAGCCTTTTCCTATTCTCATTGAGTTCCTTTAATACCATTTTTTAAAATTAAAACTCACCTTGCCGGTGGGGGTTTAGGCATAACCCCAAACCTATATATTAGCATCTAAAACGAGAACACATGAAGAAGGGGGACATAAAACCTTACCTCTCCATCTACATCAAGTAAGTTAGGCATGCCTAACTTTATACATGTTTTTAATGACAAAATTATACATGTTATCTCCACATCATGTTGTAACATCTCCAAGAACAAAGAGAGATCCTAGTGCAAAGAAAACTAGGTTAAAGAAGTTAAATTTCCAAAAGAATTGGGAGACTTACAGGAAATTCCCTTTCCTTTGTCTCTTGATCCTAAAATTAGGCATCTGGATTTGATCCATCCTTGAGCAACCTCTAGCATCCCTTGGAAGGTCTTTCCAGTTATAAAAAAAAATAGCATCTCCATTTTGTATGTTACTTGCAGCTTTAGCGAGAACATCTGCTACAGAGTTTGCTTCTCTGTAACAATGTTGGATTTTGTATTGGTGAATTTGCAAACTATCCTTAATCTCCTCCACCCATTGAGACAATTCCCAAGGAATTCCATTCTTGTTAGTTATCATATTTACTACCAGGAGTGAGTCTAACTCCAAAATGATGTTACAATAACCTTGTTGATTGCACCAGTTAACCGCAAATAAAGCAGCCTGAATCTCTGCTTGATTATTAGTGCATAAATGGAGCTTTTTAGAAAAACCCATAATTAAGTCTCCATTTGTATCCCTTACAATGCCTCTTATATCTGTTGTTTGATTTCCTGAACTACTGCTCCCATTTGTATTAACTTTAATCCAGCTACTTGGAGGTTTCTCCCATGTGACAAGTTTAATAGTTAAAGAAAGTCTTCTACTGTCCAGATCCTTGCAAAGAGTATACCAGTTCCATTTCAAATCAATTTGTGCTCCAATTTTCTTCAAGTGTATCTTTAGATGGAAGAGAATTTTACTGCATATTCTCTCCATAGTTGGATATCCTCTGCCATATCTTGCTCCACATATAGCTTTCCAAATTTCCCAGCAGATGTAAACTGGTGTTATGTGATACAAAGTCCTGATATAAAAATTTAAGGTTGTCTGATTCTTCCATGTGAGTGTTATTATATAGAGGATTTGGGGATTTGAATGAAAACCTAAAGCCTTGGATAAGAAAGTTCATACTGCTCTAGCTTTGGGAGTAATATTAAAAATATGTTCAATAGTCTCTTCCTGTGGCTGTCTACAGCAAGAACACTTAGAATCCAGACGTTGCCCAAATCTGAAGATAATTTCATTAACTGGAATTTTTTTATTCCAGATCCTCCATATTGAGAATGAGATTTTGAAAGGTATGCGTTTAATCCAAGTGTCCTTCCACATTTGATGATGTCCACCTCTTTGTCTTAGAAGATCAAAGGCGGTTAAGCAAGAGAAAAAATCATCAGTAGACAGTCTCCATAGGCTCCACCCTATTTCTAATCTCCATCAGCTCCCTCCAACAACTAGAATCAGCACATTATTTTTTCTTGGCTACCGGATGTCTTCTCTGACAATATTTATTGATCATGAATTTGGACCATAGATTATAGTGAGTCCTCAACCTCCACCACTTTTTAGCAGTAAAGGTCTTGGCTATATCCTCCAATCTTCTGAAACCAGCGCCTCCCTCTGCATTTGGGAAACACAGCTTGTTCTAAGCACTCCAATGGTACTTTAATACCATTGATTGCTAACAAATTAACACAAAATAGTCAATGAGCATAGGCATGTGCAAAATCAGTTTAAAAAAGAGACTAAGGCTCAAGAAATACTACAATTGACTTTAATAAATTTTATTTTTTTCATTGAGTCCAGCGGTGATGGAGGACGAAGAACAAAAGGGAAAATATCGCGAACAATACCTCATTGTAGACCTCTCAGATTTCTAAAATGTTGCGATCTCTCAAAGAACATCTTTGAGGTTGTCTGGACAGAACCAAGAAATTTGGCACCAGATATTCAAAATAAAACATGCCTAAGTAGAATTAGTTAAGAAAAGAGCTAAATGCACAAGATAAACATCGAAAACTTCTATTGCAATTAGCGGTGCAAATATAATTTATGGAATTCGAAGAGAAAAAGGAAAAATTCTCAAATAGGGAACACTTACCTGTAAGTCATAAATATATGCAGCAGTACTAACTATAAGTCCAAATAGTTATATCAAAACTCATTCCATCATTAAGCAATTAACAGAGGTGTTGATAGTTTGTTCTGTCTCCAGAAAACAACAACAGTCAAGAAAACTCCTCCATCAAATTGGTAACTGTTAAGAGGTCTCAAAAAAGAAAAGAAAGAAAAGAAGATTGCAGAGAAAAAAAGAAGAAGATTTGAACAAGAATTGAGAGAAAATCATACCATAAAATTGAGATCATAACAGACAGATACAAGATGAATAGAGCAAAATTATTTTTGAAAGAGTGATGCTTCTAGACTTGGTGCGTTGAAATAGTGAAATGGTAGACCTAGAATGAGCACGCTAAAAGTACATGACTGAGCAAAATGATAATTGATATGTGAAATGTCAGTTATTCCCCTGGTCGGCCATCTTCCCTCTTTTATGTAATAGATTTATTGTAATTTTAGTAAATATTTAAATATAAATTTATATTTCGTGTCTAAAGGACTAGCTTCAGATGAATCCATACGACGCTCTACTTATATTAGTTATATATAAATTATTGCCTTCCTCAACATAAGAAAAGATATTAGTATAGTGGTAAAGGAGGTTTGAAAATTAATTTAGGTTATAGGTTTAGATCTGGAGAATGAAGTTTTATTAGCTTTGAATAACCTTGCATAAATTTCTAGGTGTTTTGATAAGATTCGAACTCCACGGGAATACTTTCAATTATAGGTGTCAAGGGGCCGGGCCGATCAGGATTTGAGGAAAAAGGAAACCGACCGGTTTCGTACCGGGTTGGTTCCGATTATATTTTTTCGGGTTTACCGGTTCCGGACTTCCTCAATGCAAAATTTAACCGGAACGGTTCCGGGTCTAATGGATCGGGTCGGGCCGGGCTTATTTTTTTTTTTGTATTTTGTATAACAATCGTCAACTTTATAAAATTAAAAACAAAATCAAAAAATAGCCATTGAACCGGTCGGGGCTGGTCCGGTTAATCGGTTCCCATGTGACTTGATTATAACGGGTCGTACCGGTCCGGTTAACCGGTACCAAAAAACTATCCGGCACAGACCGGTCCCCGTCCCAACCCAGCCCTGCCCGGCCCCTTACTACCGAGTTGGTCCAGTCCGGGCTAAAATCGATCTGGGCCGGTCCAGCACCGGGCCAGCCCGGCCCGTTTGACAACTCTATTTTCAATCAAGTGATTTCAAATTGTTAATGCAGCAAAATTCAACCAAATATATCATATATAATAGCATTTTTTAAAGGGCATGCGTATATACGGTATATTGATATTGTTTAAGAAATAGAGATTTTTACCTTCCTATACATTATTTGAAACTTTATTATCAAAAATGTCCACGTTTAGTTAATTACCCGACCTAAACAAGTTTTATTTACAATATATATACATTCCACCTTAAAGGCTCCCAATTTATTATTAGTGCCTTCAATCAAGGGATTTAGTTATACCTTTTTCCTTTTTTCTCTCATCTTTCCCCTTTTCTCTCCGGATATTCCACCCTTGAAGCAATTTAGTGATTAAATCAGTGGACAACTCTTTCATCTGGTTGATCACGTAATCATGTCTTAATAGTACTTACAATTTTGTGTTATTTCTTCTAATTATTTTTCTTCTTCTTCTTCTTCTTCTTCTTCTTCTTCTTTTTAACCCTTCGGTTTTATGTTGGAATTTAGTAAGAATTCTTCTATAATTAACAGGAAGATTAGGTTAATATTTGGGGATAACTTTTTACAAGTTCTTTTTATCAGGATTCAGGATAAAACCAAAATTCTAATTTAATCCTTAAAAGGGAACCAGACTCTATTCCCTGTCCATCAAGTCTATTTAATTATTATCCAATTAAGAACTTGTTGAAGTTGCTATTCAAAATACAAAATCAGAAGAGCACCCATTTCCAAAGAATTATATCCTATGATTTTCACTTTCTTTAGGTATGAGTAATAATTAATAGGACAGCCCTAGTTGGATAGTATATATTTGGAGGGTATTATTCTACAAATCATACTCAACAATGGTTATACTTTTTCCTACAAAATAAGATGGAATCCTTCTGGCATGTAATGCTGAAGATAGATAAGTTTACCTTTTATGAGAAGTCGATCTAAATTAAGTTGCAAGGTATTTCATGAAATTAAGTAATGTTTTAAACAGTTTTAACACGTTTAGGCAAAGAGCTTAAAAGCACAATATAAAAGCACAAATAATCTACATCTTATCTACAACTTTCATACATTATTTCTACATAGTTAAATACAACTACAATATCATATACCTAAAATATAATTTTTATACAATATGTCTTTTGTATATTTTGTATCTAATTTATACATAGTAAAAATAAATTTCATACAACTAATTATATATTATACAACTTATCTACAACTTTCATATGTTATTTCTACCCAGTTATATACAACTACAATATCATACAACTTAAATATAATTTTTATATAATATTGTTCAACTTTCATACAATATTTAAATAAAAAAATATATGTAAACAACAAAATATAATTTTTCTACAATTTTACTACAACTTTACTACAATTTCGTAAGTATAATGTATTCCATGTCTTCTTCTTCTTCTTCTTCGAATTTCAATCTGAAATTCAGCCAAAATCAAGTCTAATCTTTACCAAAACACCATAAAAATGAGATATAAACTCTAAACAATATTCCCAATCGTTTGAAACAACACCCAATCAAAACAAATAATGGTTTTTAAAAATTCAAATTCGAATTCAAAGCTTCAAAGCTTTTTAATGGCTGTCAATGGTGGAATTGCTGCTCTCTTACTGGAATTAGGGCTGGTCTTTGAAAGTATTTTTTTCTTCATTGAAAGTTAAGCAAGCAACAGACATTAATGGAGGTGTGTGGTAGAGTATTTAGAGCTTGAATCTATAAAAATGGAAAGAGATTTTTGAAGAAGAGTGAAAAAATATAGATTGATTTTTGAAGAAGAGTGAAAATAGGTGTTAATGGAGGGATACTAATTATTATCATTAAATGCCTAAAAATGTACATAATTGGTAATTGGGTATATAATATATAATTGTATTAAAACTTAAGTAGGGAGGGTAATAAAGATTAAAATAGTGTATAGGAATGTAAAAATTCCTAAGAAATAATGCAAAGTAACCATCACGTTAGGTTAGCTAGTAAATATTAATTTAAACCTATCGACCTAGGTTAAAACTCATTTATAAGTCAAATTATGACAATAGGTCCACATCACTTATTGTGTGTTATGAGACTGCATATTATTACAAAATAGGAACTACAGATTCGCCTAAGATTTTGCACATCATTGCTGGCTGTAATTTAATGTTTAATGATTAATCATGCTTGGACAGTATATTAAAGTCTTCGTCGTTATTCTATTGATATCATGTGTTTAAATTATTATTAAAATTAATTAACAAATGATTTATTGTTTTCATGAGAGTGCGATAATAAATAAATATAAGTCCGGCAAAATGTCTTTATCTCGAATGCAACTTTCATTTACTTTATTACAAAATTTGGAGACATTTTGCAAATCTTAGTATTATAATCTTGTTTGGAACTAAAGTATATACTATTTACCTGTGGATTATTTTCTCTGATATTGGGATTACATATTAGGCCAAAAGAAAGCCTACAAACAAAACTTGAGAGTTGTATATATAACATTTGGATATCTAATGGAGTTTCAGGTTCCATTCAACTTTATTTTCATATTCCTTTTCCGGTCATTCCTCTTTCTACTAGTAGGGGAATGGAAGAAATAAAAAACCTTAAACAAGAAACTGCCTTCTGGTCCATGGAAATTGCCTATTTTAGGAAGTGTCCATCACTTGGCATTAGAAGGTGGACTTCCCCACCATGCACTTGCAAACTTGGCCAAAAAATATGGACCTGATCTCATGCACCTTCAACTAGGTGAAATTTCTACAGTCGTGGTTTCTTCTCTTGACATGGCGCGAGAGGTACTAAAAACTCATGACCTCGCTTTTGTATCGAGGCCTAAACTATTGTCCCTCGAGATAATTTGTGTCTTGGAACTACTCTCTGCAAAGAGCGTTCGCTCCTTTAGTTCTATTACGCGCGACGAGTCTTCTCGTCTAGTGCAACATATCCAGTCATCAACACCCAACGAGTCAATAAACATTACCAAAAGGATATCATGGTATGAGAGCTCCATCACTTGCAAAACAGCATTTGGAGAATTGTTGAAAGACCAAGAAAAATTCAAATTCATTGAAGTAGTAAACGAAGTGTTAGCCTTAGCAGGTGGCTTTAGTGTAGCTGACATTTTCCCTTCAATCAAGATCCTTCATTTGCTAAGTGGAATGAGGGGTAGAATTTTGAGTACTCACAAAAGAGTAGATGCTATTGTTGAGGATGTTATGAATGAGCATAAAAAGAATCTTGCAAGTGGTAAAACAGGCAATGGTGCATTAGGAGGTGAAGATCTAGTTGATGTTCTACTAAGACTAAAGGATAGTGGAGAACTTCAAATCCCAATCATCAATGACAACATCAAAGCAGTTATGATTGTAAGTTTTCTTACTTGTAGGGAAAATCTTCAAATTATTCTTATTAATTACCAAGAAAATCACGGGTTTTCTTTTCTTTCGTTTTGTTTCAAAATAACCAAGCCAAACCTTCGAGCTAAACAAATCTATCCTAGTAATTAAACAGAACTACTTCTATGGAATTACAAGCTAGTTACCAACAAGTACTGTGATAAAATGAATGAGATCATTTCACACTTAAGGAGAGGTTTCGAGTTTGAGACTTGATAATAAAGAATACCGGGACAGTTTCCTCTTTAATGGTTTTTTTTAACCAAGTCAAATAGTTATGCTAAACGAATTTCTCCTAGTAAAGAGAGTTTCTTTCGTTAATGGAATTACAAGCGACCAACATAATTGACATATATTGTTAGTTAGATAGAAGGGGAGTCTTGGCGTATCTGGTAAAGTTGATATCATGTGACCAGGAGGTCACGGGTTCGAGTTGTGGAAACAGCCTCTTGCAAAAATGTAGGGTAAGACTGCGTACGATAAACCTGAGGATTTGGGCATGACTGAGTTTACTGCAATAACCGCAGCAAGGAAGAGTGAGCTTTACTTAATTGCCACTCCTTACCATACTTCTCAAGAAGATATTTGATACAGCAGTGAGGGTTTTTTTCTCCTTTTTCTTTTGGTTCTTTATGTGTTTCTGCCCTTGTGTGAATTATGTATTTAATGATACACCACACCCTAATATCCAATATATCCTGAATTTTTAACTCTGTAATTGTCGTTCATTGAATTCAGGGCAGAGCTCCTACAGCTCCTACCAATGTCTTTGAACTATCAGCTTTTTGTATTTTTTTTCTACCGTCTCCCCGGGAGCTCCAAACCCGCAACCTTAGAGTTAGAGGTGGAGAGTGTTTAAAGCAGTTATGATTGTAAGTGTTCTTGCTCACCTAAAAAATCTAAAACTATTCTTATCGAGAAAATCATGGGTTGTTTAAATTTGGTCTCCCAGTTGTTCATGAATTTTGGTTTTGGTCCTCGTAATATTTAGAGACTTTTTCGTATATATACGAGATTTTAAATATATTTATCCGATTTTGTCTAAGTTTTCCTATTTACATAACATACCTAAAGTTTTTTTTACAAAATATATACAAATTCGGTCAAAATTTACAATCTATCTACAATTTGAAAACAATTTTTTTGTACATAATCCGGTCAAAAACTACAATTTTTATATCATTTATATACAATTATGTTAATTGTATATATTTTGTATGTCGTTTCTACACCCGACATATAAAATATATACAATTTGTTTGTGTTTCTTCGTCTAGATTCAATCTGAAATTCCAACCAAAACCACCTCCAATTTTTAACTAAACTCCAAAGGATATTCCCAATCATTTGCAACAACAGCCAATCCATGCAAATAATAATTTTACCAAACTCTATTTTTGAATTCAAAGTCTGGAAACTTTTAATGGCTTTCAATGGAGTTTCTTTCCACTACCACATGTCAATGGAGATTCGTCGTAGTATCTGACAACGAATAGCAAATACAATAATATAATAAACAAAATATATGACTAGCAGTATATAATTGGACATTACAAACTAACCCAGATCAGCAGTTATTTAAAGTTCCAGTGATGATACACAAAGTTATCAAACTTAAGCTTCCATCCGCAAGAAAGTTCATATAAAAATGGTACAAAAATGCCAAGTACGGAAACATCTGTATCTAGAATTTTAAGTATTAAGAATATTTCTCCAATTTCATTAAATAAGAAACAACTTAAGAAAGAAGAAAAAAAGTAACATTATATAAGAAACATCGAAACATTATATCCTAAATATCTACGCATGTCGGGTTGAGTTTGGGGGGGAATGGAAGAAGAAGAGGGAGAAAAGGGGGAAGATTGGAGTCTTTTTTTTTCTTTTTTGATAATCGTGGAGTCCGGACCAGCTTGCGCGCACCTCGACTAATTCCACGGGATATCTGCCACCTCCCATCAGCAACAAGTATCAGGTAACTCTATCCACCAAGGCTTTGATAGATGAGAAGAAACCTCCGCTGGGATTTGAACCTGAGACCTCATGGTTCTCACCCACTTCATTGACCACTAGGCCACACCCTTGGGTGCAGGGGAAGATTGGAGTCTAATACATTATTTTGTATATAATTGGTAAATCGTATATCAACTTGTAATTAAGTTAAAACTTCAATAGTGAGGGTAAATAAGTTTTAAAAGTAGTATAGATAAGTAAAAATCTCTAATATTTTTCTATGACGGTAGTATCCGGACCAGTTTGTACGCATCTCGACTAATTTTACCATGTATCTATTATCTCCCACCAGCATAGCTACCAGGTAACTCGGTCCACCAAGACTTAGACAGATGAGAAAAAATAACTTAATGTTTTTGTCTCCATTGATTTGAATCCGAAGCCTCATACCTCTCCATCTACTTCATTTAACCTGACTTAAGCCCTTTTAACCTTCAAGAATTACACGCAATGACTTTGAAAATTGATGGTCTTGATTTTTGTACCCCCGCTTGCTCATGGACAAACCTTTAAGGTCAAAAGTCAAAAGTGTTATCCATACGACAAGCAAGGAGTAACATTTATTAAACTTGAAGTTCTGCCCATAGGGCAACCGGGGTCAATAAATCAATAGTAACATTGAAGTATCCTATAAGTGCAAATCACCCTTTACCTTCAATTAACTTAAATTTATATTTTGGTCCTTTTGTATGGAATACTTAAGACTAGTTTAGAACTATGTTAGCCTCAAATATGGAGTAACAATATAAATATTATATATGATAATCGTGGTGTACGAGTCAGCTTGCCCCCACCTCGATTAATTTCATAGGATACCGGCTCCCTCCCACCAGCATAGGTACTGAATAATTCTGTCCATTAAAATTTGGACAAATGAGAAGAAATCACCTAGTGCTTTTCCTCTACGGGGATTTAAATCTAAGACCTCACGATTCTCAACCCATTTCATTAACCACTAGGTCACACCTTTGATAAAAATATCAAGGTGAATCAAATATGATAGTATAAGAATTGAAGGTTTAGTACTTAATAGTTCGTCAAGAAAAAAAGAATAAAAATATGGTACAAGACATCGATTATTGAATGGTTTAGCACTTAATAGTTCATTAAATTTGTGAAAGCATGTACTATCGGAATAAACTGCTTAGTTGATACTCCTTTTCATGTATGACTGTTCTTTCATTTTCAATCCGTTGCAAAAAGAATCACAAATTTCTATATTTATAAACTCTTCAACTTGAAACTTTATATTTTACCCTTAATCACATGCTTTTATATATAGCTATAGAAATAACATGACATATTTAAACCACAAGTGTTGAGGATACTTTTTGTGATGTGCTAAAAATCTTTCTTTATTACACTTGGTAGCCAATCAAACCCCATCACTTAAAATGAAAAGGATGATGTATAACTCATACTTTATTAAGTATCGATATATGTAGGACATGCTTACTGGGGGAACAGAAACTTCAACATCATCAACAATATGGGCGATGACAGAAATGATGAGGAACCCAAGGGTGTTTGCAAAGGCACAAGCTGAGATAAGAGAAGCATTCAAAGGAAAAGAAACATTCGATGAGGATGAGATTGAAGAGTTGAAATACCTAAAACAAGTTGTTAAAGAAACCTTGAGACTTCATCCTCCACTCCCTCTCTTGGTTCCAAGAGAGTGTAGGGAAGAAACAAACATCAATGGATACACTATTCCATTAAAAACAAGAGTCATGGTTAATGTTTGGGCAATTGGAAAGGATCCAAAGTATTGGGAAGACGCAGAAGAATTTAAGCCGGAGAGATTTGAGCAGAGCTCTGTGGATTTCATGGGGAATAACTTTGAGTATCTTTCTTTTGGTGTCGGAAGGAGAATGTGTCCTGGAATTTCATTTGGTTTAATAAATGTTCACCTTCCAATAGCTAAATTGCTCTATCATTTTGACTGGAAACTCCCTGATGGTGTCAAACCTGAGGATTTGGACATGACGGAATTTACTGCAATAACTGCAGCAAGGAAGAGTGAACTTCACTTAATTGCCACTCCTTATTATCCTTCTCAGGAATGATATCTGATACAGCAGAGCAGTGAGGGTTTTTTTCTCCCTTTTTTTATTTTGGGAGTTCTTTATGTGTTTCCGCCCTTGTGTAAATTATGTATTTATTAATGATATACCAAACCCTATTTATCCAATATATTCTGGAATTTCAACTTTGCGATGGTCATCTATTCAATTATGAGGGGCTGTCATCTTGTTGGAAGCTGTATTTATCAGCTTACCGATGCATATGCAATATATTATTGTGATGTTCAAAAAGTTCAGTGTTATCAAGGGGGACTGACACTCGTGTTCTAACAAGCTCTACCATCCAAAATTATATGCAATTGCTTAATTGATCTTTTAATTCAAATAAAATTAGTCATAGCAGTAAGCCCTTTTGTTTTTAAGAAGATACAAAATTGATCTTTTAATTCAATGTGTGCTTTAAAAGGTGTAGTGTGGAACAAAATGATTAGAATTTTTTCAATGAAGCAGAGCATTCCTGCAGTGCTCTTTATATCCCTATATAGCAGCAAAACTTCCCATTTAACATCAGTCTCCTCAGCCTCAAAGTCTCAACTCGCAACACATAAGACAAAAGCACATACTACAGGTACGCATTTCATTAGGAAAAAAGAAAAGAAAGTAGAAAGTCACAGGTATCATTCTCTTTTCCAATTTTGCTTAAAATTGATTACTACAACATGTCACTGAATATACCTCTACAAATTTAAAAGCCAGAGCACTACTACCCTCAACTAGAAAAATCTTCTTCAGTGTCTCCATTTGAACCTTATTTGCTCCAACTCATTAAAATCAGTGTTTTAAAAGGCATTTCTGAGATTCGCCCGGGATCGCCCCTGGGCTGGGCACTTACAAAACGCCCTGAGGCTCATGTATGGGGCTTAGTTCTGTAAGGCTTACGCCCCAAGCTCGCCTAACAGTTCTAACACAAATCACGTGTTGAATTTCCTAATTAATATCGTTGACCTTCAAAATTCTTTAACAAATTAATGATAAAAGTTCTATTCATCGATAGAAATATGAAGATTGAGCATAACTCTAATAATGAGACATGATATTGCGAATTTATATCTTCACTTGTAATTGGTCGTGTCTTAGTTCATTTGTCCGTCCTTGTTATACACTTTTCTTAATTTGATATCTTAAACTAATTTATATTTATTCATGAAGGAGTAATATTTTAATTATCGTACTAATAAGATTTTATTAATTATTTACTTTTAGAAAGATAAAATGTGGAGTTTGATCATTTGTTTTAAAGAAATTATAAGTTTTTAATTATTTGAAAGTTAAAGACGTTATACATGATTTGTATGCATTAGTTATACTTAAGAATCATGTTGGATATTATTCTTCTATGAGTTCCTTTAATTTTTTTTTAATTTTTGACTTTTAATTTATATTTTATATTTTTTGTGTTATTATGTTATTTTATTAATTTATAAATTAAATTTTTTAAAGATCCATGGGGCTTACGCTCTCCCCCTCCCCCCGCCTCTAGGCTTACGCATTACCCCATATCAAGTAAAACGCTCCGCCTCACGCCCCCGCCTTTTAAAACATTGCTTGTAAGTAGCGTATAATAGATTGTTTGACTAGTTTTTTGTGGGGATGGAGCATATATATTTCACATATTTATAGTTTTCTTCAATTTTTATGTAATTTTACCTGTTTATAAATATTTATTGTCATTATATTATTTTATAAAATATTAAAAATTAAATACTTATGGGGCATACGCCTCGTGCCTCGGGGCTTACGCCTCGCTGAGGCATATGTAAAACGCATCATCTTACGCCCACGCCTTTTAAAATACTGATTAAAACTACTTACATCCCTAAACCATAGAAAAAAGTAAATCTAAATATCGAACACGCAAACAGCAAAAATAAACTAAAACGTACAATGTAACTAAATTCTAACCATACCTCAATCATCCAATCTCAGCTCCAATCAAAATACGAAGCCTCAATCTAGTTCACTCTTTGATCCATATCTCTCATTCTCCACTTTCTGCGCAAAAAGCTTTGTTCCAATCAAATTGTCGTCAAAATACATAGCACAAGGATGCCCTTGTGGTACCAATCTCCGGTACTCCTCGAAACAGTTCTCAGCCTCATCTTTTTACCTCAACAATGTATGTATTATTCCTTGACACAAATAAGGTCTAAATTCCTTCGGCTCCTCCTTCACTAAATCCTTGTAAACCTTCAATGCACCATCATATTTACCTTCAATTACTTAAATTTGTGCATAAAATTCCTCATGTCACTCTTTTTACTCTCCTTTTAACACATCTTTATTCCCTCCTCAACTTTTCCTTTATTTCTTTCGACTGAACCCGAATTTGGTCAATTCATGCTCTCCATTGTAAACATGTAAATGTGATTTCAATGTTTACAATGCTCTCCATTGTAAACATTGGTCAATTCATGCTCTTCATTTTAGTGATAAAACGAGTCCGGACAAAAAAGAAAGGAAACGTAATACATGCTCTCCATTACATGTGAAGATTGAAAATGAAGAGATATTCTTGATGGTCAGTTTTTTTCATGCTTCATACAATCTCTGATTCATGCATCTCGAAATGAAGACGAGTTTTCGTTCCTTTGCACCAAAAGGTCAAATCTTTTGGCGGTAAAGTAAAATCTGCATGTTAGACTCTATAATGATCTTCACTGGTTTTCGTCTTGGATAAAATATAATCTTCAGTTTAGACGGTATGATAGTCTTAGCATCAGACAAAGTAAAGTTTTCAGCTTAGACGGTTGTCTTCGCCTTTGCAAAATATAGTCTTCACCTTAGCCGGTGTAATAGACTTTGCCTCGTATAAAGTAAAGTCTTTAGCTCAGACGATGTAATAGTCTTCACCTCAGACAAAGTAAATTTTTGGCTCAGACGGTGTAATGATCTTCACCTGAGATAAAGTAAAATCTTTGGCTTAGACGGTATAATGGTCTATGCCTTAGATAAAATGAAGTTAAATCTTCAAACAAGATAAAGTCTTTAGCTTAGACAATGGAAAATGATAGATTATAGCTATGATCCCCAATTCCATACTCATTTTAAAACTCTATGGGATTGGGGAACGGTGAACATTATGAAGCCTAAAACTATAATTAATATTACCATTTAAGGCTTCACAAACAAAAGAGAAAATATTATATGGGATGCCCTTCACCCAATACAACAAACAGATTAACAAAATATCATTTAATGAATTCTGGATTCGCAGATTACTTGTTCATCGATAGTTGGTCAAACGGGGAATATCTCGTCAACATTTTAAAAGGAGAAGAATGAAAATTGTCATATTATAGCTATGATCCCCAATTTCGTGCTCATTTTAAAACTCTATACGAATGAGGAATGATGAGCATTATGAAGCCTAAAACTATAATTAATATTACTGATATAGGCTTCACAAACAAAAGAGAAAATATTATACGGGATGCCCTTCACCTAATACAACAAACAGATTAACAAAATATTATTTAATGAATTCTGGATTCGCAGATTACTTGTTCATCGATAGTTAGTCAAACGGGGGAACATCTGGTCAACATTTAAATAGGAGAAGAATGGAAAGTGATAGATTATAGCTATGATCCCCAATTCCGTACTCATTTTAAAACTCTATAGGATTGGGGAACGGTGAACATTATGAAGCCCAAAACTCTAATTAATATTACCGTTTTAGGCTTAACAACCAAAAGAGAAAATATTATACGGGATGCCCTTCACCTAATACAACAAACAGATTAAGAAAACACCATTTAATGAATTCTGAATTCGCAGATTACTTGTTCACAGATAGTTGGTCAAACGGGGAACGTCTGGTCAACATTTGAACCAGAGAAGAATGGAAAGTGACAGATTATAACTATGATCCCCAATTTCGTACTCATTTTAAAATACTATGGGATTGGGGAACGGTGAACATTATGAAGCCTAAAACTCTAATTAATATTACCGTTTTAGGCTTCACAAACAAAAGAGAAAATATTATTCGGGATGCCCTTCACCTAATAAAACAAACAGATTAACAAACAATCATTTAATGAATTCTGGATTCGCAGATTACTTGTTCATCAATAGTTGGTCAAACGGGGAACATCTGGTCAACATTTAAACAGGAGAAGAATAGAAAGTGGCAGATTATAGCTATGATCCCCAATTCCGTACTCATTTTAAAACTCTATAGGATTGGGTAATGGTGAACATTATGAAGCCTAAAACTCTAATTAATATTACCGTTTTATGCTTCACAAACAAAATAGAAAATATTATACGAGATGCCATTTACCTAATACAACTAACAGATTAACAAAACATCAATTAATGAATTCTGGATTCGCAGATTACTTGTTCACCGATAGTTGGTCAACGGGGAACATCTGGTCAACATTTGAATAAGAGAAGAATGAAAAGTGACAGATTATAGCTATGATCCCCAATTCCGTACTCATTTTAAAACTCTATAGGATTGGGGAATGGTGAACATTATGAAGCTTAAAACTCTAATTAATATTACCATTTTAGGCTTCACAAAAAATAGAGAAAATATTATACGGGATGCCCTTCACCTAATACAACAAACAGATTAACAAAACATTATTTAATAAATTCTAGATTCGCAGATGACTTTTTCACCGATAGTTGGTCAAACAGGGAACATCTAGTCAACATTTGAAGAGGAGACTAATGGAAAGTGACAGATTTTAGCTATGATCCCCAATTGCGTAATCATTTTAAAACTCTATAGGATTGGGGAACGGTGAACAATATGAAGACTAAAACTCTAGACTTGCTTTGCTGGGGAAAGCTCAAGTGAGAACCTGCTAGAAATGTGGGCCTCACCCGTTTACTACTCGACCTTAAGTAACTACAGTTAGGATGATACATCCAATAGCCTATTCTTGTAGCAGCCAATGCTTCGGATCCTGCTCCTCTATAATGTTTTGCCCCATATTCTGGGTGTGGTCTGATTAATCCAGATGATAAGGGAATGACTGATGAAACTATCGATACCTTTTATCGCGTAAGTCATACCAAGCTTGGTGAAAGATAAAAAATGGTACTAGCTAAATAGAATCATCACAGAAATTTCTTTAAACTCTTATACAAAGGGGAAAAAAGTTACAGTTGAAAGATCACTGGGTTTAGGAGGAGGCTAGGTTAACTGAAAGATGGTTCTTAAATTGAAGTGACGAGGTTGAAAAGAGGGAAGTAGGGCTCCTATTGACTAAAGATTGGTTCTTTGCTTTCCTTTAGAATGAAAATTTCTATGAAGTCCCTTCTACTTACTTTGTTTGATTCAAAAGGTGAACAACCCCCCTTCCCCCAACTAGTTGTATGGGGTGGGGTGCTTGTGAAAAGCTGCTTTGGATATGAGTAATTCCTAAAAAAAAGGCAAAGTCTGGTATTTGATAAAGATCATTCTATCAATTCTCCGGGTATGAACTCCTCCTTTGAGGAAGGCCCCTGTTGTGGCAATTCAACCCAGACCTATTGCTTTCATGGAGATCCTTTCTTCTCTGACCGCCTATTGGTCTAATTCCTGCTTCCCCTTAGTATCGGTAAAGGGGCTGGTAAGCGCTTCCCAAATAGATTCCTTTCTCTTCCCCGGAAACTTAACAAAGGGAACTACATAAGAGTCGATTTAGCTCGTCTCTATCTGGCAGTTTAAGCCTAGGCCCACCATCCAAGAGATGCATGATAAGAAAGCTCTCGATCTCGGCTAGCTTCAGTTAGTTAAATAGACTAGGAAATTCATAATACAACTATGCCAAGCAAAATATTGATTCCAATACTACGGAGACGGGTCTTGCTGATCGAACTAATCTACTTTAGGGACTCACCTAGAAACTTTTAATAGGAAAGCTCGTTCTGCCACTTCAATATATTCTTTCGCAGCAGCTTGAACTCAGGGCGTAAGGAATATCCCGCAAAAGACAGCCTGGAAAGACAAAAATATGATTTCAACATAAAAAGCGATGGATGAGCGGTAATGGCTGGGGAAGGGGGCAAGTACATCCTTTTGTTCTCAGTTCGTGAGAATTGCTTCCATCACTAACCAGTTCAGCTCGGCTAGTGGTCTTTTGTGTTTGAAACTTGAATCCGGACCTGTTCGACAAGACCAGATCTATCAACAAACCTAGGTCCAATATTTGCGTGAAGTAGTAAGACGAGTGAATGAAGGCATTGTAAGCAGTAGTGAATACTTTTTCCATGGAGACTAGACAAGCAGATGCCCTTGCAAGACACTCAAGATCTATAGTTGCTTGGCTTGGTTGGAATGCTTGCCTTGGGACAAAAAGGCTAGGCTTTGAAAATAGTTACTCTACCCTACGTCGAGCAAGAGTGTGCTTCCTTTCCCTAGAAGGATCGATGTTGAATGAATCATTCCACATAGAAATAACAAAAGTGGAGTTTTGCACAGGTCAAAGGGGAAAGCAAGGAGGAATTCCTCTTTGGAAAGGAAAATGGCAGTTCTTAATGAAGGACCTAGTCTCAAGGGGCAAGCTTCCCGGTGTCCAAGTGTCAAGTCCCGAGGGCTTGTGTCCGCCGAAAGCTTCCTTTTTTCTTTTGTCTTTCCTTGCAATGAACCAAGATGAGAGGCAGGGCTCGGCTTCAAGGTTTAATTTAAAGTCAGTAGTCAGTCCAACTGCACGAGTTAAAGGCGAAAGTAAAGATTACGTGCAACCAGGTGTAACGTGTCAAGGGGGAATCAGACTACACTGTCACTGTTCTAGAAGAGGCTTATGAGGGTGCAAGATTGAAGATGAAAATAATTCTAATTTTCCCCACTCTACCTAATTTGGCAAAGAACTCACGAAGATATCTTGGAAAACCACACGACTGCTCCTAAAAGACTTTCTTTCCGAAAAATACAGCCCCTACCATTAGTCGTCTGTGGAGATCTGGGATTCGATATTGAATCAATCCAATATTTCGTTCGGTCACTTCAGCAGTCATAAAAAAACCTAATTCTATTGAGTTGATTCTATCTCCTTGACTTTGTTCACATTCAGTAGCAGCTTGCTAGTGTCCTTTCAGGTCAGGAACTCCTGCAATAGGCAGCTAGCCTATTGGAGCCTCGCCTAGAGGGAGGCGCTAAGGGAAGGGCGTAGCATTAAATCTGCCTCGCCTTTCAGAGGTTTTACACCCTTCTGTTGAGCACCAATTGGAAATCCAATCAGACTTCTAAAAGAAAAGTGAGCACAGGTGAGAAGACCCCACTTTCCCGTATTCCTCTCCCCACGAGCAGAACATCAGAGATGCACAGCACGTGAGACTTGCCTAACGAATGATGACTTTCGATTCTTCACTTCAAGTAAGAGTCGCGGGAAAGGAAAAGCAAAAGGTTGTATGCGTTCGTGCTCCACATCCGTGAAGCACCCTTTGGGCACATTAATGCGAGAACCAATCCAACTAATCTGATTTCTAGGTTTCGTCGTAAACCTAGTTGGTTATTTTCAATTACGTAAATCAATAATTCAAACCGCACTCAAAGGTAGGGCATTTCCCATTTTCATAGGGCAGAAAAGGAAAAAGTGAAATCTAGAAAAGTATTCTCTAACGGTAATGTAATTGAGTGAAATTCACTTTGTATAGTACAAGAAAGGAATTTCATTTGTGTATGTACTCCCGATAAAAAGAAAAAAGGTACTCTATTCTATTACATACATGGATCGGGTTGAAAAACCAGTCCTAGTCTCTCTTGGAATCATGAATATAACAATAAAGAATTAATTGTACTAATCCACATATGTCTCTCTCCCATCAATCGATATAGTTGAAGTAATGAAAAAATCCCCTACTTGTTTGATGGGAAATGCGAAATAAAAAAGAAAAAAAAGATCCCCTATTGGGAATGAAATTATGCTCCCTGTCCCCCTTTCACAGAAAATGAAGAGATGAATTGATATATTTATTGAATCCGTCGGGATAGACGGAGCTCGAACCCGTAGCTTCCGCCTTGATAGGGCGGTGCTATGACCGATTGAACTACAATCCCAGGAAAGTCTTGGCCCAACTCTGCTCGGGGGTTGGCCTTTTACGGCTTATTTCACTTTTTTTCTTTTTCTCTGCCCTTGAATTGAAGTGATGAGGTCGGAAAGAGGGAAGTAGGACTCCTATTGACTAAAGGTTGGTTCTTATTATTTTTTAACCAAGTGTTCAAATGACACCGTTTGGGGTATTCTAACTCATCAACGATGTATTATCTATTAATACATAATTAACTAAATAAAAGTGTCCCCTCTCGGATATTTAAGTTTTTTAGATGAGACAGTTCATACAATTCAACATAGTAGAGCAGGCAGAGGTCCAGGATTTGAGAATCTAGGTCTTGTGGATCAATGAAGAATTATGGATCCTCCCGACCATAAAAAAGGAGTTGATAGAGGGAGGAAATATGCTCTTGAGTAGTAAAACACAATTCGATATTGAGGAATTCCTGCACCATGACCTCGTACTCCCTAGGTGAGAGTCCCTGGGTTTGTAGGCGCTATCCATTTTTGGGGAGCTGGGCAGAAGGAAAAGAGGCTCCTAGTTAAAGGTAGCTTGTGTCGCCCAGGAGGTGAGAAGAGTTGAGAACAAAGTGGTGAATGGGTGCGTAACGCGTGGAAATCTGCCGAACAGTTCGGGCCGTCCAGATCTGGCATCTTTGCCATATCTTGTTAAGGGTCCTCTAAAACCGTAAAATGGTTCGGGCTGTCATTTGCCAGAACTGTCATCACCTATGGTTGATTAAGAAAAAGAACTAGAAACATGAGACCTGGTTTTTTTCCAATTTCTGATTCCAGAATGTCGCTACAGATTTGATCCCTTTATCTTAGAGAATCTCAACTAGACGAGGTAGATATAAAGGTAATGTTGACACTACAAAAAAGGAAGTCATTGCATAAGTAATGAATGAGATAATTTCTTATGAGAATCCTATTTGACTAGACAAGTCTCCTTTACCAGGGTTCTTTTGGGGTGTATAGCTCAATTGGTAGAGCATTGGGCTTTTAACTTAATGGTCGCAGGTTCAAGTTCTGCTATACACAAACCAACCTTACAATTAACTATGAATAAGGATGCATAGTAGCCTTCAAAGATGACTCTTTGGTTTTTAGACTCGCTTCGGTGACTTCTCCCTTTAAGTGACAAAGGGGTGAGCCACTCCAAGCGGAAAGTGATAGTGAATCCCGAACTTGCCCACGCTCGTCCAAACCGGCCCCAAAAAGTGATCGGAAAGTGAAGCCCTTCCTTCCAATCCAAGCCGGCGATGGCGGCTAGCTAGTTTCTTCTCTCCTTATTAGTTTAATGCCAACTCCGCTAGGTATAGGTAGGGAGTCTTCTACAAGTCACATTACTGGTCGATGACCTGATTTTGGAAGCAGTCAAGATTGGCTTATACTTCATCAATGTCGCTTTGTAGACGGCTTCGCTTCCTCCTCGCTTCTTTCCTAGTGACTAGCTTCTCAAGTGTGAGGCTTGGTAAGCAAGCTATCCTCAGCATCGGTAAAATCTCTATTGTTAATAGGCCAGAATGGTAGGGAAAGAGGCCCTCCCTACTTCAATGGAAAGGGGGGGATTGCCGTTTGACAGCTGCTCCTCTACAACTACCTTTCACCCAACATAATCACAAACGAAGATAAAAAATTATGTAGATAGGAGGATGAAACAAACCAACCCATTTGTCCTGATCGGAAACCGTTTGAAAAACAAAATAGAGAGAATGGTGGCTCATTTTACCCAGGGGCATTGTCGGAGAACAATGTCGGGGACAGAGTGAGAACCCTAGAGCTGTGAGATGTGTCTTCACTGGTTATCCGACATCACAAAATTATTTTATCCCATTACAAAAATAAAGTATGTCTCTATAAATATTACTTCATTTTTAAATCAACCCGATTTTCATGACCCAACGCATACGCTATATCGTCGAGTATTGCTTGCGAAGCAACCGCAACTCGTTTGTATGTACTCTCCAACCATTACAGTCTAGTAGCTTTCACTCCTTCTCTTGAAATGTGTGGTTAGTTTACCTAACAACTTTCAAGGGAGATCCTTTCTAGAAGTTATCCATCTACGAATTAGTGGTCCAACTAGGCATTTTACGTATGAATTCGTGCTTCAAGTATGTGCTCCTTCCCTCTCTCCATAAAGGAAGAAGAAGGAAAGACTAATTCATTTAGTAGTTTTCTATTTCCATTCTGCCTTCACCATGCCTACCTTGTAAAAACGATACTCCAACGGATGATTTTTCAGTTTCGGATGTAAAGGCTCAGGCTTCCATTTTTGTTCTAGGTTTTCTTTATTCGTCGGGGTGCTTAGTTCCTTTCTATTCCCAGAGCTGAGGCATTATAGTGCAGCTCCTGCTGAAGGCTGCTTTGTTTGTGAAGATGTGCTTTTGTTGTTTTCTTGCTGCCGGGGATTCCAAAGTGTGTATATCTTCTTTACATTTAAATGACAAGGGGGTGACAAAGGGTATACTTTCTTCTCTATGTCGTTATCTCATCAATGAGCGCAGATTAATAGCGAAGCCTACCCTTTTGTGCTTGTCAATCTCAATCCTATTCTTCATGTATAGTTTTCTTTGATCACAGATCGACAGGTGATCCGTCCTTTCTCCCCCTTTCGTCATAAGGCATGGTCTTACTCTGAGAAACAAATTCCTGTGTTTAGGTCCCTATTAAACAGAATTCGTAAACTATGCAAAGGCTCTTTGAATACTTTTTAAAAAGTTTTTATCAAAAAAAGAAAAAATTATTCTCAACGCCCTTACGAGGTAGGGATGAGTTAAACTACTCGTGTTGGCATGGAAGTCAGCCCGATAAACCAAGAGATCAGAAGAAATAACCAATCGATGAAAGAACATGAAATTATTTTGTTTCAATAAAGGTGTGAGAAACGGTTGGGGGCAATGAATTAGGTGAAGTGGTTGGATTTGCGAGTCTTTTTCTAACATTTCTAGTACCAACTAATTCATTCAGGCGAGACATCTTACGATGTCATGATGCGCCCATTCCTATGGCCATTCCTTTAATGCTTTTGGCTCTCGGGAGTCTCTTTGTAGGATACTTGGCCAAATTGTGACCTGTTAGCCCATAAGTAAGTACTGTGATGAAGTGGTTGTTCCTCACTCGACACGATCGTACAAGGTCACAATTCACCCAACAAGATCATTCGAGGTGAACAAGAATTGGGGATCGGATGCGGGCGAAATTCCCGCAAATGGCTGAGATGTTTCGTCGACTCCATCCCCCTTTGTGGGGGTCCTACAGACTCATGACTATGGCAGGGCGGTATGCTCTTCTCTCTCGTGACTGTCAACCTTGCAACTCTATTGAGTAATGCCTGAGTCACAACATCAAGGTTTGAACCAAATTGAGCAAGGGCGGCCACTCCGCGATATTTCACGAAGAGAAGCTTGGAGTTGGAGGAGGCTGAATATATACTTATTCTTGCCCCCTTCCCTTATGTTGTTGATAGGCATTCTATTCTTCACGTCAAATTGAAAATAAGTCCACCTTTTGATTGCAGCTAAGGCGCGAATGGTGTTTAGCAACCTGAAGCAAATATTTTTCCTATCTCTAAAGGGGTTCGACTCAATATTTTTGAAGGAATCCTTTAGCTACTAATCTAGCCTTGTATTTATCTCTTTCCTTTCTTGGGTTTCCTAGATAGAAAGAAGGCGCAGTGCACAATAAGGTAATTGATTCTAGTCAATCGTTTAGTTCGCCTAAATCTTAAAGAATGTAAAGGTTCTTAGTACTGCTCTTTGAAATCTATCTCCTAAGACTCTTGCATGAGCAAGACGTTTGTCTTTGGGACTCCTAACTTTTCCAGTATGTTCTCCAGGTCTACGTTGGACTCCCTAAGATACTCTAGGGTTTGATTGGTCCCCTTGTTCAGCTATTCTAGTGGTGACATCGGGCTTGGTTGTGGGAGAATCGATTGTTCCGCGGGTGGATACAGTGTGAAAGCAAGTGATGAAATCATTGCTTCTAAGTTCATCATTGGGAAGAAGGGCATGTTCTGGTATAACTGGCCCATCAGGTTGTTGATCTTTTTCATTGACAGGGGTTGTTGGGTACCCGTGTATTGGGCATGTAGAAGAGTCGATACTCTAGGGTTTGATTGGTCCCCTTATTCAGCTATTCTAATAGTGACATCGGGCTTGGTTGTGGGGGAATCGATTGTTCCACAGGTGGATACAGTGTGAAAGCAAGTGATGAAATCAGTGCTTCTAAGTTCATCATTGGGAAGAAGGGCATGGTCTGGTATAACTGGCCCATCAGGTTGTTGATCTTTTTCATTGACAGGGGTTGTTGGGTACCCGTGTATTGGGCATGTAGAAGAGTCAATAGCCATAGTTGGTGGCCAAAGATAGTTAGGCCCTGGTGGAGGAGATGGGTAGCTAAGAAAGCTAAGTAGCGTGGGTTCTGAATAGTGATTGCTACTGGGACAGAGCCAATCGTCATCTGAAGGGATTGAGATTGTCCCTATAGCGCCATCTCTAGCTAGGATTCTGACGTTATTTCCGGTGGCTGTGGTATGAAGGATATCATGAGTGGAGTGTGGTGTTAGTGATGGTTGGGGGTATTTTGATTTTTCATTGATAGCAGTCTCTTTGGTTTCTTCACCGGTTGTGGTTGATGGAATTAACATCATCTCAGCACTTTGGATATAACCCATATCGTGACTGTAAGGTTTCATTCTGAGGCGTTTCAGATATTTGCTCAACCTTGGAGGAATGACATCTAGTGTCACCTCATTTTTCAGAGGAATTAATTGATTTTCAGTAGTTACTCTATTCCCTCTACTGGGTGACGCAAAATCGGAGAAGTTTCCAAAGTTAATAGAGTGTGGAATTGGTACATTGTTGGGTTAGATATCGTAGAAGAAGGCTGGCCCACTTTAGATTTGACTTGGGCTGTCAAGGCATCCTTTTCCAAAATTGAGATGCTTTTAGATTGTGGGAAATAACTAAATTTAGGAGGGACAGGGTAAGAATTTGGGGTGGGGCTCATTCTATTTTCCTCCCTGTGGTAGGTATCTTTTGTGGGACTTTGGGGTTTACCTATTTTCCCCAAACTAGTATTTTTGATACTGGGTCAGAAGGGTTTAGATACCTTTTCAACCCAATGATATTTTTTTATTGGTGAGCATGTGTGGTGCACACGCCTGTAGTGTGATTTGGGTATCAGCACACTAGGCCCATTTTTGGGCTCATATCATTATTATTCCTTATTGGATCCAATGGCCGCTCGCGAGGGCCCAAATGGTTAACTTAATCCCTTTTGGGGCATTTTTGTTGGTTTCCATGGTGGTTTTGGGTTTTGAGTATAGAAACGTATGTCAGAAGGCATTGAACCTCTTTACCTGGACATTGATTTCCTCTGTCGTCTTTCCCCGCTTATATCTTTAGGGTTGGCCTCCCTTGTGTTGATTACGCATATTCTTTTGAGAATGAAAATGTGCGCCATTGGGAACTTTGATCCTTTGCAGTGGCCTCTCTACTGGAGCTGCTACTAGGTGTGACCTGGTCCTTTGTTTAGGTGGGTATGGTTACAAAATCACAACTCCTTAGTGTATGATCAATTTTTCCTCATCCCATAGATAGTATCCCTCCCCCCCCCCCCCCCATATACAGTTGGTTGGTTGTGAGTGCTAATGGTGACGTTCGTGGTTACTTGGATTTCTATTGGAACTTGGACACAAATTCTAGCGTATTTGCCTCTTAGTGTAGATGAGGTACATGTATCAACTTTCAACAGTTTGCCTAACATGTTGCTTACCTGCTCCAAGATGGATCTATCGTAGAATTATGTCGGTAACTGTGGTAACCTTATCCACACTGCAGCTATTGATAATTTATATTCCGCCGGTACAAAGTTGGGTTCCCATCTACGGACCGATAGGAAATGGCCATCTACAAACCATGGTCCCTCACTTAAGACTTTGCTACTGCTTTCTTCCGTGTTGAATTTAGAAATGAAAATTTGTTATCCTAGATCAATTAGAGTGAGTGGTTCAATTGGTTTCCACGGATGGGTTAGCTTTGCTCTCAATAATTGGTGTGGGTGTTTTTTCCCAAATAATTTGATGATTAGGGAGTATTTCCATGCCTGGTATAATCTGATTTTATCCTCATTGGAGAATGAGATTGGGATAATTCTTGCATTCAGTTCAAAGATATGGCTTTGTGGCACAGATGAGTGTGTTTCATAGTTGGTGGAAGAAGCCAGGTTACTTTCCAATAGGATTTCCTTGAAAGAGTTTTTAAGGGGATTGTCCTCCTCCATATCAGTCTGGGGGTCACCTTTAGGAATATCAGGGGGTTTGCTGCTATTCTGATGGGAGGGTCTTTATCCAGGAGTGGAGATGTGGCCATTACTAAGTGGTTGTTTGGTTAGTTTGTAATTAGAGAGAGGTTGGTCTTTCTCTCTTTACTCTACGGCTCTTTCCAGATCAAACTGAAAAATATTTAGCGTCCTTTCTCTTGAGTCTTCAAGAAGAGCATAAGGTTAGAGTAATATTAGATCCCCTCTAGAAGCTTTAATACTAATTCATTACTTGTCTGAAGTCTCAACTTCTCGCAATGAGCTTATGCGATAACCTTTTCATACATAATAAGAGAAAGAGGTAAGGTGATAAATAGAGTTGTATTCAGGATTCTGAAACGTTGGATGTACTATTACGAAGATCGGCTGAATTCAAGATTTATATTTGATTGGTTTAATATTTAAGTTCTTACCATGAACTTATTATACTTTTAAAATTATAGATTTAATTTTTTTTTTGTGGTAAGGTTAATGAGTTTTTACATATGTATCTTTAAATCCGTATTAAAAATGATAGAATAACTATTTTCGCACAACTCATAATAAGCTTCATCAATAAATAGAGAGAAATTATATTCTACTAGGGTTCTCTAAAGAAAATCCAAATAGACCATATCATATGTCTTATGCAAGCCATTTTTAAATGTCATATTACACGTCTAGCCGTTTTATGTCTCAATAAATATTTGAGAATTGAGTGCAAAATGATATTCTCAAAAGTAGTTCTCCCTAGAATAATCCAGCCTAATAAGGGTAATATCATTTAAGGGTTTGATCCTTTCAACTATTATCTTGGTGAGAGTCTTGTAAGAAATGTTACTCAAGTTAACAGGTCTAAATTGGGCTAACGTTTTAGGGTTTCAGTCTTAAGAATAAACGTGATAAGTGAGTAGTTTAATTCAATAGGAAATCTAGAAATTAGAGAATATAATATATTATATAATAAAACAACTGAACAAAGATCCTATCTGATTCCAATACTTTTTATTTTTTGTAATAAAAGAAAGCTAAAAGACCGTCCAAGTGGGGGAGATAACGTATCACACTCGGATCGGTATTGATATTATGAACAGCAAATAATTAAGAAAAATATTACTAGTAGTTAATTAGTAATAAATATCTAACAGCATTAGAATTGTCGACTATATATCATCTCCTCGACGAGATTGAGATAGCATGAAGTCTTCTCATTAGTCATTAGTCTTGACAAACTACATAACTCTGTGGGGATAAAAATTGGAGTAGGTATTCTAGCAGTTCTTAGACCGCTACCAGAAACGTAGCGAATTAATTAATGAAAGTAATTATACTTTATAATTTCAATTAGATTCCGAAGCTGCTAGCTAGTGTAGGGTGGCTAATAAAAATTAGTATTTGATTGAATGCAATTGATGAGAACAGTACACTTGATAGTAGGATTTACACTTCGTAATTTATATTCAAAATTAGTTAATTTGTCCGCGCTTCGTGCGGTCTTAAAAAAATAAAATATGAATGAAAATTTATTGTTAAAATTTTGACAATTAAAAAAATCTATACCTTTATTCAATTTTATCTTCTTTATATTCTTCAACCATAAATCATAATTGTGATCTAATTATATTTTCAAGGTTAATTGCTTCTTTCTACAATTTTCAAGACTCACTCAGGACTCGCTTTCTCTATTTTTTATATACATGAAAGCATATATTCTGCTCCTTTGCAAGAACTTCATCGGACTAATTTTAAGGTTTAAATTGAGAGACTAAATTTTCTTTTATAGATGAAAATAAATTTAAATAATTAATTAAGGCAATGTACTTGAGAAAACATTAACTATTGATATTAGTACTTTATTGTGTTATTTTTCATATTTTAAAAACAAAAGTTCTGCAAAAGATATGTAATATATACCGTAATTTATAATTCAACACAACAAATAGTTCGTCTATGTATTACAGTACTATTTTATGATATAAAAGAGTAATAAATAAATAAAAATTCAACACAAGGTTTAGTTTTTTGTATTTCTATTTCTTTGAATTACCCTTCATTTTCATTCTTTTTCTCTACTTTTGTATTTGGAATATTATTGAATTTTCAAAATAAGATATTAAAGGAAAAACAGAGAAAATATAAGTTTTAAAACACTTAATGAAAATTGAGAAAACATCACTTTTATAATATCTAATCAAAGTTCAACTCTTTGTATTTCTATTATTTTATATTTTTACTATATTAATACAAAGAATACAAAATATGATCTATACCAAACAATCAAGGCAAGAACACACATAAACACATTATTTCTAAAAATTGAAAGAAAAAAGAAAGACAAAGAAGAAGACAGAAAAGGAGAAGAAGCAGAAAGAGGAGGAGGAGGAGGAGGAGAAGTTACAATTCTCTCTTTGCTCTATTTAGACCATTTTATTTCTTAATCATTAAACATGCCTATTCATTTTAGGAAAATTAAAAACAACAAATAATAGCAATCTCACATAGAAAGAGCAAAAGTAAAATTGTCAAACACATTATATAACGACATAGACTCAATTTGATGATAATTTTTTCTGATTTTGCGGGAGAAATAATAAGATGTACAATATATTTTCATTCAAAAATAAAAACATTCTCACACTTGACAAATTAATAGGAACCCATTAACCCGATGCATACACATAATACTTCTATAAATCCAGAGATGTCATACATATATGTAAGTTATAAGTTGTAAATAAAAATGATCTCACACATAATACGAACAGAGTCCGTAATCATAACTTTATAAAAAGAAAGTGAGAGAATATAATAGATATATTCCTATTGAGCCAAATTTAAGCTTTGAAGGGTACCGGTTAAAGGGTGCATAGGCTATTTAGATTGCTTGAAAAATCAAAGACCAGAACCTTGTCACTCCTTTTTTTTCATGGTTTTTTTTTTAATTATACCTTTAATTTGATGATACTATGCACTATATACGAGAAGTCAGAAGTTCTAATTGATTGATTGTAAAATATTATAAGCAACAGTTACAACTTTTTATTACCTTCTCTAATTACATAATAAATAAATAATAGCAGAAAAGATCAAAAAATCAAATAATTGATAGCTAAAAGCAAACACACAATTTATATTCCAATAAACAAAGCTACTTTTGGTATAAACAGTCACTTAAATATAATCCTCAAAAAAATATCACAAAATGGTGACGCCTCCAACCATTTGACAGATAAAATATGCCACGATTTCTAAAAAATTCACAACTCATATATCTAATAAGCTTTTTACAGTGTAAAAATATTTTTTCGAGCTATCCTTTTCTTGAAACTTAAGATCGTGACCAACAACATGTAGGCAAAGTAGAAAAGATTATATCCAATCATCATTTAAAAGGGAATAAGTAACAAATAAAGAAAAATTAGTAAGAATGTCGTACTTTGAATATTGGGATTATTAGATTTCTCTCTCTATACTTCTTTGTCATACTCCTTGAAAAGCCTTGCCCTTGAAGCATGCATCATCATGCGCTCCATTATAATTGGAATAAGCTCTTCAAAACTCAAATAATCTTAAACAAACTGATTTAGTTTGATTTGAATCTCGGCAAAACTGAAATCCTCTTATAATTGCGTGGTAATATATTTTTATATATTCCATAACTGAAGTCTCTCTGTAAACCTCATTTGTTTTCCTTTAGTTCACTTTCCTAGGCAGTAAATGAGTTACTAAAATGAGAGAAAAAATCTAAAAAAGGAGAAAAAAGATAAATAGATGTAGGATTTACATTTTTTATATTTCTTCTTGTTCTGCTCTACGTCCTTCTATTTTTGAGATATATATAGTACCTCCTACTTCGTTTCTCCGACAATGGAACTAGGCATTTGCTTTTAAAATAGAATATCATCAATTACATGGAGCACATGACTTGCCTTTGTAATATCACTAGGAAAGAAGAAGAAATGAAGTAGAAAATGTGACTACAAAGAAAATGTGGGAGAAGAAATGAAGTAGAAAAGGAGTCACAAAGATGTGATGACCAAAAGGTCATCTTATGTTTTAGAACTCGAATCTGCGCACTTAAACATTAAAAATCTCATTTTTACCCTCCTCGATTTACGTGCGCAGTCCGGACAGGTTTCTAGAAGGTTTTTTATGTTAAAAATTGATGCAAATAAGAATTTCTGCCTTAAAAGTTAATTTTAGTTGATTTCGGTCAATATTTTTGATAAACAGGCCCGGATTAGTGTTTTGACAGTCTCGGTAAGTCCGTATCGAATTATGGGACATGGGCGTATGCCAGGAATTGAATTCGGAGGTCCCTAACTTGAGTTATGAATTTTTGATGAAAATTAAAAATCTCGAAATTATTTGTCTTTAAGAATTGATTGATAATTGGTATTGTTAGTATCGGGTCCGTATTTTAGTTTCGGAGCCCGGTACAGGTTCATTATGATATTTAAGACTTGTCTGCGAAATGTGGTGAGAAATGGAGTTAATTTGACGTGATTCGGACGTCCAGTTGAGAAAATAAAAATTTTTAAAGTGTTCTTGAGAATTTCATTTGATTTGGTACTAAATTCATAGTTTTAGGTATTATTTTGGCGATTTGATCCCGCAAGCAAGTTTGTATGATATTTTTAAACTTGCGTGCATTTTTGGTTTAGAGCCCCGAGGGTTCGGGTGAGTTTTGGATAGGCTACGGAGTGATTGGACTTAGAAAAATAGCTGGTGTGCTTTAGCTGCGTTGCAGGCCTCAGACCTCGCAAATGCGAGGTCAGGGTTGGCATTTGCTATCACTGTTGAGGTCGCATTTGCGAACTTCTCATCGCAAATGCGAAGAGAAGTTGGGGCAGCCTGTGTTTGCAATTTCGAACTTTTCTTCGCATTTGCGAAGGGAGTCTAGGAGGGGTATGGATCGCAAATGCGATCTTTTGTCCACATTTGCGAGGTCAGTGATCGTAATTGCGACACTTTCCTCGCATTTGCGAAGGGAAGCAGGATTGTGAAGGCTTCGCAATTGCGAGCTTCACATTTGCGAACCTCAGGTCACAAATGCGGCGTCTGCAGCTGAACAAAATAACTTTTGGATGGGAATTTTCATTCATTTCCCAAATTTTCAAGACCTAAAACACAAGAGGCGATTTTTCAAACACCATCTCTTCCCCAAATCATAGGTAAGTGATTTTAAACTGGTTTTTTTCAATCTTTCATTACATTTTACAAGATTTCAACCAAAACTCTAAGGTTTTCATGGTAGAATTAGGGGTTTTGGGTAGAAACTAGAGATTTCGGAAATTTGGGGATTTAGACCTCAATTTGAGGTCGGATTCCAAAACCAATTATATATTCGGGCTCGGAGGTGAATGGGTAAATAAAATTTGGTCCGAACCTCGGGTTTTGACCAAGCGGGTCCAGGGTCGATTTTTGACTTTTTGGAGGAAAATTTAGGAAATCTAAATTTATACAATGTAATTGATTTCTTTAGCAAAATTTGATATTATTGAGTCATTTTTGAATAGATACGAGTGGTTTGGAGGTGAATTCCAAAGGAAAAGCTGTGATTGAGAATTAAGTGGCCTTCGGAGCATGGTAAGTGTTGTGTCTAACCCTGACTTGAGGGAATTAGGAACCTTAGATTACTTGCTTAGTGAAATTCATGTGAGCGGCGTATATGTGAGGTGATGAGTACTTATGCGCCGCCAATTTACCTGTTTTTCATGTTTCTTAGTTTTTTCTTATATTGTCCCATTCCTATGCCTAATTACGATGTGTTATACTAGTGTTGTTCAATTTATCGTTCTTATCATGTTTACGGATCTTCTAGTGATAATTGAGTTTTTATTCAAAGTTGAGATTGATGTTATGGAACCAAATGTTGAGGTAAGGTTTGTACTTGTTATTCTATCTCCCTGTTTATATTTATGTATTGCATTATGGTAAGGGAGAGTGTTAATACACGAAGGGTGATGCTGTGCCATATTGTGAGTGTTAATGCACGAAGGGTGATGCCATGCCATATTGTGAGTGTTAATGTACGAAGGGTGATGCCGTGCCATGATATGAGGGTTAATGCACGAAGGGTGATGCCATGCTGTTTTTATTAATTTTATGGTGAGATTGAGAGTAAAAGCACGAAGGGTGATGCCGTGTATTTTTTCTTACTGTATTCACTAGTCCTGTTAATTCATGGTATATTGACTGCTCCTGTGATCATTCTGTTGTAGTCCTTTATCTTGTATTCCCCTCAGTATGTTCCCCTCCCGACATTTTCTATTTAGTTCTTCATTTCTGTTATGTGTATATACATTATTATATTATACAGGTTGATTTGTAGGTGCCTTGCCTTAGCCTCGTCACTACTTCGTCGAGGTTAGGCTCGACACTTACCAGTACATGGGATCGGTTGTACTGATACTGCACTCTGCACTTTCTGTGCAGATTTTGATACCGGCTCGGGTTAATTGAGATTTTGCTATTGTTCCGCTGTCCGGAGACTCAAGGTAGACCTGTCGGCATTCACAGACCTTGAAGTCCCCATCTATCTTTTTCTGTTCTATTGTTTCTTTCATTTAGACAGTTATATTTCTTTCAGACTAGTACTTGTAGTAAATTCTAGAATGCTCGTGAATTGTGACTCCAGATCCGGGTGGTAGTAATTAATACAGTTTTATGATATTCCGCACTTAATATATTTCATCTTAGTTAATTATTGTTAATTACTGAATGGGAATAAGGAATTGGTTAATGATTCTCTAACGTTGGCTTGTCTAGCAAGTGAAATGTTAGACGCCATCACGGTCCTGTCGGTGGGAAATTTCGGGTCATGACAGTTAGTATCAGAGCACTAGGTTGCCTAGGTCTCACGATTCACGAGCAAGCTTAGTAGAGTCTGGAGGATCGGTACGGAGACGTCTGTGCTTATCTTCCAAAGGCTATGAAGTTTAGGAACAAGTTTCACTTCTTTTCTTCTCTGTCGTGCGATTTTCCTTTCTCAATGTTGATTGAACTCTTCTACTCTTATTCTCTCGCATATGGCGAGAACACGTACCGCTTCCTCAGCTGAGCAACTGCCAGAGCCTCCAGTGACAGTTCCTATGCGGGGCAGAGGTCGAGGCTGTGCCAGAGGCCGAGGCAGGGGCAGGACTCAGCCTAGGGCCCGAGCAGCAGCCCCAGCAGTGGAGCCTCAGATAGAGCTTGACAAGGAGGTTCCGGCCCAGACCGTTCCTGCCGGATCACCTCAGGTTCCGGAGGGGTTCATTGCTACCCCAGTACTTCAGGACGCTTTGGTCCGTTTGGTGGGCCTTATGGAGAGTGTGGCCTAGACTGGCGCATTTCCTATGGCACCAGCAGTCTCTCAGGCTGGAGGAGGAGCCCAGACTCCCACCACTCCCGCTCTAGAGCATATAGCTCCCCAATATCAGGCTCCAGCAGCTCAGCCAGTCGAATTAGTTCAGCCGGTTATTGCGGCACAGGTCGGAGATAGGCCAGCTATGTCTTCTGAGGCTTTATGGAGATTGAACAGGTTTACCAAGCTCTTTCATGTTCACTTCAGTAGTGCTCCTTCAGAGGACCCCCAGGAGTATCTTGATAGCTGTCACGAGGTTCTACGAAACATGGGTATAGTGGAGACCAATGGGGTCGATTTTGCTGCATTTCAGAAGATTGGTTCCGCCAAGAAATAGTGGAGAGATTACTTGTTGACCAGACTAGCTGGGTCGCCTGCTCTTACTTGGGACCAGTTCTCTCAGCTCTTCATAGAGAAGTTTTTGCCTATCACATTAAGAGAGGAGCGTCGCCGTCAGTTTGAGCATCTCCAGCAGGGCAGTATGATTATTACTCAGTATGAGACCCGTTTTGTGGATTTGGCCCGTCATGCCATTCTTCTGCTTCCCACCGAGAGAGAGAGAGAGAGAGGGTAAGGAGGTTTATTGATGGACTTGCTCAGCCTATCAGATTGCAGATGGCTAAGGAGACTGGGAGTGAGATTTCTTTTCAGGCGGCTGCTAATATCGCCAGACGAGTCGAGATGGTTCTTACTCAGGGAGGTCAGGGGTCTGACAAGAGGCCTCATCATTCCGGTGAGTTCAGCGGTGCCTCATCTAAAGGCAGTAGTACTTTTGTTAGAGGCCATCCTCCCAGGCCATTTCATTCACCGCTTCAGGCATCCCACGGTGCCTCAGGTGGTCGTGGCCCTCAGATGCATTATTCCGACCAGCTAGCCTACAGTGCACCACCAGCTCCTATTAGTGCACCTCTACTCCAGAGTTATCAGGAAGATTATTAGGGTCGACATGGTCAATTTCAGGGTCAGCAGTCACCGCAACCGAGGTTATTTTATACTTATGGTGATCCGAGACACATCGCTAGATTTGTTTCCTCGAGCAACGGACAGCTCACAACAACAGAGTTCTCGTGCCATGGTTCCGGCACAAGTTGCTGAACCACCTGCTTAGTCAGCCAAAGGCAGGGGTCAGGCAGCCAAAGGTAGAGGCCAAACTGTTAGAGGTGGAGGTCAGGCCGTTAGAGGTGGAGACCAGCCAGTTAGAGGCCGTCCCAGGGACGTAGTTCATGGTGTGGGCCCCAGCCCTAGTGTTATGCTTTCCTAGCCAGGCCTGAGGCTTAGTCATTTGACGTTGTTATCATAGGTACTGTTTTAGTTTGTAATACAGATGCTTCAGTTCTATTTGATCTGGGGTCTACTTACTCCTATGTGTCATCCTATTTTGCTTTTTATTTAGTTGTGCCCCGTGATTCTTTGAGTGCTCCTGTGTATGTGTCCACACTAGTGGGAGATGCTATTGTTGTAGATCGTGTTTATTGTTCGTGTGTGGTCACCATTAGGAGTCTTGAGACTCGTGTAGATCTCCTACTTCTTGACATGGTTGATTTTGATATCATACTGGGTATAGATTGGCTGTTACCTTATCATGCTATATTAGATTGTCACACCAAGACGGTGACCTTAGCCTTGCTAGGGTTGCCTCGATTAGAGTGGAGGGGGAATCTTGGCCATTCTGCCAGAGGGTTATCTCTTATGTGAAGGCTCGGCATATGGTCGAGACGGGGTGCCTAGCTTATTTGGCTTATGTTCGAGATTCTAGTGCGGAGGTTCCTTCCAAAGATTCAGTGCCGGTTGTTCGTAAGTTTCCAGAGGTATTTCCTGCAGATCTGCCAGGGATGCCACCCGACAGGGATATTGATTTCTACATTGATTTGGCTCCGGGCACTCAGCCTATTTCCATTCTGCCATATCGCATAGCCCCGCCAGAGTTGAAAGAATTGAAGGAGCAGTTGTAAGATTTGCTTGATAAGGGCTTCATTAGACCTAGTGTTTTGCCCTAGGGTGCACCCCATGTTGTTTGTGAAGAAGAAAGATGGATCAATGAGGATATGTATAGATTATCGGCAGTTGAACAAAGTCACCATCAAGAACAAATATCCATTGCCGAGGATTGATGATTTATTTGATCATCTTCAAGGTACCAAGGTGTTTTCAAAGATTGATTTGAGATCTGGCTACCATCAGTTGAGGATTAGGGCATCCGATGTTCCTAAGATGGCCTTTTGGACTCGGTATGGGCATTATGAGTTCCTAGTGATGTCATTTAGGCTGAAAAATGCCCCAGCAGCATTCATGGGTTTGATGAATAGGGTGTTCAAACACTACTTGGATTCGTTTGTGGTTGTGTTTATTGATGATATCTTGATCTACTCCCACAATCGAGAGGAGCATGAGCAGCACCTTCGGATCGTTCTTCAGACTCTGAAAGACAGCCAGTTATATGCTAAGTTCTCAAAATGCGAGTTTTGGTTGAGTTCAGTTGCTTTCTTGGGTCACCTTGTATCAGCAGAGGTTATTCAGGTGGATCCTAAGAAGATTGAGGTAGTTCAGAACTGGCCTAAACCTACATCAGCTACAGAGATTCGTAGTTTCCTGGGTTTGGCGGGCTATTACCGTCGATTTGTGGAGGGGTTTTCATCCATAGCAACCCCGTTGACCAGATTAACCCAGAAGGGTGCCCCGTTAAGGTAGTCAGACGAGTGTGAAGCGAGCTTTCAGAAGCTCAAGATAGCTTTAACCACGGCACCGGTATTGGTGCTACCCACAGGTTCAACATCTTATACAGTATATTATGACGCATCTCGTATTGGTCTTGGTGCAGTATTAATGCAAGATGGCAAGGTAATTGCATATGCATCACGACAGTTGAAGGTTCATGAGAAGAATTACCCTGTTCATGATCTAGAGTTGGCAGCCATTGTTTACGCGCTGAAGATTTGGAGGCACTATCTTTACGGCGTGCCATGTGAGGTGTTCACTGATCATCAGAGCTTGCAGTATTTGTTCAAGCAGAAGGAAATCAATTTGAGGCAGCGCAGATGGCTGGAGCTATTGAAAGACTATGATATCACCATATTGTATCATCCCGGGAAGGCCAATGTGGTGGCCGATGCTTTGAGTAGAAAGTCAGTCAGTATGGGTAGCCTTGCAAATATTCTAGTTGGTGAGAGACCGCTTGCATTGGATGTTCAGGCCTTAGCCAACCAGTTCGTGAGGTTGGATGTTTCTGAGCCCAGCCGTGTTTTAACTTGTACAGTTGCTCGGTCTTCTTTGTTTGAGTGCATCAGAGATCGGCAGGATGACGATCCTCATTTACTTGTCCTTAGAGACACAGTGCGGTACGGTGGTGCCAAACAGGTTACTGTTGGAGATGACGGAGTTTTGAGTATGCTGGGTCGTATTTGTATGCCTAATGTGGATGGACTTTGTGAATTAATTCTTGAAGAAGCACACAATTCCAGGTATTCTATTCATCCAGGTACCGCCAAAATGAATCAAGATTTGAGGCAAAATTATTGGTGGAGGAGAATAAAAAAGGATATAATTGCCTATGTAGCTCGACGCCTAAATTGCCAGCAGGTAAAGTGTTAGCATCAGAGACCTGATGGTTTACTTTAGAGGTTAGATATTCCTGAGTGGAAGTGGGAGCGTATCACTACGGATTTTGTTGTTGGACTCCCACAGACTCAGAGGAAGTTCGATGCAATTTGGGTTATTCTGGATAGGCTGAATAAGTCAGCGCACTTATTCCTGTGGCAGTTACCTATTCCTCGGAGCGGTTAATAGAGATTTATATTCGTGAGATCGTCCGTCTTCACGGTGTGCGCGTGTCTATCATTTCTGATCGAGGAACACAGTTTACCTCGCACTTTTGGAGGGCAGTACAGCGTGAGTTGGGTACGCGGGTTGAGTTGAGCACAACATTCCATCCTCAAACGGACGGGCAGTCCGAGCGTACTATTCAGATCTTGGAGGATATGCTCTGTGCTTGTGTTATAGACTTCAGAGGATCGTGGGATCAGTTCTTGCCCCTTGCAGAGTTCGCCTACAACAACAGCTATCAGTCGAGCATTCAGATGGCTCCCTATGAGGCATTATATGGTAGGCGGTGTCGGTCGCCAGTAGGGTGGTTCGAGTCGGGAGAGGCTCAGTTGTTGGGCACAGACTTAGTATATGATGCCTTGGATAAGGTCAAGATTATTCAGGATCGACTTCGTACAGCTCAGTCCAGGCAGAAGAGTTATGCCGACCGTAGAGTTCGTGATATTGCATTCATGGTCAGAGAGAGAGTGTTACTTCGTGCATCATCCCTGAAGGGTGTAACGAGGTTCGGAAAGAAGGGCAAGTTGAGCCCTAGGTATATTAGACCTTTTGAGATACTGGAGAGAGTGGGAGAGGTGGCTTACAGGCTTGCGTTGCCACCTACTTTAGCAGTTGTTCATCCGGTATTCCATGTGTCCATATTTTGAAAGTATCATGGTGATCTGTCCCATGTGTTAGATTTCAGCTCTGTCCAGTTGGACAAGGATTTTGACTTACGAGGAGGAGCCGGTGGCAATTCTAGCCCGGCAAGTTCGCCAGTTGAGATCAAAGAGTTACCCTTCAGTTCGAGTGCAGTGAAAAGGTCAGCCTATTGAGGCAGCTACTTGGGAGTCCGAATCCGATAAGCGGAGTAGATATACCCACCTTTTCACCAGCCCAGGTACTTTTCTATGTCCGTTCAAGGACGAACGGTTATTTTAGAGGTAGAGAATGTGATGAGCCAAAAGGTCATCTTATGTTTTAGAACTCGAATCTGTGCTCTTAAGCCTTAAAAATCTCATTTTTATCCTTCTCGATTTGCGTGTGCAGTCCGGACAGGTTTCTGGAAAGCTTTTATGTTGAACATTGATGAAAATAAGAATTCCTGGCTTAAAAGTTAATTTTAGTTGACTTCGGTCAATATTTTTGGTAAACGGGCCCGGATCCGTGCTTTGACGGTCTTGATAGGTCCGTATCGAATTATGGGACCTTGGCGTATGCCCGGAATTGAATTCGGAGGTCCCTAGCTTGAGTTATGAATTTTTGATGAAAATTAAAAGTCTAAAAATTATTTGTTTTTAAGAATTGATTGATAATTGACATTGTTAGTATCGGGTCCGTATTTTAGTTCCGGAGCACGGTACAGGTTCATTATGACATTTAATACTTGTCTATGAAATGTGGTGAGAAACGGAGTTGATTTGATGTGATTCGGACATCCAGTAGAGAAAATAGAATTTTTTAAAGTGTTCTTGAGAATTTAATTTGATTTGGTACTAAATTCGTAGTTCTAGGTGTTATTTTGGCGATTTGATCATGCAAGCAAGTTCGTATGATATTTTTAGACTTGCGTGCATTTTTGGTTTGGAGCCCCGAGGGCTCGGGTGAGTTTTGGATAGGCTACGGAGTGATTTGGATTTAGAAAAATAGCTGGTGTGCTTCAGCTGCATTGCAGTCCTCAGACCTCACAAATGCGAGGTCAGGGTTGGCATTTGCTATCACTGTTGAGGTCGCATTTGCGAACTTCTCATCGCAAATGCGAAGAGAAGCTAGGCCAGCTTGTGTTCGCAATTTCGAACTTTTCTTCGCATTTGCAAAGGGAGTTTGGGAGGGGTATAGATCTCAAATGCGATCTTTTGTCCGCATTTGCGAGGTCAGTGATCACAATTGTGACACTTTCCTCACATTTGCGAAGGGAAGCAGGATTGTGAATACTTCGCAATTGCGATAGCCCCTTCGCAATTGCGAGCTTCGCATTTGCGATACTCAGGTCGAAAATGGGACGTCTGCAGCTTAACAAAATGACTTTTGGACGGGAATTGTTATTCATTTCCCAAATTTTCAAGACCTAAAACACAAGAGGCGATTTTTCAAAGACCATCTCTTCCCCAAATCATAGGTAAGTAATTCTAAACTCGTTTCTTTCAATCTTTCACTACATTTTACAAGATTTCAACCAAAAATCTAAGGTTTTCATGGTAGAATTAGGGGTTTTGGGTAGAAACTAGGAATTTTAGAAATTTGGGGATTTAGACATCAATTTGATATCGGATTCCAAAACCAATTATATATTCGGGCTCGGGGGTGAATGGGTAAATAGAATTTTGTCCGAACCTAGGGTTTTGACCAAGCAGGCCCGGGGTCGATTTTCGACTTTTTGAAGGAAAATTTAGGAAATCTAAATTTATGCAATGTAATTGATTCCTTTAGTAAAATTTGATATTATTGAGTCATTTTTGAATAGATACGAGTGGTTTGGAGGTAAATTCCAAAGAAAAAGATGTGATTGAGAATTAAGTGGTTTTCGGAGTAAGGTAAGTGTTGTGTCTAACCCTGACTTGAGGGAATTAGGAACCTTAGATTACTTGCTAAGTGAAATTCATTTGAGCGGCGTATATGTGAGGTGATGAGTACTTATGCGCCGCCAATTTGCCTGTTTTTCATGTTTCTTAGTTTTTTCTTATATTGTCTCATTCCTATGCCTAATTGCGATGTGTTATACTAGTGTTGTTCAATTTATCGTTCTTATCATGTTTACGGATCTTCTGGTGATAATTAAGTTTTTATTCAAAGTTGAGATTGATATTATAGAACCAAATATTGAGGTAAGGTTTGTACTTGCTATTCTATCTCCCTGTTGATATTTATGCATTGCATTATGGTAAGAGAGAGTGTTAATGCACGAAGGGTGATGTCGTGCCATATTGTGAGTGTTAATGCACGAAGGGTGATGTCGTGCTATATTGTGAGTGTTAATACACGAAGGGTGATGCCGTGCCCTGATATGAGAGTTAATACACGAAGGGTGATGCCGTGCTGTTTCTATTAATTTTATGGTGAGATTGAGAGTAAAAGCACGAAGGGTGATGCCGTGCATTTTTCCTTACTATATTCACTAGTCCTATTGATTCATGGTATATTGACTGCTCCGGTGATCATTCTGTTGTAGTCCTTTATCTTGTATTCCCTCAGTATGTTCCCCTCCCGACATTTCCTATTTAGTTCTTCATTTCTGTTATGTGTATATACATTGTTAAATTGTACAGGTTGATTTGTAGGTGTCTTGCCTTAGCCTGGTCACTACTTCGTCGAGGTTAGGCTCGACACTTACCAGTACATAGGGTGGTTGTACTGATACTGCACTCTGCACTTTCTGTGCAGATTTTGATACCGGCTCGGGTTGATCGAGATTTTACTACCGGTCCGCTGTCCGAAGACTCAAGGTAGATCTGTCGGCGTTCACAGATCTTGAAGTCCCCGTCTATCTTTTTCTGTTCTACTGTTTCTTTCATTTAGACAGTTGTATTTCTTTCAGACAATTACTTGTAGTAAATTCTCGAATGCTCGTGAATTGTGATTCCAGATCCGGGTGGTAGTAATTAATACAGTTTTATGATATTCCGCACTTAATATATTTCATCTTAGTTAATTATTGTTAATTACTGAATGGGAATAAAGAATTGGTTAATGATTCTCTAACGTTGGCTTGCCTAGCAAGTGAAATGTTAGGCGTCATCACGGTCCCGTCGGTGGAAAATTTTGGGTCGTGACAAAAGAAAATGTGGGAGAAGAAATGAAGTAGAAAAGGTGACTACAAAGAAAATGTGGGGAAATGACATGCGGTTAATTAGGAACCTCATTAATTGATATTAATAAGGAAAATTACATTTTACCTCTTTGGTAACTATTCTAAAATTATCGGTCAATAATAGAATGATACGACAGGAGGATGAAAATGTCAATTATTCAATATTAGAGTAAAATAATTTTTAAATTGAAGGATAAAATAATATTTATTAAAATATAGAAAAACACCTTCACATCTCATGTCTATATTTTAAAATAATTGTAAACAATAAAAACATTAGATTATATTCACACGAGTTAGGTAAACGTAAACAGAATTTGCAATTAAATCTCTTTAATTCGTGTGAATATTGCATTTATTCTTACAATATTAGTTATCTAACAATAATTTACTTTTAATGATAAAATCTATATTTAAAATATATGCTAATAAATTATTTTTAATATTTATTAGATAATGTATATTTATAAGTGACTAAAACTTATTTACTGTTATATACGTACTTAACTTTTTTTATTATTCAAACTTATTTCTAAATTAAAGATATATAAATTTATAATATTTACAACTTGTGAAACCAAATATGACGGCACTTAATTCTCACGAATAGTATATGGAATATTTGAATCTCTTTAGAAAAATATTTATTTTACAATCTGGTCCATTATTTCAATCTTCAAATTGAAATAAAGAATATGAAGTTTGAAAGACACGTCTGAGGAGTATTTTTAACTGAGATAATGGTTAGTTTTTACTCACAATATTTCAATTTTTTTGCCAAATGAAATTCATTTTCTTAAACAAAACTTCAACTTTCATATAACCATGCATTTTCAATTTCAACTTCATATACTTGTTTACCCGAAAAATCAGATAACATTAAATTTGTGTATGGTTCTAAGGATATGTGACACAATTTGATACAAATCGTATAGAAAAATAGAAATATGGTGTATTCTTGACTATGAGAATGGGAATAGTGAGCAAAAGAATGAATAAGGTAAAATAAAACAAGTACAAGGAGATATCTTTCAATATGAGAAGTAATCTTTTGTTACAGTGTCTTCGGTCTGTCTATGCTTACAAGGATTCCCCTTTTATAACAGAGGGATCCTACTTTGTTTATAATAAAATAAAGCATATAATGGAGGACCCATGATGAATTGTCTCTTCCTCGATTCCCGCCAAGATTCTCTCCCTTAGTGCGGTTGTAACGGCTCTTGTTTGTGAGCTCGATACTGGCTCGAACTCGTTATTGGGTCGAGCCCTCGGTTTTGGCTTGAGTTCGACCTTCGGGGTGGATGTAGCGCATTTCCGACCTCGAAACAATGCCTTGTAGATCGATTTGGCTACGGACTCGATAAAAGTATCGAGCCGACTCCTCGATCAGCCTTCGGACTCGAGGCTCATTTGTACTGTCTTCGGAACTCATCCCGAAACCCTACTCCCGTTGCTTACCATTCGAACTCGATCGAACGTTGGAAAGCCGAAATCTATTTCGACCGTATAAATATAGTCCCCTCGTTTCTCAGAAAGAATGTGGTGAGAAATGATATGATTTTTTAATGGCTCGATCAGATTATAACCTGACGTTTCCATCGGGTTCGACCATGACGCATGTGATAGTTGTTCGTCGGTTTAGTCTTTCAAGACATTTAATGCATGTCAGACAGTGGTCGGTCACCGCTGATACTGAACCGCCATCGCTTGAGCCTATAAATAACCCTTCCTTTTGTCATTTACTATTTTTACATCTTCTATCTTTCAAATTTCCCAAGTCTCTTTTCGTGTTCTCTAACTTACCTGTAAATCTATGATTTCTTTTTGCAAAAGCCCCTTTTCAGTTCTATTAAATCTTTGTCACTTTCCTCTATTCCTCACCCCTGAATTCGAAAATGGCGAAAACGTCACAAACCGTTCCTCGGAAGGAGAAGGCTTCATCTTCACAATGTCCTGCCGATGATACACCGGCAGGACCACGGCCTGAGGAGTGCATCCCCGGGGTCCTTACTTCTGACTTTAAGGTCGATAAAGGCTCATCGGTCCCTGGTTGATGTGAACCAGTATCGAGATACATATGTTCGATAACCGAGAAGTACCTCCAACACCTAAAGAAAGATTGCAATTGCGATACAAAAGAAATAATGATTCCTTCTTCTGACGACGATATCACTTATTACGTGAAAGGGTTTTTGAATGTGTATACTTACCCTTTCACGTTAGGTCTCCTCGATTCCGTTATTGTTGACTTCTGTCGTCAATACCAAATAACCCTAGGCCAGGTCCATCCTTCTTTTTGGCGGATCGTTATCCTTATCCGATATTTCGTGAGCAAAATCGAGGGGATGTCGTTCACCCTCGACCATCTTATCCGATTATATCGTCCTCGACTTTTTCGAGGAGGGTTAATAAAACTTCAGCGACGGGCTTCCAAGGCTCTGCTCTCGAGTATTGACGAGGACAGGGATCGGGGTTAGATGGGCAGGTTCGTTCAAGTGAGGACTTCGGACCTGATTCCGACCAAAAAGATGCCCTTTCCCGAGGAGTGGAATATGAAACGTAAGTGTGATCTTGCTGTTGCTTCTATTTTGTTCTTTCATTTCTTTTCTCATCGACACTTTTCTTTTGGTGATGTAGCGGTTCCCTGGATGCCCGGAGCAGTTCCCGATCTCAAGAATTGGGTACGAGCTTCTTGTCTCGACCTCCACATACGTCGAGCGCTCATGGCGCGATTTGTCAAAGGGTCGATGGGAGGCCAAAAATCATTGTAAGCCCCTTTCTCGTACTTTTTGATAGTTTGAATGAGGTAGTTTCTAAATATCTTAACAAAATTTTCCTTATGCAGGTCTGGGTAAAGATGCGGTTTTGAGGCCCTTGTCCAACGAGGAAAAAACTTCGGCCTCTGTCCCAAAGCCGGTGAAGGAAAATAAAAGGAAAAGAGCCATCGTTTCTGAAGATCCAAAACCGAAGAAGAGGACGACTCGTAAGCCGAACAAGAATGCCATTACTTTGACCGTGGAATCAGTTCTGCGTCTAAGGGATGAAGATGAAAAAGGAGAAGAAGAAAACGATGGGTCCGCGCTGGCGGCCCGAACAAAGAGAACCACTGATGCCTCGAATTGCTCAAACTAAGGAGATCGGGTGAAATCCCCAAATTATCGGAGATCGAAGACTCATCTCATCTAAGACAATGGATGGGGGATATGTCTGAAAGGGCCCTCGAATCCCTTTGAACCGAAGATAATGCTCCAAGTGATTCTTTTGGGGCAGCAGCAATTGAAGATTCGCCCACCTTTCCCACTTTTTCCAAAGGGGTGATTCGAGAAGCTCAAGCTTTAGGGGGCCTCGATCTAGACAGGCCTCACGATGGAGAGGATCCCTTTCATGACCTGTTTACCGGTGTCGAGGACGTTGTCGATACTGGCGATGAACTGGATCTTTTTCATGGGGTGCGTCAGGCTTTGAATCAGGTAAGCCTTAAAATTATTTTGTCGATATTATCTTCATGTTTACTTTTCGTTAACGTCGTTTCATGTTTCTTTTGTAGGCAGCGACAGTTCATCGAGAAACATGCTCTCGGTCCCAAAACGAGTTGCGTCGATATGAGCCCGACCTTCAATGGGTTATTGATGAGAGAAAATCCCCAACACTTCTCTTAGGGCAGAGATAAGAGGAAATAAAAGACCTCCGAGTTGAGTTGTCCAATGCTTATCCAGATCAGACCGATTTGTCTGAGCAGGTAATGATACTTTTAAATGCCTATGGGCTTGATACCGAAACGATGGCTAAATTTTCGGTCTCACAATTGCAGTAAAAAAATTGAGATGATCGGGAAGCTTCGTGAGGAGGTCGACGTGATAAAAGTGGAGTCGTTGCAGTGGAAAGAAGGTATGGACCGCTTTTTTGCAGAGAAAGAAACTGATCGAGCCCAGTTATCATCGACCGAAACCCAACTTCAAAGAATGAATAAAAAAGGCCTGGTTCAAGCAAGAAGAGTAGAGGAGCTCGAGGCTCAGTTGGCCTCTGTACTTGCAAATGCCGAATCTAATGCCGAAAAGGCAAAGGCCGATGCGGATGCACTCATGGCCATTTATCGGACCGATGCTGAGGATGCCCAGGTCCAAGCAAGAGAGGCAGCCGGGACCGCCGATACTCGAGCACATTGGGTTGCCGAACTTGCTAAGTGCCGATCTCGGAGGGAAACCCTTGAGGTTTATTATTCGATCTCGCTGAAGAGATAAAAAAGGCCAAAGAACTTGAAGCCTATGTTGAAGCCCTAGTCTCCGATGGCGATGATGATGACAATGATGATGATGGGAGTGAGAGCGGATCTGAGAATCGGGGGGAGGGGGGAGCCTGATAGAAAAAAGATTGCTTCTGAGGATGACCAGGAAGCTTAGTCCTTAATTTTTACGTTGTAATCAATCATGTAGACTAATTTGTATATAAACAATTTTGCCGACTTGCTTCGTTTTTGTGAAAACATTCATACTTAAATCGGATTTGGACTTCGTAGCCTCTATAATCGAGCGAGAACTTGAAGTGATGTAGCCTTTAGGCTTATTAGTTGAGTCAATGATTTGAGCTCGTTGTAATGTAGCCCGTAGGCGTAATGGTCGAGTGAGTGCTTGCGCGAACTAGAAATACAAGTAGCCCGTAGGATTAGTAGTCGAGTGAATGATTCGAACTCGATGTAATGTAGCCCGTAGGTATAATGGTCAAGTGAGTGCTTGCTCGAACTCGATCTAAAAGTAGCCCGTAGGCTTAGTAGTCGAGTGAATGATTCGAACTCGATGTAATGTAGCCCGTAGGCATAACGGTCGAGTGAGTTCTTGCTCGAACTCAAAATACAAGTAGCCCGTAGGCTTAGTGGTCAAATTTATCTTAATTCTGTTTGCGTTATAAATCTCTAAATAGAGGAATATGTCTTGGATATAAGATGTCGGTAAAGAACTTTCTTTGCAAGTCACTATACATGTGTTCATGTTTTGTGCCTGGGTTCGGGCCAACTACGTTAGCATAGTTCGTCTTGACCATTTGGGTCTTACAACTTTTCCTATTGGAACCCCGTTGTTTGCGAAATAACTTTCTTACATCGAAACTTGATATATTTGAGGGCTAATGCCACCCCAGTATTCGAGGTCGATTGTAAAGAGGCCTCGGATACTGTTGTAAGTGCAGCATGATCATTGATTGCCTCATTAAAAACCTTGTTGAAAAAACCCATTTGGGATAAAAACCGGTCTAAGGGAAAAAGAATGCAACGCGTTCTTTCGGATCTTAAGGCTCTGTATTGAGGGATCTATCTTAGCTCCTGATCGAACTTCTGCAGGGGTCAGTTTTGAAATATAAATGAATACGGGAGAGTCGTACCTTAGCAGTAGTATCGCTTTAGATGTGACACATTCCAATTGCTTGATAATTGTTTGCCGTTTATAATACCGAGCCTGTACGATCCTTTTCCGACATTTTCAAGAACCTGATATGGTCCTTCCCAATTCGGTCCTAGCTTTCCTTCGTTCGGATTTTGGGTATTGATGGTGACTTTCCTTAGCACTAAGTCCCCGGGCTTGAAATGGCGGAGCTTGGTTCTTCGATTATAATATCTTTCAATTCGTCGCTTTTGGGCGGCCAATTGGACGAGAGCAGCTTCTCGTCTTTCATCTGATAATTCGAGGCTGGTGTTCATAGCCTCGTTATTTGATTCTTCCGTTGTGTATCGAAATCTGGTACTAGGTTCGCCGACTTCGACTGGTATCAATGCTTCAGACCCATATACTAAGGAGAACGGGGTCGCCCCCGTACTGGATTTTGACGTCGTTCGATATGCCCAAAGGACTTCGGGTAGGATTTCTCTCCACTTTGCTTTAGCGTCGTTCAGTCTCTTCTTTAGGTTCTGAATGATGGTTTTGTTCGTTGATTCGGCCTGTCCGTTCCCACTGGGGTGATACGGTGTTGATAATATTCTTCTTATTTTGTGGTCTTCGAAGAATTTTGTCACTTTGCTGCCCACAAATTATTTCCCATTGTCACATACTATTTCGGCGGGTATCCCAAATCGGCATACGATATGATCCCAAATAAAGTCTATAACTTCTCTTTCTCTTACTTTCTCGAACGCCTGTGCTTCAACCCATTTAGAGAAATAGTCAGTCATAAATAAAATAAATATTGCTTTACCTGGGGTCGATGGCAGAGGGCCGACGATATCCATTCCTCGTTTCATAAATGGCCATGGGGATAGGACCGAGTGAAGTTGCTCTCCGGATTGATGGATCATTGGTGCAAAACTCTGACATTTGTCACATTTTCGAACAAATTCCTTCACGTTTTTGCCCATATCGATCCAATAATACCCTGCCCTGATTATTTTTTGGACTAATGGATCGGCACCGGAGTGATTCCCACAAGTACTCTCGTGTACCTCACGTAAGATGTAATCGGTATCTCCTGAACCAAAGCATACTGCCAATGGTCCATCGAATGTCCTTCGGTATAGCGTTCCATCTGAAGACAACGTGAATTGAGCAGCTTTGGTCCGTAGGGTCCTTGAATCTTTAGGGTCCGATGGGAGCTTTCCGTTCTTTAAGTATTCAATATACTTATTTCTCCAATCCCAGGCTAAGCTCGTAGAATTTATCTCGGCGTGACCTTCTTCGATCACGGACCTCAAGAGTTGAACGACAGTCCCCGAGCTCAAGTTACCTTTCTCGACCGATGATCCCAAATTCGCAAGTTCATCAGCCTCACTGTTTTGCTCTCGTGGAACATGCTGTAAAGTCTATTGTTTGAAATGGTGCAAAGTGACATGTAGTTTGTCCAAATACCTTTGCATTCTATATTCTAGAACTTCGAAGGTTTTGTTTACCTGACTTACAACCAACAAAGAGTCACATTTGGCTTCGATGACTTCTGCTCCCAAGTTTTTAGCTAGCTCGAGACCTGCAATCATGGCCTCATACTCGGTCTCGTTGTTAGTCAACCTGGTAGTTTTAATAGATTGCCTAATAGTGTTACCTGTGGGCGGCTTTAAAACTATGCCCAACCCGGACCCTTTTACGTTCGAGGCCCCGTCCGTAAAAAGGGTCCATACCCTCGAGGACGTACCCGATTTCAGTAGAAATTCTTTTTTGACTTCGGGTACGAGGGTTGGTATGAAATCGGCACCGAAGTCTGCTAAACTTTGAGACTTGATGGTCGTACGGGGTTGATATTCGATATCGTACACACTGAGTTCGATGGCCCATTTGGCCAATCGGCTTGATAGTTCAGGCTTGTGCAAAATATTACGAAGTGGGTAAGTTGTTAATACGCATATGGGGTGGCATTGAAAGTATGGTCGTAACTTTTTAGAGGCGCTTATCAGTGCAAGTGCCAATTTTTCTAGGTGTGGATATCTAGCTTCTGCTTCTCCTAAAGTTCGACTTATATAATAAATGGGAAATTACGTACCTTGCTCTTCCCGAACTAGGACACCGCTTACTGCGATTTCTGATACTGCCAAGTATAAGCAAAGTTTTTCACCTGCTTTTGGAGTGTGAAGTAGTGGTGGGCTCGACAGATATTATTTCAGTTCCATCAATGCCTGTTGGCATTCCGGGGTCCAAGCGAAATCGTTCTTCTTTTTGAGTACGGAGAAAAATTTGTGCCTTCGATCTGATGATCTCGAAATGAATCAGCCTAGGGCCGCAATTCGTCCCGTTAGCCTTTGTACAGCTTTTACACTGTCCATGATGGTGATTTTTTCGATGGCCTTGATTTTATCGGGGTTAATCTCGATTCCCCGATTTGACACCATGAAGCCGAGGAACTTGCCCGAACCGACCCCGAAAGCACATTTTTCGGGGTTGAGCTTCATGTTGTATTTCCTCAAAATCTCGAACGTTTCCTGCAAATGGGTCAAATGGTCCTCTGTGCACAGGGACTTAACTAGCATGTCGTCAATATAAACTTCCATTGATTTACCTAATTGTTCTTCGAACATTTTATTCACTAGGCGTTGGTAAGTAGCCCCTGTATTTTTTAGCCCGAAAAGCATCACATTATAACAGTACGTTCCATATTTGGTGACAAATGAAGTTTTGTCCTGGTCTTCCGGGCTCATCTGGATTTGATTATACCCGAAGTAGGCATCGAGAAAAGTGAGGATCTCGTTGCCGGCTGTGGCATCGATCATGCGATCGATGTTGGGCAGTGAAAATGAATCTTTGGGGTATGCTTTGTTCAAATCCTTATAATCCACACTCATTCTAAGTTTGTTTCCTTTTTTAGGCACTACAACTACATTGGCTAACCATTCGGGATATTTCACCTCCCGAATGGACCCTATCTTGAGATGTTTGGTTACCTCGTCCTTTATGAATGCGTGCTTTACCTCGGACTGGGGTCTTCTCTTTTGCTTCACCGGTCTGAACTTCGGGCCCAAGCTTAGCCGATACGTCATTATGTCCGGTGGAATCCCTGTTATATCTAAATGGGACCAGGCAAAACAATCAATGTTATCAATAAGAAATTGAACAAGTTCTTCCTGAGTTCGGGGCTCAACCACGTTCCCAAGTATACCTTTCATTCGGGCCAGTGCTCGATTAGTGTGATTTGCTCCAATTCCTCAATTGTTGATTTGGTGGCGTCGGAGTCATCGGGAATCACGAAGGATCGAGGGACCCTCTGATCATCATCTTCTTCGATCATCTGGTTATCTGGTTGGGTCGAAGCCGATGTCTGTGATTGCTATTTGGTGTCTCGTTCTCCTTCTGAGCTTGATCCCTTTACTGACGAAGGTGAGGATATTGGTTTTGCTTCCTCGACGGCGAACATTTCTTTTGCGGTTGGTTGTTCTCCGTACACTATCTTGACTCCTCTCAATGTTGGTAATTTAAGGACCTGGTGTAGGGTCGAAGGTATAGCTCTCATGTTGTGGATCCATGGCCTTCCGAAAAGGGCATTGTACCTCATGTCGTCTTCGATCACGTGAAACTTCGTTTCTTGGACGGTTTCGGCCACGTTTATTGGTAGAATTATCTTGCCTTTGGTGGTTTCACATGCCATATTGAATCTGTTTAGAACCAGGGTTGCAGGTACGATCTGGTCCCGTAGGCCGAGCTGCTCTACGACCTTCAATCTAATGATGTTGGCCAAGCTACCTAGATCAATCAACACACGCTTAACTTTAGTTTTATTCATGAGTACAGATATTACCAGTGCATCATTTATGAGGTTGTACAACCCCTTCTACATCTTCATCGTTGAAGGAAAAAGTTCCTATGGGTGTGTAATCCTATGTTCGAGATCGCTTTTCTCTCACAATCGATGTTTTAGTGCGTTTAACCACTAGTCCCTGAGGGGTATCGGCACCACCGATGATCATGTGAATGACGTGTTGTGGCTCTTCCTGCTCATTTTGCTTGCCGAAATCCGTATTTTTAAAATGGTTCCTTGCCCTATCGCTTAAAAATTCCCGAAGGTGGCCTTTGTTAAATAACCTGGCTACTTCCTCTCTTAGTTGCCTGTAATCTTCTGTTCTTGGTCATGGGTTCCATGATATTCGCGCATTTGATTGGGATTCCTTAGGGCAGGATCGGTCTGCATGGGTCGAGGCCATTTAGTGTCTTTGATGCGTCCGATAGCCGACACGATGGCGAATACATCAACACTGAAGTTATATTCTGATAACCGAGGTGCTTCTATAGGATCAGCATATTTATCAAAGCCGCTCTTGCTCATAAGTCCCCGAGAATTTTGCCCTCGATTAATCCTTCGATTGTTACGAGCGGTATTGTGTGTTGAACCATTATTCATCCGATCTGCGACGTACGGTTGATATCAGTCTCTGTTTAACCTTTGTTCTCTATCGATCTCCCTTTGGTTTTTAGTAGGTGTCCTGTTCTGATGCATGGGTCCAGACGGAGCTCCCAACTGGTCATCTTCGACCCTAATTTTCGATTGATATCGGTTGTGTATATCTGCCCAAGTTATCGCTGGATACTCGATCAAATTTTGCTTCAGCCGACGTGATGCTATCGAACTTTGCTCGTTCAACCCTTGGGTGAAAGCTTGGACGGCCCAATTGTCTGTGATCGGTAGCAATTCCATGCGTTCCATTTGAAATCAGGATACGAATTCCCTCAGCATTTCATAACCCCTTTGCTTTACTTTGAAGAGGTCTGATTTCCTCGTTGCAACCTTTATGGCACCAGCATTTGCCTTTACGAACGAATATGCTAACATGGCAAAAGAATCGATGGAATTTGGCGGCAGATTATGATACCAGATCATCGCTCCCTTCGAGAGGGTCTCCCCGAACTTTTTCAACAACACAAATTCGATCTCATCGTCCTCCAAATCGTTACCCTTGATGGCACATGTGTAAGAGGTGACGTGTTCATTAGAATCAGTTGTACCATTATATTTGGGAATTTCGGGCATACAGAATGTTTTGGGGATTAGTTTTGGAGCCACACTCGAGGGAAAAGGCTTTTGTATGAATTTTTTCGAATCCAGCCCTTTTATCATTGGCGGAGCTCCGGGGATTTGATCGACCCTGGCATTGTATGTTTCCACTCTCTTGTCGTTGGCTTTGACTCATTTTGTGAGTTCCTCGAGCAATTTAGTAATTTTGGGAGTGGTCCCCAATTCTTGCTCGTTTGATTTCACTATGGCGGGCTCCGTTCTGGGGGTGATTTCTCGAAGCGGATTGGGATCTGGCATGCTTTGTATATGAGTTTGGATCTGCAACTGAGCTATCGCTACTTGTTGGGCTTGTAACATCTCGAAAATCATACGTAAGCTGGCTCCGATTTCCCCATGTTATGGGTGTCTCGAGCCACGGATCGAGTACCGCCCTGAATGCTTTTTTCCGGTTCGGAACGTTGGTTCGCCTTAAGATCCACTTGCGAATTGACATCTAACGGTCTTCGGCTCAAATTTCGGGTACTTCAATTCAGGCCTCAGTGCCATCGCTAAGTGGCCTTCTGGCCCCGGGTACCAAGTTGTTGGTTTCATCTTGAATGCCGGCTTCGTGGTCGATAGGTAAAGCCACTGCTGATTCGAAGTTGTAAACTAGTGTGCACTGCAGATTTATATCAAACAATCACTGTTATCCTTAGCCCCACGGTGGGCGCCAAACTATTTACCCGAAAAATCAAATAACGTTAAATTTGTGTATGGTTCTAAGGATATGTGATACAATTTGATACAAATTGTATTGAGAAATAGAAATATGTGTATTCTTGACTATGAGAATGGGAATAGTGAGCAAAAGAATGAATAAGGTAAAATAAAACAAGCACAAGGAGATATCTTTCAATATGAGAAGTGATCTTTTGTTACACTGTCTCCGGCCTGTCTATGCTTACAAGGATTTTTCCTTTTATAATAGAGGGATCCTACTTTATTTATAATAAAATAAAGCATATAGTGGAGGACCCATGATGAATTGTCTCTTCCTCGATTCCCGCCAAGATTCTCTCCCTTAGTGCGGTTGTAACGGCTCTTGTCTGTGAGCTCGATACTAGCTCGAACTCGTTATTGGGTCGAGCTCTCGGTTTTGGCTTGAGTTCGACCTTCGGGGTGGGCGTAGCGTATTTCCGACCTCGAAGCAATGTCGTGCGGATCAATTTAGCTACGGGCTCGATAAAAGTATCGAGCCGACTCCTCGATCAGCCTTCGGACTCGAGGCTTGTTTGTATTGTCTTTAGAACTCATCCCGAAACCCTACTCCGGTTGCTTACCATTCGAACTCGATCGAACGTTGGAAGGCCGAAATCTATTTTGACCGTATACGATACTCTTTTTCTTTTCTTTTTTAACTTTAATCAAATGTTATCCAAACTCCTACTAATGGTCCTTCTCCTTTAATCCATTTATTGTACCACATTATTCCTCCTTCCCACCGTCCATTGATTCCTTGGTCTGCAAATATTTCATCCTTCTTGGATACTGTCTTCTAAGTATATGATCTTTTGTTAGTGTTATGGTTAATAATTTCGTTAGGAGATCCAAATTTTTTGGTAAGTAGTTGGAAACCTTACTTCAAAGCATTCTTATTTTTTTGGAAAAATTATGCGACACAACAAATATATATGTATTTACTATTCATAGCTATACTTTCAGAAAATTATTATTCGTAGTTGTATTTGATTTTATAACAAATCCATCTAAAAGTACTGAAACAAGATATCAATTGTTTTGAATTGAAACAAGAGAGCAACAAGCTAAGCTCTTGTAGCTTAGTTGGTTATACCACCCTCTTACTAAGTGGAGGTCTTGAGTTCAACTCCCAAGAGAGCATTTTATTTTTCTGCATTTCACCTTGGATCAATACAACCTCTAACTTTAGTCTTTATGAAAATTCCGAAATTAAGAAGGCATTTTTAAAACTTTATTTAAAAAAGTCCCCCCCTCCCCCCGCGGTTCCAAATTGTCCGTGAAACTTTTTTCCCCATGATCTACATCTATGGTTCCGTAACATTGGGAAGAATAATCGAAATATAATCAATGATTTCCCACGTAAAGTGCGACAAATAAAGGGTAATCAGTCTTCACAAGTCCATTGCCCTTGATGTGTGTGATAATATAGTAAGTAGAGAGTGTAAATAATCAGAAATCATAATATGGCTAGCTGTGTTATCAACCGATAACATCCAAAACGCGCAAGCTGGTGTGGTGAAGGTAGAATTTTTAGAATATAGTAAGTACTGGGAATAAAGGTGAACGAATAAATAAAGATGAAAGAATAAAGAATAAAGAATAAAGGTGAACGAATATAAAACGTGCATGGCATATTATTATAATTGTATGCACGTGGAGGAAAAAATCTCGTCATATGTTGCCATTCGCCATTATAAATACTACAGTACGTGGAACTGTTTCTGGCATCAAAAGGGAAAATTTGTTAAGAGAAAAGACATCAAAATTTTAAGGGAAAAAAAATGGTAGGACCAATTCGTCCATCGTTCGTCCTATTTGGGTCATCAATAGTGCAGATCAGCTACTACTTACAAGGTTGGGGTGCAACACTCAATACCCTCTACGCTCGCAAGGTATTTCTTCTACCCTTGCCTTTTGAGTACGTTCGTATTTAGAGGCGGATCTAGGATTTTAATTTTATAGGTTCAACATTTAAGTTTTTAGCTTTTAATCCATTATATTTTAAAGTTATGAGTTCATATCTATTATTTATTATTACTTTAGTGATTTTTACATATAAATTTATATTTTGCGTCGAAAGTACTAGATTCAGTTGAACCCGATAACTGTATGCTGCATTCGCCCATACCCATGTTTGTGGAGACAGATTCAGAATTAGAATTTGATACGTTCACTTTTATGTTCTTTTCATTAAACTCATTATTAAAGTACTCCGTATAAATGAAAAGGTTAGGTTCAGTTTAACTCATTTGATCTACATATTGCATCCACCTATGCATATCGTCTTATCCCATCTCTTCCTTTGCCCTTTAAACTTCAGGATTATTTACTCTTAACGACATGTTTTTATTTTTATAGACACAAACTTCACGATTTACTCCAAGCAAGTACTTTTTCTATACAATAGGCAAAATATAATAGGCTGAAAGTATCATTTCAACTTTAAACTAATCTTTTTATTCTATAATTGGAACAGGCCGATATAACATTGCGTGGATATATTGGTTGGAACTCAAGGATGGCTCTTAATATTTACGAGAAAGTTTTCCCAAAGGTGCCTAAATATGCTTTATGGAATATTGCATGTATCCTTCTTTTTCAATGATTTCTGTTGGGCCTTTTTCTTGCAAAAAATATAAACCAACTATGTTGTGAATTTTATCTAAATATAAACCCAAGAGTTTAGACCATATTGGCTAGTCGTTGTTCCTCAAGTTATTGATATATAATGTTTATTTTTTTTTCTATCAAAAGAAAATAAATTTCTTTGATATGGAAATTTAATTTATAATTTGTTTAATTCCGATGTAGGATGCGGAAATTCAGCCTGATCTTGTCATACTTTATTTTGGTGGGAATGATTCTTGCCATGCTGATTTTCCTAACAGCAGTCATGTCCCTCTTGAAGAATATGTTGAAAACATGAGGAAGATTGCACTTCATATCAAGGTAAACTTTGAAGATTGCACGTCATGACACGTGTTTTACATTCATTATACGGCTTAAATATCGGGCGCAGATAAATTTACCTAGTTATCATTATTTGAAACCTTTTCTTAGCTATTACTCCTACACTTTATTTGGTATGCTAACATAGACTCGTTACATATATATCACTTGCAGAGCCTTTCAGAAAAGACTCGTCTAATTATGCTTAGCGCTCCTCCGGTGAACGAGGAACAAATTATCCAACATTATGGGTAATTAACCTTGATATTGAAAGATAACCTCTTGTTTAATTCTCATGTAAATCTGTTAACAATGGTTTGAAACTATTCATTTCTCTTTATTTATTGGAATTCAGCGATAATCGAGGTAGAGATAATGAGACTTGTCGCATATACTCAGAAGCTGGTGTTAAATTAGCTCAAGAATTAGGCGTGAAGGTTATAGACTTTTGGTCGGCGCTTCAGGAACGTCCTGATTGGTTGACTACGGTCTTCTGGTAAGTTGAATTCTGCTATTTTTAACACCATAAGTTTTTAAAAAGTTTTTCTTCTTTTAAACTTTATGATCAGTCGAATTACGCAACAAAAGTTGAAACAATATTGTCATAATTCTTTTGAACAAAGGAAAGAGGGAAAGTTTATAAGAATTCATGAATAAATGATGGGCTTCTTTTTTCTTTTTTTTTGTGTGTGTGTGTGTGTGTGTAGGGATGGGATGCATTTAACAAAGGAAGGAAGTGACATTTTGGTCAAGAAAATCTTGGAGATAGTCAAAGAGGCAGATTGGGAGCCAAGCCTAAATTGGGAAAAAATACCAGATGAATTTTCTGATATTGGTCCTGTCATGAGCCTTGACTTGCTGAAGGAGCATAAATAAAACTGTGCTGATTACTTGTATCCCAAAAAGGTATTTTGGGTGCATATTAAAATATGCAAGAATAAGCCAATTACTAGTCATTTCCCATTTTCCTGTTTGATGTTTTAAACTCTTTTGCAAAAGAGTAATAAGTGTTCCTAGGAATTAAGGCTTTGCCTTTTCCTGGAAGGGTTTGTTTTCTTGTAGAATGCTTTTGTGCTTGCTATGTATTATGGAAAGTTTATTAATATTCGAATAAATTAATGATTCTGAAATTCGCCCATTGTTGTTGAAAATACCAGCGAGAGCTAAAATCCAAGTGCTCCGTTGCTGCCATAGTTATAAAGTAAATTTATATTTTTTTCCAATATCTTGCCAGTTCAAATTTCAAAAATACTAAGAGCTTCGAATCAAACAGCAATGGAAAGCCAAAATTCTAATTCCTTAAATCCAAATTAAACACTTCATTTTAGGCATAATTCATCATCCTAGCAGGTGCATAACTATCCTAGCTACATAAGAGGTAGTAGTAACCTAATCGCACGCTATATTAAGTTATTTTCTTCATTTGTCCGTTATATATATATATATATATATATATATATATATATATATACACAAACGTCCATCCCAACCTGTTATTCATCATTTTATACGTATTAACTGAAGAGATTTTTAAATTGGGAAGGGAGCATAGGATGGTGAGGATAGAATGTTGGTGTAGATTGAACAGTCACTAGTCAAACTTTGGATTGGCATGAAGCAAAAGCTGGTCTGTCATTGCTTGCCATAAAAGAGCTTAACATACAAATTGGTCCTACACTCTCCTTTCTCCATTTATAACTACTAAGGATTGTGAGATATAAAAAGAATGAAAACCCCTTTCTCACCAACTTCAGCTTCTTCACTTCATTTATATTATCCCTAACGTGTCTTACTATACACCAATCTCTCTCTCTCTCTCTCTCTCTCTCTCTCTGTCATTGTTTAATTTAAGAACCAAATTTTAGTCATTTGAGCTTAATAATTAGTAACTCCTTTTTATTATCGAAAACAGATATCCCTATCATTTTGTTTACCCATAAAACGAATAACAATTAAATTTGCACGCGATTTTAAGGATATGTGGATTGATTCAACACAAGTAATCAAGAATGTTAGATAAACGAAGTAAGGATGAGATAAATAACCAAACCAGTTGTGACGCTGAGTCCGGGCAATAGTTTTGCCCTAAACTGGACCCTCGGTTCGAAGCCAAATACGTGTGAAAAACTATGATTAAAATAAGAACTTTTCAATAGCTAGAAAGCAGAGAAATAATTTTTGTATTGCTTTTATGTGCATGTTATAATGTGTATTGAATGAAAAAGCCCCCCTCCCCCCCTTTATATAGTAGGAGAATTTCATCCCTAGTACAACTCTAAAAAAGGTAAAAAAACAAATTTCTCCTTTCTCGTCAATTACTGATATGCTACCTACGTCTGGCGAGATTCGCGCCGTAATATCCGGTTGGGTGCGGATATCACGGCTTTATGTTAGTCGTGTGCAACCGTTCGTAGTGCCTTCCGAAGTTTAGGAGCTCGATCTGGGTTCGGGGAGTGTTGTCTTGCCAGGCCCGGTTGCGAACACTCTGTTCGGCCCCTGGTACGAGAAGTCCCTAGCTTCGATTCTGATCCAATGAAGTCATGTCTTCGCTTCGTTTGACCCACGGGGTAATCGGGGTATATGTTACCCGCGGTTTTACCCGTATACAAATAGTCCCCTCATTTTCCCTTATTTCGAACTCTACAAAGGCTTTCGTCGTTCTCAAATCTTCATACATTGTTTCTTGAACCTTCATATCTTCATCTTCAACCTCCAACCGTCATACATTTTCTTGGATTTTCAACCCAGAACCTCATATCTTCACTTTCAAACTTCAAATCTTCATACACTCTCTCCAAATCTTCATATATTTTCCAGATTCACGATGGCCAAGACTTTTAAATCAGTTCCTCAGCAGGCTGCCTCTTTATCTTCTCACCCAACCATAGGTACCGACACTACTAAAAAAATAGATTTTAGCGACAGACAAATTATGTAGCTAAATAGAAAATATCTATCGCTAATCTCGTTTAGCGACGGATTAGCAACGGATTATCAAGAAATTCTGCTAGCTATGAGCGTTTTAGCGATAGATTAGCGACGACTTTCGTAGCTAATTCTAATTTTTTTTTTGTAGTGTGAGGCAACCGTCCCCGAAGTGGTTGTTCTCGAGATGGCTGCTCTCGAGGTGGTTGCTACCGAAGTGGCTGCCGCGGAAGTGGCCCCAGAGCCCCCCCATGAAAAAAAATTTTCCGGGGAATGTTCAATCTTATACGACTTCAAAGTCGAGAGGGCCTCATCCAAACAAGACCGAGGTGAGGGGGCATCGAGTTATATATGCTATGTCACCAACGATACCCTTCCCATTGTCCGGGAAGAGTGTACCTGGGGAGGTAAGGACGTGGTAGTCCCCAGGCTTGAGGACGATATCACCACTCATGTCGAGGGGTATTTAAGTATTTACACTTACCCCTTCACACTAGGCCCAGTAGACCCAATTATTTTGGCATTTTGCAAGAGATACGAGGTGTACCTTTGGCAAATCCACCCATCTCTTTGGAGGATCGGGATCCTCCTTCGTTATTTTGTGAATAACACCGAGTCTCCTTGGTTCACCCTCGACCACCTGCTCCGTCTATACAGTCCCTGAATTTTTCGAGGGGGACTAATCAAGCTCACTCGTCGGGTCAACAAGGCCCCCTTTTTCGAGCATCGGTGAGGATCGAGACCGAGGCTGGAAGGGGCGCTTCGTTCAGGTGAAGACTGAAGATTTGATCCCTTCTGAGTTTCTGCCATTCCCCGAGAAGTGGAATACATCTCGTAAGTGTAATATTTCATTAAATGTCGAGTCTTCTTTGTTCCCTTTCTCACCATAAGTATTTGTGATCGTGCAGCTGTTGTTCGGGTTCCCAATATGGTCCCCCGGCTCATAGAGTGGATCGAAGGCATCGGCAAGCAGATGTCGTATTTTGAGCGCTCGTAGCGCAAGCTTTCGAAGGGTCGATGGCCCGTTCACATGGTAAGGCTCTTCTTAGAATAATTACTATTACGCCCCGAACTCACACAATGCTGACCTTTTTCTCTTTCCTTCACATATTTGCCTAACACCACCGAACTTAGGCCGTTGAAAGGGGGCGAGGATGCATCCTTGTCCGTTGATCCCTCCATTATGGGACAGCCTGGGGCTGTCGCGGAGGAGAAGAGGAAAAGGAAAAGAAAATCTTCGGTCACCCGGGTCCCGAGGTGAAGCCAAAGAAGAGGGCGGCTTCCCAGGCTTGTAAGCCAAAGAAGAGCACCAACTCTCGGGTGCCGGATTCTGACTCACTTCTCCGGCTCAGGGATGAGTCCGTAGAAAATGACATTTTTGTCGGGGAGTAGGCGGCAGCCGAGGAGAAGAGCCATGAGGTCGATCTCCTTTCGACTCGAGAGGCCGAGATGGAGACTGGGGCTGAGACCACCCGAGAAGCCGCTTCTGCTCCGAAGGAGGCGACTGGTGTAATGAATATCATGAAGACGCCCTCCTACACCGAGTCCATGCTTGAGGAGGCCCAAGCAGGAAAAGAGAAGTCAAGTGAAGGAGTTCATGGCACGGATGACCCTCTTCACTCCTTCTTCGATGGCGCGGACTCGTCCACTTTGGAAGACTTTTCCGGGCTGAGCGACCTAGAGGTCCCGAAGAAGGACGTTTCTTAAGAAGATGGGGGGCCGAGTTCGAGACCAAAATTGGTGAAGCAATTTCCTGCTCCGAGTGTGGACCCCGACCGCAAGAGAACAATCATTCTTACGGTACCGAAGGATGCTCGAGTTCTGTCTTCTCCCTTGGGTATAGCCAACTACCTCCGATGCCTGGTAACCGAGGAGGACCAGGCAAATATGAATGAGGTGGGAACGTCGTGTCTCTTCAAAGAGGCGCAACAAGCGCTGAACCAGGTAAGGCATTAATACTTCCTCTTGAATTCTACTTAGGTTCCACTATCTCTTATTATTTTCGTTGTTTTGCAAGCCTCGGTGCTTCACCATGAGATCTTCCTCCGGTACTGCTTCGAAATCAGCTAGCTCGAGTTCGAGCTTAAGGAGCAGCCCCGAAAAAATGACATGCTCAAGCTCCTCAGTGAGCAACAGGACAGGGCCCTCAAGGACCTTCAGGCCGAGCTGGACAGGACTCAGAAGGAAGCTTCGACCCTGAGGCAGGAACATGCCACTCTGGTTGAAAAGGTAAAGGTCTTTGAAGCTAAAAAAGATGAGCTAGTCGTGGTGACTAACAACACAACCTCGCAGGTTCAACAGAAGATCAACATGATCGACCAACTCCGAGCCAAGATTAACGAGGTCCAAGCCATGGCCGATGGGTGGAAAAGCAAAATGGACATGCTAGCTTCGTAGAAGGAAACCGCCAAGGCAAATTTGACATCAGTAGAGGTCCAACTCCAGGTGGCGAAAGAGAAAGCTGATAAGTGGTCTCAGTTGCATGATGATCTCTGAGCACAGCTGAGCTCGGCTGTCACGGAGCGGAATGCCCTTGGTAGAGAATACGAGGCAGTGAAGTCCAAGCTGGATAAAACCTCCGCTGACACCGATGAAATGGTGGCCCAATATAAGGCCGATGTAGAGGCAGCCGAAGTCCGCCTGAAGGCAAAAGCTGAATATATAAAATGGCTATCCCGAAGAGAGACCCTTGAGGAGATCCATGCCCGAGGTTTTGACCTGTCGGCTGAGATCGAGGAAGCCAAAAAATCTGAGGCCGAGGCAAAGAAGCTTTACGAGCTTGAAGGTGCCGAAGGCTCTAAGGTTTCTGAGGGCTCGGTGGGATCCGAAGGCTCTGACGGCACCGGCAATGAGTTGGGTCCTAGTGAATATTAGGCGTAGATCCTTTAGTACTTTGTTAGTTTGTCTTATGTATATTTTTTGTTCATTTTGAGGACGTTTTTTTGGGCCTTTGTAAGTATATTTAGGAATATATATAAAATTTTCCCTTTCTGGCAATTTCGAGTCTTTATTTTTTCAGCATCTTTTCATAACTCCTATTCTTGCAACGCTTCTAATACCTTAGAATAGAATCAAATGTAGTTATGGGCGTTCGATTTTTAGAGGTCCGAACGGAGCCTGACTTCGATACAACTTTATTTGTTCGAGGCTTTGAAAACTCGGTGTGACCGAATGTTTTTTCAAGATGCTTAAGTAATTTTAGACGATGCTTTTGCCGAGGGTAACCTTTTAGCAGGTTTTGAATTTTTATAAAGGCCTTACTTTCTGATTACGAGCTTCGTACGTCTCCGAGTCATTTTTAGGGCGGTCATAGCCTTTTGTATTTAGGAACCGCCTAATAGGTTTGGTGCCTTCGGGATTTAGTAGCCCGAATTGTCCGAACTTTTTTGGATGACAGTCCCCGAGGGGGGTAGCCCTTGGGCTCGATAGTCCCTGAATAGGGGTAGCCCGTGGGCTTTTAGGATCCGAAATTTAAAAGGCAAGAAAATATGTAATAGCAAGGCGAAACTTTCTTTAAATTTGTGTGTAAAGTACATGATCAAAATGCGTAAAAGCTTGTGTCATGGCTAAAGTGGACTATGTGGGCATGGTTCACACGACCGTTTGGCCCTTACAATTAATTCTAACCATCGAGTCTTAGCTTCTAGCATATAAGGCTTTCTTTTTTCCTTGCTGAATTTTCCCTTGCTGAAAACCTTAATCCGAGGGTAATGGACCCCAGTATTCGAGGTCGAGCTTGAGGGGGCTCGAATACTGTTGATGCGAAATGAACGCCCAATGACTCCAGTTTGATACCGTCCTTCGAATCTAAGTTAGCATATTTTATTGTTGCCTCATTAAAAACCTTGCCGCAAAACTCATTTTGGGACAAAACCGGTTCAAAGAAAAAAGAGTGCAACGCGTTCTTTCAGACCTAATAGCTACATCCATTATTGAGCTTGCCTGTAAGTGTTAGTCCGATACATAACATGATTAACGAGTAGTTAAGATCGTACCTTGGCAGTAGTATCGTTTTAAGTGTGTCACGTTCCAATTATTCGGTAGTTGCACACTGTTTCCCGCTTCGAGTTTGTATGAGCCTTTGCCGGTAATTTCGATGACTCGATACGGTCCTTCCCAGTTTGATAACATCTTTCCCTCGTTCGGCTTTCGTGTGTGTAATGTTACTTTCCTCAGCACCAAGATTGTTTACCCTTAAAACATATAACACTTAAATTTGTACGCGGTTTTAAGGATATGTAGATTGATTCAACACAAGAAATCAAGAATGTTAGATAAACGAATTAAGGATGAGATAAATAACCAAACCAGTTGTGACGCTGAGTCCGGGCAATAGTTTTGCCCTCGACCGGACCCTCGATTCGAAGCCAAATACGTGTGATGAACTATGATTAAAATAAGAACCTTTCAATAGCTAGAAATAAGAGAAATAATTTTGTATTGTCTTGATATGCGTTTTACAATGTGTATTGAATGAAAAAGCTTTCCGTTTATATAGTAGGAGAGTTTCATTGCTAGTACAACTCTAAAAAAGGCAAAAAATCCTCCTTTCTCATCAATTATTGATATGCTACCGACGTCAGGCGAGATTCGCGCCGTGATATCCGATTGGGTGCGGATATCACGGCTTTCTGTTAGTCGTGTGCAACCGTTCGTAGTGCCTTTCGAGGTTTAGGAGCTCGCTCTGGGTTCGGGGAGTGTTGTCTTGCCAGGCCCGGTTGCGAACACTCCGTTCGGGCCCTGGTACGAAAAGTCCCTGACTTCGATTCTGATCCCATGCAGTCATGTCTTTCGCTTCGTTTGACCCATCGGGTAATCGAGGTATATGTTACCCCCGGTTTTACCCATATACACATTTTCTTGCCCCTTGATCATTTACAAATACAGATAACGTTTTGCTTAAAGTGTACACTCGGACCGAAAACTGGAATGGAATAGACAAGATTGAATTTTATTAAATATATGTTTAGTTAATATAACCTCGAGTATGTTTGGTCTAATTAAGATAACAACCCCATGAATGATTTAACTTGATAAAAATGCATATATAACATCAATAGGCCTATATCAATTGATAAATGTTGAGATCTGACTAGAGGGTATAGAAATGCAATACAGTAACACTTAATTACAACGATATGAATCTTTACTGCAAGCAAGTTCTCGCAATCATTTACCTACTTTGTTTGGATGAAAACACTAATCACTAGATATACTTTTAGAAAGTTTCTTGGACAAAAAATTTACACGTTTGCATGATTCACAGCGTAATTGGTTAAATTGTTTTTAAACATATACTATGTACTTATGTAGTCCGTACTTCCTCTATTTAGTACTCCTTTCATCCCAATTTGTAAACGAGTTTCTTTTCGATTATGATTTTTCATATGATTTTTGAATACTTTTAAATTATTAATTATTGTGGCTTACAGTACGTTTTGTGTAGTTTTCAAATATGTAAAAAGATTAAAAAAAATTAAAAATTTAAAGATTATGTGTGCAAATTCGCAATCAAAAATTAAAAAACTTTGACTTTCGAAATCTGAACGGCATCACTGAGTTGGGAGAGGGGCGAATGTAGAGTTTGGCTGCCGGGTTCATCTGAACCCAGTACTTTTGATGCGGAGCATAAATTTATGTGTAAAACTTTATTAAAATTGCAACAAAAGATAGGTCTGAATCGATAACTTTAAAAAAATAATGAATTCAATCCTAAAAATCTTGAAAATCGAACTCGTAAAATCTAGATCCTGGATCCGCATTAGAGTTGGGACGAAGGGATTACTTTCCAAAATATTAGAGAAGGGTAAATGCTAAAGTTTGGTGATTGATCACTTGCAAAAACCCTAGCTAGAGGGAGAAGAGAAAGAGAGGAAGAAGAAGAGAAGAAGAAGAGAAGAAGAAGAAATATCTGAGAGAAAAATGAATGTATCAGTGGAAAAATTCTATTTCACACACTCTGTATCTCTTACATGTACACATATATATACACGTGTGACTTTCCACTACTATAACAAACTAACTAACTATCTCATTAACTCCCTAACTGACTTATCATACATAAATAAATTAAACCACCTCTAATTATCAAGTTACACCTTTCTCCTAAATACTCCCCCTCAAGTTAGGTGGTATGAAGATATCAAGTACCCCTAGCTTGGACAGCAAATAGTCATGTTGAACTCTGGTTAAGCCCTTGGTTAGGATATCTGCTAGCTATTCCTGAGTTGCTATATATTATGTCCTCACCAACCCATTCTGTATCTTTTCTCTTATAAAATGACAGTCGATTTCGATTTATTTAGTGCGTTCATGGAATACTGGATTGGCAGCTATTTGAATTGCTGCATTGCTGTCTGTGAGTATGTTCACAGGAAGTTCAACAACTACTCCAATATCCTTGAATAAGCCAAGTATCAAAACTAACTCTGCTACTGTTGATGCAATGCTCGTATACTCTGATTTTGCTGAGCTCCTGGAAATAGTGTTTTGCTTCTTTGACTTCCAGGACACTAATGACTCACCATACTTGATAAAGAATCCAGTTACTGATTTCCTTGTGAGAAGACAGGCTGCCCAGTCAGCATCACAATATGCTGTAATAGTGTTCTCATTTCTGCTAGACAACAGTATGCCTTGTCCAGGCTGCCCTTTCACATACTTGACCACTCTTTGTGCAGCTTCCATATGAGACCTTTTTGGCTTCTGTATAAATTGACTCAATGTCTGAACACTATATGCTATGTCTGGTCGTGTGACTGTCAAGTAGAGTAGCTTTCCTAGTAGCCTTTGGTACTTGCCGGGGTCTCTCAAGGTTTCATCTGTTGTGCCCTCAAGAACACCAATATGTTCATCATATTCCTTAGTAGTGAGCTTGACATTACCTTCAATAGGTGTAACTGCAGGCTTTGCAGCTCCCAGTCCAAGCTCAGAGATGAGTACTAGTGTGTATTTCCTTTGATGCATCAGAATACCTTGTTATGACCTGGAAAACTCAATGCCAAGGAAGTATTTCAACTCTCCTAAGTCTGTCATCTTAAAAGTCAGTTGTAGCTTAGTTTTGACTTCATTTATTAGTGTCAGATCAGGTCCAATTAGAAGCATATCATCCACATAGACCAAGATGATGACAATGTGGTTGCATGTCCCTTTTACAAATAATGAGTTATCATGTTGACTCTGCATGAAGCCTAAGTGCACCAGTGCTTCAGACAACTTAGCATTCTACTGTCTTGGTACCTGTTTGAGGCCATACAAGGATTTCAAGAGTCTACATGTTGGTCTACTCACCCCCTGTCTCTGAAAGCCTTGAGGCAGAGTCATATATATCTCATCATGCAAGTCACCCAGTAGAAAGGCATTGTACACATCCATCTGATGAATGTGCCAATGCTCAGAAGCAGTAACTGCAAGAACAGATCTGACTGTAACCATTTTAACCACTGGACTAAATGTTTTCTGATAATCAATGCTCTCTTGCTGGCTATACCCCTTGGCCACAAGCCTGGCCTTGAACCTTTCTACCTTACCTGAGGCCTTGTACTTTACTTTGTATATCTATTTGCACCAAATAGGAATTTTTCCATCAGGCACGGAGACCACATCCCAAGTGTGGTTAGATTCTAAGGCAGCAATCTCAGCCTGCATAGTATCCACCCACCTAGGATCTTTAACAGCTTCCTCAAAGGAGGTAGGTTCCACTATAGACGAAAAGGCAGCTAGATAGGCCTGATATGTAGAAGAGAGTCAATCATATGATACACAGTTGGAAATAGAGTAAGGCACATACGTGTGTCCTGGCAAAGACACAAAGTCTTTCATCCAAATAGGAGCTTGTCTGGTCCTTGATGATCTCCTTAGACCAGGGAAGCTGAGGTCCTGAGAAGGCAAGGTTGCTGGAACTACTTCTGATGGTGAGTGGTGCTGTATATTTAAGTCATGTTCTGATCTGCTAGCTGCATGGTCAGAATCAATAGAAGAGGGAGGGGAGGTGAGCCCAGCATCAACAATAGAAGATTCATGGGGCAAGAACACAGGTGGTGTAGATGCTGAAGAGTCCTTAAAAGGGAAAACACCTTCCCTGAAGGAAACATCTCTGTTAATGAGAAAGCAATGAGTATCTAAATCTAACAAAATATAACCCTTTTGAGTATCAGAAAACCCCATAAGGACAGTAGGTTTAGCTCTAGGAAGAAGTTTGTCTATCTCCTGAATCTGTTTGGCATAACACAGACATCCAAGAACTCTCAGATGGTCCAAAGTGAGTGCTCTACCATATAACAACTCAAAGGGAGATAGGCCATTGAGTACAGAATATGTCATTCTATTAATAATATATACTGCTGCAAGAACACAATGACCCCAGTACTTAATAGGAATATTGGCCTGAAACCTTAAGGCTCTAGTCACCTCCAGGATATGCCTGTGTTTCCACTCACCAACTCCATTCTGATGAGGGGTGTAAGCATATGTCTTCTGATGGATAATGCCATATTTCTGGAACAAGGTCTTGCATACAGAGTTAATAAATTCAGATCCATTATCAGATCTGACTGCCTTCAAGGTTTTGTTAAATTGAGTTTGAACAAACATAATAAACTGAGCAAGTACAACACATACATCAGATTTTAACTTCAAAAGAAACAACCAAGTCATTCTGGTAAAATCATCAACAACAGTCAAGAAGTACTTATTTCCATCAAAGGTTGCATACTTGTAAGGACCCCAAACATCCACATGAATTAGATCAAATGCATCAGTGCTCTTAATACAACTAGTAGGAAATGGTAACCTAGTTTGTTTAGCACATGGACATACAGTGCATTTATTGATAGTATCAGTAATACTAGCTAGTTTAGCAGGAAACAGTCTTCTGAGTACCACACTAGAGATATGACCTAGTCTTTTATGCCACAGAGTAATATCAGTAGTTCTTGACTTTATTCCAGCTGCAACTAGGGCAACTGCAGTAAGCTTCTTGGCCCCATGTTTCTGCAGAAAGTATAGGCCATCTCTTTCCCTACCAATCTCCCTCACCTTGCCACTGAAGAGATCCTGAAATATACAGAAATAAGGATAAAAGGAAGCAAAGCATCTTAGATCTCTTGTCACCTTGGAGACTGACAATAAGTTGAATTTGAATTGAGGGACATAAAGCACTTCTTTAATAGTGCTTCTATCTAAAATATGACTATCTCCAATCTGAGTAACTTGAGTGACATCTCCATTAGGTAGTAGAACTCTTCTAGACTTAGAAGGTGTGATTAGGGAGGTTTTGATTAGTAAGTTAACATTTGACACCATATGATTTGTTGCACCTGTATCAATGATCCATTCTTGTTCTTATGAGTTAGTGGATGCTAAAAGAGAGGTATCAATACCTGCTGCATTTGAGTAACTTGGGGTATTGTTCAAAATCTGTATTATCTGATCATATTGTTCCTTGGTGAAGGGAAAACCACCACCTTGTGGAGCAATATTTGTTGATCCCTGAGGTTGTGAAGTACCTTCCTGATTCTGAGTGCCTGAGATCCCTTGACCCTGTAATCCTTCAGTAACTTGCCTCACATACTGATGGCCTTGATACATAGGCATAGGTTGCATTGGCATAGATGTCATTGACCTGTTCTGAGAGACATGATTTGTGTGCAAAAGCACAACATGACTAGGTTCAATCATAGCATTGTATGCTCCAGCTCCCCCTTTCTTTTTAAACTTATAGTCTTGTGGATACCCTATGATTTTGTAGCAGTTTTCTTTACTGTGGCCTTTCATTTTACAGAACTCACACTGGACATTGTAATTCTTCCTAAACTTTGGATTGAAATTAGGCTTAGCACTGTACAGGGCAGTAGAGTCATAGGCATTTATGTTTACATTAGGAGCAGATCCTAACACTCCAGCAGTGGCTGCTATAGTTCTCTGACTTTCATCACTCATGAGCATAGTATAAGCTTGATTTACTGTTGGTAAGGGTTTCATCATAAGAATTTGACTACGATCTTGAGAGTAAGAGTCATTTAGGCCCATTAGAAATTGATACACCTTCTGTTTTCGTAAATGCATAATAAATTCTTTTGTCTTAGCACAGTCACAGCCAGGAGTAGGTACTACAGACTCAGTCTCATCCCAAAGATCTTTGAGCTTCGAGTAGTAAACATAGATAGATGCAGTACCTTGATTTAGAGTGGCAATTTCCTTGTGCAAATTATAGCAACGTGTATTATTCACCCTGTCAAAACATTCCTGCAGATCCATCCATACTACCTGTGCACTAGTAGCATATGAATGCCACTGATTAATGCCGGAGCCACTGAATTCATCAACCATCACAGCACAATTGCATTGCACCTCTCCTATTGATACCAGTACTTCTCACGAAACCGCTCCTTAGGACACCTGCCATCAACAATCCCAAGCTTATTTCGACCAAGTAATGCAATTCACATAGATCGATGCCATAGAGAGTAATTGTCAGTGCCGGTTAGCTGAAATGAGATCAAGGAGATTCCACTTGTATCGCTGGGAGCTAGGTACAGAGGATGAGTGACTGCTACTGTCACTCCTTCCTCAAATTCATCCTCTGATGATGCATGCGAAGCATTTTCAACAGTAGTATTTGGACTTTCATTCAACAAATCATCACCCGCCATTATTGAGCAATTTCGAGTTGAAAAAACAGAAAAATTGAGATATTAGATCTGAACCAGAAATTCAATTGAGAAGAAATTGAGGATCGATATCTGAGCTTCAATTCCGAGCTCGGAGCTCTGATACCATGCTGAAGTTTGGTGATTGATCACCTGCAGAAACCCTAGCTAGAGGGAGAAGAGAAAGAGAGGAAGAAGAAGAGAAGAAGAAGAAGAAATATCTGAGAGAAAAATGAATGTATCAGTGGAAAAATTCTATTCCACACACTCTGTATCTCTTACATGTACACATATATATACACGTGTGACTTCCCACTACTATAACAAACTAACTAACTATCTCATTAACTCCCTAACTGACTTATCATACATAAATAAACTAAACCACCTCTCATTATCAGGTTACACCTTTCTCCTCAACAGTAAAAAAATTGCACTAAAACCGTAGACGTCTAATTTCACAAAGAGAAAATTTAAAACAGTGCAAAAGATACAACCACTTCATGCACATGCAGTAGCTATAGCATATATGGAAAATTTGTCAATATCATGCAAGCTTAACATCACGACAAAGGAAAGTTATTGAACTTCAGCAAAATATATAATTAAAATAGAGCTAGATTGTCTTTGACATCACTCTAAAGTTGTTTTCCAACTACAGTTGGTCAATTTTAGAAAAATTTATGTGCAAATTCTAAACTTCTTCCTGATTTCTCTTCTTTAAAATACACTATTTTCATCACCTAATCGACCAAGCATCTCATCAATATTTCTCTCTATATATACATCAATCTTAGAGCTATATTTCATCCAAGTTTACTACAATATCTAAAGCTGATCTTCACCCTTCAATTTAATTTCAAGGAAGAGATCAGACAAAATATTGATGGGGTTTTCTAGCACTTTTCCATCATTAGTTCCTATGGCAATGTTCTTTATTGCTTTTCTGGCACTATGTCTCATGCCTCAGCCTTCACAAGCTATCACCAGACACTATGAGTTCAATGTATGATATCAAAAGTCCATTCTACTTATCTTACAGCAAATAATGTGCATAATTTTTTGTTACTCTTGCTAACATATTTTCATTTTTGAATCTTTAATGTAGATTACAATGCAAAATGTCACTAGATTGTGCCATACTAAGAGCATAGTGACAGTCAATGGAAAATTCCCAGGGCCTCGTATTATCACAAGGGAGGGTGATCGTCTACTTATAAAAGTCAATAACCATGTTCCTAACAATATTTCCATTCATTGGTATAATATTTGGTCCTTATCTCCGTCCTACATTTGAGTCCTTTCTACATAGATCATTAAACTTAATTTAAATACACTGTGACCTAATTAGTAGTATAATTTCTTTTACACTATAGTATGTGGAACCGAAGTTAACCCTTTCGACATCTTTAGCTATTTCAAAGAAACATTTAAAACAAAAAAAAAAAAACCTCAAACAGCTATGATATCTTTCTCTTTCAATTCTTAGTATATTTTTTTGGATATTCTAGGATTAATTTCTTTAATTTTCTTTGCCCCTCTGAACAGGCATGGAGTGAGACAGCTTCGTAGTGGATGGGCAGATGGTCCTGCATATATAACACAATGCCCCATTCAAACTGGCCAAAGTTATGTATACAATTACACAATTGTTGGTCAAAGAGGGACTTTGTGGTGGCATGCCCATATTTCATGGCTAAGATCTACTCTTTATGGCCCTCTAATTATCCTTCCTAAGAAAAATGAATCCTACCCTTTTGTCAAACCATTCAAGGAAATTCCAATCATCTTAGGTACTCAATTAAACATCCACATAGAACATATCAAATTAATTTTTATGATCCAAATTTCTCCATCTATAATTATTCCTAATATTATTTACGAAAATTAATTTTTCGATGTTCAGGAGAATGGTTCAATGCTGATCCTGAAACCATCATTAGCCAAGCTCTACAAACTGGTGGAGGTCCAAATGTCTCAGATGCATACACCATCAATGGCCTTCCAGGACTCTTGTACAACTGCTCTGCAAAAGGTACTTTTAACGTTTAATTATTTCGTTCAATCAATATATTTTGTAATTTTTGCGGGTTGTAACAAGCCATTCTACTTCAGTAGGCTATCAATACATGCTTATTATAGAAAGTTATCTGTAAATGACTTTTAAGTGATATGTATCAATGTATAGTAGTCGAACTTTTTAGTACTATTATTTTTCCATTATTCTGACTTATGCTCTATGAATGGTTTGTGGCAGATACATTCAAACTAAAGGTTAAGCCAGGAAAAACATACCTTCTCCGTATGATCAACGCTGCACTAAATGATGAGCTCTTCTTCAGCATTGCAAATCATACACTCACTGTAGTCGATGCTGATGCAGTATACGTTAAACCTTTTGAGACTGAAACAATACTTGTAACACCAGGACAGACCACAAATGTTCTTTTGAAAACCAAACCTGAATACCCTAGTGCCACTTTTCTCATGACTGCTAGACCTTATGTTACGGGCCAAGGCACTTTTGACAACTCCACTGTTGCTGGAATTCTTGAATATGAATCCCCAATTCCTCATTCAACCAAATCAATCAAGAAACTTCCTCTGTTCAAGCCTACTTTACCACCTCTAAATGACACTTCTTTTGCCACCAATTTTAGTAAGAAACTCCGTAGTTTGGCAAATTCTCAATTTCCTGCTAAGGTCCCACAAAATGTTGACAAGCATTTCTTTTTCACAGTAGGCCTTGGCACGACTCCTTGTGACAAAAATCAAACTTGTCAAGGTCCTACTAATACAACCAAATTTGCAGCGTCGATTAATAACATATCATTTGTACAACCTACAACTGCATTACTCCAATCTCATTTCATGGGACAATCAAATAGTGTTTATAGCCCTTATTTTCCTATTAATCCTTTGAATTGGTTCAATTATACCGGGAATCCTCCAAATAACACAATGGTTTACAATGGTACTAAAGTTTTGGTACTTCCATTTAATACAAGTGTTGAGTTAATCATGCAAGATACAAGCATTCTTGGTGCTGAAAGTCATCCACTTCATCTTCATGGCTTCAATTTCTTTGTTGCTGGTCAAGGTTTTGGTAACTTTGACCCTAATAAGGATCCTGCTAACTTCAATCTCATTGACCCTGTTGAGAGGAACACTGTAGGTGTGCCATCTGGTGGTTGGGTCGCTATTCGATTTTTAGCTGATAATCCAGGTTGGTGGAATAAATCACAAGTGAATTTTATACTAAATTTTCATTTGATAATAATATTTTGTTGAAGTTATATGTTTTAATTAAGACTCAAGAATTTGTACATTTGAATGTAGGTGTTTGGTTCATGCATTGTCACTTGGAAGTTCATACAAGTTGGGGGCTGAAGATGGCATGGCTTGTCTTAGATGGAAAACTTCCAAACCAGAAACTCCTTCCTCCTCCATCTGATCTCCCACAGTGCTGATTTCTTGGTTTTTATTTGCAGAATTAACCGTCTAAGTCTCAGACTTTTGCACTTTTATTTCTTGTCTTACCTTTATTTCTCTTTATGTGTTTTGAGTGTGTTCACTTTAACATTCATTTTTTTGTAACAGACTGGCCTTTTCATGCCATGATCTAAGGAGAGGATAAAGGATTGACTCTGTTTTGTAATTCTTTTTTAACGGCTATTGTGCTTTATATGCAAGTGAAAATAAATGGTTTCTTGTCCAACTCATTCATTATTGATCTTAGATTATTGTCCTGATTTCTGGGGCATGGATGTTTGGCTAAATAACATTTAGCAATTGTTCTATGTGGCAAGAGTCAAACATTTCAACGAATTAATTCATATTTTTATGTGCTAATCCTATCTCTGTTCTTCCACATGAAAGGTTGTTTTCAATATTTTAGAGAAGTTTTTCAACTGTTATAAGAACTGAAAATTTTCAAGTTGTAAAACTTGAAAAACGTTTTAAAATGGTTTTTGGTTGAAAAACATTTCCAGATAATTTTTTTCACCAGTATATTAAACAAACACCAAGGAAACAAAATTAACTTTGAGCTTCCATTTGTAATCGGCCTGCCTGTCTTGAAACAATGTCCATGGTTTTGACTTTGTTGTCAAAATAGCCTCCACATATTTATTAGGCAGGCCAAATAATATATAGAGCATCCCGATAGAAGTTTATGTTCTTGCGCCTTTCATGTAAATAAGTTGACTATGTGAGAGCTCAGTTATATTTATATGATAGGATTTGCAACTAATTTAAATATATTGGTAGAATGCATATACTTTTAAATCTACCTTGTTATCATAGTTGTGCACAGTTTAATAAAATAAGTAAATTGAGCTAAGCTCTACTAGAATTCTCTACAAAAAAAACTATAGTAATATGATCAATATGATTAAAAGTTCTATCTTTTATCATAATTGTATAACTTTAAATGAGGAATTATTCTTGAAATATGACAATCTAATAGAATTCTCAACAAAATGAACAACGATATAATTAAAAAATAGCCAGTGTTTGCAAAGTCATTGAAAAATAGCCATTATTTTGCTGCAACACGAAAAGTTCCAACATAATATACTAGAGATTGGAGCACATGTGTATGAACTTCTAGCATATTATGCTGGAACTCCAGCACACGCAAAGTTCCAGCATAATATACTGGAGATTGGAGCACCTGTGTATGAACTTCTAGTATATTATGTTGGAACTTCAGCACATTATGAAATACCAGCATGTTATGCTGGAAGTTCACATGTAAAAAATTCGAACTCCAGCATATTATGCTAGAATATTTTCCGGATTTTGAACAATGTTTTTAAACAGATTTATATTTACATGAAAAGTGGCTAAATTTTGATTACTTTTAAAATTGTGGCTATTTTTCAATTACCATTTATAGATCTGACTATTTTTTAATTCACCCCAATTTATTCGATTTGTCTGGCTGGGGTGGTGCACTGGCCCAGACCTTGGAATTATTGGGCATCGTGGCTAAGTAGCCAGCCAACCCACTTGCTGTAGTAATGGATGGTTGGCAAAAAATGAATTTGTTATAGTAACCCCCCCCCCCCCCCCCCAAAATCTTAAAGTGAAGGCTAGCATTACAGTCTGCTAATTGAAAAATCTCATGATGGAAAATTACGCGTTGAAGCTACAACAAGATGTAAATGTGTTATGTGGTTCGTCTTTGCCTTATCTAGTCTTTATGCTATTTTAATATACTAGTTATAGAGTACGTGTTTCGCACGTGTAGCCTAGCGATTATTATAAAATTTAAATGTAATAATAATGCATAAATTAAAATTACTTATTTATCTTATAAATAAAAATCAAAGCTTATAGAAAGTGCAATTTTTAATTCTGGATGATTGTTATTATAATTAATATTGTAAAAGGCCTTTTGTTCCTCCTCTGTTGAACTTTCTTAAGGAGGGGAAGCTACCCTGCCAAAATTCAAAGGATATTTTTTTTTTATAAAAAAAAAAATATTTAAAATCCAATTCGCTTATACTCATAATGAAGACTCCTAAACCTAATAGAGTTCTAGGTGCACGATATTTTCCTACTTTGATTTCTCCAATTTAGGTGTCAACTTGAGATTTTTTTTTATTTTTTTTTTGGTGTTAATTACTTCTTCAAAGAAGAAAAAATTTAATAATTAAAATTTTACTTGAATCAAATTCCTATATATTAGGAAAATAAAATTAAATTATAATTTTGTCTAGTGTTGTCACGACCCCAAACTACCTCTGTAGGAGGTCGTGATGGCACTTAGTCCCTAAGACTAAGTAAGCATATCAATGCGGAATAATATTAGATATCTGAAATAAATAAGCTACAATTTAAATAATTATAACTTCCAAAATCCGGTAAAAATAAGTCACAAGCTTCTAAGAATTTATTCTATATGTCTCTATACATCACAGTCTAAAGCAAATAAGGAAGATAACATAGTAAGATAGAAGGGGACTCCGGAGTCTGTGGACGCTGGCAGATATACCTCGAAGTCTCCTCGTACAGCTAGTTTACTGATACCTGGTCTGATAAGATATACCTGGATCTGCACAAAATAATATGCAGAAGCGTAGTATGAGTACACCACAGCGGTACCAGTAAGTGTCAAGCCTAACCTCGGTAGAGTAGTGACGAGATCAGGTCAGGCCCTACTTGAAAATAAATAATGACATGGTAAAATGTTTAACAATATAATAAGATAAAATGACAAGAAAAATGAATCAAGTAGCATGTCACCATTTAATTACACCAAATAATGGCAATTAATACCTCGTGGAAACAAAACAGAATTCTTTTCAACTTTAAGAAAATCACAACAATTATCAAAGGCAACTACGGCCATAAATCAATATCAACAAGGTACCGCCTCGTAGTCCCAAATCATCAATAAATTCACAATATCTCATTTTCTTATACCAACACGGGAGCCTTCACAATTTATTTTAAAGAAAATATTTTTTCCGAAATAGCATCCCGCGTTTTAGCCATCCTTATCACACTGCATGACTTCTAGTAGTTTCCCCCTACTAGCCACACGTATCAAGCTACCCTTATCTCACCGCACGCATTTCAACACCCAAACCTTATACCACCGCATGCGTATCAATATCACAATATATCACAATTTGTACCTCAAGTGCCCAAATATTTCAACTTGCCAAAATAAATCAACAATAATATTTTTCCACAATAAAGAGCTCACGGCTCCATCACAATAAGCACGAAAAATCTCACAAAATATTTCGGGAATAAATAACTCAACAACATAATATTTCAAAATTTTAATACGTTGCTTCAATACCAAATTTAAATTGTCAAATAGTTTATATCAGAAATATTTAATTTAAAGAAAATCACCCTTCAAATAATGTACAGAATAAAATAAACCAAGTTTCAACTAAACAGGTAAAATAATTAGCAGTAAAAGATCAAGCAAATTTAAGTATAAACATTTAAATCAATGATGAAAAATATAACAAGGTAAAATTATTTAATTAATATGAAACAGCGATCTACACAATTTAAAGACATAATCTTTCACATTTAGCCCGTGTACACATTCGTTACATCCGTATACACGACTTTCAACACATTTTAATTTATCACTTCAATACCAATCCTAGGAGAAATTTCCCCCACACAAGGTTAGACAAGTCACTTACCTCGACTTGCTCCAATTTAACCAAGTAGTATGCCTTTTCCTCGACTTTTCGACTCTGATCGACTCGCATCTAGTCATAATTACTTCGATACAGTCAACAAAAATTATAGAATCAAATTCCATAATAAAATACTACATTTTCAATAAAATCTGAAATTAACTCAAAAATTGCATGTGGGGCCCACATCTCGGAATTTGACGAAAGTTACGAAATATGAACGCCCATTTAACCACGAGTCTAACCATACCAAAATGACTAAATTCCAATAACAATTCGACCTTCAAATCCTCAAATCTATCCAAGAGGGTTTTCAAAATTTTCCAACTTAAATCACCAATTAACTGATAAAAACAGTGATGGATTTGGGTAATCTAACCAAAATTGAGTTAAGAATACCTACCCCAATATTTTCTCTGAAAATCTCCCAAAACTCACCTCAATCCGAGCTCCAAATCGTTAAAAATAGAAAATGGGATGGAGTCCCATTTTCAGAACTTAAACTCTCTGCCGAGGCTTTTACTCTTCGCGATCGCGAACATCCACACGCGATCGTGAAGCACAAATTTTTACTGCCTAGATTTAACTCTACGCGATCGCGGATATCCCCTCGCGATCGCAAAGCACAGAGTTCTCAGCTCTACGTGATCACAGCCCTCTTCACGCGATCACATAGAGCAAACGCGTGACCTCCACTCCTGCTCCATTACTCTACGCGAACGCGACCTTCTTCACGCGTTCGCGAGTCACAAAATATCAATGCTACGCTATCGCATCCCACTTCACGCGATCGCGAAGCACAAAATTTCAGCTGCCCAATTAACCCTACGCGATCGCATACCTTCTCCTGCGATCATGTAGAAGAAAACCAGAACCTGCAGAAACCAGAACTTCAGCTATCAAGCCAAGTCCAAAAATGATCCGTTAAGTATCCGAAACTCACCCGAGCCCCTCGGGACCCTCAATCAAATATACCAACAAGTCATAATACATCATACGAATTTAGTCGAGTCCTCAAATCACATCCAACAACACTAAAATATGAATCACACATAGATTCAAGCCTAATGAACTTTGAAACTTTCAATTTCTACAAATGACGCCGGAACCTATCAAATCAAGTCCGATTGACCTGAAATTTTGTACGCAAGTCATAAATGACATAACAGATCTATGAAAATTTTCGGAACTAGATTCCGACTCCGGTATCAAAAAGTCAACTCCCCGGTCAAACTTCCAAACTTAAATTTCTATTTTAGCCATTTCAAGCCTAATTTAATTACGGACTTCCAAATAAAATTCCGAACATGCTTCTAAGTCCAAAATTACCATACGGAGCTATTGGAATCATCAAAATTCTATTTCGGGGTTGTTTTCTCAAAATGTTGACCGAAGTCAAACTTGGCATTTTTAAAGCCAACTAAAGGAACCAAGTGTTCCGATTTCAGCCCAAACAATTCCAAATCCCGAACCAAACATCCCCGCAAGTCATAAATTAATAAAAGCACATATGGAGAGTTTTATTTAGGGGAACGGGGTTCTAAAAGTCAAAATGACCGGTGGGGTCATTATATTCTCCATCTCTTAAACAAACGTTCGTCCTCGAACGGGTTTAGAATTATACCTGGAGTGGTGAAAAGATGAGGATAACAGCTGCGCATATCATGCTCGGTCTCCCAAGTCGCCTCCTCGACCGGATGACCCCTCCACTGAACCTTCACTGAAGCAATGTTCTTTGACCTCAACTTTCGAACCTGCCTGTCCAAAATAGACACTGGTTCCTCAACATAAGATAAATCCTTGTCCAATTGAACTGAACTGAAGTCTAACACATGAGACGGATCGTTGTGATATTTCCGAAGCATAGAAACATGGAATACCGGATGACTTGCAGAGAGACTAGGTGGTAGTGCAAGTCTGTAAGCCACCACTCCAACTCTTTCAAGAATCTCAAAAGGCCCAATATACCTAGGGCTCAACTTGCGCTTCTTCCCGAACCTCATCACACCCTTCATAGGCGAAACCCGGAGCAAGACCCGCTCACCAACTATGAATGCAACATTACAAACCTTCCGATCCACATAACTCTTCTGTCTAGATTGGGCTGTATGAAGTCGATCCTGAATCAATTTAACCTTTTACAAGGCATCCTAAACCAAGTCTGTACCCAATAGCCTGGCCTCGCCCGGTTCGAACCAACCCACTGGAGACCGGCACCTCTTGCCATACAAGGCCTCATACGGAGCCATCTGAATACTCGACTGATAATTGTTGTTGTAAGAAAACTCCACAAGTGGTAAGAACTGATCCCAAGCACCCCCAAAATCTATCACACACGTACGAAGCATATCCTCAAATATCTGAATAGTGCGTTCGGACTGCCCGTCTATCTGAGGGTGAAATGTTATACTCAACTCCACACGAGTACCCAACTCTCACTGTACAGCCCTCCAAAATCGTGATGTAAACTGTGTACCCCGGTCAGAGATGATAGATATCGGTATGCCATGAAGTTTGACAACCTCGCAAATATAGACTTGAGCCAACTGCTCAGAAGAATTGATAGTCATCACATGAATGAAATGAGCTGACTTACTCAGCCTATCCACAATCACCCAACTACATCAAACTTCCGCTGAGTCCGTGGAAGCCCAACAACGAAATCCATTGTGATCCGTTCCCATTTCCACTTCGGAATTTCTAACTTCTGAAGCAGTCCACCTGGCCGCTGATGCTCATATTTTACCTGCTGACAATTTAAACACCGGGTTACATACTCCACTATGTCTTTCTTTATCCACCTCCACCAATAGTGTTGTTTCAAGTCCTGATACATCTTTGCAGCACCCGGATGAATGGAGTACCGCGAACTGTGAGCCTCATGGAGAATCAACTCACGCAAACCATCTAAATTAGGAACACAAAGCCTTCCCTGCATCCTTAATACATTGTCATCTCCAATAGTGACTTCCTTGGCATCACTGTGATGAACTGTATCCTTAAGGACAAGCAAATGGGGGTCATCGTACTGACGCTTTATGATACGATCATAAAGAGAAGACTAAGAAAACACACAAGCCAAAACTCGGCTCGGCTCGGAAATATCCAACCTGACAAACTGGTTGGCCAAGGCCTGAACATCCAATGCTAAAGGCCTCTCTGCTACCGGTAAATATGCTAAGCTGCCCAAACTCTCCGCCTTACGACTCAAGGCATCGGCCACTACATTGGCCTTCCCGGGATGATAGAGAATGATGATATCATAATCCTTAAGCAACTCCAGCCATCTCCGCTGCCGCAAATTAAGATCCTTATGTTTAAACAGATGTTGTAGACTCCGATAATCGGTGTAGACCTCATAATGGACACCGTACAAATAATGCCGCCAAATCTTCAAGGGATGAACAATAGCTGCTAACTCAAGGTCATGGACCACATAATTCTTCTCAAGTACCTTTAACTGTCTAGACGCGTAGGCAATCACCCTACCGTCTTGCATCAACACTGCACCGAGACTAATACGCGACGCGTCACAATACACAGTATAAGACCATAAACCTGTAGGTAACACCAATACTGGGGCTGTAGTCAAAGATGTCTTGAGCTTTTGGAAGCTCTCCTCACATTCCTCTGTCCACCTGAATGGAGCACCCTTCTGGGTCAATTTGGTCATAGGGGCAGCAATAGAAGAGAAACCCTCTACAAATCGGCGATAATACCCTGCCAAACCGAGGAAACTACGGATCTCCATAGCTGAGGACGGTCTGGACCAACTCTGCACTGCCTCAATCGTCTTCGGATCTACCTTGATCCCCTCGCACGAAACTATATGGCCCAAAAATCCCACTGAATCAAGCCAGAATTCATACTTTGAAAATTTTGCATATAACTTCCTTTCTCTCAAAGTCTGAAGCACAGTCCTCAGGTGTTGTTCATGATCTTCCCGACTCCGGGAATACACTAGAATGTCATCAATAAACACAATGACGAAAGAATTAAGATAGGACTGAAATACACTATTCATTAAGTGCATAAATGCTATTGGGGCGTTGGTTAGCCCGAATGACATTACAAGGAACTCATAATGACCATACCGAGTCCTAAAAGCAGTCTTCGGGATATCTGGCTCCCAAATCTTCAACTGATGATAGCCTGAATGCAAATCGATCTTAGAAAATACTCTGGCACCCTGAAGCTGATCAAATAGGTCATCAATACATGGCAATGGATACATGTTCTTCACTGTAACCTTGTTCAGCTGGCGGTAATCAATACACATCCGCATAGAACCATCCTTCTTCTTTACAAATAAGATAGGAGCAACCCAAGGTGATACATTGGGCCGAATGAAGCCCTTATCAAGCAATTCCTGTAATTGTTCTTTTAATTCCTTCAACTCTGTTAGGGCCATATGATATGGTGGAATAGAAATGGGCTGAGTGCCCGATAACAAATCAATGCAAAAATCAATATCCCTGTCGGGTGGCATACCCAGGAGATCCGCTGGAAATACATCAGGAAAATCCCTTACTATAGGAATTGACTCCATGGTAGGAGTATTAATACTAACATCTCTCACATAGGACAGATACGCATCACACCCCTTCTCAACCATTCGTTGAGATTTAAGAAATGAAACAACCTTGCTAGGAACATGATCCGAGATACCTTTCCACTCTAGCCATGGTAGACCTGGCATTGCCAACGTCACCGTCTTGGCGTAACAATCAAGAATAACGTGATAGGGCCACAACCAGTCCATGCCCAAAATAATATCGAAATCCACCATACTGAGCAATAATAAATTAGCTCTGGTATCAAAACCACTGATAACAATTAAACACGACCGATACACACGGTCTACAATAATAGATTCACCCACGGGTGTAGATACATAAACAGAAGAACTCAAGGAATCACGTGATACGCCCAAATACGGGGCAAAATGAGATGACACATAAGAATAAGTGGAGCCTGGATCAAATAAGACTGATGCATCTCTATGACAGACCGGAATAACACCTGTGATAACAGAATTGGATGCAACAACCTCTGTCCTAGCAGCAAGGGCATAATATCTGGTCTGGCCTCCCTCTCTAGGGTGACCTCTACCTGTCCGACCTCCACCTCTAGCTGGCTGTGCAGGTGGAGTGGCAACTGGTGCAGTAATCATGGCCTGAGAAACCTGAGGGCCCTGTGGAATAGGTGGGGCATGAGAAATATGTGGAGGTGCACCCCTTCTAAATCTGGGGCAATCTCTCATAATATGATGAATGTCACTACACTCAAAACAAGCCCTCGGAGGACGTGGTTGCTGGGACTGGCTCGGGCCTGATCGACTAGACTGCCCGTTAGAAGCACCCCGTACAGGAGGTACAGTAGACATTGGCGTTGCATAATATGGAACCTGAGGTCTTGGAGTAGCCGGAATACCACTGAAAGCTGAAAGTGCTGAATGAATAGGATGGCTCACATAACCTCTATCATGACGGGCTTCAATTGGGGCACGAGAATTATTATATGTGCCAGAATCTCGGGGTCTCTTAGCTTCCCTCTCTTCCCTCTCCCGAGTCCGCATACCTTCCAATCCTCTAGCAATTGACACCACCTGTTGGTATGTGATGTCCATCTCTAGCTCTCAGGCCATACTGAATCTGATACTAGGGTGGAGACCCTTAATAAATATGCGAACCCGCTCTCGAACAGTAGCAACTAAGGCTGGTGTATGCCTAGCCAATTCACTAAATCGGACCGCATACTCTGACACGGTCATAGAACCCTGGCGCAGCTGCTCAAACTCTGCACGCCATGCATCTCTAAGACTCTAAGGAACATACTCTCTTAATAATATATCTGAAAATTGATTCCAAGTAAGTGAAGATGCCTCAGCGGGACTATTCAACTCATATGTCCGCCACCACTGGTAGGCTGCTCCTCTAAATTGGAATGTCGTGAAAGAAACCCCACTGGAATCCACAATACCCATAGTACGAAGGATACGGTGACATTTCTCCAGAAAACCCTGAGCATCCTCTGAAGCTAAACCGCTGAAAGTGGGAGGGTGGTACTTCTTGTACCTCTCGAGCCTGAGCTGCTCCTCCTCTGAAACTGTTGTCCTAATCTCAGGCCGAACTGGGACAACTGGCTGCATTGGTATAACCTCTGGGGCATGGTCAACTTACGCCCGTGGCTCTGGAGTACGGGCGGCGGGAGTCTATGCTCCTCCCCCGGCCTGAGATGTGGCAGGAGCAAGTGGAATTAACCCTGCTTAATCTAGAGTTCCAAACATGCTCATAAACTAGGCAAGAGTCTCCTGAAGTGTAGGAGTAGTAACAGGCGTCTCAGGTGCCTATTCTCCAACTGGAGCTACTGGTGGCTCTGGTGCAGCACATTGTGCAGGTGCTCTAGCTGCACCACGTGGTCTTCCTCGGTCTCTGCCCCGACCCCGGCCTCTTGCGGCTCAAACAAGGGGCGCGGGTGTCTGATCATCGGATCCAGTTGTGTGTTTTCACACCATCTGTGAGAGAATAGAAAGATAATGATTTAGAACTTTGAAGTCAATAGTGCGCACGATAAGGAATCAAAGAAGTGAATATTTTTCCTAACAGTTCCATAACCTCCCAAAGATAAGTACAGACATCTCCGTACCGATCCGCAAGACTCTACTAAATCTGCTTGTGACTCATAACACCTATGAACCTAGAGCTCGGATACCAACTTGTCACGACCCCAAATTCCCTCAGTACGAGGTCGTGATGGCACCTAGTCCCTAAGACTAGGTAAGCTTATCAATGCGGAATAATAATAGATATCTGAAATAAATAAACTTTAATTCAAATAATTACAACTCCCAAAACCCGATAGAAATAAGTCACAAGCTTCTAAGAATTATTCTCTATGTCTCTATACATCAGAGTCTAAAGTAAATAAGGAAGACAACATAGTAAGATAGAAGGGGACACCGGAGTCTGCGGACGCTGGCAGATATACCTCGAAGTCTCTTCGTACAGCTTGTTTACTGATGCCTGGTCTGATAAGATGTACCTGGATCTGCACAAAATAATGTGCAAAAGTGTAGTATGAGTACACCACAACGGTACCTAGTAAGTGCCAAGCCTAACCTCGGTAGAGTAGTGATGAGGTCAGGTCAGGCCCTAATGGAAAATAAATAATGACATGGTAAAATGTTTAACAATATAATAAGATAAAATGACAAGAAAAATGAATCAAGTAGTATGTCACCATTTAATTATACCAAATAATGACAATTAATACCTCGTGAAAACAAAGCAGAATTCTTTTCAACTTTAAGAAAATCACAACAATTATCAAAGGCAACTACGGCCATAAATCAATATCAACAAGGTACCGCCTCGTAGTCCCAAATCATCAATAAATTCACAATATCTTATTTTCTTATACCACCGCGGGAGCTTTCACAATTTATTTTAAAGAAAATATTTTTCCCGAAATAGCATCCCGCGTTTTAGCCATCCTTATCACACCGCATAACTTCTAGTAGTTTCCCCTACTAGTCACGCGTATCAAGCCACCCTTATCTCACCGCATGCGTTTCAACACCCAAACTTCATACCACCGCATGCGTATCAATATCACAATATATCACAATTTGCACCTCAAGTGCCCAAATATTTCAACTTGCCAAAATAAATCAACAACAATATTTTTTCACAATAAAGAGCTCACGGCTCCATCACAATGAGCACAAAAAATCTCACAAATTATTCGGGAATAAATAACTCAACAAAATAATATTTCAAAATTTAATACGTTGCTTCAATACCAAATTTAAATTGTCAAATAGTTTATATCAGAAATAGTTAATTTAAAGAAAATCACCCTTCAAATAATGTATAGAATAAAATAAACTAAGTTTCAACTAAACAAGTAAAACAATTAGCAGGAAAAGGTCAAGCAAATTTAAGTATAAACATTCAAATCAATGATGAATAATATAACAAGGTAAAATTATTTAATTAATATGCAATGGCGATCTACACAATTTAAAGACATAATTTTTTACATTTAGCCCATATAAACACTCGCCACCTCGTATACACGACTTTCAATATATTTTAATTTATCATTTCAACACCAATCCTAGGGGAAATTTCCCCCACACAAGGTTAGACAAGTCGCTTATCTCGACTTGCTTCAATTTAACCAAGCAGTATGCCTTTTTCTCGACTTTCCGACTCCGATCGACTCGTATCTAGTCATAATTAATTCGATACAGTCAACAAAAATTATAGAATCAAATTCTATAAGAAATACTACATGTTTCAATAAAATCCGAAATTAAGTCGTAAATTGCATGTGGGGCCCACATCTCAGAATTTGACGGAAGTTACGAAATATGAACGCCCGTTCAATCACAAGTCTAGCCATACCAAAATGACTAAATTCCAATAACAATTCGACTCACAAATCCTCAAATCTATCCAAGAGGGTTTTCAAAATTTTCCAACTTAAATCACCAATTAACTGATAAAAACAGTTATGGATTTGGGTAATCTAACCAAAATTGAGTTAAGAATACTTACCCTGATATTTTCTCTGAAAATCTCCCAAAACGCGCCTCAATCCTAGCTCCAAATCGTTAAAAATAAAAAATGGGATGAAGTCCCATTTTCAGAACTTAAACTCTCTGCCCAGGATTTTAGTCTTCGCGATCGCGAACATCCACACGCGATCACGAAGCACAAATTTCCATTGCCCAGATTTAACTCTACCAATCGCTGTCACGACCTAACTCCATGTCAGGCCGTGATGCCGTCCAGCACCGTTGCCGGACAAGCCAACAATGAACAACTTAGTGATTTCCCTTCTTTTTTTTTGTTTATTAAGCAATTCCAACATTTAGCTTTACTTACATTTAAAACATTTGATAAATAAAGAATTTTTAAGGCAAACAAACAAAAACATTTAAAAGCAGTTATAACTATTGAATTACAACCCAAACATCAAAGTCTACTAATACGTGCCAAGATCTGGTGTCACAAGTGTGTGGGCAACTAGTAGAATATACAAAAGATGACTATCCTATTGTCTGAAACAGAATAGACAGATAAAAAAACAAAAGAGAAACTCCGGCATGCTGCTGAACGGCTCAGAAGGGCAGCTCACCGTGAAGTCTCGATCCAAAATCAGGTATACGCGGCGGGCAGGTAACTAGATACACCAGTTAAGTACAGAAGCATAGTATGAGTACATAAACAATATGTACCCAGTAAGTATCCCACCTAACCTCGAAGAAGTAGTGACGAGGGGTCGACTTGACACTTACTAGGCCATAATAATATAATTAAAGTACTATGCTAAGCATGGATATCATGAATGATACTGTCAGTTCAACAACAGGAAGAGATAAGTCCTTCTTTCATAATTATAACATAAATTTCAGTAATACTATTTAGCAACTTTCATTTCAAGGCATTTAAGCAGAATAAATTATGGAGAATTTTCAAATAATTAGCATGCACAATTATGTCGAGGTCGTACGGCCCGATCCAATAAACTATTTAAACTGTGCACTGTCAGAGGGTCGAACGACGCGAACCATAGATGCATCTATTTACTACCAAGGTGCTCGGCCCGATCCACAAATAATAATTATTTTCAAGAAAATACAAGTTTCTCATTTATAGCCAAGTATTTCATAAAAACCTTCAAGTAAGTGAATTCAACCTTATAAAATTCTTTTATCAATTTCTATCATGACTAAATGATTATATTAGCAAGTAAGGGTACAAACATTCCAAGTATAGCATGATACGGGTCCTAAACTACCCGGACATAGTATAATAGTAGCTACGTATGGACTCTCGTCACCTCGTACGTACGTAGCCCTCACAAATAGGTACAAACATTTATTTAATTCACCTATGAGGTTAACTCCCTCTTATAAGGTTAGAAAAGGAGACTTACATCGTCTCAAAGCCTACTTCCCAATTCAAGAACGCGCTCAAACCTCCAAACTTGACGCCAAACGACTCGAAGCTAGTCAAACATTACATAAACTAATCAATCTATGCTCAAAAGTTCATAATTCCACCATTTAAGTGATTACCCAACCTAAATTGCAAGATTCCAAAAATTCACCCTGGACCCACGTGCCCGAATTCCGAAAATTTTTAAAGAAAGTTGTTACCCATAACCTTAGAAACATAAATATATGATTTTTACTAAATTCCATAACGAATTTCATGGTTAAATCCCATTTTTATCAAAAACTTAGGTTTTCATCTAAATCCGTAATTTTCACTAATTTACATGTTATAACCTACCCATAAACTATATATTTTAGCTCATATTTGATAGGAATTACTTACCTCAACTTGTCGATGAAAATCCCCTCTCTAACCAGCTCCAAAATCGCCCCCAAGAAGAGTAAGAAGTGAGCAAAAGTGCTCAAAGTCCGATTTAAAACACACTGCCCTTCAGCGACTTCCGCACCTGCGGTTAAATTGGCGCACCTGCGGCTCCGCTGCTGCGGACAACTCGCGCAGGTGCGGACCAAAGCCAGGCTGCCTCATCTTGCTTCTGCGTGCAGGTGATCACACCTGCGGCCACGCATCAGCGACAAATGACGCGCATCTATAACGCAACCTGCTCCTGCGATGCTTGCCTTCGCACTTGCGCATTCGCAGGTGCGGTCCTTCTTCCGCTTCTGCGATGGCTGGGCAGCCTATGCTGGGACGCATCTGCGATCATGGGCTCGCACCTACGAGCTCGCACCTACGGCTGACCAAGCGCAGGTGCGATTATGACAGCAGCTGGAGCTTCAGCTTTGGCTTCCAAATTCCAACTTAGTCTGAGCCTCGTCCCATTAATACTCGGGGCTCTCGGGGGCCCGTCCGAACATACTAACAAGTTTGAAATCAGAAAACGAACTCGCTCGAATTTTCGGAATGCCCAAAACAATATTAAAACTAAGGATCACACCCTAAAACCAATTGAATCAAACTTAAGAACTTCAAGTTCTTCAATTTACTTCCAATGCGCCGAAGCGTGCTTACACTACTCGGAATGACACCAAATTTTACATGTAAGTCTTAAATGATATTACGGAACTATTTCCGATCTCGGATTTCCGTTTGGACCTCGATAACACTAAAATCCGCTCCAAATCAAATTTAAAGAACTTCAAAAACCTTCAAGAATCAACTTTCACTATTAGGCGCTAAAACACTCTCGGGTCACCCAAAACCTGATCCGAACATACGCCCAAGTCCGAAATCATCATACGGACCTATTGGAACTGTCAAATCCCGATTCTGAGGTCGTTTACTAAAATTATTGACCAAAGTCAAGTTGGCCTTTCAAGCCAACCTTAAGGAACTTAGTGTTCCGATTTCAACCCAAACTCTTCTAAATCCCGAACCAACTATCCCCGCAAGTCATAAATCAGTAAAAGCAAGCACGGAAAGTCTTATTTAGGGAAATGGTGTTCTAGAAAGTAAAACGACCGGTCAGGTCGTTACAATCGCGGATATCCCCACGCGATCGCAAAGCACAGAGTTCTCAACTCTACGCGATCGCAGCCCTCTTCACGCGATCGCATAGGGAAAACGCGTGACCTTCACTCTTGCTCCGTTACTCTACGCGAACGCGACCTTCTTCACGCGTTCGTGAGTCACAAAATATCAAAGCTATGCGATCGCATCCCACTTCACGCTATTGTGAAGCACAAAATTTCAGCTGCCCAATTAACCCTACGCGATCGCATACCTTCTCACGCGATCGCGTAGAAGGAAAACAGAACCTGCAGAAACCAGAACTTCAACTAATCAAGCCAAGTCCAAAAATGATCTGTTAAGCATCTGAAACTCACCTGAGCCCCTCCGTACCTCAACCAAATATACCAACAAGTTCTAATACATCATACGAACTTATTCGAGTCCCCAAATCACATCCAACAACATTAAAAACACGAATCACATATAGATTCAAGCCTAATGAACTTTAAAACTTTTAATTTCTACAAACGACGCTGGAACCTATCAAATCAAGTCCGATTGACCTCAAATTTTGTACGCAAGTCATAAATGACATAACATAGCTATAAAAATTTTCGAAACTGGATTACGACTCCGATATCAAAAAATCAACTCCCCGGTCAAACTTCCAAACTTAAATTTCTATTTTAGCTATTTCAAGCCTAATTTAACTACGGACTTCCAAATAAAATTTCAAACACGTTCCTAAGTCCAAAATCATCATACGGAGCTGTTGGAATCATCAAAATTCTATTCCGGAGTCGTTTTCTCAAAATGTTGACCGAAGTCAAACTTAGCATTTTTAAGGCGAACTAAAGGAACCAAGTGTTCCGATTTCAACTCGAACACTTTCAAATCCCGAATCAACCATATCCGTAAGTCATAAATTAATAAAAGCACATACAGAGAATTTTATTTAGGGAAACGAAGTTCTAAAAGTTAAAATGACCGGTGGGTCATTACAAGTGTGAAATCTATTTTTGAAGGGTAAAAAAAGATGATAATATTTCATTAAGGGACTTTGTGCTTTTAATATAGTATTAGTCTTAGAATATGCATTTTGCGTGTATACCCATATTAATAAGTAAATAAGTTTAAAAATCACTTAGATATTATCATATAATTTGTTAGAGTTATAGATTAAAAAATTTAAAAAAAATTATAAGTTCCTAAAAATGATGAATGCTGACCCTATTTAGCTAGCTCAATAAAGGAATAATCATGTTCTGCTAACGTCCGCAAATCATTATGGTGATTTTGAGGACTTTTCTGGGAATATTTTATGAAAATTATTGATATTTTATTGACTTAATACTGAAAATAAATAATAAAAAAATATTGTTATTGTTATTCTTCGAAGATTTGACAAATAAAACAAATTAAATTTTTTGATCTTTTAGATATTCGGGAATGAGACGTTTAGCTTATAGCTCTTAAAAATTTGATACGTGATAATCTAAAGTCTAAAAATGAGTAATGTTTCGTTAATATTTTATAATAAATAATTATGAACTAAATATAGAGACCTATTATTTGCTGAAACAAATGCAAAAAAAGGAAAAATTAATTTATGACAACTCAAATAGAATATATCTTGTTATTTGTTATTTCATCTTTATTGCTTCAAGTTTATATTTTACCAATTAGACTCTTAATACTATATTATAACTGGGTTGCTTTATTTTTTTGATTGGTTTTAGTACTAATGTTCTTTCTATAGAAATAACTTTATGTACCCTAATTATCAGTTTGTCAACTTGAAAATTTATTTTTCATGAATTTATAAAAGAATTGAATAGGATTCTTTTGCTAATTAGTTATATAATTTGGAGACTTAATTATTTATTATCAATATTAACAAAAATAATGTATTTTTTATTGATTCAAATTCTTAAAGGTCATCTCATGATATAAATATCTAACTATAATTATAATTTTATCCACTATGAATTATATGCTCAAAAGGTTTAAAAAAACTAATATGATCATATTTAACTTTTGAATCTTTGTGTTTACAGAATAATTAGTGTTATTAACTCTTGCCAACTACTTTTCTGATCTCTCTTTCTCCCTATCTCTTTATATCTTTTATATTTTTAAATATATAGTTGCTTGTTCTAATTGGTAAATGTAGTTTTCAAAAATTATGTAAAAAATTATTATTTGGGTGAAAAGTAGCCCAAATTTGATATGCAAATGTATTATGGTTCATATATATATAGTTCAAAGTTAATATGTAAAGAATTATAATTATATTGCATTTTTAAAATAAATAAATAATTTATATTAGATAATTAATATATTAAATGATTTTAAAATCCTATATTAAGATCATTTACATAGTTCAAATAAGGAAATAGATAAAACTTTAAGTAATTTTGGAAAGGGGATAATTTTCTTAAGTATAATAACCATTATTTTTATAAAATTAGCACATTACAGTTTGTTATAATTTTTTCTAAATAAATAAATAACTTATATTATATATTTAAAATAATAATTGATTTTTACTTCCTATTTAATATTTCTTACATGGTTCAAAGTAATGATTAGATAAACAAACTTTAGTTGATTTGGAAAAAGGATAACTTTTTAAAGTTTTTGCCATTATTCTACGTTTAAAATTAGCACCTTTTATTCACCATACAAGTTTGCTTGGTATTATATTTTGTCGTCCTACATATTTTTACAACTTCCACAAATACTAAACATGGAAAGATAATATTACTCATTTAAAATCCTAAATATTAGGACTTCTTACCTAGTCTAAATAAGGAAAAGTTTAAAAACTAAAATTTTATTTGATTTAGAAGTCCTAAATATTAGCAAAAATAATTAAAATTATAATTTTGTCCAATGTAAAATCTATTTTTAAAGGATAAAAAAGGTGAACGGCACTTCGCTAAGGGGCTTTATGATTTTAATATAGTATATAGATATATAGATAAATATACATATAGATATAGATAGACAGACAGACAGACAGACAGACAGACAGATAGATAGATAAATAGATAGATAGATAGTGTAACGACCCGGCTGGTCGTTTTGACTATTATAACCCCGTTCCCCCATTTACTGCTCAATTTATGCTCTATAGTTATTTTATGACTTACCGGGTTAGTCGGTTCGGGTCCGGAAGGAATTCGGAGTGAAATGAGACACTTAGTCTCATAATTAAAAATTTAAGTTAGAAAAGTGGATCGGCTATGGACCTATGCATAAACGACCTCAAATTTGAATTTTGATGATTCTAATATCTCCATATGGTGATTTTGGACTTAGGAGCGTGTCCGGAAAATTATTTGGAGGTCCATGGTGGAATTAGGCTTGAAATGCCGAAAGTTACATTTTTAGGAAGTTTGACCGGGGGTTGACTTTTTAATATCGGGGTTGGAATTCGATTCTGAAAATTTGAATACCTCCGTTATGTTATTTATGACTAGTGTGCCAAATTTAAGGTCAATCGGACGTGATTTGATAGGTTCCGAAGTCGCTTGTAGAAACTTGAAATTTCAAATTTCATTAGGCTTGAATTGGAGTATGATTCGTGATTTTAGCGTTGTTTGAGGTGATTTGAGGGTTCGACTAAATTCGTATGATATTTTAGAACTTGATGGTATGTTTGGTTGAAGTCTCGGGGTGCTCGGGTGAGTTCCGGGGGGTTAACGGATCATTTTTGGCCTTGGTGATATTGCTGATATCTGTTGCTGCATTTTTCTAATTTTCTCTTTCGCGTTCGTGAGTGGGCTCTCGCGTTCGCGAAGAGTGTTTTCTGAGTGTGAGGTTTTGTTCTTCACGTTTGCGAAGGGGAGGACGCGAACGCAAAGGTATGGTCCATGTGTGCATCGCGAACATGTGAGTGGTGTCGTGTTCGCGAAGAGGAGTGAGGCTATTGGGGACTCCAGGTCCTTGTTTTACGCATTCGCGAGGTGGTGGTCGCGTTCACGAAGGCCTGAGCTGGTAAAGCTTTGCATTCGCGAAACCGTGGTCGCATTCGCGAAGGGTAAGATTTGTAAAGCTTCGTGTTCGCTTAGCCACGGTCGCGTTCGTAAAGGGTTAAATTTGTGGGCAGTCGAGTTGTGCTTCGCGAACGCGAGGGACCTATCGCGTTCGCGAAGAAGAGAGGTCTGGACAGAAAGTTTAAGTTCAGAAAATGAGACTTCGTCCCATTTTCTATTTTTAACGATTTGGAGCTCGGATTGAGGCGAAATTTGGGAAATTTTCATAGGAAACAACGGGGTAAGTGTTCTTAACTCAATATTGGTTAAATTACCCGAATCCATGGTTGTTTTTATCATTTAATTGGTGAATTAAGTTGAAAAAGTTTGAAAACCCTCTTGGATAAATTTGAGGATTTGAGGGCCGAATTGTTATCGGAATTTAGTAATTTTGGTATGGTTAGACTCGTGGTGGAATGAGGGTTCATATTTTGTAACTTTTGTCGAGTTCCGAGATGTGGGCCCCACGAAAAAAATTTAGAGTTAAAATTCGGATTTTTACGGGAAAATTATATTTTCATATGGAATTAATTCCAATAAATTTTATTGACTGAAACAAATTAATAGTGACTAGATTCGAGGCATTCAGAGGCCGATTTGCGAGGCAAAGGCATAGCAGAGTAAAGAATTTCTTGCTTTGAGGTAAGTAACAGTTTTAAATCTGGTCCTAAGGGTATGAAACCCCGAAATTTTATGTCATGTGAATATTTTGGAGGTGACGCACATGCTAGATGATGGGTGTGTGGGTGTGCACCGAGGGGATTGTGACTTGGTCCGTCCCGTGGAAAATGTATAGTTGAATAATTTATTATTAGCTATATGCTCTCTATGTGTTGAAGCAATTTGACTGTAAATCATATTAGAAATCATACTTAGGCTATGTTATAGTACTGTTAGGACCTGCAACGGTCTCGCACTTGTTGAATTATTTTTTGTTAATTGCTCTCTTGTACTCGGTCATGATTTTTCTTGCGTGTTATACCTCAATCTTTCTGGATATTTGTTGATACACTATGTTATCTTTGTTTGGGCTGATCTTTGTGATTTCTGAGAGCCCGAGAGACTAGAGAGGTTGAGGACTGAGTAAGGCCGAGGGCCTGTCGGTGAGGTAAGGATATTATGGCACGTGAGTTGTCCATGCAGGATATTATAGCACGTGAGTTGTTCGTGCAGATTATGGCGTTTGGGCTGTAGGAGCCCCTCCGGAGTCTGTACACCCCCAGTGAGCGCGGGTACCCATTGAGTGTGAGTGTTGAGGACTGAGACCCGAGTGGTTGAGTTGTTATGACAAGTGGAGTGATTGTTGCCCCGAGAGGCTGTACTTGCTTTTCATTTGTTGTTGCACTTAGTTGCTATTTGTCATTGTTGTAAAATTCTCTGAAAGATTTTATATCTGGATTACATGAACTTGAACTGTATAAATTGATTTGACTTAAACTGTTGGATTTGAAAGCATGTCTATTCTCTGTTGGAATTACTGGAAATAAACTATACATGTATAGCTCGTCACTATATTCAATTCTTTATTTATTATTGTTACCTGCTGAGTTGGTTGTACTCATACTACATCCTGCACTTCGTGTGCAGATCCAGGTGCTTCCGGACATAGCGGGTGTTTAGTTTCTCGCACGGTTGACTTTTCGGAGATTCAAAGGTAGTTGTTGTGTTTTGCAGACCTTGTCTCTCCTTCCCTATCTCCTTATTTACTGTATTCGGTCTTAGACTATTATAGACCGTTTTCTTTTGAATTGTATCCATATTAGATGCTCATGTAGTCAGTGACACTAGGTTTTGGGGAGTATGTGTATCAGTTTTTGTGGGATTTTGTATTATATTTAAATATTATATTTTTAACTTAAGAGAAATTGTGGTTTTATTGAGATTATCGGCTTGCCTAGTATCGAGATAGGCGCCATCACGGCAGGTTGGGATTTTAGGTCGTGACAAGTTGGTATCAGAGCCTAGGTTACATAGGTCTCACCAGTCATGAGCAGGTTTAGTAGAGTCTTGCGGATCGGTACGGAGACGTCTGTACTTATCTTCGAGAGGTTGCATAACCCTTAGGAAAATTTCACTTTCTTGTATTCTGTCGTGCGAATATGTTGATTCCGGAAACTAAATTTTTGTTAATCTATTCCCTCACAGATGGTGAGGACACGTACTACCAGATCGGACGGTCAGCCACTAGGGCCACCAGTTAGGGCCGTGAGAGGCCGGGGCCGTGGTAGAGGTCGGGGTCAAGGTAGAGGTCAAGGTGTAGCTCGTACTACAGTTGGACCAGCACCTGTAGTACCACCAGTTGCTCCAGCTCAGGAGCAGATTCCAGATATAGCTGAGCCGACAGGATCAGCTCACGCACCAGCTGTGCCCATTGAGGTTCCAGGCTTTCAAGTTACTTTGGCCCAGATATTGGCAGCTTGCACTGGTCTGGCTCATGTGGTTTCGGCTCAGGCCGCACCTGCCACTTCTCAGGCCGGGGGAGGTACTCATACCCCTGTTGCACGTACTCCAGACCAGGTAGTATTAGGACTTCAGATATTGGGGGCACTACCAGCCCAGCCGGCTGCAGCTGCTCAGGCCCCGGTAGTTCATGTTATGGAAGATGATGAGCATAGGAAACTTGAGATATTTGAGAGGCTTCGACCTCTATCTTTTAGCGGTACGGAGTCAGAGGATGCTCAGGGTTTTCTGGATAAGTGTCAACGGATGCTTCGGACAGCGGGTATTCTAGAGACCAGTGGGGTCCCATTCACTACTTTTCAGTTTTCTAGGGCTGCCTTCAGATGGAGGGAGGCTTACGAGAGGTGTAGGCTGGTCGGTGCAGCACCCCTTACCTGGCAGCAGTTCTCCGGTCTATTCCTGGAGAAGTTCGAGCCTTAGTCTCGCAGAGAAGAGCTGCGCAGGCAATTTGAGCAGCTTCGTTAGGGTGATATATCCGTGACACAGTATGAGATGAGATTTTTAGAATTGGCCTGTCATGCTATCTGGTTGATTCCCACAGACAGGAAAAGGATCAAGAGGTTCATAGATGGCCTCACTTTTTAGCTACGATTACTCATGACTAGTGAGAGAGAGTGTCTGGTGCTACTTTCGATGAGGTGGTCGACATTGTTCGTCATATTGAGATGGTTCGCAGTCAGGAACGGGTTAAGAAGGAGGCTAATAGGCCTCGTGGTTCAGGTGATTTCAGCGGTGTTCCTTCAGGGGGTCAGCTTTACCGCGGTAGGGGTCGTTCTTACAAACACGCTCAGATGGGTCGTCCAGCTCATCGTGGTGCATCAGATAGCCACGGTTCTTATAGAGCTAACTTAGGCCAGTCTTCATTCAGTGCACTACCAGCGCAGGGTTCTCATCATGCCTTGTCCGCTCAGGCTTCTACAGGTAATTCTTCGGGTTATCAGGAGCAGCAGTTCCGTCAGAGGAGGGGTTGTTTTGAATGCGGAGAATTGGGTCATTTCAAGAGAGATTGTCCTAGGCTGTTGAGTGGGGCTCTGCAGCAGAGTTCTCGACCAACAGCACCAGCACCAGCAGTTAACCACCCGCCCAGCCAGCTCGGGGTGGTGGTCAGGCAGCTAGGGGTCGCCCAAGAGGGGGAGGCCGGTCAGGTGGCGGTCAGGCCCGATTCTATACTTTTCCTGCCAGGCCAGATGTTGGTCCTTCAGATGCAGTGATCACATGTATTGTTTCAGTGTGCCACAACGAGGCTTCTATATTATTTGACCCTGGTTCCACTTATTCATATGTATCATCATATTTTGCTCATTATCTGGATATGCCCAGTGAGTCCTTAGTTTCACTTGTTTGTGTATCTACACCGGTGGGTGATATTATTACTGTGGATCATGTGTATCGGTCGTGTGTGGTAACTATTGGCAAACTGGAGACTAGAGTTGATCTCTTATTACTCGGTACGGTTGATTCCGATATAATCATGGGTATGAATTGGTTGTCTCCATGTCATGCTATTCTGGACTGTCAAGCAAAAATCGTGACGTTGACGATGCCGGGGTTGCCAAAGGTTGAATGGAGGGGTTCTCTAGATCTTGTTCCTAGCAGGGTAATTTCTTATTTGAAGGCCCAACGTATGGTTGGAAAGGGATGCTTGTCATATTTGGCCTTTGTGAGAGATGTTGAGGCTGATACTCCTATTATTGATTCAGTACCGGTCGTGCGAGACTTTCCGGATGTATTTCATACAGACCTGCTGGGTATGCCACCCGACAGGGATATTGATTTTGGTATTGACTTGGTGCATGGCACTCAGCCCATTTCTATTCCTCTATATCGTATGGCCCCAGCTGAGTTAAAAGAATTGAAAGAGCAACTTCAGGAACTCCTTGAAAAGTGGTTTATTAGGCCTAGTGTGTCACCTTGGGGTGCACCGGTTCTGTTTGTGAAAAAGAAAAATGGTACTATGTGGATATGCATTGATTATAGGCAGTTGAACAAAGTGACAATCAAGAATAAATATCCTTTGTCATGTATTGATGACTTATTTGACCAGCTTTAGGGAGCGAGGGTGTTCTCCAAAATTGATTTGAGATCTGGGTATCACAATTTGAAAATTCGGGATTCGAATATTCTAAAGACAGCATTCAGAACTCGTTATGGCCACTACGTATGAATTTCTTGTTATGTCTTTTGGGTAACCAATTCCCCATCAACATTTATGCATTTGATGGATAGTGTATTCCAGCCATATCTTGATCTATTTGTAGTAGTATTTATTGATGATATTCTGGTGTACTCACGTAGCCAGGAGGAGCATGCACAACACTTGGGTATTGTATTATAGAGGCTGAGAGAGGAGAGACTTTATGCCAAATTCTCTAAGTGTGAGTTATGGCTTAGTTCGGTGGCATTCTTGGGACATATAGTGACCAGTAAAGGAATTAAGGTAGATCCGAAGAAAATAGAGGCAGTTCAGATTTGGCCCAGACCATCTTCAGTTACTGAGATTCGGAGTTTTCTCGGCTTGGCCGATTATTATCGTCATTTTGTGGAGGGATTCTCGTCTACTACATCGCCTAGGAATAAATTGACCCAGAAAGGTGCTCCGTTCATGTGGTCGGATGAGTGTGAAGAGAGCTTTCAGAAGCTCAAAACATCTTTGACTACAGCTCTAGTATTGGTGTTGCCTATAGGTTCAGAGTCTTATACTGTGTATTGTGACGCGTCGCGTATTGGTCTCGGCACAGTGCTGATGCAAGACGGTAGGGTGATCGCCTATCCGTCCAAACAGTTAAAGGTACATGAGAAGAATTATCCAGTCCACGATCTTGAGTTAGCAGCTATTGTTCATGCCTTAAAAATTTGGCGGCATTACTTATACGGTGTTCAGTGTGAGGTATATACCGACCATCAGAGTCTACAATATTTGTTTAAACAGAAGGATCTTAATTTGCGGCAGCAGAGGTGATTAGAGTTGCTTAAGGATTATAATTCATTACCATTCTCTATCATCCCGGAAGGCCAATGTGGTGGCTGATGCCTTGAGTCGTAAGGCGGAGAGTTTGGGTAGCTTAGCATACTTGTCGGTAGTAGAGAGGCCTTTAGCCTTGCATGTTCAGGCCTTGGCCAACCAGTTTGTTAGATTGGATATTTCCGAGCCGAATCGAGTTTTGGCCTTTGTGGTTTCTCGGTCTTCTTTATATGATCGCGTAAGAGAGCGCTAGTATGATGATCTAGATCTGCTTGTCCTTAAGGACACGGTTCGGAACGGTGATGCCAAGGAAGTCACTATTGGAGATGACGGTGTATTACAGATATAGGGCAAGCTATGTGTGCCTAATGTAGATAGTTTGCATGAGTTGATTCTCCAGGAAACTCACAGTTCGCGGTACTCCATTCATCCAGGTGCCGCGAAGATGTATCAGGATTTGAGGCAGCATTATTGGTGGAGGCGGATGAAGAAAGATATAGTTGGGTTTGTAGCTCGGTGTCTAAATTGTCAACAGGTAAAGTATGAACATCAGAGGCCAGGAGGATTGCTTCAGAGACTTGAAATTCCGGAGTGGAAATGGGAGCGTATTACCATGGATTTCGTAGTTGGGCTCCCACGGACCTTGAGAAAGTTTAATGTTGTTTGGGTGATTGTAGATCGGTTGACCAAGTCCGCACATTTTATCCCAGTTGGTACTAATTATTCTTCGGAGCGGTTAGCTGGGATTTATATTCGCGAGATTGTTCGCTTACACGGTGTGTCGGTGTCCATCATTTCAGATCGGGGAACGCAGTTTACATCACAGTTTTGGAGAGCAGTGCAACGAGAATTGGGCACACAGGTTCAGTTGAGTACAACATTTCACCCTCAGACGGATGGAGAGTCCAAGCGCACTATTCAGATATTGGAGGATATGCTACGCGCCTATGTCATTGATTTTGGGGGTTCTTGGGATCAATTTCTGCCACTCGCAGAGTTTGCTTACAATAATAGCTACCAGTCAAGCATTCAGACGGCTCCGTATGAAGCTTTATATGGGAGATGGTGTCGGTCTCTGGTGGGTTGGTTTGAGCTAGGTGAGGTTAGAATATTGGGTACTGACTTGGTTCAGGATGCTTTAGAAAATGTCAAAGTGATTCAGGAACGACTTCACATGGCGCAGTCTAGACAGAAGAGTTATGCCGACAGGAAGGTCCGTGATGTTGCTTACATGGATGGGGAGAAGGTTCTTCTCAAGCTTTCACCAATGAAGGGTGTATTGAGGTTCGGGAAGAAGGGCAAGTTGAGCCCTCGGTATATTGGGTCTTTTGACATGCTTAAGAAAATTGGAGAAGTGGCTTATGAACTTGCTTTGCCACTTAGTCTATCAGGTGTTCATTTAATATTCCATGTATCCATGCTCTGAAAGTATGTCGGGGATCCGTCTCATATTCTGGATTTTAGTACAGTACAACTGAACAGTAATTTGACTTATGATGTGGAGCCGGTGGCTATTTTAGATCGGCAAGTTCGAAAGCTAAGGTCAAAGAGCATAGCATCAGTGAAGGTGTAGTGGAGAGGCCAGCCAGTCGGAGAAGCTACTTGGGAGATTGAGCAGGAGATGCGGAGCAAATATCCACACCTATTTGAGACTCTAGGTATTATTCTAAACCTGTTCGAGGACAACCTTTGTTTAAAAGGGGAGAATGTAATGACCCGGCTGGTTGTTTTGAGTATTATAACCCCGTTCCCCCATTTACTGCTCAATTTAGGCTCTATAGTTATTTTATGACTTACCGGGTTAGTTGGTTCGGGTCCGGAAGGAATTCAGAGAGAAATGAGACACTTAGTCTCCTAATTAAAAATTTAAGTTAGAAAAGTGGATTGGATATGGACCTATGTGTAAATGACCTCGGATTTGAATTTTGATGATTCCAATAGCTCCGTATGGTAATTTTGGACTTAGGTACGTGTTCGGATAATTATTTGGAGGTTCGTGGTGGAATGAAGCTTGAAATTCCGAAAGTTGACTTTTTGAGAAGTTTGACCGGGGGTTGACTTTTTAATATCGGGGTCAGAATCAAATTATGAAAATTTGAATACCTCCGTTATGTCATTTATGACTTGTGTGCAAAATTTGAGGCCAATTGGATGTGATTTGATAAGTTCCGGAGTCGCTTATAGAAACTTGAAATTTCAAAGTTCATTAAGCTTGAATTGGGGTATGATTCGTGATTTTAGCATTGTTTGAGGTGATTTGAGGGTTCGACTTAGTTCGTATGATATTTTAGGACTTGATGGTATGTTTGGTTGAGGTCCCGGGGGGCTCGGGTGAGGGTGAGTTCCGGGGAGTTAACGGATCATTTTTAGCCTTGGTGATATTATTGATATCTCCTGCTGCATTTATCTGATTTTCTCTTTCGCGTTCGTGAGTGCGCCCTCGCGTTCGCGAAGAGTGTTTTCTGAGTGTGAGGTTTTGTTCTTCACGTTCGCAAAGGGGAGGACACGAACGCGAAGGTATGGTACGTGTGTGCATCGCGAACGCGTGAGTGGTGTCGCGTTCGCGAAGAGGAGTGAGGCTATTGGGGGCCCCGGGTCCTTATTCTACACGTTCGCGAGGTGGGGGTCGTGTTCGCGAAGGCTTGAGCTGGTAAAGCTTCGCATTTGCGAAGCTATGGTCGCGTTCGCGAAGGGTAAGATTTGTAAAGCTTCGCATTCGCTAAGCCACGGTCGCGTTCGCGAAGGGTTAAATTTGTGGGCAGTGGAGTTGTACTTCGCGAACGCGAGGGACCTTTCGCGTTCGCGAAGAATAGAGGTCTGGACATAAAGTTTAAGTTCAGAAAATGGGACTTTGTCCCATTTTATATTTTTAACGATTTGGAGCTCGGATTGAGGTGATATTTGGGATATTTTTACAGAAAACAGCGGGGTAAGTGTTCTTAACTCAATATTGGTTAAATTACCCGAATCCATGGTTGTTTTTATCATTTAATTGGTGAATTAAGTTGGAAAAGTTTGAAAATCCTCTTGGATAAATTTGGGGATTTGAGGGCCGAATTGTTACCGGAATTTAGTAATTTTGGTATGGTTAGACTCGTGGTGGAATGAGGGTTCATATTTTGTAACTTTTGTCGAGTTCCGAGATGTAGGCCCCACGGAAGATTTTTTGGAGTTAAAATTCGAATTTTTATGGGAAAAATTATATTTTCATAATGGAATTAATTCCAATAAATTTTATTGACTGAAACGAATTAATTGTGACTAGATTCGAGGCATTCAGAGGCCGATTTGCGAGGCAAAGGCATAGCAGAGTAAAGAATTTCAAGCTTTGAGGTAAGTAACAGTTTTAAATCTGGTCCTGAGGGTATGAAACCCCGGAATTTTGTGTCATATGAATATTTTGGAGGTGACGCACATGCTAGGTGACGGGTGTGTGGGCGTGCACCGAGGGGATTGTAACTTGATCTGTCCCGTGGAAACTGTATAGTTGAATAATTTATTGTTAGCTATATGCTCTCTATATGTTGAAGTAATTTGAATGTAAATTATGTTAGAAATCATGCTTAGGCTATATTATAGTACTGTTGGGACCCGCAGAGGTTGCGCATTTGTTGAATTATTTGCTAATTGTTGTCTTGTACTCAGTCATGATTTTTCTTGCGTGTATACCTCAGTCTTTCTGGATATTTGTTGATACACTATGTTATCTTTGTTTGGGATGATCTTTGTGATTTCTGAGAGCCCGAGAGACTAGAGAGGTTGAGGACTGAATAAGGCCGAGGGCCTGTCGGTGAGGTAAAGATATTATGGCACGTGAGTTGTCCGTGCAGGATATTATAGCACGTGAGTTGTCCGTGCAGCACATGAGTTGTCCGTGCAGATTATGGTGCTTGGGCTGTAGGAGCCTAGTGAGAGCACACCCATTGAGTGTGAGTGCTGAGAGCTGAGAGCCGAATGGTTGAGTTATTGTGACGAGTGGAGTGACTGTTGCCCTGAGAGGCTATACTTGCTTTTCATTTGTTGTTGCACTTAGTTGCTATTTGTCATTGTTGTGAAATTCTCTAAAAGATTTTATATCCGGATTACATGAACTTGAACTATATAAATTGATTTGACTTAAACTGCTAGATTTGAAAGCATGTCTATTCTCTGTTGGAATTACTGGAAATGAACTATAACTGTGTAGCTCGTCACTATCTTTAATTCCTTATTTATTATTGTTATTTGCTGAGCTGGTTGTACTCATACTATACCCTGCACTTCGTGTGCAGATCCAGGTACTTTCGGATATAACGGGTGTTGATTTTCTCGCACAGTTGACTTTTAGGAGATTCAAAGATAGTTGTCGTGTTTCGCAGACCTTGTCTCTCCTTTACTATCTCCTTATTTACTGTATTTGGTCTTAGACTATTATAGACCATTTTCTTTTGACTTGTATCCATATTAGATGCTCATGTACTCAGTGACACAAGATTTTGGGGAGTGTTTGTATCAGTATTTGTGGGATTTTATATTATATTTAAATATTATATTTTCAAACTTAAGAGAAATTATGGTTTTTTTGAGATTATCGGCTTGCCTAGTATCGAGATAGGCGCCATCACAACAGGTTGGGATTTTGGGTCGTGACAGATAGATAGATAGATAGATAGATAGATAGATAGACAGATAGACAGACAGACAGACAGACAGATAGAAAACTAAATGAATGTGTTCATGAAAAATAAAAGATCAGGATACTAATTGTTTTTCTTACACTCTTCAATAGGGATATTAAATGAAAAATAAAAGATCAGGATACTAATTGTTTTTCTTACACTCTTCAATAGGGATATTAAGAATGTCCGAACTATTGTCTTATTCTTTTTTTTTTCTTATCAACCTGCTAAAACTTTGACCTCTTTAATTGGGTTATTAAATGATGAATTTTCTACATACTGACGGACTTTAAATCTTTCTACTTAATAATTTTTTTTATTTCTTGAGGTCAAAATGTGTGTAGTTAGTATCCTACTAACTGATGTTCTTATTCTTTTTTTATTTTTGAACTACAAACATTTTGACCTCTTTAATAGGATATTAATTAATGAGTTTCTTACTTATGATCTAATTTTTTTCCTTTTGTAACCTACGAAATGTTCTGCCTCTTTGTAGAGTATTAGGGATACTAATAAAAGGAGTTTCCTACTTTTTGTCTTCTTCTTAATTACTTATTCCTTTTATTAAGGCAATTTATTTTTCCAAAAAGTATTTTATCTGTATTTACCATTTTATCTAATATAAAGTACATTTGCGGAGGGTAAAAAAGACGAACGACATTTCGCTAAAGGCCTTCGTGCTTTTAATATAACTAGTATATATAAACGTGCGTTGCATGTTAATAATGACATATGATGGTTTAAATATTTATTTATAGAACAATAAAATTTAATTAATGAGAGAAATTTTATATATAATACTACAACAATCAACCAAATGCCGAAAAATATTGTTACATCAGCATAATACGTGAATTCAAAATAAAAGGACATCATCAGAACTTATATAAATGTTCAATTTTAGTCATGTTAAGTAGATAATTATGTATAGTAGTTTAAAGGTATCTAATGTGATGGTATCTTACCGAACACTTCTTTATAGACAGTGTTTTTTTGTATATATTTCTTTCTAATGCTTTGGTTACTCATCCATAACCAGAACTCTTGTTGTCGATGTCGATATCTCTCTTGAAAGTACAACATATAGTTATTCGTGTAAGAAAACATATTGTGGTAAATATAGTCCAATATTTAGGATGTTTGTCCTTGTGCTTTATTTATTACAACTACAAAACATAAACATATTAAAAAATTATTTTCACACAAATTTAAAAGGATATTCTTTAGTTTCGGAAGATGAAAGTTGAATTCGGGGATAAACACATACTTAGAAGCACATTGACCAGTATCATAAGTTCTGCATGTATAATATTATTGTCAAAACTTCTATATACCATATGTGTACTATTACATAAGCTATTCACCAGATCTAGGTTTTCAGTAGCATGACAGGCATATTTTCTTCAAAATCAACCTATATGCAATTGAAGATCAATTTTAATTTAGTCTCTCTCTCTCTCTCTCTCTCTCATATATATATATATATATATATATATATATATATATATATATATAGTGGCACTAGCATACATAAGAAATAATGAACTTGACAACAAACATGTACGGTAGAAGGCCATTTGGTATTAAAGTATTTAAGTATTCTTCTTGGTAGTAATTATTGGTATCATGGTCTGCTGAGTCAAAACTGAAAAATATTTTATTTTTACCATAAAATTTAGCAATCAACCTTTTATTTAGTTGATCAACATATTTATTTCTACTAGCTAAGATAGCTCTTTAATTTCTATCATGTAATTTTGCACAAATTGCATTTTAATCTTATGATGAAAACATTTTTCTTATTAAATGCATTACTATTATGTAACGACCCGGCTGGTCATTTTGAGTATTACAACCCCGTTACCCCATTTACTGCTCAATTTATGCTTTACAGTTGTTATGTGACTTGCCGGGAAAATTGGTTCGGGTCCGGTCAAGTTTTGGAATGAATTGGAACACTTAGTTCTAAGGGTTAAAGCTTAAGTTGAAATAGTTGACTGGATATTGTCTATGTGTAAACGACCTCAGAATAGAGTTTTGATGATTCCAATAGCTCTGTATGATGATTTTGGACTTAGGAGCGTGTCCAAAAAATTATTTGGAAGTCCGTAGTTAAATTAGGCTTGATTTGGCTAAAATAAAAATTTAAGTTTGGAAGTTTGACCCGGGAGTTGACTTTTTGATATCAGTGTGGGAATCCAGTTCTGAAAATTTTCATAGGTCAGTCATGTCATTTATGGCTTGCATGCAAAATTTGAGGTCAATCGGACTTGATTTGATAGGTTTCGGCATCGAATGTAAAAGTTGAAATTTCTTAGTTTCATTAAGCTTAAATTGGGGTATGATTCGTGATTTTAGCATTATTTGATGTGATTTGAAGTCTTGACTAAGTTCGTATAATATTTTAGGACTTGTTGGTATATTTGGTTGAAGTCCTGGGGGCCTCGGGTGAGTTTCGGATGATTAACGGATCAAATTCGGACTTAAGGAATTGCGGGAATTTTTTTGTTGATGGTGTCTTCGCACCTGCGCATGAGGGACCGCCGGTGCGGCTCGCAGAAGCGTGAAAACTGGTCGCAGAAACGACCTGGGGAAGGCTGGTTGGGAGGCATCGCAGAAGCGAGACCGCTGATATGGTTTGAACGTCGCAGAAGCGACCACTGCTGGCCAAGGCTGACTCGCAGATGTGAGCTTCTTCTGCAGAAGAGGAGGCCACAGATGCGACAATGCGACTGCAAATGCGGAAGACGCTGGGCAGAAGCTTTAAGTTAAGAGTTTCGCTAATTTTAGCCATTTTCGGATTTTGGAGCTCGGTTTGGGTGACTTTGGAGAGGAAGTTTTTAACACAACTTGGGGTAAGTGTTCTTGACTCCCTTGTGATTATATTTCATGAATTAATCTTCATTTTTGGGGTATGATTCTCGAATCTTCAAGAGAAATCGAAGGAAATTTCTATAATTTCATAAAACGAATTTTCGAGTTTTGAATACAGATTTAGAGTCGGATTTGAGTGAAATTAGTATGGTTGAACGCGTAATTGGATAGATTGTCGAATTTGTGAGTTTCGTCGGATTCTGAGATGTGGGCCCCACTGTCGATTTTTCGAGCGGAGTTAGGAATTTTTATAAATTGTTAAATTGCAAGTATTGGAGTATATTTTGATTAATTTGCACGTTGTTTGACTAGTTACGAATCATTTGGCGTGGAATTGAGGAGATATGAAGGTGTTCGGAGGTTGATACGCGCGGAATGGAATTTCCGGAGTATTGTTTAGCTTGCTCGCCATTGAATTCGTCTTGTTCGAGGTTAGTAACTCTTCTAATCTTGGAGCAGAGGGTATGAACCCTGACCATACGTGTTATGTGTTTGGTGTTGAGGTGACGCACATGCTAGGTGACAGGCGTGTGGGCATGCACCGTGTGAACTGTGACTCCGTTATTTCTGTGGTACTGTGTAGTTACCTGAACTTATCTTAATCATGAAATCTCTACGTACTATAGTTATTGAGCTGTGATTCATGTTAGAAACCATGTCTAGACTATATGCTTATCCTGTTTGGACCCACTGAGGTCAGTACTGTTGTTGATTTATTTGGTTACATTACAATTTCATACTCAGTCATGTCCATTCATTACATATCATATTTCAGTCTCTGTTGTTATTTATTGATATATCATATCATCATTTCGGGCTAGTTTCATGACATTGTGAGCACGAGAGACTGGATAGATTGATGACTGAGTGAGGTCGAGGGCCTGATTTTGAGATATTCATACTATAGCACGTGAGTTGTCTGTGCGGATTCAGATATTTATACTATGGCACGTGAGTTATCCGTGCGGATCCAGATATTTATACTATGGCACGTGAGTTGTCCGTGTAGCACGTGAGTTATTCGTGCGGATCCAGATATTTATACTATAGTACGTGAGTTGTCCGTGCAGCACGTCAGTTGTCAGTGAAGTTTATAGCGCTTGGGCTGAAGGAGCCCCTCCGGAGTCTGTATACACCCCCAGTGAGCGCAGGTACCTACTGAGTGCGAGTGCCGAGTGCGTGTACCGAGTGATTGGGAGGATTGAGTGACTATGAGGACTGAGTGACTGGGAGGACTAAGTGACTGGGAGGACTGAGTGAAATGATACTCTGAGAGTATGCATATGGTTTTATTACTGAGTTGCATCGCATTGACATGCATACTTGACATACATGCATAGAGATGTATTTTTTCTCATGCTGTACGATATTGCGTCATTCATGACTTCTCCTACATATTGACATATAGGCATAGAGATGTATTTTCATGTTATTTAAAAAATAAAATAACTACCTGTTGAAAGTTTTGGGAAAAATCACAGTTTTTAAACTTACTCATAAATTGGTGATTTCGGTAAAGGATTTGGGTTTTTACTGATATATTTGAAAAGCAGGACTATTGTTTTCTGGAACTGTGAACGAGTTGGGTATTCTATCTCTGAGCTACTTTTTTTTTGTTACTTCTATTATGTTGTTGTGAACTGATGTTAGCTATTAGTGTTGGACCCTGACCTTTGTCCCAGCTCGTCATTACTTTCAACCTAAGGTTAGGTTTGTTACTTATTGAGTACATGGGGTCTATTGTACTCATAATATACTTCTGCACCTTGCGTGCAGATATTGGATGTTGATGTTTCTGTGATTGACGGGAGCTGGATTTGAAGATGTACCCGTGTTCCGGTCGTAGCTTCCTCTTGTTCATGTAGCCTTAGATTTATAAAAATTTGTTCATGTACATTTCAAACAGATGATGTATTTATTTCATACTAGCTTTTTAAATTCTAATATTAGAAGCTCGTGATTTGTACTACCAGTCCTTGGGGAGTGTATTAGAGCCAGTTAAATATTGATTGAATCAGATTGTTGTTATTTGGCTTCCTTAGCAGGTGAGGTTAGGTGCCATCACGGCTGGTTGGATTTTGGGTCGTGTCAAGGTGGTATCAGAGCTCTAGTTTTATAGGTTCTACAAGTCATGAGCAAGTGTCTAGTAGAGTCTTGCAGATCGGTATGATGACGTTCATACTTATCTTTGAGAGGCTACAGGGCATTTAGGATAATTTCCCATCTTTCTTTCCTTATCGTGCGAAATTGATTCAGCTTGAAACATAACTTTTTGAATTTCTTCAACGCATTCGTGTGCGCATGTGAGCGCTCGGTATCAGCCGTACATCATCGGCTTGTGATTTCAGGGATGAGGTGTGAGATGTGCATTCTGTCTTTTGGTGATGGGCCAGTCTGGAGGACTTGAGGCCAGGTTTAGACCGCAGCTTAGACTCGGCAGTTTCGGTTGTGAGAACTTGTATATTTGGACTCATATGTCTGGTAATGTCCCCACGAGTGGGCTTTGTGGCTCGATGAGCGATGGAATGACCAACTAATAAGTATGATGCGACTGCGGAATATGTTCAGATAGTTTGAATGTAACAAAAAAGAAAGAGTTTCTCGAGATGTACAAAGAGGGGGGGGGGGCTATTGGGTGCTTGATTTTTGTTGTCATGTGATGCACGGTCTCGAGTTATGAGTGTGTTGAAGGATCTATCATGCAGTTTAATTATGGAGCGAATCAGATTTTCATGTTGTGTTAATGAGTTTGGACTCCAAAAAGATTAAGTTATTGCATAGTAATTGTGGTTGCGAAAGGGTATAGCAAGATGATAATTTGAGGCTAAGCAGGTGAGTTATCTCATGTGGAGTAATCTATGTTGGTGTGTTCCTTCTAATGTGGTATGTGGAGTTTCTTTTCTACCAGCGGGGTATATGTGTTGAGATTCGAGTTTAGATTGGTTGAGAAAGTTGACTTGACCGTCACGAGGATGAAGGCGAGCTTAGCAGATGATTTGAGGTATTTTATGGTTTGTGTTACCTGAGCTTGTGAAGAATTTTGGTTGAATTGACGGCGAGATTTTGACAATAGTAGAGTATGGGTATGGTGAGCTATCAGATGTTTTGTTATGTGGCTTTGAGTCAAGTGGGGGAGTCTGCTATCTACGATTTGATTGCACGGTTATGTGTGGTATTGGTTTTGGTTTGAGGCATACTGGTGGATCCGTTATGACTTACAGAGGTTGAGATCAAGGAAGACTCGAGTAATGAAATTCCTGAATACAGGTTATATTGCGCTTTATGAGTATATGGAAATTATGGAAATGAATTGAGTTATTATGTGTGAAGGATGTAGTGTGCATGGAGTATGAATTTGATCGATTGTGTTAAGGCAAGGTTACTTCCTTGGGTGTTGTTGTGCTAATGGGGGACACGTCGTTCGGCCCGTTTAGGTGGTGCAATTGGGATTCGAGCAGAGTGGATGACTCTTGAGAAGGGTCTAATAGGTTCGAGATTTATATATGTAGCAATTGATAATTTTCCGGACCGGTATATGGTTAGTATTTGAGATTTTGCAATGGATGGTGTCGAGACTCACGGGATTTTTATATCATTTTGGATTATACATTTCAGCATCAAGAAGGTAAAGAGGAATAATTTTAAATTCACATAAGGTCTTTCAGAGTGGATGTCTCGGCTGTGGTATTTATGGGGTGCTTAAGAAGAATACAACGGCTTATGGGTCTTAGGGCACTGTGTTTTATTTTAGGGTGTCTTATAATAAGCTTTGGGCAAGGATCGTAGTGTTCTGACAAGGAGAAGTGACAACTTGCGGGTAATTCAGAAGAAACTCGGAGAAAATAGGACAACTGGGTGGTAGGCTAGACCAACATGGTAATGGTATGCTTGGTTCTTTTGGGTAATTATGATATGGTGAGGTTCTACAGATGTTTTGGCGGCAATATTCTTGGGTTTGGTGAATTGCGTGGCTTGGTCGAGTTAGAGGAATTTAGATCTGATAGCTTGATTATGTGCGAATAGATTTCAAAGTGTTCTCAATGGTTTCTACCACGGTTCGAGGTGTATATTCTTGCTGGTGTGGGGAGCGTGTTGCGTGTTGTGAGTTTCTCCTGGATGAGATCAAATAGAAGGTTCCTGGCTAATTGAGTATGTATTTCTGCTGGACTCAAAGTTGATTATGAGATTCTCGTACTTTTTATATGATGGCATGATAACGGTGGTGTGTTGTGTAAGATCGAGATTTGTATGTGCAAGGTTGCAGTTTAGTTTTGAATGGGAGGTCACTAATTCTTAGGTAGCATGGACGGTTTTTGAGGTTTAGATGAATGCTATAACTATTTGGTATTGCCTGAGGAGAGTGTACATTTCAAAAGGTGCACTGTGTTTGGACTTATGGATGCTTCATTGATATTGCGGTACTCGCTTGGTTGATCGACCGCCGATATTCAGATTTTGCTATGTGGCCCGAAAAAATAATGAAAGTATTCCTCGTAGGACGATCGTGCATGAAATATGTGTTAGACATTCGGGTGGTGGAGTTGGGAGCAGATATAGTGATTCGTGTGTTCTATGAATTTGGGAGACTGGAGTTCTCAGAAGCAGATTGTTTCGTGACTATGAATTGTGAAAATCTGGCCAAAGTTAGACAGATGATAGTATATGTTACAGTTAGGTCATTGTGGACCTTCAGAGGAGTATGTATCTATTTGTTGGTGACCAGAGTTGATTTTGGGGTCCATTGGTGGGCCCAATGATGATGTGTATTCTACACCGAGTCGGATTTAGTAACTCTGTACTGCCATTGTGAGGGATGTGCCATTCGATTAGTGTTGAGCTTATTCGTGTTCTGATATGTTCCATGAGTTACCCTTCTATACTACGAGGGGTTGTGATTCGTTGGTTATATGCACACATGGTGCGGTTTTATTGGGGCCTTATAGCGGAATTTGAGCGAGATGGATATTTGGGTATTGCATGATTGATTGTGCATTGGTTATGTTTTTCCGGGTTTGTGTGGTATTGTGTCATTTGCTTCTCCTTGGTTATGGTCATGCACCTTGGGAACTTGATGTCAAATTGCACGCTGTTGTGGTTTTGAGCATGGTAGCTGGAGGTATTTCTTGTGGACCAGTGTTTGGATGGGGTCACACATTGTAGCGGGGATACGTCGAGATATGATCCTTCATTTTAGATTAGTGTGTTTTGGTTCTACTATGTATGATGAGCTCATAGCATTGCGATGGTAGTGGTGCTTGTGAACTTGCGAAATGGTTCTCTTCTTCGAGACATTTCCTATTTTGAGGGTGCACGGATTGTGCAGTTTGTGGCTTGAGTTATATTGGTGTGGCATATCTGTGGAATAGTTGTGTTTAATAATATAAGGTCATTGGACCTAGAATGGGTACAATCAGGTTTGATTACGGTATATTCGGGAGGATAATATTGAAAGTCGGCTTAGAAAGTGATTATGGTTCTAGTTAGGGCGAGAGAGCTCCATGACTTGTTGATCTGATAAGTGGTTATGATATTCCATGTGTTTCTTTCATTATCGACAATGTACGAAGGTTTTGGAACAAGGTTTTGTTGATATGGGGTTTAATACTAGTACCAGGTTGGATTCGAGTAGTTACTAAGATCAGAAATGGTTCCGTGAGTATGCGAGTTGTATGATATATCATGTGATTATATTTTGAGTTATGGCTATGGCCTGATACAGTTTGTTCGGACTTATACAGTGTGTAGACGTGAGATTCGGGTCTTGAAAAGAAATTTTGAATGTTGGAAATTAAATTCCAAGGTTTATGGGCTAAGTTGAATTAATGACTCTCAGTGATGTTGTGTTGTCAGGTCTATACATAATAGGGTGACATAGGATTACCCTTGGGTATGTGCATGGTAGGGTGGAACAGTGATTTAAAGGCTTAGGAACAACTCTTGGCACGTTCGAGGACGAACGTATGTTTAAGTGAGGGAGGATATAATGACCCGGCCGGTTGTTTTGAGTATTACAGCCTCGTTCCCCCATTTACTGCTCAATTTATGCTTTACAGTTGTTATGTGACTTGCCGGGGAAATTGGTTCGGGTCCGGTGAGGTTTTGGAATGAATTGGAACACTTAGTTTCAAGGGTTAAAGCTTAAGTTAAAATAGTTAACCAGATGTTGGCTATGTGTAAACAACTCCAGAATAGAGTTTTGATGAGTCCAGTAGCTCTGTATGATAATTTTAGACTTAGGAGCGTGTCCGGAAAATTATTTGGAAGTCCGTAGTTAAATTAGGCTTGATTTGGCTAAAATAGAAATTTAAGTTTGAAAGTTTGACCGTGGAGTTGACTTTTTCATATCGGTGTGGGAATCCAGTTCTGAAAATTTTTATAGGTCCATCATGTCATTTATGACTTGCGTGCAAAATTTAAGGTTAATCGGACTTGATTTGATAGGTTTCGGCATCGAATGTAGAAGTTGAAATTTCTTAGTTTCATTAAGCTTGAATTGGGGTATGATTCATGGTTTTAGCATGTTTGATGTGATTTGAGGTCTCGACTAAGTTCGTATAATGTTTTAGAACTTGTTGGTATATTTGGTTGAGGTCCCGGGGGCCTCGGGTGAGTTTCTGATGATTAACGGATCAAATTCGGACTTAAGAAAATGCTGGAATTTTTTTGTTGCTGGTGTCTTCGCACCTGCGCATGAGGTACCGCAGGTGCGGCTCGCAGAAGAGTGAAAACTGGTCGAATAGTGACCTGGGGAAGGCTGGCTGGGAGGAATCACAGAAGCGGCCCAACTCGCGCAGAAGTGCGACCGCAGATGCGGTTTGAACGTCGCAGAAGAGACCACTGCTGGCCAAGGCTGACTCGCAAAAGCGGAGGCCGCAGATGCGACTGTGAGGCTGGGCAGAAGCTTTAAGTTTGGGGTTTCGCTATTTTTAGCCATTTTCGGATTTTGGAGCTCGCTTTGGGCGACTTTGGAAAGGAATTTTTCCACACAACTTGGGGTAAGTGTTCTTGACTCCCTCGTGATTATATTTCATGAATTAATCTTCATTTTTGGTATATGATTATCTAATCTTCAAGAGAAATCAAAGGAAATTTCTATAATTTCATAAAATGAATTTTCGAATTTTGAATACCGATTCGGAGTCGGATTTTAGTGAAATTAGTATGGTTGAACTCGTAATTGGATGGGTTGTCGAATTTTGTGAGTTTCGTCGGATTCTGAGACTTGGTCCCCACTGTCGATTTTTAGAGCGGAGTTAGGAATTTTTATAAATTGTTAAATTGCAAGAATTGGAGTATGATTTGATTAATTTGCACATTGTTTGACTAGTTTTGAATCATTTGGCGTGGAATTAAGGAGATATGAAGGCGTTCGGAGGTTGATACGCACGGAATAGAATTTTCGGAGTATTGTTTAGCTTGCTCGGTATTGGATTCGTCTTGGTCGAGGTAAGTAACTCTTCTAATCTTGGAGCTGAGGGTATGAACCCTGACTATACGTGTTATGTGTTTGGTGTTGAGGTGACGCACATGCTAGGTGACGGGCAGGTGGGTGTACACCGTGTGAACTGTGACTGTTATTTTTGTGGTACTGTGTAGTTACCTGAACTTATCTGTAATCACGAAATCTCTACGTACTAGAGTTATCGAGCTATGATTCATGTTAGAAATCATGTCTAGACTATATGATTATCCTGTTTGGACCCACTGAGGTCATTATTGCTGTTGAGTTATTTGCTTATATTGCAATTTCATACTCAGTCATGTCCATTCATTGCATATCATATCCCAGTCTCTGTTGTTATTTATTGATACATCATATCATCATTTTGGGCTAGTTTTATGATATTGTGAGCACGAGAAACTGCATAGATTGATGACTGAGCGAGGCCGAGGGCCTGATTTTGAGATATTGATACTATAGTATGTGAGTTGTTCGTGCAACACGTGAGTTGTCCGTGCAGATCCAGATATTTGTACTATGGCACGTGAGTTGTCCGTGCTGATCCAGATATTTATACTATGGCACGTGAGTTGTCCGTGCAACACGTGAGTTGTCCGTGCGGATCTAGATATTTATACTATAGCACGTGAGTTGTCCGTGCAACACGTGAGTTGTCCGTACAGTTTATAGCGCTTGGGCTGAAGGAACCCCTCTGGAGTCTATACACACCCCCAGTGAGCACAGGTACCTACCGAGTGCGAGTGCCGAGCGATTGGGAGGATTGAGTGACTGTGAGGACTGAGTGACTGGGAGGACTGAGTGACTAGGAGGACTGAGTGAAATAATACTCTGAGAGTATGCATATGGTTTTATTACTGAGTTGCATCGCATTGACATGCACACTTGACATACATGTATAGAGATACATTTTTCCTCATGTTGTACTATATTGCATCATTCGTGACTTCTCCTATATATTGACATGTAGGCATAGAGATATATTTTCATGTTATTTAAAAAATGAAACAATTACTTGTTGAAAGTTTTGGGACAAATCACAGTTTTCAAACTTACTCATAAATTGGTGATTTCGGTAAAGGATTTGGGTTTTCACTGATATATTTGAAAAGCAGGACTATTTTTTTCTTGGAACTGTGAACGAGCTGAGTATTCTATCTCTGAACTACTTTTTTTTTATTACTTCTATTATGTTGATGTGAACTGTTGTTGGCTATTGGTGTTGGACCCTGACCTTTATCCCAGCTCGTCACTACTTTCAATTTAAGGTTAGGTTTGTTACTTATTGAGTACATGGGGTATGCTGTACTCCTAATATACTTCTGCACCTTGCGTGCAGATATTGGATGTTGATGTTGCTGTGATCGACGGGAGATGGATTTGAAGATGTACCTATATTTCGATCGTAGCTTCTTCTTATTTATGGTAGCCTTAGATTTATAAAAATCGGTTTATGTACATTTCGAACAGATGATGTATTTATTTCATACCAACTTTGTAAATTCAAATCTTAGAAGCATATGATTTGTACTACCAGTCCTTGGGGAGTGTATTATAGTCAGTTAAATATTAATTGAATCAGATTGTTGTTATTTGGCTTATCTAGCAGGTGAGGTTAGGTGCCATCATGGCTAGTTGGATTTTGGGTCGTGACATATTACCATTGGAGTTGATAACCATGTGTTCTAAAAGAACCAAATCATCTTTCATTGGATGCTCTTCTTCGTTTCCGACACGAAGCAAGAAGTCACTGAATGTTGGATTTGTTCTTACTTTTATATTTCTTGTCATTTGAATATTTTTCATTTGAGGTCATAACTATAATTTTGGCAAGCTAACTTTTATAGTTTCTACTTTGGACAATTTTGGAACTATTGATCGTACTTGACAGAAATCACGTCCCAAACTATTACTTTTCCACCAAACGATTCATCGATATCTAATATATCTCTAAAACTCTAGGCGATTAGTCAAAAACGCTTCATCCCATATTTTCATTTTTGCTTTCCTTATAAATTTAGCACTATTGCTCTGCTTTGAGATATTTTTTGATGGTTATTTCAGTTATTTGAAGAGGTATATCAAATCTAAAGTGAGTAGTATGACCTCATAATAAAATCGTTGCTAGTACACCACTTGATCTTATTGCTAACAATATCATGCCTCTTACTCTGACATTTGCAAGAAATGCATGACATAGGAATATTATTTCGATTTCGCTGGAGGCATCTACAAAGGATAATCCCACTATACCAGAGTTGATTTTTTATAATATAGTCTTGAAAACTTATTCTTGTCTAGGATTTAGCTTTGATTGTGCTTCCCTAAACACTTGTATGGCCTTCTTAATATTATACTAATCTTTTTTACTTTGTGATCTATTTTTTTTTAATCTCTAACACTCTTTTTATGGAATAAATTCATGTACCCTAAGATTTTTTTTAACTTGAAAAATAGTTTTACTCATATGATGAATTTAAAAATAATTTAATTGGATTATCTTGCTAAATAATTAATTGAAAGATTTGATTATTTGGTTTTAACATAAAATATAATTTATTTTCTGTTGATTTAGATTCTTAATATTAGTTCATCTCATGTCTGAATATTTAACCGTAATTATAATTTTATCTAGCACAAATTTTATCGATCTGACATTCTACTTTTAAATCTCTATGTTTGCAAAATCATTATTGGTATTGACTCTTACCAACCTTTTTCTTTCTTTTCTCACACATTTAAATTCTTAAAATTTTTCTTATTTGTTCTTTAATAATTAGGTATATTTTTCTATATTACACGAAAAATTAATAATAAAAAAATATTATTTTAGTAGGAAAGCAGTTCAAATATAATATAATATAATAATATATTATCATGGGGATTTTATTTTCTCAATTTCAACGCTTTATGCAGTCCGATTAGCATTACTTTTTTTTGGTATTGAATATTATAGAGTGGTATAGTATTACCAATATGGAGGATTCTTATGAAATTGATTTTATTAAACCTTCCTACATATTTTTAATAAGAATTCAATAGACAAGATTGTATTAATTTTAAAATATTAAATATTAAAAAAATTAACATAAAAGCTATTGTAGTCCAAAAAAATAAGTTATTACAGCTTTGTCCTTTCCCTATGAGTTCGTCTGTTTAATATTTTAGGGCTATTTTGGTCTATCAATATTATATTCATGTTTTTATAATAATATAGGCTCTCATGTTTCTAAATGGATTTGGACAATATAATACGTTTTTAAATTAAATTAGTAATAGAAATTTTTTAAAAAGTATATCCTAAAAGTAATTGGATTAGATGGTTAAAAATATACCCATATACCGAAAGTAATTATACTAATAGAAAATCTAGCATGTTTCTAAAGGTATTAGGTTTACATGCTAACATGTAGTATTATATATCTATGCCCGAAAATAATAATTATACTAATAGGATTCCGAAAGGTAATCATGTAGGATTCCTAACGTGTAGTATTATGTTCCAAAACTAATAGGATTATAAGGCTAATGTCTAGAATTCCGATTATGTCCTTTTACTGTGAGTTATTATGCTTAATATTAAAAGGTTATTTTTGTAATCCAATATTTTATTCATACTTTTATAATAATATAGATAGATAGATATAGATAAAGATATATAATATAAATATAGATGATACATTTTTTTTCATTTTTAGATGTACAACTTTGTTTGACACTATTTTGTTTCGGCATAACTTTCACAACATTTAAGAATTCAAACTAATTATACTTTTTAAAATTTTAAACTTTGACGTGATAATTTCTGGGTAGTATATGGATGGTAAGAATACACGCGAGAGCACATGTACTAACATAACATGAGGTTAAACTTTGTTATTAGGTTAAAGGCTTAAAGCCATTAGGGGATGCCTTGATTGATAAGTAATTATGGTTGGAGACCTAGCTAGAGACTGAATGCTACTGGTTAACGTTCCTCTTTTCCTCTTAGCCACAAAATTTTCCAATTCTTTTTTTTCTTTTCATGCAAATTTTTCCATTTCTGGCTAATCATGATAGTCAATCCCTTTCGTTACTTGGGATTACTTTGAGTATATTAATTTTCACTCAAACTACAGATTTTCAGTTGCCACTTATGACATTGAAATAGACTTGTTTAGTCGCTCTAATAATAATTCACAAACTGATCATTCAAGTTTTTCTATATTCGAATTAACCTGTTTGAGAGTTTTCTTGATTCTTGGCCAATCTCCAAACCATACATGCACGACTTATTTTAGTAAACTTCTGTATTTTTCTTTGTCATATAATTTCATTTCTCAAAACTTAAACAGTTAGTATATGGGGTCACAGGAACTTGAATTAGGTTAGCCTCCTCTTACATTTACCCGAAAAAGAAAGTAATAAATCCAAGTAACTTAGCAAAGGGATCCTATTTTTCCCAAGTGTGTTGTTTAATTTTATTATATTTTTCCTAACAACCTAGAATTCACACAAAGGTTCGAACAATTTTAAGCCAAAGTGTATTTTAATTCACGCGAAATTAATATAAACCAAAAAAGAAAGAAAGTAACGAGCCTTAAATATTTTCTGGAGTTTCATAAAATGAATAAGAAAACTCGCACATATGAGCAGTATATATGGAAATACAGAAACTTTACTGGATATTTAAACGTAATCAATATGATTAAGAAAATAATCAGAATTTAAAATTACTCAAAAGTTTGGTTGGACCAACAGCCTAATTATATTAAGCAGGTCAGTATGAGTGATAATCACCTCCTATAAGTAACCTTTTGACCAAACCCTTACATACATTATATATAAACGCTCTTCCCATTTCACTTGCATCTTCATCACCATCCAAAAGAGTTCAGATTTCAACACATTAAATCCTCACCAAGAAAAACAAAATCAAAATATTTGAAGATGGTGTCATTTTTTCTGAAGAGTTCTTTGTTTTTACTTATTATAACTTTCTGGGCATTAGCTGATCATAAGCTAGCACTTGCAAAGCATGCAGGCCGAATGACCAGACAATACAAGTTTAATGTACATAATAGTGCCCTATCACTTTTCATATTCTTTATATTTTGTTGTTTATTTTTATTTTATTTTATTTTACACTTCATATGTTACTACAGATTCAAATGAAAAATGTTACAAGATTGTGTCAAACAAAGAGTATTGTGACAGTCAATGGCCAGTTACCAGGACCTACAATCACTACTAGGGAAGGAGACAGACTTCTCATCAAAGTTGTTAATCATGTTCAGTACAATATCTCTATTCACTGGTATGTAACATTAATATTCATGACAAGTTAATTTTGACTATTACACTATCAGTGTGATTTACAGGTCACGGGTTTGAGCCGTGGAAGCAGTTACTAATGCTTGCATTAGGATAGACTGTCTACATCACACCTCTTGGGGTCAGAAACAGACCTATGTGTTATAGTGGGGGGTCACCGGACCCTGTAAGCTTTGACAGAAATCTTGTATATGTATATGTGTATACCTTGAAAATAGTTAATTTAAAGCGCTTGGTACCTTGAGTACTAAAAGCCTTTAGGGTGCACTGATTGAGCAGAATACTGTGCTCCCGTCGCGTAAGATCGTGGGTCCGCCTCTGCTTGGGGTGCGGTCTTTCCCTGGACCCTAGGTGAACGTGGGATGCATTGTGCACTGTACTGTTTTTTTACGCTGTCAGTGTACATTGTTTGATATGTTGTACAAGTAATTGTGTAATTATCATATAATATGTGAAATGCATGACAGGCATGGAGTGAGACAACTAAGAAGCGCATGGGCAGATGGACCAGCTTATATTACACAATGCCCTATCCAAACGGGCCAAAACTATGTATACAATTTCACTATTACTGGGCAAAGGGGAACATTGTTTTGGCATGCTCACATCTCATGGCTGAGAGTTACAGTCTATGGAGCTATTGTTATCCTTCCCAAGAAAGGCGTCGCTTATCCTTTTCCTCAACCCTTTAAAGAAGTTCCTATCATTTTTGGTACACAACTTGATTTTATATATATATTTGTGTTGCTCAAACTCTCCAAAACTATTGTCGTATCTGTATCAGATCTTTCAAAAGAACCAAACTAATTTTGGTGGAACTCATGACACGCACAATACTTTTGAAGAGTCAGGACAACATAGATCTATATATTTTCATGATTAGCTTATTGTTAGGATAGTAAAATTTTATGTGTCTTCCTTGTGTTTGGATTATAGGTGAATGGTGGAATGACGATACAGAAACAAATATCAATCAAGCCCTCCAAACTGGTGGAGCTCCAAATATTTCGGATGCTCATACTATCAACGGTCTTCCTGGACTTTTCTACAATTGCTCCACTAAAAGTAAATAAAAATAGTACTCTGTCTTGTTTAACTTTAATTAATTATATGACATTGTCATAAGTGGAGCCAAGATTTGAAACTTATGGGTTCTAAATTTATTACGGATTCATAACTCGTCTTAGTTGCTGGGTTCGTAATTAAATATTTATACATATTTAATTAATTTTCTTGTACAAATTCAGTACCGTTTAAGCAAAAGTGACTAAGTTCGGCCGAACGCGCACCTCATAGGCTAGCTCCGCCTCTGAACATTGTTACTATTCGAGGATTTCTTTGACCATAATATTGTACATATTTTCAAAATATACTTAAAAAGGGCACCTAATGCACAAGGCATTCCGTGTTCACACGGGCATGAGGGAAGGCCGCACCACAAGAGGTGTGGATGTAAAAAGCCTACGCTAATACAAGCATTAGTGACTGTTTGTACTGCTTGAACCCGTGACCTATAGGTCACCACGGAGACAATTTTACCGTTGCTCCAAGGTTCCCTTCATTTTCTAAATATGTCTAATTATATTTAAAAAGTTGGAATTATTATACATACCATTTATCTTGTTTCTAGTTGTAATAATGTAATCTCTTCGCGTGACCATCACTTGGTCTGATTTTTAGCTGCATGAAAAAGTAACTCAGATTTTCATGTTGCAGATACATTCAGATTGAAAGTGAAACCTGGGAAAACATATCTATTGAGATTAATCAATGCTGCACTCGATGATGAGCTATTCTTCAGTATAGCTAACCACACCCTTACTGTTGTAGAAGTTGATGCAGTTTATATAAAACCATTTAAGACAAATATAATTTTAATAACTCCAGGACAAACTACAAATCTCCTACTAAAAACCATGACTCACCACCCTAACGCCACCTTTCTCATGGCGGCGCGGCCTTACTCCTCCGGTCCCGCCGCCTTCGACAATACAACAACCACCGCAATCTTGGAATATGAAAATCAACCCTCCACCAAAAAAAGTAACAAATTTCCTGTATTAAGACCTACACTCCCTATTTTCAATGACACAAATTTTGTTACAAATTTTAGCAAGAAAATCAAAAGTCTAGCAAATGCAAAATTCCCAGCTAATGTTCCAAAAAATATTGATAGTCGATTTTTTTTCACTGTTGGACTAGGATTACATCCATGTCCTCAGAACCAAACATGTCAAGGACCAAATAATACGAAATTTGCAGCATCTATTAATAATGTCTCCTTTGTTCAGCCAAATATAGCATTACTTCAAGCTCACTTTTTCAACCAATCAAATGGTGTTTATACTACTGATTTTCCAGCCAACCCAACATTCAAATTTAATTACACAGGCAACCCACCAACCAATATATTTGTGACAAGTGGCACAAAAGTTGTAGTGCTTTCTTATAACACTAGAGTGGAGTTGGTTTTACAAGACACTAGTATTCTTGGTGCTGAAAGTCACCCTCTTCATCTTCATGGGTTCAATTTCTTTGTTGTTGGTCAAGGATTTGGAAATTACAATCCTAGTCAAGATCCTGTTAATTTCAACCTCGTTGACCCTGCTGAAAGGAACACTGTTGGTGTGCCAGCTGGTGGCTGGGTCGCCATTCGCTTCCTTGCCGACAATCCAGGTACCTTTTTTAATTCTTAATTACGCTATTCTGATGAATAGTTGTTAATTCTAGTCAAGATCCTGTTAATTCTTAATTGTGCTATTCTGATCAGTAGTTGTTTTAATTTTCTTTTATGTGGTTTCCTCATCAAGAAAAAGAAAAGAAAAAAACATTTCTAAGTAGAAAAAGACTCGCCGAAAGATAGAATTCTTTACATAAAATAAGTAAAGTCAGGATGTTATATTTGGATTCCAATTCCGCGAGGCATCGATCACACGCCCTAGCATAGCCTTTCCCGCAGGAACATCCACAATAAATCCAATGCGCTTGACATGTTTGTGTACAAATTATATTGCATCGTCCATATATAAAACTTAAAAGCTAAACTCATTTTTCATGAACTAACTAGAATGTTGGTCCTCTACACGTGAAATTTTTAAAAGAAGAGGAAGAAGAAATTAGTTAAATTTTTTATGTGAAATTTGAATGTCTTATATATAGGAGTGTGGTTTATGCATTGTCACCTTGAAGTTCACACAAGCTGGGGATTGAAAATGGCTTGGATTGTAATGGATGGAAAAGGCCGCAAACAGAAGCTTCCTCCTCCACCTGCTGATCTTCCTAAGTGTTAATCCTCTTTAATTTGTTTTCTTCATTAATTTTTTGTGTTTTTCTTACATTGTATAATTTATTAATATTGCTAAGAGCGTCTAATGTTCTTTGAATTTCTGATTATGCCCCTTCGCTTGTAATGAAATTCAAAGTGAGGAGTCCTTTGCCACAAGTTTTGCAAAAATAAAAGAAATAATCAGTGAATCTTTTACTTCAAACAATTTGTTCCTTTCCACTGCTTGCTCCTCTTGCTTGGTCTTATGAGGTCATCACTCGACAACCACGAATTGCAAATTGAACGAATTAGATATGTTTACCCTTAAAAACGGATAACAATTGAATTTATATATGGTTTTAAGGATACGTGGATTAATTCAATACAAGTGATTAATGACGTTAAATTAAGCAAATGAAAGACGTAATAAATAGCCAAACCAATGATAAGAATGATCCCGGGCTCGGTTAATAGCTCAATGAGGAACCTGCCTTCGATTCCGAGCTAGCACTTGTGAAGAACTTTAGAACAAAAATAAGAACTTTGAATAACAAAGAGAATTAAAGTAAATTGCCTTGACATATGTGTTACAATGTGTCTGATGAATAATAAGCCTCCCCTTTATATAGTAGGAGAGTTTTACCCTAAGTACAATCCTAAGAAAGGTAAAAATCTTTCATTTTGCTAATCACTGATTTTCTGCCGATACGAGCCGAGATTCACGTCGTGATATCCAGTTAGGCACGGACATCACGGCCCTTTGTTAGTCGTGTGCGGTTATCTGGTAATGCTCTTCGAAGTCTTGAGGCTCGAACCAGTCTCGGGGAACGTGGTCCCGATGCCCCCGAGGGCAGGTGTTTTGCTCGAGCCCCGATACGAGAGGATCCTCGCCCTGATTCTGATTCCTTATGGTCACGTCCCTGCTTTGTTTTCCTCACCGGGAACCCAGAAAGCTTAGTGGGTTCGATTTTACCTATATACAGATAGTCCCCTCGTTTCTCAAAGAGTAGGCTTGCCAAAATGATGAGAAACGACAGATGACTCTGGTTCCTTCCTCTGTACGTTACAATGAGGGAGCCGAAACGTCCCGTTAGTCGCGTCGTTCTGACTTCATACACGTGTTGCTCATCCGAAGGTTGGCCCCAAATGTGAAGCATCGGTTGTTTCCCTATAAAATCTTCCTCCCTTTGTTCTTTTTCTACTTTTTGACTAAATCACTACCTTCGAGCTTTCCATCCATCATCAAACCTTCATATCTTCATCCTTGTTCTTCAATTTCCATAGTAATCTCCAGATTTCTGCCCAAATTTTCTTCAAATCTTCATATTCTGTTCTTCATCTTCAAAACCCATTTTTTTAAAACTTTGCATTCTTTCCTCAAATTTTCAAACACCCCCCAGATGACAATGGCCAAAATATCGAAAACCGTTCCTCAAGAAGTTGCCTCTTCATCTTCTCAATCGGCCGTTGGTACTGAAGTGGTTGCCCCTGAAGTGGTCGCCCTCGAAACGGCTTCCCCTATTGTGGTTGCTAACGAATAGGCCAATGAGCCTCCCTTGATAGCGTTCATCCCCGGGGCCAGTTCAATTGCAGATGACTTTAAAGTCGAGAAGCCTTAGCGCAAACAGGACCGGGTGAAGGAGTCTCGAGATACATATGTTTCGTGATTGTAGATATTCTTCCCATAGTTCGTAAGGACTGCAATTTGGAAGGCAAGAACGTAGTAGTCCCCGGGCCCGAGGACGTTGTTACTACCCATATGGAGGGGTACTTAAGTGTTTACACTTATCCCTTCATACTGGGCCCGATGGACCCGATCGTTCTAGACTTTAGCAAGAGGTACGAGATGTGCCTCGGGCAAATCCATCCATCATTATGGAGGATCGTGACCCTCCTCCGCTATTTCGTGAATAAGACCGAGTCTCGTCGATTCACGATCGACCACCTGCTCCGATTATACAGTCCCTGAATGTTCCGAGGGGGACTAATCAAGCTTACTCGCTAGGACAGCAAGGCCTCCTTTTTGAGTATCGACGAAGATCGAGACCGGGGTTGGTAGGGACACTTTGTCCAAATGAAAACTGAGGATCTGATCCCCTCCCCTGAATACATGCCATTCCCTGAGAAGTGGAATGCGTCTCGTAAGTGCAATCTCTCTTCAAACATCAAAATTCTTTTTCTTCTATTCCTATCTTCTCATTCATGCTTATGGTTGTACAACTGTTGCTCGGGTTCCGAATGCGATTCCCTAGTTAAAGGAATGGATCGAGGGAATTTGTACTTAGGTGTCGTACTTTGAGCGCATATGGAGAGGACTTTCGAAGGGCCGATGGGCGGCTCGTTCTCATGGTAAGGCCTCTTTTTGAGTAGCCAATACTACGTTTCTACCTTTCATTATACTAACTCTTCTTCCCTTTTTGTTATTGCAGGTTTTCCTAAGACCGCCGAACTTAGGACTTCAGAAGGGGATGAGGATATGTCCCCGTCCGTTGATCCCTCCGCTGCTTCCACAGAGGGAAAAAAGAAGAAGAAGAGAAAACCCTCGGGCTCCCCGGGCTCTAAGGTGAAGAAACCAAAAAAACGGGTGCTCTGCAAGCCCAGGAAGGGCTCCAGTTCCCGGGTGTTGGACTCCGACTCCCTTTTCCGGCTTAGGGACGAGCCGGAGGATGAATCTATTTTTTTTACCCATGGGACGACCTATCCTGGGGACTCGGATGCATCCGAGGGGGAGACTCGTGAGATCGACCACCCTCAAACTCAAAAGACCGACATGGATACCCGGGGTAAAACTTCCCAGGATGCCAGTTTCTCTCCAAAAGAAGGGTCCAGTGTAATTGAGATCTCGAGGATGCCCTCTTACACTGAGTCTATGCTTTAGGAGTCCCAAGAGAGAAAGGAAATGTCCAACGAGGGGTCCAAGGTGCGGAAGATCCCCTTCACTTCTTTTTCGATAGTGTGGACTCGTTTGCTTTGGAAGACTTCTCCGGGCTGGGCGACCAGGAAGTTCCGAAGAAAGACACTTCCTCATAAGCTGGAGGGCCGAGCTCGAGCCCAAAATTGATCAATCAGTTCCCCGCTCTGAGTGTGGACCCCGGTCGTAAGAGATCGATTATACTGAAAGTCCCGGAAGATGCTCGGGTTTTGTCTGCTCCCTGTGGGGGTAGATAGCTACCTCCGATGCCTGGTGACCAAGGAGGACCAGGAAAAATGAATGAGGTGAACGTGCCATGCCTTTTCAATGAGGCACAACATGCACTGAACTGGGTAGGACATGGCTTCCTTCCATCTATCTATTGTTATCTATGTTTGATGCTTCTCACGTTGTTTGCCCTTTTGCAAGCCTCGGTACTTCACCATGAGAGTTTCCTTCAGTACCGGGTTGAGGTCAATCAACACGAGCTCGAGATCAAGGAGCTTGCCCAAAAAGGGGACATGTACAAGCTTCTTAGCGAGCAGCAAGAGAGGGTCGCCAAGAACCTTCAGGCCGAGCTGGAAGCAGCTCAGAAAAAAAGCATCGGCCTTAAGGTAGGAGCACGCCGACTTAGTGGAAAAGGTAAAGGTTTTTGAAGTTATAAAAAAAGGTCCAGTCGTAGAGGCTAACAACTATACTTCACAGATCCAGCAGAAGATCAACCAGATCAACCAACTCCGCAAGAAGATGGACGAGATCCAAGTAATGGACGGTGGGTGGAAAAACAAGATGGACTTGCTGGCCTCGGAGAAGGAGAACGCACAGGCCAAGCTATCTTCGGTGGAAATTTAGCTTTGGGTGGTGAAGGAAAAGGCCAATGCACGGGCTAAACAAATTGAGGACCTCCAAGAACAACTAGGCTCGGCCATCGCTTAACGGGATACCCTTGGCAAGGAGCTCAAAATAACGAGGTCCAGGCTGGAAGTAACCTTGGCCGATGCCGATGAGATGGTGGCCCAATAAAAAGCCGATGTTGAAGCAGTCGAGGCCTGCCTGAAGACTACTGATGAGTACGTGAGGTGGCTATCCCGGAGGGAGACACTCGAAGAGATCCATGCCCGAGGTTTCGACCTATCTACCAATATCGAGGAGGAAAAAAGACTTGAGGTCGAGGCCAAGAAGCTAGCTGAACCCCGAGGTGAAGAGGGCTTCGAGGGCTCTAAAGAATATTCCGGAAAATATAATTTTTTTCCCTTTTGGCAATTTATAAGTCTATTATCTTAGCATCTTTTTACAATTGCAAATATTTCTAATGCATTAGCACAGAATAAAACATAGTAATAAGTCATTTTTTGGGGGCCCGAACAAAACCTGTTCTCGATGCAATTTTTGCTCAAAACTTGTGAAAACTCGGAATGACTTAAAATTTCCCCAAGATGCTTGCTTAAATGTTTTTATACTATGCCTTTGTCGAGGGTAACCTTTGAACAGGTTTAGAATTTTGTTGAAGGCCTTACGTTTTGATGACTAGGCATTGATAAGTGGCATCGGCATTTTTTAGTCCGAACGTCATTACGTTATAACAATAGGTGTCGAATTTAGTGGTGAAGGAGGTTTCTTCTTGATCGACCGGATCCATCCTGATTTGGTTATACCCGGAGTAGGCATCGAGAAAGCTGAGTATCTCGTGCTCGGCTGTTGCATCGATCATGCGATCGATGTTAGGTAAAGGAAAGAATCCTTGGGGCATGCCTTGTTCAAGTCTTTGTAATATACACATATTCTAAATTTATTTCCCTTTTTAGGCACTACTACTACGTTAGCCGACCAATCTGGGTACTTAACTTCCCGAATGGAACCTATTCTAAGGAGTTTGGATACCTCGTCTTTGATGAACGCATACTTGACTTCGGACTGAGACCTCTTTTTTTGTTTGACCGGGTGGAACTTTAGATCCAAACTTAGCTTATGAGTGGTTACTTCTGGCAGGATCCCTGTCATAGCTAGATGGGGCCAAGCAAAACAGTCTGCGTTAGCTATAAGTAATTTAATGAGTTTTTTCCTGAGCTCAGGAGTCAACCCCGTGCCCAGGTTTACCTTTCGATCGGGCAAGTTCTTGATCAATATGACTTTCTCCAGCTCCTCGACCGTCGACTTGGTGGCAACGGAATCTTCAGGGGCGATGAACGACCTTGGAACTCTGTAATCATCATCCTCGCCTGACTCTTGCTTCTTCGGTTCGGTCGGGGTCGGTGTCAGTGATTGCTATTTAGTTTCTTCCTTCCTAACCAACTCTGGTTTCTTTGATGTCGAGAGTGCGTACATCAAGATCACCTCATCGTCCACGAACATTTCTTTTGTGGCCGACTGATCTCCGTAAACTATCTTGACCCCTCCTGGTGTGGGGAACTTTAATTCCTGGTGTAATGTCGCGGGCATTGCCCTCATATTGTGAATCCATGTCCTTCCGAATAGAGTATTATATCTCATAACCCCTTCGATCACGTAGAACTTCATTTCCTGAATGGTTCCGGTGGTGTTTACTGGCAGGTTTATCTCCCCATTAGTAGTTTCACATGCCATGTTGAATCCGTTTAAGACCCGGACTGCAGGCACTATTTTGTCTTGAAAGAGATGGTCCCCTCTGGCATGTAATCTCGGGTTTTCTCTTTTCTTGTAATGGACACCTTAGTGCGCTTCAGTATTGGCCCCTAGGGGACGTCGACTCCACCAATGATCATGTTGATGGCGTGTTGAGGTTCCTCTTGCTCGGTCTGTTTGTTAGTGTCCATATTCCTGAAGTGATTTTTGGCTCGATCACTCAAAAATTCCCGGAGGTGCCCGTTATTAAATAACTGACCCACTTCTTCTCATAGCCGTCAGCAGTCATCGGTCATGTGGCCGTGAATGCCGTGATACTTACACATCAGGTTGGGGTCTCTTTAGGCAGGATCGAACTGCAATGGCCGAGGCCATTTGGTATCTTTGATGCGTCCAATGGCATATATGATGCCGACAACATCGATGCTGAAAGTGTATTCCGATAACTTCGGTGCCTCCCTGGCCCCGAGTGGCCTATCGAAATCGTTTTTGCTCATGAGTCCCCGGCTATTATGACCTTGATCGCTTTTTTTTCATTCCTCGCAGGGTTATGTCCGAATCTGCTGCCCCTTCGATCTTCGCTATACGGTTGATACTGATCTTTGTTTGGTCTTGGTTCATGATCGATGACTCTTTTAGACCTGTCATTAGTTCTGATGGGATACACGAACCTTGAGGGGGCCCGATTTGATCATCCTCAACTCTTATTTTCGATTGGTACCTGTTATGGACATTAGCCCAAGTAACCGCCGGGTACAATATTAAATTATATTTTAGCTGTCGTGAACCTAATGAGCTTTGGGTGTTGAATCCTTGAGTAAATGCTTGAACGGCCCAATCATCCGCAACCGGGAGCAAGTTCATTATTTCCATTTGAAACCTATTTACAAATTCCTTGAGCATTTCGTTATTTCTTTGTTTCACTTTAAAGAGGTCTGATTTTCTCGTCTCGACTTTGATGGCCCCGGCATGAGCTTTTACGAAGGCATTTGCAAGTATAGAAAACGAATCAATGGAATTAAGGGGCAGGTTGTGCTACCATATAAGTGCTCCTTTAGTTAGGGTTTCTTCGAACTTTTTCAGCAGAACCGACTCGATTTCGTCATCTTCTAAGTCATTTCCCTTGATGGCACACGTGTAGGAGGTCACGTGTTCATTTGGATCTGTGGTCCCGTTATACTTTGGAATTTTGGGCATACAGAACCTCCTTGGGATTGGCTTCGGAGCTGTGCTCGGAGGGAAAGGCTTTTGGACAAATTTCTTGGAATCTAGGCCTTTCAATATCGGGGGTGCTCTTGGGATTTGATAAACCCTGGAGTTGTAGGTCTCCACTTTTTTGTTGTTGACATCGATTTTCTTTTCTCCCGATTCCACCCACTTTGTCAGTTCATCAAGCATCTTTATTATTTCGGGGTTGGTCCCGGGTTCAACTTCACCCGGCCTTTCTGTGGCTAGTTCATTTCTACGGGTATTTTCCCCGGATGGTTCGGGCTCAACTCCTCTGGGGGAGCGGCTTTGGTTTTGCAACTGGGCTTTCGCCGCCTGTTGAGCCTGTAATATTTCGAAGATCACCCGTAAGTTGATCTCATCGCCTTCACCATCGTGTGTACCCCGGGCTATCGATCGGGCTCCCCCGCGAAGGTTGTTTTCAGGGTCTGTAGGCAAGTTTGCGTCGATGGCCACATGTAAAGTTGGCATCGATTGGATCTGTGACCGGAACTCCATTTGGGTCAACATGAGGCACCTTGTTGTTGGGCACTAAGAACAAGCGTAAAACAGAGTGCGTTATGGAAATTTGTATCAAATTACCACTATTATCCCTTTCCCCCACGGTGGGCGCCAAACTGTTTACCCTTAAAAATGGATAACAATTGAATTTATATGTGGGTTTAAGGATATGCGGGTTAATTCAATACAAGTGATTAATAACGTTAAATTAAGCAAATAAAAGACGTAATAAATGGACAAACTAATGATAAGAGTGATCTCGGGCTCGGTTAATAGCTCAATGAGGAACCTGCCTTCGATTCCGAGCTTGCACTTATGAAGAACTTTAGAACAAAAATAAGAACTTTGAACAACAAAGAGAATTGAAGTAAATTGCCTTGATATGCGTGTTACAATGTGTCTAGTAAATAATAAGCCTCCCTTTTATATAGTAGATGAGTTTTACCCTAAGTACAATCCTAAAAAAGGTAAAAAAATCTTTCATTTCGCTAATCACTGATTTTCTGCCGATACGGGCCGCGATTCATGTCGTAATATCCAGTTGGGCACGAACATTTGTTTGTCATGTGTGGTTATCTGTTAATGCTCTCTGAAGTCTTGAGGCTCGAACCGATATCGGGGGACGTGGTCCCGATGCGCCCGAGGGCAGGTGTTTTGCTCGAGCCCCGATACGAGAGGTTCCTCAATCTGACTCTGATTCATTACGGTCACGTCCCTGCTCCGTTTGCCTCACCGGGAACCCGGGAAGCTTAGTGGGTTCGGTTTTACCTATATACAAGGTACATCGTAAATATAAGTTTATGCACTAATAGTGTAAAAAGTATTTTATGCAATAAAATTATTTATAAAGATAATTATAGATAAATAGTAGATTATATAAATGTAGAAAAAGCTTTTAAATTTGATAAAATCAAAACACCTCTTTTTCATTTTTATTTACCCGGTCTATATCTTTGTTTCACATAATCTCTTAATAAGCATCAATTAAAATATTAACAAAAATAATAGTTAAATTAATATAATGGGTTACAACATTGATTGTATAAAAGAATATTTAAGTGTAGTGTATTTTTTCTCTGCAAAGACTATTTGAAAAGTGCCTAATTATAATATCGAAGTTTACCCTCTTAATTCAAGTCAGAGTATTTACACGCAAATGCGGATAATAATTGAATTTTATAAGTGGTTTTAAGGATACGCGAATTAATTTGATATATAGCAATAAACTAAGTAGAATTAAATTAAAAAAGTAAATTAAATTCAAACCACATGAGTAAGATAGTTCCAGCCTTAGTGAAATAGTCACCCTCGAGCCGGGCTCACCACGGCCGGCACCAATAAAAAGGATCAAGAGCTAGTGACAGAGAAAATAATAATATATTACTTTTGAGTGCGTGTTACAATGTCTTTCATGAATTATCACACCCTCTTTATATAGTAGGGGAGTCCTACTTTAGGTACAACTCTAAAAAAGGTAAAACAATCTTCTGATTAACTGACCGTCGGTTCCTTATCGATACGTGCCGAGATCCCCGTCGTGATATCCAGCCGGTCACGGATATTTCGACCTCTTGTTGGCTATGCTTGATTGTCCGACAATGTTCTTCGAAGTCGTTCGAGGCTAAGACCGATTCCGGAATCATGACCTCAAAATTCCGAGGGCAAGAGTCATGCCCCCGGATTCTAACTCGGTGGGACCTTTGGCTCGATTTTGGTCCCTTTCCACCATGTCTCTAGCCTAGCTTATCTTGTCGGAGGTCGGGATACACCATGAGCTCGATTTCATCCGTATACAGATAGTCCCCTCGTTTCTCGTAGAGTAAATGATAGGAAACGACATGAGCTTCTGATTCTTACTTCAACACATCGCGACAGAAACGACAAAACATCTGAAACATCTCGCCAGTCAAGTCATAATGGCAATAAATGCATGTCAGTCACCGGTCGGCCGTCCCTGGACGTGAAACGTCGCTGAACTACTATAAACACCCCCTCCTTTGTTCATTTTACTTTACATCAAACCCTCATACCCTCGGGATTTCAATACTCTTTAGCACTTTTACCCCGGTTACTCGAGGTTCTTTGCAAGAATTTATACCCAACTTCTTCTCAAGCCAACAAGTCTAATCCTTCAACGTCCTTTCTTTCTTCATCTTTCCCAGATTTTCCTCCATTTTTACTTTCTAAAAGAATTGCAAAGACTTCCAAGTCCGTTCCCCAGAAAGAAGCTCCTTTTACTTTTTGGTCGGCTACTAAGGTCGAGGAGACCGCTCCAAGCGTGGCCATTGATGAACCAGTACCCGAACCCCCTTGAAAATGTTCGTCCCCGGGGATGCTCGGTCAATGATGATTTCAAGGTTGAAAATCCTTCCTCCGTACAAGTTTGGTGTGAGGAGGTCTTGAGATATATTTGCTCGATTACCGAAGAGGTCCTCCCTACGGTCCGAAAAGATTGCAACTGGGCCGATAAAGACATAGTGGTCCCCGACCCCTAAGAGGCCATTACTACCTATGTTGAGGGATATCTAAGTGTTTACACTTATCCCTTTACATTAGGCCTGGTAGACCGGGTCATTTTAGATTTTTGCAAGAGGTACAACGTGTGCCTAGGCCAGATTCACCCATCACTCTAGAGGATCATGATCCTCCTCCATTTTTTTGTGAACAAAATCGATGGGTGCTCGTTCACCATTGATCATCTACTCCACTTATACAGTCCCCGAATCTTCCGGAGGGGATGATAAAGCTTGTGCGTCGGGCCATTAAAGCCCCATTCTCAAGTATCGATGAGGACCGGGATCGAGGCTGGTAGGGCCATTTTGTCTGAGTGAGGACTTCAGACTTGATTTTGGCTGAATGCAGGCCATTCCCCGAGAAATGGAATACATCACGTAAGTAGACCTTTTCTTTGAATGTTGATTTTATGTTTACTTTTATTTTCCTTACCGGTATTTGTGGTGGTGCAGCCGTCGCTCGGGTCCCAAATGTTGTCCCTCGACTCAAGGAGTAGGTCCAGGGTATCGTTTCACAGATGCCCTACTCCGAGCGCTCATGGTGCAAACTCTGGAAGGGCCGTTGGGAGGCACGTTCTCATGGTGAGACTTATTTCCCGAGTATGTTGTGTTAGGCTTCTTCTTTTAACATTAAGCCCCAATTTCCTTTACTTCCTTTTGCAGGCTTGCCTAAGGATGTCGAGCTTAGACCTCCAGTCGGTGGCGAGGGCTTACCGGTTGAGTCTCATGCTCTGAGACAGGCCGGAGAGAGGAAAAGGAGGAGGGCTCCGAGTTCCCCGAGCTCAGAGAAAAAGAAAACAAGAAGAAGGCTAGTGTGCAAGCCAAAGGAAAGCACCAGCTCCCGAGCACCAGCTTTGGACTTGCTCTATCGGCTTGAGGGACGAGTTCGAGGGAGAAGAGCCTATCATTTTTGTGGCATGTGAGTCGTTGCCCCTTGGAGAGAACGGGGTCGTTAAACCATAGATTCATGAGGCCGATCTGCCTCAAGCCATGAAGGTCGGTGAGAAGGCTGGGGCTGAGGCTTCCCGAGATGCAGGCAGTTCCCCGAAGGAGGCACTCGATGTGATACACATCACCAATTCACCCTTGTTTATCGAGTCCATGTTTAACGAGGCCCAAACAGTGAAAGAATGCCCCAACGAGGGGGCCTATGGAGCAGACGAACACCTCCGCTGCTTTTTTGATGGCGTGGATTCCACCGCCACGGAGGATGTCATTGGTTTAGGTGACTTAGAGGTACCAAGGAAAAGTCTGTCCTCGGGGGCAGGTGGGCCTAACTCGAGCCCCAGGCTGATTAATCGGTTCCCTGCCCCGAGTGTTGATCCTAGTCAGAAGCGGTCAATTATCATCACCATTCCGGAGGACGCCCGGGTTCTTTCCGCCCCCGTAAGGATAGCTAATTACCTCTGGTGCCTGATTACGGAGGAAGACCATGCCAAAATGAATGAGATAGATTCGCCATGCCTATTCAACGAGGCACAACAGGCGTTGAACCGGGTAACTCTTGATAATCCCTGATGATTCCAATTTTTCTTCTAATATTCGAACTAATTTTTTGATAACCCTAATATCTTTCCTCGTGTTTTCAGGCCTCGGTGCTCTACCACGTGACCTTCCTCTGGTACCGAGACGAGTTGATCCAACTCGAGGCAGAAGCCAAAGAGCTTACTGATAAGAGATACACGTACAAACATCTCAGCGAGCAATGTGAATGAGAGGCTAAGTGTCACGCCCCAAACTCGGGGAGCGCAACCGACACTCAACCGAGTGAACCCGGTCGAGAAAGCCTGTTAGATTTTCTTCTACCCATACTCATCCATGAATAAAGAGGAAATGCACTCCATTAATCAAACACTGAAAAGATTTCATTAACAACCCCCATTCATTTCCATTAGTAGCTTCATTCATAATTTCCAAAATATTACAGGTTTATAGATATAATGAAAAACATGTTTGCCAAATACCAACATTTCTAGTTCAATTCCCCACATCAAACACCACCCACAACCTGTCTACGGAGCCTCTAAGTATAACAGAAGAGTAATATGGGAATGTCAGCAACAAGGCCCCGACTATACCTCAAAACACAAGTACAACATCAAATGATATTAGGTCTGGAATAGAGTAGGGCTCACCAAAACTTGTTGTATAGGGAGTAACTGTTACCGAGGACCAAAGTTACTCGCTGATGAACCACCTGCATCCATTGAAGATGCAACGCCCCCGGCAAAAGGGACGTTAGTACATATGGAATAGTACTAGTATGTAAAGCTAACTATCCTATTTCAAAATAGAATGCCCATATAAGAAAGGGAAAACCATAGAAGCAGCAAGTCACAATCAACAATATCCAAATGCCCAGTTAAACATAACAGTTTTCAAAATACGAAAATAATATATATTTTTGGTTGGGAGATCATTAGCACTGATATACTACCGTGCTTTTAGCATGGAGTCTGATCACGCCCTATCGGCTAGGCCATCTCCCCACAAACAATAGGGTTTGACATGTGATGTGAAAAAAAAGTGTAACCAAGAGTAGTACCACCATGTGCGCAACATGGCGTCCGATCTCCACCCGATCAGCTAGGCTGCCTTCCCACATATGTCGTGTGAGTTGACTTTTTCAATTCACAACCATTATCAGTTTCATCCCAATTAAGGAGAATAATATCAACCCATCAATCACATCCCAAATAAGGGGAATAATCACAATCTACTCCTACACCGGCACGTGTAGTTTCGGGTATGGGCCTTATGACCCACCCTTCCTCGGTTTACTAATGATACTCCCAAAAATATTTTTGGTTTGCGCATAAGGGAAACAAAAGCACAAATATATTTACCTCATCATCTTTCACACTTTATAAATATCCACTAGTATTTGCAATCAATCACAACAACAACACTTCCTTGGCTCTTTGGCCATTCACAAGATTCTTTATTCAAGGCACAATGGCCAGATTTCATATTCCACGCTTTCATATATTTCCTTCCATGGATCATCATCACAAATATCAACAATTATAATATTCCGGAAACCACAACTTTAAGTTTATTAGAAATTAAGGCTTTAAACACAACAGATTTCTTTCCAAGAAATGGAGTAAAATGATTGGCAATCGAAGCGCAAGTTAAAATAATAAACAAGTAGCACACCATTTATTCTTGAAATACTTTTTCCCAAAATAAAAATGGCAATACACAATTTCCACTCACGAATATGTAAGAATGCAAAACACATTGAAAAATACTTACGAAGTATAGCATTTATTAAAATAGCCACATATGGGTACGACTTGAGTACATAAGCTTTTAGGCAATTCTATTTTCGAAGTCGTTTTAAAACAGTTGAATCAAAGCTCATTTCATAATCTTTCTCACATCATCTAATTTTATTGGCACCACTAGCCACAAGTATAACTTTCATTCTTGGCACGTTGGCCACACTCTATATCCCCAATTCACTTATTTATTTTCAATCATCTTTATATATTATAAACAACAAGACATTTTTAATCAAGACCTTAGGTACACATGTGACCAATTACGAGTCTTAAGCATATCGAGTTTTTCTCACACAATTTGGCATACTAGCCTTCATTTGAAATACGACTCAAAGCCATAACATTTTAGTACGCAACTCATACTTTGAACATATATCTTTTGACATAAGGCTCATTCGGAATAGTCAAGTTAATAAGGGATAACCCGGAACATAGGAATTAGGAATTTGAGACAACCATACTTGAACCTTACGGAACATTGTGGACTTCGATTCTAAGAAAGTAGTTTAGCCAACATACCTCGATTTGAGCTTTTCTTAAATTACTACAATGTTTCGAAAATCCTAGAAATTCCAATCTATTTTGAGACATAACAAAATTGAACACACATTAGGAAGATATTCATGGTGTCAGCTCATTTGAGTATTTCATCAAATACCAGGTATGCAAATTTGATTACAAGGTTCTTCTACAAGATTTTCTTCATTCCACAACCCAATCTTTACCCATTTGAGCTCAACAATCTTCCCACAAACCTTATTGTTTCACGCATGTATACATAATACTCTCACACCCAAGAATCATACTCCCAATCACCCATCTTTTACTCCAAACTTGAAATTGAAGACTAGGGTTAGAACCTTACCTCTTGAGTGAAGATCTTGTGAGATTTCCTTGTTGGGTTTCAAAGCTTGGACAAGATCTTGATGAACAAACCACTTGAGCTTCTTCCTTTAGCTAGAACCCTCTCACTTCTCTCTAAAAATATCAGATTTTTGCCTTCAAAGTTCAAAATGATCCCCAAAGGCTATTTATCAAAATGGGGTCAGGTTATAAAAATCAAAAAAATAGAGTTTCGAAACATACACTGCGGTCTTATAGTGACCACAGAATGGATATGCGGTCCGCAAATCGGCCGCACAATTGGTGCCCCTGAACTGGAACATACGGATTGGGTCTGCGAAAGTTCTATGGCCCGCAGACCTGTTATGCGGTCGCGTAATGCACCGCAGACTTTCCTCCAAACTTTCCCAGTTACTGATTCACTCTGCGGCCATTCTGCGGCCCGCAGAGTGATTCTGTGACCGCATAGTGGGCAGCAAAAATGCCTTTTTCTGCCAAAAAACTTTTCTTTACTCCACAGCGCATTGTTCAATCCAAATTCCTTTGCTAAATTTTACGGGGCCTTACACTAAGGGCCTTCGAGCTGAGTTGGAAGCGGCTCGAAATGAACACGCCGACCTGGTTAGACGGGTGAAAATCTTTGAGGTTAGTGACGATGAGCTAGAAACGGTGACTAATGGTCAGAACCCGCATGTCAAATAGAAGATTGATAGGATCGACCAACTCCGGGCCGAGATGGTTGCAATCAAGGTCGAGGCCGAAGAGTGGAAAGGCAAGATGGACTTCTTGGACTCGGAAAAGAAAATTGCCCGGGCGCAATTGGTCTCGGCGGAGTCCCAACTTCGAGTGATGAAAGAGAAGGCTGAGGCACGGTCCCAGAAAATTGAGGAGCTCCAATCTCAACTGAGCTCGGCTGTTGCAGATCGAGAGACCCTCGCCAAGGAGCTTAAAGTGGCAAAGTTGGTGGCTGAAATAACCAAAGTCGATGCCAATGAGATAGTGTCCCAGTACAGAACCGATGATTAGGCAGCCCAGGACTTCCTGAAAGACATAGTCGAATATGTGAAGTGGCAGTCCCGAAGGGTGGCCCTCGAGGAGGTTCATGTTCGGGGTTTTGACTTATCAACCGAGATTGAAAGTGCTAAGAGGCTCGAGGCCAAGGCTAAGAAGTTGGCGTATCCCGAGGACGAAGGAGACTCCGAAGGTTCGGGCGGATCTGAAAATGAGGCGGGCTCCGACGAAGACCAGCCAGTTTAGGTGCCTAGTAGATTTTTCTTTATTTTTGCACCTTTGTACTTTTGTTGAGGCCGTTTTACCTTTGTAAAGATCTTTTATATATATATATATATATATATATATGGCTCTTTTTCCCTTCGACAGTTTTTAAGCTTGTTTCCTTTCGCTCTTTTCTTTATGATCGTAAAGATATTGAATGCCTTAGCACGTAATAATTAGGTCTTGTTCGGAGGTTGGAACAAGCCTTATTCTCGATATTATTTTTCTTAAAACTTGTGGGGGGCTTGGTATGATCGGAAGCTTTCCCCAAAGTACTTAGAATATTTTAGATTACAATTTGCCGAGGGTAGCCTTTTGAACCGCCTTAAAAATTTTGAAGGCCTTATGTTTTGGTTACAAGTCTTGGATGTCTCCAAGCCGTTTTAGGATGGACATAGTCTTTCTAGTTCGGGTGTTGTCCAGTGGTCTTGTTACCCCGAGTCATTCGGGTTTACCCAAGACAATAGTCCTCGAATGGGGATGGTCGTAGCCTTTAGAGTTCGGACACTGCCTAATAAGCTTTGTGCCCCTGGCTTAGTTATCCCGAGCCGTTCGAACATGCCTTGGGATGCAGTCCCTGAGCGAGGGGGCCCTTGGGCTCGATGTCTTTAGGGAACCAAATATAAGAAAGAAAAAAAATTAAGGGACAAAATATTTATCCACAAGGTAGAAACTTTATTTCATTTTTGTGCGTAATATGCAAGGTTACACATGTGTACCAGCTTTGTACCAAGGCTTGGGCGGTCTATGTTGGGCACGGTTCATTTGACCGTTTGGCCCTTACAATAAATACTATCAATCGAACCTAGACTATTCGAGCACTAAGTTTTTTTCCTTGCTAAAATCATTATCCGAGGGTGTAGGATAATATTGATGTGATCCTTGACACCGGTGCATAACCGGTCTTCGATTCTAAGTTAGCACAATCCACTGTTTTCTCGTTAAAAACCTTGTCGGAAAACCCATTTGGGACAAAACTAGTTCAAGGGAAAAAGAGTGCAACGCGTGCTTTTAGGCCTAAAAATTGTATCGTTCTTTGACGGTCACCTGGAAGTGTTAGTCCAAAATGTAAATAAACAAAAATGAATAGGGTCGTACCTCAGCAGTAGTATCGTTTCAAGTGAGTTATGTTCCAGTTGTTCGGTAGTCTCTCACCATTCATTGCTCTGAGTTTGTACGATCATTTTCCGATGATCTCGATAATTTGATACGGGCCTTCCCAGTTTGGCCCCAGCCTCCCTTCGTTCGGGTTCCGGGTGCTTAGTGTGACCTTCCTTAACACTAAGTCCCTAACAATGAAGTGTCGATGGTTAGATTTTTGATTGTAATACCTCTCGATCCGTTATTTCTGGTCGGCCATCCGGACGAGGGTGTCTTGCGCCTTTTATCTAACATTTCCAAGCTCGTATTCATGGTCTCGTCATTAACTCTTCGATCACATATCGGAACCTGAGACTCGATTCTTCCACTTCGACCGATATTAGAGCTTCGGCGTCGTAAACCAACGAGAAAGGGTGGCCCCAGTACTAGACTTCGAGGTCGTACGGTATGCCCATAGGACTTCGAAAAAGATTTCTTTCCATTTTCCTTTGGTGTCGGTCAATCTCTTTCTGAGGTTTTGGAGTATGGTTTTGTTCGTGGACTCCATTTTTCCGTTACCACTAGGGTGATAGGGTATTGGTAGGATCCTTTTGATCTTATGGTCTTCGAAAAACTTGCTTACTTTGCTGTCGATGCACTGTTTTCCATTATCGCACACGATCTCGGCCGATATTCCGAACCGGCATATTATGTGGTCCCAGATGAAATTAATGACTTCCTTCTCCCTGACTTTCTCAAATGCCTGGGTTTCCACTCATTTAGAAAAAGTCAGTCATAAACAATACAAATTGAGCCTTACCAGGTGCCCATGGAAAGGGGCCGACGATATTCATTCCCCATTTCATGAAAGGCCAGGGTGACAAGACCGAGTATAGCAGCTCCCTGGGCTGATGAATCATCGGAGCATGCCTCTGACATCCATCGCATTTTTGCACGAACTCCTTTGCATCTTTTTCCATGTCGCTCCAGTAGTAGCCGGCTCTGATTATTTTCCAAACTAATGATTCGGCGCCCGAATGATTTCCGCAGGTGCCTTCGTGGATTTCCCTTAGAACATACTCGGTTTCTCCTGGTCCTAGACATATTGCGAGTGGGCCATCGAATGTTCTCCGGAACATGGTACCGTCTTCGGACAAGCTGAATCGGGCTGCCTTCGTATGCATCGTCCTCGATTCCTTAGGGTTCGAGGGCAGTTTTTCAGTTTTTAGATACTCTATATATTTATTTCTCCAATCCCAAGTTAGGATTATTGAGTTTATCTCAGCGTGACCATCTTCCACTACTGATCTCATGAGTTGTAAGACCGCCCCCGAGTTGAACTCATCGTCGTCGACTGACGATCCCAAGTTAGCGAGAGCATCAACCTTGCTTTTTTGATCCCGAGGTACATGTTCTAGAGTCTATTCCTTGAACTGATGTAACGTTATCTATAGTTTATCCAAATATCTTTGCATTCGTTCCTCTCTAACTTCGAATGTCTCATTAACTTGGTTCACCATAAGGAAGGAGTCGCACTTAGCTTCGATCACCTCTGCCCCCAAGCTTTTGGCCAGTTCGAGATCTGCAATCATGGCCTCATATCCGGCCTCGTTGTTAGTCAATTTTACAGTCCTAATAGATTGTCTAACTACATTGCCTGTTGGTGGCTTCAATATGATGCCAAGTCGGACCCTTTTGTGTTCGAGGCACCGTCCGTAAAGAGGGTCCAAATTCCCGAAGAGATCCCCGAGTTTAACAACGACTCTCTCTCCACCCCGGGTATTAGGGCCGGCATAAAGTCGGCCACAAAGTCTGCTAAAATTTGGGATTTAATGGCAGTCTAGGGTCGATATTCGATATCGTATCCGCTGATCTCTATGGCCCATTTGGCCAATCGTCCCTAGAGTTCGGGTTTATGCATTACATCCTCAATGGGTAAGTAGTTACAACACATATGGGGTGATATTGAAAGTACAGTTTCATTTTCCTAGAGGTGCTTAGTAAAGCGAGCGCCAGTTTTTCTAGGTGAGGGTATCTAGTTTCGGCATCGCCTAGAGTCCTGTTAACATAATAGATTGGGAATTGCGTACCTTTCCCTTCCCGAACCAGGACTCCACTTACCGCTATCTCGGATACTGCTAACTATAGGTATATCCATCCGTCTTTCTTCGGAGTATGAAGCAGAGATGGGATCGAGAGATACCTCTTGAGTTTCTCTAAGGCTCGTTGGCACTCCGGGGTCCATGAGAAGTTTTTTTTTTTCAACAGTGAGAAGAACTGGTGGCTCTTGTTGGAGGACCTCGAGATGAATCGCCCCAGGGAGGCTATACGTCCGGTTAATCTTGGAATGATCTTGACGTTATCCACAACAGTGATATCTTCGATGGCCTTGATCTTATCGAGATTAATATCGATTCCCTGGTTGGATACTATGAACCCGAGGAATTTCCCGGACCCGACTCCGAATGCACATTTCTCCGGGTTCATCTTCATATTGTATTTCTTCAATATGCCAAGGTTTCCTGCAAATGTTTCAAATGGTCCTCTGCTAGCAGGGACTTAACCAACATATCGTCAATGTAAACCTCCATTGATTTTCCTATTTGTTCTTCGAGCATCCGATTTACTAGGCGTTGGTAAGTGGCACCGCATTTTTTAGTCTGAATGACATTATGTTATAGCAGTAGGTACCATACTTAGTTATGAAAGATGTTTTTTCCTGATCGTCCGAGTCCATCCGAATTTGGTTGTACCCGAAATAGGCGTCGAGAAAACTGAGGATCTCGTGGTCGGTCGTCGCATCGATCATGCGATCGATGTTGGGGAAAGGGAAAGAGTCTTTGGGGCATGCCTTAATCAAGTCTTTATAGTCTACACACATTCTTAATTTGTTTCCCTTTTTAGGGACTACTACTACGTTTGCTAACCAGTCCGGGTACGTAACTTCCCGGATGGATCCTATTTTAAGAAGTTTAGATACCTCGTCCTTGATGAATGTATGCTTGACCTCGGACTGGGTCTCCTCTTCTGCTTGATCGGGTGGAACTTTGGGCTCAGGATTAGCTTGTGAGTGGTTATTTCTGGGGGGATCCCTGTCATATCAAGGTGGGACCAAGCGAAAAAATCTATGTTAGCCATAAGGAATTGAATGAGGTTTTTCCTGAACTCGGGATTCAACCCCGTGCCCAGGTATACCTTTCGATCGGGCAAGTACTCGATCAGTATGACTTGCTCCAGTTCCTCGAATGTCGATTTGGTAGCATCAAAATCGTCGGGGGCTATAAAAGACCTAGGAACCCCGTAATCATCATCGTCATCGTTCCCCTACTTCTCCAGTTGGGTCGGCTCCGATGTAGGTAATTGCTATTTGGCTTCTTGCTTAGCGGCCGAACCCAGACCTTTTATCGTTGCAAGTACGGATATCGGAACCACTTCGTCGACCGCAAACATCTCTCTTGCAACCGGTTGTTCTCCGTAAATTATTTTTATCCCTCCTGGCGTTGGGAATTTTATCACTTGGTGCAGAGTCGAGGGTATCGCCCTCATGTTGTAGATCCATGGCCTTCTGAACAGAGCATTGTACCTCACGTCTCCTTCGATTACATAGAACTTAGCTTCGTGAATAGTCCCGACAATGTTTACCGGTAATGTTATCTCCCCTTTAGTGGCCTCACATAACATGTTGAATCCGTTTAGAACTCAGACTGCAGGCACGATCTGATCTTGTAGACCGAGCTGTTCAACAACCCTCGATCTGATCATGTTGGCCGAGCTACCTGGATCAATCAACACATGCTTAACTCGAGATTTGTTTATGTGTACAGATATTACCAGTGTATCGTTGTGGGGTTGCATGATCCCTTCAGCATCCGCGTCGTTGAAAGACAAGGTTTCCTCCGGCACGTAATCCCAGGTTCGTTTTTCCCTTGTGATGGATACTTTTGTGCGCTTCAGCATCGGCCCCTGGGGAGCGTCGACCCCGCCGATGATCATGTTAATGACGTGCCGAGATTCCTCCTGCTCGATCTGTTTATTATAATCTCTATTCTTGAGATGGTTCTTGGCTTGATCGCTCAGGAATTCTCGAAGATGTAAACTTTTGAATAACCGGGCTACTTCCTCTCTTAATTGTCGACAGTCCTTCGTTCTGTGGTCTTGAGTGCCATGTTATTTTCACATTAGGTTAGGATCCATTTGGGCTGAATCGGACTGTAGAAGTCGAGGCTACTTGGTGTCTTTGATGCGTCCGATGGCGGTTACGATAGCAGCAATATCGACGTTGAAGTTGTACTCTGATAACCTCGGTGCTTCCTTGGGCCCTATGGGTCTATCAAAACCGTTTTTGCTCATGAGTCCCGGGTTATTTTGACTCTGATCGCTTCTCTTTTCATTTCTCGCAGGGTTTCGTCTCGATCCGTTACTCATGCGATCACCAATATACAGTTGATATTAGTCCCTACTTGGCCTTGGTTCATGATCAATGTCTCTTTTGGGCTTGTCACTGGCTCGGATAAGATAGACGGACCCGGAAAGGTTCCCGAGCTGATCATTTTCGACTCTAATTTTTGACTGATATCAGTTATGCACATCGGCCCAAGTCACGGCCGGATATTCTACCATATTTTGCTTCAACTGATGCGAAGCCAACGAGCTTCGAGTATTGAGTCCTTGGGTGAAGTCCCGAACGGCCCAGTCGTCCGCGACCGGAGGTAGGTCCATCCGTTCCATCTGCAACCGGGACACGGATTCTCTGAGCATCTCATTATCCCTCTGTTTCACTTTGAAAGGTCCTATTTCCTGGTCTCGACCTTGATAGCCCCGGTGGTGCTTTTATGAAGGAATCTGCAAGCATAGCAAATGAGTCAATAGAGTTAGGAGGTAGGTTGTGATACCATACCATTGCTCCTTTTGACAAGGTCTCTCCGAATTTTTTCAGCAAGACAGATTCGATCTCGTCATCTTCTAAGTCATTCCCCTTGATAGCACACATGTATGAGGTCACATGTTCATTTGGGTCAGTTGTCCCATTGTACTTAGGAATTTCAGACATGGGGAACTTTTAAGGGATCGGCTTTGGGGCTGCGATCGAAGGGAAGGGTTTATGAACAAACTTCTTGGAGTCTAGGCCTTTTATTATTGGTGACGCTCCGGGGATTTGGTCGACCCTGGAGTTGTAAGTCTCCACCTTCTTGTCATTGGCTTCGATTTTCTTTTCTCCCATTTCCACCCGCTATTTCAATTCCTCAATCATCTTTATTATCTCGGGGTTGGTTCCGGGTTCAACTTCATTTGTCCTATTTGTGGCGGGTCCATTTTCGCGAGTGTTTTTCCGGGATGACTCGGGCTCAACTCTACTAGAAGCGTGGCTTCGGTTCTGCAGTTGGGCTATCGCTTCCTGCTGCGCCTGCAATATTTCGAAGATCACCCGCAAGCTGATCTCATCTCCTTCACCGTCACGAATATTTTGAGCTACCGAGCAGACTCCCACGCGGATGCTGTTCTCGGGGTTGGTGGGCAAATTCGTGTTGATGGCCACATATGAGCTGGCATCGATCGGGTCCGCGACCGGAACTCCGTTGGGATCGGCAGGGGGCATCTCGTTTCCGGGTGCTATATTGTTGTTCTCGCCATGGGGACGGACTTAGCATCCGTGTTTAGAGGGGCAGATTGGGAGTTCGACATGTTAACGCAGACCTAAAATCAAAGGCACTTCAAAGAGCAAGTGTAAAGTAGGGTATGTTACGGAAATTTGTATCAAATCGCCGCTATTATCCTTAGCCTCACGGTGCCCAAACTGTTTACCCTCAAATGCGGATAACAATTGAATTTTATAAGTGATTTTAAGGATATGCGGATTAATTTGATACAGAGCAATAAATTAAGTAGAATTAAAGAAACAAAGGTAAATTAAATTCAAACCACACGAGTAAGATAGCTCCAGTCTTAGTGAAATAGTCACCCTCGAGCCGGGCTCACCACGGCCGACACCAATGAAAAGGAGCAAGAGCTAGTGACAGAAAATAATAATATATTACTTTTGAGTGCGTGTTACAATGTCTTTCACGAATTATCAAACCTCCTTTATACAGTAGGGGAGTTCTACTTTAGGTACAACTCTATAAAAAGTAAAAAAAAATCTGATTAACTGACCGCAAGTTCCTTATCGATAGGTGTCGAGATCCCCGCCATGATATCCGGCCGGTCACGGATATTTCGGCCTCCTGTTGGTTATGCTTGATTGTCCGACAATATTCTTCGAAGTTGTTTGAGGTTAGGACCGATTCCGGAATCATGACCTCGAAATTCCGAGGGCATGCATCTTCCCCGGATTCTAACTCGGTGGGATCTTTGGCTCGATTTCGATCCCTTGCCACCGTGTCTCGAGCCTGGCTTATCTTGTCAGAGGGTGGGATACACCATGAGCTCGATTTCACCTGTATACACAGAGAAAGTTAAATAGGAAACAAGAACCTTCTTCTTGAGCTCACAAATGTCATCTCCTGTGAAAAAGTGACAATATCACGAGAGCTGGGAGAGAGATCGGATAAAGTGAAATGTAAATGAATTTGTTAAAATTGCAAATTTTGTTCCTGCCCAAGTCCTCAAATTCAGATGGTTGGAACGTACAATACAGCAAGCAGAATTATACAAACAAATTAAATAATCGACGTTGAAAATAAAATACAAAACAAAGACGTAATACTGAACGAAAAACGGCGTCCTCCAACCAACCTAACTAGCTCAACGAATTCGAAACGACACCGACTCAATTGGTATTTGGTACAATTAATTAATAGCTTAGGAGCACAGAAATTAGTAGGCTTTTGGACATAAAAGATGTGAGATTTGACCCAAAAAATTAGTTTCGGAAGTAAAGTTGAAAAAAAAGGTATTTTAAAATTAAAATTGTATCTGGACATTTATTTCACTTAAAAAAATATTACAGTTTTGTGAGAGAAAAATATTTTTTACTTGAAAAAGCGGTAAAAACACTTTTTTCAAATTTGAAACTCATCTTCAAATTTTTTTGAAACTCATCTTAAAAAATTCAGTCAAATGTATAATTAAATAATGTTTTGAAGATAAATATTGGAAAAAATGAAGAAAAATATATAGACAAAAGGAAATATTATTAGGTATGTGTGAACAAAGTCTCATGTGAAAAGTAGAAAAGAAAAATAAGTTATTTATAATGAGTTTGATTCTCTTGGTAGTGTGAGGCCTGTTGGGAAAAACCGTACGGGTGCGGTCCAAAGTAGACAATATCACACTATGTCAATAGTATATTTGAGCCGTTTTAGCTAAACAACTGGTATCAGAGGTTCAAGACAGGTTCATTTAGGCAGATTTAGTTCTGGCAGTAACCTATTTGATGGTAATCATAATTTTTGTCTAAGAAATTTAACTGGAGAACATTATTCATATAAATATGTCACTTAAAAACTAACTCTAGCTACTTAGCAAAATCAGTCAAACTATACTTAACATGTTCATTATTAATGAATAAAACTTAATTTTTGTAATTAATTAATTCATCTAGCATGTAATTATTTTTTACACTTTAACGAATAAAACTTAATTTCTTTAAGTATTATGTACGCAGTTATTCTTAAATAAAACGACATTGGACTTTGTTAAGAAGAATTTATGAAAATTGACTACAAAATTGGTCGATAGTAACTAAAGTATCTGTTATAGTTACGGTGAGAGAAAAATGTTAGAAGTTAAACTCAACTAAAAGCCTAATAAAACAAAGCTCAACAAAAAAATTTATAACTCCAACATACAACAACAATAACAACAACTACGACCCAGTAAAATCCCACTAATAGGGTTTGGGGAGGGTAGTATGTACGCAGACCTTACCCCTACCCCGAAGGAGTAGAGAAACTGTTTCTGAAAGACCCTCGTCTCAAAAAAATAAAAAGACAAAAGGACAAAAAGGAGACAATATTAGTATCACAACAACAATCATAGGATAAATAGGAACACCATGAAATCCAGAAGAAAGATGCAAAGCAAAGGGAGACAATATTAGTAAATATTAATATCACCACAACAATCATAAGAAAAATAAGAACACCATGAAATCTAGAAGAAAGATGCAAAGCAAAAGCGATAGCTAGTAAATAGGACATGCACTAGAAAGCGAAATAGTAAGCCACAATACTGTCACTAGCTATCTTAGACAAAAATCCTACATGGCTAGTCCCACAATGGTACGAAGTAAGGCACGACTCAACTACCTCCTAACCTACAACCCTAATACTCGACCTCCACATCTTCCTATCAAGTGTCATGTCCTCGGAAATCTGGAGTCTCGCCATATCCTGTCTGATCACCTCTCCCCAATACTTCTTAGGCCGCCCTCTACCTCTTCTCGTGCCCTCCGCAACCAGCCGCTCACACCTCCGTACCGGAGCATCTGGACTTCTCCTCTAAACATGTACGAACCATCTAAGCCTCGCTTCCCGCATCTTGTCATCAATGGGAGCCACATGCACCTTCTCCCGAATATTAGCATTCCTAATCTTATCTATCCTAGTGTGCCCGCACATCCACCGCACATTCTCATTTCTGATACTTTCATCTTCTGGATATGTGAGTTCTTAACGGGCCAACACTCAGCCCTATACATCATGGCCGGTCTAACCACCACTTTATAAAACTTACCTTTGAGTATCGGTGACACTCTCTTGTCACACAAGACTCCATATGCTAACCTCCACTTCATTCATCATACCCCAATAACTCTAAAGTATGTCATTGAAATTATGTTTATACATTTTTTTTTGGGGGGTTTGGGGGGGGGGGGGGGAGGATTGAAGAATTTATTTAAAAAATAAAAAACTATGGAATTGGTTGGTAGTAGTAAAATAATTCACAATTTCGCATAGTATTTGGTGGACTTTGTGTTAAGAAGTTGGACCCACCGGACATCAAATTAAAGAAAGTTCGACCCAAACACCAAACAAGCCTCGCTCCCACTGTATCAACCAGATCCAACGTTAAATTATCTCCCGGCGGTGATTTCTGACGTCGGGAAATGAAACGTGGCAACAGATTCTCGTTCCACGTCACCGTCGTGATAGCCGCCATTGCATTCATCTACTTCTCAACGGTGTTCGTCTTCATTGATCAGTGGTTTGGGCTTTGGTCGTCCCCCGGTATGCTTAACGCCGTCTTCTTCACTGTCGTAGCTGCTATGTGCATTTCCAATTATGCCCTTGCCATTTACACGGATCCGGGTCACGTTCCCAGCTCATTTGTACCCGACATTGAAGACCCTGATAACATCGTTCATGAGATTAAGCGCAAGGTTTTTTCACTTCTTTTAGTTGTTATTTCTATTTTTTTTCTTTAGAATTATTAGCTTTTATTTTCCAGTCCTGCCATTTTTCTAATTCTCATCTCATTCTATATATACTTGTATTAATATCTTCAATTTGTATTTCTCTGCTCCGTGAAAAATGAAACTTTGAGAGATTATTTTCTAGTTTTTGGTTGGATTAGGGAAAAAGAGTAGAATGTTTATGGTAAGAATTTAAGTTATATACGCAGACAGTGTATAATTTATTGGATTATAGTAGGTTACTATTTATTCTACATTACCGAACAATGCTTATTATAAGATGTTACCTGCAATTGCATGTTAATGACTTGATTGTGTAAATATTTTTTACCACGTCAAAGTATAGAACTTAATAAAAATGTTAGTATCGGGGGTAAGATATAGTTTGGTGATACCCATTTTAAAAAAAGATAAGTAGTACTGATTGTTTAGTGGTATTTTCAAGTATTAAAGAAATTTTTTAGTGAAGGGTAGTCTTGGAGTAACGATAAAGTTGGGTTCGAGCCGTGGAAGCAGTCCCTAATACTTATATTAGGGTAGACTGTTTATATCACACACGTTGGGGTGCGGCCTTTCTCCGGACCCTGCGTGAACGGGATGCCTTGTGCACCGGGCTGCCCTTATAAAGAAATGTTTTAGTGTTGAAGTCATTTTTAGTGATTTTATGAAACGAAAATGACTACAGGATAATAGTTTACATGCCAGACTGCTACTACTAGAGCCTTATTTGGATTTAGTGACTACCACTTCTTTGAATCGTAAATCCGCTGATGTGGTACTTCCTTACCTACATTACAGTTAAAAATGCATAGATCTAATGTGCTTGGTAGTTTCCTTTCAATAATTGGAAAACTTAGGGAAAAACTAGCATTCTGTCCAAATATCTTGCTTTAGCGGATAATGTATGATTTCTGTAGCATATGCTAAGTAAAGGAGAGATCTTTGGTGTGCTAGTTTGGGGATTCACTGTGCTTATTGCCAAATTTTTAAGGTTGCGGAGATTAATTCCCCATGTATTAAGGAGCTTGGTTATTGAGCCAGGAACGGACATATAACTGGCAAAAATACAGAGTTAGAGGTAATTACTAGAAGCAGCACACACTAGTAGGAAAGATCTTTTTGGATGAAGTCTAAGATAGAATTTGCCTTAATACAATTTCGTGTTACACCAAAGAGCAAGCAAAACTATACGGATAAAATTTATCTTCTGGACTGAGTTAATTGTCCTCAAAACATCTCATATTCAGGGGCAACCTAAAAGCAAGTAGGATCTTTTCAGATTAAGAAAACTGAAACTAATAAATGTTATATGATGTGCAGATAGAACTCTTAGTTTTACTTATATTCTATATCTACTATAATAGAATTAGTATCTAAGTCAGTTTGTGGATATAGTTTCGCCAAAGGGAATTCTCGTAAGTCGTAACGAGGCTAATCTTGAATTGTTCAAGTGGTGTGTAATTAATTATTAATTGCAAAGATGTGACGCACACTTTAAAAGTCCCAAAATTGAAAGTAGTGTTTGTGTTGTTTTCCTTTCTGGTTGATTTTCAAAGTTCTTTATATGCACTGAGACGTGAACATAATTACAAACAATATCTTCTTTGCTCCAAATATGAATGAACTTCCGATACTTTCAAGGACCATTCTAGTTCTTTCATTTCGGATTAACCATAGAATTTATGTGTTCCATCTCTGTAGGTGCTGACTATCTTGCTGTCTGACTGCATTTTAAAATGCAGAGCATACTCTAAGACCGGACAATTTTTTATGTGTGTGGCCTGTGTATACTTCACGTAGCGCTTATATTTTGAATATTCTAATAGCTAATCATGTGTTTATCGTGATTAGCAAGAAATACAGTTGATTGATGCTCTAATAAATCAGTAATAGTTTTGACGATCATTCTTCCATTTCCGGTGCAGTTTTAAGGGCCTGATAGTTCTTCAACATTTTTAACATCTGGTAATCAATTACCTTTTACAAAATCCTACGATAATGTTAACAGAATATAAAAACTGTTTCCATAAACAAATAGAATTGCTAAATTACATATTTTGTTATCTGAGATTGATATTCTGCTTGAATTTTTGCTTTTATAACAAAAGGTTGGAATGAAGCTCTCATTAGTGGCTCTGAAGTAATATTCTTTACTTGATAATATCAAGTTTGATGTGGAACTTCATGGATTTAATTTCTTTTTGTGAATTAATCTGCAGGGTGGTGATTTGAGATACTGCCAAAAGTGTTCCCTTCATAAGCCTCCACGTGCTCATCATTGTCGTATATGTAATAGATGTGTACTACGAATGGTATGCCTAGTCTATTTTCATTTATGTCTTTTCTTGATGTCCTGGATATGAGTTAAAAGTGTTTTATGTTGAATATAAGGATCATCACTGCGTGTGGATGAATAATTGTGTGGGCCACGCGAACTACAAGATCTTCTTCATCTTTGTTATGTATGCTGCTGTTGCTTGCATATATTCCCTGGTAAGTTGGTATTTTGGCGCTCTTTGTACTGTATATGATCTTGGGATGCTATGACTGTCTTTTGTTTCTTATACGTTCTATCTTCTGTTGTTGCTGACATCTATTTATTCATTGCTTGTTATTATGTACATATGGCTGATCAAGCATAAATTGAATATCTAGACAACTTTGTGTTCTCCCCCAACCTTTAACAAGCTTATTGTCATTTCTTCAGGTTTTGCTTGTTGGTAGCATAACTTTAGACTCTCCAAAGGATGACGAGGAAAGTGAAGGCTCTTACAGAGTTGTATATGTAATTTCCCATGAATAATTTTTCGTTCTTTATTGATCTTCCTTTCCTCAATTTGATCAAGTGTTATCCCTGTTAATAGATCATTTCGGGGCTTATACTAGTCCCTCTAAGTTTGGCGCTGAGCTTTTTTCTGGGTTGGCATTTTTACCTGATTTTGCAAAACAAGACAACAATTGAGGTCTGTTAATTACAATGTCATAGACTAGTCAATTCTTACAGTGGCATGTTATATTTACAAGTACTAATAATGTTATTCACACTCTGCAGTACCAAGAAGGCGTGAGAGCTATGTGTGTTGCTGAAAAGGGAGGTTATGTCTATTCACATCCATATGATCTTGGTGCATATGAGAATTTGATATCAGTAAGAGATCATTCCTCTTTCTTTGTCTCTTTCCACACGGTTCTTCTCTCTTCTCTCATGATAACCTTCAAGTCTTCAACTTTCTCTTTTTATCGTCATATCAATCTTTCTTGTTTTGCTATAGAATTTCAGTTGAGACACACGTACTTTATTGCCTTGATGTTTAATTTCTATCAAATTTGTTTTCCTTGGCAATTCAGGTTCTAGGTCCAAATGTCCTTTGCTGGCCATTCCCCTCCACAAGACATATTGGTTCTGGCCTTCGTTTTCGGACAGGATTTGATGACGTACCTGGGGCGGCAGCATCAAAATGAATGTTTCTGAAACATCCTGCGACAAGAGCTGAAGTGTTTGATTGCCAAAGCAGCATGGGGGAGCTGTGCAAGTCTAGCTTTACCTTGTAAAGTAGAGCTACTCTTCGTCTAAAGGAGCTAAGAAGAGCCAGGTTACGGATTGCTAAAAGATACAACACAGAAGCGGTTTTCAAGTTTTGTTTTCTGTTGATACTGAGAGATCCTCGGTCTCCCATTGGCAGTCATACTGTAGTTGAAGGTAATGAGAGAATTGAAGCAATTGCACATAGGATACTGACATCGTTCATAGTATGGGTTATAGTGCTCACTTAGTCATGTACAAAACGAAGTTCCCTTTCTGAGTTAACTTAGAGCATTCTGATGTAGCTCAATTGTTGTAATACATGCAACTACGGCTGAGTAAGGTTAACAACTTTTTGGAGGAATATCGTAGGACGGATTTTGTTTTCCTTTCCAGCATAATTGGGAATGGTATTGTGCCACTGATGAATAAAATCATTAAAATTTCATCGGGATATATTTTCATTGAAAATAATTGGTAGTACCTTAGGCGGATCCACGATTTAAATTTAATGGGTTCAACTTTTAAGATTTTTAATATTCCACTCATTGTAGTGTTAAAATTATGAGTTCAAATTTAATACTTGTTGAAATTTTAGTAGGTTGTTACATACAAAATTTTATTCCGTGTCGAAAATTATAAGTTTAGTTGGACCCGCAGCGAAAGGGTACATTCGCCCCAGGATAATACATGGGTTATAAGCTATTTTCGCTACATTCGCCCCAGGATAATACATGGGTTATAAGCTATTTCACCTTTTGCTCATGGGTTTTCCACTCTAGTGTAGATTGAAAACAGTGACTCCAGAAAGAGATTTTGATTATTGTAGCACGCACAGGGATTAAAAAGGAGAGGAAACTTAAAGAGAAGTAAGATGTCCTTGTAGTAACACGTAGTAACACAAATTTGAATGAGAAAAAACTAAAAGGAAAAGGCAAAAAAGAAAAGTCTAAGACCAATAGCAGCTTGGGAGAAACTATTACTATGATTTAAAAACAAAAAACAAAGTGAATATGCGTAAATAATTCATTACTTTTAACAGTTATTAATCACAAACAGGAAATAAGAGAGCAGCAATCAATTTCCAAAAGCACAAGTAAAGAAATCTCCTTTGTGTTCCTTTAACAAGCTCCGTTTGAACATAGATTTTTTTTTTTTTTTTTAACTCTTTTTCAAAAAAATAAAATATATTATAAGAAATATCAAATTATGGTGGATGTCTACTCTTCCTCCATGATCTTCGTCTCAAATGCTTAATGACATATTCAATGACATATTTTCTATGTTTAATGACATATTCAATGATATATTTTTTTCACTTTTTATGCCTATATAAAGGCCTTGTAATAGATAGAAAAATACACACAATTGAAGAAGAAATAAAATCTCTTCTCTCTTTCTCTATGTATCTCTTAGCTTGTTTTTCCTTGTTCCATATTGTTACTTTGAGCTATATTTCATAACACGTTATCAACACGAAGTTCTAGCCAACTGAGTTGTTATGATACGGCCAGTGCCGGTAGCGTCATTTAATGTTAATAATATAGTAAGAACGATGACGGTATAAGGTGTACAACGCCAGCATATATTCGGCCATCACGATTAGCCATTTCTAATTAGTTTTCAAGTTTCTTTACACTTTGCTATTTATATTTCCATACATGAACAAACTTGTTTTACGGAAAAGTTTTTCTTGAAAGTTCATCAAATCATGTAAGGATTTTTGGTGTAAAGAACGATAAATATTTTTCCTATAACAAGTATTATGTTCTTATGTGTTAATATTAAGAAACACGAAGTGAACACTTTTGAGAGAGCATATATTTTTCCTTTCTATTTTGTCACATATCTCTTCCATCTTAAAGTAGGATAATTATCATAAAGGACACGTAGATTTTAATTGATTATGTGTTTTTCTATATTTGCTTGATACTTTTTATTTGATTGAGTCCAGTTAATGAAAGTTCGCATATGCAAATTAAATTCAATCGCCACCAATAGGGAAAACCCATCCCATAAGTATAAAATAAGACATGATGTTACCGTGGAGGTCTGAATGGACGTGTACGTGGTAATGGACGAAATTATAATCGTCATCATTATGGTAATGAGAATAATAATTGCTCTCAAAATAATCCTTCACTTTGTGAAAGTGATGTTTGCTATTGGTATGGCATGAAATTTTATAAAGCACGCATGGATTATTATGTTCCATTCCTGAAGTGAATGTGAAAATAATTTGATAATCATTATGAATACATATTCATTCTTGCAAGAATATGAACGTGCTAGTGGTAGTAAATATACCACACTCATCTCGAGAAGGGGGTTTGAGATGAAATAAGAAAATAATGTCATTATTATGGCATGAATGATCATTGGTCACGTACCTATTGTACGCCAAAATATTTTGGCAATGTGATTATTAAAGGACAACAATAATGCAAGAAACAGATCTTTTATATAATTTTGACCATGACCATAATGGTATAACTTTCTCTTTAAAAGAGATATTCACCATATAGATGTTGATGAATATATGGTAGTACAAAATTAATTGAAGGCTCTGGAAGAGCTACTATAACTCTGCCTAAGGGAATAATACTTATCATAGAGAATGCAATGTTTTCCTCCAAGTCCAAGAGGAACTTGTTGAGTTTTAAAGATATCCATCGAAATGGATTTCATATTGAGACAATAGATGAGAATAATCTTGAATATCTCATCGTTACCAAGAATGTCTCTGGCCAGAAAAGGGTTATTGAGAAGTTCCCATCTTTATCTTGTGGCCTGTATTGGACAAGAATTAGTGCAATTGTGGCACATTTTATTGTAAACCAAAAGGTTTCTAATTCTAATACTTTTGTACTTTGGCATGATCGATTGGGACATCCTGGATCAATTATGATGAGACGAATTATAGAGAACTCAAATGGGCATCCATTAAAGAATTTAAAGATTCTTTTAAATAATGAGTTTTCTTGCACTTCTTGTTATCAAGGCAAGTTGATTATTAGACCATCACCAACAAAGGTTAGGATTGAGTCCCATGCGTTTTTGGAACGTATACAAGGGGATATTTGTGGACCTATTTACCCACCTAGTGGGTCGTTTAGATATTTTATGGTCTTAATAGATACATCTTCTAGATGGTCTCATGTGTGCCTATTGTCATCTCGCAACCTGGCGTTTGCAAAATTAATAGCACAAATAATTTGATTACGGGCACAGTTTTCCGATAATCCAATTAAGTCTATTCGACTTGATAATGCTGCTGAGTTTTCATCCCAAGCATTTAATGATTATTGCTTATCAATTGGGATAAAAGTGGAACATCTTGTAGCTCATGTTCACACTCAAAATGGCCTTGCACATCTTTGATTAAACGTCTGCAATTGATAGCAAGACCGTTACTCATGAAAATAAAATTAACCACTTCTATTTGGGGTCATGCCATTTTGCATGCAGCAATGCTAATTCGTCTCAGACCGATAAATTATCATAAATATTTCTCGTTGCAATTAATTTTGGGTCATGAACCTAATATATCACATCTATGAATTTTTGGATGCGCTGTATATCTGCATGCAGCACCGCCATATCGCACCAAGACGGGTCCCTAAAGAAGGTTAGGAATATATGTTGGGTTTGAATCGCCCTCCATTATTTGGTACCTTGAAACATTAACGGAAGATTTATTCACTGCTCGATTTGCAGATTGTCGATTCGACGAGGCATTTTTCCCAATTTTAGGGGGAGAAATTGGTGAAACAAAAGATGAAATTTTGTGAAAAAATACATCATTGTCTCATTTTGATCCACGTGCCTCTATTTGTGAAAAAGAGGTGCAGAATATTATCCATTTACAGAAAATAGCAAATCAAATGCCAGTTGCATTTACGGATCTGATAACAAAATCGCATATCCCTGCAGAGAATATTCCAATCCGTATTGATGTCCATGTTGGACAATCTTCTAGTGTCATAGCTAATGAGTCAAAAGCACGTCTAAAGCGTGGCAGACCATTGGGTTCTAATGATCGAAATCCTAGAAAAAGAAAAATAAATGATCAAGATGACATTACGAAAGAGTCTCATAAAGAAACCCATAATTTAACCAATCATGAGATTCATGAGGATATCGATGAGCCTGAGACTCAAGAAAATAGGGAACTATCAATAAATCCAATCGATATTGAGACAAATTTGAATCGGTTGAATATAGTGATGGATTATGTCTTTGCATACAATATTGCATCTAGCATTATGCAAGATAATGAGGATCTTGAACCTCAATCTGTTGGAGAATATCGACAAAGACGTGATTGGCCAAAATGATAAGAAGTAATCTAATCTGTGTTGGATTCACTTGCGAAACGTGAAGTTTTTAGGTATGTAGTCCAAACACCTAATGGTGTTAAACCTATTGGCTATAAATGGGTCTTTGTACGAAAAAGAAATGAGAAAATGAGGTACAAAGATATAAGGCACGCCTTGTTGCACAAGTATTTTCACAAAGGTCTGCTGTTGATTATGAAGAGACGTATTCTCTTGTTATGGATGCTATAACGTTCCGTTATCTCATTAGTCTTGCTGTCTATGAAAAGCTTGACATGCATTTAATGGATGTGGTTACAGCCTACCTTTACGGCTCACTTGATAATGAGATATACATGGAAATTTCCGAGGGATTTAAAATACCTGACGCACAAAATTCAAAATCCCGGGAAATGTTTTCAATCAAATTGCAAAGATCTTTGTATGATCTAAAGCAATCAGGAAGAATGTGGTATAACCGCCTTAGTGAATATTTATTAAATGAAGGTTATATAAATAATTCCATTTGTCCATGTGTTTTTATAAAGAAAACAACAACGGAGTTTGTTGTACTTGCCGTATATGTTGATGACATAAACCTTATTGGAACTCCTACAAAACTCCAGAAGGCAATTGATTATTTAAAGAAGGAATTCGAGATGAAAGATCTCGGAAAGACAAAATTATGTCTCGGTTTGCAAATTGAACATTTGGCAAACGGAATTTTTGTTCATCAATCTGCCTACATAGAAAAGGTATTGAAACGGTTTTACATGGATGGAGCACATCCATTAAGTATTCCGATAGTTGTTCGATCACTTGATGTGAATAAGGACCCGTTCCGACCTCAAGAAAAGAATGAAGAGCTTCTTGGTCCTGAAGTACCATATCTTAGTGCAATTGGTGCACTAATGTATATTTCTAATACTACAAGGCCTGACATAACTTTTTCAGTTAATGCCTTAGCAAGATATAGCTCTGCTCCTACAAGGAGACATTGGAATGGAATCAAACACATGTTGCGGTATCTAAAAGGGACAACCGATATGGGCTTATTTTATGGCAATGATTGCAGTCCCGATCTTGTTGGTTATGCCGATGCTGGGTATTTATCTGACCCACACAAGGCTCGATCTTAAACTGGCTATGTGTTTACATGTGGAGGCACTGCAATATCTTGACGATCGACTAAGCAATCAATCGTGGCTACTTCATCTAATCATGCTGAGATAATTGCTATTCATGAAGCAAATCGAGAATGTGTATGGTTGAGGTCTGTAATACACCTAATTCGAGATAAATGTGATTTAAAGTGTGACAAACTACCCACAATTTTATATGAAGACAATGCAGCATGCATAGCTCAATTGAAGGGATGATTCATAAAAGGAGATAGAACAAAATATATTTCACAAAAGTTATTTTTCACACATGATCTTCAAAAGAATGGTGATATCAGTGTGCAACAGATCCGTTCAAGTGATAATATGGCTGATTTGTTCACCAAATCTCTACCGACGTCAACCTTCAAGAAACTAGTGTACAAGATTGGGATGCGAAGACTCAAGGATATGAATTGATGCTCTCATCAGGGGGAGTTAATACGTAGTGTACTCTTTCCTTGCAAAGTTTTTAATGAGGCAACCAAAAAGCGTATTCCTAAACATGTGTACTCTTTTTCCTTCACTAGAATTTTTTTTTTCTAATAAGGTTTTAACGAGACACATTATCTATGGACATCCAAGGGGGAGTGTTAAAAGAAATATCAAATTATGGTGGATGTCTAATCTTCCTCCATGATCTTCATCTCAAATGTTTAATGACATATTCAATGACATATTTTCTATGTTTAATGACATATTCAATGACATATTTTCTTCACTTTTTATGCCTATATAAAAGCTTTGTAATAGATAGAAAAATACACACAATTGAAGAAATAAAATTTCTTCTCTCTTTCTCTGTATATCTCTTAACTTGTTTTTCTTTGTTCCATATTGTTACTTTGAGCTATATTTCATAACAAAATATTATTTGTTCATGTAACTTGATTAATTTTTGAAGCTCCTATCAGTTCGCTTTACATTATCAGCTCACACTTAATAAGGAATCAACCTAATTTTCAATTTTTGTTATAAAAGGTTAACGATACAATCTTTCAAAAGATCTGATTGATGATGTAAAAAGAAAAAATATAGCGTCATCTCGGTCAATATAAGTTAAACTTTTTTCTTATCTAATTAAAGGAGTACTTAACAAACAAATTATAGCCATTCCATTCAAATGCCTTCAAAGCTTTTCATCAATGGCGCTAGCTTTGTCCCTAGCCAGCAACAAACCCTTTTCTCCAACAGATTCCAGCTCCAGTTTATCAGCTTACAGGAAGCAGCAATCAAGTCTTTTCTTTCCTTTGAGAAACGTACCTTCCATTTCACAACTCCAATTCTTACCTTCTCAATTTTCAATTAATCATAATGTAGACTTTCCCCTCTTTTCTTGTAGAAACATAGGCGGCAGAGTCGGGCCCTATGTATCGTTAGTGGGTCAGATTCCGGCGAAAGCAATTCTCAAGGTATCCGGCTGTCCCCAACTATTAATACTAGTTTCATTGATGCTCATTCAACTTTTTATATTATCTAGAGTAACTAAACTTTTTTTTGTGACGAGAAAACCACTAACTTTGCCTGAATATACAGAGTCTCGCTAAATGATTATATGTAACTCAAAAGTCACCCAACTTTGTCTAAGAATCACAAAAAATGTCTCATTTGTTTCCTTCTAGTGACTTTATGTGATACTTAGGTAAAACTAACTCATTTTTTTGTTACAAAAAATAGTTTAGTGACTTTTATACTTTTGTGAAGTTGACTGACTTTTCGTTAATCTAATGTCTTTTGTGCTATAAAAAAAAAGTTAATGGCCATTCATAAAGCTAAACACCCTATATTTTTATAAATTTACTTTAAATTAAGGTGTTTGTTTACCTTAATATAATCATGGTTAAATTTGGTGCTTGCCTTTTGGATTTAGATGATGAAGAAGATAATTTGGGGGTCAAAGCTGCATTGTCAATGCTCAAGTTCTATAAAAGTAAGTTCTTGGTATGCTTTAGCTAAAATGTGACATTTTAGTTTTCCTGATTCTGTTGAGCTATTTTGATTCTTACGTTTATATCATAAAGACCAGGAGGAAATGTGTAACCATTGACTATTAAGCAGGGGAAATCTCACCAATAATGCCAAAAAGTTGTCGCTATGTACCAACATGCAGTGAATACTCCATGATCGCTTACAAGAAATATGGTGTTGTTAAAGGGACAGTCTTGACGGCGTGGCGTCTTTGTCGCTGTAACCCTCTAGGTAAAATGATGTTTCATTGTTGGCTTAAAATTCTGAGGTCACTCTGAAGCTTTACAGGAGCTATTCTTAGCTTTGAGTGAGATACTATTAGTTTTGTTGATAAGTCTTGGAGTAATATCTTAGTATGTCGCTCGTGTATTTTCAAACATGACAGGAGGATCTGGCTTCGATCCCCCGAGATGGTTTGGCGAGGAAAGTCCACCGCTGGAATGACACTTGGTATCAAATATATGTACAGGTACATGGATTTTGGAAATGCAAACTCATGATATTGGAAAACAAAATTATTGTTTATGGTATTCAGTAATGCAGGTCATGGTAGCATTCTTCTTTAGCTCATATCAAAAGGAATGTGTTCACCGTTTCCATCCAGTTCACTTCTGTGTCTTTTAATAATTTATCTTCTAGTAGGTCCTAGACGATCAGTTTGAGAAAAAAGTCTGTTAATCAATCATGAAGGTTTCAATGTTGTATAGAATGTGAGTCTTTGGTGTTCTTAGAGGGGGTTAGTACTTAGCATTAGGGCAGCGCACCTAAACCAAACCTGCAGCAGCCCACATTGAAAATTTTCTACTTCAGTTACCTGGAGATTCATATACCAAGGTTAAATTCATCATTGTAATAAAATGACAGATCAAGAAAAGTAACTCCTTAAAAAGAAATGAAACTGCATTTTCAGAATTATTCCTGATTTGCTTCAGAAAAGTTAGCGAGCGTCGTTCTTCTACTTACAGCATAATGTCTCCAAGTTCTTTTGCTCTTTGTGTGCCTAACATTCTAGCAATCTGATTGGGAATTATGGTACACATCCATTTACTTCTATAGCAATAGAGTGGTGGGACTTTAAGATCAAATGTGATGACCCAATTAATGTGGACATGGAACTTTTAAACTGAGCCTGCAAATAGAATCCTAGTCAAACTTGGCTTGAATTGGAGTTAAAGTTATGCTCAGGACTGTGTCAACTATGTGATATTGCTTTTGGTCCCCTACCCTGTGATACCCTAGTAGCACTTTTAGCCCTAAATTTACTTGAAGTGGCTCATTTTATCCTATTTCACAAGGACCAAAAGCGCAAAGCTCTTTTCTTTTGGCTGCATATGAGGCAAGTATGGCGTGACTCGAGTCACTTTTGTTGTGCCTAATATCTCGATTTTAATATTAATTCAACATTGACATCAATTGGACCAGAAAATGAAGCTTAAATGATCTCTTACACTTGGATTTCTGTTAAGACTAATCTATTCTCACAAGCTAATATCAAGACTTGATTGAGTTGCTAAGTTTGTCCAGAAGTGTTTCTCTACTGCTTGCTTAGGTCACTGGTTATGCATAACCTCGACTTTGCTAGCTCATTAGTTATTGGTACAATAAGATGCAACCTTTGAAAACTTTCTGAAGTCTTGTAAGAAGAATTATAAGTGTAATCTCAAATCTGGAGGTCATTCTCGGTCAAATTTTCGTAGTGGACAGAAATATCAGTGATTGATCTTGCTACTCCAAAAGAATGTTGTTATTGAAGAGCTCTGCTCTGTTCAACCAGTATTCTATAGCTAAGTGAAATGAATTTGCTGCTCAAGCTAAAAGCTAGAAAGTGTTAAATATATTATTGTACCGTCTCATACCCACATCTAAGTTTGATGATTTTACTATATGTCTGAGTGTTGAACTATCTTAAGAGTCATGGTTAAGAAAGCTCATGGAGAGTATACTAGGTGTTTACACCTAACCAAGCTATTTAATCTTAGCACCATATCACTTAACTATGACTTAACAATAGTTAAGTGATAAATGTGTATTAAAAATACGTCTTGCATTTTATTGATTAGATACACACCAAGTGTGGATAAGTTTTTACCCATATACAAGTGATTAATACTCAACTTCTTGATGATGACGACTACTATAGAGATGATGGCTATGGGGCTTGTAGAGAAGAATGTGAGTATGAAGACGCTTATGCTTCTAACAATGACTATGAAGATGATGATGCTTTAAGGTATGATTCTTCAACATACTCTTCTTGTGGTCAACATAATCATTAAGAAATTGGTTATGAGCATGATGATGCAACAACAACAACAACAACAACAATCCAGTATAATCCCACTAGTGGGGTCTGGGGAGGGTAATGTGTATGCAGACCTTACCCCTACCCTGGGGTAGAGAGGCTGTTTCCGATAGACCCTCGGCTCCCTCCCTCCAATAATTCCCCACCTTGCTCTTGGGGTGACTCGAACTCACAACCTGTTGGTTGGAAGTGGAGGATGCTTACCACTAGAGCAACCCACTCTTGTCAAATTATGATGAGCATGATGATGATGATTAGGAAACTATTATAGAATATTCTTGTTGGCCTTCTTATTTGCTTTTCTTTTAACGAAGACAAGTCTCATGCAAATTGCAAAGAGGGGAGGACTCTTGAGTTTTCCAAAGTTATTTAGAAACAAGACTGAATGGCTTGGGGAAATTTCACTCTAAAAGAATATTCTAGAGAATCAATTATGTAAGGTTTCACCCACCTGTGCTTTCTCTAAAATATTCTTTTAGAGTGAAAATCTCAGAAACCTTGAACTTCTTTTTAAGGTTTTTACCAATGCTTGATAAATTAAAACTTCAGTTGTTAAAAGATTTGCTTAAACAGGCTTACTTAATAGACTTAAAACTGCTTAAATACAGAACATCAATTAACCGTGCGGCATAAAACAACCACGGTAAGTACATAAGCTAATAATTACACGTGCTCATTCACTATAAAGGTAGATAAATACATCAAAGAAAAATGTACTTCAATTGAGTGGAATTATAACCTTAGAATGTGTTTACTGTGGTTGTTTTGTAACACATGATAAATTAATGTTCTGTCTTTAAGCATTTTAAATCTATTAATTTGGCAAATCATTCAGCAAGGTGTTAGCCAACCAGAGTTTTAACTTATCAAGCAATTGGTATTGTGTAATTATGTTAAGTTAATTGCTCGTTGATATATAAGTATTTGTTCCATAATATTTTGGTCAAATGGAGAAACCTTAAAAAAAAATTCAACGTTTCTGAGATTTTCATTATAAAAGAATATTCTAGAGAAAGAGGATGACACCTTTAAAAATTGATCTCTTGGATAATCTTTTCGAGTGAAATTTTCCCAAGTCATTGTGTCTTGTCTCTAAGTGAGTTTGGATACCTCAAGAGCCCCCTTCCTCTAACCCACCCTTACAGCTTGCAGGGAGCTTGTCTTCGTTAAAAGGAAAAAATAATTAAGAATATCCCTAGTAGTTTCATCATCAAGCTCATAATCACTTTTTTCATTATTATGTTCATCACAAGAGAGTATGTAGAAAATCATACCTTGAAGCATCACCGTCTTTATTGTGATTGTTAGAAGCATAAGTGTCTTTATACTCACATTCTTCTCCACAAGTCTCATAGTCAGGGGCGGATCTATGTGTAAGGGATGGAGTGGTACACCACCGGCAAGGTTTGGCCGAGACTATGCAAAGGTATATATAGAAGGAAGGTATACAAATAATTTAAGTGGCACCCCCACTAACAAAATGATTCAAGGTGCCACCGGAAAGGCACTGTCATTTCCACCCCTGCCGCGGGAGATCGAGTCCAGTTTGGCACAAATATTTTAGAAGCCTTTCTTTGGTGCATTTAACCGCTACAAATTCCTTTGTTTCTTCTTTGGTTTTATTAGTTCGTTTTAAAATTTCTTCTCTTTTTTTTACTTTAAACATTAAATATAGAAAAAAAATCTTTCACAAATCTATTTTTTCCTCGTGAAAAAAAAATACCCACTATTGCGCTTTCCCAACTCCTCCATGATTTATGAATAGATGATAAAAAGTTAAGTTTTTTCTCCAGAAGCACAACTCCGTAAATCTATTTGCCGAAAGCAAAAAATATAAAGAGAAATCCTTGAATAAGTTACGGTTCTAATCAAGGATGAAAGTTTATTTTGTTATCAAAATGCTCTAAAGTAGGACAATTGTATGTAATATCGAGTGAGCTTAATTTTTATAAAAAATAGTAAATTGAATAATGTCTGTAAGCTTACTTCTGTTTTAATATTTAGACTTATTAGTATAAGTTTTTGCCTTGAGTATCCAAATAACGAGCCTTTTTCTTTTACAAAATACATACTCCAGTTGAATCTTATGTTTTTTTTCAAGTTATTATAATTTTTCAATATTTGTTTTGCTCGATCGATTTGTCTATAGTAACCTTAAAGACGAATAACCCGAACCGATTAAATTTATACCATATTTAAATAATGTAAATTGTAACATGGCTATGTTCAAAATTTGTGGCACCCGGAGCCTCTAAATCCTGGATCCGCCTCTGTTCATAGTAATTATCATGATCAAGAAGTTGTTTTACTTATCACTTTTACTTATCACTTGACTATGGGTAAAAACCTATTCACACTTGGTGTTTACATTTAATCAATAAATGCAAGACGTATTTTAATATACACATTTATCACTTAATCATAGTTAATTGATACTCCCTCTGTTTCAATTTATGTGAACATATTTGACTGGGCACAAAGTTTAAGAAAAATGAAGACTTTTGAAATTTGTGATCCTAAACAAGTCAAAAGGGGGTCAAGAGTATTTGTGTGGTTATAAAAGTTTCTCATTAATGCTAGAATTGGAAGTTCAAGCTAAATTGTTTTCAAATTTAGAAAGGGGTCATTCTTTTTGGAACAAACCAAAAAGGAAATAGGTTCACATAAACTGGAACGGAGGGAGTATTTGTTTTTACTTTTAACCTTTAACTGCTAAGATTAGATAGCTTGATTTAGTGTAAACACCTAGTACGGAAACATATCTCTCCATGACATAAGTATTTGTTCCATCATTTATTGGTCAGTATAAATCTTTCATTTTGTCAGAAGGAAAACCTTAAAAACAAGTTCAAGGTTTCTGAGATTTCTAATCTAAAAGAATATTCTAGAATAAGATCAGGTCTTCTGTGTTCTTAGAGGGGTATTATTAAGCATTAGGGCAGCACATCCAGACCAACCCTGCAGCAGACCACAATTGCAAATTATTTACTTTTGTTAGTTGGTGATTCATACACCAAAGTTAAACATCACTATTATAATAGAATGGCACATCCAGAAAAGTAACTCCTGATAAAGCAGTGAAACTGCATTTTCAGAACTATTCCTGATTTGCTTCATTATAGTTAGCAAACATCTTACTTCTACTATGCAGCATAATGTGTCAACTCTTGTGCTCTTTGTGTGCCTAACATTCTAGCACTCTGGTTGGGAATTTTGGTAGACATCCATCTTCATATGGCCCCTTCCAATAATTTGCTTTTACAGAAATAGAGTGGCAGGACTTCAAGGTCAAATGTTATGTGTCAATTAATGTGGACATGAAACTTTTAAACTGAGCCTGCAAATAGAATCCTAGTCAAAGTTAGTTTCACGTTATATTCAGGACTGTGTCAACTATGTGATATTGCTTTTGGACCCCTACCCTATGATACCCTGTGTGAGTTGAGCTCAATTGAGCTAGGTCATGGCCTCCATTAATGGAGCAATGTAACAGTATCGTGCAAGGAAGAAGAAGGAGAAGAGAGAAATGAGTAAAGGAACTTTTCTTTATATTCAATTATTGTAAACAATAACACATACAAACTCTGTATTTATAGACATAGCTAACCACTACTTAATTAAGCTAAGACCACTAACTATTGGTAACTACCTCTAACAACATCAACTAACTCTGCCAGCTGTCCTAAGTCTTGACAGCTGGCTCATTACTTAGCACTGCACAGTCGACTCCTTCATTCTCACACTCCCCCTCAAGCTGGAGGGTGTAAGATGTTGAGCACTCTAGCTTGCCCAGTAGATTTCCATGATGTATTCTTCCCATCCCTTTAGTCAATAGTTCTGCCTGCTGATCCTTAGTTCCAATGTGGTGTGTCTTGATTCTTCCTTCCTTGATTGTATCCCTAACAAAATGACAATCTATTTTAATATGCTTGGTCCTTTCATGAAATATGGGATTAGCTGCAATTTGTAAAGCAGCTTTTCTATCACACATTATATCCACTGGTTGCTTGATATATACATTGAGCTCTGCAAAAAGTCCCAGTAACCATACAATTTCTGCAGTAGCTGCTGCTAAGCTTCTATATTCTGCTTTTGCTGAGCTTCTAGAAACTGTTTGTTGCTTCTTTGACTTCCAAGATACCAATGAGTCTCCAAATTTCACCACAAACCCAGTCACTGATCTTCTAGTGTTAGGGCATGATGCCCAATCTGCATCACAATAACAAACCAGATTGTCTGCATGCCTGCTACTCATCAGAATTCCCATTCCTTGATTCTGTTTGATGTATTTCACTACCCTTACTGTTGCTTCCCAGTGGGACTACTTAGGTGATTGCATGAATTGACTCAATGTCTGCACATCAAATATGATATCTGGCCTAGTAATTGTTAGGTATATCAACCTGCCAATTAACCTCTGATAAGCTGAAATGTCTGCCAACATCTCATCTCCAGCTACTCTAACATGTCTATCAAATTCAACTGAGGTGAACTTTTGATTCATATCAAGTGGAGTGGTTGTTGGCTTTGTTGCTCCCAGACCTAGATCAGACACCAGTTGAAGTGCATACTTCCTCTGGTTCAACAAGATCCCTTGATTGGATCTCATGACTTCTATCCCTAGGAAATACCTTAATTCTCTAAGATCTTTCACTTTGAACTTCATGTTTAAAACATTCTTTGTCTCCTGAATAAATTCCTCATTATTTCCTGTGATGAGTAAGTCATCAACATACACTAACACAACTACAAATTCTGTTCCCTTTTTCTTTGTGAATAATGAGTAACCATAGAGACTCTGACTATAGCCTGCATCTAGAAGAGCTTCAGTAACTTTGATATTCCATTGTCTTGAGGCCTGCTTCAAGCCATACAAGGATTTCACTAACTTGTAAACTTCTGTCTCCCCCTGTCTTCTGAAGCCCCGAGGCAGTTCCACATACACATCTTCATATAGATCTCCTTGGAGAAATGCATTATGAACATCCATTTGGTACATGTTCCATCCCTTTAAGGCTGCCATTGCAATGACTGCTCTCACAGTTACCATTTTGTGTATGGTGAGAAGATCTCATGATAATCCAGACCTTCCTTTTGACTGTACCCCTTGGCCACTAATCTAGCTTTGAATATTTCAACTTCTCCATCTGCTTTGAACTTTATCTTGTACATCCATTTTGAGCCAATGGTGTTCTTTCCTTTAGGCAAGTCTACTATCTCCCAAGTCTTGTTATCTTCTAAGGCCTTAATCTCCAACTGCATTGCTTCCACCCATCTTTTGTCTTTAGATGCTTCTGCAAAACTCTGAGGTTCTGTCAATGAAGAGATCTTTGCTACAAATCTTTGGCAAGATGCTGACAGCTTGCTATATGTTAAGTGGCCTGATAGAGGATACAGTGTTGTTCCATTATTTTTCTTTTGTGTCACATAATCCTTCAACCACAAGGGCTCTTTGACATTTCTGCTAGATCTTCTTGGTTCTTCACTTGCAAGAGCAGGCTCTATCTCTGGTAATGTGTCTACATCTTGTGGCAAGTACATTGCATCATGCTCTTCCTCACTTACAATGTCATGTAAGCTTGGTGCTGTACTTGTTTCTCCTTGTGTATACTCATTTGCTGCATGCCCATTCTGCACTTCCTCAGTTGGTACATTATCCACACCAGGAATTGGAATTGGAGTTGAATCCTCTATTGGTGAAACTACAGCTTCTTGTGGATGAGAAGTGGATGCAGGTTCAATGCCTTCATGATCTTCTTGTTGTAGGAAGTCATGATTAGCTGGAAATGGTTCATGATTAACCTGCACACTCCCCTTATCATGGACCATCGAATGTTTCCATAAGGAAGGCTGAATAAAAGGAAATAAGTGCTCCTTAAACACAACATCCCTGCAAACAAGAAACTGGTTAGTAGAGAGATCCAGCAGCTTGTAGCCTTTCTGAGTTTCTGAGTACCCAAGATGGACTGCTGATTTGGCTCTTGCTGAAAATTTGTTTCCATGCACCAAAGTAGTAGCATAGCAGAGGCAACCAAATCCTCTCAAATGGTTGAGTGAAGGTTGTGTATGATACAACAACTCATAAGGTATTTTTTCATCCAGAACAACAGTAGGAAGCCTATTGATAAGATATATAGCAGTAGTTATGCACTCTCCCCAATATTTGGTTGGCACATTAGCTTGAAAGTTTAGTGCCCTTGCTGTGTCTGTGTTTCCTTTCTACCACCCCATTTTGCTGGGGTGTGTATGCGCAGCTACTTTGGTGTACTATACCATAGTAATCAAACAAGTTACTCCATTGTTTATTAAAAAATTCTCCTCCATTGTCTGTTTTAATGGTCTTAACAACTACATTGAACTGTGTTCGGAGCATAGAAAGAAACTTCTGCAATATTACTATAATATCACTCTTTAATTGCAGCAAATGGACCCAAGTATATCTTGAATGATCATCCACAATGGTCAAGAAAAAATGCTTCCCATCATGTGTAGGGAACTTATAAGGAACCCAAACATCCATATGTAACAATAGCAAAAGACTAACACTTCTAGAACAACTTCTAGGAAAGGCCAACCTACTTTGTTTAGCCAAAGGGCAAACTGAACAATCCTTATTTACATTTAGATCTACTGTTGCATGCTGAAAAGACTTGATATGCTTCATTGTGCTAACTGAGGCATGTCCTAATCTCTGATGCCAAAGATGACCATCAAATCCTGGCTTTTGAGTGGTGGCTGTTGACATTTGCTGCAACACTTTTGCTATGTGTGCATCCTTCACCACATATAGACCTCCTTTTCCCTTACTAATCCTCCTCACCCTGCCACTCCAAAGGTCCTGAAATACACAGAAGTCAGGATACAAATGAATTGAGTAGCAGAGTTCCTTTGTGAGTTTGGATACAAACAGCAAATTAAATTTGAAGTCGAAAACAAATAGCACATTTTTTACCTCCAAATCCTTAAGAATGGTTGCACTACCAGTATGTGTAATGTCAGTTCTCTCACCGGTGGGCAATTGTACCTGTTCTTTTTGTTCACCTTTCAACTTAGTTTTAGAATGCAGCAAGTCTAATGAAGCAGCTATGTGATGAGTTGCACCAGAATCAACTATCCACTCACTATTAGAGCAATTAGTCATTAGTACCTGCCATGTTTACTTGTGGTACAGAAGTATCCTTATTCAGCATATTCAGTATTTGCATGTACTGATCCTCAGTGAAGAAGTGCCATGCTACTTGATCATAGCTTGCTCCTTTTTCTCCATTCATCTGTATTTGTTGTTCACGTTCAAGAACACCAGTAGCACTGTTAGCCACAACCTGCCTTTTTGCCTTAAAGTCTTCTCGATACCCTATCAATTTAAAGCAATTTTCCTTCAAATGCCCATTTTTATGACAATAGTCACCTCTCATGAAAGGTTTCTTCCCTTTATAGGGTTGTCGTCTACCAACTTGCATGGCAATTGGCTCTCCTCTAGGAATTGTCCCTCGACCAGCCTGCATAACATTTGCATCTGCTTTAACAGCTAGGGCTGGATATGGACTTGACCTCTGACTCTCATCTTCACAAATCAGAGCATAAGCCTGATTCAGCGTTGGTTCTGTTGTCTTCATTAGGATTTGTCTCCTTGCTTGATCATATGATTCGTTGAAACCACTCAGAAATTGAAGCAACCTCTGCTGATGAAGATGCACGATATAATCCTTTGATTTCACACAGTCACATCCAGGTGAAGGCACCAAGGCATCATACTCTGACCATAACTCTTTCAGCTTTGTAAAATAGGTGTCCACAGAATCTGTTCCTTGTGAGATTGTTGCAATTTCTCTATGCAATTGGAAGATCCTTACACGATTAAACCTTATCAAACCTCTCCTTTAAGTCCTTCCAAACTAAATGAGCATCAAATGCATAAGCAATTCCACTAACTAGGTTCTGCGATGTTGTATTCATGATCTAGGAGAAGACAATTGCATTGCATGTCTCCCATTCCTCATGTAGTTCCTTCTTAAAGGAATCCTTTTTAAAAGTACCAGTCACGAACCCTAATTTTCGTTTAGCTAGAAGTGCAATTCGCATCGTTCTCTACCACAATCCATAGTTTTCAGATCCTGTGAGTTGAATTGGAATCAAAACTGAACTCGGCGTGTCAGAAGGATGAAGAAACAGTGAATGAGTGTGATTGATCTTGTCATCTCCCATCGTTGAGCTTAAGAGGAAGATCAATTACTAGAATTGACAATAAAATTGCAGTGTTCGTGTACTCCCAGTCACGACTGCTCTGATACCATGTGAACTGAGCTTCAACTGAGCTAGGTCATGGCCTCCATTAATGGAGCAATGTAACAGTATCGTGCAAGGAATAAGGAGGAGGAGAGAGAAATGAATAAAGAAACTTTTCTGCATATTCAATTATTGTAAACAATAACACATACAAACTCTGTATTTATAGACATAACTAACCACTACTTAATTAAGCTAAGATCACTAACTATTGGTAACTACCTCTAACAACATCAACTAACTCTGCCAGCTGTCCTAACTAACTTGACAGTTGGCTCATTCTCAGTACTGCACAGTCGACTCCTTCATTCTCACAAGTAGCACTTTTATCCCTACAATGTATTTGAAGTGGCACATTTGATCCTATTTTGCAAGGACCAAAAGCGCAAAACTCTTTTCTTTTGGCTGCATATGAAGGAAGTATGAGGTGACTTGAGTCACTTTTGTTGTGCCTAATATCTGGAATTGTATATTACGTCAACGTTGAGATCAATTGGACCAGAAAACAAAGCTTAAAAGATCCTTTTACACTTGGATTTCTACCAAGACTAGTCTATTGTGAACAAGCCTCACAAGCTAATATCAAGACTTAAATGAGTTGCTTAGTTTGTTCAAAAGTGTTTCGCTATCTTATTTACACAATAAGATACAACCTTTGAAAACTTTCTCTGAAGTCATGTAAGAAAAATTATAGGTGTAATCTCAAATATTAAGGTCATTCTATCAAATTTTACGTTGAGGTAGAGCAGAAATAACAGTGATTGATCTTGCAATTACCAAACGATGTGTATAGGGTAAAATATGCTATGACACGTGGCCACCCAAAAAATGGACACGTGGAACCCAAGACGGAGGGATGGCCAAGACCAAAGGCAACTATTCCGTTTGTCACCAGAAAGAATAACGCTCATAAAGATGTGATAAATACTCTTCGCCCAGTAGCATTTAATAGAGAGTATTCCGTGGCATTAAGAATCATTGCCCATTATAGGGAATTTGGCATTTATGTTCACCGTTACATCTTCATCAATGACCCTCATAATTGAGATTAAAGAGGGGCACGATCCTAGGACCTCCTTCCATAGACGTAGCTATAAATAGTGAGTTCAGTTATCATTGTAGAGGACACGAATTTTCAAACAAACTTATGCTACATTCTATTCAAAGCTTAATACAATCTTATCTTCTTACCTTTTGATTTCATTGCTGTTGTGCCTGGAAACTAGAGTTGCTTATCGGGCGGATCAGGCGGATAATTACGCTTAATGGTTCGGCTTAACGGTTATTGGATTATAAATGTAGTAATCCGCTAGCCATCCAATAAGACAACAGGCGTATTGGTATCAGATTAACAATTATCGGACGATTATCGTCTAAACCAAATAAAAGAATTTTGAACAATCATTTAACCAATACCAAACAGTTTCAAATCAATACCAAATTTTTAATACCATCTAAGATCTAACCAAACGGTATTTTTAATTGAAGAGTCTTCAAGACTACTAATATTGGCATATATGTATTAATCATTTTTTTAATACCATCAAGACTACTCATACATACATACACGTATAAATCATAGAGATTTCGATTTTTTGACTTTTCAGTTTTCAGTTCAAGAGAGAGACGAGACTGACGACTTCTCTGCCTATGGTGGCTGAAGACAATTGAGAATTAGAAAATAGAAATTAGGGATTTAGCCATTTAGGGTTTCAATAGTACTTTATATACATAAGGGTAAAAGTATAAATATAAAATTCTTAACGGGTTAACGGTTTAGCCGATAAGAAAATTGAGTAATCCGCCCCTAAACTGTTAAGCCGTTAATTATAAAATCTCAATCTGTTCACCATACATTACCCCGATAATCCGATACCAATAAGCCAATAAGTTATCGGTTCGGTTAACGATTTCGGTTCGGTTTTGAACAACCCTACCAGAAACCCTGTTTTCGAAACTGCTGTTTCTATTATTTTGTCTCTATCTCAAGGCTAAGTATTGCATAATTCTTCAATTATTTTATTATTTCAGGATCAAATTGATTCACTTGTCTAGAAACCACGTATAAATTCAACTGTACCGTTTTACGGATAAACAATTAGTTGTTTCTATTATTTTGTCTCTATCTCAAGGCTAAGTATTGCATAATTCTTCAATTATTTTATTATTTCAGGATCAAATTGATTCACTTGTCTAGAAATCACGTATAAATTCAACTGTACCGTTTTACGGATAAACAGTTTGGCGCCCACTGTGGGGCCTAGACAATCGTGCAATTAAATTGATCCTTGCCTTTTTTACTAGCGTGTTTTGATTATTTTGTCTTAGAAAACATCATAAGAAATGGCAGATAACGTTGTTAACAGCACGCACAATCCCGAGATTCGAGGACTCAATCAGTGACACCCACAATGAGGGGAATGGCACCACACCGGTGCATGACAGGCAATATCCTCGACATGTTCGGGAGACAACTCCCGATGATGTTGATGAGGAACTTGTCGTTGACGCGGTAAGGGTCTTGCAAGAGCAACAGGCGATCATTCTAGGCTACCTCACGCGACAAGATAAGGTTATGACGGAGTTGAAGCATGCACTGTCGGGGGCTTCGAATAATGCGAATATACGAGATCTGATTCCTCCCGGTGCTCTCGCAAATCAAACAATGCAGAGGATTGACAACAACACTCCTAGGGGCGAAGTTGGCTTCGATGGGGCTGGGGGCAGATCCGACATCAATAACGAGAACGATCTTTTAAGAATGAACTTTTACGCTTTATGAGGGAAGTGAACGCCCGCATAGACCAAATTTCGGGCGCGCCACTAGTGCTGAAAGCCCCGGACTCAAAGAATTATACTCAATTGCCATACAAGCCAAGTGTAACACCAGAATTAATCCCGAAGCGGTTCAAAATGCCTGATGTGCCAAAGTATAACGGAACTTCAGACCCTCAGGAGCATATTACCACCTACACAACGGCGATGAAGGGAAATGATTTAGCTCATCTCGAAATTGAATCTGTTTTGCTGAAGAAATTTGGAGAAACTCTCACGATGGGAGCCTTGACGTGGTATTCACTATTACCCGAGAATTCCATAAACTCCTTTGAGATGCTCGCATACTCTTTCATCAAGGCTCATGCCGGGGCCAGAAAAGTACAAGCCCGAAAGGCTGACATATTCAGGATTGCGCAAGGAGAGTTCGAGTTACTACGAGAATTCGTTACCCAATTCCAGAAGGAGAGAATGTTGCTCCCAGCTGTCACGGATGAATGGGCGGCTGAAGCATTCACCAAGGGATTGAATCCGAGAAGTTCAGATGCTTTTCGGAAACTAAAGGAAAACCCGCTTGAGTTTCAAGCAACGACTTGGGCAGATGTCCACAACCGGTACGAGTCAAAGATAAGGATCGATGATGATCAGGTTGGTTTTCCATCGTCGACCAAAGGACGGGAGAAGAACAGAGAAAAATCAAAAGACGATTACGACAGGGACAGACGGACTTCGAGGGGCTAGTTTTTGCCCTACGAACAGACAGAAGGTCGCGGTAGAGGCTTCTGGACAGCGGACAGGTTCACCGTTGACAAAAGGACTGATCGCGGTCGGAACAATAGATCACTGCAGGATAAAGAAGCGTCAAGGTCACGGGATCTTTCTTACCCCAAGTTATTGGAATACAACTTTAACGTCAGTATAGTGGAATTACTGTCAGCCATGAGAAACATCAAAGAAGCATTGTTCCCGAAACCAATGAGATCTGATCCCAGCCAGAGGGATCCCAACTTAAGGTGTGAATACCATGGGACGAATGGCCACCGGACAGGGGACTGCCGATACCTCAGGGAAGAAGTGGCAACATTATTGAAGAATGGTCACCTCAGAGAATTCTTGAGTGACCGAGCTAAGAACAATTATGGTCGTAATCGGGACAATGCGGAACCCTCGAAAGAAGGAGATGATCCCTCGCACCAAACGATCAACATGATCTTCGGAGGGAACGAGATCAACGGGGTCACTTTTTCGGCAGCAAAAAAGTTCAAAGTATCAATAACCCATAGAAAAAGGCTCCGGGAAGACGATATCACTTTTACGAAGGAGGACGCAGACGGATTATTGCTACCACGTAATGACGCACTGGTAATTTCTTTAAATGTGCTAGATTTTAAGATTAAACATGTTCTAGTGGATCCAGGAAGTTCGGCTAATATCATACAATGGAGAATATTGGAGCAAGCTAAACTCATCGGAAGCATTATTCCGGCCACAAAGCTCCTCGCCGGATTCGACCTCGCGAGCGTGACAACTCGAGGGGAAATTTTATTACTCACAAATGCCGAAGGAGTAATGAAAACAACTCTCTTCGAAGTGGTAGATGGTGATATGGGATATAACATCATTCTGGGAAGGGCATGGTTGCACGAGATGAAAGTTGTACCATCAGCATATCATCAATTGCTGAAGTTTCCAACACCTGAAGGAATTAAGCAGATAAGGGGTGACCAACCGGCGGCAAGGGAGATGAATGCAATTTCGGTCTCCAGTAGCAAAGGAAAGGAACGCGCGGCATGGCAATTACAGGAACCGGCACCTGCTCCCGAACTAGATGAAGTTAGCCCCGGGGATAGAGGCGTTGCAAAACCACTCAAACTACCGTGGGGTATAGAGTGGGTAATTACGTGTGATTGCTATATTACACCCTGATCAATCAAACCTGCCCTAAATCCCACAATCTGTTAGGTAACCACCTAGGTGGAAGTCACGACCCTAGATCTTTTATCAACTTGAAAAAAAAAATACCAAAAATATTGTTCCTTAGCTTTTCATTTACAAACAATAGTATACTTTTTAGAAGTAGGAAGAAACAACCAATTATGTGGAAGTGCAATTTGGGCACGTCATACACCTAGTCTAGATATATACCTAAGTTATTGGAATACAACTTTAACGTCAGTATAGTGGAATTACTGTCAGCCATGAGAAACATCAAAGAAGCATTGTTCCCGAAACCAATGAGATCTGATCCCAGCCAGAGGGATCCCAACTTAAGGTGTGAATACCATGGGGCGAATGGCCACCGGACAGGGGACTGCCGATACCTCAGGGAAGAAGTGGCAACATTATTGAAGAATGGTCACCTCAGAGAATTCTTGAGTGACCGAGCTAAGAACAATTATGGTCGTAATCGGGACAATGCGGAACCCTCGAAAGAAGGAGATGATCCCTCGCACCAAACGATCAACATGATCTTCGGAGGGAACGAGATCAACGGGGTCACTTTTTCGGCAGCAAAAAAGTTGAAAGTATCAATAACCCATAGAAAAAGGCTCCGGGAAGACGATATCACTTTTATGAAGGAGGACGCAGACGGATTATTGCTACCACGCAATGACGCACTGGTAATTTCTTTAAATGTGCTAGATTTTAAGATTAAACATGTTCTAGTGGATCCAGGAAGTTCGGCTAATATCATACAATGGAGAATATTGGAGCAAGCTAAACTCATCGGAAGCATTATTCCGGCCATAAAGCTCCTCGCCGGATTCGACCTCGCGAGCGTGACAACTCGAGGGGAAATTTTATTACTCACAAACGCCGAAGGAGTAATGAAAACAACTCTCTTCGAAGTGGTAGATGGTGATATGGGATATAACATCATTCTGGGAAGGCCATGGTTGCACGAGATGAAAGTTGTACCATCAGCATATCATCAATTGCTGAAGTTTCCAACACCTGAAGGAATTAAGCAGATAAGGGGTGACCAACTGGCGGCAAGGGAGATGAATGCAATTTCGGTCTCCAGTAGCAAAGGAAAGGAACGTGCGGCATGGCAATTACAGGAACCGGCACCTGCTCCCGAACTAGATGAAGTTAGCCCCGGGGATAGAGGCGTTGCAAAACCACTCAAACTACCGTGGGGTATAGAGTGGGTAATTACGTGTGATTGCTATATTACACCCTGATCAATCAAACCTGCCCTAAATCCCACAATCTGTTAGGTAACCACCTAGGTGGAAGTCACGACCCTAGATCTTTTATCAACTTGAAAAAAAAAATACCAAAAATATTGTTCCTTAGCTTTTCATTTACAAACAATAGTATACTTTTTAGAAGTAGGAAGAAACAACCAATTATGTGGAAGTGCAATTTGGGCACGTCATACACCTAGTCTAGATATATACCTAATCCAATATAAGCTCTTTGTGGAATCGACCCCGACTCACGTTGGGTAATTATAATTGCATCGACCGCTTCACAATCCCAATCAGTGGTGTGAATTTGGGCGATATCAATTTTGGCGTCGTTGCCGGGGAGCTATATATTTGGTTTTGTGGGTGACTTGTCTTCTTTTCCTTCCACGTTACTAACTTTTTTGTGAATTGATTATAGGTACACAAATGGCTCTCAACAATAATCCTCTCGGAAATTTGCCTTTGGGGGAGGAAGTGGACGATGACCAAGGTGATGAGGTTCCTCTTGAACCTCAAGTAAATAGGCGAGGTCGACCGCCTCATGATAATATTCTCGTCCCTCCCCCATCTCCACCAAAAGAGGCTCCACATCGGGTGTTGCCAAACAAAGGATATGCAAGTGCAATAGTCCCGCCCCGCATTAGGGCAAAAAACTTCCAAATCACTAATGTGATGCTTACATTGCTAGAGTAACAGGGATTATTCACCGAGGCTCCAAGTCAAAATGCATATAAGCACCTAAAAGGGTTTGTGGATACTTGTTGGGGGAGTAAATAGACCAACATCTCCGAGGACGCTCTAAGGTTGAGGCTATTTCCCCGTAATGCCTTGGATTGGTTAGAAAGATTTCCAAACCATTCCATTCCATCCATACATGGGATGAATTAGCGGAAAAATTTATTACCAAGTTCTTTTCTCCCGAGCATATGGCTACTCTTCAGGATGAGATTCTAGCATTCAAGCAAGAACCCAATGAGCCTTTGCACGAGATTTGGGAGAGGTACCGTACCATGGTAAAAGAGTGCTCGAATAATGATATGACTGAGGCTATGATTCAACAAACCTTCTACCGAGGGATCAACACTACCAATCAATGCGTGGTCAACCAACTTGCCGGTAGAAACTTCATGACAATGCCATATACCGAAGGTTGTGAAATGGTGGATACTTCATCGGCGTGGCAAAGTAGAGCTAATGTTCCTCAAGGTGATCCAAATATTATTCACCTATACAAGGAATTGCATGATCATGGGCAAGCAATTGCCGATTTGAGGACCATAGTGAATCAATTAGCCAAAGCTCAACTTCAACAAGTTCAAGATCCTAAGCAAGTGAATGCAATGGAAGGTGTGAGTATGATGGTTAACAAAAGAAGGCAAAAGGGTCAACAAGTACAAAACCGTGTGGAAAACTTTGTGCAAGATGATAATGGGTTTGACCAAGACGAATCATACAATGAGAAAGAGGAAGAAGTGCAATATGTGAACAACTATCAAAGGCAAAGAAATAATTCTCAAGGCCCGAGTCAACAACAATGGCATTCTCAAGGAAACCAAAGAAATTGGAACAATCAAAACCCCCAAGGCAATTGGAGTGGTGGTAACAACAATCAAGGTAATTGGAACAATAACAATAATCAAGGCAACTAAGGCAATTGGGGTGGAAACAATCAAGGATACTTTGGAGGCAACAACCAAGGGGGTTGGAATAATAACCAAGGGAATTGGGGGTCGGGCTTTCAAAGGCCCCGATGTATCACCAACCAAGCAACCCGCCTCCTTATCCATCCCATGGTTCTAGCTCTTCCAATAATGAGATGGGACGGATTGAAAATATGTTCAAACAGATGATGGAGAAAAATATCGTCTCCGATGCTCAACTAGCCTCTCAACACTTCAATCCAAAATTTAGAGGTTCAATTAGGGAAAATCTCGCAAACTTTAAACACTCCTCCTAAGGGGGCACTACCTAGTGACACGGTGGTGAACTCGAAGGGTGGGAACAACACGGGACATGCCATGGCCGTAACCACACTTAGTGGAAAAGGTAGGGAGGCAACAACCTCAAACCAAAGAAGAGTTGTGGATGATGATGTAGTGATTCAAGAAAATGAAATTCCAAGCAATGTGGCTCAAGCTAATGAAGAAGTGAGAATTGAGATTGATGAAAATGTGAAGGAGACCCAAGAAGAAGTAAACCCGTCTAGGGAACATTGATTGACATACCGAAACCGGTAGTTCCAAAGGCCAAGGCACCAATGCCAAGGTCTCCTCCTCCATACCCTCAAAGGCTCGCCAAGCAAAATAGCGAGAACCAATTCAAAAAGTTTATTGACATGATGAAGAGCTTATCCATTAATGTGCCATTGGTTGAGGCGTTGGAACAAATGCCCGGTTATGCAAAGTTCATGAAGGATTTGGTGACAAAGAAAAGATCAATGAATTGTGAGACTATCGAGATAACGCATCAAGTGGGTGTTATTGTGCACTCAATGGCTCCGAAATTGGAAGATCTCGGCGCTTTCACAATCCCCTGCACTATTGGGAGCGCCGACTTTGCCAAAGCTCTATGTGATCTAGGGGAGAGTATCAACTTGATGCCCTACTCGGTGTTCAAAACTTTGGGAATTGGGCAACCAAGACCCACATCTATGAGGCAACAAATGGCGGATCGTACTATGGAGAGACCATTGGGTATTATTGATGATGTATTGGTTCGTGTTGATAAGTTCATCCTTCCAGCGGGCTTTGTGATTCTTGATTACGAAGTGGACTATGAGATGTCTATTATCTTGGGTAGACCTTTCCTTGCTACGGGGAAGGCTCTTATTGATGTGGAAGCAGTGAGCTCACCTTCCGGGTGGGCGATGAAAAGGTGGTTTTCCATGTGTGTAAATCTATGAGGCAACTGAATAGCAATGAAGTTTGTTCGTTTGTGGACTTAGTGACCGAAGTGATTGTTCATGATGCTAGTGCTGTGATGAATGTTGATTATACTTTGGAAGCCGTATTTCTTAATCATGATGATGATGAGAAGGAAGGCTATGTGGAATGTGTAAATGCATTGCAAGGAATGGGGTCGTACACTTATGAACCCCGAAAATTGTCCTTAGATCTTAAGAACCAAAAGACTCCTCCAACAAATCGAGGAGCTTCCCACTTTGGAGTTAAAGCCATTGCCTCCACATCTCAGGTATGAATTTCTTGGCTCATGTTCTACTTTACCGATTATTCTTTCCTCTTACTTGACTAACGTGTAGGTAGATTCTACTTTGGCGGTGCTCCAAAAGAGGAAGAAAGCTATAGGATGGACATTGGCGATATTCGGGGTATAAGCCCCGCCTTTTGCATGCACAGGATTATTTTGGAGGAGGATGTCAAACCCTTCGTTGAACATCAAAGAAGATTAAATGAAGCAATGCAAGAGGTGGTGAAGAAGGAGATCATAAAATGGTTGGATGCCGGGGTTGTTTACCCCATTTCCGATAGCTCGTGGACCTCTCTGGTGCAATGTGTCCCAAAGAAAGGAGGTATGACTATGGTAACAAATAACAAGAATGAATTGATCCTTACAAGAACGGTCATCGGGTGCAGAGTATGTATGGACTATCGGAAGCTCAACAAAGTCACTCAGAAATATCATTTCCCGCTTCCATTTCTTGATCAAATGCTTGATAGGTTGGCCGGTCGAGCTTTCTATTGTTTCCTTGATGGATATTCCGGCTACAATCAAATTCTTATTGCTCCGGAGGATCAAGAGAAGACTACTTTCACTTGTCCCTATGGTACTTTCGCATTCTCGCGGATGCCATTTGGGTTATGCAATGCACCGGCAACTTTTCAACGATGTATGATGGCCATCTTCACCGACATAGTGGAGGACTTTCTTGAGGTCTTCATGGACAACTTTTTCATGGTCGGGAACTCTTTTAATGATTGCTTGAACAACTTGGATAAGGTCTTGGCAAGATGTGAGGAAACAAACTTGGTTTTGAATTGGGAGAAGTGTCACTTCATGGTCGAGGAAGGCATTGTCCTCGGCCACAAAATTTCAAAGCATGGTATTGAGGTCGACAAGGCCAAAATAGAGGTGATCTCTAAACTCCCACCCCTACATCCGTGAAGGGAGTGAAGAGTTTCTTGGGTCATGCGGGGTTCTATCGCCGGTTCATCAAGGACTTTTCTAAGGTGGTATCCCTTGTGTAAACCTTTAGAGAAGGATGCCAAGTTCCATTTCAACGAGGATTGTATGAAGGCATTCGAATTGCTCAAGTTTAAATTGACTACTACTCCTATTATCACCGCACCGGATTGGAGCTTGCCTTTTGAGCTCATGTGTGATGCAAGTGATATGGCGGTTGGAGCAGTGCTGGGGCAACGTAACAACACAATCTTCCATCTGGTCTACTATGCTAGTAAGACCTTGAATGATGCCCAAGTCAACTACACAGTGACGGAAAAAGAGCTCATTGCTATTGTCTTTGCTATGGAGAAGTTTCTCCCGTACTTGATGGGTACAAAGGTGATTGCCCACACCGATCATGCGGCGCTTCGATATTTGATGAGCAAGAAAGATTCAAAGGCAAGGTTAATGTGGTGGGTGCTTCTATTGCAAGAGTTTGATCTAGAGATTCAACACCGCAAGGGTAGTGAAAACCAAGTGGCGGACCACTTGTCTCGTTTGGAGGAGGAGGGGAGGCCACATGACGGCCTTGAGATAAATGATTCCTTCCCCGACGAGAAGCTTCTAGCCATTCCAATGACCGGGATGTCGTGGTTCGCCGATTTACCCAATTATCTTGGGAGTGGTATTGTACCGAATGAGTTCTCTTCAAACCAAAGGAAGAAGCTCAAACGGGATTGCCTTGACTATTATTTGGATGAGCCGTATGTCTTCCGGATTTGTACCGATGGTGTGATTCGACGATATGTACTGGAGGAGGAACAAGTGGAAATTCTTGAGACTTTCCACTCTTCACCATATGGTGGTCACCATGGGGGAGCTAGAACGGCAACAAAAGTGTTGAGTTGTGGATTCTATTGGCCTACTCTTTACAAGGACGCTAGCGATCTCGTCAAGCGTTGTGATGAATGTCAAAGGGCCAGTGGGATTTCAAAAACAAATGAGATGCCTCTCACCACCATCTTGGAGATTGCTTTTTGATGTGTGGGGCATTGATTTCATGGGTCCATTCGTGAGCTCTTGTGGGAACACTTACATTTTGGTAGCGGTGGATTATGTGTCAAAATGGGTTGAAGTTATGGCTTTACGCAACAATGAAACTTGAAGTGTGATGGCATTTTTGAAAAATAATATCTTCATGAGATTTGGTACTCCAAGGGCCATTATTAGTGATGGGGGATCGCACTTTTGCAACAAAGCTTTTGATACCTTACTGACAAAGTATGGTGTCACTCACAAAGTGTCGACCCCCTATCATCCTCAAGCAAGCGGGCAAGTGAAAGTCTCCAACCGAGAGATCAAGAGTATTTTGTCAAAGACAATGAATGCCAACCAGACGGATTAGTCAAAGAAACTTGATGATGCTATTTGGTCTTATAGGATGGCTTACAAAACACCGATTGGTATGTCTCCGTACCGGTTAGTGTTCGGGAAAGCTTGTCACCTTCCGGTGGAACTTGAGCACAAAGCAATGTGGGCATTGAAGAAACTTAATCTTGAATGGGATGTCGCCGCCAACTTGAGGGTGGCACAATTGAATGAGCTTGATGAATTTCGGTACCATGCATATTCAAGTTCGTCCTTATATAAGGACAAGATGAAGTACCTCCATGACAAGTACATTCGGAACAAGGAGTTCAAAGAAGGTGATCTTGTGTTATTGTTCAATTTTTGATTACGAATGTTTTCGGGAAAGTTGAAGTCTAAGTGGAGTGGTCCATTTGAGGTTGTGCATATGACACACCCTTCGGTGCATTGGACTTGAAAAATAAAAATGATGAAGTGTTTAGAGTCAATGGTCATCGGTGAAGCATTATCTTGGCAAAGTTGATGATGGCCACGTCGTGGTGTTAGTTCATTTCAAGTGATTGAGAGTAATCTGCGTCGTGCAGCAACATTAAATCAGGCCCTTCTTAAGAGGCAACCCATGTTTCATTTCATTTTTCATTTTCTTCTTTGTTAGATAGGTTTTGTTTTGAGCTAACTGGTTTTGAAGTGAATTGCAGGAATAAGTGTGCATTGCAGGGACTGTGTTCGAAAAATTTGGTCAAGTGTTGAACAAAGTGCGTACCGCACAATAATGAATGCAACCGCAGAAAGGAGTCTGCGGCCACACAATTCTTTGTGCGGCCGCATAACTGGAGACCCAAAAATGTGAACTCTCTGAAGTTTTGAGTTGCAGAGAATAGGCCATTCTGCGGCCGCACTTACTTTTGTGCGGATCGTAGAATCTCAGCAAAGGTCCAGGTAAAGAGTGCGGACCGCACTCAAAATTGTGCGGCCGCACTCCGCGCAACTTTTGACTGATTTGGTCAACCTATAAATAGGTCCTCTAAGCACTATTCACAACTTTACACACTCTGAGTTCTTGAGACCTAAGCAAACACAGTGCACCACAAAATAGCTCACACTCCATACTCATTTCATCAAGTTTAGATTCTCACTTGCATCCTTCATCACTGGTATGTTCAATCCATGTTAGATTTTTCCATTTTTCTTAATTTTTGTTCTTGATTAGTATAGTTATTTGTAGGCCTAAAATCTCAAATGTTATTCATGTGTGTTTAAAATAGTATGGGTTATATCATGTGTGTTCATTGTGGACTGGTAGATCATTAATCATGTTTATTTGCAAATACCATATCTAAATTGTGCAAAAACTACAAAACCTAAAGTCAGTGCCGCTTAATTTCAAATTGTGTGGCTGCATACAAAATTGTGCTGTCCGCAGATCTTAAATTAGGGCAAATGTGTTGCATGAAAAGTGCGGACCGCACTCAAAATTGTGCGGTCCGCAGAAAAATTGTGCTACCGCACTTTGGAACTTCAGAGAACCAGTGTTCTGAACTTGGGAATGTGCGGCCGTACTCAAAATTATGCGGTCCGCACTTCAGGATGTGCGATCGCACTTTGAAATTGTGCGGTCCGCACATGGCAGTCTGCGGCCGCACTCAAAATTGTGCGGTCCGCACTGTCTCTTCTGTAGACTATTTTCCTGCAACTGTAATGCAACTGTTTACACTGGTTTGAACTCTAACTGACTTATGTGCCTTGTATTGCAGACAATGGTTCGGTCACGAGGTAGAGACGATACATCTAAAGGGAGAGGTGAACCCTCCCGAGGCCGAGGAAAGGGCACTCACCCACTGGAGCGCAATCAAAAGCCATCGCCAAAATGCCAACTACTGGGAGAGGTAGGGCCACAGAGTCCTCAGAATCTAGTTCATATGCCCCGTCTAGGGAAGCCTCCGAGGGTCATTCAGTGAAGGTACAGCCTAAGGCCCAGTCCCAACCACCATAAACCACTGGGAGATATCAATTGCGCAACGAACCCTCCACTACAGCAAGTTCTTCTGAGGGTTCCGATGCCGGTAGCCAGTGTTCAGAGCTCTCCTCTACACCTACTCCTCCTGCACCAGTTGCAGTAGATGATGATGACGATGTCCCGGATGATGGTAGAGGAGGTGACACTTGAGTGGGCGGCCTAGAGAGGTCGAAGAAGAAGGAAGCGTGTGAGGATATTTGTGAGTTTAACGGCCTTCACAAGGTTCAGAGAGTGGTGGCCCCAGCGATCCCTCACACTTGAGCGACAGTTCTTAATGAAGGATTTGGATAAATACAATCCAAATGTCCTTAGATATTTTCGGGTGCGAAAGGGGTGGAAGTGGTTCACCAAAAGTGTCATAGATGCAAATGAGCACTTGGTATGGGAGTTCTATGCCAATGTGGCTCACATCAAGAAGGGTACCAAAATAACCAAAGTGAGAAATTTGAAAGTCATATTCAACCCCAGCACTCTAAACACTTACCTGGGCTTTGAGGAGGTAGAGGCAATCCAGTACCTAGAAACTCTTGCTATGGGTGATGCAGCTCGCCCCTGGTTAGCAGAGATTTTGGCTGCTCCAAGACCACCACCACAGTGGATCACAGTAGGGATTCATATCACATGGGCCACCCTAAATTTTGAAGTAAAAGGGTGGCAAACCTTTGTATGCAGTCGTACTGATCCAAGCTTGAATGAGAACAATCTTCCAATTCCCCGAGCAATTCTGGTGGCATCTATTATGGCCGGGTACCCAATCAATGTGGGTGCCATCATGTCGGCCAATATGACAGTGGTTGTCTGAAAAGGTGAAAGCTCATACCCATATCCCAACACCCTCACAGAATATTTCAACGATGCAAAGGTGGAGCCAAGGACTTTTGATACAAAAGTGAGGGACAAAAAGCCCTTCTCATGGTACTCCCTGTAAGGTGCGGACAACCCAAAGTTCAAGGGTAAGTCCACTACCACTGTTGGTCAGTCTGATGAGCCATCGGTTGTGGTTACAGAGTCTGCTGCTGAGCCATCTACAGCTCCCATGCCTTCCACATCAGCTGGGCTTTCCACCGGGACAGCTGACATGCCACCACCTTCATCTTCTAGACCATCAGCATCAGTACCAGTGTCGACCTCATCCACTTATCTACTCACTGCGCTGTGAGTCTCCTAGACATTAGTGAGTCTCAACAACTGGATGCAGGCAGACACTTCTAAGCTGTCTGACATATCCAGTGTTGTTGCAGCACAATCTTCTACCCCAACAGTACCACAATTCCTCCGTCAGTGGAGGAAACATTAAAGAAAATTCTGGAGAACCAGAAGACCATTATGGATACACTGGTGGCTCGTAGGGAAGCTATTAAGGAGTTGGGCAAACAGGTAAAGAAGAGGAGGAAATCCCAGGCTTCAAAGAAATAAGTGGAGAGATTGAGAAAGGAGGTGGCAAAGATTGCAGCAACGGGTGATTTGTCATTTGACCTACTGATGGAGACAGATCCATCAGTACCAGCAGAGGCACCAGCTGGCCAGTCTGACGAGCCAGACCTTGCTGCCCACACTGCCGAGGAGATGATTCAGATGTATGCCAACCCCGTCGTTCCCCAGCCAGATGATTATGAGATCCAGTTAGAGGAGCCCGAGGGTGGTGATGCTGCCAGTCAACCTGAGACCACATAGGGAGTTTTCTTTACTCTCTACCCTTCCTTATTCTGATTTTGCTAAGCATTGAGGACAATACTTATTTTTATTCAGGGGGGTGGTTTATTTTGGTTTGATTTGATGACATTTGATGACATTGGCCTGTAATAACTTTAATACTCCTTTTCTTTTATCTTTATCTTCTCTTTCATTATGTATATATTCCTCCCTCTCTTTTGATGTATATATTCTATTCCCCTCGGTTTGTAAAATCATTTGCCTTACTTTCAGTAGTTTATTTCATAGCTTCTTCACATGTTTGAGTGAACAATAAGCCTTTGATTTTCTTAATGTCATGGTTCTTTCCAAAGATGGGTTTTGTGTGAACGGGGTGGCTCTTCCCGACCATGGATGGCATGACAACCTTCTTAAGGGATCGAGTTTGTTCTTGATGTTTAGGTAGAAACAGTAGTATTAATGAATGAATAAGGGTCAAGCATGCTTCACTTGGTACTAACACACTTAATTACACGCTTATGGTTAAAAATAAGTTTTTGGAAAGAAATGGCTCTAGTTAATGACCTTGTGACTCTTGTGTTGACTTAAGCAATCATCGGGAGGTTTAGTTGAACCATTAGCGATTTTCAATCTTGAATGCGATTGTTGTGGGCCCTCGACTCTATTCTCTTTAACAAACCGGTTGTGTGAGAGGTGAGGTATTTTGTTACAAGTCCAAGTACCCGTGCGAATGGTCTAGAACTTGCCCCGAATGTGTTTCTAGGCGAACTTCTAAGTTAGTTTGGCTTGAGAAGTGATTATAGGCTCTCCTTGACCCGTTTTGAAACCTTCCATCAACCACCAGTGATATTATTCCTAGTCAACCCTTTTGAACCTAAAGTCTTTTTCATTCGATAACCATGTTACAAGCCTTTAGCCGTTTTATAGTGACCCTCTCTTGGCACCCGAGCTTTCTTTAGCACTCATGAGAAATAAATGGCGTAAACATAAGTTTGGGGGAGAGACGAGGAGTTTGAAGATGGTATCAAGTTACAAAAAGAGAAAAGAAATGAAGAAGAGGAAAGGCAAAGAAAAAAAAGAAAGAACAAAAGAAAAACATAAAAAGAAAGTGAATAATGTGAAAGGGTTGAAAAGAATCAAAAGAAAGCAAAAGTGCAAAGCATGGAAAAAACAAAGAAGGAGAATATGAATAACATGACCAAGAAAGAGTGATGTCAAGTCTCTCTAGTTCCCCTATGGAAAAAGAAAATGACTCAAAGAGTCGGCAAAGTATGAGCCAAAAAGAGAAAATGGAGTGCTAAAGGAAAGATGAACCAGTTCCATTTCAATATTTCCCCCTTAGTCCAAAAGCCTTCATTACATGCCAAAAAAGACCTACGTGATTTCAGGTCGAGTAAGCTTACATTAGTGGTAATTTACAAGAGGGGCAAGCATATGGTACTTAGAGCCGAGCTTGTGACATTCTTTTGAGAGTGATGAGCGAACCTTTCTCGAATCATTGCATTGAGTGTTTCATTCTTGAGTGAGATGAGCTTTCGGAGAGTATAGGAGGAGGAGTTTGGGACCCACAGTGACCTACATGAAAGTGCGAACTTCCTTGATGAATAAAGTCAACTCTTGATGCTCAAGCGTCACATTAGAGCTATTTGTGCTTTAACATTCAAAACATAGGCTTGTTGATGATTCATGAGTGTGTGGGTAATTGTTGGTCCCAATTGATGTGTGTTTGATTCAACTTAGGCCAGTTGAAATAGCTCTTTCCTTGTGGAGGTGGGAATTACCTTAATTGCTTGAGGACAAGCAAAAGTTTAAGTTTGGGGGAGTTGATAAGTAGGGATTTTGACCACTTATTTGCACTCTTTTACTTTCGTTTTAGCTCAAAATACTTAAAGGAATTCCCGAGAACTAATGAAATATGCTTTCTTGAAGGAATATTGGGAAATGAGCAAAAGAGATGAAAATCAATTCAAGGAGTAAAATTGGACAAGGACCAAAACAAAGCAGAAAAGAGCAAAGTGCAGACCACACAATACTATGTGCGGCCGCAAACTATGAAGAACCATTGACAAATTCCCTTCGCAAAGTGCGGACAGCATAATTATTGTGCGGCCGTAGAAGACGAGGTTCAGAGAGATGGTGTTTTGGGTCCCTGAAGAAGTGTGGACCGCACTATTATTGTGCGGCCGTAGAATGCAAAAGTGCGGCCGCACTCATAAATGTGCGGTCCGCAGAAATCTCCCATGTCCAGATCAAGTCCAAGAGTGTGGCCGCACTCAGAAATGTGCGGTCCGCAAAATCTGAAGAAGTGCGGCCGCAGAAGTCCATCCTGTCAATCCAGCTTCAAAGTGCGGACCGCACACAGAATTGTGCAGCCACATAACCTCCGCAGGGGCAATTTTGTCCGATAATTTCATCTGGGTATAAATAGATCTTTTTTGTCAAATTTAGGTCAAGTTTGAACACCTGAAAGTAGATAGCCATTTTTTCCTTACTGTTTTGGGTAACTTTGTAATAGTTTATCATTTTAACATTAGATTTTCTTCCATGAATCATCTATTATGAGTTTAATCTTAGTTTCTTCAATTTTGCCTATGAGTAGCTAAATTATTAGCTAGGGTTGTGACCCTTCCCTAGTGTGGGTGCCTAATGGGTATTTAATTTGGGGCTTGTTTGTGATTGGGTATATGATATTCAGCCTAGTTCTTGCTTGAATTTAAGATTTAATGGTTGCAAATACTGATTCAGGCCTAATTGACCTAGTCTCTACTTGAGAAAGAGAGACTAAGTCTAGAAAAACTTGGCTAACAAGGAATTGGGATGAACTCAATAAATTGATAGCCCCAATTAAAGGGTCAAATCTAGAGATAGTAAGACCCGACTTGAGCATTTATCATTAGTTTTGTGAATTACCCATTTGGACTTTAGAAAGCCAAATTGGGCAAAACCACTCAAACTATCGAGAGGTATAGAGTGGGTAATTGCGTATGTTGCTATATTACACCCCGATCAATCAAACATGCCCTAAAGCCTACAATCCGTTAGGTAACCACCTAGGTGGAAGTTATGACCCTAGATCTTTTATCAACTTGAAAAACAACAATACCAAAAATACCGTTCTTTAACTTTTCATTTACAAAAAATCGTATACTTTTTAGAAGTAGGAAGAAAAAACTAATTATGTGGAAGTGCAATTTGGGCACGTCATATACCTAGTCTAGATATATACCTAATCCAAAATAAGATCTCTGTAGAATCGACCCCGACTCGCATTGGGTAATTATAATTGCATCGACCGCTTCACAATCCCAATCAGTGGTGTGAATTTGGGCGACATCAACTGCTCAAAAAGAAAAATAATCTCAAATGGACCCCAGAGTGCCAGCAGACTTTGAGGGATTTGAAAAAGTACTTGTCAAGCCCTCCATTACTTTCAAAATCAAAGGAAGGTGAAACGTTGTTAGTTTACCTCGTAGTCTCGGTAAGTGCGGTTTTAGTCTGTGAGGACGAAGGTACGCAATCTCCCACTTATTATGTTAGTATAATTTTAACGGAAGCAGAGACTCGCTACCCACATTTGGAGAAACTGGCCTTAACTCTCGTAGTCGTCGCTCGAAAGTTGAGGCCCTACTTCTAATGCCACCTGATAGCCGTGGTGACCACTTTCCCTTTGCAAAACATCCTCTATAAACCTAAGCTCACAGGTAGATTGGCCAAATGGGCCGTCAAAATGAGTGAGTTCGACATAGAATATAAACCAAGGACTGCAATTACGTTACAAGTGTTGGCTGACTTCGTGGCCGATTTCAGTCCAGGATTACTGCCTCTGGGAACCAAGGAGGTAGTAATAGTGTCGGAATCAACATCAGGAGTTTGGATCTTAATTACGGACAGAGCATCCAACGTAAAAGGGTCCGGGCTTGGTGTTGTCTTAATCACGCCTTCGGGGGAAACCCTAAGGCAAGCCATTAGAACGGTCCCTTTAACTAACAATGAAGCATACTATGAAGCTTTGATTGCAGGACTCGAATTGGCCCAGGGACTCGACTCCGATGTCATCGAAATCAAATGCGACTCACAGATGGTGGTAAATCAGGTTTACGGGATCTTCGAAACCAAATTGGAGCGCATGCAACAATACGTGGTAAAGGTACAGGCTCTGTTGGCGCGATATTGGGAGTGGTCGATTACTCATATCTCGAGGGAAGATAACACAGAAGCAGATGCAGTAGATAACCTTGGATCATCAATGGGAATAAAGGGATCAGAGTCTGGGGCAGTAGTACAACTGATGAACTCATTGCTGGATATAGATGGTTACTATGAGGTAAATATGACTAATTTGGTCTGGGACTGGAGAAATAAAATCATCGATTATCTCGAGCACAGAAAGGATACTACGAAGACAGCAGCAATAAGACCTTTAAAAGCAAGACACACAAGCAAAGATCCACTCGTGGACAGTTAGATAATCTTTTGCTCTATAGCAAATTCCCACTGGGAAGTTAAGTTTGCTATTGAGCAAAGGTTACCTGACCGTTCATGAGCGCAAACCACTAGAGGGTTGTTAGATAGTCCTTCGCTCGATAGCATAAATTCTTGAGGGGAAGTAAAGTATGTTACTGAGTTAAGGATTATCTAGCAATTCATTGGTGGAATCTTCGAAGATACAAGACTTCCAGTGTTCTAATTTGCATTCTTCGCATTCGAACACTGGGGGGGACGATATGAAGAAACAATGACTGCCACGTCAACCGGGAACGAAAAACCGAAAACATAATTATATCATCGGGACCGGGGATTGCGCGGATAGTCCCGTAGAAATAAGTTGTACAAATTAGCCACAAGTAATGGCAATTTCTTTTCAGCGTAGCAAATACTTATGTACTTTTTGAAAATAGAAGGAATAAAGTGAAATGAAATCCTTTTATTTTTATCCTATTCTTGTCTGAACGATGAATTAATTTTGTCATTTGAAAGTTAAACAAGTACTTCAAATGCTAGTGCTGTAATGAACATGAGACGTCCTCTTCAAGAGCACCGTAAACATAAGAGGGCCCTCTCTTATAAAAACACTCACGTTAAAGGGTTGGTTTCGGAAGAATTTATGCCTGGAATCAAAATGTCTTCGGGGAAAAATACACCCAAAGCCGTATACGAAAGGACGCAAAAAGTAAACTTGCGCAAATACTTACAAAAGCCCTCACGAAAAAGGGTTGATACCCAAATCCAAAATGCTTTCGGGAAAAATACACCCAAGGCTATACATAATAAGACGCAAACAGAAAAACTTGCGCAAAACTCTTAAGCAAAAGGAAGAAAATGCAAAGGTTAAAGACTTGCATGAATATTCAAACGAAAGAAAGACTCAAACAAATACTTGAGAAAAAAGATGTTTCTATTTACAATAACATGCCAAAGCGGCACAGATACAAGAACTGGAAAAAGAAAAAAAACGCTAAATTGTAGTATCTCCGGAACCCGGAGGAAGAGAAGCGTTTGCGGCCCCTGGAGCAGTAGATGGGTCCACCGATGGCTCAATATTTTGATCTTCACCAGTTTGGCCTTCAGCATTATCATCCTCCGATTCTTCTTCGGTTCCCGAAAACTCGGAACCGGAACCAGAAGGACCAGGAGTATCAGACCTCGCTGGGAGACCATTTTTAGCAGCTAACTCAATCTCACGGGCCTTAGCAATTTCGGCATCAAAATCAACAATACCGGCTTTGGCCTCTTCCAAGGTTTTCCTCCTCATGTTGTGCATAACGTAAGTTTTCTCAACAACGAGGGTAGCCGCTCGACGCTTGAGTTCTTCTTTGAGTTGGGTGACCTCGGTAGAAAGGTTTTCCTGGGCGCAATTTGAGGCTAACATCGAGCTCGCAGACAGTAGAGCTGAAAATCTTATTTTGCTCAATGGTTCTCTTGTGCTTCTCCTCCAGCTGGGCATATTTCACCCCTGCAGCAGCAAGCTCTTCAGTCTTGGAATTCAAGGCTGCCTCTAAGTTGTTCAATCTTTCAGCAGAGGCAGCCTTACGAGTGGATGCAGCAAGAATTGGATTATGGACTTCAGCCCATTTGGCCCTAGCCTCTTCAAATTGGACCCTCAGCGGGGCAATTTCTTGGCTGAGGGTCTCAACTTCCTGCTCACTTTGCTGCTAATGAGTTTCCAACACAACAGCCTCGGCAACCTTAGTTTCCGCTTCTTAGAGAATAATGGCTTGGTCCCGTTCATCCAAAAGTTGATCCCGCTCGGAGGTAAGTTCCTCATTTTTCCCTAATCAACCTTTGAAAGCCCTCGGAAGTAAGAAAGTTGTCCTATAAAGTGAGAAAAACAAACTTAGAATGTGTTTATGCAAAAATAGTAGAAACAACAAAAGAAGTAAAGAATATACTGTCGTGGCATTGTGCATGGCGTTGTTCAACAAGCACTCTCCCGAGAGAGCCTGAATCCTTTCCCAATCCTTCTCTGAAGCCAAAGCCTTCAGGTAATTAGCAAGCTCCATCGGCCGGGATAGCAAGTTGCATCCGGTGGAGACCGAAAGAGTAACACTCCTCCTCCCTTGCGAATCTCCGGATGGGGCAGCATAATTTTGCCCATATTCCCATGAACTGGGGACTGGGGAAAAGGAACACTTCCTTCATGATCAAGTGTGGCCGGTGAAGGTAATGTGGCAGCTGTTGGTGGAAGAATAGATGTGGATGAAAATGATGAAGCAGTTGCTAGTGTTGGCGAAGGTGGAGATGAAGCTGATGGGGTTAAAGAGTGAGAAGCACTTATATCAAATGCAATGTTGGTTGTTGGATGCTCGCCAACCAAAGACGGCAGGGACCCGTTACTTAGCCCCGCAGCACCGGGCACAACAATTGGGGCCCGAAGACGGGAGTTGGCATTATCTATCAAATCAAACTCTCCCCAAAGTGCCGAAACATCGTCCTCGGTTGGTGTAACTATCTCAACAGGTCAAGCATCATGTTGAGATGATGAAAATCGCTGTCTTCTATGTAGAGAAGCTCCCTCATCATTAGCTTCTTCATCATTGTCAATCATCACGGTGTCTACGACCGGCCCAGAAGGAGGTCCAGTCATCATCACTACAGGAGATGACTCGGGGGCAGCAGACTTCGCCCTCTTATTCTTTTCCCTCACCATGGAAAAGCATCTTCTTTTTGGTTATTTGTCCTCCGGTCGGGGACTTCGTAATGATACACTTGTACCCGAAACAGGCTCGGAGATACCTGTTCGAGTAAGCGCCTCCTGAAGAAGCCTCGCCGCATCAGCAGGATAAGCAAAGATGTCCTCCTCGGGGACAGCAACAGAGCCCGCGGGTAGACCTAATTTCATAGACAAGGTAGAATGGATCAATTAAGTTCTTCACATGAAAAATTAAAACACTGTGAGGTTGAATTACCATGATATTTGGCATTCCACCCGTATTTAGGGGCCAGTTCTTTCCACAAGCGAGTTTCAGGCGTCATAACATCCAAGATCTTCTGGACCCACCGGTCCAAACCTTCAACCACCAATGGGATCCATCGGGTTGCTGAAATAGACGAAGGATGGAGGATCAATATTGGTATAGAAGAATATTTAATAAAATAAATATTAAACAAAGAGCTTACGAGTGCAGTTCCAAGCGGCAGGAAAGGATGAAGTCGTTGCCAAAATGATATCGTTGGTAGCAACTGCAACGAACCGTTTCATCCATCCACGGTCGTTGTCGTCATCCATGCTAGATAACAGAGCATGGTGGCCATGGTTGCAAAGGTTTATCATTCCTCCGCAGAAGATCTTAGGAGAATAGAGATTCATCATATGAGCTAAGGTTAGCCTTCTCCCTTCTCTTGGCACAAACGCCATAGGCAAGCAACGGTCCTCCACACAGAAGGACTTACTTGTGCCAGACACACCCGGTAGCGGAGGCAAAACTCCGCAATAACGAAGTCAAACTCTCTAGTCAAAGAGAACGCACCCAAAGAAAAGGGATACATGTAAAAATATGTAAAACCCTCCTTGGGTAGGGTCACTCGCTCCGATAGATCAGAAGCAACAATATCCAAATCGTGACAGCGGCAGTCTTCCTTCACATCAGGAATGCTAGAAGGACGGATAAAAGAAGGATACCTACTGACGGCCCATGTACGAGAGTTAGTAGTAGGAAATTTCTCTTCGGAGTCTTTTGTGGTAACAAGACTTCTAGGGATGATGGAGCCCACTGTTGGAGGAGCAGAATCCTCTGCCTTGTTCTTGTTCTTTGAAGAACCGATACGTTTTGAGGAAGAAGCCATTGTAAGGAAGAAGGAAAAGATTTTTGCTTGAAGAGAATTAAAGAAAAGATGAAGAGCAGGATGCAAGTCGAATAAGGGAAGCTTGTAAAATTATAGAGTATAGGGGAGAAGGTTGATGTGTATAAGTAAAAGTTTTGGCGGCTAAATTCATGGCCATGATTACCTCAATAATCGGCAAAAGTTGTGCTGAATTATGGGATGACGCGTGTTCGGGGCATTAAATGCGGAGAAACGTGCGTCTAATCAACCGTCAGAAACCTTCAAAGGGAGTTATAGTAATTTCCGCCAAAACAGTGTTTCTACCAACTTCCCGTTAACACAAAGTTGTGTCCCCGGAAAGCAGGGGGTTATCTGTATAGGGTAAAATATGCTATGACACGTGGCCACCCAAAAGAGGGACACGTGGAACCCAAGACGGGGGATGGCCCAGACCGAAGGCAATTGTTCCGTTTGTCACCGGAAAGAATAGCGCTCATAAAGATGTGATAAATACTCTTCGTCCGGTAGCATTTAATAGAGAATATTCTGTGGCATTAAGAATGATTGCCCGTTACAAGAAATTTGGCATTTAGGTTCATCGTTACATCTTCATTAATGACTTTCATAATTGACATTAAATAGGGGCACGATCCTAGGACCTCCTTCCCTAGACGTAGCTATAAATAGTGAGCTCGGTTATCATTGTAGAGGACACGGATTTTCTGACAAACTTATGCTACATTCTATTCAAAACTTAATACAATCTTATATTCTTGCTTTTTGATTTCATTGTTGTTGTGCCCGGAAACCCTGTTCCTGAAACTGTTGTTTCTGTTATTTCGTCTCCATCTCAAGGCTAAGTATTGCATAATTCTTCATTTATTTTATTATTTCAGGATCAAATTAATTCACTTATCTAGAAATTACGTATAAATTCAACTGTACCGTTTTACGGGTAACCACGATGTTTCTGCTCTGTTCAACCAGTATTTTCTATATAAATAGAATGAACTTTGCCATGAAGTTGATGTTTGCTGCCCAGGCTAAAAGCTAACACAAGAAGTGTTAAATGTATATTTTTGTCTCATCTCGTACCCACATCCAAGTCTAATGATCTAATTATACGGGGTGAAATTTAAAAATAGCCAGATTTATAAGTGGTAATTGAAAAATAGCCACAGTTTCAAAAATAATCGAAATTTAGCCATTTTTCATGTAAAGATAAATCTGAACGAAAACACTTTTTAAAATTCGGAAAATATTCCAGCATAATATATTGGACTTTCAGCATAATATACTGGACTTCCAGCATAATATGTCAGGAAGTTCATACACAGGTGCTCCAATCTCCAGTATATTATGCTGGAACTTTTCGTGTGTTGGAGTTCCAGCATAATATGCTGGAAGTTCATACACAGGTGCACCAATCTCCAGTATATTATGCTGGAACTTTCCGTGTTGCAACAAAATAGTGGCTATTTTTTAATGACTTTGCAAAGCTGGCTATTTTTCAATTACCAGTCCGAAAACTGGCTAACCCGTGCTATTTTCACGGTTATATGTCTAGTGTTGACCCATCTTATGCCATTCGTTGTAGCAAATAGTTGATTATCATTGTCTCCATCATATTTATATGCGTATCATCTAAACATGAATTGATTAAGCTTTTAATTTAAAATAAAATGAACTCGGTATTATAAATTGACAAGCATTTGAAGAATTTGGTTTTAACTAGCCTGATTTTGTCCAACCAGTCAACCACGATATTGAGCATAATCTAGAGAATGAGCAGTCAAGTAACCAACTAATTTCATATCTGCTTGAAACGTTCCTTAATCTATAGTAAGGATGCCCATCTCTGACGAAGTTTGGTATCTAAGTCTGGACACACAGGTAAATGTAAATAAGAAATAAAAGAGCGATTGAGACTGAATATTAGTGGTATGTCAGAAAGTCTATTAGACATGAACATTTTTCTTAATATTAATGGTATAATACGACCGTGTTTACATACTAAGCTACCACTCCCTCTATTCCCTTTTAAATAATAAATGAAATACATATTTTAATATAATACCTATAATAATAAGTGACTGAAAATGATTTGGAGAATGAGTAGTTAATAATAAGGGTTAAAACATGAAAACAAAAAAAAACAAAATTTAATTTGCGTTAGTGGATAAGTAAAAGGAAAATTATATTTAGTATATTAGACAAATAAAAGGGAATAGGAGGAGTAATTCCAACGGATTAATGCATGTTTGTATGTCATTAACCATAACTTTAAGGGACGTGTGCTTTAGTGAATAGGGTATTCAAGATTTACCTTTATGAAACAAAACTAACTCCATAAGCAGAGACATTATCCCATTTTCGTAGGAGAAGACCTCCGTATCATACTCACACTAGGGGTGTACAAAGAAAACGGATAAACCGTACTAAACCGATAATTTAAGTCAAATCAAAAAAAAAAATACTTGATTGTGGTTTGGTTTGATTTGATTTGGTATTGAAAAAAACAACCTGGCCATAATTGGTTTGGTTTGGTTTGGTTTTAACTAAAAAAAAGTCAAATCGGAACCAAACTAACCCTATAGTACATTTATATAAAAAAATTAAAAAAAAATTATACATATAAATATTTATTGTAATGTAATTTATAAATATTTTCACAGTTTTATTTTCTAACGTATTATTTCAAGTTTTGACTTAATATTCTTGAATGGTAAATAAATTTTATAGCCCATTAATGTAGTAATTCAAATAAAATTTAAATCAATACTGATGCTTCAATTCAACACTGGGAATGACGAGAGTGTTTGATATCTATTTTTTAGTTTTACATTGGTTTATAATGAAAATGCATAACTTAGTTTATCTTTTTCTTTAGTACTTAGTTATGTAATTAATAGTACTTATTAGTTGTACTTATTTTAGCATGACCTATATAGTATTTTTGAATTATGTTAATTTTTATTATGGCTTATTAATTAGCAATATATGTATATTGCAATTTTATTATCTTTGTCATTAAATATTTTAGTATAATGCTATGACTTATCTCATATAATTGTGTTAATTTCATGGAAAAATATATTATATAGTTGTATCTTACTAGGACTAAATAAATATTTGAAGCACAAGTTACATATTTTGTGCTATTAAGACTTTACCAGAAAAAAAAATCTAAAAACCCGAAAAAAAATCAAAAAATTTGAGAAAAATCGAAATTGAAAAACCCAACTTAGTTGGTTTGATTTATAGATTTAAAATTCCGACACCATTAGTTTGATTTGGTAATTGAAAAATCAAAGTCAACTCGACTCACGCTGTAAGTGTAAATGCCTTGTTCCTATTCCGTATCCGATGAATAATAAGCACCAATAAATGAGAAACGAAATTTAAGAAAAAGGTCTACCATAGCCTTGTAAAACAATGCAGTAAAAATATTCAACTTATTCCCAAGCACCTTTTACTTGAACCATAAGATATACATCGTACTTTCAGATAAAAAATCTATTTCAATGAAAAAGTGATTAACTTATCACTGGGAATAGTTTGATGACTAGGAAATCTGCTTCCGTCCATCAAGTATGTCACTGAACCTAGAGTGGATTTAGATAGTCTATTAATGCTACTTGTTGCACGCATAAGAAACATTCTCAGAGCCATACTTTCAATGCGACTATATGTACAAAACTTTTATCAATCTCAAGTAGATAAAATGTAGGAATTAACTCCCTGCGAAAAGAATGCAGACCTAATATAGGTCTAATACAGTTAAAAAAAAAAAAAAAGGTATTGCAAGAAAAGCACAAGATACAGACAAGAGAAACAACTATTATGCAGAAGCTACTGAATCTTCATATTGCCAGGGGTTAAACTCAGTCGTTTTAACATCAGCCTCTTCACCATGGTCAGAACTATCAATAGCAGCGCGATGTTCATGATATTTGCCGTTGTACTCATACACCTCCAAATCACCCCAAGGTGTAGGGCAAACTTCATTTGATAAGTTGAACCATTTTGGTTTGAATTCGTCGCCCTTGGCCTCTCTTGTTCTCCTGTCAGCTCTCTGCCTCTCCTCCAAACTGAATCAATAAAATCAAATACACCAGTAAAGGGTAAGAGGCTTAGACAATTGCAGCCGAATAGCAAATAACTAAACATGCACTAACGGAAGACGTGATCTTTCAACATGGAGACACGAGAGGGGTTAATTTCTTGTTCGACCAAGAATATTTTGCGAGCGTTAAAACAAGAACTTTTTTATGCGAGTTGTTAAGCATGGAAGCATGGAAGCATGGACTGTTTGTTTTGCTGCGTAATATTAACTAGTACAGCCTGGTAGTTTTGTTTCTTTGTCCCCTCTTTCCCGTCAAAGTGCACTAATGAAGATAGATTAGATCAATACTTTACAAGTATCCTTAAATTGTGGCAATTCCTTTTTTTCTTTTTAGGAAATGTCTACGATCAACAAGGAAATGGGATTCATGGAGAAACCCTAAAGTCCACCCCAGGATGACAATTGATACATCAAATGTAACAAACTGGACAGTCATCTTTTAACATCAGGACCGTGTGCGCAAATGTGGCTCACTAGAAAGTAAGGATATAATTAGAGGAGAAGTGGAGTCTTTATTATTCTGACAACAATTTCATGCCACCGAAAGGTCTAATGCTCTAAATTGAAATTTGAATTTCTAAAAGCTCACAATGCACAGAGAAGTAAAGAAAGTAACATGCAGATTGACAAAGGCACCTTAGAGAGAAAGAGAGAAAGAAGAGAGACATACCGGCTCTTTTCTGAACTAGCTTTGGACAAGTCACCTTTCTCGAGTGCGTAACGATCAGGGCGCAAGCGAGAATCAGATGCTAATAACTTCTTAGGTGCAGTATCAAAGCTGTTAATCTTGTGAGCAAAATGTGTATACTGAAATTTGTCATTTTTAGGAGCATCAGCAGCTCTCCAGACCTGAAACAAGCAAAGAATTTGCATGTGAATACTTGAATAAATTAATGGTCCGTGATTTTCACCTGACCACAATTATATTGTAGATGCCATAAGATGCAACCTGATGAACCAAAACACTTGCACCACATAAGATTTCAGTTCAAATCAATTCAAGCATTCAATTTATAAATATAAATTTTCCCAACTTTGACATATTCGTACATGTGCACAGGCCTAGAGTGCCTTTGCCTCCACTTTTCATGTCTCTGTTTTTAAAATGAGTCATGGAAGCACCTGTGTGTAAATATGTATTTCTAGAATGGCCTAGTGTTTCTTTGCGTGCTTTTTTCCACTTTCAACTTTCATACTTTTAAAACGTAGTCATAGCAATACCTGTATATAAGATGTCCTAAGCATTATTTGCTCCACCAATAAGATATTTACTTTACTTGGATACTAAGCCGAAAATTTTAAAGTTAAGTAAACACAGGAACACAGACTTGGAAGATTTAGTATGGAAATCTCCATAAATGATAGATATCGTATCTTATATCAGACATTTTCAGCAAAGCAGGTAACTATGTCTATTTCTGTAAGCTATCCTCTTTCCTTCCTTCCTTTCTTTCTTTCTTTACAAGGGGATTTAAAGGTCAAAAGTAGCAATGTTTACTATCACGTTAACTACAAGCCTACAACCGCATAATTTATATTTTAAGAATCTTATGTTTAAATTCGATTTCTTCAGAAATTTGGACTCTGTGGCTTGCTTCAGCAAGAGGAGGACTTTCCAAATCAAGCATGGAGTATTTTGTAATCTATCCTAGCGACAATTTGAAAATGGCAAACATGACACATACTTTAATCTCTCTCTAACTAATTTTGGTCGACAAACTTTAAATACTATTGCAAACTCTGGAAGACTCAACACACTTCAAGTCATGAAGAGAAAAAGAAGCCAACACAAAAGAAGGATCTGTCTAGGGGTTACGATTAATCAAAGCAAATGAATTTCAGCTTAGGAAAAGATGGCAAAAGAAAAGTTGCATTGGACCAGGGGTTACAATTAAAGAAAGGTGAATTTTACCTCTTTCATTGTGCTGCCTGGCAGGGGTTCCCCTTCCAAATCACAGGGTTGATAACTCAAAGATTCATTCCATTTTCCAGTCATCAAAATTTTGGGTTCTTCCTCACTGTTGTAAACATATCCATCAACTTCATAGCGACCAGCACTGCCAAAAACATGATAGTTAAGAAAAATCAAAAGGGAAAAAAGGAAGAGAAGAAAAATATTTGATAGGCAATCAGGTGTATAAAGAAAAAACACGGAAAAATAAGAAGCAAAGGGAACTTAAGGGAGAACATCTTCTGTACAACCTCTCAATTGGCAACAAATATGTATTTAGCTGTCTTAGGACCTGGATATAGAAAACAACACTACAGTAACATTTACCATTCCGGTAGGTAATGAACCCGTTCACCTGGAAACAGGACTTGGTGCAGGACAGCTTCATAGCCCGCTAATAGCACAGTACAATAAGGACTTAATATGCTTTTACTTTAAAGCTAGTCTGACAACTATATAAATGAAAGCTAGAAATACCAACATGTTTACTCGAAGAAATAGAGTAAATCACAACATTGACATATTTAACTAAAGCCAAGCACATAAAAGATAGTTTCTTTGATAGACCACAGAGTTGGCAACAAGTCATAATTGCTATAAGCAACTTGGGTTCAATCACAAACTCTCCAAGAAACTGGATCTCGAAGTCAAATCTTCACAAGGAAACAAGCACAGGATTTCATCCTATTAGGAAACAACACTAATGGAAAAGGTGAGCTTCCAACCGAGACCTTATTGCATCCTTGGGTATTACAAATTTTATGTCGGGCATTTATCCCTTGAACTCTCTCTTCCACTATGCACTAATTTAAGTAAGGACCACCTAGAACTATTTGGAGGTGAAGAATGAGAGCAATCAGTACTTTTTGCTAAGCATTACCAGAATAAGTGAAAGAAATTTGAAGGGAAAACCATCCTTTTACACTATGTAGTAGTGGATTCTTAATTGATCTAAAAGGTGTCTTGAAAAAGATTCATCCATGGAAAGGGCAAGTATTCAAGCACTTTGTTGTAATGAAACATTAGTGAAGAGAAGAGTAATGATATCAATCATACCCAAACCAGCCACAAGGTTGAAAATACAATAACACTTTATCCCCTGTCGTCAGGTTCGTCAAGATCATCTCCCCAGGCGAATCGATCCAAGTTCTACCAAAAATAAGATTGTGAACTTTTGTTGGAGGAGGCACTAAATCTAGGACAACACCAGATTTTTTCAGTGTGAGCCTTGACCTGCACATCAATAGAATGAACCAAATTGAAGATAAAGAAGGACTTGGTCCACCATTTGCAACATAACTAAACATTTTTAGCTGGAACGAGAAATAGGGGCTAGGTAACTGTTGAAACTATCTCTAATTAAGTAATAAAGTGGATAATGTTACAGGAAGAGAAAAAAGAGTAGTAGATCTCGCAATGTATCAAGTTTGTGCATGCTGTCTTTTCAGCTATTACTTCGGAGACAGGTTGCCAAAAAGGCATGAACTTCATCTTCCAAATGACCCCATAGATAATTAGCTATCAAATAACTTATCTGAAACATTATCCTGCATGCTAGTGAACATTTCCGCCACTTCCTGAACCTTACTAAATAGTTCCAATTCTACAATTAAGCATCACTCAGACTTCGCAAAAAAGCAAGAGGAACCATCATCCAACCAGAAGTAAACTTGTAAGAACTTGCATTATCATATCTGTTACACAAATGTTCACATGTTTCTAACAGAACCTAGCGGTTAAAGAAAGATGCTTCTATTTTTAAGGTCCTCCAAGAGCAACTCCCCGAACTCCTTGCGTAATTATGAAGAACTATTAACTTCTTCCTCTCCATAATTTTGGGTATTTCAAAGGTTCTTAAGGTCAAATCAACAAAACAACCAAACACGCTCTCTTAAACTGGAAATTTGATATAATAGGTCATACCTGCCAAGTGGATAGACTTCAACTGAGTTTCCCAAGAATTTGGTCTTCACCTTCGAGGTTATATCATAAATGAAATGTTCATTTTCTGCATGTGCTGCACCCATTGGGGGGTGATGACTAACCTGATAGTACAAGACTCACTATCATCAGCACAAAAATAGTAGTAATAATTGCTCACATCTGACAAGGAAACCATGGACAAGTTAAAATGTGATCCTGGCGAAGCATTCACTACACGACTCACCTGCTCAGCAATAAATGTGATTCCAGCGTGGTTAACCAATTCATAAGTTTCACCAAGAATGGGGTTGAAGGGCTTCCATGTGCGTTGTAAGGCATAGTATACGGATATGAACCACGAGGCTAGAAAATGAAATTGTTAGCTGTAGCATATCTAAGCAAGAGATACTGGATTTAAAATAAGAGTGATGCTTAGCACTGCTGCAATAGATTGTTTACCGGAATACACTAATCTCATGTGTGGGTCGTCGCACTCATCTGCCAAGTCCAGCAGATAGGCGTATTCCATCAACTGTCAATAGAATTGCTACATCAGTATAATCCTCAACTTTTAAAAATAAAAAAAACAAAAAAAGCAAAATACAACAGTAAGCTACAATTAATTGAAAACACACCTCTGCCATTTTTTGAAGGTTGGTCATAGGCTCACAAATAATAACCGGCAATGTCACCAACGAGGTAACATCAGCGCCTATGTACTTCTGCATCATTTTCCAATAATTATCGCGATCCTGCAAGAAACCTCAGAAGTGTGAATGTGCTCAACAAAAACTCTACAACTGCCCCCAAAAAAATCATTGGTGCTGCTGCTCCTATTTAGCTTCCCATAGACAAAAGTCGGTTAGTCATAAAGAATCTGAAATTATTCGTTTCCAAATTTAAAACTAAGTTAATATAATTGTCAGGAGTCAAATGTGGAAAAAGGGGGGGGAGAAACAACGGCATTAGCACTAGCACTCATCGCTTGCTTGGTTCTCCCATGAGGAAAGGTCTAGTTTACAATTTTCTTCTAGAAGTTCCATCTATCTGCCCTTCACAAGCTTCCATTAAAAGTGGTGGCTCATGTTGTGTGTTATGTCAGCTCCAACAGGTTAAGTTGTCTGGGCATTGATATAAGTCCCATGGAGTTCATAATTATATGAAAGACATCAAGTATATTAACCACCCGGAAACTAGCATTTACCCCGAGTAAATAGCTTTCGGGTAATTATAGATCCAAATGCGAACAGCATACATATGCATCGACTGAATTGAAAGTTTTATTTGGAGATGGCTGCAAAAGGAGATGAAGCAAAGCTGGGGTGTGCTTCCTAGAGTTTTGGATAATTATGAGGAAGGGTGCAGGTCTTAAGCTTTTATCTTGTCCATAAGTAGTAGTCAGGGCAACATTTTTCCCAAAAATATAATGGAGGTATAAACAATTGATTGATCCAAAAAAGGGAGTAGGGAAACAAGAAACCCCATTCTCTTTACATATTATAGCAAAAGGATAAATAATGAGACAGCTACTCAAACACCTAGGACACATCCAACCCTTCAGGATTAGAGAGGAAGAGGGCTAGTACCTCTGCCTTCCATCTTCCTCGTTGGGCTTCAGCACCAGCATCTTCATTGCCTCCTTCAGGATTTACAACTTCCAGCCCTTCATAACCAAGCATGCTGGAACAGGAATAACAGCTTATGACTAAAACGCCCAGAGAAATCAAAACTTACTAAAACCAAGGAAAAGATATAACATATCATAAGATTCAATCTTTCTAAATAACAGAGTACGCAGATTTAATGGAAAATTGATCAAATTTTCACTAAAGCCCATAAGAGCCAAAAAAAAAGGAGAATCGCTGTATAAAACTTCACATTTTCTGTAGCAAGATATTAAATCTTCAGCTCACATGCTGGAATTAAAATGTAAAAGGATAAATGCATTCTGTGCATAAATATAAACGTTTGTATGCTGTCTCATCTGGTATCATATATGGGAAAGCTTCCTAAGATCAAAAAATTTCAAGAGGTAGGGAAGACACAGAGCAATTTATTATCAGCATGCATAAATAGTGAGTAACAAATTAATGCCGCAGTTACATGGAGGGTAAACTGTCACCATAACTTAAAATTCCTTGCACCTTCATGTTTCAAAGGGAGGCAAAATTTACTATATCACCTACATTTCTTGCTTCACGCTAGAAATAATACGGGGATCGTAAACAGGCTGGTGAGGGTCATGTTTTCATACGAGACAAAGATAGGCCAACAACTTTCCCTGTTCATTTTTTCATTGTGCTAACTCAGCTACTACTCCATTTAATTCTAACTAGTTCGAGGAAAGTTTTAATTCTTGAAATACATCTCGTATGGGCATCAAGTTTTAACCTCTGTGTAGTCCATTACCTTATCTTACAAAAAAAGTTTTAACCTCTGCGCGTCTCAATTTCCTTCTGTTGTCAAGTGCATTGTGTGTCAATTAAGCGGCATCTTAGAGAAATATTTAGTTTATTAGCCTCAGTTGGAAGTCGGAATAAATCACATCAATATGCTTGACAGATCAGCTAATTCAAGAAATAAGGCATAGCTCCTTCAAGCTTACAGCTAATTTCATTTAAACAAATTTCATAGGCTAATTCTTTAACCTAAACAGCTAAGCAGTTATACAGAAATAACTTATTCACTCAACAGCCATTGTTACAAGTTCAAGTTGCAAATGAAAAAAAAAATTATAACTTTATGCACATAAATGAAAAATGAAGATTCTTTGAGCACCCAAAGCAAAATAATACAAAAAAAAATCAGAATTTTGAACTTGCCACATCAGCAAAACACCTAATCAGTAAAAGAAATGAATTTTGAGGTAAAGACGAGCAAAATTTTCAACTTAGGATATTAGGGGGGAAATAAAGGAACAATAAAAACAAAATAAAAATAAAAAGTTTCGGATCTGCAGGATATTTTCAATTAGACACTAAACTCCGGCATAAATAAAATTAATAATCACAAGAGGGGATAAAATTAGGGTTTTTTTACCCATTAACAGATTTAGACATAGCACTGCCTAAATTGGACAAGCTCGATGCAATTGAGGAAAAGAAACCGCCTCCACTACTGCTACCGCTTTGTTTCTCATCTTTGTTGGACGCCATCGATAAAATACAATTTCTTTTTTTTCAAGATTTGAAGAAGATCTGACGAAACCAGAATTTTGGGAAGAAAAATTGAGGAGAATTAAAAGGGGGGAATTTTGTGGGAGGGCTATTTGTAAAAGGAGAGTAGAAGAAAGAAGAGAGGAAGAAAGAAGGTGAGGTCAGTGGCAGGTCCTCTGACTCTCCTTTATACGTTTGAAGTCAAAAATGACAATTTTTACACAGTTTGTGCAATGAATCTTCTTCTTTCTGCCTCTGTTTTTATTTTACGCGTCTAAGATTTTAATCCTATCATATAACATGTTAATATTCTTTGTATTTTTCTATTTTGTTTTGGTCTTTGATTTTGCCTTCCAGCTTGGCGGCTACTTTAGAGACGGCCCAAACGCAATATTATACTCGGACATTTGGAAGATATTTGTATTTTTATTCATTTTTCTCAAAGGAATTTCTTTTCCTCTTGAAAATACTATTACCCCTTACACATTCGTAAAAAAATTGTTATGGCGCTCATTTTTTTCGTCACCTATTGAATTTGTATAAATTTAACTAATACCTAATATTTGAGTACTTTTTTGTGCTTACAATTTCTTCTTCTTCTTAGTTGTAAAATAATTTTATTAAATTTGTTATTGTCTTGACAATTAGATGATTGGGATTTATGTTTTATGATATTTGAAAGTTATATTTTAAATTTTGAGCTCATTTGGAGTAGATTTGAACGTTGAATTGTATATTGGATTGTTAAAAATTCGAAGAAGAAATTTATGTTTGAGAACTTAAGATTCAAAATCTGAAGTTGCATTGAAGAGATTAAACTAGTTAAGATTCGAATTTCTAAAGTTGCATTTGAAAAGTAAAAGAACTTCAAATTTAATTTCTGAAATTGTATTGAAGAGATTGAACTATTTCAGATCCGAGCGGATATACTTTGTAAAATTTTGTGCGATAGAAATATAATTTAAGTAGTGGTCCCAAAAGTAAGTATATATAAAAAGGCCCCATACACATTCTTGATATTCCAAAAGTATAAAATAGTTTTGATATGTTGACAATATTACTCTTATCATGAAAAGTTTAGCAAGTAATATAAAGAAATAAAAAGGTCATGGTCCGTGGAGAGAGTAAAAGTTTATAATTCATTACAAATATTTATTTAAGTTATATGACTCTTTTTAAAATAAAAAAATAATTAAAAAAATTTTAAAATTATTTTCTACTATTCAAATTATAAGTATATCAAATATAAATAGTCTTATCTTTCTCAATGAAGAGAGTGGATGCAAGAATCAAATCTTGATCACCCATAAAAACGTATAGCGCTTCCCCGTCGCTACTAGACTTGTCTTTAGAACAAAATAGTATTCCCATAAAATAATAAAAGAAAACTTCACTTTTGAACACAAATAATCAGAAAGGACTCAACATGATTGAGATTTGAGAGTAGCGTGACACAGCTAGACCAATTAAAGATGAGTTCATTAATTTATTCAATAGAAGTTTGTCAATAACGAATTAGTGATTACGAAGTGCCAATGAATCTTGCCTGTCATTTTTTGTGTGACACTGCCAATTGCTTTGGAAAGTCCGGCCAATGCATAGAAGTCAATTTCCTTTGAATATTGGACCCGAATTTCGTCACCCAATTTATCTTTGGACCAGGGTCAATATAGTTTTTAGCCTCACATATTATTAGTACAAATAAAAAATACCGCATTTATCTTGGGGAGCGCACAGATAGTATTTCCAGACCCCATTTAAGTATCTGATGTTTCTAAATTTTTACAAAGTTTATATGCTTTAAATCAACTTAAAATATGAGACGTCATTCGCCTAGAGACGAATTTAAAATTTATAGTGCATGGGTGTATCAATTAAAAAAAGGATAAAAAAGAAAATATTTAGTGAAAATCGATCACTCTTCCTTTGATTAAACAGATCTACATTTAATCAATTGCATCATTCAGTTCTTTTTAAAGTATGAAGGACAGCTAGCAAATAAAATAAAATCAATTATATGAATATGTACATAAAATATTTAGTTTAGCGGAAATATCCAATTGCTTAACTTCACAACTGGATAGCAAGCAAACTTTAGGTATTTTTTCATGAACTTGAGACAATGATAACTTCATGCATTTTTGCATAAACTTATATATATAAAAGTTTATGATATGACACGTGACTGACTAAAAAGAGGACACGTGGAATCCAAGATGGGATGGTTGATGACCAAACGCAGCCACTGCGCTTGTCACCGGAACGAATAACGTTCATAAAAGTATATTAAATGCTCTGCGCACGGTAGCATTTACTAAGGAATAATCTACAGCGTTAAGAGCGACAGTCCGTTATAGAGAATTTGGCATATATACTCAACGTTACATCTTCATCAATGACTCTCATAATTGGCATTAAAGGAGGGCATGATCCTAGGATATTTTTCCTAGACATAACTATAAATAGTGAGCTCAGTTATCATTGTAAAGGACACAAATTTTCTGGCAAGAACATATACTATATTCTATACAAAGCTTTGTACAATTTCACTTTCTTGCTTTTAGATCTCATCATTGTTGTGTTCGGGAACCATGTTCACGGAATCATCATCTTTGCTATTTCATCTACGTTCTAAGATTAAGTATTGTGTATTTCTTCAATTATTATATTATTTCAGGATCAAATTAGTTCACTTGTCTAGAAACCACGTATAAATTTAACTGTACCGTTTTACGGGTAAACAGTTTGGCGCCAACCGTGGGACCTAGACAGTTGTGCAATTAAATTGATCCTAATCTCTTTTACTAACGAGTTTTGACCATTTTATCTTAGAAAAAATCGCAAAAAATGGCAGATAACACTGTTAACGATGCACACAACCCCGAAATTCAAGGGGATCAACCTCATTTCGAGGACTCAATAAGTGACACCCGCAATGAGGGAAATGACACCACGCTGGTGCATGACAGACAGTACCCTTGACAGGTTCGAAAAAGAACTCCCGATGATGCTGACGAGGAGCAAGTAGCGGATGTTGTGAGGATCCTGCAAGAGCAACAGGCAGTAATTCTAGGCCATCTCACGTGGCAGGATCAGGTTATGACGGAACTGAAACAGGCGCTATCAGGTGTTCGAATAATGCTGTCACGCCCCAAAACCGAGGAGCGCGACCGGCGCTCAACCGAATGAACTCGACCGAGCAAGCCTATTAGATTTTCTTCTACCCAAACTCATTCATGAATAAAGAGAATATATATTTTCGTTAATCAAACAATAAAGTGATCATGTCTGGAATACTAATTTCTTACCATTAGTTACTTCGTTTTAAAGTTTCAATTTCACACATATTTTTCATAATCTGAAGTAAAAATAGTAATTCCAACACAACATAACGAGTTTGATTTTCCCAGCACCAATATACAACCCACACTATGTCTACGAAGCCTCTAATAGATACAAAAGAGTTCTATGATAATGCCGGCAACAAGGCCCCGACTATACTTAAAATATAATACACGAGGAACAAAAGATACATGACCCAGTAATAAAGTGGGGCTCACCAAGTCAGTTGGGAAGAGGATGTACCGCTATCACTGATCAATGTCTCCTGCTGTGGAATCACCTGCATCCATTGAAGATGCAGCGCCTCCGACAAAAGGGACGTTAGTACATATAGAATAGTATTAGTATGAATGAAAAAACACCCTCTCAATAGAATGATAAAAAATACAAACAAGAATATCATAATATCAATGGAAGCCTTAAACAACATCAAACCTCAATTTAGGATCAAGATTGTGTTCAAATTAATTTCCATATCTCACATTGGGAGATTTTTAGTATCGATATGCCATTATTCATAATACCATTATTCACAATACCAATACCACCATACTCTCAGCACGAAGTCCGATCACGACTCGATCGACTAGGTTATCTCATTAGAGGCATCAACCACAATTACTATCAATATCAATACCACCGTCTTTAACATGGAGTCCGATCATGACCCGATCGGCTAGGCTATCCGTTAGGGATATCGGCCACAATTACCATTTCAATTACAATTTCCAACACAATCACCACGTGTGCGACGTGGTGTCCGATCACGACCCGATCAGCTAGGCTGTCTTATTCAAGACATCAACCTTTTTATATCAATCATCGCATTTCATACTTCTTTCACGTCCTTTCATTTCATTGGCACTAATGGCCATAATTATAAAATTATTCTTGGCACGTTGGCCGTATTTAGTATTTCATGCTCACCCTTTCACTTTCTAACATCAACATCATCAACAACAGTAACATTTCAAATCAAGGCATGTAGTACATATGTGAGCAATTAAGAATCTAAGGCACATAGATATTTTTTACAAAATTTGGTATAATAGCCTTCGTTTGAATTTGACTTGAAGTCGCACATTTTTAATGCACAATCCATATTTTTAACACATCTTCAATTGATAACATAACATAGATAAAGCATTTGGGATACTTATTGAACATGTATCTTTCAACCCAATCTTACTTGGAATAGCCACTTTCATAATAAGCAATTCGGGACTTACATAGATTACACGGATACAATGGAATTCAATTCTATGAGAAAGGTTTAGCCAACATACCTCAATTGAGCTTCTTTAATCTCTAAAATATTCCGAAATTCATAGAAACTCAATCTATTTTAGAAATATGACAAATTGAACTAAAATTAGGAAGATGATCATGGTTCTAGCTCATTTGAGCATTTCATCAAACACTAGGTGTGCATTAAGGTTTCAAGGTCCTTTTATGGAGTATTCCATCATTCCACAAACTATTCTTTACCATTTTTAGCTCAACAATCTTTCTACACCCTTTGATAACACATGCATGTAAAATAAACAACTCTCATGCCCAAAAATTACCTTGCTAACTACCCATTTCTAGATAAAATTCGAAATTGAGGGTTAGGGTGTAGAATTTTACATCTAGGATGAAGACATAGTGAGTTTCCTTTCTTAATCTTCCAAAATTTGAGCAAGAATTGAAGAACAATTATTGAGGAACACCTTATCACTCTAGGGCACTCTCTCTCACTCTAAAATGTCAGATTTTTAGTCAAAAATAGTCCATTGCGTTTATTTAACGAAGTTGGGTCGGGTTGTAAAAACTTAATATGAAGTTCCGGAACAAGGTTTGTGATCGCATAATCGATATGCGGACCGCACATCGGCCACATAATTAGTGTCCAAAAATTGGCAAAAATATGCTTGGGTCTGCGGTCACTATGCGGCCCGCAGGCCCGTTATGCGGTCGCATAATGAACCGCGGAATAGTTCTGCGGTCGCATAGTCGACCGCAGAATGGCATCCAAAACGGTCCTTCTTCTGCCTCACTATGCGACCATTATGCGGTCCGCATAGTGATTCTGCGGTCGTATAATGGACCGCAGAAATGCATTTCTCTGCCAAAAATTATCCTTTATCCCTCAGTGCATTGTTCAACCCAAAAAGTCAGAGTACAATCCTCAAACACGTAAGCCCAATTCGGCACCACGAAACACTATTTTTTGCAAAACTTTTACAGGGCCTTACATTCTCCCCTACTTAGGATCATTCGTCCTCGAATGAGGGTAAAAATCTGTTATTAGCATCGTATGTGGCCAACTATTAATTCACACACATATCAGTTTCAAAATTTGGCTAACTCCCTAAATTTCCAAAATTTTTGCTAGAGCCTCCCATGTAACTGGGCCTATCCACATGTCAGAGAACCCGAGAAACACATCCTAACAACATATACATAATCTAACGACGTAACATAACACAAAACAACACCAACTGTGGCCTCACAAGCAATTATATTACCAGAAAGGAACACTCTTAACATCAACGGTAAAAAATAATACATAATTCATAGAAAGTAACTTTTAGCATTTTCATAGAGTACAACTTATAAGTACATGGTTATTCAAACAAATAAGGATACTTCTTCTTCATTTCTTCCTCGGCCTCCCAAGTAGCCTCTTTAATTTGCTGGTTTCATCATAACACTTTCACGGAGGTGATTTCTTTATTTTTTCAACTTTTGGACTTGGCGATCAATAATAGAAACTGAAATCTCTTCATAAGTCAATTTCTCACTAACCTCAATAGTCTCAACTGGAACAATGATTGTCGGGTCTCCAACTACTTTCTTAAACATAGACACATGAAACGCCGGGTGCACTAATGACATCCCAGGTGGTAGCTCAAGCTTGTATGCCACATCACCGATCCTCTAGATGATTCTGTACGGTCCGATATACCTCGGACTCAATTTCTCTTTCTTACCAAATCGCATTACAACCTTCATGGGGGAAACCTTCAAGAATACACAATCATCTTCTTTGAACTCTAGATTCCTACGACGAACATCCGAATAGGACTTCTGATGACTCTGAGTAGTCTTCAACCGCTCCTTAATAATTTTAACTTTTTCTATGGCCTGATGCACGAGGTCTGGCCCTATCAACTCTGCTTCACTAATTTCGAACCACCCAATAGGGGATCTACATCTCCTTCCATATAAAGCCTCGAACTGTGCCATCTAATTGCTAGCATGATAACTATTATTGTAGGCAAATTCTATGAGTGGCAAATGATCATCCCACCTTCCTTTGAAGTCTAAAACACAAGCGCGCAACATATCCCCAAGCGTCTGAATAGTCCGCTCTGTCTGCCCGTCAGTCTGCGGGTTAAAGGTTGTACTAAGATTCACCTGAGTACCCAAACCTTGCTGAAATTTCTTCCAAAAATTAGCCATGAATTGTGCTCCCCGATCAGAAATGATAGAAACTGGAGTGCCATGCAACCTGACTATTTTTTTGATATACAACTGAGCATACTGTTCCGCTGAGTAGGTAGACTTAACCGGCAAAAAAGTGTGTTGATTTCGTGAGTCGATCCACAATCACCCAAATTGAGTCAAACTTGCACGGACTGTGCGGTAATGCTACCACAAAGTCCATATTAATCATTTCTCACTTCCACATTGGAATTTCTATGTTCTGTGCCAACCCACCGGGCCGTTGGTGTTCGGCCTTTACTTGCTGACAATTCGTACATCTTACCACAAAGTCCGCCACATTCCTTTTCATGTCATTCTACTAATAGACATCCTTAAGATCATGATACATTTTTGTAGAACTCGGGTGTACGGAATACCTAGAAGTGTGATCTTCAGTCATAATTCTTTCACGGAGACCATCCACGTTTGGAACACATACTCGCCCTTGGTACCTTAGTGTACTATCATCCATGCCAAGAGAAAAGGACATGGTCTTATGTTTATGAATCCCCTCTTTCAATTGTGCCAACAATGGATCGTTGTATTATTTCTCCTTGACTTCCACAACAAGTGATGATTCAGCCCTATTTTGCAAAATTACCCCTCCTTCACTAGAGTCCGCAAGACGTACTCCCAAACTATCCAATCGGTAAACTTCCTTGGCCCATGGCCTTTGGTATGCCTCCAAGTGTGCTAAACTACCCATAGATTTCCGGCTAAGAGCATCCGCCACAACATTAGCCTTCCCCGGATGATATAGAATTTCAATGTCGTAGTCCTTAAGTAACTCAAGTCATCTTCTCTGCCTCAGATTCAATTCCTTCTGCTTGAAAATATATTGAAGGCTCTTATGGTTCGTGAATATATCCACATGGACCCCATATAAATAATGACACCTAGTTTTCAATGCAAATACTACAGCCGCAAGTTCTAAATCATGTGTTGGATAGTTCTTTTCGTGATTCTTGAGTTGCCTAGAAGCATAAGGTATAACCTTGCCATGTTACATTAATAAACATCCAAGCCCGATTTTTGAAGCATAACAATATACCACAAATCCATCTATACCCTCTAGTAGGGTCAATACCGGTGTCGTAGTCAATCTTGCTTTCAACTCTTAGAAGCTCCTTTCATAAGCATCTGACCATTGGAACTTAATTTCCTTCTGTCAATTTAGTCAACGGAGAGGCAAGGGTTGAGAACCCTTCCACAAACTTTCTGTAATACCCCGCTAAGCCTAAGAAACTGTGGATCTCTGTTGGGGTTGTAGGCCTCGGTCAATTCTTTACAACTGCAATTTTCTGAGGATCAACCTTAATTCCCTCACTAGAGACAACATGAACCAAGAATGTGACAGATTCTAGCCAAAATTCACATTTTGAAAACTTTGCATATAATTTGTGTTGGTACAGGGTTTGCAGAACTACCCTGAGATGATCAACATGGTCCTCTCGACTTCGTGAATATACAAGAATATCATCACTGAACACTATCACTAAGGAATCGAGGAACAACTTAAAAACCCGATTCATAAGATCCATGAAAGCTGCTGGAACATTTGTTAGCCCAAAAGACATCCCCAGAAATTCAAAATGCCCTTACCTAGTTCTAAAAGCTGTTTTCGGAACATCCTGCTCTCTGATCTTCAATTGGTGATACCCGGATCGTAAATCAATTTTGGAAAAGTACTTAGCACCTTGCAATTGGTCAAACAAGTTATATATCCTTGGCAGTGGGTATTTATTTTTGATTGTGACCTTGTTAAGTTGCCAGTAGTCAATACACATATGTAGTGACCCATCTTTCTTTCTTACAAAGAGTACAGGTGCGCCCTAAGGCGACACACTCGGTCGGATGAAACCTTTTTCTAATAAATCTCTCAATTGTTCCTTTAGCTCCTTCAATTCTGCCGGTGCCATTCTGTAGGGTGGAATAGATATAAGATGCGTGTATGGCATCACATCAATCCCTAAATTAATCTCCATGTCTGGTGGGATCCCAGGGAGCTCATCCGGAAAGACTCCTAGAAATTCATTCACAACAGGCAGGGACTCAAGTGTAGGTGCCTCATCATCGGTGTCTGTAACCAGGACCAAATGGTAAACACACCCCTTGTTGATCATCTTTGTGGCCTTAAGGTAAGAAATAAACCTACCCTTCGGCACTACATCATCACCCTTCTACTAAATAACTGGCTCATTTGGAAATTCGAACCTAACAGTCATGTTCGGCAATCAAGCTTGGAAAAACAAGAATAAAGTCAATCCATCCCCATTATCACATCAAAATCGACCATTCCCAATTTAATAAGATCGTCCACGATGTCCCGGCCACGCAACGTGACAACACAATCCCTATAAACTCGGGCGGCCAAAATAGACTCACCAACCGGAGTAGATACAGAGAACGACTCATGAAGATATTTTGGTTCTATCCCAAATTCCATAGCAACATAAGGTGTGACATATGACAAAGTGAAACCGGGATCAATAAGAGCATACACATCATGAGATTGGACAGTCAATATACCTGTGACAATGTCTGGAGAAGCCTCTGAATTCTGGCGACCCCTCATAGCATAAAAACGGCCGAATCCTCCCGAACTCTGTGCTCTGCCCCTAGCTGCACCACGCCCTACGGGTGTTGGAGTGCCCCGAGCTGGAGGAGGTGTTGCGGATGTAGAAGCTGCAGAATTGGCTAGCTGTGCTGGGGCCCTACCCGCACCCTAGCGGGACAAACGACAATCCCTCTGAATGTGACCCTTTAGTCCGCATATATAATATATGGGTAAGTCCATGTAGCATATTCCTAAGTGATATTTCCACATCTAGGGCATGGGGGCCTCCTTTGCTGTTGGAATCTACCATTATGACGACCCTGCTGATAGGAGCCCTTGTTGCCCTAACTGGGCCTGAAACGGCTCCCCTGCTGCTGCTGATTGGGCCCTGATGGCGGTGCACTAGCCGAAGACTGAGCAAAGGGCTGGGATGGCCCTGACGACCCTCCCCTGAATGTTAACTTTCCACCACCAGAATAACCACCCAAGTTGCCCGCAGACCGGGCCTTATTGCTACCCTCGCGCTCCATTCTGTCCCTTAATTTGCGAGTCTCTGTTGCTTAAGCGAATGTCACCATTTTTTCATAGTTCATATCAGAATTCAAGGCTGCTATAGCAGCCTCATTAATTACCAATGGACTAAGGCCCTATACAAATCGACGCACTCTAGCCTCCATAGTGGGCAACATGTAAATAACATACTTAGACAGGTACGCGAATCTTATATGGTAATCCCACACACTCAGGCTACCTTACCTCAGGTTCTCAAACTCAGCAGTACGGGTTGCCTTAGTCTCGACAGACTAGAAATAATCAATAAAGGCATCGACAAACTCTCCCCATCTTGTCGGAGGGCTCCCTTCTTCACGGGACTCCTCCCATAGTTCAAACCAAGAATATGCCATCTCTTTCAGGCGGTAGGAGGCCAATTCCACTGCCTCTATCTCAGTAGCACACATAACTCGGAGAGTCTTGTGCATCTCATCAATGAAGTCCTGGGGATCCTCCTCTGGGTTAGTACTCGTGAACACTGGAGGATCCAACTGGAGAAACATGTTCACCCAGGAACTAGTGGAATCACCTGGCTGACTGGAAGAAGTGGGTGCAACATTTGACCTCTGGGCCTCGGAAGCCACTATCTGAGCCAATATCTGTATGGCTTCCCTAAGATCAACATCAAAAACACCAGAATCGGAAGCTGGAACTGGAGGTAGAACTGGTATATAAGTTGGAGGGACCATTGCACCCTCGGTAGGTGTAGGGATAGGTGTGGTTTGATCAGTTGTAGTAGAGTCGGGCAGTGTAGTAACTGGAGGAATATTCTCACTCCTCGGGTGCTCACCCGCATCATCAATTATAGGGTCAACTGTCACTCCCGGGGTGACATTGGCTCTTGGGCCAGTTTTTGCCTTCTTCTTAGGTGCCATGTACTGAAAGTTAAAGTAAAGCACGAGTTAAAGAAGGAACAATCTTACCATCAGCTTTATCGAACGATAGAGAACATGAAAGAGGGGTATTATTCCTAAATGCCTAAATAGCATCCTAATTATAGATGTGGTCGACAACATACCGATAATAAGGACTCTACTAGACACGGCTCCGAGACATCCTAAGACACTTTAAAATCTTAGGTTCTAATACCAAGATTGTCACGCCCCAAAACCGAGGAGCGCGACCGGCGCTCAACCGAGTGAACCCGACCGAGCAAGCCTATTAGATTTCCTTCTACCCAAACTCATTCATGAATAAAGAGAATATATGTTTTTGTTAATCAAATAATAAAGTGATCATATCTGCAATACCAATTTCTTACCATTAGTTACTTTGTTTTAAAGTCCCAATTTCACACATATTTTTCATAATCTGAAGAGGAAATAGTAATTCCAACACAACATAACGAGTTTGATTTCCCCAGCACCAATATACAACCCACACTATGTCTACGGATCCTCTAAAAGATACAAAAAAGTACTATGATAATACTGGCAATAAGGCCCCGGTTATACCTAAAATATAATACACGAGGAACAAAAGATACATGACCCAGTAATAAAGTGGGGCTCACCAAGTCAGTTGGGAAGAGGATGTACCGCTATCACTGATCAATGTCTCCTGCTGTGGAACCACCTGCATCCATTGAAGATGCAGCACCCCCGACAAAAAGGACGTTAGTACACATGGAATAATATTAGTATGAATGACAAAACACCATCTCAATAGAATGATAATAATGCAAACAAGAATATCATAATATCAATGGAAGCTTTAAACACATCAAACCTCACTTTAGGATCAAAACAATGTTCAAACTATTTTCCATATCTCATATTGGGAGATTTTTAGTATCGATATACCATTGTTCATAATACCATTATTCACAATACCAATACCACCGTACTCTCAGCACGGAGTCCGATCACGACCCGATCGGCTAGGCTATCTCATTAGAGACATCAACCACAATTACTCTCAATATCAATACCACCGTCTTTAACACAGAGTCCGATCACGGCCCGATTGGCTAGGCTATCCGTTAGGGACATCGACCACAATCACCATTTCAATTACAATTTCCAGCACAATCACCATTATGTGTGCGATACGATGTCCGATCACGACCCGATCGGCTAGGCTGTCTGATTCGAGACATCAACCTTTTTATATCAATCATCGCATTTAATACTTCTTTCACATCCTTTCATTTTATTGGCACTAATGGCCATAATTATAAAATTATTCTTGGCACATTGGTCGTATTTAGTATTTCATGCTCACTCTTTCACTTTCTAACATCAATATCATCATCAACAACAATAAAATTTCAAATCAAGGCATGTAGTACATATGTGAGCAATTAAGAATCTAAGGCACATAAAGATTCTCCACAAAATTTGGTATAATAGCCTTCGTTTGAACTTGACTTGAAGTCGAATATTTTTAATGCACAGCCCATATTTTTTTAACACATCCTCAATTGATAACATAACATAGATAAAGCATTTGGGATACTTATTGAACATGTATCTTTCAACCCATTCTTACTCAGAATAGCCACTTTCATAATGAACAATTCGGGACTTACATAGATTACATGGATACCATGGAATTCAATTCTAGGAGAAAGGTTTAGCCAACATACCTCAATTGAGCTTTTTTAAACTCTAAAATGTTATGGAATTCTTAGCAACTTCAATATATTTTAGAAATATGACAAATTGAACCAAAATTAGGAAGATGATCATGGTTCTAGCTCATTTGAGCATTTTATTAAATACTAGGTGTGCATTAAGGTTTCAAGGTCCTTTTATGGAGGATTCCATCATCCCATAACCCATTCTTTACCATTTTTAGCTCAACAATCTTCCTACACCCTTTGATAACACATGCATGTAAAATAAACAACTCTCATGCTCAAATATTACCTTGCTAACTACCCATTTCTAGACAAAATTCGAAATTGAGGGTTAGGGTGTAGAATCTTACCTCTAGGATGAAAACTTAGTGAGTTTCCCTTCTTAATCTTCCAAAATTTGAGCAAGAATTGAAGAACAATTATTGAAGAACACCTTCTCACTCTAGGGCACTCTCTCTCACTCTAAAATGTCAGTTTTTTTGGTCAAAAATGGTCCATTGCGTCTATTTAACGAAGTTGGGTCGGGTTATAAAAATCCAATAATGAAGCTCCGGAACAAGGTCTGCGATCGCATAATCGATATGCGGACTGCATAATCGATATGCGGATCGCATATCGGCCTCATAATTGGTGTCCAAAAACTAGCAAAAATTTGCCTGAGTCTGCCGTCACTATGCGGCCCCCAAACCCGTTCTGTGGTTGCATAATGAACCGCAGAACAGTTCTGTGGTCGCGTAGTCGACTGCAGAATGACATCCAAAACTGCCCCTCTTCTGCCTCACTCTGCGGCCATTTTACGGTCCGCAGAGTAATTCTGCGGTCGCATAAAGGACCACGAAATATTATTTTTTGCAAGACTTTTATGGGGCCTTACATTCTCCCCCACTTAGGATCATTCGTCCTCGAATGAGGGTAAAAATCTATTATTAGCATCGTATGTGGCCCAACTGTTAATTCACACACATGTCAGTTTCAAAATTTGGCTAACTCCCTAAATTTCCAAAATTTTCGCTAGATCCTCCCCTGTAACTGGGCCTATCCACCTGTCAGAGCACCCCAAAAACACATCCTAACAACATATATATAATCCAACGACGTAACATAACACAAAACAACACTAATTGTGGCCTCACAAACAATTATATTACCAGAAAGGAACACCCTTAACATCAACGATAAAAATGATACATAATTCATAGAAAGTAACTCTTAGCATTTTCATAGAGTACAACTTATAAGTACATGGTTATTCAAACAAATAAGGATACTTCTTCTTCATTTCTTCCTCGGCCTCCCAAGTAGCCTCTTCAATTTGTTGGTTTTGCCATAACACTTTCACGGAGGTGATTTCTTTATTTCTCAACTTTCGGACTTGCCGATCAATAATAGAAACTGGAATCTCTTCATAAGTCAATTTCTCACTAACTAGTCTCAGCCAAAAAAATGATTTTCGGGTCCTTAACTACTTTCTTCAACATAGACACATGAAACACCAGGTGCACTAATGACATCCCAGGTGGTAGCTCAAGCTTATACATCATATCACCGATCCTCTGGATGATTTTCCTTTATCCCTCAGTGCATTGTTCAACCTAAAAGATCTGAGCCGCGACGAATTTATACAATCCTCAAACACGTAAGCCCAATTCGGCACCACGAAACATTATTTTTTTGCAAAAATTTTATAGGGCCTCACAAATGCAAACAGACGCGATCTGATTCCTCCCGTTGTTCCCGCAGACCAAACAACATAGAGAATCGATAACAACACTCCCAGGGGTGAAGTTGGCTCTGATGGGGCTGGGGGGTGCAGATTGGGTCTTAATAACGAGAACGATTCATTCAAAGATGAGCTTTTACGGTTCATGAGGGAAGTGAACGCCCGCATAGATCAAATCTCGGGCGCACCACCAGTATTAAAATGCACAAACTCGAAGAAGTATGTTCAATTACTGTACAAGCCAAGTGCGACACCGGTACTGATCCCGAACCATTTCAAAATACCTAAAATTCTAAATTATTATGGAACTTCAGACCCACAGGTACATATTACCACCTACACAACGGCGGTGAAAGGAAATGATCTAGCTCCTCATGAAATTGAGTTTGTGTTTCTAAAGAAATTCGGTGAAACCCTCATGAGGGGAGCCCTAACGTGGTATTCATTACTGCCCGAGCATTCCATAGATTCCTTTTAGATGCTCGCAGATTCTTTCATTAAAGCTCACACCGGGCCCAGAAAGGTGCAAGCCCGAAAGGCCGACATATTCACAATCGCACAAGGAGAATCGGAATTGTTATGAGAGTTTGTCACCCAATTTTAGAAAGAAAGAATGTTGCTCCCAGCCGCCCCAGATGAATGGGCAGCTGAAGAATTCATCAAAGGATTGAATCCGAGAAGTTCAGACGCTTCCCGGAAGCTGAAGGAGAGCTTGCTTAAGTTTCAAGCAACAACCTAGGTAGATGTTCACAATCGGTACGAGTCGAAGATAAGGATCGAAGATGACCAAGTCGGTTTTACATCATCGGCCAAAGGACGGGAGAAGAACAAAGAAAAATCAAAAGATGAATAAGACGCGGATACACGGACTACGAGGGGTTGGTTTTTGCCCTACGAGCGTACCGAAGGCCGTGGTAGAAAATTTCGAGCAGCAAACAAGTTCACCATTGACAGAGGGACTGATCGTGATCGAAATAATAGATCACTTCAAGATAAACAAACGACGGGGTCTCGAGATCTTTCTAACCCCAGGTTATCAGAATATATCTTCAATGTCAGTGTAGTGGAACTAGTGTCAGCCATGAGGAATATTAAAGAAGCACGATTCCTGAGACCTATGAGGCCCGATTCCAGCCAGAGGGATCCCAATTTATGGTGCGAATACCAAGGGACGAATGGTCACCGGACAGGGGACTACCGACATCTTCGGGAGGAGGTGGCAACGCTATTAAAGAATGGTCATCTCCGAGAATTCTTGAGTGATCGAGCTAAGAACAATTACGGTCACAACAACGCGGAATCTTCAAAAGCAGGAGAAGAAGCCACACGCCAGATGATCAACATGATCTTTGGGGGAAAATAAATTAATGGAATCACCTTTTCGGTGGCAAAAAAGACTAACATATCGATAACTCACAGCAAAAGACTCCAGGAAGACGATATCACGTTCACGGAGGAGGACACAGACGGATTACTGTTACCACACAATGACGCACTGGTAATCTCTTTAAATTTGTTAGATTTTAAAATTAAGTGTGTTCTAGTGGATCCATGAAGTTTGGCTAATATCATACAATAAAGGGTATTGGAACAAGCTAAACTCACCGGAAGCATTATTTCGGCAACAAAACTCCTTGTTGGATTCAACCTTGCGAGCGTGATGACCCGGGGAGAGATCCTGTTGCTCACGATCGCTGAAGGAGTAATGAAAACAACTCTCTTCGAAGTAGTGGATGGTGATATGTGATACATCATCATCTTAGGAAGGCCATGGCTACACGAGATGAAAGCCACACCTTCGACGTATCACAAATTACTGAAGTTTCCAATGCCCGAAGGAATCAAGCAGATAAGAGGTGACCAACCGGCAACAAGGGAGATGAATGCAATCTCAGTTTCCAGCAGCAAAGGGAAGAAGTGCACGACATAGCAATTACAGGAACTAGCGCCTAATCCTGAGTTAGAAGAGGTTATTCTAGGGGCAAAATTGTCAGAACAATATCAGGTGTCGAGATATTTCCAAGTTCCGAAAAAAGGGACGCAACAAAATCCACGGCAGAGTAGCTAGAGCAAGTGTCATTGTTCGAAGAATTTTTAGAAAGAAAATTTCACTTGGGAACAGGAATGCACCCCGAGCTCAGGTCTGGTTTTATTAAATTTCTTAAAATTAACGTTGATTGTTTTGCATGGTCGCACGAGGATATGACAGGTATCCGGATAGAAATAGTCATGCACAAGCTGAGTTTGGATCCCAACGTACCACCGGTACGACAAAAGAAGCGCCCTATTGCTGAGGCCAGGAATAAATTCGTCAAAGAAGAGGTAACCCGCTTGCTTAAAATCAGTTCGGTCAGAGAGGTAAGATATCCAGACTGGCTAGCCAATGTAGTAGTAGTTCCTAAGAAGAACAATAAATTTCGTATGTGTGTAGATTATAAAGATCATAATAAGGCGTGCCCGAAAGATTCGTTTCCTCTGTCAAATATCGATCAAATGATTGATGCCACGACCGGACATGAACTGATGAGTTTCCTTTATGCTTATTCCGGGTACAACCAAATTAAGATGAACTCGGAAGATCAGGAAAAGACTTTATTTATAACAAATTTCGGTATATATTGTTACAATGTAATGCCTTTCAGGTTGTAAAACGCCAGAGCCACTTATCAACGACTCGTAAATAAGATGTTTGAAAAGCAAATAGAAAAAACCATGGAAGTTTATATAGACGATATGCTAGTTAAGGTTTTGAATGCAGGTGACCACCTTAAACATTTGCAAGGAATATTAGATATCATGAGGAAGCATAACATGAAACTTAACCCCAAAAAGTGCGTGTTCGGGGTCAGCTCCGGTAAGTTTCTGGGGTTTCTGGTCTCACAAAGGGGAATTGAGGTAAACCCCAACAAAATCAAGGCCATAGACGATATCTCGGATCAATTATCAAACGCGAAGGAAGTCCAAAGACTCATAGGAAGGTTAGCAGCTTTGAGCAGGTTCATTTCCCGGTCGTCGGAACAGTGCCATCGCTTCATTACATTGCTAAAAAAGAAGAACAATTTCGAATAGACGTCGGAGTGCCAGCATGCTTTGAGAGATCTGAAGAAGTACTTATCAAGCCCTTCATTTCTCTCGAAACCAAAAGAAGGCGAAACATTGCTGGTCTACCTCACGGTTTCAGAAGTGGCGGTAAGTGTGGTTTTAGTCCGGGAGGACGAAGGTACGCAATTTCCTATTTATTACGTTAGAAAAATATTAACGGGAGCAGAAACTCGCTACCCACATTTGAAAAAACTGGCCTTAGCTCTCGTAGTCGCCGCTCGAAAGTTGAGGCCTTTTTTCCAATGCCACCCAATAAGTGTAGTAACTACTTTTCCTTTGCGGAACATCCTTCATAAACCCGAACTCTCGGGCAGATTGGCCAAATGGGCCATCAAAATGAGTGAATTCGACATAGATTATAAACCGAGTACTGCAATTAAGTCACAAGTCTTGGCTGACTTCATGGCCGATTTTAGTCCGGCACTACTACCTTTGGCAACTAAGGAGGCAGTCATGGTATCGGAATCGACATCAGGGGTTTGGATCTTATTTACGGATGGAGCCTCGAACGTAAAAGGGTCCGGGCTCGGAATAGTTTTAATCACGCCTTCGGGGGAAACCTTAATGCAAGTTATCAGAAAAATTCATTTATTAACAAATTAAGCAGAGTATGAAGCTTTGATTGCAGGGCTCGAATTGGCCCGGGGACTTGATTCCGAGGTTATCCAAATCAAATGTGACTCACAACTGGTGGTAAATCAGGTTTACGGGATCTTTGATACCAAAGAAGAACGTATGCAGCAATATATGATAAAGGTCCAGGCTCTTTTTGCACGATTCTGTGAGTAGTCAATCACTCATATCCTAAGAGAGGATAACGCAGAAGCGGATGCATTAGCAAACTTAGGTTCATCGACGGAAATAAAGGGATCAGAGTCCGGAATGGTGGTATAACTGATGAGTTCAGTCCTTGATACTGATGGTTACTATGAAGTGAATACGGCTAGTATGGTTTGGGACTAGAGAAATGAAAATAAATAAATAAATAAAATAACATCACGAGCGTTACGCACCAAAGCTACGTTATAGCTTCAGGAAAGGTCAATTGTATAGAAAATCTTTCCAAGGCCCATTGGCATGGTGTTTAGGAGCATCAGAAGCTGATTATGTCATGAGAGAAATCCACGAAGGGATATGCGGCAATCATTCCGGCGCAAAATCTTTGGTGATGAAATTGATACGAGCAGGATATTACTGGCCTCGCATGGAACAAGACGCCAAAGATTTTGTACGAAAATGTGATAAGTGCCAACGCTACGCATCACTTGTACATCAACCGGAAGAACCCTTACATTCGGTCTTGTCCCCTTGGCCGTTCATGAAATGGGGGATGGACATCGTCGTACCACTGCCATCGGCTTTCGGAAAGGTAAGGTTTCTTTTAATTTTGACTGATTATTTTTCTAAATAAGTGGAAGCAGGTTCTTATCAGAAGATCGAAAAACGCGAAGTGGTCGATTTCCTGTGGGAAAATATAATTTGCAGGTTTGGAATACCCAAAGAGATAGCATGCGACAATTGGCCACAGTTTATCAGTGCAAAAGTTACAAAGTTCCTAGAATACTTGAAAATAAAGAGAATCACATCTTCGCCTTATCATCTGAGCGCAAACGATCAAGCGGGGTCAACAAACAAAGTGATCATTTAAAACCTCAAGAGAAAGGTTGGAAGCAGCAAAAAGCAAATGGCCCGAAGAGTTGCCCGGAGTTCTATGGGCCTACCGAACAATGGCCAAATCAAGTATAGGAGAAACTCCATTTTCCCTCGTATACGGTGCTGAATCCTTAATCTCGGTTGAAGTGGGCGAACCCACTTTGAGATATTCTCAGACAAATAAAGAATCAAATAACGAAGCAATGCTAGTCAACTTGGAACAGCTCGAGGGATGCATGGACTTAGCACATGTAAGAATGGTAGCTCAAAAGCAGAGGATGGAGCAATATTACAATCGAAGAGCCAGTTTCCATTTTTTCAAAGTAGGAGACTTGGTTCTAAGAAAAGTAACACAAAATATCCGAAAGCTCAATGCGGGAATGTTAGGTCCAACGTGGGAAGATCCCTACCGGATTTTAGTTGTCACTGGGAAAGGTTCATACGAGTTGGAAAACCAGAATGGGGACAAGCTGCGCAGCAACTGAAACGTTTCACACCTCAAAATATATTATTGTTGATGAACAACACTCAAACTGAAAGTATGTATTGTACTCTTTTTCCCTTCGTTCAGTTTTTGTCCCAATTGGATTTTTCTGGCAAGTTTTTAAATGAGGCAGTGACTGAAAGCATACTACGGAGAAAGAAGCGTATCTACTAACAACCCATGTACGAGGGTTAGCAGTAGGGGATTTCTCTTCGAAATCCTTCGAAGTACTAAGCCTCTTTGGGATAATGGAATCCACAGTTGGAGGAATGGAGTCCTCGATTTTGTTCTTATTCTTTGAAGAATCACCACGTTTGGAAGAAGAAGCCATTGGAAATGAATAAAGTAAATAGTTTATTTTTGAAGAAAATAGGAAAATGATGGAAAACAAGGATGCAAATCAGAAACTCAAGCAAATGTGAAGCGTAAAGGAAAAGAAAGTTGAGTATAAGTAAAATTCTGGCGGCTAAATTTATGGCCGTGATTACCTCGATAATCGACAAAAGTTGTGCTGAATCATGGAATGACGCGTATTTGGGGTATTAAATACGGAGAGACGTACGTCTAATCAATTGTCAGATACCTTCAGATGGAGTTATACTAATTCTCGCCAAAAAGGTGTTTCTACCAACTTTCCGGTAACACAAAGTTATGTCACCGGAAAGCAGAGGGACTATCTGTATAGGGTAAAATATGATATGACACGTGACTAACTAAAAGGAGGACACGTGGAATCCAAGATGCGATGGTTGAGGACCGAACACGGCTACTACGCTTGTCACCGGAACGGATAACGTTTATAAAAGTGTATTAAATGCTCTACGTCCGGTAGCATTTGCTAAGGAATATTCTACATCATTAAGAGCGACGGTCCATTACAGAGAATTTGGCATTTATAATCAACGTTACATCTTTATCAATGACCCTCATAATTGGCATTAAAGGAGGGCATGATCCTAGGACCTTTTTTCCTAGGCATAGCTATAAATAGTGAGCTCAGTTATCATTGTAAAGGACACAAATTTTCTGGCAAGAACATATACTATATTATATACAAAGCTTTGTACAATTTCACTTTCTTGCTTTTAGATCTCATCATTGTTGTGTTCGGGAACCGTGTTCACGGAATCATCATCTTTGCTATTTCATCTACATTCTAAGGCTAAGTATTATGTATTTATTCAGTTATTATATTATTTCAGGATCAAATTAGTTCACTTATCTAGAAACCACGTATAAATTCAACTGTACCGTTTTACGGATAAACAATATATATATATATATATATATATATATATATATATATATATATATATATATAAAATTTCGTGTGTAAAATACTGCTAATGGCACAACCTTCGGTTTATGCGTTATTATTCGTCTTTCCATATTGTAACTTCAACCCTCCAGTAATTGGGGTGCATTATGTCCTGATCACAACTTAATGGCACAACCTCTACGGCTTCAACTTTAGCATGTTAGCCACATGGGCACATGGTTTAGAACATGACCAGTGATCTAAGCTAACTGTGGATACAACCCATGAATGAGCTGGCCAAGATTTTTAAAAATATATTAAGGAATCGGATGATATGATACATATGTCTCTATTTAACACTATTGCTTAACATAGTTTGTTAATGTTTGATAAAACTAATAATAAGGTTGTTTGTCTCGATAAAGCATACAAAATGTCGTACAAGTAGGGGAGAGGCACAAGCCATCCAATGGGTTCGGCCGAACCCAATAGCATTTGCTCAAACATTGTATTTAGTATTTTGAATTCAAAAAATATGTATAAATATTAAATCTAGAATCCCTTGAAGTCGTGATCCAAAAATTCAGAACCCATAAAATTGAAATTTTGACTCCGCCTCTACGTACAAGTTGTATTGTAACCGTAATTGGTGTCTTCACACTAATATCCAGATGTTTGTTGATCACTTTTTAGCATCATGATTTTTCGGACAAAGGTAAGAGATTTAAGGAACTACACTTGTGTGATTTGAAAAAAAGAAAAATATGTGCTATTAATCCTTTCCCCGATGATATTTACAGATATGAACAAATATACGTTTATACAACAATATACCCAGTATTTTTTCACATCGTGGGGTCTGGAGAGGGTAGTGTGTATGCAGACCTTACCCCTACCTTGTGAGCATAGAGAGGTTGTTTCCAATAGACTTTCGGCTCAAGAACGTATAAGCACCACATTAATGAAAATATAGACAAGAAGGGACAGTACCAGAAAGCCATACAAAAGCAGAATAAAAATAACAAGATAGTAAGGTGAACAACAATGAAAGAAAACAACAGTTAGTCATAAAAACATATTACCAACAGAAAGCAAGATTTCGTGTCAATACTACTTTTATGAACACTCTAGACTACCTACTATGCTACCCTAATCCTCAACCTCTATATCTTCCTATCAAAGGTCATGTCCTCGGTCAGCTGAAGTTGCGTCATGTCTTGCCTAATCACCTCTTCCCGCTATTTTTGAGGCCTACCTCTACCTCTCCGTAGGCCTTCCAATGTCAACATCACACCTCTTCACTGGGGTGTATGTGCTCCTCCTCCTCAGATGACCAAACCACCTAAGTCGCGCTTCCCGCATCTTGTCCTCAATAGGGGCCACACTCACCTTGTCGCTAATAACCTCATTTCTGATCTTATCTAACCCGGTGTGCCCGCACATCCATCTCAACATCCTCATCTCTGCTACCTTCATCTTCTGGACATGAGCAACCTTTACTGGCCAACACTCAGCCCCATACAACATTGTTGGTCTGACCACCACTCTATAAAACTTACCCTTAAGTTTCGGTGGCACCTTCTTGTCACACAAAACGCAGGAAGCGAGTCTCCATTTCATCCATCCCGCCCAATACGATGTGTGACATCTTCATTAATCTCCCCATCCCCCTGAATAATAGACCCAAGGTACTTAAAGCTTCCTCTCCTAGGGATGACCTGTGAGTCCAACCTTACCTCCCCTTCTCCTTCTTGACTCTCACTACTGAACTTACACTCCAAGTACTATGTCTTGGTCCTGATCAACTTGAAACCTTTAGATTCCAGGGTCTGCCTCCATACCTCTAATTGCGCGTTCACACCGTCTCTCGTCTCGTCAATCAAAACAATATCATCTGCAAATAACATGCACCACGACACCTTCTCTTGGATGTGGCGCGTCAGTACGTCCATCACCAGAGCAAACAAAAAAGGGGTAAGTGCCGACCCCTGATGTAACCCCATCATAACCGAAAAATGGTCTGAGTCCCCATCCACCGTCCTCACTCGGGTCTTTACTCCATCATACATGTCCCTAATCAAACTAACATAGGCCACAGGAACACCTCTAGCCTCCAAACATTTCCACAAAACCTCTCTTGGAATTTTATCGTATGCCTTTTCTAAGTCGACGAACACCATACGCAAGTCCTTCTTTCTCTCCCTATACTGCTCCATCAATCTCCTAACAAGGTGGATGGCTTCTGTAGTCGAACGCCCCCACATAAACCCAAACTAGTTCTCGGAGAAAGACACACTCCTCCTCACTCTTAGCTTTACCACTCTCTCCCAGACTTTCATAGTATGACACAATATAACACGTGGTTGTTGTATATGTATTAAAAAATCTACTACTAAATATTTTAAAAATATTTAATTGTGAACCTAAATATTATTATTAACTTAAAATTACAATAACAATTCATAAACTTCAAATTCTGAACCCTCAACGGTATTTCCAAAATGTCAAAATCAGAATGTGCTAATGTCTAAATAATGGTCACTATTGTAACAAAGTCCCAACGGAACAGGGCCAAATCCGCCACTTTATTCTTCATACCCATTTCTAATGGGTGCCATCCCAAACTCTTTATTCTTTATTTGCCCATTGAAATAAAATTGCTTACGAAGTACAAACGGAAGGTTTTCTTAATTCACGAGGAAAACTTCCTTTTAAGATACTATTTAATTTCTTTTAATCTAAACATAATGTTACGAATTCAAATTCACGTGACGCCCGTTACGATTACCCCCCCCCCCCCCCCCGGGTCGTTTTACATCCTATCTATCCAAATCAAAAATGGATAATGGGGAAAAGTTTTTTAAAAATGGGAACATCATCATATAGTTTGCAATTCTTAACTGCAAGTTATACACAAACAAAATGATATAAATACTTAACTGAAATATTTAAACACTTCAGGGACTAAAGTGAGTTTTATCCAGATCTTCATATTTAATGATAGTGCTTTATCTTGATCATTCGGGAAAGAAAAGGGGGTCCCCTCATCTACCATTATAAATAATAAGGTCTTTGCATATGCGTAGCAGGAGATAATAATCACCTCAGCATTGTAATTTTTGGTCTTCATTAAAGGGCAGCCGGTGCACTAAGATCCCGCTATGCGCGGGATCCGGGGAAGGATATGACCACAAGGGTCTACTGAACACAGTTTTATCCTATATTTATGTAAGAGATTTCGTTTTGATTTAGTTTTGATTTTGAATTTTAAAAACCGACCAAATTTGGTTTGTTTTGGTTTTAATAAAAATAACCGAAAAAACTAAACCAAACCGAATAGCTATTTAAAATTTATTATTACACCTATATATATACACACACACACACACACACACAAAGTTTCTAAAATTTTATGTTACATTTTAATAGTTTGCATTTTTCTAGTTCTTTGATATTATAATAATCTAGTTCTTTGCATTTATATTCTAGTTTGATTGGTAGTTTTCTTTTGCTAAGTATAAGAATTTATTTTATATTAAAAATAATCTATTTTAGTTGAGTCCTAAAATTATTTATAATTATTTGGTTCAATTATCATCAATATATCTTGGTAAATGATAGATTTCTCAAAGAACAATTAGTTTGATAGTGTTATGTTGAAAATGTAGTTGCCGGAATGTGTTTGATAGCGTATGTCTCATATTTAAGAAAAAACCGATAAATAACCAAAAAAATAAAAAATCGACAAAACCGACATACACCGATAAAAACCGACTTACTTAGTTTGGTTTCTTTTTAGGGAAAAACTGATCCAAACCGAACTATGAAGACCCCTAGCTACAATTGACTGAATTGAGTGTATTAGCTTGATGGATAAAAGCATTCGAAACATCTGAAAATCACATTATGGCACCAACTAAGGGTGTCAAATAGGCGGGTTGGACCGATTTTAGGCGGATCAAAATGGGTTGAGTCGATAACTGGGCGGGTCCGCCCAAAAGTTATTTGGGCTAAGATGAGTTGGGTGAGGATGGACTAAAGTTTGGGTCATAACCCAATCCGTCCAACTCTTATCAATTTTTAGTTAATATATGTTGGTAACTTATGAATTGTATAATTACTAAATAAGACTTTATTTCTTTTGTTATGGTCATATATAACATACCAAACAAAAAAACAAATTTATTTTAAAGATATTTTGGCAAAGTTACTCACGGATCATTTGGGCTAAAAATCAACACAACTTTAAATGGGTTGAGATGTGTTGGGTCAAGATGAGTTGAGTTTAATATATGGGCGGGTCAATAATCAGCCCAACCTTGGACGGGTTAGACAGATCATTCGGGCTTGGGCCAAATTTGACAACTCTAGCACCAACCCTATTTTTGAAAGTGTCAGGACCGTCTAGAAGATAATGGAAAAGTGAATAACTTAAATTAAAATATTTTCTAAAACTCTTTCTCGACCTTCCTCACTTATTCCCCACATCCACTTCATCCGCATCCCGCCCATCGCGCCCACCCCATACCTCATCCCACCCCCCAACCTCGCCATCGCCACTCGGTTCCCAATATTCCAACCTATCACCATCCCCCGCCTTTACCCATTTTGTCTCATATAATATTTGCCTAAATTATATATTTTCCAAAATATTTTATGTTGGCTAACCAAACATTGAAAAATGAGTAAGAAAATCACTTATTTTTCAAAGAAAATATTTTCCTTCGTATCAAACACAATGTTATTCAAGTTTTTTTTTTCTTTCTTTCTTTTAGTTTTTAGAAACTTATAGTGTTTTGCCCAAACTTTTAAAATATGCTTACTACAAAAAGTATTTTTTGTCATTAGTACTGTTAGAAAATAATAATTTATGTTTGACTAATCAATTTGAAAAGTACTTTTCAACTTATTAAAAAATCTTTTGCTACTGCTTATAAGCACTTTTTTTTTCTAAAATCTTATCAAACACCTTAATTCTCAGAAACATGCAGTTTTTATAATTTTTTTTTAAAAAAAGCCTTTGTTCGCTTTCTAGGAGCTTGGCCAAATAGGTTAAGAAACACAAGGCTAAATGACTTCCTTTTTGCATCACCATTGCTAGAGGATTTGAGCTGTTTTATTAAATGGGTTGACCCAATAAAAATTAGTTTAGCAATGAGATTTCTACCTAGCTATACTATATTAGAAACGTTTTTACCTATGTTCTCTATGTTTTGTAGTTTTTAATAAGTATTTAGTTTTTTCTTAAAAATTATGTACATTACTCCTAAAAAGGCTCCCACCCCATTATTGATGCTTTCAATTAAGGGCATCCTTTTTTTTCCCCTCTCCTCTTCTCTCTCATTTTTTTTTTTACATCAAAATCCCTTAATCTATGTCTAGAATCTCCATCTTCTTTCTTTCCTCCATTGCCGACAACTTTATATTATTAAAAAAATATCAATTGCATCATTCTTTTGCTGGGAGACTGGACAACACTGAATATGAAGAAATATTATGGAATTGTATGATAATTGCATGATACATATATCATATTGTATTTGAATTGTATCAGATACATCAATGCCTAAAACATAATCGTATCATACTTGTATCACAATTGTATCTAACTTGTATCTGATACATTAATACCCAAAATAATACCTGATATAATACTAATAAATTAATATACAATTATCATATATTTGTGATACAAACTATGAAATTCGTCAAGAACTCACAACTGCTCGTAACAATATACATTGATATACAATTATCATACATTTACAATACAATTCCTTCAACAATTATGATACATATACAATTATAATACAATCACGAAATATTTCTGAAAAATTATAATACAATTATGATCTTCATCTTTCTCAAGTTTCAATCATAACTTTACACTAAAAATCTAATATAATCGTATTATAATTGTATTCGTATTGTATTAAGTATTATTTTGGGTATTGATGTATCATATACAAGTCACATACAATAAAGAATATAGAAAGAAAGAAAACATGATTCAAAACTTACCCACAACTTAAATCTAGAGCAATATTCCGAATTTTATCTGCATTGCATCAATAAGAAATAGAGATTTTGGGTGATTAGTAAGAAAGAGAGAATTTGGGTTTGAAAACCTTTGGAAAAGGAAAAGAATCGGAAATTTGGGGGGGGGGGGGGTGGTATCTTAATTAAAGAGAGGTTTTGGGTGATTATTAAGAAAGAGAAAAATTATTTTTGACATCCTTTGGAAAAAAAAAAAAACAGAATCTTTGGAAATGGGGGGTTGGTATCGTGTAACTGACAGGCTAAAATTAAGGGGTCTTAATCTTATTTTTATTTTTTATTTATGATTCTTTATATAACTTGTAAATATAAATATACAAAGTAATAATAAGGAACTTAAATAAAGGTGATAAATAGGTTTCTATTATAGTATTGATAGAGCTAGAATCAAAATGGCCCAATCCAATATGAACTACTTAGAAGCTAGAGGCCCAAAACAATATTTATATGAACTAGTTCCACTCTTTATACACCGTAGGCCTTAAAATCCATAATTGCAACGTAAAATATGGCGTCCAGTAGTCAGGTTTTGTGATTTTTTTCCTGGGTCAAATAACAAGTTCGTTACACTAACAACTTTTGTGTAGTTGGAAAAAATTTATCAACATTTAACTCAACTATATTGCGCAGCTCAAGAATTTATGTTTTTTATTCACTGACAGTACAAAAAAACTTCTACACACTAAGTATAGTTAATTTGACCTACTAACTAGATTGATTAACATTATTTTTAGGTTACCTACCATGTTAGCGTAGACGCTTATGCGTTAATGGCTTTTAAGTTACTAATTATGCAATATATTACATAGTGTTAGTATATAAAATTTCAACTCTTATCTTAATTGATCTATTGGTTTATCGGAATTTAAACTCATTAGGGTCCAAGCCTCAAACGTGACTTCAATGAAAACTGAAAAGTGATAACTCCTCAAGGGAATCACCAGTATTTTATTGAGCATTTGAATACCACAAGAATACAAATTAGGGTATTCTCCAAAACGTTTGTGATTTTAGGTAAAGGCAAATTGCAGTTTCATGTTTCATGATTGCAATTGAAGTTTCACCCCTTTAACGATGATTTCAACTCATTTTCTACAAATTGTACGTATATGCAGAGGCAGATGTAATGTTTAACATTATAAATTCAACACTAAATAACTTAAACTTAAACTTTATATATGTGTTAGAAATTCATTAAATAATTTGAACCTTAACTTAAACCTTATATATGTGTTAGAAATTCATTAAATAATTTGAACCGAGTAAATCAAATGGATTATGATAAAATCTCGAACTCGAATCCAAAAGTTCAAATTCTAAATCCGCCTCTGTATATATGGAAGATGCTAAGACAAGTGAGCCTATGAAAATGAAAATTCGCATATGCGTTAAAGTTTATGTTTTAAAGCGATAGATGGTTCTCTTTTTCTTTTGATTCAGCAAAACAAAGCGAAATGATATCTGTTGAACAAAATATAGAGCTTAACTGTGTTTCACAAAATTAAAAAAGAAATAAAATTAAGAATATTAAATAACATCAGGTCAACTGTGAATAGAATAATTTAAGAGCAAGTTCTATTTCCTTCCCTTGCCAAGAAAGTGGTACGGAACAAGTGGAATCTCAAGTACCGTCTTGCTTAGAGAACACATTAACTTTAATTAATTCGGCTAATTAAAGATTTTCGCAAGGAATGAAAACATATGATTACTTTATTTTTCTATACTATTGTCAGGTGAGTACATTCAATTAGATGACTGGCTCAAGATATCTTCAAATTAGCTTTAATTATTTTATATTTTTATTTTTCTTTGTAGAGGTTAATGAATTATCAGTTAAGTACTACTCCACCCACGTCGTGACAAGATTCCCTTTCTGATGCATTTTATTTATTTTTTATGGTTGTCCTTTTTTAAAATCCAAAACCAAATTTCGATAATAACTTCAACTACTAACAATTTCTTTTAATTAATCAAGATTTAAGTAAGATGAACTTACTCTTTTTCCCTTTATTTACTAGTAGGACATTACACGTATTGGCTAAAGATATTACTAATACTTAGTAGGATATAGGTAATGAGTGAAATACTAATCCAAATAATATATGAATCAATTCAAAAGACAAGCTTTTCAAACAAAAAAAAAAGAAAAGAAGAAGGGTTAACATCGAATTCAAGAGATTCAAAATCAACTATAATTAACTAAATGAAAAATAAATTTGTTTTAAAAAAAAAAAGAAAAAAAAATGTTAACTGGGAGTACCAACTTGTGGCAGCACTATAATTGGAATGGTTATAATGATTGGGCGGCATAAGCACCTTATATTTTAGATGTAATGACTAATGATTAATCAGAGTTACTTAAATAGGCAGCAAATTAAAATGGCAAACTGTACGAAATACGTAGGTAACACTCAATTAACTACATTTGATTTTTTCAAGAATTAACAATAAAGAAACCATTTGTTTGCATGTGATTTTGGATCTCCAGAATTCAGAACCTAAACAGAGATAAAGTCAAAGCCCTTTGATGGTCAACTCATCATCAATATAAACTTCATATGTTTAATTATACATTTGTAGACCTGAAAATGGATAGAAAAATGTCGAACTTGGGGTTCCACGAAGGTAAAGGAGTCCAATATGGGTCAAAAACTTTCTTCATTGCGGCAACTACTCTAGCTATTCTGATGTATAAGATATTTCAAGTGTACTCCCTACATTTCAAATATTAGCCGTTTTAATAAATTAAATTTGATGTGAATATTCAATATATTTTAGAAAAAAACAAGAAGCATTTCTCAAATTTATCCATGCTACTCCAATTAAAGAAGAGTTAATTAAGTGAAACTTTAAGAGATATGAGCGTTGTTTAATTACACAAATATTCTTATATTTTTAAGGCAATTAAATTGTGTATAAAAACCTTAAAAACAGTTAATATAAATCAGATGAAATATTTTACATGACTTAAATTAAGTCTTTCATTTGGGGAATATCGCGTGTTATTCCCCTTTATAATTTTAAATTAAGAAAATAACCTTTTTAGATCTCTTATATTACGTCTAAAAGACATATCTCTTAGTATATGTAAAAGTATATTTCTCATATACCAAAAAAAAAGATAAGATTATAAAATTAAAAATAAATTTATAAATAGTCACAAAACCAATTGACCCGAATAACCCTTTATATGGTAGCAAAGCGATCTTTGTGGAAAGCTCACGTGCATGCATTGCCACCGTTATTATGGATGGGCGTCAAAGCCGTCTACGTCTTTCTCTGGTTGAAGGTTGGTGACAAAATTCTTTTTTGTCTTTTTCACTTCCCAAACTATTTTCTATACTTTTTATGTTTACATAGCATGCGATTTTTTTTTCTTTTGGATGAAGTTGATAAATTTTAGATGCATGTCTAATTATCTAAACGGCAAAGGGCCAAATATACCCCTTCTATTTTCGAAAATGGTTTAAGAATATCCCTCGTTATACTATTGGGTTATCTATACCCCTACAATCATACTTTGGGTTCAAATATACCCCTCATTTAAAAGGAGGGACACGTATCATCGTCCTGTTGGTCAATTTTAAATATCTTCTAATTAATTAAAAAGACCCATTAATCATACACGAAAAGCAATTTTTTAAAGCAACTTTTTTTTTTTGTAAAAACTGAAAAAACTGAAATTATTTTTACTAAAAACTGAAAAAAAAACGATTTTTTTTCCAGTTTTTACAAAAAAACTGCTTTAGAAAAAACTGAAAAATATTTTCTAAAACAATGTTTTTGAAAAAACTGGAAAAAGCTGAAAATCAATTTTCTAAAGCAATTTTTTTTGTAAAAACTGATTTTTTTAAAACTAAAAACTGAAAAAACGAAAATATTTTTTTTTCCAGTTTTTACAAAAAAACTGCTTTAAAAAAAGCTGAAAAATATTTTTAAAAATAATTTTTTTTGTAAAAACTAAAAAAATAACTAAAAAATAAATTTCTAAAACAGTGTTTTTGTAAAAACTGAAAAAAAATAATTACTTTAGAAAATTACTTTTCAGTTTCCCCCCTCCCCCTAATTTTTACAAAAATGATCATATCACCACACTCATCTCTTTTTTATATTACCATCTTGGTAAAAACTTATTTGGTATGAATACATTTTTACACCTTCATGACTATCTTTTCTTGCACTTTCTATATGGCATTTAGTAGTTGGAGCAGAAACACCCGGGTAAACAACCCTTTAGTATGCAAAAGGTCATTGTCGCGGAGGTAAAAGCCGAGCTACGAGTTCGATCGAACCCAATAGCTTTGTTTACCGGAAAAATCGGATAACGTTAGATTTTGTGTATGGTTCTAAGGGTATGTGATACAACTTGACATAAATCGTGGAGAGAAGTAGAAATAATTAGATTCTTAGCTTATGAGAATGCAAATAGTAGGGAATGAGAATGAATGAGATAAAGCAAAGTAACACAAATGGATATCTTTCAATCTGAGAAGTGATTTTTTCTGTGTGTCCCCTTAGCTTACAAGGATTCCCCATTTTATAGAAAAGGGTCATTACAAAAAAGGCAATAAAATAAGGCATGTAGTGGAAGGCCCATGATGACTTGTCTCTTCCTTGATTCCTTCCAAGATTATCTCTGTTGGTGCGGTCGCAACGACTTTTGTCTGTGGGCTTGATACTGGCTCGAACTCGTTACTGGGTCGGGTCCTTCGGTCTTGGCTCGAGTTCGACCTACGAGATGGGCGTTGCACATTTTCGACCTCGAAGCAGTGCCTTGCGGATCGATTCGGTTACGGGCTCGATAGAGCTATCGAACTAACTCCTTGAGCGACCTTCAGGCTCGAGGCTCGATAATACCTAACTCGGAGCTAACTCCAAAAAATCTCATTCCGACTCTTTAATACTCGAACTTGATCGAACGTAGGAAGGCCGAAATCTATTTTGACCGTATACAGATAGTCCCCTCGTTTCTCACGAAGGATGTGGTGAGAATCATTGCGATTTTTGGTGGTTCGATCAGGTCATAAGCCGACGTTCTTACAGAGATCGATTATGACGTATGTGATAACTGTCCCATCGAATCAGCCTTTCAATGTATTTAATGCTTGTCAGATGGCGGTCGGCCACATGTGATATTGAACCGTCATGACGCGAGCCTATAAATAGTTTTTCCATCTATCATTTACTTCTTTCACGCGTTCACTCCCCCAAATTTTCTCATTTTTTCTTCCTTTCTCGTTGCTACCAGAGTTTTGGTATCATCAATTTTTTTACTTTCCTTCATCTTTCTTCCTTCCATATCAATGGCCAAGACTTCTAAAACTGTGCCTCAGAAGGAGAAAGCTTCTTATTCACGATCCTCCGGCGACAAGGCGCCGGTGGAACCGTCCACTTATGACTATATTCCCAGCCCGTGTACTCTAAGGATCGATTTTAAGATTGAGAATCCTTCATCCGTCCCGGGTCGATGCGAGCACGTGTCGAAGTATATGTGCTCTATAATGGAGGGTCATCTCGAGGCTGTTAGAAAAGACTGCAACTGGGGTTCCGAGGTTATGTTGCAAGTTCCATCCCCCGAAGAGAGCGTCATCACCCATGTGGAGGATTTTTTAAGTGTTTACACTTATCCCTTCACATTGGGTCCGGTCGACCCGGTGATCATCGATTTTTGTAATAGATATCAGGTCACCCTTGGTCAGATTCATCCCTCTCTGTGGCGTATAGTAATCCTATTTCGCTTCTTCTCCACCAAAGTCGGGGGGGGGGGGCTAAATTTTACCTTAAACCACCTCATACGTCTGTATCGGCCTCAAATCTTTCGAGGATTAATCAGACTTCATCGTCGAGCATCGAAGGCTTTGATGTCGAGCATCGATGAATACAAGGATCGGGGTTGGATAGAGCATTACATTCGGGTGAGGACCCGTGACCTCATTCCGGAAGAGAAGATGCGATTCCCTGAGGAATGGAATTTCGATCGTAATTTATTCTCATGAGACTTTATTTTTTTTAATGTTTTCTTCCCGATATATAGCTACCCCTTGGATGCCACAAGCGGTGCCCGACCTCGAGGATTAGGTTCGGAAGTTAGCCTCGACTTCCTCTTATGCCGAATGCGCTTGGCGTGATTTGGCTAAAGGCAGATGGGAAACCAAGAACCATGGTAAGGTTTTACCTCTCGTTTCCTTCGAAGCGCTCTTTGTGCTCCATTCGTTACCGATTTTCTTTTGTGCAGGCGTAAGCAAGGACGCTGCTTTGAGGCCTTCGAGCGGTGAAGAAAGAAATGAGTCCCCGATCCCAAAATTGGGGAAAGACAAAAAGCGCAAAGCTGCCTCTCGATCAGAGGGTCCCAAGCCCAAAGCTCGAAGGGTGAGGAGGAAATCTATTGCCCTTTCGATTGACTCGGTCCAACGACTGAGATAAGAGGAAGAAGGCGAGGAAGAAGAAGAGGAAGAAGGAGGTTCCTCGGCTTTGGTGTCCCTATCTGCCAGAGCTATCGATGTCACCGAAGCTCCTGAACCGATGGTAGTTGTACCGGTTGGGGTTGACTTCGGGATCCCGAGTGTTGATCGGAATGCCCCGAGTAATTCGCTTGGGACTATGACAGTGGTTTATTCGCCTTCTCTTCCCACTTTTTCCGAGGAGGCATTAAAGGAAGCCCGAGAATTGCAGACCCCCGATATAGGCGGAGGCTCTAGTGTAGGGGATCCTTTCTGGGATTTCTTTATCGGAGATGCTTCCTACATCGGGGACGCTTCTCTTCTATTGGAAGAGGCCCAATATTTCATTACTCGGGTAACGATTTTACTATACTTGGTTTCTTTGTTTTTTTCCGAGTTTGACTTATGTTCTTTCCCTACTGTGCAGGCCATTAGTAGATTTCGGGTCGATTTTGGCCAGTGTGAGGTCGAGCTTCAGAAGGTCTCGGGGAAGAGAGATGCCTTGCAGCTTCTTTGCAACCAGGAGGACGAGGCTATAAAGGACCTCCAAGCGGATTTGGCTAAGGCTCGTGAAGAAGGGGCCGAGCTTGACAAGCAGGTGAGCCTCGTTCTGTTAAAGTATGGGTTTGACTCGACTGTGGAAGTTAACCCTTCGTTGTGTCAGCTGCAGTAAAAGGTTGAAAAGATCGGGTCACTTCGGGAGGGAGCCGATCAAATCAAAGCTGAATGTAGTCAGTGGAAGGATACTATCGATCGCATTACTGTAGAAAAAGAGACCATTTTAACCAACTTACTATCGGCCAATGCCCAGCTTCGAAACGTTAAGCAAAAGGGTTCGGCTCAAGCTAAGAAGATTGAGGAGCTGAAGCCCAGCTTCCTGAGGCCAAGGCCGAGGTTGAGTCATCGAAAATCTTAGCGGATAAGTACATTGCCATGTATCGGGCTGATGTCAAGGCTGCTCAGATGGATGCACGAGAGGCGGCGGATACTGCCGATACCCGAGCACATTGGATTGCTGAACTTGCTAAATGTAGGTCTCGGAGGGAGACCCTTGAGGAGATACATGTTTGGGGTTTTGACCTTACCGAAGAAATAAAAAAGGCCAAAGAGCTCGAGGCTGAAGCTGAAGCTTTAGCTTCTGATGGTGACGATGATGACGATGGCGATAGCAAGAGCGGATCCGAGTATGGGGAGAGCCTGACAGAGAAGCAAACATCCCTGATGATGATCAGGAAGCATAGTTCATAATGTTTGTATTCAATCATGTATAAATTTTTGTATATAGACAACTTTGGCCGATTTGTGAAAACTTGATGCGTGCCTTATAAACATTTTCACAAGGATCTTAACAATTCAATCAAATTTGGATTTTGTAGTTTCTATTATTGACTTGTTCGAAGTGATGCATCCCTTGGACTTACTAGTTGAGTTAATGATTCGAACTTGAAGGAATATAATTCGAAGGCATAACAGTAGAGTGAATGATTCGAACTCGATGCAATGTAGCCCGTAGGCGTAATGGTTGACGTAGCCCATAGGCTTAGTGGTTGAGTGAGTGCTTGCTCGAACTCGAAAAAAGTAGCCCATAGGCTTAGCAGTCGAGTGAATGATTCGAACTCGATTCAATGTAGCCCGTAGGAGCTATGGTCGACGTAGCCCGTAGGCTTAGTGGTCGAGTGAGTGCTTGCTCGAACTCGAAAAAATGTAGCCCGTAGGCTTAGCAGTCGAGTGAATGATTCGAACTCGATGCAATGTAGCCCGTAGGCGTAATGGTCGACGTAGCTCTAGGCTTAGTAGTCGAGTGATTGCTTGCTCGAACTCGAAAAAAGTAGCCTGTAGGCTTATAAGTCGAGTGAATGATTCGAACTCGACGCAATATAGCCCATAGGCGTAATGGTCGACGTAGCCCGTAGGCTTAGTGGTCGAGTGAGTGCTTGCTCGAACTCGAAAAAAGTAGCCCGTAAGCTTAGCAGTCGAGTGAATAATTCGAACTCGATGCAATGTAGCCCGTAGGCATAATGGTCGACGTAGCCCGTAGACTTAGTGGTCGAGTGAGTGCTTGATCGAACTTGAAAAAAGTAGCCCGTAGGCTTAGCAGTTGAGTGAATGATTCAAACTCGATGCAATGTAGCCCGTAGGCGTAATCAGTCGATTTTAACTTGGTTCTATTTGTATAAAAAATCTCCAAATAGAGGAATTTTCCTTGGATATAAGATGCCGATAAAGAAGAAAACTTTCTTTATACGTTATTATACATGTGTTCAGGCTAATCTATATGAGCATGGTTCGTTTCGACCATTTGGCTCTTACAATTTTTCCTATTGGGACCCTTTTGTGAAATAACTCTTGCATCGGAACTCGATGTGTTTGAGGGCCTAATGCCCCCTCAGTATTTGAGATCGACTGTAAAAAGGCCTCGGATATTGTTGTAAGTGCAGCACGATCAATGGTTGCCTCATTAAAAACCTTGCCGAAAAACCCATTTGGGATAAAACCGGTCTAAGGAAAAAAGAATGCAACTTGTGCTTTCGAGCGAAAGATCCATCTTAGCCCTCGTTCGGTCTTCTGCAGGGGTCAGTTTTGAAATGTAAATGAATATGGAAAGGTCGTACCTTAGCAGTAGTACCGTTTTAGATGTGATACATTCTAGCTGCTTGATAGCTGTTTGCCGTTTATAATGCCGAGCTTGTACGATCCTTTACCGATGTTTTCGAGCACCTGATATGGTCCTTCCCAATTTGGTCCTAATTTTCCTTCGTTCGGATTTCGGGTATTGACGGTAACTTTTCTTAACACTAAGTCCCCTAGCTTGAAATGGCGGAGCTTAGTTCTTCGATTATAATATCTTTCGATTCGCTGCTTTTGGGCAGCCAATTGGATGAGAGCAGCTTCTCATCTTTGGTCCGATAGTTCGAGGCTGGTATTCATGGCCTCGTTATTTGATTCTTCCATCGCGAATCGAAATTTGGCACTGGGTCCATCAACTTCGACTGGTATCAATGCTTCGGACCCATATACTAAGGAGAATGGGGTCGCCCCCGTACTGGATTTTGACGTCGTCCGATATGCCCAAAGGACTTCAGGCGGGATTTCTCTCCATTTTCCTTTAGAGTCGTTCAACCTCTTATTTAGGTTTTGAATGATGGTTTTGTTCGTTGATTCCGCCTGTCCATTCCCACTGGGGTAGTATGGTGTCGATAGTATCCTTTTTATTTTGTGGTCTTTGAGGAATTTCGTTACTTTGCTGCCAATGAATTGTTTTTCATTGTCGCATACTATTTCGGAGGGTACCCCGAATTGGCATATGATATGATCCCAAATAAAGTCTATAACTTCCTTTTCTCTTATTTTCTCGAACGCCTGCGCTTCAACCCATTTAGAAAAATAGTCAGTCATAAATAAAATAAATTTGGCTTTACCTGGGGTCGATGACAGAGGGCCGACGATATCCATTCCCCATTTCATGAACGGCCATGGGGACAGGACTGAGTGGAGTTGCTCTCCGGGTTGATGGATCATTGGTGCAAACCTTTGACATTTGTCACATTTACGAACGAATTCCTTTGCATTTTTGCCCATATCGACCCAATAATACCCTACTCTGATTATTTTTCCAACTAAAGTATCGGCACCAGAGTGATTCTCGCAAGTGCCCTCGTGCACTTCCTGTAGGATATAATCGGTATCCCCAGGACCCAAGCATACTACCAACGGCCCATCGAATGTTCTTCGGTATAACGTTCCGTCTGAATCCAACGTGAATCGAGCAGCTTTAATCCGTAGGGTTCTAGAATCTTTAGGGTCCGATGGGAGCTTTCCGCTCTTTAAGTATTCAATATACTTGTTTCTCCAATCCCAGGTTAATCCTGTAGAATTTATCTCGGCGTGACCCTCTTCTATTACCGATATCGAAAGTTGAACAACATTCCCCGAGCCCAAGTCGTCTGCCTCGACTGACGATCCTAAATTCGCAAGCGCATCGGCCTCATTATTCTGTTCTCGAGGAACATGCTCTAGAGTCCATTATTTGAAATGGTGCAAAGCGACAAGTAGTTTGTCTAAATACCTTTGCATTCTACCTTATCGAACTTCGAAGGTTTTGTTTACTTGACTCACCACCAGCAAAGAGTCACAATTGTCTTCAATGACTTCGGCTCCTAAGTTTCTAGCTAGCTCAAGACCTGCAATCATGGCTTCATACTCGGCCTCGTTGTTAGTCAACCTGATAGTTTTAATAGATTGCCTAATAATGTTACCCGAGGGTGGTTTCAAAACTATGATCAGTCCAGATCCTTTCACGTTCGAAGCCCCGTCCGTAAAAAGGATCCATACCCTCGATGATGTACCCGATTTCAACAGGAGTTCTTTTTCGACTTCGGGTACGAGGGTTGGCGAGAAATTGGCCACGAAGTCTGCTAAACTTTGAGACTTGATGGCCGTACGGGGTTGATATTCGATATCGTATACACTGAGTTCGACGACCCATTTAGCCAGTCGGCCTGATAACTCAGGTTTGTGCAAAATACTACGAAGTGGGTAAGTGGACAATATGCATATGGGATGGCATTGAAAGTACGTCCGTAACTTTCTAGAGGCGTTTATCAGTGCAAGTGCCAATTTTCTAGGAGTGGATACCTAGTTTCTGCTTCTACTAAGGTTCGACTCATATAATAAACGGGGAATTACGTACCTTGCTCTTCTCGAACTAGGACACCGCTTACGGCGAATTCCTATACTTCCAAGTACAAACAAAGTTTCTCGTCTATTTTTGGAGTATGAAGTAGTGGTGGGCTTGACAGATATCGTTTTAGCTCCTCTAATGCTTGTTGGCACTCTGGTGTCCAAGCAAAATCGTTCTTCTTTTGAGTAGAGAGAAAAATTTGTGACTTCGATCAGATGATCTTGAAATGAACCGGCCTAATGCTGCAATCCGACCCATTAGCCTTTGTACGGCTTTCACGCCGTCCACAATGACGATGTCTTCGATCGCCTTGATTTTATCGGGGTTAACCTATATTCCCCGATGTGATACCATGAAGCCTAGGAACTTGCCTGAACCGACCCCGAAAGTACATTTTTCGGGGTTGAGCTTCATGTTGTATTTCCTCAAAATTTTGAACGTTTCCTGCAAATGGGTCAAATGATCCTCTGCGCGCAGGGATTTAACTAGCATGTCATCAATATAAACTTCCATTGATTTTCCTATTTGTTCTTCGAATATTTTATTTACTAGGCGTTGGTAAGTAGCCCCTGCATTCTTTAGCACGAAAGGCATCACATTATAGAAATACGTTCCATATTTGGTGACAAATGAAGTTTTTCCTGGTCCTCCGGGTTCATTTGGATCTGATTATACCCGGAATAGGCATCGAGAAAAGTGAGGATCTCGTGGCGGGCCGTGGCATTGATCATGCGATCGATGTTGGGCAGCGAAAAGGAATCTTTGGGGCATGCTTTGTTCAAATCCTTATAGTCCACACACATTCTAAGTTTGTCCCCTTTTTTAGGCACTACAACTATGTTGGCTAACCATTCTGGATATTTCACTTCTCGAATGCACCCTACTTTGAGAAGCTTGGTTACCTCGTCTTTTATGAATGCGTGCTTTCCCTCGGACTGGGGTCTTCTCTTTTGCTTCACCGGTTTGAACCTGGGGTCCAAGCTTAGCCGATGCATTTTTATGTCCGGCGGGATCCCTGTTATATCTAAATAGGACCAGGCAAAACAATCGATGTTATCGATAAGAAATTAAATGAGTTTCTTCCTGAGTTCGGGGCTCAACCCCGTTCCCAAGTATACCTTTCGCTCGGGCCAGTGCTCGATTAATATGACTTGCTCTAGCTCCTCGATTGTTGATTTAGTGGCGTCGGAGTCATCGTGAATCATGAAATATCGAGGAACCCTTTGATCATCATCCTCTTCGATCTTCTGGTTATCTGGCTTGGTCAAAGCCGATATCTGTGATTGCTATTTGGTGTCCCGTTCTCCTTCTGAGCCCGATCCCTTTATCGGTGAAGGTGAGGATATTGGTTTAGCTTCCTCGACGACGAACATTTCCTTCGCGGCTGGTTTCTCTCCGTACACCATTTTGATACCTCCTGATGTCGGGAATTTGAGGGCCTGGTATAGGATCGAAGGTACAACCCTCATGTTGTGGATCCATGGCCTTCCTAAAAGGGGTTGTATCTCATATCGCCTTCGATCACGTGAAACGTTATTTCCTGGACGGTTCCGGCCACGTTTATTGGTAGGATTATCTCACCTTTGGTGGTTTCACATGCCATATTGAACCCGTTTAGAACCATAGTTGCGGGTACGATCTGGTCCTACAGGCCGAGCTGTTCTACGACCTTCAATCGGATGATGTTGGCCGAGCTACCTGGATCGATTAACACACGCTTAATTTTAATTTTATTCGTGAGTATGGATATTACCAGTGCATCGTTATGAGGTTGGATGACCCCTTCTGCATCTTCATCATCGAAGGACAATGTCCCCGTGGGTGCGTGATCTTGAGTCCGAGATGGATGTTTCCTCATAACCGATGTTTTAGTGCGCTTAAGCACCGGTCCCTGAGGGGTATCGATGCCGCCGATGATCATGTGAATGATGTGTTGTGGTTCTTCTTGCTCATTTTTCTTGCTGGAATTCCTATTTTTAAGATGGTTCTTCGCCCTCTCACTCAGAAATTCCTGAAGGTGCCCTTTGTTAAATAAGCGGGCTATTTCCTCTCTTAATTGCCTGTAATCTTCTGTTCTGTGGCCATGGGTACCATGATATTCGCACGTTTGATTGGGATTTCTTTGGGCAGGATCGGTCTGCATGTATCGAGGCCATTTAGTATCTTTGTTGCTTACGATAGCCGACACGATAGCGGATGTACCAACCCTGAAGTTATATTCTGATAGTCGAGGTGCTTCTATAGGATCAACATATTTATCAAATCCGTTCTTACTCATAAGTCCCCGAGAATTTTGCCCTCGATCAATCCTTCGATTGTTCCAAAATATATTGCGTGCTGAACCGTTGTTCACCCGATCTACAACGTACGGTCAATATCGGTCTCTATTTGACCTTTGTTCTCTGTCGATCTCCTTTTGATTTTTGGTAGTTGTCCTGTTCCGAAGCTCGGTCCCACACGGAGCTCCCAGCTGATCATCCTCGACCCTAATTTTCGATTGGTATCGGTTGTGTACATCATCCCACGTTATTGCTAGATACTCGACCAAATTTTGTTTCAGTCGATGTGATGCTGTTGAACTTAGCTCGTTCAACCCTTGGGTGAAATCTTGTACGGCCCAATCGTCTGTGACCGGTGGTAATTCCATGCGTTCCATTTGAAATCGGGATACGAATTCCCTCAGCATTTCATTCCCCCTTTGCTTTACTTTGAAGAGGTCTGATTTCCTTGTTGCAACCTTTATGGCACCAACATGTGCCTTTACGAATGAATATGCTAACATGGCAAAAGAATCGATGGAATTTGGAGGTAAATTGTGATACAAGATCATTGCTCTCTTCGAGAGGGTCTCCCCGAACTTTTTCAACAACACGGATTCGATCTCATTGTCCTCCAAATCGTTACCTTTGATGGCACATGTGTAAGAGGTGACATGTTCGTTAGGATCGGTGGTACCGTTATATTTGGAAATTTCGGGCATACGGAATTTTTTGGGGATTGGTTTCGGTGCCGCACTTGAGGAAAAAGGCTTTTGTGTGAATTTTTTCGAATCAAGCCTTTTTATTATTGGTGGAGCCCCCGGGATTTGATCGACCCTGGCATTGTATGTTTCCACCTTCTTGTCGTTGGCTTCAACTCATTTTGTGAGTTCCTCAAGCAATTTAGTAATTCCGAGAGCAGTCCCCGATTCTTGCTCTTACGATTTCACTACGGCGGGCTTTGTTCTGGGGGTGATTTCTCGAAGTGGATTGGGAACCGGCCTGCTTTGTGCGTGAGTTTGGCTCTGCAACTGAGCTATCGCTACTTGTTGGGCTTGTAACATCTCGAAGATCATACGTAAGCTGGCCCCAATTTTCCCCACGTTTTGTGTATCTTGGGCTACGGATCGAGTACCGCCCTGAATGCTTCTTTCCGGTTCGGAACGCTGATTCGCTTCCAAAGCTATTTGTGAATTGACGTCCAATGGTACTTCGACTCGAATTTCGGGTACATCAATTTGAGCCTCGGTGCCATTGTTAAGTGGCCTTCTAGCACCGGGTGCCAAGTTGTTGGTTTCATCTTGAAGGCCGGCTTCGTGGTCGATAGGTAAAGCCATTGCTTATTTGAAGTTGCAAGTTGGCGTGTACTTTCGATTTATGTCAAACGATCGATGTTACCCTTAGCCCCACGGTGGGCGCCAAACTGTTTACCGGAAAAATCGGATAACGTTAGATTTTGTGTATGGTTCTAAGGATATGCGATACAACTTGACATAAATCGTGGAGAGAAGTAGAAATAATTAGATTCTTAGCTTATGAGAATGCAAATAATAGGGAATGAGAATGAATGAGATAAAGCAAAGTAACACAAAGGGATATCTTTTAATCTGAGAAGTGATTTTTTCTGTGTGTCCCCTTAGCTTAGAAGGATTCCCTATTTTATAGAAAAGGGTCATTACAAAAAAGGCAATAAAATAAGGCATGTAGTGGAAGGCCCATGATGACTTGTCTCTTCCTTGATTCGTGCCAAGATTCTCTCTCTTGGTGCGGTCGCAGCAACTTTTATCTGTGGGCTTGATACTGACTTGAACTCGTTACTGGGTCGGGTCCTTCGGTCTTGGCTCGAGTTCGACCTTCGAGATGGGCGTCGCACATTTCTGACCTCGAAGCAGTTCCTTGCGGATCGATTCGGTTACGGGCTCGATAGAGCTATCAAACTAACTCCTTGAGTGACCTTCGGGCTCGAGGCTCGATAATACCGAACTCGGAGCTAACTCCAAAAAATCTCGTTCCGACTCATTCCGACTCTTTAACACTCGAACTTGATCGAACGTAGGAAGGCCGAAATCTATTTTGACCGTATACAAGCTTTTATCCAAAAAGTGTATTTTGTGTTGTAAAAATATTAAATTTAGAACTCAATCGTTAGTAGTTGAAATCGTTGTTATAAAATCCAAAATCTATAAAGTTAAAATCTAGGTTCTGCGTCTCATTTGTACTTACGGAAGAAAGACCTAAAAGTGGAACTCAAAGAAATACCTCACCCAAATTTGCATTATTCTGCTCAGTGCTCTACAATAGAACCTTTCCCCATTTGAGGCGCAAAATCTTGAGAACCCCATCTAACTTTCCATTGTACTCTCATTCATTCATTCTCTTGTTAATTATTTTTTGTGAGTGGTCAAATGTAAGTGCCATTGGATGACAAAAGTAGTAAGTTGATTAAATGAATCAAGCTACTACTATTATTACTCTTTTAATAACGCGCAAATTAAATATCCCTGCTAACGTTTTAACAACTTGTTCTAAATTCACACCCAAAGCAACAAACACCTTTAACTAGAGTCCCTAGCTAGCTTAACATATACTACTATGTAAATAAACCTTTGCTACCTCATGTTTTATACGTTAATACCACACAAGAGGGGTAATTTGTGTGGTGACCAATTTTTCGCGTGCACAGATTATAGAAGGACCTGGTTCTTCTATGTGTTCAAACTACTACTGTTGCAGAATAATAAGTACAGAAAATAAAGAACAAATGGAAAACACTTGGCTCAAAAGGTGAAAAAACTACGACCTACTTCCCAGTAGGATTTTCCCAAACTCTCCACTAAATCACTGAGCCAAAAACTGCATTTACAAAATACTTTTGTAAACCTAGGATTAACTCTAATCCCTTTGTAGCAAACTAGCCTCTAGCTATTTGCGACAAACTTCAAGTTAACTCTAACTTGAAAACACAAAGTACCTATTACAGATGCTTCTAGATAAAGCAAAAAAGGTACAAGTTAAAACCACCTACTACAAATAACTAAACTAAAAGACAACAGTTGGGACTGGTTCTTCTAGCTGGTTCAAGTAGCGTCAGATTCGCACATTCAAACATCACTCGAACTGCTTGCAAAATTGCCTCGCTATTTTGCTCTCAATTCTTGCTTAACTTCTGTTTTTGTGCGTCTTCTGTAGAATGAGAACTTCCTGCGATTTATAGAGTTAGTAGAGTAGAAAACAACTAGAATTCTAATGCTACTCTTCCTTGGTGGAAGAGTTCTAGTTAATCTCAACTCCTAACTCCTTCCTTATATTGGATAATGTTCTCGTTGAGCAAGGAGTCCTTCTCCTTATTAATTATGCAACCCTTTTCGATCAGGAGATATCTATTATTATGACAGATTTCGTTTATCTCCTGCATGTGCATCTCACGTGCTTTGAATCTTCCCGTGTCTATGCCTACCAGTGATGGACCTGGTTCATCCCTGAGTTTCTTTGTCAATCTTCAAAACTATGATTTACTTGGGCCCTAGATCCTCCTTTAGCACTCTTACCTGCTCATCCTTCCTATACAACTCATCTTTCAATTTGCCTACATTTTCATCTAAAGTGAGTTGTGTGCAATCAGCTGTCTTTTTACCGGTTCCTAGTTTTAGTTTTAAATTTTCAGATTTTAACTCAAGAATATTTGCTTCAAATGTATGAACCTGGATCTTCAGAGCAGTATTTTCACTCACAGTCTCACTAACTCTGAGTTCCAGGTTCTTACACTTTGCTTTTAAAATCATACAATCCTTAGACACATGTTCTTTTTCTTTATTTATTACCTGAGATTCATCAATGAAATCTAACAATAATTCAGAGAGTTTTTCTTTAGACAAAAACTTAATCTTGTCTTTGAGATGAATTATACTTACCTCATATTCCTCATCTGATTCTCCAATTTCCATAAGTGCTTTTTCATCTCCATCTTCATCATCTGATTCCTCATCTGAAATTTAATTCCCCTTTTTTGATGATGACAAACTCTGTGCTTCCATAAGCTTAGACCCTGTTTCAACTTATCTCAACATCAACACAATGTTAGAAATAGTTTGTCTTTTTTATCACTTATCATCAAGGACCAGGTTCATTAGGTTATAAACATTATTGTTCAAAGTGTAAAGCACAACCTTTTTCCCCCTTTTGGCATCATCGAAAGTTGCATAAAAAATGTGAGATAACCAGATTTTAAAACTTACTCATGGCCACTGGGGATACTTCAAATGCAAACATGGATTAATCAGTATAGATCAAGCTAAGAATTTTAACCATCAAAGAAATATAAACAAACAGTTAGAGCAAACACAGTGAATTTTATTGATGATTGATATGATTCTTCCACAAAGCATAAAAAGAAATAAAAATACTGAAAACATGAGCAAACAAAACATCCCAAACTGGGTCATTAAAAGGTCTACACCGGGCAAGAAGTTTAAGGTTTGGAAGAACTAGGTGTTTGGTTTTTGGCTTGGAGGAGTTTCAACATATCCTGAAGAATGCCATCATTCTTCTCCTTTTCTCTTGCCAGCTCAGTTCTGAGAGCATCTCTCTCAATCTCCACCTCTGCCAACCTCTTCTTCAACCTCTCAATCTTAGCATCCTTAGCCCCACTTTCTTGCACCAAGGCTCGCACCTTGCTATTCACTGGTACCACTTACCAACCTCCCTTTCTTCTTTGGATTATAACTTTCAGTCACTCTCTTCAGTAGGTCTGCGAGGGTTTACCGTTCAGATGAAACAGGTTCATCTATATTTTTTCCAAGTTGAACCAGCCCTTCAGCGGCTTCGCCAGACCCACTTCCTCCTGTTTTCTTTACACTCTCCTCTACTCCAGTAGATTTTTCTCCCCAAACAACCATTGCACCTGCGTCTTTGGTTAAACTCACAAGAGTGGGTGAAGAATCAACCACTCTTTTACCCTTTCCCCTCACAGCACTTCGAACACCCTTGCTCTCTTTTTCTTTTTCTTTTTCTTTTTCATTTTTACCAGCAATTCCTTCAGACTCTGTAGTTTCAACACCTGCTTTAGACCCTACTAGTACAAACCTATTCTCAAAATTTGTTCTCTCTCCGCAAAAACCTTGAGAGCAAGCATCTTTACTCTTTTCTTAGAGGTTGGGATGGTGGAAGGGATGATAGTGGGTTTGGAAGTCTAATCAAACTGAATTTCAGTTTTGAAAAGACTTTGGAGTGTATCCCTAGAATCTAGGTACTTCAATTCCGTTGGGACTCTTTTGAATAGACCTGGTTCACTTGTAACAGATAAGTCCAAAAGGAGTTTGGAATTAAGTAGGACTCTTCTCATGATCCAAATATTATTATTTCAAATTATGTAGAGTGTAGAAAACATACCGTGTTATCTTGATGAACCAGGTTCTTCACTGAAAATACGCTTGTGTAAGTCTAAATTTGCCAAAATAAAGAAAATATCATTAGAGATTAATGAGTCATTTTAACACATGGCACAAGAGTATACAATTGAAAGTATGAGACTGAGCAAAAATTAATCTAGTTATGTACACAATTTTCAGATTTTCTAACCAATTTTTTTTTCCGTTGTGTACTCTGAACTGGTCCTTTTAGGTGATTTTAATCATCCCTAATTCTAACCTGTTCCTTTCAAAGTGATCTCTACTTAGGGCTTTTGTGAAGATGTCATCTATTTGCTTGTCAGTAACACAAAATTCCACAGTGATCAACCCCTTTTCATAGTTATCCCTCAAAAAGTGATGCCTAACATCTATGTGCTTAGTTATCTTGTAGTGAACCGGGTTCTTGGTCATACTAATAGCACTAGTGTTATCACAAAAAATGAGAATACAACCAACATCAATTCCAAAGTCCTTTAATTTCTGTTTGATCTATAATAATTGAACACAACATGAAGCAACAACAACATACTCAGCTTCAACACTAGATAAGGCCACTGAATTTTGCTTTTTGGTGGCCCAAGACACAAGAATGGGCCAAGAAAGTGTGCCATACCTGAGGTGCTCTTTCTATCCACAAGAAAACCTGCATAATTAGCATCAGCATATCCCACAATATTGAAATTACTACCTTTGGATACCAAAGACAAAGATCAGTGGTGCCTTTTAGATATCTCAAAATTCTTTTGATAGCAGTCAAGTGAGATTCCTGCGGATTTGCCTAAAATCTTGCACAAAGGCCTACACTGAAAACAATATCAGGTCTACTAGCAGTGAGATACAACAATGAGCCAATCATTCCCCTATACAACTTCTAATTGACAGATAAACCAGGTTCATCCATATCCAACTTTGTAGCTGTTGCAATAGAAGTGTCAATTTCTTTGGAATCTTCCATTTTAAACCTTTTAAGCAACTCTTTTACATACTTATGCTGATGGATCATAGTTCCATTTGAATTTTATTTAATTTGTAAGATTAAAAAGAAATTAAGCTCACCCATCATGCTCATTTCAAATTCACTCCCCATTAGTTTAGCAAAATCTTTACTTAACTTATCAATAGTTCCTCCAAAGATTATATCATCAGCATATATCTGAACTACCAAGATATCTTTACCTTTTTCTTTCAAGAACAAAGTATTGTCAATTTTACCTCTCTTGTAGTCATGCTCAAGCAAAAACTTTAATAATCTTTCATACCATGCTCTTGGTGCCTGCTTGAGCCCATAAAGTGTTTTGTCAAGCTTATACACATGATCAAGACTCTCCTTGCTTTCAAACCCCGGAGGTTTCTTGACAAACACTTATTTCTTTAGATAGCCATTGAGGAAGGCACTATTGACGTCCATCTGGTGGAGGGTGAATTCCATATAAGCAACAAAGGCTATGAAGAGTCTTATTGCTTCCAACCTTGCAACTGGAGAAAAAGGTTTCATCATAGTCTATGCCCTCCTCTTGGCTATATCCTTGAACCACCAATCTTGCATTGTTCCTTGTAACTGTTCCATCTTCATCAAGTTTGTTTCTGAAGACCCATTTTATGCCAATTATTGATCTGTCCGAGGGTCTTGGCACCAGATGCCAAACTTGACTCCTTTCAAATTGGTTGAGTTCATCTTGCATTGCATTTACCCAGTCTGCATCCTACAAAGCCTCAATAACATTTTTAGGTTCAATAAGAGATAAGAAAGCATCAAAAGCACAAAGATTCTTTAATGGAGATCTGGTTTTGATTCCAAAGGTTGAATCAGTAATTATGTTCTCAATGGGATGAGAACTTTGATAATTGTAAGGTTTCACAACCAACTGGTTTCCCCTTGATGTTCCTTCAATGCTTTGTTATTGTGGAACACGTTCATGGACAGGTTCCCTTGAGGTTTGAGAATCATTTCCCCTTTGTTCTATTCCCCATGTCAGGTTGCCCTAGGTAGAAGGACCTGTTCCATTACCTGTTTCTTATTCCAGTGTAGCTTCAGTCTGGGCTGTGGTTTCATTTAAGTTTCTTACCAGCCCAATTGCTTCATCATCATGTTTCTGTCTCTCAGAAAGAATGTTAGTTTCATCAAAAACCACATGAACACTTTCTTCAACACACATAGTTCTTTTGTTATATATCTATTTTAGGCCGTCTATCAAATAGACATTCTCAATCAAGTTAGAGTCAGTCTTACCTACCTTACCAACCCCAATGATCTCACCTTTATTCCCATTTTCAAAGGAGACATTACCTCCTTTGAGGCCCTCAAGTGAAAGGAACTGGTTCTTGCTTCCTGTCATGTGCTTTGAGCAACCACTATCCATGTACCATTTTTGGATGCTACCCTTCACTTGGACCTATAAAAGGAAATCAGGGGTTAGTCTTAGGAACCCAAACTAGTTTGGCTCCCTTTCTATAGGCAAAAGGATGAATCAAATTCTTTCTAGCCCAACCTGGCAACCTATTTTTCCCTTGAACAAACCTTTTACTCTTTTGACTAGCCATTCTTTTACAGTGCATTCACTTTTATAGTGACCAGTCTTACCACAGTGTGTGTAAATTTTGTTCTCAGGAAGAGTGAGGTACTTGCTTTTAGGATCCCACTTAGGTAGCTGATTCCCAAAGCCAAGTCCTCTTCTATTGCTACTGTGATGTTCTTGTAGCCATGACAAAGCATCGGAGGACCTGTTCCATTTACTAGTTCTGTCTAGTTCATGCTTGACCTTGCCTAGATCCCCCTTTAGCACTCTTACTTGCTCATCCTTCCTATACAACTCGTCTTTCAGTTTGCCTACATTTTCTTCTAAAGTGAGTTGTGTGCAATCAGCTGTCTTCTTACTGGTTCCTAGTTTCAGTTTTAGATTTTCAGATTTTAACTCAAGAACATTTGCTTCAAATGTATGAACCTGGTTCTTCAGAGCAGTATTTTCACTCACAATCTCACTAACTCTGAGTTCCAGGTTCTTACACTTTGCTTTTAAAATCACACAATCCTTATACAATTGTTCTTTTTCTTTATTTATTACCTCAGATTCATCAATGAAATCTAGCAATAATTCAGAGTTTTTCTTTAGACAAAAACTTAATCTTGTCTTTGAGATGAATTATACTTACCTAAGATTCCTCATCTAATTCTCCAATTGCCATAAGTGCTTTTTCATCACCATCTTCATCATCTGAACTTTCTCCCCAAGCAGCAACCATATCCTTTGTTGATCCTTTGTTCTTCTTGGGATGAACCTGTTCCTTTTCCCTATTCCTTCGTTCAGATATTTCCTTCTTCCATTCAATTTCCCATTGAGGGCAGTTCTTGATGTGATGATCAATCTTCCCACACTTGTAGCAACCCTCATTGGTCGTTTTTTCAGGAACCCTTGCTTTGTTGTAATTTCCACCTCTTGAAGAACCTTTTACTCTCATAAGGTAATTCTTGAAGTCCTTGGTAATCATAGCCATTTCATCTTCCTCTAGATCAGAACCTTCAGTGATTCTGAGTGCCATGTTCCTTTCCTTCTTGGGTACATCCATCTTCATGATTTGCCTTCTAAGTTCATAAGCAATGAGATTTCCAATTAGCTCATCCAACCTAAGAGTGGCAATGTTTTTTGATTCCTGAATAGTAGTGATTTTGCTCTCCCGTGAGACTGGCAGAACCCTTGTCAAAATCTTCTCAACTTTGTATTCTTCAAGAATAACCCTTCCAAGAGACTTAAGTTTATTTGTAAGTGTGGTGAACCTTGTATACATCTCTTAGATGGTTTCTCCTTCCTTCATAGTAAGATTCTCATATTGAGAATATAGTAACGTTCCTCTGGACCTCTTCACCTGAGGTGTTCCTTCATGAGCCACTTGCAAAGTGTCCCAAATTTTCTTAGCAGTAATATAGCTTTGAATTCTGTTGTACTCGTCTGGATCGAGTCCACACACAAGCCATTTCTTGGCTTTAGCATTCTTCTCCCATTTCCTCAAGTCGTCAGCAGTGCAGTCAGCTCTTGTTTTAGGCACCTCTTCTCCTTCGGCATTTATCTTCATCAATGGACCATCTATGACAATATCCCATAACTCTGGCCATTGAAGAGTGGTGGCCTAGCAGTGGATTGCCCTTCCTAGTTTCCAGGTGGTGCACTCATCTTGATCTTCTCCTAAGGTGTTAGCCTCTTCAAGGATAACCTGCTCTGATACCAATTGATGTTTTATACGTCAATACCACACAAGAGGTGGGTGATTTGTGTGGTGTCCAATTTTTCGCGTGCACAGATTATAGAAGAATCTGGTTCTTCTATGTGTTCCAACTACTACTGTTGCGGAATAATAAGTACAGAAAATAAAGAACACAGAGATTTTTACGTGAAAAATACATGGCTCAAAAGGTGGAAAAACCACGACCTACTTCCTAGTAGGATTTTCCCAAACTCTCCACTAAATCACTGAGCCAAAAACTGCATTTACAAAACACTTTTGTAAACCTAGGATTAACTCTAATTCCTTTGTAGCAAACTAGCCTCTAGCTATTTGCGACAAACTTCAAGTTAACTCTAACTTGAAAACACAAAGTACCTATTACAGATGCTTCTAGATAAAGCAAAAAAGGTACAAGTTAAAACCACCTACTACAAATAACTATACTAAAAGACAATAGTTGGGACTGGTTCTTCTAGCTGGTTCAAGTAGCGTCAGATTCGCACATTCAAATATCACTCGAACTGCTTGCAAAATTACCTCGTTATTTTGCTCTCAATTCTTGCTTAACTTCTGCTTTTGTGCATATTCTGTAGAATGAGAACTTCCTGCGATTTATAGAGTTTAGTAGAGTAGAAAACAACTAGAATTCTAATGCTACTCTTCCTTGGTGGAAGAGTTCTAGTTAATCTCAACTCCTAACTCCTTCCTTATATTGGATAATGTTCTCGTTGAGTAAGGAGTCCTTCTCCTTATCAATTATGCAACCCTTTTCGATCAGGAGATATCTATTATTATGACAGATTTCGTTTATCTCCTGCATGTGCATCTCACGTGCTTTGAATCTGCCCGTGTCTATGCCTACCAGTGATGGACCTGGTTCATCCCTGAGTTCTTTTGTCAATCTTCAAAACTATCCTTTATTTGGGCCAACACTACCATAGAAATATAGAATCAAGATGTTCTAAAATTCCTCTATTTTTTGGACTTTGCCATAAACCTAAGCTTAAATCATTACCAATATTGCCATGTGCCATAAGCTTTGGTATCCTCACCACCACGTTCAACTCACATGTATGCTTGTAGCACATAGTAGTACTATTTTCTTTCTTAACTTCTTTCCCCACCTCCTCATACCCCGCCCTTTATGCTTATGGAGTAAGTCATGATAAATATTGCTACTCTACGTTTCTGACATAAAAAAGATTGTTTAATATACTAACTTTAATTACAAAAATTAACGCATTAATTAAAAGCCATGCACTTGTGTCTACTAATTCCTTAGACCCTCCCTCAATAAGTACCTCCAACTTCCTCCTTACTCTCCATTGGCGCCTAAAACCCTATTTGCATTTCTCCATTTCATATCCAGCTCTCTCCATCTCTTTTTCTTCTTCTGTCTGTTCACACAGATATAACATCTTCAGTCTAGAGCAGTGACAGTGAGAAAAAATGGCTATAATTTGGACGCTTTGCATTGCTAGTCTTCTTTCTTTTTTGACGGGCGCTAACGCAAAGGTCCCCGGTGTTTATACCAGTGGACCCTGGGAGAGCGCCCACGCCACCTTTTACGGTGGTGCTGATGCCTCCGGCACAATGGGTACGTATCTGTAATTATTTTTTAGGTAACCTGATTTACACAGTGTATAAAGTTAAACTCATATCCGTATTTTTTTCTTCTTTCCCAACAGGTGGTGCGTGTGGGTACGGGAATTTGTACAGCGCAGGATACGGAGTGAACAATGCAGCATTAAGCACTGCACTTTTCAACAATGGGCTGAGCTGCGGTGCTTGCTTTGAGATAAGGTGCACCGATCCGAAATGGTGCACCCCTGGGAACCCGTCCATATTTGTAACGGGTACAAACTTTTGTCCGCCAAACTATGCTTTGCCTAATGATAATGGAGGGTGGTGCAACCCACCTCGTCCTCATTTCGATCTTGCCGAGCCTATGTTCCTCAAATTCGCTCAGTATCGTGCTGGCATCGTCCCCGTAACCTACCGTCGGTAAGTTGCACCGTCAAACTTACGGCCTAAATATGTTACTATAATATTTGTTTGGTTATAAAACTTCAAAAACTTGTCGTTTTAAGCATGTATGTACTGTGTGGCCACAAACGCATGTATTGAGTGTACAATATGAAGTTCAAGTTAAATTCTTTTCAAATTTAGAAAGATGTCATTCTGTTTAATAAGAAATAGTGTCTTTATCATCGGGATAAATTCTCCGATTTTCAAGAATTTTCGTGTATGTAATGTAATATGTTAAGGGTTTTCCTGTCGTTTAACTAACTATAGCTAACTGGATGGTGTTTTGGAGTTACACTATTACTGGCGGATCTAAGATTTTAAAGTCATGAGTGCTCGTCGAAAAGAGTTTCGAAAAAAGACAATAAAAAGATTAACTATAGGTGCTCACTCATTACTTATCTAAATTTTCTGCTAATTGCCTATGTAAATATACTAAATCCGAATAAAGACAATGGATGCTTGAGCACCCATAACTCTGTATGTAGATCCGCCATTGTCTGCTAATTTTCCCTCTTACGGGTAGTAGCTTTCTATTATAGAGGAAATGACTACTTTAGCGTCAAGTTCTCTTACGTAGTGGGTTGGCTTAAGTTAGACTTAAGAGTCGGGACTCGCTCACTATTTTTAAATTAAAATTCTTCTATTTATATTAATATTAATTGGCACTTATCACCAACAAACACTAAATAGAATAACAATAGTATTATTTAAACATTTTAAATTCACATCTCATTATAGTTTTGTCACCTATTCACATGCTACAGCTACATCTTGCAGGTAGTTAAATTTGTCCAATTAATAGACGCGGTTTTGGTACGATTAATCTGATGCGCTTTTCTTGTATAAATTTATTCAATTAGTTGTAGTCAATTATAACATGCTACATATTTTATCTCACTCCCCCATTTAACTATGAGAAATTAATATGGTATGATGCATTCATCGAGCTCGAATACAATGGGTAGCTCGGTGCACAAAGTGTCACGCAAGTACGAGGAAGGGCTCCACCCCACCAGGTGTGATGTAGTGTTTCCACGACTAGAACCCGTGACCTATAGGTCACACGGAAATAACTTTATCATTGCTCTAAGTTGTCTCCAACGAGCTCGAATATATAATATTTTTTTGCTCTTAATGTTGCCTAAAAGTTGAGCATTTTGTAGTTAAAATTCTCCACTAACAATTTTCCTAACTATTTTGGTCAAATAACAGGGTTCCATGCAAAAAATCAGGAGGAATCAGATTCACAATCAATGGTTTTAATTACTTCAACATGGTAATAGTGACCAACGTGGCAGGTGCAGGTGACATTCAGAAAGTTTTCGTAAAAGGTACAAACACAAAATGGATGGCTATGAGCCGTAATTGGGGCCAAAACTGGCAATCCAATGCTCAGCTTGTTGGTCAAGCTCTCTCCTTTAAAGTCAAAGCCAGTGACCATCGCTATGTTACCACATACAACGTGGCACCATCTAATTGGCAGTTTGGCCAGACTTATGAGGCCAAAAATTTCCGAGTTTAACTTAAAATATTGAGTTGAATACTATCATTACAAAAAAACAAAAAAATAAAAAAATTACTTTTCTTTAGTTTCATATACTAAGTATACCATTTTCTCCACCTTCAGTTTTTCTCTTTTTTAACGGGAAAGATTTTTGGTATATGGGGAAGTAGTTTCGTTTTACATTTTACTATTTTAGTAATGATGTATAAGTGCTGGTAAAAGAAAGTTAAAGCCAGCCAAAAGGGGAAATGGGAAGGTTTATATATAGAGGCTGATGCGGCTGCAGAAGGATCGAAATTAGGACAAAAATGTAGCCCGCAGCTCTATTATATTTGCAATTATTTCTATTGACTTATATGTAATGGAATTATATATTGTCTATGAATATGAATATCACAAATTGTCCTTTTTAATTTTTAGATACATTTGGTGATGTTTCAATTTATTTCTGGAGTAGTTATTTGTTTGCCTTTGAATATAATGTTAATTTTCTGAAGTCGTTTGGTTTATTAATCAGTGGTATATAGTAATATGAAATAGTAGCTAAAACTAATTCAACGAATGGCCATGGAAGTGAAAAAGGGCAGTCCGGATTCCGGTGTACTAAGTTCCCTCTATGCGGGGTCCGGGTAAGGGCCAGACCACAAGGATGTATTGTACGCAGCCTTACTCTGCATTTCTGCAAGAGGCTGTTTCCACGACTAGAAGCTTTGACCTTCTGATCACATGACAACAACTTTACCAATTACGCCAAGGTTCCCCACTTGCCTTGCCATGAGAGTGACTATTTATGAATAAGTCTTTTTCCCTGCCTTCTTTTGCTGGATGTGATATGTTTAGTATTTTGCAAGCCCAAATTCCGTGCAGTATGTCATATGTTTGGTACAATTTTAAATAATAATCATTTTACAATTCTTCCATTCAAAAAGTGCTACATTCTGTTGGAATTTTTAGTATTGATTTAATATTTTCGGTTATACCGTTTACTATAACCCTCCATCTCCATTTCAAGGACCATGATACAAAATACAAGAGGAATTACATAATAAGATTTTAAACAGGATACTAACATTGTAGCTAAAGTTGACTCCACGTGACCTATAGGTCGTTCGAGCCGTGGAATCTGTTGGGATATACTATTAACCATGTGGTTTAGACATAGTGTTGTGTTTTATTCTTTATGAAACAATTGTTTATTTGATTTATTCAATTCAATAAAGTACTATTTTAAATAGATCATTTGTTACATGTGTGTCCTTTAGTTATGTAGTAGACAATTTAGTGTATGGAGTCTTAGCTCATGCACAAAAGATTAAATTGTATGTTCTCATAATTAATAAATTATGTTCACAATCGAAGATATTATTGGGCAAAATATATTTGATGATTGTAGCACAAGATTAAAGTATAATTTGTCTTGATTATGGGAGTGGTTTTACTCCGACTTCTTGTGCTAGTATACTTAGTGTATATTGAACGGACCAAGTAGAGAAAAGGTGTCTTTGTACTGAATATATATAAAACATTTTCTCCAATTCATTAAATGAGCTTATACTCCTAATCTTGATATAATTATTATGATCAATGTGATTTGTTTATTGTTTTGATTTATCAAAAGGTACAACTCTATTCAGAGTTAGCGTATGCCTAATAGATTGGACAATAACGAATAACATTTGTGAAATAATAATTAGTTGATAGAATTCATGACTCGGTTTTGAGTTTGATAATACCCCTTTATGTAAGCTTTTAAGTTTTCATGTGAAAACCTGGGCGGTGGATTTTATATCCGTCACATGAAATAGTTTAAGCGGAATTATAAAGGATTTAATTAGTGATTAAATTAAATAGTCAGTGATTTAGTTTAATTAACTGGTATTTGTGATCTTAACACGGGGAGTTAAAATAAGTGTTAGTGAATTTTTAAAATTCATATTGAGGAGTTCAATTACAGTTTTTTAGTGGAATAAACTGTAATTAATTATAGTATGAATTAATTCATCCAAATTTTATTGGTAGTCTCTTATTGTTTCTGTGGTCCCTACTATACCTTGGACAGACTTGGGTAAAAAGTGGAGAAAAGTCATCCTTTGGAATCCTACACGTTTTTAGCCCCCCTTTTGGTTGAAATTGGGGTCTACTTAAGAAAGACATTTTTCACTCAATAACTCACTTTTAGAGTTGTATTGTTTTTGCCCACTCAAAACAATTTCGTCCAAGGTCTTACTAGGAGCATAGCAGAAGACTACAACCCTGGATTCTTGCTCTGTGGAGGACCTGTGCAACGTTTTTAAGAGGTTAGTGCTTCTAATCTCGTAATTATATCATTATCTAGTTTACATGTTTGTGATACTTGGGTTATATGCTTGCTTCCGTTGCGCATGTTCTAACAGAATCAACCATTAATATTTGCATCAGAGTAGGTTGCCTAATCACGCCCATTGAGGTCCAGCCCGTCCCCGGACCCTGCGTGAACGCAGCATGCTTTGCGCGACAGTCTGCCTTTTTTACTAACATCGTAGCTAAGCTACGAATAAACTAAACGCCTAGACCTCCAGCTCTGGCTCAAGGTTCCCACTTCCCAGTTGATTAACATACACTAAACAAATAAGAGTAACCGAATCCGGGAATTTACAGCAAATATTGTACCTCCAAGGAAAAACAAACACTGCTTGCAATTCCTCCTACAGCTAGCTCCTCATAAATCTGTAGTTCAACCATGATCCAAAAAAAGAGTAAAGACAAGCTGTACATATTAGTGGAAGACATTTTCTTAGTTATATGCCAGAAGTTCTTGAGCTAAAGAATGCTAGTAACTAGCATACCAAGAACTTCCTTTCCTTCTTTTATATGGAAAGAGAAGGTGAAGGTCTTGGATACTTCGTCTTTCCCGGGGTCTCTTCTGCACCGCTTCTGCAGGATTTCTTGAGTGCAAAACTTGATTGACTCTGCTGATTAACCTGTCGACTTTTTTTATCATTTTTCGCTAAATCCTTGGACTCTTGAAGCTGTTCTAGAGCTGTTACCACCTCATCCATTGTTGGCCTCGACTTGGGGTCCATCGACAGGCATTGAACAGCTAGGTTAGCAACCTTTATGGCACGATTGAGTAAATATTGTCCTTCAAGACGGCTGTCTAGAACCCTGAAAACTCTACGTTTGTTGGTCAAATAAGGTTTTGCCCACTCAACAAGATTATGTTCCCCCGTGGGTCGATTCTTGTCTATTGCTTTCTTACCGGATAGAATTTCTAACAGAACTACCCCGAAGCTGTATACATCACTCTTTGCAGTAAGATGGCCTTCCAAACAAAGAGAAAATTGATCAGCTTAGAAAGTGGTCGCGTTATGACAAGTACCAATCTGTGACCGGCTGACCACTTAGGAAGATGGAAACAACCTAGTCCAAGATTGTACTTTTTCAGAGCATGAACATTTTTATACACAACATTAGGTTAAACTAAATGTAAGTGCAGTTCATTCAATTCAAACTAAATTAAATTTATTAAGAAAAACTGTTCATCCATTATAATACTCTCTTCTATTTCAAATAAACTCTGAATCCAGATAACAATAAACAGGACGAGATGAGTAGATAAGAATGTAGAAGTTCTTCATCCACAGTAGAAACTGAGCCGCGTAAAAGGAACCAAATAGTACCATAATTAATGAACTTGGAAAGCATGAAGACAAACCTGTAGATAGATACTCTGGAGCAGCATATCCATAAGTTCCCATAACCCTAGTAGACACGTGGCTCTGATCACCAGTCGGACCATCTCTGGCCAACCCAAAATCAGAGAGCTTGGCATTGTAGTCCTGTCGATGTAAAACGTAAAATTGAGTGCAATAAACAAGTATCTAAAAACATGGAAAAGGCTTCGACACCACCCTTGCTTTAAGAGGACGGACAATGTAAAGTGACCCTTTGAAATGATATTCACATACCGAGTCCAGCAGAATATTAGAAGTCTTGAAGTCTCTATAGATAACTTTAGTTTCAGCATTATGAAGAAATGCAAGGCCTCTTGCAGCGCCAAGCGCAACTTTCATACGAAGGCTCCAAGAAAGTGGTTGGTAGTATGAACCTCCTGAGTCAAATAAAAATCCTCGTATGATCTAGGATTCCACAGGCTTGTTCAGATGAACATTAAATAATTACACAGGTGGAAGTATATTAAACAGATGCAGAACTCACTCCTGAATAGATGATTCTCCATGCTACCCTTAGGCATGAATTCATAGACCAAGAGCCTGTGATCCTCCTCTAAGCAATAACCGATCAATTTAACAAGATTTGGATGATGTAGTTGCCCTAGATAATTTATCTCAGCCTGCAAATTGGTAAGGTCGAGAACATAAGGTACCTTGCTTTTAATAAGTGCATTCATTTCACATTTGTAGCAAATTATAAATTGGGACTGTCGACTAGATGCAAATCAAGTCATCCTGTTCATCACGATTTTATTGATCAGATTTTTTCCCCCCTAATCTGTATATGGGGTTACATTTCGAAGTCCAGAAACAAATATCTTTACAGAATAAACCTTGCAAGATAGGAAATGTGCACAACAAACTTCCCAAGAGATGCGAAATGTTTTTATGAAAACATTATTCCATATGCTGAGCAACTCGAAGTAGAAGACTCGACTCACCAGCCATTCCCTGTGGCCCTGCCACCCTTCTTGGTTTAACTTTTTGACAGCTATCACAATCCCAGTGCCAGGCTTTGATGCTGCAAGAGTATGCTCGTCGACCCAGCCTTTGAAAACAGAACCAAAACCTCCTTCTCCTACTACGCTATCAGGACGGAAGTTTCTAGTAGCTGCTCGGAGTTCACTGAAAGTGTAGCTCCTCAAGTTGGAAGATTGCAAGATCTCACCCTCACTACGAGGAGTTGGTGGTATGGAAGCTGACGAGCGTTTGCTATTCGAATTACTAGTCTCGGTACCATTTCCACTGGCATTTCTTGAATCCAACCCTAAAAGAAGACATTTACATCGCAATCAAAAGACAGAAGAAAATGAAATGAAGATGCATATCCAAAAATAAAAAACAATTACTACTACTAATCTTCAAGCCCAAACAACTTTCCATACATAAAACAAAAACCTCTTTTTGAGATGTAAAACAAAAACCAGAAACTTTTCCAGAGATACTATTAGTGATCTTTGAAGCACAATCAAATGTAACCTTCTTTGCAGTTTGCAAATAAATGATACTCGGGCAAGAGGCGGAACCACGATTTTAACTTTATGGGTTATGAATTTTAGAAGGACGACTTCAAATGCTAATAATTGGGTTCTTAATTTAAATATTTGTACTTATTTAGTGAATTTTGTAACACAAATATACTGTTTGAGCAAAAACTATTGTATTCGGCCGAAACCCGTAATCGGGCTTAGTTACCCATAAAACCTGAAAGTAACCAGAAATAAATTTTGCTTTTGGATGTATTTGGTCTCCATTTCTTCTCCATCTACTTTTCATCTTTTTTCCCTTTCTTTTTTTATTTATTTTTTATTTGGTAACAAGTACCCTCTGCAGTTCTAGGGCATTTTTCTTTCTCCTAGTCTTCCTTTCCTTTTCCCTTTTTAAAATTCTTTGATTTTTGCAACAAGCAAAGACTTTAGCTCACCAAATCACTCGTTCATATCAAACTCTTTGCATCTGTAGAATAAAGTGGTAACACTACTAGAGCTTTCCAAATTATCAACCAAAAAAGAGAATAAAATGGAGATCAGAATCAACTTGCCAATGCCAAAAGAGAACTTAAAATGAAGCCAAGAAAGCAAAGAACTTTCAAATATAAATTAAACAAAAAGATAGTGAACTTATACCAGAAGCAGCAGTATAAAATGTGGTCTCAGTCTTAATTTGGTAGCTCAGACAAATCCCCATTAGAGCAAGAACCTCAAAAAAGATGCAACCTTTTTTAGCTCCAATAGCAACAAGACAAATAGCAAAAACTCAAGTTTTCATCATTATATTCACACAGATAACTCCAGTTTGGCTACTTCAATACAAACCCCACAAAGCCCGTGAAGCCAGATCTAATGTGAAACCAAGAATCTTCCTCTTTCTCTATATCAAAATATGACAACAAATTTGAAGATAAAAAAATGAAACTTTCAACTGAACTAGGCTGTAATTGTTTCACCCCACTTGGCTATATGAAAAACAATTATGACAAGGAAGTTGGAAATAAACGGACATGAGGGCAAAATGGGGTTTTGTTGCTTTCTTGATTTTCTATATGGTACTTATGAGATGAAGTCTTTTTTGTACCTTCTTTTGTAAAGAACCAGCCATAGTCATAGATAGTTGACTTGCTTTTTTAGCTTCTTTGTCTTTACTAGTAGGTAGCAGTTCAGAGTATCAAGAACAAGCAACCAAAAGACACTGAAAAATTTAACATGGGATTTTACTAGTTGATCAATTAATAGTCAGAGCAGAAGACTGTTAATATAGCTGAACTTAGTTTCTACCTCATATCGTGTTGCTTAGCTGTTTGAATTTGTGTCTGATATTTTGGTCTGTCTTGGGTTGCTAGATTCTCGGTCAGAAGTCATATTTAGGATCAATTATTTGGCTTTATTATTACTTACTATTTTTATTTTTTACTACTATTAATAAGGGGGAATGAGAGTAGCTTCTGGTCAACGTGAATTGACCAAAAGATCCAAATATTTAACTATTAATAAGGGAGAATGAGAGGAGCATCGGGTCAATGTGAATTGACAAAAAAAAATGATATCTCATTTTATTCTTTTGTTTGTTCTAATATAATTGGGGAATTGGACCAGATATATTCCTTTACTTTAGAATATTGTCTATATATAATATTCGTTATCCTTTCCTAATAAAAATATTTCTGTCATTACCAAACTTATCATATATATACCCCTATTTTTTAACAGAAATCAAGACCTACCTATTAAAATCATACGTGGCCTGATATTTGGGTGAGGTGGAAGACACATGGAATGGCACCTCACTACCCTTCCCCATACCTTCTATCTTCCACCATTTTCATTCTTGTCACATGTCAAGTGCTTATTTTTCTTCTACTGCTATATCACAAGATCCTACTAGTTTTCCCATGACAACTCACCCTCTAAACTCAACTCGCAACCTTCATATTTGAAAAAACAAATCACTTCTTTCTTAAATGGGTATTGACTAATTTGTGTAATTTCTCTTTTATTTATGAACAGATTGAAAATGTGATTTTTTATTTTATGACAAATTCTCTTTTTGGTTGGTTTGTTATCAATTTGTTTCTGGGTTTTAAAACTTTGACTTCCCAATTGAACCGATTACTTGTTTGATTCTTTGAGTTTTTTATTTGGAGTAAAAATGGGATTGTTTTTTTTTTTTTGGGTGAAGTCGATTGTGATGAATTAGTTTGCGAGTCTGTAAACTTCACTTTTCTTGACTGGGTTCCAATTAATTCTACCTATTTCTACTTGTGTTTGGGATGAAAATGCAAATGGTAACTTTGTTTTGCAGTAATGTTATTCTTATTTTAAGTTTATTGGGTCTCAATTGATCTGTAAGATTCTTCAAGTATTTGTAAAGAAATTGGACATGGTAAAGCATTCTCCATAATGACTGAGATTCAATTATCCGGGTTTGAATCTTTTCTCTTCTTTCGTTACCGAGAGGCAAGAATGGAAATGGTGAAAGAAGACACAGAAGGGAAAGAGAAAGTATTTGGGGGATAAGGCTAGGAGTGACGTGGTGACATATCATAGACATCCACCTCGTCCAAATATCAGGCCACGTAGGATTTTAATAGATGGATCTTTGCCACTGTGGATTTCTGTCAAAAAATAAGGGTATATATGATAAGTTTGGTAACGACAGGGGTATATTTGTTCGCAAAGTATAACGAAGGTTATAGATAGACAATATTCTAAAGTAGAGGGGTATATCTGACCCTTTTCCCTATAAATTGAAGTGCATCCAGTTAGGGGTGTTCATAAAAAATAGAAAAATCGAACCAAACCGAAAACCGAATCAAACCGACTAAAAAATCGATACTTTTTAGGTTTGATTTTAAATTTTAACAACCGATCAAATTTGGTTTGGTTTTGATTTTAATAAAAATATAACCGAAAAATCGAACGAAACCGACTATAAAAGTAGCTATATAAATTTATTATTACACCTATATATATGTATATTTTTATATAAAGTTTCTGAAATTTTATGATACATATTAATCATTTGTATTTTTGGTCTAGTTCTTTACTATTATAATAATCTAATTCTTTGTCTTCTAGTTTGATTGGTAGTTTTCTTTTGTTAAGTACAAGAATTTATTTCATGTTAAAAATAATCAATTTTTAATTGAGTACTTAAATTATTCATCACTATTTGAGTCAATTATCATCAATATATCTTGGTAAATGATAGATTTCTCAAAGAGCAATTAGTTTGATAGTGTTACGTTGAAAATGTAGTCGCCGAAATATGCGTTTGGTAGTGTATGTCTCATATTTAAAGAAAAGTCGATGAATAACCGAAAAAACCGAAAAACCGACAAAAATCGAATCGATAAAAAACCGACTTAATTGGTTTGGTTTGGTTTGGTTCTAATATTTGAAAAATCGACTTACTTGATTTGGTTTCTTTTTAGGGAAAAACCGACCCAAACCGAACCATGAACACCCATACATCCAATTATATTTTGGATAAGGAGAGGGGTACTTTGAAATTTTTAGTGCTTTGTGCTTCTGTGGCTTGAAAAGGACAACTGTTGTCTCAAACTTCAACCCTGATTTGGTCTGTTATTACTTGAGTTGCCATCCTAAGGCAACTTCGCAAGCCCTTAAAAGTGGGAGCCAGAACCAAAATATGGTATTTTTTGATTCAAACGACTGAAATGCGTGGAAAAAAAGATGGTGATCAAAATATGTATACCTTAATAAATGTTTGTCCGTTAAGGTATAACACCCTTTAAAAGGGCATTATACGTCAACTTGAAAAGAGCGGGTATAGCATTGTTTATTAAGGCGCTATACATATTTTGTGGCCCCCACCAATAATTCTTCTGGGCGTAAATGACATAACAATAATTCAAATGGGTATAGCGCCCTTATTTAAGGAGCTATATGTAAAACAATTATACCCCCGGACTGGGTTTTTCCCTATTTAAGGAGGTTAAGAATTTTCTAAAAATCCATTCATAAATATTCTCAAGTCTTCTAAAATATTTCTTCGTTAAGTTGTTTTGCATTTTGTCATAATGTCTGAAGAGCGAAAAGTAAGGGTTTCATTATATTGGGGGTGAAGGGTGGGGTGAGGTTGTGGTGGCGAATAACTCAGTAACCTATAGTTTATCTCCATAGTATCATATTAAGTTGCCATTTACAATGGAGTATGATATATTGGTATCATTGTTATGTAAAAAAATAAGTGTGAGCAAACGTTCGGTGAACCTTAAAGTAACCAGAAGATATCCGTATTCTGTCACTCCGCAAGGGGTTGCTTGTTATGCTGAGTTTAACATCGAGGACAATGAAACTCAGAGAGATTTTTTGAGGACTCCGGATGAATACCGGGAATTTCTTGTGATAAAAGTGTTGGAAATACACGTCAAGGTTGAAGACGTTCGCAATAATGAGGTTGCGCAAAGCAGGGATATCCCCCAGTCATCGGGTGATTATTTTGAAGTAGTTTTAGCCAAACAGGTTCCGACTGAAAGAGTTTTGCCTAATCTAAACTTATCTCCATAGGCGAATGAGGAGCGAGGAAATAATTTCTCTCCTACTTTACATGATCCACAAGATGAATGGTAAACTTCAATTTTCCTTTGTGTTACGATCTTTATTTTTTTTGTATTGAATTTGTATTAATACTCATATATTCCACAGGGGGTATCGGCTAGATATGAATTTTACAAGTTATGAACTAACACCCAATTGGAATATGCGTAGTTCTGGTGTGTTGGATCATGGTGGTCAATCCGGGGGTCATCACCAACAGAATAATGTCCATCATGGGATGTCAACACATTACAATTTGTAAGTGAAGTGATATAGCTATATGTAAAGTATTTATCAATTTGAGTAGCTCATTATTTTGTTGGTTGTGCAGTGAAAACGAGCAACTTGAACATCCTGTCCTGATTTAATTGCCCGAAGATGACATATTTAATCGGGATCTAGCAGATGCACAGCCAGGAAGAGAACAATGATTATGACAACAATGCCGATGAGTTTGAAGATGACACACCCTTCCTTGATGAGGGTGATGATGAGGAGGAAGAGAATGCTGGACCTGATTTGACGAGGGATCATGGTCCATCCCCCGTTAGACCAAGAGTGTACGAGTCCCACATGCTATTTCATTCAAGGGAGATTCCCTACCTTGATCATTTGCCAAGTATGCCGGATGTGGATGCCCTCACAAGGGATACTGTCAAAGGGCATGTTTTTTCCTGATAAAGCGCGCCTAAGCAGGGCGGTGAAAATGTACTGCGTAAAAGAATGTCATGAGATGATGGTATGGGAGTCAACTAAGGATGTATACAAGGTTGTTTGCCGTAGATGGTTTACGGGTTGTAATTGGATGCTGCGTGCGAAGAAGAAAAAAATAAATATGTGGGTTGTGGGTAAATACATTGGCACCCACAATTGTGAAATGGACACATTCAGTGGGAATCACTTCAACTTGGATGTTGACTTGATTTCTCTTGTCTTGATTCCACACATTGAAGCGTCCATAAGGTACAAGATCAAAGAGTGTATTACATCCGTCCACCAGGAAAATGGGTGCACCATTACCAAAAGAAAGGCATTTCTCGGGCGCAAACGTGCGTTTGAAATTATTTATGGTAACTGGGATAAGTCATTTGCATCTCTACTCAAGTACATGGCCGCATTGCAATACTTTAACCCCGGTACTGTTGTTGAATGGAAGCTTGAGCAGAGTCCGGGAATACCAGAACATATATTCAAATATGTGTTCTAAGCATTTAAACCAGCAATTGATGATTTTCTGCATTGCCGGCCGGTAATATCCATAGACGACACTCATGTCTATGGAAAGTATGATATTAAGATGTTGATCGTCATTGCAGTAGATGCTAATGGAGGTATATTTTCCTTAACTTTTGCTATTTGTGCCAATGAAAGCCAAAGTTGATACCCAATTTTGCCCTCATATTTTTGCAAATATGCGTATATGCTTTCAAAACATTAACTTTCATCATTATTTAATTTACAAGATTTATGCAAGCGTCTTCTATAATTTTCCATAATTTTTAGAGTTTTTAAATTGATTTTTGTATTTAAATTTCTTGAATAGTTATTAATTATTCCTTCAAATTATTTTTTGATGACTCAATTACCTAAATCCTTATTTTGCATCTATAATATTTGCTTCAGGTATTTTATTCTATTTTTTAGAATTACATTAGTATTTTCAGGCTATTTGCACAATCTCGCAATAATAGCCTATATTTTACAATTGTATTGCATTTGTCATTTTATTTAGGGTCAAAATAAACATATTATATTTTTCTAATCTTATACTATTTTTTAAGGTATTAATTTGCAAAACAATATTTTTATAATTTATTTAACTATTTTATTAAAATATTTTTTCTCTTAATTTCTTATTTAAAGACTGACCCAAATTTTGAGCCAATTTTCGGACCAAACAAGCCCTAAATCTATGGCCCAACCCCCCAAAGGCCAATCCAAACGACCCCTGTAATTAACCTGGTCGATACCCGTTCCAAACGACCTGCCCCGCTTATCCCTTATTCTCGACCGTTGATCTTTCAAGATCAACAATCTACAATCACTCCACCCTTTTAATTACCATAGACCTGAAACCTTAACCCATTCCACTCTAACCCGCCGCCCATAAACGATCTTAACCTCCCCTTCTCACTTCTGATGAACCCTAGCCGCCTCCCTTTAATTCCCTAATCACATTGATAATGGGAATTTACCATTATTTTCTTATCATGTTTGAAGCCCTTTAGTACTGGTCGTCCGTTGGTGGTGTTACTTAGGTGCTTGCCTAAGTTTGGCAAGCAATATCTCCTGAGATCGAACCAAAGTGGTTTGAACCTCTGATTCAGATCATTATTTCGTCTATATACATTCAATACCACGCTATGTGAGTCCGATTTCAGTGAGATCTCTGTTGAGTTGTGCTTTCCCTCTTGAACTAGGGTTTACCTGTTTTCTCTCCTAAATTGATCTGAATAGATTTTTCATGCTTTCTTTGTTTATTTTAGGTTTTATTTACTTTGTTTCCTTGTTTATTCGTCTAATTATTTCTACTATAATTTGTGTTGGCCGGGTAAAAGCCAAGGCCACTGAGAGTCTACTGTTCGAACTTTCTCTTGGTGCGAGCATTGCCCGGGGTTCTTTCGAAGCTCTTAGGAACTTTGACGCATCGAGGTTTCTGGGTTCTTGTGGATCTTTTGTTCTTTATTGTTGCCCGTTAACTGGTAAGCCACTTGACTTTTGCAATTTCATCCCTATGTGTCTTTGATTTACATGTGTTCTCACCTCTGAAATCCATGACTTAATATGTTTTTCTGGATTACTTTTGTGCACAATTCTGTTAATTCTACTTTGTTCTAAGTCTCTTTAGCATTTAACTTCCTCCTAATGTTGCTAGTTCTGAGATTGCCTAAGTCTACTTGGATAATCTAACCCTCTTAAGTTCGTTTAGTCATTGTATTGGTGCCTGAATGTTCCCTAAAATATGCTTATTTGCTTTGTCTTTAATTTCTATAATGAATGCTTCACACTTGTGCTAGAACTTCATGTGTTAATTATGACATGTTCCCCGGTTATTGTATCACTCAGCATGATCCCCCATACCCCATTAATGATTGACTGAGATCTTAACAGTTACCTCCACTTGTTTTCCCTGCCCGGTTTGAACCATTTTGTTTTATGGCATAACTTAGATCTTCTTTAGTTAATTAGTCTATTGTGTCAATCCCAGATTCCCTACATGTGCTATTTGGTATGAACTTGCTATCTCACACTGCTCCGAATCTCTGCAATGTTTGTCTTGCATGTATAATACGTTTCAATTTGTATTAAGACAATTGTCTATGATCTTGCTTCTGTGCTAATATGTTCCCCAGCATGTCTATGATTAATCTAATATCCTGTTCTTTCAGTGATTATTTGGCTTGTCACAATATGCATCCCCCATCATGTCTAAATACTGATTAGCATGACACTAGGATGTATGTTTATCATAATCTCTTAGGTTTTAACTTGTTTGTATTGTGCATCTGTGACTGCAAACTTATTTCTCCCCTGACCCTTCCCACATGTGGTTTTGTCATAATGTGTGCTCCATATCATGTCTCAATGCAGTCATGTTTCCTGATGAGAGTTACTATGTCTATCTTATTATACTAGGATGCATACTTAGCTTAATTTGGACCTTTTAGGTCTCAACTGGTTTAGTATAATGCATCTGTATATGATAATCTCTGTATAAAATGTGGCTGTCTATGTGATACTTTGCTATGTATGGAAATCTTGCTGAACCTACTGGCCTTCTTGATTAGTTGCTCTGTATGCTCAACTTGGCTATGTCTACTTTAGATTATAAGTGTACCCTCAGTTCTGTCCCTCAGCTATTGTCCATTCTCATCATTTGCTACTTATGCTATTCTGAACTTCTTATTCTTAGCCGGCTGAAAGCCAAGGCTATCTAGGCTTTACTGCTGACCTCCTAGTGTGAGCACTACTCGGGGTCCATTTGAGGCCCTTGTGAACTATGACACACTAGGATTTGGGTCCTTAGTCATTCCCTGAAACTTAAACTACCCCCATTCAACCCCTTTCTTCCTATTATCTACTGTACATCTAAGTCGGTTGGTTTAAATAATGCAATGCTTGACAATATGGTTATATGAATTGACTTTGGGCTCCTCTATGGATTCTGGGGTTGTGTTGATGAATACGACTCCTTGTTAGAAGTCTGGGTATGCTGTGTGAGAATTGCTGAAGGCCCAGACAGTGATGGGTATTTCATTTGGGCCTGTTGTGGGCCTATTGTCATTATTTGTATAATAATTATATTTTACTCATCAATAGGCTTGTAATAACTTTGTATAAATGATTGGTGTGTTAGTGAAGTGGGGAATGGGTAGATTTCTAATATTTGCATACCAAATGGGTAGACAACATGCCTATAAGACTCATTGATTCACTTGCTATATGTGCCGTTCAATTTATATGTGCACTGTAGAAACCATGTCATTATGATAAACACACACACACACACACACACACACACACACACACACACACACTGTCTGTTGGCAAACATGAATTCAAGTGCTGCAATTATGCTTACTGCTACGTGTTACTAGAAAACTTGCCTATAGGAACAAATGTCAATGAACTTTCTTTCAATTCATTTCGGCATATTCATTAGAAACCATGCCTATAGGATTTTGATCACCTCATTTGCTATTATCTCGTACTGTTCACTAGAAACCATGCCTATAGAATTTTAATCATCTCATTCGATACTGCATCACACTGTTCACTTAGAAAACATGTCTATAGGATTGAGTGTAATGATAAAATCAGCTCCAAGTGCTAAACATTAGAGATCCTGTCTATAGGACAATACTGTTTCGTCTTAATAGGAGTCAATGCTACACCCCTCAAATATAGTTTATTACGCACTTCTGGGATCTTCCCAATGGTCCTTTCATTATTCCTTACTACACGAGTCACCTAGACACAACGGGCTTAATGATCGAAAATCTGCAATTTCATTAATCAACGTGCAAATCGTATAATCTTGTCTATGAACAATGCTTGGCCTCTGAAACTGCTTGCATGCCTTGATGCCTTGTCACATAGAAATCATGTCTATAGGGATTTAAGTTTCTTAATTCTGAATTGCTTAACCTGAAATTTGTCTTGCGTGCATTTGTTGCTTAAGTGTGGAGGCAAACTTGATCCCTTAACTGCCATATTTGAAGTCCAATATGTGTTTTGCATGTCGCCTAGTTTTGACATTTTTAGCATCCTATATAAGGTCTAGAACTACCTAAATAGAGGTCCAAAGCCTCCTGGACCATAGGTATGGAACGGTCAATACACACATAAGGCACGAATTGGAATTGAATTAGAGCGCTCTTAGGTAAACAACTTTAACATAGTAATCGGGTAGCAGGAGATGATAGTCTGTGCCCGCTGGATAATATGAGTAACACCCTATCTCAAGGGAGTTACGAAATATTATTTATGTTGCACGGGGTGATCCTTTAGGCTAAAAAACTTAGGAACCCCCACCTTTTCCCCTTTCATTTTTATTAGAATAAAAAAAATATAGTTGTACCTCTATATTCGAGATCTCTTTGTAATAAAATTCTTAGATTTTGTACTCTCTTTGCTTACTTGATCACATAGACTAATCCATATAATTTAAGTTCGACCGGGACCCATAGTTATGGACCTCAAGGAGTGCCTAACACCTTCTCTTTGAGGTAACTTGAGCCCTTACCCGATCTTTGGTGGCGTTGACTAGTTAAAATAGAGTTATTTTCAAATAGGTGCCCTAACGCACCTTAAAAATTATTAGGTGGTGACTCTCCTCTCTTAATACCTCGTTTAAAAGAGTTGTCACACGTCGAGGCCCGCTTTCTCGAGAAAAATATCGCGACAGCATGGCGACTATGCTGGGGACTTACACTTAGGCTCTTACCATAGCGAATTTGGCTTATATGGATTAGTCTTCTTTAATATAAACGCGCTTCCCTTTTCCGTTTTTATTTGCTACTACATGCACATCCCTCTTCCATTTTCCTTTTATTTGTTTAAATTCGTTGTAATATGCACATCTCTTCCCTGCTCCACCTTCCTTTGCTTAAATTGGTTATAACATGCATATCCCTTTCCTATTCACCTTTATTTGCTCTAAACTGCTCTTCATCTGTTTAAATATTGTTACATCATGTCTCTCCCGTCCCTACTCCCTTGTTTGCGTTATTATATTCTCGCATATATTCCACAGACTAACTTCTTCCTTTGTCTTTCTTTTATATTTTTCATGTTTTACCTTAATACTGTATTTTCCGCTTTTTACATATTTATCATGCAAATTCTTGGCAATGTGTTATTATCTCTGCATAAAGCATGCTCCACATCATACTCTACTCGTGCCAATTATCAACATAACGGCGCTTGATGAGTGTCCGCACTCTTCCAAAATTACCCTTTTAAATCAGAAAGGCTTATTTACGGTAGACTAGTCAATCAGCGGTACAGTCGATGATTCCGTGCCTTTCCCTCTCAAGTTGTCCACTTGGGAGTACCAGTTTAGGTCATTCTAGAAACCTCACTCCAACATTAAATGTACATACATCATGTTAAACCTAGTACGGGTTAGAACATTGCTAACGTGATAGCCCGCTAAGATAAGCCTTGTCCAAAGTTCGACGAGATTTCCATAATGCCAATGGACACCGTCACGTTATGTGCATTACTTAGAGAAAATAGGCCAATATGTTGATCATTAGTGTGTAAATAGTCAAATCTAGAGGGGGAAAGGGCTAACTCTATTTGTTTTCAGAAAATGAAGCACGAAGTCCCAGGTTCGGCATTGTCCAAAACATCCCACCTTTGCTGCTTGATTGGTGGAAGAACCTTTCACCTAGTGACAAGAATCACCTGAAAAGGGTCCTTGGTAATTTACCTTCCTTAGTCGACATTCGGCCAAATAGGGCATTGATTGAGGCCGCCACTATATTTTGGGATGAGAAAAGAGCTGTCTTCCGCTTTGGTAACATAGAAATGACTCCTCTCTTAGAGAAAATAAGAGGTTTCACTAAGCTGCCGTGGGATAGTCCAGGGTTATTAGTGCCAGAGAATTGCATCCCTCGCGGTTTTCTGAAAATGCTGGGTTTCAAGAAAAATGATGAGTTACTTTGTTTGAAGGAGTCATACATCCCATTTGAATTCCTTTAGAAAGTTATAGGCATAGCAAGTCATATCGCCTTCATCATGATGAACTTGCCATCACTTCCTTAGGTTGGACGCACCGCCGAGTTTTTGTGTTCATTGTCTGTTTCTTAGGATCGCTGATATTTTCGATAAAAGGGGGAAGGATCCACACTCACTTAGCTATGGTCGCTAGGACTCTAATGGAAGGAATCGAGGGACAAACTTACACTATCATCTCTTGGCCCAAATGTATCGCGCTTTAGATCGATGCAAGCAAGGGTATGGGCACTTCGAGAGTTGTAATATGTTACTGCAGGTTTGGTTATTAGAACATTTCCAGAGAGATGAATATCGCCAAGAGCTTCTGCGATGGCCATTGAATGACTACGTAGCTTACCATTATCCAAAGAGAATGAAATTTATCCCATATAGGTTTGCACAACCTGGAAGTGCTGTGAGCTGGGTGCGTTTCTTCAGCAATCTGATTTACGAAAAGGTATATTGGATGTTTGAATGGTTCCCTAGCTATGAGTTCATCATCAGATCAAGAGAAACTACTCATCTAGTGTTGATCAGGTTAAGAAGGATCTATCCTTATGCTCCTATAAGGGTAATGAGGCAAGCGGGAAGAAAATAGGTTATACCTCGGGTTTCCAACATGGTCCAGTACAAAGCAAATTTTAAAGGGAACATCATTCCGTTCAAGTTCGAGGTACAACATATGTGGAATCAAAAGGTTATTGTGGAGAATGATACCATCGAGCCAAACAGGTATCATGCCGGCCATGTGTACTTCTACCCATCATGGTTGGTAGATGATATAGCGGGGAATGTCAAGCCAGGAATTAATCTTCAAAATAGGGTTATAGATGACGCTGCTGAAGCACAAGTCAAGTATAGGATGTTGCGCAAGAGGGTTTTCGAGTCTGAAGCTAGGCATTTGGAATAACACAAAGTGGATACGGAAGCAATCAATGAATGGAGGGAAACCGCCACTAAATCAATAGAAAAATTAGAATATTTGGAGCAAGGGTTGATGGAGCTTGAGGGAAAGATGAGAAAAAGGCTTTCAAATTGTCAGAACACGGATGGCAATGAAGGGGGGCATCTAGCAAAGTCTTACATGTTGTTGGATATGCGCGACCTGGGAAAACTGATTGATGGAGTCAAGAAAGCCAAGCACGGGGAAGGTCCTTCTGGGACCAAGTAGATTAGGAAATGATGTTCTTTACTGCTTTTTAGCTTAGTTTTAGATTTCGAATGTAATAAGGCAAATGCCATTAGTAACTTTCTTATTATTGTTGTTTTAGTAAGGATTTGATTCATTTTCGCATTAATGAAATGACACAATTATTGGCATCAATTTTCTCCAAGTCTATGTGTTGCTTAGGCCTACCTAGGGCACAACGAGGTCCCCCAAATTAGGACACAATTCTGTTACATGATTTTGCAGAGCATGTTCAATATTGCAAGCATTCTTTCTGTAATACCCCGGAAAATTTTGAAGTATTTCAGTGTAAATCCCCGTAATTTTTGCAAATGAATTCAAGGTTTCGTGGTGCCGGAGTAGGCTTACGTGTTTAAGGATAGTATAAGATCTTCGCAGCAAGCTTGCGAGCCGCGGTTCAGACTTTTTAGGTTGAACAATGCACCGAAAAGTAAAGAAAAATTTTTGACGAAAAAGCGTGTTTATGCGGCCCATTATGCGGCCGCATAATCACTCTGCGGACAGCATAATGGCCGCAGAGTGAAGCAGTAAGTTTGGTCAGCTTGAGGTCCGTTTTGCGGTCGATTATGCGACCGTATAATTGATATACGGATCGCATATCAGTCGCATAATCCCTCTTGAGTTTTTGCGGAGGGAGTTCTGCGGTGCATTATGCGACCGCAAAATGAGTATGCGGACCGCATACTGGTCGCATACCTGGGCCGAAAGTTCAGGCCCCTGAGGGTCATTTCTGCGGTCACTTTGCGAACCGCAGACCTGTGTCGGGGCACCCATTTTCTTAATTTAAAACCCAACCCCCATTCTGTTAAAACACCCATTTAGTCTATTTTGAAGCTCATTTATGATATTTCTAGTGTGAGAGAGAGGGTTCTAGAGGGAGGGCCTAATTTTCATCAATTGATCTTCAACCATCACTCAAAGCCTTGGAAATATTCAAGTAGAGCACCAAAATTCTTCACCCTAAAAGGTAAGGCTTTATCATCCCAGCTCTTAATTTCAAATATTGTTATAATGGGGTATTAGTGTGATACTTCATGGGTATGGGGGTGGTTCATCTTGCACGCATGTGGTAAAGAGTGTGGAAAAAAATTAAAAAAATAAGTGAACTAGAACCATGAACGTTTTCCTAATTTTGGGTTTAATTTGTATATTGCTAAAATAGATTGAGGTTGCTAAGGGTTCCGGATAATTGTAGAGTCTAAAGAAGCGCGATTGAGGTATGTTGGCCAAACTTTCTCTCTTGGAATTGAATTCCATAATGTTTCTGTAAGTTTCAAAGTGTGGGTTACGTATTAAAAGGTTATGGCTTTGAGTCGTGTTTCAATGGAAGATAGAATTGTCTAAAAGCTTTTGTACTAAATTCATGCCCATTAGTGGCTGCTTTAACTAATGCTTTGATTTATAAATATATCCAGTGTGATTCGAGTTTTATATACTCATGTGTTGAAATTGTACATTATCATTTCTGTGGGAGAGTAATGCAAGAGTAAATGGTGCATTGACTGTTTATGATTTTTCATGTGTGTTTCTATTGTTGGTTGTTATGCTTCATTCTTTGGGAAGAAACCATTTGTGTTTGAAGTTTTCATTTCAAATGGATTTGAAGTATATGATTTTTAAAATATCCTATATGTTGATACTTGATGGTGATCTTTGAAATTGAAAGTGGTGAACGTGTGGAATATGAAATATGGCCATCGTGCCAAGAATAAAAAATCTTGTTAATGGCCTAATGAGCCAAGGAAATATTGTAGTTGTGAGCGACTGGAAATACTAATGAGAATTCATACAATGTGAAAGATGTTGAGGTGAGTACAATTGTATTTATGATATTTCTGTTTGCAAATCAAATCAAAACTATTTTTGGGAGCATCATTAGCAATACCGAGGAAGGGTGGGTCATAAGGCCCACACCTGAAGCTATACGCGCCGATGTAGGGGTGGATTGCGATATTATTCCCCTTAATTGGGATGAAACTGGAACCTTTGTGGATTGAAAAAGTCAACCCACACGGCATATGTGGGAAGGCGGCCTAGCTGATCGGGTGGAGATCAGTCGCCATATTGTGCATATGGTGGTACTACTCTTGGTAACAACTTTCTTTCGCATCACATATCAAACCACATTGTTCGTGGGGAGATGTCCTAGCCGATCGGGCGTGATCGGACTCCGTGCTAACAAAGACGGTGGTATATCGGTGCTAATGATCTCCCAACCAAAATTATATATGAAGTTTGTATTTTGGAAATTATTATGTTTTAACTGGACGTTTGGATATTGTTGATTGTAACTTTTTGTTTCTATGTGTTGTCTGTTCTTATATGGGCATTCTATTTTGAAAGAGGATTTTTAGCTATACATACTAGTGCTATTCGATAGTACTAACGTCCCTTTTGCCGGGGGCGCTGCATCTTTAATGGATGCAGGTGGTTCTTCAGCAGGCGACATTGATCAGTGATAGCAGTACACTCTTTTCAGCTGATTTGGTGAGCCCCACTTCATTTTGGGGTCATGTATCTTTTGCTTCTCATGTACAGTGTTTTGAGGTATAGCCGGGGCCTTGTTGCCGGTATTTCCATATTACCCTTCTATTGTATTTAGAGGATCCGTAGACAGGTTGTGGGTTATGGTTGATGTTGGGAATTGAACTAGAAATGTTGGTACTTGGAAATTATGTTTTTCATTAATTCTATAAACTCGTAATGTTTTGGAAATTATGAATGAAGCTACTAATGGGAATGAAAAGGAAGTTGTTAATAAAATATTTTCAGTGATTGATTAATGGAGTACATCTCCTCTTTATTCATGGATGAGTATAGGTAAAAGGAAGTCTAATAGGCTTGCTCGGCCGAGGTTCTCTCGGTTGAGCGCCGGTCGCGCTCCCTGAGTTTGGGGCGTGACACTTTCAATATCCCTTACTGACTTGGTTACCTTATGTTTTTCTTTCTTTTGATTATTCCCATTCTCCAAGGTTGGTTCGTGCATACTGGCATCATCCGCATATCATACTAGATCCAGAGGTCCTCCGCCTCCTCCTCCACTAAGTGATCCTAAAGGCAAAAGCAAAGGGAAAGGAAAAATGGACGATTTAAGCGGTATCAGAAAGGACAATGCAGAGAACGTTGAAACTTCAGACGGTCGGAGTACTCCAGCATAGAATGAATTGGTCCTACGTCTGGAACAAAAAATATTGGAGCTATAAGGGGAACTTGAGCAAGTACGAAACTTGGTAAACCTTTCCCTCACCCTAAACATCCCTGATATCAACCAACAAAACACAAACGCCCAAAACCCAGCACCTCCCCAAAACACGCATAATCAAAACCCACCACCAAATCCTCCCGCACCATATCAATATGCCACACCTCCTCAAAACCACAACCCTCCACCGGTACCTACTCCTCAACAACGCCATCACCATCCAACTCAATACCCACAAACAACCACATACCACACCCCTCACAATGCACCACAGCCTACTCCTGACCCACAAAACTCAACCAATGACCACCATTACGCCTAGATTCCCGGAGTCCATCAAAGCAATCCCATATATGTGGAAACTTTACCCCATATCCCATAACAGACCCTATGTATACCCGAATCCGCCGAGAAGGACATGCTCATCAAGAACATGGCGGAAGAACTCAAGAAGATTACTGGCAGAGTTCAAAGTGTCGAAGGTGGCAAAGGCATTGAGGGTTTGAATTATGAGGATTTGTGTATTCAGCCAGATGTAGAACTGTCAGAGGGTTACAAACCTCCTAAGTTCGAAATGTTCGACGAAACTGGTGATCTGAAGGTGCATTTGAGAACGTATTGTGACAAACTTGTAGGGGTTGGCAAGGATGAACGAATCCATATGAAGCTATTCATAAGGAGCCTCACCGGAGATGCCTTGTCTTGGTACATCAGTCAGAACCCAAAGAAGTCGGTTAATTGGGTGAGCTTGGAGTCGGAATTCATGAATCGATTCAGGTTCAACACAGAAAATGCACCATACATTTTCTACATTCAAAATCTCAAGAAGAAACTAATGGAAACCTTCCGCGAGTATGCTACTCGGTGGAGGTCTGAAGCCGCAAAAGTAAGGCCGGCACTTGAAAAAGAATAGACGAATAAGTTCTTCGTCAGAGCTCAAGACCCGCAATACTATGAAAGGTTAATGGTTATTGAAAACAATAAGTTCTCTGACATCATCAAGCTGGGAGAGAGAATAGAAGAAGTGATCAAAAGTGGAATGGTGATGAATTTCGAAGCACTCCAGGCTACAAATAAAGCTTTGCAGTCGGGAGGTATCTCTAAGAAGAAAGAAGTGGGTGCAGTAGTAGCCCAAGGTCCGAAGTCTCCTCTCACATACCAAACACCTCCACCCACATATCAGACTTCACCTCCCAGATACCCACAACCTATCGCCACTTACCATACCTATAACACCCTACCAGCATACTACCACTCACCACCAGCCCGCCAAAATTACCAAAAACCAAGACCAAATTTTGACCGCAGACCACCCAAACAATATACTCCAATTGCTGAATTCATAGACCAACTATACGAGAGGATAAAGGTTGCTGGTTATGTCACTCCCATTCCCGCTGTTGCTATGGAAAACGTTTCCCAATGGATTAACCCAAATAAGACATGTGCCTATCACTCAGGCATGAAGGGTCATACTATTGATGAGTGTCGTACTTTGAAGGATAAGATTCAGACATTAATTGACACCAAAGTCATACAAGCAAATGAGGCTGCACCCAATGTCCGTAACAATCCTCTCCCGGATCACAGGGGTGAAGGGGTAAACGTGATAGAAACCAATGAAGAATGGGACTCAGAAGGGTCAATTGGACTCATTCGAGAAGGGGATAATCCTAAAACATCTACAGTCACTCTCACACCTATTGTGGTACAAACTCAGGCACCAATTGAAGTTGAGGTAGCTGCACCAACTCCGTTTGAGGTTGAAGTAACAACACCCTTCACTATGATGGTAGCACCTACGCCGTCTTATAAGTCTAATGCTATACCATGGGATTATGTTGCAGAAGCAAGAAGGAAAGGAAAAGCAAAAATGGAAGAAATAGGTGCAGCGCAAGGCATGACCAGAACCGGTAGGGTCTATACACCCGAGCATTTGGGAGGAACGAGCAAAGAAGCTGCATCTAAGCCGCCTGTCATTGAGACTGGTCCGGATGACCTTTAGAGAAAGATGCAAGCAAGAGAATATTCTGTGGTTGATCATCTCAACAAAACCCCTGCTCAAATATCCATTTTATCACTGCTGCAAAACTCCGAGGCACATATGAATGCCCTGATGAAGGTTTTGAATGAAGCCTATGTACCCAATAACATTACCAATGGAGTAGGGCAAATATTGGAAAGCCACAAGATCACTTTTCATGAAGACGAGCTACCACAAGAAGGACTAAGTCACAACAGGGCACTGTATATCTTAGTGCAGTTTGAGGATAAATTCATTGCTAGAGTCTTGATAAATGGGGGTTCGAGTCTCAACATATGTCCACTAACGACTCTGAAAAGATTGGGTAAAGGCCTGCACGAGATACGAGCAAAAAGTATGAATGTGAAAGCATTTGATAGGTCTCAAAGGGCCACAATTGGGGAGACCAACCTCAGCCTACAGATAGGCCCAACCTGGTTTGATGTTGAGTTTCAAGTGTTGGACATATCTGCTACCTACAACCTATTATTGGGACGACCTTGGATACATGCCGCTGGGGCCGTAGTTTCTACTCTACATCAGGCCGTGAAGTTTGAGTGGAACCATCAGGAAGTGATCATCCATGGAGACAGAAGTAATCCCATTTATACCAATCAGAATGTTCCGGTCATCGAGAATAGAAGAAAGTTGGGTGGAGAAACATACCATCACATCGAGTGCGTCAACGCAATTGAGAAAGACAAATAATGGAGCAGTAAGATAAAAAGCATACTGTCATGGACAGGGTATGAACTAGACAAGGGTCTCGGCAAGAATCTCCAGGGGATCACCAAACCGATACAACTAAAGCATCATGTCACAACTTTTGGGCTTGAGTATGAATACACAAGGAAAGAGTGTCAGGATTGGTCGCCACCATGGCGTGGTCCTTATTACCATCTAGAAAAACCAGTACCATATTTTCACCAGTCATTTCATCAAGATGACATGATAAGGAATTTGTTTCTGGATGATGGTGACATGGATTACAGTGCGATAATTAAGGAGGAGGAGGAAGACCTTATTATTCAGACCGTGGAGAAGGGAGCTATTCTCAAGAACTGGACTGCTGCACCATCAAGGGCCCGTCGAGTTCTTGGGTAGCCTGGAAATTAGCATCATTTATTTTTGAAAGCAATTTTATGAGCATCTAAGACATTTTCAGTATTTTGGTTTAAGCATATTTTATTTTGAAATAATTTCTCTAGTAATCAAGCCGTACTTGTTTGATGTTTTCAAGATTTATCTAATGCATTGTCATTTTTAGTATTTATTAATATTCTTTACATTTTTTCTCTACAACATTATTATTACCTATCCCGACGAACCTGCGACTGTGACATGTAATGAGACAACGCAATGTAAGGATAGTGATTCAGAGGATCTGGAAGAGGATGTAATACCTGAGGAAATTGTCAGAGAAGTGGAAAATTTTGAAAACAAGCCTAAGTCCAATTTGGGTGAGACTAAAACAGTTAATTTGGGAGACTCCAAAACAATCAAGGAAACGCGTGTAAGCATTCACCTATCACCGTTAGAGAAGGAAGAGTACATCCAGTTACTGAAGGAGTATGGAGACATCTTTGTATGGTCTTACGATGATATGACTGGTCTAAGCACATCCATAGTGGCTCACAAGTTACCCACTGATCCCATGTGTCCACCAGTGAAACAAAAGCTTAGACAATTCAAGCCAAATATGAGTTTAAAAATAAAAGAGGAAGTCACCAAGAAAATCAAATCCAAGGTTCTCAGAGTGGTTGAATATCCGACCTGGTTGGCCAACATTGTGCCGGTTCCAAAGAAAGATAGGAATGCCAGAGTGTGTGTCAACTATCGGGATTTAAACAGAGCAAGTCCCAAAGATGATTTCCCTTTGCCCAATATACACATACTGATTGACAACTGTGCCAAGCATGAACTTCAATCCTTTGTGGATTGCTTCGCGGGATATCATCAGATCTGGATTGATGAAGAGGATGCCGAAAAGACAGCCTTTATTACACCATGAGGAGTATATTGTTACAAAATGATGCCGTTTGGCCTAAAGAATGCTGGAGCCACTTATATGAGGGCCATGACAACCATTTTCCACGACATGATACACAAGGAAATAGAGGTGTACGTGGATGACGTCATTATCAAATCTAGGAGAAACACATATCATATAGCAGACTTGAGGAAATTTTTTAATCGGCTTCGAAGGTACAATCTGAAACTGAATCCTGCAAAGTGTGCCTTCGGAGTCCCTGCCAGAAAATTGCTAGGATTCATCGTCATCCGCCGAGGGATTGAATTGGACCCATCAAAGGTCAAAGCTATCCAGGACTTGCCGCCTCCAAAGAACAAGAAAGATGTGATGAGTTTCTTAGGGCGTCTCAACTATATCAGCCGTTTCATAGCACGATCAACTGTGATCTGTGAGCCGATTTTCAAAATATTGAAGAAAGACGCTGTAACAAGTTGGACTGAAGAGTGCCAGGAAGCCTTTGACAAGATCAAGGAATATTTATCCAAACCACATGTTCTGGTCCCACCGGAACCTGGGAGACCTTTGCTACTCTATTTATCTGTACTAGATGGGGATTTCGGTTGTGTCTTGGGACAACACGATTAGACGGGAAGAAAGGAGTAGGCCATATACTATCTGAGTAAGAAGTTCACACCCTACGAAGCACGATATTCTTTGCTGGAATGCACCTGCTATGCTTTGACATGGATAGCTCAAACGTTGAGACACTACTTTTGTGCCTACACCACATATCCCATATCAAGGATGGATCCGCTAAAATACATCTTCCAGAAACCCATGCCTACGGGAAAGTTAGCAAAATGGCAAATACTACTGAGTGAGTTCGACATCATCTGTGTAACTTAGAAGGTGGTCAAAGGGCAAGCATTGGCGGATCATCTGGCAGAAAATCCTATAGGCGGAGAGTACGAACCACTGAAAACGTATTTTTCCGATAAAGAGGTATCATTCGTAGGAGAAGATATCACCGAAGCCTATAATGGTTGGAGAATGTTCTTCGACGGGGCTACAAATTTCAAAGGAGTGGGTATTGGAGCAGTTTTGGTGTCAGAAATAGGTCAACACTATCCAGTATCCGCAAAACTCAGGTTTTCATGTACCAACAATATGGCATAATATGATGCTTGCATCTTGGGACTCAGGTTCACCATTGACATGAACGTTCAGGAGTTGCTGGTGATTGGAGATTCCGATCTCTTGGTACATCAGGTTTCAAGAGAGTGGGCCACAAAGAGTACCCGGAGCACGCAAATCATACTCAGAAACACACACTCCGAAGATTATCCAACCACTTCTTCTAAAGCGGAGGAATTCTATACAGAAGGACTCCAGATCTGGGATTATTATGGTGTGTCGATGCCAAGGATGCATCCAAATTGCTCGAAGAGATACATGCCGGAACTTGCGGACTGCACATGAATGAATGGCTTTGTCTTAGCTAAGAAGATATTAAGAGCAGGATATTTTTGGATGACTATGGAAACAAGCTGCATCAAGTATCTTCAAAAGTGTCATCAATGACAAGTACATGCTGATATGATACGAGTGCCACCCAATGAACTCAATGCAACAAGTGCACCTTGGCCTTTCTCTGCTTGGGGGATGGATGTCATCGATCCAATCGAACCCGCCTCTTCAAATGGGCATAGGTTCATTCTAGTAGCCATAGACTATTTCACAAAATAGGTTGAAGCCACATCTTACAAGGCTGTAACTAAGAAGGTCGTCGCAGATTTTGTTAGGGTTCGTATTGTTTGTCGGTTCGGGGTGCCGAAATCAATCATCACCGATAACGCTGCCAACCTTAATAGTGATTTGATGAGATCCATGTGTGAAACCTTCAAGATCAAGCATAAGAATTCCACAGCATACATGCCGCAAATGAATGGAGCTGTAGAAGCCTCCAACAAGAACATCAAGAAGATATTGGGGAAGATGGTAGAAAATTACAAATAGTGGCACGAGAAGCTACCGTTTGCTCTGCTCGGATATCGTACCACGGTTCGCACATCAACTGGGGACACTCCTTATTTGTTGGTTTATGGTATTGAAGCGGTTATCCTTGCCGAAGTAGAAATCCCTTCTCTGAGAATTATACAAGAAGCCAAGCTCAGCGACGCAGAATGGATACAGAGCCGATATGAGCAACTGGCCCTCATTGATGGAAAAAGAATGAGTGCAGTATGTCACGGTCAACTCTACCAAAACAGAATGGCCCGAGCTTTCAAAAAGGGTCAGACCTAGACAATTCACACCGGGGCAGTTGGTGTTAAAGCGGATCTTCCCGTATCAAGATGAAGCCAAAGGGAAATTTTCACCCAATTGGCAAGGGCCCTACATGGTCCATCGAGTACTAACAGGAGGGGCACTTATACTTGCAGAAATGGATGGAGAAATTTGGCCAAAACCTATCAACTCAGACGCAATCAAGAGATACTATGTTTAGGATTGTTTACATTTCTTCATCTGATGCAACTAAACTACGCTTGACCTGATTCCCGTTTAAGAGGGGATACATAGGTAGCCCTGTGGGTTCGGTCACATCCTAATAAAATCTTCATTTTGCCATGATCAGAAAACTAGGGCAGAATTTTGAGGAGGACCCTCAAAATTCTAATGCGAGTTCAGCCGACACCGTCATACACGAACCCTCAAAATTCTAAAGTAAGGAGGTCGCAATGTCTCTAAAATATGTCACAGTCACCGGTTCATCCAAATTATTTGAAATCACATACTACTACATTTCAAATAACTATATTTATCAAATGCATGCATATTTTTTGAAAAACTTCATTTCTATGACAGCCAGATGCTACCTAGGGTAACTCAAACAAGACCTCAAGACAGGAGCAAAGGAGAAACAGAAGACAAAAGTGCAAACCAACCTTCCGCCACAAAACTCATGATTTTTATTTGGATGCAGGCATGATAAGACAACAATATCCGCAGATACATCAAATCACTACTTTCGTGATGATAAGTTACCAAACACAAACACTTCCAGCTAAGAAATACGTTACTTTCTCACTGTCACTCATCATTTTTCTTGCATAAGGCTAAACATTGCCTTTCCCTGCATGAGACAAGACTAAGAATTGTCTCCTGTTTGCATGAGGCTAAGCATTTCCTCCCTAATTGCATAAGTCTAAGCATTGCCTTTCCTTGCATGAGACTAAGCAGTGTATCCTATTTGCATGAGGCTAAGCATTGCCTCCTTAACTACATAAGGCTAAGCATTGCCTTTTACCCATAAGACTAAGCAGTGTCTCCTATTTGCATGAGGCTAAGAATTGCCTCCCTAATTGCATAAGGCTAAGCATTGCCTTTTTCGCATGAGACTAAGAATTGTCTCATATTTGCATGAGGCTAAGCATTGCCTCATTAACTTCATAGGGCTAAGCACTGCCTTTCTTTGCATGAGACTAAGAATTGTCTCCTATTTACATGAGGCTAAGCCCTGCCTCCCTATTTGTATGAGGCTAAGCCCTGCCTCCTTAATTGCATAAGGCTAAGCACTGCCTTTCCTGCATGAATCTAAGCACCGCTTCCCTTTCTTGCATGAGACTAAGCATTGTCTCATCTTCTAGCATGAGGCTAAGCATTGCCTCCCTAATCCCACAAGGCTAAGCACTGCCTTTTCCTCGTGATTAAATGCTATCTCCATTACGCCATCTAAGACCTAGCATTATCCTCTACTCATACAGGGCTAAGCATTGCCCTCATCTTACCCAAGATTAAGCCTTGTCTTGTCTCATCTTCGCATACGGCCAAACATCATATTTTGCATTTCATGGGCTGAAATATCACCATTTTGTCCAAAGGCGTCATGTGTCTGAAGGCATCATCCTCATAGTCGGAAGACACCATTCTATAGCCCGAGGATCTCTTAAAAGTGCACATCATTATTCAAAGGCGTCATGGTTCGGAGGCACCATTCTCATGGCCCGGGGACATCATTTCATGGCTTGCGAATCTCTTATCACATGATTCATGGCCCATGACGTCATGGTCTAAGGACACCATCCTCACCGTCCAAAGACAACCCTCATGGTCCGAAGGGAATCTGCATCATGTTTAAATTCTCACAATAATCCATATATACTTGCATGCATCGTGTTTAAAGTTTTGCAGGTAATCCAGGAAGTAACCATTCTCCTAATGGGAGAAATCTTCGCTCCGGTTTCCGTTCAATGTTCACATCCAGCAATTATTTCAAACGTAACCAACCACCATCAATTACCCGCCTTTTACTCTATGACCGTTCAAAATTTGCTCAGTGATACATCCATAACTTTTCAGATTCACATCGATGACTCCGCATAAATTCATCTGATATTGTCCTACCCCAAAAGAACCTTTTCCGAAGCATACGACCATTCCTATAACAACTCCATCGGTTCAGTTCACCGTTGGATCTAGAACTGCACACAACCTGATTTTCGTAACACCAGGGATATGTAGGCAACTCAGGAACCAGGGTTCGGCCCCCATTTTTCAAATCACATCATCATTCATTCAATTAGGCCAAAATTGGTCATCATTTTCTTTACCCGACAACTCTTTCATCATTCCCGGGTAAAGAGAGGCAACTGTTGATACCCAATTTTACCCTCATATTTTTTCAAATAAGTGTATATGCTTTTAAAATATTAACTTGCATCATTATTTAATTTACAAGATTTATGCAAGCGTCTTGTATAATTTTCCATAAGTTTTAGAGATTTTAAATTGATTTTTGTATTTAAATTGCTTCAATAATTATTAATTATTCCTTCAAATTATTTTGTGATGACTCAATTACTGAAATCCTTATTTTTCATCTATAATATTTGCTTCAGGTATTTTACTCTATGTTTTATAATTACATTAGTATTTTCAGGCTATTTGCACAATCTCGCAATAATAGCCTATATTTTACAATTGTATTGCATTTTTCATTTTATTCAGGGTCAAAATAATATCTTACATTTTTATAATCTTATACTACTATTTTAAGGTATTAATTTGCATAAACAACATTTTTATAATTTATTTAACTATTTTATTAAAATATTTTTTCCCTTAATTTCTTATTTAAAGGCTGGCCCAAATTTTGTGCGAATTTTCGGACCAAACAAGACCCAAATCTTTGGCCCAATCCCCCAAAGCCCAATCCAAACGACCCCTGTAATTAACCTGGTCGATACACGTTCCAAACGACCCGCCCCGCTTATCCCTTAATCTCGACCGTTGATCTTTCAAGATCAACGGTCTACAATCACCCCACCCTTTTAATTACCCTAGACCTGAAACCCTAACCTATTCCCCTCTAACCTGCCGCCCCTAAAAACTCTTAACCTCCCCTTCTCTCTTCTGAAGAACCCTAGCCGCTTCCCCTTAATTCCCTCTTCTAATCCCACTGATAATGGGATTCGACCATTATTTTCTTACCATATTTGAAGCCCTTTGGTACTGGTCGTCCGTTTGTGGTGTTACTTAGGTTCTTGCCTAAGTTTGGCAAGCAAGATCTCCTGAGATCGAACCAAAGTGGTTTGAACCTCTGATTCTGATCATTATTTATACATTCAATACCACGTTATGTGAGTCCGATTTCAGTGAGATCTCTATTGAGTTGTGCTTTCCCTCTTAAACGAGGGTTTACCCGTTTTCTCTCCTAAATTGATCTGAATTAATTTTGCATGCTTTCTTTCCTTATTTTAGGTTTTATTTACTTTGTTTCCTTGTTTATTCGTCTAATTTTTGCTACTATATAAACCCCTCCTCATTCGCCATATCTTGTTCTGTATTTTGTGTTGGCCGGCTGAAAGCCAAGACCACTGAGAGTCTACTGTTCGAACTTTTTTTTGGTGCGAGCATTGCTCGGGGTTCTTTCGAAGCTCTTGTAAACTTTGACGCATCAAGTTTTTTGGGTTCTTGTGGATCTTTTGTTCTTTATTGTTGTCCGTTAACTGGTAAGCCACTCGACTTTTGCAATTTCATCCCTATGTGTCTTTGATTTACATGTGTTCTCACCTCTGAAATCCATGGCTTAATATGTTTTTCTGGATTACTTTTGTGCACGATTCAGTTAATTCTACTTTGTTCTAAGTCTCTTTAGCATTTAACCTCCTCCTAATGCTGCTAGTTCTGAGATTGCCTAAGTCTACTTGGATAATCTGACCCTCTTAAGTTCGTTTAGCCATTGTATTGGTGCCTGAATGTTTCCTAAAATATGCTTATTTGCTTCGTCCTTAATTTCTATAATAAATGCTTTACACTTGTGCTAGAACTTCATGTGTTAATTATGACATGTTCCCCTGTTATTGTATCACTCAACATGATCCCTATACCCCATTAATGATTGACTGAGATCTTAACAGTTACCTCAACTTGTTTTCCCTGCCCTGTTTGAACCATTTTGTTTTATGGCATAACTTAGATCTTCTTTAGTTAATTAGTCTATTGTGTCAATCCCGGAATCCCTACATGTGCTATTTGGTATGAACTTGCTATCTCACACTGCTCTGAATCTCTACAATGTTTGTCTTGCATGTACAATGTGCTACAATTTGTATTAAGACCATTCTCTATGATCTTGCTTCTGTGCTAATATGTTCCCCAACATGTCTATGATTCATCTGATATCCTGTTCTTTCAGTGATTATTTGGCTTGTTACAATGTGCATCCCCCATCATGTCTAAATACTGATTAGCGTGACACTAAAAATGTATGTTTAGCATAATCTCTTAGGTTTTAACTTGTTTGTATTTTGCATCTATGACTGCAAACTTGTTTCTCCCCTGGCCCTTTCCACATGTGGTTTTGTTATAATGTGTGCTCCCTGTCATGTCATAATGCAGTCCTGTTTCCTGATGAGAGTTAATATGTTTATCTTATGATAGTAGGATGCATACTTAGCTTAATTTGGACCTTTTAGGTCTCAACGGGTTTAGTATAATGCATCTGTACATGATAATCTCTGTATAAAATATGGTTGTCTATGTGATACTTTGCTATATATGAAAATCCTGCTGAACCTACTAGCCTTCTTGATTAGTTGCTCTGTATGCTCAACTTGGCTATGTCTACTTTAGGTTATACGTGTACCCCAGTTCTGTCCCTCAACCATTGTCCATTCTCATCATTTGCTACTTATACTATTCTGAACTTCTTATTCTTAGCCGGCTGAAAGCCAAGGCTATCTAGGCTTTTGTCACGACCCAACTAGAGGGTCATGACTAGCACCCGGGCCATACTTGCCGAGCACCAACGTACATTTTATCTAACCTTCCTTATTATCTTTAAGGGCCGACAAGATCAATATAAATAGTAGACATGGATCATGAACATCCAACAATGAAAGATAATGTCATGAATATACATAACATGGGACGACAAGACTGTCAAGAAACTATATATAAGGTACGAGCTACCATGCTGCCATGAAAGACTATACAACAAAAATCAGCCGACAAGGCATTCTAAACCATACATAAGTCAACACCTGTCTATGAGCCTCTAAAGGAACATAAGTGCTACAACATTGCCAGAACAGGGCCCCAACATACCCATAATGTCTATAACAAAAATGCATACCAAGACCATGGCAAATCCGGAGAAGGGATCTCGCCAATAACTGCTGAACTGGACAGCCTACTGTGGTGGGGGAGCTACGTCTACCTGTCTATCAGGACCTGCAGCACGACATGCAGCGTCCACAAATAAAAAGGACATCAGTACGAATAAGGTACTGAGTATGTGAGGCAGGAAAGCATAAGTAAGAACAATAATGTAAACAGGGATAAAGAATATACAACCTGTGACATCTGGGTACCTCTGAGGGCTACTGACATGAAATACATGATACATACATATATATACATAAACTTTTAAAACATACGTCTTTGTGGGCATCACCATCATCATATCGTACCCGGCCGTAATAGGCTCGGTAAAACGTACCTAGCCATCATAGGGCTCGGTAGAATCGTACCCGGCCACGTGGAGCTCGGTAAAACCCAACTGATCAGTGGTTGCACAATAGGTGCCATACCCGGCCGACTATAGCGTGGCTCGGTAGAGTAAAATAGATACATATATATGATGCATGCTGGACTCATTGGAATCACATTTTGAACCTTTCGGAGTGACGTAAGGTCGGTATCCTTCGTACACGTTATTAGGATTAACTCTTCATCAAGAATCTTATAAGAATCAAGAACTACCAACAACATTGATAATATAAGAATAAGAGAAGTAACATCAATATCAATCGTTTCATAAGAAGGGCAGCAATGTAAGTACTGCTAGCTTCTAAGAGTAGAGTATCTTTGGGAGCTCGTTCATCAAATTATGTACAATCGGAGTCATGCAAAAGAATGAAGGGGATAGCCTCACATACCTTTTATATACTGCCCAACCTCAAGCTATGCAAATGTCACGACTCCTTAGTCTACAATAAGACAAATGACACTATCATTATCGTTTAAGCGTCGTAACTATTATGTATCGACCGCAACCTATTTTACGATGAAACGGACAGCACCTCCCCTATTTATATGACTTCCCACAAGTCAATACAATCACCAAACAGCCCAAACAACATCATTAATAATCATATTGAGCCTCCAAAACAGTCCACCAACCAACAACATTACTACCAAGCCTTTCGATATATATTTCACAAGTTCTAGCTTCAACGACTTAGCTGCAACTTGGATAATCTTAAATATATATAGAGTTAAGAGGTTCCTTACCTTTAAACAGAAAGAACAACTCCAATTTGACCTTAATTTTCCACGAAATATCCCTCCAATTCTGCCACAAGAACAAGGAAGCGAAACTAGCAATTAATTCGGGTTTTTCGGCACTAGAATTACTTTAGAAGACTTGAAATCACCTAGGGTTGATATTAAAAACTTTAAGGTGTATTTACAGAACATAAAACACTTAAAACAACCTCCCACACGAGCTGGAATAACACAAAAATCAGCAACAACAAGAAGAACAAGAAACTTACTAGCGCTATGGGATTCCCGACATTTGATTTGTATTATTTGCCCTTTGTTTGGGTCTTGGATCATGAGAGAACCTTGAGCGACTATTTTTAGGGTTCTAAGGTCTGAATATACTGAAAAATAATGACTTAAAACGGGGTTGAGGTATCATATATATATCCATATGTCTTAAACTGCTTATGTGGGCCCCATAGAGAGGTGTTTGGCACACTCTCGCGAAAACGCGAATATCTCTCTATTTCGAGATCGTATCGATGAACGGTTTAATGTGTTGGAAACTAGACTCATAGATATTAAATTTGATAGGTATATCAACCCATAATTCCAAGTACATTGGAAGAAAAATGTAGTAACATTTGACCTAAAGTTTAAGTAAAATTATAAACGTAAGTTGCGACAACTTTTATCGACTTTTGTTTCATAACTCGCTTGACTTCAAGACTTATGATACGGATATTATATGATTCAAATACATTAAAACATGACCTCTTGGGACAATTAATCACCTCTAGTGTTACCCGAAAATACGGGTTACAACATCCTTGATTCGTTTAACTTCAAATACTTGTTAACCACTCTTATACACCCTTGTATCGTTTAAGACCAATAGGATTAACTTCTTATCATCTCAAAGATAATATCTTCTTCGATTTACGTTGACTAACTTATGACGGGATCTAAGGTACGCGAGTTTGGGTACAGTTGTAACACCCTCTCCCCCTTAGGAACATTCGTCCTCGAATGTAAGGGTTTATGGGGTGTCTAACTCATCGTGGATTCCGACGGAGATTTCCGGCTGAGTTTCCCCTATAAAATGGACACTAGCCAAACTTGAAAGCAATTAAACCCAACCTATGGCCTTACAAGACTATACAAAGCATTATGGATATGTACATTATCTGCATATCACCATTTTGTATTAAAAAAAAGAGTATTTACAAGCTATTGCTTACCTCATAGAGCCGTTTCACCTTATAATGCGTCCTTCTTTCCCCCGGCATCCTCGTTATCCTCACTCTGGAATAGGTAAGGGTATTTAGACTTCATCTCCTTTTCTGATTCCCATGTCATTTCTTCTATATTCTTGTTCCTCCATAATACTTTGACGGAAGCTACATCCTTTGTTCTCAGCTTGCGGACTTGTCGATCTAATATAGCCACTGGCACTTCATCATATGATAGATCCTCTGTAACTTGTACATCTTTGATAGGGACGACCCGAGAAGGGTCTCCAATACATTTCCTCAACATAGATACATGGAATACCGGGTGGACAAATTCCAATTCGGATGGCAATTCTAACTTATAAGCAACCTGTCCAATTCGTTGAAGAATTTTGTACGGCCCAATATACCGCGGACTCAACTTACCTTTCCTCCCAAAACGCATAACACCCTTCATCGGTGAGATCTTCAGGAAAACCCAATCACCAACCTCAAATTCCAGATCACGACGTCGGACATCGGAATAAGACTTTTGCCTGCTTTGTGCCGTCCTCAGTCGCTCTTGTATCACTTTCACCTTCTCAATGGCTTGGTGAATCAAATCTGGCCCATATAATTCTGTCTCACCGACTTCGAACCATCCAACTGGTGATCTACATCTCCTCCCGTACAGTGCCTCATACGGGGCCATTTTAATACTGGAATGGTAGCTATTATTGTAGGCAAATTCTATAAGTGCCAGATGGTCATCCCAATTCCCCTTGAAATCTAGAACACATGCTCGTAGCATATCTTCAAGCGTCTGGATGGTACGTTCAGCCTGTCCGTCAGTCTGCGGATGGAATGCAGTGCTGAGATTTACTTGTGTGCCTAAACCCTTCTGAAAAGACCTCCAAAAGTTAGCCGTAAATTGAGCTCCTCGGTCTGATATAATAGATACCGGCACACCATGAAGCCTAACAATCTCCTTGATATACAACTTCGCATAATCTTCAGCCGTGTAAGTTGTCTTAACTGGCAGAAAATGGGCAGATTTTGTAAGTCGATCAACTATCACCCAGATGGAGTCAAACTTATGATAAGAGCGAGGTAATCCAATAATGAAGTCCATATTAATCACCTCCCATTTCCAGGTCGGAATCTCTATATTCTGAATCAATCCACTAGGTTTCTGATGCTCGATCTTTACTTGTTGACAATTAGGACACTGGGCTACAAATTCTGCAATAGACTTCTTCATGTTATCCCACCAATACTGCTCCTTAACGTCATGATACATCTTTGTCGAGCCAGGATGGATAGAATATCGGGACTGATGAATCTCAATCATAATCTTCTCTCGCAACCCTGCCACACTAGGCACACATAATCGGCCCTGGTATCTCAGTGTCCCATCTCCTCCGATCTTGAAAGCTGTAATCTTACACTGCTGAATTCCCTCTCTCAATCTTACTAAGGTAGGATCTTCATATTGCCGTGCTTTTACCTCGGCTACCAAAGATGATTCTGCTGTATTCTGTACAGTAACACCTCCGTCATCAGAGTCCAACAATCTGATTCTCATATTGGCCAGCTGGTGAAGCTCTTTGGTCAACCCTTGTCTACCTGCCTCAATATGTATTAAGCTTCCCATTGACTTACGGCTGAGAGCGTCTGCCACAACATTAGCTTTACCGGGATGGTACAATATCTCGACATCGTAGTCTTTCAGTAATTCAAGCCACCTACGCTGCCTCAAATTCAACTCCTTCTGCTTGAAGATGTATTGTAAACTCTTGTGATCTGTGTAGATGTCAACATGGACGCCGTATAAGTAGTGCCGCCATATCTTCAAAGCATATATTACTGCAGCCAATTCCAAATCATGAGTCGGGTAATTCTTTTCATGCTTCTTCAATTGTCTTGATGCATAAGCAATCACCTTCCCACGTTGCATCAATACGCACCCCAAACCTATACCTGAGGCATCACAATATACCGCATAACCTTCTGTTCCTTCTGGGAGAGTGAGCACTGGTGCGGATGTCAATCGATTCTTTAGCTCCTGAAAACTATGTTCACAAGCATCAGACCACTGGAACTTGGTAGCTTTCTGTGTTAACTTAGTCAATGGTGCTGATATAGAGGAAAACCCTTCTACAAACCGCCTATAATATCCTGCTAGCCCCAAGAAGCTGCGAACTTTTGACGGTGTTGTAGGTCTCGGCCAATTCTTCACTGCATCGATCTTCTGAGTGTCGACACTAATACCCTCATCAGATATCACATGGCCAAGGAATGCTACTGAGTTCAGCCAGAATTCACATTTAGAGAGATTAACATATAACTTATGATCCTGAAGGGTCTGTAATACTATCCACAAGTGGCCCGCATGTTCCGCCTCCGAACGAGAGTACACCAGAATGTCATCAATGAATATGATCATGAACACATCAAGATAGGGCCTGAATACACTATTCATGAGATCCATAAAAGCTGCTGGGGCATTTGTTAGCCCGAATGATATCACCAAGAACTCAAAATGCCCATATCTTGTCCGGAAGGCCGTCTTTGGAATATCCTTCTCCTTAACCCTCACCTGATGATACCCTGAACGCAAGTCAATCTTGGAGAAATACTTGGCACCCTGGAGTTGGTCAAACAGGTCATCAATTCTTGGAAGTGGATACTTGTTCTTTATTGTAAACTTATTCAACTGTCGATAATCGATACACATCCTTAACGACCCATCTTTCTTCCGCACGAACAAGACTGGCGCACCCCAAGGTGAAGTGCTAGGCCTAATGAAACCCTTATCCAGCAAGTCCTTCAACTGTGCCTTCAACTCTCGCAACTCTGCCGGGGCCATCCTGTATGGAGGGATAGAGATCGGTTGAGTGTCAGGCAATGCATCAATGCTAAACTCAATCTCCCTTTCAGGAGGAAGGCCTGGGAGTTCATCTGGGAAAACATCTGGAAATTCATTGACCACGGGGATTAATTGTAGAGTAGGCGGCTTCGCCTCCGCATCCCTAACGCGAACAAGATGATAAATGTAACCTTTTGAGATCATCTTCCTTGCCTTAAGATAGGAAATAAACCTACCTTTCGGCGTAGCAATGTTCCCCTTCCATTCAATGGCGGGTTCACAAGGAAACTGAAACCTAACCATCTTCGTACGACAGTCAACATTTGCATAGCATGAGGACAACCAGTCCATTCCCATTATCACATCGAAATCAACCATTTCTAACTCAAATAAATTTGCTGAGGTTTGATGACTACAAATCATCACAGTGCAACCTTTATATACCCTTCTAGCAATCACAGAATCTCCTATCGGAGTGGATACCGCAAGTGGTTTACTTATCAATTCAGGTTCAATGCCAAACTTATTAGCCACAAAGGGTGTAACATATGATAAGGTAGATCCTGGATCAATTAGCGCATATACATCATAAGAAAACACAGACAATATACCTGTAACAACATCCGGAGATGACTCGAGATCTTGTCGACCTACTATAGCATAGGTTCGATTTTGAGCACCACTCGAACTCGGCACTGAACCTCTACCTCTACCATGACCTGTCGACTGTTGAAAACCTTGTGCTGGAGGTCGAACTGATGAGGAAGAACCAGAAACAGATCCAGTCAGCTGAGCCATACCACCACCTCCTTTGTTAGGACAATCCCGCATCATATGGACAGGCTGTCCACAAGAATAGCACGCATCGGAACCTCGACGGCACAGTCCAAAGTGGGCCTTGCCGCACTGATCACAACGAGGTGTTGAGGGTCTCGTCTGACTAGTATCTCTATGAAATTGTGAGCCAGATGCCCTCGAACTCTGACCTGAACCAGAATAGGTAAATCGATCATACCGAGGCCTCTGAAACTGTGGAGGAGCATTAGCTAAAGGTGGCACCGAACTCCTTGAAGATTGGGGCCTGATACTGCCTCTGAACTCATCAGAATACCCTGCAAATCTCGCCCTCTTATGCTGGCCCCTATCCTGCTCCCTATCTGCCCTTTGCTGGCGCTTACGATCCTCTAGGGTCTGGGCATAAGCCTGAATACGGGAAATATCCATGCCCTCTACCAAGGAGGCTGTTGTGCACTCATTTATCAGATGTGGTCCCAACCCGTTCACGAACAGATGCACCCTATCACTCATCTCTGACACCATATGGGGAGCATACCTTGCTAAAGAATCAAACTGTATACTATACTCTCGTACACTCATATTACCCTGTCGAAGGTTCAAGAACTTATCAGCTCTAGCTCGTCGTATCTCAACTGGCAAGTAGTGACGAAGAAAGGCCTCAGAAAATTCCTTCCACACGGCTGGAGGAGCGTTCGGACCCCTAGATCTCTCCCAACTATCATACCAGAAAATGGCTAAATCCCGTAACCGATAAGAAGCCAACTCTACTGCCTCCGTATCACTAGCATGCATAACCCGCAATGTACGATGAACCTGATCAATAAATGTTTGTGGGTCCTCCTTGGGGTCTGATCCGGTAAACACTGGAGGGTCTAGATTAATAAAATCACGAACTCTCGCACTAACCGATTTATTAGCAGCACCGGTATTCTGCCTCTGAGCCTGAGCAGCTACCAAGCTAGTCAACAATTGCACCGCACTGCGTATATCATGGTCTGTAGTGCCAGACGGAGGAACTGGATATACGGGTGCCTCCTAATATCCTCTGGAGGAGACGGAGAGGTATGAGACGGCATCTCAATCTGAGCCTCACTTTGGCCTGCTCTGGCTGGAGGCACCTGAATGTTACCCTCTCCCACAGCTGTATCAAGACGTTTACTAATCGCTTGCTTCCTAGTCGAAGGCATCGCTGAAAGAAAATAAGGTGATTATTAGATATGAACACTTACGACTCAACTCTACGCACGATCTAGATTTAGGAAGAAGGTAACAACCCTAGATGTCATGTAGCCTCCTGATTATAAATGTTGCGCGCTACACATCCATAATCAAAACTCTACTAGACACGGCTCGTAGACAACCCCTAGGATAGACTTGCTCTGATACCAAGTTTGTCACGACCCAACTGGAGGGTCATGACTAGCACCCGGGCCATACTTGCCGAGCACCAACGTACATTTTATCTAACCTTCCTTATTATCTTTAAGGGCCAACAAGATCAATATAAATAGTAGACATGGATCATGAACATCCAACAATGAAAGATAATGTCATGAACATACATAACATGGGACGACAAGACTGTCAAGAAACTATATATAAGGTACGAGCTACCATGATGCCATGAAAGACTATACAACAAAAATCAGCCGACAAGGCATTCTAAACCATACATAAGTCGACACCTGTCTATGAGCCTCTAAAGGAACATAAGTGCTACAACATTGCCGGAACAGGGCCCCGACATACCCATAATGTCTATAACAAAAATGCATACCAAGACCACGGTAAATCCGGAGAAGGGATCTCGCTAATAACCGCTGAACTGGACAGCCTACTGTGGTGGGGGAGCTGCGTCTACCTGTCTATCAGGACCTGCAGCATGACATGCAGCGTCCACAAATAAAAAGGATGTCAGTACGAATAAAGTACTGAGTATGTGAGGCAGGAAAGCATAAGTAAGAACAGTAATGTAAACAGGGATAGAGAATATACAACCTGTGACATCTGGGTACCTCTGAGGGCTACTGACATGAAATACATGATACATACATATATATATATATATAAACTTTTAAAACATACGTCTTTGTGGGCATCACTATCATCATATCGTACCCGGCTATAATAGGCTCGGTAAAACGTACCCGGCCATCATAGGGCTCGGTAGAATCGTACCCGGCCACGTGGAGCTCGGTAAAACCCAACTGATCAGTGGTTGCACAATAGGTGCCATACCCGGCCGACTATAGCGCGGCTCGGTAGAGTAAAATAGATACATATATATGATGCATGCTGGACTCATTGGAATCACATTTTGAACCTTTCGGAGTGACGTAAGGTCGGTATCCTTCGTACACGTTATTAGGATTAACTCTTCATCAAGAATCTTATAAGAATCAAGAACTACCAACAACATTGATAATATAAGAATAAGAGAAGTAACATCAATATCAATCGTTTCATAAGAAGGGCAGCAATGTAAGTACTGCTAGCTTCTAAGAGTAGAGTATCTTTGGGAGCTCATTCATTAAATTATGTACAATCGGAGTCATGCAAAAGAATGAAGGGGATAGCCTCACATACCTTGTATATACTGCCCAACCTCAAGCTATGCAAATGTCATGACTCCTTAGTCTACAATAAGACAAATGACACTATCATTATCGTTTAAGCGTCGTAACTATTATGTATCGACCGCAACCTATTTTACGATGAAACGGACAGCACCTCCCCTATTTATATGACTTCCCACAAGTCAATACAATCACCAAACAGCCCAAACAACATCATTAATAATCATATTGAGCCTCCAAAACAGTCCACCAACCAACAACATTACTACCAAGCCTTTCGATATATATTTCACAAGTTCTAGCTTCAACGACTTAGCTGCAACTTGGATAATCTTAAATATATATAGAGTTAGAGGTTCCTTACCTTTAAACAGAAATAACAACTCCAATTTGACCTTAATTTTCCACGAAATATCCCTCCAATTCTGTCACAAGAACAAGGAAGCGAAACTAGCAATTAATTCGGGTTTTTCGGCACTAGAATTACTTTAGAAGACTTGAAATCACCTAGGGTTGATATTAAAAACTTTAAGGTGTATTTACAGAACATAAAACACTTAAAACAACCTCCCACACGAGCTGGAACAACACAAAAATTAGCAACAACAAGAAGAACAAGAAACTTACTAGCGCCACGGGATTCCCGACATTTGATTTGTATTGTTTGCCCTTTGTTTGGGTCTTGGATCATGAGAGAACCTTGAGCGACTCTTTTTAGGGTTCTAAGGTCTGAATATACTGAAAAATAATGACTTAAAACGGGGTTGAGGTATCATATATATATCCATATGTCTTAAACCGCCTATGTGGGCCCCATAGAGAGTTGTTTGGCGCACTCTCGTGAAAATGTGAATATCTCTCTATTCTGAGATCGTATCGACGAACGGTTTAATGTGTTGGAAACTAGACTCATAGATATTCAATTTTATAGGTATATCACCCCATAATTCCAAGTACATTGGGATAAAAATGTAGTAACATTTGACCTAAAGTTTAAGTAAAATTATAAACGTAAGTTGCGACAACTTTTATCGACTTTTGTTTCATAACTCGCTTGACTTCAAGACTTATGATACAGATATTATATGATTCAAATAAATTAAAACATGACCTCTTAGGACAATTAATCATCTCTAGTGTTACCCGAAAATACGGGTTACAACATCCTTGATTCGTTTAACTTCAAATACTTGTTAACTACTCTTATACACCCTTGTATCGTTTAAGACCAATAGGATTAACTTCTTATCATCTCAAAGATAATCTCTTATTCGATTTACGTTGACTAACTTACGACGTGATCTAAGGTACGCGAATTTGGGTACAGTTGTAACAGCTTTACTGCTGGCCTCCTAGTGTGAGCAGTGCTCGGGGTCCATTTGAGGCCCTTGTGAACTCTGACACACTAGGATTTGAGTCCTTAGTCATTCCCTGAAACTTAAACTACCCCCATTCAACCCCTTTCTTCCTATTATCTGTTTTACATCTAAGTCGGTTGGTTTAAATGATGCAATGCTTGGAAATATGGTTATATGAATTGAATTTGGGCTCCTCTATGGATTCTGGGGTTGTGTTGATGAATACGACTCCTTGTTAGAAGTCTGGGTATGCTGTGTGAGAATTGCTGAAGGCCCAGACAGTGCTGGGTATTTCATTTGGGCATGTTGTGGGCCTATTGTCATTATTTGTATAACAATTATATTTTACTCATTAATGGGCCTGTGATAACTTTGTATAAACGATTGGGGTGTTAGTGACGTGGGGAATGGGTAGATTTCTAATATTTGCATACCAAATGGGTAGACAACATGCCTATAAGACTCATTGATTCACTTGCTATATGTGCCGTTGAATTTATATGTGCACTGTAGAAACCATGTCATTAGGATAAACACACACACACACACACTGTCTGTTGGAAAACATGAATTCAACTGCTGCAATTATGCTTACTGCTACGTGTTACTAGAAAACTTGCTTATAGGAACAAATGTCAATGAACTTTCTTTCAATTCATTTCGGCATATTCATTAGAAACTATGCCTATAGGATTTTGATTACCTCATTTGCTATTATCTCGTACTGTTCACTAGAAACCATGCCTATAGGATTTTAATCATCTCATTCATTACTGCATCGCACTGTTCACTTAGAAAACATGTCTATAAGGTTGAGTGTAATGATAAAATCAGCTCCAAGTGCTAAACATTAGAGATCCTGTCTATAGGACAACACTGTTTCGTCTTAATAGGAGTCAATGTTGCACCTCTCAAATATGGTTTATTATGCAGTTCTGGGATCTTCCCAATGGTACTTTCATTATTCCTTATTGCACGAGTCACCTAGACATAACAAGCTTAATGACCGGAAATCTACAATTTCATTAGTCAGCGTGCAAATCGTATAATCATGTCTATGAACAACGCTTGGCCTCTGAAACTACTTACATGCCTTGATGCCTTGTCACATAAAAATCATGTCTATAGGGATATAATTTTCTTAATTTTGAATTGCTTATCCTGAAATTTGTCTTGCGTGCATTTGTTGCTTAAGTGTGGAGGCAAACTTGAGCCCTTAACTGCCATATTTGAAGTCCAATATGTGTTTTGCATGTCGCCTAGTTTTGACATTTTTGAGCAGCCTATATAAGGTCTAGAACTACCTAAATAGAGGTCCAAAGCCTCCTGGACCATAGGTATGGGACGGATAGTGCACGCATAAGGCACATATTGGAATTGAATTAGAAGTAAACAACTTTAACATAGTAATCGGGTAGTGGGAGATGATAGTCTGTGCCCGCTAGATAATATGAGTAACACCCTATCTCAAGGGAGTTACGAAATATTATTTATGTTGCACGGGGTGATCCTTTAGGCTAAAAAACTTAGGAACCCCCACCTTTTTCCTTTCTTTTCTATTAGAATAAAAAACAATATAGTTGTACCTCCCTATTCGAGATCTTTTTGTAATAAAATTCTTAGATTTTTCACTCTCTTTTCTTACATGATCACATAGACTAATCCATATAATTTAAGTTCGGCCGGGACCCACAGTTTTGGACCTCGAGGAATGCCTAACACCTTCTTTTTGAGGTAACTTGAGCCCTTACCTGATCTTTGATGGCGTTGACTAGTTAAAACAGAGTTATTTGCAAATAGGTGCCCTAACACACCTTAAAATCGTTAGGTGGTGACTCTCCTCTTTTAATACTTCATTTAAAAGAGTTGTCACACGTCGAGGTCCGCTTTCGCAAGAAAAACAGGGAGCGACATCCAAGAGACGTGGACACTATTTTTGAACCACTTGAAATAACATGTTATCAAACATCGTTCAGGTATTTTTCCGGAAGAGCTCCACATAATTCGGTCGGCTGAGAAATAATCGGGCAAACTAGCTATTAGCTTGTTGCTGTATGGCCTCCAAATGAACTATTAAGTAACAACAGAAAACGTGAGTATATACAACACATATGAAGCCAGGACAAGTAAACTTATGTATATATTTACCTGTACGCCCTCCATAAAATCCAACAAATCCTTGCACAAAGGGATATTATGTCGAGCTTCGTACGCCCGTCCATATCCTCGCCTATCAACCCACCTCCTAGCTAGAGGGAGAAATGGAGGTGGTGCACCAGGAGCTAAGGGTGGTAGAGGTGGCTGCAACTGAAGGAACCACTCCAAGGCCCAAACCTAATATACAAAGTGGACGTAAAATTTAAGGTATATTTTTTACTGGGTATGTTATAATGAATAGAGTATTCAACTATGTTTTCACCTGTAGCAGCGGCAAAAATCCAGCAAAGTCATGCTGGGTGCCCATGCTCGCCCAGCACATCTGCTTGTACAAGTAACCGAGAACAGAAGCACCCCAGCTGTACTGATGTAAATCATCTAGCCGCTCAAGATGATGAAGAAATCTCAAGCTCACTAGGTTCCCCGAAGTGTTCGGGAACAAAACCCCTCCAAACATAAGGAGCAGCAGCAATCGCGTGTACCGGTGAATATGAAGCTCCGGTGTATCATCTGTGATGTTAGTGTGCAATGCATCCAAATGTTGCCGGACGTGCGTCAACTGTAGACGACTGGCCCCAACCAGTGCAGTCTCATCCGGTGGCTGGAAATCGGTGAGTCATTGCAGCATCTCCATGTAGTGCAAACCCGTATACTCTCTGATGGCATTAGGCAAAGCAACAGGGTGTCCATCAACGGGCAGCCCATACAGGACCTCCACGTCCTGAAATGTGATAGTGGCCTCGCCAATGGGCAAATGGAATATGTGCGTCTCCAGTCTCCACCGCTCTATCAGGGTCGTGATCAACGACCAATCCAGCTGCAGCCGGCCGATCTCCACAATCCTATAAAAACTCGTATCCTGGAGGCGTCTGACTATACGGGGATGGAGAGGGTGGTCCCTGAGAAAGCCCCACATATCGTCTACTCTCCTGACACGGAATGTCTGGGTCAGTAACTGTCCCTCCCATATGTGCGACAACCTATGATCACCCTGTAACAACAGTAGCTCTAGACTGGCAGGTCCGGGATGCAAAGACGGAACCTCCATGTCGTCTACTGTAAATTAAACAATATTAATTACATTATTTTACTTTAATATGTTAGTTTTATTATTTTACATGTTAGTTTATTATTTTATATGTTTGTTTGTAAATTAAATAATTAATTTTCATAATTATACAAGATTTAATTATTAAATATTTACATATGGGTTTCGGGCTCGATATTTGAGGCCCAGTAGCACAAAGATATCCTGAATTCTCGTGTTCATAATGAGAAAATTATCTCGATTTATCACTCAACATGTCTGTTATTTTAAATGTTAGTTTATTATTTATATATTAGTTTAATATTGTATATATTAGTTTTATTAATTTATATGTTAGTTTTATTATTATTTATTTTTGTTTATGACTCACTTATTTTTTAATATAATAAAATTAAATAATTAATTTTTATAATTATACATGATTTAATTATTAAATATTCACATATGGGTTCCGAGCTCGATATTCGAGGCTCGGTAGCACTAAGATATCCTGAATTCTTGTATTCATGATGAGAAAATTATCTCGATTTATCACTCAACATGTCTGTTATTTTAAATATTAGTGTATTATTTATATGTTAGTTTAATATTATATATGTTAGTTTTATTAATTTATATGTTAGTTTTATTATTTTGTATGTTAGTTTTATTATTATATATTTTTATTTATGACTCACTTATTTTTTACTATAATAAAATTAAATAATTAATTTTTATAATTATACAAGATTTAATTATTAAATATTCACATATGGGATCTGGGCTCGATATTTGAGGCCCAGTAGCACCAAGGCCTGAAAATATTATTGTTTTCTCATATTTAGTTCAGGAAATATTGTTGTTTTCTCATGTTATTTTCTTACGATTGTTGACTAGAATTGGACAGAGTTTGTGTTTGAACTATCAGCTTTTTTGACGTATTTTTGGGTATAATAGATACTTAAATGATTAATTTCAATAACTACAAGGATACTACGCTAAATGATACTATATTTTACTACGCTAAAATGACACTACATTACAAATACAAGCACTACATTAGGCCACAAGATACCACTAGAGGGAACTAAAGTAACAATTTATCTATTTTACTAGTCTTTAAGCAAATAAATAATCTAAATCGAATAAAAATAACAAATAAATTTAATCACAAAATATTCACGAAAATACATATATCACAGTAAAAAGTAACTAGTTAACATTTTTAATAATAATTTCTCTATTTTTACTAATTTTTTTAGCACACTAATATCATAGTCCGGATAAAAATAACAAAATAGTTAAATCGCAAAACAATCACAAAACAACATAGAACATATCAAAAATAACTAATATGCATTTTTTATATGAGTTTTAACAAAAATTAAGTCGGAATACCTCGATTTAAGGTTTTTGGAAAGTTGAAGATTTGGCGATTTGGAGCCGAAACGAGCAACCCACAACGAGATAACGCTTTAACTAGGATGTGAGACCGAGAATCTTTACTTTTTGTGGGACGGGTGGGCTCCACTCGAGCTTTTTTGGTCGTTAATGGGGGGGAGGACCACTGTTTCTTTAATTTTTATTTGGGGGGGGGGGGGTGGGGGGATAGGAGTTCTGGTTTGGTGGGGAAGGGAAGGGGACATATTTTTATGTAGGTATAACGCCGTTTATTAAGGCGATAAACGACGCTATACCTTCCCGCTCTTTTCAAGTTGACGCATAACTCCCTTTTAAAAGGCGCTAAACCCTAATGGGCAAATAACCGTTAAGGTATAGCGCCTTTTAAAAGGGCGTTATATATATTTTGGTCACCAACATTTTTTTTCACGTATTTCGATCGTTTGAGTAAAAAAATACGACATTTTGGTTCTAGGGGCCTTAAAAGTGTACAAAATGTCATCCTATCACCTTTTGCCTTGCATGTGATGTGAAGTGAGAGTGGCCTGCAAACGTTTGATTTCCCATGTTAAGTTATTTCTCTATTTCATTTTTTTTAATTTCTTTTTTTGAGAGTTAAATAAGACCAATTGCATGGGTTTTAGAATTATTAAACTGGCATAAATAGTTTCCGTTTAATTTTTTGCTTTTAAATAGGTTTTTACTGTCTCTCCCTCTTAATTTATCTAATATGTTATGAACAAATAAACTAAAATAGCAACAAAAAAAAGGCCAAACTAATAGACTTTGATAATTGATGAGAATTATAGACTAATCCCTGGGTCAACCTTCCGAAGAAGAATTTCAAATTGAACTTACTTAATATTTTAACAATTAAGAAGCCGTTTTCTGCTCTCTTCAAAAATTTGCGTTGCATTTCCCAGCAACAGCCGTAGAAACCACCATTAAAATTACTAAAGGTATGGGAGTGTTTTTGATTTAAGATAAAAAAATAAAATTAGCAGCAAAAGCTAAGAACGCAGTAATATCAAGGGATATTCATGATAATGCTTTTAATGGGATGCGCTTCTATTTTCATATGATGACAACTTGACTTTTATTACGTTCCCAATAATATTTAGAAGGAAAAGTACATAAATTAATTATATTATTATTATTTTTTATTAAATATAATTAGTTTGATTTGCAAAATTTTTAAGAAATGAAGACTTTTAAAACTGATGGTCTTAAACATTTAATAACTTGTGTGGCTATTAGATTTTGAAATGCATAGTGGTAAACATGTCATAATATTTTTATCATTAAGGGCAAAATACTAAGTTTAAGTTAAATTATTTCTAAATTTTTTTAAAAAAGTTATTTTTTTTGGAACATACTAAAAAAATTGTTCAAATTAATTAATAAAGAGCGAACATGTAAAATCAAATTGGGATAGGTGAAACATATAAGTACTATTTGAATATTATCATTTGTAGGCTGTTTGAAGGTGGTGGTAAAAGTGAGGTGAATGGTCGAGAATAAAGATAGTGGGGGAGGAGGAAGTGGTGGAGAGGATGATGAAATAGAAAATAGAAAAAGACAGATTAAATTTTTTAAATAATATAAATAATTAAAATTTTAATGATGTGTTATAGAAAATTTGACGTTAGCATTGATATGCCTTCATGTCAGGCCATTGAAGAACATTTTTTGTTCTAATATTATATTTAATATTTAAAACAAAACCAAACAGAATATTAACTACTATAATATCGAGCATAATGCAATTTTTTTTTATAAAATGCTAATCCTTAATATTATTGTGCCATTTCAAACCAAAATATTAAGTAATTTTTATTATAATTCAAGATATTAATAATAAATTTATGTTTTTTTTGTATATATAACAAGAAAAGAGTAATCTGATTAGAAAAAAATACAGACTCAAATTAGAACTCATTATATTACTGTTTAAACTGTAATAACTTTACCATTTGAATTTTCATGACTATTTTTAATGTCAAGTGAACATTTCAAGGTGCAATTGCTCAAACATTTGTCTTTAATTCAAGCACTTAATAAGAAAAGTCTATAAAAAGAAAAAGTAGAGAATTGGTATCTCCTTAGAAATATTTGTTTCTATATTTCCAGGTCCACTTCTAATGTAACACATATTTTTTCTTATGTTAAAAGAAGATATCTCATCTTATTTAATACTATTAACAAATGAACTATCAACGAAGAAAAATGCAAACTCTTTGATTGTTCACAACTTGACGAAGTTTAAATAAATTATAATTTTTTTCTTAAATATACGCACTGTTGCCTATGAACTTTGTGCTACCAAAAATAGAATATGAGGAAATAACAACGCACAAACACAAAGAAAAATAAGTTGATGAAATATTGCCCACCTTTTATTTCTTCTTCATTGATGTTTAATCCCAACAAAATAAGTTTAAAATCAAATGATTAACTCGAAAATACAATAGTTTTTATTGAATAAAGATGTATATGAAATATCCGTATTTAAATATATTATTTAAATTAACTAAAAGATCTTTGCAAAATAATTGGAGTAATACAATTAAGGAAATTATTTTTGTATGGGCTAGCCCTCCTCTAGTTAGTAAAATATAATAATATAGTACTATAACTTAAAGGCATGAACCAAAAATGCCTTGCTTGCTTCCACAGTTTCTACAAACAAAGGTGCCCTTTTATTTTTGGTCATCATTAAGTTATTATCAAACCCCTTGAGATCCACAATTTTAACGTTACTAGGTTTGGATATGTACTGTATTTGAAGTATTTCTAGTATATCTATTCTATATGCTACAAATGGCAAATAGTTAATTGATGATAAGATCACGGCAAAGAATTATTTCTTATAGTTGTGTAATTAAAATTTTCAGGCATATTTGGTTCATATGTGTTTGACCCAAAAATTTAGATTTGGGTTCAACCAATTAGATTTAAGTAAAATAGAGTCATTTTAGCTAATAATAATATCCAAAAGATAAAGTTACCAGTTTTATGGCACATAATATGTATATTTAACTGAATGGTAATGAATGTGAGCAATAATGACATTATTCAATGATCCAAAAAGATGGAAGATAACATTAAATAATAATAAATAGCAATGAATGACATTTAAGTAAATAGAAATACGTGAGTCACCCGAAAAGGGATGAGATCTATGGATATTCTTTCTGACAATGATGAATGATTGATGAGCCTTACAACACTCAGGTTGTTCTTGGATCAAGTGAAAAAGCTAGACATGAATCTTAGTAAAAAGGTTATTTTCGTATGCTTGTAATATGGTCATATTCTCTCTATAAAGTCAATGTGTTTTCTTACAAGTGAATATCTCATGTCCCCTATCATTGTATCTTTTTCTACTTATAGTGAACATATTCCTAAAACCTTAATAGTACAGGTACAGAGAATATCCATAAAATATTCTCTTTTGTGTCATATCCTAAAACTAGCCGTTATAACCCTGTCTAGGATGCTCGACTTCGACCTTGATCCACGTCGACTTCTCGACCTTAATCCTTGCTGACTCTTCGATCGCAACCTTCATTGCTTCTGGAACCACTTCGACCTTGGGCGGATCTTTATTGGAGTCGTACTGATAACACATGGCAGTCAGCAAATGCCTCCTTAATGTTAACATGGTTTGATCATATTAGAGATAATTTTTGACCCATACAGTTAGTTCCTCCGCTTATTGAGGTCATCCTCGCAGGTGAGCTTAATGAGAGGATACTGTCATTTTCGGTCGAACTTATCGAGTAAGCTGCAAAAGTCATAAACATCGTATCAAACAGGCCACGTGGCTATCTGTGGGCCTCATATTTCAAATACCTCAGGTTTTCCGGGCCATATGTTGGAGTTATCATGTCCAAGGATTAGAATGATGTCATCACATCGGGTGTCATTATGACGCATATTCCTGATACGCTGCTTCGATTCGTGCATGACCCTTTTATTGGATCTGCCGTTTAGATTCTGGTGCCAATTATGATGAGTCGTTTTTGGGTTTAGTGTCATCATATCTATAAATAGAGTTTTTTGGATTCGAGTTTGAAGTTTGTTTCTTCTAACTTTTCAGAGCACCATCATTCTTCTTGCCATTTTCCTCTCTGAATTTCTTTTCCCCACTCTGTTTCTCTACTCCATACCATTCTTTCTCGCTTGTTATTCATCTTTTTATTACTTTGCATCATGTCTAACTCACCATCAAATGCTGGTGAAGGGAGCCGCGTTGCTCCTTTGGCAGTTATGTTTCCTTCTCAATGGGGGGAGGTAGGGTGCTTGCGCCATTGTTGATGATGAAGCATTCCCGTTAGTGGAGGAAATAATCCCTCGCAATCCTGACATTAGGTCTGATCTCACCAAATCACCGGACGCCGCGCATAGGATTTTTTTCTCGACAATGATGTCTAAAGAATTGACGATGATCTCACCATTCTTCAAAACCATATCGCTGGCGAGGACGTGGTGCAGGTTCATCGCCCCGGATACTGCGCTCTATTTGCTTATCCCTTCCTTATCGATTATTCTTTCCCCCCCCTTCCGTTGGTAGAGGAATTCTGTCATTACTATGGTGTCTGCCCTTCTCAGCTTGCGCTATGCCTTTAAAAAATTATTAGGATGCTGACCAAATTTGCAGAGCTGGCCGGGGTCGAGCTGACGCTGTAGCATTTGGTTCATCTCTTCACCCCTAGCTTCTATAAGGGAACGATGCTGAATCTTTGCCATTATGGAGGCAAATGTTTGGTGGTGAAGACGGACGATAAGGCTAGTGGCCAGTTCTGGCTTAATATTTTCTACGTTAGGACCGAGGACGTGGTGGCGAACGACGATGGCTTTCCTGAAGCATGGAATGACACACGTAAGTGCTCGTTTTGTTTACATTCTTTTACTTTCTCGGAATTAATTGAAGTACTTTTCCTTCCCTTGTAGCCAACAATCAGCCTCCCATATTGGTCACGTGAATTTCTGACTGGGTCGAGCAAATCCTCCCCCATGTCGTAGGGATCCGTGACTGGCCGAGCTTCATCAAGAAGTTCAGGCCGGCTCTTCCTTCGACATGTAACTTTTTCTATTTGCCCGTGGTTGTTTCATTTTTCGTTGTATGCCGATTCATTTTACCAACTTCAATGTTTGTTTCCTTCCCAGGCAGGGGATCTTCTCGAAGGAGCCGAGCACTGGTGCCATCTTTTTGGAGGAAGGCTGATGCACCTTCGACTTCTGCCCCTACTACGACTACCGTCGCTTCTGTGCCGACCCCTCCCTCGGCTACCGCAATCCAAGAACCTGCCTTTGTTCCATCTGCTGCTTTTGCTCCTCAACTCTTCTCACTGATTGATGAGGACGTTGATATCTCTCCCGAGGATGGTAGTCTAATGCCTCGAAGAGAAAAGTCGTGGATGCGGGAGAAGAAATGCCAGTAGTCATCGACTTGGAGGAAGGCGACCTCGTTCTTCAAGAGACGGCCACAATGCATATTGGAGAGAGAACTTGAGTGGTTTTCGAGGTCCCGTATTTAGAGGAGATGAATGTGAGTGCATCGATGCGTCCCGCAGGGGAGACGGTCGAAGGCAGGATGCCTGACGACGGCCTTGCACTTCCAAGGAAAGAGGAGGCTTTGTCTTCTAGGGATGCCGTAGATGCCCCTTCCTCTGTTGATGGAAGAGAGAAGGTCGTTGCTGAAGAGGACGCTGAGTCTGACTCCGATATGGATCTGGATGAGTTAAGGATGATTGACGATGGACTTACTCAACTCGAGGTGAGGTTGGAAGGGGGCTCCGAAACTATTATGATCTCAATGGATCATAATCTACTTGTAAATATAGAGGAAGTAGTCCCTGCCCTCTGTTCTCTTTATTCTGAGGTTGAGGGTACGACCCTCGAGATGATAAACGACAACACTTTATCGAATAACATTGCTGCTCTTGCTCTCCGGGTAAGTACGACTATCGTCTGTTCTTTTCCTTGTGCTTTGGTTTCTTTGTAAGTTCTAACTCCTTCTCTTTGTTTTGTAGACGATTATTCTAGAGATTGAGAGTGCTCAATGGGAGAGGAGACGTAAAGACATTTATGTGAAGCTGAAAGACAAGTATATAAGGTGCCTTGGAAAGTACAGGGATCTCCGGTGTTGGCTTCATGAAGGCGGCGGTGTGCGGGTCCGGAGGGAGGACTTAAAGAAGAGGGACGAGGAGTTGATGTAGGCTGTGGAGAAATGTAATGTACTTGAAGGGACGTTGAGGAGAAAAGAGGAGGAGCTTGAGCTTAGTATGGGCGTAGAGGCCCAATGTAGAAATCTCCAAGCCCAAGTGGTCATGCGGAGGCTCTCAGCGGCGAGTTCACCGAGAAACAGGAAGAGCATGATAAGGCTATCACGACCCAATTCCCCCTATTAGTGCAGAAGTGTAGCGTGCGTACATAAACAATATATACCCAGTAAGTATCTAGTCTAACCTCGAAGAATTAGTGACGAGGGGTCGACTTCGACACTTACTATGGGCTAACAATAAATACCGAAATTATAATTAAGCATGGATTATAGAAATACAGCTGAAAACTCAATAACAAGAAATAAATAACCAATTCTTTCACTAATAGTAAATCCCAAATTAATTTCCATCATTTAACAAATTAATCTCTCAAGTCAATGAAACAATATCAATTACAATTGGGCTCTAAGAATTATTACGCACGAATTATGCCGAGGTCGTACGACCCGATCCAATATACAAATATATAAATTATGCATTGCCGAGGGTCGAACGGCACGAACCATAGATGCATCTATTCTATTACCAAGGCATTCGCCCGCTCCATAAGAAGAGAAAATACTTTATAAACAACCGATTCAAAGATTATTAAGTGGCTAATATTCGAGGAAAACACCAATTCTCATTAACGGTCAAGTAACCCGTCCACAACTCAAGTAAATGAAATTCAGCCTTTTACAATTCCTTTATCAAGTTTCAATATGATTTAGGCACTTAAATTACAAGTAGGGTTCAACCATCGCAAGTATAACATGATTTGGGTCCTAAACTATCCGGATATAAGCATAATTAGTAGCTACGTACGGACTCTCGTCACCTCGTGCATACGTAGCTCCCCACAAATAGAAGCACATATTAATTCAATTCACCTATGAGGTTAATTCCCTCTTACAAGGTTAGAAAAGAGACTTACCTCGTCTCAAAGCTTACTTTCCGGTCCATAATTGTGTTTTAAACCCTCAACTTGGTGCCAAACGATTCGAAACTAGTCAAATGTTATATAAAATAGTCAATACATGTTCAAAAGTTCTTATCCTAACTATTAAAGTGATTTCCCAACCCTAATTGAAGAATTCCTAAAATAACCCCCAGGCCCACGTGCCCGGATTTCGGAAATATTTGAAGAAAGTTGTTACCCACAACCTCATGAACTCAAATATATTATTTTCACTAAATTCCATAACTATTTTCGTGGTTAAATCTCATTTTTATCAAAAACCAAGGTTTTTCATCTAAACCCATGATTTTACTAATTTTACATGTTAAATCTATCCATAATCTATGTATTTAACTCACATTGTGTAGAAATTACTTACCTCAAAGTGTTAGGTGAAAACCCCTCTCTAAGAGCTCCAAAAATCGCCCAAGGAATGCAAGAAATGAGCTCAAAATGCCTAAGTCCCGACTTAAATGCAGTGTTCTTCCTTCTACGATTTTCGCATCTGCGGTCCCGCTTCTGCGTCACCAAGGTCGCTTCTGCGGAACTCCACAGGACCATCGCTGGCCGCATCTGTGGACGTGTTTCCACTTTTGCGATCTCGCTTCTGTGACTTCTCATAGCAGAAGCGGGGTCGCTTCTGCGCAAACCCCTTCGCTTCTACGGGCCATGGCCAAACGTTCCAAGCCGCTTCTGCAGCCAAAATCTCGTATCTGCGGCCCAAAGCTCGCAGGTGCGGGCACACCAGAACTGGTTCACCAGCAGCCCTCTTGAGTTTAACTCAATTCGCGCACCATCCGAATGGCCTCCGGGGCCCCCGAGGCCCCGCCCAAACATACCAATAAGTTTGAAATCATAAGACGGACTCGCTCTCACCCTCGGAATGCATAAAACAACATCAAAACTAAGAATCACACCCCAACCGTATTGAATCAAAATATGAACTTCAAGTTCTTCTAACTAACTCCAAATGCGCCGAAACATACTTAGACTACTCGGAACGACATCAAATTTTGCGAGAAAATCTTAAATCACCATACAGAACTAATACCGGTCTCGAAATCCCAATTTTACCTCAATAATACCAAAACCTACTTCAAACAAAATTTAAAGAACATTAAAACCTTAAAAGAGCCATCTTTCACTATTAGGCGCCGAAATGCTTCCGGGTCATCCAAAACCTGATATAAATATACGCCCAAGGTCGAAATCATCATACAAACCTATTGAAACCGTCAAATCCCGATTCTGAGGTCGTATAATCAAAACGTTGACCGAAGTCAAACTTAGCCTTTTTAGCCAACCTTAAGGAACCAAGTGTTCCGATTTCAACCCGAACCCTTCTAAATCCCGAACTGACCATCCATGCAAGTCATTAAACAGTAAAATTACATAAATGGAGTCTTATTTAGGGGAACAAGGTTCTATAAAGCAAAACGACCTGTCGAATCGTTACAAAGGCAGAGTTTGCTTGGTCGGAGGCTCGGAGGAGGGTGGAGTTCCTTGAATTGTTGAACCGAACCCTTTGTTCTGAGCGAGAAAATGACCTGTCTATGGTGAAGGCTAAAGAAGAATGGCTTGATGAAAGGATTGGGGAGTTGGAAAAAGAGATCTCCGATCTTTATGACTGAGTTGCTGCTCTGGAGGCCGAGAAAGCCAAACTTCTTGCACGACCTTCTTCATCTATGGCTTCTAGCTTCCCCAACATCCCTTGTGAGCTATATGAAGAATGGATTCATGCCGAGGCCCGACTGGATGTGCTTCGTGAGTTGCATGTGATGGCCTCCGTTCCTGCGGCAAATTTTGAGGATGCTCATTTCAAGGCTCGCGAGGCTCGGGTTACTTGTGGCTACAACTCGGCTATGCCATGCCCTGGCGAAGAAGATGAGGGCGGGGAGGACGCTATACATCACCTTGAGGATGATGTATGGTACGATTCTATTTACTCTCCGGGCGAGGATGGAGAGGGTGCTGAAGATTGGGGCAGTGATGGAGTTGAAGACTAGACCGGTGAGGATGCTGTGGGTCATGATGGCGATGGCCAGCAGTAGTTTGTTTTTATAATTTTGTACATTTTTGCTGGCATCTTCAGGAGCCTTTGTAAGAAACCTTTGTCTATAAATATCAAAGTTGATTTTGCTTTCATCTGTGCCTTTCTTATTTGCCATGATTTGTTTCTGTATTTTGCGTGTTTTGCTCCTTCATACTTTCGCTGTCTTTGTTTATCTGGTCGTAGTCTTTGGGTTGAATAGCTATAGGCTGAATCACCTCATTGTCCGTACAGATCGAGTATGTCTAAGGATCGATCGGTTAGGTTCGGACTTGGTCGGACTTAGCTTCTCGTTTGTTTAAGTTTAACCTTCTATCGAAATGTAGTCGAGGCTCGATAGGTGTCATTTGAACTTTGTCGAATTTTAACCTCTTTAAATCACGGCCGAGGGCCGGTAGGTGTTGTTTGAACTTGGTCGAATTTTAACCTTTTTAAATCACGACCGAGGGACGGCCGGTAGGTGTTGTTCAAACTTGGTCGAATTTTAACCTTTTGTAGGTGTTGTTCGAGCTGGGTCGAACTTGACCTTTTATTAAGGTGTGGCTGAGGGATCGATAAGTGTTTGTTTAAGCTTGGTCGAAGGTGAGATCGAGGGCTGATGTCGTCCACAACACACCTCAATAAGAGATTTCATATGGTTGTATGCAATAATAATTACCCAACTATGAGTCGGGGTCGAATCCACTGGGAGTTATGAGGGGTGTCAGGAGTATATATTTGAAGCAAGTGAATTGACTAACTAAATTGCACTTCCACAACAGAGTTTTGATTTCTACTTATACTATAACTCTAATGATTGTAAGCTAAGGTAAATAAACTAGAGATGAATGTTTTTGATAATTTTCCAAATAGTTTAAAGGCCTAGACCATAACCAAGGTATTTGCCTAATGGGATAAAGACATTAACACTTGTTTTGTTGATTGGGGTGTATTATATCTCTTAACTCTATGTTACCCACTCAATACCTCTCGGTCAGAGAGTGATTTTGCCCAATTTGGCTTTCTCAAGTCCAAATGGGTATCAAACAAAATAGTTGATATGAACTTAAGTCAGGTTCTTACTATCTCTAGTTTGAACCCTTTAATTAGGCTAATCAATCTCTCAATTAACCCAATTCCTTGTTAACCAAGTTATCCCAGACTAGGTCTCTCTTTTTCAAGTAGAGACTAAGTCAAATAGGCATGAATCAATATTTGCAACCATTAAATCTAAAATTGAAGCACGAACTAAGCTAAATAATCAATACCCAATCATAAATAAGTATTAAATTAATTACCCATAAAGTTTACACACTAGGGTTGGGTCATAACCCTAATGAAAATCTAGCTACTCATAATGGGTATTGAAGAGAATAAAGAAGAAAAACTAATTTAACACTTAATGAAAGATTAAAATGATGAAATCTAATGTTAATACACCAAAATAATGTAAAACGTCCAAAAGTAGTAAAACGAAACGGCTACAACAACTTTGAATGTTCAAACTTGACCTAATTTTGTGAAACTCGTCTATTTATACAAGGCCAAAAATCGCGCACAAAAATGCCAGTCGGGAGGTTCTGCGGCCGCACAATTCCATGTGCGGTCCGCAGATTTCTTGAGTTGCAGGAAGGAGGTTTCTGCTGCCGCACATTTCTGGACTGCGGCCTGATGGTAGGCAATAATCCCGTATTTTAGTCTCTTATTGTACTCTAATTCACTACACTTTACTTGTATTGAACTTTAATTGGTAGTGTTTTTATACTTATTGTGTATTTTATGCTTTGTAGGAGTGATTCCGAGTTATGTAGATGTTGTGGAGCTAATTCGAGCTATTTGGAGCTTTGAAATCTGAGTAGAAGCCCAAGCAATTAAGCCAGGATCGAGTCCAGGGCCGAGGACTGAGTATGTATTTAAAAAGTAAAGGAAATAAGAATAGAAAGCATGAGTGGAGGAAATAATGACATGCAAATTAAAGTTGGCAAGATACTTTGTGTCTGCCAACATGCCAAACTTTTGAGCAATTCAAAAGTATACAAAAGGCCACAATAACGTGATGTCACACTTTTTTTTAGGCCAAAACGAACAGCCCTCTACTTTTGTCTACAGCCACGCCGCATGGGGCGCGGCGAGGCGAGGCGCGGCGTGGCAGTGCAAAATGTCACCAGAATTAATTTATCAAAGTGTTCTGGAATTTTCTACAGGCGCGCTGCATGGCACGTCGTGGGGCGCGATGCGGTAGCACAAAAATATTAGAGTGACTTCCTATTTTCGCTAAAAAGGGTAGTTTCGTCCGGGGTTTATGGGGAGGCGGCTTAAATACACCAGAAAACACCATTTCTGGCACTTTTTGGCACATTTTTGACCTAAGGAGGCTTGGGAAGAACACAAGCACAAGGATTTCATCATTCCTTCCTCACTCAAGATCCGGGTTTGGATTGAATTTATGTTTTCCTATACTTTAGTTACATTTGTGAAGAACTTCTCCATGTATATGGTGTAGATCCTTTTGAGTTTTGATGAATTTGGTGTATTGATGATTGTTTGTGGCTTATAACTCTATTTTTATGGATTTGAATCATATTTGGAAGATTTAATTGTTGCATCTATATTCACTTGATCTTGTAATCGAAAGAGGCATAACTTGTGATATCCTTGCATTATATTGTTGGTTGAGTTCCTAGATTCTTCTAAATAATCGAAAGAGGCTAGTTGAATCATTGATTAAATCTAGTTAGGAGAATAATCGAAAGAGGTTTTCCTAAAGACTGACCCACTACGCATTCTTGCATATCTTCACAATGCTTAAATTAGTTCATCTCGTGAGGTTAAGACTTAATCGAGAGAGGAGTTTTTGTTGAAAGTTTGAACTAATAATAGAGTGCATTCGAGAGACTCACTTGAACATTGGAAGTGAATTATCTAGAGAACAATTATCTTCCACTTATTCTGTCAAAACCCTATCCTCTTCCATTGATAACCTTAATTGCTTATTCCTTGTTTCGATAGTCACTAGTCAATAGCTGTAGATTTTAGATTCTTAGTTAAATTTATTATTAATCATATAAATCTCAATTGTTGATCCTCCTGGATAGCAATCAAGCTAGAAACTACAAAAATACTATTTAAATCCAATTCTAGTGGACACGATATTATACTGTACTATATTTAACTAGCGATCATAATTTAAGTGTGTGTTTTGCGCTCGTCACGGCCGCGAGGTAAACTTCTGCGGCCGCACAATTCTTGTGCGGTCCGCACTTCAAAAAGGCTTCAGGACCTGGTCTTCTTGCATATTCTCTGAACTTTGCATCTTTGTCAGTAAAAGCTTGGTTCTGCGGCGACACAATTCAAGTGCGGTTCGCATATTGCTGAAAGTTTTGTTGAATTTTGCTTCTTGGTTTGCAGCCACATATGGAATTCTGCTATCCACAATTTCTTCTGCGGACTGCACATTTGTGCTTCTGCGCCCTTTATTGCATTGTGCTTCAGAACACTCCTTTTTGAGTCAGATTTCATCTTGATAGACCAAACTTCCAGCATTCCTACAATTTGCACAATTTCATTAGTTTCGGGAACACATTTCAATACTTTCGGACTAAAACAAAAGCTAAAAGGTGCTAATAAGCAGTCAAAATCCCCACTTATCAACTCCCCCAAACTTAAGTCTTTGCTTGTCCTCAAGCAAATAAATTAGTTCCTACCTCAAAAAGTTAAGGGTCATTTCAGCGAGTCAAAAGTGAGCTATCCACACATCAGTTGGGACTTACAATTACACACACTACAAGTTAAACATTCATGCGCATATAGTTCTAATGTGACATTTGAGCTTCAAGCATTGACTTTACTCATCAAGGACTCTTGCTCTATCATGTAGGTCATGGTGGACTCCAAACTCTCCCTCCTCTACTTTCCATTTGCCTAGCTCACTTAAGAAATTTAGCACTCAATCCAAAGATTTATGAAAGGTTCACTCATCTCTCTCAAGAGAATGTCAGAAGTACGACTTCAAGTACCATAGGCTTGCCCCTCATATAGATTGCCATTAATGTAAGCTCACTCAGTTTGAAATCAAGTAGGACTTCTTTCAGAATGTAATGAAGGCTTTTGGGTTAGGGTAGGATACCGTATGGGTAAGTGGTTACACCTTCCCTAAGCACTCCATCTTTCGTTTCTCGGCTCACACTTTGCCAATTCTTAGAGGCACTTTCTTTTCATTGGGGGATAGAGAGACTTAGAATCACTCTTTCTTGATCATTTCATTCCTTTTCTCCCTTTTTGATTTCTCCATGTTTGGGATCATTACCTCTTTTTGAATCCATTCAACCCTTCCACTTATTTACTTTTTGCATTTTTCTTTTTGTTCTTTTCTTTTCTTGCCTTCTCTTCTCATAGAGATCATTTTTCACAAGAGTATTAAGGAAAGTTCGGGTGCCAAGAGAGGGCCACGACAAAACGGGTAAAGGCTTATAACATAGTTATCAAATGAGAAAGGCTAGAGGCTCAAAGGGGTTGACTAGGGATAATGACATTGGTTGGCAATAGAAAAATCAAACGGGCCAAGGAGAGCCTGTAATCACGTCTCAAACCAAACAAAGCTTAAGATTTTGCCTTGAAACACATTCGGGGCAAGTTCTAGACCCTTTGCACGGATACTTAGACTAGCAACAATTCATCTCACCCCTCACGCAATCAGATTGTAAAAGAGGATAGAGTCGAGGTCCTACTACGACCACATTCAAGTTTAAAGATCATTATGGTCCAATTAAACCACTCGATGATTGCCGAAGTCAACACAAGAGTCACAAAGTCACTAACTAGAGATACTTCTTTCAAAAATCTTGTCTCTAACCATAAACACATAAGTAAGTATGTTGGTGCCAATTGAAGCATGGTTGACTCTTCGAGCATGACTTAATTAGGTCTTTTTATTCATTACTGCTACTATTATTACCTAAACACAAAAACAGACTCATTCCCTTAAGAAGGTTGTCACGCCATTCATCGTTGGGACGAGTCACCTAATTCACACTAAAACTACCTTTGGAAAGAACCGTGGCATTAAGAAAACCAAAGACTTATTATCTACTACAACATAAAAAGAAGCTACTAAGCAAACAAAAGCTACTACACTACTAAAATATAAGAAGAAGCTAATAGGCAAAAACAAGGATAAAATAAAAGCTAGTGAACAAACTACTAAGGACAAAATAAATCTACATAGTGAGAGAGAGAGAGAAGATATATACATACAAATAAGAAAAGAGAGAATATCATCAAATTATTACAGGCCAAATGTATCAAAGTACCAAATGTGTCAAATAAACTCCACCCCCTCGAATAAAAGTAAGCATTGTCCCCAATGCTTAGCAAAATAAGAGTAAAAGAGGGAAATGTGAAGAAAACTCCCTATGGATCCTTAGTCATCTCTGTGTCCCCAGCAATGTCATCGCCCTCAAGATCAACCAACTGAATCTCATCATCCTCAACTCTAGGTGTGGCTGGGTTGGCGAGCATCTAACGCACTGCCTCAGCAGTGTCGACAACAAGGTCTGGCCAACTGGTGCCACCAGTGTAGATGGTACTGAAGGATTTGGGGCGGAATGGTGTAGGTCAAGCAGCATATCAAAGGGGAGATCTCTGGCTGTAGCAATCTTGGTCACCACTCTACGGAGCTTGTCCACTGAATTCTTGCTAGCCTAGGTCTTCCTCATCTTCTTTACTTCCTTTCCAAGCTCTTCAATCACTGATCCATGTTGTACCAAGGCGTCCATGATAGTCTTCTGATTCTCCAAAATTTTCTTCAATGTCTCTTCAATGTCAGAGGGAACATGTGATACCTATGAGGTGGACTGCACTACAACAGTACTGGACAAGTCAGACAACTTTACAGTGGCTGCCTGCATCCAATTGTAGAGACTCGCCAATGTCTGGGAAACTCGCAGTACAGATAGTGGATGAGGAGGCACGAACATTGGCTTTATAGCCGAGGTGGGAGCTGTAGTAGGAGTTGCAGTAGGGGTTGTGGAGGAGGGCGGAGGCGTTACTGCGACACTGGAGCAAGGCTCGGCTAAAGTGGATGGAACATCAACTGCCTCAGCACCTACCATAGCTGGCTCATCAGACTGGCCCGTGGTGGTAGGAGGCTGAACTTTCTTCTTCGGATTGTTTGCATCCATCAGTGAATACCAGGTAAAATGATTCTTCGGCTTCACTTTTGTGTCATAATCCCTCGGCTCTACCCATGTATCAGTGAGATATTCTGTAATAGTGTTGGGATACGGGTATGATGAGTCATCTTGCCGAGCAATCACTGAGATGTCCGACATCACGGTACCCACATTGATAGGGTACACGACCATAATAGAAGCAACCAAAACTGCCCGAGGAATCAGAAGGTGAGTCTCATTTTGGCTCGGGTCGAGTCTGCTGCAGACAAAGGTTTGCCACCCCTTCGCCTCGAAACTCAAAGTGCTCTGGTGGATAGGAACCCCAGCAACAATCCATGGTGGTGGTGGCCCTGGTGCTGCTAAAATCTCCGCTAACCAAGGGCGGACTGTGTCTCCTAGTGCACACTTCTCCAAATACTCCTTCGACTCAACATCTTCGAAGCCCAAGTACGTACTGAGTGTATACTGATCAAACCTCACTTTGAGGTTACATAATTTGGTCACCTTGGACCCCTTTTTGATATGCGCCACATTGGCATAGAATTCTTAGACAAGGTACTATTTGGCATCTATTACACTCTGAGTGAACCACATCCACCCCTTACGTTCCTTGAAGTGCCTCAAAACGGCTGGATTGTACCTCTCCAAATCTTTAACAGAAATTGTCACTTAAGGGTTAGCGACCTCGTTGGACACCATGTACGAAAGCTGGTGAAGGCAGCCACGCTAACAAAGCGGTCCTACCAAACCTCTTTCTTCTTCAATCTTTCAATACCGGCAGCTGTAGCATCTCCCCCTTTGCCATCATCGGGGATATCTAGAACTGGTGCATCCTGTGCGTCAGGGACTGCTGTAGCCGATGGCTTAGAAGCCTGATTAGCACTCTCCAAATCCTCAAAAGTGCTATGAGATGAGGATGGCTCGTCCCTGAGTTGGTATCTCCCTTGCGGACTTGACTGTACGGTCGGCTACTCCTGAATAGAGGCTGAGTTGCCCTCCGATGCATCCCTAGACGGGACATATGAGCTCGTCTCGGAGAGATCTGCACCTCTCCATTTGCCTGCTGTAGCTTTCTTTGCGATTGTCTTTTGTTGGCCAAGGATTAAGGCACTCTTGCCTCGACCCCGAGAGAGTTCACCTCTCCTTTTTGATGTGTCGTCATGTCCTCTAGATCGAACCATTGTCCGTATCTAGCAAAGGCGATTGTTAGTTGCAATTCAATGTTTAGACATGCACATGAGATATGCAAGTAAGCTATAAACTAGAAGACACAGTGAGGGCACACAGCTAGAACATGCTTGCAGGGAAATGATCTGCGGTCCGCACAATTTCACTTGTGGCCACAGATGAGGACTTGCGGACCGCACAGTTTTGTTGTGCGACCGCAAAATTGAAGTGCGGTCTACACAATTTTACTTGTGGCTGCACCTCTGAAACCTAAAAGATGCCAACTCCCTGATGACAAAGAATTGGCTGATGTGCGGCCGCAACATGATTTGTGCGGTCCACACAATTAGAAATGCAGCTGCACATTGGAGTCAAAAACTATGGACTCTATGATGACAGTAAATGGGATGTTCTGCGGCCGCGATGAGAATTCTGTGGTCCTGACATTTTAACTTGTGGTCACAAAATGAGTTCTTCACTATGTTGCCCTAAATTCCACATCTACGGACCACACAAATTCAAGTGTGGCTGCAGAATTTAAAAGTTACGTACATGTCAATTTTGTTTCTATCTAGGTTTTGCAATTTTGTGCTCAATTTTTACATAGCAACATCATAGAAGCATGAAAATATGTTAACCTAGTCCCTATAGAGCATGTATTAGTTAACCCATTACAGATTTAACCCCACATGGATACACAACTGAATTCTAATGACAAATAGCCTAAAAAGGACTAAATATCTACAAATTAAAAGAAAAGGATTAACAAAAAATTGAAGCATACCAGATGAATGAGTGTAATGAGTAACTGATCACAGATGTTGTGTGTGTGGACAGATGAAATCACCAAGAAATTTTTAACAGAGGAATATTTTTATGCCCAGAGAGTGAAAAAGTACCAAATGCCCCTATTCCTCTATTTATACTTTTTGTTTACTAAAGGAAATAAGAGTGAGTGCGGCCGCATATTTTCATGTGCGGTCCGCACTCTGTTACCTGGTGAGCATCTCATATGTAATACACACAATTTTGTGTGCGACCGCAGATTCTAAGTCGCGGCCGTGGATTTCATATACGGTCGCACATCGACCTTTTATCTGACATGCTAAACTTAAGAGAGTTGGTATTTTCTCCCTCTCATTTGTGTGGTCCGCAAGCTAATCGCGCGACCGCAATGTTCTTTTGCTGCAGCAACCAAAAATGTGTGGTCCGCACAAATCAACTGCGGTTCGCAATTCTTGCAACACTTAGCCAGATTTATGTCTACAATTCCTATAAGTCACACTCACCCTCTTAGCACGCTTCAAATCGAGTTAGAATAAAAACAATAACTAACTACAAAAGGAAAATGAAAAGAAACATGGGTTGCCTCCTAAGAAGCGCTCGATTTAACGTCGCGGCACGACGCAAAATCCCATCAATTGAAATGAATGACTGCCACGACGTGGCTATCTCCAACCTTCCCCAAATATTGCTTCATCCGGTGACCATTGACTCAGAATACTTCATTATTTTTGTTCTTCAAGTCTAATGCACCAAAAGGTGTCACACCTACAATTTCAAAAAAACCACTCCATTTAGACTTTAGCTTCCCGGGAAATATCCTCAACCTTGAGTTAAACAGCAATACAAGATCGCCTACCTTGAACTCTTTGTTCCAAATGTATTTGTCATGAAGGTATTTCATCTTTTCTTTGTACAAGGATGAACTTGCATAAGCATGGTACCGAAACTTATCCAATTTCATTTAAATGTGCAACCCTCAAGTTAGCAGCTACATCCCAATCAAGATTCAACTTCTTTAGAGCCCACATGGCCTTGTGCTCTAGTTCTACCGGAAGATGACAAGATGTTTTGAACACCAACCGGTATGGCAACATTCCGATATGTGTTTTGTAAGCCGTCCGATAAGCCCATAATGTATCATCAAGCTTCTTGGACCAATCCGTCCGATTAGTATGTACTATTTTGGACAAGATACTCTTTATCTCCTGATTGGAGACTTCCACTTGCCCACTAGCTTGTGGGTGATAAGGAGTCGTGACTTTGTTAGTAACACCATACTTGCTAAGCAAAGTGTCAAAAGCCCTAATGCAAAAATGTGACCCCCCATCTCTTATAATAGAACGTGGAGTACCAAACTTTGTGAAAATATTCTTCTTCAAGAAATCCTCCACACTTCTCGCCTCATTGTTGGGTAAAGCAACAACTTCAACCCATTTGGACCCATAATCAACAATGACCAAGATGTAGGTGCTTCCACAAGAACTCACAAAAGGTCCCATGAAGTCAATACCCCACACATCGAAAATATCAATCTCTAAAATGGTTGTGAGAGTCATTTCATTCTTATTTGAGATTCCACCGGCCCATTGACATTCATCGCATCTTTTTACTAGCTCACCCACATCCTTGTAAAGAGTGGGCCAATAGAAGCTGCAACTAAGCACTTTGGCCGCCGTTCTTGCTCCACCATAATGACCACCATATGGCGAAGAATGACAAGCCCCAAGAATTTCACCTTGCTCTTCTTCCGGTACACATCTTCTAATCACCCCATCTATAAAAATCTGGAAAAGGTATGGTTCATCCTAATAATAATCTTGACAATCCCCTTTGAGCTTCTTCCTTTGGTTTGAAGAGAACTCATCTGGAATAATTCCACACACAAGAAAATTTGCTAGATCCACAAACCATGGCACCTCTTTCATTGAAATAACCAAGAATTGCTCATCGAGGAAGGAGTCATTGATTTCAAGTCCATCATGCAGCCTCCCTTCCTCCTCCAAATGAGACAAGTGGTCCGCCACTTGGTTTTCACTCCCTTTTCTATCTTGGATGTCAATATCAAACTCTTGCAACAAAAACACCTATCTCATAAACCGATCTTTGAAGTCCTTATTGCTCATAAGATACCGAAGCGTCGCATGATCCGTGTGGACAATGACTTTTGCACCCATTAAGTACAGGTAAAACTTTTCAATTGCAAACACAATGGCTATGAGCTCTTTTTACATAACGGTATAGTTGACTTGGTCACTATTTATGATCTTCTAGCATAGTAGACTGGATGAAAAGTTTTATTGATGCATTGCCCCAAAACAGCCCCAACCCCTACGTCACTTGCATCATACATGAGTTCAAAAGGGACACTCCAATTTGGAGAGGTGATGATGGGAGTAGTTGTCAATTTGAACTTCAACAATTCAAAAGACTTCATGAAATCATCATTGAAGTTGCCTTCTCAAGAAGCTTGCATAACGGGTTCACCACCTTAGAGAAATCTTTGATGAAACGTCGGTAAAATCCCGCGTGGCCTAAGAAACTCTACACACTCTTTACCGACGTTGGAGGTGGAAGTTTAGAAATCACTTCAATTTTTGCCTTGTCAACTTCAATTCCATGCTTTGATACTTTGTATCCAAGGACAATGCCTTCCTCGACCATGAAATGACATTTCTACCAATTAAGCACCAAATTTATTTCTTCACATCTAGCCAACACTTTATCCAAATTTGCAAGACAATCATCAATAAAATACCTAACCACCGAGAAGTCATCCCTGAAAACTTCAAGGTAGTCCTCCACCATGTCCGTGAAGATAGCCATCATACACCTTTGAAAAGTCATCGGTGCATTGTACAAACCAAATGGCATCCGTTTGAAGGCGAAAGTACCATAGGGACATGTTAAGGTTGTTTTCTCTTTATCTTCCAGAGCAATAAGAATTTGGTTGTAGCCCGAATACCCATCAAGAAAGAAATAGAAAGCACGACTGGCCAATCTATCGAGCATTTTATCTAAGAAAGGAAGTGGAAAGTGATCCTTCCTTGTGACTTTGTTGAGCTTGCGATAGTACATACACACCCTCCATCTGGTCACCATTCTTGTAGGAATCAACTGATTCTTGTCATTGGTGACAACCATCATGCCCCCTTTCTTTGGGATACATTGAACTGGAGAAGTCCACGAACTATCGGAGATGGGGTAGACCACCCCGACATCCAACCACTTGATAATCTCCTTCTTGATAACTTCTTGCATAGCCTCATTGAGTCGCCTTTGATGTTCAATAGATAGTTTGGCGTCATCATCCAACTTGATCTTATGCGTGCAAAAGGCGAGGCTTATCCCCCCAATATCTGATAATGTCCATCCAATAGCCTTCTTCCTCTTGTGTAGCATCGCCAATGTGGAATCTACCTGCACATTAGTCAAACAAGAGGAAAGAATAACTGGTAAAGTAGAACAAGGGCCAAGAAATTCATACTGAAGATGTGGAGGCAATGGCCTCAACTCCAAGGTGGGAGGCTCTTCAATAGAAGGCTTTGTAGGAGGAGTTGTCCTATTTTCAAGATCCAAAGATAATTTCTGGGGTGCATAGTTGTACAACCCCATTCCTTGCAAAGAGTTCACACATTACATGAAGCCATCCATCTCTTTATCATCAAAGTTGAGCAATACGGCCTCCAACATATTACCAACATTAATTGTAGCACTTGTGTCATTAATAATAACATCAGTCACCAAGTCCACAAACGAACACACCTCATTGCTATTTGGTTGCCGCATGGACTTGCACACATGGAACACCACTTTTTCATCACCAACCCGGAATGTAAGCTCTCCCGCTTCAACATCACAAAGAGCCTTCCCCATAGCAAGGAAAGGTCTCCCAAGAATAATCGGCACTTCATAATCAACCTCACAATCTAGAATGATAAAATCCATCGGAAGAATGAATTTATCAACACGAACCAAGACATATTCAATCACTCCCAAAGGCCTCTTCATAGTACGATCGGCCATTTGCAATCTCATAGAGGTGGGTCTTGGTTGCACAATCCCCAAAGTTTTGAAAACCGTATAGGGCATCATATTGATACTTTCCCCAAGATCACGAAGATCTTTAGCAAACTCGGCACTTTCAATTGTACAAGGAATCGTGAAAGCACCAGGATCCTCCAACTTAGGAGTTATTGAATGCATAATTGCACTCACTTAGTGAGTGACTTTGATAGTTTCAAAATTCATTGGCCTCTTCTTTGTCACGAGATCCTTCAAAAACTTAGCATGACCGGGCATTTGTTCCAAAGCTTCAACTAATGGCACATTGATTGAGAGACTTCATCATTTGAATGAACTTCTTGAATTGATTCTCACCATTTTGCTTGGCAAGTCTTTGAGGGTATGGAGGTGGAGGCTTAGGCAATGGTGCCTTAGCCTTTTGCACTACCAATTTCGATATGTCAATAATGTGATCCCTAGACGGGTTTACCTCCTCTTGAGTCTCTTCCACACTATCATCAATATCAATCCGAACTTCATCATTAGGTTACACCATATTATTCGGTATCTCTTCTTCTTGTACCACTTGCTCATCATCCACAAGTTGCCTTTGATTTGAAGTGGGTGCATTCCCACCTCTTCCACTTCTTGTAGTAATGCCATGGCATGCCCTGTGTTATTTTCACCCTTTGGGTTTACTACCGTGTAACTTGGTAAAGCCCCATTAGGACGAGAATTTAGAGCTTGAGAGATTTGCCCTATTTGAACTTCTAGGTTGCGGATTGATGTATTGTGTGAGGCAAGTTTGGCATCCGAATATGCACTCTTTTCCATCATTTGCTTGAACATATTTTCAATACGCCCCATCTCGTTATTTGAAAAACTTGAACCATGTGTAGGATAAGGAGGCGAGTTGCTCGATTGTTGATACATCGGGGGCCTTTGAAAACCCACCCCCCGGTTGCCTTGATTGTTGTTCCATCCTCCTTGATTGTTCCCCCCCCCCCCAATTTCCTTGATTATATCCACTCCAATTTCCTTGATTGTTGTTGTTATGCCAATTCCCTTGATTGTTGTTTCTGCTCCAATTGCCTTGATTGTTAAAATTCCAATTGCCTTGGTTATTTTTAGGTTGCAATTGTTGTTGGTTTGGGCCTTGGAAGTTGTTTATTTGCCCTTGAAAGTTGTTCACATATTGCACTTCCTCCTCTTGTTCATTATAGGAATCATCTTGCTCAAAACCACTACCTTCTTGCACATAATTCTCCACTCGATTTTGCACTTGTGGACCCTTGGTCCTCCTCTTGTTCACCCTCATGTTCACTCCCTCCATGGCATTTACTTGCTTGGTATTTTGCACTTGATTTAGTTGGGCCTTTTCTAGTTGCGTCATGGTGGTTGTCAACTCGGCAATGGCTTGCCCATGATCTTGTAACCTTTTGTGAAGGTGGATCATGTTTGGGTCACCTTGTGGAACATTGGCTCGGGATTGCCAAGCCGATGACGTTTCTGCTATCTCATCCAAAATCTCACATGCCTCCGCATAAGGCATAGTCATGATGTTTCCACCGGCAAGTCGATTCACTACATATTGGTTGGTTGTGTTAATCCCACAATTGAAAGTTTGTTGAATCATGTTCTCTGTCATATCGTTGTTGAGACATTCCTTAATCATTGTTCTATAACATTCCCATATCTGGTGTAGTGGTTCATTCGGCTCTTGCTTGAATTCCAAAATCTCATCTCGAAGTGTAGCCATGTGCCCCGGAGAGAATAACTTAGAAATAAACTTTTCCGCCAACTCATCCCAAGTATGAATGGAATAGTTCGGCAAACGTTCCAATCAATCTAATGCTTTCCCCCATAGAGAGAAGGGAAAAATCCTTATCCTCAATGCATCCTCAGTGAAATTTGTTTATTTGCTCCCCCAATAAGTATCCACAAACCCCTTCAAATATTTATATGCATTTTGAGTTGGAGCAGCGGTGAAGAAACCCTGTTGCTCAAGCAAAGTGAGCATCACATTGGTTATTTGAAAGTTGTCTGCCCTAATACGGGGATGGACTATTGCACTTGCATATCCTTCATTGGGTAATATCCGGTGTGGATCCACTCGTGGTGGAGGTAGGGGTGGAGCGGGGACATTGTCATGAGGCACTCGGCCTCTTCAATTGGCTTGAGGTTCAAGAGGAACCTCATCAACTTGCTAATCCTCTACGTCTACATCCTCCAAAGGCTAATTTCTGAGCTCATTGTTCGCCATGGTTGTAACTACAATTTCTCACATAAGTTAGTAACACGAAAGGAAAAGAAATTTCCAAAAACACACCCAAATATATAGCTAAGACCGTTATAACTCCCTGACAATGGCACCAAAAAATTGATGACGTCCACAACACACCTCAATAAGAGATATGATATGGTCGTATGCAATAATAATTACCCAACTATGACTCGTGGTCGAATCCACTAGGAGTTATGAGGGGTGTCAGGAGTATATATTTGAAGCAAGTGAATGGACTACCTAAATTGCACTTCCACAACAGAGTTTTGATTTCTACTTCTACTATAACTCTAATGATTGTAAGCTAAGGTAAATAAACTAGAGATGAATGTTTTTGATGATTTTCCAAATAGTTTAAAGGCCTAGGGTTGGGACCATAACCTAGGTGTTTGCCTAATTGGATAAAGACGTTCACACTTGTTTTGTTGATTGGGGTGTATTATAGTCCTCAACTCTACGTTACCCACTCAATACCTCTCGGCCAGAGAGTGATTTTGACTAATTTGGATTTCTCAAGTCCAAATGGGTATCAAACAAAATAGTTGATATGAGCTCAAGTCGAATTCTTACTATCTCTAGTTTGAACCCTTTAATTAGGCTAATCAATCTCTCAATTAACTCAATTCCTTGTTAGCCAAGTTATCCCAGACTAAGTCTCTCTTTCTCAAGTAGAGACTAAGTCAAATAGGCATGAATCAATATTTGCAACCACTAATTCTAAAATTGAGGCATGAACTAAGATAAATAATCAACATCCAATTATAAACAAGCATTAAATTAATCACCCATAAGGTTTACACACTAGGGTTGGGTCACAACCCTAATGAAAATCTGGCTACTCATAATGGGTATTGAAGAGAGTAAAGAAGAAAAGCTAATTAAACCCATAATGAAAGATTAAAATGATGAAATCTAATGTTAATACACCAAAATAATGTAAAACTTCCTAAAGTAATAAAAAGAAATGGCTACAACAACTTTTAATGTTCAAATTTGTAATTTTGTGAAACTCGTCTATTTATACAGGGCTAAAAATCGCGAAAAAAATGCCCCTCGGGAGATTATGCGGCCGCACAATTCCATGTGTGGTCTGCAGATATCTTCAGTTGGCAGGAAGGAGGTTTCTGCGGCCGCACATTTCTGGACTGCGGCCGCGAGGCAAACTTCTGCGGCCGCATAATTCTTGTGCGGTTCGCACTTCACAAAGGCTTCAGGACTTGGTCTTCTCGCATATTCTCTGAACTTTACATCTTTGTCACTAAAAGCCTGGTTTTGTGGTGGCACAATTCATGTGCGGTCCACACATTGCTGAAAGTTCTGTTGAATTTTGCTTCTTGGTTTGCAGCCGCAGATGGAATTTTGCGGTTCGCAATTTCTTCTGCGGACTGCACATTTATGCTTCTGCGCCCTTTATTTCCTTATTCTTCGGAACACTTATTTTTTAGTCGGATTTCATCTTGATAAACCAAACTTCCAGCATTCCTACATTTTGCACAATCTCATTAATTTCGGGAACATAATTCAATACTTTCGGACTAAAATAAAAGCTAAAAGGTGCTAATAAGTAGTCAAAATCCCCAGTTATCAAGGGCCGATAGGTGTTTGTTCGCGCTAGGCCGAACTTAACCTTTGTTAAGGTGCGGCCGAGGGCCGATAGGTATTGTTCGCGTTGGGTTGAACTTAACCTTTTTAAGGTGGGGCCGAGGGCTGATAGGTGTTTGTTCGAGCTAAGTCGAACTTAACCTTTGTTACAGTGCGGCCGAGGGCCGATAGGCATTTATTTGAGTTGGGTTGAACTTAACCTTTTATTAATGTGTTTCTGATAAACGTACGTTTCTTATTACTTTGACGTTGTTGCTCTGATTATATGATTGGAGAAAATTACAGATTTTGGGCATTGGCTGGCATTCCAGTCCCAGTCTATCTAATCCCTTTATTGTTCTACTTGGATAGTATTGAGGAGTTGGGAAATGAAAGAGAAAAACGGTCCCTCCCTCGCATACTTCGACTCGAAGTGTCCCTTTTGTCGCCTCGTTAAAAATCTCCTTGAGAAAACCCTAATGGGACAAAACTCAAATAAGGGAATAAGAGTACGACTTGGGGCGCCTCTTTCTTTTTGAAGTTGAAGTATTTGAGGTTGCTGATGTTCCAATTGTTCGGTAATTATTTTCCTTCCATCGTCTCTAATTGGAATGAACCCTTGTTTGTTTTGGCTGTAATTTTGTACGGGCCGTCCTAGTTTGTTCCCTGTTTGCCTTCCCGTGGATCTCTGCTTGCTTGAGTTTTGGTTTTGAGTACGTAGTCCCAGACTTTGAGTGGCCGGATCTTTGCTTTCTTGTTGTAGTAATGTTCTGCTTGCTGCTTTTGGGCGACCGTCCTTATGTATGCCATATCTATTCGTTCGTCGATCTCATCGAGTTCCTGTCTTCTACTCCCGTCATTACTAGTACCACTTTCGTGGGAGTACCTTAGGCTGGGTTCTCCGACTTTGACTGGTATGACTGCTTCGGTTCTATAGACCAGAGAGTAGGGTGTCTCTCTTGTGCTCGTCTTTGGGGTGGTTCTATACACCCATAATACTTCTGGGTGTATTTTTGGCCACAGTCCCTTGGTGTCTTCGAGCTTTTTCTTTATGATGTTTAATATGGACTTGTTGGAGGATTCTGCATGCCCGTTAGCCGCCTGGTGATACGGGGTTGAGAGTATCCTCTTAATATGCCATTTCTCGAAGAGTTCAACGGTTTTCTTTCCCGTGAACTAGGGTCCGTTGTCGCAGATGATCTATTTAGGTAGGCCGAATCGGCAGATGATGTTTCTCCATATGAAGGTGATTACCTCTTATTCGCGTATTTGGGCGAACACTCCTGCTTCCACCCATTTAGAGAAATAGATAGTTAAAACGAAAAGGAATTGTACATTACCTCACCCTGCTGGGAGAGGGCCCACGATGCCCATTCCCCACTTGATGAATGGCCACAGAGAGGTGACTGAGTGGATATGTTCGCCTGCTTGGTGAATTATTGGGGCGTATTCCTGATAATGTTCGCATTTCTTCACAAATTCTGAGGTGTCCTTTTTCATGGCAGGCCAAAGTATCCTGCCCGTATGAGATACCTAACGAGTGCTCGATTGCTGGAGTGAGCGCCGCAATGGCCTTCATGGATTTCTTCGAGGACGCGCTGGGTTTGGTTTGGGCCCAAGAATTTCTCCAGAGGGCCGCCGTATGTCCTTTCGTATAGGTCGCTACAAAGGATATTGTATCTGGCTGCTTGCATTCTTAGTTTTTTTTAATCCTTTTTTGTCGTTTGGGAGTGTGCCATCCTGTAAGTAGGTGATATTACGATTGCGCTAATCCTAAGTTAAACTTACAGATATCACCTCGATTTGTTCTAGCGATGAGTTTAGAGGTGGACTACACTTTTATCCCCGATCGTGATACTTTTAGTGGCTGCGACCAATTTGGCGAGGCTGTCAGCTTCAACATTCTGCGCACGCGGGATCCGGTCAGCTGGCATTCGTCGACCAGATCTACCGGCGTGATACTTTCTTTGGTATGGCATACAAGGCTGCTCTACGAATCTAACGGCGTCCCCCTTTGGCAGTAGCTTAGGGCGCCCAGTATCTTGTCGACTCGTTCTTGGTGTTCTTTTATTTGATCTCTTAGCGCTTTATTTTCATTCACCATTTCTTCCATCCTCTTTAGAATAGTGGCGAGGACGCTGTCACCTGCATTGTTAGTAACATTGTGAGTTATACCTGGTGTTGGAGGGTTTGGTTGGTCGCCTTGTTCGTCTGTTCGTTGCACTATATGGGCTCTTGCGATCTCTGTGGTCGTGCATGGAGTGGGTTTGTTGAGCATGCTTACTAGCGTATCGGTCAACCACGCTTCGAGGAGCTTTTTCATGGCCGGTGGCATCCCTTCTCCTATGGACGTGTAGGCCCCTTTTCTATTTGGTTATGTTATGCTGCAATGGGGGGAGGCGACCTCTCGCTCCTGGGGGAGGCGACCTCTCGCTCCTGGGGGAGGCAGTGGGTGTCACGTCACCGCCTAGCATTTTACAGCTCTCATTCATAGCGTTCATCAGGTTGCCAGGGAAGTCACCTGTCACTTTAATCCTATCTCCTTGGTTACCTGCCATGTAGGTTTCTGTACGTGCTGAGAAAGAGATAGATCTTGTGGTTTGATAGGTTAGTGACTCCCGTGGGCTGTAGATCTAAAGGAAACTAAAAAATTAGCTAAGACCCTACAGACGGCGCCAAACTGTTTGACCCAAAAATTTAGATCTGGGTTCAACCAATTAGATTTAAGTAAAATAGAATCAATCTTAGCTAATAATAATATCCAAAAGCTAAAGTTATCAGTTTTCTGGCAGATAATATGTATATTTTCCCAAATAGTAATGAATGTGAGCAATAATAACGGTATTCAATGATCCAAAAATATAGAAGATAGCATTAAATAATAATAAGTAGTAATGAGTGGCATTTACGTAAATAAAAACGTGTGAGTCACCCGAAAAGGGGTGGGATCTGTGGATATTATTTTTGACAATGATGAATGATTAATGAGCCTTACAACACTTAGGTTGTTCTGGGATCAAGTGAAAAAGCTAGACAACAATCTTAGTAAAAATGTTATTTTTGTATGCTTGTAATATGGCCAGATTCTCTCTATAAAGTCAATGTGTTTTCTTACAAGTGAATATCTCATGTCCCCTATCATTGTGTCTTTTTCTATATATAGGGAACATATTCCTAAAAACCCTAATAGTACAGGTGCAGAGAATATCTACTAAAATATTATCTTTTGTGTCCTATCCTAAAACTAGCGTTTATAACCCTGTCTTGGATGCTCGACTTCGACCTTGATCCATATCGACTTCTCGACCTTAATCCTTTCTGACTCTTCGACCGCAACCTTCATTGCTTCTGGAACCACTTCGCCCTTGGACGGATCTTTATTGAAGTCGTATTGATAACACATGGCAGTCATCAAATGCCTCCTTAATGTTACATGGTTTGATCATATTAGAGATAATTTTTGACCCATACAATATGGAGTAGTTGTTATGTGAGGATTATAATGCGCATATATTTACGTGGTGAATAATAGCTAAGAAATAGTTATGAGAATATAGTAATTATATGTATGCAGTGAATAATAATGCAATAGAATTATGTTAGAGTTATTTGCTTTAAGGATATTTTTGTCTTTAAATACTTTTATATATATATATATATATATATATATATATATATATATATATATATATATATATATATATATCATCTTTTATCTTTGCGTAAAATCAAATACTTTCTCACAATTGAATAAGGGTATTATTTAATACCATCAATCAAGTATTATGTTAATTATAAAGAAATTAGTTTTGCATATAGGACCAAAATAGTATAGAGAATTTTCCTAACCTCTCCAATCATATTTTATAAGAAATTTGTGCTGAAATTATTTTTCTTAAATCCCTCCTAAAAACCCATTACTTTTAATATAAGAATAGACCAATTAAAGCGTCTAGTACCCTATTAAATAGATGGCACATGAAGCAAAACAGTGACATGTCTTTGACAACCAGACAAACCACGTAAGTCGTAACGATACAACTAATTGTGTTTCATCTCCAAGGAAAAAAAGAGCACAGATCTGTAAAATAATATTTAGGAAAACAGCTAATATTCGAAGAAGAAAAGAGCAATAATAGTAGTCCTTTGTAAAAAAACACCTCGAAATTTGTTTCAATTGGTCACGTCACTGGACTAGGCTTTTTCCTCTCAAAAGGTCGAAGTGAAGTTTGTTTTTGAAAAGGTCAACTTTCCCTTCCCCTATTTATCAGTTGCAAAAAGATAAATAGATGGAAAAAAATGGATATTTTTTTATATACGAAAATACACTTCAAAAGACGCATACTTCTATACGAATAAGTGCATGAGCACTAAATAGTGGCGGATTATGTGGAGGGAAATAATTCATATAAATTCATAATTTCTTTACCAATATTTCTCTTTTTTATTTCTCTCAAATATTTCTTTTTATTAACTGGATCGGGCTATTTCGAGCGGTTAGCATAGTTGTTGATGTGCTAATTTTCATGCTTTTTCTTGATATTTTTTTAATTTCACTTATTTTGGTAGAATTTATATCACGATATTTTTAGCCTAAAAACCTAACCTTCAATAAAAATATCACTTGACCGCATCAACTTTAAAATTTGAAGTATTCACTTGAAATTTGATAAAGTAATAATCAAACGAAACATATATCTTAAATGTAGTAGTGCATTCATTTATCTGAATTCCTTGATTTGCCGCTGGCTCTAGTTCATGAAGAATTAGATCGATGAATATATTCCGTTGATAGACATTTTGAGGCCAGACGATCATATTCAGACTCTACAAAAGTCAATACTTATGGCAGAAGCACAAATAGTACTTTTTATGCCACCATTTTATATTTTGTCTCTGCTATTAAATTTTTTGTAGATATGACCCAAGCGCTACACAACTGAAAGAGGAAAATTTGGACTAACGTTTTCCAACAATGGTATGAAGTTTTGATCATAATCTTTATACAATTTTAGACGATTATATTGGACTAAAAGTTCTCAGTGAACTTCTGGGAAAATGAATCCTTCTAGACAACTTTAAAGTAATTATGGTTTAAAGTTTGATCATAAATTATATTCTTTTTATAGATAGTTTATTTTTTGGACCTTCGGTATAAAGTTCTATTGAACTTCCATATGTAAAACCTTCCAAAAAACTTTATATCACTGTCTAAAGTATGATCATAAATCTTTTATAAATAATATAATTTCTAGGCCTAATTAGTTTAAAAGTTTCCAGTTAATTTTGTGTGAGACTTGATCTAGACAACTTCATAACTCGGTCTAATGCATTTTTTTTTATAGGTAGTTCAATTTCTAGCCCTATGTAAAAGTTATCACGATCCAAATCTCACATGTCGTGATGACGCCTATCGAAATACTAGGCAAGCAGACAATCTCAACAACCACGCATGCTTTAAGTTTGAAAACGTAATATAAATATAAATGAGTTTAAGAAAAAAATCTCATAAATACAGATACGAAGATAACATGACTCAATACAATATTCCCCAAACATCCGGGTGTCACTGAATACATGAGCATCTATACAGTAACATAATCTGAAATACTGTCTAGAAGAGGAAAACAATATAAATAGAACTAAATGATAAAGGAGGAGAGTCAAGGATTGCAAACGCCAAAGCAACTACCTCGAGGATCTCCGAACTGAATAATAGCTCCAAAGTCAGCAACCACCGTACCCAGAAGTACCAGGATCTGCACACAAAGTGCAGGGTGTAGCGTGAGTACAACCAACTCAGTAAGTAACAAGTCTAACTTTTGGGCTGAAAGTAGTGACGAGTTTCACAGGTACAATCCAATTACAAAAATACAGTACAGAAATGTAGGCATGCTTTCATGTTTAACAGTTAAAGCTCTTACATGTAAAATATGTCAAGTGTAACTGAAAAGAAAAATGATACATCTCGATGTCTACATGTCAGTTATGTATGCCAACTGTAATACAAAGCAGTGATGGAATCATATGCATACTCCTAGAGCATCAATCATTCAGTCCTCCCATTCACTCCATCCTTACAGTCACTCATTCCTCACAGTCACTCAATCCTCCCAGTCGCTCGACACTCGCACTCGGCACTCGCACTCAGTAGGTACCTGCGCTCACTGTGGGTGTGCAGACTCCGAAGTGGGAGATCCAGCCCAAGCGCTATAATGAGCCAATCATGGAATGAAATAGTAAAGCATGTTGCAGCATGAAACCCCATCCCATAAATATCCTCACAATCAGGCCCGCGACCTCACTCAACCATCAATCTCTCTAGTCTCTCGGGCTCACAAGAATCATGATAATCAACCCAAACAATGATGATATAATGTATCAATAAATGACAACAAAGATTGAGATATGATATGCACATAATAGTTGTGACTGAGTACATAATTGCAAATTAAGCAAATAATTCAACATGCAACACGAGCTTTGTGGGTCCCAACAGTACCAGCATGTAGCCTAAGCATGATTTCTAACATGAATCACAGCTCAATTTCCTAACACATGGAGAATATACGGATAACAACAAGATTATTCAATTATATGGTTCCACGGAATCGATCAAGTCACAATTCCTATGGTGCACGCCCACACACCCGCCACCTAGCATGTGCATCACCTCAACACCAATCACATAACACGTAATTCAGGGTTTCATACCTTCGCAACCAAGTTTAGAAGTGTTACTTACCTCAAACCGTGCAAATCTCTACTCCAACAAGCCTTTGCCTCGCGAATCGGCCTCCGAATGCCTAGAATTCAGCCACAAACAATTCGATACAATCAACTCAAGCTATAGGAATTAATTCCATATAAAAATGTTAAGTTCTTAATCAAAAGTCAAAAAGTCAACTCAATAGTCAACCCTCGGGTCCACGACTCGGAATCTGATGAAAGATACAAAATCCGAATACCCATTCAACCACGAGTCCAACCATACCAAATTACTCAAATCCGATACCAAAATCTCGCTCAAATTCCCAAAATTCAGCCTAAGAAGTTTCACCATTTCCCCCCAATATTTCAACCCAAATCACTAATTAAATGATGAAATCTAATATATAATCATGGAATTAACCAAATCTAAGTTAGAATCACTTACCCCAATCACTCCCTTGAAAATATCTGCAAGAATCGCCTCAATCCGTGCTCCCAAAATCAAATTGTGAAATAAACTCAAACCCTCATTTTTGAAATATTTAAGTCTGCCCAGATGTCCATCTTCGCGATCGCGAAGCACAAACCCAACTGCCCAAAGAACTTACTCTACGCGATCGCATAAAAACACGCAAACACAATGCATAGGCTTCCCAGGCCTACGCGATCGCAGACAGACCTACACTTTCACATAGAGCAACGTGTGTGCTCCTGCCTCCTTCCTCTTCGCAAATGTGACTTAGCCCACGCGTTTGCGATGCACTGCTTCCTCCAGCTTACGCGATCACGTGCCAAAACTCGCGATCGTATAGAACAAAACCCCAGTTGCCCATTAAACCTTTTGGTAACTTAAATTTGACGTATTAAGCTTGTACTCAGAATGTGTACCCTGAGTATAAAGTAGTTTAGTGAATGGTAGTTCAAGTATGGCTGAAAATAAGAAAAATCAGTGGAAAGGTGAATCTTGAGATAACTTAAACTCTTTTTTAAGTCAAGTTAGCTTTATTTTTTTTTTTGTATATATGATCCTTTGCTTCAACCAAAGATGAATCAATAAGAGTTTATGGTATTGGATAAGATGGTCTTGAAGAGGCATTTATGGATGAAGATCCAGTGTGCACTTAATACACTGGTGGAGAACTATTCCTATATGTAATTGTTTCACAATCTAAAAAGATCACATAGATGTCTATAAAATATAAATGTTTACAAAACTTGAGTGTTTTCATTTTTTTTTTAGTGTGTGTACCTATTTTTTATTTTTCAGTGTACTGATGATGTCTTTTTTTTCCTTCTCCTTTTCCAATGTAGAGTCTGCATAACATATGGAGTACAGACTAACCATTGAGGATCACTCTATGAACAAAGGAGTGGACATCAAAGGTACAACTTATTGAGAAACCTCGACCAAGGCAAAGTAAAGATGGAAAGATTGCTATTGTCCAAGACGAAAGAGTAATCTTCTAACTATCGTGTTACTTCTTATTCTACTGGTTAAAATATAATTGCAATCCCTACTATTATTTAATTTAAAGAAAAGAAAGAGATTCATCAACTTAGGTAATCACAAATTTAACTGTTTCTGTCGGACATGCTATGTGAAGAACTAAATGTTTGAGATGCTCTCTGAAAGTAGATACTCATAGAAATATGTTTCCTTTTAATTTGAAATGCCCTCTTAGTTGAAAGACTCTTCGTGACTGATTTTATTCAATAAGTTAACACTTTAGACCTTTTCGTCAACTGTAGGAGTGTTATTTCATAGTCATCCTTCCGCGATTGAGAGATTATTGAAACCATATTGTTTTCCTTGTGTAAATTGATCAAGTACATTTTTATATATTAAGTTGATTGCTGAAGGATTAATTGTATCTGTTTCATCTAAGTACTAAACTTGCACTTTCATAACTGAGAGATTATTGAAACCATATTGTTGTCCTTGGAACCTCTTAGGCAGTTGGTTGAAAATAATACGAGTAGCTAATACGTGAGTGTCCTTTGGCAATCATACATCGTATTCAAGTTATTATTCATCCTGATAATTTGAGATCCTTTGAGGTTAATTTTATTTACTACCTTGCTTAGACTTGGAAAACTGACTCATGATCTTCAATATAGAAATAATTATTATTAATGTCATCAAATATTCATGGTATTGTAGCTGTTTGACTCTTGGGATATAAGGTATTAAAGTGTATACAATAAAAGTATAAGGGGTCTTTGAATTAGTTACAATATCAGTTAAGTAGTTAGTTCGTTTATTTGACAGCTGGCTATGTGCTGTCAATTAGTTAGTGCACATTAGCACTATAAGACATTGGATTGAACGACCTCTCTCTTAGACAATACAGATTGAACTTTTCTTCCTCTTCATTTCTCTGTTTCTCTCGTTATCTAGAATCTAACATGGTATCAGAGCGGTCATCGCAAGGACTGTAATTCCGATCGATTTCCAGCAATATTCAAGGTTTTCCGGCAAAGTTCAGAGCTAAGGGATTCTACGATTTTGAGCTCAATTTCTAACATCCATGGCGGATAACGAAGTCAGTTCACTAGATCATAATCATCCACTATTTTTGCAAGCTTTAGATGCTCCAGGACTCGTCTTAATTCTGCTCAAGCTCACAGGTCCAGAAAACTACGCACTGTGGTGCAGGGCGATGAAATTGGCACTCCGGGGAAAGAGCAAGCTTGGATTTGTGGATGGATCTTGTGTGAAAGGCATGTACAAAGGCGAATTAACAGAGCAATAGGAGAAATGCAATATAATTGTTCTCTCATGGATTGGTAGTACTGTTTCTAATGAATTGATGCCTAGCATCGTGTATGCATCAAATGCAAAGAAGGTGTGGGCTGATTTTCAGGAGAGATTTGATAGATCAAATCTAACAAGAATTTATCATATTTGGATTGCTATTGCGACTTTGAGACAGGGAACTGACTCGGTTACTAGTTACTATTCTAAGATGAAGGATCTATGGGATGAATTAGATGTAATAGCGCCTCTAGCCTTATGTGATTATGAAGAACCAGACCTTCTGTAGAGCTTTTGAAGAACATACGTCTATTGCAGTTTCTCATGGGATTGAATGAAAGTTATGGTAATATTCGAAGTAATGTTTTAGCTAAAAGACTTGTAATCACTGTGAATGAAGCCTACGCAATAGTCACACAAGAAGAAAGCCAAAGAACCCTAGGGGTCACAAACACACTAAAGGATCCATTCACAATGATAGCAGAAAAAATTCATGAATTCAGACCTAGGAGGCCAGGATTAGTTTGTGATTATTGTGGTTATAAAGGACACCTCAAGAAAAATTATTACAAGATAGTGGGGTATCCACCAGATTTCAAAAGCAAGAAGAAGGGTCAAAACTTAGGAGGCAGGACCTATGTGAATAATTCAACCACCAGTGAGGAAAAGCAGGCACCTATGCTGCCCACACAAGGAAATTTCTTTACTGAAGACTAATACAAACAATTGGTGAATTTGTTGCACAAAACCACCACAAATGATTGTTCCACAAACATTGCACGTATTATCACTTTAATGACAAATATAGCTGCTAGTGATCATGTTTGGATAGTGGACTCAGGTGCAACTCACCATGTAACACATTGCAAGAGTGTTTTAGATTATCTTAAAAGGACAGATCATAAAACAGATGGAGTACAGTTACCAACAGGCAATAAGGCAGACATAACACATACATGAGATGCAGTAGTCTTAGGGGATAAAACTATTGAAGGAGTCATATATGTGCCAGACTTTAAATTTAATCTATTATCAGTATCAAAACTCACTAGACAGTTGTGTTGCTCAGTTGGCTTTTACCACGAATTTTATATATTTCAGGGGCTTTACAATGGCAAGGTGATGGGGATTGGTAGAGAAAATAATGGATTGTACCTGATAAAAGAGAATTTGCCAATAATAGCAGCAAGTTTTCTGAAGGAAAATGGAGAAACAAGATTATGGCATTTGTGCAACATCAGCAAAGTCTATGCAACATATTTCAGAGTTGAAGAATAAGATACATACTAGAGTGCAGGACAATTGTGAAGTGTGCCCTTTAGCAAGGCAATGTCGATTACAATTTCTTGTTAGTAGCACCGGGTCAAATAGTTATTTCCAGCTTGTACACATGGATGTTTGGGTACCTCATAAGGTACCTACATATGACAAGAAGCTTTACTTTATTACAATAGTAGATAATTATAGCAGATTTATTTGGGTATGCTTAATACAATCTAAATGTGAAGTAGTTATTATAATAAAGAACTTCCTTGCAATGATAAAGACTCAGTTTGAAACCGCTGTGAAGGTTGTTAGATCGGATAATGGTATTGAGTTCTTCAATTCTCAATGCAATACCTTGTTTGCTTCTCTTGGGATTATACACCAGAGTAGTTGTCCATACACCCCACAATAAAATGGGGTGGTTGAACGAAAGCATATGCATATATTGGAGGTTGCAAGAGCCTTAAAGTTTCAAAGCTCAGTTCCTAGGAGGTTCTGGGGTGATTGTGTAAGAACTACAGTGTACTTGATAAACAAGTTGCCCATCAGTGTATAGCAAGGTAAATCACCTTATGAGTTGTTGTATGGAAAGCCAGTTAAAGTAGATCACTTAAGGGTATTTGGTTGCTTATACTATACAAGTAACCTACCTAAAGGTGATAAATTCACAGTCAAGGCTAGAAATGTTGTTCTTATTGGATACTCAGAAACTCAAAAGGGTTATAGGCTATATGATCTAGAGAATGGGAGTATATTTATTAGCAAAGATGTGTTGTTCAAAGAGGAGATTTTTATTTTTGACAGTACTACAGATTCAAATGGTTTAAAGGATTTCTTCACTTCTCAATATTCATTTGCAGCAGGAGATGTGCAGCAACCACATGCAACTGTAATTCCAACTACACCCCAGGACATGCAGTTGCCATTTGATGACAATACTGCTACAGAAGTGGAAAATACAAGTGATGCAACAGTCATAGACCATGTAGTATATGGTGGAGAACATGAGAATGCAGCCCTAATAAATAAAAATTCTATTTTTGAACAAGCAGCTGAGACAACAGAAGTTCGGGAACCTCTCTTAGAAATAACAGAAGAAGCAGGTGCAATGGAGATGCATCCACAACTAGCATCTGCAGAAGTAGAGACTAGGAAGTCTTGTCGACAAGGAAAACTTTCCATTTGGCTTAAGGACTACATCACCACTGTTAAGACACACGCTAACAATCTCTACTCAATTTCTAATGCAATCTCCTATGATAACCTATATCCTACATATCAGTCATATCTCAGTGTTTTTTCCGTCTTAACCGAGCCACAATCTTTTAAGGAAGCTGCACATGACCCAAGGTAGATAGAAGCTATGGACAGGAGATTAAGGCACTTGAAAAAAATCACACCTGGCAGGTGGTAGACTTGCCATAAGGGAAGAAGCCAATTGGTTCTAAGTGGGTATTTAAGATCAAATATAAGTCAAATAGAGAGGTTGAGAGGTTTAAGGCACGACTGGTCGCAAAAGGATGCACTCAACAAGAAGGGTTGGACTATCATGAGACATTCTCACCAGTTCCCAAAATGGTAACTGTGAGAACTGTCCTTAGCATAGCAACCTCAAAGGGATGGATCCTCTACCAAATGGATGTCAACAATGCATTCCTGCAAGGTGATCTATATGAGGAAGTATACATGGTCTTTCCACACGGTTTCCAAAGCCAAGGGGAGAATAAAACTTGCAGATTATTGAAATCACTCTATGGCCTAAAACAGGCTTCAAGATAATGGAACATTAAGCTTACATATACTTTAGTAGGAGCAAAATATCAACAGAGTGCATATGATCACTCTTTATTTACTAAGCAAACAACACATGACATTGTTGTTATCTTAGTGTATGTTGATGATCTTTTAATCACTTATAGCAACATGTCCCTTGTGGAAGAGGCTAAGAGTACATTGCGCACCAAATTTAAATTCAAGGATTTGGGGGAACTCAGATATTTCTTAGGCATAGAAGTGATGAGATCAGATAAGGGTCTGTTGTTAAACCAAAGAAAATATGCACTAGAGTTGATTTCCACCACAGGGCTAGCTGCAGCAAAACCTGCTTCTACTCCTATTGAGCTAAATCAGAAACTGACTACCACATAGTATGACAAACATGTAGGACACAATAGAGATGAATAATTACAAGATATAACATGTTACCAAAGGCTAGTGGGTAATTGCTTTATTTGACCATCACACGACCTGACATTTGCTTTGTTGTGCAAGTGTTAAGTCAGCTCATGCAACGTCCTAAACAGTATCACTTGGATGCTGCACTTAGAGTAGTGAGATACATCAAACGCTCACCTGGACTAGGTGTCTTTCTCAAAAGAGGTCCTATCTCTCATCTCTTTGCCTACTGTGATTCTGATTGGGCAGCATACCCAAATACACGTAGGTCGATCACTGGATACGTTATAAAACCGGGGGACTCTTTGCTATCTTGGAAGTCCAAGAAGCAGCAAACTATAAGTCGTAGCTCAACTGAAGCTGAATATAGAAGTCTTGCAGCAGTAGCAGCTGAGGTTACTTGGATAGTTGGCCTATTACAAGAATTGAATGTTGCATTGAATCAACCAGTTTATCTTTATTGTGATAGCAAAGCTACTCTCCAAATTGCATCAAATCCTATCTTTCATGAAAGAACAAAACACATCGAGATAGATTGCCACTTTGTTCGGGAGAAAATAAAAAAATGGACTGCTCGCACCTCATCATGTTTCAACAAAGCTTCAGTTGGCTGACATCATGACAAAAGGACTTGGTGTTGCTCAGCACTGTTTCCTTCTCTCCAAGCTAGGAGTGTTCAATGTATTTCACTCTCCAGCCTGAGGGGGAGTCTTGGGATATAGGGTATTAAAGTGTACACAATATAAGTATAAGGGGTCTTTGAATTAGTTACAATATTAGTTAAGTAGTTAGTTGGGTTATTTGACAGGTGGCTATGTGCTGTCAATTGGTTAGTGCACATTAGCGCTATAAGACATTGGATTGAACGACCTCTCTCTTAGACAATACAGATTGCACTTTTCTTCCTCTTCATTTCTCTACTTCTCTCGTTAGCTAGCTAGAATCTAACATTGACGTTTGCATATTCTTGATCTATAGTGTTAATTGTTATCAACCATTACTGGTCTTCATTCTGTTTTGTCTTTAAACGTTGTTGAGTTAAAGCTGGAGTTTGTAAGTAAATGGTTGATAACATTACGTGATACAGGAGTGTCATTTCATAGTCATTCTGCTAAGTTTAGGCTGAAATATTTTAAGTAGGAGTATTCATTTCGTTTGTCTTTAAATCCTACCAAGTTAAAGTTGCAGCTCTATGGCTGATAATAATTCGTATTCACTCATTATTTATCCTGGTAAATTTGGAGCTGATTTATTTGAGTAGTGGGCTCCTTTTTTTGGGTCTTTAAAACCTTTGAGGAGTTAAAGTTGCAGCTTTTAGGTAGTAACCGATTGATAATATTAGTGCTATTCAAGGCACCCAAGAGGCGGAACTAGGATTTGAAATTTATGGGTTCAGGATTCAAGTTCTTTTAAGTTACTGGTTTCTAACTTAATAATTTGTGCATATTTAATTATTTCTTAAGACAAATATAAGGTTTGGATCAAAGTTACTGAGTTCGGCCGAATCCGTAGCCAAAAGGCTGGCTCCGCCCCCGAGTGTAATTGAGGTCCTTTGAGGTTAACTTTGTTTACTACTTGCTGTAGATGTTTCGAGTACTAAACTATGCATTTTCAGTATCGGAAACTAAGAATTGAAGTATGTCGGATTATGCTATCTTCTACTTCGTATATCTTCTTGAGAACAGTATCTTCATTTGATATATTCAAAAAAGTTTTGGCACATTGACAAGTAGGTAGAAAAGCTATAATACATAAGGCGAATTTGAGGTCAAAAATTGATATGGAGATAAAGTTTCAACTCATCAAGATTAAAGGTTGATCCACTAATAAAATGCTTAAGAAAAATTTGTCGCTACAGTCCAGAAACATGGCAAAGATAAAGATTGTCATTACCTCTAGCAGTTAAGAGCTTATAATTAACAATAAAAATAGTGGCTAAGCCGACGATCCCCTTTAACCAAATTGATAAAACAACCAAAAGCTACATTTCATGTCCTAATACTTTCTATCTTGCTCCTAATATTTTCCATTTGCACTTCGAGAACCAAAGTTTAGAATGCTGTAAGCTAAAATGAAGGTACATATATACAAGTACATCATATAAGTGAATGCAAGATCATATTCAATCAGTAAAACACCCAAAAAAAATAATCTTGTATGCATGTCTTATTCATTTGCAACAAAAATAAAATTCCGCTTTCGAATTGGTTCACACAATCTAGAGACAAACTTTCCACGGGCCCCTTTTTTCCAGCGCTCTACAAATTACAATTTCTGTACATATTAGTTATCACTTGTGTTTGATGAGTTTAAGGCTGCTCATACTGTACTTGTTGACTATCTTAATGTTTCAATACTCTGTATTTGTATGTCGCCGTTATTTTATACGTGGAAGACATAGAAAAGTATGCCGACAAGTTCACCCCGTTCTGTACTTACTTGATATCTACTGCAAAAGTGAGGGTCCCTTTACCCTACGGAGTACCTATCAACCATTTCGAATGGGTTATCGATAGATTTACCATTGTCGAAGAGGTGAAAGAGGACAATATAGAAGACCCACCGCTTCCTCCTCCGACAAAGTTGAATACTGTACCTTTTTCAGATCTTCACTATCAACAGCATAATACAGAATTTGGTAACCCTTATTTTACACATAGTTACTTGTGACATCTAAATTTGTTTTTATTCTTACATTTTGGGACTGTGCATATTGATTTAAATTATAAACACATACAATAAATGTTAAACAGACATAATTGCCGTTGTGGTGAACTGTGGCTCCGTTAAGTATGCTGGACCCTAACAGTAGCAAATGCCGCGAAATCTTTGTTATGGATACCAAGTAAGTTTGCTAGTATTCTATTTGGTTGATTACCCTTGTTACAGTTTCCCAAAAAAAGATACTAGAAATGTATAACCAGATACTAGATTGATTATCATCTTATCTACTTGATTACTTTGGGCCATGTACTTTATTGGGATTTCTATTTCAAAATGGGAGAGGAACAGAGGAGAGAAATACCAATTGCGCTGAGAATCAGACAAACCAAGCAAATAAAAGTGAAGAAAGCCTTCCTCATTGCCTTGGCTGAAAAGTGTGTGTTATAAAGTTGCTAATTATGTAAACAAATCTTGACAAGTTGTATTTCTTGGTACACATACCTATCCACTTTGTTGAGCTATATATAGTTTACTGGACTGTTTAGCTGTGATCGTCCAATAAATAAGTTCTTAGGTTCCTCTTTAGGCATAAATAAATGACAACGTAACAGGTAATATATTCGGCCTCTTCTTTATGCTCTAAAAAATAAATAAATTTTTTACATGCCCTAGATTTGATCTCATATTTGATGATTTGAACATATTTTTGTGAATGTTATTTGATATAAAAATATATGGCATTTGATATTCATTTATCATAATTATTATTAATTGCTTGATTAATTTAATAAGGTCCTTGATTAAATTTTGAGATTTATCATCATGATGGAGTCATGATAATGAGAGTAAAGTCTCTTACAATTTAACCTAAATTTTGTTCTTGATCGTAGGATTATTAATCCGGTTAGATCAATATTTATGTGATAGTCTTTATGGGATAAAGTTTAGTTGATCTCATTAACTAAATAACATAAATAGATGATGCATATAGAGATATAATCATTGAACCGATTCATTAGATAATTCCTAATGGTTAGAATTACCAAAAACTGTCAATATGATATTCTCTTGAAGAATGTAATGTAAGAGTTTCCTTTGACCTGATACCATCATAGTAATTGACAAGTTATTTATTGTGCTTTGATACTAGACACCATCCCTAGGGAGATAGTTGAAAGGATATTGGGTACGATTAAATACTTGTAAAATTAGTGATTGATCAAGATGGAATCTGCCAACTCTTGGTAATGAGTTTAAGCTCCATGTTGTCATAAATTATAACCGACCAAATTAAGACCTTGGCCAAGGCGATTGAATGAAAGAAGAAAAGAGTTTCTTAGGTCATTTAATGGTCGATTATTTTTGACATGAACACATAGTCGGCCGCCTATTAGGATTTGACAGTTGAACCATATCTTAGGGTGACCCAGAGCTATAAGGACAGAAGGAATTAATACATTATTCTTCTACAGGTTCTTGAGAGTAAATTGTATACTTCATGCTATCCGGTCGGTAAGGAGTGTTGCTAGACGCCACCCTTGATTAATATATTGATGTGATCAATTTACTACCGGTTTAGTATTGAACCTATGGGGTCGCACACTAACGAGTGTTCTGATCTTTGCTAAAGGATTAATTACTTTATTATTTGATAATTAAATTATAGAATTTAATTAGTCAAATAAATTTAGTTATTAGTCTAAATGAAATATTATTATATTCTTTGCTAGCACATAGGATATAATTAATATTGTGGACAAGTTGAAGTTTTCTATTTTAAATAAGAAAATTAAATTACATCTCTTGGTTGATATATATATATATATATATATATATATATATATATATATATATATATATATATATACACTTGATAATTATAATTAATATTTGTGTATATGAATTTCATAAATGAGTTACAAATTTTTATTTTAAAATGTTGACTAAGTTGTAGAATTCAATTTAGAATTGAATTCCATAAAAGTTATATGTTTTTATTTTAAAAGTATGACTAAATTTAAAAGTATGACTATGTTGTAGAATTCAATTTAGAATTGAATTTCATTAATGAGTTACATATTTTTTAAATATTTACCATAAAGCATGTGATTTGTATTTTTCAATGGAAATTATGTGTGTATATATATGTGAGTCTAATGTGTGGCTATAATTCCATATTTTAGTACATTAATTATCTTGCATTTTATGTGCTTTAATGTTAAACTACACTTTATTTGCGCGTAATGGAGTCTATTTTATGCGTAGGTGAATTGGAGATGAAATTAGAGCAAAAGGAAGATTTAAAGAATAAAGTGTGCTCGAAAACTGTGGAAAGAAGAAAGAATGCATTAAGCAGTGAAACGATGAAGAGGCGACCCTTTGATCTCGCGTGGAAGCTGGCGACGTGAGCCTCTGAGCTCGCGTAAGAGCAGGCGTCGCGAAGGGTGAGGCGAGCTTGAGCTCGCGTGGGAGCTGGCGCCGCACGGTGTTAGGCGAGGTTCATCTCGCGTGGAGCCTCGCGAGGCATGGTCTTAGGCGAGCCTGATCCGGATTTTGAAGGCTTATTTCGTCTCCCTGTTTGACTAGGACTAGGGCTATGTCGTTTAGGTCTTTTCCTACACGTATAAATAGACATTAAATACCACTTTTGAAGGAGTTTTTGGACAACAGGAGGCAAGAATAGCTCGTGGAACACCAGTTGGGAGATAGAATCATCGATTTCTACATTCTTTCATCTTTACTTTGTAATTTATTTATGCAAAATACTTGGGATATTGTTACTATGAGTATGAGTAGCTAAACTCGTAATTTAGGGTTTTGATGAAAACTATTGGAGGATGATTTTTCTGTTACGTTAATACAGATTTGCCGTAGTATTTTCTCTATTTGTTCAACTACTTTATTATTGTGGTTGGTTGAAGAGCACTCAATCGACTGTGCCTATTTAGTATGTATTACTCAGAAGAGAGTGCATATTTAGGTAGTTGTTGAACATCACTCCTAACATATATGATGGATCAATACGGAGGGTTTAAAGGTGTGATTAGGAATAACGAAACCTTGGTGCGATCCGAGTGAGCCGTAACTTAGTGCTAGCTAGTGTAATTAGGAAGAATATATCTAGTAAATTGTGGTAGTTACTCGGGAGAGAATTACGACACTCAGAGAGCTCATGATCGGTAGAGAAAACTTAGGCAAATGTATAGGAAACGTAGCGGAAAGGATTCCGATAATAGGAGAAATTAGAACCTTAGATCATTCCAATTCTTGTCTACAACATGTTCGTAGTTAGTTATTAATTACTGCAAATTCATTACGTGATATTTAGTTAGTAAACATCTAATTTGTTATTTAAATATTTCTGGATATTGATTGCGTGAATTTGTGCGAGTCTAGTAGCTATGCTTAATAGGTTAATTCCCTGTGGGATTCGACTCCGAACTTGTTAACCGGAATATATTTGCAACGACCGCTTAGTCCTTTTTATAAGGTATAGTTGGGCATGATCAAATTTTGGCGCCGTTGCTGGGAACTAACGATGTTATTAATTACAGCTAAAGAAGTGCTAGAATTCTTAGTGTAGTCATTTTTCTTCATTTTAAACTAAATACATTGAAATTCTAACGTTTGTAGTCTTGGGTGGTACAGGTGCATGCCTAGAAACTCATCAAGAACTAGTGAATTGTTTGAAGCATTATCAGATCCTAAAATTTTTTTCAAGGCACTGAATCATGCAAACAAGAAGGACAAACAACAACAGAACTCAACAGAACGAATCGAACCAGACATGGATGATGTAATAGAAAATCCAAACAACAGAAACAATGCGAATGACCCGAACAATCAGGGTGTGGTGCCTCTTGTGCCAGAAGTAGCATTGTATTATTGGGCATAACCCACCGCCGAAAATCTGGCAACTGAAATTGCAGTCCCTCAGATACAAGTGGAATCTTTTAAAATCACAAACAACATGCTACATTTGTTGCAGAACAAGGGACTGTTCTCAGGGTCTTACGTTGAAGATCCTCAGCAGCATCTGAAAAATTTTCTGTCGATATAAGTCATGCAAAGGCAACCTAATGTGACACCTGAAGCAATAAAGTTGTTACTGTTCCCATTCTCGGTGACGGGAGAGGCTCAGACTTGGCTTAATTCACTCCCCATAAACCCCATCACAACTTGGGAAGAATTAGTTAAGCAATTTGTGAACAAGTTTTACCCACCCAATAAGACTGCCAAACAAATTGATGAGATATTGAGCTACAGACAGAGACCAACAAAAAGACTACAAGAAACATAGGAAAGGTTCAAGGGTATGCTGGTTAAGTGTCCAAATCATGGCATTCCAGATTAGATGTTGGGGCATAGGTTCTACATGGGATTGGCAGACAACTTAAAGGCCAATGTTGATGCTTCAGCGGGTAGAGCATTTTTGAGCAAATCATTCAGAGAATGCAAGATCCTACTTGATAAAATGGCTCAAAACTCAGGATGGATGACAAGAGACCCTACGATCACTCTTGTAGTTCACTCTGTGGCTTTGGACCCAGACAACTCCATAGCCAAAAATATGGCCACTCTGATGAAGCAAATGAGTATCCTCACCAAAAAGATCGATGAATCAGGCCAGAAGCAGCATGTACACATAGTTGATGCGACTAATGGGGGCTTATGTACACCATGCATTAACCAACCATATGCATGCTTCTGGAGTACGAAAAGTGACAACCAGCACTATTAGGAAGATATGAACTATGTGGCCAACTATGGAGGACAGAGGCAAGGTGGTCAGAATTGGGGGCAACAGAATCAGCAATATAGACCAGCACAACAATAGTACAATAATAGCAGCAATCCTGGAACTATGCGACTACAGGGTCAAGTTGTGCCTTACCAAAGGCAACAGGGATACAACCAGCAAAATCAGCAGCTAGCTTATCAACAACCTCAACAACAGCAAATAATAAGGCAAGAAGATGGGTTCTCTGAAATTAAAGGAATGTTGCAACAACTGATTGGGTCCAATGAAAAAATGCAAGAGAGAGTGGACGCACATGAATCAGCAATAAAAGGCATTGAGATTCAATTAGGATATATTTCGATGGCTCTAAATAACCATCCCCAAGGGACATTACCGGCCGACACACAAGTCAATCCAAAAGAGCAGGGCCCGAAACAACTTATGGCCGTGAGTCTAAGAAATGGTAGAGACCTAGATCTTGAGCAAGAAATTGCTCGCGAAAGCCGACCAACTGAAACACTTGTGCCAGTACCCATTGAGGTAGATGATTCAACAGGGTTTACTGAGGTGACGGTTCAACATGCACAAGAGGGCACAAGAAAAAAAAAAGAGGTTGCAAAGGAGACTGAGGTGGCACAAGAAACGACAGTAGAAGCAGTGCCTGAGAAAGATAAAACTCAAATCACAGGAAGGAAGCGACCTCCAGCACCATTCCCACAGAGATTGGCTAAATATCAGAAGGATGAGAAGTATAAGAAATTCATGGAGATGTTGAAACAAATCCAGGTGAACATTCCACTGATTGACACTTTGAGGGAGATGCCTGGGTATGCCAAAATGATGAAGGATTTGATGTCTCGCAAGTTCGACTTTCAAGACTTGGCCACTATTACACTAACCCAGACCTGTAGTACAGTAGTGACGAGATCCGTAGCTGAGAAGTTGTTAGACTCGGGGAGTTTCACAATTCCATGCACAATAGGCAGCTATGCTTTTGCTAAAGCATTGTGTGATTTGGGGGGAAAGAATAAACTTGATGCTCTTGGCTATCTACAAAAATGTTAGGCATTGAAAGAACAAGACCCACATCCATGTTACTACAGCTAGCCGACCGGACAGTGAAGAGGCCATCAAGTATCCTTTATGATGTACTAGTGCAGGTTGAAAAGTTTGTGTTTCCAACAGATTTTGTCATTCTGGACTGTCGGGTTGACGAGGAGATTCCCATAATTTTGGGAAGACCATTCTTGGCCACTGGGAGAGCATTGATTGATTGTGAAACTGGAGAGCTAAAAAGGAGACTGAATGATGAAGTGATAACATTCAATGTGCAGAAGTCTATACGGCGACCAAGTGAATTTGCTAACTGCTCTCTCATAAAAGTTGTGGATGTAATTTTGGAGGAGGAAGATGAGACTCTGAACGCTAAAGACCCTATAGCAGCCTGTCTCACGAACTTAGAAGAAGTAAATGGAGAGGACTTGGCGGAGTGGGTTCTGGCTCTTGAAGGCCAAGGGTTCTGGAAAAGAGAGCTCGAAATTGAGTCTTTGCACTTAGAAGAAAGAAAGACTCCTCCAGCTAAGCCATCGATCGAAGAGCCACCACAGTTGGAACTAAAGCCGCTACCACCTCATCTCAGGTATGATTTCATGGGACCTAACTCAACTTTACCTGTTATTATCTCATCTGGTTTGTTAGATGTGCAGGAAGAACAACTTTTGCAGGTATTGATAGAGTGCAAAACTACAATTGGTTGGACCATTGCAAACATAAAGGGTATCAGCCCGACCTTCTATATGCATAAGATTTTACTGGAAGATGGCCACAAACCTTCCAGAGAACATCAAAGAAGGCTGAACCCCAATATGAAAGAAGTTGTAAAAAAGGAGGTGATAAAGTGATTAGATGCGGGGATCATTTTCCTCATCTCTGACAGCAACTGGATCATCCCAGTCCAATATGTGCCAAAGAAATGTGGAATGACTGTAGTGCAAAATGAGAACAACGAGTTGATATCAATAAAAACAGTCACGGGATGGCGAATTTGTATGGACTATAGAAAATTGAACAAGGCCACACGAAAAGACCATTTTCCCTTGCCGTTCATTGATCAAATGCTATATAGATTGCCTGGGAGGTCCCACTTCTGCTTTCTGGATGGATACTCGGGGTATAATCAGATCTCTATTGCCCCGAAAGATAGAGAGAAAATGTCATTCACCTGTCCATGTGGCGTCTACGCTTTCCGGAGAATATCGTTCGGCCTATGCAATGCACCCGTCATATTTCAAAGGTGCATGATAGCCATCTTCACATATATGGTAGAAGACATAATGGAGGTCTTCATGGATGATTTCTCAGTGGTGGGAGACTCATTCGATGATTGCCTAAAGAATCTGAAAAGAGTTTTGAAAAGATGTGTGGAGACTAATCTGGTTCTCAATTGGGAAAAGTGCCATTTCATGGTACATGAAGGTATAGTCTTGGGGAATCTAGTGTCAAGTAAGGGCATTGAGGTGGACCGTGTAAAGGTTGATGTGATAGAAAATCTACCACCACCCACTTCCGTCAAAGCAATAAGAAGTTTCCTCGGCCACGCCGGTTTCTACTGGCAGTTTATAAAAGATTTCTCCAAAATTGCTAACCCCTTGTGTAAACTGCTTGAAAAAGATCACCCTTTTGTGTTTTCTGATGACTGCAGGGTAGCATTTAAGGAGTTGAAGAAGAAACTGGTGACTGTACCAATCATAGTGGCCCCCGACTGGGGGCAACCTTTCGAGTTGATGTGCGATGCAAGTGACCATGCTGTGGGAGCAGTTCTTGGGCAGCGAAAAGATAAAGTCATGCATCTGATCTACTATGAAAGTAGAACCTTGAGCGACGCCCAACTGAACTACACAGTGACAGAGAAAGAGATGCCATCTGTGGTGTTCGCATTTGATAAATTCAGGTCATACCTGATAGGCTCAAAGGTAATTGTTTATACTGACCATGCTGCCCTCAGGTACCTAATTGTGAAAAGGAGTCAAAGCTGCACCTAATTCGATGGGTGCTACTGCTACAAGAGTTTGACTTGGAAATCCGGGACCGCAAGGGAACAAAAAATTAAGTTGCTGATCATTTGTCTAGGCTTGAAGGAGCGGAGAAGAAGGTTGAGGTGAAGGAGATCATGGAGACTTTCCCAGATGAACAACTCTTAGCAAGAGCCTCGAGGATACACCATGGTATGCATATATTGCAAGTTACCTAGCAAGCGGTATTGTTCCCTATGACTTGTCTTCTGTGCAGACGAAAAATATTTTCCGTGATTGTCGCATGTATTTCTGGACCAAAACTGTAAATGCTACTCGGACTTATTGGGCGAGAAAATTGGATGATGTGCTATAGGCTTACCACACTGCATTCAAAACTCCGATTGGTATGTCTCCATATAAATTGGTGTTTAGAAAGGCATGTCGCTTGCCGGTGGAGTTAGAGCATAAAGCCTTCTGGGCATTGCGACAATTAAATCTGGACGTGGAGGCCACTGGAACTAGTAAAGTCACAGAGCTGCATGAACTTGACGAGTTTCTTTACCATGCTTTTGAGAGTACAAGGTTATACAAGGAAAGAATGAAACTAGTGCATGACAAAAATATTCTTGAGTGAAATTTTAAGCGGGAGATGTGGTAGTGTTATTCAATTGGAGATTGAGGTTGTTTCCGGGCAAATTGAAGTCAATATGGCCAGGACCATTTTGTGTGCTAGAGATTCATCCCACTGAAGCCGTAGAGATTGTTTCAGAAGATGTCTCTCGCAAGTTCAGAGTCAATGGGCACAGGTTAAAACATTATTTGGGCATGGATGACACAAAAGTAGTGTCGGTGATTCATTTTCTAGAGCCACCAATGCTGAGCGAGCCTTAAGTCGATTGCTTGCGTCATGCCGCGACGTTAAATCAGGCGCTTCATGGAAGGCAACCCATTGTAATTTTGTATTCGTAGTTGAGTTTTAGTGTAGTTAGAATTTTTCTTTTCGTTTTTTTAGCTACTAACATGCTTGTAGTAATTTCGGCAAGACGTACAATGCACTGCACATCGACTGGTCCCAAGCGAGCTGGTCCAAGCGTTAGCCTGATGGTAATCTGGCGTGGGATCTCGCCCCCCGAGGGGTAAGGCGAGATGCGTCTCGCGTGGGAGCTCGCCTTGCAAGGGAAATAAACGCCCAAGCCCCATTGCTCACAAAACATACTCAAGAACTCAGCCAAAACCCTTCCCTCACAACCCCATTGAAGACAAGCAATCTTCTGCTATTTCCTTTACTTGCAACAACAATTCAAGGGCAAATACCTCCTCTTAAACATCTACGGTAAGATTTCTATCTCTTTTCTCTGGGCAATTTCGAGTTGGGTGAATTGATGACATTAGACACAAAATTTGGGGTTGTTCTTCATTGTAACAATGTGTTTGTGTGCCCTAACCCCCCATAGGAATGGTGTTGCTATTGTATGAACAAGTGGTAGCACAGAACTCCCAAGCCGATTTGGGAGGGTGAGGCAATCGCTCACCCCTACAAGCACTCCCATGGCACTAGTGCATGCTAAGTGTTTGTTATAATGCCTCAAAGGCATTCTTTGTCCCTATTGGAGCCCGAGTCTCCGGGATTATCAGACTAGTGCTATGTAGTCATGCACCACTTTAAAATCTTAAGTGTGGGGTGGCTCACCGGTAGCCCGATGTTTCGAAATTGGAGGAAGCACCCATGTGTCATTGTTTGATTCTCATAATAAGAAACGATGAGGTGAAGTCTGAGTAACCTCGGAAATTGTTGATAATCATATGTTAAACTCTTAAGCATGGGGTGGCAAGACCATGTTTTGACATGTTGCAATGCAGCTTAAACTGATTCATGCTCACTTGTGTAGGTACGAATATGCCTCCAAGAAAAGACACCGGTAAAGGCAAAGCCACATCTACGGCTCCGTCTAAAGCTAAGGCTACTTCCGTACCTCCCCCGAAGAAGAGAAAAGGCGGGAGGGGGGGGAGGGGGGGAGCTACTTCCAGTCTAGGTGAAGGACTGTAAGTCGTGGCAACTATCGCAGCCACTTGTCCACAACCTCAAGGACAGCGGGAGTTTGGACTCTAAAGCATACCCACACACACTAAGGATTGGTACAGGTGTTGTAGGCCAAAACATGTACATCCAGAAGTTGCTATTCATGAGCGTCGCCTGCAAGCCAAGTACCAAGCGATTTGGAGAGGCATCTATGAGTTGGTGTTGTGTTATGTGTTAAAAAATACAGGGGAAATAAATCTCAATCTGGTTTGGGAATTCTATGCTGGGTTTGATCCAAAGGATCCTGAACAACTGGTGCCGATTCATGGACGGTTGATAGATTTTTCAGCCACGGCAATATGTAATTTCCTAGGTGCTCCGGATGTGCCTCAGGAGCCATTGGACTACTTCATCGCCTGTCCTACATATCGAGAGCTGAGAAACACTCTTTGTGGTGTCAATTCTGTGGCAGCTTAGGTTCGGGATAAGAAAACAAATTGGTACAGGAAATTCCCCAAGAAGAAGATGAGGGCATAGGCTCAAGTATGGCTGAAACTGATTAATACACGGCTCTTACCTTGTAATCATGACATTCTTATTAGCTGTGAGAGGACGTGTGTGCTATATTTCCTCATGAAGGGTCAGAGGGTGAATGTGGGTCATTTGATCCGCTACCAGATGTCTCTAGTAAGACCTAGTAAGAGGATCAATCGAATGCCATTTGAAAATATGTTAACTCAGTTCTTGAGACACGAAGAGGTTGAGGAGGAGCCAGCGTTCGATCACATCATTGATAAGCCCCTAAGACTAATGGACATTACAAGTATCCGGGTTAAGGAGGTGACTGCTATGCCAACAATGACAGGTGCCGAGTGCAATGCTCGCGATGACCGCTTTATGGCCCATTTATATGGGATGATGGATTTGCAGCTTCAGGTCGTGGGAAGGCCAGCCACTACAAAGGAGACATATTGGGTGAGCGGTTCCCGCTCAATGCTCATGCTCAGCAGCTGGTTGGGCTTGGTGATGGATACAGACTCCCAGACGATGAGGATGTCAACACACCTGAGCAGTTCAAGGCTGAGCTGGAGTAGTCAGATGACGATGATGATGATGATGAGGAGGAGGAGGAAGCACAAGATGAGGAGTGGGCAGCCTCAGAGGAGGATGGCGATGACGTGGCTTGATCAGGGAGTTTTCCTACATCCTACTCATTTGTTTTCTTGTTTTGTCAGTTTGTGTATGCACTGAGGACATTGCATGAAAAATAAATATGGGGTGGTAACTTGTAAATATTAATCTTGTTTTAGTTATATTATTTTAGTTAGGTCGTCTTAGCCTTTAAAAAAAAGAATGCTAAGTAGAAAAATTGGACTCTTCCCAACGACGGATCTCCTAGACAGTTTTTTTGAGGGAATTAAGTCTAAAGAAAAAAGAAAAAAAAGATTTTCTTGTAGGTAGTGTAGGAATTCCCCCATGGTTTTTCTTTGTACCGCGGTTCTTTTTCAAGGGTTTTTAGTTGAATCGGGTGTAGTTAGTTTTAAGTTTTAGGAGTAGAAACCACTGGGCTATGAATTGAATTGAAGCAATATCTCTTGACTTTGTTATGCCTTGAGAATAGTGAGTACTTTGGTTGTGACACTTAGGCTCAGTTTTTGACTCTTGTATAAGTACCTTAAATTGTATAATCTTAAATTTGCTTAACTACTTTGACTAGAGTGTCTTGATGAATCCAATCATGAGTGAGTTATGTGCCATGTGTTTGTGAGGTTTGTGTGTAATTGGGTGCATTGCATTTGATGTCTAGAACTTGCCCCGTGTGTGTGCGAAGCAAAATAGTTGTCTTGTTCAGTCTGGAAAGTGATATAGGCATTTTTTGTTAAGCCGGATATATATAGTTTACCTTCCTAAATGTCATATAACGTAGTTAACCCCTTTGAGCCTGTAATCCTGTTTCTTTGGTAACCACATTACAAGCTTTACCCTTTGTTTGAATTGATCATATATTTGAACCTTGTCACCTCGCATGAGCACTTGAATTGTGATGAATTATGTAAAAGCTAAAGTGTGGGGTGGTGGTTTGAATTTTGAGTGGAACAAATGGAATACGGAGAAAGGTGAACCGTTTTGAAAATATATATATATATCAATAAAAGCCACTTGGATTGAAAGAAAAATAAAAAAATATATATATATAGTTGTATGGTATGAAAAAATAATTCTTGATGGTGGTGGCTAGTGATGTAATTGTGCTTAAAGGAGCATGGGGTAATATACATTGAAGTAAAGGTGGAGTTTTGGTTTGACATAAGTATGAGCTTGAGTGTTAAGGTATATATATATTAAAGTGCTTAAGGGAGGTGTAGTCACTTATATCCAAATGTATCCTACCCGGCCTGCATCCTATATTACAACCAATTAAAGTCCTACTTGATCCTAGACTGAATGTGCTCGATTAGTAAAGTATTACACTACGGGCAAGCCTATGGTGCATCATTTGTGGCATATGAATGTTATTTCTGAGAGCGAGTGAATTTTTCCTATTTTGAGTTCTTACATTCTTAAAATTCATTGTGTGTGGAACTAAGCTCTTTGTTGGGTGAGGGCACGTGATTCATAAAGGAAAGTGTCACGGCCCAAAATACGTTAAAGGTCACGATGGCGCCGGACACCACTGTCAGGCAAGCAACAACTAAATAGTTAATTAAATTCTCATTTTAATATTTTTGAAATCGTAAATTTACTTCAATTTATCTAGTAAAGGATGAATTTACAGAATAAATAACAATGTTTTTCCAATTTCAATACTGAACATCCCATAATCATCCCAGAACCCGGTGTCACAAGTGCATGAGCCTTTTCTAGAAATTTAAAATAAAATACAATAACTGTCCGTAATACAATTTGGACAGGAAAGAAAATACAATACTCTGAAGGAGACTCTGCTGGCTGCGGATCATCGTATAGAATGCAGCTCACCTAAGTCCCCGCCATAATCGCGCCTCTGCGCCCACAAGGCCGCTAAACATATGTGTACCTGCACAAAAATGTGCAGCAAGTGTAGCATGAGTATGTAAACCAACGCGTACCCAGTAAGTATCCCGCCTAACTTCGAAGAAGTAGTGACGAGGGTTCTACTCGAACACTTACTATGGGCTATAATTAATATCAGTTACAGTAAAGAAGTGAATAGATATTAAACCTAGTAAATATATGAAATAAACATGTGTAAATTACGTGGCATAATTCCCCTCTTTACAATTTTACTCGAGCTCTCAACTAGCATGTTCCCTATGTAACCGGAGTATATATAGAGATGGTGGATTTCATCAAAGAGGTGGTCATAATTTAAATCACGAAAAAAAAACCTCAGATACACCGACTTCTTGTCAATATTTCGCACGATTCCATGAGGATAATATATATTGGAAATGCCGAGGCGTACGACCCGATCTAACATAAAAGTAAATTGTGCACTACCGAGGGTCAAACAGCACGAACCGTAGATGCATCTATTAACCTGTCGAGGCGAACGGCCCGCTCCCATGAGAGTGTGGTACATAAATCCTGTCGAGGCGAACAACCCGATCCCAGAAGAGTGGTAGAATGAAATACCCTGCTCGCGAATCATACTTGCGAAGCGGTCAAATATATATTTAAGGAGATCTCCCCACTCGCGGATCATACTTGCGACGCGGTCAAATATAATTTAACATTAAAAATCCTATCTCTTTCTTGATTCTTTTCAAAATGAGGGAAATTAAGCTTGTAGCTTTTTAAGGAAATTACCCCGCTCGCAAAACAAACATGCGATGCGGTTACACATAGATTTCTTAAGCTATTATGGTATTCCTCAATTCTTTTAGAAATTACGAAGTTCAAATGAAACCTTTTTAAATCTTAAGTTCTTCAATTTCAACTCCTTTCAAAACATTTAATAAGCAAACTCAATCTCGCTCCCTCTCGAGGCAAACAATTAAACATAAATCAATAACAATATCAACAAGGTATGATGTGAGCCTAAAACTACCCGAACATAGGCATAGCTAGTAGCTACGCACAGACTCTCGTCACCTCGTGCGTACGTAGCCCCCACAAATAGAAGCACACAATAATTTAGTTCACCTATGGGGTTAATTCCCTCTTACAAGGTTAGAAAGGAGACTTACCTCGCTCCGAAATTCCATAACCAGCTCCAAAGCCTTTCTAACACCTCAAACCGACGCCCGTCGCTCCAAAACTAGTCAAATAAGTTTCAACCCAATCAAAATATGCTCTACTATTCATAATTAATTAATTTATAACAATTTCTAACTCCGCTCGAAAAATCGATAAAGCAACCCTCGGGCCCACGTGCGCGAATTCCGAAAATTTTCGAAGATAAACTTTACCCATAACCTCACGAACTCAAATATATAGTTCATTTCAAATTCCATGCCCAAATTCGTGGTCAAAATCCACAAATACCAAATTATAGGTTTTCCTCTTAAAATTTCAAATTTCAACAAATTTTCATGTTTATATCCATAAAAAATCCAAGTATTTAACTTGCAATAGGTGAGAATCACTTACCATGACATGGATGACGAACATCTCCCATTGAAACCTCTCCAAAATCGCCCATACCAAGGGAGAAATGAGTGAAATGGGCGAAATCCCCGAATTAAAACAATCTGTCCAGACCCCATTCTTCATCGCGTTCGCGACCTATGCCTCGTGTTCGCGAAGGCCAAATGTACTTGCCCCAACATTTCCTCTTCGCGTTTGCGACTTCCTCGTCGTGTTCACGATGACCAGCTGACCTGCTCCTTCGCTTTTGTGAAGGCCAAGCGACCTCAGGCCCAACTCCACCATTTCCTTCTACGCGTTCGCGTAGGCTCCTCAGGCACCTCTCCGCGTTCACGAGTCCTCCTTCACGTTCGCGATGTCCAAATCTATCACTCCCAAAATTTCTTCTTCACGAACGCGGGACTTCCTTCGCGTTCGCGAAGAAGGAAACCAGACACCAGAATTCAGCAGTTCCAAACAAATCCAATTTGGTCCGAAACCACCCCGTAACACACCCGAGATCTCCGGGACCCCGTCCAAATCATACAAACCAGCCTCATAACATAACACGGACCTGCTCGAGGCCTCAAATCACATCAAACAACATCGAAATCAGGAATCGCACCCTAATTCAAGTTTAGTGAACTTTGGAACTTCAAACTTCTACATTCGATGCCGAAACCTATCAAATCACGTCCGATTGACCTCACATTTTACACACAAGTCATAATTTATATTACGGACCTACTCCAACTTCCGCAATCGAAATCCGACCCTGATATTAAAAAGTCCACTCCCGGTCAAACTTCTCAAAATTATCCAAATTTTCAACTTTCGCCAAATGATCCCAAAATGACCTACGGACCTCCAAATCTACTTCCGGATGCGCTCCCAACACAAGAATCACCATACGGAGCTATTCCCAGGTCCGTAATCCCAAAAGGACATTGATAACATTGAAATGCACTTCAACTCAAATTTAAGAAATCCTTCTAAAAATGCCCAACTTCCATAATAGGTGCCGAAACGTTCCCGGATCATCCAATATTTGACCCGGACATACGCCCAAGTCCAAAATCATCATACGAACCTTTTGGAACCTTCAAATCCCGATTCCGAGGTTATTTACTAAAAAATCTAACCTTAGTCAATTCTTCCAACTTAAAGCTTCCGACATGAGAGTTTTCTTTCCAAATCAACTCTGAACTTTCGAATTCAATTCCGACCACGCGTACAAGTCATAATACCCGAATTGAAGCTACCAATGGCCTCAAACCACCGATCAACACAATAGGGCTCAAAACGACCGGTCGGGTCGTTACAGAAAGGTAATGTCATAGACCTCCATGTTAGAGTAAGTAAGTGAATTGTGAATAAGGCATAGTATTTGTGAGTCAAATCTTAAGGTGAGGATGTTACACCTTTGTGCTTAGTCTATTTGAAAGATTCATGGTGTGATAAGTTAAGGGAATTGATTAAAAAGGTCGCGTCTATAAGTGTAATTTGATTGCTCGAGGACGAGCAATGTTTAAGTGTGGGATATTGATGTGTGGCTATAATTCCATATTTTAGTACATTAATTACCTTGCATTTTATGTGATTTAATATTAAACTACACTTTATTTGCGCGTAATGGAGTTTATTTTATGTATAGGTGAATTGGAGATGAAATTAGAGCAAAAGGAAGATTTAAAGAATAAAGTGTGCTCGAAAATTGTGGAAAGAAGAAAGAATGCATTAAGCGGTGAAAAGATGAAGAAGCTCGCGAGGTGACCCTTTGATCTCGCATGGAAGCGAGCCTCTGAGCTCGTATAAGAGCAGGCATCGCGAAGGGTGAGGCGAGCTTGAGCTCGCGTCGGAGCTGGCGCCGCACGGTGTTGAGCCTCGCGAGGCGTGGTCTGAGGCGAGCTTGATTCGGATTTTGAAGGCTTATTTTGTCTCCCTGTTTGACTAGGACTAGGGCTATGTCGTTTAGGTCTTTTCCTACACGTATAAGTAGACATTAAACACCACTTTTGAAGGAGCTTTTGGACAGCGGGAGGCAAGAATAGCTCGTGGAACACCAGTTGGGAGATAGGATCATCGATTTCTACATTCTTTCATCTTTACTTTGTAATTTATTTATGCAAAATACTTTGGATATTGTTACTATGAGTATGAGTAGCTAAACTCTTAATCTAGGGTTTTGATGGAACCTATCGGAGGATGATTTTCCTGTTACGTTAATATAGATTTGTCGTAGTATTTTCTCTATTTGTTCAACTACGTTATTATTGTAGTTGGTTGAAGAGCTCTCAATCAACTATGCCTATTTAGTGTGTATTACTCAGAAGAGAGTGCATATTTAGGTAGTTGTTGAACAACATCACTCCTAACGTATATGAGGGATCAATACGGAGGGTTAAAAGGTGGGAATAGGAATAATGAAACCTTGGCGCGATCCGAGTGAGCCATAACTTAGTGCTAGATAGCGTAATTCGGAAGAATATGTCTAGTAAATTGTAGTAGTTACTCGGGAGAGAATTATGACACTCAGAGAGCTCATGATCGGTAGAGAAACTTAGGCAAATTTATAGGAAACGTAGCGGAAAGGATTCCGACAATAGGGGAAATCATAACCTTAGATCATTCCAATTATTGTCTACAACCTGTTCGTAGTTAGTTATTAATTACTGCAAATTCATTACGTGATATTTAGTTAGTAAACATCCAATTGGTTATTTAAATATTCCTGGATATTGATTGCGTGAATTTGTGCGAGTCTAGTAGTTATGCTTAATAGGTTAATTCCCTGTGGGATTCGGCTCCGGACTTGTTAACTGGAATATATTTGCAACGACCGCTTAGTCCTTTTTATAAGGCATAGTTGGGCGTGATCAGAGTCCTAATTAAGAATAAGGAAGATATAGATCTTATACATATTGTAAAGTCATGTAAAAATCAAGAGAGTTATTCTTGAGAAGAAAATTGCTTTGAGAAAGTAATAATGCAATACAAAGCCAAGATAGAAAATACTAGTACAAGAAAATTATTTCTTGTTCTTCTACCTTTGAGTTGAGATTTTTGAGAAAAATTTCAACACAATATTTTCATTCAAGTTTTTCGCGGGATTTCATTGATCAAAGAGTTGATAGCAAGGATCAGTCTCGGTGTGGATACGCATAGAATCTTCGCACTATCGAAAAAATTTAAAACGAGACTCTCTTCACCAGGTACGTCTTAGATCCGATCTTTGACATGCAAAATAAATTTTAAACACAAAAAGTTCTGCCTAGGATTGTTATTGTCTTCCGCAGCCTGTTATGAACACCTCTATGCAATCCTACAGTGGTATTAGAGCCGTGGTTTATTGTGTCTAAAATTTATTCACCAAATATTTTAAGATTATATTTGAAGAGTTCAAACCTTAATACATGTGTCTTGTGCAATAGTCAAATTGTTTGAATGCATATGGATTGATATTATTTTATTGTGAATAAAATACGTATTCATATAAGTTAAACTATTGAGATAGTTCGTAACTTGAATTTAAAATTTCGTACAAGATACGATGGTAATCTATAATAGGTTATTAGATTATACAATTATTTTAATTATTATTAGTTTATGAGATATAAATTAATAATAATATTCTAGCATGAATTATTTTATGTGACATATAAGATAAACATGATAGAAAATGTTGAATTTCGTTTTTATGTCACGTGCTTGTTCATTACATAATTTTGAATTATTTATTACATGTGATGTAAATTAATTTAGGACTAAGCATGTAGAGAACTTGAACTAAATTCACATGCTATAAAAGATTTGATCTTTATGTTATTAAAAAATATTTTAGTAACAATTCCCTCTTACTAAAATTTGAGTTCTTAAATAATAAAATATAAGATATTTTATTGTAAAGCTATCCATCAAAATAAATAATTTATTTTATTTCTTGTTTATAAGGAGCGGCCTGACAACCAGGAGACTTATAGTTCGAGAATATGTTAAAATTATTTATTGCATTATATATATGGATTGGAAGAATTATTTAATTTTACACTAGACGCCTGGACTACCCGGGGGAGTATAACAATTAATAAGTTCTTTGCTTTCATGATGGTTGAACTCAACTATGCAAATAGGATCGACCTGACTACCCGGGAACTATTTGACATAGAGCTATTTAAGGATATTGTATGGGGATACAATTGGTAAGAGTACCTACCTTTAAAATATACGTGAGAAACGACTTGACATCCAAGGGGCTCATACATATTGTTAAAGGATTCCTTTACTCCACTAAAAGAAATAGAGATTTCTTAAACTATAATGAGGGTAAATAGTTTAAAATAATTAGTGAAAATATCATTTAGATAAAAGTCCATGTCTTTATGATATATATGTAAATATGTTTTTATATTATTTCCTTTTCATTTCCATATTTTAGATTTCTCTATATGTCTGTTATATCACTGTGTGAAATACTTGAGACCAACAAGTTGGTAGGACCAAACTTTGATAACTGGTATAGAAATTTGAGAATTGTTCTCATGCATGAAAAGCTCATTGATGTGATCGATAATCCTGCAAAGATAATCTCACCAGAGAATGATGTTCAAGGCACCAAGGTTTATCAGAAACACTTGAAATGGTATTTGCTCTATTTATTATGGTGATGATTTATATGTGAATGGCTATCTCCAAAATGATGTTTATGTCTTACCTAATGTGAATGCTAATTCGATTATGCATGTTTCTAGTCTTAAAAGGAAAAGAGATGATCAAGTAAATCATACATACCTTTGGCATTGTAGGCTTGGTCATATTGGAGAGAAAAGAATTAACAAGTTGTACAAGGAAGGGTACCTTGATAAGTATTATTTTGAATCATATCCAACTTGTGAATCTTGTCTCAAAGTAAAATTGACCAAATCTCCATTTATTGGAAGTGGAGAAAGAGCTTCTGAATTATTGGGACTAATTCATACAGATATTTGTGGGCCCATGAAAATTCAAGCTAGAGGTGGATATTCTTACTTCATCACCTTCACTGATGATATGTCAAGATATGGATTTGTGTACCTTATGAAACACAAATCTGAATCTTTTGAAATGTTCAAAAGGTTCCGTAGTGAAGTTGAGAAACAGACGGATAAAAGTATCAAGGTACTAAGGTCTGATAGAGGTGGAGAATATCTTAGTGAAGATTTTACTAGGTATCTCAAAAAGAATGGGAATATCTCACAGTGGACACCTCCAGGAACACCACAACACAATGGTGTGTCTGAAAGGAGAAATCGAACCTTATTAGATATGGTGAGATCTATGATGGGGTTCACTGATCTTCCAATAAATTTATGGGGATATGCTTTGGAAACAGAAACATACTTCCTTAATAAAGTTCCCACTAAGTAAGTCTCTACAACACCATATGAGATATGAAAAGGACGTAAGCCTAACCTTAGGCAAATTAAAGCTTAGGATTGTCCAACTTATGTTAAGAGACTGCAATCTGCTAAACTTGACTCAAGATCTGATAAGTGTAGGTTCATTGGGTATCCCAAAAAAATGATGGGATATTATTTCTATCACCCTTCTGACTATAAAGTGGTTGTGGCTAGAGGAGCAACCTTTTTGGAAAGAGAATTTCTTTTGGAAGGAAATTATAGTGGAGAAATAGAACTTGATGAAGTTCAAGAAACTAATGAATCAAAACAAAATCAAGATCATGAGACACAAGTTGAAGAACCTTTATTGGATGTTTTGAAGTTGACAAGGAAGTTGCCATCTTCAACGGTTGAAGTTCAAGAACTAAATATAGTTCAAGAACAGGTTAATGAACCAGTTCTAAACCAAATTGAACAACAACCAAATCCAACACAAGGTGAACAAGTTGTACAAACACCTCTTAGAAGGTCTACACGAGAACGTCATATACCAACTAGATTAAATCTAATGGTACAAGATGATGTATCAAATGAGGTTGATCATAATGATGATGAACCTAAGACCTACGAAGAGGCTATACAAAGTTCTGATTATGAGAAATGGCAAATAGCCATGGAATCCGAAATAGAATCCATGAAGGAAAATAAAGTATGGACTTTAGTTGAACCTTCAAAGGATATAAAACCTATAGGTTGTAAATGGGTTTTTAAGAAAATGATTGGAGTAGAAGGAAATGTGGAGACCTACAAAGCCCGTCTTGTTGCAAAGGAATATCGTCAGAAAGAAGGAGTTGACTATGACGAGACTTTCTCTCTCATGGCAATGCTCAAATCAATTCGGATTTTGCTTGCTATACCAGCCTACTATGATTATGAAATATGGCAAATGGATGTGAAAATAGCTTTCCTTAATGGTGAGCTAGAAGAGGATGTGTACATGACACAACCTGAAGGTTTCACATCTCCGTCTGGTCATAATAAAATTTGCAAGCTACACAGATCCATTTATGGACTAAAGCAAGCTTCTCGAAGTTGGAATATTCGCTTTAACAAGACAATTGAAAAGTTCAATTTTGTTAGATGCGAAGAAGAACCTTATGTTGATGATATATTGCTCATAGGGAATGACATACCGGCATTGCAAAGTACCAAGATTTGGCTATCTGAACAGTTCTCCATGAAAGACTTGGGAGAAACAACTTATATATTAGGAATAAAGATCTATAGAGATAGATCGAGGAAGCTGCTTGGAATTTCCCAGTCTGTGTACATTGATTCCATTTTGAAAGGGTATAAGATGGATAATTCCAAAAGAGGCTATCTACCGATAGGCACTGGAATTACTCTTAGTAGGGAGGATTGTCCTAAAACATCTGAAGAGAGAGAACGCATGAGTAGAATCCCATACGCTAGTGCAGTGAGAGCTATCATGTATACCATGACATGTACACGTCCTGATGTGGCTTATGCACTTGGAGTGACTAGCCGATATCAGGCAAATCCTGGTGAGGAACATTGAAAGGTGGTGAAGACCATTCTTAAGTACTTATGAAAGACTCAAGACCAATTCCTCATTTATGGAGATTCTGAGTTGAAACTTGAATGTTATACTGATGCAAGTTTCTCTTCAGATAGCGATGATAGCAAATCTATTTCTGGTTATGTATTCACCTTAAATGGTGGTGCAGTGAGTTGGAAAAGTTCCAAACAAGCTACAATAGCTGATTCAGTGACTGAAGCAGAATATATAGCAGCTAGTGAAACTGCTAAGGAAGCTGTATGGATGAAAAAGTTCTTAACTAAACTTGTTGTGGTTCCTTCAATAGAAGGTGCAGTTCCATTATTGTGTGACAATACTAGATCCATTGCTCAAGCAAAAGAACCAAGATCACACCAAAAATCCAAACACATTTTGCGAAGGTATCACTTGATAAGAGAGATCATTAAATGTGGAGACGTCGAGATTCAAAAAGTTGATGGAAAGGAAAATGTTGCAGACCCATTCACTAAAGCTCTTGGAGCAAAGGAGTTTGACAAGCACAAGTGAAAATTGGGAATGAAATACAAGAGCGATTGGCTCTAGTGCAAGTGGGAGATTGTTAGGGATATATTAAATATGCCCTAGATCCAATCTCATATTTGATGATTTGAACATATTTTTGCGAATGTTATTTGATATAAAAATATATGGCATTTGATATTCATTTATCATAATTATTATTAATTGCTTGATTAATTTAATAAGGTCCTTGATTAAATTTTGAGGCTTATCATCATGATGGAATCATGATAATGAGAGTAAAGTCTCTTACAATTTAACCTAAATTTTGTTCTTGATAGTTAGATTATTAATTTGGACATTAATAATCAGGTTAGATCAATATTTATGTGATCATCTTTAAGGGATAAAGATTAGTTGATCTCATTAACTAAATAACATAAATAGATGATGCATATAGAGATATGATCATTGAACCGATTCATTGGATAATTTCTAATGGTTAGAATTACCATAAACTGTCAATAGGATATTCTCTTGAAGAATGTGATGTAAGAGTTTCCTTTGACCTGATATCATCATAGTAATTGACAAGTTATTTATTGTGCTTTGATACTAGACACCTACGGCCCTAGGGCGATAGTTGAAAGGATATTGGGTACGATTAAATACTTGTAGAATTAGTGATTGATCAAGATCGAATCTGTCAACTCTTGGTAATGAGTTTAAGCTCCATGTTGTCATAAATTATAACCGACCAAATTAAGACCTTGGCCAGGGCGATTGAATGAAAGAAGAAAAGAGTTTCTTAGGTCATTTAATGGTCGATTATTTTTGTCATGACACAAAATCCTAACCTGTCGTGATGGCGCCTATCTCGATACTAGGCAAGCAGACAACCTCAATAAACCACAATTTCTTTTAAGTTTGAAAATATAATATTTAAACACAATCCATAAGTCTCGCAAATACCGAAACACACACACCCAAAACCATGGTGTCATTGAGTACATGAGCATCTATACATTACAAGTCTGGAAAATGTGGTCTATAACATTCTGAGACCAAATATAATAAATAAAAGGATAGGGAAGGAAAGACAAGGTCTACGAAACATAGCAACTACCTCTGAATCTCCAAAAAATCGACTGTGTGCAAGAATCAACACCCACTGTATCCGGGATCACCTGGATCTGCACACAAAGTGCAGGGTGTAGTATGAGTACAATCAACTCAGTAAGTAACAATAATAAATAAAGAACTGAAAGTAGTGACGAGATTCTCAGCTAAGTCCAAATACAGTACTTTCCAATATAAAAGAATAGACATGCTCTAAAGTTCAACATTTAAGATTTCACTGAAATTTCATATCAAGTTTGACCGAAACAAAAAATAATGTTTTTCCAAAATTTCCAAAAGAATAGTGATATATGACAGCTGAAATGCAGCAAATAATGAAATCAATGCATTCTCTCAGAGTAACATTCACTCAATCCTCCCATTCACTCCAACCTCATAGTCACTCTTTCCTCACACTCACTCTTTCCTCATAGCCGCTCATTCCTTACAGTCACTCATCACTTGGCACTTGGCACTCGGCACTCGCACTCAGTGAGGTACCTGCGCTCATTGGGGGTGTGTACAGACTCCAGAGGGGCTCCTTCAGCCAAGCGCTATATCAAGTCAATCATGGCATAAATCTATAAAAATATGCTGCGACGTGCAACCCGATCCATAAATATCCTCACAATTAGGCCCTCGACCTCACTCAGTCATCAACCTCTCCAGTCTCTCGGGCTCTCAGAAATCATGATAATCAGCCCAAAATTGATAATATGATGTTTTAATAAATAGCAATAGAGACTGAGATATGATATGAAATGAATAAACATGACTGAGTGTGAAATTTCAATTTGAACATATAATTCAACCAAAGCAATGGCCCCAATGGGTACCAATAATAATAGCATATGTCTAAGCATGGTTTCTAATACGAGTCTCAGCTCCATTTTCCCTAACATGTAGAGAATGTACGGATATCAATAGATAATTCAACTACACAGTCCCATGGAATTTGACCAAGTCACAATTCCTACAGTGCACGCCCACACGCCCGTCACCTAGCATGTGCGTCACCTCAAAACCAATCACACAATACATATTCCGGGGTTTCATAACCTCAGGACCAAATTTAAAACTGTTATTTACCTCAAGCCCTGTAATTCTTTATTCGGCAATGTCTTGTCCTCGTGAATTGGCCTCCAAACGCCTCGAATCTAGCCACAAATAATTCAGTTTAGTCAATAAAATTTATTAGACTTAATTCCATAAGAAAATACTAATTTTCCAACAAAATCCGAAATTTAGCTCAAAAATCGCCCGTGAGGCCCACGTATCAGAACCCGACAAAAGTTACAAAATCCGAAAGCCCATTCAACCACGAGTCTAACCATACCAATTTTACCAAAATCCAACCTCAACTCAACCCTCAAATCTTCAAATTAAACCAAGAGGGTTTTCTAGCTTTTTCCAACTTAATTCACCCATTAAATGTTAAAAATAACTATGGATTCGGGTAATTTAACAATATTGAGTTAAGAACACTTACCCCATTATTTTCCTTAAAAATCTCCCAAAAATTGCCTCTTCCCAAGCTCCAATCCGTCAAAAATGGAAAATGGGATGAAGTCCCATTTCCAGAACTTAAACTTTCTGCCCAGACCTCTCTTCTTCGCAAACGCGACAGGCCCCTCGCGTTTGCGAAGCACAAAATCGTGCTGCCCAACATTGCTCTTCACGAACGCGAGACACTGCTCGCAAACGCGATGCTTTACCGAGCTCTTCTTCGCGAATGCGAGCTCCCCTTCGCGAACGCAAAGTCAAAAACCCATGCCCACTATTTTCCCCTTCGCGAACGCGATGAAAAACCCAGCTCCTCTTCGCGAACGCGAGACCCCCTCGCGAACGCAAAGAAGGAAACCAAAAAAACACACCAGCAGTCTTTAGCCAACATGCCAAGTCCAAATATGATCTGTTAACCTCCCGAAACTCACCCGAGGCCCCCGGGACCTCAACCGAACATACCGTCAAGTCCCATAACATCATACAAATTTAGTCGAACCCTCAAATTACCTCAAACAACGCTAAAACCACGAATCATACCCCAATACAAGCCTAATGAACTTTGAAATTTCAAGTTTCCACGTCCGATGCCGGAACCTATCAAATCAAGTACAATTGACCTCAAATTTTGCACACAAGTCATAAATGACATAACGGACCTATTAAAATTTTTAGAATCAGATTTCGACCGTGATATCAAAAAGTCAACCCCCCGGTCAAACTTTTCCAAAATTTGACTTTCGCCATTTCAAGCCTAATTCCACTACGGACCTCCAAATAATGTTTCGGACATGGTCCTAAGTCCAAAATCACTATACGGAGCTATTGGAATCGTCAGAATTAAATTCCGAGGTCGTTTACACATAAGTCAATATCCGGCCAACTTTTTCAACTTAAGTTTTCAAATAAGAGACTAAGTGTCTCATTTCACTCCGAAAATTTTCCGGACCCGAACCAACTAACACGGTAAGTCATAAAACAACTGTAAAGCATAAATTGAGCAGTAAATGGGGGAACGGGGTTATAATACTCAAAACACCTGGCCGAGTCGTTATATTCTCCCCCTCTTAAATAAACATTCGTCCTCGAACGGGTTTGGAATCATACCTAGAGTCTCAAATAGGTGTGGATATTTGCTCCGCATTTCCTGCTCAATATCCCAAGTAGCTTCTCCAACTGGCTGGCCTCTCCACTGTACCTTTACTGATACTATATTATTTGACCTCAGCTTTCGAACCTGCCGGTCTAAAATAGCCACCGGCTCCACATCATAAGTCAAATTACCGTCCAGCTGCACTGTACTGAAATCCAGATTATGAGACGGATCCCCGACATACTTTCGAAGCATGGATACATGGAATACTGGATGAACACCTGATAGACTAGGTGGCAAAGCAAGTTCATAAGCCACCTCTCCAATTTTCTTAATATCTCAAAAGGCCCAATATATCGAGGGCTCAACTTGCCCTTCTTCCCGAACCTCAACACACCCTTCATGGGTGAAATCTTGAGCAGAACTTTCTCCCCAACCATGTAAGCAACATCACGGACCTTCCGGTCAGCATAACTCTTCTGTCTAGACTGCGCCATGCGAAGTCGCTCCTGAATCAATTTAACCTTCTCCAAAGCATCCTGAACCAAATCAGTACCCAATAGTCTAGTCTCACCAGGCTCAAACCAACCCACCGGAGACCGACACCGTCTCCCATATAAAGCCTCATATGGAGCCATCTGAATGCTCGATTGGTAGCTGTTATTGTAAGCAAACTTTGCCAGTGGCAGAAATGGATCCCAAGAACCTCCAAAATGAATGACACATGCGCATAGCATATCCTCCAATATCTGAATAGTGCGCTCGGATTGTCCATCCGTCTGAGGGTGAAATGTTGTACTCAACTTAACCTGTGTGCCTAATTCTCGCTGTACTACTCTCCAAAACTGTGATGTAAACTACGTGCCCCGATCTGATATGATGGACACTGGCACACCATGTAGCGAACAATCTCGCGGATATAAATGTCAGCCAACCGCTTCGAAGAATAATTAGTACCAACTGGAATAAAATGAACAGATTTGGTCAATCGATCCACAATCACCCAAACAACATCAAACTTCCTCAAAGTCCGTAGGAGCCCAACTACGAAGTCCATGGTGATCCACTCCCATTTCCACTCCGGAATTTCAAGTCGCTGAAGTAATCCTCCTGGTCTCTGATGCTCGTACTTTACCTGTTGACAATTTAAACACCGAGCTACAAACCCAACTATATCATTTTTCATTCGCCTCCACCAATAATGCTGCCTCAAATCCTGATACATCTTCGCGGCACCTAGATGAATGGAGTATCGCGGCATGTGAGCTTCCTGGAGAATCAACTCACGTAAACCATCTACATTAGGCACACATAGCATGCCCTGCATCCGTAATACACCGTCATCCCAAATAGTGACTTCCTTGGCATCACCGTGCTAAACCGTGTCTTTAAGGACAAGCAGATGTGGATCATCATACTGGCGCTCTCTGATGCAATCATATAAACAAGACCGAGAATCAAAACAAGCCAAAAACTCGATTCGACTCGGAAACATCCAATCTAACAAACTGGTTGGCCAAGGCCTGTACATCCAAGGCTAAAGGCCCCTCTGCTACCGGTAAGTATGCTAAGCTTCCCAAACTCTCCACCTTACGATTCAAGGCATCGGCCACCACATTGGAATTTCCTGGATGATAGAGAATGGTGATGTCATAATCCTTAAGCAACTCTAACCACTTTCGCTGCCGAAAATTAAGATCCTTCTGTTTAAACATATGTTGTAGACTTCGGTGATCGGTATAAACCTCACAATGGACACCGTACAAGTAATGCCGCCAAATTTTCAAGGCGTGAACAATAGCTGCTAACTCAAGGTTGTGGACGGATAATTCTTCTCATGTATCTTTAATTGTCTGGACGCATAGGCAATCACCCTACCGTCTTGCATAAGCACTGCGCCGAGACCAATACGCGACGCATCATAATACACAGGGTAAGACCCTGAACCTGTAGGCAATACCAATATTGGAGCTGTAGTCAAAGCTATCTTGAGCTTCTGAAAGCTCTCTTTACATACATCTGACCACATGAACGAAGCACCTTTCTGGGTCAATTTAGTTATAGGCGATGCAATACACGAGAAGCCTTCCATGAAGCGACAATAATAACCGGCCAAGCCGAGAAAACTCCAAATCTCAGTAACTGAAGATGGCCTGGGCCAAATCTGAACTGCCTCTATTTTCTTCGGATCCACCTTAATCCCTTTACTGGACACTATAGGTCCCAATAATGCCACCGAGTTAAGCCAGAACTCACACTTAGAGAATTTGGCATAAAGTTTCTCCTCTCTCAGCCTCTGCAATACAATACCCAAGTGATGTGCATGATCCTCCTGGCTACGTGAGTACACCAAGATATCATCAATAAATACCACGACAAATGAGTCAAGATACGGTTGGAATACACTATTCATCAAGTGCATAAATGCTGCTGGGGCATGGTTAACCCAAAAGACATCACAAGAAATTCATAATGGCCATAACGAGTCATGAATGCAGTCTTTAGAATATCTGAATCCCGAATTTTCAATTGGTGATACCCCGATCTCAACTTAATTTTGGAGAATACCCTTGCTCCCTGAAGTTGGTCAAATAAATCATCGCGGCATAGGATATTTGTTCTTAATTGTAACTTTGTTCAGTTGTCTGTAATCAATGCACATCTGCATAGTACCCTCTTTCTTTTTCACAAACAAAACTGGTGCACCCCAAGGTGACACACTGGGCCTAATAAACCCCTTATCAAAGAGTTCCTGAAGTTGCTCTTTCAATTCCTTTAACTCAGCTGGTGCTATACGATATGGAGGAATAGAAATGGAGCCCCAAGAACCAGAATAACTGCTAGAAACACCCGGTGCAAGTGAACCCTGAACTGAAGGAGCACGGGACGAATTCTGGGCTGGCAGGGTACTGAGAGATGACTGACCCTGATAAGAACTATATGAACCCTGGTTGGATGATGCACCACGGTGAACTGGACGACCCGCCTGAGAGTGTCTGTAAGGACGACCCCTACCGCGATAAAACTATCCCCCGGAAGGAACACCGCTAAAATTACTGGACCACGAGGCCTCTTAGCCTCCCTCTCTCCAAGATCTTGGCTACGGACCATCTCAATCTGCCGAGCAATGTAAACTACCTCATCAAAAGTAGCACCAGATACTCTCTCCCGAGTCATAAGTAATCGTAGCTGATATGTGAGGCCATCAATGAACCTCCTAATCCTCTCCCTGTCAGTGGGAACCATCCAAACTGCGTGACGAGCCAACTCAGAAAATCTCATCTCGTATTGCATCATAGACATACCATCTTGACGTAACTGCTCAAACTGTCTGCGCAGCTCCTCTCTGCGAGACTGCGGCACAAACTTCACCAAAAAGAGAACAGAGAAATCCTGCCATGTAAATGGTACTACACCAACCGGTCTGCGTCTCTCGTAAGCCTCCCACCATCTGAAGGCATCCCCAAAAAACTGAAATGTAGTGAACGAGACCCTACTGGTCTCCAAAATACCCGCTATTCGTAGCATCCACTGGCATTTATCCAAAAATCCCTAAGCATCCTCTGACTCAACACTGCTACATGATGGAGGTCGAAGCCTCCCAAATCTCTCAAGTCTCCTCTGCTCATCATCTGCCATAACGGGGATTACCGGGGCTTGAGCAGCTGCAACTGGCTGGACTGGTAGTGCCCCCGATATCTGAGGTCCCTGTACTACCTGATCTAGAATATGGGCAACAGGGGTATGGGTACCTCCCCCGGCCTGAAAAGTGGCAGGTGCGGCCTGAGCCGAAACCACCTGAGCAAGGCCAGTACAAACTGTCAATATCTGGGCCAAAGTCTCCTGAAGACCTGGAATCTCAATGGGCACAGCTGGTGCCTCAGCTGGTCAGGTCGACTCAACTATATTTGGAATCTGCTCCTGAATTGGAGCAACTGGTGGTACTGCTAGTGCTGCTCCAACTGCTGTAAGAGCAACACCTCGACCTCTACCTCGCCCCGGCCTCTACCACGGCCTAGGCCTCTCGCGACCCTAACTGGTGACACTGATGGCTGACCGTATGATCCGGTAGTACGTGTTCTCACCATCTGTGAGAGAGTAGAATAACATAAATTTATTTTCCGGAATCAATAAATTCGCACGACAGAATACAAGAAAGTGAAATTTTCCTAAGGGTTAGGCAGCCTCTTGAAGATAAGTACAGACATCTCCATACCGATCCATAAGACTCTACTAAACCTGCTCATGACTCGTGCGACATATGTAACCTAGGCTCTGATACCAACTTGTCACAACCCAAAATCATAACCTGTCGTGATGGTGCCTATCTCGATACTAGGCAAGCCGACAACCTCAATAAACCGCAATTTCTTTTAAGTATAAAAATATAATATTTAAACACAATCCACAAGTCTCGCAAATACCGATACACACACACCCAAAACCATGGTGTCACTGAGTACATGAGCATCTATACATTACAAGTCTGGAAAACGTGGTCTATTATAATCGGAGACCAAATACAATAAATAAAAGGATAAAGAAGGAGAGACAAGGTCTGCGAAACATAGCAGCTACCTCTGAATCTCTGAAAAATCAACTATGTGCAAGAATCAACACCCACTGTATCCGGGATCACCTGGATCTGCACACGAAGTGCAGGGTGTAGTATGAGTAGAACCAACTCAGTAAGTAACAATAATAAATAAAGAACTGAAAGTAGTGACGAGCTTCTCAACTAAGTCCAAATACAGTATTTTCCAATATAAAAGAGTAGGCATGCTCTCAAGTTCAACATTTAAGATTTCACTAAAATTTCATATCAAGTTTGACCGAAACAAAAAATAATGTTTTTCCGAAATTTCCAAAACAAATTAGTAATATATGATGGCTGAAATACAACAAATAATGAAATCAATGCATTCTCTCAGAGTAACAGTCACTCAGTTCTCCCATTCACTCCAACCTCACAGTCACTCTATCCTCAGAGTCACTCTTTCCTCATAGTCACTCATCACTCGGCACTCGGAACTCGCACTCGACACTCGCACTCAGTAGGTACCTGCACTCACTGGGGATGTGTACAGACTCCGGAGGAGCTCCTTCATCCCAAGCGCTATATCAAGCCAATCATGGCATAAATCAATAAAAACATTATATGACGTGCAACCCGATCCAAAAATATCCTCACAATTAGGCCCTCGGCCTCACTCAGTCATCAACCTCTCCAGTCTCTCGGGCTCTCAGAAATCATGATAATCAGCCCAAAATTGATAATATGATATTTTAATAAATAGCAACAGAGACTGAGATATAATATGAAATGAATAAACATGACTGAGTGTGAAATATCAATTTGAACATATAATTCAACCACAGAAATGACCTCAATGGGTACCAGAAATAACAGCATATGTCTAAGCATGATTTTTAATACGAGTCTCAGCTCCATTTTCCCTAACAGGTAGAGAATGTATGGATATCAACAGATAACTCAACTACACAGTCCCATGGAATTTGACCAAGTCATAATTCCTACGGTGCATGCCCACACGCCCGTCACCTAGCATGTGTGTCACCTCAAAACCGATCACACAAAATATATTCCGGGGTTTCATACCCTCTTGACCAAATTTAAATTGTTACTTACCTCAAGCCGTGTAGTTTTTTATTCTGCAATGTCTTTTCCTCGTGAATTAGCCTCCAAATGCCTCGAATCTAGCCACAAATAATTCGATTCAGTGAATAAAATTAATTAGTATTAATTCTTTAAGAAAATACTAATTTTTCAACAAAATCCGAAATTTAGCTCAAAATATGCACATGGGGCCCACATCTCGAAACTCAATAAAATTTGTAAAATCCTAAAGCCCATTCAACAACGAGTCTAACCATACCAATTTTACCAAAATCCGACATCAACTCGACCCTCAAATTATCAAATTAAACCAAGAGAGGTTTCTAAATATTTTCAACTTAATTCACCTATTAAATGTTAAAAACAACCATGGATTCGGGCTATTTAACCAATATTGAGTTAAGAACACTTACCCCGTTGTTTTTCTTGAAAATATCCCAAACAACGCCTCTTCCAGAGCTCCAATCCGTCAAAAATGAAAAATGGGACGACGTCCCATTTTCAGAACTTAAACTTTATGTCCAGACCACTCTTCTTCGCGAACGCGACAGGTCCCTCATGTTCGTGAAGCACAAAATCGTGCTGCCCAACATTACTCTTCGCAAACGCGAGACACTGCTCGCAAACGCGATGCTTTACCGAGCTCTTCTTCGCGAACGCGAAGGCACAACCCAGCTCTTCTTCGCGAACACGAGACCCTCTCGCGAACGCGAAGAAGGAAACCAGAAAATCACACTAGCAGTCTTCAGCTAACATGCCAAGTCCAAATATGATCCGTTAACCTCCCGAAACTCACCCGAGGCCCCTGGGACCTCAACCAAACATACCGTAAAGTCGCATGACAACATACGAACTTAGTCAAACCCTCAAATTAACTCAAGCAACGCTAAAATCATGAATCATACCCCAATACAAGCCTAATGAACTTTAAAATTTCAAGTTTCCACAAACGATGCCGGAACCTATCAAATCAAGTCCGATTGACCTCAAATTTTGCACACAAGTCATAAATGGCATAACAGACCTATTAAAATTTTCATAATCGGATTTCGACCCCGATATCAAAAAGTCAACCCCCCGGTCAAATTTTCCAAAAAATCGACTTTCGCCATTTCAAGCCTAATTCCACTACGGATCTCCAAATAATTTTCTAGACATGCTCCTAAGTCCAAAATCACCATACAGAACTATTGGAATCATCAGAATTAAATTCTGAGGTCGTTTACGCATAAGTCAATATCCGGCTAACTTTTCTAACTTAAGTTTTCAATTAAGAGACTAAGTGTCTCATTTCACTCAAAAATCCTTCTGGACCCAAACCAACTAACCCGGTAAGTCATAAAATAACTGTAAAGCGTAAATTAAGCATTAAATGGGGGAACGGGGTTATAATACTCAAAACGACCAGCCGGGTCGTTACAATGTTGGACATGAATACATAGTCGGCCGCCTATTAGGATTTGACTGTTGAACCATATCCTAGGGTGACCCAGAGCTATAAGGAAAGAAGGAATTAATACATTATTCTTCTATAGGTTCTTGAGAGTAAATTGTATACTCCATGCTATCCGGTCGTTAAGGAGTGTTGCTAGACGCCACCCTTGATTAGCATATTGATGTGATCAATTTACTACCGGTTTAGCATTGAACCTATGTAAGGACATAAGGAATTAATACATTATTCTTCTACAGGTTCTTGAGAGTAAATTGTATACTTCATGATTTTCGGTCGTTAAGGAGTGTTGCTAGACGCCACCCTTGATTAGTATATTGATGTGATCAATTTACTACCGGTTTAGTATTGAACCTATGGGGTCGCACACTAACGAGTGTTCTGATCTTTGCTAAAGGATTAATTACTTTATTATTTGATAATTAAATTAAAGAATTTAATTAGTCAAATAAATTTAGTTATTAGTCCAAATAAAATATTATTATATTCTTTGCTAGCACAGAGGATATAATTAATATTGTGGACAAGTTGAAGTTTTTTATTTTAAATAAGAAAATTAAATTACATCTATTGGCTGATATATATATATATATATATATATATATATATATATATATATATATATATATATAATGTTGACTAAGTTGTAAAATTTAATTTAGAATTGAATTCCATAAAAGTTACATGTTTTTATTTTAAAAGTATGACTAAATTGTAGAATTCAATTTAGAATTGAATTCCATTAATGAGTTACATATTTTTATTTTAAAATATTGACTAAGTTATAGAATTCAATTTAGAATTGAATTCCATAAATGAGTTACATGTTTTTATTTTAAAAGTATGACTAAGTTGTAGAATTCAATTTAGAATTCAATTCCATGAATGAGTTACATGTTTTTTAAATATTTACCATAAAGCATGTGATTTGTATTTTTCAATGGAAATTATGTGTATATATAAGTGTGTGTCCTAATTAAGAATAAGGAAGATATAGATCTTATACATATTGTAAAGTCATGTAAAAACCAAGAGAGTTATTCTTGAGAAGAAAATTACTTTGAGAAAGTAATAATGCAATACAAAGCCAAGATAGAAAATACTAGTACAAGAAAATTATTTCTTGTTCTTCTACTATTGAATTGAGATTTTTGAGAAAAATTTCAACACAATATTTTTATTCAATTTGTTCGCGAGATTTCATTGATCAAAGAGTTGATAGCAAGGATCAGTCTCTGTGTGGATACGTGTAACAACCCGACTTGTCGTTTTAAGGATTAGCGTCTCATTCAACGACTTAAGGTCATGAGAAACTTTGTGATGTGTATTATGACTTGCGTATGTGGTCGAGTTTGGTTTTCGGATGATTCGGGATTAAATTGAAAGAACAATTCTCATTTTTGAAACTTAAATGAAAAGAGTTGACCAGAGTTGGACTTTTGAGTAAACAACCCCGGAATAGAGTTTTGATTATTCCAATAGCTTCGTATGGTAATTTTAGACTCAGGAGTGTGTCCGAAAAATTATTTGGAAGACCGTAGTTAAATTAGGCTTGAAATGGCGAAAATAGAAAGTTTAAGTTGGAAGTTTGACCGGGGAGTTGACTTTTTGATATCGGGGTTGGAATCTAGTTCTAAAAATTCTCATAGGTCTGTTACGTCATTTATGACTTGTGTGAAAAATTTGAGGTCAATCGGACTTGATTTGATAGGTTTCGGCGTCGAATGTAGAAGTTGAAATTTCTTAGTTTCATTAAGCTTGAATTGGGGTATTATTCGTGGTTTTAACATTGTTTGATGTGATTTTAGGTTTTGACTAAGTCCGTAATATGTTTTGAGACTTGTTGGTATGTTCGGACGGGACCCCGAGTGGCTCGGGTGAGTTTCAGGGTGGTTTCGGACCATTTTTAAGTAATTTTTTGTAACGACCTGACCAGTCGTTTTGAGTATCACAGCCCCGTTCCCCATTTACTGCTCAATATATGCCTTACAGTTGATTATGACTTAACGGGTTAGTTGGTTTGGGTCCGAAAGGATTTTAGAGTGAAATGAGACACTTAGTTTCATTATTAAAAGCTTAAGTTGGAAAAGTCGACCGGATATCGAGTATGTGTAAACGACCTCGGATTTGAATTCTGATGATTCCAATAGCTCCGTATGGTAATTTTGGACTTAGGAGCGTGTCCAAAAAATTTAATTGGAGGTCCATAGTGGAATTAGGCTTGAAATGGCGAAAGTTAAATTTTTGGAAAGTTTGACCGGGGGGTTGACGTTTTGATATCGGGGTCGAAATCCGATTCTGAAATTTTAATAGGTCCATTATGTCATTTATGATTGTGTGCAAAATATGAGGTCAATCAGACATGATTTGATAGGTTTCGGCATTGTTTGTAGAAATGAAAAGTTTCAAAGTTCATTAGGCTTGAATCTATATGTAGAAATGGAAAGTTTCAAAGTTCATTAGGCTCGAATGCGTCTGTGATCGCGTAGGCTTAGTTGGTCAGTAGAGGTTTTGTGCTTCACGATCACGTGGGGATATCCACGATCGCGTAAGGTTAATTGAGGGCTGCTGAGTTTTGTGCTTCGCGATCGCGTGCTGCGGGATGCGATCGCGTAGCTTTGAGATTTTGTGACTCGCGAACGCGTGAAGAAGGTTGCGTTCGCGTAGAGTAAATGGAGCGGAGTAGAAGTCACATGTTTTGTGCTTCGCGATCTCGTGGACTAGTCCGCGATTGCGTAAGTCTGTGATGTTGTGCATCGCGATCGCGTGGGAAAGTTCGCGATCGCATAGGCTTAAATCTGGGCTGTGGAAAACTGTTCTTCGCGATTGAGTGGGAAGGTTCGCGATCGCGTAGAGCAAATGACTGGGCAGAGAGTTTAAGTTCTGAAAATGGGGCGTCCCATTTTCCATTTTTGACGGATTGGTGCTCGGGAAGAGGCAATTTTTGGGAGATTTTCAGAGGAAACAATGGGGTTAGTGTTCTTAACTCAATATTGGTTAAATTACCTGAATCCATGGTTGTTTTTAACATTTAATTGGTGAATTAAGTTGGAAAATTGTGAAAACCCTCTTGGTTTAATTTTGAGATTTGAGGGTCGAATTGTTATCGGAATTTGATAAAATTGGTATGGTTGAACTCGTATCGGAATGGATATTTGAATTTTATAACTTTTGTTGGGTTCCGAGACGTGGGCCACACGGGCGAATTTTGAGCTAAAGTTCAGATTTTTATGTAAAAATTAGCATTTTCTTATGGAATTAATTCCAATAAATTTTATTGACTGTATCGAATTATTTGTTGCTAGATTTGAAGCGTTTGGAGGGCAATTCACAAGGCAAAGGCATACCGGAGTAAAGAATTACACGGTTTGAGGTAAGTAACACTTCTAAACTTGGTTCTGAGGGTATGAATCCACAAATTTGGTATGATACAAATTTTTTGGAGGCCACACACATGATAGGTGACGAGCATATGGACGTGCACCATATAAATTGTGTCTTCAATAAATCCTGTGCAGTTGTAAGATTAAAGAATCATGTTATTATCTGAACATGGGGTCGTGTTGTTGTTGAATTAATTGTTCAAAAATATACATTTCACACTCAGTAATATTTGTCCATTGTGAGGATATTTATGGGATTGAGCTGCGCAACGCAGCTGGCCATAATGGCTTTATACATTATTATTGTTCTGGATCGGGGCTGCCCGCCTGCAGCAGGCCTTATAGGCTTTATTATATAATGGATCGGGGCTGCCCGCCTGCAACAGACCTTATTGGCTTTACTATTTTATGGATTGGGGTTGCCCGCCTACATCAGGCCTTATATGCTTTGTTATTATACTGATCGGGACTGCCCGCCTGCAGTAGCCCACATTAGCTTTGTATTACGCTTGGGCTGAAGGAGCCCCTCCGGAGTCTGTACACCCCCAGTGAGCGTAGATGATTATATATATTCGGGATGGACTTCCCAGGGCATGGACTTGCCTTACTTACTGCTTATATATATATATATGGGATGGACTTTCCCAGGGCATGGACTTGCCTTATTTATATTGTAATGAATTTATCTGAACATGGATCTTGTCCGTGTCATTTGCATTTGGGGATAAATTACCCCAGGGCTGGATTGACCTTATACGGTACTGAATGACCAACTGTCAGTCGATGTGTATATATATACGGGTTGGAACACCCTTGGGCTGGATTGGCCACAAACAGTACCGAGTGATCGGATAATTTGTGACCAGTATTTATATGAGGTCTTTCTACTGAGTTTAACTGTTGAACTTGAAAGCATGCCTGCATTTATGTACCATTATTTATACAGGACTGTACCTGTGGAATTCATCATTACTTTCAGCCTAGAGGTTAGTCTTATTACTTATTGAGTTGGTTGTACTCATACTACACTCTGCACCCCGTGTGCAGATCCAGGTGCTTTCGGACACGGAGATTGTTAGATATCAAAGTACTATCAGTTGGAGACTATCAAGGTAGCTTCTCGGCATCCGCTGACCTTGTCTCTTTTTCCTTCAGTTATTGTATTGTTCTATACTTTCAGACAGTGATTTTTATCAGTTAGACACTGTATTCATATTAGATGCTCATGTACTCAATGACACCGGGGTTTGGGAGTGTAATATTTGTATTTGTGAGATTTCTTCCGCTGACTTTAATTATTTTATTTTCAAATTTAAAAGATATGGTGGTTTATTAAGATTTTGGGTTTGCCTATTATTGAGATAGGCGCCATCATGACTGGTGAGATTTTGGGTCATGACAAGTTGGTATTAGAGCTCTAGGTGACATAGGTCTCACGAGTCATGAGCAGGTTTAGTAGAATTTTGCGGATCGGTACGGAGACGTCTGTACTTATCTTCGAGAGGCTGGCAAACCCTTAGGAAATTTCACTTTATTGTATTCAGTCGTGCGAACTTGTTGATTCAGGAAACTAAAAGTCCTATTATTTTATTTTCTCACAGATGGTGAGGACACGTACTACCGGATCGGACGTTCAACCACTAGTGCCACCAATTAGGGCCGCGAGAGGCCGGGGCTGTGGTAGAGGCCGGGGCCGAGGTAGAGGTCTAGGTATAGCTCATACGGCAGTTGGAGCAGTACCTGTAGTACCACCAGTTTCTCCAGTTCAACAACAGATTCCGGATATAGTTAAGCCGGCGGGGCCAGCTCAGGCACCGGCTACACCTATTGTTATTCCAGGTCTTCTGAAGGCTCTGGCCCAAATATTGATAGTTTGTACTGGTCTTGCTAAGGTGGTTTCGGCTCAGGCCGCACCTGCCACTTCTCAAGCCGGGGGAGGTACTTATACCCCTATTGTCTGTACTCTAGACCAAGTAGTATAGGAACTTTCGATACCGGGGGCACTACCAGCCCAGCTAGTTGCAGCCGCTCAGGCCCCGATAGTCCCTGTTATGGCAGATGATGATCAGAGAAGACTTGAGGGATTTGGGAGGCTTCGACCTCCATCAATTTAGCGGTGCTGAGTCAGAGGATGCTCAGGGTTTTCTGGATAAGTGTCAGAGAATACTCCGTACAACAGGTATTCTGGAGATCAGTAGGGTCTCGTTCACTACCTTTTAGTTCTCTGGGGCTGCATTCAGTTGGTGGGAGGCTTACGAGAGGCATAGGCCGGTCGGCGCAGCGCCCCTTACCTGGCAGCAATTCTCCGTTATATTTCTGGAGAAGTTTGTGCCTCAGTCCCACAGAGAGGAGCTGCTCAGACAGTTTGAGTAGCTTCGTCAGGGTGATATGTCTGTGACGCAGTATGAGATGCGATTCTTGAAGTTGGCCCATCATGCTATCTGGTTGGTTCCCACAGACAGGGAGATGATCAGGAGGTTTATAGATGACCTCACTTATCAGCTGCGATTGCTTATGACCAGAGAGAGAGAGTCTGGTGCTACTTTTGATGAGGAAGTTAACATTGCTTGACAGATAGAGGTTGTCCGTAGTCAGGAGCATAGTGACAGGGAGGCTAAGAGGCCCCGAGGTTTGGGCAGTATTGGTGGAGTACCTTCTGGAGGGTAGTTCTACCATAATATGGGTCTTCCAATTCACCGTGGTGCATCATCTAGCCATGGTTCATATAGTTCTCATCTAAGTCGGTCATCTCTCAGTGCACTTACAGCCCCGAGTACGTTCCGTGCACCATTAGTTCAAGGATCATATGTACCAGGTCCTTCTGGTAGTTATTTTAGTTCCCGAGGTCCGCCTCAGAACTCGCCACCATTCTTCGAGATGAAGTGCTATGAGTGTGGAGAGCTGGGCCATGTGAGGAAATATTGTCCCCACCGTACGCGAGGTACAATTCAGCATAGGAGTCAGGCTACTACTTCTTCACTAGTTGCTCCACCATCCACTCAGCCAGCTCAGGGTAGAGCTTAGTAAGCTAGGGGTCGCCCAAGAGGGGGAGGTCGATCCGGTGGAGGTCAGGGCCGATTCTATGCTTTTCCTGCCAGACTAGATATTGTTGCTTCAGATGCAGTGATCATAGGTATTGTCTCAGTGTGCCACAGAAAGGCATCTATATTATTTGACCCTGGTTTCACATATTTGTATGTTTCATCATATTTTTGTTCATTTTCTAGATATGCCCCGTAAGTCCTTAGTTTCACCTGTTCATGTATCTATGCCGATGGACTATACTATAATTGTGTACCGGTTGTATTGGTCATGTGTGTAAATTACTGGGGGACGAGACTAGAGTCGGTCTTTTATTGCTTAGTATGGTCAATTTAGATATTATCTGGGTATGGTGAGATATGAGATGTTTTGTTATATGTCCTTGGGCCAAGTGGGGGAGTCCACTATCTACGATTTGATTACGCTTTATGAGTATATAAAAATTGTGGGATGAGTGAGTTGTTATTTGGGAATGATGTAGTGCGCACGGAGTATGAAATTGATAGGTGGTATTAAAGTAGAGTTATTTCTTTGAGTGTTGATGTGCTAATGGGGCACATGTCTTTTGGCCCATTTGGACGGTGTAATGTGGATTTGAACAAAGGGGGTGACACTCGCGAAAGTCCTAATGGATTCGAGATTTATATGTAACAATTGAGAATTTTGGCAGATTTGTTTATGGCAAAAATCTGAGATTTAAGTTGGATGGTGTCGAGAATTATGGCATTTTGTATATCATTATGGATTTTATATTTCGGTATTAGGAAGGTGAATGAAACGAACTTAGACTCAAATAAGGTATTTTTAGAGTGGATATTTCGGTTGTGGTATTTATAGGGGTAATTATGATGTGGTAAAACTCTACAGATATTTTGGTGGCAATATTCTTGGGTTTGATGACCTACGTGGTTTGGTCAAGTTAGAGGAATTCAGTTCTGATAGCTTGGTTATGTGCGAATGGATTTCAAAGTGTTCATGATGGTTTCTACCATGGTTTGAACCGGATATTTTCTACCGGTGTATGAAACGTGTTGTGTATTGTGATTTCCTCCTAGAAAGAAGCAAGAGAGAGGTTTCTAACTAATAAGGTATGTAATTTGCTGGTGACTCAGAGTTGATAATGGGATTTGTGTGCTTGTCACATGATGGCATAATAGGTGTGGTGTATTGTGCGGGATTAGGATTTATATGTACAAGGTGACAGTTCATTCTTGAAAGGAAGATCACGAATCCTGGACAGAATGGTCAGTATTATATATTTAGATGAATGTTATAGTTGCTCGGTAATCCCTGAGAAGGGTGCGCGGTTGAAAGGGGAATTGTATTTTGATTTATGGATGTTCATTGGTATTGCGGTGCTCTCCTGGTTGATAGACTGTTGATATTCAAATTATTGACATATGGCATGGAAGAATTATGAAAATATTCCTGGTGGGATGATCGTGCATGAAGTATGTGATAGTCATACGAATGTTGGAGTGTGATCAGTTATGAAGGTTCATGTGTACTTATTTTATTTCTCTTGTATGATATGCTTGGATTAGAGGCCTGTGACCATGCCAGGAGAACTAGGTTATTGGCACGTGAGTTGTCCGTGCGGATCCATATACTAATATTATTGGCACGTGAGTTGTCAGTGCGGGTCCAGATATTTATATTATTGGCACGTGAGTTGTCCGTGCGGGTCCAGATATTGATACTATAGCACGTGAGTTGTTCGTGCGAGTGATGTTAATGTGAGCTCTAGAAGAGCTGGTTACTGTTATTAAATTTGTGTGTCTTGGTTCTACTATATATAATGAGCTTATAGCATTACAGTTGTGGTGATGCTTGTTGAACTTACAATACAGTTCTCTACTTTGAGACATCTTCCATTTTGGGTACAAGGTTGCGCAGTTGTGGATTGAGTTGTATTGGTGTGGCATGTCAATGGGATAGTTGTGTTTAATACTATAAGGTCATTGGACCTAGAATGTGTACTATCAGGTTTGATTACGGTATATTGGGAGGATAATATTGAAAGCCGGCTTAGGAGAGGATTATGGTCCTGGTTGGGGCGAGAGAGCTCCATGGCTAGTTGATCTGATGAGTGGTTATGAGTTTTTGATTATTTCTTTCATCATTGGCAGTGTACGAAGGTTTTGGAATAAGGTTCTGTTTAATGCGAGGTTTTAATACTTGTACTTGGTTGGTTTGGAGTAATTACTGTGATTGTGATCGGGAATGGTGCTGCGATCATGTGAGTTATGTAGTATGTAACGTGAGTATATCTAGGGTTATGGCTATGGCTTGATACAGATTGTTCAGACTTATACGGTGTGTGAGATTTAAATCTTGAAAAGAATTCTGGATGTTAGAAATTTGGCTCCAAGGTTTTTGAGCTAGAGTTAAAGTAATGATTTTCAGTTAGGTTGTGTGTTCAGGCCTATATAGAATAGGGTGACGTGAGATCACCTCCGGGTATGTGAGTGGTAAGGTGGAATAGAGATTTGAAGGTTAAGAACAACTCTTGGCACGTTTGAGGACGAACGTATGTTTTAGGTGGGGGAGAATGTAACGACTCGACCGGTCGTTTTGAGTATCACAACTCCGTTCTCCATTTACTACTCAATTTATGCATTACAGTTGATTATGACTTAACGGGTTAGTTGGTTTGGGTATAGAAGGATTTCGGAATGAAATGAGACACTTAGTTTCATAATTAAAAGGTTAAGTTGGAAAAGTCGACCGGATGTCGAGTATGTGTAAACGACCTCGGATTTGAATTCTGATGATCCCAATAGCTCCGTATGGTGATTTTGGACTTAGGAGCGTGTCCGAAAAATTAATTGGAGATCCGTAGTGGAATTAGGCTTGAAATGGTGAAAGTCGAATTTTTAGGAAGTTTGACCGGGGGTTGACTTTTTGACATCGGGGTCGAAATTCGATTCTGAAAATTTTAATAGGTCCATTATGTCATTTATGACTTGTGTGCAAAATTTGAGGTCAATCGGACGCGATTTGATAGGTTTCGGCGTTGTTTGTAGAAATGGAAAGTTTCAAAGTTCATTAGGCTTGAATCTATGTGTGATTCATGATTTTAGTGTTGTTAGATGTGATTTGAAGACTCGACTAAGTTCGTATGATGTTTTAGGACTTGTTGGTATATTTGGTTGAGGTCCGAGGGGCTCAGGTGAGTTTCGGATGCTTAACGGATCAACATTTGGACTTAAACAGTTGCTGGAATTTTCTAATATCTTAATCTGATTTCCTTATACGCGATCGCGTGAATGCGTCTGCAAGCTTAGTTGGTCAATAGAGGTTTTGTGCTTCGCGATCGCGTGGGAATATCCGCGATCGCATAAGATTAATTGAGAGCTGCTGAGTTTTGTGCTTCGCGATCGCGTGCAGCGGGATGCGATCGCGTAGCTTTGAGATTTTGTGACTCGCGAACACATGAAGAAGGTCGAGTTCGCGTAGAGTAAGTGGAGCGGAGTAGAAGTCACGCGTTTTGTGCTTCGCGATCGCGTTGACTAGTCTGCGATCGCGTAGGTCTGTGATGTTGTGCATTGCGATCGCGTGGGATAGTCCGCGATCGCATAGGCTTAAATCTGGGTTGTGGAAAACTATTCTTCGCGATCGCGGGGGAAGGTTTGCGATCGCGTAGAGCAAATGACTGGGCATAGAGTTTAAGTTCTGAAAATGGGACTTCGTCCCATTTTCTATTTTTGACGGATTGGAGTTCAGGAAGAGGTGATTTTTGGGAGATTTTTAGAGGAAACAACGGGGTAAGTGTTCTTAACTCAATATTGGTTAAATTACCTGAATCCATGGTTGTTTTTAACATTTAATCGGTGAATTAAGTTGGAAAATTGTAAAAACCCTCTTGGTTTAATTTGGAGATTTGAGGGTCGAGTTGTTATCATAATTTGATAAAATTAATATGGTTGAACTCGTATCGGAATGGATGTTCGGATTTTGTAACTTTTGTCTGGTTCCGAGATGTGGGCCCCATAGGCGAATTTTGAGCTAAATTTCGGATTTTTATGGAAAAATTAGCATTTTCTTATGGAATTAATTCCAATAAATTTCATTGACTGTATCAAATTATTTGTGGCTAGATTCGAAGCGTTTGGAGGGAAATTCACGAGGCAAAGGCATACCGGAGTAAAAAATTATACGGTTTGAGGTAAGTAACACTTCTAAACTTGGTTCTGAGGGTATGAATCCCCGAATTTGGTATGATATAAATTGTTTGGAGGTGACACACACGATAGGTGACTAGCATGTGGACGTGCACCATATAAATTGTGTCTTCAATAAATCCTGTGCAGTTGTAAGATTAAAGAATCATGTTATTATCTGAACATGTTAGAGAAAATGAGCTGAGGCTTTTATTAAAGATCATGTGTAGGCTACGTGCCGATATTTTGGGACCCATGGGGTCGTGTTGCTGTTGAATTAATTGTTCAAAAATATACATTTCACACTCAGTAATATTTGTCCATTGTGAGGACATTTATGGGATTGAGCCGCGACGCAGCAGGCCATAATGGCTTTATACATTATTATTGTTCTGGATCGGGGCTGCCCGCCTGCAGCAGGCCTTATAGGCTTTATTATATAATGGATCGGGGATGCCCGCCTGCAACAGACCTTATTGGCTTTACTATTTTATGGATCGGGGCTGCCCGCCTACAGCAGGCCACATTGGCTTTGTATTACGCTTGGGCTGGAGGAGCCCCTCCGGAGTCTGTACACCCCCAGTGAGCGTAGATGATTATATATATTCGGTATGGACTTCCCAAGGCATGGACTTGCCTTTATTACTGCTTATATATATATATATATATATATATTTGGGATGGACTTTCTCAGGGCATGGACTTGCCTTACTTATTTATGTTGTAATGAATTTATTTGGATATGGATCTTGTCCGTATCATTTGCATTTGGGGATAAATTACCCCAGTGCTGGATTGGCCTTATACGGTACAGAATGACTGACTGTCAGTCGATGTGTATATATATATACGAGTTGGAACACCCCTGGGCTGGATTGGCCACAAATAGTACCGAGTGACCGGATAATTTGTGACCAGTATTTACATGAGGTCTTTCTACTGAGTTTAACTGTTGAACTTGAAAGCATGTCTACATTTCTGTACCATTATTTATACGGAACTGTACCTGCGGAACTCATCATTACTTTCAGCCCAGAGGTTAGTCTTGTTACTTATTGAGTTGGTTATACTCATACTACACTCTGCACCTCGTGTGCAGATCCGGGTGCTTTTGGACACGGAGATTGTTAGATTTCAGAGTACTATCAGTTGGAGACTATCAAGGAAGCTGCTCGGCGTCCGCTGACCTTGTCTCTCTTTCTTTCAGTTATTGTATTGTTCTATACTTTCAGATAGTGGTTGTTATCAGTCAGACACTATATTCATATTAGATGCTCATGTACTCAGTGACACCGGGTTTTGGGAATGTTATATTAGTATTTGTGAGATTTCTTCCACTGAATTTAATTATTTTGTTTTCAAATTTAAAAGATATGGTGGTTTATTAAGATTTTGGGCTTTCCTAGTATTGAGATATGCGCCATCACGACTGGTGAGATTTTGGGTCGTGACATTTTTAGTTGCTGGTGTTTGGCCACAGAGGTACGCATCGCGATCACGGACAAACGGTCACGATCGCGAATAGCAATTTAGCTATTTGGACACTGTGAATCGCGATCGCGGAAGCCTTTTCACTATCGCATAGAGGAAAATCCTGTTGTACTGACCCGATTTTGGAAGATTATATCTCGCAATTTATAAGGAATTTGGAGATGATCCAAAAATTAAAGTTGTAGCCCTTTTTGTCTAGTTATCAAAAAATCAAACCATTTGGAATTTGGAGTTGTGTATAAAAAGTTATCGTTGATATACTACAGGCTGTCTCGGAAGAGTTTGGAAATCGCTAAGAAGAAATTTATGTTGCACAGGGCTAACTTTGGCAGCTTATATCTCATGATATATAAGGAACTGGAGATGAGCAAAATATATAAGATGAAGCCCTTGGTATCCAGTTTTCAGAAAGTTAAACCATTTGAAATTTGGAGTTTTGTACAAAACGTTATGACCATTATACTAGAGGCTGTTTGGAAGAGCTGGGCACTTGTTCTTCGCGATCGCGAAGCATTTTCCGCGATCGCAAAAGGCAAATTTTGGGCTGAGAATAGTTGTGCTTCGCGATCGCGAAGCATTTTTTGCGATCGCGAAGAGTAAATACCTGGGCAGTAAATACTTGAGCTCGGATTGAAGCGATTTTTAAGGCGATTTTTAAGGCGATTTTTACCACCATGTGGATTGGGGTAAGTGTTTTATATCCTAAAGTATTTATATTTCATGAATCTATGATTATATTCATCGTTTAATTCGGATTTTAATGGAAGAAATCAAGATTTTGGCAAAATCTTCCAAAAACGAAAATTTAAGATTTGGAGGTCGAGTTATTATCAGAATTTGAAAAAATTGGTATGGTTGAACTCGTATCGGAATGGATATTCGGATTTCATGAAAATTATGCCGGGTTCAGAGAGGCGGGCCCAACGTTGACTTTTGTTGACTTTTTGGAATAAATTTTTAAGTCGGCGTATTATTATCCGGAATTGTTTTTGATAAATTTTAATGAAGTTGAACAATTAATTTGGATAGATTTGAGCTGTCCGGAGGTCAATTCAATAAAGAAGGCAATTTTAGAATATCGGCATAACTTCAAAAAGGTAAGTATCTTTCCTAACCTTGAGTGGGGGAATTACCCCTTAGGCATTGAGTCTTATGTAGAAATTGTGTGATTGGAAGCCGTGTACGCGAGGTGACGAGTATGTACTCGGGCTTATATGTGCAAACTTTATTGGTTTAATGTTTTAGGCATTTTTATGTATTAAATTGGATAATTATTGGCATTTAGTAAATCCTTGAATTATCACGCCTCATTCTTTATTTGTCAAGTTTGTATTTTATATAATAATTTGGTGTTATTGTCACTTGGATTTTATGTGAATTCTGTGTGTTTGTTGATTTGATATTTTTCTTGGAATTAAATTCATGATGGAATCCTTATCTGCAAATATTTATTAAATAAGTTTAAATTAAGGAGATAATATAATTATCAAGAATTTGGATTAATGAAGGTGTTGCCCTATACTGAGTATTTTTCACCTATGTTGATTGTTTTGAGGTTTTATATACGTTGTGTAGAGCCTTAGGCTATTTGTTGAGAAATTTATTAATTCTGCTACATATTTGGAATTTGGTTGTGATCAGTGAATAATTGTGATATGAATTGTTGTATTGTGTTGTGGTTTAAACACTCTCCTTGATGTTATTTATGCTTCCTACCTTGCTTGTTAATGATATACATGTTCTTGGTAAGGAAGAGTGTGAAGCACGAAGGGTGATGCCGTGCCATTTGAGAGTGTAAAGCACGAAGGATGATGTCGTACCATTTGAATTATATTATCATGTGAGGGAGAGTGTAAAGCACGAAGGGTGATGCCGTGCCATTTGAGAGTGTAAAGAACGAAGGGTGATGTCGTGCCATTGAGAGTGTAAATGCACGAAGGATGATGCCATGCCATTTCATTTATATTATCAGGTGAGGATGAGAGTAAAAGCACGAAGGGTGATGTCGTGCCATTATTTTTATATTATCATATATTCATGGCACGAAGAGTGTTTCCGTGCAGGCGAGGACGAGAGACATACATTATATTGTGATATTGTTTTGTTGTGTATACATTCATGCCTTTATCTTGAGATGTTATTGTGCACCTACGTTTTCTATGTGACTTCCAGTCGTGGTTGCTTCTTGTGTGCCTCCCCCTTTATTTCTTTTATTGTTATTGGCATTTCCCCCACCTAATTGATATTGTTATATGTAAGCACTGTGAGAAAGAGATAAATGCACGAAGGGTGTTGCCGTGCCAATTGATTTGATCTACATATATACATTAGGTGAGAATGAGACAAGTGCACAAAGGTATTGTCGTGTCATTTGATGTGATATATTAAATATATTTCTCACACCAGGAAAGTTAAATGAGGTGTCACATGGTGACTTTCACTTGAAAGAATTATATTCGAAAGATATTTATTTGAAAGAGATTTACTTGAAAGAATTATATTGGAAAGAAATTTATTTGAAAGAATTGTATTTGAAAGAGATTTATTTGAAAGAATTACATTTGAAGATATTTATTTGAAGGAATTATATTTGAAAGAGATTTATTTGAAAGAATTATATTTGAAAGATATTTATTTGAAGGGAGTATATTCGAAATATAATTATTGAAAAGTATTATATCCTGAAGATTATTATTTGAAAAGCATATAGGCGAGAGATTTATATTTGAAGGACTTGATTAATTGGTTGTACTTGTACTCATTATTTGTTGAACAATATTAATGGTGTTCTTGTTGCCCTGTTGTGTATATCACTGGTTTATTAGTGTTGCCATCATTGTTATTTGTTTCTTATTATTTTTGTATACTATATTGCACATGTTATTTGACTAGTGAGTGTCTTGATTGTACCTCGTCACTACTCCACTGAGGTTAGTCTTGATACTTACTGGGTACAGACTGTGGTGTACTCATACTACACTTTTGCATATTTTTGTGCAAAGCCAGGTATTGGAGATATTGGACTCGGACAAAGTTAGAGTTTGATCGCAAGGATTCAAGGTAGAGCTGCTTGGTCGTCGCAGTCCCTTGGAGTCTTTCCATTTTATGGTACTGTTAATTATTAATCGAACAGTATTAAGTATTCGATCCTTGAGATCATTTCATGTATTCAGTTAGAGTTCGTGACTCAGTATTACCAGTTTTGGGAGGTTGTATTAAATTATATGTTTTACAAAAAATCGAAATTGGCTTGAATTGTAATTATAATCGGCTTACTTAGTCTTAGAGACTAAGTGCCATCACGACGCCTGTGGTAGGATTTTGGGTCGTGAAAAGTTGATATAAGAGCTCTAGGTTCATAGGTTCTACGAGTCACGAACGAGTTTAGTAGAGTCTTGTGGATCGATACGGAGACGTCTATACTTATCTTTGAGAGGCTGCAGAGCTATTAAGAAACATTTTTACTTCTTTTATTCCTTATCGTGCGGTATTTATTCAGCTTGAAGCATATATCTTATGTTCTTTTGCATCCACTCATGTATGAAATTGCACACTCAGTATCAAATATGCCCCAACGGCTCGTGATACTACAAACGGGTTATATGGGAGCCAGAGTTGCTCAACCATTATTACAACGTATCGTCCAGATCGAGGATGCGGAAGTATTGAGAGATCATTCAGTTTTGCACCTTGGGGTGCAGCAGGTTGTGACATCTGGTTCATAAGTATGATCTTAAGAAGGTTTAATTAATTGCCTATAGAAACAATCGTGGTACGGTCACGAGGTGGATGTAGATCTGAAATAGTTTGTGGTATTAGAGACTATGTAGTTCGTATGGGATTTCTATTTAGCGAAGGGTACATACTAGCAGCCAAGGCACTGGAGGAAGCGAGTTTAACTGTCACGAGGATGACTTGCGCCAAATAAATGGCTTGAGGTGTCTTATGACCGGTGTCCTACGAGTGATGAAGGTTAGTATTGTGAATCATCGGAATGTGTCCTATGGATTCGCGCCAAGTGAGGGGAGTCCCCTATCAATGATCAGATTGCAGGGTCATGTGTTATATCAGTTTTGGCCTGAGATGTATTTATGTAGTATTGAATGGTTCTCCAAAACTTATATATGATTAAGATGTGAGATTTATATGGGATGATGCTGGGACTTGCGGTATTCCCGCGTCCTTAATAATTCTACATTTCAGTACCAGAGGGGTCACAGAAACAATTTCAGAATACTCGGGGTGCTACAGTAAGTTCTTTTAATGCACCACCGGCACGAGGTTCCTATAATGGTTATTCCAGTTATCCGGCACTGACTTAGTATGAGCAGTCAAACCCTGCAGAGGGGATGTTATTAGTGTGATGGTACTAGGCACAAAATGAGAGATTGTCCCAGACTTGGGAGAGCCAAGTTTCATCAGAATATTTAGTCTACAGGCTCTATTCCAGTTACTAGCCCACATGCACAGTCAGATACGGGTGGAGGATAGACGGGTAGAGGGAGCCCTAAAGGGAGAGGCCCAACCCGTTGATATAATTGCTGTGACTTGGCTGAGGCCAATACACCAGATGGTGTCGTACATGCATGATTTAATTTATAATAAAAAGAGCACTATTCTTATTTTGATTCAATTCTGATTATCGAGGTGAGACCTCCTACCATGCTCCATATAGGGTGAGCCTGTGATTTGTACACCACTCACGTGTTTATCCTTGTTGGGAGATTTGATGGTGTTAGCCCGTGTCTATCATGTTGTTTTGCACACTATTGAGGGTTATAAGTCCAAAAGTGACTTTCTGTTACTCACTACAGTGGGTTTTGATGTAACTTCGATATATTGATTATAATTTTATGAATTATATGCTCTACCGGTATAGGGGTTCATTATGTGTTGTAAAACTTATTTACGAAATTTATTAAAAAGAAGAAAGAAAGGGAATGGAAAAATCTCAATTGGCACAATGTGCAAAATACTTGTGATTCGGCGTTGAGGACGAGATTCTCGCATTTTTATATGATGTGAAATATTTAAACTGGCTACAAGCCGCGGTGGAAGTTATATAAGAACGAGGTCCTTGTGGTGAAAAATTTATGAGTTTAAATTCTTATAACAACCCGGCCGGTCGTTTTGAGTATTACAACCCTGTTTCCCCATTTACTGATCAATTTATGCTTTACAGTTTTTTTATAACTTACCGGGTTAGTTGGTGCGGGTCCGAAAGGATTTGGGAGTGAAATGAGACACTTAGTCTCATAATTGAAAATTTAAGTTAGAAAAGTTGATTGAATGTGGACTTATGTGTAAATGACCTCGGATTTGAATTTTGATGATTCCAATAGCTCCGTATGGTGATTTTGGTCTTAGTAGCATGTCTGAATTATTTTTGGAGGTTCGTAGTGAAATTAGGCTTGAAATGGCGAAAGTTGAATTTTTGGGAAGTTTGACCGGAGGGTTGAATTTTTGATATCGAGGTCGGAATCCAATTCTCAAAATTTGAATAGGTCCGTTATGCCATTTTTGACTTGTGTGCAAGATTTGAGGTCAATCGGACGTGATTTGATAGGTTTCGACGTTGTTTGTAGGATTTGGAAATTTCAAAGTTCATTGGGCTTGAATCCGGGTGCAATTTGTGTTTTTGATGTCATTTGATGTGATTTGAGGCTTCGACTAAGTTCATATGATATTTTAGGACTTGTTGGTGTATTTGGTTGAGGTCCCGGGGGCCTCAGGTGAGTTTCGGACGGTTAACGGATCAATTCTTGGAATTGGAATTTTGTTGGAATTTTCTAATGTTTGTATCTGGTTTCCTTATACGCGATCGCATGAACTTGTCCGCGATCGTGTAAGCTTAGCTAGATAGTGGAGGTTTTATTTTATGCGATCGCGTGGGTATATCCGCCATCGCGTAGGGTTAATTGGGGGATGTTGAGTTTTATTCTATGCGATCGCGTGAAGAGGGATGTGATCGCGTAGCTCTGGGATTTTGTGATTCGCGAACGCGTGGCTAAATTTTGGATTTTTTGGAAATATTAGTATTTTGATATGGAAGAAATTCCTATAATTTGTGTTGACTGAATCAAATTAATTATTACTAGATTCGAGCCGTTCCAAAGTTGATACGCGCAGAATGGAATTTCTGGAGCATTGCTTAGCTTGCTCGATATTGGATTCGGCTTGTTCGAGGTAAGTAACATCTCTAATCTTTAAGTTGAGGGTATGAACCCTGATTATACGTATTATGTGAATTGTTTGGAGGTGACGCACATGCTAGGTGACGGGCGTGTGGGCGTGCACCGTGTGAATTGTAACTCTATTACTTCTGTGGTACTATGTAATTACCTGATCTTATCTGTAACCATGAAATCTCTATGTACTAGAGCTATTGAGTTGCAATCCATGTTGGAAACCATGTCTAGGCTACATGCCTATTTTGTTGAGACCCACTGGGGTCATTTCTGCTGTTGAGTTATCTGCTTACATTGCATTTACATACTCAGTCACACGCATTCATATGCATATCATATCTCAGTCTTTGTTACCATTTATTGATACATCACATCATTATTTTTGGGCTGATTCTCATCTTGATTTCTGAGAGCCCGAGAGACTGTATAGATTGATGACTGAGTGAGGCCAATGGCCTAATATTGAGGATATTTATGAGATCGGGTTGCACGCCGCAACATGTTTCATTGATTTATGCCATGATTGGCTTGTTATAGAACTTGGGCTGAAAGAGACCCTTCGAAGTCTGTACACACCCCATGTGAGCACATGTACCTACTGAGTGCGAGTGTCGAGTGCCAAGTGCTAGTGCCGAGTGCGAGTGCCGAGAGATTGAGAGGATTGAGCGACTTTGAGGTTTGAGTGACTGTGAAGATTGAGTGACTGTGAGGACTGAGTGAATTGATACTCTGAGAGTATGCATATGGTTTTATCACTGAGATACTTTGCATTAACATGCACACATGACATACAAGCATAGAGACGTATTTTATTTATGTTGTACGGTATCACGTCATTCATGAATTTCACACATATTGGCATATGGGCATAGTGATGCATTTTCCACTGGCTATCTGGAAAGGAAATGAAAAATCTTATTTATTGTTGAAAGGATTTTTGGGAAAATTACTGTTTTCAAACTTATTCATATTTTTGGCAACTTCAGAAATCATGATTAAGCTGAGTATTTTATCTCTGAGTTACTTCTTTTATTACTTGTTTTACGTTGTTATGGACTATCGTTGGCTATTGGTGTTGGACCCGACCTTTGTTCCAGCTCGTCACTAATTTCAACCTAAGGTTAGGTTTGTTACTTATTGAGTACATAGGGTCGGTTGTACTCATACTACACTTCTGCACCTTGCATGCAGATATTGGATGCTGATGTTGCTGTGATCCACGGGAGCTGGATTTGAATACGTACTTGTGTTCTGGTTGTAGCTACCTCTTGTTCATGGTAGCCATAGATTTATAAAAAAAATCTGTTTATCTACATTTCGAACAGATGATTTATTTATTTCATACCAGCTTGTAAATTCTAATCTTAGAAGCTCGTGATTTGTTCTACCAGTCCTTGGGGAGTGTATTAGATTCAGTTAAATATTAATTGAATCGGATTATTGTTATTGGGCTTACCTAGCGGGTGAGGTTAGGTGCTATCACGGGTAGTTGGATTTTTGGTCGTGACAAATTGGTATCAGAGCTCTAAGTTCATAGGTTCTACAAGTCATGAGCAAGTGTCTAGTAGAGTCTTGCGGATTGGTATGATGACGTCCATACTTATCTTCGAGAGGCTACAGGGCATTTAGGATAATTTCCCATCTTTCTTTCCTGATCGTGCAGAATTGATTCAGTTTGAAACATAACTCTTTGAATTCCTTCCACGCATTCGTGTGCGCATGTGAGCGCTCGGTATCAGTTATACATCTTCGGCTTGTGATTCTATGAACGAGGTTAGAGATATGTATTATGTGTTTTGGTGATGAGCCAGTCTAGAGGACTTGAGGCCAGGTTTAGACCGCATCTTAGGCTCGGTAGCTTCAGTTGTGTGAACTTGTACGTTTGGACTCATATGTCCATTAATGTCCCTATGAATGGAATTTGTGGCTCGATGAACGGTTGAATGGCTATATGATAAGTATGATGTAACTGCAGGATGTGTTAAGACGATTTGAATGTGACGAGAAGTGTTTCCTTGAAATGTAAAGAAAGGGAAATTGGGTGCTTGATTTTCCTTTTGATGTGATGTACAGTCTAGAGTATGAATGTTTTGAAGGATCTTTCACGTTGTTAAATTTTGGGACAAATTAAATTCTCATGTCTTGTTAATGAGTTTGGACTCAGAAAGATTAAGTGATTGCATAATAATTGTGATTGCGAAAGGGTATAACAAGATACCAAATTGAGGCTAAGCAGGTGGGTTATCCCCTGCGGAGTAATCTACATAGGTGTGTTCCTTATAATGTGAGTGGAGAGTTTCTTTTCTGCTAGTGGGGCGTATGTGTTGAGATTTGAGTTTGAATATGGTTGAGAAAGTTGACTTGACTGTCAAGAGAATGAATGCGAGCTTAGCAAATGATTGAGGTATTTTTATGGTTGGCGTTGTATGAACTTAAGAAGAATCTTCGTTGAACTGACTGCGGTATTATGGCAGTAATAGAATATGAGTATTGTTAGCTATCAAGTGTTTTAATCCATGGCTTTGAGCCAAGTAGGGGGAGCCTGCTATTGACAATTCAATTCATGGTTATATATTAAATTTTAGTTTTGTTCTGAGGCATACTTGTGGATTAGTTATGACTTATAGAGGTTGAGATCGAGGATGACTCGAGTACTGAAATTCCTAAATATGGGTTATATTGCGCTTTATGAGTACATGAAAATCATGGGATGAGTGAATTGTTATTTGTGAATGATGTAGTGCGCACGGAGTATGAATTTGATCAGTGGTGTTAAGGCAGGGTTACCTCTTTGAGTGTTGCTGTGCTAATGGGGCACGTGTCTTTCAGCCCGTTTAGGTGGTGCAATTTAGATTTGAGCAAAGTGGGTGACTCCCGAGAAGGTTCTAATGGGTTCGAGATTTATATATAGAAATTGATAATTTTTTCGGATTTGTGTATGGATAAAATCTGAGATTTACATTTAATGGTGTCGGACTTGCGGTAATTTTGTATTACTATGGATTCTACATTCCAGTATAAGAAAGGTAAAAGAACAATTTTAAATTCACATAAGGTATTTTCAGAGTGGGCGTTTAGGTTGTGGTACTTATGGGGGTGCTTAAGAAGAATACAATGGCTTATAGGCCTTAGGGTGGTGTGGTTTTATGTCAGGGTGTCTTATAGTGAGCTTTGGGTAAGGATCGTAGTGTTCTGACAAGGAGAAATATCAACTTGAGGGTAATTCAGAAGAAACTCGAAGAAAATAGAACAACTGGGTAGTAGGCTAGACCAGTATAGTAATGATATGCTCGGTTCTTTTGGGTGATTATGATATGGTGAGGCTCTACAAATATTTTGGTGGCAATATTCTTGGGTTTGATGACATGCGTGACTTGGTCGAGTTAGAGGAATTCAGTTCTGATAGCTTGGTTATGTGCAAATGGGTTTCAAAGTGTTCTTGATGGTTTCTACCATGGTTTGAAAAGGATATTTTCTATCGGTGTGGGGAACGTGTTGTGTATTGTGATTTTCTCCTAGAAGGAAGCAAGAGGAAGGATTCTAACTGACCGGGTATGTAATTTGCTAGTGACTTAGAGTGTTAATGAGGTTCTTGTATTTTCATGTAATGTCTTAATAGAGGCGGTGCGTGGAGGGAGACTGAGATTTGCATGTGCAAGTATACGATTCAGTTTTGAAGGGATGGTCATGAATTCTTAGACAATATGGGCGGTTCCAAATGACTAGATGAATATTATTACTACTTGGTATTGCATGAGAAGGGCACGCATTTCAGAAAGGGCATTGTGTTTTGACTTATGGGTGTTCATCGGTATTGCAGTACTCACATGGTTAATAGACTGCTAATATTCAAATTATTGCTATGTGGCACGGAAGAATTATGGAAGTATCCCTATTGGGATGATCATGCATGAAGGATGTGATAGTCATTCGAGTGCTGGAGTTGTGATCAGTTAAGGTGGTTTATGTGTTCTACAAATTTGGGGGACTTGGAGTTCTTAGAAGTTAATTATTTCAGGGTTGCGGCCTGTTTGAGGTGAGTATTTTATTTAAACTCAGTGGAGGCACTAATTGCGTTAATTATTTGTGATAGTTGCGTGCTACGAGTGCGTGTATATGTGAGGTTTGATCCATGTGCGGGTATCGGGGCAAGTATTCATACTCGGAAGAATGCTTAGGCAAAGATATGCCTAGAGTTGACTGTTAAGCGTAAAGTTATAACGTTTCTCGTATTCGTACCTTTGCCGAGAACTATCTAGGCTACACTTGAGGTTACAAAGAGGCTAATTCCCTGAATAAATTGGGTAGTAACTATTTCTGCGTTAACTTGCCAATTTGAGCAGTGATAGCACACTTTTCACCTGCCTACTCTATGACGTGTTATTTATACCAGTCCAGGAGCATGAGAATAATAATTAGTTTATCATATATATGTGTACTTATTTGATTGCTCATGTATGATATGCTTGGACTGGAGGCATGTGACCATGCAAGGCGGATTATATTATTGGCACGTGAGTGGTCATTGCGGATCCATGTACTGATATTATTGGCACGTAAGTTATCAGTGCGAGTCCAGATATTGATACTATAGCAGTGAGTTGTCCGCGCGAGTGATGTTAATGTGAGCTCTAGAATAGCTGGTTACCATTGTTAGATTCGTGTGTCTTGGTTCTACTATATATGATGAGCTTATAGCATTGCAGTTATGGTGGTGCTTGTTGAACTTGCAATACGGTTCTCTTCTTTGAGACATTTTCTATTTTTGGGTACACGGATTGCGCAATTATGGCTTGAGTTATATTGGTGTGGCATGTCTGTGGGATAGTTGTGTTTAATAATATATAATCATTGGACCTAGAATGGGTACTATCAGGTTTGATTACGGTATATTTGGGAGGGTGACACTGAAAGTCGGCTTAGGAAGTGATTATGGTTCTAGTTGGGGCGAGAGAGCTCCATGACTTGTTGATCTGATAAAGGGTTATGAGATTCCGCGTGTGTCTTTCATTTTCAGCAGTGTACGAAGGTTTTGGAATGAGGTTTTGTTTGATATGGGGGTTAATACCAGTACCAGATTGGTTTGAGTAGTTACTATAATCGGGAATGGTGTTGCGAGCATGTGAGTTGTGTAGTATGTTACGTGATTATATTTGGGGTTATGGTTATGGCTTGATACAACTTGTTCAGACTTATACAATGTGTAGATGTGAGATTTGTGTCTTGAAAAGAATTCTGGATGTTGGAAATTTGGGTTCTAAGTTTATGGGCTAAGGTTGAATTAATAATCCTCAATTATGTTGTGTTGTTAGGCCTATGTGGAATAGGGTGGTGTGGGATCATCCCCGGGTACGTGCATGGTAAGGTGGAACAGTGATTTAAAGGATTAGGAACAACTCTTGGCATGTTCGAGGACGAACGTATGTTTAAGTGGGGGAGAATGTAACGACCCGGCCGGTCGTTTTGAGTATTACAATCATGTTTTCCCATTTACTGCTCAATTTATGCTTTACAATTGTTTTATGACTTACCGGGTTAGTTGGTGCGGGTCCGGAAGGATTTCAGAGTGAAATGAGATACTTAGTCTCATAATTGAAAATTTAAGTTAGAAAAGTTGACCGAATGTGGACTTATGTGTAAACGACCTCGGATTTGAATTTTGATGATTCCAACAGCTCTGTATGGTGATTTTGGTCTTAGGAGCGTGTCCAAATATTTTTTTGGAGGTTCGTAGTGGAATTAGGCTTGAAATGGCGAAAGTTGAATTTTTGGAAAGTTTGACCGGGGGTTGACTTTTTGATATCGAGGTCAGAATCCAATTCTGGAAATTTGAATAGGTCTGTTATGTCATTTTTGACTTGTGTGCAAAATTTGAGGTCAATCGGACATGATTTGATAGGTTTCGACGTTGTTTGTAGGATTTGGAAATTTCAAAGTTCATTGGCTTGAATCCGTGTGTAATTTGTGTTTCTGATGTTATTTGATGTGATTTGAGGCTTCGATTAAGTTCGTATGATGTTTTAGGACTTGTTGGTATATTTGGTTGAGGTCCCGGGGGCCTCGGGTGAGTTTCGGACGGTTAACGGATCCATTCTTGGAATTGGAATTTTGCTGGAATTTTCTAATGTCTGTATCTGGTTTCCTTATACGCGATCGCATGAACTTGTCCGCGATCGCGTAAGCTTAGATAGATAGTGGAGGTTTTTTTCTATGCGATCGCGTGGGTATATCCGCGATCGCGTAGGGTTAATTGGGGGCTGTTGAGTTTTATTCTCTGCGATCGCGTGAAGAGGGATGCGATCGCGTAGCTCTGGAATTTTGTGATTCGCGAACGCGTGGCTAAGGTTGTGTTCGCGTAGAAGAAATGGAGCGGAAGTGGAGGTCACGCTTTTTTGCTTCGCGATCGCGTGGACGAGTCCGCGATCACGTAGGTCTGTGAAGTTAGGCATCGCGATCGCGTGGTCAGGGGCAAACTGTACTTCGCAATCGCGTGAGATTGTCCGCGATCGCGTAGAGCAAATGAATTGGTAGAGAGTTTAAGTTCTGAAAATGGGACTTCCATTTTTATAGATTTGGAGCTCGGGAAGAGGCGGTTTTTGGGAGAGTTTCAAGGAAAATAAGAGGGTAAGTGTTCTTAACTCAATATTGGTCAAATTACATGAATCCATGGTTATTTTTAAAACTGGTCAGGGGCAAACTGTACTTCGCAATCGCGTGAGATTGTCCGCGATCGCGTAGAGCAAATGAATTGTTAGAGAGTTTAAGTTCTGAAAACGGGACTTCCATTTTTACAGATTTGGAGCTCGGGAAGAGGCGGTTTTTGGGAGAGTTTCAAGGAAAATAAGAGGGTAAATGTTCTTAACTCAATATTGGTCAAATTACATGAATCCATGGTTATTTTTAACATTTAATTGGTGAATTGAGTTGGAAAATTGTGCAAACCCTCATGGTTTAATTTAAAATTTTGAGGGTTGAATTGATGTCGAATTTGAGTAAAATTTGTATGGTTGGACTCGTGGTTGAATGGGCGTTCATATTTTACAACTTTTGTCGGGTTCCGAGACGTGGGCCCCACGGGAGATTTTTAAGTGTATTTTTGGATTTTGTGGAAAAATTAGTATTTTGACATGGAGTAAATTCCTATAATTTGTGTTGACTGAATCAAATTAATTGTGACTAGATTCGAGCCATTCAGAAGTTGATATGCGCAGAATGGAATTTCTGGAGCATTGTTTATCTTACTCGACATTGGATTCGGCTTGTTCGAGGTAAGTAACATCTCTAATATTGGAGCTGAGGGTATGAACCCTGATTATACGTGTTATGTGAATTGTTTGGAGGTGACGCACATGTTAGGTGATGGGCGTGTGGGCGTGCACCGTGTCAATTATAACTCTATTACTTATGCGGTACTATGTAATTACCTGATCTTATCTATAACCATGAAATCTCTACGTACTAGAGTTATTGAGCTGCGATCCATGTTAGAAACCATGTCTAGGCTACATGCCTATTCTGTTGAGACCCACTGGGCTCATTTCTGATGTTGAGTTATCTGCTTACATTGCATTTACATACTCAGTCATACGCACTCATATGCATATCATATCTTAGTCTCTATTACCATTTATTGATACATCACATCATTATTTTTGGGCCGATTCTCATCATGATTTCTAAGAGCCCGAGAGACTGGAGAGATTGATGACTGAGTGAGGCCGATGGCCTAATTGTGAGGATATTTATGGGATCGGGCTGCACGCCACAGCATGTTTCATTGATTTATGCCATGATTGGCTTGTTATAGTGCTTGGGCTGAAGGAACCTCTCCGGAGTATGTACATACCCCCCAGTGAGTGCAGGTACCTACTGAGTGCCGAGTGCGATTGCCGAGTGCCGAGTGAGAGTGCCAAGCGATTGAGAGGATTGAGCGACTGTGAGGTCTGAGTGACTGGGAGGACTGAGTGACTGTGAGGACTGGGTTAATTGATACTCTGAGAGTATGCATCTGGTTTTATCATTGAGATATTTCGCATTACCATGAACACATGATATACAAGCATAGAGATGTATTTTTCCCATGCTGTACGGTATCACATCATTCATGACTTCCACACATATTGGCATATGGTCATAGTGATGCATTTTTCACTGGCTATCTAGAAAGGAAATGAAACATATTATTTATTGTTGAAAGAATTTTTGGGAAAATTACTGTTTTCAAACTTACTCATATTTTTGGCAACTTCGGTAAACAGCTTGAGTTTTCATTGATAAACTTGAAAGGTAGAACTATTTTCAGAAATCATGATTATGTTGAGCATTTTATCTCTGAGTTACTTCTTTTATTAATTTCTTTACGTTGTTATGGACTGTCGTTGGCTATTGGTGTTGGACACGGCCTTTGTTCTATCTCGTCACTACTTTCAACCTAAGGTTAGGTTTGTTACTTATTGAGTACATGGGGTCGGTTGTACTTATACTACACTTCTGCACCTTGTGTGCAGATATTGGATGTTGATGTTACTGTGATCTACGAGAGCTGGATTTGAATACGTACTTGCGTTCTGGTTGTAGCTGCCTCTTGTTCATGGTAGCTGTAGATTTATAAAAAAAATATTGTTTATATACATTTCGAACAAATGATGTATTTATTTCATACCAGCTTATAAATTCTAATCTTAGAAGCTCATGATTTGTACTACCAGTCCTTGGGGAGTGAATTAGAGTCAGTTAAATATTAATTGAATCGAATTATTATTATTGGGCTTACCTAGTGAGTGAGGTTAGGTGCCATCACTGGTAGTTAGATTTTGGGTCATGACAATTTTCCCTTTATGAAATTAAATTTGTACTATAGTACTTATAGGTAGTCATGCCTGTTAGGCTTAATTTAAAATTTTTATATGAATTTCTCTATGCATAATTTGCCAAATTCGTGTTGTAATTATTGAGTTTTAACCTACGAGGTGAGTGCCTAGGTGGCGTTAAATGTGATTCGTTAACTCGGGTAAATAATTATGAGGTCTTCATGCCTCGTGTCTCGTTATTAGTAAGGTGAAGGTTTGAAATGAGATTTTTGTTAACATGAGGTTAATTGACGATGTTGTAATTGATTATGAACAACTATTATGACTAGAGATGTGTTTAGGGGCATACGTATAATGTGTGTGTAGGCATGAAATTGCTACAGCCGGTTGAGACTAATACAATGTATTAATATGAAAATCAGGCCTTTTTGAAATTTATTGGAGTGTAGGAAATTGTCTTCAAAGTTTAAAATGAGGATAAAAGAAATAATCTCAACTGAGGTAGTGTTGTCGGATCCATGTTACATTTGCGGTGAAGTAGAATCACTCGCGGGTATGTGTGTAATAATACACTCAGTGGTGTGGTTTTATGCTAGGATCTCTTGTGGTGAGCTTTGGGTAAAGATTGTGGTGTTCTGGCAAGGAGAAGTGTCAATTTGAGGGTAATTCGGAAGGAACTCGGAGAAATAGGACAGCTTAGTAGTAGGTTGGATCAGCACGGTAATGGATACGATCGATTCTTTGGGTATTTATGACATGGTGAGTCTCTACAGGTATTTTGTGGCAATACTCTTGGGTTTGGAGACCTGCATGGCTTGGTGGAGTTAGAGAGATTCAGTTCTGATGGTTTGGTTATGTGCAAATGGGTTTCAGAGAGTTCTCGATGGTTTATACCACGGTTTGAGATGGATATTTCCTACCGGCGTGAGGAGCATGTTGCGTATTGTGATATTTTCCTGGATATGATCAAGTGGCAGGTTTCTGACGGTCCGGGTATGTATTCTGCTTGTGACTCAAAGTTGATTATATGATTCTCGTACTTTCCATATGATGGCATGATAGATGCGGTGTGTTGTGTGGGATTGAGATTTGCATGTGCAAGGTCACAATTCAGTTTTAAAGGGAAGGTCATGAATTCTTAGACAACATGGACGATTTCATATGACTAGATGAATGTTATTACCACTTGGTATTGCCTGAGAAGGTGAACATTTCAGAAGGCGCACTGTGTTCTGACTTTGGATACTTCATTGGTGTTGCGGTACTCATCTGGTTGATCGACTGCTGATATTCAGATTTTTTCTATGTGGCATAGAAGGATTATAGAAGTATTTTTCGTGGGGATGATTATGTATGATAGAAGTGTTAGTCATTCGAGTGGTGGAGTTGGAATCGACTATGGTGATTTAGGTGTTCTATGGATTTGGAGAATGGGAGTTCTCAGAAGCAGATTGTTTCGGGGTTGCGGACTGTGAAGATGTGGCCAACGTTAGCTAGATAGTAGTACGTGTTATAGTTAGTTCATTGTGGACTTTTGGAGGGCCATTTATCCATTTGGGGATGACCAGAGTTGGTTTGGGGTCCCATTAGTAGGCCCAATGAGGATGTGTATTCTACACCGGATCGAATTTGTTGACTCAGAATTGTTAGTATTAAGGGGTGTGTCATTCGGTTAGAGTTGAGCGTGTTTGTGTTCTGAGATGTTCTATGTGTTACTCTTCTATACTACGAGGGATATTGACTTATTGGTTATATGCATACGCGAATGCGGTTCTGTTTGGGCCTTGTAGAGAATTCGAGCGAAATGGTTATTGGAGTGTTGAATGATTGATTGCGCCTTGGTTATGGTCTTTTCGGGCAGTGGTATATTGTGTTACTCGCTTCTCCATGGTTATGGTCATTAACTTTGTGTACGTAATATCGAATTGCATGTGGTTGTTGATTTTGAAAACTGTGGCTTGAGGTATTTCATACGAACAGTGTTTGGATGGGGTCATGCGTTGCAGCGCAGTTATGCCGGGAAATTTGACGAGCTTAAAACACAATACAAAATTATGCTCGCTAGTCGAATATAGTATAATATAATATCGTATCCACAAAAATTGGAGTTAAACAGTATTATTCTAGTTTGTAGCTAGATTGCTATCCAAGATGATCAACAGTTGAGAATTATGTGACTTAAAACTAAAATTAACTAAGAATCTAGAGCTAATTGACTAATGACAATCGAACAAAAGTAAGCAAGGAAGATATCAATGGGGAAAATAGGGGTTGATTGGATAGGTTCAAGATAAATGTCAGGAATTTAACTCTAGTTAATTCACTTCTAATGTTCAAGTGAGTCTCTCGAATTCACTCAATTATTAGTTCAAACGTTTAGTAGAAACTCCTTTCTCGATTAAGTCTCAACCTCACAATATGAACCAATTTAAGCTCGGTAAAGATATGCAACTAGGTTTATCCTCCTAACTAGGTTTAATCAATGATTGGTCTTTAGGAGAACCTCTTCCGATTATCCTCCTAACTAGGTTTAATCAATGATTCAACTAGGCTCTTTCGATTACTAAGAAGAATTAATGAACTCAACCCACAAGATAATGCAAAGATATCAAAAGTTATGCCTCTCGATTACATGAACATGTGAATATAGATGCAATAATTAAAACATCCAAAATGATTCAATGCATAAAAACTAAAGTTAATATCCATAAATAATTATCAATACACAAAATCCATTAATCCCTAAAGAGAACTACTCTATATATATGGAGTAATTAATCACAAATATAAAGAAAAACATAAAACAATCCAAACTCTTGTCTTGAGTGAGGATTGAATGATGAATCCCTTGTGCTTTCACTTCTCCACCTCCTTCTTAGCCTCCTTAGGTCTTAGATGTGTCAAAAGTCCCAAAAATAATGTTTTTCCATGTATATATACCAAGTAGGGTCGGGCCCAGACGAAAACATATTTTCCTACACGAATTAGGACAATTACTCTGTAAAATTTGTATAGGAGTTCCTCATGGGGCGACGCGCCAGGCGGGGCAGCAGTGGGAAACTTCAGAGAGCTTGCACTTTGGCAGGAGCAGGAATTTGCACTAGTGATTAAAGCTCAAACTCAATTAAAGTGCAACAAGCGACTAAAACACGAGATTATAACCTACCATCAACACCCCACACTTAAACCATTGCTCGTCCTCGAGCAATCAAACTATACTTTATAAAGACACGACCTTTTTATACAACTCTCCTAACTCATCATGCCAAGCATATTGAAAATAAACTAAGCACAATAGTGTAACATCATAGCCTCGAGATATGACTCAAAAGCACCATGTATTTTTCATAACCTGCTCACTTACTCTAACATAGAGGTCAACGACATTACCTTCCTTCGTGAATCATGTTCCCTCACACAACATTAGAGAGTAGTTCCGCACACAATCAAATTTAAGAACAAATTGGAACTCAAGATAGAAAGAATTCACTCACTCTCAAAAATAACATTCATATGCTACAAAAGATGAACCATAGGCTTTCCCGTAGTATACTACTCTACTAATCGAGCTCATTCATTCAAAGATGAAGTAGGACTTCATTTGGTTGTAATGTAGGTTGCGGTTGGGGTTGGAAATGTTTAGATATAAGAGTGACTACACCTCCCTAAGCACTTTAATACATACATTTCATTCAAAACCCCACACTTATGTCAAACCAAAACTCCACCTTCACATCAATACACACTAACTCCCTACTTCTTTAAGCACAATTGCATCAAAATTTACCACTATCATGGAATATTTTTCACAACAATACAATTATTTTTTTCTTTCTTTTTCAATTCAAGTGGCTCTTACTTTTTCAAAACAGTGCACATTTTTTTCTTATTTCATTAGTTCCACTCAAAAGCCAACCCACTACCCCACACTTTAACTTTTATAAAATTCATAAAAAATTCAAGTGCTCATAAGAGGTCAAGGTTCAAATAGATGGTCAATTAGAACAAATGGGTAAGGTTCGTAATGTGGTTGCCAAAGAAATAGAATTACAAGCTCAAAGGGTTAACTAAGATACATAACAATTAGGGTGTAAAAGCATATAACTAGCTCAACAAAGAAATGCCTATATCACTTCCCAGACGGAACAAAACTGCTATTTCGCGTTGCAAACATACTGGGCAAGTTCTAGACATCAAATGCAATGCACAGAATACACTAAAACCTTACACACACATGGCATATAACTCACTCAAGATTCGATCATCAAGACACTCTAGTCAAAACAGTCAAGCAAGGTTAAGATCGTGCAGTTTAAGGTGCTAATGCAAGACTCAAAAACTGAGCCTAAGCGTCACAACTAAAGTACTCATTATTCTCAAGATATAATAGAGTTAAGAGATATTGCTTTCAATTCAAAACATAGGACACGATTTCCTACTATTCTACAAAACAAAAACTAACTACACCCGGTTCAAACAAAACCCTTGGAAAAGAACCGCGACACAAAGAAAAACCAAGGGCAAATTATTACACTAACTACAAAAGAAAATCTTTTTTGTCTTTTCCTTTCGACTTTAATACCTCAAGAAACTCATCGAATGATATCTATCATTGGGAAAAGTTGAAACTTTTAAAAAATTTATGGTTTTTTTTTTACTATCTCTACTACTCAAACTAACAAAAGAAAACTAAAACTAATATACATACATACATACAAACAACATATCCCCAACCCTATTCTTTAATTTGTGGCATGTCCCCATGACACACAATTAAAAAATAAAAGGTAGAGAAAACTTCCCTGAATCTCTAGTCGGGGTTTGAGTCAAAGTCGGGCTCCATTCTTCGTGCTCGAACTAGTGCACACATTCATACAGACAGCTTCTTCTCAGCCTTCTTGGGGTACACACCACACTTATCTTTCTCACTCGCTGCTGCCTTCTCTTTTGAACCCTTCACCTTCCACTCAACACTTGCAGCTGGCTTCTCCTTTATCACCCCTATCTCTACATTCATCTCAAACGTCACAATCTCTTCGCCCACTATAAGCATGGGTTTTCTCTCGTGTATGTCTAAGATTGCTCTGCCTGTTGCTAAGAATGGTCTTCCTAAGATGAGAGGGACCTCCTTATTCTCCTCCATATTCACTACTATAAAGTCTACAGGAAATACAAACTTATCTACCCACACAAAAACATCTTCCACTATCCCCTCGGGTATCAGAGGTGTTTGGCCAGCCAGCTGCAAAGATATTGGTACCGACCTTATCTCTTCAATCTCACTCTCTAGATTCTTGTAAATAGACAAAGGCATTAGATTAATTGAGGCACCAGAATCACATAAAGACTTATCAAATTTAATAGTGCCTAAAGAGCAAAGTATAGTAAAACTCCCTAGATCTCCACACTTTTGTGGGAGTTTGTTCTGCAAGATTGCACTACAATGCTCTATAAGCTTGACTACTGATGTTTCTTCTATCTTTCTCTTCTTTGTCAGGATTTCCTTCAAAAAATTTGCATAAGCTGGCATTTGGGAGAGCACCTCTGTGAATGGCAAATTTACATGAACTTGTTTCAGCATATCCAGAAATCTCTCAAATTGCTTGTCCAGTTTCTACCTATAAAGCTTTTGGGGAAAAGGTAAAGCAGGCATGTGCTTGCTCTCTTCAGATTCATCCCTTCTTGAATTCTCTTCCTTCTTCTTTTTCTCAGTTCCCTTCTTGCCTTTCTTCTTCTTATCAACTTCATTTTTTAGCTGCTCCCTACTTTTTTTTTAAGGTACCACCTCTTTTTGGATAGGGGTGGGCTCTTTCACTACTTGTCCACTTCTCAGAGTTACAGCATTTACCGTTTCCTTGGGGTTTCTTTCAGTATCAGCTCGCAAAGTACCTGGGATCCTTTCAGACAATATGGTGATAATTTATCCCACTTTCTTTTCCAAGTTTCGCAACCCTGTGCCAAGTTCTTTGATAGATTCACCATGAGCATCTAACCTCCCATCTGTCTTGACAATAAAGGAATTCATCAGATCTTCTAGCCCAGGCTCATTGGATTGTTGAGGTTGAAACTACTACCTTTGCTGATTTTGGAAGCCTGGAGCTCCTTGTCCCTGGAATCTGTAGTTGTTTTGTTGCCATGCATTTGCAGTACCCCTAGGTGAACTCCACAAAAAACTGGGGTGCTTCTGAACCATTGTATTGAAGTTATAATTTCCCACAACATTTACTTCCTCAGTTGAGGCCTGACACTCATGAGTAGGGCGTCCTCTTCCACATATATCACAAGCTGTGTGATTCTCACTTTGTATAGAAGCTAAGGTCAGCTTCCTTATCTCTTTCACCATGGCATCAAGTTATACCTGCACAGATGTGTTAGCATCAACCTGGAACACCATTCGCCCTTCTTCTTTCAGCACTTTTAGAGGGCCACTGATTTGCATCTTCAGATAATTCATCGAGAGTAGTGACTATTTCCTCTAGTGTATTTTTCATCAAAGGGCTTCCATCTGCATTACTCAATGTTCTACGTGAGGCCGGTGTCAAATCATCCCAAAAATCCAGGAGTTGCATCCAGAGCTCAATTTCGCTATGTTGAAACTTTTGAACTAATTCCTTAAACCTCTCCCACGCTTCAAACACAGTTTCAGTCTCTTTCTAGCAGAAGTTATGGATTTATCTTCTAAACTTTCCTGTCTTAGCTGAGGAGAAATATTTATCAAGAAATTTTCTGGTCATCTCGTACCATGTTCTAATTAATCCCTGGAGCAAGCTTCTAAGCCACTGCTTTGCATCATCTTTATATGTGAGGGGGAATGCCCTTAAGTAAACTGCATCGTGTGAAACACCATTGTATTGAAAAGTGTTCATAATCTCTTCGAAGTCCATCAGGTGTATGTTTGGATCTTCGTTCATCTTCCCTCTGAAAACATAATAGTTTTGCAGAGTTTGGAGCAACCCTTGCTTCAATTCGAAATTGTTCGCTGCAACTGGAGGTGTTGATAAACCTTGGTTGTAGACCGGTCTAGCATAATCACTAAGTGGTCTTCCAGCCCCGGGAGGTATATTTCTGAACTGGTCTGCACCCACGGGTCGATTCTGAGAAATTCTTCGAGCCCTCTCCTCTTCATAGACAAGTTGTGCATATCGAAGAGCATCTTCCTCCGCATCTCGTGCAGCTTTTTCTCATTGTTGGGCTGCCTCTCTTGCAGCCAAATCAACATTATCATCATCCCAGCCCATAATTTCTTTGGTTGAGGATTGACCAACCTTCTCTATATTCTTGAGGAGATTTATTTTATTCCTTAACTGTCGCAGTTATTTCTCGATTTTTGGTTCGTATGGTAGCAATTATTTCCCAGAAGATAGAGTCATGCACCAATCTTACATGTAGCATGCGCATAGTTAAAAAGCACCAACGTAAAACCAAAAAAATAAAAAGAAAAAGAAAAATTCCTGAATTAACACTACAAACTATTTCAAACACTATTGATTTTCAATCACCGGCAACGATGCCCGAATATTTGACGGGCTTAAAACACAACACAAAATTATGCTCGCTAGTCGAATATAGTATAATATAATATCGTATCCACAAAAATTAGAGTTAAATCGTATTATTATAGTTTGTAGCTAGATTGCTATCCATGATGATCAACAGTTGAGAATTATGTGAATTAAAACTAAAATTACCTAAGAATCTAGAGCTAACTGACTAATGGCAATCAAACAAAAGTAAGCAAGGAAGATATCAATGGGGGAAAATAGGGGTTGATTGGATAGGTGCAAGATAAATGTCTAGGATTTAACTCTAGTTAATTTACTTCTAATGTTCAAGTGAGTCTCTCGAATTTACACAATTATTAGTTCAAACATTTAGTAGAAACTCGTATCTCGATTAAGTCTCAACCTCACCATATGAACCAATTTAAGCTCGGTGAAGATATGCAAGAATTTGTAGTGGATTGGTCTTTAGGAGAACCTCTTCCGATTATCCTCCTAACAAGTTTTAATCAATGACTCAACTAGCCTCTTTCGATTACTAAGAAGAATTAATGAACTCAACCCACAGGATAATGCAAAGATATCACAAGTTATGCCTCTCTCGATTACATGAATATGTGAATATAGTTGCAATAATTAAAACACCCAAAATGATTCAATGCATAAAAACTAGAGTTAATATCCATAAATAATTATCAATACACAAAATCCATCAATCCCTAAAGAGAACTACTCCATAGATATGGAGTAATTCATCACAAATATAAAGAAAAACATAAAACGATCCAAACTCTTGTCTTGAGTGAGGATTGAATGATGAATCCCTTGTGCTTTCGCTTCTACACCTCCTTCTTAGCCTCCTTAGGTCTTAGATGTGTCAAAAGTCCCAAAAATAATATTTTTCCATGTATATATACCAAGTAGGGTCGGGCCCAGACGAAAATACCTTTTCGTACACGAATTAGGACAATTACTCTGTAAAATTTGTATAGGCGTACCGCATGGGGCGACGCGCTAGGCGGGGCAGCAGTGGGAAACTTCAGAGAGCTTGCACTTTGATAGGAGAAGAAATTTGCACTAGCGATTAAAGCTCAAACTCAATTAAAGTGCAGTAAATTAGAGTGCAACAAGCGACTAAAACACGAGATTATAACCTACCATCAACACCCCACACTTAACCCATTGCTCGTCCTCAAGCAATCAAACTATACTTTATAAAGACACGACCTTTTTATACAACTCTCCTAACTCATCATGCCAAGAATATTGAAAATAGACTAAGCACAATAGTGTAACATCATAGCCTCGAGATATAACTCAAAAGCACCACGTATTTTTCACAACCTGCTCACTTACTCTAACATAGAGGTCAACGACATTACCTTCCTTCGTGAATCATGTGCCCTCACACAACATTCGAGAGTAGTTCCGCACACAATCAAATTTAAGAATAAATTGGAACTCAAGATAGAAAGAATTCACTCGCTCTCATAAATAACATTCATATGCTACAAAAGATGAACCATAGGCTTTCCCATAGTGTACTACTCTACTTATCGAGCTCATTCTGTCAAAGATCAAGTAGGACTTCATTTGGTTGTAATGTAGGCTACAAGACGGGTAGGATACGTTTAGATATAAGAGTGACTATATATCCCTAAGCACTTTAGTTGTAATGTAGTCATTTTTTATTTTGAGTGCATTTGAATTGTTACGTATTGGTGCACGATCGAATTGCATGGGTTGTGGCTCTAGGTAATATTTGTGTGGCATGTCAGTAGAGTAGCTTGTATTTGACGAGATGAAGTCTTTGGGCCTGAAGTGATTGCCATCGAATTTTATTACAGTGTGTTTAGAAGAGCAATATCGGAGGTCAGCTTAGTATTTGGCTTTGGTTCTTGTTGGATGAGAGAGAGAGAGCTCCATGACTTATTGGTCTGATGAGTGGTTATGAGTTTCTATTGTTGTTGTTTACTATAGGTATCGGGTTTGTTTTGAGCGGCTACTGTGATCGGGAATTATTGCTATGCGAGTTGTGTGGTATATCATGTGATTATATCTTGGGTTATGGTTATGGCTCGATACAGCTTGTTCAGACTTATACAATGTGTAGATGCGATATTCGGTTCTTACAAGAAATCCCGGATGTTGGAAATTAGGTTCCAAGGCTTACAGACTAAGGTTAAAGTAATGATCTTCAGTTATGTTGTGTTGTCAGGCTTACATGGTATAGGGTGACGTGGGATCACCCCCGGGTATGTGCATGGTTACATGGTAATGATCTTGGCACGTTTAAGTGGGGGAGAATGTAATGACCCAATTGGCCGTTTTGAGCATTTGTATTTCCGTTCAGCTATTTTAAGTCTTGATCAGCATCGTATTATGTATTATGACTTGTGTTTGGTTTTCAGGTTATTCGAAATTGATTTCTAAGAATGATTCTCAACTAAGAAGTTGTAAGTTGGAATAGTTGACCAAGTTTGACATTTGATTATTTGACCTTGGATCGGAGTTTTGATGATTCTGTTAGGTTCGGATGGTGATTTTAGACTTGGGCGTATGCCCAGATTTGCATTTGGATAATTCTAGAAGGTTTCGGCACTAATTGGCGAAAGTTGGCAATTTGAAGGTTTGGAATGTTGATAAGTTTGACCGAGAGTTGAATTTGATGATATCGGGTTCGGATTGTAGTTTTGGGAATTGGAATAGCTTTTTATGTTATTTGGGACTTGTATACAAAATTTGAGTTCATTCCGAATTGATTTGATAAGGTTCGACACGAGTTTTGGAAGTTGAAAGATTCAAAGTTCATTAAGTTCGATTTGAGGTGCGATTCGTGATTTTAATGTTGCTATGTATGATTTGAGGCCTCGAGTAAGTTTGTGTTATGTTATGGGACTTTTTGGTATGTTCGAACGGGGTCCCGTGGAACTCGGGTGAGTTTCGGATAGATTTGAGTTATGTTGCACTCGTTTTTTTAATGTTTCGACGTCGTTTCTTCAAGCATAAATGGTACCACATTAAGAAAATGAGCTTCAATTTCTAATTTGATTGAAGCATTAGATCCGTATCGTAATTTTGGAACCATAGCAACTGGAATCATCAAGTTCCGACTTCGTATGAGAAATTTATGGTCATGTTACTAAGAATTGGGTTGCCAGATTTTTTTTATATTAATTACAATATTGCCACTGAATTCTTAATTAAAAATCTACACTATTTTCAAATGTTGAAACCAACATATCTCCCTCATTATGAGGTCAAGTGGAGTGATTCAAAAGTCTAACTTAAATGAAATTTCACAAGGAATCCATTGGAGGTATCAAAAGCGAATTTCGGGATCGTTTGGCACAAGAAACAAGGAAGAAAAACTGGGTAGAAATATATAATATTGAGGGTTTGTTCATTTGGTTATATTTTGAGTTGGGGAGCTCGGATTTGGGCGATTTTGGAGGCGATTTTCACCATATGGATTGGGGTAAGTGTTCTATACTCGATTTTTGGTTATATTTTATGAATCCATCTTCATTTTTGGTATTTGATTGATGATTTCAAAGTGAAATTTTGGGGGTTTTGTCTAAAATTTCATAAAGTGAAGTTTTGAGTTTTGAATATCGATTCGGAGTCGGATTTGAGTGAAACTAGTATGGTTGGACTCGTAATTGAATGGGTTGTCGGATTTTGTAAGTTTTGTCGGATTCTGAGGTGTGATACCGGGTTTGACTTTTTGATTGACTTTGGGCTTTTGCTTAAAGATTTTACCTTTTATCAATTGGGTTTGTTTCCTTTGGTATTATTTGATGTTCTTGAGTTTCTTTTGGCTAGTTTCGAGCCATTCAGAGGCCGGTACACGCGGGGTGGCATTTTTGGAGCATCGTGTGGCTTGCTCGATATTGGATTTGGCTTGTTCGAGGTAAGTAACACTTCTAAACTTGGTGCTGATGGTATGAACCCCTGAATGTACGTGATATGTGTGTGGTGTTGAGGTGACGCACATACTAGGTGACGGGCGTGTGGGCATGCACCATGTGAATTACGACTCGATTGATTCTGTGGTACTGTGTGGTGACCTAATCTTGTTTCTAATCATGAAATTTCTACGTGTTAGGGTAATTTAGCTGTGATCCATGTTAGAAACCATGTCTAGGCTATATGCTTATCCTGTTGAGACTCACTAAGATCATTTATGTTGTTGAGTTATTTGTTTATATTGCAATTACATACTCAGCCATACTCATTCATTTGCATATATCATATCTCAATCTCTGTTACCATTTATTGATACATCATATCATCATTTTTGGGCTAATTTTCATGACATTGTGAGCCCGAGAGAATGGAGAGATTGATGACTGAGTTGAGGCCTGAGAGCCGGATTGTGAGTGATATTGGTGGGATCAGGCTGCATGTCGCATCAGGTATTATTGACTCATGATGGGATCGGGCTGCACGCGGCAGCAGGTATTATTGATTCATGAAGGGATCGGGTTGCACTCCACAACAGGTATTATTGATTCATGCCATATTTGGCTTGTTATAGCGCTTGGGCTGGATCTGCCCCTCCGGAGTCTGCACACCCACAGTGAGCGCAGTTGCTATTGATTCATTTGGGCTGGATATGCCATGGGTTGGATCTGCCATGTACAGTGCTGAGTGAATGAGAGTGTTGAGGGCTGGATCTGCCCTGTTCAGTGCTGAGTGACTGAGTGTGTTGAGTGATTGAGCGTGATGAGTGGAAAGTGCCAGACAGTGAGATTGAGTATTATGAGAGTATCAGTATATGAGCTCATCACTGTGATGCATTGCATTTGACATGCATACTTGACATACAGGCATAGAGATGCGTTCCCTCATGCTACGCGGTTTTGGTGACATTCATGATTTCACGTACACACTGATATATAGGCATAGAGAAGTACTTTCCTCATGCTATCTGATAATGAAACATCTTATTTATTATTGAAAGATTTTAGGAAAATCATAATTTTTCTGACTCACTCATATTTTGGTAATTTCGGTGAAGGATTTGGGTTTTACTGTTATACCTCAAAAGCATGACTGTTTTTTTCGTAATTTTTAACGAGCTGAGCTGAGCATCTCTGAGTTATTTCTTTTACCACTTTTATTATATTGTTATGAACTATTGTTAGTTATTGGTGTTAGACTCCGACATTTGTCCTAACTCGTCACTACTTTTAACCTAAGGTTAGGTTTGTTACTTATTGAGTACATGGGATCGGTTGTACTCATACTACACTTCTGCACCTTGCGTGCAGATTTTGGAGCTAATGTTGATGTGTATGGCGGGAGCTAGCATTGAAGATGTATCTGTGTTCCTGTTATAGTTGACTCTCATTCTTGGTAGCTTTAGATTTATAAATCTGTTTATGTACATTTCGAACAGATGATCTATTTATTCATACTAGCTTTGTAAACTCTAAATCTTAGAAGCTCATGGTTTGTACTACCAATCCTTGGGATTTTTGTATAAAAGTTCTGTTATTTCATCATTTATTTTCTCAATAGATCTCCTTGAGTTGGATTATTGATAAATTGACTTACCTAGCGGGTTGGGTTAGGTGTCATCACGACTAGTTGAATTTTGGGTCGTGACACTTAAGTCCTCGAAGTCAATTTTTTTCCTTGCCAATATACTGTATTTCTCTCAGACCTTGAATTCGTTTTTCTTTCCTCTTAGATTTCTCCATTTGGTTCCAAGTTGTCATTATGGATTTCTCAATTTCTCAAATTGTATGAGTTTTATGCATTCTTTTCTTGTTTAACGCCCCCTGCTGTTACTGTTTGTATCTGGCTTCCGTTGAATCTATGGGTTCAAATAAGGTCTCTCGCCATTTTTTTCCTTTGTTTGCTGGAAATAAAAATTTGATTGGTATCTGTTGTTCCTATTCTTTTGTTTAATTTACTTGTGAATTTTATATATATATATATATATATATATATATATATATATATATATATAACTGAATCTGATTGGCACATGCATGTTTGAAAATAAGTATCGATACGTGTTTAGAGTTCAATTTATTTTTAGCACTTTCAGATACCTCATATTACATATATCAGAAGTAGTAACTGACAAGAATGGGTTGCTCTAGCAGTGAACACCCTCCACTTCCAACCAAGAGGTTGTAAGTTCGAGTCACCCCAAGAGCAAGATGGGGAGTTTTTGGAGGGAGGGAGCCGAGGGTCTATCGAAACAGCCTCTTTATCCCAGGGTAGGGGTAAGGTCTGCGTACACACTACTCTCCCCAAACCCCACCTCAGACCTCACTAGTGGGATTATACTGGGTTGTTGTTGCTGTAACTGAAAAAAGTTCATCACTAACTTTTCTGTATAACTCACGTTAATATACATCGTTGAAGAGAAGTCCTTTCGACAATTTTGTAATATTTTCTACCTATCTATTTGTTGTTAGAGGACACAGGAAGATGATTTGCAGTCATCAAGCCTGTGACAAATATCATTATAAACAACTAACTGACTAAGCATTTCAAATTAAAAATATTGCTAAGATGTTTTACCGAATTATCCTTGTAATTTTCATATTTACGTTCTCCTCTTTGTAGTTTTTAGTGATATTATTAGAAATGTAGCGATGTCTTAGCATAGCGTCACTTATTGTTCGTTCCTTTTCCTTTAGTATGCAGCTTACTATCTTTACCCGATGGGAAGAATTTGCCGAGACTGATGGAAATATACTAGCTGCACAGGTTGATGAATATCCAATAATTATAGCAAAACGAATTGCCCGAACCAACTATGCTGGTAAGGAAAAAATTAAGCTTTCTATGTGATATGTTATGAATTCTTCACTAACATAATGTACAATATAGGATTATCATTATCAACAAAATACAACTCAATCATACTGCTATGTTGTGTGCATTACAACTATGGTCAATTGAAAACGAGTCTACACGATATATATATATATATATATATATATATATATATTGTGTGTGCATTACAGTTGCGGTCAACTGAACAAATTTTTTGGGCTACTGTTATAATATCATCAAGATTTCCGCATTAAAATAACCTATTCCTACTTTTCTCTACCTTTAAAACTCCTCCCACCTATCATTTTAAATCTAACATTTCATTGGCTTCAAAAAACACTATACATGTACAGGGTAAGAGACAATCGACCAACATTGACTAGATACGGTCGGCGAAGATCTCTGCTGATAGATTCATCATATGTGCTTGCAACAGAACACAATGAAATTGTACCAATTGCTAATATCCAGTCGCGGTATCCTGTATGTGTATTTCGTACATTCTAATATGTGTATATATATATATATATATATATATATATATATAATACTTCAACATTATAGTCGTAACTCAACAAATTGCTTCTGCGTCCCACTTTCATAGGTACAACCCTGAGAAGGTAAATTATCGTTGCCGACTGATGGCCAAGAGTTCTATGAACTACTATGTTCCAAGTGCGGGCAACAGTACAGAACCCATTTAAGGAAAAACTTTCACTGTGCGAGCTGCAATCGAGACGCGATGTTAACACCCGGGTATCAGGACTTGCAGTCCAACCTCGTTAAATAAACTTCTTCAAATAAAAGAAGAAATACTTTATCATTAGCTTTATAGAGATCAAATAATATATAATAAATTGCATATCAGGGTCCGTTTTGAAGTTCTAATGAGAGACAACAGTGGTTCTGCAGTTGCAATATTATCAGGACAACTAGGAGAGAAACTTCTTGAAATGACTGCTATAAATATTTGTGAAATAATCTCCGTAAAGGTACGTTGTTAGTGGATATAACATAAATCTTGTTAGCCAACTACACATATCAATAGGCTCTATAAACACAAAATGAAAGTGTAAATACCAAATATTTCCATTAGGTGTAGCTCTAGAAAAACTCTAGGTGGTTGTGCTGGGAACTAAAGGCTTCATGTCACCCAAAATCTAACTAGTCATGATGGCACCTAACTCAACCCGCTAGGTAAGCCAATTAACAACAATCCAATACCAATGATATTTACTGAGAGAAATAATGATAATATAACTGAACTTTTATACAAAATCCCAAGGACATGAGCTCCTAAGATTTAGAGTTTACAAAGTTGATATGAAATAAATACATCATCTGTTTGAAATATACATACATCATCTGTTTGAAATATACATAAACGGATTAAAAATTCTAAAGCTACCAAGAACAAGAGGCAGCTATGACCGTGTCACGATCCGAAAATCCCACCCTCGGGACCGTGATGGCACTTAATATTTCACTGGCTAGTCAAGTCAACGTTAGAATAATTTTAAGTTATTTTTAACAAATGCCATGTCACGACCCAAAACCCAACATGTCCTGATGGTACCTATCATGGTACTAGGCAAGCCGACTGCTCACATATTTCCAACACTTTAATTTTTGAAATACTCTAAACCAATCTAAATAAAGGAAAAATCTCATAGAAACAGGATAGAATATCAATACTCAATACATAAAGTCTTCCCAAAATCGGGGTGTCACTGAGTACATGAGCATCTACATAATAACATAGTCTGGTACACTGACTAGAAAGTAAATCTGAACAAGTGAACAGAAAGATAAGGGAGGAGGGTCAGGGTCAAGGTCTGCGGACGCCAAACAGCTACCTTGATGATCTCCGAAGGTCTAGACTCAGCAAATCAGCAACCTTCATGACCGGAAGCACCTGGATCTACACACGAGGTGCATGGTGTAACGTGAGTACAACTTGTGAGAAGGCAGGGAAGAAAATATATTATTGATATTAGATGATAAATACAATACAAGAGGTCCCTATTTATAGCTATACACTACAAGGAGATATTACTCTTCTTCCAATGTGGGACAAGACTACACTATACATATCTGTAAACTAACACTCCCCCTCAAGGCGGTGCATACACATCATATGTACCGAGAACACATGTAGCTAATACGAGAACAAGTAAGAGACTTAGTGAAAATATCTATTAGGTTATCATTCGACTTTACAAACTTTGTAACAATATCTCCAGAAAGTATTTTTTTCTCTGACAAAGTGGCAGTCGATCTCAATGTGTTTAGTCCTCTCATGGAACACTGGATTTGATGCAATATGAAGAGAAGCTTGGTTATCTTACACTAGTTTCATCTTGCTGAGTTCTCCGAACTTTAACTCCTTGAGCAACTGCTTGACCCAAACCAACTCACATGTCGCAATAGCCATGGCCCGATATTCGGCTTCGACGCTAGATCGAGCAACTACATTCTGTTTCTTGCTCTTCCACGAGACCAAGTTACCTCCTACTAGAACACAATATCCATACATAGAACGTCTATCAAAAGGTGATCCTGCCCAATCAGCAAATGTGTACCCAACAATCTGCCCATGGCCTAGATCCTCGAATAGTAATCATTTGCGTGGAGTTGACTTTATATACCGAAGAATGCGAACAACTGCATCCCAGTAACTATCACAGGGAGAATCCATAAACTGACTTACAACACTCACCGGAAAAGAGATGTCAGGTCTAGTCACTGTGAGGTAATTCAATTTGCCAACCAACCTTCTATATCTCGTAGGGTCTCTAAGACGCTCCCCCTAACCAGGTAGAAGCTTAGCATTCAGATCCATAGGAGAGTCAATAGGTCTGCAACCCATCATTCCAGTCTTCTCAAGAATGTCTAAGGCATACTTCTGCTGTGAAATAACAATACCTGAGCTAGACTGAGCGACCTCAATACCTAGAAAATATTTCAATCTGCCCAGATTCTTAGTCTGGAAGTGCTGAAAGAGATATTGCTTCAAATTAGTAATACCATCCTGATCATTGCCAGTAATAATAATATCATCAATATAAACCACTAGATAAATATACAGATTAGGAGCAAAATTCTGATAAAACACAGAGTGATCAGTCTCACTACGAGTCATGCCAAACTCCTGAATAATTGTGCTGAACTTACCACACCAAGCTCGAGGGGACTGTTTCAAACCATAGTGACCTGCGCAATCTGCACACACAACCATTAAACTCCCCCCTGAGCAACAAAACCAGGTGATTGCTCCATATAAACTTCTTCCTCAAGATCACCGTGGAGAAAAGCATTCTTAATGTCTAATTAATAAAGAGACCAATGACGTACAGCAGCCATGGACAAAAAGAGACGAATAAATGCTACTTTACCCAGGGGAGATAAAGTATCACTATAATCAAGCCCAAAAATCTGAGTATATCCTTTTGCAACAAGACAGGCCTTAAGCCGATCAACCTGGCCATCCGGGCCAACTTTGACTGCATAAACTCAACGACAACCAATAGTAGACTTACCTGCAGGAAGAGGAACAAGCTCCCAAGTGCCACTCGCATGTAAAGCAGACATCTCGTCAATCATAGCATGTTGCCATCTTGGATGAGATAGTGCCTCACCTGTAGACTTAGGGATAGAAATAGTGGACAAAGAAGATATAATAGATCGTACACCTTTGCAGGGTGCAACTGATTGACTAAGAGGAGACAAGTCCGCAGTAGGTGCAGAATCTGATGCGGGGCGTGATTTACCTGGTCCTAATGCTGGATGTGGACGACGATGATAAGTCAAGAGTGGTGGAGCTGCAGAAGGTTGAACTGGATTATGTGGAGGAACTGGAGCTATAGGTGGTGGAGCTACAACTAGAGTTGTAGGTGGTGTAACTGGAGCTATAGGTGGTGGAGCTATAACTGGAGCTGTAGGTGGTGGAGCTGGAGTGATTGAATCTCCAAAAGATGAAAGTGGTAGTACCTTAGAAATATCTAAGTGATGACATGAACCTGTGAAGTATGATTGGGTTTCAAAGAAGGTAACATCAGCGTACATAAGGTACCGTTGGAGGTCAGGAGAGTAGCATCGATACCCCTTTTGTGTTCTCGAGAAACCTAAAAATACGCACTTAAGAGCACGAGGAGCTAACTTATGTGTTCCTGGAGTAAGGTTATGGACAAAACAAGTACTTCCAAAGATACGGGGTGGAAGAGAGAACAACGGTAAGTGGGAAAACATGACAGAGAATGGAACTTGGTTCTGGATAGCTGAAGATGGCATACGATTAATAAGATAGCAAGATGTAAGAACTACATCCCCCCAAAAACGCAACGGAGCATGAGATTGTATGAGTAGGGTGCGAGCAGTTTCAATAAGATGTCTATTCTTTATTTCAGCTACCCTATTTTGTTGAGATGTGTACGGACAAGATATTTGATGAATAATCCCATGAGATTTCATAAATAGCTGAAATGGGGAAGACAAATACTCTCGGGCATTATCACTACGAAATGTGCGAATAGAAACCCCAAATTGATTTTGAACTTCAGCGTGGAAGGTCCGGAAAATAGAAAACAGCTCAGATCGATTTTTTATCAAAACTATCCAAGTGCACCTAGAATAATCATCAATGAAACTAAAAAAGTAGCGGAATCCTAAGGTGGAACTGACCCAACTAGGACCCCAAACATCTGAATGGACTAAAGTAAAAGGTGACTCTGCTCGATTATCAAGAGGCCGAGGGAAATGGGAGTGAGCATGCTTACCGAGCTGACATGACTCACACTCTAGAGCTGACAAGTGAGATAAACTAGATACCATTTTTTGAAGTTTTGATGAATTGGGATGTCCCAACCGTTTATGTAATAAATCTAGTGAATCAGCAACAAGACAAGTTGTAGAAGGAAGACAAGATGTGAGTCCATGTGATTTAGCAAGGATAAGGTAATAAAGTCCATTTGATTCACGTCTGGTACCAATGATCTGCCCTGTACTGCGTTCCTGTATAAAAACATGGTCATCAAGAAATAAAACAGTGCATTTAAGTGATTTGGCTAAGCGACTAACACCTATAAGATTAAAAGGACTGTTGGGAACATAAAGGACTAAATCTAAAGGTAAGGAAGTAAGTAGGCATGCTTGACCTATTGCAGTTGCCATGGTTTGAGACCCATTGGCCATTGTGACTTTTGGAAGAGATTGAGAATACGAAATAGTAGTGAAAAGAGATTTGTTACCAGAAATATGATCTGATGCACCTGAATCAATGACCCAAGACTCAGAGGATGAACATTGGGAGAAACAAGTCATGTTATTACCTGTTTGAACAATAGAAGTTATCTCAGAAGATGTCTGCTTACATGTTTTGTACTGAAGGAACTCAATATAATCTACTAAAGAAACCATCTGACTATTCAAAGCATCAATTCCCATGTCACTACGAGATGCAGTAGTAGGGTTAACTTGAAATAGTGGAAATAAGTAACTTCGGTGAGAAAACTGAAGAAATAGCTTGAAAAACACTGTTTACAACAGGAAAACAGAACAGTGTTTTTGTGCCGGAAACACTGTTCACGCTGGAAACATTGTTCACACTGGAATCTACTGTAGCTGACGAAAAAACTCAAAGTGGTCGGAATGAAACAAAACCAGTGAGGGTAGGATCGGAATTACCAGGCGATCCTACTGTTCAACTGGAACTTTTTCAAAATCTGGCTGGAACAGTGCTCACGCCCGATCTCGCTGGAATTTTTTTTATTTTCCAGGCGCGTGAGGGCGCGTGGACGTGTATTTTCTGATGGGGTTGACTGGGGTTTGGTCGCTGGAGCCTGAGGAGTCTTGTGATGGTGTTGGTTTTTGCACAACACCAACAGAAATTGATTTGCTTACGGACAGCCTTCTAAGTCGCCGGAAAATTGCACGGCGAAAAGGTCTTTCTTCCGGGAAGTCGCTGGAATGATGCACAGCGACGAGTTTCTCACTAATGCTCTGATACCATGTGAGAAGGCACGGGAAAAAATATCTTATTGATATTAGATGATAAATACAATACAAAAGGTCCCTATTTATAGCTATACACTACAAGGAGATATTACCCATCTTCCAATGTGGGACAAGACTACACTATACATATCTATAAACTAACACAACCAACTCAATAAGTAATAAATCTAATCTTTGGACTGAAAGTAGTGACGAGTCAAATATTACAGCCCACTTTCAACATTTAAAAGTATGGAAAGTTATTGAAAATATGACAGTGATAACTCAAAAATTCATAATTTAAGAAGTAGAGGCACAAGAATTTAGACATGATTTCATATTTGCAATAAAACTTAATACAGAACAGGGCAGATCCAGCCCAAATGCAAGCAAAACAGGGTAGATCCAGCCCAAATGCAAATAAACAAGGGCTAATCCAGCCCAGATGTAAATAACTGCAAGCAATTGCTCCCACTATGGATGTGCAGACTCCGGAGGGGCCGATCCAGCCCAAGCGCTATAATAAACCAAATCCTAGCATGAATCAATAAAGTCTGTTGCGGCATGTAGCCCGATCCCATAAATATCACTCACAATAGACCCTCAGTCTCACTCAGTCACTAATCTCTCCAGTCTCTCGAGCTCACCAGAATCATGTTAATCAGCCCAAACAATAATGATATGATGTATCAAGTAAAAGACAACAGAGACCGAGACATAATATGCAAAAAATGGTTGTGACCGAGTACAAATGGCAATTAGCGCAAATAATTCAACATGTAACACGACCTTTGTAGGCCCAACAGTACCAACATGTAGCCTAAGCAGGATTTCTAACATGATTGACAGCTCAATAGCTCTAACACATGGTAAAAATACGGGTAAAAGCAAGATTAATAAACTATTCAGTTTCATGGAATCGACCAAGTCACAATTCTTACGGCACACACCTACATGCCCTCCACCTGGCATATGCATCACCTCAACACCAATCACATAACACGAAATTCGGGATTTCTTACCCTCAGAACCAAGTTTAGAAGTGTTACTTACCTCAAATTGTGCGAAACTCTACTCCAACAAGCCTTTGCCTCGCTAAACGGCCACCAAATTCCTTGAATCTAGCCACAAACAGTTCGATACAATCAACACAAGCCAAAAGAATCAATTCCATAAGAAAATACTAAGTTCTTAATTAAAAGTCAAAAAGTCAACTCAAAAGTCGACCCCCAGGCCCATGTCTCGAAATCTGATAAAAGTCACAAAATTCGAAAGCCCATCTAACCACGAGTCTAAACATACCAAATTTATCAAAATTCGATACCAATTTGATACCCAAATCCCCAATTTAAACTCTCCAAATCCCTAGCCTCAACTCCCAAAATTACACCTCAAAACCAGACAATCTAGGTGGGAAATTCAATGGGGAAACATAATTATTGAATAAATTTAACCACAAGTTACTTACCTCAAGAAACACTTCGAAATCCCTCTCAAAATCACCTAATCCCCAGCTTGGAATGTTCAAAATGATGAAAATCACAGAACCCTGGTTTGTAATACACTGCCCAGCCCTTTTGGCTCCTGCGGAAAACTTAACCGCACTTGCGGTTCTGCTTTTGCAAAAATTCCCCACTTCTGCGGACATGCCTCAAAGGCTTCCTTCTCTTCGACGATCCTGCCACCGCATCTGCGCTCTCGCAGGTGCGGAATACCCATCGCACTTGCGCAAACTCCCCCACTAGCCAACTCTGATTCTGCGTTCATCACTTCAAACATGCGACCTCGCAGGCGCGGGCAAACCCTTTGCACCTGCAAGCACTGCCCAGCTCCACTTTTGTCCGCTTCTGTGATGGCTGGTGCGCACATATGACTTCGCACCTGCGATCAAAACCTTCACAGGTGAGATTGCACCAGACCTGGTGCTTCAACAGTCTCTCAAACTCCAAATTTGATCTGATAATCATCCGAACTCCACCCGAGGCCCCCGGGACCTCAATCAAATATACCAACCAGTCCTAAAACATGATACAAACTTAGTCGAGCCTTCGAATCACATCAAACAACGCTAAACCCACGAATCGTGCATCGATTTAAGCCTAATGAACTTTTGAACTTCTAACTTCTATATTCGATGCCGAAACCTATCAAATCATGTCCGATTGACCTCAAATTTTGCACAAATTCACAAATGACACCACGGACCTACTCCAACTCCCGAACCCTAATCCGAACCCAGTAACAAAAAGTCCACTCTCGGTCAAACTTCAAAATTTTCAACTTTCGTCATTTCAAGCCTAATTCAACTACGGACTTCAAATTTGAAATCCAGACACGCTCCTAGGCTCGAAATCACCCAACGGAGCTAACGGAACCATCAAAACTCCATTCCAAAGTCTTTTACACATAGTTCTACATCCCATCAATCATTTCAACTTAAGCTTCCAACCTTGAGACTAAGGGTCTCAATTCATTCCGAAACTTCTCCGAACCCGAACCAACTACCCCGGCAAGTCACATAATAACAATTAAGTAGGGAATGAACAGTAAATGGGGGAACGGGGCTACAACTCTCAAAACGACCAGTCGGGTCGTTACATGCCAATTAAACTGAAATAACTGTAATAAAACTTGAATAAAGTGTGAAAAGTATAACAACCAAAATATCTAAATACAACCCCAGATCTGGTGTCACAAGTGCACGAGCTATTAGAATAATATAGAAAAAGGTCTGAATGAAAGTAAAGTTGTCTGAGAGAAAATACACAACTAAGCTAAAGTAGAAGGGGACTTCAGGGCTGCGAACGCCGAGCAGATGTACCTCAAGTCTCCGTCCAATAGCCAACCCGAGCAATCTGTTGATCGCCGCTGGGACCGACTCTAAAATTTGCACAAGAAATGCAGAGTGTAGTATGAGTACAACCGATCCCATGTACTCTGTAAGTGCCGAACCTAACCTCGACGAAGTAGTGACGAGGCTAAGGCGGGTCACCTACAATATAACATGTATGCAGTATAAAATAATGACAGAAAAGGAAAATACAAAAATGAAATAAAGTAGTTAACTCATGAAAATAACTCAATCCTTAAAGAAAACCAGTAAATACCAGAAATACCAATCCTTAGAGTCTCGTATGAAAGTACCGAAGCCAACACAATACAATAAGGAATAGAAAACACATAAACTGTAGTTGTGCCAAACCCGATCCCACCGTACAATACTATACTCCCTTATTTCACCATATAAATATCAATAATAATAAGTAAATATATGTTGCGGTGCGCAACCCGATCTCACCATATAATCAGAGTCAATATCATAATTCTCCCTTATTTCACCATATCAATCCACTCTTATTTCACATGTTACGGCGCGCAACCCGATCCCACCGTATCAATATAAATCCTCCCTTATTCCACCTATTGCGGCGTGCAACCCGATCTATAAATAAATCAATAAGTGCAATCAATTTAACAACTCGAATCACAAGAATCTCTACGATTAACGAATATAAAAGCTTCAAATCAAGAAGGAATCTAGTACCAAATCATGAAAGGCTACAATTAATACTGAGCAACAAGGCAAGTCAAATATATGACAGTTAAAGGGTACAAGTAAGACAATTAAGGCAAATATCAATTAAGCATGGGAGCATGGAAGAAATTAACATTTATAATGCGAGACTAATAAATGACAAGTAGCAAGTTAAGGCATAGGAAGCAATTAAGGCATGTAACAATCAAGATATGGAATGTTATAATTAATGAAATATGAGTAGACATGGAAACAAGTAATTGACGGCGTATAGACACTCGTCACCTCGTATATATGCTGCTACTCATGAAATTCACATAGCACATAGCTCAAGGGTTCCTAATTCTCTCAAATCAAGGTTAGACCCAACACTTACCTCACTCTGCAAATCAACTCAAAGTTCAACCATGGCCTTGCCTTTCAAACAAGCATCCAAAACAACCAAATCTAGCAAATTATTAACCAAACGATTAAAAAATAAGCCTTGAAAACTACCCACGAATGAAAGAGGTTCAATTTAGATCATTATTGAAAAAGTCAACAAAAGTCAACCCCGGGCTTGCTTGGTCAAAACCCGAGGTTCGGACCAAAACTCGATCATCCATTCACCCCCGAACCTAGTTATGCAATTCAATTTGAAATCCGACCTTAATTCGAGATCTAAATCCCAATTTTACAAAATTCCTTAATTCTACCCAAATCCCTAATTTCTACCATGGAAATCCTAGATTTGATGTTGAAATCTTATGAAATGTAATGGGTAATTGACAGAAAGTAGATTAGAGTCACTTACCAATGAATTTAGGAAGAAAAGCTCTTGAGAAAATCGCCTCTAAGGTGTTTAGGGTTGTGAATTTGAAAGAAATGAGCTAATTCCCGGTTTTTCCTTCTTTTGTCCAGGCGCAGATGTCGCAATTGCGACATGCGGTTCGCAATTGCGAACCCCGCAAATGCGAGAAAGCCTTCGCAAATGTGAAGATCCCCCATCTCTGTTGCCATCTCAAATGCAATGGTTTTGTTTGCAAATGCGAACATGGACTTCCGCAATTGCGACCATTTATCGCAAATGTGAACCACTCTCCCCTAGTACCACTTCGCAAATGCAAACTAATTGTTGGCAAATGCGAACCTAACAGAAGACATGAACGTTCGCAATTGCGAGGTCAGAGACCTGCAACAGAACCAGCAATTTCCTAAAGTCCAAAACCACTCCAAAGCCTATCTGAAACTCATCTGAGCCCTCGGGCTCCAAACCAAATATGCACACAAGTCTAAAAACATCATACAAACTCTTTTGCGCGATCAAAATACCAAAATAACACCTGGAACTATGAATCGGACACCAAAACGAATGAAATTTTCAATGAAACTTAAGAACATGCAACTTTTCAACCGGACATTCGAACCACGTCAAATCAACTCCGTTTTGCACCAAATTTTGCAGACAAGTCATAAATATTGTAATGAACTTTTACCAAGTTCCGGAACTAGAATACGGACCTAGTAGTAACAAAGTGAAACTACGATCAAACTAGGAATTTCTTTGAACCTTTAAATTTTTAGTTTACAACAAATGGCGATACTTCAAGCTAGGGACTTCCGAATTCAATTCCAGGCATACGCCCAAGTCCCAAATCACGATACGGACTCATCGGGATCGTCAAAATACTAATCCGGGTCCGTTTGCTCAAAAGGTTGACCGAAGTCAACTCAAATGAGTTTTAAAACAAGATTTCATATTTTTAACAATTTTTCACTTAAAATCTTCCGGAAAAAGACACAGACTGTGCACATAAATCAAGGAAGGCTAGATGGAGCTATTTGGGGTTTCAAAACACAGAATTGAGGGTTAAAACTATAAATGACCTATATGGTCATCACAGACCGGAACGCTAGTACATCTTCGATTCCAGCTCGCCATACACAGGAAAATCAACATCCAAAATCTGCACACAAGATGCAGAAGTGTAGTATGAGTACAACCGACCCCATGTACTTAATAAGTAATAAGTAACAAACCTAACCTTAGGTTGAAAGCAGTGACGAGCTTGGACAACGGTCAGAGTCCAACACCAATAGCCAACAACAACTTATAACAGCATAATAAAAATATTACAAGAAGTAACTCAAGGATATGATGTTAAGATCGTCCACAGTTACGGAAAGTAGGCATGCTTTTCAGGTATAACAGTAAAACTCAAATCTTTCACTGAAATCACCAAAATGTGAGTATATTAGAAAAAACTATAATTTTTTCGAAAGACTTTCAACAACAGGTAAAATATTTAAATCTCAGATAGCATGAGGAAAGTACATCTCTATGCTTGCATGACAATGTGCATGTAAAGTCATAAATGTCACAATACCGTGTAGCATGAGTAAATGCATCTTTATGATTGTAAGTCAAATATACATGTCAATGCAATGCATCACAGCGATGAACTCATGTACTCACACTCTCGTAGTACTCAATCTCATTGTCTTACACTCCCACTCATCACGCTCAGTCACTCAACACACTCAGTCTCTAAGCACTGTACGGTTCCTTCTACGGTGCGCAGGCCGATCCACATATAGCCATAAGACCTGTTGCGGCGTGCAACCCGACCCACATATAGCCATAAGACCTATTGCGGCATGAAACACAATCCATATATAGCCATAAGACCTGTTGCGGTGTGCAACCCGATCCACATATATCCATAAGGCATGTTGCGGCATTCAACCCGATCCACATATATCCATAAGGCCTGTTGCGGCGTTCAACCTGATCCATATATAGCCATAAGGCATTTTGCGACGTGCAACCCGATCCACATATCTCACTCACAACACAGATCTCGCGCCCCAACTCAGTCATCAATCTTTCCAGTCTCTCGGGCTCACAAATCTCATGTCAATCAGCCCAAACAATGATAACATATTGTGACAAGAAATGATAACAGAGATTGAGATATGATATGCAAATGAATGACTCTGACTGAGTATGTAACTGCAATTTAAGCAAATAACTCAATAACAGGACCTTAGTGGGTCCCAACAGAATAAGCATAAAGCCTGAACATTGTTTCTAACATGGATCACAGCTCAATTACTCTAGCACGTAGGAATTTCATGGATAAAAACAAGATTAGGTAACTAGACAGTATCACAGAATCAACTGAGTCATAATTCACACGGTGTATGCCCACACGCCCGTCACGTAGCATGTGTGTCACCTCAACACCAAACACATAACACGTATATTTAGGTATTCATACCCCCAGCACCAAGTTTAGAAATGTTACTAACCTCGAACAAATTGAATCCAATACCGAGCAAGCCAAACGATACTCCAAAAAATGCCATCCCGCGTGTACCGATCTCCGAACGGCTCAAAACTAGCCAAAAGCAACTCAAGAACATCAAATATTGCCAAAGAAAACAAACTTGATCGATAAAGGTCGAATCTTTAATCAAAAGCCCAAAGTCAACCAAAAAGTCAAACTCGATCCCACACCTCGAAACTCGACAAAACTCACAAAACCTAATAACCCATTCAATTACGAGTCCAACCATACTAGTTTCACTCAAATCCAATTCCGAATCGATGCTCAAAACTCCAAAATTTACTTTATGAAATCTTAGACAAAAACCCCCAAATTTCTCTTTCAAATTCATAATCCAATTACCAAAAACGAAGATGGATTCATGAAATATAATCAAAACCGAGTATAGAACACTTGCCCCAATCCATGTGATAAAAATCGCTTCAAAATCGTCTCAATCTGAGCAACATAGCTCCAAATATATGAAAATGGCCGAAACCCTCGATAATAGAGTACTTATAATCACTGGACGAATTAATGAATCGCGGTCGTGGAAATACCATCGCTATCACGAAGAAGAGAAATGCATTGCCCCAGAATTACTTTATGCGATCGCGAAACAACCTTAGCGATCGCGAAGAACAAACAACACTGCCTCCAACAATACGCTACATGATCGCCAAATTACCCATGCGAACACGAAGCACGCAAGCGACCAAGATTCGTGAACGTGTCACGTAATACGCGAACGCGTTGAAGAATTTCCAGCTCCCAAATTCCTACCTAAGCTCGATGCGAACGCGACCTCCACTATGCGAACGTGTACTGTATCCAACACTAACCTACACGATCGTGACCGCGTTTAAGAAACTGCCCTGCTCAAATTTTTCCTCTACGTGATCACATCGCCTACTTCGCGATCGCGAAGAGCATTTGGTGCACCAGACTTCAGCAGAAACCAGCAGTGCAATATGAAGAAAAATTGGTCAAATATCAATCTGGATCACGTCCAAGCCCCTCGGGGCCCCGTCCGAACATACCAAACAGTCCCATAACCTAACACAGACCTACTTGAGGTCTCAAATCACACATAACAACATTAAAATGATGAATCGCACCTCAATTCAAACTTAATGAACTTTTAAACTTTCAACTTCCAAATCTTGTGCCGAAACATATCAATTCAACTCAGAATGAACTCAAATTTTGCGCACAAGTCCCAAATGACATAACGAAGCTATTCCAATTTTCGAAACCACAATCCAAACCCGATATCATCAAAGTCAACTCCCAGTCAAACTTATAAATATTCCAAACCATCAATTTTCCAACTTTCGCCAATTAGTGCCGAAACCTTCTAGAAATATCCAAATGCAAATACGGGCATATGCCTAAGTCCAAAATAACCATCTTGACCTAACGGAAACCTCAAAACTCCGATCTAAGGTCAAATACTCAAAACTCAAACTTAGTCAACTCTTCCAACTTAAAGCTTCAATCGTGAAATTCATTCTTCCAAATCAATCCTGAATAACCTGAAAACCAAAATCGGCAATTCAAACAAGTCATATTACATCATACAATGCTGCTCAAGACTTCAAATAGCTGAATGAAATGCAAATGCTCAAAATGACTAGCTGGGTCGTTACATCTTCCCACACTTAAATATACGTTCATCCTCGAACGTGCCAAGAGTCGTTACGAAGCCATCAAATCGACGTGTAACCTTACCCTGCACATATCTGGGGGTGATCCTATGTCACTATATTCCATATAATCCTGACAACACATCATAACCAAAGATCATTACTTCAACCTTAGTCCGTAAGCCTTAGAACCCAATTTCCAACATCCGAAATTCCTTATAAGACCTGAAACTCGCATCTACACACTCTATAAGTCTGAACAAGCTGTATCAATCCATAATCATAACCCAAGATGTAATCACATGATATACCACACAACCTGTCTACTTGTAGAAATAAATTTCCTATCATGGTAGCTGCTCAAAAAACAAACGGGGTACCGGTAATAAACCTCATATCAAACAAAACCCCATTCTAAACCTTCGTACACTGCTGATGATGAAATAAACACGTAGAAACTCATAAACACTTATCAGATCAACAAGTCATTGAGCCCTATCTCGTCCAATCAGAACGGCTCCATCTCGTCCAATCAGAACCAAAACCAATCCTAAGCCGACTTCCGATATTATTCCTCCATACATATTGCAATCAAATCCGATAGTACCCATTCTAAGTCCAATGACCTCATCTCGTCAAACACAACCATACTATTGACATGCAACACCAATACAACCTAGAGCCACAATCTATGCAATATGTACACCAATAAGCAATAACTCAATGCACCTAAGAAAAATGACTCAAATGAGAAAACCGTCCTGCAAGCTCAACAAGTACCACCACAACCGCAATGCTATGAGCCTATCATACATAGTAGAACCAAGACACACGAATCTAACACAAAGGATCATATCTCAACATAACTTTGCTGCAATGTGTGACCCTATCCAAACACCGGTCCATATGAGATACCTCAAGCCACAATGCTCAAAATCAACAGTCACACGCAATTCGACGTCAAGTACACAATGTGTAACAACAGAATATACCACAACTGTAAAAGGCCATAACCGAGGCATAATCAACCATTTCACACCCCAATAACCCTTTTCGCTCGAATTCCTCTACAAGACCCAAATAGAACCGCACAGTGTGTGTGCATATAACCAACAAATCACAACCCCTCGTGCATAGGAGAGTAACACATAGAACATATCAGAATACAAACAAGCTCAACTCTAACCGAATGACTCACCCCTCAACACTAACAGTTTTGAGTCAACAAATCTGACCCGATGTAGAATGCACATCCCCCCCGAGCCTACTAATGGTCCCCAAATTAACTCCGGTCATCCCCATATGGATAAATATTCCTCCAACAGTCCACAAGGATTTAACCATAACACGTACCACCATCTGGCTAACTTTGGCCACATCTTCATAGTCTACAACCACGAAACAATCTGCTTCTAAGAACTCCTAGTTTCCAAATCCATAGAACACACGAATCACCATATCTGATCCCAACTCCACCGCCCGAATGTCTAACACATCTCTTTTACACAATCATTCCACGAGGAAGACTTCTATAATTCTTTCGTGCCATATAGCAAAATCTGAACATCAGCAATCAATCAACCATGCGAGTACCGCAATACCAATCAAGCATCCGTAAGTTAAAACATATTGCGCCTTCTGAAATGTGCACCCTTCTCAGGCATTAACAAGTAGTTATAGCATTCATCAAAACATCAGAAATTGCCCATGTTGTCTAACAATTCATGACCTTCCCTTCAAAAATTGAACCGTGACCTTGCACATGCAAATCTCAATCCCACATGATCTCCTTGCTAGAACACCACGATCTTTACCCAAAGATTACCATAAGAGATCCTAGCATAAAACCACACCGTCCTAAGGCCCATAAGCCATTGTATTCCTATTTTAAAACTCAAAATACTACATCCGAGATACCCTCTATGAATAAACCTAATGTGAATCTAAAATTGTTTCATTTGCATTATTAGTATTGAAATGTAGAGTCCATAGTGATACAGAAATATCGCAGGTCCCGGCACCATTCATTGCAAATCTCAGATCTTAGCCATGAACAAATCCAAAAAATTCTCAATTGCTACATATAAACCTTGAATCCATTAGAACCTTCTCGGGAGTCATCCACTCTGCTCGAATCTTAATTGCATCACCCAAACGGGTCGAACGACATGTGCCCTATTAGCATGACAACACCCAAAGAAGTAACCTCGCATTAACGCAATAGAGCAAATTCCTACTCCATGCGCACTATATCCTTCACGAATAACAACTCAATCATTCCATGATTCCCATATACCCATAAAGTGTAATACACCATGCATCCAAAAATTTTCTTGCTTAAGTCATCTTCAAAACCAGCCTCTACAAGTTATAACCGATCCACAAGTATGCCTCAGACCGAAACCAATACAACACGTAACTATGCAATCAAATTGCCGATAGCAGACTCCCTCACTTGGCTTAAAGCCATAGAATAAAACATTCGATAACTCACCATACCCATACACTATTACTGCCATAATCCTGCACTGAAATTTAACTAAATTCTTCATAAGCTCATGTAACACAAACCATATAATACCTCAAATCATCTGCTAAGCTCGCATTCATCCTCGTGAGTCGTGACGGTCAGGTCAACTTTCTCAACCAATCCAAACTCAAATTGCAACACCTATAACCTACTGGTAGAAGAGAAACCCTCCACACAACATCATAAGGATCACACATCTATAGATTACCCTGCAGGTGATAACCCACCTACTTAGCCTCAAACTGACATCTCTTTATACCCTTTCACAGCCACAACTACTACGCAATCACTTAATCTTCCTGAGTCTGAACTCATCAACAAGACATGAAAATTTACTTCGTTCCACAAATGAAATAACACGAAAGAATCTCTCAAAAACCTTCATAACTCAAGATTGTATGACACATCCACAGAAATCGAGCATTTAATAGTCTTTTTCACAACTCAAGAAAACTCTTCCCGTCACATTCAAACCATCTGAACATATCCCGTAGTCATAGCCTACTTATCATATAGCCATCCAACCACTCACCGAGCCACCGGTCCCACTCATAGGGACACCACTGGACATAGAAGTTCAAAAGCACATGCTCACACAACTGAAACTACCGAGCCTAAGTTGCGGTCCAAACCGGGCCTCAAGTTTTCCAGACTAGCCCATCACTAAAACACATCTCGCACCTCATTCATGGAATCCACAAGCCGTTGATGTACAGCTGATACCGAGCGCTCACATGTGCATACAAGTTAGTGGAAGGAATTTCAAAGAGATATGCTTTAAGCAGAATCAATGTCGCGCGATAAGGAAAGAAAGATGGAAGTTTATCCTAAATGCCTTGTAGCCTCTCGAAGATAGGTATGGACGTCATCATACCGATCTGTAAGATCTCTGATACCAACTTTTCATGATCCAAAATTCAACTAGTCGTGATGGCACCTAACCCAACCCGTTAGGTAAGCCAATTAATAACAATCCAATACCAATGAGATTTACTGATAGAAATAATAATAATATAACTGAACTTTTATACAAAATCCAAAGGACTGGTAGTATAAATCATGAGCTCCTAAGATGTAGAGTTTACAAAAAGGATATGAAATAAATACATCATCTGTTTGAAATATACATGAACAGATTAAAAATTCTAAAGCATCCAAGAAAAAAAGGCAGTTATGACCAGAACGCAGGTACATCATCGATTCCACCTCTCGCCATACACAGGAACATCAATATCTAAAATTTGCACGCAAGGTGAAGAAGTGTAGTATGAGTACAACTGACCCCATGTACTTAATAAGTAACAAACCTAACCTTAGGTTGAAAGCAGTGACGAGCTTGGACAACGGTCAGAGTCAAACACCAATAGCCAACAACAACTTATAGCACCATAATAAAAATAGTACAAGAAGTAACTCAAGGATATGATGCTAAACTCGTCCACAGTTAAAGAAAGTAGGCATGTTTTTCAGGTATAACAGTAAAACTCAAATCTTTCACCGAAATCACCAAAATATGAGTATATTAGAAAAAACTGTGATTTTTCCCAAATACTTTCAACAACAAGTAAAATATTTAAATCTCAGATAGCATGAGAAAATTACATCTCTATGCTTACATGTCAATATGCATGTAAACTCATAAATGTCACAATATCGTGTAGCATGAGTAAATGCATCTCTATGCTTGTATGTCAAATATACCTATCAATGCAATGCATCACAACGATGAACTCATGTACTCACATTCTTGGAGTACGCAATCTCACTGTCTCAGACTCCCACTCATCACGCTCAGTCACTCAGCAAACTCAGTCTCTCAGCATTGTACGTTACCTGTTGCGGTGCGCAACCCGATCCACATATAGCCATAAGGCCTGTTGCGACGTGCAACCCGATCCACATATAGCCATAAGTCCTGTTGTGATGTGCAACCCGATCCATATATAGCCATAAGGCATGTTGCGGAGTGCAACCCAATCCACATATCTCACTCACAATATGACTCTCGGGCCCCAACTAAGTAATCAATCTCTCCAGTCTCTCGGGCTCACAAATCTCATGCCAATCAGCCCAAACAATATTAACATGTTGTGATAACAAATGATAACAGAGACTGAGATTTGATATAAAAATGAATGACTATTACTGAGTATGTAACTCCAATTTAAGCAAATAACTCAACAACATATATGACCTTAGTGGGTCCCAACAAAATAAACATATAGCCTAAACATAGTTTCTAACATAGATCACAGCTCAATTACTCTAGCACGTAGGAATTTCATGGATAAAAACAAGATTAGGTAACTACACAGTATCACACAATCAATCCAGTCATAATTTACACGGTGCACTCCCACACACTCGTCACCTAGCATGTGCGTCACCTCAACACCAAACACATAACACATATATTCAAGGATTTATACCCGCACCAAGTTTAGAAGTGTTACTTACCTCGAACAAGTCGAATCCAATACCGAGCAAGCCAAATGATACTCCAAAAATTCCATCTCACGCGTACCAATCTTCGAACGGCTCAAAACTAGCCAAAAGCAACTCAAGAACATCAAATAATGCCAAAGGGATCAAACCCGATCGATAAAGGTCGAACCTTAAATCAAAAGCCCAAAGTCAACCAAAACGTCAAACCCGAACCCGCACCTCGGAACCCGACAAACTCACAAAATCCGACAACTCATTCAATTACGAGTCCAACCATACTAGTTTCACTCAAATCCGACTCTGAATCGATGCTCAAAACTCAAAAATTCACTTTACGAAATCTTAGACAAAACCCCCCAAATTTCTCTTTAAAATTCATAATCCGTTTACCAAAAATGAAGATAGATTCACGAAATATAATCAAAACCGAGTATAGAACACCTACCCCAATCCATGTGATGAAAATCTCTTCAAATATCATCTCAATCTGAGCTCCATGGCTCCAAATATGTTAAACTGGCTGAAACTCCCAAAAATAGAGTACTTATAATCACTGGACGAATTAATGAATTGCGATCACAGAATTACCATCGTGATCGTGAAGAAGAGAAATGCACTGCCCTAGAATTACTCTATGCAATCGCGAAACAACCTTCGCGATCGCGAAGAACAAACAACACTGCCTCCAACAATACGCTACGCGATCGCAAAATTACCCATGCTAACACGAAGCACACAAGCGACCAAGATTCGCGAACTGTCCCATATTATGCAAACGCGTTGAAGAATTTCCAGCTCCCAACTTCCCGCCTCAGCTCTATGCGAACGCGGCCTCTACTATGCGAACGTGTATTGTATCTAACACTAACCTACACGATCGTAGCCATCCAATCGCGATCGCGTTTAAGAAATTGCCCAACTTAAATTTTTCCTCTACGCGATCACATTACCTACTTCACGATCGCGAAGACCATTTGGTGCACCAGACTTCAGTAGAAACCAGCAGTGCAATATGAAGACAAATTGGTCTGAATTCAATCTGAATCACGCCCGAGCCCCTTGGGGCCCCGTCCGAACATACCAAAAAGTCCCATAACCTAACACGGACCTACTCGAGGCCTAAAATCACACAACTTTAAATATATATAAAACAAATTGCATATTCTATTCCATTCTACATAGCTCTGTTTTGATCAATGAGATTCATCTTGAAAGTGTTGTTGCCATTAAAATCTTGCTGATATAACATCCTGCAATCAGATATTTAGAAGTAGGATATATTTATCAAATAGCTAAAATTCATCATCACACTGCTACAATTCACAATCATAACAATTCATTTACCTTGGTTCAGGTAGTTTACAAGAGGCTTCAAATAACTAGCCTCATATTAAGAGCCTCCTCCAACAAAAAATCATTTTCCACCAAAGGTGTACAAAAGCTAAAACTCAAGAACCACTATGTACATTTCCCGTGCTTAGTTTAAATTTTTTTAATTATCTGAGAAAAAAAGAAAGCTAAAAGTTGAATCTTTATACTTCACTTCAACCAACGTTTTAATCTCAGTGGAGAAATTAAAGTACATATATCGCATTCATTCTCAAAAATATCCATTATCAGATAAACTTATTCATAAGGAATTTAACATTTACAATGATATACCAAAACTCACTTGATTGCGCCAGAGGATAAAACAACCACTCTCTACTCAAAACAAAAAACAAAAAGCAACAAAAAGAAAATCAAATTTAAGAGCGTCAGAAAATACTACATTTGTGTATCATCGATTGTGTAAGGCTCTCAAAGGAGTTTAAACAATCCTGGGCTACTTCACCCATTGTCGTAAGGTTTTGAATTAGATGTTCATACTCTTTCACATACTCACACGTTTAGGAGAAGAAGAAGTGGTGTCCCTCTGCACTAGGACTTCAGAATGCTAAAATAATGTGCTGAAGACAACAAGGTTGATTCATTTCCAAAAATAATTTATGTTGTAATAGCATCTTCAATGAAAAGGCAGAGAAAGCAATAGGTTTATGCGACTCTTCAACTAGAACGTTTGTAGTTGAATCTGTCTGATGATTGGCAAATTTTATTGTGTTAATAATGTTGACAAACTCATTGTTAGATAAACTTCAAGTGCACTACCTTTCATTAAACGTCAGTAATGTTCCGTTGTTTATGCCTAGAAAAGACTTCTCTAAGTTCCTATGATAATATATTGCATAACTGATGCATTGGCTAACTTATTTGGTCCAATTCAGTATTGTTGCACTTTTTATTCCTGATAAAAACTTGCTTATAAAGCAATACTAAGTTATCTGTATAGTTTTCTAAGACATTCTTATGCTTGAATTTGATTTGTATTTTGTACCTTGCATTGTTATTTCCCTTGTATTGGTGTAACTGTCATTTATTGATGAAAATGTTTTTGGTTGACGAAAAAAGGCATCATGTTTGTTTTGTTGGCAAGGTGTTATATATGTAGCCTGCCTGTATATATATATATATATATCTCTGATGCTTTGTACATATGTGTTTGAAGGTCACTAGCTTGTGTTTGACAAGTAATACAACCTCCTACTTTTTCAGCAACCAAATACCTTGCCACATGTCATTACTAACGTCCTTTTGTTTCAAATATTGCAGAAAATATGGACAATACAGCTCACTTTGTGTAACTTACTGACATGTACATTTATATTTTTGTTAGTGCAACGACCCGACCTGTCTTTTGAGCATTTGCACTTCGCTCGGTGGTTTGAGGGCATGAGTACCTCTGTAGGATGTATTATGACTTGTATGAATCGTCGGTCTGGTTTTTGGGTTATTCAGAATCGATTTAGAAGAATGAATTTCATTGTTGAAGCTTTAAGTTGGAAGAGTTGACTAAGTTTGACTTTTGTGAATTTGACCTCGGAATGGAGTTTTGATGGTTCCGTTCGGTCCGAATGGTGATTTTGGACTAGGACATATGCCCGAATTTGCATTTGGATATTTCTAGAAGGATTCAGCACTAATTGGCGAAAGTTGGAAATTTGAAGGCTTGGAAAGATCATTAGTTTGACTGGGAGTTCACTTTGGTGATATCTGGTTCGGATTGTGGTTCCGTAAATTAGAATAGCTTCGTTATGTCATTTGGGACTTGTGTGCAAAATTTGAGTTCATTCCGAGTTGATTTGCAATGTTTCGGTGCGAGTATTGGAAGTTGAAAGTTCTAAGTTCATTACATTCATTTGAGGTGTGATTCGTCGTTTCAATGTTGTTATGCGTGATATGAGGCCTCGAATAGGTCTGTGTTATATTTCGGAACTTGTTGGTATATTCGGACGGAGTCCCGAGGGCTCGGATGAGTTTCAGACGAGGTTCGGATGGTTTTGTATTTTATTGGCTAAGGCTGGCAGTTCTGGTGCGACCGCACCTGCGATGGGTTTGGTCGCAGGTACGCGACCGCAGAAGCAAATGTTGCATCGCAGAAGTGAAATTAGACTGGTGGGAGATGGTTGCAGAAGCGAGAGATTTTGCGCAGAAGCAGAATTTTTCTACATGTGCGAGGGGGTCAACTGGGCAGTGGACTCTATAGATGCGAGGTTCCAGTCGCAAATGCGATGCCGCAGAAGCAGCTAGTGTGATCGCAGGTGCGATCAGAGCTGGGCAGAAGCTATAATTGAGGTTTTGGTCGTTTTATTTTCATTTTTGAGAGTTAGAGCTCGGTGTTGGACGACTTTGAAGAGGAATTTCACCACACTAATTGGGGTAAGCATCCTTAACTCGATGTTGTCTTATATTTCATGAATCTATCTTCATTTTTAGCAATTGGTTGATGAATTTTAAAGAGCAAATTGGGAGGGGTTAGCCTAAAATTTCATAAAGTGAATTTTTGAGTTTTGAACATCGATTCAGAGTCGGATTTGAGTGAAACTAGTATGGTTGGACTCATAATTGAATGAGTTGTCAGATTTTGTGAATTTTATCGGGTTCCGAGATGCAGGCCCGAGTTTGATTTTTTGTTGATTGTAGGCTTTTGAGTAAAGATTCGTCCTCTATCAATTAGAATTGTTTCTTTAGACTTTATTTGATGTATTCGAGTTGCTTTTGGCTAGTTCTGAGTCGTTCGGAGGTCGGTACGCACGGGATGGTATTTTTGGAGCATTGCTTAGCTTGCTCGGTATTGGATTTGGCTTGTTCGAGGTAAGTAACACTTCTAAACTTGGAGTTGAGGGTATGAACCCTGATTATACGTGTTATGTGATTTGTTTGGAGGTGACGCACATGCTAGGTGACGGGCGTGTGGGCGTGCACCATAGAAATTGAGACTCAGTCGATTCCGTAAAGCTTTGTAGTCAATTAACTTGTATTTTTCCATGTATTTTTCGTGTGTTAGAGAAACTGAGCTGTGACTCATGTTAGAAATCATGCTTAGGCAAATGCTAGTATTATTGGGACCCACTAAGGTTATTTCTGCTGTCGAATTATATGTTAAATTGCAATTTTGTACTCAGTCATATACATTCACTGCATATCATATCTCAGTCTCTATTATTATTTATTGATACATCATGTCATCATTTTGGGCTAGTTTCATGACATTGTGAGCCCGAGAGACTGGAGAGATTGATGACTGAGTGAGACCGAGGGCCTGATTGTGAGTTATTGATACTATGGCACGTGAGTTGTCCGTACATCACGTGAGTTGTCCGAGCGGATTCATGCCATAATTATTTTATTATAGCGCTTGGGCTGAAGGAGCCCCTCTGGAGTCTGCACACTCATAGTGGGCGCAGGTACCTATTGAGTGCGAGTGTGAGTGTCGAGCGTGAGTGCCAAGTGATTGGGAGGACTAAGTAACTGGGAGGACTGAGTGGATTGATACTCTGAGAGTATGCATATGGTCATTCACTATGTTGTACTGCATTCGACATGCACACTTGACATACAGGCATAGAGATGCATTTTTCCTCATGTTGTACGGTATCACGTCATTCATGACTTCTCATACACATTGACATGTAGGCATAGAGGTGTATTTTCCTCATGCTATCTGAAAATGAAACATCTTATAAATTGTTGAAAAGTTTTGGAAAGAAAATCACGATTTTACAAGCTTACTCATATTTGGTACTTTCGATAAAAGATTTGGGTTTCTACTGTTATACTTGAAAAGAATGCCTATTTTCCGGAATTGTGAACGAGGTGAACATTATATATCTGAGTTATTTCCTATACCACTTTTATTATATTGTTATGAGCTGTTGTTGGCTATTGGTGTTGGACTTTGACCTTTGTCCCAGCTCGTCACCACTTTCAACCAAGGGTCGGTTGTACTCATACTACACTTTTGCACCTTGTGTGTAGATGTTAATATTACTGTGCACGGCGGGAGCTGTATCTGAAGATGCACCTGTGTTCCGATCATAATTGCCTCTCGACCTTGGTAGCTTTAGAATTTTAATTTATTAATGTATATTTCAGACAGATGATGTGTTTTATTTCATACTAGTTTTATAAATTCTAAATAATAGAAGCTCATGATTTATACTACCAGTCCTTGGGAAATTCTTGTATAACCGTAGCTGTATTTTCATTTCTTTTCTTAATAAATCTCATTAAATTGGATAGTTGTTAATTGTCTTACCTAACGGGATGGGTTAAGTGACATCACAACTAGTTGGATTTTGGGTCGTGACAAGTTTGTATCAGAGCTCTAGGTTCACAAGTTCTACAAGTCATGAGCAAGTGTCTAGTAGAGTCTTGAGGATCGCTATGATGACGTCCATACCTATCTTCGAGAGGCTACAGTGCATTTAGGATAAATTTCCCATCTTTCTTTCGTTATCGTGCATCATTGATTCAACTTGAAGCGTAACTCTTTGAATTCTTCCACGCATTTGTATGAGCATGTGAGCGCTCAGTATCAGTCGTGCATCGCCGGCTTGTGATTCAATGGATGAGGTGCGAGATGTGATTTCTGTGTGCTCATGATGGGCCAGTCTGGAGGACTTGAGGCCGGGTTATGACTGTAGCTTGAGCACGGGGATTTCGGTTGTGTGAGCATGTGCTTTTGGACTTATATGTCCGGTAGCGTCCCTATGAGTGGAATTTGTGACTTGATGAGTGGTTGGATGGCTATATGACGAGTATGATGTGACTGCGGAATGTATCCAGATGGTTTGATTGTGACGAGAATAGTTACTTGAGATGTTAAAAGAACTATTGGGCGCTAGATTGCTGTCTTGATGTGACGTATAGTCTCGAGTTATGAGTGTGTTGAATGATTTTTCATGTTTTTTAATTGTGGAACAAAGTAGATTTTCATGTCTTGTTGTGAGTTCAGACTCAGAAAGATTGGCGTAGTAATCGTGGCTACGAAAGGGTATAGCAAGATGTCGATTTGAGGCTAGGCAGGTGGGTTGTCTCCTGCGGAGTAATCTACAGAGGTGTTATCCTTATAATGTTGTGTGGAGAGTTTCTTTTCTACCAACGGGGTATATGTGTTGAGATTTGAATTTGAATTTGGTTGAGAAAGTTGACCAGATCGTCATGTGGATGTATACGAGCTTAGTAGATGATTTGAGGTACTATATGGTTTGTGTTATGTGAGCTTATGAAGGATTTAGTTGAATCTCCCTATGGTGTTATGGCAGTAACAAAGTATGGGTATGGTGAGTTATCAGATGTTTTATTCTATGGCATAGATCTAAGTAGGGGAGTCTGCTATCGACAATTTGATTGCATGGTTACATATTGTATTGGTTTTGGTCTGAGGCATACTTGTAGATCAGTTATAACTTGCAGAGGTTGAGATCGAGGATGACTCAAGTAAAGGAATTTTTGGATACGGGATATGTTGCACGTTATGGATATATGGGAATCATGGAATGATTTTAGCTGTTATTCGTGACAGATGTAGTGCGCATGGTGTAGAAATTTGCTCAGTTGCGCAAATATGAGGTCACTTCTTTGGGTGATGTTGTGCTAATGTAGCACATGTCGTTCCGCCCGTTTGGTCGGTGCAGTTGAAATTTGAGCAGGATGGATGACTCTCAAGAAAGTTCTAATGGATTCAAGATTTTCATGTAGCAATTGAGAATTTTGCGGATATGTATATGGCAAATATCTGAGATTTACATTGGATGGTGTCGACACTAGCGATATTTTTATATCATTATGGATTTACATTTTGGTATCCGAAAGGTGGAGGAAATGTTTTCAGATTCATAAAAGGTAACTTCAGAGTGGGTACCTCAGTTACGATACATTTGGGTGGTTGAGAGGGAATACAACAGCTTATGGGCCTTAGGGCGGTGTGGTTTTATGCTAGGATCTATTGTGGTGAGCATTGGGTGAGGATCGTGGTATTCTAACAAGGAGAAGTGTCAGCTTAAGGGCAATTCGAAAGGAACTCGGAGAAATGGGATAGATTGGTAGTAGGTCGGATCAGCACGACAATGGATACGATTGGTTCGTTGGGGGTACTTATGATGTGGTGAGCCTCTACAGGTGTTTCGTGGCAATGCTCTTGGGTTTTGGTGATCTTCGTGGCTTGGTTGATTTAAAGGGATTCGGTTCTAATAATTGGGTTATGTTCAAATGGATTTCAAAGTGTTCTCAATGGATTCTACCACGATTTGAGGTGTATATTTCCTATTGGCATGAGGAGCATGTTGCTTGTTGTGATTTTCTCCTGGATGAGATCAAATGGAAGGTTCCTGGCTGATTGAGTATGTAGTTTGCTTGTGAATCGGAGTTGATTATGAGATTCTCGTACTTTTCATATTCATGATAGATGCGGTATGTTGTGTGGGATTAAGATTTGCGTGTGCAAGGTCACATTTTAGTTTTGAAATGAAGGGCATGAATTCTTAGACAATATGGGCGGTTTCAGATGACTAGATGAATGATATTACTACATGGTATTGCCTGAGGAGAGCGTATATTTTAGAAGGTGGATTGAGTGTTGTTTTACGGATGTTTCATTGGTATTTTGGTACTCGCCTGGTTGATCGACTGCTGATATTCAGATTTTTCTATGTGGCACGGAAGAATTATAGAAGTATTCCTCGTGGGATGATTGTGTATGAGAGATGTGTTAAACATTCGGGCGGTAGAGTTGGGATCAGATATGGTGATTCGTGTGTTCTACGGAGTTGGAGATCAGGAGTTCTCAAAGCAGATTGTTTCATGGTTATGGACTGTGAAGATGTGGCCAAAGCTAGTCAAATGATAGTAAATGTTGTGGTTAAGGCATTGTGGACTTTTGGAGGATTATTTATCTATTTGTGGATGACCAGAGTTGATTTGGGTCCCATTGGTAGGCCCAACGAGGATGTGTCTTCTACACTGGGTCGAATTGGTCGACTCTGTACTGCTATTATTGAGGGATGTGCCATTGAGTCAGAGTTAAGCGTAATCTTGTTCTGATATATTCTATGAGTTACCCTTTTATGCCACGAGGGGTTGTGATTCATTGGTTATATGCACACATGGTGTGGTTCTGTTTGGGCCTTGTAGCGGGATTTGAGCGAGATGGTTATTAGGGTGTCAAATAGTTAATTGTTCCTTGGTTATGTTCTCTCCGGACTATGGTATATTGTGCCATTTGCTTTTTCGTGGTTCGGTCATGCACATTGGTACCTGATAACAAATTGTGCGGGGTTATTGATTTTGAGCATTGTGGCTCGAGGTATTTCATGTGGACAAGTGTTTGGATGGGGTCACGAATTACAGCTGGGTTATGTCGGGATATGATCCTTTGTGTTAGATTCGTGTGTCTTGGTTCTACTATGTAAGATGGATTTGTAGCATTGTGGTTGTGGTGGTACTTGTTGAGCTTGCGGGACGGTTCTCTCATTGGAGTCATTTTCTATGTTTGAGTGCATTTGAATTGTTGCGTATCGGTGCACGGATTGCACGGTTTGTGGCTCTGGGTAGTATTGGTGTGGCATGTGAGTAAAGTAGCTTGTATTTGATAAGATGAGGTCGTTGGACCTAGAATGGGTACTATCAGATCTAATTGCTTGGAAGGATAATGTTGTTGATCGACTTAGAAATTGGATATAATTCTTGTCAAAGGAGAGGGAGCTCCATGGCTTGTTGATCTGATAAGTGGTTATGCGTTTCTGCGTGTTTCTTTAATCATTGGCAATGTACGAAGGTTTTAGAGCAAGGTTTTGTTTGATATGAGGTTTATTACCGGTATTGGGTTGTTTTGAGCAGCTACTGTGATCGGAAATTTTGCTACAAGTATGCGAGTCGTGTGGTATGTCATGTGATTGCATCTTGGGTTATGGTTATGGCTTGATACAACTTGTTCAGACTTATACAGTGTCTAGATACGAGGTTCGGATTTTGTAGGAATTTCAGATATTAGAAATTGGATTTTGTGGTTTACGGGCTAAGGTTGAAGTAATGATCTTTAGTATGTTGTGTTGTCAGGCCTGTATGGAATAGGGTGACGTGGGATAACCCCCGGGTATGCACATGGAAAGGTTACACGGCGATTTGATGGCTTTGGAACGACTCTTGGCACGTTCGAGGACGAACGTATGTTTAAGTCGAGGAGAATATAACAACCTGGCCGGACATTTTGAGCATTTGCACTTCGCTCGGTGGTTTGAGGGCATGAGTATGTCACGACCCGGAATTTCCCGCCTACGGAACCGTGATGGCGCCTAACATTTCACTAGCTAGGCAAGCCAACGTTAGAAAATCATTAAACCAATTCCTTATTTCCATTCAGTAATTAACAATAATTAACTAAGATAAAATATAATAAGTGCGAAATATCATAAAACTGTATTAATTACTACCACCCGGATCTGGAGTCACAATTCATGAGCATTCTAGAATTTACTACAAGTAATAGTCTGAAAGAAATACAATTGTCTGAATGAAAGAAATAGTAGAACAGAAAATATAGACGGGGACTTCAAGGTCTGTGAACGCCGACAGATCTACCTTGAGTCTCCGGACAGCGGACCAATAGCAAAATCTCGATCAACCCGAGCCGGTATCAAAATTTGCACAGAAAGTGCAGAGTGCAGTATCAGTACAACCGACCCCATGTACTGGTAAGTGCCGAGCCTAACCTCGACGAAGTAGTGACGAGGCAAAGGCAAGGCACCTACAAATCAACCTGTACAATTTAACAGTGTATATACAAATAACATAAATGAAGAACTAAACAGGAAATGTCGGGAGGGGCACATAATGAGGGGAATACAACATAAAGAACCACAACAGACTAATCACCGGAGCAGTCAATATACCATGAATCGATAGGCATAGTGAATACAGTAAAGGAAAAAAACACGGCATCACCCTTCGTGCTTTTACTCTCAATCTCACCATAAAATCAATAGAAACGGCACGGCATCACCCTTCGTGCATTAACTCTCATATCATGGCACGGCATCACCCTTCGTGCATTAACACTCACAATATGGCACGGCATAACCCTTCATGCATTAACACTCACAATATGGTACGGCATCACCCTTCGTGTATCAACACTCACAATATGGCACGGCATCACCCTTCGTGCATTAACTCTCACAATATGGCACGGCGTCACCCTTCGTGCATTAACACTCTCCCTTACCATAATGCAATGCATAAATAATAACATGGAGATAGAATAACAAGTACAAACCTTACTTCAACATTTGGTTCCATAATATCAATCTAACATTGAAATAAAAACTCAATTATCACCAGAAAATCCGTAAACATGACAAGAACGATAAATTGAACAACATTAGTATAACACGTAGCAATTAGGCATAGGAAAGAGACAATATAAGAAAAACAGAGAAACATGGAAAACAGGTAAATTAGCGGCGCATAAGTACTCGTCACCTCACATATACGCCGCTCACATGGAAGTTTACTTGATTTTGGGATTTTGATTAAAGATTCGATCTTTATCAATTGGACTTATTTCATTTGGCATTAATTGATGTATTTGAGTTGTTTTTGGCTAGTTTCGAGCCGATCAGAGGTCGGTATGTGCGAGATGGCATTTTGGAGCATCACTTGGCTCGCTCGATATGGGATTTGACTTGTTCGAGGTAAGTAACACTTCTAATATTTCATAAAAATTTGATCGTCTGAGTTAACGGTTTATTCCTCTGCTTTGGAGTGTGTCCTATTAGTATTTGGTTTGCTCAGTTTTGTTTTGCTAATTGTTGTTTGTATATGGTTTGGTTTAATCTTCTTGGATAGATTTTCACGACTAAAAATGGGTTTGGTTTCCTTGATTCATTGCTTCATTAAGATATAGATGTTTAATGCGTGTTGATTAAAATTTTGGTGACTACAAGTATTTGTCCGTATGGTTGGACTGAAAACGGTTAGCCAACTTCACCAATGAAAACCGACGTGTATAAAATGTAGTCTACATGAAAGCTAAAACAAAATGAAGTAGAAGAATTGAAATTGCAACACCTAAATGTCGTATGCTTCTAAAAGTCCTATCCTGATTGTGTACATGTTCGCGTGACATAATTATGATTTCCAAAATTAAACCGAGGTATGCGTTCGCGCAACTTTGGTCGAGAACAATCTTAATAATTAATAAAACATGATTAATTGTGTACACATACGCGTGACATGATTCTTGACGCGCCAAACGAGATGAGTACACGTACGCATGACTCTTTTTCAAGATAATTCCACAATGTCATAATCAAGTAATTAAAAGCGGTAAGAGGTAAAATGCACGTAGGTTCTAAAAGTACGTAAATAAACAAACTAACTAAGCCAGGTATGATTAAAAGCAACCGTGCTAAAATCACGAAACCAGGGAATGCCTAATACCTTCTCCGTGGTTTACAGAATTCCTTACTTGGTTTTCTAGTTTTCGCAGACTTTAAAACAGAGTCAAATTTCCTCGATTTGGGATTTAAAGTAAATCGGTGACTTGGGACACCATATAATTATCTCAAGTGGGGAATCTGAAAATTGAATAAATAATATCATTTCGATTAATGTCACTTGAATTGGAAAAACTCCATATCCCCCTTGGGAAAAAGGAGGTGTGACAGCTCTAGCGACTCTGCTGGGGAAAAAGAACCCAGAACTTCTAGTTCGGGGTTCAGAATTCGAGCTTATAAGATGATTTATACTTGGCTTTATTGATTTGATGTTATTACTGTGTTTTTGGGCCTTATGTGCTAATTGACGCTTATTTACCGTTTTGATATTATTTGAATTGTATTAAACTGTCTTCTTACGCCTCCCTTCTGAGTCGTCTGAATCTATGGTGCACACGTGCGCGTGGCCCACTTTTCTGTTATAAGTCATACTAATTAGAACGAGGTTGGGTCAGTACCTAGGCTGGGTAGACTTTCGTGCTCCCGGTACGTTGCCCCCACCTCGGCTCGAGCTGTCCGCTTGGGTAAGCCAGGTCTAAAACACTCTCCTTAGGATTTAAACCTAGAATAACATAGCCTCATGTTGGATCCCTAGTAGGAACGTTTGTTTGCATCATGTGCATTTGACTTTGGGGACTCAACACAGGGGTTGGGTTCGTCTAGGACAGGTGTACCTGAGAATTACGTGACCATCATGATGCATCTTATGTGCTACTCGTGCATTATGTTTGATTTGGTTTGTGCATGTTGGCCGGTTTCTGAAAATAAAATAAAAATATAAAAATATTAAAAAAAACAAGGAGGAAGAAAATAAAAAAGTAAAATTTAGCCGGTTCTCATAAATTCCCTCTTTTTAAAAATCAAGTCGTGTCAAAATTTTACTCAAAAGATGTTGAAAAATAGACTGAGATTTTGAAATATTCCCCACTTCTAACCGAACTGCGCGGGTCTAATTCTCACCGGACGTGAGATAAGTAGGCAAACCTCATCGGTTCCGGCCCCCAATTTTCAAAAAATCCAAAACTATTTTCCCTTTCCTTAATTCCTTCTTAGAATTCTTCCTTAGAAAATTCAAAAACAAAAATCATTAAATACGAAAATATATTTTTTTTTCGAAGTCTTTCATTCGAAAAAAAAAAAACAAAATTGCTAATCAAAATCCAAAAATATGTTTTTTTCCTTCTTTAGAAATCTTTCTTTCAAAATTCAAAGAAAAATCAATCAATATCCAAAAAATATTTTCTTTCTCCTTTAAGAAGTCTTCTTTTTAAGAATTTTCAAAGAAAAAAAAAGAGTTAGCTTATGTACTTAGTTCCCGGTATTTCCTAACTACGCAAGATCTTATTCATGCGGCGTCACGATACATAGGCAACCCCCATCGGATTCGATCATTGCCATCAAATAATATTTCATCATCCATGAATTGCCATCTTATTCATGCGGCGTCATGATTCGTCTTGAGTCATGCTGCCTTTAAGTCCACATCACAGATCGTTCAAAATGGTTCAGGGGGTTTGATGAACAGAAACATGAGGGAAGAGGGAGCCATAATGGCTTTGAGCTCGAGGGGGGGACGCAGGTCATTTAACCAATCATATATGCTTTCTAAGGTCCCACAGCACTATTATCCCCATCAAGATGCTGCTTATGTCGTGGAACTGCCTCTCTATGCAGTGATGAATGCGTAACCTTACACGCGGCCACAACATTTTATACAAAACTGAGCTCCACCTCCCAGAAATGCCCGTCCCTACCAAGCTCTATATAATCCCCAACCAAATGTTCCCCAATACAATCCTCACCCAAGAGAGACACTCAGAAGGAATCAGTTCACCCCTATTGGTGAATCATATTTAAGTTTATTTCAAAAGCTAATCGGTCTAGGTCTGCTGCAACCAGTGGTCCCGAACCGGCCAAATCCCGAGTCCCCGTTGCACCAAGCTGATACTAGATGTGAATACCACTCAGTAGCAGCGTGACATGACACAGAGGACTGTTTGACCCTCAAAATGGCAGTTGAGGAATTTGATCCAACACTGAAAGCCATTGTAGCCATGGCCATGACAGAAGAAAAACCTAAAAGCAGTAGCCAAACTTGAGAAGTTCCCTATCGAACGGGAATCTCGGTAGCCGGTCTTGCTATCTTTTCTGTATTTTGGGTTATTTCAGGGTGTAATCCAAATGTTTTTACTCTATTGTCTCACTTTCTGATGTAAACCCTTCTATATTTTAAAAAAAATCAAATTAAGGAAATTAATATTTCATCATCCATGAATGTCTTTTTTCTTACTCTTGTCACTTTTCTTACTTTCTTTCTAGTTATATTAAATGCAAATTTTAATAACATGACATGCTTGCAGACTTCATGCACGGATCCTAAGACGTTGTTAGACCTTGAAATAATGAATCAATAAGTAGAATATGCTGAAGTAAGGCTTATAAGAAAATAACTAGAGAATTAGGACAACAAGCCTAAACCAAGTCCAAACGAAAACCGCCCTTACTTGATTGGTTTATGGCACTAAAGTCGTGGTATCACTAGAAGTTGAAATTCCCTCTCTTAGGATCATTATTGAAATTGAGTTCGAGGATGAAGATTGGGTCAAGACCCGATTGAAGCAATTGATTTTGGTTGATGAAAAGCGATTGACTGCAGTTTGCCACAAGCAGTTGTACCAACAAAGAATGGCCCGTGCCTACAACAAGAAAGTGCGGCCCAAGAAATTTGAAGTAGGGCAACTCGTCTGGAGCCGTATTCTTCCGCATCACAAGGAAGTTTAAGGAAAATTTGTCCCGAATTGGAAGGTCCATATATAGTAACAAGAGTGTTGCCAAAAGGGAGTACTGTATTTGGGAGACATCGAAGAAAATGTTCCTGATACAACTGTCAATGCAGACGCGGTCAAAAGGTACTATGTATGACCCTTTTCGCAGCTTTAATTCTCTCTGATTGGGATAACGAAGGCTTTCATTCTCACTACCCAAATACTATTAACCCTTTGCTAACCATTTGAGCCAGATACTTTTTCCTTTGCCACCCTCTTTGGAACCTTGTATGTAATGAGAAAGGAAAAGAAAAAGAAAAGAAAAAAAAGGAAAAAAGAAAGAAAAAAAGAAGTAAAAAGGACAAAAAAGAAAAGAAGCAAAAGAAAACAAAACAGAAAAAAAATCAAAACAAGTTCAAGTTCATTGAACTACGTCCGACCTGATTTCGAAAGGATACGTAGACAACCTCACTCTGGGTTCGGTCACACCAAAACAAAAATCTATATTCCCCCAAAAGTGAAAACTGGGGTAGATGTTACAATGATTCGGCAATGGTTTCGCCCGAAAGGTTCTGAAGTTGTAATTCAATACCAATTCTTTTTACCCAAATCCTTTCAAGTCCTTCCGGTCAATTGGCGAGAATGTTCAAGAATTGGAGGATACTATTACTTGGATCGGATGCAACCAAATGAGAAAAACAAAATGAGAGAGTCCTATTAGTGAAAACCCTCATGGGCACTGTAGGGAAATGGTGAATAGAGAAAATAAAATTGAGAGAGTCTTGTTAGTGAAAACCCGCAAAGGCACTATAAGGCGATGGCGAGAAGAGAAATGAGAGAGATCAGCTAGTGAAAACCCGCAAAGGGCACTGTTGATCGAAAAGAGGAACCACACAGCCATGGCATCAACACAATCCTGAGCAAGATTTTTCGGTTTCAAGTCAAAAGTTGTGATGAGTTTCTGAGAGTCGAAAAGTTTACACATATCAGGCATCCAGTCCAAAAGGCATGTCATGTTCATTGAAGTCTGCATGTACTCCCAGATAAGTCCGTCTTTCTGTTCCCCGAAAGGGACACCTCTTATTTTAAACTCATTCTCTATTCCATTGTTTATATTTCTTTGAATCCCTTTCGGTCTAACTTTGTTTAAAAAATAAGGCAAAGAAAAGACGGCAAGATCAATTTACAGGGTTCTCGTTTGAAGCGAGCTGATATATTCAAGAGGCACCTAGCCTCGGCAAGGGCATCAAGTCGACCTCGGCTGTCCATGATTGGCCGATGCTTTGAAATGGAAAACTTTGAAAGAAGCCAAAAGCAAAATGCCCACAAAGGCAAAAATAAGTTGAAAAAGGTTAAGTCCCACACGACCAACCTTCATGGCAAAGTTTGGAAATGCCAAAGGTTCTCCAGGGTCAGAAATGGAGTTGGAATTCAGGAAATAATCAGTTGCATTTGAGAAGAAGATGAGCCGAGATCAAGAGATCAAAATAATCAAGGCCACAAACCAACCTCCATTTTAACACTAACGATTCTTTTTTTGTTCAGAACAGGAACAGAACAGTTGTAGGAAACAGTTCGTGAAAAGACGAACACCACCAAGTGAAATTCTCAAATCCTTGATTTTCTTCCAATATACATGTAAACATGTTATTTTTAGTTTCATTATAAGTAATCAATACCATATCTTCAATACAGGGTACTACATCCCCTGGCTGCATTACTTTATTGCCAACATAGGGTACAACATTCCCTAGTAGAATCTTAGAGAGCCAAGAGCCTCACCTTATTGCCAACACAGGGTACTACATCCCCTGGTTGCATTTCTCGTTGCTAACATAGGGTACGACATTCCATAGTAGCATCTCAGAGTGCAATGAGCCTAATCTTATTGCCAACACAGGGTACTACATCCCCTGGTTGCATTTCTCATTACTAATATAGGATACGACATTCCATAGTAGCATCTCAGAGTGCCACAAACCTTATTTTATTGCCAACATAGGGTACGACATTCCCTAGTAGTACCCCAGAGTGCATCGAGCCTCATCTTATTGCCAACACAGGGTACTACATCCCCCGGTCGAATTTCTTATTGCAAACATAGGGTACGTCATTCCCTAGTAGCATCCCAGAGTGCCAAGAGCCTCACTTATTGCCAACACAGGGTACTACATCCCCTGGTTGCATTTCTTATTGCAAACATAGGGTACGACATTCCCTAGTAGCATCTCAGAGTGCCAAGAGCCTCATCTTATTGCCAACACAGGGTACTACATCCCCTGGTTACATTTCTTATTGCAAATATAGGGTACGACATTCCCTAGTAGCATCCCAGAGTTCCAAGAGCCTCACCTTATTGCCAACACAGGGTACTACATCCCTGGTTGCATTTCTTGTTGCAAACATAGGGTACGTCATTCCCTAGTAGCATCCCAGAGTGCCAAGAGCATCACCTTATTGCCAACACAGGGTATTACATCCCCTGGTTGCATTTCTTATTGCAAACATTGGGTACGGCATTCCCTAGTAGCATCCTAGAGTGCCACAAGCCTCATCTTATTGACAACACAAGGTACTACATCCCCTGGTTGCATTTCTTGTTTAAAATATAGGGTACGACATTCCCTAGTAGCATCTCAGAGTGCCAAGAGCCTCACCTTATTGCCAACACAGGGTACTACATCCCCTGGTTGCATTTTGTATTGCAAACATAGGGTACGACATTCCCTAGTAGCATCCAGAGTGCCAAGAGCCTCATTTTATTATCAACATAGGGTACTACATCCCCCGGTTGCCTTCTTTCTTGTTAACATGGGGTACGACATCCCATATTATAAATTAAAAATATATATATATATATATATATATATATATATATATATATATATATATATAAGACCTCATTTCTTTTTCAATTCTTTATTTTGCAATAGAAAGATAGTTTATTGTATTTTCAATAACTCACAAAACGTTTCTAGTGCAAACTGGGGCAGAAAAGTTTTGTTCGTTTTGTTTGTTTCTGATGGCTTGCAGGTTTTTCTGCAAAGTACAGATTGGATGTGCAAGAAAAGACTCCAGCTCTCGCCAGAGAAAGTGTAACGTTTGATCTCAATACTAGCCGCAACCAGCTTTGACGTAATGCATGCAGAGACATAGGATCTTGAGATCCATCTTCTCATCATCTGCTCAAGAATCAAGCCTGGGAGAATATTTCATAGTTTGTTACATCGAGAGCATCAAGTTTCAGTCTAAAGTCAATGGGGAAAGCAAGTCAAGAATCAAGACAAGACTCCAAATGGCATTTAGATAGAAATTTAGTAACTCTTAGATTTCAAGAGTATGTAATTTTCTTTTCAATTTGATGTAATAGTAGGAGCCGTGGATCGGAACCTCGACGGAACTTCGCTCGACTCTCCATCTAAGCACACTTTATCAGTCATTTTCTACTTGAACTACACGTGACCTGATTCTCTTATAACCCGGGATATGTAGGCTACCTAAAACCAACGCTCGGTCACATCTTTTTCTTTTATCTTCTTTTCCTTTTTAAATAATAGTGAGGTCAAAAATCAGTCACCTTGTTCATTTTCTTTACGTGAAAACTCTTCATGTTTCCAATCAAAGAGGGGCATGCTGTGAACACCTAATTTTTTACCACATCCCAAATTCTATATTATTTTAATGTAAATATTTCTTTTAGGTCTTATCGTGATATTTTAAACTTTTATCGTACTTTTAGTAGAGTTTATATAAGAAAATTAAAAATTACAAAATAAATATTAACATTCTTAGAATACATATTTATTTCTATTTGTAAAGAGAAAAAGAAAATTTTCATACAATATATGATTTTCTTTTAATTAGAATTTTAATAAGTTATGGTATTTTTCTTAGTATTATTAAAAGTATATGTAAATGTTTAATATATATATATATATATATATATATATATATATATATATATATTGTTTAGTCTAGAGTTAGTTCATTAATATTTTGTCTTAATAGTTTAATTAAATTCTACTTATAAAAGAAAAAGAAAAAAAAGCAACAAGCATTCACGTGACTTTTAGAAGTTTGATAACAAATTTAACTTTCAAAAGAGATTCAACCAATCCATGATTCTTGTACATCCACGTTATCTTATTTTAGGATATTTATTAAGCGTGTGCAGATTTTCACTCTAACCTCTTCCTTCTATTACCCCATGATCACACACCCACATCACACACATACACACGATCAATACTATTCACCTGCACATCTTCTATCCATAACTCCTATACATGCCTATATAGTGACTTTTCTGGGGAAAAAAGGGTGAAGAAGGAAATGAAAGTGACGAGAAACAGAGGGGAAAGAGGAACGAGAAAAAATAGAGCACAAAAGCGAGATCTGAAAAAAGAAAATGCAGCTTTCTTTTTCATCAAAGATCCAGCTCTAAAACCAGCCTTTATCAGTCAGAAATCAGCCTTCAAACTCTATAAACACAGCAGTTTGGTCTTCCTCATCGTCGATTCAAGTTTCCGTCCGCGGTTCGTCCCATTTTTGAGTTCAAAGTTGTCAAACAATTGAATTCAGACTTATTCGAGGTTTATTTCTCCCTTTCCTCTGTTGTTTTCGCTTAAAGTCATGTTTTTGTTTTGATAGCCTCGTTAATCAGTTTGTGTTCTGTTTTGTTGATCGTCTGAGTTAACATTTTATTCCTCTTCTTTGGAGTGTGTCCTATTAGTATTTGGTTTGCTCAGTTTTGTTTTGCTAATTGTTGTTTGTATATGGTTTGGTTTAATCTTCTTGGATAGATTTTCACGACTAAAAATGAGTTTGGTTTCCTTGATTCGTTGCTTCATTAAGATATATATGTTTAATGTGTGTTGATTAAAATTTTGGTGACTACAAGTATTTGGCCGTATGATTGGACTGAAAACGTTTAGCCAACTTTACCAATGAAAACTGACGTGTATAAAATGTAGTCTAAATGAAAGCTAAAACAAAATGAAGTAGAAGAATTGAAATTGCAACACCTAAATGTATTATGCTTATAAAAGTCATATCGTGATTGTGTACACATTCGCGTGACATAATTACGATTTTCAAAATTAAATCGAGGTATGCATTCGCGCAACTTTGGCCGAGAACATTCTTAATAATTAATAAAATATGATTAATTATGTACACGTATGCGTGACATGATTCTTGACACGCCAAACGAGATGAGTACACGTACGCGTGACTCTTTCTCACGATAATTCCATAATGCCATAATCAAGTAATTAAAAGCGGTAAGAGGTAAAATGCACGTAGGTTCTAAAAGTACGTAATTAAACAAACTAACTAAGTCAGGTATGATTAAAAGCGACCATGCTAAAATCACGGAACCATGGAATGCCTTACACCTTCTCCCTGGTTAACAGAATTCCTTACTCGGTCTTCTGGTTTTCGAAGACTTTAAAACAGAGTCAAATTTTCTCGGTTTGGGATTTAAAGTGAACCGGTGACTTGGGACACCATATAATTATCCCAAGTGGCAACTCTGAAAATTGAATAAATAATCCCATTTCGATTAATGTCACTTTAATTGGAAAAACTCTCTATCCCCCTCGGGAAAAAGGAGGTGTGACACACACGAACGATAAACACGATCTACAACAATAGCACCTTCCACTGGTGTGGACACATACACAGGAGCACTCAAAGAATCACGGGGCACAACCAAATAGGAAGCAAAATAGGATGACACATAGGAGTAAGTAGATCCTGGATCAAATAAAACTGAAGCATCTCTACTGCAAACTGAAACAGTACTTGTGATAACAGCGTCAGATGGCTCAGCCTCAGGCATGGCTGGGAAAGCATAACACCAGGGTTGGGCCCCACCACCCTAAATTGCGTCCCTGGGACGGCCTCTAACTGGCTGGTCTCCACCTCTAACGGCCTGACCTCCACCTCTAACAGTCTGGCCTCTACCTCTGGTTGCCTGACCCCTGCCTCTGGCTGGCTGAACAGGTGGTGCAGCAACTGGTGCCAGAACCATGACACGAGAACTTTGATGTTGTGAGCTACCCGTTGCCTGAGGGAAAAATCTAGAAATGTACCTCGGATCACCATAATTATAACATAACCTCGGATGATGTGACTGCTGACCCTGAAACTGACCCCGTCGACCTGAATAACCACCCTAATAACTCTGGAGGGGAGGTGCACTAATAGGAGTTGGTGGTGCACTGTAGGCTAGCTAGTCGGAATAATGCATCTGAGGGCCACGACAACCTGAGGAACCGTGGGATGCCTGGAGTGTTGAATGAAACGGCCTGGGAGGATGGCCTCTACCAAAAGTGCTCCTGCCTCTAGAAGAAGCACCGTTGAACTCACCGGAATGACGAGGTCTCTTGTCACGACTCGGAATTTCCCACCGACGGGACCGTGATGGCGACTAACATTTCACTTGCTAGGCAAGCCAATGTTAGAAAATCATTAAACCAATTCCTTATTTCCATTCAGTAATTAACAATAATTAAGTAAGATAAAATATAATAAGTGCGGAATATCATAAAACTGTATTAATTACTACCACCCAGATCTGGAGTCACAATTCACGAGCATTACAGAATTTACTACAAGTAATAGTCTGAAAGAAATATAATTTGTCTGAATGAAAGAAACAGTAGAATATAAAAGATAGACAGGGACTTCAAGGTCTGTGAATGCCGACAGATCTACCTTGAGTCTCCGAACAGCGGACCAATAGCAAAATCTCGATCAACCCGAGACGGTATCAAAATTTGCACAGAAAGTGCAGAGTGCAGTATCAGTACAACCAACCCCATGTACTAGTAAATGTCGAGCCTAACCTCGACGAAGTAGTGACGAGGCTAAAGGCAAGGCACCTACAAATCAACCTATACAATTTAATAGAGTATATACAAATAACAGAAATGAAGAACTAAACAGGAAATTTCGGTAGTGGAACACACTGAGGGGAATACAAGATAAAGAACTACAACAGAATGATCACCGGAGCAGTCAATATACCATGAATCGACAGGAATAGTGAATACAGTAAAGGAAAAATGCATGGCATCACCCTTCGTGCTTTTACTTTCAATCTCACCATAAAATCAATAAAAACAGCACGGCATCACCCTTCGTGCATTAACTCTCATATCATGGCACGACATCACCCTTCATGAATTAACACTCACTATATGACACAGCATCACCCTTCGTGCATTAACACTCACAATATGGCACGACGCCACCCTTCGTGCATTAACACTCACAATATGGCACGGCATCACCCTTCGTGCATTAACTCTCACAATATGGCACGGTATCACCCTTCATGCATTAACACTCTCCCTTACCATAATACAATGCATAAATAACAACAGGAAGATAGAATAACAAGTACAAACCTTACTTCAACATTTGGTTCCATAATATCAATCTCAACTTTGAAATAAAAACTCAATTATCACCAGAAAATTCGTAAATATGATAAGAACGATAAATTGAACAACACTAGTATAACACGTATCAATTAGGCATAGGAAAGAGACAATATAAGAAAAACAGAGAAACATGGAAAACAGGTAAATTGGCGGTGCATAAGTACTCGTCACCTCACATATACGCCGCTTACAGGAATTTTACTTGATTTTGGGATTTTGATTAAAGATTCGATCTTTATCAATTGGGCTTATTTCATTTGGCATTAATTGATGTATTTGAGTTATTTTTGGCTAGTTTCGAGCCGTTCAGAGGTCGGTACGCGCGAGATAGCATTTTGGAGCATCACTTGGCTCGCTCGATATGGGATTTGACTTGTTCGAGGTAAGTAACACTTCTAAACTTGGAGATGAAGGTATGAACCCCGATTATACGTATTATGTGATTTTTTTGGAGGTGATGCACATGCTAGGTGACGGGCGTATGGGCGTGCACCGTAGAAATTGAGACCCAGTCGATTCCGTAGAGTTGTGTAGTCAATTAACTTGTATTTTCCATGTATGTTTCATGTGTTAGATAAACTGAGTTGTGACTCATGTTAGAAATCATGCTTAGGCAAATGTTGTTATTATTGGGAACCACTGAGGCCATTTCTGCTGTCAAATTATGTGTTTAAATTATAATTTCATACTCAGTCTTATTCATTCATTGCATATCATATCTCAGTCTCTGTTGTTATTTAATGATACATCATATCTTCATGTTGGGCTAGTTTCATGACATTGTGAGCCCGAGAGACTCGAGAGATTGATGACTGAGTGAGGCCGAGGGCCCGATTGTGAGTGATATTTATGGGATCGGATTGCACGCCGCAGCATATTTCTATTTATTTATGCCTGGACCTGGCTTATTATAGCGCTTGGACTGAAGGAGCCCCGCCAGAGTCTACACCCCCACAGTGAGCGCAATGGATATTATATTTGGGATGGAGTTCCCTGGGCATGGAGCTGCCCTATATATATTCACATTTGGGATGGAGTTCCGTGGGCATGGAGTTGCCCTATACTTTTATATTTGGGATGGAGTTCCCTGGGCTGGATTGGCCCTATACAGTGATGCGTGACTGACTGTCAGTTGCTATTTATATTGAGGAGTGGATCTTCCCTGGGCTGGACCTGGCCCGTACAGTACAATGAGATTGAGTACTCTGAGAGTGTGAGTACATGAGTTCATCATTGAGATGCATTGCATTTGACATGCGTACTTGAGATACAGGCATAGAGATGCATTTCCTCATGCTACCCGATTTTGGTGACATTCATGATTTCACATGTATATTGACATGTAGGCATAGAGATGAATTTTCCTTATGCTATCTGAAAACGAAACATCTTATTTATTGTTGAAAAGTATTTGGAAAAATCATAGTTTTCAAACTTATTCATATAGTTTTGAGGTTTTTTGTGAAAGATCTGCGATCTACTGTTATACTTGAAAAACATGCCTACTCTCGGTAACTGTGAACCAGCCGAGTTATTTCTTGTACCATCTTTATTATATTGTTATGATCTATTGTTGGTTATTGGAGTTGGACTCTAATCTTTGTCCCAACTCGTCAGTATTTTCAACCTAAGGTTAGGTTTGTTACTTATTGAGTACATGGGGTTGGTTGTACTCATACTACACTTCTGCACCTTACGTGCAGATGTTGGATGCTGATGTAGCTGCGTACGATGGGAGCTGGACCTGAAGATGTACCTGCGTTCCGGTCATAGCTGCCTCTCGACCTTGGTAGCTTTAGAATTGAAGATCTGTTCATGTATATTTCAAACAGATAGTGTATTTTATTTTAAACCAACTTTGTAAACTCTATTTCTTATAAGCTCATAATTTGTACTACCAGTATTTGGGGAATTCTTGTATAAAAGCAGTTGTATTATCATTTTTTTCTTAATAAATCTCAGTAAATTAGAAAGTTGTTAATTGGCTTACATGACGGGTTGGGTTAGGGGTCATCACGACTAGTTGGATTTTGGGTCGTGGCAATAATCCCTAACTTTTATGGATCATAAATGTGGTAAATTAATTCATATATTATTATGAGAAATTTGTGGCACAAAAATTATTAAGTTTACTGATTAGTATATCAATTCACATTTTACTTCAAAATATTATTAAGTGTACCTAGTCATATATCACAAAGATCAAAATCTATATATATATATATATATATATATATATATATATATATATATATATAATTTAGGGACTAGAGTAGGTGACTTGGCACTTCTTATATATCAGAATTTATACTTATCTTTTTTCTAATTTTTTGCCATTCCCTCATTTTTCCGTCATATTATGTGCTTAAGTAAATTCAAAGGCCACGTCTCTTAATTAGCCAGTTTATAAGTTGTAACCTCCCTCTCTTAATTATATCTCGTTGCTAACAGTCTTTTTCTTCATACTGATGTCTCCTTCCATCTAATATATTTATCCTCTTCTTAATCTCTTTGGTTCAACGATTTATCTGACCTTCCATTCAGAAAATTCTCCGCTTAAACTCTATGAAACTCACCACAGAATTTCCATCGGAACGACGCCTGAAGATACCTTCTGTGTACAGCGGAATTCATCGCCGATCGACTTATATTTCGAAGAAGACGCGTTGACGGACCAGGGCCCACTTCAAGATGTGCACTGCATTAAAGTTATCAAAGTTTCCATCTTTTGGTTGTTTTGTTGTCCACTTTGTGAATTAAGAACTTTTATTTCATATGGTTTGTATGCTTCTTAATTTTGCACAAGTCATCACAGACCAATACAACGACGACTCTGGTTATTTTTCATATCGTTTGTATGCTTCTTATGTCCTGTTTTCCTATAGTCGAGTGATAGATGATTATCATAGAAATTATCTATTGGATGTAATGTGTTAGGAGTATTTGATACACTGATTGGCATTGATCTGCTCCCTTCTTGCTCAGACATTTGTTGTACTGATAATTTTTCTTTTGTTTTGGTGATTTGCAGAGTGGTTTAAAAACTTATATGAGGAATAACAATAATGAGGACTTACAAGTTACGCCAAGTTGTTAAAAGTTTTAATATTTTTTGCAGTGAGTTTCGATGTTGATATATATGAAGTCATTTAGTGCGTTTTTTTTGTGTTCAAGTCATTTTTGACGAGCATATGACTTTCAAAAAACATGTCTAGTTTTAACCAGTGTCATCCTTTTGTGCAAGAGATGCGTTAACAATTTCCATGGTGCTTCATGGGTACGCATGTACTTTCTCCTTGTATGTTTGTTATGAATTAGTGTTTTTAATACTTTGGTAGTATTAAAAAATTATTCCTAGAATTTACTGAGGTTTTTTACAACTGCGTAAAGCATGGGCAATGTTTTAGGCCAAGAACTCATTTAACTTTTTCTCCTTTTTTTTTGATTTTTTCCTCTAAATTTCTTTTTATTCTTTGTGAGTAAATGACTTTTTATTTGCTCTTATTTATTTAATCTAGGCAAGTTCATTATGAAGGGGAAGAGAATTTTACGCTTTTTCTTTCCTGTTTTTTATTTCATGATATATATATATATATATATATATATATATATATATATATACTGTTTGGTTTTTAGTGTGACTGCAAAATAATAGAGGTTAACTTCCTTTTGTATTTCCTTTTATAAATCCCAATTACAGATAGTTGGGCATATAAGGAGAGTATGATTAGCCTCCAAAATGCTATTGAATTTCACATAACAACAACTGGGCTCCCTATTTTTCAATTTTATAGCTCATATTTCAATTTACAACCAACTAGCCCAAAAATAATAGGTTAAGATTCAACATTCAACTCCAATAAGTTCTCGAAATTACTATTTAATTTTTAAAAAAGATTGCTCAAACTTTTAAGTTAATTTTCGAATCAGTAACTGTGACTCAAATATTAGTTCAACAAATCAAATCCATTTGGGTGATGAAAATTAGATTTTTAACAAGTTTAAATATGTGGATTTAAATTTCGAATTTAATTTTGTGAGAAATTTGGAGTGGGTGTTATTTAGACTTGTTAGAAATAGTATAAGGAGGTTGTATATAAAATTTGAAGTTATTTAATGGAGATTTGGACTGGTTTTGAACAAGAATTACAACTGAAAATCGTGGAAGAAGTTCGTCTACAGACGCTTGTATAAAGGTGTATAAAAGTATATAATAGTGTATAAGATGTGTTTGTACACTATTATACACTATTATACAAGATTATATAAAAAACTGACTTCGTCTTCTTCCTTGCGTCTTTTCTGAAATTTAACTCAAATCTTGCTCAAATCTACTCCAAATCACTTCAAATTTAAATTTTAAACTCCTTTTAATATTTTCAATCAATTAGAATAATACTCAATCCAAAAAACTAACAAACTCAAAAAATCATATTTTCGAAAGCAAAGCTTTGAATGGCCTTCAATGATGGACTTCTACTCTTCAATTTTCTTACATTGCAACCAGGTGATACAGGGGTGAGAAGCAGTAATGGCGGACGGCCCCTTGAAGCATATGTAGAAGATATGCGAAGAAGAGAGAGTAAAAGCGATGACTGCGAGAACACATATTTAACTCCATACCTTTTAGAAGCAATGGTTGTAAGAACACAGATTTTGAATATGCTAGTGCTTTCAAAATATGTACAATATGGGCTAGGTCGGGTAAAACTTAAAAACATGGGCCATTTTTTGTTATGGTGTGAAGTCACGTATATTTTCTTGTAATTCTTTCTTGTCAAAATTGTACTTGAGGGAACTAATGCGAAGATTACTCGCTTTGGGTTGGGTTACTTGTGTATGTAATCTTGCTAACCATTTTTTCTTTTTGTTAATTGATAAGTTGGTATTTTGCTAACTTATTCATACCTTTTTCTTGAGTTTTAAGGTTTTTTTAAGTAAGATTTGATAGTTTTAACTAATTTAATGTGGTTGATTTTAAGTGTATGAGCTTAAATGATATAGTTGATGAAAGAGTGGATCAAAAAGGACGAAAAGAGATGGAATTTGGAGCATAAGATTGAAGAAATTGAACATTGAAAAGTGAAGAACAATGTCTCCACGAAGGTCAATTGTGGAGCCAAAACTAGGGGTGCAAAAGTGCATGAAAAATATTCTAAATCGGAAAAATTTGGAGCAAAGTCTGCCCAACTCCACGATCTTGATCGTCTCCACGAACTACTCCACGGTCTTAAAGGGATCTGAAGCAAAAAATTATGCAAGTTTTGCCCAGCTCCACGATCAGAATCGTGGAGCCATTTCAGCCCATAAACCAGACCACAAACATCATCGTCTCCACGAACAAAGCCACAACTGGACATCGTAGGGGCACTTTTGTCAAATATAGCAAAAGATTATAAATATCAATTTAGGACAGCTTTTAGGCATCTTTGATCTTTTTGAACGTGGAGAGCAGCTTTTGGAGTTTTCATTTATCTTTGTGTTTTCTTTCTTTATTATGGTTAGCTATGCTTCTTAAGGTAGGATTGTGAACCCTAAGTGCAGTTATATTTTTGGATTATTAATATTAGTTATATATTTGATTAAGCTTTGTGTTATCTAATTACTCCATGCATTATTAATTGATTTTGTGGTTACAAATACTAAATCCATGCCTATTTTGCTTGTTCTAACTTAGAAGAGTGGAACTTAACTTAGGTACAAGGTAATTAGAAAGTAATTCAGTGGGTTAATCACTTGATTAATGAACTAGGAATAGTATGATTTCTACTTGGGCTAATTAATTATTCATCATTCAGCCTTAATTGACTTGGAAGAGTAACTTGGGGTAAAAAACCTCTTAAGTGTTGGAAGACACTAAGTTGGTGGAATAGAAATTGAGGCCATAACGCATGCTTAATTAACTAGAATTAAACATTTGTATACCCAAATGCATAGCCAACACGAAGGGGAAGCAATCCTAGTGTCTTTCTCTTATTTGTTACAACTACATCTTTACTCGCATTCCAAGTGTTTGATAAAATTCCTAGACTAGTTTTATGTAGTAATTTTAGAAGTAACTTTAGAAGTAATTGAACAACCACTATTTGTTTGAAGATTACATTAAGAATCACTAAGTTTACACGCATTTGGACACTCTAACACACACTTACTTCTCGTGGGATTCGACCCTAACCTTTGTTGGGTTTATAATTGCTAACGACCATGTTACGCTTCCTTTGGGGGTGTAGGATTGGACGTCACTATTAATTTCTAGATCAAATAATGTAAATTAAAAGAAAAACTCCCATCTTTAGCAATAAGTTTCTACTTTCTTGGTAACTACACAATTGCAAAAAAACAAACATGTATAACCATAACATGCATGCAGCCATATATATATATATATATATATATATATATATATATATATATATATATATATATATATCCATTTTGTTGACAATTTATGCATTGATTTCCACGCATCTTAGCCACGTACACAAGGAAAGAAAATTCAAGATTTTGAAGGAGAAAAAGTTAACAGGACAAAAACACTGGGTAATAATACAAAGATCGATAGTGTACACTGATAACTGTTGTATCAATCAATGAACATTCTTCCGTGTTAAAGAAAAATATTAGTACCACGTAATTCTTTTTCAATACTTTGTCACGACCCCAGTTTCCCTCTGTAGGATGTCGTGACGGCACCTAATTTCTAAGACTAGGTAAGCCTAACACTTACTGGATTAATAGAAGAAATCAACAATCTACGAAGAATATGGGATAAAAAAAAATTTATACACCATTTCAATTCCCAAAACCGGTAGTACAATCATAAGTTCTACTGAGTTTGCTACAAAACCTCTAAATAGAACTGTTTCGAAATAGAGATAAAACAGGGCAAGTATAATAACAGAAGATGACTCCGAGGCTTGTGAACGTAGCAGCAGGTAGGGGTGTACATGGATCAGATTGGTTCGAATTTTTGAATTACCAAACCAAACCAATTGTATAGGGTTATTAAATCTAAATACCAAACCAAATCAATAAAAGTCGGGTTTTTTAATCTCGGGTTTTTCGGATTTTTTCGGGTTTTTCAAATTTTCGGGTTTTTTTTTGTTTTTTTCATAAAGTCTTCATAGCACAAAACGTAAAATTTGTGCTCCAAATATTTCGTTAATCCTAGTAAGACACAACTATATAAGGTGTTTTTCAATAAAATAACATAAATATGAGATGAGTCATGGCATTGTACTTAAATATTCAACAATAAAGATAATAAAATTGCATAAAATAAATATTATTAATAAACCATAATAAAAACAAATTTAATTTAAAAGTATGCCTAATAAGTACTATTATTTACATGACTAACCACTAAAAGAAAAATAAGTTATACATTTTATCTAAACCATCGAAAAACTAAAAATAGATATCAAACAATATTTTCATCCATAGTATAGTTGAATTGAATGTCTTTTATTAGCATTATTATTGATTTGATTTTGGTTTAGCATTTATTTGAGTTACTAACATTTATGGACTATAAAACTTATTGGAGCATCCGAAAATTATAAGCCCAAGTTTGAAATAATACGTTAAAAGATAAAACTATGAAAAAATTTAAAAAATATTTATAAACTATATTACCATAAAATTTTTTATGTATTAAATATATTTAAAACTTCTATACATATAATGTCGGGTTGGTTTGGTTTCAGTTTGACTTTTTTTAGTTAAAACCAAACCAAACCAAATATGGTCGGGTTTTTTTTCCAACACCAAACCAAATCATAGTCGGGTTTTTTTTCTCTGATTGACTCGAATTATCGGGTTGGTGCGGTTTGTCGATTTTGTTTGTACACCCCTAGCAGTAGGTTTACCTTTGAGTCTCCACAGCAAGATCCGTACAACTAGTTAGCGATCGACTAACGCTGAATTACAGGGATCTGTACAAAGATGTGCGAAAGCGTAGCATGAGTACACCACAACGGTACCCAGTAAGTATCAAAACTAATCTCTGTGAAGTAGTGACGAGGGACAGTCAAGACACCTACTGGACTAGATAACATGAACAAGTATATGTATAGAACTAACAGAGTACGATATCTCTACAGAACTACGCATAATGACAACAATAATACGTTACTTGCAATAAGAAATAGAAGCAACAATTAGCAGCGGGACACCACAAGTAATAACATAGCAGAGTAAGTTGGACACAGTTTAAATCCGGTGAAAAATAAATAAAGGAAAGACAAGTAGCAACTCGATAAGAATAATCGCTTTCACACCAGGTTTATCCAATAATCCCCACGAGGTACCAAACCTCAAAAATATTCACAATTCACGGGTCCCAATTCGTGAACCCTAATCACTTGGCATCTTGTGCCCTCATTACAACGGGTAACTGCACGGACGACGCACGTGCTAATAGAATAATTTTCACATAGAAGTCAAGTAGACGAGGGTATTTATGAATGATCAATAATATCAGGATCCACCTTCTTAAACCGATAGGGGTGATTAATTACATGTATGCTTGTGCAAGTATTCTATCACAGTTCAGGCCAAAGAATAAGAGTAGAGGAAATGCACGGCACATAAGAAACAATCCCCACTATTTGCACAAAGTAAAACTCACACAAGTAAGGCACGCCACTACACATATATCATCAACAACAATGGCCCCATACCATCTCAAGTCATCACAAATCAATCCCCGACATAGCCCACCTTGTCTCGCTACGTACGCAATAAATAAGTAAATGCCTGCCTTGTCTCGCCGCACGTACATATAAATATTCCCACTTTGTCTCGCCACATGCGCAAACACACAGATATAGACCGCCTTGTCACCCCGCATGTGCATCATCAATAGTAACAAGAGCACGGCATAAACTTCATGCAAACACCCGAACAAAACCTCCCAACAATATCACGTGCCAAAAATACAACATCACAATAGAATAACTTTCACAACATGTGCCCATATTCTACAACATTTCCTCTAAACAGTGTCAATACTACAACCGCGCATAGCCCTCGGCTCAACAACTGAGTACAACAACAACAACAACAACAACAATAACACGAGAATACGACAAGTAAATCAACTCAAGAGCTTTGGATCACAAAGAAGCGGTAGAACGAGCTCACAAAGAATAAACACAATAGGGAATACTAGTCTCAATAAGAATAGCTCAACAAACGACAAATAATATGTAACAAATGATTCCACATAAGTACAATCCGACAACAAGGGAGATAACATGAGTCAATAATTCCAAATAAGGATGAGACAACTACGATAAAGGATAACTAAACTTTATTTAGGGTTGAGCAATTACGAAGAGATGCAACAAATTCAATTAAGAATAAGCAACGAAAAAGATAATCATAACCTCAATTAAGGATAGACAATTACAGAAGAGATAATAATAATTTCAATTAAGGATAAGCAATATAGGAAAGGATAGCGTGGCAATCGAAGAGGCAACAACCTCGGTTAAGGCACACAAGAGTCAAATAGGCAATAAGGGTGGAACATGAAGCAATTAATTCCAATTAAGACACGTAGATGTAAAACTAGCAAATGGGGAACTTAACATAACAAAATAACTTCATATCTAATGAACATAAGAGCCTAAGAGCCTTAAAAGGTCATCTTTACACAAATAAGCCCGAGCACGTGTTCGTCACCTCGCATACACGGACTTCACATGACACAATTAGCACCAAAGACTCAAATCCTAATGTGTAGTTCCCCCACACAAAGTTATGCAAGATATTTACCTCAAAGAAGCTAGGCCGATCCTCTAAAATGGCCCTCTTAAGTGAAACAACCTCCGGACGGCTCAAATTTAGCCAAAATAACTTCAACCTATAAATAAAACTCATAGAAAATAATTCTGGATAATAAAGTTTCGATCTTTAATTAAAACTAAAAAGTCAACCCCTGGGCCCGCGCCTTGAAACCCGATAAAATTTATAAAATCCGAACACCCATTCCGATACGAGTTCAACCATATCAAAATTATCAATTTCCGACATCAATTCGTCCTACAAATCATCATTTTATATTTTGAAAGGTTTCTACAAATTTTTCCCAAATTTTCAACTTAATTCACTAATTAAATGATGAAAATAGCAATGAGTTCATGAAATATAATCACTTCCGAGTATAGAACACTTATTCAAGTCAAAGTCGTTAACAACTCCTCTAAAATCGCCCAAAATCGAGGCTTCAAACTCAAAAATGAATAAAAAATGCCAAACCTTCAAATATATGATTTTGCCTAGGGCTATTCACATTTGCGCACAAAAATGTCGCATCTACGGCTTCAATTTTACGAGAAAAACACCACACTTGCGGTCTTCACTTGAAAGCCCATAACTCGCACCTGTGGCCCAATAATCGCATCTGCGATTGCGCAGAAGCGTGACAAATCCGCAGAAGCGGACGACCACCTGGAACACATATAGCGCATCTGCGATCAACCTTCCGCATATGCGATCTCGCACCTGTGCTTCCCTCTCTGCAGAAGTGACACGACATGACCTGCACCAACATCGCATAAGCGACGAAGAACCTCACAAAAGCGGCTCCGCATCTGCGATCAAACCTCCGCAGATGCGGATACACCAGAAGCAAACCCGGTCACAAGCAATAAAATCATCCGAAACTCGTTTGAAACACACCCAGAGCCCTCGGGACCCAGTCCAGAAATACCAAAAAGTTCCATAACACCACGCGGACTTGCTCGAGACCTCAAATCACATCAAACAACGTCGGAACAATGAATCGCACCATGAATCGAACTTGTGAAATTTCAAATATTCCAACTTCTAAAACCCATGCCGAAACACATCAAATCAAACCGGAATGACGTCAGATTTTGCATGCAAGTTTCAAATGACATAACGGAGTTAATCCAACTCTCAGAATTGCCTTCCGAACCCGATATCACCAAAGTCAATTCTCGGTCAAACCTCTAAATCTTCCAAAAACTTCATCTTTCAAATTTTCGCCAAAATGCTTCAAATTATTGTACGGACCTCCAATTCCAAATCTGGATGCACATCTAAGTCCAAAATCACCATACGAACCTATTGGAATCATCAAAATACTATTTCAGAGTCATCTACATAAAAGTCAAATTCCGGTTAACTCTTTCCGTTTAAGCTTCTAAAACAAGAATCTTTTTTCCAAATCAATCCCAAATCATCCGAAATCCGAATTCGACTACGTACGCACGTCATAACACATAATACAAAACTACTCGAGACCTTAAACTACTGAACAGAGCACTAATACTTCAAACGACCGATTGGATCGTTACATACTTGTTCGAAATCACTGAATATAGACATTCTGGTAGAATGACTTGGTCAATGCTGCTCTCGAGAGTGTTATTTTTATCTAATGTTAACTCTCTACCATTGCCAAGTAACCCGTATGTATTCACTGACATTGCTAACTAACCATATATCAATAATTATGGTAGATGAATTGGATCCCTCTATTTTAATCAGAGATTCTGAGCTCGAGCAATGTAAATGAAAAAAATTCTTGATAAGGACCTCTTCCCCCATTAATGAATCTTATGCCTTGCGAATCCGTATTAGTCGGGTTGGTGAATTTTAAATAGCAAATAATTATGTAAAAAAATTACATGTAATTACAAGCTTCCACACTTTTGTGCTTGCTGTGCTCAACCTGAGAGTATTCTCTTTCCCGCTATTTTGATAGTTTATAATGTGCTTGGATATTATTTTCCTTCGGGGCAAAAAAAGGACTTTTGTTTTTCCTTTTGGCCCCATACTTCAAAAAAGAAAATATTATACTTGAATGTTTAACACTTGCTTGAGTAAAATTTGCTATTGCGTGTTAACCAACTTAAGTAGTAGTAATTTGATCTTTGTATTATTACCGAATACCAATCCATATTACATAACAACTCATGTATTATAACGATATAATTAATCTGTTACCGAACTTGACATGTTCATAAAAAGGATTATGAGTTTGACATGTGCATACAAATAGGAACAGAAAAATTGATGCTTGAATGTTTTAGCAGGAAGACAATTATAGTAAAATGATTTATAGGTGTAATTTAATTGATCACATATATAAATTAATTTTTTCAATCTCTTCTATCTTGATTAAATTTAAAATACAGAACAAAATTATATATTTAATATATAATAATATTTTTATGACTGTGCGAAGCACAAATAAATTTACTAGTTACTAATAACTAAGGAGCAAAAGTGCTATTATTCCTTATTATATAACATATTCACAATCACACTATATAACAAAAGAAATACAAAATTCTCTAAATCATTAACAAAATTAAAGGTTAATAATAACAACAAAGAAACGTTAACCAAACCTTATGTCAGGAACAAAAGTGCCTCGCATTTAAGGAACATGGTCAAGTGCAAAAGATCATAGGAGTAGTAGTTGTTACAAGTCGCAAAGTTGTTGGCCTATTTGCTATTTCTATTATTAAGAAAGGTCTTTTATTTTCATTTTGGCCTTTCATTTTTTAGGACGAATTATCAAAGGCTAAAGTCAAATAGTACTGCACATACGCAATTAGGCTTTATCCAAAAACAAAAAGGAAAAGATTACAGATCGTTCCAGAGCTATGACACTGTTATTAAAATTTTCCAATTTTCCCAATCAAAATTCAGTGCTTGAACTCTAATTTAAGGATCTGATGCTCTATATTCAGCTAGGGTTTCAATATATTTGATAGTACAGACTATATAAAGTATAAACTGACACTAGTGTTTAGCCCTGGGGAGTAGAAATTGTGGAATTGTGAATTGTAATTGCACCGATTGGATTAGGTCAATGTTCCGAATGGAGATTGACTCATCGCCCGAGTCAAATACGTTCACTTTTCGGGACCGTATTCTTCAGGTAATCATATATTGGTTGTGTTTGAGGCTATTATAATTTACAAGATTCATTTTTTGATTCTATATTTGTTCTGTTTTTTTGTTTTCTCGTTTAATTCGAATTAAGCTCTGCAGCAAGACAATGACGCGGGGGGGGGGGGGGGGGGGGGAGCAAAACATTCTAATGGACCTTTTTCATAGTTCTCAGTAAATTGACATGTCAGCTGACCAAATGTGCGAATATTTTTTAAACATTTGCATTGAGGTTATATGTTACTTAGATTTTGCACCTGCTTATTTATCTGCAAGAAGCAAAACAGACAAAGACGAATCCGCAATTTGAACTTTATGAGTTTGAGATTCTAAGACAACAACCTCAAGTGCTAGTTACCGGGTTCAAAATTTAATATTTGTTCATATCTAGTGAAAATCTTTACACATATTTAGGATTTGGGGAAAAGCTACTTTACATCCGCCCCTGGGAACAGACCGTGCAATATCATGGTCTACTGAGAGGACCCTATCTAAAGTAGGAGCAGTTTTTCTTAAATCCTATTCTTAAGTTGTTCAATAGAAGATCCAAAAACTGGTGTTGGATGAGAAGATAATCACTCTCGTGTAATTGGCCATAACAAATGGAACTTTTTGGCTGAAGCTGATTTACTATTAATCCTATGATTGAGAATGTAAGGTAGTCTTTTACTTTGGAAATTGAAGGATGGCTACACGGAGGCAGGATTTTAGGTAGCTAAAAAGGAGAGTGTTAACTCAGGGGATTATTCGAAGAGTCTGCGTGCTTTTGAGGCTATATGGAGATTTAAATTGTTTGATGTACGAGTAGTTCTGTTATAAGGGGCCTTGACGTTTGACTAGTTATTAGATCGGAAGTTGGTTTAGGAGGAGGAGCTTATGTTGTTGGACAAATGAATCAGACTCATCAATGGGCGGTGGAGTTTTCATAATGGTGATTGGTGAGTGGTAAGACAATTAAAGTAAGGATCTGCAGGTGAAAATGGGAGAAGCATATCCGTTATTTGATGATTTGAAGATAGATATAGAAGAAAGATTTTGGTTGGTAAAGTGAATGCATGACTCCATTATCACTATTTAAGGTGTTATGTAAATGGTGATATGGTAAGGCTTAGAACTGATTTTTTAATGTTCGAAATTATTGAAGTCATAAATGGATCACCTTGTAACGAGGTCAGTAGTGGTCAGAGGCAAAAAGGCAGAAGAGTACCTTTGCTTAGAGACGGTCCTTTTCAGGTTGCACCAAGGAGGATTCTAAGTTTAGAGGAAAAGGAACATAGACACAGTTACAGAATTTGCAGCTGTCTTCACTCTCTTTTCTCTTATATGCTTTCATGTATTGAAAATTCATTCACCAAGAGATGCAATGATGGCCTACATGTTTTTATTGCGATGGTACTTGTTGGTCTCTTAATACTTATAATAAAAAAGGTACTTGTTGCTCTCATAATATCTGCTGCCTTCTTGTTAGATGATATCGATCAATCGAGAAACTACGCCACAATCCCAAACTAGCTGGGTTCGGTTGTATGAATCCTCTATATTTGTTCCGCTCTATTCTCATTTCATTCCAATAGTTCTTTGTTCTTATTAGATGATATATTTAGGAAAAATAGTTTGGATATGTGTTGTGTATCTCTTGAAATCTGGCTCTTGAAGCACTAGTGTTGGGACAACTCAAATGCTTCCTTATGGCTTTTGTCATTTTTATGGTTCAGAACTATGCTCGCCCTCTTCCCATTCTCAGAACTGTGCAGAATATCCCTTCGATCAATTATTGTTTTCCTTTCTTCCTTTGTTTATTGGGGGGGGGGGGTAGTTGGTTCTAGTTGGTGCTACTTTATTAACCCCAGTTGACTAGTTATTATATGTTTTAACTGTCGAGATTAAAAGGAAAATCATAAACAATGCTGGGTATGTCGCATTTACCCTGATCTTTGATAGTAAATTCTGCCATTTCTAGATATTTTTGTATGGTGTGGAGGAATGACTATAAATGGGATAAGTGAACTGTGAGAATCAGAAAAGAAAAACAGATTTGATCTCTTGTTGTTATTTTTATCTATTCCCTATTTGTTCTTGGTTTAAGAAGTGGGAATTGGTTCTTTCAAATGGATCTTAGCATCTAACCCCCTGTTCTCTTGTCAGAGGCTTGACAGTCTTGGAGTTCCTGCAGAGAATTTGGAACAACTAGAGCCTGGTTTAGTTGCTTATGTGAAGAGTAATAAGTCTCAAATTGGAGAGTTGATCTCTGCACTTTTGCCTACTAATGAGGAGGCAATGGAGGTTATTACAGAACAACAAATAGAGTCTCCAAAATCCACGGGCAGCTCAAGCGTTAATGTTAAAGATTTATTCGGAGAAAGTATGAATTGGTTACAGTGGTTGATGTTTGACGGTGAACCAAGTAGCGCGCTGGAGCAACTGGCAGACACTGGTCAGCGTGGTGTTTGTGGGGCCGTTTGGGGTAACAATGACATTGCATATCGTTGCCGTACATGTGAGCATGATCCAACATGTGCAATTTGTGTTCCATGTTTCCAGAATGGGAACCACAAGGACCACGATTACTCTATCATTTATACAGGTGGGGGTTGCTGCGATTGTGGAGATGTTACTGCTTGGAAACGTGAAGGGTTCTGTTCCAAGCATAAAGGTGCTGAGCAGATACAACCTCTTCCAGAGGAGTTTGCAAACTCATTGGGGCCTGTACTTGATTTATTACTGTCTTCTTGGAGAAATAGGCTCCTATTTCCAGAAAGCATCTCCGAGCAAAACCCAAGAGAAAATGATCATACTACTGAGCTCAAAACGGTTACAGATGAGTTGACATCTGCAGTGGTGGAGATGCTATTGAAGTTCTGTAAGCATAGTGAAAGTTTGCTTAGTTTTATCTCTAGGAGAGTATCTTCTTCAGCAGGGTTACTAGATATTCTGGTGAGGGCAGAGAGGTTCATGGTCACTGAAGAAAATGTCAAGAAGATTCATGAATTGCTATTGAAATTGTTGGGTGAACCTCAATTTAAATTTGAATTTGCAAAAGTATTTATGAGCTATTACCCAACTGTTGTGAATGAGGCAATAAGGGAATGTAATGATACAGTTTTCAACAAATATCCTCTACTATCAACATTCTCCGTGCAGATATTTACGGTGCCTACTTTGACCCCACGCCTTGTGAAGGAAATGAATCTTTTGTCCATGCTGTTGGGATGTTTAGGGGACATACTTGTGTCTTGCGCTGGAGAAGATGGTAAATTGCAGGTAATGCTCTTTGCTTTCAATTTATCAATAAGCATGATTTGGATAATTATATTACATTAAGGATCATTGTTATTATTGTGCGAAATCTAAAGTTCTGATATAAGCATATTTATATACTTGTTTTTTTCCCCGTTAACAAACATATTTATATACTTGTTAAAAGATTTTTTTGAATCCTCTTTCCTTCTCCGTTTAGATATGTGTAAAAATCTCCTTGTGTAGCTTATGTTACTAAGACGGGGAACCTTTGGATAATAGTAAGAATTGCTGCCGTTGACCAGAAGGTTATGGTTCAAGCCGTGGAAAGAGCCTCCTATAAAAATGCAAGAAGGCTGCGTATAATAGATCCAATATGGTCCAATCTTTCCTTGGACCCGCTCATAACAGGATCCTGGTGCACTAAGCTGCCCTTTCGCTTATGTTACTAAATAGGTTCTTCTCTGTTCTTGGATGGAGATGTATGTATGGTTCCTCTGCAAAATTTTGTATATTAGGTGTAGACTTCTTTGGATATCACCTCGTAAATGCTCTAACTTTTCCTATGCATGGATAGATTAAGCTATAAATTACTTCGAATATAGGAGTTGAAATGAAGTCATACAACATAACTGTTTTAATAAGTCGGAATCAGAATACATAAAATTGTTTTAGTTTCTGCTATATGTAGACAAATGCGTGAAATGAAGGCCATTAACTCCTGCACTAGAATCTGTTCTCATCTTATTTGAATAGAATAGCCTTGAATGGCCGTTTGGTTTTGAATCTCGTGTGTATTAGTTGACAACGTTCAAAAATAAATTTCTTTGCTTTGCTTTTTTCCTCCGTTGGTGGTTGGATCAACTTGCATAACTCGATTATGCTACTGAGTACCTCATACTCCCACCAGTCCTCGATGCTGGTTAATTAGGATTCTTTCTTTATATAGAGGGTTCCTTTTTGTTTAATGCATTGAACTTTATCCACTACTATCTTACTTAAAGAAATACCTTACGAGTTAAGAGAAGTATAATAGACACAACCATAATTAATAACGTAGAGGGTCCTTTATTTATTTAATTAATTTCGTCATATTTTGCCTTCTATATCTTTTATATACTTTTAGCATGTAATAGTTACCAATACAAGGAATATCGACTTCGGAGTAACTTTGCTACCAAAGCTTAGGCATATGGAAGAAATCACCTAGCGCCAAGTTCTCTTGCCTAGTTTAGATAAAGCACCCCTTATCGCCCCACAACATCTGGTTAGGACACAAAGCTTATTCTATTCCTAAAATAGCGGATTCTATAACAACATTCTGCCTTTTCGAAGACAGAGCACTCGTGGCACACACTTTGCCTTTTGCCTTAGAAAGAGTTCAACCCACTTGAAGAGGAAAGGGGAGTAGGCATAGTACCGGAAAGTACGGATTCGGGGTTCATCCCTCAATCAAGCGCTACTTGATACTCAGGATAGATTCCACTCTCAGTTAGTACGTACCTTTTTTTTAAGGGATTTGAGATAAGATCTCCCATGATCTTCATTCTAACTTTATCAACCAATAGTGACACTGTTGGCTGCGAAATTTCTTCTCTGTTTCGACGACACAAGGCAAAAAAAGCAATATCTGCTAGTATTTAAACATATGAACTGCTAGATCATTTTTTCATGGGTCATTATATTTTTCCCAAGGTCAAATGCTCTTTAATGCAGCCATTAATGCTGTGTTTTTGAGTGTGAATAATTATGTATAGTCATAGTTTAGTTGGCAATTCATTGTTTAATGAATTTTCTGACGAACACCTTTGTCAGATTATTCACCATTGGGGTTTCTGCTGTACACCTTGACCGAGTTTTTTTTGATAAGGGAAACACTTATCAAAGGGAAACACTTATTAAGAGGAATTTCCAAGTGCTTCCCTCTTGGTTCTTTTCTCCTCTGTAGTGGAGTAAATGTGTCTCCGTTGATGGCTGTCTTTAGCAGGTCATCTGAGCATAAATTGCGCTGGAGCCTGGACAATGTTTTTAAGAGCGAGAAGCGCAAAAAAGCGACAAGGGCTCGCCTCGCTTCAAAAGCGAAGCGCACGTTTTATTAAAGTGAAGCGCAATTCTTAAAAAACATAATGTAAACCTTGCAAAGACACAACATAAAGTTATAAATAATCAAAAAGTTCAATTTAAAAACTTAAAAGTAGGTACTATGTACCACCAAATCCTCCACAAACCATAGGACAAGCAAAATCAAAGCTACTAAATTACTAGAATCAACATCTTATTCTTCTACTCTTCTTGTTCTTCTTTAAGATTGTCAAAATCTTGAATTCCTCTATTATCTTCATATTGCTCGTCATCTTCTTCTTCCCCCTCCTCTTCCTCTTCATGATCACTTTCATCTTCATCAATTAGGGATAGGGATCGACTTGTAGTAGCCACACTTTTTCCCTTCCTAATCGAGCTTGCACTTGAAGTATTCCCCCCTTAAACCATAAGGATTCTCCCCAACTCCACTAGCAACCGCAACATCACCCCAAGTGAAATTAGAGTCGCCTTCAAATACTTCTTCATCTTCACAATTTTCGGGGACTCCGGTTAGCCACTCATTAGCCTCATCAATATTGTCCAAAAGAATTGGATCAATTAGATTGCGGTGGTTGTAGCGACGCCTCAATGCTCTATTATATTTTATGAACATAAGATTATGGAGGTGCTTCAAGGTTAGTCGATTCCTCTTCTTTGTATGAATCTACAAACAAGATGTCTCACTAATTAGTAGGAGTTGGGACAATTGAGATATAATTTACTTTATCTCAAAACACGAAATAATTCTTTTTATTTCTCACGTGTTCAAAAACGCTCCAGTTCCTTTCACATCCGGATGAGCTACAGGTTAAACTTAGAACTCTGATGGCGAAAGTCTGTAAATCCGGAGTCTCTACACCATATTGGTCCCACCACTCAACTATAGAATTGAAAAAAAATATTCAAGAGTTAATAAGTATAAAAAATACATTAAAGTTAGAGCTATAAAATATAGAAGCACTTGGTCACCTGGCGACTTTGTCTTTCTTTGTTTAATAGCAAGTCGGAGCTTAAAAAGTCCCTCAGCTGCCTTGTAAATAGCAAGTTGATCTACTATCTTTTCTTGCAAGTCTTCATCTGGGTTCAACTTGATAACAACCTCATGGAATCCTGTCCACACTTCTCAAGCCAATGAATTATTCTCATGCTGATCATAAAAGAGTGACGGGTTCAGAATAAGTCCAGCTACATGCAAAGGTCTATGAAGTTACTCACTCCATCTTGCATCAATGATCTGAAAGACCTTTGCATATTTCTGCTCATCAGTGAATGATGCTTGAATAGCCTCCTTGGCCCTATCCATAGCTTCACAGAGGTAGCCCATTGATGGTTTTTGCTTCCCATCCACCAAACAGAGTACTTTAACCAAAGGGCCACCAATTTTAAGAGCATGAAGGACATTATTCCAAAAAGAATAAGAAAGAATAATGCGTGCATCATCTTTCCCCGCACTTTCCTTTGCAAATTTCCTCTTGCTCCATTCCTCTGAAGTGAACAACTTTCTCAAATTGGATTTTTGCAAGTGGATACTATGCAAAGTCAAGAAAGCAGTGGCGAACCTTGTCTTGCCCGGTTTCACCAAATTATTTTGTCTGGTGAATCTTCTCATCATATTCAATAACAAGGGCCGCTGAGAAATATAAGAATGTACCCTAACGCCCTGGCCAAAAACTGTAGAGAAGGGTTTTTCCTTGAAAATGTCTCTGAATATTAAGTCGATACAATGAGCCGCACATGGAGTCCAATAGACATTCTTGTACGCTCCTTCCACTATGCCACCCGCTTTCACATTTTTACTCGCATTATCAGTGACCACTTGAACAATTTTGCTTGGGCCAATCTTTTCAATGGTGTTCTGAAACAAGGTGAACATTTTGATGTGGTCAGTGGAAAGGTTGATCCAACCACCAACAGAGTTTTGATGTTATATAAAATTTTCAATGGTGTTATAAAATTTTCAATGGTGATCCAACCACCAATGCGTCTTCTCCTTGCTTACGCAGATATATAACATCAAAATGTTATATATATATATATAACATATATATATAATAATTAATTTTATATACTAAAATATACATTAACAAAATCAAATAAACTAAAATATAACATATACTGAAATATACATTAAAAAAATCAAATAAACTGAAAAATATAACATATATAAATAATAATAATTTTATATACTGAAATATACATTAAAAAATCAAATAAACTAAAATATAACATATATATATAATAATTAATTTTCTAAAATGAAATACATATAAAATTAATCAAATAAACTGAAAATATAACATATATATAATAATTAATTTTATATACTGAAATATACATTAAAAAATCAAATAAACTGAAAAATATAACATATATAAATAATAATTAATTTTATATACTGAAATATACATTAAAAAAATCAAATAAACTGAAAAATATAACATATATAAATAATAATTAATTTTATAAACTAAAATACATATTAAAATTAATAAATAAGAAGAATAAAAGGGGGAAAAACAGAATCTGGACGGGTTAGAGATAAAAGGAAGAAGAAGAAGACGCTGAAGTCTGAACAGTCAACAGTGTGCAAACTGGATTGTCAGAGATAAACGAAGAAGAAGAAGAAGGAAGAAAGAAGGAAAAAGAAAGAAAGAAAAAGCAGAATCTGGACGGGAACAAGAAGAAGAAATAAAGAAGAAAGAAATAAAAGAGAAGAAGAAAGGAGAAGAAGAAAATTTCCTGGACTGGTCAGCAATGTCGATGAAGTTGAACCCTAGCTTTGGTCGACGTCGATCGAAGAAGAAAGAAGAAGAAATGGTCAGTTTTTGTCGATTTAGGGTCTGTTTTGTATAATAAAAAAACAGACCCAAAGTTTTTTTTTTTTAAAAGGGCCCTTTGCGCTTTTTTAACAGAAGCGATCGCTTCTTCGCTTTCCTCGCTTCGTCGCTTCCTACATTGAAGCGTGCGCTTCCCTCGGTCGAGTCGCCTCAGGCAGCTAGAAGCGACACTGGGTCGCGTCGCGTCGCTTCGCGCTTAAAGCGACGAAGCGATCGCTTTTCTAAACACTGAGCCTGGATGTAGTTTATCTGAAAGTTAATTGACGGTGGTTGGTATGTGGCTTCATTATCCATTTAAAAGAAACAATGAAGGAGAAATGTTCATGCTTGACAAAGGTGTTCGAAAAAATTGTGCTCTTTTCTTGGGCTTACTTTCCACCGTTCAAACAAGGATGTCATCTGAAATATATGAACACTCAATATGAGTTTTATTTCTGGTGGACCTTAGGCTCTTTGCAAATGCAGAACTAGATTGTTTTCTTTTCCTTTTCTTTCTTTTTACAGTTCTGTTAAGTGATGCCATACCTAGTCTTGTTTGATTTTCTGCTCGTTTTGCCTAGGTTTTATGATATTGTCAGTTCACTTTTACTATTAGCTGTATTACCATATTTCTGTATTGCCATCCGTTGGTTTGCTGAGGTTGCTTGGTTATTCAGGTCATGAAATGGGCAAATTTGTATGAAACTACTCTCCGTGTGGTTGAAGATATCCGATTTGTTATGAGCCATTCTGCTGTACCCAGATATGTGACTAGTGATCGAAGAGATATATTGAGAACATGGATGAAACTACTGGCTTTTGTGCAAGGAATGAACCCACAAAAAAGAGAAACTGGTGTTCATGTAGAAGAAGAGGATGAGAATATGCATTTGCCTTTTGTTTTGGGTCATTCTATTGCAAATATTCATTCTCTTTTGGCGGGTGGTGCTTTCTCTATGAGTAGTGCAGAAGATGCTGATGATACTTTCTCCAATACACACACAGAAGATTTTGAGGACCAAGATAGCCAAAGACATGCAAAAGTGGGAAGGCTATCACAGGAAAGTTCTGTATGCAGTATGACTGGAAGGAGTCCACTAGAACATGCATCCAGGGCTCTTGAAGTAAAATCTGATAGTTTTCCTGTATCATCATCTGTTTTATGTTTAATATTCGAGTGCATAAAGGCCATTGAAAATTGGCTGGTAGTCGATAACTCTTTGGGGCCTCTCCTTCAGATATTATGTCCAAAAACAAGTTCTATTCCTGGCAATAATTTCTCTGTGTTTAAAAAGACACTTTCAAAATTTAGAAGAGGCAGAGAAATCCTTAAGTCACAGAATCCTCCTTCAAATGGCGTTAGACTCTCGACTTCTGCTGAAGGTTCTAATAAAGAATATTCTTATCCTTCCCGGAATGGTGGCACTACCTTGGATTCTGGCCAAAGTTCCGGCCGAGAAGCAGCTTGCCTTGGTGGTCATGATGCCAGTATGCTGGAAGGAGATCATGCATCTGAATTAGAAGCTCTCCGGTTGCTGAGTTTGTCTGATTGGCCTGATATAGTATATAAAGTTAGTTTGCAGGATATATCTGTTCACATTCCATTGCACCGATTACTTTCGATGGTTTTACTGAAGGCACTAGGAAAATGTTATGGGGAGACTGCACAACCAGGTTCTATTTCTGCTAATTTGTCATCTTCTATCCCTTGTGACTTTTTTGGACATATTCTGGGAGGCTACCACCCACATGGGTTTTCTGCCTTCATTATGGAACACACTCTTCGGATTAGGGTGTTTTGTGCTCAGGTTCATGCTGGAATGTGGCGTAAGAATGGTGATGCGGCCATATTATCCTGTGAGTGGTATCGCTCTGTTCGCTGGTACGTAAATGGTTCAATATGCAATCTTTATACATGGCCCTACAATGTAGAATAAGGAATTTCTTTTGTTATGCTAATATATATGAGATTTAATCTTTAAAGATTCCTCAGATAGTATTTAACCATTCTTCTTCTGAACTTTTTGTGTAGGTCTGAGCAGGGTCTGGAACTTGACCTCTTTCTGCTTCAATGCTGTGCTGCACTAGCCCCTGCTGATCTATTTATTAATAGAATCTTAGCACGTTTTGAGCTATCAAATTACCTATCCTTCAATCTTGAACGCCCTAGTGAGTATGTCTCACATTTCCTTTTCTTTCCTAGACGACTTCCATTTTACATCCACTATGTGTTTGCTTCAGCGGATTAAATATATAGCACTCTTTTCTTTAATTAATACATCTTAACTGTATGCTATATACTCTTTCACTGGGGGGTGGGGGTGGTAAGGTACCCCATATGCTATTTTATAGTTGAACCTACTCAACTCTTTCACTGTGAGTACTTTACAAAGGTTTCTAAAAATAATGCCTATAGTGATCATTATACATGTCGGGAAACAAATGTATAGGGATGTGTCTGACATCTATGAATAGTGTCATCCTTGCATTCACTTGACTTTGACGAGTCAATCAGAAAAAGAAACCCCTTTTAAGATCGTTTGCTGCAGGATTTTTGGTTGCTTATTAGAGAAGAACTGGAGTTTGAGTTTGTATAGGGGTTCTTAGTTGCTATATACTCTTTGAGCTGATTGATGGTCCCTTCATTGAGGCTATTGCTGGACATAGATTGGCTAATATTCTTATGGTTAACTAGACTTGAATATTTGATTCACATGAGATCTGCACTGTATGTTTTTGCTTGATAGTGTATCTTGTTGTATATGTTCTGTATTGATAACGTGTGATGCTTTGGGATCTCACAAGTACTTTTTCCATGCATCTAATACTTGCTCTATCTAATACCATTTGCCATTCTTTTTAGGTATGAACCGGCTTTAGTTCAAGAGATGCTTACTCTAATTATTCAAATAGTGAAAGAGCGACGGTTTTGTGGGCTAACCTCGAGTGGGTGTTTGCAAAGAGAGTTGGTGTATAGACTATCAATTGGTGATGCCACTCATAGTCAGTTGGTGAAGTCTCTTCCTCGTGATCTCTCCAAGATTGATAAATTTCAGGAAGTTTTGGACAGAATAGCAATGTATTCAAATCCCTCTGGCATGAATCAGGTTTATGCCTAACATTTTGTTTATTCTTTAATCCTTGTACATTTCCAAAGGAAATCAATCTGATCATTTTGTTATCCTGTGATGTCCACTAATTCCTTATCTATCACAGGGTATGTACAAACTGCGGTTACCCTATTGGAAGGAACTGGATCTGTACCATCCTCGTTGGAATTCAAGGGACTTGCAAGTAGCCGAAGAAAGATATATGCGTTTCTGTAATGCATCAGCATTGACCACTCAGCTTCCAGGATGGAGCATGATTTATCAACCTCTTAGTCGAATAGCTGAAGTAGCTACCTGTAGGACGATCCTCCAAATTATCCGCACAGTTGTATCTTATGCTGCTTTTTCTGATAAATCAAATGCTTCACGTGCTCCAGATGGTGTTCTGTTAACATCACTGCATTTGCTATCACTAGCATTGGATATTTGTTATGCACATAGGGAATCTGGTGAACATTCTTGCTGTGAGGGTGATGTTGTTCCTATTTTAGCACTAGCTTGTGAAGAAATATCAGTGGGTAGATTTGGTGAACAGAGCTTGCTGTCTCTACTCGTTTTCTTAATGAGGAAACATAAGAAAGGAAACGACTTTGTGGAAGCTGGAATGTTTAATCTGTCATCTTTGATTGAAAGTCTCCTGAAGAAATTTGCTGAACTACAACCCGAATGCATGGACAAACTGCAAGACCTTGCTCCGGAAGTGGTCAATCAATTATCTCGATCCTTTCCAAGTGATGATACTAATAGCTTCAGATCATTTTCAGACAGTGATAAGCGTAAGGCTAAAGCTCGAGAGAGACAAGCTGCTATACTGGTGAGATTACACAAGAGAAAGTTAATGATATGTTGTTCAATAATTTGCTAAATATGGCCTGTTCAAAAAATAATTTGGTAGATATGGATAGTCTGTTTTCAGCTCTCTAGGCAATTAGCGGCAAGTTGTTGATTTTGCTGCTCTGTTGTGTCGACTGTTTGCTATGTAGGTCAAGACTTGAGAATTGGAAATTCCTTCTTTGGCATACGGGGGAGGGATAGCCTAATGGTAAAGACCCATATCCAACCATAAGGTTTGGGGTTCGAGTCACATGCAACTGTTGGACTTCTAGGTAGGGAGTTTTGGGGTAGTGGACGGTACCAAATAAAAAAAATAATTATCCTTATCTGGTATATAGGTTTTGGTAATCTCCACATTAAATTCTACATGCTTGGTCAAAGCAATCTGCATTTTTGTCTAATAGCATTATTTTAAAAAAAATACATGTTTGGTATAAAAATCTTTATGTACCAGATAGGGATAATGTTAGTGGAATGAAAACAATAGGGTAAACTACAATAACATCCCTCTAGTTACAATCACAAAAATACATTCTCTATTGTCTAATTGAGGAGACGCTGGGTGGCGTTAATGAGAGGCTGGAGGTCCGGAGACATACTCTGGAGTCTAAGGGTTTCAAGTTGAGCAGGGCCAAGACAGAATACTTGGAGTGCAAGTTCAACGGTGTTACCCAGGAGGCGGACGGGGATGTGAGGCTCAATACGCAAGTCATTCCCAGGAGAGAGTTTCAAATATCTGGGGTCTATAATTCAGAAGGATGGGGAGATAGATGAGGATGTCACACACCGTATTGGAGCAGGGTGGATGAAGTGGAGGCTCGCTTCCGGTGTCTTGTGTGATAAGAGTGTGCCGTTGAAACTTAAGGGTAAGTTCTACAAGGTAGTGGTTAGACCGACTATGTTGTATGGCGCAGAGTGTTGGCCAGTCAAAAACTCCCATGTCCAGCAGATGAAAGTAGCACAAATGAGAATGTTGAGATGGATGTGTGGGCATACTAGGTTGGATAGAATTAGGAATAAAGTTATTCGAGACAAGGCGAGAGTGGACCCTGTGGAGGCAAAGATCCGTGAGGCGAGGTTGAGATGGTTCGGGCATGTTAAGAGGAGAAGCACAGATGCCCCAGTCAGGAGATGTGAGAGGTTGGCCTTGGGAGGTGAGAGGAGGGGTAGAGGTAGGCCAAAGAAGTCTTGGGGAGAAGTGATCAGGCGGGACATGGCGCAGCTTGAGCTAACCGAGGACATGACCCTAGATAGAAGGGTGTGGAGGTTGAAGATTAGGGTAGAAGGTTAGTAGGTAGTCGTGCGTTTCCCTTTGTCTTCTCTAGTTCGGTAGTATTAGTGCTAGTCCGGTACCCTTTTTTCTTTAGTTTGCTATATTCGCATGTCTTGTTCCGTTATTACTTGTCATCGGTAATTCCGTAGTTTGCTAGTAGTACTTCGTTCATATTCTCGTTTGCTGCCTTGGATTTAGTTTTCTAAATATATTGTCGTGCTATTACTTGTTATCGGTACCTCTTTCATATTCTCTGTTGCTATCTTCGATTTAGTTTTCTAATTATTTGTCTTGCTATTACTTGCTATCAGGGCTTCTTTCACCTTTTTTAGCTGAGGGTCTATCGGAAACAGTTTCTGCCCTTCCAGGGTACGGCTAGGCTGCGTACATCCTACCCTCCCCAGACTCCACCTGTGGGATTATACTGGGTTGTTGTTGTTGATTGTCTAAAATCACAATCTTCCCCGTTAGTGATTTGTCTGGTGGAGTTAACTTTGAGTCTATTGACTACGTTATGCCTTACCTGGACTACAGGCGTATTATGTTCAGAATAATATTTATTTTTCAAGTAAAATTGTAAGCTAAAATTTCTTCAGTTGATTAGTGAAGGTATCTGTTTTCTTAACTCAGAAAAGTGTATTAACATTTTTTGTGTCAATATGTGTAATTACAATGACCAAATGAAAAATAATAGTACAACTTAGTATTAATGACAAAGCATTGCTACTTAATGTAGGTTATGCTATAATTGCTGCTACTGAGAATACTCTGCCTCGCACCTGTTCAGGGCAAGAAACCTATTCCATTCCACATGAAGTAGGAGACATAACTTTATCCTGCAATACTACAATGCATATATTCCGGAGTAGGAGGATGGTGACCTAGCAAACTCTACCTTCTTTAGTATTATCACAGCCGCATAATTTAATTAACAGAAGTTCTCCCAAACTGCACAAAACATCCTTCTAGGATTCCAAACGGGCAATTGTAATATTTTTTAGGTGAACAGGCAATTGTAATTGATTTTTTATCTGTGTCTATGACTTGTTGCTTTATACACCACGAAGGATAGCACTGGAACAATACTTTCCTTCATGATATCTTGAACAAGTCATTAGTGTTAAGTCTACCATGGAATGTTGGAGACCCAAAATTATTTATATCATGGAGGGAATTATTGTTCCAGATAAGAACCTAAGGGTGTGGCTTCGTGGTCAATGAAAGGGGAAGAGAACCATGAGTCTCAAGTTCAAGTCCCAGCGAAGGCAAAAAGCACTAAGTGATTTCTTTCCATCAGTCCAAGCCTTGTGGATAGAGTTACCTGGTATCTGTTGTTGGTGGGAGGTAGCAGGTATCTCGTGATATTAATCAAGGTGTGTGCAAGCTGGCCCGAACATCACGATTATAAAAAAAGTAGTTTCTTCCCATTTGCCTAAGTCTTGGTGGCAAGAGTTACCCTGTATCTGTGCTGGTGGGAGGTAGCAGGTACCCTGTGAAATTGTCGAAGTGTATGCGCAAGCTGGCCTGGAAACTAACATCAATTTTAATAAAAGAGAGTATTTCCGAATAAAGGAAGACAGCTGGATACCTGTTTGAACTTGCATATTACCAAATATGGTAACAAACATGTACATGTATCTCCTGTTTATTGACATGCACTGACCCCATAAAAAAGCTCCTTGGCGCTAAAAAGAATCAAGGTGTTGCAATTTAGTTTTCTCCCTAAAGTTGAAGCTAGCCTTGCTTTTCCTCTATATATATGAAACATAGAGTTAGAGAATTGCACAACATATCATAGATTTGAATGTTGTTTGTGTCATTGTCATTCTGATGCATACTTCCATTGCGCTATGTTGCCATACCATAGTAGAACTAGAGAAAACTTAATCTCTCTGTTTTTAGTTAACAGTACAGGGAGAATCTGGTTTGACTCGGTCACTTTCTCAATGTATTCCATGCCTACTGTACAGGAGAAGATGAGGGCCCAGCAATCCAAGTTTTTAGCAAGCATTGATACCACAGCAGATGCTGCTGTAGATGATTCTAAACGTGGTAAAGAGTCATGCAATTCAGATGCTAGACCTAGATCTGAAGAGGCTACTCCTGTGATTTGCTCTCTTTGCCATGACCCAAATTCTAAAAGTCCTGTATCTTACCTAATTCTTCTTCAGGTGGGTGGCCCTATTTTATGTGTTGATATCATTTTCTTCTACTTGGATATGACTGGTGATTTATCTGATTATTGAACGTTAATTTATCCTCCTGATAAAGTGAACGATACTTATTTCATCTTGATTCCTGATATAAGAAATCCAGGCTTCTCAGTTTCACCAACAGAGGTCCTCCTTCATGGGAACAAACTCGCCGCTCTGGGAAAGAGCCCATGTCTTGTGCCAAAAAACTGAAAGACATTTTATCTGAAAGGAGCAATCTCTCAAGAAGTTCAGAAATTATTTCATCGTCTTGGTTAATGCAATTAATCCAAAATGAAGTAAATGAGCTTGCTTTAGAAGGACAACCTAATGAAGTGGAGGCATTTGTGGAATATATCAAGGCAAAATTCCCCCCAATGAAGAACATTCAACCTCCTTGTGTATCAAGCATTGTAAAGAAAAAGACAGTCTCTTCCTTCGAGATGCTAGAAGAACACATGTACTCGTTGATTCGGGAAGAAATGGATGTTAACTCACGGAGCTGGGATCCTTTGAAAAATGATAAGAAGCTCTCAGCATTGGGTGGTAGTGGGCGTGCTGCGTCACTTTTGCTTGGAAGATACATTTCTGCTCTTTCAAGAGAACATAGTCCTTCTGCGTCGGTGAATAGCCACAAAGCACAACTGGAGTCAAGTATGGTGCGTCCAGCATACGATGGATTTGGTCCATCAGATTGTGACGGGGTATATCTTTCATCCTGTGGTCATGCGGTGCATCAGGGATGCCTTGACCGCTATTTATCTTCGCTAAAGGAAAGGTAATAATTTCTTAACCAAAAAAGAGGGTGGGTGCCTTGAAAGTTTTTTTTTAATTCCTTCCTTTTGTTGTTGTACTTCTGAGGCTGTCTTGTCTGATCATTGAAGTGAACTTCTTAAGCCATTATCAATCTTTGCTTTTCTTTATTTTTCTGATTTGGCGAAATTCAGTTTCTCTGTGTCACTGGGTTGTTTTCCTATCACTGATCTTGTATTTTAGTCTACTTTATTCTAGTATTTCCATCTCAAACTTAAAAAGTTTACTTTATGTTAGACTTACTATGCGGGATGTATTATTGTGCTCCGTAGTAGGACTTTTGTCCAATTCCTCAAGTTTAGAGCAGTAATTGGCTCGTAACTTTTACGCAGGTACACCAGAAGACTTGTTATTGAAGGAGGTCATATTGTAGACCCGGATCAGGTTCAAAAACTCCTTTATATTCTTCTTCTCTGCTCTCTTATGGAGTGAATTGCTAAATTATTGTCATTTATTCTGTTTTTTCAGGGGGAGTTCCTCTGTCCTGTATGCCGTGGACTTGCCAACTCAGTGCTGCCAGCATTACCTGGAGACACTAAAAGGTTGACACAGTCTGTTTCAACTGGTCCATCAGATGCTGTAGGCCCTTCAGCACTTCGTTTTCAAGAAGCTTTATTTCTCCTGCAAAGCGCAGCTGATGTTGCTGGAAGTAAAGAGATTCTACACAGTTTTCCACTTCAGCAATTTGGGCAGATGAGAATAAATCTTGAATCTGTGGTTGGGGTATTATGTGAAATGTATTTCCCAGACAAGGATAAGATTTCAGAATCTGGTAGGCTTAGTCATTCTCTGATCTTGTTTGACACACTCAAGAACTCACTTGTATCAACAGAAATTGCTGCTCGATCTGTGAAGACTTCTTTAGCTCCAAACTACAGCCTTGATGCCCTGTATAAAGAACTCAAAGCTTCAAACTGTTTTATATTAGCCTTGTTACTAAGTATTATACAAAGCACACGGACAAAGAATTCACTTACTGTCCTGTTGAGGTTAAGAGGTATTCAGTTGTTTGCAGAGTCTATATGCTCAGGCACTTCTGCAGATGAGCCTCCAGACAGTCCATCTGTTGGAGGTATGGTTCCTGCTCCATAAGTTGCTTTTTATGATTCTATTATTTGTAAAGGATAAAGCTGAGATTCTGGGAATATGGATATTGTGGTAATTGATGTCAGGGGAATCTAGAGGCAGTTTATGATTGTTGGTGTGCTTTGCAGGTAATATGCAAGTTATTTTGGAATGTTCTGAAACAGAATTACAGTACCCCGATATTCGGTTCTGGAAACGAGCTTCTGATCCAGTTCTTGCACATGATGCTTTTTCATCATTAATGTGGGTGTTATATTGCCTTCCTAGCCCATTTCTATCGTGCGAGGAATCATTCTTGTCTCTTGTTCATCTTTTCTATGTTGTCACTATCACTCAGGTTATTGCAAATTTTCTTCGTCCAATCGTTCTCTTTGTTACAGATTAGGTCTTTTGTGCTTGATTGGTGCTAAGTTATTTCTTTTTTTTTCAGATTGTAATTACCTATTGCAGAAAGCGGCAAACTAGTTTGACTGAGTCAGGAGGCAGTGATTCTCTGGTTACTGACGTCTACAGAATAATGGAGGAATATGGAGTTGCTTATAAATATTTTGATTCTAATCATATTGAAACTTGTGACATCAAAGATGCAATTCGTAGCCAGAGTTTTCCTTATTTAAGAAGATGTGCATTATTGTGGAAATTGATTCGTTCTTCTATATCAGAACCATTTAGTGACGGGAATAACGTATTAGATGGATTACCATATTCCATGGCTGAAACAATGGAATGTGGCGAAAAATTTGCAGATGAGTTCACTGAGATTGAAAAATTGGAAAAGTTATTTAAGATTCCCCAACTTGATGATGTTATTAATGATAACATAATACGTTTTGTGGTTCCAAGATGGTTGCATCGTTTCTCCAAGCAGTTTGAAGCTCACAGTCTAAAGAGTGTTTTGTATTCTACCCCTGCTGTCCCATTTAAACTGATGCTTTTGCCTCATCTTTACCAGGACCTCTTACAGAGGTTGGTATATACATGCTTACATACATGATTTGACTTGTCTAAATTATCTTTTTATAACCCTGGAATGTTCTGCTACTTTCAGGTATATTAAACAGCACTGTCCGGACTGTGGAGTTGTACAGGAGGAGCCTGCATTGTGCCTGCTGTGTGGTAAACTGTGCTCTCCGAATTGGAAGTCATGTTGCGGGTATAAATGCACTTGCAATGCATCTTTCTTTTATTCTTCTAATAGTCCTTGAAATTCTGTTTGACATTTGATTTCGTCAGGGAAAGTGGGTGCCAAACACATGCAATGGTTTGTGGAGCGGGTACTGGGGTGTTCTTATTAGTCAGAGTAAGTGTTACTTCCTTTTTGTCTTGTTTATATGTGTTGATCTTTCTGATGCAATATACCGTCTTTTAGGGCAAGTAGAATGACTTTTGATTGTCCTTTCACTACAGAAAACCACAATATTACTTCAAAAATCCGCTCGTCAGGCATCGTGGCCTTCCCCATACTTGGACGCATTTGGTGAAGAGGTAAGTCAGTGGTTTAGCTATCCTTGCATAGTGTAAAAGGACTTGGATTGCACAAGGTTAGTGTTTAGTTAACATCAATCTTTTTTTCTTCATCTACATTCTTAAGAATACGGAGGAAGGGAGAAAATAGACTGTTTCACCCGAGGAGAAAGCACTGAAAACTAAACACTAACCACTCATTTATTTCATCCAATGAAACAGTCTATTTTCTCCCTGATTAAAACATCTAGGAAGGGAGAAAATAGACTGTTTCTACCTAATAATCAGTTTTGTAAGAAAAGGTTTTATTTGTCAAAAACGGGGGAGGGGTGTATAAGAATAGTGTTAACACATGGTTGGATGTTTTAATATTGACCAAAGCTTCAAGATACAATGATGTTCAATGGTTCATTCTACCCATTGGTATTTTCCTCATACAGCTAACCGTAATTTGCTTGTAAAAGATTAGTTCCTATCCTATAGGACATGCTTGGGTACATACTTGGCTTGTTCCCTTTCTTCCCTTTCAGCTCCTTCCCCCTAGTTTATATCATTATTTCCATTCTTCATGTATTTTGTGTTCCACAATGTTTCTGGCACTAATATCTGAAGCTTTTTAGCAGTCACATATTATGTACACGTAGGTTTCACAGTGCAAATAAAACAGTGCAAAAACATGGACATATTATTTTTAAAACTGTGTATACTTCCTCTATAAAAAGCTATTGTATTTCCCTCTTGGTGTTGTCCCAAAATGCATCCACTTTTTGATGAATGGCTTTCCTAGCTCCTGTCAATGTTCTTTACATATGATGTTACCGAAACATGGATCCACTACCTCTCTCCTTGGAGGAGCAGCCTATTCTTGCTTCCTTAGGCTCTTATCTCTTTTGACCTATCAAGATAGATAGCCTATCTATAGTATATGAATAAATGTATAAGTTCATCAACAAGCTGTCTTTATCTCCACTTCTATTCACTATTTCCACTTAGAAACCCTCTATGTTTGTATACGATAAAATTTTGGACTGTTGCCTTGTCAAATTTGCGCAGCTTATTTGGGAAGAAAAGATTGATCTTTGATATATAAAATGTGGCTTACTCTTTCTTCATTCGGGTTTCTGTGGTTCAGTAATAGATGTACTGCAAATAATTGGACTGTTGCTTAGTAGTCATATTAAGATTCAGCTCATCTATTTAGACGTCAATTTTGCAAATCATAGACCAAATGCCAGATGTAAAATAGAATTGTTGAAAGGAAAAACGGAAGTTCGCAAATAAATAAACATCTGAAATTTCTCTTGAAGGGCCAAAGCTTGTAAATACAGTATTAGTCTTTCAGAAAAATTCCTTGGGAATTACAGAGTCTGACAGGACTAGGTGCATGCTGAATGTTACGCGGCGCCTTCCTGAAGTTCCTTGGAAGGGCGACGTAAGGCTAGGCAACCGATGTCAGTACGGTTGCTGTCCGCCAACTGAGGTCCCCTCCGTACGCTAGACTAGATTGTCAGTGCCGTACGGGAAAACCAATGTCATGAGCAATTGAAAGAGAGCAGAAAAGAGAATTGAGAATGAAAGAAAGCTTGATTGCATTGAATGAAAGCTATTACAGAAAACAAGACGGTGTCGGGGGGGAGAGACACCAGTACAGAGAATTGTTTGCTTGCTTGAAAGTTTTGATTGCTTGGTCCCCCTTAATAATGCTTAAAAAAAATAAACCAAAGTTACATGACTAGACCTATGAAAGCTGGAAAATCACACTTAAAGAAAATGCAGCAAAACTACTCTATATTTACAATGAAAAGGACTTAGTCTTCTACAAAGCAGCAACAAGTCCGTTGGCAGCAACTTTGTCTTTAGCATCAGGGTCTGCGCGCGCGGCATTGTCTGCGCGCGCGGCGCTGTTGGCTTTTGCCTGTGGCTGGGCGCTGGCGATGGCTATCGGTGGGGCGACAGAGGCACATGCGCGCTTGTCACTTGGAGCTGCCGAGACCACGGGGCCGACCGTGGCGACGGGCGTTGGGAGGCTGGCCAGGACGCCACGGGGCGCGTCCAAGGGGTCATGGGGCATGGTTGGAAAGCCGCCCATGACATTCTCCCCCACCTGAGTTGGCGACGTCCTCGGCGCCTTCCTTGCAAGGTAATCATCAATCAGGCTCTTGTAGGCTTTGAGGTTTGTTCCCCTCTCCCAAGTATTCTCCTCTGCATCACATCCCTGCCATTTCACCAAGAACTCCTGGTGATCTTTTCTTGAGGCGTGAATCACTCGATCATCAAGAATAGCTTCAGCACGCCTTTTCCCGGTTGAATTGGGGCCTCGAATACTTGGTATTGTGAGTTGGCTTCGTGAAGGATCCTCCATATCTTCCCGAAAAGGTTTCAGGAGACTGACATGGAAAACAGGATGGATTTTCCACCAAGCTGGGGTATCCACCCGGTATGCAACTTTCCCAATGCGCCTTTCAATGGACAAGGGTCCAATATATTTTTGCAATAGGCGAGGGTCATGGACCCCTGCAAACAAGTACCGCTTTGGGATTTTGACCATCACTTTGTCTCCCACTTGGTATTCCACAAAGCGGCGATTCTGATCAGCATGCCTCTTCATCCGCTTTTGGGCTTTGACAAGATAGCTCCGCACTATCTCCAAATTTTGCTTCCATTCTTTTGAGAAGCTAGCAGCCCGAGGAGATTTTGACATGTTTGGTGCGTTCACTGTGTGTGGGAGTAGCGGTTGCTGTCCGGTAACAATTTCAAAAGCGCTTTTGTTGGTACTTGAGCTCTTTTGTGAATTGAAACACAGTTGAGCAGCATCCAGAAGCTTCACCCAATTCTTCTGCGATCCGGTCACAAAGTGCCGGAGATATTCCTCTAGCATGCCATTGAATCGCTCCGTCTGGCCATCAGATTGCGGATGAAAACTTGAGCTATGACTCAATTTTGACCCGAGGCACTTAAAGAGTTGGGTCCAAAAATTGCTAGTGAAGCGTGAGTCGCGATCACTAACAATGTCTTTAGGTAAGCCCCAATATTTGACGACATGAGAGAAGAATAGTCGAGCTGTATCTTCTGCTGATATATATTGTGGGGCTGCTATAAAGGTAGCATACTTGGAAAACCGATCCACCACAACCAAGATAGTTGTGAGATCTCCGACCTTGGGCAATCCGGTGATGAAGTCCAGGGAAACGCTTTCCCAAGGTCTTTTTGGTACAGCTAGTGGTTCCAAGAGCCCTGCCTGCGTCAAGCGGTCTGACTTATCTTTCTGGCATACTAGACAAGTCTTCACATACTGAGCGACGTCATCGACCATTTGAGGCCAATAATATGCACGGCGAAGTAATGCCATGGTGCGTTCCTCGCCGGGATGACCGGCCCACAAAGTATCGTGGCATTCTGCAAGAAGAGTCCGTCGCAGATCTCCTCCTTTAGGAACATAAAGTCGGTTCCCTTTCACCTTCAGGAACCCATCTTCGGTGTAGAACTGGCGAGTCTTGCCCTGTCCTACCAAATCAACCAAATACTGTGCAGCAGGATCCTTGATGAGTAGATCCTGTATCTGGTCTTTTATGGTGGTGGTTACTTCGCTTCCCTTTAGGGCGGCGAGTACACACATCGATGCTAGATCAGCTCTCCGACTGAGTGCATCAGCAACATGATTGGTCTTTCCACTTCGGTACTCCAGGTTGAAGTGAAATTCCGCTAGGAGTTCCTGCCACCTAGCCTGTCGTCCATTCAGCTTTGGCTGGGTCATGAAATGGCTAACGGCTGTGTTGTCTGTCTTGACCACGAATGGGGCTCCCAGTAGATAATGCCTCCAAAGGCGTAAGCAATGAACGACAGCCAATAATTCTTTCTCATGGGCGGCATAGCGTCGCTCTGCATCCTTCAGTTTCCGGCTCTCGTACGCTACGGGATGCCCTTCTTGTAGCAATACTCCACCAAGTGCATAGTCGGAGGCATCCGTTTGCACTTCGAATGGCTTGGCCAAGTCAGGGAGGGCCAAGACTGGGCTACTAGACATAGCCATCTTCAATGCGTCGAAGGCCTCTGCCCGCTTGGGGCCCCAATCCCACGGGGTGGCCTTCTTGAGAAGTTCTGTCAGCGGCACTGCAATGAGGGAGTAACTTTTCACAAACCGCCGATAGAAGTTGCATAGGCCAAGGAACGACCTCAAGGCATGTATATCCTTAGGAGGCGGCCATTCTGTAATGGCCTGAATCTTCTGCTGGTCCATCTTGATCCTCCCTTCCTCGATGACATGTCCGAGGAAGTCAATTTGTTTCTGAGCAAAGGAGCACTTGGATAGCTTCGCATATAATTCGTGCTCCCGCAATCGGGCTAGGACCTTCCGCAAATGCTCCAGGTGTTCTTCTAGTGTCTGGCTATATATCACAATGTCATCCAAATAAACCACGACGAATTCATCAATGTATTCTCGGAAGACTTGGTTCATGAAGATGCAAAATGTGGCTGGCGCGTTAGTCAAGCCAAAGGGCATAACCAGGAAGTCGTACGACCCATATCTTGTCACACAGGTCGTCTTGTGCTCATCACCATCTGCAATCCGAACTTGCCAATAACCTGTCCTCAGGTCTATTTTGGTGAATACCGTCGCACCACCCAGTCTATCAAACAAGTCTGCCATTAGCGGAATAGGGTACTTGTTTTTCACGGTGATTTTGTTTAGAGCCCGGTAATCCACGCAGAGTCGTAAACTACCATCATGTTTCTTTTGGAATAGCACAGGGGACCCGTATGGGGACTTGGAGGGCACAATGATCCCTGTGTCTAGCATTTCCGTCAATTGTCTCCGAAGCTCGGTGAGTTCGGGTTGTGACATTCTGTATGGCGCCCGGGCAGGTGGCTTCGCACCCGGCACCAACTCAATCTCATGGTCCACAGTTCGCCTAGGCGGAAGACGCTTTGGCATGTCTTGTGGCATGATGTCTTCAAATTCCAGAAGTAACTCCTTCACGGGTGCAGGAATGGGACCCGAGGAGCGTTCTATATCTTCCATGCAGAGGGTAGCCAGGAACATGGGTTCATGTCTTTTTACCCCCTTCTTCAACTGCAAGGCCGAGATGTTCTCGGCTGCCATCTTCATGGGAATGCACGGAATAATGCAGGGCTTGGCCCCATTTGCCCCCATCATCAGTAGCATGTCTGCATACGGTGCGGGCATGGTATTGGTCTGTCTCAGGAATTCCAACCCCACTATTAACTCAAAGTCATCTATGATCACTACGCGCAGGTTGAACTTTCCTTCATAAGGGCCAAGCTTCACTGGTACTTCTTTGGCTATTCCACCCACTGGTTGAGGTGGTGAGTTGATAGCCTTCACACGACCTTTGCCCTTTCCTACAACTAGTCCAAGACGCTCCACCTGAGTCGAGGCTAAGTAGTTGTGGGTGGCACCCGTGTCTATCATTGCCCGAATGGGCTTGCCATTTACCTTCATGTCAACGAACATTAGGGTCCTCTCTTGATGAGTAGGAGTCCTCAAATTCGCCTTCTTATTTCCTTTCCTGGCTATTGGACAGGGGTCCTTCTTCTTGCGGATACCGGCACTAGTTCCCGCTAAGGGCTCAGAAATGGAGCCAACAATGGCATTGAATGCACCTACTGGCTCGGTCTGGTCCGCATCATCGGCGTCGTCATCCGTCCCATCCTCAAAAGCTTGATGGGCGTTCATCTGTGCATGTGGACATTCATTATTCCAATGTGGTCCGCCGCAATGACGACATCCTGAGGAGGGCTTCCTCCCCCGATCATTGTTGTTAGATGCAGCACTAGTACTGCCGGAAGAGGGAGCCTTGGATTTGGGTGCACTCCGGTCTCCTCCACTTCTGCTAGGGCCACCAGTGTTTGGTTGGCCCCCTTTGTATCCTCCTCGGACAGGCTGTTGAGGCCTATCCTTCCGGGCTTCCACTTGGTAATCCCCAAGGCACTCTGCTGCTTGGATTGCCTTAGGCAACGTGTCTACCCTTTGTCTCTGCAACTCCATCCGGGCATAAGGTTTCAACCCTTCCAGGAAGGTGAAGAGTTTGTCTTTGTCCCCCATGTCACGGATGTTCAGCATGAGCGCGGAGAATTCCCGCACGTAATCTCGCACTGATTTGGTCTGGCGGAGCTCCCGCAACTTTCTCCTGGCATTGTACTCAACATTTTCGGGGAAGAACTGTAGGCGTATGGCTGCCTTCAGTTCCGCCCATGTCTCGAGGGCATCTTCACCAGCCTTGATGGCTTCGTACTTCACCCGCCACCAGAGTTTGGCATCACCCTGAAGATACATGGCAGCAGTTGCTACCTTCTTAGCTTCTTCTAGGCTTCCCACGGCATCGAAGTATTGCTCGATGTCGAAAATGAAATTTTCCACTTCTTTGGCATTCCGAGCTCCACTGTATGGCTTTGGCTCAGGAATTTTCAGCTTTTGTGCCATGGGGGCGAGGTTCACACCACCCCCAAATTGGTTTCCGCCTCCTCGAAGTAGGCCTTGTAAAGCAGCATTGACAACATTGAGCTGGCCTGTCAAGTTGTCTATGGTTTGTTGCATGGCAGTCACCCTGTCTGCCTCTTGTTCCCTGTTGGCCAAATCCTCGGCACGCTCCTGCTGGAGGACCTCAAATTTACCAAAAATTTCAGCTGCCTCTGTGGCTGCTGTTTGCCGGTCTCCTTCAGAGTCGCGACTGATGTTTTCTATGTCAACTTCGGCATGGATGAGTCTGCGGTCCAGGTCGTCCAACCTTTGCACTAGGCTGGTCTTTAGATCGGGCACCATTTCCACGATGGGCCGTAATGCGTCAACCGTTCCCTCAAGGGTCGCGATGCGATCCCCATAATTCACCATGGTCAGAAATGGTGGTAATTGCAATGTGATCCCTCGTCCGATGTCGAGCCTAGGCTCTGATACCAACTGTTACGCGGCGCCTTCCTGAAGTTCCTTGGAAGGGCGACGTAAGGCTAGGCAACCGATGTCAGTACGGTTGCTGTCCGCCAACTGAGGTCCCCTCCGTACGCTAGACTAGATTGTCAGTGCCGTACGGGAAAACCAATGTCATGAGCAATTGAAAGAGAGCAGAAAAGAGAATTGAGAATGAAAGAAAGCTTGATTGCATTGAATGAAAGCTATTACAGAAAACAAGACGGTGTCGGGGGGGAGAGACACCAGTACAGAGAATTGTTTGCTTGCTTGAAAGTTTTGATTGCTTGGTCCCCCTTAATAATGCTTAAAAAAATAAACCAAAGTTACATGACTAGACCTATGAAAGCTGGAAAATCACACTTAAAGAAAATGCAGCAAAACTACTCTATATTTACAATGAAAAGGACTTAGTCTTCTACAAAGCAGCAACAAGTCCGTTGGCAGCAACTTTGTCTTTAGCATCAGGGTCTGCGCGCGCGGCATTGTCTGCGCGGCATTGTTGGCTTTTGCCTGTGGCTGGGCGCTGGCGATGGCTATCGGTGGGGCGACAGAGGCACATGCGCGCTTGTCACTTGGAGCTGCCGAGACCACGGGGCCGACCGTGGCGACGGGCGTTGGGAGGCTGGTCAGGACGCCACGGGGCGCGTCCAAGGGGTCATGGGGCATGGTTGGAAAGCCGCCCATGACATGAAGCACGTTATGAAAATACCACACAACTGAAAATTGACAAACTTAAAAATGTGGAAGTGGAGTACCATGGAAGATGTATAGGAGTAAAAGAACTACACCAAAAAAAGAAGAAGATGAAAGTCAAAATAGCACAGTACTCAAACATGTGAAGGATTAGAGATGCAAAAGCATCAAGTGGCAGTGTAGGTTCTATTTAAAAGGTTGCCCGCTATTTTGAACTGCCAAACTCAAAATAAAATCTGGAACAATCTTGTTATGTACTTTTTTTATGTGAAGAAAAGTTTCTTTCTAAGTTTCTTGTACCCTCATATCATCTTTAGCTTTTTTGTTTTTGTTATTTATTTAGTCTTATATTTTGAGTCAAAAAGTGAGAAGAAATTTGGACTCACTCAAATTCATGTTAGGAAATGTCTCCAAAGTATCCAATTTGTGACAGTCTAACTTAATCTGTCATAAGATATTTCTAAGGATCCGAAGGATAAGTGGGTTTTTCCCCCCTTGTTTTGTATTTCCTTCTTTTGTGGGTCAATTATTTTTAATCCTTGTCGAGACTAGTGTGGATGGATATACATGTGCAGTGCTATGGAATTTGGTGTTTATCATTTGGATCTTAAACTTTCTCTTTATACTTGCAGGATAGCGAAATGCATCGTGGGAAGCCATTGTATCTAAATGAGGAACGCTATGCTGCCTTAACTCATATGGTATAGAAAGAACTTTGCATAATTTACTGCTGCGGTGACTGAGTTTCTATTGTTGTACTATTTGTTAGGTGGTCTGATTAATGTCTTTGGAGGCAGTTCCTCTTGTTGTGCTATTTGTTAGGTGGCCTGATTAATGTCCTTGGAGATAAAGCAAGACAATGGGGTAAAAAAAATGACCCCGATCTATGGAGGAAAAGAGAAATAGAGAATCTTCCTTCTCTGATTATTATGGATTTAATGGAAAAAGCTGTTGAAGGAACAGAAAGAAGTAGTATGGCTTAAGCTAGAGTTAATTATGTACTCCATGTGCACCTCTGACCTTTTAAATGTCTTAAAGTGCAAACAGTTAGCCACTGCTTAGGGACCTCATTTTGCTTAGACGATTAAATGCTCTTTCATACATATATAATGTACTGAAAATTGAGCAGGTAAGATGTTAAGAGCCATTTTTTCTCGTTTCACAACGTTCATGGTTCTCTACTGCCAAATGTGCCTAAACTAGACTTATAGTAATTGCATGTCTTGTACTGTGTTGTCTTCTAACATTTTTCTACTTTTTCTTATTCCCCTTCTCTCTATCAGTTGTCCTCTTCTTTGATGTTAGTAACTACCATGATTATCTCATCATAGCAAGGAAATTTTGTCCTGTACTTCTGAGTTCTGAAATCTAAATTAGCATAACTATTGCTTTAAATCTGGCGCTTTTGTCTGAGAGACATTGGATCGCATTTATCTTTATTCCATACGTCTAGTTATTCCATATGTTGTTAGTTATAGCAGCTTGCTAATTTGTTTGAATCAACTATTTAGGTGGCTTCTCATGGACTGGATCGTAGTTCAAAGGTGCTTCGTCCGACGAATATTGGCACTTTTTTCATGCTTTAGTTCGACTGTTTCGTAAGGTCTGGTAAAGGTCGTTTCATGATCGCCATATTCTGTATATTTGTCTTTACTTACTGACAGGTAGTTTATCATTATTCTTTTCTGGACTCTTGCAGGTTAACTAGGTCCCAGGAAATAGTCAAAGATGGTAAAAAGTTATCAGCTGTCTGGTTCTGAGTTTTGACTCATACACAGCATGTCCAATGTTCTGCGGTCTGCTACTGTCTAATATACAGATTATTGAGGTTAGTCTATAATTTTGACGTTTTCCTATTCTGAGAAGCGTTTGCTTCAGATGTAATGCAATGTGTGAATAGATCAGTTTCATTTGCTTGTCTTGGAAGCAGGATTCTCCAGACAGTTCCTTTTTGTGATTATTCGTGATTAATGGTTCTTATATTCCTTTTTTTGGTTCAAAGTTAATTTACCTTTCCTGATATTTCAAGTTAACACTGTTAATGAAGTGCCTGAGCTAAAAAACTTAAGGTGAAGTGCCTTAAACCATGTTAGTGAAGTGGCTGAGATTTTAAAAAATGGTTTCCAACAATTGAACTCCAGACTTGGCACCAAAATTCTAGGTGGAGCCTCAAAATTGGTCAATGAGATTTTACAATAAACAATGCAATCTTGGGCCAGGACAGGCATTCTATTTGGATTTTCTGCATAGTAGGGCATTTTAGGAGCCCTCGTGGAAAAATCAGAGGTCTTAGACCAACTTGATTCTGAATACAGGGATATTTGGCATCCTTGTCTGTGACTGTTAGGTCCAAGTTTTACATGATTTTAGCGAGTACTGGTTTCAGATAGTGTGTGCCAGAAGTCTTCTTATTTTGGTTTTAGTTTGGTTAGAGTTTGTATGTCAATTTATGGATAAGAGTGAGATTTAGAGAACATCTAATTTTAGAGACCCCTAGTTTTATCTTAAGAGACAAATTATTGGGTATTGCGATGAAATGGGCCAAATAGAAGATGTTTTCCTTTTGAGGTTTCATATGAGGACCAAAAGATATGAAAAATCTATACAAATAGGTTTATTCCTGGTTTGTTTTTTCTAATCCACATGGATTTTGTGGGGGGTGGGGTGGGTGAGGGTTATTAGATCTTTAAATTTGTAGTTCTCTTGGAAATCTTTAGCCATCCAAAACCCTAGTATATGAATTGACCTGTGAAATATGATTAAAATGACTGGACTACACTGCATCAGCCCCTCTGTTCCTTTTCTAAACTGATGGTAAAAATTTGAATCGCTTGAAGTAACATATTTCTTTTCATTCATCCCCCCCCCTCCCCCCCCCAAAAAAAAAAAAAAACAATTCCCCAACCCCGGCTAAGCCAAAAAATAGGCTAGCCTTAAGTTCTGTTATGTTAGTTTTTAGTATTTAATCATCTATAAAGTTGAGCTAGACGAGTGTCCTCAAATTTGATTTTTTTGTTTGCATCTGGTTTCCAAGGGAGTCCAAGTAAGCATTTATTGCTTTGCCATTTTAATCCCTATGTTCCAAAATCATTATCCAATTTGCTCAGTAATAGTTAAAGAAAACTGAAATTTCTGAATGATAGTTGGACAGGTAATCAAAACGAAGACAGTTGCATAGTTTCTGCCAGGGTAATTCCGGGGGCAGGGTAACCTTAGCTGATATGTTATGCACTTCAAGATGAGTTTGCAATATTACAATCTAATCTGATGTTTCACTAGATTTAATTTAGTTTTCGAAACCTTAATCAAAGCATAATAGTTTGTTAAGAATCAGAAAGGTTTAACACGGAAAATTACTAATAGAAGACGTCTAGAATAGTTTTGTTAAGTTGAGCTGAACTTGGTGATAGATATGCTGCTAAATAAAAAGAAACAAAAACAATATTGACCTGCTAAGTACTCTCTCCACTTTCATTCATGCGTGGGTGAGATGGACCTGTCTCATTGCCATCCCATTCCCAACATTCATGTTGCAGTCCCTACTGCTGCTTCTGCATTGAGATTTTCTGCTAAAAAATGTTACAAAATGTTGCTGGCGAAAAGCTTCTTAGTGCCTCCCTCTGATTCTTCCCTTGTTTTGACTGTCTACGTTACTGCAACTTGCAGGCACCTGATCAATCCGGTCATTATTTTTTCCTGTGTTACTTTGTTCTTGTCTTCACAAGGAAAAAGAGAAAAAATCCCTTGATGGTTCAGATTTGCTAATTTATGGCATGTTTTGCGTAGTTATTTTACTGAAGTACAAACATGTGGCAGATAAATAGGCGTTGACATCTGCGGCAGAGAAGTAGGATTTGCTTTTATCGGAAAGGGATGTTTCGTGACTTTGGTGGAGCGGCTGACTATCACGCATTGCTGTACAGAGATTGTAAATATATCTATTGTAGTTTTGATCCATTCAACTGGTTTCCTAAAGGTGTAAATTATAGTCTAAGTAGGTATATGGATTATTAATACGATATCCTTCCCCCTCCTCGCCAACCCCCTTCTGACACTGAAAATGTAAATTCAGACGTAATTAACAATATGTTGAAAAGCGATGTTAGATTTTGAGTTTTTCTCAGCGTACTCCTGCACTCCCCCCTCCAGCTCCAACCAATTTATCTTCCTAACCTCGAACCTTTTTTAAAATTTTTATTAAAAATAATTCTTTTATTTTATGTTCCTTGATCCGATGAGCTAACGCAACTGTCTTGGGTAGTGGATGTGTTGGAGAATTAAGACACTGAATTTATTCGCTATAATGAAAATTTACAAAACAACAATCAGTGATGTCTTATAACTTTACTATCGTGTATTAAAAAAGTAAAAAGGCTATAACACGCCCACCGTGGGGCTCGAACCCACGACCACAAGGTTAAGAGCCTTGCGCTCTACCAACTGAGCTAGACGGGCACTTTGCACTGAGTCAACTTTTCTCTATAGTCGTAGGATTAATCGAAAGGTACTTTTTGAGATCATAGATACTTGTGGCTCAAAGTTATGTTTCATATCTTTCCCTCATCACTTGAGCCAAAATACAAGGGTTTTTAAAAAAAAAGAAAAAGAAAGAGCTCTATTTTAACCACAATAAAGTGCATGATCCAATGATGAAAAAGAAGGAAAAGTGCATGATCCAATGTAATATCGAACTTAATCTTCAAAGATAAGATACCTGTAGATAATTTTTCATTATTCTCAAAGCTTATAGTGAATCAAAGATAAGAAATACTTTATTCACTTAAATATTCACTTACAGATGAACATCCTTACACAATCATAATCAATAAGTACATTACACAACCATATACAGATCTTCACTTGAACAAGGGACTGAATGTCAGGAAGAATAAGCTAACTTATATCTATTGGTGCTTTCAATGGAACCAAGCTAAATTGCTGATTTTACTAAGGGAAGCTTGTCCTAATTATAATTCTTGCTAATACTACAAATCTCAATTGAAAATTCTAATATACTCTCTCAAGCTTAATTTACTATATCTATAGTCCGAAAGAAATTTGTTAAAGCCATATTAACTCAGCATTCTTTTTTCCTATTATTAGGTTCTTTGACTAATGAGTATCATATGACTTAAACCCCGTCACTACTTCACCGAAGTTAGTCTTGATACTTACTGAGTACATGTTGCCCCGTACTCATACGCATTTTTGTGCAGATCCGGGTGTTGGTAGTAGCGGACCTGAAATGTTAATACACCTACCCGGGAACTAATATTGCACGTACTTAAAGGTACCTGATCTGGCCTTAATAAACATCAATGAATATTAGCTCATCTAAAAGATCATCGAATATGAGATCCTCGAGCTCCAATCCAACACACTCGGCATCAAACTGCAGGTTCATCCAATTGTCGCGTTTTGCAAGATCGTGGCTCATAGCATCATCAAGTGATAGATCATTCTCCAGCTTGAAGCTGAGACACCAGCTTATATCCGTCCACACTTCCTCAAGCAGATGGTAGGCCACAGGTGTTGGATGGATATAAGAACGAGTCGTTAAAGACCTTGGCCAGTATAAAGATGATCTCTCATAAAGTTGTAATAAGACCTCATTGATTAAATCAAACAGAAGAAGTTGATCACAGTTTCCATATTCAGCATATCCTGAACTCTCGGGTTGAGCAAGCAAACATCCTTCCATTTCCTCTAACACTGAAGAAGGGTTCATCATAAATATATTTCCACTAAAGCCAGATAATTCCAACACATCTTTTACATAATTGAATTCAGCTTTATTTCTTTCATCCACTTGAACTTGAAAAAGACTTTTCTTCTGTTCATTGGCCAATAGTCCTTCTTCATCGGTGTCTAATGCATTTTCTGATATACCTGCGGAATCCATGTAAGGTTCATTCTGTTAGTTAGCTAAGGAAAACAGTGCAGCAGATGTTTTAAACAGGTATTAGAAAAAAATTGCAAAAATGAGGACTTGCTGTGGGAAGCATTTGAGTATTGTATATTACTGTCAAGAAAGATAAACGGGAACGAGGGAAGAAAGTAAAATGTAAGGTTGCCTCAAAATAATACCTTCAAATGTGGAGAGCTCTTCTGAGACAGTATCTGCTTCCTGAAATTTCATACCAGGCAAAGGAGTAGGAATTGAATTATCTAGTTTGGAATTAGGAGATGAAGTGGCCTCCATATTGCATTCAACCGGAAAAAAGTTTTCCTCTGTGTTTAAGCCATATAAGTCATCGGAAGTCTCATTGACATCAACAAAATCTTCAGGAATCTTGGAGTCTGAACTTGAATCTTGTTTAGTTTGCTTTTCTGAACCTAAAGGAATAACATCCAGGGACTTCAGTTTTAAGCTGTTGCTCGATTCAGTCGATGCAGCTGTATCTAGTGTTTCTGAATAACTGACTTCGGGAGTGTCCTCAATTCGGAAAGAAGGATAATTTCTAAGATCAGGCAAAGACAGAATCCTGTCCAGGACAATGGGTCTACTTCTAGCCGGTGAGGGTGATCTTGATGCTCTGAAACTTGACATTTCAGAGCTGTGTTGTTTTTCTTCCCTACTGAAGCAGGATTCAAGTAATCTATTATATCTGTCTAAAGATTCATTGAGCGACGACGTTCTTGAATAGCATTTCATTTGGCTCTTGCTAAATGGAGAAGAGTAGTGACTGGTGTCATTTCCATCTGCAGATGGCTTCTCAGGTAAATTGGTTCCTTGTTTAACGTCCTTGAATGAGCTACGATCATTTAGAACCTTATGAAGGACAGCATCCATGACAATTCGACGCTTCTCCTTATTGCTCTCCTTAAGCATATGTCTTATTTTCTTCCTCAAGTTCTTGAAACGCTCAAGGACAAGTTTACTTTGATGCCGATTCTGTTTGGCAACAGGTGAACTTATCGGCACACCTTTTGCAACTTCATCCTCGCTATTCACATTTGTTGATGTTACTGAATTGTCTTGACTGCTCTTATGATTGCTTGACCTGACAATTTTTCCCAGTGAAAAACGGGAAGGAAATGACACGGACTTGGTTAAGCCTTTGGATGCCTGTGTACCATGTAACTGATGCGCTAACGAAGAATTAGGGTCCTTTAATATTTTTAGGAATACCTCCTCTCTCATGTTTAGTAAATCAAGAGCATCCAAAAATAGCTTTGACTCTTCAGTTGAAGCATTTTTGGTCCTCTCTCTAAAATAAAGTGATTGTGTACGACGGAGAGTGAAGTCTGTAATTGGTTGCTTCCCATTCTTGTTAGTATCACATTGCTTTAAGTGATTCACATCGAGCATACCAGCACACAACTCACATGCGTCGTTGGTGGTAACAACATCCTTTCTTTTCCCTGGCAAGGGTGGATCTAACAAACTGGCAACGGAAGAATACTTGTTCTCACGATGCTGCAAAGTCTCGTCATTTAAAGGAATTTTTGGAGAAGGATCTACATTTGCAGGGTCTAGATAATCAATAGAAGCAGTTTGTTCCAGCGGTGTCCTTGTAGGATAGGACAAACTTCGGCGATGTCTGACCCTTTTTCTAGATAGTAGCTCTTTTGTTATCAAAGCTTTTAAACGAGATTTTATCGAACTTCTGGGCTGTGTCCCTGCTGTTTTCACTACAGTCTGAAAATAGTAAAATTTGTTAACATATACAGTTATGTGCTAATGTTTACACAGGTATGTCTATTTGCACATGTATCAGAAGAAGCAATACACAAAACAATTGAAGCAGGTTCAGTTATATGATGCAGAAACTTACAGGGGAATCATCCGCTTTGGCGTCTACTTTTTCTGGAGTATTAGCAGAATCAGCAGCAGTTGCATTACTTCCAAGATCTCCTGCCGCTGGAAACAAGGAATCAGTTAGTATATAAACACCATGTTATCACTAACTTGTTCAAAGTGTCAAATCTTGTTAGATCCAATAACTAAAAGGGTTAGGAGAATATGGACAAACTGCTTCACAATCAATAGGCTTACAACAACAACAAAACCCAGTGGATTCCCACAAGTGGGGTTTGGGGATGGTAGGGTGTACATAGATCTTACCCCTAGCCGGGGAGGGCAGAGAGGTTGTTTTCGTTAGATCCCCGGCTAAAGAAAAAATGAAAAAAAGCGGCGGCAACAAACAATAACAACAACAACAAGAAGACATTAAGAAAACGGAAGCGAAAGATAGCAATCAAACAGTAGGTAGTGATAACAATCTAAGAATAAAAAGATGTCATACTAACACTAAAACTACTGCTACGGGAAAGAAAAAGTAAACGCTCGACTATCTACTAACCTTCTACTCTAATTCTCGATCACAATCAATAGGCTTAATAACAACAATTGAGGAGTATAGTTACTCATGTAACATTAAACCTTTAATTCTTGTACACAAACCCCTTTATTTTGTTAAATGCTATAGTATGAAAAAAGATATAGATAAACAACTAATGCTTTTCTCACCAGGAAGATGCTTTCCACCACCCTGCCTTATGTTCGGGAGGCGTTTTCGGACTAGATGCCACCGATGATGATGGTGATTTAAATGATGAAGTATCCCAAACAAGCATCCTGGAGGATTACTTTCTCTCGTAAAACTAGAATCTCGAAGGCGCAAACCCTTTCCCATGTATAGTAGTATTCCTCTTTGTCAATGATCAGCTACAGGTACTACATCCTAATTGAGTTAGAGTTTTCCAACATCGTACACCTGATATATACAATTAAACCAAATTAGCCAAAGGGTGATTAGGCATAGCAATGGCAATACAACAACAAGTATCATTGAGACCAATAAAGTTACAGTTTTAATTTTGGAGAGTCCTCTTTAGATTGAAGTCATTTCCACTTATGTGTTTGGGGGGATAGAAAATAGTTTCATCAAGGGAAATATAGTGTTTGTCTACCTTAAAATCTAGAAAATGTCTTTTCTAATGAAACTATTTTCTACCAAAATGGAGAAAATAACTTCCTTACTATAGACAGAAGTGACCCAACTCTTTTCCAGTCTCACTTCAAACAACACTTAAACATTATTGTCAACTTTTAATACCCAAAAATATCACAAAAACATTACTGTACTACCTATCTTATCTGGTAAAAAAACTTATCTGTACCCAGTGTTTACACCAATTCAATGAATACATGACATGTTTTGACATACCACTCTTATTATAAAAGAAAATTCGTTAATTAATACACATTCTCTGCTTAGTTTATAACTTAACCATAGTAAATTAGTATGGTTTGTTGTAATCACTGGGTGCGGGGAAATTTATACTTATCTTAAACTTTGTACAATTATCATGTCACCTACTCTTTATACCCAACTGAACATTGGAAAAAAAAAATCAAAAGAATGATTTCTTAAGGGAAAATCCGACCTGACATCTAACGGGATCTGGCAAGTAAATATCATGTTTGATATTCATAAGTCATAACTATACAATAAATCAACTGATTCAAAAGAATATAATAATGTATGCATGAGGTTGTCTTGCCAATACATAAACTATAAGCCTTGCAAAAATTAAACTGTATCAAAATGGAATTTTATAAAAAATGAGAGTTTCCAAATATAATTTAATTCTGCAGCGTAAGCGGTTTGAGATCCATGATAATAAAATAACAGCGGAAAATAGAAACATATATAACGAATTGGCATCACTGTAAAAAGGAAATTGGACAAAATTAGATATTGAAGTATCATTGTTGTACCTTTGGGAATAATAGAGAGTACCACAGGCATTGCACATCAGTAGGAGAAAAATCGAAATCGAAATTTGCAGAGAAAAAGAGAAAGTGAAAGAAAGAGAGAAACTGCTTGTGTTTGTTTTTGACGGGTGGAAAATAATGGAAAAGACTTCCTTTTTTCTTCTCTGTGTTGGCGCCATTTGTCCGCCAACCGTTTTCCGTATCTCACTCTTATATACTAACCGTTTTTCCTAGTGTGTAGATATTAGTTCACATTTCAATTTCTTTCTTCCAATTAATAGTTTCAGAGGAAACCCTTTCTCAGAGAGAATTTTTTTTTAAATCTCAGATTAGTCATTAAGTCACAAATAAATAATAAGAAACTTTATGTAAAGACACATGTATTACTTTGACAAGAAGACTTAAACTAAATCAGGGGAAATAATTTTTATTTGATTTTTTTTTATAAAAAAAACACTACAATGGAGAGATTATTAATTGGTAGCATTAATAGGAAGAAGAAAAAAGATGTGTTGATCATTGGAAATAGCGATGAGGCCTACAGTAAATTATGATGTAGATTAACCCCTTCTCCTATGAAAGGAAAATAATTTACTAGAATACCATAAATTTTTACACGATTTCTATAATTCTCCCCTTTATATTTGATGAAAAATATTTTAATCGAAATCTATGGCCTCTATAATTCTCCACAATTTTCACACATGAAAATAGCTAGTCACACTTTTTTATAATAGTACGAAACCTACTTGACTAAAAATTGAAAAGTTTATTCCTATATGAATTTAACTATAAATCCAAACTAGATATTATTAATTAACTAAATTAGCAAACACTGTTTTAAAGGGTGTGGGCGTAAGGCGATACATTTTAGATATGCCTCAGCGAGGCGTAAGCTGTGAGGCACGGGGCGTAAACCCCATGAGAATTTAACTTTTAATATTTTATAAAATAATATAATTATAGTAAATATTTTTAAATAAGTAAAATTGTATAGAAATTGAAGAAAACTATAAATAAGTGAAAACTATATATAGATGTACTCCATCCTCACATAAAAATTATCAAAACAATCCATTATATGCTACTTACAAGCACAAGTAACTTGAGTTGAAAAGAATAAAGTTTTCGACATGAAGGAACAAAAAGGATGACTACTTGCAATTTGGATTTTGAACTTGGTGATAGAGGAGAATGAAGTTTTCTTTGTATTTGCAAAAAAAATAAAAAAATAAAAAAAAATTGGCCATCGTTGCTCTTGGGAGATAGTAGTAAACTAGCAGACAAGATAAAGACTTGAAAAATACCATAAATTAGGACTTCTATTAATAAGAAAAGGTCTTGACTTTTAAATTTAACGTTTCAGTTTCTTTTTAAAACTTTGGGTAATTACAAGCTGACTTTTGAGATTTTGGGTATTAAGTCGTACGCCCCGAATTACTGAGCGTATGCCTCTTGAGACCATCGCCTCGGGAAAGTTTTGGTGCGCCTTGCCCCAGGGCTCACCTCAAAAATGCCTTTTAAAACATTTGATGGGTTTAAAGTATCTTAGATTTATGTTTTGATGATCTAACAAACTTATTGTCAAGAACCAGATAAAGGACCTATTGCACACTTGGTATATTTATCCATCAATGGATTTAAGCTAATCTGAGCTGTATGACTTCAGATAGAAAAGAACCAACTCAGGGACCTGATCCCTTGGAGTTTTTCTGACAGCAGTACGAAGTCAACTCTATAGCTGGAAAGTGACTGCCTGCACTGTACATGCTACAGTGCAGAAACAGTGCAACAGTCACTTCCCATTGGGAAGGGCTTTTTACCAATCAAGTATTTACATCATCTAAGTGATTTCATTCAAAGGATATTAACAAGAAGCATTACAACAAAACATCACTTGAACACTTGTGATATTCAGAAAAGCATTCAAGATCTGATTATCTAGCATTAAAGTCACAAGTGCATCAAGAACAAAGTGCAACACTACTACAGACCAACTCCATAACAAGTCTTTTGTATGTCCTTGGTTGAGTTGTATCTTTGTATTTTTTATTTATTGTAATTTCTACTTTGCTTATCTAGAAGCTTAAATTAGGAACCTCAAAAACCACAAACCCGTAGAGCTTGTGTCGTGACTAGAGTTAGTCATGAGTTGAAGTCTTTGTAATAGGTGTATTTCAAAGTGGTTTGTAATAGGTGTATTGCAAGTTAGTGAGGGATTAAGAGTTTAATTCCTAGGTTGCAATAGGTTGTAATCTAAATTGCTCAGTAGTGCAGTTGAAATCCTACCAGTGTAGGTCGTGGTTTTTTATCCCCTTAAGCAGGGATTTTTCCACGTAAAAATCTCTCGTGTCATTTACTTACTATTAGATTAGCTAGTTCTGTGGGAACTGTTATAGGACCAGGTCTCTATATAGTTTGGTGGACTCATACATTTTATCAATTGGTATCAGAGCGGGTTCTTTCTAAAAGGTTAACACCTAGAAATGATCCTCACCATGGCTGCTCCACCAAACTTCGAGGAAGGACAATCAACTTACAGGCCCCCAAGATTCAACGACCAATACTATGAGTGGTGGAAGACTCGAATGCATGACTTTATAATGGCAGAAGACTCCGAGTTCGGGGATGTTATTTGTGATGGTCCATACATCCCACCAAAGAAGGTAGGATAACCTGCTGTAATGGTGCCGAAAACCAGGAAGGAGTACAATGACGCTGACAGGAAAGCTGTAGAGAAGAACTTTCGCGCCAAAAAGATTTTGGTGTGTGGTATAGGACCTGATGAATATAACAGGATTTCAGCCTGTCAGTCTGCCAAGGAGATATGGGAAGCTTTACAAACGGCACATGAAGGAACTACTCAAGTAAAGCAGTCCAAGATCGATATGCTCATCACTGAGTATGAGCTCTTTAGAATGAAGGATGATGAATCCATTCAAGACACGCATACTCGATTCACTTCCATTATAAATTAGCTACACTCTCTTGGAGAAATCATTCCTAGGAACAAGCTCGCGAGGAAAGTTCTTAGCGTTTTACCCAGCTCCTGGGAAAGTTAGGTGAATGCTATCACTGAAGCCAAGGATCTGCAGACATTGACTATGGACGAGCTAGTTGGGAATCTGAAAACCTACGAGATGAAGAGAAAGAAGGACAGTGAAAGAAGAGAACCAAAGAAGGAGAAGAACCTGGTACTCAAAGCTGAAAATAATGATTCGAGTAAGGAGGATAGTGAAATGGCATACCTTACCAGAAGGTTTCAGAAAATGGTTCGAAGAAATGGAGGTATACCAAAGAGAGGCAGTTCCAGCAAACCAAAGAATTATGACCTCTGTCATAAGTGTGGAAAGCCAAGGCATTTCATCAAGGACTGTCCTCTTCTAAAGCAAGAGCATTTCAAGCACAACTCTGATAAAGCAGCCAAGAGGAACTCGGTTCCTGACAAATGCTTCAAAAGGAAAAACGTAGCTGACAGGGTTGTGAAGCAAGATCTTACAGCATGGGGAGACTCCTCCAGTGAATCAGAAGAAGAAAATGATGCAGGTGATAGTTCTATGATGGCAGTTGAAAATGAAGCAAATGAATATGACTCAATATTTGCTTTGATGGCTCAGTCAGACGATGATGAAGATGATGACAATGATGAGGTAAACTTTAGGGATGTTCAGAGGAATCTAAAATCCTACTCTCCCAAGAAACTCATGTCATTAGCTAATGTTTTGATTGATGCATATCATAGTCTTGTGAGTGATAATGATGCCTTGACCATAGAGTTAGGAGATGCTGAGCAGACTAGAGATGACTTGGTGGTTTGTGTAGTTGACCTGAAGGAAACTATAGAAAATTTGAAAAATGAGAAGGAGTTTCTAACAGAAAAAATTGCTAGTGTAGAACATGAAAGAGATGATTTAATGATAGTTGTAGTTGACTTGAAAGAAATTACAAAGAACTTTAGTAAAGAAAAGAATGCCTTAGTGGAGAAAATTGCCATTACTGAGCAAGAAAGAGATGATTTCTTAGGGGTAATCGTAGACCTAGAGGAAACAATTGAGGGACTTAAAGCAGAATGTAGGCCTGGAAATTTTGAAAAAGGGAAGTAAGTAGCTAGTGAGGCACATATTAAACTTGAAAATGAGCTAAATAATGTGAAAACTAGTCTGTGTGCTGAGCTTGAGAAAAATAGGCAGCTTTAAGCAGAATTGGAGAAAGTAAAAATGATCTTGAGAAATCTCTTAAGTGGACATGATCCTCAGATGCTATTACTGCCATGTACTTTAATAATGGTGGAAACAGGCAGGGAATAGAGATGGGGACCAGGAAACGAACCTTCTCAAAAACTACACCGGATGAATGTGAATGTATTGAAAATGTTGGAGGAATGGGAAGCACTTCGACGATCTCACAACTAATCAACGCCCAGAATAGTGCCACAGAGGAGATTAAGAAGTTGAATGCAAGGAACGCCATTCTTGAGACTCAGCTTAGTCAGGCTATAGTAGCACCAGGACCCTCCAGTTCATCAAGTGAAGAAGTTGCTCGTCTGTCTAAAGAAAATGCTGAGCTTAGTCAACAGGTGGAGAACCTGCGAGAGAAACTGCTCGCAGAGCAAATGTCTGCAAATGCTCGGATTGACCTTGTTCTCAACACTCTTGTTTCCCCCTCCAAGCCTTCCTTCTCTAGTGCCCCCTATGAAAATCTTCCAGTGACCAGTGTCAAGTTTCTATCTTTTGTTTTGATGACTTGTGGTAGTTGTTTTTGTCTTTTTTGTGATGTGAATGGATTTCACCTGTACTGCTCTCGCTTTCAACAGTCCAAACTTGCCTTTGTTGTAATGGAAAAGGCTTATGTTTTATAAAAATCAATGAAGACTCTTTTGCTGTTAAATGCTTGTCTTTTTCTGCTTCTCTTTTCTATCATGTTGTGAGCACACATGTGGCATGAGTTAGCTAGGCTAGATTTCTTTATGTTGATTGTTTGCTTGTGTATTTTTAATGATGTCAAAAGGGGGAAGATCTGATTAAGGGGGAAGCATAGAGTCCGGGGGAACTTGTGAAGTTCCTGGTACTTTATTTCGTTTATTATGCTCTGCAAATGGTTGTCAATTTTTAAAGTTTGTCATCATCAAAAAGGGGGAAATTGATGGGTTTAAAGTATGTTAGATTTATGTTTTGATGATCTAACAAGCTTATTGCCAAAAACCAGATAAAGGACCTAATGCACACTTGGTATATTTATCCATCAATGGACTTAAGCTAATGTGAGTTGTATGACCTTAGATAGAATAGAACCAACTCAGGGACCTGATCCCTTGGAGTTTCCCTGACAGCAGCACGAAGTCAACTCTATAGTTGGAAAGTGACTACATGTACTGTACATGCTATAGTGCAGAAATAGTGCAACAATCACTTCCCATTGTGAAGGACTTTTTACCAACCAAGTGTTTACATCATCTAAGTGATGTCATTCAAAGGATATTAACAAGAAGCATTACAACAAAACATCACTTGAACACTTGTGATATTCAGAAAAGCATTCAAGATCTGATTATCCAGCATTGAAGTCACAAGTGCATCAAGAACAAACTGCAACACTACTACGGACCAGCTCCATAACAAGTCTTTTGTATGTCCTTAGTTGAGTTGTATCTTTGTATTTGTTATTTATTGTAATTCCTACTTTGCTTATCTAGAAGCTTAGATTAGGAACCTCAAAAACCACAAACCAGTAGAGCTTGTGTCGTGACTAGAGTTAGTCATGAGTTGAAGTCTTTGTAATAGGTGTATTGAAATGTGGCTTGTAATAGGTGTATTGTAAGTTAGTGAGGGATTAAGAGTTTAATTTCTGGGTTGCAATAGGTTGTAATTTAAAGATTGCTCAGTAGTGAAGTTGAAATCCTACCAGTGTAGGCACTACTAGAAAAATGCAAATTTTCCAGGAAAGTTTCCCACAGATATATTATCAGTAGCAGTTCCCACTGAAATGTAAAACAATTCAGTGGGAAATGGAAAAATTTTCTTTACCTTTTTTTAAAAACGTTCCCACAGACTATAGGTGGGAACTAGTTGGCGCAAAAAAGCGCGTAATTTGTTTCCCACCGAATTAGTGGGAATGTCATTAAAAATAAAATTATTAAAATATACCTAGTGAAACGGTGGGAACCTAAGATAAAAAAATATTTTAATATTCCCACTGATGCAGTGAGAAGCTCAAAATTTTGAATTCTTATATTTGGTCCAAAAACCCGCTAGCTTAAAAATTGTTTCACCAAAAAAATTAAATTTATATAAGACAATTCCCACAAATTTACCCAGTGAATCAGTGGGAAAGTATTTCCTATTACATTAGGTATACCCCTTATTTTTCTTCTCTTTTTCACTCTCATTCTTCTCTTTCTCTCTCATTCTCTTCGCAGACCAGACCTTTCCCCCATTTTCAGAAATAAGTGAGCTTTCGGAAAGGCCTCTCTATCTCTCTCTCTGTCTCGCTTCCTCCCCCTTTCTTTCTCCCTTTTCTGATTTTACCCTAAATGCCTAAAAACCTAGGGTTCCAATTTAAGTTGGTCATTCTACTGGTGCTAGCGGTGCAGGTCCCAAGATTGAGGAAGTTGATTAAAGTAGAGAATACTCAATTTAAGTTGAAAATCTAGTTGTAGTGGTCAATAAGTGTAACGACCCGACTTGTCGTTTTAAGAATTTATGCCCCGTTCAATGACTTAAGGTCTCGAGCAGTTTCGCAATATGTATTATGACCTGCGGGTGTGGTCGAGTTTGATTTACTAAAGATTCGGAATTTAATTAAACGAATCCTTAATTTGAAGCTTAAATGGAAAGAGTTGACCGGAGAGTTGACTTTTGAAAGAAAACAAATGACTTCGGAATGGAATTTTGATGATGTCAATAGCTCCGTATGGTTATTTTGGACTTAGGAGCGTGTCGGAAAAATTATTTGGAGGTCTGTAGTGGAATTAAGCTTGAAATGCCGAAAGTTAAAATTTTGGAAAGTTTGACTAGGGGGTTGACTTTTTGATATCGAGGTCGGAATCCGATTTTGGAAATTTGAATAGGTCCGTTATGTCATTTATGACTTGTGTGCAAAATCTGAAGTAATTCTGAATTGATTTGATGTGTTTCGGCACAAGATAAAGAATTTGAAAGTTCAAAGTTCATAGATTTTGATTTGAGGTGCGATTCATCGTTTTGATGTTGTCTGATATGATTTAAGAATTTGACTAAGTTCATATGATATTTTAGGACTTGATGGTATGTTTGGTTGGGGTCCGGGGGGCCTCGGGTGAGTTTGGATGCCTAACGGATCGAATTTGAATTTGGAGGAGGAGTTGAAGCAGCTGAGAATCTAGTATGATTGCACCTGCACGAAAAAGGGCTGCAGGTGCGAGCTCGCGGATGTGAGAAATGAGTAGCGGAAGCGAAAAATTCATGGGCTGGCCAGGCACCACAGGTGCGAAAAATATGTCGCGGATGCGAAGACCGCGGGTGCGAAAAATTCGCCGCAGATGCGAAAGCCGCGGGTGCGAAAAATTTGCCGCAGGTGCGAAGAAATCACTGCGGATGCGAAAACCCCTGGGCAATACAATAACAGAGGGGTTCCGAGCTTTTGCCATTTTTGGGCATTTCAAGCTCGGGTTGGGCGATTTTTGAGTAAGGTTTTCACGGGAAAACTTGAGATTTGAGCTGTCCGGAGGCCAATTCAAGCAAGAAGGCTATTTTGAAATATCGGCCTAACTTAAAAAAGAGCCAGGTATTGAAGATAAGGGACTTGAGCAGAGTTAAAGCGGGATCGTAAGGATTCAAGGTAGAGCTGCTTAGTTATCGCAGTTCCTTGGAGTCTTTTCATTTCATTGTACTGTTAATTTATAATCAAACAGTATTGTATATTCGGTCATCATGATCATTCTATGTCTTCAATTAGAGTTCGTGACTCAGTACTACCAGTCTTGGGAGATTGTATATTATAATTATTTTTGATGTTAGTTTTGATTATTTATTTAATTCAAAAAAAAACATGGCTTCAAAAAAATGCAATGAAAATCGGCTTACCTAGTCTTAGAGATTAGGTATCATCACGACTCCTGTGGTGGAATTTTGGGTCGTGACAAGTTGGTATCAGAGCTCTAGGTTCATAGGTTCTACGAGTCACGAACGATTCTAGTAGAGTCTTGCGAATCGGTACGGAGACGTCTGTAGTTATCTTCGAGAGGCTACAGAACTGCTAGGAAATTTCCATTTCTTTCATTCCTGTCGTGCAGAATTTGTTGAATTTGGAATCTGAGCTTTTGTATCTCTATTCTCTCACAGATGGTAAGGACACGTGCTACCAGGTTAGTTGAGCAGGCATCCGCTCATACTGCTAGGGCTGCAAGAGGCCGGGGCCGAGATAGAGGCCGAGGTAGAGGTCGAGGAAGGGCACGTACTGCGACTAGAGCACCTGTCAGAACAACAGTTGAGGAGCCAGTAGTAGCTCCAGTTGGGGGACAGGTACCAGAAGCACCTGTTGTTACCCCCGGACTTCAGGAGACTTTAGCACAATTCCTGAGTATGTTTGGTACATTAACTCAAGCGGGATTGATCTCTGTTGTACCAAACATTCCGCATATTGGGAGAGTAGCTCAGACTCCTATCTCAGCTCCAAAGCAGCAGGTTCAAGTTAGTCAAGTTCCGGGTGTAGTACCGGTACAACCTATTATTCCGGTTTGACCTGAGGTCAGGCCCGAGGCATCAGAAGAAGAACAAAGAGACTTGAAAGGTTTAAAAGGTATAGTCCACCTACTTTCAGTGGCATAGCTACAGAGGATGCCCAAGAATTTCAAGAAAATTGTCACCGTATTCTCCGCACCATGGGTATTGTGGATGTGAGCGGAGTTGCCTTTACTACATTTCAACTGTCAGGCGCAGCTTATCGGTGGTGGAAAATCTATGAAGAAGGTAGACCAGCCGACGCCACACCACCAATTTGGGCTCAATTTTCATAAATGTTCTTGAAAGAGTTTGTTACCCAGACTCTCAGAGATGCGTGGCGCACAGAGTTTGAACGGTTGCGTCAGGGCACTATGACAGTGTCAGAATATGCTATCAGGTTCAGTGAGTTAGCCCATCATGCACCGATCTTGGTTCCTACAATCATAGAGCGGGTCCGCAGATTCATTGAGGGGCTCGATTATGATATTAAAATATGCATGGCTCGAGAATTGCAAACTGATACTCCATTTCAACAAGTAGTAGAGATTGCAAGGAAGATTAAGGGTGTTTTAGGCGAGGAAAGGGAGTCTAAGGAGGCCAAAAGGTCTCGAAGATCTGGAGGGTTCAGTGAATTTTACTCTTCAGCTAGAACCCATTATAGCGGAGGCTCGAGCAGTCGGTCAGTTCAGTCCGCACATCAGATTACTCGGGTGCTCCAATTTATAGTGCACCACCGACACGAGATTCTTACAGTGGTTATTCCAGTTATTCAGCACAGACTCAGTACGAGCAGCCGCGATCTCAGAGGGGTTGTTATGAGTGTGGTGATACTAGGCATATCATGAGAGATTGTCCCAGACTTGGGAGGGGTGGATTTCATCAGAACACTCCAGCTACAAGCTTTATTTCAGTTGATACTCTACGTGCAGAGTCAGCTAGAGGTGGAGGACAGGCGGGTAGTGGGCACCTAAGAGGTGGAGGCCCGACCCGTTGATTTAATCACTATGATTTGGCTGATACACCAGATGGTGTCGTTACAGGTACGATCTTGAATTTTATTATAAAAGGATATTTTCCTTAATTTGATTTGGTTCTGAATATTGAGGTGAGTCCTCCTATTATGCTCTACTTATGGATGAGCTTCGTAAATTTGTGACCCACTTATATGTTATCCCTGATGGGAGATTTAAAGATGTGAGTCTGTGTCTGTTATTTTATTTCTGTATACCATTGAGGGATATAAGTCCAAAAAAATAATTTTTATTATTCATTACAGTGGGTTTAATGTGTTTTAGAATAATTGATTCTAATTTTTATGAATTATACACCCTACCGGTATGAGGGTGCATTATATGTTGTGAAAATTGTTTATGAAATGTATTGAAAAGGAGAAATAAAGGAAATTGAAAATTTCAGTTGGCACAATGTGCAACATAATTGTGATTCGGATTTGAGGACGCGATCCTCGCATTTTTACATGATGTGAAATATTTAAACCTGGCTGCAAGCCGCGATGGAAGTTATGTAAGGACGAGGTCCTTGTGGTGAAATATTTATGAGTTTAAAATTATCCCTTTGTGAAATTAATTTGTACAATAATATTAATAGGGAGTCATGCCTGTTAGGCTTATTTGATAATTCTTGTGTATTTTTTTTTCTGTTTATATTCTGTCATTTTCATGCTATAAATATTGAGTTTTAGCCTATGAGGTGAGTGCCCAAGTGGCGTTAAATGTGACTCATTAGTCCGAGTAAGTAATCATGAAGTCTTCATGCCTCACATTCTGTTGTCAGTGTTGTGAAAATTCGGAATGAGGTGGTGGTTAATATGAGATTAATTGATGATGCTGGAATTAATTATGAGCAGCTTTTAAGACCAGAGATGTGGTGATGAGCATACATATAATGTGCTTTATGTCCTGATATCATTATGGTAATACAGTGCTTATGATGCCGAGATTAATATTATTGATATATACCCTGTGGTATTTTGCTGGGTTGTGGATATGTTGTTAGGAGTTGTTTGGGTGTTACTGTGGCAGGTGGATAGGCCCAATTACAGCGGAGACTCTGCCGAAATTTTCTGAAAAAAAATTGAGATTTAGAAAGATTTGGGGGATTGAGATGTGCGAAAGAAGAGATAAGTTATGTTGTGTGTTTGAGGGCGAATGATCCTAAGCGGTGAAGAATGAAATACCCCAAAAAAGTTAATGTGTGCATAGGCATGAGTTGCTATAACCAGTTGAGACTAATACCGTGCGTCAAAGTGAAAATCAGGTATTTTGGAAATGAATGGAGAGTTAGGGATTTTTGCTCTAAAGCTTATAAGAATGGAGAAAAGAAATAATCTCAATTGAGATGGTGTTGTCGGACCCGTGTTAAATTGCGGGAATGTAGAATCACCCACAAGTATGTGTGCAAGAATATACTCAGTAATTTAAAGTCCTCAGAAAGATTCTTAGCACGTTCGAGGACGAACGTTTGTTTAAGAGGTGAAGAATGTAACGACCCGACTTGTCGTTTTAAGAATTTACTCCCCGTTCAATGACTTAAGGTCTCGAGCAGCTTCGCAATATGTATTATGACCTGCGGGTGTGGTCGAGTTTGATTTACTAAAGATTCGAAATTTAATTAAACGAACAATCCTTAATTTGAAGCTTAAATGGAAAGAGTTGACCGGAGAGTTGACTTTTGAAAAATAAATGACTCCGGAATGGAATTTTGATGATGTCAATAGCTCCGTATGGTGATTTTGGACTTAGGAGCGTGTCGGAAAAATTATTTGGAGGTCTGTAGTGGAATTAAGCTTGAAATACCGAAAGTTGAATTTTTGGGAAGTTTGATCGGGGGGTTGACTTTTTGATATCGAGGTCGGAATCCGATTCTGGAAATTTGAATAGGTCCGTTATGTCATTTATGACTTGTGTGAAAAATTTAAAGTCATTCCGAATTGATTTGATGTGTTTCGGCACAAGATAAAGAATTTGAAAGTTCAAAGTTCATAGATTTTGATTTGAAGTGCAAATCATTGTTTTGATATTGTCTGATATGATTTAAGAATTTGACTAAGTTCGTATGATGTTTTAGGACTTGATGGTATGTTTGGTTGGGGTCCCGAGGGGCCTCGGGTGAGTTTGGATGCCTAACAGATCGAATTTGGATTTGGAGGAGGAGTTGAAGCAGCTGGGCATCTGGTATGATCGCACCTGCGCGAAAAAGGGCCGCAGGTGCGAGCTCGCGGATGCGAGAAATGAGTCACGGAAGCAGAAATTTCATGGGCTGGCCAGGCACCACGGGTGCGAAAAATATGCCGCGGATGCGAAGGCCGCGGGTGCGAAAAATTTAACGCAAGTGTGAAGAAATCACCGCGGATACGAAAACCCCTGGGCAATACAAAAACATAGGGGTTCCGAGCTTTTGTCATTTTTGGGCATTTCAAGCTCGGGTTGGGCGATTTTTGAGCAAGGTTTTCACGGGAAAACTTGAGATTTGAGCTGTCCGGAGGCCAATTCAAGCAAGAAGGCTATTTTGAAATATCGGCCTAACTTAAAAAAGAGCCAGGTATTGAAGATAAGGGACTTGAGCACAGTTAAAGCGGGATCATAAGGATTCAAGATAGAGCTGCTTAGTTATCGCAGTTCCTTGGAGTTTTTTCATTTTATTGTACTGTTAATTTGTAATCAAACAGTATTGTATATTCGGTCCTCGTGATCATTCTATATCTTCAATTAGAATTCGTGACTCAGTACTGCCAGTCTTGGGAGGTTGTATATTGTAATTATTTCCGCTGTTAGTTTTGATTATTTATTTAATTCAAAAAAAAAATGGCTTCAAAAAAATACAATGAAAATCGGCTTACCTAGTCTTAGAGACTAGGTGCCATCACGACTCCTGTGGTGTGATTTTGGGTCGTGACAATAAGAGATGTAGTTTTAGATATATTTAATTGTCTGTCTATATTTTGTTGTTGTATCTGTGAAGGTTCAATCTTTTGTCCTGTCGTTTGGGGTTGTGGTTACATGATCGTGTCCTGTACATTTGCCCCTGCTGATAATGCGTTTTGCTTGAGTGATTCTTGAATTTTTTCAAATTTAGCGGATTTTTACTGTCTTTATTTTTTGTTCTACTAGTAAGGAGGCAATGACGAACTATATGATCTCAATTTGTGAAACACAGAATATACTAAGATAATAATTGTGATCCAAAGTTTAAAGTCTTAAAACATCTAGGCATTACCAATCTAGATACTGGAACCCACAACTATTAGACTGTATAATTGTAATCTATAGTTCTTAGTCAAAACTGCAAAACCGAAAATGCCAAATCCATTATCACAATGCAAAGAATTTTTCACCGATTTCTAAACTGATACAGGATAAGTTGGTATGGCCTGAATGCATACTAAAGCAGATTAAAGATAACATTCCAAATCTCCTAAATCTACCTTTTGTGTGTGTGTTTGTGTGTGTAGTTGGGGTGTGACAATATTTATGTACTGATTATGGTGTTAGTTGCATCCAATTTCATGACTTTTTGTATGGCAAATTTAAGCTTTTAGGTTTCAAGACGTTTGCAGATTATTGAATATAGTTCTCTTTATTTTTCCGTCATTTAATTAGAACTACGGGGTTTGGTTAAACAAGATATTAAGGACCAATGTAGTAAACTTTAATTTGTAAAAGTGTCACGCAATATTGATATTTTAGTAGATTTCTATTGATTTTAGGTTACAACTCCATAGTTTTTGTTAATTTTGATGTATTGAAAATTCTGCATTACGTGTAATAGTTTTAAACACTAGCTTCATTTCATTATTCTCTTCTGTTTAAGTAAATTAACAAAAATTCCCGGTGTTACCTCTCAATCTTGACTGTGTTTGACCTATTTAGTTTTGATGACACAAAATACTCTGTTATTTAAGCATCATCAATTGCAAAAGCTACAACGAAAGGAAAAGCCTAGAATGGCAATACCCTCTATTCAAGCTAGATTGCAAGAGAAGAGCACACTCTTTCTCAAAACTATAATCTCTTTTTCCTTCATCTTCTAGTTTTCGATACTCTTCCACTATTTTCTATGATAGTGGAAAAGTTGCTTTTCTATCCTTGTGCATAAATAGCCATTTCTCCAAACAGTTTTCATGGAATATATGCTTACAAGTTTCTAACTTTTTTAAGTGACCAGGAAGTGAAGATACAAAAGTGTGAAAGAAGACAAAATCAGGTTATAAGTCTTGAGGTAACTTCATTTGCTAATCTCTAAGTTGGTTTCAGCTGTTAAATGTAAGTTAAGTTGTTAAATTGCTAGAACAACTACATGAATTTATATTGCTTTTACCTTGATAAAAAATCCTTTATTGTGAATATTATATCTATCCTCCAAGTTTAAATTTATTTATGGATGATAACCAATGTGTTAGAATCTTGGTTTGACTTTTTAAACTGATTCCAAGAACTTAATAGGAGCATTTCTATGAAAAAATACTTTTCATTCATAGTAATTTGATCTAGAACCAAAGCCTTTTCTTGACTTATAAAAAGATGAATAAAAGTGAGTTCTTTAAGGTATACTATTCATAATTAATTGTAAACTAAGTAAGTTTTTTAAGGTATACTATTCAAGATTAATTGCAAACTAACTTGAAACAAATAAATTGTTCTAAGTCTATTTATTTGTTTATGTTTATTTGTGTACTAGATGGAACGTGAACATCGTAGATGGATGTACGATAGGAATCATCCTAATCGTTGCGGATTAAAGGAAGAATTTGTTGAAGGTGTTAAAGAATTTATTGGTCATGCAAAAACACTTCCTGAATTTCGTAACGAAGGAACAATTAGGTGTCCTTGTGTGAAATATAAGTGTACAAAGTTGTTACAACCGAAAAATATTAAAGTTCATCTTTATAGCAAGGGGTTTAGGGAAAATTATGTGTGGACTGTTCATGGAGAGAACTATTATAGTGTTGGTGATGTTCATTTTCAAAATCTAGTTAGTGGTGAGAGAAGTACACAAATGGAGAATAATGTTAAAAATTCTCGATTACATGAAATGGTGTCAGATGCTTTTGGTTTTTACCCAGGGGTTCAATCCCAACAAAATGTTGTTGAGCCTCCCAATGATGAGGCAAAGCGCTTCTATGAATCATTAGAGTCGGCTAGTCGTCCACTCTATGAAGGCTCAAAGCACTCTGAGTTTTCTGTTGCAGTTAGATTACTAACTATTAAATCAGATTGGAATATTTTTCAAGCGGGCATGGATGCTATAATTGGGCTCATGAGTGAAGTTAGTCCGAACATTAACTTACCCAATGATTACTATAATGCAAAAAAATTGGTTTTCAAGTTAGGACTTTCCTCAACAAAAATTGATTGTTGTGAAAATGGTTGTATGTTATATTATAAAGATGATGCGGCTCTAGAAGCGTGCAAATTTTGTGGACTGTCTCATTTTAAGGAAGTCACAAATGTCAAAGGTAAGAAAGTTGCAGTTAAGAAGATGCATTACTTACCAATAATACCAAGATTAAAGAGGATGTATGCATCAATAAGTTCTGCTCCTCATATGAGATGGCACCATGAAAATAGAAGGCCGCCTGGTATTTTGTGTCTTCTTTCGGATGGAGAAGTATGGAAGCATTTTGATAGGATGTTTCCAGACTTCGCTAATGAACCAAGAAATGTTAGGTTGGATTTATGTGCAGATGGATTCACTCTATTTTCTGTCTCTGCTGCACCATATTCATGTTGGCCAGTCTTTGTTACGCCATATAATCTTCCACCTGAAATGTGTATGACAAGTTCATATTTGTTCCTAACTTGCATAGTTCTGGGTCCAAGTAATCCAAAAGGTTTAATTGATGTATATTTGCAGCCGTTGATTGATGATCTAAAATTATTATGGCATGAAGGTGTTGAAACATACGACATATCAACTAAGTAAAACTTTAGATTACGTGCTGCTTTGATGTGGACTATTAATGATTTTCCTGCGTATGGAATATTGTCTGGGTGGTCGACTGCTGGAAAGTTAGCCTGCCCCTACTGTATGGAAGATACAAAAGCATTCACTTTGAAACATGGAGGTAAAAACACATGGTTTGACTGTCACCGGTGGTTCTTGCCAATGGATCATGAGTTCAGAAGAAATACTAGTACGTTTATGAAGAATCAAACTAATTATGATGAGCCACCACCAACCTTGTCAGGTGAGGAAATTTGGGAGAGGATTAAAGATCTACCTAAGGTAACGGAGTCTCCACCAGCTAAGAATACTTGGTTATGGCATTGATCATAACTAGACTAAACAAAGCATATTTTGGGAGTTACCTTATTGGAAGTATAATCTTCTTCGATATAATTTGGATGTCATGCATATTGAGAAGAATCTTTTTGATAACCTATTTTATACTGTTATGGATGACAAGAACAAGACAAAAGATAACTTGAAGGCTAGGATGGATTTACAAGAATACTGCAGGCGAAGAGAATTAGAACTAAAGGAAGTAAATAACAGGATGGTGAAGCCTAAGACTAGTTATACATACACTTTGGATGATAAACGAAAGATCTGCGACTGAGTTAGGAATTTGAAGATTCCCGATGGGTATGCGTCAAACTTATCCAGGTGTGTTGACATGAAAGAAGAAAATTTGATGTATATGAAAAGCCATGATTGTCACATTTTCTTGGAATCATTAATTCCTATTGCATTTAGTTCATTGCCTGAGAGAATATGAAAACCCATCACAGAGATAAACTTATTTTTTAAGGACTTGTGTTCTAACACATTAAGGGATGAAAACCTAATTTTCATGGAAAGTAATATTCTTTTAATCATAAATAAACTAGGAAAAATTTTTCCATGTGCTTTCTTCAATGTAATAGAACATCTCCCAATTCACCTTGCACAAGAGACACGACTTGGAGGACCGGTTCAATGTAGATGGATGTATCCCTTCGAGAGGTAATGATCATTAATTATTTTCTCTTTATGTATTTTGGTAAAAAAAATTCCTATCTAAAAGTGTGCTATGCAGGATTATTGGAAAATATAAACGGACCGTGAAACAAAAGGCCAGGATTGAGGGATCAATATGTGAAGCGTATCTAGTTAGAGAAACCTCTCATTTTTGTTCGTATTATTTTGAGAATCATGTTCCATGTTTGAGAAATAGGCCGAATCGGCATAATGAAGGAGATAATGATCCTTTGGCACCCCCTATATCCATATTCAATCAATTAGGTAGAGGTCCGAGAAGTCGTCAAAAAAGAAGTTGGACTGATAAGGAAAAAAATTGGCTGCAACACATGTATTACTGAATTGCCCCGCAGTTCAACAGTTTTACAAGTAGGTTTGGAATTATACTATTGACCTATGTGCATAATCTATTCTTCTTTTAACTAATAAACATTGTAAAATGTCTGACAGTTACTTTGTGAGTCTGTTCGTCCATGCTAATATTTATCGTAGGTTTTCAGAGTGGTTTAGAGATTACGTAAGTATTAATTAATATGTAACAAATTTTTTATTATTTATACACTATATGTTTTTCTAACTTCTCAATTTTTTTCAACTCTATATAAGTTCATAATCCAAATAATAGTATATGTGATCTTTTTTGCGTGATATAACTTGGGGACCTACCCCATAAGTCAAAATCATGTCTACGTATTTTGTCAATGGATACAAGTTTCATACGGAAGAATGGTCTAAGAATAAGAAAACCATTAATAGCGGGGTATGGGTGAAAGGTGGTGATGGTGACCAAGGTGGGGATATTGATTATTATGGTGTGCTCCAGGAGATTTTAGAAATAGAGTATGTTGGTTGGCCAAAGAAAAAGTTGGTACTTTTTCAATGCAAGTGGTTCGATCCCACACCAAATAGAGGTACAAAGGTACACCCACAATACAAAATAGTAGAAGTTAAGCACGCGAAGGATTACGAAAGCTATGATCCATTTGTTAAAGCACAAAATGTGAAGCAAGTGTATTACGCTCCTTATCCATCGACGTGTAAAAATAAGAATGAATGGTGGGTAGTTATTAAAACTAAGCCAGTTGGAAGAGTGGAAGTTGAGGATTCACTAGTTGTAGCATACCAAAATGATATATCAAGTGTTCAACAAATTGTGGATAATGAATTAGAATATGAGCTACATAGTGAAGGCATATACGAAGAAATTGATCTGTCAGTTGAAGTAAAATTATGGAACTGGGACATCTATGGCCAATGCGGAGGAAGATTCAGGTGATGAAATGAATTCATTGATAAGGAAGAATTTTCTGATGAAAATGAAAGAAGCGGGGAGGATGAAACTGATGATGAAAATGTAACAAGCGATGACGATGGAATGGATGATGAAAATAAAACAAGCGATGAAGATAATTGACATATTTGTTTTTTCTAAATTATGTAGTAATTATGCTTTTAAATTTGCTGCTAAGAGAATTAACATGTTATTTTTTTTTTTCTTATGCTTGTATTATTCAGATGGCTGCTGGAGGTAAATCAAAGAAGAAGAAATAAGTTTTACGTAACTTAGGTCGTCTCCTTACCTTTTCACCACCTGCACCTTCTGGTCCGCATGTGCCTCCACCTACATGCCCGTCTTCAGTTCCACCTCCCTTATACTCTATACCACACCTAGGGTATACTGCTCCGTCCTCTGCCCCTTACTATCATCATATGTCTTCCCAAGACATAAATGGGATATTTTCATCTAGACCTGCTTGCCCATCTATGCCTACACCTAGACCTGCCATACCCCCATCATCTACTCCAGTCATTCCATTCCATGGCATTCAATCGTCATCGTCTCCCATTATTCCTTCATTATCTTCCCTCGGCATACCCTCTTATTTTTCCCCTAGCATGCTCACATCTTCTAGTCGGCGTGCAAACCACTCTTTCATGCCTTCATCTGAATCTACTCCATATTCATCTCCTAGCATTTCTAGGATGCGTATTGGAGTAGATAGCCCTCCGACGTCCCCATGCATTGATAGTGATTCAGTTACACAGCCTCCTATACATGCTCAAGATCCTCCAAATTTTGGAAGGTTAGATGATCTCGGGAGGTTGATTATCATTCTCAATGGATTTGGGTACGTATTATTTGTTTATTTTCTAATTAATTATAAATCTGGTTTCTAACATGTTTAATTTAATGCAGGCTTCATCCTTGTACTCAAGCTACAAAAGTTGTGGTTGAATCAATATGTTCATTTTATCATGGACCTTGGAAGTGCTGGTCAGATGTTCCATGGAACATTAGGGACAAGATGTTTGATGAATTTAGGGTAAAATAAATTATTTCATTTTTCAACTCATATTTAACCAATCTAACAACTTAATTATTTGCAGATGAAGTGTGCTTGGCCAGTTGAACGTGAGGCAGAGGTACGAGGCGTCTTTTTTAAGAAATGTGCTGATAGGTTGACTGATATGCTTCGAGAAGCTCGAGATAAGAAAGAGATGCCAAGTTGGATTACTGAGGATATATCGACTAAACTAACTGAGTATTGGGCCTCTCCAGAATTTAAAAAGAAAAGTGAATTGGCAAAGGCGGCCCGCTTGTCCGACAAAGGTGGCTCCTTGCACACGGGAGGTTCAATAAGTATGGGGGCTCATCGAAGAAGATTGGTATGTGTTTATTATACTAGTCTAGTCCTGTGTTTATACAATTAAGTTACTTATAAGGTAATTACTATAAGTAAATCTATGAAACAAACACTAATTGATAGTTGTTCATCTAAAATGAAACAAGAATCTTATCTTGGCCAAGATTACTATAAGTAAATCTATGAAACAAACACTAATTGGCCAATATTGTGTAAGAGAGCATGTGGAACTTGTTGTGCTAGATGTAACTGTGTTCCTCTTGGCACTTCTGGCAACACTGAAACTTGCCCTTGTTATGCAAATATGACTACTCATGGCAACAGACGCAAATACCCTTAATTTATTAAAATCCTCTGCCACTTATCGTTTTCCTCAGACTATGCTATATGGTCCTGTCCATATTGTATCAATAAACAAAATGTAGTAAATGTTTTTACGATATTTGTTTTTTTGTCTTTTCTTTTTGAGGAATTGTGTCCTCTCCTCTTTGTGAGTTAATACATTTGTAATGCTTTGTATTCTTGTTTGTATTACATGAGATGTGGAATAAATGAAGTTTGTGTATAAGTTTTTGATATTCTTCTGTTTAAGAAAGTTTCTTTTTCACATAAAACCATCCAAGCAGAGTACGTATTAGTGTGGACATCTATTACTAATAACAAAAAACTCAAAACACTCAAGGAGGTCAAACATTACTTTCAGTATAATTTTGAAGTTTCGTAGACATAGCACTTTAATTTGAAAACAGTTAACTGATCTTTTTGAAGTTTCATGGACATAACACTTTAATTTTGCTTTTTTCATGTGTTGTTTATCTCTTATGCATCAACCAAGAAAAGAAATTCTCTAGCAATAGCTACTGTACTTGTAAATATTTAATGATTTGGTGAAACAAACAAATTTTGTCCCTAGTGAAAAAATATAGAAATTTAACAAAATGAACTTACTGCATTAAATGGTATTTAACAGGAAAAGTATTTAAAAAGACCGGTTACTCAAGATGAGGTATTTGAGTATACACATATGAAGAAGCTAAAGGATGGAACAAAAATAACTTGGATCGAGCCACGAGCCGAGACAACCTATGTAAGATTTCAAGTTACTTTTTAATATTTTTTATTAATTAAATTTATTCATATAATAGTTGTAACTTTTTTGCAGAATACTTTCAAACAATCCTTGGAGGAGTTCATTCAAAGCCAACCAACTGATGATCAAGGAAAGCTAATCCAACCATCCCAGGAGAATTATATGGACTTGTGGATTAAGGCGGCTGGTGGCGTACATAAGGGAAGAGTTTACGGCCTTGTATCAGAGTTTAGTTCTAGTCGTCGATCTTTTGGATATGGTGGCTCTTCTTCCTCAAGGTCCTCGATTAATCAGGATGAGTTTGAGCTATTGAATAGAAGAGATCACTGAGTTGTATGCATATGAAAGGGCTGCGCGGGAGGAGGAGGCAAAGCGAATGGAGGAAGAAGATAGGCAGAGGGAGGAAGAGGAGAGACGGAGGGAGGAAGAAATGAGGCGAAAGGATGCTGCATTCACACGTGTCACTGATTATGTTGAAAGCCTCAAGGCCCAGCTAAACTCCCTCTTAGCATCTGGTCCATTTCCTCTACCACGTTCTCCATCGCGCTCTAACAAGATTAAGGAGTAGTTTCTTTTATTAATCTGACTTTGGGTGGGACTATGATGTTGGATATTATGTATCAATTGGATAAGATTGAATGCTGAATTTCTTATTTGAATATTTAGTTGCATTATTGGTTTCTAGTATTTTCAGTTTTGGTTGGTTGTTAATTAATGAAATGGATTGGAAGATGCTGAATTTTGTGTGAATGTTTAATTGTATTTAGGTTGTTGGTGGTTGTATTTTTTGTTTGGCAGGTGGTGCAGTATAAAAAGCTGCGTTGTGCACAAAAATAATTTTCAGATTTCCCACGACATTCCCACTGAATCCGTGGGAAGGTTCGTCACTTTGGTTACAGAACTTGCATATTTCCCACTGATATCGGTGGAAAAATTCATGATTTTTTTTCAGAATTTGCATTTATCCCACTGATATAGATGAAAAAGTTCATACTTTTATTTTTAGAATTTACATGTTTCACACGGATATCGGTGGAAAAGTTCATACTTTATTTTTCAGAATTTGCATATTTCTCACAGTTGTCAGTGGGCAAGTGCATACTTTTTTTTCAGATCCCCATGCATTTTTTCCATCACTTCCCTGGCTAATGTATTAAAATTAATAAAAATTACTAATAATATTTCTAACTGATTGTTGATGGAAAACTTTATTATTTTTTCTATTAAATATTAGCTGGAAAAACTGTGGGAAATTTCCCACCTCTTCTCTGGGAAGATATTTTCGACCAAGCGTTTTCCTGGTGATCCGTTTCAGTGGGAGTACGGTGTGAAAACTCGATTTTTCCACCAGTTTTTCACTGATTTCGCTGTGGGAAAACCATGTGTTTCTAGTAGTGAGGTCGTGGTTTTTTATCCCCTTGAGCAGGGATTTTTTCACGTAAAAATCTCTCGTGTCATTTACTTACTGTTAGATTAGCTAGTTCTGTGGGAACTGTTATAGGACCAGATCTCTATACAGTTTTGTGGACTCATACATTTTATCAACATTGTAGCAAATATTGAATTCTAAACAATTTAGGTTTTCTGCTCCAACTTATTAGGTTTTCTGCTCCAACTTATTAACTAAATTAATGAATAGAACACCTGTATTTAAAATTTCTCACGAAGAAATATAATACTAATGAACAAGTGCTAATAAAAGAGATGAATTTATTATTTAGCTCTTAAGTAGTAAAATATTACAATCTTTTCGAAATGGAGCTACAAAAAGAAACAAGTAGTACTTATTTTGTTGGCAGAGAATTTTATTCCTATAATGAAGAGGGAGGGTAAGTATGTGACATAAGCATTTCAAGAATCTTTATTGTTGGTACACTAAAATACTTAAACAATTTAATCCCATCTGAACAAACTGGTTTATCAGTAATATTATTGTAATTAGAGACACAAGATTCACATTCTTGAGCTCCAGTAAGAGAATCAATAAGATCATCTCTCCCATCATAATATTCTCCAACTTGTTGAATTTCACCAAAAGCAATTGACATTGAGTGAATAGCATCACTATAGTACGAAAGACATTCGTTCAAAGCTGATTTTAGATCAATATTTTGGGTGTCGTTAACTCTTTTGGATATGTAGTCATGGATTTTGCTGGCGTTTTTTAGTCCCAAATCAATGATTTCTAGTGTTAAGTTTTCACCATTTGGAGCTGAAATAACTTTAGGGCTGGACCTTAGAATATTCAAACATAAGGTGTAATTCCAATCTCGTATATCTTTAGTTGTAAAGCATGCCGTTTCTAATATATCTGAAGATGATGGACTCAACGTTTCTGCATTGGCTTGTGAATTCAAAAGAAAGAGAGATGGAATATAGAGAGCAATAAGAAGTAGTAAAACATTGTTTGAACAAGTCATTGTTGGTAAAAGAAAAAAAAATCAAGAATGCATTATGTGTTATTGCTTGATATCTTTATATGGATATATGCCTGCTAAGGCAATTCAATTTTTTTGGTGAGGCATCTTAATTATGAATCTATAATTTAGTGATTTTCCTTTTTTACCTTTAAAAAATCAAGAATGCACGTGGCTAAATTACCTTTAGTTAGGAAAGATAATAGTCATTACTTTGTTTGTGGACGAGATAATTGGTAGAGAATCACGCCAAAAATGGGAAGGAGATCTCACATGATTAACAATACAAGAAAGTTTACCCAACTTGTTTAGGTTAGTTGATGAATAGTACCATAAGCATCTAGTATTTTTAAGTGCTAAAATTAATTTCATGAAGTGATGTGATTGGAGAGAAATTCTGAAATTAATTTTATAAATAAACAATTAAGTGTGTGAATAGAAATATCTTCTGTATATAATAGGAGAGGCAAAGCAAGGATATAATGACAAGTGTCAAAACCAAAATTCTAGAAGTGTCAAATTTTAGGACAAACCTCCTACAAATTTGAAGGTTCAAAAAATAATTTAAAATAAAAAACAAGTTCAAAAGTTTAAACCTTCCTATTCATTTAACATCAAGATTAAATCTCACGTTCAGTTTTTTAAATTAATTATCCTAACCTCAAATTAAAAAGTCATTTGGTCAACATTTCCTATATAGTATCATCAGATAACCAAGTTAGGAAAACTTACAATTTTTTTTTAATCCTTAGGGGGCCTTTTCTTGATTGGAACAGCGTTGTCTGAGAGATGATGCCATGGGTGCTTTGAAATGTGTAACTAAATATGCATAATAAGATTTAGATATCTAATAAATACGTAACCATATAACTACTGTATCAATGTAATTTGATGAATTTATATAGAAATTTGGTCAGTTTATAATTTGTTGAAACTGCATACCAAGAGCAAAAAAATATTTGCCTTGATGAATTACATACTCAGATATGTTTTTGCACACAAAATGTGTAGATTCTGAATTTGTGAGTTAAAATGATTTACCCAATAGTATTACTAATATTCATAATTGAGAATGTTTTAACGATAATAACTACTCCTCAATTCAAAAATATTATTAGGTATAACTTTATTTATCTATATCTATATTATTAGGTATAACTACTCTTCACTTGCCGTTTCAACTAAATGCATAAGTTTTCAATTCCAAACGTCCCAGGTTTCAATTACAATGGCACTCAAGGCAGAAAAAAAATCAACAAAGGAGAAGAAATTTACAATGAAGACGCTCTGAAGCTAAGCTTTCTTTTCCAACTTTTCCATCTTGGGGCTTCTATAGTTATATTGATTTTTCCCGTTTGCATCATAATTGTTCTTTCACATAAACTTCTTATTCCCTATTGCTTGTAATTTGTTTTTTTACTTTATCTTCATAGTAATTGTAACGGTTGCTTTGGAAAGTGTAAATGTTAGACGTTCCGTTCTCTGTTACTTGGAGACTACAAAGTGAACCCACAGAATTTTTTTTATTGCAACTTGGTTAGTGATTGGTTGCTTAATCCAAAATCTGAATGTGCTACATTTGTGTTTGGATAGCATGTCGTGGTTAGAAGAGAACTTGGAGCTAAAAGACAAGTAAATTAAGGTTGGATATTGTTGATTTGTGGCAGTAAAAATATTCACTAATTTAGCAAATTTCTTATGATTTTCATTTCTCAAATCCCTTTTTCCCTTACTTATCTTCTTCTTTTTGTTTGGTCGTGATTATAAGAAAGTGATGAGTATCCAAATATGGAATTGTAAATTATGTTTTACTATTGAAGTCTTCATCTTTCTTATCTCTTTTTTTTTTGGTAACTGTTCCTTCTCTTTTCACATTTTTCTTTTGTGTTTTCCTCTATTTCTTCTTCTTTGTTTCTTTATGTAGAGTAAAATACTGGAGAATACCATTCCGATTTTGTACACATGAAATATTTTTAAAGGCAAAATGAATTTTATAATATTTACAGTTATGCCTATAAAAGGTAAAGTTTCAACTTAATATTCCAGATGATCATTGAGCAGTTGTGGTATATATATATATATATATATATATACACACACACACATGTGTGTGTGTGGGGGGGGGGGGGGGGATCCTTTTAAACCTTATGACAAAGTTAATAAAAATTATATATGGAATCCTTGTAAATTTGAATTTGGATAACAAAAAATTTGAATTTAAATAAAAAGATAAATTATTTGCAATAGATGTGAAAGTGTTTAGCTTCAATTTCAAATTATAACTACTTCTAGTAGAGTGGATTAGACTAAAGTCTTCTTCTAATCTTATACTCCCTCCGTCTCAATTTATGTGAACTCATTTGACTGGGCATGAAGTTTAAGAAAAGAGAGAAGATTTTTGAACTTGTGGTGTAAAATGAGGCACATATATTTTGTGTGGCTATAAATCATTACATAAAGGTAAATTGTTTCTAAATAAGGAAAGATGTCATTCTTTTTGGCACAAACTAAAAAGGAAATAGGTTCACATAAATTGAAACAAAGGAGTATTTGATTGTATCATTTTTCTTATGCGTAACAAAACTTATAAAGTCTTCTTCTCTATTTTTCTGCAGCCTAGTACCTATCTAGACCAGAAAGAAAAGTACATCTCATACATTGAATTTGTTAACAAAGAACTTATTCTTCTGGCTGGCCTTCAAAGATCTATTCCATCTGAGAATGAGAATATGGTCAATCATCTAAGAATGCAATTTTTTTTATAAATGTTTTCCTCACTAGCTGTTTTCTAATGGGTACATGTGTGTAATGACCCGACTTGTCGTTTTAAGAATTAATGCCCCGTTCAGACTTAAGGTCTCGAGCAGTTTCGTAATATGTATTATGACCCGCGAGTGTGATCGAGTTTGATTTTCGAAAGATTCGGAATTTAATTAAAAAAATAATTCTCATTCTTGGAAGTTTAAATGAATAGAGTTGACCGGAGATTTGACTTATGTGTAAACGACCTCGGATTCGAATTCTGATGAATTCAATAACTTCGTATGGTGATTTTGGACTTAGGAGTGTGTCCGAAAAATTATTTGAAGTCCGTAGTGGAATTAGGCTTGGAATGGCGAAAATAGGAAGTTTAAGTTGGAAGTTTGACCGGGGAGTTGACTTTTTGATATCGGGTTCGGAATCCAGTTCTGAAAATTTTCATACGTCCGTTATGTCATTTATGACTTGTGTGCAAAATTTGAGGTCAATCGAATTTGATTTGATAGGTTTCGACGTCGAATGTAGAAGTTAAAATTTCTTAATTTCATTAAGCTTGAATTGGAGTATGATTCGTGGTTTTAGCGTTGTTTGATGTGATTTGAGGTTTCGACTAAGTCCGCAATATGTTTTGAGACTTGCTGGTATGCTCGGACGGGGTACCGAGCGGCTCGGGTGAGTTTCGGGGTGATTTCAGACTATTTCTAGACCATTTTTAGTTACTGATTTTTGGCTACAGAGGTATGCATCGTGATCACGGACAAACGGTCGCGATCGCGAAGAGCAATTTTGCTGTTTCGACACTGTGAATCGCGATCGCGGAAGACTTTTCGGGATCGCGTAGAGGAAACTCATGTCGCACGTACCCGACTTTGGAAGCTCATATCTCGCAATCTATAAGGAATTTGGAGATGATCCAAAAATAAAAGTTGTAGCTCTTTGTATCTAGTTTTCAGAAAGGTAAACTATTTGTTATTTAGAGGTGTGTACGAAAGGTTATGTTGGATAAACTATAGGCTGTCCGGAAAGAGTTTGAAAATCTCTATTGCATATGGCTGATTTTGGAAGCTTATATATCGAAATCTATAAGGAATTGGGAGATGAGCAACTAATTAAAGTTATATTCCTTGGAGTCTAGTTTTCAGAAAGTTAAACCATTTATTATTTGGAGTATTGTACAAAAAGTTATGACCATTATACTAAAGGCTGTCTGGAAAAGTTGGGGAGTTTGTTCTTCACGATCGCGATTGGTTTTCCGCGATCACGAAGAGCAATTTTGGGGCTGAAAAATTTTGTGTTTCGCGATCGCGAAGAGTAAATATCTGGGCAGTAGCTATATTTCAGCCATTTTTAACATATTTGGAGCTATGAAGCTCGGATTGAAGCAATATTTTAGGCGATTTTCACCATATGGATTGAGGTAAGTGTTATATATCCTAAAATGTTTATATTTCATGAATCTATGATTATATTCATCGTTTAATTCAGATTTTAATGGAAGAAATCAAGATTTTTGTAAAATTTTCCAAAAACGAAAATTTAAGATTTGGAGGTCGAGTTGTTATTGGAATTCAATAAAATTGGTATGGTTGAACTCGTATCGGAATGAGTTTTTGGATTTCATGAAAATTATGGCTGGTTCCGAGGGGCGGGCCCCGCGTTGACTTTTGTTGACTTTTTGGAATAAATTTTTAAGTTGATATATTATTATCCGAAATTATTTTCGATGAATTTTAATGAAGTTATACAATTAATTTGGATAGATTTGAGCGGTTCGGAGGTCAATTCAAGCAAGAAAGCGATTTTGGAATATCGGCATAACTTCAAAAAGGTAAGTGTCTTGCTTAACCTCGAGTGGGAAAAATACCCCTTAGGCATTGAGTATTATGTGCAAATTGTGTAATTGAAAACCATATACGTGAGGTGACGAGTACGTACTTGGTTTATATGTGCAAATTTCGTTGATTAAAATCCTTAGACGCCCTTATGTATTAAATTAAAAATTATTGACACTTATTAAATCCTCTATTTGTCATGCTTAGATCCTTGTTTATTGAAATTATTTTATACGAAGATCTGGTGTGATTGCCACCTTGATTTTATGTGAAATATTATTTTGTTGAGTTGTTCACTTCCGGATATTTTTGTTAAGATTTTGTGCACATTATGGTCGAGCCATGGGTTCCTTATGAAAAATAATGTATTGTTGATTTCTATGGCAAGTTGTAATATTTGGGCACTTGATGTGCAATTTGTGATATGTTGTAAGATTTGAGCACTTGACGTGCAATTTGTGATATGTTGTAAGATTTGAGCACTTGATGTGCAATTTGTGAAATATTATAATATTTGGTCACTTGAGGTGCAAGTTGTATTACGCTGTGATATTTGGGCACTTGAGGTGCGATTTGTGAAATATTGTGATATTGATACGCATGCAGTGAGATAAGGGTGGCTTGAAACGTGTGGCTAGTAGGGGAACTACTAGAAGTCATGCGGTGATATAAGGTCAAGGTGTTGAAACGCATACGGTGAGATAAGGGTGGCTTAAAACGTGTGGCTAGTAGAGAAACTACTAGAAGTCATGCGGTGTGATAAGGATGGCTAAAATACGGGATACTATTTCGGGAAAAATGATTTCTTTAAAATTAAATTTGAAGGCTCCCGCGGTGATATAAGAAAATGAGATATTGTGAATTTATTTATGATTTGGGACTACGAGGCGGTATCTCGAGAGTGCCCTGTTAATATTTCTTTATTTATGTTCTTGCCTTGGGTGATTTTGTTTCATTTAATATGTAAATTCTTGTCTTCTTCCGTGATGTACTAGTTGACTTTATTATTATGTGTTTTGTGCTCCTAGTTGTATTGTGCTGACTTTGGCTTTTTAGCACGAGACTTTGAAGAAGTATATTTCTGATTTTTCTTACTGATTTTCGATGATTGAGTTAATTTAAATAAAAGAAATTATTATTATATTTTAAATTAAATAGTTTTACAACCAAATCAGTAGTTTATATGATATTTTAATTTAAGTGCAATGTTATTTTCTTTACCCAAATAATTTCAAAAAAAATAAATTCAATTCTTTGTTGATTTCTTACTTGATTTAAAAATTCTAAACTTACTTTAGTGGAAATAAATTGATCATGTGGATCTTATATACATTGAGAATATTGGCATGTGAATTGTCCGTGCAGTTGTGATATGAAATGAGAGCACGAGGTGTCGAAAAAATATGATGATTTAATTATGGGCACGAAGTGTCCTGGATATATGCAAAATGGGCTGAGACCCGTATTTATAAAAAATATGAAAATGGGCTGAGACCCGTATTTTTATGATTATGAAATGAGGTGTCACATGGTGACTTTTTAATTGAAGAATTATATTCAAAATATTTATTTGGAAGAATTTTTACTTAGAAAGAATTATATTTGAAAGATATTCATTTGAGAAAAATTATATTTGAAAGAGAGTTATTTAGTAGAATTATATGTGAAGGGCATTTATTTGAAGAATTTAATTTAATTGGGCGTACTTGTATTTATTATTTGTTGAGCGATATTAAATGGTGTTTTGTTGTCTTGTTGTGCATATCACTGGTTGTTTTATGATGTCCTTATTGTTATCTGTTTCCTACTATCTTGTATATTATATTGCACAGGCTACTAGACTAGTGAGTGTCTTGACTGTACCTCGTCTCTACTCCACTGAGATTAGTCTTGATACTTACTGGGCACCGACCGTGGTGTACTCATACTACACTTCTGCACATTTTTGCGCAGAGCTAGGTATTGGAGATATCGGACTTGAGCAGGGTTAAAGCGGGACCAAAAGGATTCAAGGTAGAGCTGCTTGGTCGTCGCAGTCCCTTGGAGTCTTTTCATTTCATTGTACTATTAATTTCTAATCAAACAGTATTTGTATATTCGGTCCTCGTGATCATTCCACGTATTCAGTTAGAGTTCGTGTCTCAGTACTACCAGTCTTGGGAGGTTGTATATTCATATTTATTTTGCAGTTAGTTTTGGTTACTTATTTAATTAAAAAAATGGCTTCAAAATATAATAGAAATCGGCTTACCTAGTCTTAGAGACTAGGTGCCATCACGACGCCTGTGGTGGGATTTTGGGTCATGACAATGTGTTTCCTTATGACTCGAATGCATGAATATCCAGTACATTTACATGTTCATAAAATAATAACATTTACAAGCTCCTTAGTCTACCGTATTTCTCAAGTAATATTTCTTATAAAAAATTATATTTAATATTCTCCGCGCAACGCGCAGGTACAAGTAATAGATAAAACTAATCGTAAGGGTTTTTGTGCTCGGTTAAAAAGTGTTGTTCTTTGTTAAAATAACTTAGATGCTCTTAATCTATTAAAAGAATATTAATTTAAAAGTACTTTGACATGAAAAAGGACCAATGGATGGAGCACAGTTTGAGTTTTGTTTTCGGAAAGGTATTTTCAGTCTTGAAAAAAAAAAGGAATAAAATGGTAAAAAGTTTGATCAAATTAACTTAAAATACTTATAAGCTGAAAAGTGATTGGTTGAGAGTGAACAATTAGTTGCTTTAATTTTGTCAGTTTTGGCTTATAATCAAGTATGTAGATAAATAAACAATGTGCTTACGCAAAGAGACTCAATTTTAATTTGACATAATAAATTAAAATTTATTCAATGTATTCCTGAATTTTGTATGGATATTATTAAACATGTGTTCATTTTCATTGCTTTATACTCTTTATTTTCATTTCTGTTTAATTTTTCTTAATCGAAACCATTATCTTATACCAAGCTATGAAATGTAATCAACTGGACAGTAAATGGAAGCCGTCCTTGTTAGTGTAAGAAATCGAGCCGTGAAAAAGGATTTTACAGAAGAAAACCCTAGAAAATAGAAAGAGGGAAGGGAGATTTTATTTCATTGAAAAATATACAGAAGATACAAAAATGAATCTGATCTCTTTCTAGATAGTTCTCCTATTATATATACATGAGCTATTAGTAAAAAAATGGACTAAAATGTAAGAAATAAAAGTTGTAATAAAGCTAAGTTGGCTGCCGGGTATCAGCTATTATTGGGCTTGGAGATGGGCTCCTGTTAACACCCCTCCCCCCCCCCTCCCAAGCTGGAGGGTGAAAACACTCCTAGCTTGCCCAAGATAGAATGATGAAGGGGACCATGCAAGGCCTTAGTTATAATGTCTGCCAACTCATCAGAACTATGAACAAACTGAAGTGAAATCAACCTAGAAGAGCGACAATCGCGGACATAATGGCAATCCACTTCAATGTGCTTTGTGCGCTCGTGAAATACGGAGTTCTTAGCAATATGTAAAGCAAGCCTGGCTGTCACAAAACACAGGTACAGAGGCAGCAATAGAAAGTCCAAGATCACCAAGAAGTCGAACAAGCCAAGACACTTCAGCCACGACCTTTCTCAAAGCCCTATACTCTGCTTCAGCAGAGGAAAGTGAAATAGTAGGCTGTTTCTTGCTCTTCCAAGAAATGGGGCAGCCATCAAGAGTAATAAAAAAATCAGTGACAGACCTCCTTGAGAAAGCACAAGTGACCCAGTCAGAATCAGAAAAAGTAACAAGAGATAGATCAGATGCATTGGATAACAGAATCCCCTGAGTTGGTACAGACATAAGGTATCTCAAGACATGCAGGGCAGCTAACATATGAGGGACCCTGGGAATCTGTAGAAATTGACTCAAATGCTGAACAGAATAAGCAATATCAGGCCGGGTATATTACAAGAAGTTCAGCTTGCCAACTAGTCTTCTGTAAAGACTAAGGTCTGGGAGAAAGCCACCCATGTCAACAGTCAACTAAAATAGAAGGGTCCAAAGGGGTGGAAAGAGGAGAAAGATGAGAGCACTTGAATTCCTCCAACAAGTCTGAAGTATACTTGTGTTGATGCAAAATAAAACCATCAGAATGGGATGAAACTTTAAGGCACAAAAAATAATGAACCAAACCAAGGTTTTTGATCTTAAATTGATCATCCAAAAGTTGTTTTAAAGCAGTCATTTCAGCAATATCAGAACCAGCAAGAAGAATGTCATCAACATAAACCACAAGGATGACCAAAAAAGCACCAGAAGACTTGGTGAATAAGGAGTAATCATTCTTGCTGGCAATGTAGCCTTTGGAGAGCAAGGCATCAGACAGTTTAGGAAGCCTGCTTAAGACCATATAAGGACTTCCTGAGTTTGCAAACCAAATGAGAAGCAGTAGAAGAAGAAGAGGAAGAGATTTGAAGATGAGGGGGGATCCTCATATACACTTCCTCATGGAGATCCCTATGAAGGAAGGCATTATTGACATCAAGCTGAAAAACAGTACAATATCTCTTGACTGCCAAAGAAAGGAGGCACATTGTATCTCTCAATGGAGCCATCAGACCTCTGCTTAATCTTATATACCCACTTGCAGGGAATGGATTTCTTATGAGAAGGTAGAGGGACAATGTCCCATGTATGATTTGCCTCAAGAGCATGGAATTCCTTTAGCATGGCCTCTTACCAAGCAGGATTAAATGCAGCCTGCTGGTAATATTGAGGCTCAAGCATGTGCAAATTAAAGGTAGAAACCTTGTGGTTCAGGGAGACATGTGGGGAAGATGATGGAAAAACAGAGGAGCAGACAAAATCTGATAGGTAGGCTGGTGGGTTAACAACTCTGCCTGATCTCCTGAGATCAGGAAGAGGAGGAGGGGGGAGGACCAGAAGTGAAAGGGGTGGGGAGAACCAGAAGAGGAAGGTGGAGGAGAAGGAGAGGTTGGTGTAGAAGTATTTGTAGGAGGAATCAAGGGAGAAGAGGTACAAGGTGCTGGAGGAGGAGAGGCAATATGAGGAATATCAGAATCAACAAAATTAGTGGGAGGATAAGGGAAAGAAGAGGAAGGAGGAAGATGGTAAGGAAAAATGTGTTCATGAAAAAACACATCCCTAGAAAAGAATACAGAATGGGTAAAAAGATTAAGAAGCTTATAACCCTTCTTCCCACAGGTGTATCTCAAAAACACACAAGAGATGGCTCTAGGTTTGAATTTATCCCTGCCATGCTTGGGGCTAGTAGCATAGCAAAGGCACCCAAAAGACCTCAAATGATCAAAAGAAGGGGGATAGCCATGTAGTTTTTGAAAGAGGGAAATGTTATGAAGGACAGTGGAAGGTAATCTATTGATCAAATAAGTGGTTGTGAGAACATAGTCACCCCAATACTTGAGGGAAAGTTTAGATTGATACAAAAGAGCCCTAGATACTTTCAATAGGTGTTTGTGTTTTCTTTCAACTACTCCATTTTGTTAAGGAGTGTGAGGGATACTAGTTTGATGGAGAATGCCATTGGCAGAAAAACATTGTTGGGCTTCAAAGCTAGAGCCTAGCTCATAAGCATTATCAGACCTAAAAGACTGGACAGTTGAGTGAAAATGAACTTTCACCATTGCATGAAAAGCCTTAAGCACAGAAAGAGCATTGCTCTTGCATGACAATAGATGAGTCCAAGTGACTCTGGAGAAGTCATCCACCAAGGTCAAAAAATACCTGAACCCATTATAGGTCTGAGTATTGTATGGACCCCAGATATCAATATGAACAAGCTGGAAAGGAGTAGAGGAGTGAATAGAGCTATCAGAGAATGGCAATCTCTGTTGTCTTGCCATTGGGCAAACATCACAAAAAAATATTTGTTTAGATGAAATATTACCAGATAAAAAAGAGATAAATTTTATTCTATTAAAAGGAATGTGTCCCAATCTTTGATGCCAAATCACATCATTTTTATTAATATCAGAAGAAGTACTAGTACAACGGGTAAAAGAAACATTAGCAGGAGTAGATTGAACATTATAAGATGCACTAGAATTATTGCATTGAATAGAATTAGAAACAATGATAGGAAGAGAAACAACAGGCATAGTAGATGAAGTCATGGCAAGATGCAAGAAGTACAACCCATTTGCAGCTTTACCAATTTATAGTGGCCTCCTCAGAAAAGGGCCCTGTAAAATGCAGGCAAAAATGGTAAGAGTTGCAATGCGTCTGAATTGAACAAGGAGTTTGTGAATATATATGAGATTGAAATAAAAAGAAGGAACTAACAGAACATTATGTAAAATCATATCTGGCCTGAGTTGTATAGATCCAGTAGATATGACTTTCACTTTATATCCATTAGGAAGAGTTATTAAGAAAAGAGTAGTGAGTAGTATTAAGTTGATTAAAAGGTATTTGTGTGGTGTCATGTGGTTGGTAGCACCTGAATCTAGAATCTAAGAATTTGAACCTAAGTTTGAAACTACACATGCATGAAAAGCAGCAGAATGTACTTCAGGATGATTAAACACACCTGCAAAGTGAGCAAAACCAATGTTTTCTGAACCAGGAGTTTCAGGATGTATGATAGGAGGATGATTCAACTGTTGAAAAGGGGTCATGAGATGGTCATATTGCTCCTTGCTGAAGCCATGACCAGTGGTCTCATAAGGTTGTTCATCAATGTGATTATGATGATGAAAATGACCTTCAGATTGCACACAAGCAGCAGACCTTTTGCCTTTGGTGAACTTGAAGTCAGGGGAAACTCCATGAAGTTTGTAACACTTCTCAATAGTATGACCAGTCGTTTTGCAGTATTTGCAAGACAATTGAGAGGAAGAACCTGAGCCTCTCTTTTGTTCAAACTAGAACCTTTGAGTAAAAGATCTAGCAGGTGCCTGAACAGGGCTGCTAGAAGCATTGAATGAGGCTGACTCATTTGAGAAGCTGGAGATAGGAGCTCAAGTCTCCTTTTGCTTTTCATCATGTTGAAGTATAGAATAGGCTTTTCTTAGGGATGGAAGAGATGACATCATCAGAATATTACTCTTGCAAGTGGGATATGACTCATTTAAACCACTAAGAAATTGGTATATTTTCTGTTGTTCAATGAATTTTGGTAAGGCTCCACAAGTACACACTAGTCCTACATAGGCAGTACTAAGTTCATCCAAAAGGCCCCTCAATTTTGTAAAGGAAGTGGCAATATCTAAAGGACCTTGGGAAGCAGCATTGATTTGCCTTTGTATATTAATATATTTTGAACCATTTGATGTACCAAATCTTTCATTAATATCATCCCAAATGTCTTTAGCAGTATCAAACCCCATGACATTGTTTGCTATATTTTTAGATAATGAATTTGTTATCCATGCAATTACCATGTCATTGCATCTTTTCCAGAAGGAGTAATAAGGAGAGTCAATTTGAGGTTTAGTAATTTTTTCAGTTATGAGCCCTAGTTTGTTCTTAGCAGACAGAGCAGTAAGCATATTTTTGTGTCAAATAACGAAACCATTCCCATCGAAAGGTGGAGATACTTAGTGTGCACCAGGACTATCAGATGGATGTACATAGAATGGGTGAGATGAATGTATAGTAAAGTCATCAAAACCATCTAACATAGAAGAAGAACTAACATCTGGACTTCCCATGATTAAACCCTAGAATTGTAAAATTCCTAAAACTGATACAAAAAAAAAATACTCGATTTTCATTAATATGCAGCAGGATTAAGGAGAATGTTAATGTCCTTCTTTGCATCCTAAAGAAGGTAAGGCCTTGAGACAGAGTTAACCGCTGAAATTAGTGAGAATGAACAAGTACCGGAGAGCTTCAAAGGAAAACACCAGAAATCACCGTGAAAAGTTCAAAATGGCTGCAATGCACAGCTAGAAAACACTGTAGCCCAAATCTCCACATCAAAACGCGAGAAGAAATGGAGATCGACGGAATAGAAAATTTCTATGGAAATCGATGAGGGTACCATCGGTCGAAAGAGGAGAACAAGGATCATCGATTCCTTACTCTGATACCATGTTAGTATAAGAAATCGAGCTGTGAGAAAAGATTTTACAGAAGAAAACCCTAAAAAATAGAAAGAGGGAAGAGAGACTTTATTTCATCGGAAAATGTACAGAAGATACAAAAATGAATCTGATCTCTTTCTAGATAGTTCTCCTACTATATATACATGAGCTATTAGTAAAAAATACATGGACTAAAATATAAGAAATGAAAGTTGTAATAAAGCTAAGTGGGCTGCCGGGTATCAGATATTATTGGCCTGGAGATGGGCTCCCGTTAAAAGTCCTAGCCCAATATTGCAAATGAAGTCTTAGAAATCTTTTGACTTAGAAGATATCCAAATAAACAATTGAAAGAAATATAAGCTTGTTCTGTTCACTCATCTATCAGAATGTAACTTGCAAATTTGTCGAATTAAACCTTCAATTGGTTGTGTAAGAGGAAAACCAAACCGAAATAGTGATTACTTGGTCACTAAATTCAAATTCGTAATATTATAATTTTTATAGTAACCTCAGTGACTAATTTGGTTTATTCGTTTGATGTGTCTGAAGTCTGACTAGGTAAAATATTATTTTATGCCACAAAACAAAGAAAATAAAAATATATATAAATGCAGAGTTGGGAGCGTGTTTGCCCCACACCCCAAAACAAGAGGTCAACAACAACAACCCAGTAAAATTTCACTAATGGGGTCTGGGGAGGGTAGTGTGTACGCAGTCCTTACCCCTACCCCGAAGGAGTAGAGATGCTGTTTCCGAAACACTCTCGGCTCAAAAAAAGAAGAAAACAAAAGGACAAAAAGAAGACAATATTAGTATCACAACAACAATCATATGATAAATAAAAACACCATGAAATCCAGAAGCAGGATGCAAAGCAAAGGGAGTCAATTTAATACATTCATAATAATTTAGAATTTCATTAGATATGTCGCTATATATATATATATATATATATATATATATATATATATATATATATATATATATATATATAGTATTCACGTGCATCTGGAAATTTACCACTAGTACGATGCTGAGCATGATCTCTCGAATTGGGACAATCATTAAAATAGGAGGTGGAAATTGTCAGGAAATTCTTTGTTCATTAATATACGAAAAACTTTAGCCTTTTTATTTTTAATAAAAAGTGTAGTTGAGAAATAATAATAGTGCTACTCCAGTCCATCATACTTTTATTTTGCTAAGCTATGTCCCTATTGTATTTTCAAACAACATTTATATATGTATGAATAATCATAATTGACAGATTTCTAATAATAAGCGGTTGAGCTTAAACTTTTTAGATCTTAAATAACTAAATTTATTGAAACTTGGCTTACATTTTTCTAATATACTCTATAGCCCTTTCTATGCCTGAATGGTTAGGGTTTTTGATAGGAAATAAGTTTATGAAATGTTTATTATGTCAACAAAAGGGATATAACTTTCAAACTTACTTTGATAAGTTTAGCTTTAAGCTGATATATGTCACTGGTTCGAGATGTGAAATCAGCCACTAATGCTTGTATTTAGAGGCGTATCTAGTACAGAAGCTATGGGTCCAACTGAATCCATAGCTTTCGCTCATACCCTGTATTTTTGCCCAAAGAATCATTAAATATGTACAAATAATAAATTTTGAACCCATTAAATTAGATGCGATGTGGTAGAATTGCGAATCTGAATACATAAAATTTAAATCCTGGATCTGCCTCTGCCTACATCACACCCTCTTGGGGCTTGGGGTACGGTTCTTCCCGAAACTCTGCGTGAATGCGGGATACTTGGTGCACCGGGCTATCTTAGCTTTAAGCTGATATCATTAGGTTCAGATTATTTTGCTCATAGGAAAGTTTTTAATCCATCAATAATGTCCTCTCAACCATTACTGTAATGCTAAGCATGATCCTTAGGAAAATCAATGGCAGTTGACAATAAGGGCTGGAAATATGGAGGCAATTTCTTGAAATTTGATATTTATGCGAAAATATATAAGTTTAAGGAAAACGTAGTTCAGAAATGATTATTCTTAATTTATCATACTTTAGGGCTTAGGCCATCAAATTTTTCTATTCCCCTCCCCCATATTTATGCGAAAATATATAAGTTTAAGGAAAACGTAGTTCAGAAATGATTATTCTTAATTTATCATACTTTAGGGCTTAGGCCATCAAATTTTTCTATTCCCCTCCCCCCCCCCCCCCGGGACCTTTTTTGTCAATTTTTGTTTTGTTTGTTATTCTTTTCAGCTGAGATATTAGTTAATTTAAGAATACGGATTATAGCAATCTGACATTAAAATTCATTTTTTGGCGTTTTTCTTTTGCTCTCTTTTTTCCTCTATAAATAAGGATGATAATCTCGTAGATGACACTGTAATGAATGCTGTACATATTAAGATGTCAACTGCAATCTTTGGGCCTTTACGGGAAGGTGTAGTTGAAATTAATATGAGAACTTATGATTTGCTGCTTCTTCTTTTTTCGGTCAAACAATGAAACGGAAAACACTGACAAGAGTGTGAAATCGAGACCTATGATTTTGAGATTTTAATTTCAAACCTATCGGGTCTAAAACTCAAATTAACCTATAGGGTCTTATATTTCAGTTCAGAATTCAAGTAAGATCAATAATAATATAAATAAAATTAAAAGAGGAGTAATATGATTTCACATAGATTGACTCAACTATATAATATGTAGATATCTGGAGAGAATGACATATAAAATTCAACTAATTAGGGTATCTGATTCAATTTTAAAAAGTCAGTCGTTGATTTAACTTTGGTTTAATCTATTTGACAGTATGCTCTTGCTTAATCCACGTATTTTTATACTCCCTCTATAGTCTATATTCTTTGTCTTTCAAGGTTTTTGCACATCCCTTAATAAAAATATTTAATAGCCTTAATCACTAAATTATTTTTCTAAACTATAATATCTCTCCTTAAGCATCTCATTTATTTAATACTCCATTAGTTAGAACCGTAAAGGTAGATTTGAAAAAACAAAAGTCAAACATTTTAAAACAATTTTAATTTATTATAACGACTAATATTTGGGAGAAGATGTAACAATGTTTTATCGAGCCATTTTTGCAAACACTTTTGTTAGAGTTAAAAAAGAACCCCTTCAATTCAAACCCTATATTTGTTAAGTTTGCTAAGCAAAGATTTTTAATGCATTACAAGCATATAAGATCTATACATTAAGAAACTCTAATAGATTTTACATTCGATATATACTAATGTGCTACATCTGTTACTAAATTATAACAGTAAAATTAATTTGGCAAACAAATAGAGACTGAGTTTATCAATTCAACAAAAATAACTTTTTGAGGAGGAACTACTCAAGATGCAGTAATAAAGAGGGGAATAGGCTAAGTATTTAAGGGTGTGATCCAACGATCAATAAAACAAGTGAAAAAAACTGAGTCCAATGTTTAAATAGCAAAACAAAACACTTTATGAATTTTTTTATCTATTTAAGACTTGGGAGAAAAAGTTATTAATATCTGCACTAGTGAAGATAATATATACTGCCTGATACAATAAGAAAAAATATACGCAAATTGATAGTAAAAATTAGCTAGGTTGACTACTTTTTGGAGCGACTATTAGAGTTTAGTTAGAATTTAAATTGTATGATAAAGTAGTCGTTGATCTGATTAAATTGACATATTTGCCCCCAACTAAAATGCGGAACAGAAGTTCTGTAATCAGTACTGGAGTTCGAAACTTTGACAAGTAAAATCCCAGTAAACTATGCTGAAATTTTCAAAATCCAGCAATTTTGAATCTTTATTAGTACAAAATTCAAACTCAATGAACGATTCCTGATTTTTTAACTTTTTCTAGTGCAAAGTTCAGGAACGGTTCATGATTTTTAAATTCACATTATACTTCAACAATCTTTAACCTTTAAATACAAAATTCAGGAAAAATTATTGGATTTTGAACCTTTAGTAGTGCAAAATCCACAAAAATCTAGGAATAATTTATAATTTTTGAATTCATATTATACTTAAGTAATTTTTAACCTTTAAATACAAAATTCATAAAAAAAATATTGGTTTTTGAATCGTTACTTGTGTAAAATCCAGAAAAAATCAGGAACGACTAATAATTTTTTAATTCAAAAATTACTGAAGTATAAATATTCAAAGTCCAGGCCGTGAGTTTGTTTCATATTTTAGATAAGGGTATTTTTGTCCAAACTTGCATTTTCGCATAAATAGATAACTACTTTACCAAGACAATTCAAAATATAGATAAACTCTAATAGCCGTCCAAAAAAAAAAAAAAAAAAAGGCTATTTACCAATATCATTCGTTCGAGTTGATCTTTCATAAAAAAGCATACTAGCCCATAATAGACCATGCGACGAAGCCAGCCCCCTTGCGAGTGTGGCTCCAATAATGATATCTAAGTTGCATTTCTGACTGCAAAAATTGTCACATATTTTAAAAAATCTCACAGTTTTAGCTCTTACTTAACCTCAAAGCCTAAAACTCACAAGAAAACACCAACCAAACGTTAAAATAATCAATTTCAACGCCCACCCGAAGAAACAAAGGAGTAATATCTTAAACTTTTATATCAAAAGTCAACTACCTTCTCCTTTCTTCCATTTCTCTCTCCACTGTCTCTTTCCACCTTTTTCTCCTCCCTTTTCTGAATTGAAATACTAGTACTACTGTACTAAAACTTAAACCACCTGATCTGAACTTCCAAATTTCAACCTAAATATTCCTCCCTTGTGTGTCTTCTTGTTCTCTATTTAAATTCAAACATTAGCTCTTTCTTTCTTCTTAAATCTCAATGGGTAAAAACCATTAATGACAACCAGCTTTAGATATATCTGTCTTTATGATTTTGTTAATGAGGATTTCCTTTCTTTTAAATGCAGTATGCTTTATTATTAGGAACCAGAAATAATACATATTCAGTCCAATAAACATCTGAAAAGAACATAGAGTCGTTATCTCCAAATGGGTAACGGCATGGGAAAATTGAAGCTTTGTTTCGCCGGAGAGGTTGGAGAAATCTCGAAAAGACACCACGATATCGCCGTGAACCTCTCCGATCATTTCGACGACGTCGGTTTAGGCCATTCTTTTTGCTACATCCGATCAGACCTTTCTTTCTCCGATGAATCCTCCTCCTCCTTCTCCTCCAGTAACAGCAGCCGAACGACGGCGTTTCGCACCATCTCCGGCGCTTCCATATCGGCTAACGCCACCACGCCTCTCTCTACCGCGCTTTTGGACTTCTACCCTTATACTGATATGTCGTCTTCAGCTTTTGAAAGCTCTCCTTTATTCTCTTCCATTCCTCTTCAGCCTATTCTCCGAAGTTCCATTGCCTCTCTCCGGTCGGGCCCAATTCCCCGAGTTTCTAGTTCGGGCTCTGGCCCAATAGAGCCGAGCTTCACCTCCCTCCCTTTGGAGAAATCCAAGTCTAGCAAATTGGATTTCGTTAGAAGTTTGAGGAAAGTTTTGTCAAGCTCCTTTCTGGGGATTGAAGAAATGAGTTTTATAGAGAAGACGAATAAAATTAATTGCCAAGTTAATTTGGCTGATGATGTTGAGGGCAATGTGCAGTGGGCTCAGGGAAAAGCAGGGGAAGACAGAGTACATATAGTGGTTTCTGAAGAACATGGGTGGGTTTTTGTTGGAATTTATGATGGATTTAATGGGCCTGATGCTACTGATTTTCTGTTAAACAATCTCTATTCAAATGTCAACAAAGAGCTCAAAGGATTTCTCTGGAATAACAAGTTAGAAATCTCTGAGGATTCGACGAGTAATGACACTATTCCATTGGTACATTTAGATGAGAAATTGAATAATTTGGGAACAAATGGAGTTGCGGGTATTGACCATTTTGATGTTTTGAAGGCGTTATCAGAGGCGTTAATGAAAACTGAGGCGTCGTATTTGGAGATGGCTGATATGATGGTAAAGGAGAATCCTGAGTTGGCTTTAATGGGATCTTGTGTTTTAGTAATGTTGTTGAATGGTAAGAATGTTTACTTAATGAATGTTGGAGATAGCAGAGCAATTTTAGCTCAAAATCCTGAATCCGATCCTTCTGAAAGCACATTGGGACGGATAAACGAGGAGAGTTTAAATAGCATTGATGCACTATGTAGAGTTGAATCTAATCTTACTTCTTGTCAACTCACCTTGGATCATACCACATCTGAGAAAGAGGTACAGATCCGAGCCTTTCTGCGTAAACATATATATTCATGATTCTGTTTTCCCCTGTTTGGTCTATTGAAAACAACCTCTCTACCTTTATCAGGTAGGGGTAAGATCTGCGTACTCACTATCCTCCACAGACCCCACTTGTAGGATTATACTTGGTTTGTCATTGTTGTTGTTTTCCCCTATTTTGGTCCATCGGAAACAACCTCTCTACCTTCACCGGGAGGGGAAAAGTCTGCGTACACATTACCCTCCCAGACCTCACTTGCGGGATTATTGTGGATTTGTTGTTGTTATTGTTAATCCCGCCAATATTGCTGTATTTGTAAATAATAATTCTGTAAAATATAAGTTATCGTAATGAAACAGTAATTAATTCGAGCCCACTGAATTCACAGTGTTTTCTTAAGGAATTTAATCCCCTCCTAGTACCCAAGGTTATGGATTATTTCCTCCCAAGATAGAACGAATCACACACTGGTGTAGCGGTACTTCAAACCCCAGTGTTTCAGCGAACACAAAGTTCGGTAGCAAATCACACTTACAGTTGCTTTGTTTGAAGTTAAAACAATGCAGAACAAATCAGAAAATCGTATGGAAATGCTGAGAGGGAGGAGTGCAATGTATAGCCAAAGTTGAGCGTTTTCAGTTTTTGTGTTGTGTGTCTTTCTTCAACAGCTGCTGCACATATTTATAGAAGTCAGCTTTGAAGATGAACGACCTTCCACCCTCCATTGTGGAGCATGCACTAGCTTGTTTGTGGAGCAAGCACTTGGCTATGGTGGGAAGAGCATTAGGCGGCTGCTATTGCAGCTGGTGGTCAATACACGGATTGAAACATATCCGTTATAAATGCGGATAATCTTACGTTAATATTTACTATTAACAAATAAATTTGGTCCAAAATATTAATCAATCAATCGATCATTTGACCAAATCCAAATCTGAATCCGAAGCCGAGCCGAGCGAGCGAGCGACGACGACGGCGCGAGGCTTGCTTTCTTCTTAACTCTTTAAGAGCTACAAGAAGAGCAATTATATATATACCCACCAAAAATCTTTTCCTCTTCCAATATGGGACAATGTCTCATTGTCAAGAGGGGGAAACTTAAAATTTTACTCAAAAAATTTATTTTTTCCTCAATTTCCTATTCACCCTCATTTTAAGACTATTTCATCTTAAATAGCAAAACCTCAACAATCTCCCACATGAATGGGGAATGGCTATATCACGGAAGTATGCATGGAAAAACTGTGTGATTTGCAAGCAAGGATTAATCGCATCTGGATAAGTAGGTTTCCCTTTGAACTTTCCGTAGTGAACCTATGTCGGATATACTCGATCAATCGGTAGATTTGATATCTTTGAACCGTCGAACTTTGGTGTATACCTAGACAACCATAAGTCACACAACCGACCCTTAACCGTCTTTGGCTCTCATTGTTGTGTTCGTTTCAGCCATGAACACTGCCTGGTTTCATAAGTGCATAGAGAACTGGCCTTACAAAGTTTTTCTTGAAGCGGCTAACACTTCACACTTACATAGGTGATTCCTAAACGTGTCATCCTGTAGATACACTATTTGATATACCCCGTATCAAATTTAGAAATCATTAAAAAGCCTTAATGCTTTATCCTTGGTACTGAACATTGTCTCATCACGAGAACGGACTAAAATTTTATTTGACAATGTTGAACCGTCATTAATGACTTTGTTTGATCTCCTTGAACCTAGATCTTGGGATCTCCAGTCTTCTAGGTAGAGTTACCGCCACAATGACTTGTTCTCGGCCATAGCCCCATTCCCCTTGATGATTTCTCAACTACCTCTCTAGTTAGGCCTTTTGTAAGTGGATCCGACACATTATCACTTGACTTTACATAGTCAATCGTGATAATTCCTCTAGAGAGTAATTGCCTAACGGTTTTATGTCTTCGTCGTATATGACGAGATTTACCGTTATACATAATGCTCCCAGCCCTTCCAATTGCCGCTTGACTATCACAATGTATGCATATTGGTGCCAACGGTTTGGGCCAAAATGGAATGTCTTCCAAGAAATTCCGGAGCCATTCAGCTTCTTCACCGGCTTTATCTAAGGCTATGAATTCAGCCTCCATTGTAGAGCGGGCAATACATGTTTGTTTGGACGACTTTCAAGATACCGCTCCTCCACCAATAGTGAATACATATCCATTTGTGGACTTAGAATCAGTTGAACCGGTGATCCAATTTGCATCACAGTATCCCTCAATTACCGCAGGGAATTTACTGTAGTGCAAGTCAAAGTTCTGGGTATGTTCTAAATATCCCAAAACTCATTTCATTGCCATCCAATGAGATTGGCCTGGATTGCTCGTATATCGACTTAGTTTACTTATAGCACAAGCTATATCTGGTCGTGTACAATTCATGATATATATTAAGCATCCAACACACGAGCATAATCCAATTGTGATATACTTTGGCCTTTATTCTTTGCTAATGCAAGATTCACGTCAATTGGAGTCTTTGCAACTTTAAAACTCAAGTGCTTGAATTTTTCAAGTACTGTCTTAATATAATGAGATTTTGATAATGCCAGACCTTGAGGAGTCTTATGGATCTTAATTCCCAGAATTAAATCAGCAACTCCCAAGTCTTTCATATCAAACTTGCTATTGAGCATACGCTTAGTAGCATTTATGTTGGCAGTGTCATTACTCATTATCAGCATATCATCCACATATAGGCAAACAATGACTATGTGATTTGGAACATTTTTAATGTACACACATTTATCACATTCATTTATCTTAAAACTATTTGACAACATTGTTTGGTCAAATTTCGCATGCCATTGTTTGGGTGCTTGTTTTAGTCCGTAAAGAGACTTAACAAGTCTACATACCTTCTTTTCTTTACCTGAAATCACAAACCCTTCATGTTATTCCATGTAAATTTCTTCCTCCAACTCTCCATTTAAGAAGGCCGTCTTAACATCCATTTGATGAATTTCAAGACCATACACTGCAGCTAATGCTACTAACATCTATATGAACGTAATTCTTGTAACTGGAGAGTATGTATCAAAGTAGTCTAGACCTTCTCGTTGTCTATACCCTTTGACTACGAGTCTTGCCTTGAATTTATCAATAGTGCAATCATCTTTGATTTTTCTCTTAAAAATCCATTTAGAACCCAAAGGTTTATTTCCAGGAGGAAGATCAACCAATTTCCATGTATGGTTGTTCAATATAGATTCTATTTCACTATTGACTGCCTCTTTCCAAAACAATGATTCAGAAGAAGTCATAACTTCTTTAAATGTTTGAGGCTCATTCTCCAATAAGAAAGTTACAAAATCTGGTCCAAATGAAGTAGAAGTTCTTTGACGTTTACTACGTCTTGGATCCTCCTGATTACATGTACTTTCTTTTGTTTCTTCCCGAGGTCGTTTAGATCCTTCACCAAACGACTCGCATTCCTTTTTATACGGATATATATTTTTAAAGAACTCAGCATTATCTGATTCTATAACTGTATTATTATGAATGTCGGAATTTTCTGATTTATGAACCAGAAATCGATATGCTTTACTATTTGTCGCATATCCTATGAAAACACAATCAACGGTTTTCGGTCCTATCTTTACCCTTTTGGGTTTAGGAACTTGCACTTTTGCCAAACACCCCCACACTTTAAAATAATTCAAGTTGGGCTTCCTTCCTTTCCATTTTTCATATGGAATGGATTGTGTTTTGCTATGGGGCACTCGATTTAATATTCGATTAGCCGTAAGAATGGCTTCCCCCCACAAGTTCTGTGGCAAACCAGAACTTATCAACAACGCATTCATCATCTCCTTTAATGTGCGATTCTTTCTTTCCGCAATCCCATTAGATTGGGGCGTGTAAGGGGCTGTTGTTTGATGAATAATTCCATATTCTAAACATATTTCTTCAAAAGGAGATTCATATTCACCACCCCTATCACTTCTTATCATTTTTACTTTCTTGTTAAGTTGTGGTTTCAACTTCATTTTTGTATTGCCTGAATGCGTCTATTGCTTCATCTTTACTATTCAGTAAGTAAACATAGCAATATCGAGTACCATCGTCAATAAAAGTTATGAAATACTTCTTTCCACCGCGAGATGGTATTGACTTTATGTCACAAATATCTGTGTGAATTAAGTCTAAAGGATTTGAATTCCTTTCAACTGACTTATAAGGATGTTTAACATACTTAGATTCCACACATGTTTGACATTTTAATTTTTCGCATTCAAACTTAGGCAGTACTTCCAAGTTAATTATTTTCCGCAAGGTTTTATAATTGACATGACCCAAACGTACATGCCATAAATTATTTGACTCAAGTAAGTAAGAAGAAGCTGAAATATTATTATTGTTTTCCACAACCATTACATTTAGATTGAAAAGGCCCTCGGTGAGGTAACCTTTTCCTACAAATATTTCATTCTTACTTATGACAACCTTGTTGGACACAAAAACGCACTTAAAACCGTGCTTAACAAGAAGTCCAGTAGAGACTAAATTCTTTCTCATTTCGGGAACATGAAGGACATTGTTCAAAGTCATGACCTTGCCAGAAGTCATTTTCAGAAATATCTTCCCATATCCTTCAACTTTTGCTGTTGAAGCATTTCCCATATAAACTGTCTCTCCGGGTCCAGCAGGAGCATAAGTAGCAAAAGCTTCTCTAACTGCACAAACATGGCGAGTGGCTCCTGAATCAAACCACCACAGTTTAGGATTTCCCACCAAGTTACATTCAGAAAGCATGGCACACAAGTTATCAACATCATCATGGTTTACTACCATGTTTGCTTGACCCATTTTCTTGTCTTTCTTCGGAGCACGACACTCCGTAGATTTGTGTCCGATTTTTCCACAGTTGTATCAGTTTCCACTGAATCGCTTTTTGCTTGGGTTGTATTTCGGACCAGAAGCCTTCTTCCTCTTTTTGTTATCTTCAACAATATTTGCTCCCATTATTATTGAATTTTCACGGCCTCTCCTTTCAGCAGCTTTATTGTCCTCTTCGATTCTCAACCGAACAATGAGATCTTCAAGGGACATTTTCTTTCGTTTGTGTTTCAAATAATTTTTGAAGTCCTTCCACAACGGAGGCAACTTCTCAATCATTGCTGCTACTTGGAATGCTTCATTGATGACAAGACCTTCAGCAAGTAGATCATGAATAATCACTTGCAATTCCTGAACTTGGGTAATAACAGACTTGCTATCTACCATTTTGTAGTCCAAAAATTTGCGGCAATGAATTTCTTCATCCCGGCATCTTCAGTTTTATATTTCTTTTCAAGCGCATTCCACAATTCTTTTGACGTCTCCACGCTACTGTATACATTATACAGATTATTATCCAGTCCGCTAAGAATATAATTCTTACATAAAAAATCAGAATGGTTCCACGCTTCAATCACGATAAAGCATTCATTCTCTGGAGTTTTATCTGGCAGATCAGGAACATCTTCCTTGATGAACTTCTGTAGATATAACGTAGTTAAGTAGAAGAACATCTTCAGCTGCCAGCGCTTGAAATCAATCCCGGAAAATTTTCCGAGTTTTTCTGCCGGTGCCAACGCCGGTGTTCGGCTTGTCGATGTGTTGGTAGTCACCGTCGGAACAACTTGATTTTCGCTTTCAGTCGTCATTTTTTCTGTAAAAGAATGACACAAACAAACGTTTAATAAACGTTTTCAAACTGGAGTAAAAATCACGTAGATTTTAATCTCCAACAAAATGCCACAAAGGCTTTACTCTCCAAAACGAGAGTACACAAAACCACAAAGGTTTTAGTTTGCAGAATAATAAGAATAACATAAATACAGAAATAAATATTAAATTTCTTAAGATTATTAATCCCGCCAATATTGCTGTATTTGTAAATAATAATTCTGTAAAATATAAGTTATCGTAATGAAACAGTAATTAATTCGAGCCCACTGAATTCACAGTGTTTCCTTAAGGAATTTAATCCCCTCCTAGTACCCAAGGTTATGGATTATTTCCTCCCAGGATAGAACGAATCACACACTGGTGTAGCGGTACTTCAAACCCCAGTGTTTCAGCGAACACAAAGTTCGGTAGCAAATCACACTTACAGTTGCTTTGTTTGAATTTAAAACAATGTAGAACAAATCAGAAAATCGTATAGAAATGCTGAGAGGGAGGAGTGCAATGTATAGCCAAAGTTGAGCGTTTTCAGTTTTTGTGTTGTTTGTCTTTCTTCAACAGCTGCTGCACATATTTATAGCAGTCAGCTTAGAAGATGAACGACCCTCCACCCTCCATTGTGGAGCATGCACTAGCTTGTTTGTGGGCTGCTATTGCAGCTGGTGGTCAATACACGGATTGAAATATATCCGTTATAAATGCGGATAATCTTACGTTAATATTTACTATTAACAAATAAATTTGGTCCAAAAATCCGAAGCCGAAGCCGAGCGAGCGACGACGACGGCGCGGGACTTGCTTTCTTCATAACTCTTTAAGAGCTACAAGAAAAGCAATTATATATATACCCACCAAAAATCTTTTCCTCTTCCAATATGGGACAATGTCTCATTGTCAAGAGGACGAAACTTAAAATTTTACTCAAAAATTTTATTTTTCCTCCATTTCCCATTCACCCTCATTTTAAGACTATTTCATCTTAAATAACAAAACCTCAACAGTTATTGTTGTTGTTTTCCACTGTTTCATATACTAATCCTTGGACTTGTTTTACGAATTATTGCAGGAAGTTCTCAGAATTAGAAATGAGCATCCTGGTGATGCTTCTGTAATGAAAAATGATAGAGTGAAAGGTTCCCTAAAAGTCACTCGAGCTTTCGGGGCAGGCTATCTCAAAGAGGTAATAATGTTACACGTTTTGCATCTATGCTCGTAACTTGTTACTGTTTTGCTACTGCATTTTTGAACTAAATACATTTTTTGGAACTAGTGTTGATGTCTTTTCGACTTGTGTGATTATACAGCCCAAATGGAACAATGCAGTACTAGAGATGTTCAGAATTGACTATATTGGAAATTCCCCTTACATCAACTGTTTACCATCACTTTACCACCATAAGCTTGGCCCTAGAGATAGATTTTTGATCTTATCTTCTGATGGACTTTACCAATATTTCACCAATGAAGAAGCAGTCTCTGAAGTTGAAAACTTCATGTCTATATTCCCTGAGGGAGATCCATCTCAACATCTTGTTGAACAAGTGTTATTCAGAGCTGCTAAGAAAGCTGGTAATTACAAATACCATATTTTTGTAATTTTTATTAGCCATCCAACTAACAACTTTTTTTCCGGATTTTCCAGGCATGAATTTCCATGAGTTACTTGACATACCACCTGGAGATCGTCGACAATACCATGATGATGTCTCAATTATCATTGTTTCCTTCCAAGGGAAGATATGGCGATCATGTGTCTAAATCAGCTATACTAAGAGAAATTTTGAACTTTTACCCTCCGAAAAGAAAGGAAATACAGTACTATATAGGAAAGATCAATATTTTTTGCTGTTAACATTTGTTATCCCATTATGGCTCTTTTGCATAACATTGAGGCTAAGACTTCTTATTACTAATTGTAAAGGTACCCATAAATTTAACCCCCGCCTCTTTTTGACATTGTGATTCCAGTACGTTTGCCTAACTAACACTGTTTAATATTGGTTGTTACATGTCAGTATTTGGTCAGTTTGGACTTTGGGGAGGGGGAGGACTTTCGGTTTATTAATGTCGAAAAGACAGTTTTTTTGCTGCTCCCCAGTAAAATAACTAGGATAAGTGGTCTTGGTCTTGGAGTTCAACAACTCCTGAGTAGGATTTAAGGTACGAAATGCTGATCTAATATTCGAATTTCAAGTTTCAAGAATCCATTGAAATCTGCAGCTGAAGAATTTTCAACCTAATCATCTAGTGCTCTTTAAACGGAGGCAGTTGCCAGAAAATGGAGATAGTCGATAACAAAAATTTCATGCCATTATTATCAAAGGCTCATTTGACGCTTAAGTCCTAAAGCTCAGAGAAGCTCAGGCTACGCGTTTTGCGTCACTTAGGCTGCACTTCAGTGTAGGCAAGGCATAAGATAAGGTATGTGTCTCATTACCCATAAATTCTATCTTGAGTAGAACGGTATTAGACATTAAATATGATTGGCTAAAACATATATTATTTGTTAAGAAAATTATTATGAATGAAGCTATTACTTTTTCCTTGCGTTACATATATATTTTTTCTTTTGTTCTTAATTGCACCTTTTTTTTTTAATGAACGGGAGCCTTGGCGTAACTGGTAAAGTTGATGCCATGTGACCAGGAGGTCACGGGTTCAAGCCATGGAAACAGCCTCCTGTATAAATGCAGGGTAAGGCTGCATACTCTTGTGGTCCGATCCTTCTCCGGACCTCGCGCATAACGGGAGTTTAGTGTACCGGACTGCCCTTTTTTTTTTTTTTTGGTACCTTTTTAAACTAAAGATCTTACATTGGTTATGTTTTGTGCCTAAAGCCCAAATAGAGGTCGAGCGCTTACTAATGCTTTTCGCCTTTGACAAATTTCATGCTCGTGAGGCCTTATGAAATATTCAGGAAGGAGCAGCATATTAATTGGTGGTCTAATTTCGTTAGACATATAGTAGCATCAGTTAATTAACTTATAATATAGTACTACGTACAACTTCTACAAACAAATCAAGAAAGAGACAAAAGATTTACAAACAGTTGACTGAACAGGCTAGCCGACAAAAAGATTGCATTAGCCAAGGTTGTTCACGATATTGGTTGGATGGTAAGTTATCTGATGATGTCAAAGGAAATAGAATAAAACAAAAATAAATAAAAAAAGAGTTGGGTAGGTTTGGACTCGATATATATGAAAACATTGACGTTATAAAATTAGACTAGTTAGATACATATGCATGGAGGATATAAAATTCAGCTACGTGAAAGCTAAAAATATTGGATATTTTCTTGTGGTATTGACATCTCTAACATCTCGTCACCTTAGGGGCAAGATCTGCGTACTGTATACGGATAAAATCGGGCCCGTTGAACATCTTGATTTCTCGATAAGACAAACGGGACTCGAACGTGATCATAAGGAATCAGAGTCTGGGCGAAAAACTTCTTGCATCCGGGATCGAACAAAACATCCGCCCTCGAAAGTATCGGGGCCACATCTCCCGGGTACGGTTCGAATCCCTCAACTTTGGAGAGCTACCAAACGGCCGAACACGACTTACAAAGAGTCGTGACATCCGTGCCCAACCGGACATCACGACGTAAATCTCGGCCGGTATCGACAATAAATCGGTGATTAGCATAAAGAAAGAGTTTTATCCTTTTTTAGAATTGTACTTAGGGTGAAACTCCCCTACTATATTAAGGGGAAACTAATTGTTCATTAAACACATTGTAACACGCATATCAAGATAATTTATTTTAATTCTCTTCGTTGTTCAAAGTTCTTATCCTTGTTCTTAAGTTCTTCATAAGTATAAGCTTGGAATTGAGGACAGGTTCTTCATCGAGCCATCAACCGAGCTTGGAATCACCCTTATCATTGGTTTGGTCATCTATTACATTTTTCATTTGTTTAATATAACACTATTAATCACTTATATTGAATTAATCCACATATCCTTAAAACCACTTATAAATTCAATTGTTATCCGTTTTTAAGGGTAAACAGTTTGGCGCCCACCCTGGGGTTAGGGATAATAGTGGTAATTTGATACAAATTTCCATAACACACTATATTTTACACTTGTTCTTTGAGACTTTAATTTCATGTCAAACTAAAAATGTCAAACTCTCAATCTGTTTATTTGAACGTTGATGCTGAGTCTGGCCACCATGGCGATAACAACAATATAGTGCCCAATAACGAGGTGCCCCCTATTGAACCCAACGGAGTTCCAGTTGCGGACCCGATCGATGCTAACTCACATGTAGCTATCGACGCAAACTTGCCTACCGACCCCGAAAATTACGTTCGCGGGGGAGCCCAATCGGTGTCCTGGAGTACACACGACAGCGAAGGTGATGGGATCAATTTGCGGGTGATCTTCGAAATGTTACAAGCTCAACAGGCAGCGATAGCCCAATTGCAGAACCAAAGTCGCGCTCCCATCAGAGTTGAGCCCGAACCATCACGGGAAAACACTCGCATAAATGAACCGACCACAGAAAGTTTGGGTGAAGCTGATCCCCGGACCAACCCCGATATAATAAATATGCTTGAGGAAGTGACAAAACGGGTGGAATTAGGAGAAAAGAAAATCGAAGCCAACGACAAAAAAAGTGAAGACCTATAACTCCAAGGTTGATCAAATCCCAAGAGCACCCCCGATATTGAAAGGCTTGGATTCCAAGAAGTTCGTCCAAAAACTTTTCCCTCCGAGCGCAGCTCCGAAATCGATCCCGAAGAAGTTCCGTATGCCCGAAATTCCAAAGTATAACGGGACCACGGATCCGAATGAACATGTGACCTCATACACGTGTGCCATCAAGGGAAATGACTTGGAAGATGATGAAATTGAGTTGGTTCTCCTGAAAAAGTTCGAGGAAACCCTGTCTAAAGGAGCAATGATATGGTATCACAACCTGTCCCCTAATTCTATTGATTCGTTTGCCATGCTTGCGGATGCCTTCGTAAAAGCTCATGTCGGGGCCATCAAAGTCGAGACCAAAAAATCAAACCTCTTTAAAGTCAAGCAAAGAGATAACGAAAGGATGGATTTTCCCTCGGTTGCGGACGATTGCGCTGTTCAAGCATTCACTCAAGGACTCAACCCCCAAAGCTCTTTGACTTCATGGCAACTAAAACAGAATTTGATAGAGTACCCGGTGGTAACTTGGGGTTGACGTCCATAACAGGTACCAATCGAAAATCAGAGTAGAGGATCAGCTCGGGGGCCCCTCTGGTCCATGTATCCCATCAGAACTAATGACAGGTCTAAAAGAGTCGTCGATCATGAACGAAGACCGAGCAGAGATCGGTACCAACCATATAGCGGAGATCGAAGGGGCAGTGGATCCGGACATAACCCAACGATGAATGAAAAAAGAAGCGATCGAGGTCATAATAACTAGGGACTCATAAGCAAAAACAGTTTCGACATGGCAATCGGGACCAGGGAGGCACCGAGGTTATCGGAGTACAACTTCTGCGTCGATACTACCATCATCGTATCAACCATCGGGCGCATCAAAGCTATCAAATGGCCTCGGCCATTGCAGTCCGATCCTGCCCAAAGAGACCCTAACATGATGTGTAAGTACCATGGCACCCACGGTCACATGACCGAAGACTGCCGACAACTAAGGGAAGAAATGACCCGGTTATTCAATAACGGACACCTCCGAGAGTTTCTGAGTGATCGAGCCAAAAATCACTTCACTCCAGTAAGTAGGTCGAGCAAGAGGAACCTCAGCACGTCATCAACATGATCATCGGTGGAGTCGACATTCCTCAGGGGCCAATGCTGAAGCGCACTAAGGTATCCATTACAAGGGAAAATCGAACCCGAGATTACATATCGGAGGGGACCTTCTCTTTCAACGATGAAGACATTAAAGGTATAGTGCAACCGCATAACGATGCCCTGGTAATTTATGTACTCATAAATAAATCCCGAGTTAAGCATGTCTTGATTGATCCAGGTAGCTCGGCAATATCATCAGATCGAGGGTCGTAGAGTAGCTGGGTCTACAAGACCAAATAGTGCCCACAGTCCGGGTCTTAAACGGATTCAACATGGCATGTGAAACTACTAAAGGGGAGATAACCCTGTCGGTGAACACCGTCGGAACCATTCAGGAAATGAAGCTCTACGTCATCGAGGGGGATATGAGGTATAACGCTATATTTGGAGGGCCATGGATTCACAACATGAGGGCAATACTCTCTACACTGCACCAGGCATTTAGGTTCCCCACACCGGGAGGGATCAAAACAGCTTACGGAGAACAGTCGGCCGAAAAAGAAATGTTCGCGGTCGATGAGGTGATCTCAATATCCGCCCTTTCGACATCAAAGAACTCGGAGTTGGTTAGGAAGGAAGAAACTAAATAGCAATCACCGACACCGGTCCCGACCGAACCGGAGAAGTAATAAGCAGGAGATGATGATGATTACAGAGTTCCCAAGTGGTTCATCGCCCCTGACGATTCTGATGCCACCAAGTCAATGGTCGAGGAATTGGAACAAGTCATATTGATCGAACATTTGTCCGATCGAAAAGTATACCTGGGCACGGGGTTAACTCCCGAGCTTAGGAAAGAACTCATTGAATTCCTTATAGCTAACATAGATTGTTTCTCTTGGTCCCATCCTGATATGATTGGGATCCCTCTAGAAATAACTACTCACAAGCTGAGTTTGGATCTGAAGTTCCACCCGATTAAACAGAAGAGGAGGCCTCAGTCCGAAGTCAAGCATGTATTCATAAAAGACGAGGTATCCAAATTCCTTAAAATATGTTTCATTTGGGAAGTTAAGTACCCGGGTTGGTTAGCTAATGTAGTGGTAGTGCCTAAAAAGGGAAATAAATTAAGAATGTGCGTAGATTACAAAGATTTAAACAAGGCATGCCCTAAAGACTCGTTTCCTTTGCCTAACATCGATCACATGATCGATGTGACAGTCGGCCACGAGATACTCATCTTTCTCGATGCCTATTCTGGGTACAACCAAATCCAAATGGACCCGCACGATCAAGATAAAACTTCCTTCATCGCTAAATTCGGCACCTATTGCTATCACGTAATTCCGTTCGGACTAAAAAAATGCCAGTGCCACTTACCAACACCTAGTAAACTGGATGTTCGAAGAACAAATAGGAAAATAATTGGAGGTTTACATTGACGACATGTTAGTTAAGTCCCTGCGAGTAGAGGACCAATTGGAACATTTGCAGGAAACGTTCAACATACTAAAGAAGTACAATATGAAGTTACCCCAGAGAAATACGAATTCAGGGTCGGGTCCAGGAAGTTTTTTGGATTCATGGTGTCCAACCGGGGGATCGAGATCAATCCCGACAAAATCAAAGTTATAGAGGACATCACCATGGTGGATAATGTCAAGGTTGTTCAAAGGCTAACCGGGCTCATAGCCGCCCTGGGTCGATTCATATCAAGGTCCTCCGATAAGAGCCATCATTTCTTCTCATTATTGAAGAAGAAGAATAACTTTTTGTGCACACCGGAGTGCCAACAAGCTTTGGAAGAACTTAAACGGTACCTTTCAAGTCCACCTTTGCTTTATACTCTGAAGGCGGACGAGCAGTTGTACCTATACTTGGCAGTATCCGAGATAGAGGTAAGTGAAGTCTTAGTCCGGGAAGAGCAAGGTACGTAATTTCCTATCTGCTATGTTAGAAGGATTTTAGGCGAGGCCGAAACAAGGTACCCTCACCTGGAGAAATTGGCGTTCGCTTTGCTAAGCGCCTCCAGGAAGTTAAAGCCATATTTTCAATGCCATCTCATATGTGTCATAACTACTTACCCATTGAAGAACATAATGCACAAACCTGAGCTCTCGGGATGATTGGACAAATGGCCGTGGAAATTAGCTGGTACGATATCGAATGTCGACCCTGAACTGCCATCAAATCTCAAATTTTGGCAGACTTCGTGGACGCCTTAATACCCGAAGTTGAAAAGGAATTGTTGTTAACCTCGGACCTCCTCGGGAATCTGGACCCTGAAAGCCTGGGGGACGAAGTGATCGAAGCTTAATGTGACTCCCTCCTTGTGGTAAATCAAGTTAATGGGACATTCGAATTGAAAGAGGAACGAATGCGAATATACTTGGATAAACTACAGGTAACGCTACATCGATTTAAGGAATGGACCCTACAACATGTGCCCCGGGATCCAAATAGCGAAGCCGATGCTCTGGCTAACTTGGGGTCGTCGGTTGATGACGATTAATTAAGCTTGGGAACGTCGTACAACTCAGGAAATCAGTAGTGGAAGAAGGCCATGCCGAGATAAACTCAACAAGTTTAACTTAGGACTGGAGAAACAAGTATATATACTATTTGAAGATATGAACATTTACGACTCAACTCTACGAACGATCTAGATTTAGGAAGAAGGTAACAACCCTAGATGTCACGTAGCCTCCTGATTATAAATGTGGCGCGCTACACATCCATAATCAAAACTCTACTAGACACGGCTCATAGACAATCCTAGGACAGACTTGCTCTGATACCAAGTTTGTCACGACCCAACTGGAGGGTCATGACTAGCACCCGGGCCATACTTGCCGAGCACCAACGTACATTTTATCTAACCTTCCTTATTATCTTTAAGGGCCGACAAGATCAATATAAATAGTAGACATGGATCATGAACATCCAACAATGAAAGATAATGTCATGAACATACATAACATGGGACGACAAGACTGTCAAGAAACTATATATAAGGTACGAGCTACCATGATGCCATGAAAGACTATACAACAAAAATCAGCCGACAAGGCATTCTAAACCATACATAAGTCGACACCTGTCTATGAGCCTCTAAAAGAACATAAATGCTACAACATTGCCGGAACAGGGCCCCGACATACCCATAATGTCTATAACAAAAATGCATACCAAGACCACGGCAAGTCCGGAGAAGGGATCTCGCCAATAACCGCTGAACCGGATAGCCTACTGTGATGGGGGAGCTGCGTCTACCCGTCTATCAGGATCTGCAGCACGACATGCAGCGTCCACAAATAAAAAGGACGTCAGTACGAATAAAGTACTGAGTATGTAAGGCAGGAAAGCATAAGTGAGAACAGTAATGTAAACAGGGATAGAGAATATACAACCTGTGACATCTGGGTACCTCTGAGGGCTACTGACATGAAATACATGATACATACATATATATACATAAACTTTTAAAACATACGCCTTTGTGGGCATCACCATCATCATATCGTACCCGGCCGTAATAGGCTCGGTAAAACGTACCCGGCCATCATAGGGCTCGGTAGAATCGTACCCGGCCACGTGGAGCTCGGTAAAATCCAACTGGTCAGTGGTTGCACAATAGGTGCCATACCCGGCCGGCTATAGCGCGGCTCGGTAGAGTAAAATAGATACATATATATGATGCATGCTGGACTCATTGGAATCACATTTTGAACCTTTCGGAGTGACGTAAGGTCAGTATCCTTCGTACATGTTATTAGGATTAACTCTTCATCAAGAATCTTATAAGAATAAGGAACTACCAACAACATTGATAATATAATAATAAGAGAAGTAACATCAATATCAATCGTTTCATAAGAAGGGCAGCAATGTAAGTACTGCTAGCTTCTAAGAGTAGAGTATCTTTGGGAGCTCGTTCATTACATTATGTACAATCGGAGTCGTGCAAAAGAATGAAGGGGATAGCCTCACATACCTTGTATATACTGCCCAACCTCAAGCTATGCAAATGTCACGACTCCTTAGTCTACAATAAGACAAATGACACTATCATTATCATTTAAGCGTCGTAACTATTATGTATCGACCACAACTTATTTTACGATGAAACGGACAGCACCTCCCCTATTTATATGACTTCCCACAAGTCAATACAATCACCAAACAGCCCAAACAACATCATTAATAATCATATTGAGCCTCCAAAATAGTCCACCAACCAACAACATTACTACCAAGCCTTTCGATATATATTTCACAAGTTCTAGCTTCAACGACTTAGCTGCAACTTGGATAATCTTAAATATATATAGAGTAAGAGGTTCCTTACCTTTAAACAGAAAGAACAACTCCAATTTGACCTTAATTTTCCACGAAATATCCCTTCAATTCTGCCACAAGAACAAGGAAGCGAAACTAGCAATTAATTCGGGTTTTTCGGCACTAGAATTACTTTAGAAGACTTGAAATCACCTAGGGTTGATATTAAAAACTTGAAGGTGTATTTACAGGACATAAAACACTTAAAACAACCTCCCACATGAGCTGGAACAACACAAAAATCAGCAACAACAAGAAGAACAAGAAACTTACTAGCGTCACGGGATTCCTGGCATTTGATTTGTGTTGTTTGCCCTTTGTTTGGTTCTTGGATCATGAGAGAACCTTGAGAGACTGATTTTAGGGTTATAAGGTCTGAATATACTGAAAACTAATGACTTAAAACGGGGTTGAGGTATCTTATATATGTCCATATGTCTTAAACCGCCTTTGTGGGCCCCATAGAGAGCAGCTTGGCGCACTCTCGCGAAAACGCGAATATCTCTCTATTCCGAGATCGTATCGACGAACGGTTTAATGCGTTGGAAACTAGACTCATAGATATTCAATTTGATAGATAGATCACCCCATAATTCCAAGCACATTGGGAGAAAAATTCAGTAACATTTGACCTAAAGTTTAAGTAAAATTATAAACCTAAGTTGCGATAACTTTTATCGACTTTTGTTTCATAACTCGCTTGACTTCAAGACTTATGATGCGGATATTATATGATTCAAATACATTAAAACAAGACCTCTTGGGACAGTTAATCACCTCTAGTGTTACCCGAAAATACGGGTTACAACATCCTTGATTCGTTTAACTTCTAATATTTGTTAACCACTCTTATACACCCTTGTATCGTTTAAGACCAATAGGATTAACTTCTTATCATCTCAAAGATAATCTCTTCTTGGATTTACATCGACTAACTTACGACGTGATCTATGGTATGCGAATTTGGGTTGTAACACCCTCTCCCCCTTAGGAACATTCGTCCTCGAATGTAAGGGTTTATGGGGTGTCTAACTCATCGTGGATTCCGACGGAGATTTCCGGCTGAGTTTCCCCCATAAAATGGACACTAGCCAAACTTGCAAGCAGTTAAACCCAACCTATGGCCTTACAAGACTATACAAAGCATTATGGATATGTACATTATCTGCATATCACCATTTTGTATTAAAAAAAAGAGTATTCACAAGCTATTGCTTACCTCATAGAGCCGTTTCACCTTATAATGCGTCCTTCTTTCCCCCGGCATCCTCGTTATCTTCACTCTGGAATAGGTAAGGGTATTTAGACTTCATCTCCTCTTCTGCTTCCCATGTCATTTCTTCTATATTCTTGTTCCTCCATAATACTTTCACGGAAGCTACATCCTTTGTTCTCAGCTTGCAGACTTGTCGATCTAATATAGCCACTGGCACTTCATCATATGATAGATCCTTTGTAACTTGTACATCTTTGATAGGGACGACCCGAGAAGGGTCTCCAATACATTTTCTCAACATAGATACATGGAATACCGGGTGGACAAATTCCAATTCAGATGGCAATTCTAACTCGTAAGCAACCTGTCCAATTCGTCGAAGAATTTTGTACGGCCCAATATACCGCGGACTCAACTTACCCTTCTTCCCAAAACGCATAACACCCTTCATCGGCGAGATCTTCAGGAAAACCCAATCACCAACCTCAAATTCCAGATCACGACGTCGGACGTCGGAATAAGACTTTTGCCTGCTTTGTGCCGTCCTCAGTCGCTCTTGTATCACTTTCACCTTCTCAATGGCTTGGTGAATCAAATCTGGCCCATATAATTCTGTCTCACCGACTTCGAACCATCCAACTGGTGATCTACATCTCCTCCCGTACAGTGCCTCATACGGGGCCATTTTAATACTGGAATGGTAGCTATTATTGTAGGCAAATTCTATAAGTGCCAGATGGTCATCCCAATTCCCCTTGAAATCTAGAACACATGCTCGTAGCATATCTTCAAGCGTCTGGATGGTACGTTCAGCCTGTCCGTCAGTCTGCGGATGGAATGCAGTGCTGAGATTTACTTGTGTACCTAAACCCTTCTGAAAAGACCTCCAAAAGTTAGCCGTAAATTGAGCTCATCGGTCTGATATAATAGATACCGGCACACCATGAAGCCTAACAATCTCCTTGATATACAACTTCGCATAATCTTCAGCCGTGTAAGTTGTCTTAACTGGTAGAAAATGGGCAGATTTTGTAAGTCGATCAACTATCACCCAGATGGAGTCAAACTTATGATAAGAGCGAGGTAATCCAATAATGAAGTCCATATTAATCACCTCCCATTTCCAGGTCGGAATCTCTATATTCTGAATCAATCCACTAGGTTTTTGATGCTCGATCTTTACTTGTTGACAATTAGGACACTGGGCTACAAATTCTGCAATAGACTTCTTCATGTTATCCCACCAATACTGCTCCTTAATGTCATGATACATCTTTGTCGAGCCAGGATGGATAGAATATCGGGACTGGTGAATCTCAATCATAATCTTCTCTCGCAACCCTGCCACACTAGGTACACATAATCGGCCCTGGTATCTCAGTGTCCCATCTCCTCCGATCTTGAAAGCTGTAATCTTACACTGCTGAATTCCCTCTCTCAATCTTACTAAGGTAGGATCTTCATATTGCCGTGCTTTTACCTCGGCTACCAAAGATGATTCTGCTGTATTCTGTACAGTAACACCTCCGTCATCAGAGTCCAACAATCTGATTCTCATATTGGCCAGCTGGTGAAGCTCTTTGGTCAACCCTTGTCTACCTGCCTCAATATGTATTAAGCTTCCCATTGACTTATGGCTGAGAGCGTCTGCCACAACATTGGCTTTACCGGGATGGTACAATATCTCGATGTCATAGTCTTTCAGTAATTCAAGCCACCTACGCTGCCTCAAATTCAACTCCTTCTGCTTGAAGATGTATTGTAAACTCTTGTGATCTGTGTAGATGTCAACATGGACACCGTATAAGTAGTGCCTCCATATCTTCAAAGCATATATTACTGCAGCCAATTCCAAATCATGAGTCGGGTAATTCTTTTCATGCTTCTTCAATTGTCTTGATGCATAAGCAATCACCTTCCCACGTTGCATCAATACGCACCCCAAACCTATACCTGAGGCATCACAATATACCACATAACCTTCTGTTCCTTCTGGGAGAGTGAGCACTGGCGCGGATGTCAATCGATTCTTTAGCTCCTGAAAACTATGTTCACAAGCATCAGACCACTGGAACTTGGTAGCTTTCTGTGTTAACTTAGTCAATGGTGCTGATATAGAGGAAAACCCTTCTACAAACCGCCTATAATATCCTGCTAGCCCCAGGAAGCTGCGGACTTCTGACGGTGTTGTCGGTCTCGGCCAATTCTTCACTTCATCGATCTTCTGAGTGTCGACACTAATACCCTCATCAGATATTACATGGACAAGGAATGCTACTGAGTTCAGCCAGAATTCACATTTAGAGAGCTTAGCATATAACTTATGATCCTGAAGGGTCTGTAATACTATCCGCAAGTGGCCCGCATGTTCCGCCTCCGAACGAGAATACACCAGAATGTCATCAATGAATACGATCACGAACACATCAAGATAGGGCCTGAATACACTATTCATGAGATCCATAAAAGCTGCTGGGGCATTTGTTAGCCCGAACGACATCACCAAGAACTCAAAATGCCCATATCTTGTCCGGAAGGCCGTCTTTGGAATATCCTTCTCCTTAACCCTCACCTGATGATACCCTGAACGCAAGTCAATCTTGGAGAAATACTTGGCACCCTGGAGTTGGTCAAATAGGTCATCAATTCTTGGAAGTGGATACTTGTTCTTTATTGTAAACTTATTCAACTGTCAATAATCGATACACATCCTTAACGACCCATCTTTCTTCCGCACGAACAAGACTGGCGCACCCCAAGGTGAAGTGCTAGGCCTAATGAAACCCTTATCCAGCAAGTCCTTCAACTGTGCTTTCAACTCTCGCAACTCTGCCGGGGCCATCCTATATGGAGGGATAGAGATCGGTTGAGTGTCAGGCAATGCATCAATGCTAAACTCAATCTCCTTTTCAGGAGGAAGGCCTGGGAGTTCATCTGGGAAAACATCTGGAAATTCATTGACCACGTGGATTAATTGTAGAGTAGGCGGCTTCGCCTCCGCATCCCTAACGCGAACAAGATGATAAATGTAACCTTTTGAGATCATCTTCCTTGCCTTAAGATAGGAAATAAACCTACCTTTCGGCGTAGCAATGTTCCCCTTCCATTCAATGGCGGGTTCACCTAGAAACTGAAACCTAACCATCTTCATACGACAGTCAACATTTGCATAGCATGAGGCCAACCAGTCCATTCCCATTATCACATCAAAATCAACCATTTCTAACTCAAATAAATTTGCTGAGGTTTGACGACTACAAATCATCACAGTGCAACCTTTATAAACCCTTCTAGCAATCACAGAATCTCCTATCGGAGTGGATACCGCAAGTGGTTTACTTATCAATTCAGGTTCAATGCCAAACTTATTAGCCACAAAGGGTGTAACATATGATAAGGTAGATCCTGGATCAATTAGTGTATGTACATCATAAGAAAACACAGACAATATACCTGTAACAACATCCGGAGATGACTCGAGATCTTGTCGACCTACTAGAGCATAGGTTCAATTTTGAGCATCACTCGAACTCGGCACTGAACCTCTACCTCTACCACGACTTGTCGACTGTTGAAAACCTTGTGCTGGAGGTCGAACTGATGAGGAAGAACCAGACACAGATCCAGTCGGTTGAGCCATACCACCACCTCATCTGTTAGGACAATCCCGCATCATATGGCCATGCTGTCCGCAAGAATAGCACGCATCGGAACCTCGACGGCATAGTCCAAAGTGGGCCTTGCCGCACTGATCACAACGAGGTGTTGGGGGTCTCGTCTGACTAGTATCTCTATGAAATTGTGAGCCTGATGCCCTTGAACTCTGACCTGAACCAGAATAGGTAAATCGATCATACCGAGGCCTCTAAAACTGTAGAGGAGCACTAGCTACAGGTGGCGCTGAACTCCTCGAAGATTGGGGCCTGATACTGCCTCTGAACTCATCAGAATACCCTACAAATCTCGCCCTCTTATGCTGGCCCCTATCCTGCTCCCTATCTGCCCTTTGCTGGCGCTTACGATCCTCTAGGGTCTGGGCATAAGTCTGAATACGGGAAATATCCATGCCCTCTACTAAGGAGGCTGTTGTGCACTCATTTATCAGATGTGGTCCCAACCCGTTCACGAACAGATGCACCCTATCACTCATCTCTGACACCATATGAGGAGCATACCTTGCTAAAGAATCAAACTGTATACTATACTCTCGTACACTCATATTACCCTGTCGAAGGTTCAAGAACTTATCAGCTCTAGCTCGTCGTATCTCAACTGGCAAGTAGTGACGAAGAAAGGCCTCAGAAAATTCCTTCCACACGGCTGGAGGAGCGTTCGGACCCCTAGATCTCTCCCAACTATCATACCAGAAAACCGCTAAATCCCGTAACCGATAAGAAGCCAACTCTACTGCCTCCGTATCACTAGCATGCATAACCCGCAATGTACGATGAATCTGATCAATAAATATTTGTGGGTCCTCCTTGGGGTCTGATCCGGTAAACACTGGAGGGTCTAGATTAATAAAATCACGAACTCTCGCACTAACCGGTTTATCAGCAGCACCGGTATTCTGCCTCTGAGCCTGAGCAGCTACCAAGCTAGTCAACAATTGCACCGCACTACGTATATCGTGGTCTGTAGTGCCAGACGGAGGAACTGGATGTACTGTGTGCCTCCTAATATCCTCTGGAGGAGACGGAGAGGTATGAGACGGCATCTCACTCTGAGCCTCACTTTGGCCTGCTCTGGCTGGAGGCACCTGAACGTTACCCTCTCCCACAACTGTATCAAGCCGTTTACTAATCGCTTGCTTCCTAGTCGAAGGCATCGCTGAAAGAAAACAAGGTAAATATTAGATATGAACACTTACTACTCAACTCTACGCACGATCTAGATTCTGGAAGAAGGTAACAACCCTAGATGTCACGTAGCCTCCTGATTATAAATGTGGCGCGCTACACATCCATAATCAAAACTCTATTAGACACGGCTCATAGACAACCCCTAGGACAGACTTACTCTGATACCAAGTTTGTCACGACCCAACTGGAGGGTCATGACTAGCACCCGGGCCATACTTGCCGAGCACCAACGTACATTTTATCTAACCTTCCTTATTATCTTTAAGGGCCAACAAGATCAATATAAATAGTAGACATGGATCATGAACATCCAACAATGAAAGATAATGTCATGAACATACATAACATGGGACGACAAGACTGTCAAGAAACTATATATAAGGTACGAGCTACCATGATGCCATGAAAGACTATACAACAAAAATCAGCCGACAAGGCATTCTAAACCATACATAAGTCGACACCTATCTATGAGCCTCTAAAAGAACATAAATGCTACAACATTGCCGGAACAGGGCCCCGACATACCCATAATGTCTATAACAAAAATGCATACCAAGACCACGGCAAGTCCGGAGAAGGGATCTCGCCAATAACCGCTGAACCGGATAGCCTACTGTGATGGGGGAGCTGCGTCTACCCGTCTATCAGGACCTGCAGCACGACATGCAGCGTCCACAAATAAAAAGGACGGTAGTACGAATAAAGTACTGAGTATGTAAGGCAGGAAAGCATAAGTGAGAACAGTAATGTAAACAAGGATAGATAATATACAACCTATGACATCTGGGTACCTCTGAGGGCTACTGACATAAAATACATGATACATACATATATATACATAAACTTTTAAAACATATGCCTTTGTGGGCATCACCATCATCATATCGTACCCGGCCGTAATAGGCTCGGTAAAACGTACCCGGCCATCATAGGGCTCGGTAGAATCGTACCCGGCCACGTGGAGCTCGGTAAAACCCAACTGATCAGTGGTTGCACAATAGGTGCCATACCCGGCCGACTATAGCGCGGCTCGGTAGAGTAAAATAGATACATATATATGATGCATGCTGGACTCATTGGAATCACATTTTGAACCTTTCGGAGTGACGTAAGGTCGGTATCCTTCGTACATGTTATTAGGATTAACTCTTCATCAAGAATCTTATAAGAATAAGGAACTACCAACAACATTGATAATATAAGAATAAGAGAAGTAACATCAATATCAATCGTTTCATAAGAAGGGCAGCAATGTAAGTACTGCTAGCTTCTAAGAGTAGAGTATCTTTGGGAGCTCGTTCATTACATTATGTACAATCGGAGTCGTGCAAAAGAATGAAGGGGATAGCCTCACATACCTTGTATATACTGCCCAACCTCAAGCTATGCAAATGTCACGACTCCTTAGTCTACAATAAGACAAATGACACTATCATTATCATTTAAGCGTCGTAACTATTATGTATCGACCACAACCTATTTTACGATGAAACGGACAGCACCTCCCCTATTTATATGACTTCCCACAAGTCAATACAATCACCAAACAGCCCAAACAACATCATTAATAATCATATTGAGCCTCCAAAACAGTCCACCAACCAACAACATTACTACCAAGCCTTTCGATATATATTTCACAAGTTCTAGCTTCAACGACTTAGCTGCAACTTGGATAATCTTAAATGTATATAGAGTAAGAGGTTCCTTACCTTTAAACAGAAAGAACAACTCCAATTTGACCTTAATTTTCCACGAAATATCCCTTCAATTCTGCCACAAGAACAAGGAAGCAAAACTAGCAATTAATTCGGATTTTTCGGCACTAGAATTACTTTAGAAGACTTGAAATCACCTAGGGTTGATATTAAAAACTTGAAGGTGTATTTACAGGACATAAAACACTTAAAACAACCTCCCACACGAGCTGGAACAACACAAAAATCAGCAACAACAAGAAGAACAAGAAACTTACTAGCGCCACGGGATTCCTGACATTTGATTTGTGTTGTTTGCCCTTTGTTTGGTTCTTGGATCATGAGAGAACCTTGAGAGACTGATTTGAGGGTTATAAGGTCTGAATATACTGAAAACTAATGACTTAAAACGGGGTTGAGGTATCTTATATATGTCCATATGTCTTAAACCGCCTTTGTGGGCCCCATAGAGAGCAGCTTGGCGCACTCTCGCGAAAACGCGAATATCTCTCTATTCCGAGATCGTATCGACGAACGGTTTAATGCGTTGGAAACTAGACTCATAGATATTCAATTTGATAGATAGATCACCCCATAATTCCAAGCACATTGGGAGAAAAATTCAGTAACATTTGACCTAAAGTTTAAGTAAAATTATAAACCTAAGTTGCGACAACTTTTATCGACTTTTGTTTCATAACTCGCTTGACTTCAAGACTTATAATGCGGATATTATATGATTCAAATACATTAAAACAAGACCTCTTGGGACAGTTAATCACCTCTAGTGTTACCCGAAAATACGGGTTACAACATCCTTGATTCGTTTAACTTCTAATATGTGTTAACCACTCTTATACACCCTTGTATCGTTTAAGACCAATAGGATTAACTTCTTATCATCTCAAAGATAATCTCTTCTTGGATTTACGTCGACTAACTTACGGTGTGATCTATGGTATGCGAATTTGGGTTGTAACACAGCTATTACTGGATCGTTATGGAGAAAGATGTGAAGGACTTTGTACGAAAATGCGATGGTTGTCAGAGGCACGCACCAATGATCCACCAACCTAGGGAGTTACTACTCTCGGTCCTGTCGCCCTGGCCGTTCATGAAATGGGGAATGGACATCATCGGTCCCCTACCATGGGTACCCGGTAATGCTCAATTTATACTATTTATGGCTGACTATTTCTCTAAATGGGTCGAAACTCAAGCGTTTGAGAAGGCCCAGGAAAAAATGGTTATCGACTTCATTTGGGACCGCATAATATGTCAGTTTTGTATACAGGTTGAGATAGTGTGTGATAACGGGAAGCATTTCATCGGCAACAAGGTAAGCAAATTTTTCGAGGACCATAAGATCAAAAAGATCTTGACAACACCCGATCACCCTTAGTGGTAACAGACAAGTAGAGTCGACGAACAAAACAATCCTTCAAAACCTTAATAAAAGGTTGACCGATGCCAAAGAAAAATGGAAGAAAATCCTGTCCGAAGTCTTATGGGCATACTGCACGACCTCAAAATCCAGTATCGAGGCCACTCCATTTTCGTTGGTATACGGTGCAGAAGCACTAATACCGATCGAGGTGGGAGAACTGAGACTCAGGTTCCAATATGCAACCAAAGAATCAATGGCGAGGCCATGAGCACGGGCCTAGAATTACTAGATGAGAGGCACGAGGCCGTTATACTCCGGCTGGCCACCCAAAAGCAGCGAATAGAAAGATATTACAACCATAGAGCCAACTTTCGACACTTCAATATCGGGGACTTGGTGTTAATAAGAGTAACACAGAATACCCGAAACCCGAACGAAGGGAAGTTAGGACTGAATTAGGAAGGTCCATATTGAGTCATCGGGATTACCGGTAAAGGTTCGTATAAACTCGAAGCAGGAAACGACGCACAACTACCAAATAACTAGAATGTGACTCACTTAAAACGATATTACAGCTAAGGTACGACCCTATTCACTTTCTTTATTTTTAATATTATAAATTAGGCTAACACTTGCAGACAACAATTAAAGGAGAATGTAGCTGTTAGGTCTGAAAGCACGCGTTGCACTCTTTTTCTCTTGAATCGGTTTTGTCCCAAATGGGTTTTTTGACAAGGTTTTTAATGAGGTAACAGTAAATCGTGCTAACTTAGAATCGAAGACCGGTTTTAATTGGAGCCAATGGTCACACCAATAATATCCGAGTCATATCGAAGATCTACCTCGAATACTGGGGTCCATCACCCTCGGGTCAAGAGTTTTAGCAAGGAAAAAAACTTTGTGCTTGAACGGTCTAGGCTCAGTGGATAGGATTTATTATGAGGGCCAAACGATCAAATGAACCATGCCCGCATAGGCAACCTCAGCCATAATACGAGCTTTTACACGCTTACAATCTTGTACATTACACACATAAATGAAAGAAAGTTTCTACCTTGCTAACAAATATATTTTGTTCCTTAAACGTATCGAGCCTAAGGGCTATTCCTACCCGGGAACTATCGAGCCCAAGGGCCACCCTTATCCGAGCCCAAAGGGCTACCCCCACTCGGGGACTACCGTTCGAGAAAAGTTTGGGTGGCTTAGGTTATCGAAATCCAGAGGTGCAAAACCTATTAGGCAGTGCCCAAACTTAAAAGGCTACGGTCACCCTAAAAATGATTCGGAGACATCCGAAGCCCGTAATCGAAACATAAGGCCTCTAACAAAATTCCAAACTTATTCAAAGGTTACCCTCGACAAAGATATAGTCTAAAAATATTTAAATAAGCATCTTGGGAAAATTTTCGTTCTCTCCGAGCTTACACAAGTTCGGGCACAGAGTTTCTTCAAGGGCGGGTCTTGTTCAGACCTCCGAAAAGCGACTTATTACTACGTTTGATTTTGTGCTAAGGCATTAGAAATATCTGCAATCATAAAAAAATACTAAGATAATAGGCTTGCACATTTCCAAAAGGAAAATATTTTATATTCCCGAATATCTTTACAAAGGCCCAACAAAAATGGCCTCAACAAAATATATGTACAAGATACAAAAAACAAAACAAAATAATCCTAAGGCATCTATGCCTGATCTTCACCAGAACCCAACTCGCCACCAGAGCTGTCGGAGACTTCAGGTTCTTCAGAGCCCTCGGAGCCTTCTTCATCTCGGGTTCATCTAGCTTCTTGGCCTCGACCTCAAGTCTTTTCGCCTCCTCGATCTAGGCCGACATGTCTAAGCCTCGGGCATGGATCTCTTATTCGGGTCTCTCTCCGGGATAGTCGCCTCACATACTCAGTAGTAGTCTTCAGGCGAGCTTTGGCTGCTTCGACATCGTCCCTATACTGGGCCACCATCTCTTCAGCATCGGCGGAGGTTGTGCGTATCTGAGGCTTTATAGCTTCACATTCGTTACCGAGGGTGTCCCGCTCTGCTAGAGCCGAGATCAATTGTGATCGAAGTTCATTATTCAACTAGGACCGCTTGTCAGCCTTTTCTTTCACTTCCCAGAGTTGAACCTCTATCAATGACCAGCTGTGCCTGGGCGGTTTCCTTCTCCGGAGCCAACCGGTCCATTTTGCTCTTCCAACCGTCGGCCATGGCTTGGACCTCATTTATTTCAGCTCAGAGTTGGTTGATCCGGTCAATCTTATGCTAAATCTGCGAGGTTTGGTCGTTAGTTGCCATGGCTAAGTCTTCATTTCTAACTTCAAAAACCTTTAACTTTTTGACCATATCGGCATGTTCCCGCCTCGGGATCGAAGTCTCTTCTGAGCCTTATCCAGCTCGGCCTGTAGGTCCTTGATGGCCCCTTCGTGTTGCTCGTTGAGAAGCTTGTACATAACTTTTTTTTTGGGCAAGCTAATTTAACCTCAAGCTCGAGCTGGTTAACCTCGGTCCAGTACCGAAGAAAGCTTTCGTGATGAAGTACCAAGGCCTGCAAAAGGGTTAAAAAAGAAAAAAAAACATGAGAAATATCAAAATTAGGTCAAAGTTCGAAAGAGCATATTGATGCATTACCAGATTCAGCGCCTGATGCGCTTCATTGAACAGGCACGACACGTCCAACTTATTCATTTTCGCTTGGTCTTCTTCGGTCACAGGCATCGAAGGTGGCTCGCTACTCCCACGGGAGCAGAAAGGACCCGGGAATCCTCCGGGATAGTGATGATTATCGACCTCTTACGGCCAGGATCCTCACTCGGTGCGGGGAACTGGCTGATTAACTTTAGGCTCGAGTTCAGCCCGCTGACTTCTGAAGACGAATCCTTTCTCGGCACTTTTAGGTCGCCCAACCCAGAAAAGTCTTCCAAGACGGACGAGTCCACACCGTCAAAAAATGAACGAAGGGGATCGTCCATGCCATGAGCCCTTTCGTTAGACCTCTCCTTCCCTGCTCGGGCCTCCTCGAGCATGGATTCGGTATAGGAAGGTGACCCTGAAATCTCTATTACACCAGCGCCTCCTTCGGAGCGTATTTGGCATCCCATGAAGTCACATCCCCGGTCTCCTCATCAACCTCCTGGGTCTGAAGGAGATCGACCTCATGGATCTCTTCCTCAACAGTTGCCTGCTCCTCAGGAGAAGTCGTCCTGTGGGCCACAAAAAAATTGTCTTCCTCGGGCTCATCCCTGAGCCGAAGAAGCGAGTCTGAGTCAGGTGCTTGGGAGCTATAACTTTCCTTTGGCTTACGGGCCAACATTTTCTTTGGCTTCTTCTTCTCTAAACTCGGGGAGACCGAAGGCTTCCTTTTCTTCTTTCTCCCGCTGTAGCCCCGAGCTGCCCCAAAGCGGAGGGGTCAACGGAGAAGAACACATCCTCGTTCCCTCCCGAAGGTCTGAGTTCAATAGTCTTAGGCAAACCTTCAAAAAGAAAAGTGGAGGAAAGAGAGTAAGTACGATGCGAATAGGAGAGCCCGATGTTACCTATTCGGGGAAGGGTCTTACCGTGAGAACGGGCCTCCCACCGGCCCCTCGAGAGTTTATGCTATATGCGCTCCGAATAAGGCATCTATGAATAAATTCCCTCGATCCACTCCTTGAGCCGAGGGATAGCATTTGGGACTCGAGCGACGACTGTACCACCACAAGTACCAGTGAGAAAAAAGGAGATGAACGTAAAATTGGCGTTCAAAGGGAAACTGTACTTACGAGATGTATTCCACTTCTCGGGGAATGGTATAAACTCGGGGGGAATCAAGTCTTCGGTCTTCACCCGAACGAAGCGTCCCTACCAGCATCGGTCTCGGTCCTCATAGATACTCGAGAATGGGGCTTTGTTGGCCCGACGTGTGAGCTTTATTAGCCCCCCTCAGAAGATTCAGAGACTGTATAAGTAGAGTAGGTGATCGATGGTGAACCGACATGATTCAATCTTGTTCACGAAGTAACGAAGGAGGATCACGATCCTCCACAATGATGGGTGGATCTAACCGAGGCATACTTCATACCTCTTGCAGAAGTCCAAGATAACCGGGTCCATCGGGCCAAATGTGAAGGGATAAATGTAAACACTTAGATACCCCTCCACATGGGTAGTGATGGCATCCTCAAGCTCGGGGAGTACTACGTCCTTACCCTCCCAATTGCAGTCCCCTCGGACCACGGGAAGGACGTATTCGGTAACAGAGCATATATACCTTGATACTCCTTCACCCTAGCCCTGCATCGATGAGGGCTTTTCGACCTTAAAGTTATCTGCGTGAGCAGCCCAGGGGATGAACATTTTTAAGGGAGGCTCGGGAGCCGATTCATCGGTAGCTGTGCTAGGAGCAGATGTCTCGAGGACGACTATATCAAGAATGACCGCCTCGATTTCAGCGGTCGGTTGGGAAGAAGAAGAAGCGACTTGTTGAGGAACATATTTGTATGTTTTAGCTAGTGTTAACTGAAAAGGCTTGAAAGGTCTAAGAAAAGGTTTTGAAAAATGAAGAGTCAAGTGTACTGATTTGGGTAAAGACTAGGTAAAAACCCGAAAATTAGTGAGAAATTTTGAAGAATGGAGGTAAAGATATGGAAGTATGAAGAAGGTGAGTAACAACTTTAAGAATCGAAGGTAGAAGCTTGGTCAAATAGTGAAAAATTAACGAAAAATGAACGCTTTTATAGAGGTTTCATGATGCTTCGCATTCAGAGGTGACCTGCAGATGGCTGACACGTATTCGAAGTCAGAACAGCTCGATTGACGGGACGTTTCAGCTTCTTTGTCGTTTCTGTTGCGACGTATTAAAGAAGGAGGTGAAAATCATCTGTCGTTTCTCATCGTTTCGGTAAACCTCCTCTCTAAGAAATGAGGGGACTATCTGTATATGGGTAAAATTGGGCCCATTGAACATCTTGGTTTCCCGGTAAGACATACGGGACTGGAACGTGATCATAAGGAATCAGAGTCTGGGCGAAAAACCTCTCGCATCGGGAATCGAGCAAAACATTTATCCTCGGAAGCATCGGGGCCACATCTCTCGGGCCCGGTTCGAATCCCTCAACTTTGGAGAGCATTACCAAACAGCCGGACACGAATTATACAGAGCCATGACATCCGTGCCCAACCAAACGTGGGATAAACTCATCTCAAATTTAACCCTCGTACCAAATGAGCCCTTATTGATAGAAAATCATTTTATATTTATTTTTGACTCCAAGTTCCAATCTGAAGTACGACGAATGATAATTTTAAATCATAGGTAAGAACAAAGGTAATTTTTATTTTTTTCCGGAGTCTTTTGATATTAGATTTCACTTGGTTCACGAAGAGTTAAAATCAAGGATAAATATGAGACTATTTATTAATGACAAAAGAAAAACGAGTATAGTGGAGGCCGAAGGGTTAAAGAAAAAGGAAATAAAAAAATCCTTTAACGGTCGTCTCGGCGTTTTTCTTTTTCTCGTCTTTGGGTGCTAACAACTTGTTTGGATTGTTGTTACGTGTTGTTTCATATTGTATTGTATTATATTGTATTGTATTGTGTTGTATTATTTGATAAATATAATATTTGAATAGATTATATCATTTTTTATCATTTTATGATGTCATACACAAAAAAATATAAAGAATAAATTTGTAACATTACTAAAAAAAAAAAAAAGGATGCGAAATAGAATTATTATATAAAAAAGTAAGGTAAAAGATAAAAATATATTTATTTAATAATAAAGAAGGACAAAATGAAAAAAAAAGTAAGGTAACAATACCACCATATCAAATATGTTGTTACTTAAAGTTGTACTCTTCGTCATTAATTAATTACGTATTTTACAATATAATTTAATTAACAATCAAAATAAATATTTTATTTAAAGTTACAGAGTCCGACTACAACAACCATCCAAACAAACTATAAAGTTCCTTGGGTTTGGGTTTCGCGCTAAAGCTATGAAACAAAAGCCGAACGAAATCAAACAATGAAACCCTAGACTCAGCCAACCAACTAACTCTGTTTCTCCGTGGACGGAGAATCGATGACCGTCTCGGATTGCTCCTCTTTTCCGACGCCAATCGGTAGCGCCGGAAGGTATGTTCTCGCGTGCTTGTTTCCTCCTCCGAAAAGGCTTCTCTGTAGTAGTACTGATTTGTTGTTCATTACGTGCACTTGTTCTGAAACAATATACACTGATACTCTGATAGTGTGAATCTGATGAAGTAATTAGCTTCTTTGCTTATTCTAGCTTCCAGCTTTATGCTGTAACTTATTTAGGCATTTTCAGGAAATATATCTTTGAGATAATCAGATGTCTATAACAATAAATTTAATTTTCAGATCCCAAAAGCCGGCGTCCTTTTATTATTACTCCCTTCGTTCCAATTTATATGAACCTGTTTGACTGAGTACGGAGTTTAAGAAAAAATGTTAACTTTTAGAATTTGTGGTCCTAAACAAGTCAAAAAGTGTCTACAATATTTGTGTGGTTATAAAAACTTTCTCATTAAGGGTAGAATTGGAAGTTTAAGCTAAATTGTTCAAAATTTAGAAAGGGGTCATTCTTTCTGGAACAGACCAAAAAGGAAATAGATCCACATAAACTGGAACATAGGTAGTATCATTTTTGGATAAGTAAAAAACTCAATTTTACCAGAACAAAAAGGAAGTAGAAAATTCTTCATGTCTAAGAGGCTAGGGCCAGTGGGCTGCAAATTTGCTTATCCATTGTCCATCTTTTGATCGACGAGTGGTAAGCATCTTTCTTAAAATTAATTAATTTTTGTTGATATAAGATTGTTAGGAGTTTTTTTTATGACCGAGAAATCCGTTTGGGGGCAACCCTTGACCAATAGCAGCGTTCGAAACTCGGGCATAGTGGGTCCATGCTCTACTATTCTCCCCTTAAATACCAAGTTTAGTTCGCATGGTGCAGGGCTCGAACTTGTGACCTAAGTCACAAGTCCCTCAACCTTTGCCACTTGAACAAAGCCATGGGGGCTTATTAGGACTGTGATTTCCCTATTGCGGAGTAGATCCATTCAAATATGTTGTTACTTCTTTTGCAGATAGAGGGGTATGGTTTTCTATATAGGTCGCTAGAATCCGTGGCATAGTTGCTTATGCTTTTGTTGAAATGATCTTATAGTCATCTTCTCTATTGCTATCTTCGATTTAGTTTTCCAATTATATTGTCTTGCTATTACTTGCTATCAGGGCTTCTTTCATCTTCTTTAGCCGAGGGTTTATCGGAAACAATCTCTCTGCCCTTCCAGGTTAGGGGTAAGGCTGCGTACTTCCTACCCTCCCCAGACTCTACTTGTGGGATTACACTGGGTTGTTGTTGTTGTTGATCTTATAATCATCTGGATATGTTTGCTTGTCCCTCACTCACTTGAGCTCGATGATTGAAGGTTCTTTTAATAGAAGAATGAACTTGATATTTCCTTTATTTTTGTTTTGTTGAAAATGGTAACAGCGTATTCATCAGCATTAAAGAAATGTTGACCACCCTTTATAGTTCAACTAAACAGAATCGTGTTCATCTTACAAGAACCACTTATAACTCTTTACGATGATCCTAGAAAGTCAACTTAAGATTCAACATCCTCTACATAATTTTCTTTGCACCATGAGTACAAGGACAAAATAGACTTTGACTCAATTCTATGTATAGGACTGCTGATATCTTCAAAACACCTTGCATTTCTCTGTCCATACAGTCCACCATATGCAAGCTGGCATAAATTTCCACTTCTTTTGCCTTACATTACCTCTTTACTTTGTTCTAGCATTTCACCATATCCATACTAGATTCTGGCATAACCCAATTCAAACTAATCATACTAAAAAATATGACTCATTACTATTTATCTGATGGATTATTTTGTTGTTCGTGGTTGCGATCATAATCCTCAAATTTGAGATAACTTAGCTAAGTTCTTGAATTTTGTTCTCCATTTCATCCTTCTAAATCTCTGTAAATGTGAGTATCTTGATTCAGTTATTTATTCTGATGTGTTATTGTGGTTCCAGGATCAGGATATGATGGAGGTATTATTGAGATAGTTGCTTCTGAAGCCAAACCTTCCTTTCTTATCCTCTTAAGAAAAGAGCTCTTCGATGTGGATTTTAAGTTGCAAGCAAGGAATCTGTTTCAGTAGATTTTCCTTTTGCTGGTCCACTGTTGGCTTGTTTGTCAATCTCTGCTTGAACAGTGTGATGTGAGGTTTTATTTTTGTAGTTCAATTAGTTTATGAACATATTTCCCTTCATGGCTGGATGGTGGACTTCAGATTGCTTGATAATCATCCCATAGCCTGGATAAAATTGTGACTGAAACTGGAGATTTCAGTGCCGTAAGTGGATATTTTGGGTTATAGCATCTTTATTTTCTGGGAATCCTTTCCATCTTGTTGTTTTACTAGGAGGTTATGGAGTTCTTTCCTGTCGAGGTAATTGACAACATATTGTCACGGCTTGAAGATGCACGAGATGTTGTAATTGCATCTTTTACATGCCGGAAGTGGCGAGAGGCTTGGAGGAATCATCTTCATAAGCTTACATTTAATTCGGATGACTGGCCTGTTTGTGATGAGCACATGACACGCAGATTTGAAGTAATTATAACTCAGACAATTTTCCAAACCAATGCACTGCAATGTCTTTCAATAACCATGAAAAAAGATGTTGTGCTCTCTGCTGCTCCGGTGATTGCTTGGCTATTGTATACAAGAGAAACCTTACGCCAATTGCATTTTAGTGTGAATACCCCAAACCTTAATATACTTGAAAAATGTGGTCACCAGAGGTTGGAACTGTTGGATCTGGCAGAGATAACCATATCCAGAGTTGAATTTAGTTACCAAAAATTTTCTTGCTTGAGGTCTCTTTCACTGGATCATGTCACCATATCAGCTTTGGACCTGAGTCGTTTGGTCACTGCCTGCCCCAAAGTTGAGGTCTTAAATCTTGTTTGTCTGGATTTTGATGGTCCATGGGGCACAATGAAACTTCATAGTAACTCTTTGAAAGATATCCACGTTCAAGGCATTCATTTGGATCATTTGAATGAAATCATCTTGGATACTGATAGCCTTGAGAAACTGCAAATAAAAGATTGTGACCTTGGGATCTTTAAGCTTCTGAGCAAAGGGACGTTGAGACTCCTTGAAATGGATGACGTCTATAGCTTCCCTCTTGATATTGGTGAGAATGCTGAGAATCTTGAAATTGTGGAGGTAAGCAACTCCACAACATGGCGGTCCAATTTCCATCATATGATATCAAAATTATCAAAAGTAAGAAGGATGAGTCTATGTGATGTTATGTTTGAAGATGAAGTTGAAGCTGTGGATATTGACTCTACTTCTGCTTGCTTTTCTCAATTAAGTCATTTATCCTTGACCTATGAACTCAGAGATTCACTTCAGTGTGGTTTGCTTGGTTATTCTCAACTGGAAAATGTGGTTGTATTGGAGCTTGGCTGGGAAGTGATTACTGACCTATTCTCACATTGGGTAGTGGAACTACTGGAAAGGTGCCCTAATTTGAGGAAGTTGGTCATTCATGGGGCTGTGTCGCGAATCAACACACAAGAAGAATGTGATGTCTTAGCGAACTTCACATCCTTTATTGTTAAGTTTATGGGGAAATATTCGCATGTGGAGGTTCAGTTTAAATATGTATAGATTTTAGGAACTTTTGCATTGGAGTTCAAATTTTTGTCAATTGTGGAATTGTGGATACTGCAAGGAGGTACATGATGATGATCTTTAGCGAGCGATCGTCTTTCTACTTATTTGGGTAATATTTCTTTTTCCAGATAAATATGTGCGTCAAGCTATTGTGAATTGACTTTAAGTTCACATATCCTTTGCATTCTTGGTTTTTGTTTTTGTTACTAGTTATTGATTTGATTTGCATCTTAGCAACTCTGTTTCTGTTATTTGCCAAGTCTTTTTATCTTCTGCTTTCTCTTGTATTTTTCCTCGAGGATTTTCTTTCCTTTTATGGTTAATGGTTTATGTTTATTATAGATGCCACAAATTAACTACTTATGCGCGATGAGTATGTACTTGTTGCCTCATCTCTTGAGGCCCATTTTCTATCCTTTGTTATCTGCTGTTGTACCTTCTTTTATGAAATATCGATCCTTGTGCTGATAAATTACCAAGTGTTAGTAACTATTTCCATGTTTGGAGGACTTTATGCTTATACCAGCCTATCACCAAAGATGCGGTGGGATGATTGAGATCCTTATATTTTAATTTTTATTTGGATAAGATTAGAATTCCTCTATCGTTAACCAGATCTCGAGAAACGCTTTAGTGCAAATTTATATTAATCAGGCCAATGGGTTTAGAATATAAGATGATTGAGTTTTAGAAAGTAAACAAAAGCTCATATTGCTAGCTGTTCAAGCACAACTATATAAAGTTCAAATACAACTATAATGACTATGACCTTCATTCCTTCATTTTTCTTGTCCATTTATTTTGCATGGTGAGGTAACCTGTATATTTGAGCTCCATTTAATGAAACTCGTTTCACTTTTTTGATTGATATATTAAATAATAAAATTAAAAATCCTATATATACTAAATAACAGTAACTCTTTGAGCGAAGGAAAATGTAAACTAATAGTCTGTTGTAAACGAAAGAAAGTCCATTAGCACTCACAATTTCAACGTAGAAAAATGTTTTCTTGGGGTCGAAAAGAAAATTAAATAATCAAGAGCAAAGAAAAAACCCATATGAATTATGAAATGAAATCGTGTTTTGCATGTCTAAAATTAGGTTATATACCAGCATATCCAGATAGAGAAGTAAAACAATAATAGCAAGTAGTTAAAGATAGTTTTTGCACAAAAAATTCTAATTATTCTCACCTCTAGTATAAAATACATATAAAATTCAGCATTCGCAATCCATTTTTCTCGATTTCTTGATTTGCATATCCAAATGATCCTGAATCGTGGTGGTGAAAATTGATTCGAAATCAACCTGAAGAATTCGCTGTTTTTTACGTGAAACTGTAGCTTTTCTTTTTGTACTTGTTGGTCTGGTTTTCTTGGGTGGTAGAGGACATTTTTTCATCTCTGGAATTTTGTATTCCAATGAAGTTGGAGTTCTAAATCCATAACCATCTTGATCTTTTAACTTTGGTAGTGGTACAGTTCCACTGGATTTGATCATCTCTTTTGATCTCTCTTTCAGTGTCCACAAAGAATATTTATAGTAAGTGTTAATCCTATTATAGTGAGCTAATTTGTTCAGTATGATAAATTTTAAAATGTGATGATAATGAAATTATTAATTATGTTTATCTTTACAATTTATTTTATAAGTGATTTAGTTGTATGAATATTTTTTAAACCATCCATATGAACTTGAACTCCCTATTATAAGTAATAATTCATTAGGTTAGGCGTATGAGTTAGTGAGTCAACGAGTAATAGTAGGAGTTAGGCGCGAGTGAGTAAATGAGTAATAGTAGGGGTTAGGCGAGGGCTGGGGGTGTGGGGATCCGGACTAGTCGATCTTTTCTTAGGGTCTGCTTGGAAAGTCACGTGCAGCTATCTAGCCGTGTAATTACTACGGTAGTAATTGCACACTTTAGTAATTACATACGTATAATAATTACGATGATCAATTTGTTTGTCAAAATGTAATTATAGTGTAATTCTCACTATCATATTTTTTTTTGGTATTTAACTTTCTTTTTTGTATTAATCACCAAAGAGAAACTGTACAAACCATAGTCATGCTAACTCACCTGACTATCTCAAAGCTGAAGGATAAACAAAAGATACCTATTTACAGACAAACTAATGAATCTACTCTGTTCCTAACCAAAACTGTTGAATGTAGCTCTTAGCTCGAGTAGCAACTCTAACATTGCATATGTAAGCTATCTCCCGCACAAGGACATCACTCCCTCGTAACCTTTGCTCAAATATACGTGTGTTTCTTTCAATCCATATTGCTTGCGAAATCTCGGCATAGATCGTTTTGAAGATGCTAGCCTTCTTGGATTTCCCTTTTCCCTGCTTGATGATCCACTGAAGATGTTGGTCCCAGCAAGTGATAGGCATATATGATCTCTGAATCCAAGCCATTACTTTCTTCCCTAGTTCTCTAATGTATGAGCATGTAACAAAGATGTGCTCCCTTGATTCATCCTGCTCTTGACACATAACACATAACACATTGAGGGGTAATAGTTATACCCCAACTGGCTAGTCTATCTTTAGTTGGCAATCGTCCATGAAGCAATAGCCACAATGTGAAGACTGCTTTTGGCCTAACAGTATTCTGGAAAATCAGGCATTTCCAGCTTACTCTTGGCACATCACCTAGAAGCTGCATGTATATTTGTCTAATAATGCTTTCGCTGTTATCATTTATACTCTGTGTCTGCAGCAGAGTTGCTCTATCTCCAATTATTCGTCTCACCATCCAACTGGCTTGCTGTGGTATTGGCATCTGTTGTAGCTGTTGTTGTTTGATGTAATAAGCATTGATCCACCTTATCCATAGCTTGTCTTGCTTGTGTGCCAAGTCTCAACAAGTTTTGGCAATTGCTGCTTTGTTCCACAAAGGGAGATTAATGAGATTAAGTCCACCAACTGAATTGAGAGTATAGATCTTTTCCCATGCTACTAAGGACTTCCTGGTTATTGTGTTAGTTCCAGACCAAATGTAGCTTCTACAGAGTGCTTCTATCATTTTCAGTACCTTAGCAGGTAGAATAAACAATTGAGCCCAGTATGCTTGAATGCCAAAGATTACAGATTGAACCAGCTGTACACGACCAGCGTAAGAAAGCTTTTTAGCAGTCCAGGAAGAGATCTTGGCTGTGATCTTTTCAATCAATGGTTGCCACTGTATGGGAGCTATCTTCTTTATAGACAAAGGGATGCCTAGGTACCTGAAGGGTAATGTACCACTTTTAAAACCCAGGTGTGTCAATATCTGAACCTTTATATGCTGCTTCACCCCACCAAAGTATACTGAGCTTTTTCCTAGATTAGCCTGCAATCCTGATGCCTTAGAGAATTGAGAAAAACTTCTATATAGTGTGGCCATTGAGGATAGATTACCCTTAGTAAATAACAAGAGATCATCAGCAAAACTCATGTGAGTAATGCCAAGCTTCCTACATCTGGGATGATATTGGAAGTTGGGCTCCTTCTGAAGTTCATGCAATGACCTACTCAAATACTCCATCACTATTACAAAGAGAAAAATGGAGGTAGGATCTCCCTGTCGAAGACCCTTAGCAGCATTGAAGGGTTATGTAGTTTCTCCATTCATAAGAATAGTATAGTTGACAGTCTTAATATATTCCATTATCCATCCGATAAGCCTATCAGGGAATCTAAGCTCCTCCATCACCTGTTGTAAGAAGATCCATTCTACTGAATCATAAGCTTTTTGGAGATCAATCTTTATCATATATCTAGGTGATATCTGGGCCCTAGTGTAAGATTTGACTAGCTCATGAGCTAGTATGACATTATCAACAATCTTTCTACCAGGGATGAAGCCTGCTTGAGTCTCATATATGATGCAAGGCACGACTTTCTGCAATCTGGAAGCCAAGATTTTAGAAATCATCTTATATAGGATTGGACAACAAACTATTGGTCTGTACTTTCTGACTATGGTGGGTTTACTCACTTTAGGAACCAATATAACAATAGTACAATTTATAGCCTTATAAAGTTTCCCAGTCAAGAAGAATTCCTTCACAGCATCTATGACCTGAATTTTGATGATGTCCCATGCTTTCTTGAAGAAAACTTCATTAAAGCCATCAATACCTGGAGCTTTATCATCACCAATTACTTTGAGGCTCTCAGCAATCTCTTGACTAGTTACTTCTGCACATAGATCAACCCTTTGTTGGTAAGATAGTATAGGACCATTCTTCATGTGCATTCTGTTGATGGCAGGCAAAGTAGTAGCAGTTGTTCCCATTAAGCTCTTATAGAAATCAACAATCTCTCTTTTGATAACATCAGGGTCAGTCACCTTTATCTCCTAGCAAAGTTGTAATTTTTGTGATTTTGTTTCTTTTGAGTTCTATCCTTCATCACTGTTGTAAAGTACTTAGAGTTTGAATCTCCAAGTTGTATCCATTTTGCTCTAGCTTTCTGCTGAAGGACACTCTCTTTAATTAAGGACCACTTCTCAAGGTTTAGTAGGACTTTTTTCTCCATATCAAGCAAATCATCAGTGCAACCCTGTGAGATTTTCTCTTAAATGTTACTCAGCTCTATTCTGGCCTTCTCAATTTTCTGAGTAATGCCCCTAAATTCCTTGGAGTTCTAAGCTTTCAAAGCAGGTTTCAGATCTTTCAAACTTGCCCAGATGACCCCAGGACACCATCCAATTATAATTGCCAAATACTCTATCCAATCTACTGGTGACCTTATCAGTTCCAGGTTGCTTGTTAGACCATGTATAGTAGTCACCTTTCCAAGGTAATTCTGTTAATGCAGTGTGTTGAAGGCAGGCAGCAAAATCTTGGATTTCTGAGTAGCTTACGGTTAATAGATAACCTGTCATTGGAGTATAATACTGCATTAAAATCCCCAACTATCATTATGGCTGTCCAACGGGACGGGACGTCCCGTCCCGTCCCGCGTCCCGTCCCGTCCCACTTAATTTTAAACGGGATGGCCCCATGTTAAACGGGACACGGGATGGGACGGGATGGCCATTTCGTCCCATTTATCCCGTCCCATTTCATCCCGTTTCGTCCCGTCCCACCTGTCCCGTTCTGTTCCGTCCCGTCCATCGTCCCTTTTTTTTAAATATAATTATAGCCGTTGGGCAACGGCTATAATTGAAAAAATAGCCGTTCCCAACGGCCAAAAACGGCCATATTTGGCCCCCACTCCTACCAAAACACCCCCTACCCCCAAACTTTTAATATAATCCCTAAGTTTATTAAATTATACTTTGGCCCTATTTTCTACTATAAATACCCCAATCCTTCTTCATTTCTTCCCACAAAAATAAATTATTCTCTCTCAAATCACTTTCATTCTATCTATATTATTCTCTCAATTTTCTCGCAATCAAGTGATAAGTTTCAAGTATTTGGACAAATATTTGGAGTAACTTTCAAGCTTCAAATTAATTTATCAAGTATTTGGAGCAATTGTTTGGGCAATTTCTTCAAGTTTCAATATTTAATCACGGTGCACTCGTTCCATCTTCTAATTTTAATATATAATTTTTGCGTATTATTTTAGTGCTTAATTTTTGTGTTTACTTTACGTGTTCTATTTTCGTATTTCATTTGTGTTTTTAATTTTTGTGTTAACTTTTTAAATTTAATTTTATATTTAAATTATGGCACCTAAAAATATATTTGGCGTATTTAAAAAAACTAGTAAATAAAGTAGTAAAGGTGAAAGTAGTAGTAATCCTAATCCTAGTCCTAATCCTAGCCCTTCTACTATAATTAGAAAATATATAGATGAAATGACTCATGTTGATGAAACTTTATTTTTCCAACCCCCGCATGTTATAATATTAATTTCGGAGAACAACTAGATCATGAAACTTTACAAAGATAATTTGGCAAGGATATTTTTATTGAGGACGAAGAAAATGAGGATGAAGAAAATGAGGAAGAAGAATTAGATGAAACACCCACTAGTCTCGCAACACAAGCTCCAACTCAGAGTCAATCTCGATCTGGAGCTTTACCCCCTGTACCTCCTGTAAGGGGTAAGCCTAAGGGTGAACGTCCCAAAATATCACTTGTATGGAAATTTTTTAAACATGATAAAGTCAATCAACGTGCTACATGTGAAATATGTAAGCAACGATTTGTGCACACCAAAAGTGGTGGGACGGGGGGTTTATCTAGGCATTTAGGTAGGTACCACAAAGCTTTATGGATACAAGCTAAAATAGAAGCCGGGCAAATACCAGATCCTAGCACTGGTACTAGCACTCCTAGTATATCTGGCGGGGGTTCTAATTTTTTACAACAGCAGCTTGACCCTACTTCTGGTACGATTTTACGCCCATATAACAAAGATAGAGATCGTGAGAACTTAGCAAAAATGGTAGCTGTATGTGGCTTACCTTTTACTTTTCCTTCTCACCCTGCTTTTGTTCATTATATACAAGAAACTTATAATCCTTCTTTTCAAGGTTTTCCTAAGACTACAGTTAGAAATGATGTTTTTAAATTTCAAACCGAATATCTTCAGTATATTCGTTGTGTATTTTTTCACTTAGATTGTAAAGTGTCTATCACATCTGATATAGGTTGTAGTTCTAATGATTGTGATTATTTAACTGTTACATGTCATTGGGTTGATCATCACTTGAACATGCAAAAACGTATTATTGGTTATAAATTTGTTGATTCAAAACACACTGGAGCATATATTGCAACTACTGTTCTACAAATACTTGATTTTTATGGACTCATTGATAAAGTTTTAACTATCACCTTAGATAATGCTTCTGCTAACACAACTGCAGCAACTAGCTTAAGAACTAGATTTTGTCCAATTAATCCGACAATTTTTCATGTTAGATATGCATGCCATATTTTTAACTTGGTTGTAAAAGATGGTATTAATTTATTTTCTGATGCTTGTAGTAAAGTACAACATGCTTGCGGCTATATTTTTCGGGCTAATAAAGCGAGTAGAATTCGTGAATTTGCTCAACAATGTGCTAGTGCTAACCTTCCATATAGAAAAGTTCCAAAAGATGTTTGTATTAGGTAGAATTCTACTTATGAAATGCTTAAAGTTGCTTATGATTATCGGGTGCCTATACAAAAGGTATTTAATATGCATAATGGTATCCCCGCTGATTAAATTATTGATTCTGATTGGGATCAGATCAAAGAGCTTACTAAATTTTTAGAAAAATTGTATTATGCTACAAAATAATTTTCTGGTATATATTATCCTACTATTACACAAATATTATGGTATATTTATGGAATTTCTGTTGTATTTGGTAAGTATAAAACTAATCCAACTTATGCACCGGCCATTAATGAAATGATTACAAAATTTAAAAAGTATTTTTTTCCTATTCCCCAAGTTTATTTAATTTCTACTATACTTAACCCATCTTTAAAATTAAGAGGTGCAAAGGGACTTGTTCGTAAAATTTATGAGAATTTAGCAATTCAAGAAAATGAACAACCATCTCTCGAAGAATGCCAAGCAAACATATATTCTTATGTTAGATCAATGTTTGATAAATATAAATCTATGAAAATAACAGGTGGTGAAACTGCTCCTTCTACTTCTAAGTCTAGAGTAGAAGTTTTATGGGAAGATATGGATGATATAACAGGTTTTGATTCCTCTATTGATGATGAACTTGATTCTTATCTTAATCAAGGATTGGAAAGTATTAAAGACGAAGAAGGCAACGAACAACTTTTGGCATGGTGGAGGGAGCGTGGCAAGGCTTTTCCAACACTTTCCATAATAACCCGAGATATCCTTGCTATTCAAGCATCATCAGTAGCATCGGAAAGTGCTTTTAGCGCGGCAAGATTTCAAATCGGAGATCATAGACATTCATTAGCGGAGGACAACCTAGAGATTTCCGTATTATTCAGAGATTGGATTAATTCAGAAAGAAGAAATCTTGGTTTTGAAAAATTAACCACTAGGGAAAAAGAAGAATACAATGAGATACTTAGCACTGGGAGCGATGACGGCATGGAACTCATGGAATATCAATCAACATTGCCAATTCCAGAACAATGTCCGAGAGAAATTATAGATAAGTTACAACGAAGTTATATAGGAGCTTACAAATATTAGTATGATAATTTTTTATTGGCTACTAAGAGGCCTAGTTCAAAGTTCAAACAGAACCTTTCCTAGAAGGTGGCTGCATAGATTAGGTGCTCTTCAAAAGAATTATATTTGTATGTGAGATTTGAAAGTTCTATTAATAAAATAAAAGGCTCTAAGCGTTGAATTTGTTTTATGAATTCTCTTACACTCTTACTTAGTTACTTAATGGATTGAAATTATATTAAATAAATTATAACTCTATTATATATTTATAATTGCTAGAATATTTTATTACAAGTCTTTTGTTTTAATATTTTATAATTCTTTACTTAGTTTCCTAATTTTTGTTTAATTTTTAAATTTATTGAATAAGTAAAAAAACTAGATGTTGAAAACTTTAAAAACTTAGTCATTGCCAAAAGAATATCCGTTGTCAAACTCAATGCTTAAATAATTTTTTTAAAAATAGCACTTAAGGCCCGCGAACCCGTCCCATCCCATCCCGTCCCATCTCGTTTGTTAGCGGGACGGGATGGGTCTACCATCCGTCCCGTCCCGTTCCGTCCTGACCCGTTTGTTAGCGGGATGGGATGGGCCTACCATTTCGTCCCGTCCCATTTCGTCCCATCCCACCACCGTCCTGGCTAAATATCGTCCCGTCCCGTCCCGTCTCGTTAATTTTGTCCCGTCCCGTCTCGTCCCGTCCCGTTGGACAGCCATAACTATCATCCATGGGACTGCTATATTTATTGAGAGTTGCTGCAGTGTATCCCAGAGGGTTCTTCTTTGTTCAAGCCCATTGTACCCATACACTACCGTGAGTAAACAATCAATATCTCCTCTTCTACTTTTTACTTGACAGTGTATCATTTGAGCATCATCTTTAATACCATTAACAATCAGGTCAGTGGCATCCCATAGTATCCATATTCTTCCATTACTTGCATCTTTGTAGTTTGTCAGCATATTCCACCCAGGTGCAATAGATTTTGCAATCCTTTGAGCATTCCATTCCTTCACTTTAGTTTCTATGAGTCCTACTAGCTTAATTTTATTTGCTCTAATATACTCTCTTACCTCCTTTTGTTTATACCTTTTATTTACACCCCTTATGTTCCAGAATACCCAATTCATCATAGCTATATGGTAGGTCCACCTCTATCCCCAAGTGGCTTGTGAGCTTCTTGTCTACTTGTTGATACAACTTCAAATCTATTCTTCACTGGGATAGGGGTCAAAGGTGGGAAGTTGATGTAGTCAAGTTCAGGGCTATTCTGCATTGCTTTGCCTCTATCATCATTCTTCTTCATTGCAGGTACAGATCTTATTATGTTATGCTGGGCATTAGTCCCTCTAGGTTCAGGTAAACTTGTTGTTCCTTTTTTAGGTACAACTCCCACATTATTACCCTCTAGTTTCTATTCAACAGATGGAGTCTGCTTTGCATTCTGAGATTCAATTGTAACATGTATAGGCCCTTTGGTTCTCCATTCTTGTGTGACAACCTTGTTACCCCTTATTCTCCTTATCTGATTTGGTTGTTGCATAACATGATGGGTCTGGGTAGTACATTTATGTCCCACAACCAAACATTTGTCACAATAAGCAGGTTTCCAGTCGTAGGTTCTAGACTGTGGAAATTTTTTTCCATAAGGGTCCATAACCATGATTTCAGTGGGCAATTCTTTTATAACATTAACTTCAATAAGCATTCGAGCATAGGATACTCGAGTCTGCTTAGTAGTACACTCATCAACAAAGACAAGGGTCCCTATTACACTAGCAATCCTGCTCAAAGAGCCAACTCCCCAGCACGACATAGGTAATTTAGGAAACTTTACCCATAGTGGAATAACAATAGGAAATTCCTCTGTGAAATCAAAATCTGGAGTCCATGGCTTTAGGATGATGGGCTTATTAGCAATTGAGTAAGGACCAGCACATAATATCTCTCGTGCATCTACTGCAGACTGAAATTTAATGATATAATTACCTTCATCATGAAAGAATAGTTTAGGTTCAGTCACATGAGCCCAATGCAACTTGATGTATCGCCTCATTTCATTATACCCTGGGCCATCATCTATGATATATGCTATCAGTGCACATCTCCATTTGTTCTCTTCCACTTCTACTTCTATCTTATCTAATTGAACCACAGGTTGACCATCAATAATTTGTGGCAGAATATAGGATAGTGACATACCATTGGTGGCAAATCGATTCTTCTGAAACATAGTTGTCCATGGGGCTTTAGGTCTAGTAGACTCATCAGCCACCACCACCTCTATCCCTATTGATATCTCCGCATTACCTTGGATACTTACTTGATTTTGGGCTTGATCTACCAGGTTTACTATTCCATTGATTGGCACTGATGGGGAAGATGCAAATTGACTACTTGTCACTGGGGTGTTCAGATCTAGCCTCTTTGAGATACTAGGTATCACGACCCAACTCCATGTCAGGCCGTGATGGCGTCCATCACCGTTGCTGGACAAGCCAACAGTGAACAACTTATTGATTTCCATTTAGCTTTACTTATTTTATAACATTTGGTAAATAAAGGATTTTTAAGGCAAACAAACGGAAAGATCTAAAAAAATAGTTATAACTATTGAATTACAACCCAAAAATCAAAGTCTACTAATACATGCCAAGATCTGGTGTCACAAGTGTGTGGGCAACTAGTAGAATATACAAAAGATGACTATCCTACTATCTGAAACAGAATAGACAGATAAAAACAAAAGGGAAACTCCGTCATGCTGCTGAACGACTCAGAAGGGGTAGCTCACCGTGAAGTTTCGGTCCAAGATCAAGTATGCGCACCGGGCGGGTAACTAGATGCACCAGCCTCAGATCCTGTACAATTAAGTACAGAAGTTTAGTATGAGTACATAAACAATATATACCCAGTAAGTATCCCGCCTAACCTCCCGATTCCGAGGTCGTTTACTCAAAATGTTGACCGAATTCAAACTTGGCCTTTTAAGCCAACCTTAAAGAACCAAGTGTTCCGATTTCAACTCAAACTCTTCCAAATCCCAAACCAACCATCTCCGCAAGTTATAAATCAGTAAAAGCAAGTACGGGAAGTCTTATTTAGGGGAACGGGGTTCTAGAAAGCAAAACAACTGGTTGGGTCGTTACATTCTCCACCTCTTAAACAAACGTTCGTCCTCGAATGAGTTTAGATTCATACCTGAAGTGCTGAATAAGTGTGAATATCTGCTCCGCTTGTCCTTCTCGAACTCCCAGGTCGCCTCCTCGACTGGTTGGACCCTCTACTGAACCTTTACCGCGAAAACCCTCTTGGACCTCAACTGGTGATCCTGCCTAGCAAAAATAGCAAATGGCTCCTCCTCATAACCCAAGCTCATATCTAGCTGAATAGTGCTGAAGTCTAACATATGTGACAGGTCGGCATGATACCTCCGGAGCATAGACACGTGAAAAATTGGATGAACCCCTGATAGGCTGGGAGGTAAAGCAATCTCATAAGCAACTTCCCCAACTCGCCTCAACACCTCAAATGGGCCTATAAACCTTGGGCTCAACTTTACCTTCCTTCCGAATCTCATAATACCCTTCATCGGCGAGACTTTCAAGAGAACCTTCTCGCCTACCATAAATGATACATCACACGCCTTCTGATCCGCGTAACTCTTCTGTCTGGACTGTGCTGTGCGAAGTCACTCCTGAATCAACTTTAACTTTTCCAAGGCATCCTTCACTAGATCAGTACCATATAACCTAGCCTCGCCAGGCTCAAACCATCCAATGGGAGAATGAAATCGCCAACCATATAAAGCCTCAAATGGGGCCATCTCGATGCTGGACTGATAACTGTTATTGTAAGCAAACTCAGCCAAAGGCAAAAACTGAGCCCACTGTCCCCCAAAGTCAATCACACATGCTCTCAGCATGTCCTCCAATATCTGAACTGTCCGCTCTGACTGCCCGCCGGTCTGTGGATGAAACGCTGTGCTGAGCTCTACACGGATCCCCAACTCACTCTGTACGACTCTCAAGAAATATGAAGTGAACTGAGGGCCTCTATCTGATATGATGGAAACAGGCACACCGTGTAATCGAACTATCTCCCGAATATAAATATGGGCCAACTTCTCTGAGGTATATGTAGTCACAACCAGAATGAAGTGTACCGACTTGGTCAATCTATCGACAATGACCCAAACGGCATCCAGCTTCCGCAAGGTCCGTGTCAATCCAACTACGAAGTTCATAGTGATGCGCTCCCATTTCCACTCAGGTATAGTCATCTGCTGAAGTAGGCCACTGGGCCTTTGGTTCTCAAACTTGACCTGCTGGTAATTTGGACACCTAGCTACATACTCCACTATGTATTTCTTCATCCGCCGCCACCAATAGTGTTGTCTCAGGTCACGATACATCTTCGTAGCACCTGGATGAATAGAATACCGAGAACTGTGTGCCTCTTCTAGAATCCTCTCCCTCAAGCCATCGACATTAGGAACACATAGATGGCCCTGGAGTCGCAGAACACCATCATCACCAATAGAAACCTACTTGGCACCACCCTGTAGTACCGTCTCTCTAAGAACTGCCAAGTGCGGATCATCAAACTGTTAGGCCTTGATTTGCCCCAATAATGAAGACTGAGCAACAACACATGCAAGAACTCAGCTGGGCTCTGAAATATCCAACCTTACAAGTCTGTTAGCCAAGGACTGAATGTCCCAAGCTAGTGGCCTCTCCTCCGCTGAAACAAATACCAAGCTACCCACACTCTCTTCCTTCCTGCTTAAGACATCCGCGACCACATTTGCCTTTCGTGGATGATAAATAATGGTGATGTCATAATCTTTCAGTAACTCGAGCCATCTACGCTGCCTCAAATTGAGATCCCTTTGTTTGAACAAATATTGTAAGCTACGATGATCAGTATAAACCTCACATGTCACTCCATACAGATAATGCCTCCATATCTTAAGAACATGAACAATCGAGGCTAACTCTAGATCGTGCACATGGTAATACTTCTCATGAATCTTCAGCTGACGCGAAGCATATGCAATAACTCACCCCTCCTGCATCAATACACAACCCAAGCCAATGTGTGAAGTGTCACAATATATCGTATACATCCCCGAGCCGGAAGGCAACACTAGAACTGGTGTTGTAGTCAAAACTATCTTGAGCTTTTGGAAGCTCGCCTCACAATCATCGGACCAATAAAACAGAGCACCCTTCTGGGTCAGTCTAGTCAAAGGTGCTGCAATGGATGAAAAGCCCTCCACAAACCAACGATAATAGCCTGCTAACCCCAAGAAACTCCTGATCTCAGTCGCCGAAGTGGGACGAGGCCAACTCTCAACTGCCTCAATCTTCTTGGGATCCACATTAATACCCTTCCCTGATACAACATTCCCCAAGAATTCCACGGACTCTAGCCAAAATCACATTTGGAGAACTTAGCATATAGATCCTGCTCTCGCAATGTCTGAAGTACCACTCTCAAATGCTGCTGGTGCTCCCCCAGGCTACGTAAGTAAATCTAGATGTTATCAATGAAGACAATCACAAAGGAATCAATATAAGGCCTAAACACTCTGTTCATCAAATCCATGAATGCCACTGGGGCATTAGTCAAATTTAAGGACATCACTAGAAACTCATAATGACCATATCTGGTACGAAAGACAGTCTTCGGAACATCTGAGTCCTGAATCTTCAACTAATGGCACCCCGATCTCAAGTCGATCTTAGAAAATACCCTAGCACCCTACAACTGGTCGAACAAATCATCGATATGTGGCAGTGGGTACTTGTTCTTGATGGTAACCTTGTTTAACTGGCGGTAATCAATGCACATCCGCATAGTCCCATCTTTCTTCTTCACAAATAACACTGGTGGACCCCAAGGTGATACACTTGGTCTCACAAACCCCTTTGCTAACAACTCCTCAAGCTGTTCCTTCAACTCCTTCAATTCTTTCGGAGCCATATGGTACAGTGGGATAGATACAGGCTGGATTCCTGGAGCCAAATCAATATGAAAATCAATATCACGATCTGGCGGAATGCTTGGAAGGTCAGAAGGAAACACATCGGCAAACTCCTGGACTACTGGCACTGAATCAATCGTCGGAGACTCTGCGGTGGTGTCCCGAACATAAGCTAGATAAACCAAACAACCCTTCTCGACCATATGTCGAGCCTTCAGAAAAGAGATGACTTGACTAGTTGTACTAACCGAGGAACCCTTCCACTCCAATCTCGGCAACTTTGGAATCGCTAAGGTAATAGTCCTGGCGTGACAATCAAGGATAGCGTGATATGGGGATAGCCAGTCCATGCCCAAGATGACCTCAAAGTCGATCATATCAAGCAACAAAAAGTCCGCCCTAGTCTCGTAACCATAGAATGTGACCACACAGGACCGGTAGATCTGATCCACAACCACAGAATCGCCCACAAGAGTGGACACATAAACATGAGTACCCAAGGACTCACACGAAATATCCAAAAAATGAGCAAACAAAGATGACACATATGAATAGGTACACCCTGGATCAAATAATACCGAAGCATCCCTACCGCATACAGAAATAAATACCTGTGATCACGGCATCTAAGGCCAATGCATCTGATCTGGCCAGAAAAGCATAGAATCTGGCTTGAGCGCTGGCGGGCTGGCTTCCGCCTGACTGAACAGTAGCTGCCTGGCCTCTCCCTGTCTGGCCTCCACCTCTAGGACAGCCCCTACCAGCCTGCCCTCTACCTCTGGGCGTCCAGACAGTCGGTGCTGAAATCATGGGCTGCTGGCCTTGCTGCACTGCCTTGCCCCGAAGCCTGGGGCAGAATCTCCTCATATGACCAAGATCTCTGCACTCGAAACAGCCCCTCGGTGCGGCGATCTGCTGCCTTGATGTTTGACCCTGATAGCATGTCGAACTACTGGAAGAAGCGTGAATAGCCGGTGGGAGGTATGAACTCTCCGGCATGGCATTAAAATAGGAGCTGGAAGAACCCTAGCGACCCGAGTACCCACTGGAAGAACCCTGGGTAGATGGTGGGCGATAAGAACTCTCTAGCATGGCGCTGAAATAGGGGCACGTTGGAGCACCTCGAGGAGGTAGTGGTGATGAATATGGGGGCTTGCTAGGCTGAGCCCTCCCAAACTGACCTCTGCCCCTAGCCGGGGCACCTCTAAACTCTCCAGAGAAGCAATCCCTCTTATCCTGTTACATTTGCTCTCTCCCCCTCTGTTGGTAGCCCTCAATCCTCCGAGCAATCTCCACCACCAGCTGATAGGAAGTCCCCATCTCAACCTCTGTGATGACCCAAAAGGTCATATTATGTTTTAAAACTCGAATCTGCGCTCTTAAGACACAAAAATCTCATTTTTACCCTCCTTGATTTGCGTGCGCAATTCGGACAGGTTTCCAGAAAGCTTTTATGTTGAAAACTAATGAAAATAAGAATTTTTGCCTTAAAAGTTAATTTTAGTTGACTTCGGTCAACATTTTTGGTAAATGGTCCCGGATCTGTGCTTCGACCATCCCGGTAGGTCCGTATCAAATTATGGGACCTGGGAGTATGCCCAGAATTAAATTCGCAGGTCCCTAGCTTGAGTTATGAATTTTTGATGAAAATTAAAAGTCTAGAAATTATTTGTTTTTAAGAATTGATTGATATTTGGCATTGTTAGTATCGGGTTCGTATTTTAGTTCCGGAGCCCGGTACAGGTTTATTATGATATTTAAGACTTGTCTGTGAAATTTGATGAGAAACGGAGTTGATTTGACGTGATTCAGACGTCCAGTTGAGAAAATAGAAATTTTAAAGTGTTCTTGAGAATTTCATTTGATTTGGTACTAAATTCGTAGTTCTAGGTATTATTTTTGCAATTTTATCATGCGAGCAAGTTCGTATGATATTTTTAGACTTGCGTGCATATTTGGTTTGGAGCACCGAGGGCTCGGGTGAGTTTCGGATAGGCCATAGGATGTTTTGAACTTAGAAAATTTTGCTGGAATAACTGAACCTATTGCAGGCCTCTGATCTCGCAATTGCGATATCAGGCATCGCAAATGCGAACCAAGCAGGTATGGAAATTGCGAGGTTTTTATCGCAATTGCGAAGAAAGCCTAGGCCAGCAGTTCTCGCAATTGCGAGTTTTCTTTCGCATTTGCGAAGGGAATCGGGGAAGGGCAGTGATCGCAAATGCGATCATTTAGTCGCATTTGCGAAGATTCAGTTGTCGCAAATGCGACACTTTCCTCGTATTTGCGAAGGCAGCGGGACTAAGAAGGGAATCACAATTGCGAGTGTTCCTTCGTATTTGCGAAGCTCAGGTCGCAATTGCGATACCTGCAGCTGAGTAAAAGGGACTTAGACGGGATTTTTCATTCATTTTTCGTATTTTCAAAACCCTAAACCTTAAGAGGCGATTTTCCAAAGACCAAATCTTCCCTAAATCATAGGTAAGTGATTCCTAACTCTTTTCTTTCAATCTTTTACATCTTATAACAAGATTTCAACCTAGAATCTAGAATTTTTATGGTGAAATTAGGATTTTTGGGTAGAACTTAAGAATTTTGAAATTTGAGGATTTAGACCTCAAATTGAGGTCGGATTTCAAAACTAATTACATATTCGGGCTCGGGAGTGAATGGGTAAAAATTTTTTAGTCCGAACCTCGGGTTTTGATCAAGCGGGCCCGGGGTCAAATTTTCGACTTTTTGGAGGAAAATTTGGAAAAATTTAATTTATGTAATATGATTGATTTCTTAAGCAATATTTGATATTATTGAGTCATTTTTGAATAGATAAGAGTGGTTGGAGGTTAATTCTAAAGGAAAAGCTGTGATTGAGAATTAAGTGGCCTTCGGAGCAAGGTAAGTGTTGTGTCTAACCCTGACTCGAGAGAATTAGCAACCTTAGATTACTTGCTAAGTGAAATTCATATGAGCGGCGTATATGTGAGGTGACGAGTACTTATGCGCCGCCAATTTACATGTTTTTCATGTTTCTTCCGTTTTCTTATATTGTCTCATTCCTATGCCTAACTGCCATGTGTTATACTAGTGTTGTTAAATTGATCGTCATTATCATGTTTACGGATTTTCTGGTGATAATTGTGTTTTTATTTCAAAGTTGAGATTGATGTTATGAAACCAAATGTTGAAGTAAGGTTTGTATTTATTATTCTATCTTCATGTTGTTATTTATGCATTGCATTATGGTAAGGGGGAGTGTTAATACACGAAGGGTGATGCTGTGCCATATGGTGAGTGTTAATACATGAAGGGTGATGCCGTGCCATATTGTGAGTGTTAATGCACGAAGGATGATTCCGTGCCATGTTGTGAGTGTTAATGCACGAAGGGTGATGCCGTGCCATATTGTGAGTATTAATGCATGAAGGGTGATGCCGTGCGATATTGTGAGTATTAATGCACGAAGGGTGATGCCGTGCCATGATATGAGAGTTAATGCACGAAGGGTGATGCCGTGCCGTTTCTATTAATTTTATGGTTAGATTGAGAGTAAAAGCACGAAGGGTGATGTCGTGCATTTTTCCTTTACTGTATACACTATTCTTGTTGATTCATGGTATATTGACTGCTCCGGTTATCATTCTGTTGTATTTCTTTATCTCATATTCCCCTCAGCATGTTCGCCTCCCGACATTTCCTGTTTAGTTCTTCATTTCTATTATGTGTCTATACATTGTTAAATTATACAAGTTGATTTGTATGTGCCTTGCCTTAGCCTCGTTACTACTTCGTCGAGGTTAGGCTCGCTACTTACCAGTACATGGGGTAGGTTGTACTGATACTGCACTCTGCACTTTCTATGCAGATTTTGATACCGGCTCGAGTTGATCGAGATTTTGCTATTGGTCCGCTGTCCGAAGACTCAAGGTAGATCTGTCGGCATACATAGACCTTGAAGTTCCCGTCTATCTTTTCTGTTCTACTGTTTCTTTCATTCAGACAGTTGTATTTCTTCCAGACTATTTCTTGCAGCAAATTCTAGAATACTCGTGAATTATGACTCCAGATCCGGGTGGTAGTAATTAATACAGTTTTTATGATATTTCGCACTTATTATATTTCATCTTAGTTAATTATTGTTAATTACTGAATGGAAATAAGGAATTGGTTTAATAATTCTCTAATATTGGCTTGCCTAACAAGTGAAATGTTAGGCGCCATCACGGTCCCGTTGGTGGGAAATTTCGGGTCGTGACAGTTGGTATCAGAGCCCTAGGTTGCCTAGATTTCACGATTTACGAGAAAGCTTAGTAGAGTCTAGAGGATCGGCACGGAGACGTCTGTGCCTATCTTCCAGAGGCTATGAAGTTTAGGAACAAGTTTCACTTCATTCTTCTCTGTCGTGCGATTTTGATTTCTCAATACTTATTGAACTCTTCTACTCTTATTCTCTTGCAGATGGCGAGAACACGTACCGCTTCCTCAGCTGAGCATCAGCCAGAGCCTCCAGTGGCAGCTCTTACGCGGGACAGAGTTCGAGGCCGTGCCAGAGGCCGAGGCAGGGGCAGGGCTCAGCCTAGAGCCCGAGCAGTAGCCCCAGCAGTGGATCATCAGATAGAGCTTGACGAGGAGGTTCCAGCCCAGACTATTCCTGCTGGACCAGCTCAGGTTCCGGAGGGGTTCATTGCTACCCCAGTACTTCAGGACGCTTTGGTCCGTTTTGTGGGCCTTATGGAGAGTGTGGCCCAGACTGGTGCATTTCCCATGGCACTAGCAGTCTCTCAGGCTGGAGGAGGAGCCTGGACTCCTACCACTCCCGCTCCGGAGCAGATAGCTCCCCAGTGTCAGGCTCCAGTAGCTCAGTCAGTCTGATTAGTTTAGCCGGTTATTACGGCACAGGTCGGAGATGGGCCAGCTATGTCTTCTGAGGCATTATGGAGATTGGACAGGTTTACCAAGCTCTTTTCTATTCTCTTCAGTGGTGCTCCTTTAGAGGACCCCCAGGAATATCTTGATGGCTGTCACGAGGTTCTATGAAACATGGGTATAGTGGAGACCAATGGGGTCGATTTTGCTGCATTTCAGATGACTGGTTCCGCCAAGAAATAGTGGAGAGATTACTTGTTGACCAGACCAGCTGGGTCACCTGCTCTTACTTGGGACCAGTTCTCTCAGCTCTTCATAGAGAAGTTTCTTCCTATCACATTGAGAGAGGAGCGTCGCCGTTAGTTTGAGCGTCTCCAGCAGGGCAGTATGACTGTTACTCAGTATGAGACCCGTTTTGTAGATTTGGCCTGTCATGCCATTCTTCTGCTTCCCACCGAGAGAGAGAGAGAGAGAGAGAGAGAGATTGAGGAGGTTTATTGATGGACTTGCTCAACCTATCAGGTTGCAGATGGCTAAGGAGACTGGGAGTGAGATTTCTTTTCAGGCGGCTGCTAATGTTGCCGGACGAGTCGAAATGGTTCTTACTCAGGGAGGTCAGGGGTCTGACAAAAGACCTCGTCATTCCGGTGAGTTCAACGGTGCCTCATCTAGAAGCAGGAGAGCTTTTGGTAGAGGCCATCCTCCCAGGATGTTTGATTCAGTGCTTCAGGCATCCCACAGTGCCTCAGGTGGTCGTGGTCCTCAGATGCATTATTCCGACCAGCTAGCCTACAGTGCATCACCAGCTCCTATTAGTGCACCTCCACTCTAGAGTTATCAGGGCGGTTATTCGGGTCGACAGGGTCGGTTTCAAGGTCAGCAGTCACCGCAACCGAGGTTATGTTATACTTGCAGTGATCCGAGACACATTTCTAGATTTTTTCCTCGAGCAACGGGCAGCTCACAGCATCAGATTTCTCGTGCCATGGTTCCAGCACCAGTTGCTGCACCACATGCTCAGCCAGCCAGAGGCAGGGGTCAGACATCTAGGGGTAGAGGCCAGACTGTTAGAGGTGGAGGTCAGGCCGTTAGAGGTGGAGACCATCCAGTTAGAGGCCATCCCAGAGACGTAGTTCAGGGTGGTGGGGCCTAGCCCTAGTGTTATGCTTTCCCAGCCAGGCCTGAGGCTAAGTCATTTGATGCTGTTATCACATGTACTGTTTCAGTTTGCAGTAGAGATACTTTAGTTCTATTTGATCTAGGATCTACTTACTCTTATGTGTCATCCTATTTTGCTTCCTATTTGGTTGTGCCCCGTGATTCTTTGAGTACTCCTGTGTATGTGTCCACACCAGTGGGAGATGCTATTGTTGTAAATCGTATTTATCGCTCGTGTGTGGTCACCATTGGGAGTCTTGAGACTCGTGTAGATCTTCTACTTCTTGACATGGTTGATTTTGATGTCATACTGGGTATGGATTGGCTGTCACCTTATCATGCTATATTAGATTGTCATGCCAAGACGGTAACCTTAGCCTTGTAGGGGTTGCCTCGATTAGAGTGGAGAGGGAATTTTGGCCATTCTGCCAACATGGTTATCTCTTATGTGAAGGCTCGGCATATGGTCGAGAATGGGTGCCTAGCTTATTTGGGCTATGTCTGCGATTCTAGTTCGAAGATTCCTTCCATAGATTCAGTGCTGGTTGTTTGTAAGTTTCCAGAGGTGTTTCCTGCAGACCTGCCAGGGATGCCACCCGACAGGGATATTGCTTTCTGCATTGATTTGGCTTCGGGCACTCAGCCTATTTCCATTCTGCCATATCGCATGGCCCTGCCAGAGTTGAAAGAATTGTAGGAGTAGTTGCGAGATTTGCTTGATAAAGGCTTCATTAAACCTAGTGTCTTACTCTGGGGTGCACCCGTGTTGTTTGTGAAGAAGAAGTATAGATCGATGAGGATGTGTATAGATTATCGGTAGTGGAACAAAGTCACCATCAAGAACAAGTTTCCATTGCCGAGGATTGATGATTTATTTGATCAGCTTCAGGGTTCCAAGATGTTTTCAAAGATTGATTTGAGATCTGGCTACCATCAGTTGAGGTTTAGGGCATCCGATGTTCCTAAGATAGCTTTTCGGACTTTGTGTGGGCATTATGAGTTTCTACTGATGTCATTTGGGCTGACAAATGCCCCAACAACATTCATGGATTTGATGAACCGGGTGTTCAAACCCTACTTGGATTCCTTTGTGGTTGTGTATATTGATGATATCTTGATCTACTCCCACAGTCGAAAGGAGCATGAGCAGCACCTTTGGATCGTTCTTCAGACTCTGAAATACAACCAGTTTTATGCTAAGTTCTCAAAATGCGAGTTTTGGTTGAGTTCAATTGCTTTCTTGGGTCACGTTGTATCAGCAGAGGGTATTCATGTGGATCCTAAGAAGATTGAGGCCATCCAGAACTGGCCTAGACCCACATCAGCTACAAAGATCCGTAGTTTCCTGGGTTTGGCGGGCTATTACCGTCGATTTGTGGAGGGGTTTTCATCCATAGCAGCCCCGTTGACCAAATTGACCCAGAAGGGTGCCCCGTTCAGGTGGTCAGACAAGTGTAAAACGAGCTTTCAGAAGCTCAAGATAGCTTTGACTACGGCACCGATATTGGTATTACCCATAGGTTCAGGATCTTATACAGTATATTGTGACACATCTCGTATTGGTCTTGGTGCAGTATTAATGCAAGATGGCAAGGTAATTGCATATGCGTCATAGCAGTTGAAGGTTCATGAGAAGAATTACCCTGTTCATGATCTAGAGCTGGCAGCCATTGTTCACGCGCTGAAGATTTGGAGGCACTATCTTTACGGCATGCCATGTGAGGTATTCACTGATCATCGGAGCTTGCAGTATTTGTTCAAGTAGAAGGAACTCAATTTGAGGCATCAGAGGTGGCTGGAGCTATTGAAAGACTATGATATCACCATATTGTATCATCTCGGGAAGGCCAATGTGGTGGCCGATGCTTTGAGTAGAAAGTCAGTCAGTATGGGTAGCCTTGCATATATTCCAGTTGGTGAGAGACCGCTTGCATTGGATGTTCAGGCTTTGGCAAACCAGTTCATGAGGTTAGATGTTTCCGAGCCCAGCCGTGTTCTAGCTTGTACAGTTGCTCGGTCTTCTTTGTTTGAGCACATAAGAGATTGGTAGGATGACGATCCTCATTTACTTGTCCTTAGTGACACAGTACGACACGGTGGTGCCAAGCAAGTTACTGTCAGAGATGACGGAGTTTTGAGGATGCAGGGTCGTATTTGTGTGCCTAATGTGGATGGACTTCGTGAGTTGATCCTTGAGGAGTCCCACAGTTCCTGATATTCTATTCATCCGGGTATCGCCAAGATGTATCGGGACTTGAGGCAACATTATTGGTGGAGGCGAATGAAGAAGGACATAGTTGTCTATGTAGCTCGGTGCCTAAATTGCCAGTAGGTAAACTGTGAGCATCAGAGACCTGGTGGTTTACTTCAGAGGTTAGATATTCCTGAGTGGAAATGGGAGCGTATCACTATGGATTTTGTTGTTGGACTCCCACGGACTCAGAGGAAGTTTGATGCAGTTTGGGTTATTGTGGACAGGCTGACTAAGTCAGCGCATTTCATTCTTGTGGCAGTTACCTATTCCTCGGAGTGGTTGGTAGAGATTTATATTCGTGAGATCGTCCGTCTTCACGGTGTGCCCGTGTCTATCATTTCTGATCGAGGTACGTAGTTTACCTCGCACTTTTGGAGGGTAGTACAGCGTGAGTTAGGTACGCGGGTTGAGTTGAGCACAACATTCCATCCTCAGACGGACGGACAGTCCGAGCATACTATTCAGATCTTAGAGGATATGGTCCGCACCTGTGTTATTGACTTTGGAGGTTCTTGGGATCAGGTTTTACCGTTAGCGAAGTTTGCCTACAATAACAGCTACCGGTCGAGCATTCAGATGGCTCCCTATGAGGCATTATATAGTAGACGGTGTAGGTCGCCAGTTGGGTGGTTTGAGCCGGGGGAGGCTCGGTTATTGGGTACAGATTTAGTTCAGGAGGCCTTGAACGAGGTCAAGATTGTACAGGATCGACTTCTCACAGCTCAGTCCAGGCAAAAGAGTTATGCCGATCGTAGAGTTCGTGATGTTGCATTCATGGTCGCAGAGAGAGTGTTACTACAGGTAACACCCATGAAGGGTGTAATGAGGTTCGGAAAGAAGGGCAAGTTGAGCCCTATGTATATCGGACCTTTTGAGATTCTGGAGAGAGTGGGAGAGGTGGCTTACAGGCTTGCATTGCCACCTAGTTTAGTAGTTGTTCATCCGGTATTCCATGTGTCCATGTTTTGAAAGTATCACGACAATCCGTACCATGTGTCATATTTAAGCTCTGTCCAGTTAGACAAGGATTTGACTTACGAGGAGGAGCCGGTGGCAATTCTAGCTCGGCAAGTTCGCTAGTTAAGATCAAAGAGTTACCCTTTAGTTTGAGTGCAGTGGAGAGGTCAGCCTATTAAGGCAACTACTTGGGAGTCCGAGTCCGATATGCGGAGTAGATATCCCCACCTTTTCACCAGCCCAGGTACTTTTCTATGTCCATTCGAGGACGAACGGTTGTTTTAGAGGTGGAGAATGTGATGACCCAAAAGGTCATCTTATGTTTTAGAACTCAAATCTGTGCTCTTAAGCCGTAAAAATCTTCATTTTTACCCTTCTCGATTTGCGTGCACAGTCCGGGCAGGTTTTCGGAAAGCTTTTATGTTGAAAACTAATGAAAATAAGAATTTTTGCCTTAAAAATTAATTTTAGTTGACTTCGGTCAACATTTTGGTAAATGATCCCGGATCCGTACTTTGATGGTCCCGGTAGGTCCGTATCGAATTATGGGACCTAGGCATATGCCTGGAATTGAATTCGGAGGTCCCTAGCTTGAGTTATGAATTTTTGATGAAAATTAAAAGTCTGGAAATTATTTGTTTTAAGAATTGATTGATATTTGGCATTGTTAGTATCGGGTCCGTATTTTGGTTTCGGAGCCCGGTACAAGTTCATTATGATATTTAAGACTTGTCTGTGAAATTTGGTGAGAAACGAAGTTGATTTGACGTGATTCGGACGTCCAGTTGAGAAAATAAAAATTTTAAAGTGTTCTTGAGAATTTCATTTGATTTGGTACTAAATTCGTAGTTCTAGGTGTTATTTTGGCGATTTGATCGCGTGAGCAAGTTTGTATGATGTTTTTAGACTTGCATGCATCTTTGGTTTGGGAGCCCCGAGGGCTCAGGTGAGTTTCGAACAGGATGTTTTGAACTTAGAAAAGTTTGCTGGTATAACTGAACCTGTTGCAGGTCTCTGATCTCGCAATTGCGAGATCAGGCATCGCAAATGCGAACCAAGAAGGTATGGCAATTGCGAGGTTTTTATCACAATTGCGAAGAATGCCTAAGCCAGCAGTTCTCGCAATTGCGAGTTTTCTTTTGCATTTGCGAAGGGAGTCGGGGAAGGGCAGTGATCGCAAATGCGATCATTTAGTCGTATTTGCGAAGATTCAGTTGTCGCAAATGCAACACTTTCCTCGCATTTGCGAAGGCAGCGGGACTGTGAAGGGAATCACAATAGCTAGTGTTCCTTCGCATTTGTGAATCTCAGGTCGCAATTGCGACACCTGCAGCTGAGTAAAAGGGACTTAGACGGGATTTTTCATTCATTTTTTGTATTTTCAAAACCCTAAACCATAAGAGGCGATTTTCCAAAGACCAAATCTTCCCCAAATCATAGGTAAGTGATTCCTAACTCTTTTCTTTCAATCTTTTACATCTTATAACAAGATTTCAACCTAGAATCTAGAATTTTATGCTGAAATTAGGATTTTTGGGTAGAACTTAGGAATTTTGAAATTTGAGGATTTTGACCTCAATTTGAGGTTAGATTCCAAAACTAATTACATATTCGGGCTCGGGGGTCAATAGGTAAAAGGATTTATATCCGAACCTCGGGTTTTGAACAAGCGGGTCCGGGGTCGATTTTGGGAAACTTTAATTCATGTAATATAATTGATTTCTTAAGCAATATTTGATAATATTGAGTCATTTTTGAATAGATAAGAGTGGTTGGAGGTGAATTCCAAAGAAAAAGCTGTGATTGAGAATTAAGAAGCCTTTGGAGCAAGGTAAGTGTTGTGTCTAACCCTGACTCGAGGTGACAAGAGTCCGTACGTAATTGTTGGGGGGCTACGTACGTACGAGGTGATGAGAGTGTAACCTAGTCCATCTATCCAATAACTTTTGCGGATCGCCGTCCGCAGTCGGTCTAGGCTAAAGTGCAGCCGACGCAACGAGCTGGACTCCGCCTACGGGTAGTGCACCGGGAGTCTGATATACCGTAACTGCATGCCCGAGAGACTGAGCAGTAGGGGTATGTGCTCCCCCTCCTGCCTGAGATGTGGCTGGGTCTGCTAGAAATAAACTAGCCTCAGTCATGGTGTCTATGAACCGTATCATACGGTCCATGACCTCTTAAAAGCCCGGTGCTGCCATGAAATCTACCGTGGCTGGCTCTGCGGCAGGCACCTCGCCCTGCTCCTCAATAATGGGATCCTCCACTGGATCTGCTGGTGGTTCTACTGGGGCAGATCTGGGACACCCTCGTCCCCTATCTCGGGTCGGTGCCCTCCCCCGGCCACTGCCTCGGCCTCTAGCAACGGGGGGAGCAGCTCCTCCTAGGTCTGGAACATCCGCCGTACGCGTCCTCACCATCTGTGAGAGAAATAGAAGAAGGAAATTTAGTATACCATCAATTGCACAATAGGATATGAATAATGAGTAGTTTCCTAACACCCCATAGCCTCTCGAAGATAAGTTCAGACGTCTCCGCACTGATCCGCAAGACTCTACTAGGCCTGTCCATAACTTGTGAGACCTATGTGAATCTAGTGCTATGATACAATGTTGTCATGACCCAACTCCATATCAGGCCGTGATGGCGTCCAGCATCGTTGCAGGACAAGCCAACAATGAACAACTTATTGATTTCCCATTTAGATTTACTTATTTTAAAACATTTGGTAAATAAAGGATTTTTAAGGGAAACAAACGGAAACATCTAAAAAAATAGTTATAACTATTGAATTACAACCCAAAAATCAAAGTCTACTAATACGTGCCAAGATCTGGTGTTACAAGTGTGTGGGCAACTAGTAGAATATAAAAAAGATGACTATCCTACTGTCTGAAACAAAATAGACAGATAAAAACAAAAGAGAAACTCCGGCATGCTGCTGAATGGCTCAGAAGGGGTAGCTCACCGTGAAGTCTAGGTCCAAGATCAAGTATGCGTGCCGGGCAGGTAACTAGATGCACCAGCCTCAGATCTTGTACAATTAAGTACAGAAGTATAGTATGAGTACATAAACAATATGTACCCAGTAAGTATCCCGCCTAACCTCGAAGAAGTAGTGACGAGGTGTTGACTTGACACTTACTAGGCCAATAATAATATAATTAAAGTACTATGCTAAGCATGGATATCATGAATGATACTGTCAGTTCAACACAAAAAAAGATAAGTCCTTCTTTCATAACTATAACATAAATTTCAGTAATACTATTTAGCAACTTGCATTTCAAGGTATTTAAGCAGAGTAAATCATGGAAAGTTCCCAAATAATTAGCATGCGCAATTATGCCGAGGTCGTACGGCCCGATCCAATAAAATATTTAAACTGTGCACTGCTGGAGGGTCAATTTACGAGAACCATAGATGCATCTATTTACTACCGAGGCGCTCGGCCTGATCCACAAATAATAATTATTTTCAAGAAAACATAAATTTCTCATTTACAAGTCAAGTATCTCATACAAACCTTCAAGTAAGTGTATTCAACCTCATAAAATTCTTTTATCAATTTCTATCATGACTAAGTGATTATATTAGCAAGTAAGGGCAAAAACATTCCAAGTGAAGCATGATACAGGTCCTAAACTACCCGGACAATAGCATAATAGTGGCTACGTACGGACCCTCGTCAACTCATACATACGTATCCCCCACAATTAGGTACAAACATTTATTTAATTCACCTATGGGGTTAATTCCCTCTTACAAGATTAGAAAGGAGACTTATCTCGCCTCAAAGTCTACTTACCAATTCAAGAACGCGCGCAAGCCTCCAAATTTGATGCCAAATGACTCGAAGCTAGTCACACATTACATAAACCATAAACTAATCAATCTATGCTCAAAAGTTTATAATTCCACCATTTAAGTGATTACCCAACCTAAATTGCAAGATTCCTAAAATTTTCCCTCGGGCCCATGTGCCCGGATTCCGAAAACTATAAGGAAGGTTGTTACCCATAACCTTAAGAACATAAATATATGATTTTTACTAAATTTCATAGCGAATTTCGTGGTTAAATATCATTTTATCAAAAATCTAGGTTTTCATCTAAACCCGTAATTTCCACTAATTTACATGTTATAACCTACCAATAAACCATGTATTTAACTCATATTTGATAGGAATTACATACCTCAACTAGTTGAAGGAAATACCCTCTCCAACCAGCTCCAAAATCTCCACAATTTGTACATAATTGTGGGGGGCTACGTACGTACGAGGTGAAGAGAGTCCGTACGTAGCCACTATTATGCTATTGTCTGAGTAGCTTAGGACCCGTATCATGCTATGTTTTGAATGATTGTGCCCTTACTTGCTAATATAATCACTTAGGCATGATAGAAATTGATAAAAGAATTGTATAAGGTTAAATTCACTTACTTGAAGGTTTGTATGAGATACTTGACTGTAAATGAGAAACTTGTGTTTTCTTGAAAATAATTGTTATTTGTGGGTCGAGCCGAGCGCCTCGGTAGTAAATAGATGCATCTATGGTTCACGCCATTCGACCCTCTGGCAGTGCACAGTTTAAATATTTGTTGGATCGGGCCGTACGACCTTGGCATGATTTGCGCATGCTTGTATTGCTTGCCTTGAAATTTATAAATAATGATATTTCCTCCCTGGTCTGAGATAAATTGATATGGCCTCATTGGCCGGAGATATAAATTATTAAAAGATGAAAATAAATTTGGGAATCCCCTATTAACAAGAGAATTATTTACCTGCCTCATGTTATTGTGTTCACCGTTGCCTTATAAAATCCATAATTTATCATATCTGTGGCATATTAATTATAACCCATAGTAAGTGTCCGAGTCGACCCCTCGTCATTACTTCTTCGAGGTTAGGCGGGATACTTACTAGGTACACGTTGATTTACGTACTCATACTACACTTATTGCACGTTTTGTGCAGGTACATACATGACTAGTAGTCTTGTGGGCGCATTGGCGCGGTTATTATGGGGATTTAGGTGAGCTGCATCTTATGTACAACCCACAGCCAGCAGAGTCTCCTTCGGAGTATTGTATTTTCTTTCCTGTCCAAATTTGTATTTCGGACAGTTATTGTATTTTATTTTAAATTCCTAGAAAATGCTCATGCATTTGTGACACCCGGTTCTGGGATGATTATGGGATGTTCATTATTGGAACTGGAAAACATTATTATTTATTCTATAAATTCATCTCTTACTAGATAAATTGAAGTAAAAGTTACGATTTCAAAAATATTAAAATGAGAATTTAATTATTTAGAGTTGGCTTGCCTGATAGTGGTGTCCGGCGCCATCACGACCTCTAACAGATTTTTGGGTCGTGACAACATGGTATCAGAGCACTAGGTTCACTTAGGACTCACGAGTCATGAGCGAGTCTAGTAGAGTCTTGCGGTTCGGTACAGAGACGTCTGTACTTATCTTCGAGAGCCTACAGGGCTGTTAGGAGCACTTCCCTTCTTGATTCTCATCGTACGATTTGATTCCTTGGAGGCTTATGCCTTCATTTCCTTCCCATTCAATCTTATGCGACGTGAAGTGCTGGTTATAAATCGGGAATTGAGGAATTGTAATGGTACTACAGATGTGGTGCGGGATGTTTCTCCCTGCGTAGTTGCTTGGACTATTGTCGTCGCCTTGTGGAAGGACATTCTGTCATTTCAGCTCAGTAGTTGTATTTCTGAGAGCTTTGAGGCTATGCACAGGTTGCTATGATGCTCATGAGTTATTATCGCACAGTATTGATGTGATGGTAGGATGCTTGCCTATGTCAATTTTTAATTGGAACCTACAACAACTTGATATTAAAAATGCTTTTTTACATGGAGATTTAGATGAGGAGATATATATGAAAGTACCACCTGTCTTTGAAAGCGAGAAGGGAATGGTATGTAGACTGAATAAGGTTACTCTACGGACTAAAGCAATCACCTCGTGCATAGTTTGGAAGATTTACAAAAGTTATGATCAAGCTAGGCTATCGACAGAGTCAAAGAGACCACACCTTTTTCATAAGGTACTCAGAAACAGGAAATGTAACTGCTTTACTAGTCTATATAGATGATATCATAGTAGCAGGTGATGATTCAGAGGAGATGCACAATTTGAAGAATTGTTTACTCAAGGAATTTGATATTAAGGATCTTGGAAAATTAAAGTATTTTTTGGGAATTGAAGTAGCACATTCTAATCAAGAAATCTTTATTTCCCAACAAAAATATGTGCTTGATTTGCTAAAAAAAATAGGAAAATTAGGGTGTAAACCAGTGGCCACACCAATTCAATATAATCATGGGTTGTGCAATGCTCTAGAAGATTCTGTGGTAGATAAAGGATCGTATCAAAATCTTGTAGGAAAATTGATCTACTTGTCCAATACAAGGCCAGACATTGCCTTTGTTGTAAGTGTCGTTAGCCAATTTATGCTTGACCATAGATAAATGCATCTCCAAGCGGCGAACAGGATTCTATAATATCTTAAAGGAAGTCCAGAAAAAGGATTACTATTTAGAGGAGGAGACATGGTTTTAGAGGCTTATACAGATGCGGATTATGATGGTTCATTGGTTGATCGAAGGTTAACTTCTAGATATTGTACTTTTTTAGGAAGAAATCTTGTGACTTGAGAAGCAAAAAACAAAATATTGTGGCCAGATCAAGTGCAGAATTCGAGTTCAGATTTATGACAATGGGAGTTTGTGAGTTGTTATGGTTAAAGATAATCCTTGATGATTTGAAGATAAGATGGGAAGGACCTATGAGACTATATTGTGACAATATATAAACAATAAGTATAGCTCATATTCCTATATAGCATGATCGCACTAAGCATATTGGTTACACTAATGAGCAACAACCTATTGATTAAGGACCTAAATGTGCTTCAAACACAATTATTTAAACATTTATCCAAACTACAGTCAAATCATTATAAACTAATGATAATAAACTCATAAATTAGTATTCAGAGACTACGATAAAATATGCACACATTATCAAGCTTGATATACAATCATAACATCTAAAAGTTTCATTCTTGCCAAATAGAAATTGATCAAAGCGTGCTCCACATTGAAAAAAGTTCAAAAACTTCTCATTTTCTTCATGAATCTATAATACAAAAGTTTAAGAGTTACCTGATTTGCAACAAAATGAAATTCAACCGTAAACAAGCAGAAAATCAGCAACAAAGACAGCAGAAACATCAATGAAACAACAGTAAATCCGTGCTAAAACAACCCAGAAATCTCACTAAAACTAGTGATTCTTCAAGAGAAGGAACTCAGAATCAAACTCTAAGACTCTTATGAAAGAGTTTGCTTCTAAAACTACACCAAAACCTCACAATTTTCAGCTTACTCTTTATGTGTTCAGCTGCTGATTTTTTTAAATTTTTTTGTGTGTTATAACAATTCTAAAAGTGTATGGAAGTGTGATAGAGTGTCTCAAGTGAGGGAAAGAGCAGCCCCTTGAGTAGGTAAATAAAGTCACTTTTTAGATAGAGTTTGGTTCCCCAACTAGTAAAAAGTAGGCTACTAGTGCACTCTATTTCATGATTAAACAAACTAATTTTCAGCTTTTAACTAAATCAGTACCAAACCTAGTTTGAACCCAAACAACAAAGTAAGTAGAACTTAGTTATCAACTAACAAAAGAGATTAGAACCTAATGACTACAATCAAGATAATATGTATTGACTAGTGAAGAACCTAAACTAATCAGCTTAAACAGAGACAAAACAATTAATACTAAACATGAAATTAGAACTTAGCAACTAAAGTAATGCAAAATACATGTTCACAGTGAAACAACTAGTGAAATTAATTGAGTTAAATAAAGATGAAATCATAAGTTAGATTAATCATGAAGTAAATGATTACTAACAAAATTAAACTAAAAAAATGACAAATCTAACACACAAAAAGAAACACAAACTCAAAGACATGGATAAAGGCATTATGGTTCGAGTTATACCATAATGAGGGACACCCGAGGCCAAATAGAGCGACGAGATGATGTCGAGTACAAAGAGCAGCGGTTGTCCAACCTTGGAACGCTTGCTTCATTCCAACATATGCTGAAATAAATATTTTCAGCATCATGATGGAAATAAATGGGGGTTTTAGGTTGAAAATGACTAAAAGAGCTCGAGCGTTTGTGAGGTAGTGGCGGTCGCGGCAACGGTGGGGTAAAGGTGAGGCAGTGGTGGTGGCTGCTGGAGTTTTGTTGGGATTTTGAGGACTTGAGTTGGATATATGGAAAGAGGAGGAGAAAAGGAGGAGATGGTGCAATTTTGGCGAGGATTGGAGGCGGTAAACGGTGGCGACAGTGGTGGAGGTGCGATTAGGGTTTGGTTTTGTCACTTTTTGGTAAGGATTTGGGAGATTTAGGTTGTGGATCTAGAAAGAGGGTGAGGAGAGGAGTCTAATGATATAATGTTTGGGTGGTTTGGACGCCAGCCGATCAGTGGTGGCGATTTTCGGCCGACGGAGGTGGGAAGCGACGGGCGGAGCTGGCAGAAAGGGGAAAGAGAAGAGAGAGGAAGAAGAAAGGGAGAGAGGAGAAAATAAAATAAGGGGAAAATGGGGGCAAAAATTGTGGGTTTAAGGCTTTAAATACCTGGAGTGGGGATTGAATATTATCCGTCAGATTAGATGAGATTGAATGGATGATATTGAATCTTAGTAAACTTATCAAAATGATGTCTTTTTTAGGCGTCTAGTTGGGGCCTTGAGCTGGCCGGGGGGGGGGAGGGGTTCTAGTGTTTGGGCCGCTAAATTTGGTCCATTTTGGGCCAATTTTGGCCTTAAAATGACAAGACAAAATCCCTTAACCCCATTATTTAACTATTTAAAAATCTAATTCTAAAATCTACAAACACACACATAAAATAAACCTTAAAAGAGTGGAATGTAGGAGAAAAGAAAGTGAAAAAGTAGGTATTTATAGTTGCCCCTCTTTACTCGATAACATGAAGAGTTTTCGTGTAAAGAAAGTGAATGCCATAGCTAATTTTGCTCGTGTATCACTCCAATAAAAGCATTTTTGAAAAACGTAATCGAGCCTTGCTTCCGAGGTTGCCTACATATGCTTGGCTATAAAGGAATCAGGGCAATATAGTTGTGGGAAAATTTTGGTAACTGGGACTGCCGGACACGGGAGTTAAGATTGTTGCTGATGTTATTGCTTTTAATGTCACTTGCTGCTTACATCAAAAGAAAAATAGAAGAGAACTACATATACCTGCGAGCTAAGAGTTACAAAATTCTTATCTATATGTCTTCTGAAGTTAAATCTTGATTCTTTACTCGCTCGCTTGTGTTGACCTTATATTGGATTTTGATGCTCTTTGAGGGAAAGATTATGACTCAATCTCAGTTGCTTGATTTCCTGATCCGAAATTGAGAAGATGGATCTTGAGATGCTGGGTTGCTGACACATTATCAAAACTAACTCTGATTATCTTATGATCAAAATCTTTTTCTTTTGATGAGAACTAAAAGCTTTAAACACCATAGTTAGTGCTTTATGGAAGGGTCCTGCAAAGCCATCAAAGACGAACAAAATGAACAAACATTTTCTGCCCCAGTTTGGATTAGGAAAATTTTGTGAGTTATCAGAGATAGCAAACTATCTAATTTATTGAAAGGTAGGCAAACACAGTAGTATAAACTAGCTAAGAGAGGATATACAACCAGGGGTAGTGCCCTGTGTTACCAACAGAAAAAATGGAATTAGAGGATGGTACCATATATTACTGAAAGGAAACGTGATTATGGGTTGGTACCTTGTATTACTGAAGAAAAACGTAACCAGGGGTTGGGTCCCCGTATCACTGAAAAATAATGTAACCAGGGATTGATGTCCTGTCTTACTAAGGAGGAATATAACTAGGGGTTGGTACCCTGTATACCTGAAAGGAATATAACCAGGTGTTGACACCCTGTATTACTGAAAGGAATGTAACCAGGGGTTAGTACTCTATATTATTGAAAGAAATGTAATCGGGGGTTGGTACCCTGTATTACTAAAAAGAATATATCTAGGGGTTGGTACCTTGTATTACCGAGGAGGAATATAACCAGGGGTTGGTATCCTGTATTACTAAAAGAAAATATAACCAGGGATGTACGTCATGTATCACTAAAAGAGAATGTAACCAGGGGTTGGCCCTATATCACTAAGAAGGAATATAACCAGGGGTTGGTACCCTATATTACTAATAAACTATTGAATCCCTCTAGGCGAGAAGGTTCTATCTGAGTCAAGCTCGTAAAACAATCTCAGCAAAGAGTACTTCTACCCGAAAATATGAGCTGGATCCCCCTAGGCAAAAATGTTCTACCTGGGTTAAGCTACTTAAAACAACCTGAGCGAAGAGTACTTCTACTTGGAAATATGAGTTGGATCCCCCTAGGAGAAAAAGTTCTACCTGGGTTAAGCTACGTAAAATAACCTAAGCAAAGAGTACTTCTACCCGAAAATATGAGTTGGATCCCCCTAGATGAAAAGATTCTACCTCAGTTAAGTCAGATAAAACAACCAAAGCGAAGAGTACTTACTACCCAAAAATATGAGTTGGATCCCCCTAGGCGAAAAGGTTCTACATGGGTTAAGCTACGTAAACCAGCTTGAATGAAGAGTACTTCTACCTGGAAATATGAGCGAAAAGGTTCTACCTGGGTTAAGCTACGTAAAACAGCCCGAGCGAAGAGTACTTCTACCTAGAAATATGAGTTGGATCCCCATAGGCAAAAAGGTTCTACCCGAGTTAATCTACGAAATTGGGAGGTATGAACAGTAGTAATGCATGCTGAAAATAAAAGAAATGGAGATTTTGAGGAACTTACCTTTGGTGACATTCGTTCTTTTAGAATTGTCATTTTGCGCTTCTTTGTTCCTGCTTCAAACAAAGAAAAATTTGTGAGTTTTTAAAGTGGTGGCCGATTTGTGGCTTTGATGCCCCGAGTAGTTTGAATTTACGACCACTTCACTGTCGAAGTACTGATTCTGTCAGTGTGGTACCGAGGTGCTCAAATACTCTGTATCGCTTTCTGGAGACCTCGTCTTTCTGACGTGGCCCCTGACTGTTTCATACCCGGATGTCCACAGTACAGCTAACCCTTGCCCCTAAGGCAAGGGAATTTTTTCCTTTAAAATCACACTTAGTTTGTCTTGCACCCAATACCAGTTTGTGTCCGTAGTGCTTATCAACTTTTCCCATGAAGCAAGTCTTGCTTAGGCGACCTTTTTGATTTCTTTGAGATATTTTCCTTGTCTTATCAAAAGAGATCACAAATGGATTTGTGCCTTCGTCAATGCCGTATATGCCCCAAATTGTGCTCGGTATCACGGGGAAACTGTAGCCAGTTTTGCAGCCATTTCTTTGCTTTATTTTTATGCGAGATTAGACCAAAAGGGACTCAACGAAAATTATGGGTAAAAATAGAAGAATAATTGAAAGTGAAAAATAATTGTTTTAAACAAAAGGTGTCCCTTTCGGGGAGAGGAATAGGGAGACTTATCTGGCGATATGTGCCAAATTCAATGAATCATGACATCCATTTTGGACTGGACGCCCGATCCGTCTGAGCTGTCTAATTCTCAAAATCTGTCGCAAATATTGATCTTGAAACTGTTTTAGTTGTGATCATGTCGTAGTATCAAAGACACTCATTCGGCTAGTAGCGGCCTTTGCGGGTTTTTGCTAACTGGCCTCTCTCATTTATCTACTCATCGTTGTCTTATGATTCCCATATGGGTTTTCACCGGTAAGATATTGCGTGCGGCTGGTTATCCAAAACCTTGGCATGGTGACTTCAATATTCTCAGAGATCAATTAGAAGGTAAAAGGTAAAAAGAACCATGATTTGAATTACAACTTTTGGAACTTTTTTATACAATTACCATAAAAATAAAATAAACTTATGCCCTAGTTTTGGAGTATTGGGTATATGGATTTTTATTGTGATGGGACCGAACCCATGGTAAGGGTGCCTACGTATCTTTTCGGAATCAGGTCGAACGTAGTTCACTAACTCACAAGATTTGTTGTTTGATTTTTTTACAAGTACATAGGTTCCAAAAGAGGGAAAACAAAAAAGCCAAATACGGCTCAAAAGTGTGTACAAAAGGGTGACATCTATTTGGGGATAGTGAGGAATGATAGCCTTCGTCATCTCAATCTAAGAAAATCATGCGTGAAAGTTTCACAGTAGGTATATATCAAATATAACATCTTTTGACTGCATCTGCGTCAATAGTCATCTCTAGTACCCGTCCTTCTTCATCTACCAAGTGCAAGGCCCCTTTTGGTAACACTTTCTTGATGATGTAGGGTCCTTGCCAGTTCAGGACGAACTTTCCTTTAGCTTCTACCTGGTGCGGAAGGATGCGTCTCAAAACGAGTTGGCCTACCTCAAAGTGCCTTGGGCGCACTTTTTTGTTATAAGCACGTGCCATTCTTTGCTGGTATAACTTGCCAAAACACACCACTGCTAGCCATTTTTCATCAATCAGCATTAGCTATTCTAACCGGGTCTCGACCCACTCAGTGTCTTCCACCTCTGATTCCACAATGATTCGGAGAGAGGGAATTCCGACTTTAGCCGGTATTACAGCTTCCGTTCCATATACTAGCAGATAAGGAGTTGCACCAACAGATGTGCGAGCAGTCGTGCAGTATCCCAAAAAAGCAAAAGGTAGATTTTCATGCCATTACGTAGTGTCCCTCACATTTGCCAGCCAGGTGCAAAGCCCTATTGGGCCCGACTTCCTCCTCGAGGAGTTCATCATCAGTAAAAGAGATTTTGTTCACCTCAAAAAATCTCTAACTGATTCACTGTGGTCTTCTCTGAGACATGTGCCTCATTCAGGATCTTGATTAGTACACATGCATGCTCTTTTGAATGTATGAGCAGAGATAGCAGAGAGATTTGAGCGGGAGTCTTTCTCAACAGATTAATGATTGAGTAATCCTGAACTTTCATCTTTTTCAAAAACTCTTCCACCTCTTCTTCTGTGACTGGTTTCTTTATTGGCATTTGGCCTTCTCTGATTTGCTTGGCCTTCCTCAACTCTTCCGGAGAGTAACACCTCCCCGATCGAGTCAAACCTCTAGTTTCCCCCACTTCTTCTATAATTTCCTTGCCTTTGTAGGTCATCACAGTTTTGTTGTAGTTATAAGGAATGATTTTTGTGTTTGTCATACGGGGTTGTATGGCGGGCTTGATTATGATGGGCTCTGTTATACCCTTCATACCACCCTGATTCTACCATGTGATAGGGTGGCCTCTAAGGACATACAGCCTTAGGCTTGGAACATTGGAGCGAACTTCCAACCTCGAGACCTTGGGAACAAATAAAGTTATCTTTTCTGAGCTCGGTGCGCCTTTCACAATCAACGGTGCATCTCCGCTTGGACTTACTTCCAGTTTGGTTCCCTCTTTGATCGTTCCTATTGTCATACTGCAATTCCCTCTTGGATCCTCACCATTTGTCACAACAATCAGTTTTTCAGCAATGTGTCTTTCTATGGCTCTTTTCAGAGTCCAACAATCATCAGTGCTATGCGTCGGGGCACCTAAATAATATTTACATCTAGCATTAGCTTGAAATACATATGACTCGGGATGCATATGGTGGGGAGCGATGGGTCCAATCATGCCCATCTGCTTCAACTTCTAGAACAGACTAGAGTATAATTCAGCCAATAGAGTGAATTTTTCCACCGGCCTCTACTCTCAACCATAATCCTGCCTGGGACGAGCATTGTAGGGTGTCCGGAAATTTTGCTGCTGAGTTCAGGGGATCCTTTGAGCTGGTGCCCGTACCTATTGATAGGGAGGCCGAGCATATGATTGAGCATTAAACACTATATACGGTGGTGGGCCCATAGAGTATTGAGGAATTAGTGGGGGATAATAATATTGAGGGTAGCTGGATTTCCCCTGCTGAACTTGCACATAAGGGTGTGATGCCCCTCTTTGAACTTCCCTGAATCCCGAGGCCAAACTTCCCAGCCCACTTTGGATTGCTTGGGTGGTGGCTTTAAGAGCAACTTGACTTACAATTCTGCCAGTCTTGAGGTCATTTTTGATCATCTCCCCTATTTTGATTGCTTCAGCAAAAGGTCTACCCATCGCGGACATCATGTTCTGAAAGTAATCAGGCTCTTGAGCCTCCAGAAAAATACTGATCAACTTATGGTTATCCATGGGTGGCTTAACTCTAGCTGCTTGCTCCCTCCACTTGATGGCATACTCCCCAAAGCTTTCAGATATGAATCACACGTAATATGCCATGCTCCTAATATTATCATCATTTCTAACATGCTTTTGGAAGGTTTCATGTTTCATTCCGGCTTATAAGGTTGCTTCTTATTGACGCTCTTATTTTATTCTCTCTTTTTTTGTTTTTCTTTTCACTCACCTCATTTTGATTCCTCATTTTAGAGTTGTTAAAAAATATCTTGATCGAACCTTTTGGGGGTTGCCTACATATCATGTCACCGCATGAATCGGATCATTACGTAGTTCAGGGACATAACCAGTTTTTTTTAATATTTACAAAAACAAAAATCTTTTTGGTTCGTTTTTGAATTTTACTAAAACAAAAACATTTTCATTGATTTTCAAATTATTATTTTTTTTATTTTTTTTTATACAAGACTAAAAGCAAAAATTTCATAAAGACAAACATTTAAACAAGACCAAACTCGACTCAAACAAAATTTTTAAGAAAGAAAAAAAGGTAAAACAATAAGACTCAAAACACCAAAAGACTCTTATAGACTCAAAGACAACAAAGGAACTATCAAAGTGGACTGCCAAGTAAATACGATTCTGATCTCTGCAGTAAAATCCACCGGCATCACTGTAGTCCATGCACTTATTCCTGCGGCTGACCCTCAACATCGCAGTATATCCTCTCTAAATCTGCAGATATGTGACGGGCGTCGTTCAATGATACTTCTGCAAACCGCTCAGGCGTCATTCCCTCGCAACTCCTGTATGCTCGGGGAGGTATACGTGGATACCTCGAGGATCTTTCCTTTAATGTGCTCCTGAGCCAAATGCAACTCTTGATTTTGATGGCCACGGGTTTCGGCGTCGAACGTTTAGTGACTCCCTCTCTAACCGATCGATCACCATTTTGTAGTGATGTCTTTCTATTTCAAACTCTACGATCTGGCACTCCGTACTTGACTCTACTCCCTCTAACTGATCCCTTAAACCTTGGAATAATGGAGCAAAACCTTTGCGCTCAGGATCACGAACCACCTTGAACTGGGCTTCTCTTTCTTCTTGTTGCTGAAAGGTTGTGACTTTGTTTTTCTACCTAATCTGGGCCTTGAGTGCTTGCTTCTCTCGTTCCCACTGAGTCTTCTCTTTCTCGAAAGCATCATACTACAGATCCATATCCACTTTAACGATGCCGAGCTCTTCTTGTAGTGCTCCAAAGGGTGATTCATAATCCCTTTTCATCTCTTCCGTAGGCAGCCCAACTCTGTTCCGAATCTCAACCTCACAATCAAATGCATTCCTTATGGATCTTTTCGGCCTTTGCTCTGGGATTGCCTAATTATAAAACCACTCAAGATACACGAGGCTCACCTCTTCACGTTCACGATCGGCTACCATCTTGTCCAAGTCGGAAAACCTACTACCGAACCAAACCTTTTGTGCATATGACTCCCTTGGAAGTTTCTCTCCCTTGAATTCCCATACAAACGGATGCATATCCTCAACTTGTGGCCTCTTCTACTCTCTCCCTAGCTAGCGCATGACATATAAGGGTGCGTAGGGTTGGAAACCTCTGAAACCCATGAGTATAAAGAATTGGCGATACGTCGACATATGTATGACCCTAGCCGAAGGGAACCAATAATAGTTCCAAGTGATTCAATCAGCAGTCAATGAGCCAAGTAATGTCCACCAGGCCTTCACCCCCTCTGGAAGATTACAACTCGCCCCCTGTTTGGGTGACATCCAATGTAATTTAGCCAATTATCACTGAAATTTACTATTATCGGATGATGATAAAAGGTGCTCTATGAACCACATATGCAACAAAATATTGCATCCCTCGAAGTAATCTTCACCCTCTCGGCAGCGGCTCAAAGCTCAAACAATATCTCCCAGGATCATGGGAAGAATGGTATGACTTACTACTTTGTAGAAAAGAGACGACTGTGACCAATCAAATTCTGATGCGCCCACCACACTCTCGAAAGACCATGATTCCCAGAAATAATATCATAATCGCGGAGATTCTCAACTCCCTCCAGGCGTCGTAAATCAATAGGTTGACGAATTCTGAGCCCGAGATGTTCCCAAACCCTTTCACATCTCCAAATCTGTCATACAAATATTTCAACGGAACCCAACCTTCATTCAAGTAGCCCATTGGAATTCGACGGAGGCATAACTTATTCAAGAAGTTGTTCACGCCAACTTTTCTCGGAGCCGCAGGCTTCTTCCCATGAAGGTTTCTCCCCAATCCTGTAACCCCCCCTAATTCTTCTAATGTAGGCATCATTTCACAATCTTTGAACTTGAAGTCATTGTTCACAGGATCCCAAAAACCCATAAGGGCCTCGATTAAATCTCTATTGGGCTTAACTCCTATTATGTTTGTGAGGAAATTGAGGTGTTTAAAAACAAGGTTCTGTTCCCATGTGGCGAAACTAGCCCACCAATTACCGGGACTACTCAGGGTCTTATCTCTGATCAAGAACATAGGAGGTGTCTCATCCCTTACCCTTTTCTGACTGCTTCTTTTTTGAGAATTCACGGTGAACCTAAGAATAAGAAAAAAGGGTCAGGACTTACCTAAACTATATGCAACTTTCGAGTTGTTTTTTTTAATATAAGCAAATTTAGGAATCGATCTATTTTTCATTATTTTTTTTAAATTACCGGACACAAAAGGTGAAATGATAAAAAGTAGAAAAATGGCTATTATTATGAAAACGTCCCTTTAGTACTCTCGAGAGAGGTTTAAAGGTCGTATCGGCAAAACAAACCAAACATAGGGACAAAATGATAAAAAGTAGATAAAATAAATAAAATAGATATTTTTACAAAAATGGCCTTTCGAGATTCCCGAGAGAGGTCGAAAGGCTGTTTCGGCAAATATGACCAGACAAAACTAGAAATGATGGTTATTTTTACGAAAATAGCCTTTCAGTACTTTCGTAGAAGGTTTAAGGCTGTCTTTGGCAAATTTGTCGTACAGAATGACAAAATGATAAAAAACGAACAAAAATGGACAAAGTAGCCATCTTACAAAAATGACCTTTCAGTACTTCCAAGGAAGATTTTAAGGTTGTCTCGGCGAAAACGGCCAGATACAAAGGCAACACAGTAAAAAGAAGACAAAAACAGACGTAAATTGTTATTTTTACAAAAACAGCCTTTCAACACTTCCATGGAATATTTAAGGCTGTCTCGGCAAAAATAACCGATCATAAGGGCAAAATGGTAAAAAGCAAAAATGGGTAAAATAGCTATTTTTACGAAAAGGGTATTTTAGCACTTCCAAGGAGGATTTTAAGGCTGTCTTGGCAAAAACGGCCGGACACCAGGGCAAAACGGTAAAAGATGACCAAACAATAGCTATATTTATTTATTATAATTTGTTTTCGAAAATTTCTTGCAAATGCATAATTTTTATGCTTTATTTTTTGAAAAATGTTGGCCGAACCCGATGGAGGTTGCCTACGTATCTCACCGGGTAGTGAGAATAAGACCCGCGTAGTTCGATAAAACCGACTATATTTTCTATTTTTTATGAAAATTAATCTTTAAAAACCATACGCACTAGACCACATCAATTTTCCTAGAATGACAGACATTTGTACTGAAATCAAGAGAATTCTCTCTCTTTTTTTATAATTTCCTAAAGTCGGTCGACATGCAAGCCTCCCAAATAATGTAACAGGTAGCACATAATATGAACATAATGGTCTCAACAAGGTGCCTGTCCTAAAATAAAATCCGACACTAGTGCCGAGCCCTGCTAAGTCAAATGCACATGATGCAAATAAAGCGAACCTACTAGGATGAGGTTTGTTCTTCTAGGTTTAAATCTTGTGGAGAAGGTATCTAGACTGGCTTACTCGAGCAGACAACTCGAGCCGAGGAGGGTCAGCGTACCGGCAACATTGCTTTCTGGCTTAGCTGGTGGTGCTCCCCGCCTTAAACATGTGTGACTAAAATTCTTCACCAGGTGGCAAGCACCTCGGCTATCTAAAAGAAAGCGGGCTATGTCAAGCAAATTCCCTATTTTAATTTCCAGAAGACTTAGAGGGAGTGCGTAAGAAGACAGTTTATATGTACAGTTCAACAACATCAAAGCGGTAAAAAGCGGACAAGTAGTACAGTAGGCCCAAATAAATCACAACAACAACAAACAACAACATACCCAGTATTATCCCACATCGTGGGGTCTGGGGAGGGTAGTGTGTAAGCAGACCTTACCGCTACCTTGTGAAGGTAGAGAGACTGTTTTCAATAGACCCTCAGCTCAGAAAAATATAAGCACCACATTAATTAAAAAGATAGACAATGAGGGATAACACAAAAAAGCCATGTAAAAGTAGCATAGAAACAACACGATAATAAAATGATCAAAATGAAAGAAAATGATGGGTATTCATAGAAACCTACTACCAACAAAATGCGAGAGTACGTACTAATCCTATTGATATGAACAATCTACCACCTACCTTACTACCCTAATCTTCGACCTCTACACCTTCCTATCAAGGGTCATGTCCTTGGTCAGCTGAAGCTCTGTCATGTCTTGCCTAATCACCTCTCCCAACTTCTTCTTCGGCCTACCTCTACCTCTCCGTAGGCTCTCCAATGTAAACCTCTCACACCTCATCACCAGGGCATCTGTTCTCCTCCTCCTCACATGTCCAAACCACATAAGCCTTGCTTCCCGCATCTTGTCTTCAATTGGGGCCACACCCACCTTGTCATGAACAACCTCATTCATGATTCTATCTAACCCGGTGTACCCACATATCCATCTCAACATCCTCATATTCTTTCACATTTTGGATATGGGCAATCTTGATAGGCCAACACTCTGCCCCATATAATGTGTATGGTATATCATGTGTTCTTCTTCTTCTTCTTCTTCTTCTTCTTCTTCTTCTTCTTCGAGTTTCAATCTGAAATTTAGCCAAAATCAAGTCTAATCTTCATCAAACACCCTCAATATTGAGATATAAACTCCAAACAGTATTTTCAATTGTTTGCAACAATACCCAATCCAAAACAATAATAATTTTTGAAAATCAAAATTCGAATTCAAAGCTTCAAAGCTTTTTAATGGTTGTCAATAGTGGAGAGTCAAACACTTTCAAAATTTATTGATTGACAATTTTAATTTGAACACCAATTGTACAACATGAAAGAAAATTGCTAAGTTAAAACTCTATAGTAAAAGGATTGAAATCCATTGATGAATTCCATTAAAAATATATACAACATGAAAGGATAAAAAATAGAGGACATCAGAGGAAGACAAATTGGGGAAAGAACAGAGAATGAGAGATTGAGAGATAGAGAGAGACAGAGAGAGATGTAGAGAGAGAGAGAGAGAGAGAGAGAGAGAGAGAGAGAGAGACAGAGAGAGCACAGGAGGGAGAGAGAATAAGGATGAGACATAATTGATTCCTTATTCAATTCCTAAAGTGTATATAATTGGTAAATTGTATATGCCTATGTAATTAAATTGAAACTTGAGTAGGGAGGGTAATAAAGTTTCAAATAGTGTATAGGAAGGTAAAAATCCCTTTGTTTTATTTTGGCCCACATTTTATTGTTCAGCAGCAGTCCATTTATTAATCTCCTACTTCAAATCTACCACCTTCTTTATTTGCTTATGTAATTAACAAATGCCAAAATGATCAAAACTAAGCTTAAAACAATCAGTAATTAGTGAAACCTACTAACATCATGTAATGACTAAACAAAATTCTATGAACAACAATATGAATATGTAACTAAGAAGAGATGAAATAAAATGCATATTGGCCTGCATATGGAATCTAGACACTAATGAGCACAACCTATTGGAGACTACAGTTAAATCACATATTATCGGGCTTGATATACAATCATAACATCTAAAAGTTTCATTCTTGCCCAACAAAATCTGATCAAATCAATATATACTAATCATAATAAACTCATAAATTAGTATTTGGAGACTACGATGAAATATGCACATATTATCGGGCTTGATATACAATCATAACATCTAAAAGTTTTATTCTTGCCCAACAAAATCTGATCAAAGCATGCTCCACATTGAAACAAGTTCAAAACCTTCTCATTATCTTCATGAATCTGTAATACAAAGGTTTAAGAGTTACCTGATTTGTAACAAAATGAAATTTAGCCGTGAATGAGCAGAAAATCAGCAACAAAGACAGTAGAAACAACAATGAAACAACAGTAAATCCGTGCTAAAACAGTCCAGAAATCTCACTAAAACTAGTGATTCTTCAAGAGAAGGAACTCAAAATCAAACTCTAAGACTCTTATATGTTTTTGAAAGATTTTGCACTCTAAAACTATACCAAAAGCTCACAATTTTTAGCTTACTCTTTATGTGTTCAGCTGCTGATTTTTTTTTTAAGTTTTTGTGTGTTCAAGCAATTCTAAAGATGTATGGAAGTGTGATAGAGTGTCTCAAGTGAGGAAAGAGTAGCCCCTTAAGTAGGCAAAGAAAGTCACTTTTTGGATAGATTTTGGTTCACCAAAGGTCTATCCAAAAAGGACTGACTTTGTGTGCTAAATACTGTTCAAAGGCTGTCCAAAAGGTGAAAGGACAACCTAAAAATCACAGAAGCATGGAGGAAAGGGGTTATTTCAGTCACCCTACTAGTAAAAAGTAGGCTAGTAGTGCACCCTATTTCATGATTAAACAAACTAATTTTTATCTTTTAACTAAATCAGTACCAAACCTAGTTTAAACCTAAACAATAAAGTAACTAGAACTTAGTTATCAACTAACAAAAGAAACTAGAACCTAATGAGTACAATCGAGAAAACATGTATTGACTAGTGAAGAACCTAAAATAATCAGCTTAAACAGAGACGAAGCAATTAATACTAAACATGAAATTAGAACTTAACAACTAAAGTAATGCAAAATACATGTTGACAGTGTACCAACTAGTGAAATTAATTGAGTTAAATAAAGACAAAATTAGAAATTAGATTAATCATGAAGAACGATTACTAACAAAATTAAACTAAAAAAATGACAAATATAACACACAAAAAGAAACAGAAAATCAGAGACATGGGTAAAGGGATTAGGGTTTGAGTTACACCATAACGAGGGACACTCGAGGCCAAATCGAGCGACAAGATGATGCTGGGTACAAAGTGCAGCAGTTGTCCGACCTTGGAACGCTTGCTTCATTCCAACATATGCTGAAATAAATATTTTCAATATCATGATGGAAATAAAAGAGGGTTTTAGTTCGAAAATGGCTAAAAGAGCTCGAGGGTCGGTGGGGTAGTAGTGGTCGCGGCAGCGGTGGGGTAAAGGTGAGGCAGTGGTAGTGGTGACCAGAGTTTGGTTGGGATTTTGAGGAGTTTAGTTGGATATATGGAAAGAGGAGGATAAAAGGAGGATATGGTGCAATTTTGGGGGGATTGGAGGCGGTGAACGGTAGCGGTAGTGGTGGCGGCATGATTAGGGTTTTGTTTTGCCACATTTTGGTAGGGATTTAGGAGATTTAGGTTGTGGATCTAGAACGAGAGTGAGGAGAGGAGTCTAATGATGTTAAGTTTGGGTGGTTTGGACGCCGGCCGACATATAGTGGCAATTTTCGACGGCGGAGGTGGGCGGTGACGGGCGGAGCTAACAGAAAGGGGAAAGAGAAGAGAGAGGAAGAAGAAAGGGGGAGAGGAGAAAAGAAAATAAGGGGAAAATAGGGGCAAAAATTAGGGGTTTATGGCTTTAAATACCTGGGTGGGGACTGAATATTAGCCGTCAAATTAGATGAGATTGAATGGATGATATTGAATCTTAGTAAACTAATAAAAACGACGTCGTTTTGAGGCGTCCAGTTGGGGTCTTGAGGTGCGCAGGTCTAGTGCTTTGGACCGCTGATTTTGGGCCAATTTTGGCCTTAAAATGACAAGAACAATTCCCTTAACCCCATTATTTAAATATTTAAAAATCTAATTCTAAAATCTACAAACATACATACAAAATAAACCTTACAAAGAGTGTAATGGAAGAGAAAAGAAAGAGCAAAAAATAGGTTTTTATAGTTACACCCAATTTCATACTGACCAAGTAATTACTTTACCAGACAAACATGTCAAACTATGTAATTATACTCACTTACACCCAAATTCAATTCATAGGTGGCTTTCCAAACATGCTCTTATAGTTCGCATTGTTTAGCGGGAAGGTGGTAGAATATTTATGTTTTGTTTCCTAATAAAGTGACGATCAACTTGATGAACTATAGTAGAGGTAGAGGCATTTTCTCTTAGAGGCGGATCCATGATTTAAAGTTTATGAATTCTACAACGATCTCGAGTTATATATACAATAATAATTGGATTCAAAATCAAATATTTATAGGTATTTAGTGAAAGTTTTAATACAAATACAAGATTTGGACAAAATCTACTAAGTTCACAGGAAGTTACGAACCCATAAGCTTAAGGCTAGATTCGCCACGTTTGCCCATATGCTTATACCTCTTCATCACATTTTTTTATCGTTCCTACTCTTAAGAAATGTAGAAAACTGAACTAGAACAATAACAAACTGACACCCCATCCTGACGAGACCAATGCACGTAAAATCTTTTTTTCATACTCTGTCAAATTTTAGTAATAGTTTAAGATATTGTATCATAGATATTAGAATCACTTATACTCTATATTTTTTATTGTCTTGGTTTTTATTTGAGAGAATCAAATTAATAAAAGTAGAGTTGTTCAACAATTTTAAAAATCAAAATAACAGAAGATGATATATTTTTGATTTTTTCTAATAAAACATATAGGTTGAAAATTGTTGAATTGGCTAGATAAAAATATTAGAATAAAATTGAAATTCTATTATTTTTATATTTAATGAAATTATCGCTTATTTCTAATTCAACCAAATCATATAAAAGTAACCAATTAAGTTTGGTTACTTTTTCTAATTCTCGCTACTCAATAGTAGTACAGGCTTGGACACGATCGGTTATCGAGGTATGTTTGGGATTCCAAGCCTGACAATAGTTCTGTATGGTGATTTGAGACTTGCTCACAAAATTTGGTGTCATTCCGAGTAGTTTAAGTATGTTTCGGCGCGTTCGGAGTAAGTTGGAAGAACTTGAAGTTCATAAGTTGATTCAATTTGGCTTGGGGTGTGATTCTTAGTTTTGATATTTTTTTATGCATTTCGAGGGTTCGAGCGTGTTCGTTTTATGATTTCAAATTTGTTGGTATATTTGGGCGGGGACCCAGGGGCCTCGAGTGTTAATTGGACGAGGCGCGGAACTCATTTGGACTTGGAAGAACAGGTAAAGCACCAGGCTTCTGGTGTAAACGCACCTGCGGAGGGCTAGCTGCAGATGCGAGCTCGCAGAAGCGAGACAGCAACCGCAGAAGTGGCCCAGCGTAGGCAGCCCAGAAACTGCAGATGCATACAAGGTGGGCGCAGATGACCGACCGCAGAAGCGGTCAAAGGACCGCAGAAGCGGGAGAAAGCGCAGGTGCGGCTCGTGTGCCGCAGGAGCGGCATCGTAGAAACGAGCCATTTTTTCGCAAATGCGGATTTAGGCCAGCCAAGGGAGAATCGTATCTACGATGATACTTCCACAGATGCGGCCAATGAACCACAGAAGCGGAAAAACCACTGGGCAGAACCTTCATTTAAGTCGAGACTTAAGCATTTTGGATTCATTTATAGCATACCTTGGGAAATATTTGGAGCTCTTAGAGAGGGGTTTTCATTTAGCTCTTTGAGGTAAGTAATTTTTATACAATGTGAGTTAAATACATAGATTATGGGTTGATTTAACATGTAAAATTTGTGAAATCATGGGTTTAGATGAAAAACCTAGGTTTTGATAAACAAATGGGGGTTTAACCACGAAAATGGTTATGGAATTGAGTGCAACTTATCTATTTGAGTATGTGAGGTTATGGATAACAACTTTCTTTGAATATTTTCGGAATTCGAGCACGTGGGCCCGGGGATGAATTTTAGGAATCCTTCAATTGGTGTTGGGTAATCACTCTAATAGTTAGAATATGAACTTTTCAACCTATATTGATTTATTTATTCAACATTTGACTAGTTTCGGATTGTTCGGCACCGAGTTGAGGCTTTAGAGTGAATTTGAGGTCGGAAAGTGAGCTTTGAGATGAGGTAAATCTATTGTCTAACCTTGTAAGAGGGAATTTATCCCATAGGCGATTTAAATTAATATTTGCTTCTAATTGTGGGGGCTATGTACGCACAAGGTGGCGAGAGTCCGTGCGTAGCTACTATTCATGCTTATGTCCGGGTAGCTTAGGACCCAAATTATGGATTACTTGTAATGTTTGCACCTTATTTATTAATTTAAGTACCCAAATTATATTAGAAGTTCTTAGGGGAATTATAAACGATCGAATTTCACATAATTGAATTTTAGCGGATTACTTGACCGTTAATGGAGATTTTATTACATTATGTATTAGCCGTGTTATAACGTTTAAGTTAAATGCTTATAAAGTATCCTCTCTTCTTATGGACCGGGAAGAACGCCTCGGCAGTAGATAGATGCATCTATGGATCGTGTTGCAAGTCCCTCGGCAGTATACACAATATTTTGGATCGGGTCGTACGGCCTCAACATAAATCGTGCTTAATAATACTCGGATTCTAATCATACTTGATATTATTTTTGTAGCTTATGGGGTTACACTTATAAATGACGGAAATTTATCTGGAAGTTATTAATTTGTGAAAGAATTATTTGCTCCTGCCTGTTAATGAATTATTACTATCATTTACATAACTCATGTTTATTTAGAATTTATGTATTCATATTGTTAGCCCATAGTAAGTGTCGAAGTCGACCCCTCATCACTACTTCTTCGAAGTTAGACTTGATACTTACTGAGTGCATGTTGTTTATGTACTCACGCTACACTTTTGCACTAATCATGCAGGATCCGAGACAGGTGCATCTGGCGGTCCTACCGGCGCGCATCCCAGATATCCCAAGGCCTAGTGGTGAGCTGCTTCCTGAGCCGTTTCGCAGCACCTAGAGTCTCTCTTTTACATTTATTTTTGTCTATTTTCATTTCAAACAGTGGCTAGAGTTTTGTTTAATCTACCAGTGCTCATACACTTGTGACACCAGGTCTTGGCACACATACTAGTAGACATATGGTTTTGGATTATTCTATGGTTATGATTGCACCCAGCTGCTTTCGTCTATTTTTTTGAAAATTTGCAGTTTCTTAACCTTTTAATTAATGGAATTTACTCACTTGGAAACTTATTAAAAGAGAAATAACATGGTTTAATTCATTGTTGGCTTGCCTAACGGTAACGTTGGGCGCCATCACGGCCTATAGAAAATTTGTGTCATGACAACTTGGTATCAGAGCAATAGGTTCACGTAGGTCTCACAAGTTATGAGCAAGCCTAATAGAGTCTTGTGGATCGGTGTGGAGACATCTGTACTTATCTTTGAAAGGCTATAGGGTGTTAGAAAACTAGTCTTTCTTCATTTCCTATCGTGCAGTTGATGTGTGATACTAAGTATCTTTCTCTTATTCTCTCACAGATTGTGAGAACGCGCGCAACGGATGTTCCAGACCATAGGGGAGCTACTCCCCCTGTTGTTAGAGGCAGAGGCAGAGGCCGAGGGAGGTCTCTAGCTTGTGGTAGGGGACGAGGAGGTCTCAGAGTTGCTCCAGCTATGCCACCAGTGGATCTAGTAGAGGATCTTATTATTGAGAAGCAGGGATAGGTGCCTACGGCAGAGCTAGGATTCCAGGAGGTTACGGGTCGTATGCTACAGTTCATGGATTCTATGACTCAGGCTAGTTTATTTCTAGCAGACCCAGCCATATCTCAAGCGGAAGGGGGAGCACAGACCCCTACCACTCAGGATCCAGAGCATGCAGCTGCCGTATATCAGACCTCGAGCGCACTACCTGTGAGCGGAGCTCAGCCAGTTGCAACAGCTATACCTGAGCCCAGACCAGCTGCGTCCGGTGATTCGCAGAAGCTATTGGATAGATGGACTAGACTTCATCCCCCTGTCTTTGGAGGTGAGCGACATGAGGACCCCCAGGACTTCATTGATCGGTGCAGGGATAGACTGCACAACATGAGGATATTGGAGTCCCATGGGGTGGATTTTACTACTTTGTAGCTGGAGGGCAGGGCCCGTAGGTGGTGGCAGTCATATCTCCTCGACAGATCAACAGATTCTCCTCCCATGACTTGGGACTGGTTCACACGTATCTTCCTGGACAGGTATATTCCACCCTCTCAGAAGGAAGAGTTACGGTTTCAGTTCGAGCAGCTCCAGCTGGGTCAGATGTTAGCGACCGACTATGATGCAAAGTTCTTTGAGTTATCTCTCCATGCACTTATGATCATTCCCACCGATGCAGAGGGAGTGTAGAGGTTTTTTGCAAGTTTGCACACTGGCATTCAAGCCACCATGGCCCGAGAGGTTGAGATGGGGACTTCTTATGAGCTAGTTGTAAAGATAGCTCGGAGGATCGATGGTTTACGTCAGCGTAGCCGGGAGTAGGCTACGAGGGATAAGCAGTTTTGGTATTCAGGGGAATTCAGAGGTGCCCCGGCTAGGGGTAGGGGTTAGGGGTCAGTTCGTGAGGGGCCAGTCTAGCAGGCCCACATATCCAGCACTGCCTCCTCCTCGGGGTGCTCCAGTGTGACCCTATTTCATCGCCATTCTAGAGAGTTCATACCACCCACCAGCTATTCAGGGTTCCTATAGTGGGTATTCAGGCCATCAGGGTCTGACTTCAGGTCAGCAGCTCACCGTACCGAGAGGTTATTTCGAGTGTTATTTGTGAAGAAGAAAGATGAGACTATGCGGATGTGCATTGATTACCGCCAGTTGAACAAAGTTACCATCATAAACAAGTACCCGTTACCGCATATTTATAATTTGTTTGATCAGTTGCAGGGTGCTAGGGTGTTCTCAAAAATCGACTTGAGTTCGGGGTACCATCAGTTGAAGATTCGGGATTTGGATGTTCCGAAGACTGCTTTCCGGACTAGATATGGCCATTATGAGTTTCTATTGATGTCCTTCGGTTTGACTAATGCCCCGACGGCGTATATGGATTTGATGAATCGGGTGTTCAGGCCATACATTGATTTGATTGTCATTGTCTTCATTGATGACATTTTGATCTACTCACGTAGCATGGAGGAGAACGAGCAGCATTTGAGAGTAGTGCTTCAGACCTTGCGGGGAACAGAAGTTATATGCTAAGTTCTCCAAGTGTGAGTTTTGGTTGGATTCTGTGGCTTTCTTAGGGCATGTTGCACGGGCGAGGGAATTAAGGTAGACCCCAAGAAGATCGAGGCAGTTCATAGTTGGCCTCGTCCTACCACAACGACTGAGATCAGGAGCTTCCTGGGGTTAGCAGGTATTATCATCGATTTGTGAAGGGCTTCTCATCTATTGAAGCACCTTTGACTAGATTGACCCAAAAGGGTGCTCCGTTCTGATGGTCTGATGATTGCGAGGCGAGCTTTCAGAAGCTCAAGACTGCATTAACTTCAACACCCATGTTAGTGTTGCCTTCCAGTTCATGGATGTATACTGTGTATTGCGATGCTTCACGTATTGGTTTGGATTGTGTACTGATGTAGGAGGGGCGAGTCATTGCATATGCTTCACTTCAGCTGAAGCCCTACGAGAAGAATTACTCGGTACACGATTTGGAGTTGGCTGCAATTGTTCATGCTCTTAAGATCTGGAGGCATTATCTTTATGGGGTGTCCTGTGAGGTTTACACCGATCATCGCAGCTTGCAACACTTGTTTAGGCAGAGGGATCTTAATTTGAGGCAGCATAGTTGGCTTGAGTTACTAAAGGACTATGATAACACCATCCTTTATCACCCGGGCAAGGCTAATATAATTGCGGATGCCTTGAGCAGAAAGGCGGAGAGTATGTGTAGTTTGGTATTCATTTCAGCAGAGGAGAGGACACTAGCTTTGGACATTCAGTCCTTGGATAACAGACTTGTGAGGTTGGACATTTCAGAGACCAGCCGAGTTCTTGCATGCGTCGTTGCTCAGTCTTCACTATTTGAGCAGATCAAGGCTCACCAGTTTGATGATCTGCACTTGTTGGTTCTTAGAGAGATGGTACTACAGGGTGGTGCCAAGGAGGTTACTATCGGTGGGGATGGTGCTCTATAACTCTAGGGTCACCTATGTGTTCCTAATATTGATGTCTTGAGGGAGAAAATCCTAGAGGAAGCACACAGTTTTCGATATTCTATCCATCCAAGTGCTACGAAGATGTATCGTGACTTGAGGCAGCATTATTGGTGGCGTCGGATGAAGAAGGACATAGTCGAGTATGTCGCGAGGTGTCTAAATTGCCAGCAGGTCAAGTGTGAGCATCAGAGACCAGGTGGCCTACTCCAGCAGATGACTATACCTAAGTGGAAATAGGAGCGCAATACTATGGACTTCGTTATTGGGTTACCGGGGACCTTGCAAAAGTTTGATGCAGTTTGAGTCATTGTCGATAGGTTGACCAAGTTGGCACATTTCATTCCGGTTGTGACCACGTATTCTTCAGAGAGGTTGGCCCAAGTTTATATTCAAGAGATTGTTCGGTTGCATGGTGTGCCTGTCTCTATTATATCAGATACAGGCCCTCGGTTTACTTCGAATTTCTACAAAGCAGTATAGAGTGAGTTAGGGACCCGGGTAGAGCTCAGCACAGCCTTTCATCCGTAGACCGACAGGCAGTCAGAGTGGAAAGTTCATATCTTGGAGGATATGCTCCGAGCATGTGTGATTGACTTCGATGGGTAGTGGGATCAATTCTTGCCTTTGGCCGAATTTGCTTACAACAACAGTTATCAGTCCAGCATCGAGATGGCTCCATTTGAGGCTTTATATGATCGGCGATGTCGTTCTCCCATCGAATGGTTTGAGCCCGGCGAGGATAAGTTATATGGTACTTATTTGGTGAGGGATGCCTTGGAAAAGGTAAAGTTAATTCAGGAGCGGCTTCGCACAGCACAGTCCAGGTAGAAGAGTTACGCGGATCAGAAGGCGCGTGATTTATCATTTATGGTGGGCGAGAAGGTTCACAAAGAAGGGCAAGTTGAGCCCAAGGTTTATGGGCCCATTTGTGGTGTTGAGGCTAGTTGGGGAGGTTGCTCATGAGCTTGCTTTGCCTCCCAGCCTATCGAGAGTTCATCTGGTTTTCCACGTATCTATGCTTCGGAGATATCATGCCGACAGGTCGCATGTGTTGGTCTACAGCACGGTTCAGTTAGATGAGAGCCTGGGTTATGAGGAGGAACCAGTTGCCATTGTTGATAGATAGGTTCGCCAGTTGAGGTCCAAGAAGATTTCGGCGGTAAAGGTTCAGTGAAGGGGCCAACCAGTCGAGGAGGCGACTTGGGAGGCCGAGGAGGACATGCGGAGCAGATATCCATACTTATTTGGCACTTCATGTATGATTCTAGACCTGTTCGAGGACGAACGTTTGTTTAAGAGGTGGAGAATGTAACGCCCCAGCCAGTTGTTTGGCTTTCTAGGTCCCTGTTCTTCTAAATAAGACTCCTCGTATGTGCTTTTACTATTTTATGACTTGCAGGGATGGTTAGTTCGGGATTTGGAAGGGTTCGGGTTGAAATCAGAACGCTCAGTTCCTTAGTTGGCTTTTAAAAGGCTAAATTTGACTTTGGTAGACATTTTGAGCAAATGACCTCGGAACCAGGATTTTTACGATTCCAATAAGTTCGTATGATGATTTTGGACTGAGGTGTGTATTTAGATCGGGTTTTGGATGAAGGGAGCGTTTCAGCGCTTAATTTTGATAGTTGGAACCTTGAAGGTTTTAAAGCTCTTTAAATTTGGGTTGGAGTAGATTTTGGTGTTATCGAGGTCCGTTTGGGATTCCGAACCTGGGAATAGTTCTATATGGTGATTTGAAACTTGCACGCAAAATTTGGTATCATTCTGAGTAGTTTAAGTATGTTTCGGCGCGTTCAGAGTAAGTTGGAAGAACTTAAAGTTCATACGTTGATTCAATTTGGTTTGGGGTGTGATTCTTAGTTTTGATGTTGTTTTATGCATTCAGAGAGTTCGAGCGAGTTCGTTTTATTATTTCAAACTTGTTGGTATGTTTGGGCGGGGCCCCGAGGGCTTCGAGTGTTAATCGGATGAGGCGCGGAACTCATTGGACTTAGAAGAACAACTAAAACACCAGGCTTTTGGTGTAATCATACCTGCAGAGGACTTGCCGCAGGTGCGAGCTCGCAGGTGCGAGCTCGCATAAGCGAGACAGCAACCGCAGAAGCTGCCCGGCGTAGGCATCCCAGAAACCGCATATGCGGACAAGGTGGGCGCAGATGCGCGACCGCAGAAGCGGGAGAAAGCGCCGGAGGAGCGGCATCGCAGAAGCGAGCCATTTTTTCACAAATGCGGATTTAGGCCAGCCAAGGGAGAATCGCATCTGCGATGAGACTTCCGCAGATGCGGCCAATGAACCACAGAAGCGGAAAAACCGCTGGGCAGAACCTTCATTTAAGTCGAGACTTAAGTATTTTGGATTCATTTATAGCATACCTTGGGAAATATTTGGAGCTCTTAGAGAGGGATTTTCATTTAGCACTTTGAGGTAAGTAATTTTTATACAATGTGAGTTAAATACATAGATTATGGGTTGATTTAACATGTAAAATTTGTGAAATCATGGGTTTAGATGAAAAACCTAGGTGTTGATTAAAATAACGGGGGTTTAACCACGAAAATGGTTATGGAATGGAGTGAAAATTATATATTTGAGTTCGTGAGGTTATGGGTAACAACTTTCTTCAAACATTTCCGGAATCCGAGCACGTGGGCCCGAGAATGAATTTTAGGAATCCTTAAATTGGGGTTGGGTAATCACTCCAATAGTTAGAATATGAACTTTTGAACCTATATTGTTGATTTATTCAACATTGGACTAGTTTCGGATTGTTCGGTACCGAGTTGAGGCTTTAGAGTGAATTTGAGGCCGGAAAGTGAGATTTGAGATGAGGTAAGTCTCTTGTCTAACCTTGTAAGAGGGAATTTACCCCATAGGTGATTTAAATTAATATTTTCTTCTAATTGTGGGAGCTACGTACGCACGAGGTGACGAGAGTCCATACGTAGCCACTATTCATGCTTATGTCCGGGTAGCTTAGGACCCAAATCATGGATTACTTATAATGTTTGCACCCTATTTATTAATTTAAGTACCCAAATTATATTACAACTTGTTAGGGGAATTGTAAACGACCGAATTTTACTTACTTGAATTTTAGCGGATTCCTTGACCGTTAATGGAGATATTCTTACATTATGCATTAGCCCTGTTATAACGTTTAAGTTAAATGCTTATAAAGTATCCTCTCTTCTTGTGGAGCGGGCCGAATGCCTCGGCAGTAGATAGATGCATCTATGGATCGTGCTGCATGTCCCTCGGCATTGTACATGTTATTCTGGATCGGGCCGTACGACCTCAGCATAAATCGTGCTTAATAATACTTGGATTCTAATCATACTTGATATTATTTTTGTGGCTTATGGGGTTACACTTATAAATGACGAAAATTTATTTGGAAGTTATTAATTTGAGAAAGAATTATTTTCTCCTACTTGTTAATGAATTATTACTATCATTTACATAACTCATTTTTATTTAGAATTTCTGTATTCATATTGTTAGCCCATAGTAAGTGTCGAAGTCGACCCCTCGTCACTCCTCCTTCGAGGTTATACTTGATACTTACTGGGTCATGTTGGTTATGTACTCACGCGACACTTCTGTACTAATTGTGCAGGATCTGAGTCAGGTGCATCCGGAGGTCCTACCGGCGCGCATCCTAGATATCCCGAGGCCTAGTGGTGAGCTGTTTCCTGAGCCGTTCCGCAGCACCTAGAGTCTCTCCTTTACATTTATTTCTGTCTATTTTCATTTCAGACAGTGGCTAGAGTTTTGTATAATCTATTAGTGCTCATACACTTGTGATACCAGGTCTTGGCAAATACACTAGTAGACATATGGTTTTGGATTATTCTATGGTTATGATTGCACCCAGCTGCTTTCGTCTATTTATTTGAAAATTTGTGGTTTCTTAACCTTTTTATTTAGTGGAATTTAATCACTTGGAAACTTATTAAAAGAGAAATAACATGGTTTAATTCATTGTTGGCTTGTCTAGCGGTAATGTTGGGCGCCATCATGGCCTATATGAGATTTGGGTCGTGTCATATTTACTTTGTTCAATTTTATATGAATTAGACAGCTTGAAAGTAATTATACTAATAGGATTCCTAAAGGTAATCATGTACGATTCCTAACGTGTAGTATTATGTCCTAAAACTAATAGGATTAATAATATCTAAAATTTTGGTTATGTCCTTTTATTATGAGTTATTATGCTTAATATTATAAGGTTATTTTTGTAAACTAGCATTGTATTCATGCTTTTATAATAACTAGTCTCTATGTCTATGCGTTGCAGGAGAAATGCATATTGAAAATAATAAGCTTTCAATCGCTTATACTGTTGAATATGCACAAAGTAGGAAGTTTAATAATCAATTATTTAAAATAAAAATAATATAATATATAATTCAAATCAAGTTATCAATAACATTTTTGACATAATATAGGAGGAAATAATAGAACTAATTAAATATTTTAGTGTAACGACCCGGCCGGTCATTTTGAGTATTACAACCCTATTTCCCCCATTTACTGCTCAATTTATGCTTTACAATTGTTATGTGACTTGTCGGGGTAATTGGTTCGGGTCCGGTGAGGTTTTGAAATGAATTGAGACACTTAGTCTTCAAGATGAAAACTTAAGTTGAAAAGGTTGACCGAATGTTGACTTATGTGTAAACAACCCCGAAATAGAATTTTGATGATTTCAATAGCTCCGTTTGGTGATTTTGGACTCAGGAGCTTGTCCGAAAAATTATTCGGAAGTCCGTAGTTAAATTAGGCTTGAAATGGCTAAAATAAAAATTTAAGTTTGGAAGTTTGACCGGGGAGTTGACTTTTTGATATCAGGGTCAGAATCCGATTCTGGAAATTGAAATAGGTTCGTTATGTCATTTGTGATTTGTGCGCAAATTTTGAGGTCAATCAGGATTGATTTGATAGGTTTTGGCATCGAATGTAGAAGTTAGAATTTCTTAGTTTCATTAGGCTTGAATTGGGGTATGATTCGTGTTTTTAGCGTTGTTTGATGTGATTTGCGATTTTGACTAAGTTCGTATGATGTTTTAGAATTTTTTGGTATATTTGATTGAGGTCCCGGGGGTCTCGGGTGAGTTCCGGGATGGTTTCGAATCATTTCTTCATGTTTTGCTACTATTGGTGCTGGTTCTGGTGTTGTTCTTCGCGAACGCGAAGGGACTCACGTGTTTGCAGATGGAAATTTGGACTGGACATTGTGTGCTTCGCGTTCGCGATTGATGGAACACGTTCGTGAAGGTTTGACGGGCAAAGCTATGTGTTCGCAATTGGGGCCTCGCGTTCGCGAAGGGGAACACTGGCCTGGGGAGTTTGGTCATCGCGTTCGCGAGTGGGCTCTCGCGGTCGCGTAGAAGGCTTTGGGGGCAGTAGCACTTTGTGCCTTCGTGAACGTGAGGGATAGGCCGCGTTCATGAAGGAGGAAACTGGGGCGGAACAAAATTGTGCTTCGCGAACGCGAGGCAGTGGCCGCGTTCGCGAAGAAGAAAGGTCTGGACAGAATGTTTAAGTTCTGAAAATGGGACTTCCATTTTGACGAATTGGAGCTCGGAAAGAGGTGATTTTCGAGATATTTTCATGGAAAACAACGGGGTAAACGTTCTTAACTCAATATTGGTCAAATTACCTGAATCCATGGTTGTTTTTAACATTTAATTGGTGAATTAAGTTGAAAAATTTAGAAAATCCTCTTGGTTTAATTTGAAGATTTTAGGGTCGACTTGATGTCAGAATTTGGTAAAATTTTTATGGCTGGACTCGTGGTAGAATGGGCGTTCATATTTTATAAATTTTGTCGGGTTCTGATACATGGGCCCCATGGGCGATTTTGAGTGCAATTTTGGATTTTGTTGGAAAAATAGTATTTTCATATAGAATTAATTCCTATAATTTGTATTGACTGAATCGAATTATTTATGATAGATTCGAGGTGTTCAGAGGCCGATTCGCGAGGCAAAGGCATAGCATAATAAAGAATTACACGGTTCAAGGTAAGTAACAGTTCTAAATTTGGTCATGGTGGTATGAAACCTCGGATTCTGTGATACGTGATTGGTTTTGAGGTGACACACATGCTAGATGACGGGTGTGTGGGCGTGCACCGTAGGAATGGTGACTTGATAAATTCCATGGAACTGTGTGGTTGAAAAATCTGTTGATATCCGTACATTTTCCACGTATTAGAGAAATCAAACTATAAATCATGTTTAATACATGTGTTTATACTGTAGGGACCCACAGAGGTCGTGTACTTGTTGAATTATCTGCTAAATTATTATTTTGCACTCAGTTACAGTTTTACTTGCACATTTCATCTCAGTCTTTATTGTTCATTATTGATGCATCATATCATTGTTGTTTGGGCTGCTTATTATGATTTCTGAGAGCCCGAGAGACTGGAGAGGTTGATGACTGAGTGAGGCCGATGGCCTAATTGTGAGGATATTTATGGGATCGGGCTGCACGCCACAGCATGTTTCATTGTTATATGTCATGATTGGCTTGTTATAGCGCTTGGGCTTAAGGAGCCCCTCCGGCATCTGTACACACCCCCAATAAGCGCAGGTACCTACTGAGTGCGAGTGCCGAATGCCAAGTGCCGAGTGCTGACTGATTGAGAGGAATGAGTGACTGTGAGGAAAGAGTGATCGAGAGGTTGGAGTGAATGGGAGGACTGAGAGACTGTTGCTCTGAGATGATGCATTGATTTCATTATAGTTGCACTTCAGTTGTCATATATCATTATTTTTGAAATTTCTAAAAGACATTACCTTCTGTTTCAGTCGAATTTGATATGAAATTACTGTAATTGGACTTAGCTGTGAAGCTCGTCACTATCTTCAGCTCTTTATTTAGTATTGTTACTTGCTGAGTTGGTTGTACGCATATTACACCATGCACCTCGTGTGCAGATCCAGGCTCCTCCGAACACGGTGGTTGCTAGTTTTTCAGAGCTTTATCTGTTGGAGACTATCAAGGTAGCTGCTTGACGTCTGCAGACCTTGACTCTCTTTCCTTTCAATTTTTGTACTGTTCTATATTTTTAGACAGTGTTTTTATCAGTCAGACTTTTTTATCATTTAGATGCCCATGTATTTAGTGACACCGGGTTTTGGGAGGATTTTATGTCGGTATTTATGAGATTTTTGTATTGAATTTAAATATTATGTTTTCAAACTTAAAAGAAATTGTGTTTTATTGAGGTTGCCTAGTATTAAGATAGGAGCCATCACGACAGGTGTGATTTTGGATCGTGACAAGTTGGTATCAGAGCCTAGGTTACATAGGTCTCACGAGTCATGAGCAAGTTTAGTAGAGTCTTGCGGATCGGTACGAAGACGTCTGTACTTATCTTCGAGAGGCTGCCAAACCCTTAGAAAACATTTCATACTTCTTGTATTGTGTCGTGCAAATTTGTTGATTCCGAAAACTAAATTTTTGTTATTCTGTTCTCTCACAAATGGTGAGGACACGTACTACCAGATCGGATGGTCAGCCACCAGTGCCACCAGTTAGGGCCGCGAGAGGTCGGGGCCGTGGTAGAAGCCGGGGCCGAGGTAGAGATAGAGATGTAGCTCGTATGGCAGTTGGAGCAGCACCTGTAGCACCACCAGTTGCTCCAGCTCAGGAGCAGATTCCATATATAGTTGAGCCGGCGGAACCAGCTCAGGCACCAGCTGTGCCTATTGTGATTCCAGGCCTTCAGGAGGCTCTAGCACGGACATTGACTTTTTACACAGGCCTTGCTCATATGGTTTCGGCTCTGGTCACACCAGCCACTTCTCAGGTGGGGGGAGGTACTCATACCCCTGTTTCCCAAACTCCAGAGCAGGTAGTGCAAGGACTTTAGATACCAGAGGCACTACCAGGGGCCCCATTTCGGTAGTCCCCGTTATGGCTGATGATGAGCAGAGGAGACTTGAGAGATTTGGGAGGCTTCGACCTCCATCATTTAGCGGTGTTGAGTTAGAGGATGCTCAAGGTTTCCTGGATAAGTGCCAGCGGATGCTTTGGACAATGGGTATTCTGGAGACCAGTGGGGTCTCGTTCATTACTTTTCAGTTTTTTGGGGCTGCCTTCAGATGGTGGGAGGCATATGAGAGGCGCAGGCCGATCGATGTAGCACCACTTACATGGAAGGAGTTCTCTGTTCTCTTCTTGGAGAAGTTTGTGCCGCAGTTTTGTAGGGAGGAGTTGCGCAGACAGTTCGTGCAGCTTCGGCAGGATGGCATGCCTGTGACCCAGTACGAGATGAGGTTTTCTGAGTTAGCTCGTCACGCAGTTTGGTTGGTTCCCACTGATATGGAGAGGATTAAAAGGTTCATTGATGGCCTCAAATATCAGCTGCAGTTACTTATGACTCGGGGGAGGGTATCTAGTGCTACTTTTGATGAGGTAGTTGACATTGCTCAGCAGATAGAGATGGTCTGTATCCAGGAGCGGGGAGAGAGGGAGGCCAAGAGGCCTCGTGGATCGAGTGGTTTCAGCGGTGTTCCTTCAGGGGGTCAGTTCTACCACAATAGGGGTCGTCCTTACATACACGCTCAGATAAGTCATCCAGTTCACCATGGTGCATCATCCAGCCATGGTTCATACAGTTCTCATCAGGGTCAGTCATCTCTTAGTGCACTTCCAGCCTAGAGTTCGTCCCGTGCTCCTTTAGTTTAGGGTTCATTTGCACCGGGTGCTTCTAGCGGTTATTCTGGATCTCGGGGCCTGATTCAGTTCCCACCACCACCAGCACCGAGGAGTTGTTTGAGTGCGGGGAGTTTGGGCATGTGTAGAGGTAGTGTCCTCGTTGCCCGGGAGGTCCAGTGTAACAGAAGAATTAGACTACGACTTCAGCACCAGTTACTTCGCCACCCGCTTAGCCAGCTCGGGGTGGGGGTCAGTCAGCTAGGGGTCGCCCAAGAGGGGGAGGCCGATCAGGTGGCGGTCAGGCCCGATTCTATGCTTTTCCTTCCAGGCCAGATGCAGTTGCTTCAGATGCAGTGATCACAGGTATTGCCTTAGTGTGCCACAAGGAAGCTTCTATATTATTTGACCCTGGTTCCACTTATTTATTTATATCATCATATTTTTCTCATTATCTGTATATGCCCCGTGAGTCCTTAGTTTCACCCATTTGTGTATCTACGCCAGTCGGCGATACTATTATTGTGAACCGTGTGTATTGGTCGTGTGTGGTAACTATCGAGGGACTAGAGACTAGAGTTGATCTCTTATTATTGTCTAATATTTTGTAATGACCCGGCCGATTGTTTTGAGAATATTAGCCCCAAACCCCTATTTATTGCTCCCTCTATTTCATTTTGTGGTTACGTCACTTGTCGGGAGGATTTGTTTTGGTTTCGGAGTGAAATGGGACACATAGCCCCTAAATTGGGAGTTTAAGTTCTAGGAATAGACCGTAGTTTAAAATGTGTAAAGGCGACCTCGGAATGGATTTTTGGCGGTTCCAATCCGTAGGGTGATTTTGGTCTTAGGAGCGTATTCGGATGTTGAATTGGAGGTCCCTAGGCCATTTAGCGTCAATTGGCAAAAGTTGGAAAATTGGAGAATTTTTGGGAAGTTTGACCGGAAGTGGACTTTTTGATATCGGGGTCAGCTTTCAATTCCGGAAATTGAAGTAGGTCCGTAATATAAATTATGACTTGTATGCAAAATATGAGGTCAATCAGACTTGATTTAATAGGTTTCGGCATCGGATGTAGATGTTTGAAGTTTTAAAGTTCATTAGGCTTGAATCGATACGCAATTCGTGTTTTTGGCATTGTTTAATGTGATTTATAGGCTTGACTAAGTTAGTATGATGTTTTAGGACTTGTTTGTATATTTGGTTGAGGTCCCAAGGGCCTCGGGCGAGTTTCGGATGGTTAACGGATCGAAATCGGACTTAGAACAAAGCTGGGATTTTCTGCCTTCTGGTGCAATCGCACTTGTGGAACTATTCTAGCACGTGCGTTGCCGCATGTGTGGCTGACAAGGCGCAGAAGCAGATTTGGGGCTTGGGATGGGGCTGCGTCGCAGGTGCGTGAAGCTTTCTGCATGTGCGTTCCAGCATCACAGGTGTGGAGTGAACGGGGCAGCTGGTTCCGCAGAAGCGTCAGTGTCAACCGCAGAAGAGGACCTCATGTTCGCAGAAGCAAAAGAAACCACAGAAGCGGGGAGGACCTCGCATCTGCAAGACCGCAAATGCGGTTAAGTACTTCGTAGAAGCGTAAACGATGGTCAGGCTACAAAAATAGAAGGGGGGTCGATATTTTGTCATTTTTGGAGATTTCTGAGCGAGAATTCATGGGAAAACTTGAGGTAAGTCACTTGTGATCATTGTTAGTCAATAATATTGAATTATTATTGAGTATTTCGACTAGATTACGTATTTTTGAGGTGTAATTCAAGGATTTGAGCCTAGGGATTTGAAAATAAGATTTGAGGATTTGAAGGTCGAGTTGATGTCGGATTTTGGTAAAATTGGTATGGTTGGACTTGTAGTCGAATGGGTGATCGTATTTTGTGACTTTTACCGGATTCTGAGACATGGGCCTGAGTCAACTTTTTGGGCCGAGTTTTCAATTCATTGCTAAAATCGCAGTTTTATTATTTAAATTAGTTTTTTGTAGTTATATTTATAGTATGTAATTGTTTTGTCTAGATTCGAGCCGATTGGATTCGGAAAGTCGAGGGAAAGGCATTCTTATCGATTGATTGAGCGAGATTTGAGGTAAGTGGCTTGTCTAACCTTGTGTGGGGGAAATCCCCTTAGGATTTGGTACTGTTGTAACAATTTGTGATATGTGAGCATCGTGTACGCGAGGTGACGAGTGCGTACACGGGCTAAATGTGGAAATTCTGGTTCTTGCTGAGTAGTCTTCTTTTGAATTCCTTAACTGAGTTGCCTTAGCATGTGTAGCTTTCATGTTTAGCCTAGTATCGCATGTCTACGTGTCTTAACTCTTACTTGAAATTTGTGAAACATGCTTAGTTGAATTACATGTTTCCTTGATTATTGTATTCGGTCTTTAACTGTAGGATTCCTTGCCGTAAATTCGTTGTTCCATAATTTATGAGTTGCGTATTTACTTTTGGGACTACGAGATGGTACCTCGAGAACTCCCCCTGTCGTGTATTTACTTTTGAGACTACGAGGCGGTACCTCGGGAGCTCCCTCTATCACATATTTACTTTTGGGACTATGAGTTAGTACCTCGGGAGAATCCCTGTTACATATTTACTTTTGGGACTACAAGGCGGTACCTCAGGAGATCCCCCTATTGTGTATTTACATTTGGGACTACGAGGCGGTACCTCGGGAGTGCCCCTGTTGTTTACCTCTATTTGTTGTGGTGTTACCTTTCTGTAATTTCTCATTCTCAATCATTCATTGTATTATTATATTTTTTGCCTCATTTTCCTTTTATTCTAGTAGAATCCTGACCTGACCTCATCACTACTCTACTGAGGTTAGGCTTGGCACTTACTGGGTACCGTTGTGGTGTACTCATACTACACTTCTGCACATCGTTTTGTGCAGATCCAAGTACTGCTTATCAGACCATATACCAGTGAGATAGACAGTACGTGGAGACTTCAAGGTATATCTGCCAGCGTCCGTAGACCTCAGGGTCCCCTTTTATCTCTATGATGTTGTTTTCTTTGTTTTATTAGACTCTGATGTATAGAGACACTTAAAATTTCCTATTTAGAGCTTGTGACTCATTTTTACCGGGTTTTGGGAGTTGTAATTATTTAAATCATAGTTTTTATTCGTATTTCATATGTTCAGAATTTGAGTTCAGTTGTATATTCAGTTATTCTGAAAATTGTTAGGCTTACCTAGTCTTAGAGATTAGGTGCCATCACGACATCTTACTAAGGCAAATTGGGATAATGACAAGTTGGTATCAGAGCATTAGATTCATAGGTGTTATGAGTCACAAGCAGGTTTAGTAGAGTCTCGCGGATCGGTACGGAGACATCTGTACTTATCTTCGGGAGGCTATGGATTTTTTAGGAAAAGCTTCACTTCTTTGATTCCATATCGTGCGAGATTTTGACTTTGAATTCTGAATTTTTGTCTTTCTATTCTCTCACAGATGATGAGGACATGTACAGCTGGATAAGATGACCAGACATCTGTGCCCCCTGCTAAAGCCGCGAGAGGCCAGGGCCGGGGTAGAGGTTGAGGACGTCCACATAGTGTAGCTAGAGCACCCGCGCGAGCAGCTAAAGTGAAGCCACTAGTAGCTCCAGTTGGAGGGCAGGCACCTGAGACACATGTTACTGCACCAGCCCTCCAGGAGACTCTAGCCCAATTTTTGAGCATGTTCAGTACCTTGGCTCAGGCAGGATTGATACCACTTGCTCATGCCACATCTCAGGCTGGGGGAGGAGCACAGACTCCCATCGCCGGTACCCTAGAGCAGAGGGTCCAGGTTGACCAGGTTCCAGAGATAATACTGATACAGCCGGTAGCTCTAGTTTAGCCCAAGGTTAGGGTAGCAGTTTCTGAGACAAAGCAGCTCAGGCTCGAGAGGAACAAGAAATACCAGCCTCCTACTTTCAGTGGCTTGGCGTCAGAGGATGCCCAGGGTTTTCTTGAGGAGTGCCACTGTATCCTCCGTACTATGGTTGTTTCGGAGACTAGTGGGGTTTCTTTCACTATGCTCCAGCTTAGAGGAGCGGCTTATCAGTGCTGGCAAGCATATGAGTTGGGTAGTCCGGCCGAGGTAGCTTCACTCACTTGGACTCAGTTCTCAGATATGTTCTTGAGGGAGTATGTTCCCCAGAGTCTCAGAGATGCATAGCGCGCAGAGTTTAAGTAATTGCACTAGGGTTCTATGACCGTGTCATAGTATGCGGTCTGGTTTAATGATTTGTCCAGGCATGCACCAGCCTTGGCTGCTACAGTTCGGGAGCGAGTTCGTCGATTTATTGAGGGGCTCAACCCCAGTATCAGATTTAGCATGGCCCGAGAGTTGAAGAGGGATATTGCGTACCAGCAGGTAGTGGGGATTGCTAGGAGGTTGGAGGGTATGCTGACTCGGGAGAGAGAAGAGAGAGACGCTAAGAGGTCTCGAGAGTCTGGCACTTACAGTGGTACTCGTTCCCCAGTTGCAACTCGTCAGGGCAGGGGTTATATGGGTTGTTGTGTTCATTCAGCACTTCCAGCAGCCAGCGGTGCTCCGGCCACTCCTAGGCCCCAGGATCTCTATTATGCACCGCCAGTGTCTAGTGTACCTCCTGTACGGGGTGCTTTTAGCGGTTAGTCCAGCCGATCAGGCCCGAGCCAATCACAGCAGCCACGTCCTCCGAGAACTTGTTTTGAGTGTGGTGATACTCGTCATGTGGTAAGGGATTGCCCCAGACTTAGGAGGGGTACACCTCCACAGATTTTGCAGGCACCGCATGCTCCAACGGGTCCTCAGGCTATGATTACAGCACCAGCTACCACTCCACCTGCACCGCCAGCTAGAGGTAGAGGTCGAGCAGGTAGAGTTTGCCCTAGAGGGGGAGGCCAGGCCAGATACTATGCCCTTCCTGCTAGGACGGAGGTAGTTGCATCTGATTCTGTCATCACAGGTATTATTCTGGTCTATCATAAAGATGTATCGGTCTTATTTGATCCAGGCTCCACTTATTCCTATGTGTCATCTTATTTTTCTCTGTATTTGGGTGTATCCTGTGATTCTCTGAGTTCACCTGTCTATGTGTCTACACCCGTGGGTGATTTTATTGTTGTTGATCGTGTATATCAGTCGTGTTTGATTGTTTTTGGTGGGTTTGAGACCAGAGCTAATTTATTATTGCTCAGTATAGTGGATTTTGATGTTATTTTGAACACGGACTAGTTGTCGCCCTATCACGTTATCCTTGATTATCACACCAAGACGGTGACATTGGCTATGCCAGGTCTACCATGGCTAGAGTGGAGAGGTACCTTAGATTATGTTCCTAGCAGGGTTGTCTCATTTCTTAAGGCTCAGCGAATGGTTGAGAAGAGGTGTGATGCATATCTGGCATATGTGAGGGATATTAGTGTTGATACTTCTACCGTTGAGTCAGTTTCGGTAGTGAGGGACTATTTAGATATATTTTCGATGGACCTTACGTGCATGCCGCCCGACAGAGATATCGATTTTGACATTGATTTGTTATCGGGCACTCAGCCCATTTCTATTCCACCTTATCGTATGGCCCCAGCAGAGTGGAAAGAATTAAAGGAACAGTTGCAAGGGTTGCTCGATAAGGGCTTCATTTGGCCCAGTGTGTCGCCTTGGGGTGCTCCTATCTTGTTCGTAAAGAAGAAGGATGGTTATATACGAATGTGTATTGACTATTGCCAGTTGAACAAGGTTACAGTGAAGAACAGGTATCCATTGCCACATATTGATGACCTATTTAATCAGCTTCATGGTGCCAGAGTGTTCTATAAGATCGACTTACGTTCAAGCTATCATCAGTTGAAGATTCGGGAGCCAGATATCCCGAAGACTACTTTCAGGACTCGGTATGGTCATTACGAGTTCCTTGTGATGTCTTTTAGGTTGATCAATGCCCCAAAAGCATTCATGCCCTTTATGAACAGTGTATTTCAACCCTATCTTGACTCTTTCTTCATTGTGTTTATTGACGACATTTTGGTGTACTCCCAAAGTTTGGAGGATCATGAGCAGCACTTGAGGACTGTGCTTCAGACCTTGAGAGAAAAGGAGTTGTATGCAAATTTTTTGAAGTGTGAATTCTGGATAGAGGCAGTGGCATTTTTGGGTCATGTAGTATCGAGTGAGGGGATCAAGGTAGATCCGAAGAAGATTGAAGCACTGCAGAGTTGGCCCAGACCATCCTCAGCTACGGAGATCCGGAGCTTTCTTGGCTTGGCGGGGTATTGTCGTCGATTTGTATAGGGTTTCTCATCTATAGAAGCACCTATGACCAGATTGACCCAGAAGGGTGCTCCGTTCAGGTGGACCAAGGAGTGTGAGGAGAGATTTCAAAATCTCAAGACTGCTTTGACTGCAGCCCCAGTGTTGGTGTTGCCTACTGGTTCGGGGTCACGCATTGGTCTTGGTGCGGTGTTGATGCAGTACGGTAGTGTGATTGCCTACACGTCTAGACAACTGAAGGTGCATGAGAAGAACTATCCTGTCCACAACCTCGAGTTAGCAGCTATTGTTCATGCCTTGAAGATCTGGCGGCACTACTTGTATGGTGTCCCTTGTGAGGTTTTCACCGATCGTCGGAGTCTACAACATCTGTTTAAACAGAAGGATCTTAACTTGCGGCAGCGAAGATGGTTGGAGCTGGTTAAGGATTATGGCATCACCATCCTCTATCATCCCGGGAAGGCTAATATGGTGGCTGATGCCTTGAGTCGCAAGGCAGAGAGTTTGGGCAGTTTAGCATATCTACCAGTAGCAGAGAGGCCTTTAGCCTTGGATGTTCAGAACCTGAGGCAGCACTATTGGTGGAGACGAATGAAGAAAGACATAGTGAAATATGTAGCTCGGTGCCTAAATTGTCAACAGGTGAAGTATGAGCATCAGCGACCGGGTGGATTTCTTCAGAAGTTAGAAATTCCATAGTGGAAATGGGAGCGGATCACTATGGATTTTGTTGTTGGGCTCCTACGGACTCAGAGGAAGTTCGATGCAGTTTGGGTGATTGTGGATAGATTGACCAAGTCAACTCATTTCATTCCTATAGTTACTACTTACTCTTCAGAGCATCTGGATCATGTTTACATTCGAGAGATTGTCAGACTTCATGGCATACCGGTATCTATCATCTCTGAGCAGGGTACACAGTTTACATCGCAGTTCTGGAGAGTCGTACAACGTGAGTTAGGTACTCGGGTGGAGTTTAGTACAGCATTTCACCCTCAGACAGACGGGCAGTCCGAGCGCACTATTAGACATTGGAAGATATGCTCCGTGCGTGTGTGATGGATTTTGGGAGTGCTTGGGATCAGTTCTTGCCACTTGTAGAGTTTGCCTACAACATCCGTTATCAGTGGAGCACTCAGATGGAACCGTATGAGGCTTTGTATGGTAGGCGGTGCCGGTCTCCAGTGGGTTGGTTTGAGCCGAGTGAGGCTAGAGTATTGGGTATAGATTTTGTTCAGGATGCTTTGGAAAATGTTAAATTGATTCAGGATCGAATTCGTACAACCCAGTCCAGGCAGAAAAATTATGCGGATCGGAAGATTCGCGACGTTGCATTCATAGTTGGGGAGCAGGTCTTGCTCCGGGTTTCGCCCATGAAAGATGTTATGAGGTTCGAAAAGAAGGGCAAGTTGAGCCCTAGGTATATCGGGCCTTTTGAGATTCTTGAGAGGGTTGGAGACTTGCATTGCCACCTAGTCTCTCTGCAGTTCATCCAGTATTCCATGTTTCCATGCTCCGGAAGTATCACAGCGATCTGTCTCATGTGTTAGACTTCAACCCAGTCCAGTTGGATAAGGATCTATCTTATATTGAGGAGCCGGTGGCCATTTTGGACAGGCAGGTCCGAAAGTTAAGGTCAGAGAACATCGCATCAGTAAAGGTGCAGTGGAGCGGTCATCCGGTCGAGGAGGCGACTTGGGAGACCGAGCATGATATGTGCAGCTGTTATCCTCATCTTTTCACCACTTCAGGTATGTCTCTATACTCGTTCGGGGACGAACGTTTGTTTTAAGAAGGGGAGGATGTAACGACCCGGCCGGTCATTTTGAGAGTATTAGCCCTGAACCCTTATTTATTTCTCCCTCTATTTCATTTAGTGGTTACGTGACTTGCCGGAAGGATTTGTTTTGGTTTCAGAGTGAAATGAGACACATAGTCCCTAAATTAGGAGTTTAAGTTCTAGGAATTAACTGTAGTTTGAAATGTGTGAAGACGACCTCGGAATGGTGTTTCGGCAATTCCAATAGCTCAGTAGGGTGATTTTGGTCTTAGGAGCGTGTTCGGATGTTGAATTGGAGGTCCGTATGTCATTTAGCGTCAATTGGCGAAAGTTAGAAAATTGGAGGATTTTTGGGAAGTTTAACCAGAAGTGGACTTTTTGATATCGGGGTTGGCTTCCGATTCCGAAAGTTATGTGCAAAATTTGAGGTCAATCAGACTTGATTTGATAGGTTTCGGCATCGGATGTAAAAGTTTGAAGTTTTAAAGTTCATTAGGCTTGAATCAATGCACAATTCGTATTTTTTGCGTTGTTTGATGTGATTTATAGGCTCAACTAAGTTAGTGTGATGTGTTAGGACTTGTTGGTGTATTTGGTTAAGGTCCCGGGGGGCCTCAAGCGAGTTTTGGATGGTTAACGGATAGAAATCGGACTTAGAACAAAGCTAGGATTTTCTGCCTTTTGGTGCAATCGCACCTGCGAAACTATTCTCGCAGGTGCGGCTGGCAAGGTGCAAAAGCGGATTTGGGGCTTGGCCTAGGGCTGCGTCATAGGTGCGTGTAGCTTTCCGCATCTGCGAACCCGCAGGTGCAAGCCACGCACCGCAGATGCAGAGTGAAGGGGGAAGCTGGTTCCGCAAAAGCGTCAGTGTCGACCGCAAATGGGAGGCCACAGAAGCGGACCTCTTGTCCGCAGAAGCGAAAGAAACCACAGAAGCGGGGAGGACCTCGCATCTGAGAGACCGCAGATGCGGTTAAGTACTCCGCAGAAGCGAAAACGCTGGTCAGGCTACAAAAACAGAAGGGGTCCGACATTTTGTCATTTTTGGACCTTTCAAACACAGGTTGAGGCAATGTTTGAGCGATAATTCACTGGAAAACTTGAGGTAAGTCACTTGTGATTATTGTTAGTCTATAATATTGAATTATCATTGAGTATTTCGACTAGATTACGTATTTTTGAGGTGTAATTCGAGGATTTGAGCCTAGGGATTTAAAAATAAGATTTGAGGATTTGAAGGTCGAGTTGATGTCGGATTTTGGTAAAATTGGTATAGTTGGACTCGTGGTCGAATGGGTGTTCATATTTTGTGACTTTTACCTGATTCTGAAACGTGGGCCCGGGTCAACATTTTGAGCTGAGTTTTCAGTTCTTTGCTAAAGTTGTAGTTTCATTATTTAAATTAGTTTCTTGTAGTTATATTTATAGTATGTAATTATTTTGTCTAGATTCGAGCCGATCGGAGCCGAATCTTGTAGCTGTCACGTTTAGCCTAGTATCGCATGTCTACGTGTATTAACTCTTATTTGAAATTTTTGCAACATGCTTAGTTGAATTACATGTTTCCTTGATTATTGTATTCGGTCTTTAACTGTAGGATTCCTTGCCGTAAATTCGTTGTTCCATAATTTATGAGTTGTGTATTTACTTTTAGGACTATGAGGCGGTACCTCGGGAGCTCCGCCTGTCATGTATTTATTTTGGGACTATGAGGCGGTACCTCGGGAGCTTCCCCTATCGTGTATTTACTTTTGGGGCTACGAGGCGGTACCTCGGGAAATCCCTTATTGTATATTTACTTTTGGGACTACGAGGCGGTACCTCGGGAGATTCCCTTGTTGTGTATTTACCTTTGGGACTACGAGGCGGTACCTCGGGAGCGCCCCTGTTATTTACCTCTATTTGTTATTTTGTTACCTTTCTGTAATTTCTCATTCTCAGTCATTCATTGTATTATTATATTTTCTGCCTCATTTTTCTTTTATTCTAGTAGGGTCCTAACCTAACCTCGTCACTACTCTACCGAGGTTAGGCTTGGCACTTACTGGGTACCGTTGTGCTGTACTCATACTACACTTCTGCACATCTTTTTGTGCATATCCAGATACTGCTTATCAGACCAGATACCAGTGAGCGAGACCGTACGTGTAGACTTCTAGGTATATCTGCCAGCGTCGACAGACCTCGGAGTCCGCCTCTATCTCTATGATATTGTTTTCTTTATTTTATTAGACTCTGATGTATAGAGACACTTAACATTTCCTCTTTAGAGTTTGTGACTCGTTTCTATCGGGTTTTGGGAGTTGTAATTATTTAAATCACACTTTTTATTCGTATTTCGTATGTTGAGAATTTGAGTTGAGTTATATATTCAGTTATTCCGCAAAATATTAGGCTTACCTAGTCTTAGAGACTAGGTACCATCACGACATCTTATGGAGGAGGGAAATTAAGACCGTGACATACTTATAGTAAGAATTATAGATAATGAATATAGAATTTGATTTCCATTAAAACAATGAAGGGACGAATACGTTTTCTTGACGAAGTGGACTCTAAGAATGATATTTTGACTTGGACTCTACAATATTTGAATTGCTTTTCCGTTTTTAAATATTAATTTTTAAGATATAATTTAATTATGGAAGGACATAATAGGCAGATAATATTTTAAGGATATTTTTGTCGTCTAACATTTAGCATAGAACATTCGTGCTTATATATATATATATATATATATATATATATATATATATATATATATATATATATATATAAAACCTTAATGGAAAGGAAACACAGCATTGAACCCATTATATTTTAAAGTTATAGGTTTATATCTACTATTTTTTGCAAATTTAGATAAATTTTTATACATAAATTTATATTTCGTACCAAAAGTTATGGGTTTAATTGAACCCGTCACTTTAATACTACATCCGCCCTCGGTCCGATTAATTCGTATTCATATGGGATAGATCCATGCAGTTCAACTTTAGATTAAACTCTCTCTTTTTAAGGAAACTTTAGATTAAGCTATCAAATAAGTAATAATATAAGCAAAAGAATCTAATCTGAAATTACTTTATTTAATAAGATGTCCCCGCGGGAGCAAAATGCTTTAACCATAACATATAAGGCGCATATAGTGACTTTCTATACAAGTTTTGGAGGGATTTTAGCATTTACGTAATTTATTTGGGACCAAAGTGAAAATTTGCACCAATGTTTCTGTTGAAAAAGTCGGTACATAAAGTGCCAAATGGCAATAAACTGCAGTCACACTTTTGACCTTTCAATGAGCAAGCTGTGAACGATGGATAAACATGGCGTTGAAGCTTCGAATCCTCTCGCCACAATTGAAGATATTCAAAAACGCTTAACTCGTCCTCCGCCGCTTCACTCTCCGCAACCTCCGTCCTCTGCCGTCGCATCTCATCTGTAATCCCTTTCTCTACTCAATTCAGCTTAATTCATAACGCATTTACAAAATTCACACGAAATCTGAATTTTTTTGTAACCGCAGGTATGAATTACAGCATCAGAACTCATCGAATGTGGATACATCTCAATTGCAGAAAAGGAGAAAACTAATTACAGAGAAATTGAGAGCTAACGTTAAGGTAACGAATCGGAAGTTAGAAGATTACTTCGATCTAGCTCTCCTCTCTTCAATTCGTGCGAAAATGAACAATATTATGAAGGAAAAAGGTACAACGTCGATGAAAGTGAAGAACGAATTCGAGGAATTTGTTGTGTGGCCTGCTGGAGAAGATGATTTGGATGTGTTTTCAGAAAGTAGCAGAAGAACAGATGATGAAGCAATTGTTGATCTCAAAAACGACGACGAAGATTCGTTCGGGAATAACGGTGAAGAAATCCAGGTGGATTGCGTGGATCCGTTTCAACAGTTTGAATCAACAGCACTCATCCGGTTCAAGAGATGAAACAAAAGGGGTAAGTGCGTAACAGTAGTTTCAAGGTGGTGCCAAAAAGTGGCTCTTTTTCGTAAACGTTAAACAATAGATAGCAAATGTGAAAAATTATCGAAAAAATAACACTCTATAGCCGCGGTAAAAATAATAACCGAAAAATATATAAAATTTATATATTTTTTGTATACATATATATTATATATAAAAATTATATAAATTTTATATACTTTTTCGATTATGAGATATAAATATTTTCTGACGCGAACTAAAAGTGATAATACCTCCAAATATTACACTAGTCACAACCACCAAATATTACACTAAAAGTGATAATACCTCAAAATATTACACAAATAACTCACAACCACCAAATCCATAGGCTAACGTCTACTTTTAAAATAAGTTTTCCAAATATAATACTCCATCTACTATGGGAAAAGCTTTAGAAGATTCTTCAGTATTATCTATAATTTAAAAAAAATTACGCTTTTAAAGAAAAGGTAATCATACATCTTCGGCACATTCTCCACGACGACCAATAATCTTACAGGCTTTTGTTATGTTAGTCAGCTCATGATTTGTTGACAAACTGATGTAAGAAAGATAACGTAATGTATTCCATCATTCTCCTCTAACTAATCAATGAAACTCAAGACTAATACTCTTTCAAGTTAAGAAGGAATCCCGCACCCTCACATGGTCAAAAAAAGACAAAGATAGACAATATGACTTTTTATCGAAGATAAAAAGCTGGTAAAGCATCAAATTAAGAAGATTTTCTAGTTAGATTTTCTGAGAATTGGGATTTTTTAAGAAAAACAAACTGAAATTAGTTGAAAATTTAATGGAACTTAATTTGAAAACAGAATCTCTAACTAAAATTCGGAATGAAATCGAGTCCACTGAATGCACAGTGTATCTTTAAGAAAATTATCCCCTCGAGTACCCGATGTGTTGGAATATTATCCTCTCAGGATAGAATATTTTGACTCACCAGAGTATTGGTACATAAATACTGGTGAAATGCGAACCACTTAATGAATGTAATCACACTGGATTTTATTTGTGCAGAAGAAGAAGAAGAAGTTCAGAAAATTACTTAAGGAAAAATTTCGGGATCAAAGCGAATTTATAGTTATTTTCTTGCACTGTTTCTGAAAATTTGCAACCTTTCAGAAACAGCCATGGCTGTTGGAACACGTGTGAATATTTAAAATAATCCGGGAAACGAATTTAAAATTATTCAGGAAAAGAAACATATCGGGTCGGGGCGCGCGGGTCCTGGGTTATTCTGAGTTGCTTTTTTAATAATTAATTAAATTAATTATTAAATAATTAACAGAAAATTTGTCCAAAAAAATAATCAATCGATCGATCTTTGACCGAATCCGAAGCCGAAGTCGAGCCGAGCGAGTGACTACGAGACGGCGCGAGGCTTACCTTCTTTCCAACCTATTTAACACCAAGGGAAGTTCTTTCTTAATATAAGCACATTCCCCTTTTCTTCCACTAACAATAAGGGGCAATTGCTCTTTCCAAAGTATAAGGGAACAACTCACTTTCCCTTCACATTTTCTTCCCTCCATTTCCCATTCACCAACCTCCAATCCCAACAATCCCCCACATGAATGAGGAATTGCTATAAGACAAAGGAATGCACAGACGGGTGTGTGATTTACAAGCAAGAATTAATTGCATCTGGATAAGTAGGTTTTCCCTTTGAACTTTTCGTAGTGAACTTATATCGGATATACTCGGTCAATCGATAGATTTGATATCTTTGAACCGTCGAGCTTTTTGTATACTTAGACAACATAAATCACACAATCAACCCTTAACCATCTATGGTTCTCACGGTTGTGTTCGTTTCAGCCATGAACATCGCCTGGTTTCATGAGTGCTTAGAGATTGAGCCTGTACTTTCATTCCCCTTGAAGCGGCTTACACTTCACACCCACATAGGTGATTTCTAAACGTGTAGTCCTATAGACACACTATCTGGTCATTTTCTGCCAGACTTAGCAAATCATTAAAAAGATTTAAGCTTTATTGACTCATCAAAAAGCCTTAATGTTTTACCCTGATTTCTGAACAATATCTTCATCACAAGAATTGGTTGAGTTGGTTGACAATGTTGAACCATCATTCATAACTTTGTTTGATCTCTTTGAACCTAGCTCTTGGGATCTCCAAACTGCTAGGTAGAGTTACCGCCATGATGACTTATCCTAGGTCTTAACCACATTCCCTTCGATGATCTTTCAAGTGCATCTCTAGATAAGCCTTTTGTAAGTGGATCTGACACGTTATCTATTGACTTCCCATAGTCAATCGTGATAACACCACTAGAGAGTATTTGTCTAACATTATTGTGTCTCCATCGTATGTGACGAGATTTTCCGTTATACATAACGCTCCTTACCCTACATATTGCTTCTCCACCGGCCTTGTTTAAAGCTATGAATTCAGATTCCATCATAGAACAGGCGATGCACGACTGTTTTGATGATTTTCAAGACACTGCTCCACCCCTAATTGTGAAAGCATATCCACTCATGGATTTAACTTCAGATGATCCGGTGATCCAATTTGCATCACTATATCCCTCAATCACGGAGGGATATTTGTTATAATGCAGAGCATAGTCTTGGGTATGTTTCAGATACCCCAAAACTCGTTTCATTGCCATTCAATGTATTTGATTGGGATTACTTGTAAACCGACTCAGTTTGCTAATAGCACATTCTATATCTGGTCACGTACAATTCATGATATACATCAAACTTCCCAATACTCTTGCGTAGTCCAGTTGTGAATCACTTTCACCTTCATTCTTTTGAAGTGTATAACTCACGTCAATTGGAGTCTTGGCAATCTTGAACTTCAAATACTTGAACTTGTCAAGTACGTTTTCAATGTAGTGAGATTGTGATAATGCTAGACCTTGTGGAGTCTTATGAATTCTGATTCCTAAGATCACATCAGCATCTCCTAAGTCTTTCATGTCGAATTTTCTAGCCAGCATGCACTTAGTAGTATTTATATCTGCCATATCTTTTCTCATTATCAACATGTCATCAACATATAAACAAACAATAACTTCATGACCTGGAGTGTTTTTAGTGTAAACGCATTTGTCATACTCGTTGACTTTAAAACCATTTGTCAACATTGTTTAGTCAAATTTAGCATGTCATTATTTGTGTGTTTGTTTAAGTCCATAAAGCGACTTAACAAGTTTGTACACTTTCTTTTCTTTACCAGGAACAACAAACCTCTCAGGTTGTTCCATGTAAATTTCTTTATCCAACTCTCCATTTAAGAAAGTTGTTTTAACATCCATTTGATAGATTTCAAGACCATACACAGCCGCCAGTGCCACTAATACCCCAATAGATGTTATCCTCGTTACTAGCGAGTAAGTGTCAAAGTAATCAAGGTCTTACTTTTGTATATAACCTTTGACAACAAGTCTTGCCCTATATTTGTCAATAGTGCCATCAGCTTTCATTTTTCTCTTAAAGCTCCATTTCGAACCTAAAGGCTTATTTCCTGGAGAAAGATCAATCAATTCCCATGTATGGTTATCCAAAATTGATTGAATCTCACTACTGACCGCCTCTTTCCAAAATGCTGAATCAGAAGATGATATAGCTATTCTGAAAGTTTGAGGCTCATTTTCAAGCAAGAATATCACAAAATCTAGTCCAAAGGAAGTAGATGTTCTTTAACGTTTGCTACACCTTGGATCCTCTTCACTTGGAGTATTTTCCTTTGGTTCTTCGCGTGGTTGTTTAGATCTTTCACTTGACGACTCGCATTCAGTTTTATACGGATAAATATTTTCAAATAATTCAGCATTATCTGATTCAATTACCGTATTAACATGAATTTCGGGATTATCAAATTTATTAACCAAAAACCGATATGTTTTACTTTTTGTAGCATATCCAATAAAAATACAATCCACCATTTTTGGTCCGAATTTTACCCTTTTGGGTAAAGGTACTTGTACCTTTGCTAAACACCCCCCACACTTTAAAATATTTTAAGTTGAGTTTTCTTCCTTTCTATTTTTCATATGGAATAGATTGTGTTTTGTTGTGGGGTACTCTGTTGAGTATTCGGTTAGCTGTAAGGATAGCTTCCCCTCCCCCCCAAACTCTGCGGTAAGCCAGAACTTATTAATAAAGCATTCATCATTTCCTTTAATGTCCTATTTTTTCTTTTCGCAATTCCATTGGATTGAGGTGTGTATGGGCAGTAGTTTGATGGATAATTTCATATTCCGAACATATCTCTGCAAAAGGAGATTCGTATTCTCCACCCCTATCACTTCTAATCATTTTAATTTTTTTATTCAATTGATTCTCCACTTCATTCTTGTATTGCTTAAATGCTTCAATTGCTTCATCCTTACTATTAAGCAAATAAACATACTAATATCGAGTACAATCGTCAATAAAAGTTATAAAATATTTTTTCCCATCACGAGATGGTATTGACTTCATATCACAAATGTCAGTATGAATTAAATCTAAAGGATTTGAATTCCTTTCAACAGACTTATACGGATATTTGACAAACTTAGATTCAACACATATTTGCCATTTTGATTTATTACACTCAAATTTAGGAATTTGAGGCAATACTTCTAAATTAATTAACTTCCTCAAGGTTTTCTAATTGAAATGTCCTAAACGAACATGTTATAAATCGTATGACTCCAATAATAAGAAGAAGCTGAAATTTTATTAATATTGTCAACAACCATTACATTGAGCTTGAAAAGGCCCTATGTGAAGTAGCATTTTCCATCATACATATCATTTTTGCTTACAACAACTTTGTCGGATACAATACATATTTGAATTCATTCCTAATAAGTAGAGAACAACAACAACAACAAAAACAACAACCCAGTATAATCCCACTAGTGGGGTCTGGGGAGGGTAGTGTGTACGCATACCTTACCCCTACCATGAGGTAGAAAGGTTGTTTCCAATAGACCATTGGCATCCTTCCCTTCAAGAACTCCCCACCTTGATCTTGGGGTGACTAGAACTCACAACCTCTTGGTTGGAAGTCGAGGTTGCTTACCGTCAGAGAGAAGTTGAAACTAAATTTTTCCTAATAATAGGAACATGAAAAACGTTGTTGAGCATTAACACCTTACCGGAAGTCATCTTCAGGAATATCTTCCCATAACCCTCAATCTTGGTTGTTATAGTATTTTCCAAGGAAAGATCTTCTTGAGGACCAGCAGTAGAGTAAGTAGCAAATGCTTCTTTGACAGCACAAGCATGTTGAGTGGCTCCGGGGTCAATCCACTCCTTCGAATTTCCAACTAAGTTACATTCCGAAAGCATTGCACACAGATCATCAATGTCATCATTCTTCTCCACCATGTTGACATGTCCCTTTTTCTTATCCTTTTTCTGGGAGACGACAGTCAGGGGTTTTGTGACCAGCTTTTCCACAATTATAGCAGTTGCCCTTGAATTTTTTCTTGTTCTGCTCCTTAGTCTGTCCAAAAGACCTCTTCCTTTTCTTACTTTTTGGAGCAGCCTTTTCAACGATATTGTCACGACCCAAAATCCCACCACAGGCGTCGTGATGGCACCTAGTCTCTAAGACTAGGTAAGCCGATTTCAATTACATTTTGAAGCCATTTTTTTTTAAGTAATCAAAACTAACAGCGAAAGTAATTACGATATACAATCTCCCAAGACTAGTAGTACTGAGTCACGAACTCTAACTGAATACATGGAATGATCACGAGAACCGAATATATAATACTGTTTGATTACAAATTAACAGTGCAATGAAATGAAAAGATTCCAAGGGACTGCGACGACCAAGCAGCTCTACCTTGAATCCTTACGATCCCGCTTTAACTCTGCTCAAGTCCGATATCTCAAATACCTGGCTCTGCACAAAAATGTGCAAAAGTGTAGTATGAGTACACCACGGTCGGTACCCAGTAAGTATCAAGACTAACCTCAATAGAGTAGAGACGAGGTACAATCAAGACACTCACTAGTCTAATAACCTATGCAATATAATATACAAAATAATAGGAAAGAAATAATAATAAGGGCAGGATAAAACAACCAGTTATATGCACAACAGACAGCAAGTACCATTAATATCACTCAACAATTAATAAACACAATTACACCTATTAAATCAAGTCCTTCAAATAAATGTCTTTCACATATAATTCTTCCAGATAACTCTCTTTTAAATATAATTTTCTCAAATAATTATTTTTCAAATATAATTCTTTCAATAAATCTTTTCAAATATAATTTCCTCAAATAAATATCTTTCAAATACAATTCTTTCATATAATACTTTCTAAGTAAAAATCCTTCCAAATAAATATTTTGAATATAATTCTTTCAATAAAAAAGTCACCATGTGACACTTCATTTCATAATCATAAAAATACGGGTCTCAGCCCATTTTCATATTTTCACGGCACCTAGTGCCCATAATTAAATCATCATATTTTTCCGGCACCTCGTGCCCTCATTTCATATCACAGCTGCACGGACAATTCACGTGCCAATTATCATTATCATTACATCACAGCGCCTCGTGCCCATATTTCATATCACAACTGCACAGACAATTCACGTGCCAAATATCCTCATTATTTACTCACGGCACCTCGTGCCCAGATTTCATTTTATAATCTGCCTGGCAAGAGCCACAGGCTCTCAATTTCAACATAAAACAGATTGTTATCAATTTACTATCAACAAGACCAATTACACGAGGCATAAAAATAAACGCAAGAAAAATCACAACATCACATAAAAATCATCAACACCACAATCCCACATCATCACATATCGTCCCTGACAATAGCCACCCTTATCGCTCCTATTGCCACCCTTATCACTCCTATAGCCACCCCTATCGCTCCGCATAGACAATATCAATAGCCACCCTTATCACTCCTATTGCCACCATTATCACTCCTCTTGCCACCCTTATCGCTCCGCCCAGACAATATTCCAACAAACACAACAACAGTGAAATGCCACCCTTATACCCACATAATATCAACGGTGAAATGCCACCCTTATCTCCCCAAAATAATAACTCACACAACACAACAATTTACATGGAAAATTAACATGGCAACATAATAAAATCAATTCATATCACAATTTGCCCAATGGCCACAACCAAATTCCAAAGATATAACAAAATCAATTAATTTCACAACAAATAGCCCAAGGCTCCACACAATATATATAACACCCAAAAACAATCAATAGAGATAAAAATTACTCAGCATAAAGCAAAGCCTTCATTAATACAAATTTAGATAATTATATTAACACTTATTCTTAAGCTCGCTTAAATTAATTATTTGCATAAGAAAATTCATATTGGAATTAATTTCCAAGAAATATTAAACCAACAATACTCACGAAATTTCATAAATATTTCAAGTAACAATCACATCAAATTATCATATAAAAACAAATTCAACAATAAGGATTTAGGCATGGCAAACAGATGATTTAATAATTTTCCACAATTTTCCAATTTACTACACAATAATGCCTAAGACTTTAATTCAATGAATTTTTGCACGTATAAGCCCGAGTACGTACTCCTCACCTCGCGTACACGACTTTTCACATTTCACAAATGACACATAAGACTCAATGCCTAAGGGGTAATTCCCCCACTCGAGGCTAAGCAAGACACTTACCTTTTTGAAGTTAGGCCGACATTCCAAAATAGCATTCTTGCTTGAATTGACCTCCGAACATCTCAAATCTATCCAAATTAATTGTATAACACCATTAAAATTCGTCGAAAATAATTCTAGATAATAATACGTTGACTTAAAAATTTATTCCAAAAAGTCAACAAAAGTCAATGCAGGACCCGCCCCTCGGAACCCGACATAATTTTCATGAAATCCGAATACCCATTCCGATACGAATTCAACCATACCAATTTTATTGAATTCCAATAACAACTCGACCTCCAAATCTTAAATTTTCGTTTTTGGAAGATTTTACAAAAATCTTGATTTCTTCCATTAAAATCCGAATTAAACGATGAATATAATCATAGATTCATGAAATATAAACACTTTAGGATATAGAACACTTACCCTAATCCATATGGTGAAAATCCCTCAAAAATCGCTTCAATCCGAGCTCCATAGCTCCAAATATGTCAAAAATGACTGAAACCTCAAAATATAGCTACTGCCCAGGTATTTACTCTTCGCGATCGTGGAAAACCAATCGCGATCGCGAAGAACAAACTCCCACAACTTTTCCAGACAGCATCTAGTATAATGGTCATAACTTTTTGTACAAAACTTCAAATTGCAAATGGTGTAACTTTCTGAAAACTAGACACCAAGGGCTATAACTTTCATGTGTTGCTCATCTCCTAATTCCTTATAAATTTCTAGATATAAGCTTCCAAAGTCAGCCCTGTGCAATAGAGATTTCCAAACTCTTCCCAGACAGAGCTTCCGCGATCGCGATTCACAAGGCCCCAAGCTGCTGTTTGATCTTCGCGAACGCGACCAAAAGTTCACGATCGCGATGTACACCTCTGTAGGCAGAAACCAACAATTAAAAATGGCCTAGAAATGGTTCGTAACCACCCCGAAACTCACTCGAGCCCCTCGGGACCTCAACCAAATATACTAACAAGTCCTAAAACATCATACGAACTTAGTCAAAGCCTCGAATCACATCAAACAATACTAAAATCATGAATCACACCTCAATTCAAGCCTAATGAACTTAAACTTTCAAATTTTATATCTTGTGCCGAAATACATCAAATCCATCCGGAATGACTTCAAATTTTGCACACGAGTCATAAATGACATAACAAAGCTATTCCAATTTCCAGAATCGAATTCCGACCTCGATATCAAAAAGTCAACCCCTCGGTCAAACTTCCCAAGAATTCAACTTTCGGCATTTCAAGCCTAATTGCACTATGGACCTCCAAATAATTTTTCGGACACGCTCCTAAGTCCAAAATCACCATACGGAGCTATTGACATCATCAAAATTCTATTCCGGGGTCGTCTTCATACAGTTCCTACTACGGTAAAATTCTAAGACTTAAGCTTCCATTTTGGGGACCAAGTGTCCCAAATCACTCCAAATCATCCGATAACTGAATTCAACCACACACGCAAGTCAATACACATAATAAGAAACTTCTCAGGGCTTTATGCCGCCAGACGAGGCTTAAATTCTTAAAACGACAAGTCGGGTCGTTACAGATATTCACTCCCATAATTGTTGAATTTCCACGTGACTTCTTCTCGGCTATTTTGTTATCTTCCTCAATCTTGAGACGAATCACAAGATCTTCCAACTTCATTTCTTTGCTCTTGTGTTTTAGATTATTTTTGAAATCTCTCCACGAAGGAGGAAACTTTTCAATCAGTGCATCCACTTGAAATGCTTCATTCGCTACAATACCTTCAGCAATAAGGTCGTGAAAAATAAGTTGAAGCTCTTGAACTTGGGTTCCAACAGTTTTTTTGTCTATCATTTTATAGTCTAGAAACTTGGCAACCATAAACTTTTTCAAGCACGCATCTCCAGTTTTGTACTTCTTCTCAAGTGCATCCCACAATTCTTTTGAAGCATTCATAGCATTGTAGACATTGTACAAATCATCCTCCAAAGCACTTATGATGTATCCTTTGCAAAGAAAATCTACTTGTTTTCACGCCTCAACAATCATAAACGTTTCAGTGTTTGGCATGTCGACGGCAGGCACTGGAAGGTCTTCATTGGTGAACTTCAGCATAACACGCGTGGAAAAGCCAAAAGAACATCCTTTGCTGTCGTCATTTGAAGTTGGCTCCAGAAAACATTCCTTACTTTTTCGACCGGTGGCACAACAGTTCGGCTTGACGAGGCTATTGTCGTTGCCGCAACAGTCGCAGAAGGAGTTCCATTATCAATTGTCATTTCTCACTGTCAACAATAGAACAGTTCAATTAATGGCAAAAAAAATAAACAGTAAACATCATTGTAATTAATAATAAACATTACTTTTAATAAACAAAAATCGAAGTTTTTATATACCGTTTCACCAGAAATGATGAAGTTTTTATGTTCTTAAAATCGTTTCTAAACTATGCATTTTAATACTCCGATGAAGTTTTTATATCTTCAAATTAGAAATAGAAAAATTCAGAAAGAGTAGAAAACCACAAAGGTTTTAATCTCCAGAAAATAGAATACATATTAAAGTATAAAATAATTTCCTTAAGATTGTTACCAATTTGTATTAGCTATAATATTTGAAATAGTAAATTTCATGTAACAAAAAACGGAAACAGGAAAAACAGAAGAAACAGAAAACATAATCTGTAAATAAATTTCGAAATGAAATCGAGCCCACTAAATGCACAGCGTGTCCTTAAGAAAATTATTCCTCTCAAGTACCCGAGGTATTGGAATATTATCCTCCCAGGATAGAACGATTTGACTCACCAGAGTATCGGTACCTAAAACGTTGGTGAACTGCAAACGACTCAATGGCTATAAATCACACTGGATTTTATGTTCTTCAAATTATTTCTGAACTATGAAGTTTAATACTCCGATGAAGTTTTTATATTTTCAAATCAGAAATAGAAAAATTCAGAAGGAGTAGAAAACCACAAAGGTTTTAATCTCCAGAAAATAGAATACATATTAAAGTATAAAATAATTTCCTTAAGATTGTTACCAATATGTATTAGCTATAATATTTGAAACAATAAATTTCTTGTAACAAAAAACAGAAACAGGAAAAACAAAAGTATCACAAAACAGAATTTGTAAATAAATTTTGGAATGAAATCGAGCCCACTAAATGTACAGTGTGTACTTAAGAAAATTATTCCACTCAAGTACCCGAGGTGTTGGAATATTATCCTCCCAGGATAGAACGATTTGGCTTACTAGAGTATCGGTACCTAAAATGTTGGTGAACTGCGAACCACTCAATGGCTGTAAATCACACTGAATTTTATTTGTGTAGAAGAAGAAGAAGTTCAGAAAATTGCGTAAGGAAAAATTCTGGGATCAAGCGAATTTATAGCCATTTTTTGGCATTGTTTCTAAAAATTTACAACCTTTCAGAAATAGCCATGGCTGTTGGAACAGGCGGGAATATTTAAAATAATCCGGAAAAAGAATTTAAAATTATTTGGGAAAAGAATATTTTTGATAATTAATTAAATAATTAAAAGAAAATTTGTCCAAAAAATTAATCAATCAATCGATCTTTGACCGGAGCCGAGAGACGACAACAACGGCGCGAGGACTTACCTTCTTTCCAACCCATTAAACACCAAGGGAAGTAGTTTCATAATATAAGCACATTCTCTTCTACCACTAAGGGATAATTGATCTTTCCAAAGTATAAAGAAACAACTCACTTTCCCTTCACATTTCTTCCCTCCATTTCCAATTCACCTACCTCCAATCCCAACACTAATATCCACTTATGTAACTCTAACGGACAAAATATAACATGAACTTTGTAAAGAAAGGACAAAGAGAAGAATAAGATCCTTTCACTAATCCAGCTATCTATATAAGATCGAAACTTGGACTATATATATATAAAAGATCGGAAAACTACAAAAATGAATAAAATTCTCATCTCTGATTCTCTATAATGTATCTGGGTTGGAAGAATCCCTAAAAAGTAGCTTCTTGGAATACTTTCCTTCCATTTTAGCTCATGTGTTACATTCTTTGAAAAAGGTTTAAACTCCATAAATTATTCTTGGAGTTAGAACTACACATTTCAAACTTCAGGAGCAACTCATGGAATTTGACAGTTCTTGTAGTGTTTTCATATTTTAGTTAGAAATATGTTTGTCCAACTATTTTTCCATGTCAAAAGAGCTAGCGACTAAATATATAATAAGGTCGCTTTTTAAAATAGTGGTTAATGTTTGATTATCAGTGTTAAAATTACTAGCTTTTTGCTAAAAATATTAAGTTGAACCCCATGTCATCACTTTGTAGTTGCCGTGCTAATATAAGCCATGGTGTGATAATATTCACTCTAGGTCAAAACCATATAGTTTTGCTCAAAAGGCATCACATTAAGAGTGTCACTAGACCTTTTATATATATATATATATATATATATATATATATATATATATATATCCAACTTCTCTTGATTATAAACTTTTAATGTGAAACGTTATTCACAAACCTACAATATTGCCCTACCATTAGACGTTATCACCCTATCTCCTGAATGACATCAACATTCACTATTTTTTCCATGCATGCAACAACGTCATGGCAGATGACAGCCATCACATTCTGGAGACAAATAGTGGACTAGTGGTGCTGCTCAAGTTACCTGAAAAGCTTAAAGATTATGTAAGATAAGATTACCCTTTCGAATTTCTAAAAAGGAATAAAATAAGAAATGATTACAAAGGAGGGCCTAACAGTATATAAACGGAAAGTACCCTTCTAATTTTACGAAAGAGAACTATAGATAAGCAACAATGGGTTTTTCCTCCAATCCAGCATATCTAATTCCAGCCAATTGGCAACAGGTTTTGATTTTTCCTTCAACAGTTTGCTTCTTTTTCCCATAGCTTAATTCTTTACCGAAAAGTATAGAATTATATAAAGACTAATATTCCTCTCACCTTTTAATTTTGAACCTTTTTTTTAAATTGTTGCATATACTTGATATCTCAGTTTTTGCTTTTCTATTGGTCTTTCTCTTTTTTTAGAACGATGGAAGTAGCAGCGCAAATCTTCAGTTTCTATCAACACAATTAGAGCCTGCACCGCCACCACTACCACCACCTCCACCGCCATCGCAACCCTATGTAGGTGCGGCAGGTGAGAGGCAGATTTAATATTTAAAATGGACACGTTGCTTTAATCACTGATCCCATTATATATTTTTTATTTATGAGTACATAATTTATTAATTCTTGATATTTATTAACTTTTCACGTATAGTATTTCTTTTGCTCAGTGTTGAAAATGCTCGGTTCACCTGAACTCATTGATTATTATATACTCCATCTGCCTATACTGCAGGTTCCACCTGCCCTAGATCCATGCCCGAACAAGCCAGGTTAGCCAACATACGAATGCCCTTGGTCGCTTTAAAATGCCCTCGTTGTGAATCAACAAACACCAAATTTTGTTATTTCAACAACTATAGCCTCTCACAGCCTCGGTACTTCTGCAAGACTTGCAAAAGGTATATTAATGCGTGAAAAACTCATCCAAAAGTCTAACTACACTTTTAATTAATTATTTAATTATATTATGTCTTAACAGACATTGGACGAAAGATGGTGTTCTGAGAAGCGTCCCTGAGGGTGGCCGTCGTCGTCGAAGGAATAAACTAAGCAATAGCAACAATAACAATAATAATAATAATAATACCTCCAAGTCTCCAGCTTCTAGCGCTAAGAATGATGGCCTTAAAGCTACTACTAACAATTCTGGTTCATTCAACAGCAACAGATTTTACGGTCTCGTGAATCCTCAAATCCCACCTCTACGTTTCATGTCTCCTTTAGGCCAACTGACTGATCATTTTCATTATCACTATACTCCAAGTGATAATAACAGTACTTTGAATTACTCCGCAATTTCTTCTTCAGCTCCAGTTGTGGAAACCAGTATTGACAGTATACAGCTCGAAATGGAGGCACAACAATTCCCTAATTTAATGGGCAGATTGGATCCGTCTATGTCATCTGGAATTTACCCATTTTAAGTTATTTGCAGCTTACTTTCTTTTTACTGCCTGAAAACTTGTTTGGATAAAGAGTATTTCACTTATTTATACGCTTTTATGTTAGACAAAAGGTCTAATTTTCAAAGTAAATGGTTCAAAGTGTTGGCTAGAAAACATTACAGGTGATTGTATGTGTACAACTTCTGGTATATGAGATTCATGTTTTGAAGAATCTATAAAACATGAAAATAATTAAGAAGTGGGTGTCGGCGATTACAGGTAGGATTTAACTTACCAGCGTAAATAAAGTTTTACAATGTCAAATGTTTTTAAAGGAAAAATTAGTTGTGCTGGCCACTTCGGCTATTAGAGTTTGGCCATATTTTAAATTGTAATGACAAAATAGCCGTTCGCCCCAACTAAAATACGGAACACAACTCCAGCACTCGGTAGTGGAGTTAGTAGTCCGGGAATGGTTTCTGGAGTATTTCAAAATAATTGTGTTTAAACCTTCATGGGTGAAGTGAAGAGGATTCAAACCTTATAATTGTTGTTGGGATTTGAACCTATAAAGGTTTGAAACCATTAATTATTTCTACGATTTGAATCTAAAAGGATTGTTTTACCTATGGTACCTCTTATAAACTCAAGGATAATATCCTATAGTTTCAACTTGTGGAACTAAGAACTCCATGATTGCGTCATGGAGTTTAAAACAAGTTATCTTTGAGTGAAACAATGTGAGAAGGATTCAAACCCCAATAATCGTTTTGGGGTTTGAACCTATAAAGGTTTGAACCCGGTAATCGTTGGTGGGGTTTGAACCTATAAAGGTTTAATCCCAGTATCCATTGCTGGTGTTTGAACCTACGAAGGTTTTGAACTCCAGTACTGTGTGCTAAAATTTTATAATTAAAAGCTATGAAGTCTAAGACTGTGTATTTGGGATTACACCTGTATAGAGTTTTTGAGTTTTTGCAACTCTAGAATATTATGTGGGAGTTTTCACTTATAGAATGTGTGAAATCCAGCACCAATTGTTAGAGTTCTTATGTGGGCATTTTTGAGTGACTACTTTGCCAGTACAGTTAAAAAGGTGATCAAACTTTAATAGTCGGCCTAAAAGGGACTATTTACCCGTTTTTAACATGTTGTTATAAGCTACTTACCTTATTTTTTAAGTAACTAATCTCACGTATTATAGATAGTTACAGTATTTGGCTAATTTTTTACATGACTTAACAGTACTATGTGCATACAGTTACACGCGGAGCCACGGCTTCGGCTATGGGTTCGGCCAAATCTAGTAGTTTTGGTTTAAATTATGTATTTATTTTAAAAATTTTATTAAATATGTACAAATTATTAATTTAGAACCCAATAACTTAAAATGATTATAATCACGAACCCATAAGCTTAAAATTATGACTTCGCCTCTGTATACAGTGTGAAAATATATCTACACAATCACGTTACTTTAAGGTAATTAAAAAATCTCTATGATAGTAAAATTAGTTCAAGGTCTTCTTAAATTTCACCATTAGTTCGAACTCAGTACTAATTTATCCTGAGGTTTGATTGTAAAGTATAACGAAATTGTTGATCTACCGGTGCCGGCGTTCCGGTAAATCAGTATGTTAGGTCTTCTCCTGGCACTGCTATTTTGCGCCGTGGTGATTGCTGCGCTTACAGATATTGCAAATTGGAAAACAAAATTTAGATTCGTGAATCTGATGAAATCCTTATAACATACAGCGAGTTATAAATTGTTGTAGCCACAGACTTTGATTATAACAACAGGTTTTTGTTTTGAGAACTGGGTCCGAACTTTAGTGTGTATATATATATATATATATATATGAGATTTAAACTCCATGAGTTCAACTTTTAAGGTTTTTATTATTAAACATATTTTTTTTTATAATTGTGGGTTCATATCTACTAATTATTATAATTTTAAATAAGTTCTACACATAAATTTATGCTCTACGTCGAGAGTTATGGATTTGATTGAATCCGGTACCAGAAGGCTAAATCCGCCACTGCTAATATAATGTAACGGAGTTTGTTCTATGTTAAAGGGGTAGGCAAACACAAATTTTGAGGGAAAAAAAATACTTTTGGTACATATCAAAATTATCGTTTGAAGGAGCTTAGGCTTGCCCCTATTCCTTGGCTGTACAACTATTTATCAATAAAAATGTCCAGCACTTTTTGATTATTATATTTTTTAAATTGCTATACCACTAAGGGTGATACGAGAATTTTAAAATGTAAAAATTTAAATATACTAATATATCATTTTTTAAAAACATACTAAAAATAAATAATATCATATAGAAATAACACTTTATTTCTACTTTTACATATAGATCTACATTTAGCGAATCAGCTTTGTAATAGAGAGAGCCAAGTTTTTTTTTTTTTGATTGTCATTTAACTGTGAAAATGTTATCAGAGAAAACCTATTATGTTATCATGCATTACAATTTTTTAATATTTACTTTATTATTGACTAGTATAGCTGCAAAAAGGACGTCAAAAATACTATGATACTCGCAAAAATAATAATAATAGTAGTCAAAATTTAATTTTTTAAATTATATATAGGCCATAATTATGAAATTAAGAGAAGTGATTAAACTAGTAATTAAAATCTGATGAATTATAAATAGAAAGAATTATGTCAATCTAGGATGTTTTGGACAAACTATGTCGAGTGAGCGCGTACAAAACTAGCTGTTTTTAGGTCCTTATACAAAAAACCGTCAAAATTTATAACCATTATAAGGCTTATGATTCTGTTGAATGGGTTTTCATTGAGCAAGTGATGAAGCTGCTGGGATTTCCTAAGATATTTGTCAAATGGATAATGACACGTGTATGTTTAGTTTCATATTCAATCCTTATCAATGGCAAGCCAACATCACCCGTTGAGGCAAAGAAAGGATTGAAACAGGGAGATCCCCGATCCCTATTTCTATTTGTAATGGCTATGGAATACTTGAGTAGGTTACTAAAGCCTTTGAAGGAGAACAAGAGCTTCAAATTTCATCCTAAATGTGCAAAAATCAACCTGGTGCAACTAGGATTTGCTGATGATCTGCTATTATTTTGCAAAAGAGACCTCCAGTCTGTAAGTATACTCTACAATTAGTTCCAAACCTTTTCTGCAGCCTCAGGCGGAGTAGCAAATCCAAACAAAAGCAATGTCTACTTTGGTGGAGTTAGTTGTCAGGTCCAGAAACAAATCATGGAACTACTTGGTTACTCTAAAGGTGATCTACCCTTTAGATATCTGGGAGTTTCTCTAAGCACAAAGAGACTAACAACTGTTCAATGTGAACCATTGATCGACAAGATGCTAGGAAGAGTTTAGAACTGGACTACTAAGTACCTATCCTATGCAGGAAGAGTTATGCTAGTGAAAAGTGTCCTATTTGCTGTCCAAACCTTCTGGCTCAAGTTTCATCTTACCAAAGAAAATAATATAGTTCATTGAGGCTATATGTAGAATATTCTTGTGGACAAGGGTTGCTGAACCTAATAAAAAGCATTAATTGCCTGGGAAAAGCTTTGTGCACCTAAGGTAACAGGGGGCGTTAACTTCATTGATGTAGAAATGTGGAATAAATCAACAATATGTAAGCTCTTATGGAACATCTGCACAAAGAAGGAGAAACTATGGGCGATATGGGTACACGCATACTACATAAAAGGAAAAAATGTATGGGGCACAGAACCAAAGAATGCTTCCTGGATCATGCAAAAAAAGTTTTAAAGGCTTAGCACTACTTTGAGGCTGCTGGATACACTGAAAAAGATGTTTACCATGTGGAAAGATTCTCAATTAGACAAATCTATAAAGATATGCAAGGTGATTTCAGAAGGTGGCATGGAGAAAGCTAGTATGCAATAATCAGGAATTGCCAAAGTGGACTTTTATTACGAGACTAGCATTTCTTAATAGGCTATCTACAAAATTGGCAAAATGGGGTATCATTCCTGATCAACTATGCCCCTTACGTGACAAGGAGAATGAAACAGTGCAACATCTTTTCTTTGAATGTCCATAGACAAGAAACAGAAGAAACAAAATATCATCGTCGTCTACTTGTATTAAGGGATGCGGTGATTTTTTATTCCCCGTATAGCATACCCCTGAAATAGAAAGTACTACCTATTTAGCTCCGTTAAGGGATGCGATTATTAACTATTCAGCTTAATTTAGAATTTTCTAATGAGTTTTTAACTTATATATAACTTGCAGTGAAAAAAAGAATGTTTACACTATTACTTCACCTAAAAATAACTGCAAGAACAACCCATAATAAGTGAAACTAGCTACATGGAAAATAAGATAGGTAACCTACTACAACATGTTAAATTATATTTGAGCGCTTGAATCTTTCTCCCATTAGGAATTTCTAACGTTACTCTAGTACCCTAGACCATAAGTCTGCCCTATAATACATTACTAAGAATAGTTATGTATTTTGGAATCTATTTAATGCAACTTATAATCTGGTAATGAAAAGACTAAATTAGTTTGTTGTATCATGAGACAGTTTCATTAGATAGCAATCAGAGAAAATAAAGATTCAATTGCTAATATCTTGTATTGCTAACAGCTGAGGAAACTATACCATATGTATGCTGAAAACGCTTCGGAGAGAATAAATCTCTATCTCAAAGCCGTCCATAGTCGAGATGAGCAGATAGCTATAGAGCTAGTATCTCAAGCCAAGCCCATCTCTGAAACAGGATCCAAGATTCTTGAGAGTATCAAACTCTTGGAGGTAAGATTGTGGTTCGCAAAAAAGAGTTTAATTTCATAATGTTTTTACACAAAATGGTTAAGTTACATACAACTACTTATCACATACATGATCTATAACCCGGAAAATAAAGTAGATTATAACCTACTATAACAGTTGAAATACACCGATAGTGTAAACTGTTCACTACTATAAACCCTTCAAAATATAATATCTTGGTTGAGTGAATGTTAGCCCCTTCAGTGTTTGTTCAATTACATAAACACCCACTTTCATCTGAACAGGAGAGTTTACAGTAGGAGAAACCTTGGCTAAGATTCTTAAGTCCCTGCTTCACAGACCCAGGACATGGTTTGCATGATATAGAAAGTCCAATGAAGGGAATGGAAATGGCTTTAACTTCTTGTCCTTGTTTTCTAACTAGAATGATAGATGAAGAGCTGATAAGCGCCTCACATCGTGTGCTACAGTTGCTTGCTCTAAAACTGGAGCAAGCTAGGTGCTTTTTGCCATCCCATTCAATGGTAGCTCCAGAAACAGAAGAAGAGTTTGAGAGTATGTTTTCCAGCTTGTCCCCTGAGCCAATTTTCCCGACGAACCTAGATCAACCAGCACTTTTCTTCTTGTCTTGTATCAAAATGTGCATAAATCATTTAACCATGAGTAAACCTATAACTAAAGGATACAAAGATTTACAAGGAAGTAATGGAGCTAGCTCTAGACAAGTCTGCAACAATTGGATTACGGCCATGAGCAAAAGACTGGTATTCACATGCAAGTGTTCAATTTCTTTAGGTCTGGCTGTGCTACTTGGTCTGCTATTTAATAGAGAAAATAGATACTGGTCAGGCCTTACCTTAGCAATCAGCTTTGAAACAGGAAAACTAGCAATTTTTACAGTTGCAAATGCTCGAACACAAGGAACAGCTCTAGGATCAGTCTACGGGATACTAGGCTGCAGTGTTTTTCAAAATTTTGCAAAACTAAGGTTCATAGCCCTGATCCCTTGGATTATTTTTACCTCAATTCTGAGGCACAGTAAGATGTACTCTACAGCAGGAGGAGATGCAGCAGTCATTGGAGCATTACTAATTTTGGGCAGAATGGGTTATGGTCCCCCAAGTGAATTTGCCATCGCTAGACTCACCGAGGCCTTGATTGGATTATCATGTTTTGTTATCATCGAGCTTGTTTTTCAACCTACAAGAGTAGCTACTCTTGCAAAAAATCATCTTTATCTGTGTTTGGAAACACTAAAAGTTTGCACTAAACAAATTGTCCTGGATTCAGGGCAGAATGACTTTATAGAGAAGCAAAGGCATCTGAATTCTCAAGTAGAGGACTTGCGAAAGTTCATAGTAGATGCAGAGTTGGAACCTGGTTTCTGGTTTACGCCTTTTCCTGCTTCTTGCTACCAAAAGCTCCATAAATCTCTATCAAACGTCATGCACCTACTGTATTTCATGGCCAACAGTATAGAATCCCTCTCACAAACATTACATAGCCGTGATGATGATAGAAAGGATATTCAAGAACACATTAACAGGGACATAGAGATTATCAAGGAAGCTCTAAGCTCTTCAATGAGCTATATCGGGAAAACCATTTCAATCAGACTTTTAAGAGCTTCCCAAGATCAGCCAGAAGAGCAGATCTGTTATGACCTTGAGGAGGGAAAGTCACAATGTGAGTATACAACTTCTTCTATGAGTGATAAGGAACAGAAAACTTTAAGTTATTTTCTTGAACACTCAAAGGAGGTTGCTGATAAGACGACGTCCATTGAAGGCAATGAAGAGCTTACAAGAAAGACGGTTCTTTGTTGGTGTTCCATAGGATTTTGTATGAGATGTTTGATGAGCGAAGTAAAAGATATAGAGGAGGGTATGAAAGAATTGGTGAACTGGGAAGATCCATTAGGCAACCCTTTTCATTAACGAAATTTTGCAATAATATTCCCACATTATTTATCTATTTTTTATTTTGATAACCGAGAAATCCTCGAGACTAGTGACGGTTCAAAACTCGATAGATAATGGGTCCATTCCTCTACCCTTCTCCATAATATTCCAACAACATTAATATTAGTAACAGTAATTTTCTCAACCAAATCACAGCAGATACAAGAAAAAGACCTTAGTTCTGAAATCTTTGAGCCTAAAACTTATATTTTCCTCCCTATTTTCAATCTTCTCAAGCTAAACAAACTGATAAATCTGAACAAAGGAAGTACATCAGCCTAACTCTATATTGACTCAACTTTGAAAGTTATGCAGAAGAAAGCCACTTTTCTATATGTTTCCCCCTTAAATAAAAGACTTCTAGAATTCAAGTTTTCGGAAAGTAGAAGTAGACCCATAATTACTTTTGAACATCCTCAAACGAAAAAAGAAAAAAGTAGAGTTAAACAAACACTTCAGAAATATCTTATGAAAGCAATACAAAGAAGAACTTCGACCCCCTTTACGCAATTGATAAACTTTCATGTACGAAATATTGCATGATTAATCAATAGTCTTAGATAAATTATCTAAGCAACCTGCTTCCAAATACAACTCGATGTTCAGGAGAAAATGTTTTTGGCACATCAAAATTCATTCATCTAATATATAGAATAACTGAAAATTACTATCAGTGAAGGAGTAGATCTATGAACTTTCAATTGCCTTCATATTTTGGGTCCGCCATCACATAATGGTAAGCAATCACTAGCACAAATATAAAGATACCAAGAAAGTTGGCGAAGAAGCCCAGGTCCTGGTCGTCCATCATCTGTAACAATTCGTGCAAAAATTAACCAATATTTGAGACCTCAACTAGCATAAGATGACTCATATTCCACTTTATGTTCCTGAATACATGGACAATAATACTTTAAACATCAAAAAGAAACGAAAAAGAAAAAGAAAGAATGTATACACACCAGACAACAACACAGTCTACTCATGTCATACTGCATTTCTACTGATGCTTATACCGCACAACAGTAAAAACTGTGTTGCTACGTTTCTTTTCCTTTAGACTGCTGCTTTTGGCCTTAACGGCTTAGCCTTCTAAAGTTCTGAACCACTGCAAGCCTAGCATTCAAATTTATGAGTGCAGTCATGAATTCCAAATGCTACCTATTTAACGACTACGATGCAAGCAGTGACAGGTCTCAAAGTTTTATCTCAATGATAAGTCAACTAACACAAGATGACTCATGTTCCATTTTCTGTTCCTGAAAATACACGGGATAATAATAACTTAAACACCAGAAAGAAAAAGGAAAAGAATAAGCATGCATACAAATGATCTTTATATGACATAACCGTAAAAAAGTGTGTCGTTAAGTTTATTTATCCTTACACTACTCTTTTCGATCTTAGCATTCTAAAGAGTTCTCAGCCACTGCAAGCCTAGCACTCAAATCTGTAAGTGCAACCATGAATGTCAAAATGATACCTATTTAATGATTAAGATGCAAGCAGTGACAGGTCTCAACGTTTTTATCTCAATGACAAGTTCAAATATTTAGATCAGCTGGATTAGGTAAAATATAGATTCACTCAAAACACATTGCAAACTATGTCAAAATATAAAATTTCATAAAACCAGCGTTATAATGTCTGCAATAATGAAAGTAAACGGTAATATAGTTAACAAGAGAAGTTACATGATAAGAAATATACAAATGTACCAAATATCTGTATCTTGATATGTAGCATCACATATTTGTTTGACAAATATGTTACATAAAAAAAGAGAAAACTTTGACTCACTCAATTTCATGATTGGATGAAACTATGTTACTTATGTGCAGGCGATTCATAGCTCAATATTATAGTATAAGGGCATAATAGAGGAAGTAGCATATAGAATTGAAATAGGTTAGTAAGGATGAATTCTAGAATAGTGCATAGCAATATGAAGAGGCTGAACAAAGTGAAAGGAATGTTTTATACAGTGGTTGTGAACTAAGACTACTAAATGTTATAAGGGATTGAATATTGAGCTCTAAACACCAACATTTCCACGAGATGACAGTCAAAATGGATGTGTGATCTTAAAAAATTGGACAAGTTAAGAAACATCACACTAGATAAAGGCTACAGGAAGTTCACATGATAAGAACTGAGAGAAGGTCGCTTAAGCTTATTTGAACATGTTCTACGTACACCTTCAAATGCACCAGTCAATAGATGCAATCCATTGTGATTATAAGTGCTAAAAGGGAACGAGATACACCTAAAATCACACGACGGGAACTTGTCTCCAAAAGAGTACAATCTTTACGAATCAAAATTGGAGTTGGCTAAGAACACTCCTTCTCGATTTCGGAGTAACCATAAGGCATAAGCTTTTTATAACCCGTTCTAACATAACAGGTCAAACCACAGTAAACAGCAGATCAAGCAATTAATGGAGACAACAGTTTCCTATCAAAATTACGTAAATTTAAATAACACGAACTACTCCTTTGATCATCCACATCATACCAAAAAAAATGACATAGGCAACTAGAGAAAACATAAATAAAAGAACAACAAAACAAAGAAATCAGGTTCACTTATTAGCAAAATTATGGAGCAGATCGCCAAAAAAGAGATAGAATTAAGAAGAAAAGGCCCGAATTTATAATGAAGGAAAGGTGAAATTTTGAGAAACTTACACTGATAAGAAGCACCAAATTTCTTCAGAAGGCAATGGCGAAAATCTCCGATTCTCGTCCTTCGTGCTCCTCTGCTAAGTGGCTTTTACATGTAATGTGCGTGCTGGTAGGGTATAACGGCGTCGTTTTAGGAGTAATTTTCAAATGAGTCGGGAGAAAAAGGGTAGAAAATAAGTATAATGTGGCTGCTGGGATTCGAGCCCAGGTCTCCACGGCCACAACGTGGAATTCTTACCACTAAACTACAGCCACAAGACGTTCATTTCAATTTGAATAATTTTATATGTATCTGTAACAGTAAGAAATAGTCTCCACCCTGTAACCAAAAGTCTCCAATTCAAGCTCTAAGGATGCAAAAGCTCCTGATAGGGAGTGATTTCCATTTTAACTGGTTTCACATAACGCGATTTTGGATTAGTCGAGGCAGTCGATTATACCATAAAATTATACTAAAAAGGAATACAAGGTACCAAATATATAATACATCATAATATATAGAAGAATTAACCCGAATTGCAGCTCACCTAATCTCTTAAACTAAAAATAGTTGATTAATATTTAATAATTAATAAATGCATAATTCATGAATAATAAATGTACAACTATGTATAAATAATGTATAATCTATGTATACTTGCTAGAAAAAGTAAAATTATATGTCTTTCCGACACTTGTATAATCTATTTTTCGCTGATTCTCTAAGTTCTATCAATTATATTAGTCATGAAACGTGAATATGATTCTATATCATATTCTTCTTTTGCTTGTTTTTTCCCCATATTTCAGCAAGCCCGTTTACGTTGTTATACTTTTTAAGCATTGCTTAATCTTATGGAAGGTAAGAAGCATGTTAGATGAAAGAAATTCAAAAATTTCCGAAATTCCATACCAAATTGTATAGACATGTTCAATGACAAAATTTAGAAAGAGCAGAAAAACAAACGTTGATCAGCAAGTTATTAGTTACTAAATAGCATGCAAAAATTTTCTTGAGAAACACTTGTTCAAGATAAACCACTTCTAAGAAGAAAACTTTCCCTTATCCAACTCTTGATTTACCTTAATATCTAACGAAAATCAACCGAATGTGTACTACTTTGATTTTGGTTTCATTTCGTTTTTAAACTTGTATCCATTTCTTCCTTTTCTAGTGTTCTTTTTGGCTCTAAACCATTTGTGCATTTTCCCTGCTTTTTTGTTTGTTATATTTTGTGATGACCCAAAAGGTCATCTTATGTTTTAGAACTCGATTATGCGCTCTTAAGCCTTAAAAATCTTATTTTTACCTTTTTCGATTTGCGTGCGCAGTCCGGGCGTGTTTCCAAAAAACCTTTATGTTGAAAATTGATGAAAATAAGAATTTTTGCCTTAAAAGTTGATTTTAGTTGATTTCGGTCAATATTTTTGGTAAACAGGTCCGGATCCGTATTTTGACGGTCCCGGTGGGCCCGTATCGAATTATGGGACTTGGGCGTATGCACAAAATCGAATTCGGAGGTCCCTAACTCGAGTTATGAATTTTTGATAAAAATTAAAAGTTTGAAAATTATTTGTTTTAAGAATTGGTTAATATTTGGCATTTTTGATACCAGGTCCGTATTTTGGTTCCGGAGTCCGGTATAGGTCCAATATAATAGTTGTGACTTATCTGTAAAATTTAGTGAGAAACGGAGTTGGTTTGACGTGATTCGGACGTCCGGTTGAAAAAATAGAAATTTTAAAGTGTTCTTGAGAATTTTATTTGATTTGGTGCTAAATTCGTAGTTTTAGGTGTTATTTTGGCGATTTGATCACGCGAGCAAGTTCGTATGATGTTTTTAGACTTGTGTGCATGTGTTGGTTTGGAGCCCCGAAGGCTCGGTGAGTTTCGGATAGGCTACGGGATGTTTTGGACTTAAAAAAATCTCGTATTTTGCTACAACAGGTGTTCAGGTATGTCCTTCTTCGCGTTCGCGAAGGCTCTCTCGTGAACGCGAAGGGTAAGCTGGTCGGGCTGGAATTTTTTTTTCGCGAACGCGAAGCGATGAGGACGTTACCCTCCGCGAACGTGTAGTGTTAGGCACTGAGGGGGTCAGTCTTTCCTTCATCGCGAACGCGAAAAATGTCTCGCGAACGCGAAGGCTTGGCAGCCTATACTCTTCGCGAATGCGACAGTGTTCTCGCGAACGCGACAGTGTTCTCGCGAACGCGATGAACACTGTCGCCCAGCATTTAAAACATAATCCAACACGGGATTAAGCCATTTTTCCAACTTTTCACAAAGCAAACGGGCTAGAGGCAATTTTCAAGAGTTATTTTCTTCCCAAAAGTGTTGGTAAGTGATTCTAAACCATTTTCTTTCAATTACCTATTACATTTCATGAATTTTTAACCTAAAATCTAGAGTTTTCATGGTAGAATTAGGGGTTAGGGTAGAAACTAGGGATTTCGAAAATTTGGGGATTTAGACCTCAATTTGAGGTCGGATTCCAAAATCAATTATATATTCGGGCTCGGGGGTGAAGGGGTAAATGGATTTTGGTCCGAACCTCGGGTTTTGACCAAGCGGGCCCGGGGTCATTTTTTTGACTTTTGGAGAAATTTTTGGGAAATTTAATTTATGCAATATAATTGATTCCTTTAGCAATATTTGATATTATTGAGTCATTTTTGAATAGATACAAGTGGTTTGGTGGTGAATTCTAGAGGAAAAGCTGTGATTGAGACTTAAGTGGTCTTCAGAGCAAGGTAGGTGTTGTGTCTAACCCTGACTTGAGGGAATTAGGAACCCCAGACTATTTGTTATGTGAAATTCATGTGAGCGGCGTATATGTGAGGTGACGAATACTTATGCGCCGCTAATTTACCTGTTTTCCCTGTTTCTCATATTTTTCTTGTATTGTCTTTTTCCTATGGCTAATTGCGATGTGTTTATACTAGTGTTGTTAAATTGATCGTTCTTATCATGTTTACAAATTTTCTGGTGATAATTGAGAAATTATTTCAAAGTTGAGATTGATATTTGTGGAACCAAATGTTGAAATAAGGCTTGTACTTGTTATTCTATCTCCATGTTGTTATTTATGTATTGCATTATGGTAAGGGGGAGTGTTAATGCACGAAGGGTGATGCCGTGCCATATTGTGAGTGTTAATGCACGAAGGGTGATGTCGTTCCATATTATGAGTGTTAATGCACGAAGGGTGATGTCGTGCCATGATATGAGAGTTAATGCACGAAGGGTGATGTCGTGCCGTTTCTATTAATTTTTATGGTGAGGTTGAGAGTAAAAGCACGAAGGGTGATGTCGTGCATTTTTCCTTTACTGTATTCGTTTTCCTGTTGATTCATAATATACTGGTTGTTCCAGTTATCATTCTGTTATAGTTCTTTATCTCGTATTTCCCCCCAGCATATTTTCCCCTCCCGATATCTCCTGTCTAATTCTTTATTACTGTTATTTGTGTATACATTGTTAAACTGTACAAGTTGATTTGTAGGTGCCTTGCCTTAGTCTCGTCACTACTTCGTCGAGGTTAGGCTCGACACTTACCAGTACATAGGGTCGGTTGTACTGATACTGCACTTTCTGTGCAGATTTTGATACCGACTCGGGTTGATTGAGATTTTAGTTGTTGGGCCCGCTATCCGAAGACTCAAGGTAGATCTGTCGGCGTTCACAGACCTTGAAGTCCTCGTCTATCATTTCTGTTTTACTGTTTCTTTCATTCAAACAGTTGTATTTCTCTCAGACTATTACTTGTAGTAAATTCTAAAATGCTCGTGAATTGTGACTTCAGATCCGGGTGATAGTAATTAAGGCAGTTTTTATATTATTCTGCACTTATTATATTTCATCTTAGCTAATTATTGTTATTGACTGAATGGAAATAAGGATTTGGTTTAATGATTCTCTAACGTTGGCTTGCCTAGCAAGTGAAATGTTAGGCGCCATCACGGTCCCGACGGTGGGAATTCCGGATCGTGACACATTTATATGACAAACTCTTCTTATACAGCTTTGCTAGTTCAATAATTGAGTTAATAAACTTTGCAAAGAATAAGATTTGTCTAGGAAATCTTGGGAGTAAATGTTAATGTGATTAACTATTTGTTAAACTTGACAAAATTCCGATAAGATCTTTAAATCCCTTTATTACTTATGAAATCCGATAACAAACAATCATACCTTATTTATCCTATATTCCTATGTACCAAATGCTCGAGCTTAAGACAGTCTATAATTCTAATAATAAGGTAGAGACGTATAGTGGATCATCAAAGGTGTCGTGGTGTAGTTGGTTATCACGTCAGTCTAACACACTGAAGGTCTCCGGTTCGAGTCCGGGCGACGCCACTCTTTTTCTTCCCTCATCCATTCATTTTTCTAAAATTATCTTTCAAACAAGAAAAAACTCTATAGACAATATGCACGCCTACATTTTGTCAATTACGAAGTCTGAATCAACACCAAACAGCTCAACGTTTTAATTGGATCTTAATAATCGAAACCAGAAGCTTCCTAGATGTTGGCCACGTTTTGCTATCAATTCTCCCTTTTGAAGTATTTGAGTGAGTTCTTCATTTAATTTTGTGAAATATGCAATATATTCTCACTTCGACTTGTTTTTTTCTTCAAAAAAAGTACCACGCTGATGCCTTCTCTACATATGTAGAAGTGAATAATTGGAGAATCAAACTCTTAATTCCTGATTCTAGTCAATAAATAGGGGTCCCTTTTCTTCTCCATTTTTAATGTCACACTACTAAAGAAAAGGCTCGAGAAGATTTAAGTGGCAAATGGAAAATGAGGGGGTACCAAAAGTCACAGGCACAAACTCCTTTGATTTCAAATAAGGACTAGAACAATTTACTTGCTTTACTTTCTGGTTCAACACAAAGAAATAGTATGCTATTAAAGACAATCTCCAATTGACAGAACCAGAATGCAGAAATAATAATACAACTATGGTCATTACAAATCCAAAAGTAACTAAAAAAATTAACCTCAAAAACAATCATCTTCGTGACAGTCTCTTATGTTTCCTGCATTTCCTATTTTCTTTTACATGACAGGCAATTAACAAACCCCTTTTATAATGACATACATATACTATTTTCTTCACAAACCCTTCCAACAGTTAATCTGGATGACATCTATTTGGAAGGGAAAAGAATTACTAGAAGTGACATCTGCTACTCTTAGAGGAAACCTCCATCGGTCCATTTGGACTCTGATTTTCCACCATGACCAACATGTTTATTATTGGATGCACTTTGGAAATTATCATATCCATCATCCTTACCATCGTCCCAACCAGCCCAGCCATCGTCATTACTGGATGTCGCCCCTTTGGTAGAAGTTTGTTTCCTGTTGTCTTTACTATCCCAATCATCCCAGGACCCAGAGCTGACAGAACTGGAATGCCTACCAGATGATTGCGCTCCTCCAGAAGAATTCCATCCTTTAGACTCCTTACTGAATTCCTGATAATAGCCGTTTTGTCCATTTTCGTTTCGTTGCCAGCTATTGTCCTTCCCGTTCGGACCCCCCTCGGCATATTCCTCAACCTTCTGTGAAGCTAAAGCCAAGACTCCCTTCATGATACCCCAGCCCTTTTGTCCAATTTCGGTTGTTTTCGTCGCGACAACATTGACTGTTTCATTCACCTTGTTATCATAACCACCCTCTTTCACCTGTAAGAGTAGGATTACACAAGCATTATACTTGACATTCAAATTCCCTGATTACCAGACACTACAATACAGACTATATGACAAAAAAGAACACTGGAAGAACTACACGACTACGCAGTACAAAAGAAAGAGAGTATCGCTCGATTAAAATATAGACAATCAGTAAACAAAACATTGTGCATTTGATAGAAATTCTCATCCCTATGAAGCATTGGGTAATCACTATGGACTCTTAAGTGATTGGATCAAATACAAAAATAACCTGGAACTTCAGCAGAAGACAACCCCACCCAACTCAGTTAAATATTATAAAATAATAGAAAACTATATATTTCATTGCAACCTTTTCTCCTATGATTGCTAAGTTCTATAAACACTAGGTTATAAATTTCAGTTTCTAATAATACAATTCAATTGTACTATCTTCTTTCTCATTTCAAGATAAAGGGTAAGAGACTGATTATTTGGACTTCTATACTAGGCAACTCCCAAGACGAGAATTTCTTCATTTTTGGCAGGAGTTCCAAGAAGGATACAGTACAAGAATCAGAATCCTAAACGCATATCACATGGAGAAACATTTTTGAAGTTTTACCATTAACGTCTATAACAAGAGGAGAGGAACCTATCCCAAAAGAAGAAGAAAAACAAGAGAGGTGGAGAAAGACTCGTAATAACGTGGAGGAAAGGTTTGGCTATGATATAGTGCAAGAAGAGTTGCTTCATATCTGTGCTTCCCCTAAGTTCCATTATAGTGAAAGACTATCTCAAATCCGATTTTTCCTAGTGGCATCCCCCAGGAAGGATGCCTCTTAGCTAAACTAAACTAAACTTGCTAGGCTAAGCATTTCCAAGACTCTCATCTTATTCAAGAGATTCAAAATATAATATATTTGTCCATTAATAATCTAAGATACCAAGACATCTTGTAATTTGTATGGTCTTAGTGTGGGTCGAGAGGTTAAAAATAAGAAAAATCTTAAGTGATTTCAAATAGGCATTAACCCAAAATTTCATAGACTTACAAGTAAGGCTTAAACTTATACATTTTAAAGGTCCTCCATGAAGTTTCAAAGTCAGGAAAGTTCGTAAAACCAAAGTAAAACAGCATGAGCATGTTTCACTCAACTTATCTTGTCTGGTTTCATATTTCAGATAGGACCTAAAGAAATAAATGGCTCCAAGTCCAAAACTTATGTGCAAACCTTGGAATTTGATGCTCCAAAGCTTGAAACAAATGACAAAGAAGGATTAATTCCTCCTAAGCCAAAATTACCTAGAGCTCTCAAGAGTGGTTTTTCCCGTTTTTCCTCAAGAACCCTCCTTAGCTTATTTAAGTAGTTCTTCTTAAAAAGACATTCAGGTACTCATTCAAGGACTGAATATACCAAAAAGAATTCAAGATAAGTATAAAGGAGGGAGTCTGATAAAAATATTTCTAGTTCATAAAGTGAAAAACTTGTCAGCGCTCATGCCATGAATTGTAGCCGCTTTCAACATAGCAACTAACAGAATTATATCTTATGGTCTTCAAAAAAGTTGTAGATATATGTCTAAGCTTTTTGTAGCTTTTTGAATCAGTTCAACCGGAGGTCTACAAAGTGTGGTTGTCAAACTACTAAAAGACTATTCAGTCAAAAACTGGATCAGACCTATATTTCTTTCATGTCTTAATTTCACTAGAGTGTGTTTGGACACCACTATGCAATTACTAGGTGGTGTACTTACTACCCTAGTAATTAGACAAGTAATTACACATCATAATGTAATTACAATATAATTTTCGCCATCATATTTGGTTGTAGAAGTAGTAATTATATAGTTAGGGTATATTTCAGTTAAGTAGTATTAAACTATTAATTATCATGAAAATTAAAAAGTTAGCTAAGATTTTATTGAAAATGAAATCCAAAAAAGAAATTGAAAAATGACATTGTGAATATAATTACTAGCAATTCTCAAATCATCGATGCATGACCTCTAAATGACTATCAAATTACTTACAAAAATTATGGATTTTATGGTGTTAAGGAAATTAAATATTCCCTTCACTAAAAAATGCATCTAAACATATCCTACACACAGAGGCGGACCCAGGATTTGAGCACGACGAGGGCACCACTGTATGCTAATCACTAGCGATAAAATTCGGCGTGCAACTCTTTGAAAACTTAACGATTATGATAACTTATCATCCAAGTATTATTAAAAAAAAAGTTCTAAAGAAAAAAAAGGAACCGAACAAATATATATATATATATATATATATATATATATATATATAGAGAGAGAGAGAGAGAGAGAGAGGGGGAGAGAGGGAGAGAGAAAGAGAAATTTCTTCGCAAAATGGGTGCTATGGGAAGAAAAGGAATAAAATTAATTAAGTTGACTATTGTGTATTAGTACTAAACTATAAATAAATTCAAAAAAAGAAGATAAAAGTAAAAAATAAAGCAATTTGCTATTAAATATAAATTACATTGTATTCAAAGAACTAAAATATTAATTAAGTTGACTATTATATATTAGTACTAAATTATAATTGAATTAAAAAAAAAGAGAGATAAAAGTAAAAGATAAAGCAATTTGCTATTAAATATAAATTACATTGTACTCAAAGAATAAAAATAGAAAGGAGGAGGAAAAAGTTGAACGTGGGTTTCGAACTTGCGTCACCAGCAAAGTTGGGAATTTAAGTGCTCAAAGCAACCAGTTCTGCCATCTGCCTCTTTGTTTATGGGGGCACACTTAAAATATTTAAGGGGTCCCATATATATATATATATATATATAAATATATATATATATATATATATATATATATATATATATATATATATATATAGGCTTTTTGCCGAGGCTAACGGGGTCACGTGACCACTCAACCCTTAACGTAGGTCCGCCTCTGCCTACACAGATTCTAGAAAACTAAGGTAATGATTGATCGAGTGTTTCACTTGATATAACAAACCTCAAAGAAACATACCAATAAACTCAGAGGACTCAAAAAATAAAAGAGAGAGAGAGAGAGATTAAAAGAACTAACAGAACTTATTTAACAATATTAAAAGTAGTATAGGTTATGTTTAGTAAACGGTGAAGAAAAGTGGAACTTATTATAGCTCATAAACAAGTGAACTTAGCACCTACTGGCCAGCTTCAAATTGGCAAACCAAAAAATTATTCGCAAACACAGCTATGACATATAACCTCAAGAAACCCCTCGAACACAATTTCAACACCAGCAATTCACTCAACTTCATCACTTAAAACTTGAAAGTGTTGTCTACACTAGCACCAAGAGATAAATGAATTTATTAAAATTTACTAGCAACTAGTGTTAGTTCCGTTAAACAGAACAAAATTCAATCTTTAATTTGTCCTTAAAACTTGATTGATTGCGACTAAAAGATACAACTATAACCTGATTCTGCACTGTGCGTGTTTACACAAGAGCAGTGCCATCTCTAATCTGACGCACACATCAAGCGTCATGCCTTGCAGATGGATTTCTACATATACTAACTTTATGAGCATTAGCATGTGAACAAAAGTAATCCTCAACCTAAAAAAACAAATTAATAGAAAAGAAAGTGAACGGAAAATCAAATAGTTTCTACATACAAGACATAGATGCCCCATTTTCCATCTTGAGAAAACTTTTAGGCACCAAATTTCCTGATTTTAATCTTTCAATACCTTTATTTGTCAGAGCTCTTTGAAAACCTCATTTGTCTTCTGCCTCACACTTTCAGAATATTTATCACTACATGTACTTGGGGAAAAAGAGATGCAGTGATTAACTATGACGACACCTCCACAAAATCAGAAGATTAATGGACTTTCAATTTAGTATAAAAGTCAACTCAAAGTACCTTCGAACCCAACTCCTGTGCCGCTGAGGCTGCGATCATAGATAACCTACAGAATCCCTGCACACATCAAGCAGCAAAAGCTCATCAGCTATACGTAAATGAGTTTAACTCCTATATAGTGAGTGTCATTTTTCACAGTTACGGTTCATCATTTATAACAAATGATAGATCATAATTGCCTATATTAAGCATAATGTGAAATCGAACAAGATCCGTAACATGCTACATCAGGTGAAACTACACTTATACTGCAAATTTATACCTGAGTAACAGCTGAAAGAACATCGCCTTGCGAATTATTATTATAATTATTATTCCTAGGAGCAGGACTTGATCCAAATCCAACGTACTTCCCTCCTTGAGATGGCGGAACACCATCCGGCCGGGACTCATTCTCAGTCATTTTCCTAGCAAAAAAATTATCCTTATTCGCAGCAGAAGCCTCATACTGGTCCCGCGTAAAATCATTTGTAGACCTCGACCTAGCAGGCCCACCACCACTACCTCCACCACTCCTAAAATCACTCACTGTCTGATTTCTCCTCATACTATTACTATTATTCCCGCCATTAATTCCTCCGTCATCAAAACTATCCCAATTATCCCAACCAGAATTAGAATTACCACCGTAATTTCCATTTCTACTGCCACTCAACGGAGGTTTGGGCTTACTGCTGCTATTGTTACCGTGTGTAGGACCCTCCTTAACAACAGGTGGGTCCTGCCAGGGTTTACCCTCAGCTAAGGATTGAATCCTATCACGGTAAACAGAAGCAGCTTTGGTATTGTATTTGGTAACAATATCAGTTTCTTTTCGGATTCCATATTGGGCCATGAATTTGTTTAAATTACCATTACCGCCTAGCTCCATTTTTTTGAGCTGGATCTCGGACCATGAGTCCATTGTAACGGATCGGACAAATGAGATATGGACACCTAGGCCACGGTGTTTGCCGGAACATTCCAAACACATGAAAACGCCATAGGAAACAGATGCCCATTGGGGATTCTTCTGAGAGCAATCGACGCAGATTTTGTTACCGGGCTGGGCTTGGAGATCACGGAGACGACGTGATGCCGCCATTTTTGTATCAGTTCGGACGACCCGGATCCGATTTGGGAATGGTTCAGATATCGGATCTGTGTGAGAGATCGGAAAATGAAAATTTGAGATAAAAGAGAAAGATCGAGTGATCAGATCATGGGTGAAGGGGGAGGATGAAGAAAAGCTGTTAAAACAGAAGGATGGCCGACAAAGGCAGAAAAAGAATGAGGTGGAAAACCTCTGGTTTACAAATAAGACTGAATTGTCATTTGACAGAGAAAAAAAAAGAAATATTTATTATTTTTGTTCTACATACTACTACTACTTTTTTTCTTAAACCAGCTTTAGTGTATATACAAAATAATAAATTGGTGCATATATTGAAACAGTAGCTGAATTTTAGTATCTTTCAAAGATGATAAATTTAGTTGAATTAGTTATATAATATTTAACTATAAATATTTTATTATAGTTATGAGATATAAATACATTATGTTGTTGTATCTCGCTTAATATCTCTTTAGAATACAAGTAATATAAATTTGGATTATCAATTGACTAATGACACTAATAGCTTGTTTGGCCAAACTTCTAAAATCAACTTATTTTGAAAGATATTTTTCGTAAAAATAATTTTTTAAGAAGTATTTTTGGTGAGAAGCAACTTGTATTTAGTTAATTAATTTGAAAAGCCATTTTGAGCAATAATTAGTATTTGGCTAAACTTTTAAAAAGTGTTTTAAGTGTATTTTCTAAAAAATATTTTTTGAAAAAAATACTTTTAGAGAGAAGCTATTTCTTTCTGCTTCTCAAAAAATTCTTCTGCTCCTACTCAAAAATATTTTTTTCCTTCTAAAAGCTTAGCCAAACACCTTAACTAAAAATACTTTTGCTATAAAAAAAAAAGGCCAAACATGCTATGAGTATTTATATTACATCAGAATTTGTATAATGGTTATTTCATCAAAATATTATAAAATTTAATTACTGAATATAAATATTTATCTAATTGTTTATCATGTAGTGCGCTTCTACATTCCCAAATATATATTTCTTGAAATTCCAATCTATTAAATAATGCATTTTTCGTAAAACTATTGTCACTGAATTATCCCGGTCTTGAGGAAGTTGTTCTTTAAAAAAAAAATTCTAGATTTTATCCAATCATATTATAAATAGTTATTATTTTTCTTAATATGTTAAAAGCTTGAAACACTAAATAATAATTGGCAGAATACATAGACGACACCTTAAACTTAGGCAATATTTTTTACTTGAACACTTGGAAATAATAATAGTACCTATTGAAGACTTGAAGTGAATGCAAATTGTGTCAATTAGACACAAATTGCTGACATGGCATAATGTATGTAACACCCCATTGTTGAGGCGCGTGAGAGGCATTATCTTCTGTTTTTCCAATTATTTCTCCTATCTCCTTCTTCACCCTTTCTATTTCCACCATAGTCGCTGCTTACCACTGTGAAACCACCTCTACCTTTTAAATTCAATTTCAGTGACCAAAACATTTACAGACAACAGTAAAAAATTTTAATTAAAAATCACTTAAACATTCAATAGAAAGAGGGCACCACAAAATTACATTCATCTTCCTCTATTATTCTCCGTCCCAACTCCTGCCATACTCTACCGCATCGCCACAACGGCACCACCGCGAACCCCAAGCCCAAATCCGTCCGCTCTTTTACTTCCATCACTTTTAAGTCTCACCTTTTACCTGCACTGCCATAGATTTTGCTCACAAAAATCATCACGCAGTCTCAAATAACCCGCCACCACATAAAAAAGATCCATCAGTTCAACCCAAAACATCGGTATTATTAGATTAAAAAAATAGCACGAAGAAGGAGATGGGTTCTCTCTGAAAATTTGAGCTTTGATTTTTCTTTTTTCTTTTTCTTTTCTATGAGGTCCTGATGGTGAACAATTCTCTTTACAAAATATTGATGAATTCAAACAATCTCTTTTTTATGCGTGAATTTGTATTACTGGTATACTCAGGTTTCTAATCAATGTGGTCAATGGAAAATGCACAGAAAAGTATAGAGGTTACTGGCAAATGGGGGAAGAATGAGTTTAAGAGAGAAGAAGGGATCTGATTTTCCCTCAACATTTTTCTTTGCTTTTCTCATTGTTTCATTTTTCCATATTTTTTACGTGTTCTCTTCTCATTGGTCTGACGTGCCAATGTCACGATCAAGTGATTTACACGCATTTTGTTTGTTTGGAGCTGCAAAATTTGTGTCTAATTGACACAATTTATGTTCACTTCAAGTGTTCAATAGGTATTATCCATAGTTTAGGTGTTCAAGTAAAAAATATTGCCTAGTTTAAGGGGTTGCCTATGTATTCTCCCATAATAATTTAAAGTTTTGAAAAGGAGATCTAATGCATTCCTAATGAAGCTTTAAAATTAATGGTAACTTTTTGACAATTGATTTATCATCAAGATTCTAAAACAAATTATGTAGAAAAATGAAGCTATGCTATTTTTTATAATAAAAGAGATTAAAAGTTTAAAAACTTGCTCGACATAAAAAAAAAATACATGGTATATATTAGAGAATTTCATATTTAAAGATTGATTTTTCTAATTTAGAGGAAGGTTCAGTAAACAATATGTATTATGACTATAGACTATACATTTTCATGAAGAATAATAAATAAATCTGATTTAATTTGTCAAGATTATAAAATAAATTTTTTATGTAGTAAATAAATTAAAGCTACTTTTTATAACATAAGAAATTAAAAGCATAAAAACATGTTCTGATTTTTTTTGTCGGGTTGAGTCTTGTTCTTAATTTTTTCTTTAATATTTATAAGTCTATTTTTTACATGGTAATGAAAAAGAAAATTGTAACCTAGGTATATAGAATCCGTTCTTTCCAACTCTGTATAAAAACTAAAAGAGGAACAATATAATATTTATTTAGACAACAAAAGCAATTTTCTTAACTTAAAAAGGTATGGTGGTTGGTAAATAGAATATGGTTAATTGGTTATATGGAATTAGTAAACAAAATATGGTTACTTGGATGTAGTTTGGTTGGACAATTAAATCAACGGGTAATTGTTGTTTTTAAATTCTTATATATTAGAAATTCTTACCTAATTCAAAAAAGGAAAGATATTTAATAGTTAAAATTTTATTGATTTAAAGGTTCTAAATCTTAGGGAGATAATTAAATAACTATTTTGTCTATTATGAACTCTATTTTTAAAAGGGTTAAAAAGGCGAACGATATTTCGTTAAGGGCCTTCGTACTTTTAATATAGTATAGATAGATTGTTTGGATGTATTATAACTTATATAATTAATAAATTAGTTGAATTTTAGTATTCTTACATTTTTTTACTAATTATTTTAAAATTTTAAGCTTAGATACATAACTTATAGAAATTAAATTGAAACTTATTTTCGCATGCACTATCACTAAAACTTGGGATTGAACAGCTTAAAAGGGGGCTTCGAGTAAAATGATTGCAAGGTAAAACGATCTGCTAAAGGCTCTTCAAGAGAACTTATATGAGAAGGAAAAAGATTTACCAGTCGCATGGAACAAATACAAGCGATTCAATGACAATTTATTTGGTAACGAACGTGAAAAGATAGTTCGTAATTCAAAGAATTTCAAAAATAAAATTTGTCGCAAATGCTAAGAGGAACATGTATGTGAAAAGAGTATTCAAATGTAACAATCGTTTTGATATGTACAAGCGATATGTCGGAATAGTTTGATTTAAGATTTGCATTAAACATGAATAGTATAAGTAGATTATATGTTGATGATGGGAATTATACAGCCCTAATATGCATTGGTTGTCTGGTTCAAGCGAAAAAAAAAAAAATTACTACTGGATCAACATATATAGTATAGCTATTTGAATGTCCTACATAAATTGTAAAATATGTATGACTAGATAATTGATATCCTTAAGCAAAGACTCTGATTATTGCAACGTTGGACGCATAACAAATTCATTATCAATGTGCGATCAATCTTATGGTATATATTAATTCATCCTATTAATATCAATTTCCATAGGTGTAGTACACCAAATGACCAAACATATGACTATAGTTTATCGGGTACAAAACTACAAATAATCTACAGCTATTAAATCCATCTTCGTCATACTAAAACATCATCTTTTAAATAATAATGGTCAATATCATCACTGCTAAGTATACGTAAATTTTATGTTATAAACAAAATTTATTGCTATCTATTCAAAAATCGTCACGCGAAGCGCGAGGTAGCAATTGTATAATATGTTGGGATTGAAGTGCGGTGAATGGGAAATAGAGGGAAGAAAGCGAAGGGTATAGTAAGTGAACTCAATTTTTCTTTGTAAAAAGTAAGTATCCCTCATTGATGATGGAAGGAGAGAATGTGCTTATATTGAGAAAGCACTTCCCTTGGTGTTAAATGGGTTGAAAAGAAAGTAAGCCTTGCGTCGTCATCGTCGCTCGGCTCAGCTTCGGCTTCGGATTTGGTCAACGATTGATTGATTAATCTTTGTGGACAAAATTTCTTTCAATTATTTAATTAATTAACGAAAATTCAACTCGGAATAACCCAGGACCCGCGACGCGGCCCGATCTATTTCTTTCCCGGATTATTTTAAATCCTTTTCTCGGAATATTTCAAATGGAAAATGTTCCCACCTGTTCCAACAACCATGGCTATTTCTGAAAGGTTGCAAACTTTTCAAAACAGTGCCTGAAAATGGCTATAAATATGCCTTGCTCCCAGAATCTTTCCTTACGAATTTTCTTAGCTTCTTCTCCTTCTTCTGCACAATTAAAATTCCAGTGTGGTTTACAGCCTTCAAGTGGTTCGATGTTTCACCAACGCTTTTGGTACCAACACTCTGGTGAGTTAAATTGTTCTCTCCTGGGAGGATAATATTCCAGCACCTCGGGTACTTGAGGGGAATAATTTTCTTAAGAAAATATTGTGCATTCAGTGAGCTCGATTTTATTCCGAAATATATTTACTGATTCTGGTTTGTGACAATCTCTAGTTTCTGTCTAATTTTCTATTTTATTTGTTTCTGTTTTATATTACAGAAATTTACTGTTTCGTAATATTACTAATAGAAATTAATTTTTTATATTGTAATATGTATTCTATTTTTGGAGATTAAAACTTGTGTGGTTTTCTACTCTTTCTAAATTTTTCTATTTCTGATTTGAAGATATAAAAACTTCATCGAAGTATTAAAATTCAGAAACGATTTGAAGAACATAAAAACCTCATCGTTTTCTTGTGAAACAATATATAAAAACTTCAGTTTTTATTTATTAAATGTATTGTTTATCATTAATTACAAAACTATTTATTGTTCTATTTTTTACTATTAATTGAACTCTTCTATTGTTGACAGTATTAATAAAATTTCAGCTTCTTCTTATTTATTGGAGTAAAATGATTTATGGCATATTCGCTTAGAACATGTCAATTACAAAACATTGCGAAAGTTAATTAATTTAGAAGTATTGCCTAAATTCGAGTGTAATAAATCAAAATGTCAAATATGTGTTGAATCTAAGTTTGTAAAACATCCTTATAAATTTGTTGAAAGGAATTCAAATCCTTTAGACTTAATTCATACTGACATTTTTGATATGAAGTCAACACCATCTCGAGGTGGGAAAAAGTATTTTATAACTTTTATTGAAAATTGTACTTGATATTGTTATGTTTATTTGCTTAATGGTAATGATGAAGCAATTGAAGCATTTAAGCAATACAAGAATGAAATGGAGAATCAATTAAATAAAAAGATCAAAATGATTAGAAGTTATAGAGGGTGAGAATACGAATCTCCGTTTGCAGAAATATGTTCGGAATATGGAACTATCCATCAAACTACTGCCCCTTACATATCTCAATCCAATGGAATTCCGAAAAGAAAAAATCGGACATTAAAGAAAATAATAAATTCTTTATTAATAAGTCCTGGCTTATTGTAGAGTTTATGGGGGGGGGGGGGGAGGGGAAGCTATCCTTACAGCAAACCGAATACTCAACAGAGTACCCCATAACAAAACGCAATCTATTCCATATGAAAAATGGAAAGGAAGAAAACCCAACTTGAAAATTTTTAAAGTGTGGGGGTGTTTAGCAAAGGTACAAGTACTTTTACCCAAAAGGGTAAAGATTAGACCAAAATTGTAAATTATATTTTTATTGAATATGCTACAAACAGTAAAGCATGTCGATTTTTGGTTCATAAACCTGATAATCCCGAAATTCATGTTAATACGGTAATTGAATCAGATAATGTTGAATTCTTTGAAAGCATCTATCCGTATAAAACTGAATGTGAGTCGTTAAGTGAAAGACCTAAATGACCACGGGAAGAACCAAAGGAAAATACTCCAAGTGAAGAGGATCTAAGGCGTAGCAAACGTCAAAAAATATCTACTTCCTTTGGACCAGATTTTGTGACATTCTTGCTTGATAATGAGCCTCAAACTTTCGAAGCAGCTATGTGAGATTCAATTAATTTTGGATAACCATACATATTGGTTAATCTTCCTCCAGAAAATAAGCTTTTAGGTTCAAAATGGATCTTTAAGAGGAAAATAAAAGTTGATTATACTATTGACAAATATAAGGCAAGACTTGTTGTCAAAGGTTATAGACAAAAGGAAGGCCTAGATTACTTTGACATTTACTCGCCAGTAATAAGAATAACATCTATTAGGGTGTTAGTGACACTGACGGCCGTGTGTAGTCTTTAAATCCATCAAATGGATATTAAAACAGCTTTCTTAAATGAAAAATTGGAGGAAGAAATTTATATGGAACAATCTAAGGGTTTTGTGGTTCCGAAAGAAAGTGTGCAAACTTGTTAAGTTATTTTATGGACTTAAACAAGCGCCCAAATAATGACATGCCAAATTTGACCAAACAATATTGGCAAGTGAGTTTAAAATCAACGAGTGTGACAAATGTGTTTACATTAAAAACACTCCAGGTCATGAAGTCATTGTTTGTTTATATGTTGATGACATGTTGACAATGAGCAAAGATATGGCATATATAAATGCTACTAAGCGCATGCTGGCTTGCAAATTCGACATGAAAGACTTAGGAGTTGCTGATATGATCTTAGGAATCAGAATTCACAAGACTCCACAAGGTCTAGCTTTATCACAATCTCACTACATTGAAAAAGTACTTGACAAGTTCAAGTATTTGGATTTCAAGATTGCCAAGACTCCAATTGACATGAGTTATGCACTTCAAAAGAATGAAGGTGAAAGTGACTCACAACCGGACTATGCAAGAGTATTGAAAAGTTTGATGTATATCATGAATTGTACGCGACCAGATATAGTATGTGCTATTAGCAAACTGAGTCGGTTTACAAGTAATTCCAATCAAATACATTGGATGGCAATGAAACGAGTTTTGGGGTATCTGAAACATACCCAAGACTATGCTCTGGATTATAACAAATATGCATCTGTGATGAGGGATATAGTGATGCAAATTAATTCATCTGATCATCTGAAGTTAAATCCACAAGTGGATATATTTTTACAATTGGGGGTGGAGCAGTGTCTTGGAAATCATCGCCCGTTCTATAATGAAAACTGAATTCATAGCTCTAGACAAGGCCGGTGAAGAAGTTGAATGGCTCTGGAATTTCTTGGAAGATATTCGATGTTGGCCCAGATCTTTGGAACCTATATGTATACATTGTGATAGTCAAGCGCCAATAGGTAGGGCAGGGAGCGTTATGTATAATGGAAAATCTGGTCACATACAACGGAGACACAATACGGTTAGACAACTACTCTCTAGTGGTGTTATCACGATTGATTACGTGAAATCAAGAGATAACATATCGGGTCCACTTACAAAAGGCCTATCTAGAGAGGCAGTTGAAAGATCATCGAAGGGAATAGGGTTAAGGCCTAAGACAAGGCATCATGTGGGGGATTGTTGGGATTGAAGTTTGGTGAATGGAAAATGGAGGGAAGAAAGTGAGGAAAAGTGAGCTCCCTTTTACTTTGGAAAGAGCAAGTGTCCCTCATTGGTGGTGGAAAGAAAAGAGAATGTGCTTATATTGAGAAAGCACTTCCCTTGGTGTTAAATGGGTTGGAAAGAAAGTAAGTCTCATGCCGTCGTCATCGTCGTCGCTCGGCTTTGGCTTTGGCTTCGGCTTTGAATTTAGTCAACGATTGATTGATTAATCTTCTTGGACAAATTTTTTTCCAATTATTTAATTAATTAACGAAAATTCAACCCGGAATAACCCAGGACCCGCAATGCGACCCGATCCGTTTCTTTTCCAGATTATTTTAAATCTTTTTTCCGAAATATTTCAAACGGAAAACGTTCCCACCTGTTCTAACAGCCATGGCTGTTTCTTAAAAGTTGCAAACTTTTCAAAAACAGTGCCTGAAAATGGCTATAAATATGCCTTAATCCCATAATCATTCCTTATGAAATTGTTTGAGCTTCTTCTCTTTCTTCTGCATAATTAAAATTCCAGTGTAGTTTACAGCCTTCAAGTGGTTCGATATTTCACCAGCGTTTTTGGTACCAACACTCTGGTGAGTTAAATTATTCTATCTTGGGAGGATAATATTCCAGCACCTCATATACTTGAGGGGAATAATTTCCTTAAGGACACACTGTACATTCAGTGGGCTCGATTTTATTCCGAAATATATTTACTGATTCTGGTTTCTGACAATCTCCAGTTTCTGTCTAATTTTCTATTTTACTTGTTTCTGTTTTATATTACATAAATTTACTGTTTCGTAATATCATATTATAGTAATACAGATTGTTAACATAATAGACACTCATGGTTATACATCTCATATACAAAATATATAGATAAAATATGCATTGTACTTGTAGAACATGAACATCAAATGTAAATTTAAATGTACGCTAAATTACGAAATCAAATACAAAGAATGTAGGATGAATATATAATTATGCACTACTTATATAACAGCATGTATGCACTTCATATTCATATAAAGCCAGGATTAAACTTCTCATATTTAAATCACATAGATAAAATGTGTTATAATTAAAGAAAATGCACGTCAAATATAAATATAATAGTACTTATTGATATTTAAAATTCTTAAATATACAATTGATATAAATCCTTTTCTGAATGGGGTGAAATCCCGATGGGTAATGGCGTTGATGAAATCGGGTTTAGGTAAAAGATGAAACGTGCAGTAATGGTTTTTTATATGGAGGAATTTTGGGACAATGGAAATGGAAATTAAATTGAAATATTACTTAAAATAAAGCCAAATATGGGAAGGATATATTATAGCTCAATCTATTTTCTATTAAGGAGCAACTGTAAAATGGTAATTCAAATTAAATTAAAATATTACCTAAACTAAAGCCTAAAAATCTGGAAAGAATATATTATAAGTCGACTAACTATAAAAGGTAATTTAAAATATTGCATTGTAAAAACCAAGATAAAAATTGAAGAATACTGCTAATTTTTATCTTGGATTTTATTCGGTTACTAGATATGTTAAAATTTTCAAATTAGTCCGCCCAAACCGTACTATTGTATTCTGGCCACACCATTATTTTCTATCCACTACTATCATATTTTCTATTTTCTCGTAAAATTTCTACCCCAACCAGTGTCTCTTTCTTTATACCACCTTATCCCAATCGTTGTCTTTTTCTTTATACCATGTTTTACTGGTTTTTGGGTGATTTTGAGACCTTCAAGATAACTCATGCTCCGGCTTTCTCATACCTACTCGGGCGTTGCTGTCCATGTTGCTGCCAATCTCGGAAATTGATTACTTTTTCAATACTTTGGGAAGACTAAAGCTCGATACATGTTTATTTTTTTTCACGATCCAAAATCTAACTAGTCGTGGTAGTACCTAACTCAATCCGTTAAGTAAACTTGTTACGACCCAAAATCCAACTAGTCATGATGACACCTAACCCAACTCGTTAGGTAAGCCAATTGACAATAAACCAATTCCAATAAAATTTAATGAGACAAATAAATAAAAGAAAATATCTAAATCTTATACATTTGCCAAGGACTGGTAGTACAAATCATGAGCTTCTAAGATTTAGAGTTTACAAAGTTAGTGTAAAATAAATACATCATCTGTCCGAATTATACATAAATAGATTTTTCATAAGTCTAGAGTTACCATGAACAAGAGGCAACTATTACCGGAATGCAGGTACGTCTTCAATGCTAGCTCCCGTCATACACAACAACGTTAGCATCCAAGTGTGCACGCAAGGTACATTAGTGTAGTATGAGTACAACCGATCCCATGTACTCAATAAGTAACAAACTTAACCTTAGGTTGAAAATAGTGACGAGCTGGGACAAGGGTTAGAGTCTAACTCTAGTAACCAACAACAGTGCATAACAATATAGTAAGAAATGGTACACGAAGTAACTCAGAGACATGATGCTCGGCTCATTTACAATTACGGAAAAATAGGCATGCTTTTTAAGTATAATAGTAAATCCCAAACCTTTCACCGAAAGCACCAAAAGTATGAGTAAGTTTGAAAACTGTATTTTTTTCCAAAGCTTTCAATAGGTAAGTGTTTCATTTTCAAATGGCATGAGGAAAATACATCTCTATGCTTACATGTTAATATGTATGAGAAGTCATGAATGGCGTGATACCGCACAATATGAGAAAAATGCATCTTTATGCTTGTATGTCAAGTGTGCATGTCGAATGCGATGCAACTTAGTATTAAAACCATATGCATACTCTCAGAGTATCAATTCACTCAGTCTTCCCAGTCACTCAGTCTTCACAGTCACTCAATCCTCACAGTAATTCAGTCCTCACAGTCACTCAATCCTCTCAATCACTAAGCACTTGCACTCAGTAGGTACCTGCGCTCACTGGAGGTGAGTACAGACTCCGGAGGGGCTCCTTCAGCCCAAGCGCTATAATAAGCCAATCATGGCATAAATCAAAATAACATGTTGCGTCGTGCAGCCCGCTCATATAAAGATCACTCACAAACAGGCCCTCGGCCTCACTCAGTCATCAATCTCTCCAGTCTCTCGGGCTCATAATGTCATGAAAGATCAGCCCAAAAATGATGATGTGATCTATCAATAAATGGTAACAGAGACTGAGATATGATATGTAGATGAATGCGTATGACTGAATATGTAATTTCAATAAAAACAGGTAACTCAACAGCAGAAATGACCCCAGTGGGTCCCAACAGGATAAGCATATAGCCTAGATATGATTTCTAATATGGATCACAGCTCAATTACTCTAGCACGTAGAGATTTCATGGATACAAATAAGATTAGGTGAATACATAGTACCACAGAAATAACCGAGTCATAATTCACACGGGTCATGCCCACATGCCCGTCACCTAGTATCACGACCCAAAATCTAACTAGCCGTAATGGCACCTAACACAACCCATTAGATGAGCCAATTTATAATTATCCGGTTCAATTAATATTTACCTGACTCCAATATACTCCCCATAGAATGGTAGTACAAATCATTAGCTTCTAAGATTAGAATTTACAAAACTGGCATGAAATAAAAATACGTCCTTTGTTTGAAATATACATGAAATATACATGAACAGATTAAAATTTCTAAAGCTACCATGAACAAGAGACATCAATGACTCGAATGCAGGTACATCTTCAGATCCAGCTCCCGCCATGTACAACATTATCAACATCTAAAATCTACACACAAAGTGCAGAAGTATAGTATGAGTACTGTCACGACCCAAAATCTCACATGTCGTGATGGCGCCTATCTCAATACTAGGCAAGCCAAAAATCTCAATACTCCACCATATCTTTTAAATTTGAAAATAAATAATTAAATTCAGCGGAAGAAATCTCACAATTTCAAATATAACACTCCCAAAATCCGGTGTCACTGAGTACATGAGCATCTAATATGAGTACAATGTTTGACCGGTAAAAATTATTGTCTGAAAATATAGAGCAGTACAATGACTGAAGGAAAGAGAGACAAGGTCAGCAGACGCCAAGCAGCTACCTTGATAGTCTCCAACTGATAGTACTCTGAAATCTAACAATCTCCGTATCCGAAAGTACCTGGATCTGCACACGAGGTGCAGAGTGTAGTATGAGTACAACTAACTCAATAAGTAACAAGACTAACCTCTGGGATGAAATAAATGATGAGCTCCGCAGGTACAGTCCAGTAAAAGTAATGGTACAGAAATGTAGGCATGCTTTCAAGTGCAACAGATAAACTCAATACAAGTGAAATAGATCAATACTGCATGATATGAGGCATATGACATCTCAGTAGAAAGACCTCATGTAAATACTGGTCACAAATTATCCGGTCACTTGGTACTGTTTATGGCCAATCCAGCCCAGGGGTATTCCAAACCGTATATAAATACACATCGACTGACAGTCAGTCACCCATTACCGTATAAGGTCAATCCAGCCCTGGGGTAATTTATCCCCAAATATAAATGATACGGACAAGATCCATGTCCTGGCAAATTCATTACAATACAAATAAGTAAGGCAAGTTCATGCCCTGGGAAAATCCATCCTAAATATATATATAAGCAGTAAGTAAGGCAAGTTCATGCCCTCGGAAGTCCATCCTGAATATCGATGATCATCTATGCTCATTGGGGGTGTGTACAGACTCTGGAGGGGCTCCTTCAGCCCAAGCATAATACAAAGCCAATATGGCCTACTGCAGGCGGGCCGTCCCGATCCGTATAATAACAAAACCTATAAGGCCTGCTGCAAGCGGGACACCCCGATCCAAAAATGGTAAAGCCTATAAGGCCTGCTGCAGGCGGGCAGCCCCGATCCATATAATAGTAAAGTTTATAAGGCCTGCTGCAGGCGGGCAGCCCCGATCCAAAAATAGTAATGTATAAAGTGCCTGCTGCGTTACGCAACTCAATCCCATAAATATTCTCACAATGAAAAATTATTACTGAGTGTGAAATGTATATTTTTGAATAATTAATTCAACAACAACACGACCCCACGGGTCCCAAAATATTGGTACGTAGCCAAAATATGATCTTTAATAGGAGTCTCGGCTCAATTTCTCTAACACGTGTGGCATATTCAGATAATAACATGATTCTTTAACTTACAACTGCACATGATTTATTCAAGACACAATTTATATGGTGCATATCTACATGTTCGTCACCTATCGTGTGTGTCACCTCCAAACAATTTATATCGTACCAAATTCAGGGATTCATACCCTCAGAACCAAGTTTAGAAGTGTTACTTACCTCAAACCGTGTAATCTTTTATTCCGGTATGCCTTTACCTCGTGAATTGGCCTTCAAATGCTCGAATCTAGCCACAAATAATTCATTTCAGTCAATAAAAATGATATGAATTAATTCCATAAGAAAATACAAACTTTTCATCAAAATTTGAAATTTCACCCAAAAAATCGCTCCTGGAGCCCACGTCTCGGAACCCGACAAAAGTTACAAAATCCGAAAGCTCATTCAACCACGAGTCTAACCATACTAATTTTACCAAAATCCGACCTCAACTCGACCTCTAAATCTTCAAATCTTATTTTCAAATTTCTAAGTTCAAACTCCCAATTTACACCTCAAAAACATATAATCTAGTCGGATTATTCGATGATAATTCAATATTATGGAGTAGAATGATCACAAGTGACTTACCTCAAGTTTTTCTTGAATTCTCTATCAAAATTTCCCCCAAAACCGTGCTTGAAGGTCCAAAAATGGCAAAACTCGGAACCCCCTCTGTTTTTAACAATCTGTCCAGGATTTTTGCATCCGCGGTGATTTCTTCGCACCTACGGTGTTCGCACCCGCGGCAAAATTTTTCGCACCCGCGGTGCTTGACCAATCCATGAATTTTCCGCTTTCGCGACTAATTCCTTGCATCCGCGAACTCGCACCTGCGACTCTTTTTCGCGCAGGTGCGATCACACCAGCAACCCAACTACTTCAGCTCCTCCTTCAAATCCAAATTCGATCCGTTAAGCATCCGAAACTCACCCGAGGCCCTCGGGACCCCGTCCGAACATACCAACAAGTTCCATAATATAACACGGACCTATTCGAGGCCTCAAATCATATCAAACAATATCAAAATGATGAGTCGCATCTCAAATCAAAATCTATGAACTTTGAACTTTCAAATTCTATATGTTGTGCCGAAACATATCAAATCAATCCGGAATGACTTTAAATTTTGCACACAAATCATAAATGACATAACGAAGCTATTCTAAATTTCCAAAATCAGATTTCGACCCCGATATCGAAAAGTCAACCCCCCTCCCCCGTCAAACTTCCCAAAATTCAACTTTCGCCATGTCAAGCCTAATTCTACTACGGACCTCCAAATAATTTTTTGGACACGCTCCTAAGTCCAAAATCACCATACGGAGCTATTGAAATCATAAAAATTTAAATCCGAGGTCGTTTACACATAAGTCAATATCCGGATAACTATTTCAACTTAAGCTTCCAACATTAAAGTTCATTCTTCCAAGCTAACTCTGAAATACCTTAAAACCAAAACCGACAATTCACATAAGTCATAATACTTCGTAGGAAGTTATTCAAGACTTCAAATAGTTGAAAGCAGCGTAAATGCTCAAAACGACCGGTCGGGTCGTTACAATCTCCCCCACTTAAATATAGGTTCGTCCTCAAACGTGCCAAGAGTTGTTCTTAACCTTCAAATATCTATTCCACCTCACCACGCACATACCCGGGGGTGATCTCACGTCACCCTATTCTATATAAAATGTATAGGCCTGACAACACAACATAACTGAAAAATCAGTAATTTAACCTTAGCCCAAAAACTTGGGACTTCAATTTCCAACATTCAAAATTTCTTTTCAAGACCTGAATCTCACATCTACATGCTGTATGAGTTTGAACACGCTATACCAAGCCATAACCATAACCCCAGATATAATCGCATAACATACTACACAACTCCCTTACTCGTAGCACTATTTCTGATCACAATAACTACTCAAACCAACCAAGTACTAGTATAAAACCCTGCATTCAACAGAACCTCATTCCAAAACCTTCGTATACTGCCAATGATGAAAGAAACAATCAACAATTCATAACCTCTTATCAGATCGACAAGTCATGGAGCTCTCTCGCCCCAACCAGAACCACAATCCTCTCGAATATACCATAATCAAGCTTGATAGTACCCATTCTAGGTCCAATGACCTCATTTTGTTAAACACAATTGTCCCACAGACACGCCACATCGATATAACTCAAGCTACAACTACACAATCTGTGTACCCAAATATGGGAGATATCTCAAAGTAGAGAACTATATTGTAAGTTCAACAAGTACCGCCACAACTGTAATGCTATAAGCTCATTATATATAGTAGAACCAAGACACACAAATTTAATAACAGTAACCATCTCTTCTAGAGCTCACATTAACATCACTCGCACGGACAACTCATGTGCTCTAGTATCAATATCTGAAATCGTACAGACAGCTCACGTGCCAATAACATAATCCGCCTGGAATGATCACAGGCCTTTAATTCAAGCATAACAATCAAATAAGTACACATGAACCATCGTAACTGATCATAACTCCAGCACTCGCATGGCTATCACATCCTTCATGCACGATTATCCCACTAGGAATATTCCTATAATTCCTCCGTGCCATATAGCAATAATTTGAATGTCAGTAGTTTATCAACCAGGTGGGTACTGCAATATCGATGAACATTCGTAAGTCAAAACACAACGCGCCTTCTGAAATGCGCACCCTTCTCAGGTATCCTCGGGCAGTTACAACATTCCTCTAAATATCTGAAACTGACCATTCTGTCCAAAATTCATGATCTTTCTTCCTTCCAGGAGGAAATCACAATATACAACACGTTTCCCATACCATTAGAAAATATCCGGTTCAAACCGTCAAGAACACTTTGAAATCCATCTGCACATAACTAAGCTATTAGAACTAAATTCCTCTAACTCGACCAAACCACGTAGGTCACCAAAATCCAAGAATATTGCCACCAAAATATCTGTAGAGTCTCACCACGTCATAATTACCCCTATAAATACCACAATCGAAACACCCACTCTAAAAATACCTTATTTGAGTCTAAGGCTATTTCATTCACCTTCCTGATACCGATATATAAAATCCATAATGATATACAAGAATGCCACAAGTCTCGACACCATCAAACTTAAATCTCAGATTTTAGCCATAAATAAATCCGCCAAATATTCTCAACTGTTACATATTAATCTCGAATCCATTAGAACTTTCTCGAGAGTCACCCCCTTTGTTCAAATCCACATTACACCGCCCAAATGGGCCAAAAGATACATGCATCATTAGCACAACAACACTCAAAGAAGTAACTCTACCTTAATACCACCTATAAAATTCATACTCCGTGCGCACTACATCATTCACGAATAACAACTCACTCACCCCGTAATTTTTAAATACCCATAAAATGCAATATATTCCGTATTTAGAAATTTCAGTACTCGAGTCATCCTCGATCTCAACCTCTGCAAGTCATAACTAATTCACAAGTATGTCTCAGACCAAACTAAAATTTAACATATAACCATCAATTGAATTGTCAATAGCCAACTCTCCCACTTGGCTCACAGCCATAGACTAAAACACTTCATAACTCACAATACACATACTTTATTACTGCCATAATACTACAGTCAGTTCAATGAAAATTCTTCTCAAGCTCAAGACACACCAACCATAATTACCTCAATTATTCGCTAATCTCGCATTCATTCTCTTAACACTCAAGTCAACTTTCTCAACCAGATTCAAATTGAAGTCTCAACACATACGCCCCGCTGGCAGAAAAGAAACTCTCTATTTACATCATAAGGAACACACCTACATAGATTACTCCTTAGGAGATAACCCACTTGCTTAGTCGCAAATTGGCATCTAGTTATACCCTTTCGCAACTACAATTACTATGAAATCACTTAATCTTTCTGAGTCCAAACTCATTAACCAGACACGAGAATTTAATTTGCCCCAAAAATTTAACAACGTGAAGAATCTTTTAAAACATTCACACTCGAGATTGTACGTCAAATCAAACGAAAATAAAGCACCCAATGGCCTTCATTTACATTTCAAGGAAATACTTCTCGTCACATTCAAATCGTATTAACACATCCTGCAGTCACATCATACTCATCACAAAGCCATTCCACCGCTCATCGAGCCACAAATTCCACTCGTAAGGACATTACCGGATATATGAGCCCAAATATACAAATTACAACTGAAGCTACCGAGCCTAAGTTGGTGTCTAAACCTGGCCTCAAGTCCTCCAGACTGGCCCATCACCAAACACAGAATACACATTTTGAACCTCGTTCATAGAATCATAAGTCGGCGATGTACAGCTTATACCGAGCGCTCATGTGCGCATACGAATGCGTGAAAGGAATTCAAAGAGTTATGTTTCAAGCTGAAACAATTCCGCACGATAGAATACAAGAAAGTGAAATTTTCCTAAGGGTTCGGCTGCCTCTCGAAGATAAGTACAAATGTCTCCGTACCGATCCGCAAGACTCTACTAAACCTGCTCATGACTCGTGAGACCTATGTCACCTAAAGCTCTAATACCAACTTGGCACGACCCAAAATCTCACTTGTCGTGATGGCGCCTATCTCAATACTAGGCAAGCCGAAAATCTCAATAATCCACCATATCTTTTAAATTTGAAAACAAATAATTAAATTCAGCGGAATAAATCTCACAATTTTAAATATAACACTCCCAAAACCCGGTGTCACTGAGTACATGAGCATCTAATATGAGTACAATGTTTCACTGATAAAAACCATTGTCTGAAAATATAGAGCAGCACAATAACTGAAGGAAAGAGAGACAAGGTCAACAGACGCCAAGCAACTACCTTGATAGTCTCCAACTGATAGTACTCTGAATTCTAACAATCTCCGTGTCTGAAAGCACCTGGATCTGCACACGAGGTGCAGAGTGTAGTATGAGTACAACTAACTTAATTAAGTAACAAGACTAACCTCTGGGATGAAATAAATGATGAGCTCCGCAGGTACAGTCCAGTAAAAGTAATGGTACAGAAATGTAGGCATGCTTTCAAGTTCAACAGATAAACTCAATACAAGTGAAATAGATCAATACTGCATGATATGAGGCATATGACATCTTAGTAGAAAGACTTCATGTAAATACTGGTCACAAATTATCCGGTCACTTGGTACTGTTTATGGCCAGTCCAGCCCAGGGGTATTCCAACCCGTATATAAATACACATCGACTGACAGTCAATCACCCAGTACCGTATAAGGCCAATCCATCTCTAGGGTAATTTATCCCCAAATGTAAATGATACATACAAGATCCATGTCCAGGTAAATTCATTACAATACAAATAAGTAAGGCAAGTCCATGCCCTGGGAAAATCCGTCCCAAATATATATATAAGCAGTAAGTAAGGCAAGTCCATGCCCTGGGAAGTCCATCCCGAATATCGATGATCATCTACGCTTACTGGGGGTATGTACAGACACTTGAGGGGATCCTTCAGCCCAAGCGTAATACAAAGCCAATATGGCCTACTGCAGGCGGACCGTCCCGATCCGTATAACAACAAAGCCTATAAGGCCTGCTGCAGGCGGGCAGCCCCGATCCAAAAATGGTAAAGCCTATAAGGCCTGCTGCAGGCGGGCAACCCCGATCCATATAATAGTAAAGCCTATAAGGCCTGTTGCAGGCGGGCAACCCCGATCCATATAATAGTAAAGCCTATAAGGCCTGCTGCAGGCGGGCAGCCTTGATCCAAAAATAGTAATGTATAAAGTTATTATGGCCTGCTGCGTTACGCAGCTCAATCCCATAAATATCCTCACAATGGACAATTATTACTGAGTGTGAAATGTATTTTTTTGAACATTTAATTCAACAACAACACGACCCCATGGGTCCCAAAATATTGGCACGTAGCCAAAACATGATCTTTAATAGGAGCCTCAACTCAATTTCTCTAACATGTGTGGCATATTCAGATAATAACATGATTCTTTAACTTATAACTGCACAGGATTTATTCAAGACACAATTTATATGGTGCACATCCACATGTTCGTCACCTATCGTGTGTGTCACCTCCAAACAATTTATATCGTACCAAATTCGGGGATTCATACCTCAGAACTAAGTTTAGAAGTATTACTTACCTCAAATCGTGTAATCTTTTTACTCCGGTATGCCTTTGCCTCGTGAATTGGCCTCCAAACGCCTCAAATCTAGCCACAAATAATTCATTTCAGTCAATAAAAATGATAGGAATTAATTCCATAAGAAAATATAAATTTTCCATCAAAATCCGAAATTTCACCAAATATCGCTCGTGGGGCCCCATCTCGGAACCCCACAAAGTTACAAAATCCGAAAGCGCATTCAACCACGAGTCTAACCATAGTAATTTTACCAAAATCCGACCTCAACTCGACCTCTAAATCTTCAAATCTTATTTTCAAATCCCAAAGTTCAAACCCCCGATTTACACCTCAAAAACATATAATCTAGTCGGATTATTCGATGATAGTTCAATATTATAGAGTATAAATTATCACAAGTGACTTACATTAAGTTTCCCATGAATGCACTCTCAAAATCGCCCCAAAAACCGTGCTTGAAGGTCCAAAAATGGCAAAACTCGAAACCCCCTCTGTTTTTATAATTCTGTCCAGGATTTTAGCATCCGCGGTGATTTCTTCGCATCTGCGGTCTTCGCACCTGCAGTGATTTCATTGCGCCTGCAGTCTTCTCACCGCGGTGATTTCTTCATGCCTGCGGTCTTTGCACCCATGATGATTTCTTCGTGCCTGCGGTCTTCGCACTCGCGGCAAAATTCCTCGCACCCGCGGTGCCTGACCATCCCATGCATTTTCCGCTTCAGCGACTAATTCCTCGCATCTGCGAGCTTGCATCTGCGACCCTTTTTCGCGCAGGTGCGATCACACCAGCAACCCAACTGCTTCAGCTCCTCCTCCAAATCCAAATTCGATCCGTTAAGCATCTGAAACTCACCCGAGGCCCTCGGGACCCTGTCTGAACATACCAACAAGTTCTATAACATAACACGGACCTACTCGAGGCCTCAAATCATATCAAAAAATATCAAAACGATGATTCGCACCTCAAATCAAAATCTATGAACTTTGAACTTTCAAATTATATATCTTGGGCCGAAACATATCAAATCAATCCGGAATGACTTCAAATTTTGCACATAAGTCATAAATGACATAACAAAACTATTCCAAATTTCCAGAATCAGATTTCAACCCCGATATTGAAAAGTCAACCCCCGGTCAAACTTTCCAAAATTCAACTTTCGCAATTTCAAGCCTAATTCCACTACGGAACTCTAAATAATTTTTCGGACACGCTCCTAAGTCCAAAATCACCATACGGAGCTATTGAAAACATAAAAATTTAAATCCGAGGTCGTTTACACATAAGTCAATATCCGAACAACTATTTCAACTTAAGCTTCCAACATGAAAGTTCATTCTTCCAAACTAACTCCGAAATACCTTAAAACCAAAACCTCCAATTCACACAAGTCATAATACTTCGTAGGAAGTTATTCAAGACTTCAAATAGTTAAAAGGAGCGTAAATGCTCAAAACGACTGGCCGGGTCGTTACAATCTCCCCCACCTAAATATATGTTCGTCCTCAAACGTGCCAAGATTTGTTCTTAACCTTCAAATATATATTCCACCTCACCACACACATACCTGGGGGTGATCTCACGTCACCCTATTCTATATAAAATGTATAGGCCTGACAACACAACATAACTGAAAAATCAGTAATTTAACCTTTGCCCAGAAACTTGGGACTTCAATTTCCAACATTCAGAATTTCTTTTCAAGACCTGAATCTCACATCTACACGGTGTATGAGTTTGAACACACTATACCAAGCCATAACCATAACCCCAGATATAATCGCATAACATACTACACAAATCCCTTACTCGTAGCACCATTTCTGATCACAATAACTACTCAAACCAACCAAGTACTAGTATAAAACCCCGCATTCAACAGAACCTTATTCCAAAACCTTCGTATACTGCCAATGATGAAAGAAACAATTAACAATACATAACCTCTTATCAGATCGACAAGTCATGGAGCTCTCTCGCCCCAACCAGAACCACAATCCTCTCGAATATAGCATAATCAAGCTTGATAGTACCCATTCTAGGCCCAATGACCTCATTTTGTTAAACACAATTGTCCCACACACACGCCACATTGATATAACTCAAGACACAACTGCGCAATATGTGTACCCAAATATGGGAGATATCTCAAAGTAGAGAACTATATTGTAAGTTCAACAAGTACCGCCACAACTGTAATGCTATAAGCTCATTATATATAGTAGAACCAAGACACACAACTTTAATAACAGTAACCATCTCTTCTAGAGCTCACATTAACATCACTCGCACGGACAACTCATATGCTATGGTATCAATATCTGAAACTGTACACACAGCTCATGTGCCAATAACATAATCCGCTTGGCATGGTCACATGCCTTTAATTCAAGCATAACAATCAAATAAGTACACATGAACCATCGTAACTGATCACAACTCCAGCACTCGCATGGCTATCACATCCTTCATGCACGATTATCCCACTAGGAATATTCCTATAATTCCTTCGTGCCATATAGTAATAATTTAAATATCAGTAGTTTATCAACCAGGTGGGTGCTGCAATACCTAGTAGGAAGTTATTCAAGACTTCAAATAGTTGAAAGGAGCGTAAATGCTCAAAACCACCGGTCGGGTCGTTACAAGTACAATCGACCCCATGTACTTAATAAGTAACAAACCTAACCTTAGGTTGAAAGTAGTGACAAGCTAGGACAAAGGTCAGAGTCCAACACCAATAGCCAAATAACAGTTCATAACAAGATAATAAAAGTGATATTAAAAGTAAATAAGAGATGTAGTGCTCAGCTCGCTCACAGTTCTGGAAAATAGGCATATTTTTCAAGTATATCAGCGAAACCCAAATCTTTTATCGAAATCACCAAAATATGAGTATGTTTGCAAAACTGTGATTTTCCCCAAAACTTTCAACATGTAAATGTTTCATTTTCAAATGGCATGAGAGAAGTACATCTCTATTCCTACATGTCAATGTGTATGTGAAGTCATGAATGACGCAATATCGTACAACATGAGGAAAATACATCTCTATAACTATATATCAAGTGTGCATGTCAAATACAATGCAACTCAGTGATAAAACCATATGCATACTCTTAGAGTATCAATCCACTCAGTCCTCCCAGTCACTCAGAACTCACACTCGACACTCATACTCACACTCAATAGGTACATTCGCTCACTAGGTGTGTGTGTAGACTCTAGAGGGGCTCATTCAGCCCAAGCGCTATAATTCGCACGGACAACTCACGTGCTGCTCGGACAACTCACGTGCTATAGTATCAATATCTGGATCTACATGGATAACTCATGTGTTGCACGGACAACTCACGTTCTATAGCATCAATAACCTCACAATCAAGCCCTTGTCCTCACTCAGTCATCAATCTCTCCAGTTTCTCGGGCCCACAATGCCATGAAACTAGCCCAAAAATTATGATATGATGTGTCAATATATAGCAACAGAGACTGAGATATGATATAAAATAAATGAACATGACTGAGTATGAAATGGCAATGTAAGCAAATAACTTAACAATAGTAATGGCCTCAGTAGGTCCCATCAGAATAAGCATGTAGCCTAGACATGGTCTCTAACATGGATCACAACTCATTAACTCTAGTACATAGAGATTTCATGATTACAGATAAGTTCAGGTAACTACACAGCACCACAGAAATAACGGAGTTACAATTCACACGGTGAACGCCCACACGCCTGTCACCTAGCATGTGCGTCACCTCAACAGCAAACACATAACACGAAATTCGGGGTTTCATGCCCTCAACACTAAGTTTAGAAGTGTTACTTACTTTAAACCGTCTAATTCTTTATTCCAATATGCGTCTGCCTCGCGAATAGGCCTCTGAACGCCTCGAATCTAGTCACAATTAATTCGATACAGTCAACACAAATTATAGGAATTAATTTCATATGAAAATGCTAATTTTTCCAAACCAAAATCCGAATAACTCAAAATCGTCAGTGGGGCCCTCATCTCAGAACCTAAAAAAAGTTACAAAATATGAATGCCCATTCAACCACGAGTCCAACGATACTAAATTTACCAAATTCCGACATCAACTCGACCTTCAAATCCTCAAATCATATTTTCAAATCCCTAGGTCCAAATCTTCGAATTTTACCTCAACAACACGTAATCTAGTCGAAATACTCAATAATAATTCAATATTATTGACTAACAATGATCACAATAGACTTATCATAAGTTTTTCCATGAATTCCCTCTGAAATATCGCCCCAAACCGTGCTTGAAAGGTCCAAAAGTACAAAAATGTCGGAACCACCTCTGTTTTGTAATCTATCCAGTGCTTTGGCACATGCGGACACTTAACCGCATCTGTGGTTCCGCTTCTACGGAGCGTCCATAACATATGTGGTGGATGCCAAGGCTGGCCTTCCCCCGCTTCTGTTATAGCCTTCGCGCTTCTGCGGACTCGTTTCTGCGAGAAGCAGTCCGCTTCTGCGGTCACGCGCGCATCTGCGACCACTCGTCCGCATCTGCGATCACGCAGGTGCAGAATTTTCCCTTGCACCTGCGGTCATTGCTCACCTCCCCCTTGCCCGCTTCTATGCTGCCATGCTCGCTTCTACGAGCTCGCACCTGCGAGTAAAATTCCGCAAGTGCGATTGCACCAAAAGGGCCAAAATTTCCAGGTTTTTGTTAAGTCCAAATTTGATCCGTTAACTATCCGAAACTCGCCCGAGGCCCCCAGAACCTCAACCAAATACACCAAAAAGTCCTAAAACATATCCGAAACTCACCCGAGGCCCCCAGAACCTCAACCAAATACACCAAAAAGTCCTAAAACATCATACGAACTTAGTCGAAACCTCAAATCACATCAAATAACGCTAAAACCACGAATCATACCCCAATTCGAACCTAACAAAACTAAGAAAATTCAACTTCTATATTCGATGCCGAAACCTATCAAATCAAGTCCGATTGAACTCAAATTTTTCAAACAAGTCATACATGACATAACGGACCTATCAAAATTTCCAGAACTGGATTCTGACCCCGATATCAATAAAGTCAACTCCCGGTCAAACTTCCAAATCTTTCATTTCCAACTTTCGCCATTTCAAGCCAAAATCAACTACGGACTTCCAAATAAATATTCGGACAAACTCCTAAGTCCAAAATCACCATACGGAGGTATTAGAACTATCAAAACTCCATTCCGGAGTTGTTTGCATAAAAGTCAAACTTCGGTCAACTCTTTTCATTTAAGCTTCCAACATGAATTTCCTTCATCCGAACTAATCCCGAAACACCTGAAAACCAAATATGACAATACACACTGGTCATAATACATTATATGAAGCTATTCAAGACTTTAAATAGTTGAAAGGAGCATAAATACTCAAAACGACCGGTCGATTCATTACACCTAGCATGTGCGTCACCTCAACACCAAACAAATATCACGTATATTCGGGGTTCATACCCTCAATACCAAGTTTAGAAGTGATACTTACCTCGAACAAGCCAAATCCAACATCGAGTAAGCCAAACGATGCTCTAAAAATGCCATCATGTGCGTATCGACCTCCGATCGGCTTGAAACTAGCCAAAAGCAACTCAAATACGTCAAATAAAACCTAAGGAAATAATTCCAATTGATAAAGGTTGAATCTTTACTCAAAAGCCCAAATCAACCAAAAAGTCCAACCTGGGCCCGTACCTCGAAACTCGACGAAACTTATAACATCTGATAACTCATTCAATTATGAGTCTAACCATACTATTTTCACTCAAATCCGACTCTAAATCGATGTTCAAAACTCAAAAATTTACTTTATGAAATTTTAGACAAAACCGCACCAAATTTCACATTTAAAATCAACCAATTGCCAAAAATGAAAATAGATTCATGAAATATAATAAAAATGAAAGAGAACACTTACCCCAATCCATGTGGTGAAAATCACTTCAAAAATTGTCCAAATCCGAGCTCCCCAACTCAAAATATGACCAAATGAACAAACCCTTGATTTATATGCTTCCGCCCAGCTGTTCTGCCTCGTTTCTCCTGCCAAACGATCCCAAAACTCACTTTTTGATGACTTCAATAGATTTCTTGTGCAATTCCAGTCAGGTTAGGATTTTGAATCACTCCATTTGACCTTATAATGAAGGATATATGTTGGTTTCAATATTTACAAATAGTGCAGATATTTAAATACGAATGCAGTGGCAATTTCGTAATTAATCTGAAAAAAATCTAGCAACCCAATTCTTAGTAAAATGAGCATAAATTCCTCATACGATGTCGAAGCTTGATGATTCCAATTGCTATATTTCCAAAATTACGATACGAATCTAATGCTTCAATCAAAACAAAAATTGGAGCTCATTTACATAATGTGGTACCATTTATGCTTGAAGAAACGACGTCGAAACATAAAAAACGAGCGCAACACAACCCGAACATATCTGAAACTCACCCGAGCCCCTCGAGACCCCGTACGAACATACTAACAAGTCATATAATATAACATGGACTTAATGGAGGACTCAAATCACACATAACAACATCGAAACGTCGAATCGCACCTCAATTCGAACTTAAGTGAACTTTAGACTTTCAACTTCCAAAACTCGCGCCGAAACATATCAAATCAACCCGGAATGAACCTAAATTTTGCATACAAGTACCAAATGACATAACAAAGCTATTTCAATTTCCGGAACCACAATTCGAATTCAATATCATCAAAGTCAACTCTCGGTTAAACTTATGAATTTTCCAAACCTTCAAATTTTCACTTTCGCTAATTTGTGTCGAAAAGAAATATCCAAATGCAAATTTGGGCATATGCATGAGTCCAAAATTACCATACGGACCTAACTGAACCATCAAAACTCAAACCCAAGGTCAAATACTAAAAAAGTCAAACTTGGTCAATTTTTCTAACTTAAAGTTTCAATCATGAAATTTATTCTTCCAAATCAATTCTGAATAACCTGAAAACCAAAAACCAACGATCCACACAAGTTATAATATATCATACGGAGCTACTCATGCCCTCAAACTACCGAGCGAAGTACAAATGCTCAAAACGATCGGTCGGGTCGTTACATACTCCCCCACTGAAACATACGTTCGTCCTCGAACGTGCCCAGAATCGTTCCAAAGCCCTCAAATAGTCGTGTAACCTTACCATGCACATACCCGGGAGTGATTCCACATTACCTTATTCCATATAGGCCATTACTTCAACCTCAGCCCATAAACCACAGAATCCAATTTCCAACACCTGGAATTTCCTACAAGACCCGAATCTCGCTTTCACACACTGTATGAGTCTGAACAAGCTGTATCAAGCCATAACCAGAACCCACAATATAATCCCATGAGATACCACACGACTCGCATACTCGTAGAAAAAGTTTCGATCACAACAGCTGCTCAAAACAACCCAATGCCGATAATAAACCTCATATCAAACAAAACCTCATTTTAAAAACTTCGCACACTGCCTATGATGAAAGAAACACGTAGAAACTCCTAACCACTCATCAGATCAACAAGCCATAGAGCTCTCTATCTTTCGACAAGAACTATAGCCAATTTCTAAGCCGATCAGCGACATTGTCCTTTCAAATATACCGCAATCAAATCCGATAGCACCCATTATAGGTCCTACCACCTCCCCTTATCAAATACAAGCTACTCTACTGACACACCACACCAATACTACACATAGCCATAAACCATGCAATCCGTGCACCGATATGCAACAATTCAAATGTACTCAAATATGGAAAATGACTCAAATGAGAGAACAGTCCCGCAAGTTCAACAAATGCCACCACAACCGCAATGCCATGAGTCTATCATACACAGTAGAACCACGCCACATGAATCTGACACAAAGGATCATATCTCAACATAACTCTGTAGCAATGCGTGACCCCGTCCAAACACTGTCCATATGGAATACCTTAAGCCAACATGCCCAAAATCAACAACCACGCGCAATATGACCACAAGTACCCAAGGTGCATGACCATAACCACGGAGGAACCAATAACACAATACCACAATCTGGAAAGAACATAACCAAATGCGCAATCAATCATTCAACACCCTAATATCCATCTCGCTCAAATTCCGCTATAAGGCCCAAATAGGACCGCACCATATGCACCTATAACCAACGGATCCCAACCCCTCGTAGCATAGAAGGGTAACTCATTGAACATCTCAGAACACGAATAAGCTCAAATCTTACCGAATAGCACATCCCTCAACAACAGTAGTATGGATTCAACCAATCCGACCCGGTGTAGAACATCCTCATTGGTCCTGCAAATGGACTCCAAATCCACTCTAGTCACCCACAAATAGATACATAACCCTCCGAAAGTCCACAACGACTAAACCATAACACATATTATCACCTGGCTAGCTTTGACCACATCTTCACACTCCACAACCACGAAATGATCTGTTTCTGAGAACTTCTGGTCTCTAAGTCCATAGAACACATGAATCACCATATCTGATCTCAACTCCACCGCTCGAATGTCTAACACATCTCTCATACACGATCATCCCACGCGGAATACTTCTATAATTCTTCTGTGCCACATAGCAAAATCTGAATATCAGCATTCGATCAACCAAGCGAGTACCGCAATACTAATGAAGCATCCGCAAGTCTGAACACAATGCACCTTCTGAAATGCGCACCCTTCCCAGGAATTACCAAATAGTTATAACATTCATCTAAACTTTGAAAATCGTCCATACTGTCTAAGAATTTATAATCTTCTCTTCAAAACGGACCTGTGACCTTGCACATGTAAATCTCAATCCCACATAACACGCCACATCTATCATGCCATCATAGTAAAAGTAGGAGAATCTCATAACCAACTCTGAGTCGCAAGCAAACTATATACTCAATTGGCCAGGAACCTTCCAATTGATCTCATCTAGGAGAAAATCACAATACGCAACATGTTCCTCACACCGGTAGGAAATATACACCTCTAACCATGGTAGAAATCCCCGAGAGCACTTTGAAATCCATTTGCACACAATCAAGCCGTCAGAACTGAATCTCTCTAAACTCAACCAAGCCAGGCGAGTCGCCAAACCCAAGAGTACTGCTACAAAACACCTGTAGAGACTCACCACATCATGAGAACCAAATGCATTGAGCATACCATTACCCTATTGATCCAACATACTTCCAGGCTGCCTTATTTCTCTAGTTCCTTCCGAATTACCCTCAAGTTGACACTCCTTCTCACCATAATACCATAATCCTTAGCCAAGACTCACCCCAAAAGATCCTAGAATAAAACCACACCGCCCTAAGTCCCATACATCGTTGTATTCCCTCTTAAACACCCCAAAAGTACCACAACCGAGACACCCACTTTGAAGAGATCTTCTATGAATCTAAAGTTATTTTCCTTCACCTTCCTGATGCTGAAATGTAGAATCCATAATGATATAGAAATGCCACAAGTCTCGACACCATCTAATAAAAAATCTCAGATCCTAGCCATATACAAATCCAAAAAATTCACAATTGCTACATAAAAATCTTGAATCCATTAGAACTTTCTCGAGAGTCATCTACTCGGCTCAAATCTAAATTGCACCTCCCCAAACGGACCAAACGACTTGTGCCCCATTAGCACGACAACACCCACATAAGTAACCCCGCCTTAACGCAATCGAGCAAATTCCTACTCCATGTGCACTACATACTTCACGAATAACACCTCAATCATTCCATGATTTCCATATACCCATAAAGTGTAACATAACCTGTATCCAGAAATTCCTTTACTCGAGCTATCCTCGATATCAATCTCTAAAAGTCATAACCGATTCATAAGTATGCCTCAAATCGAAACCAATACAACACACAACCACGCAATCAAATCGTCAATAGCAGACTCCCCCACTTAGATCAAAGCCATAGGACAAAACACTCGATAACTTATAATACCCATGCTCTATTACTACCATAATCCCGCACCGAAATTGAACTCAATCCCTCATAAGCCCATGTAACATAAACCCTCTAATACCTCAAATCATCTGCAAACCTCGCATTCATTCTTGTGACGGTCAGGTCAGCTATTACCACCGATCCAAACTCAAATCGCACAAGTATAACCCTCTTGGTAGAAAAGAAAGCCTCCACACAACATCATAATAATCACATATCCGTAGATTACCTCGCAGGTTATAACCCACCGGCTTAGCCCCAATCCAACATCTCTCTATAACCTTTCACAGCCACGACTACTATGCAATCACTTAATCTTCCTGGGTCTAAACTCACCAACAAGGCATGAGAACCTAATTCGTTCCTCTGTTAAACAACTTGAAAGATCCTCCAATACTCTCATAACTTGAGACTATACGTCACATCAAGACAGAAATCAAGCACCCAATAGTCCTTTTTACATCTCAATCAAACTCTTCGCGTCACATTCAATCCATCTAAACACATCATGCAATCACATTATACTCATCATATAGCCATCCAACCACTCATCGAGCCAAAAATTCCACTCATAGGGACACTACCAGACATATAAGTCCAAAAGCACATGCTCACACATTCAAAATCCCCGTGCTCAAGCTACAATCAAAACTCGGCCTCAAGTCCTCCAGACTGGCCCATCATCAGCATGCCAAAATCACATCCCATACCTTATCCATGGAATTACAAGCTGTCGATGCACAATCGATATTGAGTGCTCACATGCGCATATGAATGCGTGGAAGAAATTCAAAGAGTTATGTTTTAAGCTGAATCAATTCCGCACGATAAGGTAAGAAAGATGGGAAATTATCCTAGATGCCCTGTAGCCTCTCGAAGATAGGTATAGACGTCATCATACCGATCCGCAAGACTCTACTAGACACTTGCTCATGACTCGTAGAACCTATGAACCTAGAGCTCTAATACCAACTTATCACGACCAAAATCCAACTAGTCGTGATGGCACCTAACCCAACCCACTAGGTAAGCCAATTGACAATAAACCAATTCCAATGAAATTTAATGAGACAAATAAATAAAAGAAAATATCTTAATCTTATACATTTTTCAAGCACTGGTAGTACAAATCATGAGCTTCGAAGATTTAGAGTTTACAAAGCTAGTGTAAAATAAATACATCATCCTTCCGAATTATACATAAACAGATTTTTCATAAGTCTAGAGCTGCCATGAACAAGAGACATCTATTACCGAAATGCAGGTACGTCTTCAAAGTTAGCTCCCGTCATACACAGCAACTTCAGCATCCAAGTCTACACGCAAGGTGCATAAGTGTAGTATGATTACAACCGACCCCATCTACTCAATAAGTATCAAACCTAACCTTAAGTTGTAAGTAGTGACGAGCTGGGACAAGGGTCAGAGTCCAACTCTAATAACCAGCAACAATGCATAACAATATAGTAAAAAATGATACACAAAGTAACTCAGAGATAGGATGCTCGACTCATTCACAATTACGGAAAAATAGGCATGCTTTTCAAGTATAACAGTAAATCCCAAATCTTTCACCGAAAACACCAATGGCATGAAGAAAATACATCTCTATGCCTACATGTTAATATGTATGAGAAGTCATGAATGACGTGGTACCGTATAACATAAGAAAAAAACATTTCTATGCCTGTATGTCAAGTGTGCATGTCGAATGCGATGCAACTCAGTGACAAAACCAGAGTATCAATTCACTCAGTCCCCCCAGTCACTATGTCCTCACAGTCACTCAATCCTCACAGCCACTCAGTCCTCCCAATCACTTGGCACTCATACTTGGCACTCACACTCAGTAGTTACCTGCGCTTACTGGGGGTGTGTATAGACTCCGGAGGGGATCCTTCAGCCCAAGCGCTATAATAAGCCAACCATGGCACAAATCAAAATAACATGTTGCAGCGAGCAACCCGCTCCCATAAATATCACTCATAAACAGGCCCTTGGCCTCACTTAGTCATCAATCTCTCCAGTCTCTCGGGCTCACAATGTCATGAAAGATCAGCCCAAAAATGATGATGTGATGTATCAATAAATGGTAATAGAAACTCAGATATGCTATGTAGATGAATGTGTATGACTGAATATGTAATTTCAATAAAAACAGGTAACTCAACAGTAGAAATGACCCCAGTAGGTCCCAACAAGATAAGCACATAGCCTAGACATGATTTTTAACATGGATCACAACTCAATTACTCTAGCATGTAGATATTTCATGGATACAAATAAGATTAGGTGACTACACAATACCACAGAAATAATCGAGTCACAATTCACATGGTGCATGCCCGCACGCCCGTCACCTAGCATGTGTGTCACCTCAACACCTAACACATATCACGTATATTCAGGGTTCATACCCTCAGCACCAAGTTTAGAAGTGTTACTCACCTCGAACAAGCCAAATCCAATACCGAGCAAGCCAAACGATGCTCCAAAAATGCCATCCCATGCGTACCGACCTCCGAACAGCTCGAAACTAGCCAAAAGCAACTCAAATACGTCAAACAAATCCTAAGGAAACAATTCAAATTGATAAAGGTCGAATCTTTATTCAAAAGCCCAAATCAACCAAAAAGTCCAACCCGGGACCGCACCTCGGAACTCGACAAAACTTATGAAATCCGATAACTCATTTAATTACGAGTCCAACCATACTAGTTTCACTCAAATCCGACTCTAAATCGATGTTCAAAACTCAAAAATTCACTTTACGAAATTTTAGACAAAACCCCACCAAATTTCACATTTAAAATCAACCAATTGCCAAAAATAAAAATAGATTCATAAAATATAATAAAAATGAATAGAAAATTCTTACCCCAATCCATGTGGTGAAAATCACTTCAAAAATCGTCCAAATCCGAGCTCCCCAACTCAAAATATGACCAAATGAACAAACCCTTGATTTATATGCTTCCACCTAGCTGTTCTGCTTCGTTTCTCCTGCCAAACGATCCCAAAACTCACTTTTTGATGACTCTAATAGATTTCTTGTGCAATTCTAGTCAGGTTAGGATTTTGAATCACTCCATTTGACCTTATAATGAAGGAGATATGTTGGTTTCAATATTTACAAATAGTGCAGATTTTTAAATACGAATTCAGTGGCAATTGCGTAATTAATCTGAAAAATCTGGCAATCCAATTCTTAGTAAAATGTCCGTAAATTCCTCATACGATGTCGAAACTTGATGATTCCAGTTGCTATAGTTTTAAAATTACGATACGGATCTAATGCTTTAAAACAAAAATTGGATCATATTTGCTTAATGTTGTACCATTTATGCTTGAAGAAACGACGTCGAAACATAAAAAACGAGCGCAACACAACCCAAACCTATCTGAAACTCACCCGAGTCCCTCGAGACCCTATCCGAATATACCAACAAGTCCCATAATATAATATGGACTTACTCGAGACCTAAAATCACACATAACAACATCGAAACGAAGAATCGCACCTCAATTCGAACTTAACTGAACTTTGAACTTTCAACTTCCAAAACTCGCGCCGAAATATATCAAATCAACTCGGAATGAACCCACATTTTGCATACAAGTCCCAAATGACATAACGAAGCTATTCAAGTTCCCGAAATTACAATTCGAATCCGATATCATCAAAGTCAACTCTCGGTCAAACTTATGAACTTTCCAAACCTTCAAATTTTCAACTTTCGTCAATTTGCGTCGAAACCTTCTAGAAAAATTCAAATGCAAATTTGGGCATACGCCCGAGTCCAAAATCACCATTCAGACCTAACTGAACCATCAAAACTCTAACCCAAGATCAAATACTAAAAAAGTCAAACTTGGTCGACTCTTCTAACTTAAAGCTTCAATCATGAAATTCATTCTTCCAAATCGATTTCGAATAACTTGAAAACCAAAACCGACGATTCAAACAAGTCATAATACATCATACGGAGCTACCCATGCCCTCAAACTAACGAGCGAAGTACAAATGCTCAAAACGACCAGTCGGGTCGTTACAATTTTAGTATCACATACTTTTTTTTATATTAGTAGTTTGTAGTTATGGTATTCTTACGAGATATAACCTTTAGCGCTATAACAAACATTTGTTAGTAGTATTTATTTATATTGGTAAGACTTATTAGAAATTACAAAATGTGAACTATGTGTTGCTGATGCACTACCTTTGATCTTGTTGAAAAACAATATTATTAATAAAGATAAAGATTTGAGTAGTTTAATTTAAATTCCTAAAATAGTAGTTAAAGTTGTTTATAAAGGTATATATCCTTGTAGTCGTTGGAGTGGAAATTAAAGGTAAAAGAGGTATTATCCCTGAAGTGGCTCTAATGAAGATGTTAATTGAAAAATACTGAGAAATATTTATTTTAAGTTGTTACTAAAAATTTTATATATATATATATATATATATATATATATATATATATTATAGTTACTTTGGACCAGAACACTACATAAATTTAGAAGATTTAATGACGAGGAAAGAAATAATTGGACTGATGAAGAGCTTTGTAACATTATTGAGCTAGGTAGGGAAGCAAATAAGTCTCTTCTTGCACAAAAAATATATCTTGATAGAATAAAGATTGGTTCTGGAGATTAAGACGTCTGAACACATATCTGAATATCAAGATGTGTATTAAGATTAAGACATCTAAATTTTTATACACATTTAAATATCAAAATGTGTTTTAAGATCCGAATAGGATCTTAAAACCAACAGGATCGCAACCCAAAACCAATAGGATCAACTTATGAACTTCAAATTCTTCCAACTTATTCCGAATGCACCGATTCGTACTTAAACTACTCGGAATGACATCAAATTTTGCGTGCAAGTCTTAAATTACCATACGAAACTATTCCCAGGTCAGAATACCAAACGGGTCTCGATAACACCAAAAACTACTCCAAACCAAATTAATAGAACTTTAAAACCTTCAAGGTGCCAACTATCTATATTAAGCGTCGAAACGCTCCCGGGTCATCCAAAATCCGATCCGAACATACGCCCACATCCAAAATCATCATATGAACCTATTGGAACCGTCAAATCCCGGTTCTGGTGTCGTTTACTCAAAACGTTGACTCAAGTCAAACTTTGCCCTTTTTAGCCAACCTTAAGGAACTAAGTGTTCCGATTTCAACCCGAACCCTTCCAAATTCCGAGCTAACCATCCCCGAAAGTCATAAAACAGTAAAAACACATACTGGGAGTCTTATTTAGGGGAACAGAGATCTAGAAAACAAAATAACCAGTCGGATCGTTACATTCTCCACCTCTTAAACAAATATTCGTCCTCGAACAAGTCTAGAATCATGCCTGGAGTGCTGAATAGGTATTGGTATCTGCTCCGCATGTCCTCCTCGGCCTCCCAAGTCGTCTTCTCGACTGGTTGGCCCCTCCACTGAACTTTTACCGCAGAAATCTTCTTGGACCTCAACTGGAGAACATGCCTATCAACAATGGCAACTAGATCTTCCTCATAACTCAGGTACTCATCTAACTGAACTGTGTTGAAGTCTAGCACATGCGACCTATCGGCATGATACCTTCAGAGCATAGACACATGAAAAATCAGATGAACTCCTGATAGACTAGGAGGCAAAGCAAGCTCATAAGCAACCTCCCCAACTAGGGGTAGGCGTCGGTCGGTTCAGTTTTGTAGAAATTCGGTTCGATTTTTTCGATTTTCAGTTTGTGATTTTAATAACCAAAACCGAACCAAAGTATTTTCGGTGCAGTTTGGTGCGGTTATTTTAGTTTGATTTTTCGATTTTAGGTTAGAGATCCAAGAAGGGCAGCTAGAGTATGGCTTGGAACTTTTAATGCCGCAGAGGATGCAGCTTGAGCTTATGATAAAGCTGCTATTGAATTTAGAGGTCCTAGAGCTAAGCTTAATTTCTCATTTGCTGATTACACTTCAATTCAATAGCACAATACTACCACTTCAATATCTTGTTCAAAGCAGCAACAATAAGAGCCGGTACAGTTAGAACAGAGAATTAAAATAGATGTTGGTATTGGAAAAGAATAAGAATTTTGGGATCAATTAATGAAATGGGATAATGAGATTCAAGAATGCTTGAACATGATGGGTTTCAATGGCCATTCTTCAGATTATGCTGGAGGGAGTATTGCTCATAGCTTCTAATGATCACTTTCAATTAAACAAGAATTGAAAAGGAAAGTAGAAAAAGAACAAAAGAATTTGTTGTAGACTAAGGTGTTTTTCATGCCCATTCAGTTTTATAAAATTTGGGCTATTTAATATTTCTATTTTTAGATGTACTTCAAGTTTTCTTCTTTTGTTCAGATTGTATCCATTATTGGTAAATGAGAGGTTGTAGGACTCATACTTAAAAAAAATTCGAATTTTCGGTTAACCAAAATACTAAAACCGAACACCGAATCGAACACCAAATTTTTAAAAAATATAAACCGCAAACCGACTGAAAAACCAAACAAACCAAACCGTATAAACCGAAACTATCGGTTTAGTTGGTTTTTTCGGTTCGGTTGATTTTTTTGGTTCGGTCAGTTTCTTCGGTTCGGTTGGTATTATGCCCACCCCTATCCCCAACTCGTCTCAACACATCAAATGGGCCTATAAACCTTGGGCTCAACTTGCCATTTTTCCTGAACCTCATGATTCCCTTCATCAGCGAGACTTTCAAGAGAACCTTCTCGCCCACCATAAACGATAAATCACATGCCTTCTGATCCACGTAACTCTTCTGTCTGGACTGTGTTGTGTGAAGCCGCTCCTGAATCCCTTTACCTTTTCCAAGGTATCCTTCACCAAATCAGTACCATATAACTTAGCCTCGCCGGCTCAAACCGTTCGATGGGAGAACGACATCGCCGACCATATAGAGCCTCAAATGGAGCCATCTCAATGTTGGACTGATAATTGTTGTTGTAAGCAAACTCAGCCAAAGGCAAGAATCGATCCTACTGCCCTCAAAAGTCAATCACACATGCTCTGAGCATATCCTCCAAGATATGAACTGATCGCTCTAACTGCCCGTTGGTCTGCGGATGAAAGGTTGTGCTAAGCTCTACACGGGTCCCTAACTCACTCTGTACTGCCCTCCATAAATGTGAAGTAAACTGAGGGCCTCTATCTGATATGATGGATACATGCATACCATGCAACCGAACAATCTCCTAAATATAAATCCGGGCCAACTTCTCTGAAGAATACATGGTCACAACCAGAATGAAGTGTGTCGACTTGGTCAACCTGTCGACAATGACCCAACCCGCATCAAACTTCACCAAGGTTTGCGGCAACCCAACTACGAAGTCTATAATAATGCACTCCCATTTCAACTCAGGTATAGTCATCTGCTGGAGTAGGCCACCTGGCCTATGATGCTCATACTCAACCTGCTGACAATTTAGATACCTCGCAACATACTCAACTATGTCTTTCTTCATCCTCCGCCACCAATAATGATGCCTCAGGTCGCGATACATCTTTGTAGCACCTGGATGAATAGAATACCGAGAACTGTGTGCCTCCTCTAGGATCTTCTCCCTCAAGCCATCAACATTAGGAACACATAGGCGACCCTGGAGTCGCAGAACACCATCATCACCGATAGTAACCTCCTTGGCACCACCTTGCAGTACCGTTTCTCTGAGAACCAACAAGTGTGGATCATCAAACTGACGAACATTGATCTGCTCGAACAGAGATGACTCCCCGACAACGCATGAAAGAACTCTACTGGGCTCTAAAAGGTCCAACCTCGCAAGTTTGCCAAGGATTGAATGTCCAAAGCTAGTGGCTTTTCCTCCACTGAAATGAATGCTAAAGTACCCATACTCTCCGCATTTCTGCTCAAGGCATCCGCAACTACATTAGCCTTGCCCAGATGATAAAGGATGGTCATATCATAATCTTTTAGTAACTCAAGCCACCTACGCTGCCTCAAATTGAGATCCCTCTACTTGAAAAAATGTTGTAAGTTGCGATGATCGATGTAAACCTCACAGGATACCCCATAAAGATAATGCCTCCAGATCTTAAGAGCATGAACAATCACAGCCGACTCCAAATCATATACAAGGTAATTCTTCTCGTGAGGCTTTAGCTGACGTGAAGCATATGCAATAACTCACCCATCCTGCATCAATAAACAACCCAAACCAAAGCGCGAAGCGTCGCAATACACAGTGTACATCTCTGAACCGCAAGGCAGCACTAACACTGGTGCTGGAGTCAATGCGGTCTTGAGCTTTTGTAAGCTCGCCTCGCAATCATCGGACCATCAGAACGGAGCACCCTTCTGGGTCAATCTAATCAAAGGTGTTGCAATAGATAAGAATCCCTCCATAAACTGACGATAATAACCTGTAAATCCCAGGAAGCTCCTGATCTCGGTCGATGTGGTAGGACGAGGCCATCTCTGAACAGCCTCGATCTTCTTGGGGTCTACCTTAATACCCTCGCTTGATACAACATGCCCCATGAATGCCACATAATCCAACCAGAACTCACACTTGGAGAACTTAGCACATAGTTTATGTTCTCGCAAGGTATGAAGCACCACTCTCAAATGTTGCTCGTGCTCCTCCCTGCTACAAGAGTAGATCAAAATGTCATCAATGAAGACAATAACAAACGAATCAATATATGGCCTGAACACCCGGTTCATCAAATCCATAAACGCCGTCGGTGCATTAGTCAAGCCAAAAGACATCACTAGAAACTCATAATGGCCATATCTAGTCCGGAAAGCCGTCTTCAAAACATCTGAATCTCGAATCTTCAACTGATGGTACCCCGATTTCAAGTCGATCTTAGAGAACACCCTGGCGCCCTGCAACTGGTCAAACAAATTATCAATACGTGGTAACGGGTACTTGTTCTTGATGGTAACCTTGTTAAACTGGCAGTAATCAATGCACATCCGCATAGTCCCATCTTTCTTCTTTACAAATAACACGGGTGCACCCCAAGGCGATACACTCGGTCTGACGAACCCCTTTGCTAGCAACTCCTCAAGTTATTCCTTCAACTCTTTCGGAGCCATACAATACGGTGGAATAGATATAGGCTGGGTACCTGGAGCCAAGTCAATAAAGAAATCAATATCACGATCTGGTGGCATGCCTGGAAGATCAGAAGGAAACACATCGGAGAACTCCCGGACTACGGGGACTTAATCAATCGCCGGAGTCTCTGCAGTAGTATCTCGAACATAATCTAAATAAGCCAAACAACCCTTCTCGGCCATGTGTTGAGCCTTCAGAAAAGAGATAACCTGACTAGATGTACTGACAAACGAGCCTTTACACTCCAATCTTGGCATGGCAATCAAGGATGGCGTGATACGGAGATAACCACTCCATGCCCAGGATGACCTCAAAGTCGATCATATCAAGCAACAGAAAATCCGCTCGAGTCTCATAACCAAAGAATGTAACAATACAGGGCCAGTAGATCCGATCCATAACAACAGAATCGCCCACAGTAGTGGATACACAGACAGGAGTACCCAAGGACTCACGAGGAACACCCAGGAAATGAGCAAACAGAGATGAAACATATAAATATGTAGATCATGGGTCAAATAGTATTGAAGCATCCCTACCGCAGATAGAAATAATACATGTGATCACGGCATCTGAGGCCACTACATCTGGTGTGGCCGAAAAATCATAGAACCTAGCTGGAGCGCCACCTGACTGGCCTCCACCCGACTAGCCTCCACCTCTAGAATGACCTTTGTCACGACCCAAAATCCAACTAGCTGTGATGGCACCTAACCTCTCCCACTAGGTAAGCCAAATAACAACAGTCTGATTCAATTAATATTTAACTAACTCTAATATACTCTCTAAGGACTAGTAGTACAAATTATGAGCTTCTAAAATTAGAATTTACAAAACTGGTGTGAAATAAAAATATATCACTGTCTGAAATATATATGAACAGATTAAAAATTTTAAAGCTACCATGAATAAGAGAAAGCAATGACTAGAATGCAGGTACATCTTCAGATTCAGCTCCTGCCGTACGCAGCAATATCATCATCAAAAATTTGCACGCAAAGTGCAAAAGTATAGTATAAGTACAAAAGACCACATGTACTTAATAAGTAACAAACCTAAAATTAGGTTGAAAGTAGTGATGAGCTGGGATAAGGATTAGAGTCCAACTCCAATAACCAGCAACATTTCATAACAATATAATTTAGAACATCACAAGTAATAACTCAATAATAAAATGCTCAGCTCGTACAAAATTCTGGAAAATAAATATTTTCTTTTCAATATAACAGTAAAACTCAAATCCTTTGCCGAAAGTCACCAAAAATATGAGTAAGTCTGAAATCTGTGATTTTTCTCCAAACTTTAACGATAGATAAGAAACTTTATTATCAAATGGCATGAGGAAAAATATTTCTTTATGCCTACATATCAAGTATGCATGTCTAATGCAATGTAGCACAGTGATAAACTCATGTACTCACACTGTCAGGGTACTCAATCTCACTGTCTCGTATTTCCACTCATCACGCTCAATATTCAGCACACTCAGTCACTCGGCACTGTACAAGGCAGATCCAGCTCAAATATAAATGACAACTCGCACACAGTCACTCAGTACTGTATATGGCCAATCCAGCCCAGGGAAGATCCATCCTAAATATATATATACATAATAACTGACATTCAGTCACTCAGTACTGTACAGGGCCAATCCAGCCAAGGGAACTCCATCCCAAATATAAATAAATAAATAAGGCAACTCCATGCCCTGGGAAGTCCATCCCAAACATAAATAAATAAATAGATAAATAAATAAATAAATAAATAAATAAGGCAACTCCATGCCCTAGGAAGTCCATCCCAAACATAAATAAATAAGGCAACTCTGTGCCCTTGGAAATCCATCCCAAATATAATGTCATATGCGCTCACTGTGGGGGGGTGCACACTCCGGAGGGGCCCCTTCAGCCCAAGCGCTATAATAAGCCATTTAGGCCTACTGCGGCGTGCATCCCGATCCCATAACAATAAAGCATATAAGGCCTGCTGCGACGTGCATTCTGATCCATATAATAATAAAGTAAATAAAGCCAATATGGTTTACTGCGGCGTGCAGCCCGATCCTATAAATACTCAGTCACCAGTCTCTCCAGTCTCTCGGGCTCAAAATGTCATGAAACTAGCCCAAAATGATAATATGATAAATCATTAAATAGCAACAGAGACTGAGAGATGATATGAAATGAATGAACATTAATGAGTATAAAATTACAATTTAAACAAATAATTTAACACCAATACGACCTTTGTGGGTCTCAATAATACCGGCATATAACCTCAGCATGATTTTTAACATGATTCTCTCAGCTCAATTTCTCTAACACATGAAAATACATGGAAAATGCCAAGATTATTTGACTACACAATTCCACGGAATCAATTACGTCACAATTTCTACTGTGCACGCCCACACACCGTCACCTAGCACGTGCGTCACCCCAACAAATCATATAACACGTATTTTCGGGGTTTATACCCTCAGCTCCAAGTTTAGAAATGTTACTTACTTTAAATCGTGCAATTCTTTATTCCAATAAGCCTTTTCCTCGCGATTCGGCATCCGAATGCGTTGAATCTAGTCACAAATAAATTCGATACAATCAGCACGAGGTGTAGGAATCAATTCCATATGAAAATGCTAAATTTCACAATAAATCTAAAAAAGTCAACAAAAAGTCAACAATGGGGCCCATGTCTCGGAACCCGACAAAAGTTACAAAACATGAACGCTCATTTAACCACGAGTCTAACCATACCAAATTAATCAAATTCCGACATCAACTCGACCTTCAAATCCTCAAATCTTATTTTCAAATCCCAAGGACCAAATTCTAGAATTACACCTCAAAAATACGTAATCTAGTCGTAATATTCGCTGATAATTCAATATTATTGACTAACAATGATCACAAGTGACTTACCTCAAGATTTTCTATGAAATGTCTCTGAAAAATCGCCCCAAGCCGTGTTCTTTCGCCCAAAAATGTTGAAATGAGCTAAAAAAAAACTGCTCAATAAAAACACTAGTCTCGTCGCTAAAAGTCCATTTCTTGTCACTAAACGTCCATTTCCCTCACTAAAGGTCCGCACCAGAACCTGCTTGCACCAGCAATTTATTATTTGACTAAAAAATCTCCAACTCCATCATACGAACTCAGAATTTACGATTCTTGTTCCTATAAATCACATAAAATAAAACGAACATAGTCGTTCAATCGAAACTCAATTCGGAGCTCATTTGCTCAATGCGATACCAATTTCGCTCGTTAAATAATTAACTCATATTTCACGCTAAAAACCCAATCTCGACTTGATGAAATTAGACCAAATATTCCAGGTCATTCCTATAATTCATTATCAAACTCCCGAAAATCTCGAAATCGAATTTCGATCTCTAGAACTAAAAATGGACCTTTGGATCATTACATGCTTATGCTCAAAACACCAAACTCTTACAAAACTCATATGAGCACCATGGGACCCCAACCAAGTATACTAACAAGTCCCATATCATGACACGAACTTAGTCGATGCCTCAAATTACATTAAACAACACTAAAACACGAATCGCACCCCATTTCAAGCTTAATGAAAACTAACGAATTCCAAATTCTACATTCGATGTCTAAACCTATCAAATCAAGTCCGATTGACCTCAAATTTTGCACACAAGTCATACATGACATAACCGACTTATCAAAATTTCAAAAACTGGATTCCGACCCTGATATCAATAAAGTCAACTCTCGGTCAAACTTCCAAACCTTCCATTTCCAACTTTCGCCACTTCAAGCCAAAATCAACTACGGACTTTCAAATAAATATCCGGACACACTTCTAAGTCCAAAATCACCATACGGGGCTATTGGAACCATCAAAATTCCATTCCAGAGTCGTTTGCATAAAAGTCAAACTTTGATTAACTCTTTTCATTTAAGCTTCTAAACAAGGATTGTTCTTTCAATTTAATCTCGAATCATCTGAAAACCACAACCGACAATTCACACAAGTCATAATACACATTATGAACCTGCTCAAGACTTCAAATTGTTGAACGGGATGTAAATGCTCAAAATAATAAGTCGGGTCATTACATTCTCCCCCACTTAAACATACGTTCATTCTCGAACGTGCCAAGAGTTGTTCCTAAACCTTCAAATCACTATTCCACCTTATCACGCATATACCTAGGGTGATCCCATGTCACCTTATTCTATATAGGCCTGACAACACAACATAATTAAAAATCATTACTTTAACTGTGGCCCATAAACCTTGGAACACAATTTCTAACATCCGTAAGTCTTTTCAAGACCCGAATCTCACATCTACATACTTTATAAGTCTGAATAAGTTGTATTAAGCCTTAACCATAACCTGAGATATAATCACATAACATACTATACAACTCGCATACTCGCAACACCATTTCTGATCACAGTAACTACTCAAAACCAACCAAGTACTAGTATTAAACCCCATATTCCACATAACCTCATTCCAAAACTTTCGTACACTGCCGATAATGAAAGAAACAAACAGGAACTCACAACCACTCACCAGATCAACATGTCATGGAGCTTTCCCTCATTCAACAAGTACCATAGCCAATTATTTAAGCCGAATTCTAAATTATTCTTCCAACACGCTGTAATCAAACCTGATAGTATCCATTCTAGGTCCAATGACCTTATATCACCAAACACAACTATTCTAGCTATTCCATTGTAATCCTCCCTTTAAAAATAAGAAAGAAAACTGGCACAGAACATTATTTAAAACTAACTCATCAAATTCCGTTAGAAGAACATATGTGTGTGCACGTGAATAATTTTCTCAAATTGCCCTGATCAGGCAATATCATAGCATGTAGAGGAAGGAAACAATTAATCAGATAAACGATCAAGGAAACGTGATTTCCACATGCTGCACGGACAACTCACGTGCTAACAATAAAACTCGCACGGACAACTCACGTACCAATAATATCAATATATGGATCTACACTGACAACTTACGTGCTAATAACATAATCCGCCTGGTATAGTCCCAGGCCTCCAGTCCAACATATCATATGGGAGCATTTAAACAGGTACACATGTATATGATGAGTAGGATAAGATTCTCATGTTCCTGGACTGGTATAATGACATGCCAAAGCGTAGGCATGTACAAAGTGTGCTATCGTAGCTCAAATCGGAAATCTTTCATCACTGAGGTATTTACCATGTTGTTCAGGGATTTTAACCCCTTTGTAGACTCAAACACGGCTCAAATAGCTCACGCAATGTTACAGATATGAGAAACATCATAGCTTAAAGCTTAACAGTCAATTCTAGGTTTATTATAGCCTAAACTCAATCCGAGCATGGATAAATAGCCCTCTAAAAGTCCTCAATGACTTAACCATAACACGTACTATTATCTAGTTAACTTGGTCTCATCTTCACAGTCCGCAGCCTCGAAACAATTTACTTCTGAGAATTCCCGGTCCCCAAATTTATAGAACACATGAACCACCGTAACTTATCACAACTCCAGCACTCGAATGACTAACACATCTTTCATGCACGATCATCCCGCTAGGAATACTTCCATAATTTTTTTTCGTGCCAAATAGAAATAATTTGAATACCAGCAGTTTATCAACCAGGTGAGTACCGCAATACCAATGAACATCTGTAAGTCAAAACACAATGCGCCTTCTGAAATACGCACCTTTCTCAGGAATTACTGAGCAGTTAAAATATTCATCTAAATATCTGAAACTGGCCATGTTGTCCAAAATTCGTGACCTTCCATTAAAGACTGAACTGCCATCTTGTACATGTAAATCTTAATCCCACACAACATAACACATCTATCATGTCATCATGTGAAAAGCACGAGAATCTCATTATCAACTCTGAGTCACCAGCAAATTATATACCCGGTTAGTTAGAAACCTTCCATTTGCTCTCATCCAAGAGGAAATCACAACACACAACATGTTCCTCACACCGGTAGAAAATATCCAACTCAAATTGTGGTAGAAACCATCAAGAATACTTTAAAATCTATTTGCACATAACCAAGCTATCAGAACTGAATTTCTTTAACTCCGACCAAGCCACGCAGGTCACCAAACCCAAGAATATTGCCACCAAAATATCTGTAGAGCCTCACCACATCATAAGTACTCCCATAAATACCACAGCCGAGACACCCACTCTGAAAAGACCTTATGTGAACTTAAAATTATTCCTTTACCTTTCTTATACTGGAATGTAGAATCCCTATTCATACAGAATTACCGGATGTCGCGGCACCATCCAATGTAGATAACTGATTCTAGCGATATATAAATCCAAAAATTCTCAATTGCTACATATGAATCTTTAACCCTTTAGAACCTTATTGAGAGTCATCCACTCTGCTCGAATCTAAATTGCACCGCCCAAACCAGTCGAAAGAAACATGCCACATTAGCACAACAACACTCAAATAAGTGACTCCCACCTTATCGGAACCGAGTAAATTCATACTTCATGCACACTACATCCTTTACAAATAATAGCTCACTCTTCCCATGATTTGTTTTTTATATATTCATAACATGCAATATAACCCGTATCCAGGAATGTTCCTTACTCGAGTCATCCTTGATCTTAACCTCTGCAAGTCATAACTAACCCACAAGTATGCCTCAGACCAAAACTAAAATTTAACATATAACCATGAAATCAAATCGTCAATAGCAGGCTCCCCCACTTGGCTCAAAGCCAAAGAATAAAACATCTGATAACTCATAATACCCATACCATATTACTTCCATGATACAGCAGTCAGTTCAACGAAAATTCTTCTCAAGCTCATGAAACACCAACCATAAAATACATCAATCATCCGTTAAGCTCGCATTTATTGTCTTGACAGTCAAGTCAGCTTTCTCACCCAAATTCAAATTCAAATCTCAACACATACACTTTGCTAGTAGAAAAGAAAATCTCCACTCAACATTATAAGGATCACACATCTGTAAATTACCCCACAGGTAATAACCCACCTACTTGGCCTCAAACTGACATCTTTCTATACCCTTTTAGAGCCACAACTACTACATAATCACTTAATCTTTCTGATTCCAAACTCATAAACAAGACATGAGAATTTAATTTGTCCCACAATTTAACAATGTGAAAGACCCTTCAACACATTCATACTCGAGAATATGCGTCAAATCAAGATAGACATCAAGCTCCCAATGGCCCTTTTTTCATCTCGAGAAACTCTTCTCGTCACATTCAAACCATCACATAGTCATTCAACCGCTTATCGAGCCACAAATTTCACTCATAGGGACACTACCGGACGCATAAGTTCAAACGTATAAGTTCTCACAACAAAAACTACCGAGCTTAAACTGTGGTCTAACCCTGGCCTCAAGTCCTCCAGACTGGCCCATCACCATAACACGGAATACTCATCTCAAACCTCATTCATGGAATCACAAGCCAGCGATGCACAGCTGATACTGAGCACTCACATGCGCACACGAATGTGTGGAAGGAATTCAAAGAGTTATGTTTCAAGCTGAATCAATTTTGCATGATAAGGAAAGAAATATGGGAAATTATCCTAAATGCCTTGTAGCCTCTCGAAGATAAGTATGGATGTCATCATACCAATCCGCGAGACTTTACTAGACACTTGCTCATGAATTGTAGAACCTATGAACCTAGAGCTCTGATACCAACTTGTCACGACCCAAAATTGAACTAGCCGTGATGGCACCTAACCTCTCCCGCTAGGTAAGCCAAATAACAACAGTCTGATTCAATTAATATTTAACTAACTCTAATACACTCTCTAAGAATTAGTAGTACAAATCATGAGCTTCTAAGATTAGAATTTACAAAAGTGGTGTGAAATAAAAATACATCATTTGTCTGAAATATATATGAACAGATTAAAAATTCTAAAGCTACCATGAACAAGAGGAAGCAATGACTGGAACGCAGGTACATCTTCAGATCCAGCTCCCAATGTAAGCAGCAATATCATCATCAAAAATCTGCACGCAAGGTGCAGAAGTGTAGCATGAGTACAACCGACCCCATGTACTCAATAAGTAACAAATCTAACCTTAGGTTGAAAGTAGTGACGAGCTGGGATAAGGGTCAGATTCAAACTCCAATAACCAGCAAGAGTTCATAACAATATAATTTAAACAGCACAAGTAATAACACAATCATAAAATGCTCAGCTCGTATAAAATTTCAAAAAATAAATATTTTCTTTTTAATATAACAGTAAAATTCAAATCCTTTCCCGAAAGTCACCAAAAATATGAGTACTCAATCTCACTGTCTCGTATTTCCACTCATCACGCTCAATATTCAACACACTCAGTCACTCGGCACTGTACAGGGTAGATCCAGCTCAAATATAAATGACAACTCGCACACAGTCACTCAGTACTATATATGGCCAATCCAGCCCAGGGAAGATCCATCCTAAATATATATACAAAATAACTGACATTCAGTCACTCAGTACTGTACAAGGCCAATCCAGCCTAAGGAACTCGATCCCAAATATAAATAAATAAATAAGGCAACTCCATGCCCTGGGAAGTCCATCCCAAACATAAATAAATAAATAAATAAATAAATAAGGCAATTCCATGCCCTCGGAAGTCCATCCCAAACATAAATAAATAAGGCAATTCCATGCCCTTGGAAATCCATCCCAAATATAATATCATTTGCGCTCATTGTGGGGGTACAAACTTTGGAGGGGCTCCTTCAGCCCAAGCGCTATAATAAGCCATTTAGGCCTGTTACGACTTGCAGTCTGATCCCATAACAATAAAGCCTATAAGGCATGTTGCGGCGTGCATCCTGATCCATATAATAATAAAGTATATAAAGTCAATATGGTTTGCTGCGGCGTGCAGCCCGATCCCAAAAATATCCTCACAATCAGACCCTCGACCTCACTCAGTCACCAATCTCTCCAGTTTCTCGGGCTCACAATGTCATGAAACTAGCCCAAAATGATGATATGATGAATCAATAAATAGCAACAGAGACTGAGAGACGATATGAAATGAATGAACATGACTGAGTATGAAATTACAATTTAAACAAATAATTCAACAGCAATACGACCTCTGTGGGTCTCAATAATACCGGCATATAGCCTCAGCATAATTTTTAACATGATTCTCAGCTCAATTTCTCTAACACATGAAAGTACATGAAAAATGCCAAGATTATTTGACTACATAATTCCACGGAATCAATTACGTCACAGTTTCTACGGTACACGCCTACACGCATATCACCTAGCACGTGCGTCACCCCAAACAAATCATACAACATGTATTTTTGGGGTTTATACCCTCAGATCCAAGTTTAGAAATGTTACTTATCTCAAACCATGCAATTCTTTATTCCAATAAGCCTTTTCCTCGCGATTCGGCATCTGAAAGCCTCAAATCTAGTCACAAATAATTTGATACAGTCAACACGAGGTGTAGGAATCAATTCCATATAAAAATGCTAAATTTCACAATAAATTCAAAAAAGATAACAAAAAGTCAATAGTGGGGCCCACATCTTGGAACCCGACAAAAGTTATAAAATATGAACGCGCATTCAACTACGAGTCCAACCATACTAAATTTACCAAATTCCGACAACAACTAGACCTTCAAATCCTCAAATCTTATTTACAAATCTCTAGGCCCAAATTCCCGAGTTACACCTCAAAAACACGTAATCTAGTCGGAATATTCGATGATAATTTAATATTATTGACTAAGAATGATCACAAGTGACTTACCTCAAGATTTTCCATGAAATTTCTCTGAAAAATCGCCCCAAGCCGTGTTCTTTCGCCCAAAAATGTTGAAATGAGTTAAAAACTAAAACTGCTCAATAAAAAGACTAATCTCGTCGCTAAAAGTTCATTTCTTATCACTAAGAGTCCATTTTCGGTCACTAAAGGTCCGCACCAGAACCTGTTTGCACCAGTAATTTATTATTTCACTAAAAAGGCTCTAACTCCATCATACAAACTCGAAATTCGACGATTCTTGTTCCTATAAGTCACAAATAATAATACGAACCTAGTCGTTCAATCGAAACTCGATTTGGAGCTCATTTGCTTAATGCGATACTAATTTTGCTTGTTAAACAATTAACTCATGTTTCGCACTAAAAACCCAATCGCAACTTGATGAAATTAGACCAAACATTCCAGATAATTCTTATATTTCATTATCAAACTCCCAAAAGTTTCAAAATCGAATTTCGATCTCTAGAACTAAAAATGGACCTTTGGATCATTACATGCTTATGCGCAAAACACCAAAACTCTTCCAAAAACTCTTCCAAAACTCATCTTAGCCCCATGGGACCCAAACCAAGTATACTAAACAGTCCTATAACATGACACAAACTTTTTCGATGCCTCAAATTGAATTAAACAACACTATAACATAAATCGCACCCCAATTCAAGTTTAATGAAAACTAACGAATTCCAAATTCTACATTCGATACCGAAACCTATCAAATCAAGTCCGATTGACCTCACATTTTACACACAAGTCATGCATGACATAACGGACCTATCAAAAGTTCCAGAACTAGATTCCGACCCCAATATCAATAAAGTCAACTCTCGGTCAAACTTTCAAACTTTCCATTTCCAACTTTCACCATTTCAAGCCAAAATCAACTACGGACTTCCAAATAAATATCCGGATATACTCCTAAGTCCAAAATTACCATACAGAGCTATTGGAACCATTAAAACTCCATCCGAAATCATTTGCATAAAAGTCAAACTTTAGTCAACTCTTTTTATTTAAGCTTCTAAACAAGGATTGGTCTTTCAATTTAATCCTAAATCATCCGAAAACCAAAGCTGACAATTCACACAAGTCATAATACACATTACGAAGCTGCTCAAGACTATAAATTTTTGAACGGGATGTAATTGCTCAAAATGACAAGTTGGGTCGTTACAACCCTACCCACCTACCCTCCGCCTCTGGGCAGTCGGACGGCTGGTGGAGTGGCTGATCCTGTAATCATAGGTTGCTGACCATGCTGCACTGCCTTGCCCTAAAGCCTGGGGCAGAACCTCCACACATGACTGAGATCCTCGCACTCGAAACAACCTCTCGGTACGGTGGGCTGGTGACCTGAAGTCTGACCCTGATGGCCTAAATACCCACTGGAGGAACCCTGAATAGCTGGTGGGCAGTAGGAACTCTCTGGCATGGCGCTGAAATAAGGTCTCACTGGAGCACCCCGAGGAGGTGGCGGTGCTGGATATGTGGGCCTGCTAGATTGAGCCCTCACAAACTAGCCTCTACCCCAGTCGGGGTACCTCTAAACTCCCCAGAAAATTGTTTATCCCTCGTAGCTTGCTCCGCACTACGCTGATGTACACCCTCGATCCTCTGAGCTATCACTACAACTAGCTCGTAGAAAGTCCCCATCTTAACCTCTCGGGCCATGGTGGCCCGAATGCAGTGTGCAAACCTGCAACAAACCTCTGCACTCTCTCTGCATCGGTGGGAATGATCATAAGTGCATGGCGAGATAACTTGGAGAACCTCGCCTTATAGTCGTTCACTAACATCTGAAGTTGTTGGAGCTGCTCGAACTGAAACCGTAATATTTCCCTTTGAAAGGGTGGGATATATCTATCCAGAAAAATATGGGTGAACCGGTCCCAAGTCATGGGAGGTGAATCTGCTGGTCTGCCGAGGAGATATGACTGCCAACACCTAGGGGCCCTGCCCTCCAGTTGGAAAGTAGTAAAATCTACCACATGGGACTCCAATATCCTCATATTGTACATTCTGTCCCTGCACCGATCAATAAAGTCTTGGGGGTCCTCATGCCGCTCACTTTCGAAGACAGGGGGATGAATCCTAGTCCATCTGTCCAATAGCTTCTACGGATCGCCGGCTGTAGCTGGTCTGGGCTTAGGTATAGATGTTGTAACTGGCTGAGCTCTGCCCACGGGTAGTGCGTTCGGGGTCTGATATACGGCAGTTGCATGCCCTGGAGCCTGAGCGGTTGGGGTCTGTGCTCCCCCTCCCGCCTGAGATATGGCTGGGTCTGCTGGAAAAAAACAGCCTTGGTCATAGTATCTATGAACCGCAGCATACGGCCCATGACCTCCTGGAAACCTGGCGCGGACATGAAATCCGATGGGGCTGGCTCCGCTGCAGGCACTTCGTCCTGCTCCTCAATGATAGGATCCTCTGCTGGATCCGCTGGTGGAATAGTCGGAGCAACTCTAGGACGTCCTCGTCCTCTACCACGGGCTGGAGCCCTCCCTCGGACTCTGACTTGGCCTCTAGCAATAGAGGGAGCAGCTCCTCCATGATCTGGAACATCCGTTGCGTGCGTTCTCACCATCTATGAGAGAATAAGAGAAAGATACTTAGTAGCATATCGACTGCACGATAGGAGATGAAGAAAAAGTAGTTTTCTAATACCCTATAGCCTCTCGAAGATAAGTACGGACGTATCTGCACCGATCCGCAAGACTCTATTAGGCATGCTCATAACTTGTGAGACCTACATAAACCTAGTGCTCTGATACTATGTTGTCACGGCCCAATTCTCCTATAGTCTGTGATGGCGCCCAACTTTACCGCTAGGCAAGCCAACGGCGAATTAAACCCTGTTATTTCTCTTTTAATGAGTTTTTAAGTAATTAAATTCCATTAATTAAAAGGTTAAGAAGCAGCAAATTTTTAAACAAATAGACGAAAGCAGCTGAGTGCAATCATAACAATAGAATAATACAAAACTGTATGCCTGCTAGTGTGTGTGCCAAGACCTGGTGTCACAAGCGTATGAGCACTAATAGACTATACAAAACTCTAGCTACTATAATAGACAGAAATAAATACAAAGGAGAGACTCTAGGTGTTGCGGAACGGCTCAGAAAGCAGCTCACCACTAGGCCTTGGGATATCTGGAATGCGCGCCTGTAGGACCGCCAGATGCACCTGCCCCAGATCCTGCACGTTTAGTGCAGAAGTGTAGCGTGAGTACATAAACAACATGTACCCATTAAGTATCTAGTCTAACCTCGAAGAAGTAGTAACGAGGGGTAGTCGACTTCGACATTTACTAAGGGCTAACAATATGAATACAAAAATTCTAAATAAGCATGAGTTATGTAAATAATTATAATAACTCATTAACAAGCAGGAACAAACAATCCTTTCACATTTTAGTAAAACCCAAATAAATTCCCATCATTTAATAAGTGTAACCTCATAAGCCACAAAATAGTATCAAGTATGATTAGGCTCCGAGTATTATTAAGCACGATTTATGCCAAGGTCGCATGACCAGATCCAGAATAACGTGTAAACTGCTGAGGGACGTGCGGCACGATCCATAGATGCATCTATCTACTACCGAGGTGTTCGGCCTGCTCCACAAAAAGAGAGGATACTTTATAAGCATTTGACTTAAACGTTATATCAAGGCTAATACACAATGTAATAAAATTTCCATTAACGGTCAAGTAATCCGCTAAATTATCAAGTAAGTGAAATTTGATCTCTTACAATTCCTCTAACAAGTTCTAATATAATTTAGGCACTTAAATTAATAAGTAGGGTGCAAATATTATAAGTAATTCATGATTTGGGTTCTAAACTACCCGGACATAAGCATGAATAGTAGCTACGCACGGACTCTCGTCACCTCGTGCGTATGTAGCCCCCACAATTTGAAGCAAATATTAATTTAAATCATCTATGGGGTAAATTCCCTCTTACAAGGTTAGACAAGAGACTTACCTTGTCTTAAGGCTCACTTTCCGTTCACAATTCTATTCTAAAGCCTCAACTCGGTACCGAACAAATCCAAAACCAGTCAAATGTTATATAAATTAATCAATACATGTTCAAAAGTTCATATTCTAACTATTAGAGTGATTAGCCAACCCCAATTGAAGGATTCCTAAAATTCATTCTCGGACCCACGTACCCGGATTTCGGAAATTTTCGAAGAAAGTTGTTACCCATAACCTCACAAACTCAAATATATAATTTTTACTCAATTCCATAACTATTTTCGTGGGTAAATCCCTTTTTTTTTTAAACCTAGGGTTATTCATCTAAACCCCTAATTTTCATAATTTTACAAGTTAAAATCTACCCATAATCTATGTTTTAAACCCATATTGTATCGAAATCATTTACCTCAAAGTGCTAGGTGAAAACCTCTCCAAAAGCTCCAAAATCGCCCAATGAATGAAGGAAATGAGTCAAAAATGGTTCCCGACTTAAATAAACCCTTCTACCTAGCGGTATTTCCGCACTTGCGACCTCCGCTTCTGCATGACTGCTTCTGCGGTAAACTTTCTGCTTCTGCGGGACACGCTTGACCACTGGCCTATCGCATATGCGGCCAAGTCCCGCATCTGCAAACCCGCTTCTGTGGCTCAACTCGCGCATCTGCGACCATGGACAGGATGCCTCCCTCCGCATCTGCGGACAACTGACCCGCTTCTGCGAGTCCGCTTCTGCGACGCGAGGGTCGCTCCTTGGCTTTGGCCGCTCCTGCGATTGCTTCCATCGCACCTGTGCGCTCGCAGGTGCACACCATGCTCCGCATCTACTATCCCTGGGCAACTTACACTGGGCCGTTTTTGCGGCTGTTGGCTCGCTTCTGTGAGCTCGCACCTACGGCTGGCCCTCCACAGGTGCGATTGCACCAGAAGCTGGGTGATTCAGCTATGCACCCAAGGCCAAAAGGCCTCCGCGCTTCGTCCGAATGGCATCCGAGGCCCCGTCCAAACATATCAACATGTTTGAAATCATAAAACGGACTTGCTCGCACCCTCGGAATGCGGAAAACAACATTAAAACGAAGAATCGCAACCCAAAACTAATAGGATCAACTTATGAACTTCAAATTCTTCCAACTTACTCTGAATGCGCCGATTCGTACTTAAACTACTCGGAATGACACCAAATTTTGCGTGCAAGTGTTAAATCAACATACGAAACTATTCCCAGGTTCGCAATCCCAAACGAACCTCGATAACACCAAAACCTACTCCAAACCAAATTTAAAAAACTTTAAAACCTTCAAGGTGCCAATTATCTATATTAAGCGCCGAAACGCTCCCGGGTCATCCAAAGCCCGATCCGAACATATGCCCAAGTCCAAAATTATACGAACCTATTGGAACCGTCAAATTCCGGTTCCGGGGTCGTTTACTCAAAACGTTGACTCAAGTCAAACTTAGCCCTTTTTAGCCAACCTTAAGGAACCAAGTGTTCCGATTTCAACCCGAACCTTTCCAAATTGCGTGCTAACTATCCCCACAAGTCATAAAATAGTAAAAACACATACGAGGAGTTTTATTTAGGGAAATGGGGATCTAGAAAGCAAAACGACCGGTCAGGTCATTACATATTCGTTCATTAATTTTTATGGGGAAGGATGTATTTTGTACATGATCATTTAATCCAAAAACGAAAAATTATTATTATTATTATTATTATTATTATTATTATTATTATTATTATTATTATTGTTATATATGTATTTATTTTTATTTAACACATAAAATATGACTTAAGGAAATTACTTTTTCAACGTTTCACTATTTTCAACCTTTGTATAGGTATGACGCTCATTTGTTGTCTTTACAATTTTGGTTGCGAACTTTCATAAAAAGTTTCAAACTGTCGATCCCAATCACACCGGGCGATTACATCGACTCTTCTACATGAATTCTAAGTTCTTTTTTTTAACTTGGTATTAGGAGCATTCATGGTTCAACTTGGGTTAATTTTTATTCATTAAAAAATTAAATCAATTAAGTCTATTTTCAGATATTTGAACCAAATCAAACCAATCTTAAAGAAATTACATCAATTCGATTTTTGTTGATTTTTTTCCAGTTTTAGGTTGTTTTAGGAAAAACAAATTAAAGGAAAAAAAAAAAAAAGATATAGTCAGTAACAATAAAAACGTGTATATAGGAAATATCCGATGACTTATGCTCAATTGATTTTCGTTATACTGCAGAACATGTCAACGATAACAAAAAGCACATCCTGAAGATTTAACTTGCAAAATGCAATTGCTGGTATCGAGGCAGTATTCTCTCCCTCAAACCACATATTTGAATACAGTCAGATCTCTCTCTATAACAGCATTCTTATATAACAGTTATTCACTTTAAAGCCAAGTTTTTCTTAGAACCGATTTTTTAAGTTATATTTTACCTTTCTATAACACCTTACCTATAATAACACCAACAGCCATATTTATAGCAAAACGCTCTTTGTAAAATTATCTCTCTATATCAGTCATATAGAACCTTTAAGATTACTACTAATAATTCTAAAAATATGCACATACTATTTTCCGTTAAACAAAGTTTCTATCTTGCATAATATATAATATTTGAAGATTTGCACATGATATTTTTTTCATTGGACAAATTTCAAAAAATATTTAAATAAAAAATTTAATTGTTAAGCTCTTAGTTGTTTTCAAGGGAAAGCTATTGGATATCTTTTTGCTAAAAATTTGTTCGTCAATTCAAGCGTTATATTAGTAAGAGAATAGAATCTACGAAACAAGCTATAATTACAAAGTTCTTCCATCAATCTTGAAAGAATTTATTTTTCTAGGTAGCTTTAAAATGTTTGTCTTAGAGTTTAAATATGTATAGGTTTAGTTATGAATTTATTAATAATGTATTACCTTTCTTCAATATTAAACTGGTGAAATATGCATATCTTTGAAATTTTAAATTTGAATAGTTTTCTTATCTTTTATATGTAACATTAAAAAAGCAAAACTAATTGATTTTTGGATAATTTTTATCTATAACAGCCAAAAAATATTTGAATATTAAATGTTGTTATAGGTGTATGACATCCATTCGCTATAAAAGTCAAAAAATATCATAACAAACGAGACTGTTATAGAGAGGGTTGACTGTAATATAAATAACCAGATCAATTCCCCTCCATTTTTTGGTCTCTCTATTTCTCCAAGTTCCTACTTGGATGGAGACATTTGTCATGGTTAAAAATTAAAAAATGAGATTTAATTGACTAAATTAAAATCCTAACCATAATTAAAGTATTTAATTCCTTCTTTTATCAATACTGCCGCTAAAGGGGTCACTTATATGAATGACTAACTATGATCATAAAATTATCTACTGCCTTTTGTTTTCTATTTGGAGTACATTTGATGGTCAATTGACATGAGAAAGTGTGTTGTATGAATTAACCGCAATTTTTGTAAGAATTCTTTTTTGAGGACTTGACTCGGTTCCTTGTGTCATCCCTGTTGGTGGCTAATACCATACAGTTCCTTTAAATTTTTTATTTGACAAATATTATTTTGTACCGTTCTTTATTTTTTATTGTCAAAGGTTGGAATTTACTTCTAATATTTCTTATTTTTTTAATGAGAATGTATGTAGATTTTGTAGAAGTAAACTTGAAATTAACTCACGGAAATAAAACTACTGCAAGAAAGAGAGAAGGAATCATAGCTAATGTGTAGCTAGAATTCTGAGATTGCAAAAAATATTTGAGAATGGATAAAAGAAGAATTTAAATACTTTAATTATGGTTAAGACTTTATTTTAGTCAATTAAATCTCATCCACTAATTTTTAGTCATGCCAAGTGTCTCTAATCCAAATAGGAACATGAAAAAATTGAGAGATTAGGAAATGAAGGGAAATTAGTTAGTAAACCTATTCACTTTCATTTTCAATAATAGTGATGTTTATTTTGCCAGTCAAATATAACTATTCGACTATATTAGATTAATATTTTGTTATGGTACAATCGAATAACCAAAAAACCAAATCGACAAAAGAATGAATCGAAAGAGAAAAACCAAACCAAACTTATTTTAGTTCGAAATAGACTTCATTTTTTCCAAAACCAAAAAACAGAAAGCGAATAATGCAACACAAAATTGAATACAATTGAAAACATACCCTAAAAAAATAATATTTTGAGACGATGGTCTCAACTTCCAATCCAAGCATACACAAACTTATTTAGTTACAAGAACATGCACAACACAAACTTGCAAAGTTGCTATGGGTTTCTAATACTTGCATTAATATAGGTTGTCAGTATCATACTTTTTGGGTGCGGTACTTTCCGGACCATACATGAATGCAGGATACTTTGTGCACCGGGCTGCCCTGCTATGGATTTCTACTAAACCAAACTCCGGAACAAGAATGACCATCACCTATATTCCTCATCTTAAGAAATACATGAACCACAATCCCACACAAAAATCCCAATGCAGCACTTGAGCCAACCAATGAAACTGCTGTGCAAAGAAGCATAACAAAAGACTCTTCCTTAGAATTCATGTCTCTTGAACACATAGCTAGTTCAATTCCAGCAAACAACAAAAGAACACCTAATACCCCAACAGGAAATTGGGTTAAAACCTTAACCATTGAACTCCCTAAAACCAAGCCCAAAACCAATTTAGCCACACCAAGAAGTGCCACACACCCACCACTCCTACCACCAAATTTGTATTGCCCTGCTAGCCCTCCTGCACCATGACAACAAGGCATGGCACCAAACCAACACCCTATTAAGTTCATCAACCCGACCGTCACGGACACTGAGGTAGCCGTGATTTCCCTTTCGGGAAATAGATCTGTCGACAGTTTACAAACAGCTATAACAGAGTTTAATACAGATAAAGGGAGTTGAGGAATTGTACCCTTAATAAACCCTTGTTTCCAAGAATTTTTGGATATTTTCACAATTTCAATAGGTGATGGTCCAAATTTAAACCCTTTCACAGCTTTAGGTCCTCTTATAATAGCCAAAACAACACCTAATAAAAATATAAGAAAAGCTGAAGGAAGAGAAAAAATTATTTTCTTTAACCTTTTCCTCCTATTATCATTACCTGTTTCACAAATGATTTCATGGTTCTCATTTTGATCTTCACCAGCCCCATTCACAATTATAATAAAAATAGCACAAATTAAAGCCAATAACAATCCATCCAACCCTAGCCAATCCCTCTCCCCACTTGACTTTTTAGACTTTGCAAAATCTTGAACATTTTTAATGTACTTAACAGCAGTCATAGCAAATGACAGTCCTTGTGCTAGTTGAATTCCCCTAACCACAGAAATAGGAATTAGCCTATAAACAAGTTGCATTAATCCAGTAACACCTAAAAGGAATAAAATCCCAGCAGTGCAAATTCCAGCAGCCATTACTTCCGGTATGCCGAAATCAGGATTACTAATTGCAACAGCTGCAATAGATTTCATAGGCTGGACTGGCATTGGTACACCATAAATAGCACCAGTGACAAAATTGTAAACACCAGTAAAAATTAATGTTGTACCAAGATTTAAGTCACTGGCTAGTGTTAAAGCCAAGACTATAGGTATATACGTGCCTAAATCCCCCATTGCACCATTTAGTTCAGCCCATTTTGATCTGAAAATCAAATTCTCCTTCAACTTTCCCATGAAATTTGCTGGAGTGCTGGCTGTGGATTGTCGATCTATTGACATTTCGGGGGCTTGAAAATGAGGATTTTCTTGAAGTGTGGACTCCATAATGATGAATATCTTGATACGCTAACACATGTACATATATATACAACAAAAGAAGAGGGCAGCAGTTGACCTACAATAAATAAGCCAAGTAAGGCCAGTTTTTAGAGGTCGTTTGATACGGAACAAGTTATTTCGAGATTATAATAATGAGATTATAATACGGGGATTAAATAATAATACGATTATTTAGTAAATATACTTTTATTGGAAGATTTTTGGTTCATTGGAGTAAAAATGAGATATACGAAGTATAATATAAACATGTGTTTGGCTTATATTATATAAGTTTTGATAAATTTTTATTTTAAATTTTAACCTTGAATTGTTTAAAAAACTTAGGGGGGAAGACCTTAGAGAAGGGCATCTTTGTCATTTTAGTGTTTATCCCGCGATTAAGTACTACCGGGATTATTATTTAACCCTCAATGTAGGATGTAGGATAGAATAATACCGAATTGTGCACGCGGGATAGAATAATCCCGTATCTAATCTCTTATCCTACATACCAAATGACTCCTCAAAATCATAACTTAGTGGTCAATAAAGTGGGTGGAGAATCATAAGGTTCAGTTTCAAATTTCAGTGGAAACAAAAATACTTAGTTATTTCTGTCTATTTGTTTAAATGTTGATGGACAGAATTATCTGATAACGGATGTTGGTAGAAGGTAAATGGTACCTAATGAAAATATTCGACGTGCAAACAAGGCGTCAAAAATATATAAGAAATTAATGTCTAACTTAGGAGTATCAAACGTCGTTTCAAAGTGATGAGAGGCCATTATAAGATCCCAAAAGAATTAGAAGAACTGATGAGAGGTCGTTATGGAATGAAAGATATTTGCCGCTGAATGTGGAGAAGGCATTATTCTTGCTTGTAAGTAAAAAACTAACTTTTAGGAATTTTGTTTGATACCAAAGGAGAAACGCAACGAAAAAGAACAATTATTTTCTGTGATTATTTATGGTGACTTTCTAGGGTTTTGGCAGAGTCAACTCTAGAATTTAACAAACAAGAGATGCATGAGAAATATATGGTACAGATTCACGAGATTAAAGTTTTACTCAATGACAGTGTACAAATTATTTACACAAATAAATTACTTATAAAATAATAACACATAAATTTCAATAAAAAGCATGAATTAGTAATCTGATTAAAAATGATAAATAATAAGTTAAACAACCTCGGCATTTCCCAAGAGTATCTATGTTAACGACCCGTACAAACGGGAAAATGATACTATTCTCGACATTTTTCTTTTTTGGCCTTTAAATAGTAACGTCCAAATCTTATATTACCCAACAATATCCAGGTATTTAAGTTGACATGATTAGCTGAAATAAAAATCAAACAATAATTTATCGTACTAATGCGAAGGAAAGAGTAAAATCTTATTCATCATCAAATTCGCCGACCAAAAGGTTTAGTTCAAAACTTAAAGCTCTACAACGTCCACAAAATATCCTACTCAAGAAATGCTACTATTGAGCTTCGCTATACGAGAAAATCCCAGATACACGAGAAAGAAAATGCCACAAGAAAAATTTTCAACAACAAAAGGCCGAAATTGAATTTATGCAATAAATATCCTGACAATGCAACGTCTTGACTGAGGCCGCAAGTAATTCCCTGAAATTCAGCGCCTAGAGCCTGACCAACTGGTCCTTGAGCCACCACCAAATGAGGGCGCCTTTCGTTCATCACGCCATCTATCAGATGGCCGATCGTCAGGCCTGCTGCCACTGCCCCACCTGTCAGTTTCAGGAGATGACGTCTGGCCTGCCCCATCAATTTTCTCTCTTCTGAACCGGGGTACAAACTTCGCGGGAGCAGGTGCAGCAGCTGCTGCTGCGGGAGCACTTCCTCCAGCTGCCGCGGGACGACCTACAGTTGAAGGCTCAGCAGGCTTCGGTAACACAGACGTGGATTTCCGCAAGATCTCCTCTCTCTCCAGCCTTTTTTTCTCATCAAGTTCACGCCCACGTTGCCTTTGCTTTTCTGCAATCTCATCTAACTTGGCCTTCCGTTCAGCTTCCTCTCTCTTCCGCTCCTCGGCTTCTGCAAAATTCTCAAAATATGACATAGGATGCTAGATTGATTACGAATGACAACTCAAAACCACAACTCAAAAAGAAAAATAGAGAAGGGCGAGCTCGGGGAGAGGATAAAAAGAACTTGAGAGCACATTACAACCAGTATGCATAACCCCCAAAAAGGTCAGCTAACCACATAAATAAGCAATGTCAACAAAATGCTGCAGCAGCCGAGGGATGAGCAGAAGCATAAACTTTTTGGTGAAACACACTTCAATAAAAGCCAAATTCAATGCAAAAAGTGCATCTTTAACCAGAAGGATACCTTCACGTTTCCGGGCTTCCTCTTCTTCCTGCAACCTCTTTTGTTGCTCTTCCTCGAATCGCAAAAAGAATATCAACTTCCTCCTAGTCTCCCTATCCTGTTTCCTTGTCTGAATTATCTGGTTTATTCGTTCCTGTCTCTCCTGTTTCAACCTATTGAATTCAGCTTCCCTGCTACTAACAGCTCTTTCTTGGAATATTCTCTGCAAAATCAGGCCTATATCAGCTGATGTGTAAGGGCAGCATGAATTAAGTGCAAACTATGTCATAAAACCTTTTTGACAGAAACCATAAGCAAATTTTATTCCAAAGACCGTGGTTCAACAGAATTCAGTCACTTGAAAGCAAACTGTTAGGACTTACTTTGTACCTCTAGGCTACCTTTGTCAAAAGTAAATTGTAGCAATGTCCCTGTACTAAAATTTATTATCACAACTCATTGTAGAGGAACTCGGTTACCGGTTCAAATCATGTATGTATTTGGTACAGGTCCATGTAGCTTTTCTGCTAATTTTCGTGCGGCTTGAAGCGACGTTGTATAGGATTTTGAGCTTCCTAGGAAAAAGAACAAACTTCACTATGATCACCATACCACCTAGTTTTCTACAACTTTCTACCCTTCCCGTGGTAATTTAAGGAGGCCATTACACAGGAAATTTTATTAAAAGGAAAAATTCATTTCCTTTTCTATTAGGCATATAACCTAAAGCTTAAATAATCCTGTCCGAAGTTCAGAAGTTATGTAATTGATCCTGTACCAGTTCTGGTTAGACCTACCAAGTTGCATGAACTGTCAAAAGGCATTGCCCCTTTACAACCATAAGCTCAAAGGCTTTGTCCGAAGATACTATCACATAATGCAATCAACTCATGACATTGAGATAAACAGACCTTGTTTTCCAACATGCGGCCTAGCCTCCTCTTCTCTTCAAGGTCCCCAGCATGTCGTTGTCTGCTCAACTCAATCTCTTGCTGCAAGATTATTAGAAACCCAGATCTGTTAGTCATGAAAAATTGACCAAAAAGAAGATACAAAAAGAAAATCCAAAATTTTGTTCCTATTAAGTTTTTCAACCGAAAATGTGAAAGAATATGTTGTTATGGTGGTTGGGCAAAACACATGCTATACAGTTCTGCTTTTATGCATACCTGCTGTTCACGTTCATGAAGAGCCGCCTCTTCAGCTAAACGCCATTGAAATGCAGATTCAATAAGAGGCGCTGCTTCTTCTCTTCTCGCTCTCTCCATATAATCCATAGTTTTCGCAAACTTCAGTAATTTTTTTTCCATCTCTTGCCTCTCCCTGAGTTGCTCATTCAAGGCCAACTCCATGATAACCCGTTTAGTCATCTTTTCCTGCACATAGTTTACCAATGGTAAGATTTTCCATTTAGAAGTCTGCAAAACAACCAAAAAAGGTCCAAAGTTTATACGCACTCCATCTAAGACTGGTTTCTTCTTCCTCTTGCTGCGCTTTTCAGCTTCTTGCAGCAAAGCTTGGGCCTCTTCGAGTTCTCGTTCCTCTATTTCCTTGAGAATTCTTTGGGTCCTTCTTTGCTCTAACTCAGCAGCCATCCTTTTTTGTTCCGCCTCTTCAGTTATCTTTTGCATTTCTCGCCTCTTTGTTTCTTCAACTCGTTCCTTTTCAAGGAAATGTCAACAGAAGTTCATCAAACAAGAAAAAAATGATAACAAGTAACTCCAACACCCTCAAGAAGGGAATACCATTTCTAAGAGTAAACGCTCCTGCTCTTCTTTGCGTTTCTCAATTATGGACTTCCGTGCCAGGAGTCTCTTGTGCTCTTTCTCCACTATCTCCGCTAAATTAGAGAGGGCATCCCCAAGCTTGGCAGCTTTCTTCGCAGGGGGATAGATCATTAACCTTGCCTTGCTAAGGGATTCAGCAAAAAGTGACAAGTGATCCCGAAGTCCTTCAGCCTCAATACTCTGGAAACAAAAATATAAATGGACGAGTGACAAATCATTCTACTATTTCTATCTCCACACAAGGCAAATGAGAGGATAAAACAAATCAATCCCAAAACTAAAACATATAATCAGTTAAAACTGAAGCAAAGGAAAAGGACGTGTCTGGCCCTCCAGCCCCTAAACCTCCAAACTAAGCTGCTAGCATGCCAGTATGTCAAGGAAATTCACCAAGAATAGTATAAACAACTTCATTAAGATTACAGCAGTTCTAGTCCACAAGTATTTAGGAAAACACTTAGAAATGTTCTGCATCACTTGTTCATTTAATTAAACCGCAGAGGTCTAAGGCTAAATTTAACAGAGAACGAGAGGAAACTTCTCACTTGACACCATTCCCATGCCCCAAAATCCAGAACCAGCACAAAGCAGCTAAACTGCTAAAACTCTACATCAGCATTCGAACAACTCCTCAGAACTATCCCACACCATTCAGCCCACATTCTATCTACAAGCAAGATATGCATTTGTTTTATGCTAACTTGAGTGTTTGACACACCTAAAGAGGCCCACTAATTTACTGCGCAAAAACTTAAAGATGAAGCCCAGTAATTTGGTCCCCCTTTCTCCTCTGGGAATGCAAGATTTGTCATTCATGCGTAGCAAAACATGGAGGATGTAAAAATACCAGACAAGGTAGATAAAAAACAAGGAAAAAGCTTAGTAGATGTCAATCAGTGAACTAATCCAATGGTTTTTATATAATAAAGGAGAATAAATCACGTAGCTCAGCAAAGATAATTGATAAAGCGGACAGGATATCTCACAACCAACATAGGAGAACAGAAAAGAGGAACATCCAGTCACCTCCCAACGCCCAGGAAAAGAAAGGGTAGGAAAGAGGTTTAATTCCAGTTCAGCGGACATAATTGTACCTGTTTACCAAAGAAGACAGCATGTTTCATGTGATCAACTTTAACGGCAACAAAATTATGTCTAACAGCATCAACAGCGATCTTCTCAATAGCAGCAAAGTCAATGAATGGGATCATCTTAGACAGGTTACCAATCTGGATTGTCTGGTACACCTGAGATACCTGTAAACATAAAAAGAAGCAAAATAAGCACACTCAGAGTTAGTTAAATGTAAGACACAATGTCAAATAATAAAGGACTCTAAAGATAAATGTGATAACCTGCTGGAGCAACCTCAGAGTTGCAAGCTTTTCCAAGGCTGGAACATACTGGGACAGTTGCACTTCCGGAACCGAAGAGGCTGAAGATACCTTACCCCCAAGCTTCGAGATTTTGCTCAATAAGGGTTGTACTTTCAGTGCCAGATCCAAAGGAAGAAACTCATGTTCTAGCAGATGATAAAGATCTTTCACTTCTTGGGTGACACAGGTCATCACACCTTTGGACACCTATATAAGTGAAAAGAAATTAAGAAAAAACAACCAGAACTTCAAGACAACTAAAGAACTAAAAGATGGAAGATTAACCAAAGAGTAAGGCACGAGGTTCATCTCTATAAATACACCAGGATATTTAGTGCCCCGCGCCCCCAAAAAATTGAGCATTATCTTTTTATATTAAAATTCAAAAAGACACCTATATGCAAATATCTAAAGAATTCAGTTGGAGATTAGCTTACCAATTCTGAGAGAATTGATGACCGGGAAAGCTGAAAAGGATAAAACGGAAAGGAAACGGAGGTGAGAAATTGATAATTAAGACAAATGTTATAAAAGAAACCAACATCAATTTACCACTTCTCTATTTCTATAAAAAAATAATCAATTTACTACTTCTGTATTTCTATCAAAATAAACAATTTACCGCTTCTCTGTTCTCTGTCTTGGGTTCAACATCAAAACCAATGAGATTGGCCACCCTCAAGCTCCTCTCCTTCTCATTTTCAAGCTCCAGATGGGATGCACCATATAGCTTATCGTAAGGAGACACAGACAGAGCAGCTAGAACAACAGATGATGCTATTAACTGCAAATCCTTCTGGCTTAAGTTCTTATTGAAACTCTTTTGAAGAGAGAAGAGTTTGAGCCATGCATAAGCATGATAAAGATGATTTGATGACATCCAGAATATTTCTGTTAACTTGCCATAGTACACAACCATCAACGATGGTTTAGGGGTTTTTTTTACCTTGCACATTAATCCATATACATCTTCAATCGAACGAAAGGCTTCCTGTGTAAAAGGCCAAATAAAGAGGTGACAAACAAATTCATGCACCTTAAAACAAGCTCAAAAAGACATTGCAAGTGTATAAAAATTTATACGCCTCTATAATAAGAATATGGATAATGATATCAGAGAAACTAATAGACACCTGCCAAAGTCCAAGTTCGGTTGCAACTTTCAGTTGCTCAATTCTTGTGTCCAGATACAACTGTAGGCTTTCTGGAGCAGACAGATCCGGACGGTCCCTCTGCTCTCTATACTTGTTAATATTTGCCAAGTGATTCCGGATGATTTCACAAAGCCGACGAAACTCTGTTGTACGTTTGTACTGCTTACAGAACTGAAAGGCACGGTGCGCCGTCATCTGAGCATATAAAAGAGAACTTAATTCAATTTAAATTGTTGCACCATCAAAATAATTCCAATTGGAACGAATATAGAAGCTTTTGTCAACACTCAATCACTGTGCAGAAAGCTCAAATGGCACGCAGGACAAACAGGCATCAAGTGTAAAATCTAAGTTGCAACAAGATGATCCTATCCTATGATTTTCAGCAAAAATAAAACACAGATTATACCAGAGAAAACAGCTATCTGATTAAACAAAGAACTTCGTTAGATAGCAGCCCATCAAATCAAGACAACACTAAATAAGTTAATCCAATAAGCAGTTTATGAATAAGGATTGTTTTTCTGACAAGCAAGTGAAATCATAAGGCCGACTACTGACTCAAAAGTAAACAAGAAAAAGAAAAAGGATAAACAACCCAGTGTTTTAAAAGGAAAAAGTGCACAAAAGCTACAAGGTACATGGGGTTGTTAGTGAAAAATCAAGAACCGAAGAAGTGCAGTGCATAGTTTAGAGAAAATTAATGATAAGATACATGAATTAAGTACTATTAATAATCAAATTGCAATTAAAACAGCTAATCTCAATATTCAATACACAATAGTGCAATATTGATCCAACTCTAGAGTTGAGATCCAAATAATTGATCACTTCGCATTTGGATCACTTTGCGCATTATTGTTTGAAGCACATACTTTTATTAAGTACCTCGCTTTGCATCGGTTTATCACTTTAAGCGACAAAGAGAGATGGTTTTCAATAACATTGAAACAACTTGCTCAGTAATTTACTATCTAAACAAGATACTGAAAAGTCAGGATACTCAAATCCCTCATTTGATGACATAAATACATGATCATCAATTACAAAGTGTGTGAGAGTCCAGGCAGAGGTTGACCCCCCAATCCTAGAAGAAAAGGAGAAAAACAAACAAACAAAGATAGGGAAAGGGGTACTTACAGCATACAGAGCCTCCAACCTTGAGTTGTTGCGTAAGATCTCTAGAACAGTTCTATATGTCTCCCACAAGAACTTAAACCAGGGTGTGACCAGTTCACAATCAGATCTATCTTTTCCTTTCTCCCCACTAACATAACTCAACATAAGATCTTCAGGTCTTTTATCAGCTTCCAAGTCTTCCACATCCAGAGCTTCTTCTAGGGCCTGTGCTTGATTGCGAGCCAGTTCAGCCCGCTCAGTGGCTAATTGCATGAAATGCTTTATCACCTCCTCCAATGAATTAATGTTCACTTGTTGACAGACAATACGATATTGAATCAGGCCATCCTTGGCAAACCTCCCCCTTCTCATGTCAACACATAACTCTACATACTTGAACATTATTCTCTCAAGTGTCTTTTGCCAAGCTCTATACCTCCTAGATGTAATCAGATCATGAAGTGCTTGTAGCGCTTCTTGCTTTTGCCCAACATTAATCAGCTCTGCAGCAGGATATTAAGCTCAGCAATGTCAAACTCCAAAGAGAATAAGTGAGGACTTTTGATTGACCAATAAAACCAATGTAGCAACTTTTTTTTATAAGGACCAACATAGCAACTTAAAGACATACGTTAGAGTTGCTGTTGGTTTCAAAAATTTCTGCTAGCAACTCTTTTAAATTTCAAAACTTTTAAGACACCTCAAAATTACTAAATGCTCTGTGACCCCCCCCCCCCCCCCCCAAAAACCCACACACAGAAAAAAAACTATTAGGGGAAAAGTTACATGCAATGTCATATCTTCAACTGACTAAGACAATTTGAGATAATATGTCATATATTGCACTCCATTTGAGTAGTTACATGCAATGTCATATCTTCAACTGACTAAGACAATTTTTAGTAACAAATTGACTAGAGTATATATATCAATATGACATCTGTTAAATGGAACTACCAAACCAGATAAAGACAGAAACAACTAACCTTCAGCTCGCTTCAAAGCATTCTCAGGTTTGGCAAAAGTCGCCATTGTGAAGATCTAGAAAACTAGACCTGAAGATGAGCAGTTAGATGAGAAAAAATATCAGACAAGTTCTTCCAACTAGCAAGAACAACATTATGACATTTAAATACTTGAATCACATGTCAAAAATTGCTACGACAAACTCTTTATCAATGAGCCAACGGAAAAGCAAGAACCTTATCGGCCTTTTTGCTAATAATAACAAATAGCACTTATTGTTTTGAAACATAAATGGTTTCTTTAAAATCTTTCCCTGGATGAAAAAACTGGTGCAACCATAAATTTTGCAAAAATTACAGAAAAATAAGAAGTTTATAACAGGATAAGTAATAATAAATTTCGAATTTCTCCATGTAGCAAACATATAGCAGCTATTTTCTTGTATTTTCAAATTTTGCAAACCGGAAAAGAAAATCAAGAACATAAACTTTCTGCTGTACAATATAATCTCAATTGTCATGCAAAATCCTCAGACAACTATCAAGATGAACAATATTCGACAATTGATCAACAATCAACTATGCCTCAATCCCATGCTAGTTGTGGTCGAACACTCTATATCAAACAAAACAACTATGCCTCATTCCCAAACTAGTTGTGGTCGAATATTCTATCTCAAACAACAACAACTACTACTACTATGACTCAATACAATGTTGCTCTATTTAAGCTCAACTCATACCAAATAAAAGTAAAAGTGATAATAAGTTAAATAAAGATAGTACTAGTAGTATTAATGAATAAATAAAGGGTTCTCTAAATCTCAAAGTAGTCCGACACTGAAAAAGATTATTCCTTGAAAGAATGATATCAAAAAACCGTAATGCCGTATGTATGTGCCATCAACACCTTGATTACAAAGAAAACTATGCCCACTCATAAACTAAGGTAAGAATTCAAATTCACATGTAAAAAGAATTCCGCAAAATAATCATAAAAAATACCCAAAATTACTGATCGCTGAATTCAAACCAAATCAAGAGTTCACTATGCTAAGACCTCCATTTATTAACAAAAGAAGACCAAAAAGAGGATGGAAAAAAATAGAATATTATAAGAAAGCAAGTAAAATAATGGAAGCAACTTTGTGATTACAAAAAAAAGAGAGAGAAAATAACAGAAACCTGGATTTCGATCTATTTGGCCGACCGCTACCTCTGTTTGCCCTAAAACCTGCGAAGAAGAAGCTAAAGGGATGAGATGTTGGGGTTTATTCCTTGATGACATCATTATATAAGGACCGGGTATAGTGTTTAATATATGCTAGCTCGGCGGTTCAATTAAACCGGTTCTAATCTTCTTAGTGAATACCAGCTTTACCCTAAGCTCGCTGGGAAACTATTGAACTTTATAGTAACTTTTTAATCGCTTTGATATGAGAAGAAGTGGAATTGTATCGATTTGTCTAATAGAGTCAACTATCTATCTAACAACCTCGTTTGTTCTAATATTTTTTTTATTTTCATAGTAATTGGTTATTATATACATATAACAACATTTAACGTTTAAATATTTTTTTGGCTGTTATAGATAAAATTATTCAAATATCAATTATCTTTCCTTTTTTTATGTTACATATAAAAGATAAAAAAATTATTTAAATTTAAAAATTCAAAAGATATGCATATTTTACTAGTTAAATATTAAAGAAAGCTAATACATTATTAATAAATTTATAACAAAAAGTATAAAGATTTAAACTCTAAGGTGGACATTTTAAAGCTAACTTGAAAATAAAAAAAAATTCAAGATTGATGGAAGAACTTTCTAATTATAACTTGTTTAGTAGATTTCATTCTCTTACTAGCGATGTAACGCTTGAATTGGTGAAGATTTGTGTCCAAATTTTCAGCAAAAAGTTATCCAATAGTTTTTCCTTAAAAGCAATGTAAAAGCTTAACAGTTAAATTTTCTATCTAAATATTTTTTGGAATATCCAATGAAAAAGATACCATGTGCAAATCTTCAAAACTTATATCTTATAAAAGATAGAAACTTTATTTAATGGAAAAGATTGTGTGCATATTTTTAGAATTATTATTAGTAATCTTAAAGATTTTATATGGCTCTAATAGAGGGGTAATTTTACAAAGAGCGTTCTGCTATAAATTTGGATGTTGTTGTTATAAGTAAAAAGTTGTTATAGAGAGGTAAAATTATATAGGGTAAAATATGTTCATATTAAATGATCACATAAGAAAGCGGCATGTGCAGCCGAAGACAGAAGACAAGCGGATATGAAGACAACGATCTCGTTTGTTATAAAAAAAATGGTATTCATAAAGGCAAAATAAATATCTGACACCCGGTAGCACTTAATAGAGAATATTCTATAGCATTAAGTATATGATCTGTTACAGAGAATATGGCATTCACTACCCACCGTTACGCACTCTTCAATGTCCCTCATACTTATCATTAAAGAGGGACTTGATCCTAGGACCTTATTCCCTAGGTGCAACTATAAATAGTGAGCTCTACAATCATTGTAAGGGGAACGAATTTTCTAACAAGCATACACTATATTCCATCCAAAGCTCAATAACATTTTACTTTCTTGCATATTCATATTGTTATTACTACCTCCGGAAGCTTTGCTCCCAGAACCAAGTTTTCTGTTGTTTTATCTCAACTCCAAGGCTAAGTCTTACATTTTGTCTAATTTATTTATCACTTTAGGATCAAATCGATTCACTTGTCTATAAATCACGTATAAATTCAACTGTACCGTTTTACGGGTAAATAGTTTGGCGCCCACCGTGGTGTTTAGACAGTTGTGTAATTAAATTGATCCTTGCATCTATTACTAACTTGTTTGATTCTTTGTTCCTAGCACACAATGTTGAGGCCCGAGGAAATCAACCTCAGCACAAAGATTCCATCAGATATACCCGTAACGAGGGGGATGAGGCCACGTCGGTTCATGGCGGGCAATATCCACGACATGTTCGAGAGGCAACTCCTGATAATGTTGAAGATGAGCACGTCGTTGAAACAGTAAGGATCATGAGGGAACAACAAAAGGCCATTATGGGTCATCTCTCACGGTATGATCAATCATGATGGAGTTAAGACAGACGTTGTCGGGTGCTTCCAACAACGCGAATGGACGAGGTCCGGTTCCTCCTGGTGCTTTTGCAAATCAAACAACTCAAAGGGTCGATAACAACACCCGAGGGGCGAAATCGAATTTGACAGGGTCGGGGGGGAACGGAAGTGGATCCGGTAACAATAATGAGAATGATCCCTTTAAAATCGAACTCATGCAGTTTATGAGGGAAATAAACGCCCGAGTGGATCAAATTCCGGGCGCACTACCAGTATTGAAAGGACTGGATTCAAAGAAGTACACCCAATTGTCGTTCAAGCCAAGCGAGGCACCAGATTTGATCAGATCCTCATGAGCATATCACCACTTATACAATGGCGGTGAAGGAAAACGATTTGGCTTCACACGAGATTGAGTTAGTTTTATTGCAAAAATTCGGGGAGATCCTCACGAAGGGGGCCCTCACATGGTATTCACTCTTGCCCGAGGGACTCGGTAGAGGTTTTCGGTCGGCGGATAGATTCGCTACCGATAGGAGAGCTGATCACAGCCAGAATAACATGTCATTGCAAGACAAGAAAACATAAGGTTCTCGAGATTCTTCCTACCCCGGGCTTTCTGAATACAACTTTAATGTCAGCGTAGTAGAGCTGATGTCGGCTATGAGAAACATTAAAGAAGCATGGTTCTCGAAGCCAATAAGATCTTATCCCAGCCAAAAGGATCATAATTTGTGGTGCAAATATCATATGACCAACGGTCAGCGGACAAGGGACTATAGGCATATGCGCGAGTAGGTGGCGATATTGCTGAAAAACGATCATCTCACATAATTTTTAAGCGACCGGGCTAAAAGCAACTACGACCGCAATCGTGATAATGCAGAACCTTCGAAAGCAGGAGAAGATCCCACACGCTTGACGACCAACATGATTTTTTGGGGGAACAATATTAATGGTGTGACAATTTTGGCGGCAAAAAGGACGAAGGTGTCAGAAACCCACAGTAAGAGACTCCGGGAAGTCACCGAGGATGACATTACTTTCACGGAGGAAGACGCAAATGGACTGTTGTTGCCGTATAACGATGCATTAGTAATCTCTGTAAATGTCTTAGATTTTAAAATTAAACGTGTTTTGGTGGACCCAGGAATTTCGGCTAATTTTATCCAGTGGAGAGTGTTGGAACAAGCCAAGCTCACCGGAAGTATTATTCCGACCACAAAACTCATCCTCGAGTTCAACCTAGTGAGCGTGACAACCCGAGGAGAGATCCTGCTGCCAACAAATGCCGAGGGGGTGATAAAGAGGACCCTTTTTCGAGGTAGTGGACGGCGATATGGGCTATAGTATTATCTTATGGAGACTATGGTTGCACGAGATGAAGGTTGTGCCATAAACATATCATCAATTTCTGAAATTCACAACTCCCGAGGGAATTAAACAAATAAGAGGTGACCAAACAGTAGCAAGGGAGATAAATGCAATCTCAGATTCTAGTAGCAAAGGAAATGAGCACGCAACATAGCAATTACACGAACGGACGCATGTTCCCGAGCCGAGCGAAGTCAACAAGGGGGAGGAGGAGTCGGAATTCTATCATGAACCAAGATATTTCCAGGTACCAGAAGAAACGGATGCAACAAAATCCACAACAGAAGAACTTGAACAAGTCGCGTTGTTCGAAAAGTTCAAGGAAGTTCGACTTGGGGATACAACTAAACCTCGAGCTCAGGTCTGGACTTATCGAATTTCTTAAATTTAATGTCAACTATTTTGCGTGGTCACATGCGGATATGACATGTATCCTGGCAGAAGTAGTCGTGCACCAACTAAGCCTAGATCCCAACATCCTTCTGGTAAGATAGAAAAAATGTCTTATTGACTAGGTCAAGAACAAATTTGCCAGAGAAGAGGTAACTCGATTGCTTGATATCGGTTCAATCCGAGAGATAAAGTATCTTGATTGGCTAGCTAACGTAGTAGTAGTTGCAAAGAAAAATAATAAATTTCGCATGTGCATAGACTACAAGGATTTAAATAAGGTGTGCCCAAAAGACTCATTCCCATTGCCAAATATTGATCAAATGATTGATGCGACGGCCAGGCACGAGTTAATCAGTTTCCTCGATGCTTAATCCGGGTACAACCAAATCAAGATGAACCCGGAGGATCAGGAAAAAACTTGTTTCATAACGAATTTCGGCACATATTGTTATAATGTGATAACTTTCGGGCTAAAGAACACCTGAGTCACTTATCAACGACTCGTAAATAAAATGTTTGAGAAACAAATTGGGAAAACTATGGAGGTTTATATAGATTATATGCTAGTTAAGTCTTTGAATGCATGTTATCATCTTAAACACTTGCAAGAAACCCTTGACATCTAAAGGAAATACAACACGAAGCTTAACCCCGAGAAGTGTGCATTCGGGGCCAACTCCGGTAAGTTGCTGGGATTCCTTGCGTCGCAAAGGGGATCGAGGTTAACCCCAACAATATTAAAGCCATCGAAGACATCCCGGACCAGCCATCAAGCGTAAAAGAGGTTCAAAGGTTGACAGGGAGACTGACCGCTCTGAGAATATTCATTTCCCGATCTTCAGAAAAATGCTATCATTTCTTTGCACTCCTTAAAAAGAAGAATAACTTCGAATGGACTCCGGAATGTCAACATGCTCTAAAGGATTTGAAAAGGTTTTTGTCAAGTCCTTAATTACTGTCAAAACCAGAGGAAGGCGAACAACTATTGACCTACTTAACAGTCTCGGAGGTAACGGTAAGTACCATTTTAGTCTATGAGGATGAGGATACGCAATCTCCTATCTATTATGTAAGTAAAATTTTGACGGGAGCAGAAACTCGCTACCCCACATCTGAAAAAATTGGCCTTAGCCCTCGTAATCACCGCTCGAAAACTAAGACCTTATTTCCAATGTCACCCGATAGTTGTGGTGATCACTTTTCCCCTGTGGAATATTCTTCATAAACCTTGTGAGCACCTAATTTTTGACTATATTTGAATTTTTATCACCTTCTACTATATAAATATTTTTAAAATTTTAATATATATATTTTTAGCGTTGTTACATTTTTTTAATATAGGGTAAGAATTAAAAATAATTTAAAAGGTCAAATTATTATTATTAGTATTATTTTTATTTTTTATCTTTCTTTTAAAATAAAATAAAATTAAAAAAACCGAAAAAAATATTTTTTTAAAAAAATTTTCGGATGGCAATAAAATAATAGAAAAATTAAAAGTATGGAATAAAAAATTAAAAGTAAAAGTAGGTGGAAATTATTTTTTTTTTAAAGTAAAAGAAAGTGAAAAATTAAAAAAATAAAAGTAAAAGAATATGGAAATTTAAAAAAATAAAAAGTAAAAGAAAGATGAAATTAAAAAATAAAAGTAAATGTAGCTGATTTTTGTTTTTTTTAAAGTAAAAGAAAGTGAAAATTTAAAATAAAAAAAAGTAAAATAAGTGAAAATTTAAAAAAGAAAAGTAAAATAAGTGGAAAATCAAAAGAAAAGTAAATTAAAAAAGTGGGAAATTAAAAAATAAAAGTAAAGGAAAGTGAAAAATTATTGTTTTAAAAAAAGAAAAAAATGGGAAGTGAGAATTCTTTTTAATTAAAAATAATAATAATAAACAAATCTGAAAATAAATTCCGAATTTGTTTCCTATAAATAGAAGAGAAATGTGAGGAGAAAAGGGAGAAGGAGAAAAAAAGAAGGGAGGAGGGAATTGAGATAAATTATTTTTTCTTCTTCTACGCTAAGAGAATTTCTACTCTTGTCATTCTTTCTTCGTCTTTCTTTCAAACAATCCAGCAAGTCATCACCCAAAACCCAACAAAAATACTTCATAACATCCTTTTTTACACGCCAAAAAGTGGAGTCAATAGTCGAGGTCGAGGATTCCGTTGGAGCTCCGTTCACTAGGTTTGATGTTATCCGTCGCTTATGCTTGTTCGACGTTCGTCTAAGTTATTGTACATGTTCTTGGAGACTCATTTAATTGGAAATTTTGCATTAAAGGTTTATTCTTCCCTATGTTTCTTTTATCTTATTTCATGTGATTTTATTTATTTGCCTTTAAACTTTATAAATAATAATGTAAATTAGTTTTTAAATGCTATATGCTTAATCATATTTTTGGAAATATGGTATTCAAACTTGCTTTAAAGTTGAAAAGATTTGGACCCTAATGAGTTTGGGTTTCAATTGTTAGGTTGTAGGGTATTGGTATATGATGGTTTATTTATTCAAATATCTAAAATCATACAATTCTTCCACAAGTAATTCCATAATTCATGGCCTTCACAATAATCTCAAACTTAGGAAAGAAACAAATCACGAATGCGCTAGAATGCTTTAGGCGTACTCATAATTAATTGAATCATCGTGATTATGTATACGTCCGCGTGACATAATTATGATTCCCAAAACCAAAATCAAGGTATGCGTTCGCGCAACTTTGGGCGAAACAACCTTAAATATAATAAAAATGCTATTAATTGCGTGCACGTACACGTGACATGATTTTAGCACAATAAACAAAACGGATTCACACACGTGATTCGTTTCAAAGAAAATTCCATATTTTAATATAAAAACGGACAAATAAAACATGAAAACCAATGAATCACAATGTATCTAAAATTAATCCAAACCAAGTTGTAGTTAATAAAGCGATCGTGCTAGAACTACGGGACTCGGAGAATGCTTTACACCTTCTCCCCGGTCAACATAATTTCTTTCCCGGACTTTGTTTTTGCAGACCAATAATAATAGTGTCAAGCCTTCCTTTGACTAGGGATTCAAATAAAAGGTAACTTGGAACACCTAAAAAATCAATTCTAAGTGGCGACTATGTAAATAAAATAATCCTTATTCAAATTTGTTACTTTAATTGAAAGGTTCAGAATTCAAGCTTGTAATGTGATCTATACTTGGCTTTCTTGATTGTTGATATTACTGTGTTTTGTGGGTCTAATGTGCTAATTGTCGCTTATTTACCGCTTTGATATTATTTGAACTATATAAACTGCCTTCTTACGCCTCCCTTCCGAGTCTTCTGAATTTATGGTGCACATGTGCGCGTGGCCCACTATTCTGTTAGAGGTCATCCCAAATAGAACGAGGTTGGATCAGTAACTAGGCCGGGTAGACTTTCATGCTCCCGGTACTTTGCTCCAACCTCGGCTCGAGCTGTCCGCTTGGGTAAGCCAAGTCTAAAATACCCCCACAGGATTTTAAACCTAGAATAACGTAGCCTCATGCTGGATCCCTAGTAGGAACGTTTGTTTGAATCACGTGCATTTGACTTTGGGGACTCAACACAAGGGTTGGGTCCGTCTAAGACAGGTGTATCCAAAAATAAAAGACCATCATGATGCATCCTACCTGCTATTTGTGCATTTTATTTGATCTGATTTGCATGTTGACCGGCTGCTAGAATAAATACAGAAAATTGAGAAAAGGCAGAAGTGAGAAGTAGGAGAGAGAAAATTCATCCGGTTTCCAAAAATTTCGGTATTTGAAACATCTAGAAACTCTGCCGAAATTTTTAAAAAAAAAAGAGAAAAAGAAAAGTCATTTCAAAATGAGTCAAAAAAATCATGTTTTCCCTGTTGTGTCAAAACCGACCGAACTACGCATGTCTGATTCTCACCAGATGTGAGATACGTATGCAAACCTCATCGGTTCCGGCCCCCAATTTTCAAAAATCCAAAAAGATATTTTCCTTTAATTCCTTCTTTAAAAGTTTTTCTTTGAGACGTCAAATTCAAAAATCCAAAAATATTTTCTTCCTTTTTAAAAAAAAAAACAGTCTTTCTCCCAAAATTCAAAAAATAAATCAAAATTCAAAAAAATATTTTCTTTCTTTTGAAATTTACAACAAAAAAAAAAAAAAAATTAAAATCCAAAAATATTTTATTTCTTCTTTAGTAGTCTTTCTTTCACCAATTCTCAAAAAATAAAATAATCAAAATCGAAAAAAAAATTGAAAATATTTCGTTGCTAGGAGATTTTGTCGGATTATTTGTATGAGTAAAAAAAAAGAGTTAGTTTATCTATTTTATTTCTGATCTCCCCGAACTACGCAAGATTTGATTCATGCGGCGTCATGATACGTAGGCAATCCTCATCGGATTCGATCATTGACATCAAATAAATTGAGTGAAAATAAAAGAAAAGAGAAGAAAGAAAAAGAAAGAAAGAAATGACAAAAATAACAAAGAAAACAAAGAGCAAAAAAAAAAAGAGCGAAAAATCCAAAAAAGAGAACTCTGTGTCCAGTTTGACAAAGAAAACCGTAGAATGTTTTTGTGAATATGGTATCAAATGGCGCGAGCAAGCCGCCAGGGTAAAGCCTCAAATGGACGAAGCATAAATGGCTACGGTTTTCCAACAGGCCCGAAAGGCGGATTACTTCCAAAACATGATGTCCGCTATGGGTAATCTATTCGCCGAGGCTATCAAAATTGGGGAGATGATCGAAAATGGTTTAAAAATGGGCCGAATATTGAGTCATGCTGCCTTTAAGGCCACATCACAGGCCGTTATGAATGGTTCGGGGGTTTTGATGAACAAAAACGAGAGAGAAAAGGGAGCCTTGATGGCTTCGAGCTTGAGGGGGTCCCTCAGGTCATTCAGCCAATCATATATGCTTCCTAAGGCCCCACAACACTATTATCCCTATCAAGATGCTGCTTATGCCGTGGCACCGCCTCCCTATGCGGTAACGAACACACAACCTTATACGCGGCCACAGTATTATACACAAAACCGAGCTCCACCTCTCATAAATGACCGCCCTTACCAAGCTCCATATAATCCCCAACCAAATGTTCCCCAATATAATACTCGCCCAAGAGAGCCCCTCAGAAGGAATCAGTTCACCCCTATTGGTGAATCATATTCAAGTTTGTTTCAAAAGCTAATCAGGCTAGGTTTGCTGCAGCCAGTGGCCCCGAACGGCCGAACCCTGAGTCCCCTTCGGACCGAGCTGATGCTAGATGTGAATACCACTCTGGAGCAGTGGGACACAGTACGGAGGACTGTTGGACCCTCGAGAGGACAGTTGAAGACTTGATTGAAGCTGAAAGAATCGTTCTTCGGGACGAAGAGGCTCATAATATGATGAACAATCTTCTACCTACTCACACCAATGGCCCAGTAGTCGGAATGATTTGTGAATATGAGGAATTTGATCCGGCACTGAACGCCATAGTACCCATCGCCGCAACAGATGAGAAACCTGGAAACGGGGTGCCAAACCTGAAAAGTTCCTTGTTAGACGGGAATCTCGGTAGCCGGTCTTGCCGTTCTTTCTGCGTCTGGATTATTTCAGGGTGTAATCTGGATGTTTTACTTTATTGTCTTACTTTATGATGTAAACCTTTTTATCTTTAAAATTTTATATAAAAAAAATCAAAAAATCAAATCAAATTAATATTTCATCGTCCATGTCTCTTTTCTTGATTTTGTCACTCCTCTTATTCTTTTTTCATTTCTGTTAAATGCAGATTTTAATGACATGATATGCTTGCGGACTTCATGCCCAGATCCTAAAATATTGTCAGACTTCGAAATAATGAATCAAGAATCATAATACAATGAAGATAAGTTTAAGGAAATAAAATAAAGAATCGGAACAACTAAAGGAAAATTGGCTCCAAATTGGAAAGGTCCATACATTGTAGCGAGAGTACTGCAAAAAATGAGCGTTGTACCTGGGAAGTATCGAAGAAAATGTCTCTGAAACAACTGTCAACACGGGTGCAATCAAAAGGTACTATGTTGGATCTTCTATATAACATTAATGTTCTCCGGTTGGGATAAAGAAGGCTTTCATTCTCGCTACCCAAACACTATCAACTCTTTGCAAACCCTTTGAGTCGGTTACTTTTCTTTGATCACTCTCTTTGAACCTGAAAGTGTTATTGAAAAAGAAAAAAAAAGAGAAAAAAGACAAAAAAAAAGACAAAATAAAAATAAAAAATGAAAAAAAGAAGAGGAAAAAGAAAGAGAAAAGAAAACAAAACAGAAGAAAAAGAAAAATAAAAGAAAAAAAGGGTAAAAAAAATTGAACCTTAGGCAGATGTTACAATTGGTCCGGCGATGGTTTCGCCTGAAAGGTTCCAAAGTTGTAATTCAATCCAAATTCTTTTTACCCTAATCTTTTCAAGTCCTTCCGATCAATCAACGAGAATGTTCAAGATTTGGATAATGAGAATGTTCAAGAATTGGAGGATACAGTTACTTGGATATGATATAACCAAATGAGAGAAATAAAATAAGAGAGTCTTATTGGTGAAAACCCTCATGGGCACCGTAGGGCGATGACGAGTAGAGAAAATAAAAATGAGAGTCTTGTTAGTGAAAATTTGCAAAGGGCACTATAAGGCGATGGTGAGAAGAGAAATGAGGGAGGTTAGCTAGTGAAAATCCGCAAAGAACACTATTGATCGAAAATAGGATCTTTACAGCCATTGGCATCGACACAGTCTTGGGCAAGGTTTCTCAGTTTCAAGGCAAAAGTTGTGTTGAATTGCTGAGAGTCGGACGGTTTACACAGATCAGGATTCTAGTCCAAAAGGCATGTCATGTTCACTGAAGTCCGCATGCACTCCCAGATAAGTCCTTCTTTAATTTTGTTCCCCGAAAGGGACACCTCTTCTTTAAACTCATTCTCCATTCCATTTTTGTTTTCTTTGAATCCCTTTCGGTATAACTTCATGTCAAAATAAAGGCAAAGAAAGGATGGTAAGACCGATTACATGGCTCTCGTTTGAAGCGAACAGATACATTAAAAAGGCACCCAACCTCGGCAGGGGCATTAAGTCAAACCCCGACTGGCCATGGTGGCTGATGCTTTGAAATCAAAAACTCTCAAACGAAGGAAATCAAATTGAAAGTGCCTACAAGGGCAAAATGAAGTTTAAAAGGTTAAGTCCCAAGTGGCTAACCGTTTTGGCAAATCTTCAAAAGCCAAAGGTTCCCCAATGCTCTTAAATTGAAAGTAAAAAGTGAAATGCCTATTGTCATGTAAAAGTTTGAAAAGTCAAAGGCTCTCTGGGGCCAAAAATGCATGTGGTATTCAGGAAACATCTAGTGGCAGGTTGAAATCATCATAAAATAAAGATGGGCACAAAGTCAAGTTGCCAAAGATATCAAGGCCACAAACCGACCACCACTTTTAAAACTCACAATTTTTCTTAGTTTTGAAGCAGGAACAAAGCAGTGCAGAATGGCGATTCTTAAAGGACGAATGTCACCAAAGGTAAGTTTCGCAAAATCTCCATTTTTCTTTTATTTTCAGCATGCATCACTCATAGCAGGTTTTTATACATAGCTTAACTCAGGTAGAACCATTCCGCATGCGGGGATCTAGCTCATAGTTCCGGGTAGAAGTACTCTTCGCCCAGGCTATTTTTTGCATCTTAACTCAGGTAGAACCTTTTCGCCTATGGGGATCCAGCTTATAGTTTTCGGGTAGAAGTACTCTTCGCTCAGGCTTGTTTTTCATATCTTAACCCAGGTAGAACCTTTTCGCCTAAGGGGATCCAGCTCATAGTTTCCGGGTAGAAGTACTCTTCGCTCAGGTTGTTTTACGTAGCTTAACCTAAGAAGAACCTTTTCGCCTGGAGGGATCCAGCTCATAGTTCCGGGTAGAAGTACTCTTTGCCCAGGTTGTTTTTCGTATCTTAACCTAGGTAGAACCTTTTCGCCTAGGGGGATCCAGCTCATAGTGTCGGGTAGAAGTACTCTTCGCCCATGCTGTTTTTTGTAGCTTAACCCAAGTAGAACCTTTTCGCCTTGGGGGTCCAGCTCATAATTCCGGGTAGAAGTACTCTTCGCCCAGGTTGTTTTTCAGTAGCTTAACTCAGGTAGAACCATTTCGCCTAGGGGGATCCAGCTCATAGTTCCGGGTAGAAGTACTCTTCGCTCAGGCTTGTTTTTCGTAGCTTAACCCAGGTAGAACCTTTTCGCCTAGGGGATCCAGCTCATAGTTTCCGGGTAGAAGTACTCTTCGCTCAGGTTGTTTTACGTAGCTTAACTCAGGTAGAACCTTTTCGCCTAAGGGGATCCAGCTCATAGTTCTGGGTAGAAGTACTCTTCACTCAGGCTGTTTTTCGTAGCTTAACCCAGGTAGAACCATTTCGCCTAGGGGATCCAACCCATAGTTCCGGGTAGAAGTACACTTCGTCCAGGCTGTTTTTCGTAGCTTAACCCAGGTAGAACCTTTTCGCCTAGGGGGATCCAGCTCATAGTTCCGGGTAGAAGAGCTATTCGCCCAAGCTGTTTTTCGTAGGTTAACCCAGGTAAAACCTGTTCGCATAGGGGGATTCAGCTCATAGTTCAGGGTAGAAGTACTCTTCGCCCATGTTGTTTTTCGTAACTTAATCTAGGTAGAACCTTTTCGTCTAGGGAGATCCAGCTCATAGTTTCCGGGTAGAAGTACTCTTCGCCCAGGTTGTTTTATGTAGCTTAACCCAGGTAGAACCTTTTCGCCCAGGGGGATCCAGCTCATAGTTCCGGGTAGAAGTACTCTTCGCTTAAGATGTTTTACGTAGCTTAACCCAGGTAGAACCTTTTCGCCTAGGGGGTCCAGCTTATAGTTCCGGGTAGAAGTACTCTTCGCCAGGGCTGTTTTACGTAGCTTATCCCAGGTAGAAACTTTTCGCCTAGGGGGATCCAGCTCATATTTCGGGTAGAAGTACTCTTCGCCAGGCTCGCTTTTCGCAGTTTAACCCAGGTAGAACCTTTCGCCCAGGGGATTCATTTTCATTTCAGTAATACAGGGCACCAACCCCTAGTTACATTTCTTTTCCGTAATACAGGGTGCCATCCCCTGGATACATTTCCTTAACAGTATCAGGGTACACCAATCCATAGTCGCTTTTCCAATATAGGGTCTCCACTCCCTAGTTTCTTTTATTTTAGACATAGGGTCTCCATTTCCTAGTCTCTGATTGTTTTTCGGGGTACACCATTTCCGACCTTTTATTGCTTTCAATAAAGAACTAGTTTTGAATTTTGTTACAATAACTCACGAAATTTTCCTAGTGCAAACTAGGGCAGAAAAATTTCGCTCGCTTGTTTATTTTGGTGTATGAGTAGGTTTTACCTCGAGGCACATGGTTCGATATGGCCAAAAGAAGAAGTCTCAATTCAGACTAAAAGAAAAGAAAAAATAGGTGAATCCAAAATGCAAAAGCAGTTGAAAAGATGTGGAATGCTCAAGACATGACTGAAGCCACGAGCATTAAAGTCCCGTTTTGATTAGAAGAAGCTATAGAACAATGAACTAGCACCCACAGCTAGCGAGCATCAAGGTTTAGATCGGAGTCTGCATGAAGAACCAGTCAAGACTCAAGATCAAGTTTCAGAAGACTCATAGATAAAAATCTTGTAACTCATAACTGATAGGTTTGTTTAGTTTTTTTTTTAATAGCAGGATCGCGGACCGGAGCCTCGACGGAACCTCACTCTACTCCTCAACTCATCATTCCACCATTTTTCTTGAACTACACGTGACCTGATTCCCCTATAACCCGGGATATATAGGCAGTCCAAAATCAGGACTCAGTTACACGCTATCTTTTATTTCTATTCCTTTTGAATAACGATTTGGTCAAAAATTAGTCACATGGCTCACCTAGTCTTTGCCTGAAAATTCTTCATGTTTCCAAGTAAAGAGGGGCAGTTGTGAGCACCAAATTTTTTACTATATTTAAATTTTAACCACCTTCTATTATGTAAATATTTTTAAAAATTTAATATATATTTTTTTAGCTTTATTTTTTTTTTAATATAGGGTAAGAATTATAAATAATTTAAAAGGTCAAATTATTATTATTAGTATTATTTTTTATCTTTATTTTAAAATAAAATAAATTAAAAAATAGAAATAAATAATTTTTTTTTATTTACGGATGGGAATAAAATAATAGGAAAAATAAAAGTATGGAATAAAAAATTAAAATTAAATGTAGGTGAAAATTGTTTTTTAAAAAAAGTAAAAGAAAGTGAAAAATTAAAAAAATAAAAGTAAAAGGATGTGGAAATTTTAAAAAAAAAAAGTTAAAAAAAGATGAAATTAAAAAATAAAAGTAAAGGTCGCTGAATTTTTTTTTAAAAAAAAGTAAAAGAAAGTGAAAATTTAAAAAAAAAGAAAAATAAAATAAGTGGAAATTAAAAAAAGAAAAGTAAAATAAGTGGAAAATAATAATATAAAAAAAAAAGTAAAGTAAAAAAAGTGGAAAATTGAAAAATAAAAGTAAAGGAAAGTGGAGAATTATGTTTTTAAAAAAGAAGAAAATGGGGAAGTGGAAATTCTTTTTAATTAAATAATAATAATAAAATAATAATAATAATAATAATAAATAAATAAATAAATAAATCTAAAAAAATTCAGAATTTTTTTCCTATAAATAGAAGAGAAATGTGAGGAGAAAAGGGAGAAGGAGAAAAAAAAAGAAGGGAGGAGGAAATTGTGAGAAATTGTTTTTTCTTCTTCTACGCTAAGGGAATTTCTACTCGTGTCATTCTTTATTCGTCTTTCTTTCAAACAATCCAGCAAGTCATCACCCAAAACCCAACAAAAATACTTTATAACATCCTTTTTTTACCCGCCAAAAAGTGGAGTCAATAGTCGAGGTCGAGGATTCCGTTGGAGCTCCGTTCACTAGGTTTGATATTATTCGTCGCTTATGCTTGTTAAACGTTCGTCTAAGTTATTGTACATGTTCTTGGAGACTCATTTAATTGGAAATTTTGCATTCAAGGTTTATTCTTCCCTCTGTTCTTTTTATCTTATTTCATGTGATTTTATTTATTTGTCTTTAAACTTTATAAATAATAATGTAAGTTAGTCCTTAAATGCTATATGCTTAATCATGTTTTTGAAAATATGGTATTCAAGCTTGCTTTAAAGTTGGGAAGATTTGGACCCTAATGAGTTTGGGCTTCAATTGTTGGGTTGTAGGGTATTGGTATATGATGGTTATTTATTGAAATATCTAAAATCATATACTTCTTCCACAAGTAATTCCATAATTCATGGCCTTCACAATAATCTCAAACTTAGGAAAGAAACAAATCATGAATGCGCTAGAATGCTTTAGGCGTACTCATAATTAATTGAATCATCGTGATTATGTATATGTCCGCGTGACATAATTACGATTCCCAAAACTAAAATCAAAGTATGCGTTCGCACAACTTTGGGCGAAATAACCTTAAATATAATAAAAATGCTATTAATTGTGTGCACGTACACGTGACATGATTTTGGCACAATAAACAAAACGGATTCACACACTTGATTCGTTTTAAAGATAATTTCATATTTTAATATAAAAGCGGACAAATAAATATATGAAAACCAATAAATCACAGTTTATCTAAAATTAATTCAAGCCAAGTTGTAGTCAATAAAGCGACCGTGCTAGAACCACGGGACTCGGGGAATGCCTTACACCTTCTCCCCGGTCAACAGAATTCCTTACCCGGACTTTATTTTCGTAGACTAATAATAATAGAGTCAAACCTTCCTTTGACTAGGGATTCAAATAAAAGGTAACTCTATAAATAAAATAATCCTTATCCAAATTTGTCACTTTAATCGGAAAAACTCTTTAACCCACAACAATCCATAATACATATATCTTTTGGGGAGTAAAAAGGAGGTGTGACAAACCTAAACTATCTGGTAGGCTGCCCACAGTCGAAATGAGTGAATTCGACATAGAATATAACACCTCGAACTGTGATTAAGTCACAAGTTTTGGCCGACTTTGTGGCCGATTTTAGTCCAGGACTATTACCTTTGGCTACCAAGGATGCAGTGATGGTGTTAGAATCGACATCAGGAGTTTAGACCTTGTTCACGGACAGAGCTTCTAATGTGAAAGGGTCTGGGCTCGGCATAATGCTAACCATGCCCTAGTGAGAAACCCTAAGACAGACCATAAAAACTGTTCCTCTAACTAACAATGAAACAAAGTATGAAGCTTTGATTGCAAGGCTCGAGCTGGCCTGGGGACTGGATTATGAGGTCATAGAAATCAAATGTGACTCCCAATTGGTAGTAAATCAGGTCTACAGGATCTTCGAAGCCAAAGAGGAGTGCATGTAACAATACGTAATGAAAGTCCTGGCTCTGCTTGCTCAGTTCAGGGAATGTCAATTAAGCATATCCCGAGGGAAGATAATGCGGAAGCATATGCACTAGCCAATCTTGGATCATCCACGGAAATGAAGGGATCAAACTCCGCCACGGTCGTACAACTTATGCATTCGGTATTGGACGCTGATAGCTATTACGAGGTAAACGCTACCAATTTGGTCTAGGACTGGAGAAATGAGATCATTGACTATCTCGAGCACGAAAAATTGTGTGAAAATCCTAAGGCATCTCAGGCGCTGCACACTAAAGCAGCTTGATACAGTTTCGAGGGAGGTCAATTGTACAGAAGATCTTTCCAAGGCTTGTTGGCCTAGTGTTTGGGAGCTTTCGAAGCTAACTATGTTATGCGAGAAGTCCACGAAGGGACATGTGGAAACCACTCAAGCACGGATTCCTTAGTGTTAAAATTAATTAGGGTCGAATACTGCTGGCCCCGGATGGAACAAGACGCCAGGGCTTATGTTAAAAAATATGATAAATGTCAACGCTACGCATCGTTGGTACATCAACCGGCAGAGCCACTGCACTCAGTTTTGTCACCATGGCCGTTCATGAAGTGAGGGATGGATATAGTCGGACCGCTGTCACCGGCCCCCGGTAAGGTAAGATTTTTTTTGATTTTAACTAACTATTTTTCGAAGTGGGTTGAAGCATGTCTTTATCAGAAGATCGGTGAACGTGCAGTGATAGATTTCTTGTGGGAGAATATAATTTGCAGATTTGGGGTATCAAAAGAGATAGCCTGCGACAACGGACCACAATTTATAGGCGCAAAGGTCACAAAGTTCCTTTAAGACTTAAAAATCAAAAGGATCACATCATCACCCTATCATCCGAGTGCAAACGGTCAAGCAGAATCAACAAACAATGTGATAATAAAAAATCTCAAAAAGAGATTGGAAGCAGCTACAAGGTAAATGGCCCGAAGAGCTGCGAGGAGTACTATGGGCGTACTGGACAACGGTCAAGTCAAGCACGGGGGAAACTTCTTTCTCTCTTGTGTACGGAGTAGAAGCCTTGATACAGGTGGAAGCAGGGGAACCTACCTTAAGATATTTGTGGGGGGACGAAGAAACAAACAATGAAGCAATATTGGTCAAATTGGAGCTCCTCGATGAACGCAGAGACTTGGTGCATATAAGGATGGCATCCCAAAAGTAGAGAATGAAAATATATTACAATCGAAAATCCACCCTCTGTTATTTAAAAGTAGGAGATTTGGTTTTAAGAAAAAGTAACTCAAAACACGCGAGAGCTCAATGTAGGGAAGCTAGATCCAACATGGGAAGGCCCCTACTGGGTTTCAGCTATCAGCGAAAAAGGGTCATACGAGCTAGAAAATCAAGACGGAGTAAAATTGCCAAGCAACTGGAATGAGGCATATCTCAAGAGATACTATTGTTGATGAGCCTCGCCTATACTGAAAGTATGTGCTCCACTCTTTTTCCCTTCACCTAGTTTTTGTCCCAGTTGGGTTTTTTCTGGCAAGATTTTTAACAAGACAACAACGAAAAGCATACTACGAAGTAAGCTTCAACAGCAGAAATAAGACCTTTAAATGACAAGACAGGCAAGAAAAAATCCACTATGGAGCGATTAAATAGTCTTTTGCTTGGTAGCAAAGTTTCTACCGGGAAGTAAAGTTTGTTGTCGAGCAAAGATTACCCGACCGTTCGTAAGTGCAAGCACTGGGAGATTGTTAGATAATATTTGGCTCGATAGCATAAATTCCTAAGGGGAAGTGAAGTTTGCTATCGAATTGAAGATTATCTAGCAATTCACTAATGGAATCCTCCAAAGGTGCAAAACTTACAGTGTTCAAATTCACATTCTTCGCATTCGAACACTGGGGGAGAGAATGATATGAGGATACAACAACAATGACTGCCACATCTATCGGATTACAAAACCCGAAAACAAAGTTGTATCATCGGGATCGGTGACTGCGCGGCCAACCCCGTAGAAACAAGTTGTACAAGGATATGACAACAATAACTGCCACATCGACCGAAATACAAAACCCGAAAACAAAGTTGTATCGTCGGGACTAGGGACTGCGCGACCAGCCCCGTAAAAGCAAGTTGTACAAGTTAGCCACAAGTGATGAAAAATTATTTTTAGCACAACGAATGCTTATGCACTTTTGAAAATGGAAGGAATAAAGTAAATTACTTTTATTTCTATCTTGTTTCTTGTCTAAACAATGAATTAATTTTGTCATTTGAAAGTTAAACAAGTACTTCAAATGCTAGTGTCGTAATGAACATGAGACGTCCTCTTCAAGAGCATCGTAAACATAAGAGGACCCTCTCTTATGAAACCCTCATGTTAAAGGGTTGATTTTGTAAGAACTTATGCCCGGAATCTAAACTCCATCGGGGGAAAATGCACCTGAAGCCTCGCATATCTCGACGCGGAAAAGTTGCGAGAATACTTAAGCAAAAAGAATGCAAAGAGAAAAACTTGCACAATACTTGAACGAAAAAGTACTTCTATTTATAACAAGCGTGTCAAGAAGCACGAGTACAAAATTATAGAAAAGAAACCAAAAGCTAAGCTACTACATCTCCAGAACCCGGAGGAAGAGAAACATCTGCACCCCCGCGGAGAAGTGGATGGATTCTTCGACGGCTCAATATCTTGGCTTTCACCATTTTGGTCTTCAGCATCATCACCTTCCACTTCTTCTTCAGTTCCCGAGAATACGGAATCGAAACCAGAAGTGTCGGTAGCATCATGCCGGATCGGAAGACCTCTTCGGGCAATTGATTCCAGCTCACGGGCCTTAGCGATTTAGGCATCGAAGTCAATGACACCCTCTTTGGCCTCTTCCAAGATTTTTCTCCTCATGCTATACATAGAATATGTTTTTTCAACAATGAGGAAAGCTGCTCGACGCTGAACTTCTTCTTCCTCGGCAGAGAGGTTGTCCCGCTCGGATCTAGTGGCCCGGAGACTGACATCAAGGTCACGGACAGTGGAGTTGAAAACCTTATTGTGATCTATGACCCTCTTATGCCTCCCCTCCAACCGGGCATACTTCTCATCGGTAGCAGTAACTTCTTTAACTTTGGAGTTAAAGGCTGCCTCCAAATTATTTAATCTTTCAGCAGAGGCAACCTCACGATCGGATGCAGCAAGAACGACATTATGGACTTCAACCCATTTGGCATTAGCTTCTTTAAATTGTACCCTTAACTGGGCAATCTCCTGGCTAAGGGTCACTACCTCTTGCTCACTTTGCTACAACCGAGCCTCCAATTCAGCAACCTCAGCAACTCGTGCTTCCAATTCCGGAAGGCGAGCATCAATCTGATCCCGCTCGGCTAACAATTGATCCCGCTCGAAGGTAAGTTCCTCCTTATCATGAATTAACCTTTGAAGGCCCTAGGAAGCAAGAAAGTTAGTCAATAAAACAGAAATACAAACTCAAAACCCTACCATAACGACAATAGAATAAATAACAAAAAAGACAAATATTTTACCGCCGCTGCATTGTGCATGGCATTATTCAACAAATACTCTCCCGAGAGAGATTGTATTTTATTCATATCTTTTTTTGAAGCCAAAGGTTTCAGATAATTAGCAAGTTTTACCGGCCAAGATATTAGATGGCATCCGGTAGAAACCGATAGGGTGGCGCTCCTCCTCCTTTGGGGATCTTCAGAAGGGGCAGAATAGTTATGCCCCGAATTCCCATGAACTGGGGATTGGGGAAGAGGGATATCCTCCCATCAGGCAACTGCGCCTGGTGAAGATGATGTAGTAGTAGCTAGTGGTGAAGGCAAGGCTGGCAAAGAAGGAAATGAAGTTGATGGCTTTGTAGGTTGAGAAGCAGTTGTGGCAAACACAATGTTGTTTGTTGGTTGCTCATCAATCGAAGACGGAAGGGACCTGGTACTCATCCTCACGGTACCATGCATGACGATTGGGATTCGGAAGCGAGAGTTAGTATTTTCCACCATATCGAACTCCCCCCCAGAGTGCCGAGACATCGTCCTCAGTTGGTGTAAGTAACTCAACATGTTGAGCATTCTGTTAAGCTGATGAAGATCGTCCTCTTCTATGTATAGAAGCCCCCTCATCACTGGTTTCCCCATCATCGTCGATCACCACAATGTCTATGGCCGGCTCGGGCGCGACGTTCACCACCACAACATCTGAACATGACTCGGGCACGACACTCTTTGCCTTTTTATTTTCCTCGACCGAGGAGGAATGTCTCCTTTTTTGTTGCTTGTTCTCCGGTCGGGGACTTTGAGAAGAAGCACTTGCACCAGAAGCATGCTTGGAGACATATTTTCGGGTGAAAGCCTCCTTTAGCAGCCTCGCCGCGTCAGTAGGATCAGCCAAAACGTCCTGCTCGGGGACGACAACTGATCCCTGGGGTAGACCTTAATTTAACAGGAGATAAAGGTTAATCAAGCTTCTTATACGAAAGGTAAAGACAATATGAGTTCGACCTACCATGATTTTTGGCCTTCCACCTATATTTAAGGGCTAAATCTTTCCACGTACGAGTCTCGGGCGTAGTGATATCCAAAATCTTTTGGACCCACTGGTCCAAGCCTTCAACCCTCGGTGGTGTCCACCGAGTTGCTGAAATAAGTAAAAGAAGAGGGATCAATAACAACATGGGGTGATCTTTAACTAGAAGAAAAGACAAACGGTGAACTTACGAGTATGGTTCCACAAGTCCGGAAAGGATTGAGTCATGGCCGGAATGAGGTCCCTGTGACAACTATAACGAACCGTTCCATCTACCCATGGTCGATGTCATCATCCATGCTGATTAGCAGAGCATGGTAGCCATATTTTTCTGAAATTTATCATTCCCATACGAAAAATCTTGGGGGAATAAAGGTTCATTAATCGAGCCAGGGTTAGTTCCTCTCCCGTCTCCTGGAATAGATGTCGAAAACAAGCAATTGTCCTCCATATAGAAGGACTTACTCGTGCCAGGCATACCTGGTAACGGATGTAAAATTCCACGACAACGGAGTCAAGTTCCCAGCTCAAAGAGAACGGTCCCAAAGTGGAGGGATTCGTATAAAAATACATGAAACCCTTCTTGGATAAGGTTATCCACTCCGCCAGATCAGGAGCGATGATGTTTAAATCATGGCAATGGCAGTATTTCTTCACAGCATGAATGCTTGAAGAACGGATGGAAGAAGGATACATACCCACAACCCACGTACGAGAGTTAGCGGAAGGATACTTCTCTTCGAAGTCCTTAGTTGTGACAAGATTACTTGGAATGATGGTGCTCACCGTAGGAGGAACAACATCATCAGCTTTGCCTTTGTTCTTTGAGGAACTGGTATTTCTAGAAGAAGAGGGCATTGTTATGAGAAGGGAGAAAATATTTTTTTTAAGAAGAAGATTAGAGAAAGTTGAAGACAAATACGAGTTGAGTAAAGAGAGTTTGAGGAAGTTTGAAAGGTTATGAAGTATAAATGGGTAAGTTTGATGAGTATAAGTAAAGGAATAGGCGGCTAAAATCGTGGCCATAATTACCTCGATAACCAGCAAAAGTGGTGCTAAACCGTGGGAGGACGCGTGTTCGGGGCATTAAATGCGGAGAGACGTGCGTCTAATAAACCGTCAGAAATATTTTAGAGGGGGTCAGAGAATTTTCCGCCAAAAAAGTATCTCTACCAACTTCCCGATGACACAAGGTTATGCCACTGAAAAGCTTGAGGACTATCTGTATAGGGTAAAATATGTTCATATTAAATTATCACATGAGAAGCGACACTTGGAGCCGAAGACAGAAGACAATCGGGCCCGAAGGCAACGATCTCGTTTGTTATCGGAGAGAACGATATTCATAAAGGCGAAATAAATGTCTGCCACCCGGTAGCATTTAATGGAGAATATTTTACAACATTAAGTATATGGTCCGTTAAAGAGAATATGCTATTCGTTGCCTAGCGTTATACACTCTTCAATGGCCCTCATAATTGTCATTAAAGAGGGACTTGATCCTATGACCCTGTTCCCTAGGTGCAACTATAAATATTGAGCTCTACAGTCATTGTAAAAGAGATAAATTTTCCGACAAGCATACACTATATTATATCCACATCTTAATAACATTTTATTTTCTTGCTTATTCATATTGTTATTACTGCCTCCGGAAGCTCTGCTCCCAGAACCAAGATTTCTGTTGTTTTATCTCAACTTCAAGGCTAAGTCTTACATTTCTGTCTAATTTATTTATCATTTTAGGATCAAATCGATTCATTTGTCTATAAAAATACGTATAATACCATTTTACGGGTAAACAAAAATATAACTTAAAAAATCAGTTCTGAGGAAAATAATTGACTTTTATAGTGAATGATTGTTATATAGGGATGTTGTTATATAGGGGTGTGACTGTAGTTTCAAATATTTAAATTTCAATCCTAGAAAGGTGAATTGTTTTAGTCTAATTTAACTCCAGAAGTTATAAGTTAATTGACTATCTATAAGCAAGACTTAAATAAATTAGGACTATCGGAATATTGCACATGCATGAGTATAATATAAACTTACCTTCATTCAAATAAATTTAAGAGTTATCAGGTTAATAATTCATGAAGTAAATATATCAACAGTCAATCTCTAATCAGTTTGTATATTATAATTGGTGAAGACTAAAGCTCTATAATTTTTTTTAAAGATCACCATAATATGCTCCATCCCTTCCCCGTGGTAATAACACACTAATCAAACAGTGGTTGTCATTAATCTATATGTTTAAAAGGTGAATGAGCTTGAGCAAAAATTGTCGATGGTAGAATAACCTTATTTATCTTGGCAACATTGATTGTAATTAGGGAGCTAATGTCAAGATAATAAAGAGGCCTAAAGGCGAATTTTCTAAAGAGGCCTCAAACTTTATATAAAATATTTATATTGAGTAAGTTGGTTCATACTTATAATTGACATATTTGAATTTTGCTAAATAAGTTAAAAATAAATACACTACTATGAGGTAATTATATAACGAAAATAATAATTCAAATTTAAAGAGAAAGATTTAGAAAGTTAGAACAATATAACATGATTCTAGAAGTTGATAACTTAATATTAGAAAAAAAAATTATTATTTCAATTTGTTTGCTGCAATTCTTGAGAATTTGCGAAAGAATGAAAAATATAATTTTAATTTATTCAATATCTTTCATTCCTTGTCTTCTAGAAAATAGACAACTTAGTAAGAGAAAAAACAATATAAAGTACAAGTTTATTATAAGAAAGAAACAACAATAGAAGAATATTATTATTAGAATGTAAATCAACCATCACACTCACCATCAATTACAATGGCTAAATAATTCTCTTTTTTTTAAAAATAAAATTCTTATACCTTTTTACTATAAATGTTCAATATTTTTTTAAAAGAAAATTACTATAAAATTAATCTATTGTTATTAATTTAAAAGACGAGGCCCTGAAAATTTGGGAGCATAAAGGAGGAAGTGCACAAATACACTATTTTAGTGATACTATTTAAGTCATACCCAATTTTTAAAAATTATTTAAAATTTAACCAGTCTACGGTAAATAATTAATTTGAACAAAAATACCACTATATAAGAAAAAAAATTGGCAACGGAAATTTATACTATGTTTTCTCTAATAGTGATATCAGGCTTAAAAGATCAAATTAGGTCTTATTTTCAGATATAAAGGAACCTCGTTGGGATTAGAAATTATCCAAATAAACTGAACAAATATAAAATTGGAGCAATCCCACCTTAGGAAAACTTAACCTTTTTTCAATATCCCAAATTTATGATATTGTGTAAAAAGTAATGATAGAAGAATGAAGGATGAAGAAACAGGTCGCACCGGATACAAGAACGATGGAGTGAGGGTTAATTTTGATCTTGTTACAGTCGGTCACTATGTTAACTGTAACCATCTTCAAAGATAGTAAAACCAGTCAAAGTTTAGCTTTTGTTTAGCTCATGAAGTTTAAGAGTAAAAAATTTTCAAAAAATTCTTCTAAAGTATGAATTATATTTGATTAAGAGAAGATACAAAGAGTAGAAATCATTAAAGATATGAGATCAAAACGTTTAAAGTTTGCACGAACTTCATACACCGTTTATTTGAAGTTTGCACTGTCACAAATGAACTTCAAACTCTTTTTTTTTTTTTTTTTAAGTTTGCACTATAATAAGTGAATATTAGACACATTTGTCTAAAGTTAGCATTGTCATAAATGAATCTCGGACATGTTTTGTCTGAAATTTTCGCTGCAATAAGTGAACACTAGACGTGTTTGTCTGAAGTTAGCATTATCACAAGTGAACTTCTAATCCGTTTGTCTAAAGTTTATGCTACACTAAGTGAATTTTAAATAAATTTGTCTGAATTTTTGTACTGTCGCAAATGAACTTCATTCCCATTTATCTAAAATTTGCGCAATCGCAAGTGAACTTAAGACCTATTTTTCTGAAGTTTATTATGAACTTTAGTCATTTGAGCATGAACTTCAAATATTTTGATATAAATTTTCTATATTTTGGTATGAACTTCAGACTTTTGTTCTAAATCTCAGATATACTATTATAAACTTCAAAAATTCGAATATGCTGGTAGTCTCCAACTTCACATATAATTCATACAATAAGCATGCTACTTAAAAACAACTATACAACATTTTGCTTAGAATAAGGGTGAAATTCCCGCAACAACTAATCGAAGTGCAAGAAACGTAACCACTGGAGTCTTGCCATTACCTCCCAAAGTTAAATTCTCAACGCTAATCACTATTCCAGCAACCTTAAAGTTCAAAGCACTACATGTTAAGGAAACAAAGTCCTAAATATAATTAAATAATAGTAGGGATCTATTTATTGATCTTTGTGAAACAAAGCAAATTGGTAAGGATGATGGGAAGGGCAAGTGCAAAGCCATAGAGAGTGGAAGCTAATGACAGAAGAGGGGTCCGTTTGGAGCAAGGGACAATTAGGTTTGAATAAACTTGGAAAAATGACGCTGTCTATCCGCTCTTAAAATAATAGTCGAAAAATATATATTATTTGTGTATATATATATATATATATATATATATATATATATATATATATATATATATATTGTATATTGTATATTGTATATTATATACAAATATTATACACTTTTTTGCTATCAAATATAAATAATTTTTTGTGCGAGCTAAAAGTGAAAATAGCCTAATAAACTGGGCAAAAAAGCCTTTAAAGTCCATCTTATTAATATAATGGGCCTTTATGCAAAATATTTAAAAGGAAAAGGTCCAAAATTTCCCCTCTACTATGGTATGTAGTTTAAATTTGTCCCCCGTTATACTTTTCGTTTAAATCTATCCCTACCTTTAACAAAGTTTGCATAATTGCCCTCAACCCTAATGTCCCTCCACTGTGGCACCCAACCATTCTAATATTTTGTCCAGTCAAGTCAGCATGTCCCACTAATTAACACACCCCTTTTATTATTAAAATATTCTAATCTTATTCTCCCTCTCTTAAGTCTTAACTCACACACCTACATACTCCAAAGCCTCCAAGTCGAAGCTGGTCGCCATTCAAGTTGGTTCCGAACACACTTTGCAAAATTAGAATCATATATCTCCATCCCTATGTCAAGAAACATGTGCCTACAAAAATACATATCAGAGAAATATATGTATTACCATCATCAATTTTCCAACGAAATCGGCCTGTGACGACTTCTGGCCAGAATGACCAACGCCAAAAGATGTGTCAAGTATCACAAACCCCTCATATCAAAATTTCTAGGCCCAATTGGTTGAATCAAGCTTTGAAGAATAGAGCACCGTTCTGGAGGCACCACCAGCTCCACACAGTGAACTACAAAGAAATTTAACAACAATTTGGTCTGCAACTTTGAATTTTAAACCAACAGATGTGAACTTTCGAACACCTAACATTCACTATAGTGGACGAATCCAAATCTCATTTCAGCCAGAACACAAATTGATTCTCAAAAATCAACGTATAATATAGCCATTCAATTTCAACACCTATAATATAAAGTTCGGAACTGGCGAATTGGAGTTGCAGGTGCAACTTTGTCAAACTGCTGAATTTTCAGCTCAAAAGTGGTACAAATCTTCACGAATCAACCACAAAATATGGAAATGAACTCACAAAATATTTTCGATTATTTGGAACAATACCCAATCGAAAATAGCTTCGATTTGCGGAAACTCGATTATTGGATTCGGAGCTTCAAGCTTTGTTAATGGCTGTTATGGAGTTTTCGGATTTCAGGTTCTCCCTCAAGCTTCTCAACTCAGTGTATTGCACAACTCACCAGATAACATTTTGATCCTACATATGGAACTCAAACCATGATTCCTTTCATCGTCAAGCCGATTTTTTTCTACGCCAAATGCACGAGCATTTTTGGGGTTGCTCTCAATTGTGTTATTATAAGCCGATTGCCCAGTTGTTATAACTTCTATTTTTGTAATTTTCTTGTTGATTGGGCCAACCAAATTTATGTGGTTTGAGGTTTCACAAATGGTATCTCGGATAATTCGAAGTTTCATGAGATTAAGGATGTTTATTAAGAGTTCCATGGCAGAATTTCTTATTTTTACATCTTGCCATACAAAGGTTTTGTGGGGGGGGGGGGGGGGGGGTCTGTGAGGTTTTAATTTGGTGGGGTCGAGTGACTTGGTAGCTGACATGGAAAACATTGAGGGAGTCAACTGCCACGATGTAGATCCGTTAGGGTTAGGAAAAATTTTTAAAAGTTGATTAACGGTAGGGGCTAGATTTGACGAAGAGTATAACGAGTGACAGAAGTAAACTATATACCATAGTAGAGGGGCAATTTTGGATATTTTTTCAAATTTAAAACAATAGGTATATATTAAATAGGAGGGTGATTAGCTGTCCCATGAAATTTTTACCGCATAAATCCATTGCTTTATTGGCCTGACCCTTGAGTCGTCACCGTGTTAAGAGGTTGTTGGAGCTAAAATTACAAGTAACCTTTTCTCCCAATTTTACGAGAAACTTTAAACTTTTACATTTATTAGGATAAAATGGTGTAAGAGTAAGACCATAACATTTTGACCCAATTTTAACCATAGACCTTATACGAAGTCTGCATAAACTTACCGAGCTTGTTTTAGGATTCAAATTAACTTTCGTCCGATAAATTAAGCTAAGATATTCTACTCTTTCTTCAACGCAAATTAGCCAATTACCAACTTCCAAGTACAAACCTCTACGTCATTCTTTTTTCATTTTTCCTCTTCAGAAAGAATAATGATTTTCTCCATTTTAAAATATTTGATATCCAAATCGAAAGATCCGACTCATCAAGCTGCCACGTGGTAAAATAACATAGGACACCTGGAAATGGACCCTACCCAAAGATATAAAAATAGGACAACAACAACTTCCCCTATGACCCTATCTATTCGCCTTTCTCGTTTCTTCCAAATCTCATCTAATACTTCATTTTTCTCTCTCCTCTTTTTCATACCGCGAAATCGAAATTTTTTCAGTTGGTTAGTTGCCTTTTTTGTCTTCCTGATTTGAATCCTTGATATTGCAAAAACCCTAGTCATAAATATTTCCTCGTATTATAAAAAATCAAATTATGCGTTGAGTTTTCAGATCTATATTTAAATAAACTGTATGTTTTGCTATTGTTTTGTGTTTATCCGCAGATCTCTCAAAGTAGTTTTGGATATTTAGATTTTGAATTTTGAGTTTTGAGTTTTGAGCTGTGGAGTTAGGTTAAATTCATCTAACAATTCAAATTGAAGGAGGTTTTCTTGAATTGGTTAGAAATTTCAAGGTTTTGCTTATAGGACCTTTTAGCTTTCATTTTTGGCGGTTAAGTACCTTTATTTTTTGCGAAGTTTCCAATTCAGTGCTGTTCTTGGAGTTGGGACAAGTTCTTATAAGTGTTGGATTGGCTTGCTGTTTTGTTAATTTGATTTCTCCAGTTCTTATAAATTTCGCGGTAATGATTGATTGATTGATTGAATGATGGAAATTGAGAAACCCCTAAATGTTGATTCAAAGTGTGACAGACAATGGTTGGTAGATGCTAGTACTGAACAGGAGGAGCCATGTGTTGAGAAGCTTAATTTTAAAACTTTAGATGGTGTAGAATTAGATTGTTGTGCCACGAATCATGCCACTAATTGTGCAACCGAAAAAGTAGATGGAGTAGGAGTAGAATATTGTGCCATGAATCGTGCACCCGAAACTGTAGAATTAGAAGGTTGTGGCACGAATCGTGCACCTGAAACTGAAAATGGTATAGAATTAGAAGGTTGTGCCACGAATGCGCCTGAAACTTTAAACACGGAGGAATCAGAGTTAGGTGAGAAGCAGGCAAAAAAGTTGAATAATTGTGATGTCCATCCCTGTGTAAGGATTGACGTGAAGGAAGCTTCGAATGATGAGATGCTTTCTGAAGTTTCAAATCCAAATTTGTCTCCAAGAGAGAACACATCAAGTTTCCAGACTATCAGTAGTCAAGGGGTTGATTTGTTGAGTAATAATCAAGGTGGTTCTGGAGAGATTACATCTTTTTCGTCAGGGAATTCAAGCGCGGATGAGAGTGTCAGTGAAGAAGAGCATAATCAAATTGATGTATCCGAGGCAGTTGCAAAGTCCTCTGTGGTACTTGAAATTCCAAAGGAATTTAGCACAACTGGTGTCAGGAAGATTACATTTAAGTTTAGCAAAAGAAAGGAGGATTATGGTAATGCATATGCTTCAGCTGCTCTGCCCGTGACTGATCGGGTTGATGATGGATTTGGTGAAGCACATGCATGGTATCCTTTGGCATCTGATGATATGACTCAACGTATTTCAAGCACAAATGGAGCATTTTATCGACACGGAGATCCTTTTTTATGTCCTCCAAACATGGAATTAAAAATGTCTAAGAAGGTCATTTCTGATGCTTACCCGACAAATGTCAAGAAGCTTCTATCGACGGGTATTTTGGAAGGAGCAAGGGTGAAGTACATTTCAACTTCTGGGAAGGTAATTTGTGGGTTTCTCTTTTTATACCCGTAATTTAGTGGTCTTTACGTAAGCCTGAAGCACTTCTATAAATGATTGCCAGATGGAGCTTCCTGGAATTATAAAGGATTACGGATACTTGTGTGGTTGTTCATTCTGCAATTTCTCCAAAGTAAGTTTCCTGTCTAAAGTAAAAGCTATATGTGTGCATGTTAATGAACATAATGAACAGATTGATGTCTCTGCAGGTTCTCAGTGCTTACGAATTTGAAGTGCATGCTGGGGGCAAGACTAGACACCCAAACAATCATATTTATTTGGAGAATGGAAAACCTATTTACAGGATAATTCAAGAGTTGAAGACTGCACCACTTAGCCGACTAGAAGAAGTTGTAAGAGACGTGGCTGGTTCTTCTATTAATGAACAATATTTTGAGGCTTGGAAAGGTGGTTTAATGTTGATGTCTCTGTTGATTTATTTATGTTATTCAATTCCGAGACAGTCTCATATTTGACATGACAGGAATAAGTACTTAAAAGGATGTTCTCATGCTTTCCATGCTCTAATTTATGCTATCGTTTGTTGTGGATGGTAACAGGGAGAAGGGTTGGGGGAATAAAATCACCATATTACTGCTTATTCATCATAGACCTCTATTCTAGATGATGTTCATTTCAATAAACAATCGAGCTCAGACTGTAGAAAATAAATAACTTGACCAGTTTAAGTATTTTCACAAGACAATTTCTTTCTCCGCAACTAGAATCAGTGGCACGCTTGATTTACTCGTTATTTTCGAAATTACTTTTTATTTATCCACTATAAGCATAGATTGCTAAATTTTAAAGTAAGATGTTGATTTTAAGCACTTTCTCTGGCAAAGTTAAAAGAAAAAGGAGAGTAGAGAGTAGTTTACAGAGCAATGCAGTTTACAAATTTAACACCAGGGTTTTTAAGTACCTTGTGGGAACATAAGGGCAAAATTGTGTTGTGATATTGAGGAGATTTCAAGGTAGTTATTCTAGGGTATTGGGGCTTTGTTGGTACAGATATGGATAATAATATCCTTGATTATGATATAAGTACTGTCCGAACCAGTGGATGCAGACGGGGCAAAGAATAGTGCAAGTAGGAGGAACGAACATATAGCGTATCAATTCTTGTCAGTTGTGTGATGATTCATAATATCCTCTTCTATTTTTGCAGCAAAACTCCTGCAATACTATGAGGTGGCTAGTGCTAACCAATATTCTTATGGAAAGGCTTCAGGAATGTATCACTCTAAGCTAAGGTACATTTTAAAGTGTTTTTTCGTACTTTATCTGAAGTATTTTGATCTTGTCATTGCTCCTCCACCCTGATTTACTTTCTTATCAGTCTTCTTTGGTTTAATTTTGGATTGGGGTGAACAAGAGAAAGGAGACAAAAGTCTAGCTTATCTAGCTTATCATGTTGAATAGGTATCCAATATGTGCTGTATTTATCACTGTTTTTCTTTTCTTGAACAGCTGTAATGTGATTTAAAACATGAAAAGTCTTGCAGTTTTGTAGTGTTCCTTATTTGACATTACCAGCTGACTTGATTTAGCCGTGTCCACTGCTCCTCTATGTTTTTTCCGTTTCCAATCATATGAACGATGCGACCACGACAATTGTTATCTTCAAGGAAATGAGTTGTTGATTCCTGTCCAGGCATTTTAGCACCTGAATGGCATGTTTTGTCCATAGCTGGATGTTGATGGAATGTGCAATTGAAGGTTCCTTGTAATATGATTCTAGGATGATGTTGTCTTGGTGTTACTGTAACAGAGTTTTTATTAGAATTTAGCTTAAAGGGCGTGCTTGAGTGTAAGTGCTGTATGCTGTTGATTGAAATAAGTTGTATACAGTCTAGATACTTTGGACTGCTCATTTATTAGCTATTAGTACGTCGAATGCTGATAAGTTACATTGACTTTTATAATTTTATTGAAGATAGATACTGAATAGGTTTTGGAATAACACCACATAAGTATTACCACAAATGTTTAAGAGCTAAAAATGGTTGAATGTTGGAAACTTGTAATTTTAGCCGAGGGTCTATCGGAAACAACTTCCCTACTCTACCGGAGTAGGGGTAAGGTCTGCGTACACACTACCTTCCTCAGACCCCACTTGTGGGATTCCATTAGGTTGTTGTTGTTGTTTTTTGCTTCTTCAAGACTCTACCTACAAGATTTGAACCTTATGAGTTCCCATAATTTGGGCAAAAGTGATATTTTCAGCAAGTAAGAAAGTTTTTTAATTTGGCTGGTCTGTTTTTAAAAGAAAAAGAGAAACAAAAAAGTGCCTCCAGGTGTTGTTTTTGATGAAATAAGGTGTTTCATTAGCAAAAGGCATCAAGGAGATGCAGAATTACAAAAAGTATTGAAATGCAGAAATAATAAGAATTGTAGATCCCTTTACAATGTCAATCTAAGACCAGGGAGCTAACAAAATCCAAAAATTGGTCAGTACTAATTAAAGAAGTTAACGTAGTCCAACAAAAAAGATTGAGTAGGCATATAGCTTTGAGAGAGTGATTTGGAGTTGAGATTCCATCAAAACATCTTCTATTCCTTTCATTCCATAAACACCAAAAAATAGCACCATAGGTTATCAACTAGATTTTTTTTGATGGTCTTATCAACTCTCCATAAACTCCAACTCAAGTGTGCCTCTTTCATATTCTGTAGCATGACCCAATTTAAGCCAAAAATGCAGAGGAACATATTCCAAAGGCCATTTGCCACTTGGCAGTGCAAAAACTGATGGTTGACAGTTTCGGCATCTTCCAGACATAGATAACACCTGTTGACCATAGATAACACCTGTTGACCAACTGGAAACCTTTCTGTTGAGGTTGTTTTGTGTTAAGCAGGCCTCATTGAGGGCAATCCAGTTATGGCAAATAACTTTGATAGGTAGTTTGGTCTTCCATATTAACTTCTAGGGCCATGCATCTATCACATGGTTCTGGGAACCAATCTGTCCGTAGTATTCTTTTACTGTGAAGGTGCCCTTATTCCCTCAACAAATGGTATCTGGTTGGCTCTCATCAATATTGTACCCCTCCACTTTTGCTAGCATATCTAAAAGGCTATCAATTACCCAATCTTGCACAGCTATTCTAAGATGAACATTCCAGTTGCTACCATTTCTGTTTTGAGCAATAGAGGAATTCTTGTGAAGAGCAATCTGGTATAGGCTAGAATACTCATCCATAAGTGTAGTGTTGTTTAACCATTTGTCTTTCCAGAATCTAATGCGAACCCCATTGCCTGGTTTGAAGTGGGTGTTCTGAAAAAATTCATTCCCCAATTTACTAATATACTTCTAAGGTCCCACATCATAGGGCGCATAAACTTTTAGTGCTCCAGTTATCTCTTTTCCCATGCTTGGCACTGATCACTTCCTTCTATAGGCTTGATTCTCCCGTGCCATATTTCCAAAGCCACTTCATTAGCAGGCATTTATTGTGGGCTGCTAGATCTCTAACTCCCAAACCTCCATTGCATTTTGGTTGAGTGACTTTATCCCACTTTATCAAATGAAACTTGTGAGTGTTGCTATTACCTTCCCAAAGAAAGTCCCTTGATTCTATCAAGTTGCTTTAGCACCTTCCTTGGGATGGGAAACAATGACATGTAGTATGTTGGAATGCTGTCAAGCACACTATTGATGAGAGTTAATCTGCCACCCATGGATATTTATTGAAGCTGCCAGGAAGTTAGTCTCTTCTCAAAATTTTCAATAATCCCATTCCATATCTCACAATTTTTTAATTTGGCGCTCAATGGTAGACCTAAGTATGTTGTTGGTAGAGTCCTAATATGTTGTTGGTAGAGTCCCAATACTGCAACCTATAATGCCTGCAAGCTCCTCAATCTATAATGCCTCTAGGTGTTGTTTTGTGGGGAAAAAAAAAAGTGAAGTTAAAAAGTGTACAATGGGATTCGAACCCTCGCCAGTTATTCAGGAACATAGCTTAAGTTGGTTCTTCCTTTTTCGGCTGAACCAACAACTGATTTTACTTCTGGGTTCCTAGCTAAAAAGTATTAAACGTTTTATAGATTTCTCAATATAAATACAGGGTTAAGGTAAAAGTTACTAGGTTGCCGAGAACCCATACCCAATACTATAGATCCGCCCTTGGTTTCAATAGTCCTTTGCTGGGGAAAGCACAAAGTTCTAGCTTTCCATCAGTCGTGCATGTTGGGATTGGTATACTATACCCATTGTTAAAGGAACATCTAATCAACCCAACCTATTCAAATGTGCATCTTGGATCAAGTAGGCCTCCTGTAGATGCATTATAGAGTACCAAATGCACCTTAATAATCTCATTTTACAAGTAATATTATTTCATCTTAGTGGGTCAATTTTTGTGTTAATCTAAAACCTTAAAATAATCTCATGTATAGTGAACAGATCAATCAGTGTGTGGTCCGCCAATTGCCGCTGATTTGGAATTAGCTATGCCTATATTATGGTTGGCACAGTGTAATTATTGACTTTGGCGTCTATTGTGCAATAGCTCATGGCATCTTGATATCCCAAAAACTTAAAAGTTGAATACGTCAAGAAAACTTACTAAACCAGGCCACTTTAAGCAACATTTTTCTTTCCCTCTGTAATATGACCCAATTTTCTGCTCTTCTGAAGCGCCTTTTCTTTTTCCTCATTTACTTGTGGAGATTGGTAGAAGAGTTTAGAATTGCTTAAGTTAGATCCAGGCCTCCAGCATGGACCTGTAAGCTTGGTCCCATTTGGAGTTTATCTACTTGTAGTTTGAGGGTTTTGTGTAATAATGATATTGTGTGGTTTTGGGTGTTGGATTGGCTGAAACTTTTCATACTCATTTTTTTTGTAGCTCTGCACTATACTATGGATTTGCTGAAACTTTTCATACTCATTTTCTTTGTAACTCTGCACTGTACTATGGTGGACTTGTGATTGCAGTTCGGTGATGGAAGATGGCCTTATTCCTGCTTCCTACTCCTATATTGACAACTTCCCTCCAAATCCATTTAGCTATATGGAGACAGCAGAGGCATGGAAGCATGTGGTTAAAAAGTTTGTCATTACTTTATTTACTTTATCTATTTCGTGCAACTGGTCATTCTTTAAGTAAATGCATATTCGTATGCTGTTGCTAATGGTGCAGTTATTTTTCCAGGCCAAGGAGCAATTTTTCCAGCTCAACAGTAGAGCCAAAAAGACCTGCTGAAGGTTGCACAAGAAAAAGGTATGCTTTCTCTTATTAATCTTTTAAAGGATTTCTTCTTTTTGGCTCAGCATTTATCATCAATCTTTTTAATATACATAGGGATAATGACTTGCACCGATCATTATTCATGCCAAATGGACTTCCAGATGGAACTGATTTGGCATATTATTCTAAGGGGAAGGTCAGATTCATTTCTATCTCAACTCTGAATATTGTCATTTATTGTGCATTGGTTTCTGTAATTTTTATTATGTGGTCGGGGCCTTCCATTTGGCAGCAGTTGCCATAATTGTGATTTATGTTTGAGCAATTAAAATCTTTCTGCAGAAAGTTCTGGGGGGCTACAAGCTGGGAATTGGCATAGTCTGCAGCTGCTGTGATACTGAGGTAAATTTTATAACATACACACCCTCACACTTGTAATAATATAAAGCCCAAACATATACATATAACATATATGTATATATAATTATGTATATAAAATTCAGAAGAGCTGCTTACTACTACGCATGTTTTTTCTTTCTAAACAGATAAGTCCGTCCCAGTTTGAGGCTCATGCTGGATGTGCAGCTAAACGTCAGCCGTAAGTAGTCTCAAAGACTATTATTTGCATAATATGAAAAAGGGATACTGATATGAATATTTCTATTCATGACCAGTTACCGTCACATCTACACTTCCAATGGACTTACCCTACACGATATAGCATTAATGCTGGCAAATGGTCAAAGTATTGCCACCAATAACAGTGATGATATGTGTACAATATGCGGCGATGGGGGAGAACTGATTTGCTGTGAAGGGTGTCCTCGGGCTTTCCATGCAGGTGGTTTCTTTTGGCTCAAATGTTTGACAAAGTTTTTATTCTTGTCTTTCTACAGTGTACTGGTTGGTAAACTGATAGATCTGTACATGGTTTGCTATGTATAGTATCTTAAAATCAAAATTTAGTGCTCCTTCTACTTATTTGAATATAAATGAAGTCCATGTTACAAGAAACTAGCTAAGCTAGACTGCATGATTTTTTGTTGTCTGAAGGGGAGCTCTTTCAATTTCTCTGCCTAATAACCTCACTTGTGCTTATAAGTTCTGCTCATACAAAACCTATATGTTTGCAGCTTGTTTAGGTGTACAGTGTACCCCAACCAGTGGTTGGCTCTGTTCATATTGTAGAGACAATTTTGTCCCTGGTAGGAAACCTGCAGGAGATGCAGGACCAATTATGATACGGTTGACAAGAGTGGTTAAAGCTCCGGAGTCTGAAGGTGGTGGGTGCGTTGTTTGCAGGTTTGTCACAGTTGTGGTCCTTCAGAAAGCATTTAAAACTTATGTAGCCCTAGTTTCCATTTATGTAATTTTTTAAAATTAAGTACCAAGTATTAAATCTCTTCTAATGAATAAAATTAGTTTACCTTGTTTGAAATATCTTCCTGCGGGGAAATTTTTAATATATTTAGGTCTTCGCACAAGTCGGTAGTACATATTTTAATGCACTGCTAGTCCAGTGCGATAAAGCTGGTTAAACCACAGTGGAGTTGGCTCATCTTTTCTCTTTCTTCTACAGCAAGAACCAACAATATTCTTCTCAAGATGTGGTTCATTCCCTTGAATATGTGCATGTGTAGGTCTCATTGCAGTCTGCATTTAGGTGTTCCGTAGCACTTCAAGAATGAAATAAATATAATGAGTATTCATCATTAGATTTTATGCACCTTGTAAAAATGTTCATATGTGGCAATACTGTCATTGAATGTTTACATCAGATTTGGTACTAGCAGAGGGAGTAGTTGCTTCTATGATTTATTATTTTGAGTAGCTTGAAATAGTTTGGATAGTGTTGAAGAAATTGAAGGTGTTATTTTGCTGTGTATGGGAATATAATTCTGCTGTGAGATATGCGCTTAAAGTATGGGTTTTATTTTATTTCCTGTCCACTTCCACTATGTAGTTCATGCTGGCCATTATGAAATTTTATCTGTTGACCTGGTTATCACATATTGTCGGGTTTGCTTGTGCTCAAAAACTTGAAATGGGTGCAAACAAGTGGAGATAAGTATACCCTTGAACTCATTTTTTCCACCATATATTTCTAGGACCCCGGATTTTAGTGTTGCCAAATTTGATGATCGGACAGTTATGCTCTGTGACCAGGTATGCCTTATTTGCCATATTCAGATGTTTTACTGCTATCTTTAACCTTGCCCTTCCTACCCGTTTCTTATGGTTCCATCTCCCCCAGTATCCAATTTCTATATTTTTGTGTGTGTGCATATGCAGTGTGAGAAAGAATTCCATGTTGGGTGTCTGCGGGAAAGTGGGCTGTGTGATCTGAAAGTGAGTAGTTTCTTTCTTGTGTTGGCTAACTGTGATTATGTTGTCCATTACTCATAAGTGCTTTTCAAAATTGTTGTCAGGAACTCCCAAAAGATAAATGGTTTTGTTGCGATGACTGCAATAGCGTTTATGCGGTACTTCAGAAGTGTGTTCTGAAGGGAGCTGAGGTCATTCCAGCACCTGCAGCAACTGCAGTAACTAAGAAGCATGTCCAGAAATGTTTAATGGATACAGCTACAAATGACATTCAGTGGCGAATCTTAAGTGGGAAGAGTCGCTACCCGGAGCATCTACCTCTTCTTTCCAGAGCAGCAACAATCTTTAGGGTAAGTTTTTTATTGTTAGGATTAAGCACCAGTTGGAATCATTTTTTGACATCTCAGAGCATAAAGAGGACACTGAATAAATCTCTGAATTTATGGAGATTGCACATTACTGTATTACAATTGGACTTATATGTTTGAAGATATATGGTAAAGCTACTTAATTTTGCATGGCACGGAAGCTATGAGTGTGAAAGTTGAGTTCTGTTTTGCCACCTGAGTCATTCAAGTTGCAATAATGGTGTGACATTTCTATCCCATTTGTCAGATTCCAAAATATAGAACTGTGAGGCCAGTATTTTCTCTAGAATTATCTATAAATCTGCAGCAGTTCTCTTCCATTGGCCAGTCCTCCGTTATCATTGATAACTGAACTGTACTTTAGACTCACTCCGCAAGTAGTCTTGTGAATCACCATGTTTCTTGAGCTCAAGAAACCTTGACAGAATGGCCATTCTGATCAGCAACAACATAGTTAGAAACAGGCAGATCCTTTTAATTACTGCATCATTGATAATTGATTCTACTTATCAATTCCTCTTTTAAAAAAATAATTGAATATTTAAAACTTATCCTTGTATTCCGTGTCAAACTTTTCCTAATTCAAGTTCCTTGCCTTATTTTAATTGTCATCTTTGTCTTTTTTTGCAGGAGTGCTTTGATCCTATTGTTGCCAAATCTGGACGAGATCTTATACCTGTTATGGTTTATGGGTGAGTATTCTTTCGCTTGCAATCCTAGTGTTACACACAGGTTACTTTATCAAAAGTATAACACCCCGGTTATTCTTAGAGACTCGGTGTTTTTTGTTTTCTTGTCTTTGAACTGTGTTGAAGGGGAGCCTTGGAGCAACAGTAGAGTTGTCTCCGTGTGACCTATAGGTCACGAGTTCAAGCCGTGGAAGCAACTACTAATGCTTGCATTAGAGTAGGTTGTTAACATCACACCTCTTAGAGTGCGGCCCTTCCCCAGACCCTGCGCGAATGCGGGATGCTTTGTGCACCGGGCTGTCCTTCAAGGAACTGTATTTGAAAATTGAGAGACAATCCTTCTCGTGTTTGATCTTTCAGTACCCTCCTTTAGGATAGCACTCTTGAACTTTTCTTAAGAAACTGGGTATTTGGTTTGAGCATTCTCATTTGCATCCTAGATTCTTTAGTTCTGTATAATCATCTTGTCTTGGTCATTTATCATTATAGTATAGATGCTTTACTGTAAGAAGAGCTTACTGCATAAAGACATGATATTTTGCAGTATTTGCATGTGATTAAGTTAAAAATATACTAGACTTGCCGAGATTGGTCTCTACTGTCTATACCCCCCCCCCCCCCCCCAAAGGAGTTGAAACGACTAATTGGTCCCAGTATAATAGATATTTGTACCTGAAGTATGTGGGCAAAGTTCCTAAGCAGATTGCTATTTCAGCGTATTAGCAACTTAAATTTACACATCTTTTGGCAGAATAATTGGTTCATGAGTAATGAAGATAGTTAAGTTGCAACTTAGTTTAATCTAGTAGTCTGAAACTTGCATCAAAGGAGTTGCATTCAGTATTTGTCAAATTATTTCCTTGGATCTTTTGGCCTTCTTTTGTGCTTTTACCTTTTGCTGCTAGAACTCGAGAACTTGCTGTATTTTGAATTGCAGACATTTGGCTTTTCTAATTTCTATATTTCTGTCTAATGTAGGCGAAACATCTCGGGTCAAGAATTTGGGGGAATGTATTGCATCGTTTTGACTGTAAAGTAAGTAACTGATTTTCAAGTTATTTCTCTGGTTTCATGATAAAAATAATACATGCCTGCTCAAGTGCGCTAATAGTTGGTTCGGGAGTTCTATACATACACACAGAGTATTCTGCTTTGCTGAGTTACTAATCACGTGTCTAAATGGCCACAGGTCAGTAGTTGTATCAGCTGGTCTTCTCAGGATTTTCGGGCAAGAGGTTGCTGAACTACCTTTGGTGGCTACAAGTAGAGAAAACCAAGGGAAAGTAAGCTCTGTTTGACTTTACTCGTTTGCTATGCTCAATTTACACAAGCTGATGATTCTCGTTTTTCTTCTTTTGTAGGGTTATTTCCAGGCGTTATTTGCATGTATTGAGATGCTATTATCTTCCATGCATGTTAAAAACCTGGTTCTGCCTGCTGCTGAGGAGGCGGAATCCATCTGGACAAATAAACTGGGGTTCAAAAAGATGACTGATGAACGAGTGAGTGGATCTTAAGTCTTAACATTCTTATTGACAATCATTTGTTTTTACTTTGTTTATCTGATACTTCCTTTGTGTAATGGGATGATAGCAATTAATAGTTAGGGGAATAGATTCGATACTGGAAAAAAAGAGAGAATAGATTCAAGCTGTAAATGTTCAAGGCCACTGGAAACTAGTGAAGATTTGAAGTCAAGTTATACACACATGCCAATATCTCATCGGCAATTTAAGAACAAGAGCAATTGCAAGCTGTTGAATGTTTTATAGTTAGGATGTTTAGGCTGCGTTAAAGTAAAAATGTAGAAATATTTGGTGTGGGAATACGAGTATTCGTTGGAATACTAACATGCATAGCTTTAAAAGTCTTGCCTTCTATCTTTCTTCCTGTTGACCTCTTTTCGTGAGTTGAATTTTCTTTTCAATAGAATCGTAAACCTTACTGATCAAACCATGGTCAGGATTCAGATTGGTTTGGGGAAGGCATTAGTTAGAGTATTTTCAAGTCCTATATTTTGTTGCTCCCTTTGCCTGTCATGGACGGGGACGAAAGTCGAGTTTGTGTCTATCGAAATAATGTCTGATGTAATCCCCTAGCTCTATTACCCTTTCTATTTTTTCCATTTAGTAAAAAAAAAATATGTACTGAGTACTTAGTTCTATATTGATATTCTTTTAAACTGTTTTAACAGTATCTGAAGTATTCAAGAGACTTCCAGTTGACGGTATTCAAGGGAGCGTCAATGTTGGAGAAGGAGGTGCATCAGACAGCTTATGAATTATAATTCATCTTTGTCGAGAATGTGCAACAAGGAACTAGGATTGCTACATATCTTGCACACACTCTGATTTAAGAAGGGAGACCTCATTCTACTCAATGATCTGAAATGGAGGTGAAAATAGAGAAAGAGGTGCTTCTCATTGCAGATCGATCTTTTCTTTAATACCTAGAATATGCAAAATGCACCTATAGCTGATGAGTTTAAGTTTCAAGGTGATTATATAGTAAAGAAAGCAAGGTATTTTGGGAGGCACAACAAGTTGCTCGCGGATCTTGTAGGGATCATTCTTAGATGCAAGGACAAGTGCATTTCTTATTCGTTATTTACCACTATGTTTTCATAAAGTAGTCATTGCTTTTATAGATTAGTTTTCAGCTGATGTATAAAGAGCAGCTGAGGAACTGCTCGTTGAAAGTCCTCGAGGCATGCTGACCTTTTATCATGCGTGCGTGGGGCAAACGTTGTTTTTACCCCTTTCTTTTTGCAGTGGTAGTTTCCTTTTGTACATTTCCAGTGCATACAGAGAAAATTTTGCTAGAAAGTGGCTAACTCAAATGTAGGATATATCTTATACTGATGTGATGCAATGTTTGAATATATGTAGTGATTGGGTTATGAAATTATCTGCTCTCTGCACCTCCCCCCTACAACGCAGAAAAAAAGAGGAAGTTAACTTCATTTTTATCGTTTTTGCTGGTTAGTGGAGCCGTGAAACTATTGTCGTATGATCGTATCCTTGGTGTGTCTTGATACTTACTCCCTTTCTTTTAGAGCTAACAATCTTTCTTCATGAAAATTGAAAGGTATTTGGTTGGTAAGTGAATATCTTCCGAAAAAACATATATTAGTAATAATATTTTCAAATTGCATATATTACTAACTCTACATGCAAAATATTTTTTATTTTGATCTTATGTATTATTGATCTTCTGAAATATTTTGCAACATATGTTAAGTAGGTTAAAAAGTTTACTCAGAATTGACGCGGAGTTATTTTTAACTTGAAATAATAAAAATGAATATTCAAAATTGAAGCATACAAAGTTTACCGAATAAATTAACCAAAATCTGTAGATTTGGAAGTAGAGAAAAAAGTGAAATAGACAGAAGAAAAATAAAATGAAAAAACAAAAATGGACGGAGAGACATTAGATAGGTCATGAACCTTCGACCTAAAGAACGTGTTACTTATTTTTCACGAAAGTCCCACTACTTTGTCAAAATATCTATTTGAACCCCTAAGGTTTACTACTCACCATCATTTAATAAAACCCTAAACCCCGAACTTGCTCTGAACAAAATATCCTTCGAACAAAATGGCATTTTTTCGTCGCATTTTCAGTGGATCATCATCTACAATTTTTCAATCACAACTTTCTTCAATCCGCTTTAATTCAACACTTACAAGTCCAAAGCTATTTGTCAGCGGTATGTGTATTATTTTGTGGTTTTGGGTGTAATTATGATATATATTCATTGCTAGAAATTTTCAAATTGAAGGGATTACTACAAATTTCATTGGTTTCTAGAAAATACTATTTTTTTTTTCTTGCTCTGTTAATCTGTTCTCGTGATAGTTATTGAATGAATCATATCAGTTACTCCATCTCTATAGTTTGCATTTTACAAATTTTAGTTATTAAGTCCAACACTTAAAAAGTAAAACTTTCCGTTCGTTCATATGAAAAAATATAACTACATAAGGAGATAAAAGTTGAGTTTTTGGAGGTTTTTCTTTGAGCTAATTTTGATATATGTAACAACTTCTTTTGGAGTCTGCTATTTAATTATAGCATTTTTGGTATTATTCAAACTTTTCGCCTATTAATTGTTTCATGGTCTTTTGTGGAGTGGGGGTTGGAGGCGTTTAAGTTCCTGTGATTACTAATTTCTAGTTAGGTTGAAAAGATTAGTGCAGTAAGTTGGTTCAAATCATGGTCATTAGTTCCAAATTCCAATGGTTATGCTTTTAAGTTTGATGCAGAAATGAAAACAGTAGACTCTCTAACCACAAATGAATCCTCTACATCCATTCCGCTCTATTTGGGACCAATTCATTCCAATATTAAGTATTTTGATCTTTAAGCAAAACTAGAGGTCTCAGGTTCAAATCCCAACGGAGATAAAAATACTAGGTGATTTCTTCTCATCTGTTTAAGCCTTGGTGGATGGAGTTACCTGGTACCTATTGCTGGGCCTTGGTGGATGGAGTTACCTGATACCTATTGCTGGTGGGAGGGGTAGGTATCCCGTGGAATTAGTCGAGGAGCGCGCAAGTTGGCCCGAACACCATGGTTATCAAAGGAAAAAAAAAGTAAAATTAGTAGGTTTTTTGGAATAATTTCGATCCATGTTTAAGGTTTATCTCATCCTTATTTAGAATTTTCATCTTAGTATTAATCTATGTACCAGTCTTTTGAAGGTTTTTGTGGGACTTGGCCAAAACATTTCCGGCGACCTCCCATTTATCATCTATGTGTGCTACTTGCATCCTTTGTTGGATGTAATCATTTCTAATCTTGTCTAATTTTATATGGATGTACATCCACATCTTGATGAAAAAATTGCCAAAGGTTACAAGGCTCTTTCCTACTTAAACCATATTTCATTGCAGACATTTAGAAACATTGCAATGATATTCCTATCACCAAAAAATAAAGAACAGAGAATTGTTGCAGTGATTTTCTATTGCATCTTTCTCTGATAAGGAATATTGTTTTGACTCAACAATATGTGAAGCATTTATTTTCATAGTTGTTTTCTTTGAGGTTGTATGCCAATAAACAATGTGAATGCATCTAGATTATCTTCTCGACAAGGATTTTTGTTCCATCTTCTCTCTTGAAATTTGAGATTTTAAGCTATTAGGACTGAATTTTGATTTGATTAGATTTTGTTTGAATTTTTATGACTGGATATCATACGTGAATGCAATATCTTTTGTTGGTTTGTTCATCATGCTGTAAAAGATCAGAGGAGACTTGAGTACCGTTCTTTATTAACGTGGTTAAAATTTTAGGAAAGGGTAGTTCTTATTTAAAAAAGTTTCGGCAAGGGAAGTTGAAAGGATATGAATTTTATGTGAATTTAAAAAATAAAAGAACCCAGCAAGATACTTTTTAGGTTGTGTATTCAAGTGCAATTTCTAAAGATTCTTGTGTTTTGGAGGGTGATTTTCTTTAATTATAGTAGTTGTTATGGTAGTGCACCATTATTATGGGTTGCATGATCTTTGGAGATTGATGGCCTGAATCCTTTTGACTTTTTTTATGTGAGAAAACGTCCAAATTTGGCTTGTGTAAGTTGATAATTGAAGCCGTTTTAACCAGACCTCTTGGCTTTCCACTTGGCCTAACATGTTCATATATGGGAGGCTTATTTGTTTGTCTTATCTGAACCACAAAAGTTATTTCTACCTTGTAAACTGTTTATCACAATTGGCTAACTTGCTGCAGAAGACCAAATCCAAGGTACAAGTGAGGTGTTTCATCTCATTCTGGTACTATTTATAGCTGGCTGGCTTAAGTTGTTTAGCTTCATTTGTAAAAAAAGGGGGGGGGGGGGGCTCCAGTTACCATCTGAAACGCTTTTGAGTATGTTTCTTTCTGACCTAGCTTTGCTGGCGGCTTTGCTTTTGCTTTCTGTGATCTAGTAAAGGTGCTTTCTGCCTCCTTAATCTGCAAAATGTTGAAAGAGACTTTGTATTGATGCTTCGGCACTTACTAACAAGGATACTGCAGCTTAATAGTTGAATGAGTTTTCAACTGGTGTTGCTCGGATGTGTTTCTGTGGACGATGGCATCTGCCTTTAATTAAACATGATTTTTGCCACACTTCCATGTTAAACAATTGATAATAAAAAAGATAAGGGCAAGCGGAAGAAGATTACATATTAAGAAAAGGAAATTGGAAAATCTTTTCAATAAAGAAGAATATGTTGAAGTGGGGAAAAACTCCCTGATGCAAGTGGTATGAGAAAGTATAAAATAATTGGTCTATTTTTGTTTAAGCTCTTTTTCATGGTTTTCCCCCTTGATACGTCATGGTGCAGGGCTTTCAAGATACACTAGTGATGAAAACCTTAAAAAAGCATTTGAACAATTTGGAAAACTTGTTGAAGGTAATAGTTAGATATTTTCCCTCTCAGTCTCCTCTTTTGTTTTGCAAGATTCTGATTTAACTGTGATAAACTTTCACCAATTTTTTTCGCTATGTATTGATTTACAGCGAAAGTTATTACTGATAGAGCAACTGGGAGATCAAAGGGATTTGGATTTGTTTCTTATGAAACAGTAGAAGAAGCTGAGAAGGCTCGTGAAGGAATGAATGCCAAGTTCTTGGATGGCTGGGTAATTTTTGTTGACCCTGCAAGGCCAAGTATGCCTAGACCACCACCGCCACCACCTCCACAAGATCCACTGAACTTTGGGATTACGACGAATAAGACTGTTGGTTGGACTGGCCAGTGACCCGGGGCTCTCATTCATTTTAGTGAAATATTATATGATTGCAATATAGCACAGACTGGCCAATGACCAGAGACTCGTGCATTTCATTGAAATATTTGATTACACTATATCATTTTTGTTGACAGATATTGTATCTTCACTAAAATATAGTTGCTCGTTTTTAAGGTTGCCTCTTATAAAAAAAGATATGGTTCATTTTTAAGGTTGTCTTGTGCTGAATTGTTTGAGGTGGAACTCTTCTCTGCGAAGTGTTTAAGGATTTCCTCTGACTACATTTTGCAGGCCTTTTTTTGACTGAATATATAAACTGGCCAACTGTTATCTCAGTGGCATGTATTTGGGCGAGATAAATTTGTTATCCTTGCCCTATAAATTTGGATCGTAGATTATATTTTCCGTGGTGGTTATAGTATTTTGATGCCCTATCTTCATTTACTCAAATGTTTCTTCAATTTACTATATGTGGATTTGAAAATGGGATTGTTCTGTGACTTGTGCAATCTCTTGCTTTCGGGGATGGAATGTTTAAATCCTGTCACATCCAAAGGGTTGACAATGGTCTTTTTTATACATAACAATGCTATCTGGATTAGCTTATTTGCACATCAACCAATTTATCGAGTATCTATTACTTCCCACAATACAAGTACAACGTAACTATGTTCACTAATGCTTAGACAAATGAGAAAAAAATTACCTAGCATCTTAGCCCTGTGTTGGAATTTAAATTGTGATCTACCATTGTTCATTTCAATTTCATTGGTAGCTAGGTCACAACCTTGTATGTGCAAGTAACTATTTGAAAATCCAACAAGATCGTGTATTATCTAAGATCTTAAAGGATTAGGTACTTCTAATATAGGATGTAGAGTTGAAATTCATATTGGATTTTATCTACTTTAAAGGGAAAACAAGCTTTTCTAACCAGACTATCACCTGTTTTTGTTTCTAGATTTAGTAAAGGGATACATGAAGTTGCTTCCTTCCTCTATATATCTTTGTGATGGATACCAAGCCAACATCTATAAAAGCAGAAGTAAATTTTATCCAATGTGGTATTTGAGTAACTAGAGGAAGGAAGCAACTTCAAATACCACTGGATAGGTTGGAGCAGAAATGGATTTAAGATTTGAACTTTGGTTGATTGTACCACAGCCCATTTGATTTTCCAGGTTCAAAATTTGCTACTTGTACTTATTTGGTGAGTTTTTGAACATATATACAGGATCTGAGCGAGTCGCCCTAGGAAGATTTACAGTAAAAAGTATTGTCAACATTTAAAACATACTCAAACTAGTTCAGCGACAATCAAACTATTAGTCAAGCACAAAAACAAGTTCAGTGACAACCAAACATTAAGAAAGTGAATGTATTTTTATCTGCAATCAACCCAAAAAACTCGGGCAATAGTGTTCGGAAATTAACAAAAGAGTTGATCGAAGAAAAGTAGTCTCAACTCCGAGCTGCTCACCAGGGAGCTCCAAACCTTTCACTTCAAGCCTGTGTTCTCCTAACTTTCCAAGCTACTTGGTCTTGCCATTCAAATACCAAGTAGCTCGGAAAAGGGAAAGTGAAAGAAACTCCATGCGGCAAAAGGAAAATGCGCATAGCACCTCAAAGTGCCTCTCATTGTGAAAAAGAGCAAATTCACAAGTCTGCCAGCTAGACCCTGCCAATCATGAGAAGGGAATTTAAATCAAATGAATAGAAGAAAGATGAGGGAAGGGTCATACTCAGACACTTATTTTTAGCAGCAAAACAAATTACTATCAAATACTTGCAAATGATTAAAGAAAAAAAGTAAAGCAACAAGCTTGGTCAAAGAAGAAAAGATCGTATAGCAATGAATACCGCACTTGGAAAAGGCAGGTAACATAGTCATCAATATGCTTGATCAGGCTGTTATGGAGATATAAATGCTATAGAATGTGTGGAAAACCAGAATAATCACAGACCAGATAAAAAATATAATATCTAGTTTTGCCAAATTAGGATGGTTGCTGATCTTAACACAGGGTCCAGAAGGCTCTGAAGCAATCTTATTTGTAGAGTTCCAATAGTGTGAATCACATATTCTAGTGAATGGATCAGTTGTAAAAGTACCTACTTTAGCATGAGAACTAGATATAATTTTTGATGACCGAGACATCCATATGGGGCCAACCCTTAGGACCAGCTGCAACCTTTGAAACTTGGGGATAATGAGCCCACCCCTCTACCCTTCTCCACCTAAAAATCCTCTTTAGTTTGCATTGCGCAGGGCTGACCTAAGTCGCAAGTCCCTCAATTTTTGCCACTTGAACTAAGCCCGGGGACCATGACAAGAACCAGATATGAATGAACTAAATCCAAAACGAAAGTACTGGTCTTAGATTTCAAGGATCGGATGAAAATAAGGAATTCTAAAGACATAGCTACCACATCTGAGCTCTTAGAAATGGAATTAGAACATTTTACCACTATGAATTGCAGCCAAGGTATTAATGGAAGAGAGTCTCATTTAGGTACAAAAGAAATACAACTATGCTTAAGTACTATTAAACAGCAAACATATCCTTTACACGGAGCCTATTCAACATCTGCTAAGTTAATTTCTTAATATGAGAACTCGTAACATATGTCTCAAGATCCTAGAAGTACAACAAAAAGAAGGGGAAATACAACTACTTCTGCAAATTTTCAACCTTCAGAGAAGAACTAATTCAACGGCAGCTCGCATCGACAATAAAATATAACATCATCATCAACAAAAATGTCCCGATCCCAAACTAGTTGGGATCTCCTATATGAATCCTCTACAACATTAAACTCTATTAGGCCTCATTTCATTCCGATACTCAATAAGTAAACAAAACCAGCCAAGCAGCAACAAAAGAGCATAAGTTGAACTATTTGATATGCTAAAAACTACTTCAAAAGGTCCAAATTCTTAAAGGAAAAACAAAGATTCCCTTTGTTCCACAATACAATTACTATTTGGAGAGTCAAACGAGTTTTTCTTAGACCATGTTTTCGCAAATACTTTTTAAATTATTTGAATTGTTAATTATCGTGACTTATAATACCTTTTATAAGTAGTTCCTACATATGTACATTTTATTACAAAAAAAGTTGACGACTCATTTACACTGAATATTAGTTAGTTTGATGCTCCTAATCTGAACCATGTCACATAAATCGATATGACGAAAAAAGTCGATCCTACATACCTCGGAGAGCCAGCATTCATATTCCTCCGAAGAATCCGACCCTCACTATTAGAGTCACCCGATTCAATCAACTCCTTCAACCCTAAATTCCCAACTTTCTCCTCTTTCTCAACTTCCTCTTCCTCCTCCTCTTGCTTCTTCTTCGTCACCTTAACAGTAGTAACTCTTTCAAAATAATTCCCATAAATATACTCAGGCGTATACCCATTTTCCTCATCAAACAGCATAATATGACCATGCCATTCCCATACCCGATAATCCGAACCCGGGTCCTCATGAAACCCGACACAAATATGATGCTCCCCAATCGTTACAGCCTGACCCGAATTGGGTTTCAAAGTTTCAATTTTTCCGCTGAGGATTGTACGGATAATTTGTTTTTCAAGACGGGATTCTTCCTTTGAGAGCTCGGATTTTGAAGAGGAACTAAAGTCTTGATCTTCTTCTTCGTCGTCATCGGAAGGGAGATTGTTGAAGAGAAGGTCTTCGAGGGATTGAGGTGAAAGAAAAGGCGGTGGGATTGAAGTTGAAGGAGGAGGACGAATTTGGAGTCGACCCATTAATGATTGGAGAAGGAGATTATCGAAATTGGGATTCATGTTTGTGGTGATAGGACTGAAATTGCAAGGGTTTTAGAAGAGGTTTTTGGGGTTTTGGTGGGGGAGACTATTTGTTTGGAATTTTTCTTTTTTGTGCTGTATGTGTAAAAGTGGACCAGGTACAGGTAGTGGGCTGAGAAATATCTTTGGGATTTTGTTTTTCGGCTATTAAAGTAAAAAAATGGATAAATGGAAGCTGAGGTACTAGTGTTTGTGTCAAATGGGGTGTTAAGGATTTTGTATAATGTTTTCACTTAAGACATAAATTCATATTACTAGATTTTTTTTCGAAAAACAACTTTTGAGGAATAATTTTTCAAGATGTATAAAGAGAGAAGCACACTAAGTATTGAATGTTGTGGTCTAACTATCAAGAAAATGGATGAAAATAATGTGAGATTAGTGTTTAAATCTGATATGTGTCGCATTTTGTGTATGTACCAAAATTCTGGAACGTAGCTTGTAGCATCGTAGATCCAGTTATGTTCCTAAAGGTGATGTCTTGGCTATGTAGTCTGCCCACTCATCCCTTAAAATGAGAAAACAAACACTAATCAGATTAACGATATGAGCACTTATGCACGTAATACAAAAAAATATTTTAATACTTAAGGTGAATGATCTGTTTAGGAATTGGAGTGAAGAACAATTAATTTGAAATGGTGTATAAATACCCTCTTTCCAACTATTGGGTTATAAATATCATTAACGTTACGGTTAGGATTAAAAATGTCATCCTTTTAGCAGCACCATGACATGGCAGTTTAATTAAACAGATGACCTTGGTTTATTGGTCCATATGAATTTCTGACCCAATTCAAAGGACCTGACATGCACATAACTAAACTCAACACCCAACCCCCTAAGGCAAAAATACATAAGTAACCCCTAAATTATAGACTAAATTCCTATTACATATTTTTTGAAGACAAATCACATTACACACTCAATATTTTCAAAGTGTATCTAATACACACTACTTTGTCCACGTGGACATTGTGTGTTTTCCCAACAATGAGTCGCGTGAACAGAAGAATTTTTGTGTTAGATGTCAAATCCTTTTTAGTTTTTAAAAATTTTAAATTGAGTCATCTTCTTCCTTTTAAAAAAATTCTGACATGGCTACTCCTTGAGACCTTGACACTTAGACCCACTTCTCTCCACTACCCGATCTCCTTCTTCTCAAATAGACCCACCACGATTTCTCATATCACTTCTCGTTGATTAGTTTTTAATTTTTTTTTTCCAGATCTTTTGGCGAGAAATTTAGATTAGATTCAGCAGTTAAAGCTTTTTTGTAGCTCTGCCAATCATTAAAGCTTGTCTCAACCTTTTGCATAGAAGATTTTTTTTTTTTTTGCAGAGAAGCTTAACTTGAGCTTTTGCCATGGCGAAGTCGAATTTTCCGGAAGCATGAATTTTTCGAAATTTTTTCCAACCATTAAGGCTTAGCTCAAGCTTTTGCACATTCTTTAATTTTATTAATGGAAGATTTTTAAATAGTTGAATTGTGGTGATGCCGGTTATGGTAGTCGAACTTTTACAGAAGAGAAATGGAAAATGAGTTGGATCTGGGCTCAAAATTTCTGATTCAATTTTAGCAGAAAAGATGGAGGTTTGGGTGTGTTTTCTGGTGATTTTTGTTAGTTAATGGTGGCTTTGTCATTAAATAAAAGGCCGGGGGGAGAGGCTATGGTGTTTGATGGTGAAGAGAGGAGGACGACAACCATGGTAGTTTAGATGAGGAAGATGAGAGGTATAATTATAATTATAATTATTTTATTTTTAATAAAATAATGATATGTGTCACTGTTTGATTGGTGTGTGACATTATACATGTTTTAAAAAACTGGTCAAGAAAAAATAGTATGTATTAGATACACTTTGTAAAAGTTGAGCGTGTAGTATAATTTTTGTCCGCAAAAAAGTGTGTAACAGAGATTCGGCCCATAATTTGGGGGGTAACTTATGTATTATACCTTTTTAAAATTATCCTACCTCATATATTCTTCTTCCACGACTAGAGATTGGGTAGAGGTTCCTTTGTCATAGCAGAAGAAAACAATTTGTTCTTCAGATTTCTTCGATTTTCTAAATAAGGGGAGAGTTCCAGGTAGATGATGACCGAACAAAGAAGAGGTTGACGAGGAAGTAATTAATTTGGAAAACAGCAACAATAGCAAATTCGACCATTGATGCAACTTCGAAAAATGGTCGGTGGAGATAAATACTATCAAAATCGAAGTAGCAACATGAGTTGAGCTTAGAAGGAGCTCCAATGGCAGAACAAATATGTGAACCTAGAAAGAGAAATGTGGAGAAGAAGCTTCCAGATTCTGAGAGAATGAAAACTCTTACTTTGATTAAGATATTTACACGTGTATTTATACAAAACAACTAATAGTTAACCACTTCTCTAATACTAATATCACTAACAAAGAGTGCTGAGCTGTAATAATTGTTGAGTTATAACAAATACATGTAGTACTATATGAGTGTGTGTGTGTGGTTAAATATATAATTTCAAGACCTCCCCTCAAGTTGGAGGTGAGGAGGTCACACCCAACTTTCTAAGAAGGAAAGAATGTTTGATCCTAGTAAGAGACTTGGTAAATATGTCGACCAACTGCTCCTTTTTAGGAATGTAATGTAAAGAAATCAGTCATTCTTGAAGTTTGTCGCGGACGAAATGATAATCCACTTCAATATACTTCGTGCGCTCATGAAACACTGGGTTTTTGGCAACGTGTATGGTAGCTTGGCTATCATAGAATACTGGTATGGGGAAAGACAAGGGTACAATGAGCTCATCTAACAACCTTACAAGCCAAACCAACTCCCCAACCACCTTCCTACAGATCTGTACTCTGCCTCACCAGAAGAAAGAGCAAGATTGTTTCTTTGACTTCCAGCTAATGGGACTGTCCCCAAGAAGCACTATGTACCCACTTACTAATTTTCTGGACTCAGGACATGTTGCCCAATCTGAGTCACAGAAGGCTCGAACTCTGTAGTCGTCACTATTAGAAAGAAAGATGTCTAAGTTTGGATCTCCTTTGAGGTATCTTAGCACATGAAATGCAACCTTCAGGTAAGGATCTCTAGGACTTTTCATGAACTGACTTAAGTGTTGCACGCTATAAGCAATGTCGAGTCTAGTATTGGTAAGAAAATTCAGTTTACCAATCAACTTTCTATAAAATGTTGGATCTGGCAGCAGGGTCCCCCCATCCACCTTTAACTTGATTGAAGGATTTACTATCTTGAATGGTGTTGAATCTTTAATTCTGAAAGCACGCACACACCACCCACACCTATCATCATTGCATTTCAACAAATATCTTGTTGAGCTTGATCTAACAACCTTGAATTCAAAATGTCCTTTAATTACTATATTGGAAAAACAGTTAATTATACTCTTCTTTTTGTCAAATATTGACCCCACTTTTATTTCATCCAACGAAGCATTTTCTCTTAATATCGTAGAGGAGAAGACATTGGAGAATATTGCAGACAATCATATTCCTTTAATAGATCCATGGTGAACTTCCTTTGGGATATTAAGACACTATCATGTTTATACAAAACCTCAAGTCCTAAGAAGTAGTTCAACCTCCCCAAATCCTTTATCTTAAATGTCTAATATAGGAACCCTTTTAGTGATTCAATCTCATTTAGTTGGGACCCTGTGATTATAACATCATCGACATACACGGCAACAAAAATGACTGAAGATCCAGCTTTCTTATAAAATAAGGAATAATCTAACAATTGAATGTGCATACCCTCTGGAACACAATTCCTTTGCTAATTTTGCATACCATTGCCTACTTGCCTGCTTTAAGCCATAAAGGGACTTATTTAACTTGCACACCAAGTCTGGCCTCTCTACTACCAGACCAGGAGGTACATCTATATACACTTCTTCATGAAGGTCTCCATGAAGGAATGTGTCACGACCCAAAAACCACCACAGGAGTCGTGATGACACCTAATCTCTAAGACTAGGGCACCTAGTCTCTAAGATTAGGTAAGCTGATTTCCATTGCATTTTTGAGGCCATTTTTTTTTGAATTAAATAAGTAACCAAAACTAACAGCGAAAATAATTACAATATACAACCTCCCAAGACTGGTAGTAATGAGTCACGAACTCTAACTGAGTACATAGAATGATCACGAGAACCGAATATACAATACTGTTTGATTACAAGTTAACAGTACAATGAAATAAAAGGACTCTAAGGAACTGCGATGACCAAGCAACTCTACCTTGAATCCTTACGATCCCGCTTTAACTTTGCTCAAGTCCGTTATCTTCAATACCTGGCTCTGCATAAAAATGTGCAGAAGTGTAGAGTGAGCATACCACAGCGGTGCCCAGTAAGTATCAAGACTAACCTCAATGGAGTAGAGACGAGGTACAGTCAAGACACTCACTAGTCTAATAACCTGTGCAATATAATATACAAAATAATAGAAAATAAATAATAATAAAGGCAGGATAAAACAACCCGTGATATGCACAACAGACAACAAGAATACCATTAATATCACTCAATAATTAATAAGCACAATTACACCCGATTAAATCATGCCCTTCAAATAAATGTCTTTCACATAGTTCTTCCAGATAACTCTCTTTCAAATATAATTTTCTCAAATAATTATTTTTCAAATATAATTCTTCCAATAAATCTTTTCAAATACAATTTGCTCAAAAAAATATCTTTCAAAATACAATTCTTTTATATAATACTTTCTAAGTAAAAATCCTTCCAAATAAATTTTTTGAATATAATTCTTTCAATTAAAAAGTCACCACGTGATACCTCATTTCAAAATCATCAAAAATACGGGTCTCAGCCCATTTTCATATTTTTCGTAAATACTGGTCTCAACCCATCTTCATATTTCCACGACACCTCGTGCCCATAATTAAATCATCATATTTTTCGGCACCTCGTGCCCTCAATTCATCTCACAACTACACGGACAATTCACGTGCCAAATATCATTATCATTTCATCACAGCACCTTGTGCCCACATTTTATATTACAACTGCATGGACAATTCATGTGCCAATATCCCCATTTCATATCACAATTCACGGCACCTCGTGCCCACATTTTATTTTATAACCGCATTACAATAGTCACAAGCTCCCAATTTTAACACAAATCGATTATTATCAATTTACTAACAACAAGGCGAGTTGCACAAGGCATAAAAATAAACACAAGAACATCACAACATCACATGAAAATTGTCAACACCACAACTCCACATCATCACATATCGTTCCTCACAATAGCCACCCTTATCGCTCCTATAGCCACCCTTATCGCTCCGCCCAGACAATATCAATAGCCACCCTTATCGCTCCTATTGCCACCTTTATCGCTGCTATAGCAACCCTTATCGCTCCGCCCAGATAATATCAATAGCCAACAAACACAACAGTGAAATGCCACCCTTATAACCACATAACATCAACGGTGAAATGCCACCCTTATCTCTCCAAAATAGCAACTCACACAACACAACAATTTACACGAGAAATTATCACAACATAACAAAAATCAATTCATATCACAATTTTTTAAATGGCCACAACCAAATTTCAAAGCTACAACCAAGTTAATTAATTTCACAACAAATAGCCAAATGATCCACACAATGTGTACAACACCCAAAAACAATCAATAGAGATAGAAATTACTCAACATAAAAGCAAAGTCTTCATGAAAGATCAAATTTTCAATAATTATATAAACACTTCTTCTTAAGCTCATTTAATTAATTATTTGAAGAGGGAAAAATCCAAAATGGAATTAAATTCCAATAATTATCAAGCCAGCAAATTCACAAAATTTCATAAATAATCAAATAACAATCACATCACATTGTCATATAACATCAGAGTCAACAACAAGTGTTTAGGCACGACAAGTAGATGATTAAATATATGCCAACAATTATCCAATTTACTACTCAATATGCTCAAGACTTTAACTCAAAAAAATTTGCACATATAAACCAAGTACGTACTCGTCACCTCGCATACATGGTTTTTAATTACCCAAATTGCACATACGACGCAATGCCTAAGGGGAATTTCCCCCACTCGAGGTTAAGTAAGACACTAACCTTTTTGAAGTTATGCCAATATTCCATAATCGCCTTCTTGCTTGAATTTGAACTCTAAACACCTAGAATCTAGCCACAAATAATTTGATTCAGTCAATAAAATCTATTGAAATTAATTCCATAAGAAATAATAATTTTCCAACAAAAAATCCGAAATTAGCTCAAAAATCGACCGTGGGGCCCACATCTCGGAACCCAACAAAAGTTACAAAATTCGAAAGCCCATTCAACCACGAGTCTAACAATACCATTTTTACCAAAATTCGACCTCAACTCGGCCTCCAAATCTTCAAATCTTATTTTTAAATCCCTAAGTTCAAACCCCCAATTTACACCTAAAAGACATGTAATCTAGTCGTATTAGTTGATGATAATTCAATATCATGGAGAATAAATGATCACAAGTGACTTACCTCAAGTTTACCTTGAATTCTCTCTCAAAATTGCCCCAAAAACCGTGCTTGAAGGTCCAAAATGGCAAAACTCGGAACCCCCTCTGTTTTTAACATTCTGTCCAGGATTTTTGCATCCGCGGTGATTTCTTCGCACCCGCGGTAATTTTTTTCGCACTCGCGGTGCCCGAATAGCCTATGCATTTTCGGTTTTGCGAATCATTCCTCGCATCCGCGAGCTCGCACCTGCGGCCCTTTTTCGCGCAGGTGCGATCACATAAGCAGCCCAACTGCTTTAGCTCCTCCTCCAAATCCAAATTCGATTCGTTAAGCATCCGAAACTCACCCGAGGCTCGGGACCCCATCCGAACATACCAACAAGTTGCATAACATAACACGGACCTACTCGAGGCCTCAAATCATATCCAACAACATCAAAACGACGAATCGTATCTCAAAGCAAAATCTATGAACTTTGAACTTTCAAATTCTATATCTTGTGCCGAAACATATCGAATCAATCTGGAATGATTTTAAATTTTGCACACAAGTCATAAATGACATAACGAAGTTATTTAAATTTTCAGAATAATATTTCGACCCCGATATCAAAAAGTCAACTCCCCGGTCAAACTTCCCAAAATTCAATTGTTTCGCCATTTCAAGCTTACTTCCACTACGGACCTCCAAATAATTTTTCGGACACGCTCCTAAGTCCAAAATCACCATACGGAGCTATTGACATCATCAAAATTCCATTCCGGAGTCGTTTACTCAAAAGTCAACTCTCTAGTCAACTTTTTCCATTTAAACTTCTAAATAAGGATTGTTCTTTTAATTTAATTTCGAATCTTCAGTAAATCAAACTCGACCACACCCGCGGGTCATAATACATATTGCGAAGTTGCTCGAGATCTTAAGTCACTGAATGGGGCGTAAACATGGGCGGATCTACAGTTATAGGTATGGGTTCCCGGGAACCTAGTAGCTTTTTTCTAGACCTTTTATTTGTATTAAGAAATTCATTGAATGTATAAGAATAATTATATGGGAACCCAATCCTAAAATGTATTGTTGGTTCAGTGGTAAATTAGGGAACCTAGGTGTGGCTCGTGTTTCATAACCTGTTAATGCGAGTTCGAATCCCCGTAAGGTTATTTTTTTATTTTTTATTTTTTTAGCAATACTTTATATGAACTAGAAGAAATGAAAGAAAAGTACCGAGGACCACAAAACACTAAACTCCCTCAAGCTAGTACTACTTTCCCTTTAGTCTACTTTTTAAAAATAAAAAAATAGTAATAAATGGCTAAAGACAGCCTAAAAGAAACAACCAAATCAAAATCTCCCCAAAAGTTATTTTGTATCAAATACCCACATCAAACATTGAAAAAACAAAGGTTAAGGTTTCAAACTAGAATTGCAGCCACTATTCTTCATTCTTGGATTCTTGAATCTTGGCTTCTTCTTTTGTTGCTTATCAAAGAGAAAGCCAGCGATCCATTGCATGTCTTCTCCCTCTTTCAATTTTTTTTGTTTAATAATTATTTTCCTCTTATATTATATTTTTGTGAAATAATAGCTCTTAACTTTTTGTAACCATTGTTATGATCACTTCTTGTAAAAGTAGTGTATTAATATTTGTTGGATTTGGGATTGGGATCATCTTCTTTAATTTTTATTATTATTTTTAGCTTTTGTAAATTTTAATCTTTTATTTTAACTTATGAAGTTGGGTTCTAGATCTTATTTTTTAAGAAAAAAAATTAATAAACAAGAAGTAGAATCGCATTAGAATCTTTCTTTTGTTGAGGTGTTTATTGATTCTCTCGTCTCCTTGGAGTATTCTTTATAAAGTGATCTTTTGGAAAAAAATCTTTACTGTAATATTTACTTTGTATCTTATAATTTGAAGGGAATTTTAGTGAGTTAAGATGATCAAGAGATTTTTCAAGCTGCAAACCTCTTCAGGTTCTACTTCTAGTTCTCCTTCGCTAAATTCTCATTCATGTCAGTGGTTAATGACAATGTCAATTCTTCTCATTCATCACGCAAATATATTATGTTGGATTTGAATCTTCCTAAACCTGATCCTGGTGAAAGAAAATAAATTTCAAAATATCCTCCTAATCTACGTGACCGAGTGAGAAGATATTATATTCAAAGGGGGCCTTGTCGGCCCCGTAATTTTATTTTTACAAAAAATAATTTTGGTGAAAAATTGCGTCACTTTAATCCGGAATGGTTTAAAACTTCATATTCTGGATGGTTAGAATATAGTATTAAAGAAGATGCAGCGTTTTACTTATGTTGTTACTTGTTTAAAAATGAGATTGGAGGATATAGTAAAAAAGCAAGTGATTCTTTTAGAAAAGATGATTTTAGGGCTTGGAATAAAGGTATAGAAAGGCTTAATGCACATGCGGGTGAAGTAAATAGTGTTCATAATCGATACTCGTTCCTTAGTTCGATTATTATAATATATTGACTTGAAATTGCGGTAGGAACCTATACACTTCAATTCTTAGATCCGCCTCTCGGCGTAAATTCTTAAAACGACAAGTCGGGTCGTTACATTCTCCACCACTTAAACAAACGTTCGTCCTCGAACGTTCTAAGAATTATTCTGAGGTTACCGAGTTGATAATTTTTACTTTTACACATAAACTTACAGTTGATTCCACGTTACCGCATTTGAGATAAGCCCAACAACATCATCTCACTTGAGATTATTTCTATTATTCATATTTGTAATCTTTAAGGCCATTATATTATGCTCCAATATTTTTTAAAAGGCCCGATTTCTCACAACAACGCACAATATTAGTCTCAACTGGCTATAGCAACTCGTGCCTATGCACACATCAATTTTTTTTATTTTTTTTGATAGTGTTGAAGTAATTCAAAACTTCCTTTGGGGTGCTGCATTATTCCCCGCTTAGGATCATTCGCCCTAAAACACATAACATAACTTGTCTCTTCTTTTGTAATTCTCAATCCTTCAAATTTTACTAACTCCCAAATTTTTCAGAAATTTTGGCAGAGTCTCCTATGTAATTGGGCCTATCCACCTGCCAGAGTAACACCCAAACAACTCCTAATAACATATCCACAACTCAACAAAATACCACTGAGTATATATCAATAACATTAATCTCAGCATTGCCTGATCATAATGATATCAGGACAAGAAGCACATCATATGTATGCTCATCACCACATCTCTGGTCTTAAAATTTGTTCATAATTAATTCCAGCATCATCAATTAACCTCATATTAACCATCATCACATTTCAAATTTTTACAATACTGACAACAGAACGTGAGGCATGAAGACCTCATGATTACTTACTCGGATTAATGAGTCACATTTAACGCCACCTGGGCACTCACCTCATAGGCTAAAACTCAATATTTACAGCACGAAAATAGCTGAATATGAATAGAAAATATACAAGCATTATCAAATAAGCCTAACAAGCATGACTCCCTATTAATATTATTACACAAATTAATTTTCACAAGGGAGAATTTTAAACTCATAAACATTTCACCACAAGGACCTCGTCCTTATATAACTTCCATCGCGGCTTGCAGCCTGGTTTAAATATTTTACATCATGTAAAAATGCGAGGATCTCGTCCTCAAATCCGAATCACAATTATGTTGCACATTGTGCCAACTGAAATTTTTAATTTTCTTTATTTCTTCTTTTCAATACATTTCATAAACAATTGTCATAACATATAATGAACCCTCATACTGGTAGGGCGTATAATCCGATAAAATTTGAATCAATTATTCCAAAACACATTAAACTCACTGTAATGAATAATAAAAATTACTTTTGGACTTATAGTCCTTATTGGTGTATAGAAATAAAATAACAGACACGAGCTCACATCTTTAAATCTCCCAACAGGGATACACATATAAGTGAGTCACAAATTTACGAAGCTCACTCTTGAGTGGAGCATTATAGGAGGATTCACCACAATATTCAGAACTGAATCAAATTAAGAAAAATATCCTTTTATAATAAAAATCAGGATCGTACCTGTAACGACACCATCTGGTGTACTGGCCTTAGCTAAATCATAGTGATTAAATCAACGGGTCAAGCCTCCACCTCTTAGGTGCTCACTACCCGCATGTCCTCCACCTCTAGCTGACTGTGCACGCGGAGTATCAACTGGAATAAAGCTTGTAGCTCGAGTGTTCTGATGAAATCCACCCCTCCCAAGTCCGGGACAATCTCTCATGATATTCTTAGTATCACCACAATCATAACAACCAATCTGAGGTCGCGACTGCTCGTACTGAGTCTGTGCCGGATAACTGGAATAACCACTGTAAGAATCTCGTGTCGGTGGTGCACTGTAAACTGGAGCACTCAGAGTATTCTGATGTGTGTACTGAGCTGACCGACTGCTCGAGCCTCTGCTATAATAGGTTCTAGCTGAAGAGTAAAATCCACTGAACCCTCCAGATTTTCGAGACCTTTTGGCCTCCTTAGACCCCCTTTCCTCGCCTAAAATACCCTCAATCTTCCTTACAATCTCCACTACTTGCTAAAATGAAGCATCAGTTTGTAATTCTCGAGCCATGCATATTTTAATATCATAATCGAGCCCTCAATGAATCTGCAAACCTGTCCTCTGATTGTAGGAACTAAGATAGGTGCATGACGGGCTAACTCACTGAACCTGATAGCATATTCTGACACCGTCATAGTACCCTGACGCAACCGTTCAAACTCTATGCGCCACGCATCTCTGAGAGTCTGGGGAACAAACTCTTTCAAGAACATTTCCGAAAATTGAGCCCAAGTTAGTGGTGTGGCATCAGCTGCTCTACCTTCTTCATAGATTTGCCACCACCGATATACTGCGCCTGACATTTGAAATGTAGTAAAGGAAACTCCGCTTACTTCCACAATACCCAAAGTGCGGAGAATACGGTGACAATTTTCCAGAAATCCTTGGGCCTCCTCTATAGTTGTACCACTGAAAGTTGGTAGATCATATTTCTTAAACCTTTCAAGTCTCTTTTGTTCTTCTTCTGATGCCTTGGGTTTGACCTCAGGCCGAACCGGAATAACAGGTTGTACCGGTACTACACCCGAAACCTGACCAACGTGTACCTGTTGCTCTGGAGTTGGTAAGAGTCTGAGCTACTCCCCCAATCTGCGGAATGTTTGGTGCAACAGAGATCAATCCCGCCTGAGTTAATGTACCAAATATACTCAGGAACTGTGCTAAAGTCTCCTGAAGTCCTGGGGTAACAACATGTGCTTCTGGTACCTGTCCCCCAACTGGAGCTACTAGTGGCTCCTCAACTGTTGTTCTGACAGGTGCTCTAGTCGCAGCACGTGCCCTTCCTCGATCTCTAACGCGGCCCCGACCTTTTGCAGCCCTAGCAGTATGTGCGGATGCCTGCTCAACTAACCCAGTAGCACGTGTCCTCACCATTTGTGAGAGAATTGAGACACAAGGTTCAAATTCCAAATTCAACAAATTTCGCACGACAGGAATCCAAGAAATGGAAATTTCCTAACAGTTTTGTAGCCTCTCGAAGATAAATACAGACGTCTCCGTACCGATCCTCAAGACTCTATTATATTCGTTCGTGACTCGTAGAACCTATGAACCTAGAGCTTTGATACCAACTTGTCACGACCCAAAATCCCACCACAGGAGTCGTGATGGCACCTAGTCTCTAAGACTAGGTAAGTCGATTTTCGTTGTATTTTTTAGGGAATTTGATTTTGAATTAAATAAGTAACCAAAACTAACAGCGAAAATAATTACAATATACAACCTCCCAATACTGGTTGTAATGAGTCACGAACTCTAACTGAGTACATAGAATGATCACGAGAATCGAATATACAATACTGTTTGATTATAAGTTAACAGTACAATGAAATGAAAGGACTCCAAGGAACTGCGACGACCAAGCAGCTCTACTTTGAATCCTTACGATCCCGCTTTAACTCTGCTCAAGTCCGTTATCTTCAATATCCGGCGCTGCACAAAAATGTGCAGAAGTGTAGAGTGAGCACACCACAACGGTGCCCAGTAAGTATCAAGACTAACCTCAATGGAGTAGAGACGAGGTACAGTCAAGACGCTCACTAGTCTAATAACCTATGCAATATAATATACAAAATAATAGAAAATAAATAATAATAAAGGCAGGATAAAACAACCCGTGATATGCACAACAGACAACAAGAATACCATTAATATCACTCAACAATTAATAAGTACAATTACACCCAATTAAATCAAGCCCTTCAAATAAATGTCTTTCACATAGTTCTTCCACATAACTCTCTTTCAAATATAATTTTTTCAAATAATTATTTTTCAAATATAATTCTTTCAATAAATCTTTTCAGATACAATTTGCTCAAGTAAATATCTTTCAAAATAGAATTCTTTTATATAATACTTTCTAAGTAAAAATCCTTCAAAATAAATATTTTGAATATAATTCTTTTAATTAAAAAGTCACCATTGTGACACCTCATTTTAAAATTATCAAAAATACGGGTCTCAGCCCATTTTTATATTTTTCGTAAATACGGGTCTCAACCCATTTTTATATTTCCACGGCAACTCGTACCCATAATTAAATTATCATATTTGTCCGGCACCTCGTGCCCTTAATTCATCTCACAACTGCACGGACAATTCACGTGCCAAATATCATTATCATTTCATCACAACACCTCGTGCCCACATTTTATATCACAACTGCACGGACAATTCACGTGCCAATATCCCCATTTCATAACACAATTCACGGCACTTCGTGCCCATATTTTATTTTATAAACCGCCCGACAATAGTCACAGGCTCCCAATTTCAACACAAATTGGATTATTATCAATTTACTAACAACAAGGCAATTTGCACAAGGCATAAAAATAAACATAAGAACATCACAACATCACATGAAAATTGTCAACCCCACGTCATCACATATCGTCCCTGACAATAGCCACCCGTATCGCTCATATTACCACCCTTATCGCTCCGCCCAGACAATATCAATAGCCACCCTTATCGCTCTTATTGCCACCCTTATCGCTGCTATAGCCACCCTTATCGCTCCGCCCAGACAATATCAATAGCCAACAAACACAACAGTGAAATGACACCCTTATAACCACATAACATCAACGGTGAAATGCCACCCTTATCTCCCCAAAATAGCAACTCACACAATACAACAATTTACACGGAAAATTATCACAACATAACAAAAATCAATTCATATCACAATTTGCCAAATGGCCACAACCAAATTTCAAAGCTACAACCAAGTTAATTAATTTCACAACAAATAGCCAAATGATCCACACAATGTATACAACACCCAAAAACAATCAATAGAGATAGAAAATACTCAACATAAAAGCAAAGTCTTCATGAAAGATCAAATTTTCAATAATTATATAAACACTTCTTCTTAAGCTCATTTAATTAATTCTTTGAAGAGAAGAAAATCCAAAATGGAATTAAATTCAAATAATTATCAAGCCAACAAATTCATGAAATTTCATAAATAATCAAATAACAATCACATCACATTGTCATATAACATCAGAGTCAACAACAAGGGTTTAAGCACGACAAGTAGATGATTAAATATATGCCAATTATTATCCAATTTACTACTCAATATGCTCAAGACTTTAACTCAATAAAATTTGCACATATAAACTAAGTACGTACTCGTCACCTCGCGTACATGATTTTTAATTACCCAAATTGCACATAAGACGCAATGCCTAAGGGGAATTTCCCCCACTCGAGGTTAAGAAAGACACTTACCTTTTTGAAGTTATGCCAATATTCCATAATCGCCTTCTTGCTTGAATTTGACCTCCAAACACCTCGAATCTAGCCACAAATAATTCGATTCAGTCAATAAAATTTATTGGAATTAATTCCATAAGAAAATAATAATTTTCCAACAAACAAATCCGAAATTAGCTCAAAAATTGACCGTGGGGACCACATCTCGGAACCCGACAAAAGTTATAAAATCCGAAAGCCCATTCAACCACGAGTCTAACAATACCATTTTTACCAAAATCCGACGTGAACTCGGCCTCCAAATCTTCAAATCTTATTTTCAAATCTCTAAGTTCAAACCCCCGATTTACACCTAAAAAATATGTAATCTAGTCGGATTAGTCGATGATAATTCAATATTATGGAGAATAAATGATCACAAGTGACTTACCTCAAGTTTTCCTTGAATTCTCTCTCAAAATTACCCCAAAAACTGTGCTTGAAGGTCCAAAATGGCAAAACTCGGAACCCCCTCTGTTTTTAACATTCTGTCCAGGATTTTCGCATCTGCGGTGATTTCTTCGCACCTGCGATCTTCGCATCCGCGGTGATTTATTCGCACTTGTGGTATTCGCACCTGCGATGACTGTTTTTGCACTCGCGGTGATTTTTTTCGCACTCGCGGTGCCCGAATAGCCTATGCATTTTCGGTTTTGCGAATCATTCCTCGCATACGCGAGCTCGCACCTGCGGCCCTTTTTCGCGCAGGTGCGATCACATAAGCAGCCCAACTGCTTTAGCTCCTCCTCCAAATCCAAATTCGATTCGTTAAGCATCCGAAACTCACCCGAGGCTTGGGACCCCGTCCGAACATACCAACAAGTTGCATAACATAACACGGACCTACTCAAGGCCTCAAATCATATCCAACAATATCAAAACGACGAATCGCATCTCAAAGCAAAATCTATGAACTTTGAACTTTCAAGTTCTATATCTTGTGCCGAAACATATCAAATCAATCTGGAATGATTTCAAATTTTGCACACAAGTCATAAATGACATAACGAAGCTATTCAAATTTTCAGAATAATATTTCGACCCCGATATCAAAAAGTCAACCCCCCGGTCAAGCCTCCCAAAATTTAATTTGTTCGCCATTTTAAGCTTACTTCCACTACGGACCTCCAAATAATTTTTCGGACACGCTTCTAAGTCCAAAATCACTATACGAAGCTATTGACATCATCAAAATTCCATTCCAGAGTCGTTTACTCAAAAGTCAACTCTCCAGCCAACTATTTTCATTTAAGCTTCTAAATAAGGATTGTTCTTTTAATTTAATTCTGAATCTTCAGTAAATCAAACTCGACCACACCCGCGGGTCATAATACATATTGCAAAGCTGCTCGAGATCTTAATTTACTGAACGGGACGTAAATTCTTAAAACGACAAGTCGGGTCGTTACAGAATGCATTGTTCACATCTAGTTGAAAGAGCGGCCACCCCTTTTTAATTGCTGCTACAATTAACCCTCTCACTGTTGTCATCTTAACAACTGGAGAAAAGATTTCAGTATAGTCTATCCCAGCTTGTTGTGTGTACCTTTCTACAAACAGCCTTGCCTTGAATCTCTCAACACTCTCATCTTATTTGTGTTTAATTTTGTACACCCACTTGCCCCCTATTGCCTTTTTACCAGTTGGTAGAGGGACCAAGTTCCAAGTGTTATTAGTATGTAATGCTTCAAATTCTTGTGTCATTGTTTCTTGCCAAGCAGGATTCATAGTTGCTTCTTCATATGAGGTAGGTTCACAATCAAGTGAGATGCTCTTGACAAATTGCTGACTATCTGGAACTAAGGTATTTAAGGATACATATTGTGCATGGGGTACTGAAGTGTTAAAGGAAAAGGATGATGTACTAGAATTGCTACTGGAGGGTGTCACACAAGGAGAAATAGGAACAAAATGATGGGGTCAAAGTTTGGGAATGGAGCACACATAATCCTTTAAGTACACAGGTGTTTTGTCTGTTCTGGCTGGTCTGTGAGAAATATGTGACATGTTCTGTTAGTGTAAAGCAGGTACAGGGGAAGTACTAGCAACTGTAGGGAATGGTGAAGGTGGATTATGTGTTGTATGTTCATTGGAGTATGTATCAATTTGCAAGTGATCACTACCAGACAAAGTTGCAGGTGAATTTGCATTGTGAAGTGATTCAGGTGAGTGGGGAATGGAGGTTGTACCACCAGTGTTAGATGAGGATCTTGTTTGGCTTGAAAAAGTTTGAAAACGTAAAGGAACCTGACCAAGACTAGATACCCTATTAGAATTAGAGGATAAAGCGAAAGGAAACACATTTTCATGAAAAATTACATCTCTTGAGACATGTATCTTCCTTGTGGTTAGACTAAGGACCTTATACCCTTTTGTCCTAAAGGGGTATCCTACAAAAATATGGAGTTTTGATCTTGACTCAAATTTGTCTTTGTGTCCTTAAGGATAGTGGGGAAACAAAGACACCCAAAACTCATGAGATGTGAGTAAGTGGGCTCCTTTTGATAAAGTAGTTCAAAAGGGCATTTATTATGAAGGAGGGAAGATGGCAGTCTATTTATCATATATGTGGCTATGAGAATGCTAAGTACTTGTGCTTTCTCTCCACCACACCATTCCGTTATATTTGTTCTAATAAATTTGATTGAGGTATTGAATTGGTTTTGTACCATGACAGTGAAGGCCTTTAGGATTTGCAATGAATTGATCTTGCATGCCAAAAGATGTGTCCATATTGGCCTACTGTAATCATCCACTAGTGTAATGAAATATCTATAACCATCATGAGTTGTAACATGGTATGGTCCCCGCAAATCAATGTGCAGTAATTCAAAAATTTTGGTTGTGGATGTGGTCTTTTGGGGAAAAGGCAGCCTAGTTTGTCTTGCCAGGAGACATATAGAAAATGAAGGTTTGTTTGGATACAAAAGTCACTAGTATGGATGAAACACCCTTCATTTTGTCAAAAAGCACATGCCATAATCTGTTATGCCACAAAGAATCTACATGGTTTTCATTTCTCAAGGATCCATCAGCCACAGAATTGGACACATGACAATCACTTCCTTTATTCGCAACTGAGGTATTTACAACGGGGATGACATGAGAATGTATCTTATCTACATATGCATGAGATGGATTAGAAACTCTATGTACAGGATGACAAAAATAATCACTGGATGAAACAGAATTATTTGATGCAGAATTGAAAACATAATTACTCTTGCTGACTTCTAAAAACTGAAAATACATACCATTCTTGGCTTTATCAATCTCTAGAGGCCTCTTCATTGAAGGGGCCTGCAGAATAAGACAGATAAATTTGGTAAAAATGACAATACAGTCAAGTTGTACTATCAAGAAATGCACATATATTAAGTTGTATTTGAAACTAGGCATATAGAGGACCTTTTTCAGAGTGAACTTAGGTCTAAGAATAACTTCACCAATTTGTGTCACCTTTACTTTATATCCGTTAGGTAGTGATACCACAAAGGGATAAACTAAAGTTCTAATATTTGTTAGTAAGGATTTCTTATAGGTCTTGTGATTTGTAGCTCCAGAATCAAGGATCTAGGAATCAGTATTTGGTTCAAAACACTCATATGATTGTGAATTACACTCTACAAAAGCAGAGCATGCCACAATACCTACGAAGTTAACAGCTCCATTGTTCAGGTTGACACTCCCAGAAATATCTCCTGCATTTTCACACTGAGTCTGAATATTCTCCAGCAACCTTAACAACTGACCATATTGCTCTTCGCTCAGATTATGTATGCTTCGATTATGATCCTGGAATTCACCTTCATTTTCTCCCATATTTATCCCATCATGTTGTGTACTAAAAATATTTATTACAGTCCCCTTGCCTTTGTTGGCTCTCTTAAACATATGTTGGTTGTTGAATTTATTGTTATTGTTATTGAACATCTACTGGTTATTGAATTTGTTGTTATTGTTAGTTTGCGGATACCCATGAAGTTTGTAGCATTTATCCTTCGTATGCCCTGGCCTCTTACAATGCTCGCAAAACATTCTGGGCCTTCCTGAAAATTGCCCCCCTTGTATCCATTTTTCCCACGAGTGTTGGTGTTCTGATTGTAATTTGTCCGAAAATTGTTATTGCCTGCACCACTCACATTTAGTGAAGTAGACTCCAATACAAATTGATTCTGAGGCCTTACTTCCCTCTGCTTTTCTTCTTGAATAAGGATTAAGAAGGCTTGTGCCAAAGCTAGTCAAATGATTCATCATCAAAATGCTGCCTCGCACCACTATATATACCTCGTTCAATCCCATGAGAAATTGAATTAGTCTCCTATCCTATTCTGCTTTGTGCATATTTTCTTTGGCTCCACAAATGCACTGACACTTACATTCAGCGTGTGTATTTAGGGTATTTAATTATTTTCATAATTTTTTTATTTTTGTGTAGTATCCAGTAATATCTAGAGCTCCTTGGCTTAAATTATTGATTTCCCTTTGAAGCTGATAGAGCTTCGCACCATTAGTTTGATCATACATGTCCTCCAATTCCTCCCAGAGTTTCTTAGCGTCACTAACATATTGCAAGCTATTTGCCAAGTCCTTTGAAAGCGAGTTCAAAATTCACGATGTGACCATATCATAGCAACACTCCCATTGTTCAAAAGTCGGAGCATTAGAATCCGGCTTTTTGTATTTTCCTGTGATGAAACATACTTTGTTTTTCATAAAGAGAGCCCTCAGTACTCCTCTTCTCCAGGATCTGTATCCAGTTCCGTCAAACGGTACCGACACCAACATAGACCCGACACTCTCAGACGGGTGCATGTAAAGTGGATTAGTCAAATCCAAAACATTGTCTTCTTTACACATGATTAAAGGAGAGAATTACAGAGATAGAGGTAAATTTGCTAGAACTAAATTAACACGGAGAAACTGCGAGAATGAGGTCGAGATCGAAGCATCAGCTCTGATACCATGTCAAAATCGAAGTAGCAACATGAGAAACAACTAATTGTGAGTATGTGTGAACCTAGAAAGAGAAATTTGGAGAAGAAGCTCCAGATTCTGAGAGAATGAAAACTCTTACTTTGATTAAGATATTTACACGTGTATTTATACAAAATAACTAATAGTTAACCACTTATCTAATGCTAACTAACTAATGCTAATATCACTAACTAAGAGTGTTGAGCTGTAACAATTGCTGAGTTGTAACATATACATGTAGTACTGTGTGAGTATGTGTGGGGTTAAATACATAATTTCAAGAAATACAAAAAGTTTGATTTTCATCTAATATCCTTATCTTCTAGTGCTAGAGACTTCAATTTCCCCTACCACCCCTCCAATCCTTCTCTTCTGCACTAGCTATAGCCTCTGATACTTATCTTTTTATGTTCCAATTTGATAGCCAGGAGTAATTTTTGAAAAATGAGAAAGATAAGATGTGAAATTGATTCTCCGTTATTCTGTTGTTCTCAATTATTTCACACATTATTCTTTATTGACCACTGATATCTGATAATGCTATTATTGACTTATTATAGTCGTAGGTTTACATAATAAGAACAATTATAATGGAAAGAGAGATAAAAATTGAAGAGCAACAACAGGAAATGGAAGGAGGAATCGATAGGTTAGGATAAACAGTTTGGGTGTTGGGTTCAGTCATGTGCGGGTCAGGTCCTTTAAATTGGGTAAAAAATCCACATGGACCAATAAATCAAGGCCATATGTTTAACTAAAAGAACAATAATGCATGTCATAATTCTGTTTAAAGGACATTTTAAATCCTAGAAGTATCGTTAAGTTCATTTTTAACTCAATAGGTGCAAGGAGGGCATTCATAAACCATTTCTAATATATTAAGGGAATTTTGGATCCTTTTTCGATATTAATATTATCTTGTTCGGCCTCTCCCTGATGTAAACGTTATTTGTTTATTATTCTTCGATTTAGACTTATACTAATTTTTATACACGTCAACACGTACAATATATACGCACATAAAGGGAAAAAAAGTACGTTTATTGCCATATTTTACGTTCAAGAAGCAATCAAATTGCCTTCAGTTCACGGGTGACAAGTGCCCACTTCACACATCCTTTTGTATTTGCATTGAGTCCTATATTTCTATATTCTATACTCCCTCCGTTCCAAATATTTTATATTTATGTGTCGAGTCAAACTAACTCATCTAAATTGAAACGGAAGGAGTATAAAATTGGCGAACCAAGAGCTTTCTCTCAATTCTATCGATCATTGTGGATTTATCAAAAATATTATATTACTCCGCGTAACCACAGTTGATGAGAATCAACCTAGTGACATTATCCACTTTCTCCAAGTCCAAGGTTGATTTTAAGGTACAATTTTGAAGCATTACTCCTATTTTTTATTTCTCAATTCTATTTATTGTGATATGGTGATAGTATATTGGGCATGAAGCGGCTTACCCACTTCAATTAAACAACTCTAGTACACTGCAAATGGTGAGCACTTTCCATTTCCAATCGAGAAGTTGTGAGTTCGAGTCACCCCAAGAGCAAGGTGGGGAATTCTTGGAGGGAGGGAGCCGAGGGTTTATCGGAAACAGCCTCTCTACCCCATGATAGTGGTAAGGTCTGCGTACACACTGCCCTTCCCAGATCCCACTAGTGAAATTATACTGTGTTGTTGTTGTTGTAGTAGTAGTAGTATACTGCAAATGTGCAAATGCATAACCATTATAGTATAAGTTATCTTGATAACCCTCATGTAAACGTTATTGTCTGTAGCATCTTAGGTGCATTTATATTCCTATAGGTGATGTCTTGGGCTATGAAGGCAGCCCACTCACCCCTTAAAGAATATTCTTATGGTTAAGGTGAGTCATCTGAGCAAGAATTGGGGTAAAGAATTATTGACTTGTACGCGTCAGTAACATTGCGTCCCAATGCCACCCTCAAAGCTCTTATCCCCCCACCCTCCACCCCCTATTAATATGGTTTTAAATATATGTTCCTTCTTTGATGAGAACTATGTTCATTTTTCATTTTTCGATTTGGATATATACTACTTTCTCTGTTCCAGTTTATGTGAACCTATTTTCTTTTTGGTCCGTTCCAAAAAGAATGATCATTTTTTAAATTTGAAAATAATTTACCTTAAACCTCCAATTCTACCCTTAACGAGAAGCTTTTATAACCACACAAATACTCTGGACCCCTTTCTGACTTGTTTAGAACCACAAATTCCAAAAATCTTCATTTTTTCTTAAATTTCGTGTCCAGTCAAACATGTTCACATAAATTGAAACGGATGGAATAGTCTTTATGTACGTCAACACATGCAATATACGTGCATAAAAAATATTCATGTATGTTGCACGTATATTTCACGTTCAAGAAGGAATGAAACTATTTTCATACCACGAGGGACAAGTGTCCAATTCACACAGTAATTTTATATTTGCACCATATTGTATTTCTATTTTTCATATAGAATAAGTAAACGGAGGGCTTTCTCTCAAACTGTATCCATCCTCATGGATTTATCAAAACGTTTATAATATTCTGCATAACTAGAGTTGATGAGAAGCTACCCCATGACCTTCCTAAATACATAGTGATATTTCTCAGTTCTCCAAGATCGGGTAGCTTTTAAGGTCAATTTTACAATACTACACTTATTTTTTCTTTCTCAATTTCTCTATATTGTACGATAATATATTAGTGTTGCAGCGGCTTATGCACTTCAATTAAATAATTCTTGAATACTGCAACTGCATTAACACAAATAAAGTTCATGGTGCCTAAAATTTTGCAATCTCTATAAAACTGTATGTGACGACATATTGTGTATAGTGTGTATTGATAATCCTCAAGACGACACCAGTAGAATGTAAAGCCTATGCTCTTACATGTGACGTCTTAGGCTATGAAGCCTATCCACTGACCCCTTAAAGGAGAAAGACAAACAATAATCGGTCAATGATGCCTTTACTGGTGCAACGTAATTTTAAAGAACACTTTTATGGTTATATGAGTTATCTAATCAGGAAGTGGAGTAAAGAAGAATTGACTTACTCAAGATAGCAATGCTATGTCCCGATGCCATCCCTGTAGCTCTTATTCCCCGATATTAATGTAGTTTTATCCAACCCTTCCTCGATGAGAACGTTGTTCGTTATCCTTTTTTCGATTTGGACATATTCCTTGTAGGTTCCTTATTTTATTTTGATATAGAGTTGCCAAGACTTCAATCATTATTGTTGTATAGTTCCCCTGGGGCTTTTTATGCTAGTATTGCGTTAGAAATGTAATTTGTTGGCATATTCCACAACATAAATTGACTGACCAAATGACAATAGTAGTAGTGAACCTCATGATGCAACTAGTAGTCTTGGGCTATGAAGACTGCCCACTCACCTCTTAAAGGAGAAAAACAAACACTAATCAAATTAATGATTCTAGTGGTGCAATGTAGCAACAAAGAATATTTATATGGTTAAGGTGAGTGATCTGAGCAGGAATCGGAGTAAAAAATAATTGATTTATGTGCGTTAGTAGCATTAAGTCCTGATGCCAACCCCATAGTTCTTATTCCTCCTATTAATATGGTTTTATATATACATTCCTTCTCTAATAAGAACTATATTCGTTTTTTATTCTTCGATTTGGGTATATACACGCACAAAAAAAAAAAATATGTATGTTACACGTGCATTTAAAGTTCAAGATGGAAAGAAACTATTTTGGGAACACAGAGTGACAACTGCCCATTTCACATGTAATTCTATATTTACACCGTTTTGTATTTCTATTTTTCATACAGAATAAGCGAACGAAGGGCTTTCTCTCGAATCGTATCCATCCTCTTGGATTTATCAAAAAGTTTATATCACTCTTCATAATCAGAGTCGATGAGAAGCTACCCCATGGCCGTCCTAAATACATAGTCACATTTCCCGCTTTCTTCAAGGCCGGGTAGCTATTATGGTCAATTTTACAGCACTATTTCTAAATTTCTCTCTATTGTGCTATAATGGTAATATATTAGTGTTATTGTGGCTTACGCACTTTAATTAAATAATTCTTGTATAAAATTTTAAAATCTCTATAAAATTGTGTGCGACATATTCTGCATAGTGTGACCTGATAACCTTCAAGATGACACTAGTAGAATGTAAAGCATATTGTCACAACTCGCAATTTAGAGTTGTGATTTCGGCTAAGAACTGGTGAGAAAAGGTCCTTCTGATGGTCTGACGTAGAACTGTCTACTCGGACAACTTTGACTTTTTAATTTTAAGCATATATAAGGGGGTATAGGTGATGAAAGCTCCGACCTGCCTCCCCCATACGTGCTGCCACTGAGCCGTATAGAACGAGCTACCTTGGGGGTAACCTCAAGGGCCTACCTAGATAACTCAAATGAGTGTCAAAGGTACCCATACGAGTTAGGAAAACTCTATGGGCGGCGCAACGCCTTCGGGCTAGCGTTGGGCATCAAGTAGGCGCAGGAGGCTCAATGTGTGGGACGGCCAGCCCCGCGGGCTGCCGAATGTTGGAAGGAGACCTCCGTGCCGATTGGATACTTGACGCACCTGTCATAGGGGCATCATGTGTCGACTTGTGAGCATGGCTTGGGTTCAACCATGCAAACAAGGGTTCGTTGGCCTAAAGGTGTAGTTGTGGGGCGACACTACACTATTCGGGATGGAAGCGTGTCGCGAGGGCAATGTATGGGCATGGCACGAAAGACACGCATGACAATGGCCAAGGGCTAAAGTTGCCTTATTCGGACGAAGCACGAGCTAGTCGTGGATGCACTAGGCGAGTGTCAAGCTTGAGGATTGGGCTGTGCACGCGGGAGCGATGCTCAGTCTTGGGCGAAGGACAAGACATGTCCTAAGCCAATCTCCTAGGGCGCGCATAGATTATGATCCTAAGATGAAGTGCCACGACATGTCTAGGGCCAAGGGTCTAGACATCTTACGGGCGGCACAACTTGGGGCAAGCCTACGGGCGAGCCCCACCAACAGGCACAGGATCGTGCTTGGGAATCCTGGGATAGGAAACAGGCCGGCCTGCAGCGAGGGGAACTGCAGGCGCCACATGGGCGAGCAGGTGCCGCTACCCAATGTAAGGATTTGGGCCCGTGACAGTATGCTCTTAATGCTATTGTTATAGCGTTTTAGCTCAAGTTATGTTCTAAAGGTGATGTCTTGAGCTATGAAACATATTCACTCACCCCTTAAAGGAGAAAGACAAACAATAATCAGTCAATGATGCCATTACTGGTGCAACTTAAATTTAAAGAATATTTTTATAATTAATATGAGGTATCTAACCAGAAAGTGGGGTAAAGAACAATTGACTTACCCATGATAACATTATTATGTCCCAATGCCACCCCCGTAGCTCTTATTCCCTGGTATTAATGTGGTTTTATCCAACCCTTCCTCGATGAGAATGTTGTTTGTTATCCATTTTTCGATTTGGACATATTCCTTGTATGTTCCTTATTTATTTTGATGTAGAGTTGCCAAGACTTCAACCATTATTGTTGTATAGTTCGCCATCCTTCTTGTACTACTATTGCATTAAAAGGTTGTGTCATTTATTGGCATCCTCCACGGCATAAAATGGCCGACCAAATGACAATAGTAGTAGTGAACCTCATGATGCAGCTAGTAGTCTTGGGCTATGAAGGTTGCCCACTCACCCCTTAAAGGAGAAAAACAAACACCAATTAAATCAATAATTCTAGCGGCGACGTAGCAACAAAGAATATTTGTATGGTTAAAGTGAGTGATCTGCGCATGAATTGGAGCAAAGAATTATTGATTTATGCGCATTAGTAGCATTACGTCCCGATGCTACCCCCACAACTCTTATTCCCCCGTATTGGTATGGTTTTATATATATACGTTAACGATATTTGTTTTTCATTCTTCGATTTGATTATATATTAATCTTTATGTACGTCACCACGTGCAATATATGCGCATAAAAAAATACACATATGTTGCACGTGTATTTAATGTTCAATACGAAAGGAAAATATTTTTGGATCACTGAGCGACAAGTGCTCATTTCACACGTACTTTTATATTTGCACCGGCTTGTACTTCTATTTTTCATATAGAATAGGCTAACGATGGACTTTCTCTCAAATTGTTTCCATTCTCTTGGATTTATCAAAAGATTTATATCACTCCCCATAACCAAAGTCAATGAGAAGCTACCTTATGGTCGTCCTAAATACATAGTGACATTTCCCTCTTTCTTCAAGGCCGGGTACCTTTTAAGGTCAATTTTACAGCACTACTCTTGTTATTTCTTTCTCAATTTCTCTCTATTGTGCTATGATGGTAATACATTAGTGTTGCAGCAGCTTACGCACTTCAATTAAATAATTCTTGAATACCACACGTGCATCACCACAAATGAAGTCCATGATGCGTAAAATTTCGCAATCTCTATAAAACTGTGTGCAACATATTATGCATAGTGTGTCTTGATAACCCTTAAGACTACACCAGTAGAATGTAAAACCTATGATGTTAATGCTACTGCTATAGCATCTTAGGTCCAGTTATGTTCCTAAAGGTGACGTCATGGGCTATGAAACATGTCCATTGTCCACTCACCCTTAAAAGATAAATACAAATAATAATCACTAGTAAATTCGGCAAAAACTGACCAAGATAAACCAACTAACTTTGGTCGGTCAAAAAACCGACCAACGTTGGTCGTGTTTTCAAAATATATTTTTTTTTTTTACGAAACCGACCAATTTTGGTCGGTTTCTTTGGCGCAAAAATGCGGAAAACTATTTTTGAGTCCCGCGAAATTTATGTTTCAAGAAACCGACCAACTTTGGTCGATTTTTCAATTAAAAGAAATAAAAATTAATATTAAAAAACCGATCAAAATTGGTCGGTTAATTCGGCCGGTCATTTAAAAAAACCAACCAACTTTGGTCAGTCATTTTACTTTTTAATAAAACCGACCAACTTTCGTCGGTTATTTTCGTGCGAAAATACAATTAAAGAGTATAAATCAAATAAAAGATAGTCCTAAAACAAAATATACCAATGGTCTAGTGGTAGAATAGTATCCTGCCACAGTACACACCCCCGTTCGATTCTAAGATAGTGAATCTTTTTATTACATAATTAAAATACCGACCAACTTTGGTCAGAAAAAATTGACCAACTTTGGTCGGGTTTTTTTTGCAATATTTTTTTTTTGAATTTAATTGACCGATCAAAGTTGGTCGGTAATTTCCGACCACAAAAATACCGTCCACACGTAAATGGTCGCGTTTTGGTCAGTTTTTGGCCATTACCGACCAATGTGAGCACCTAATTTTTGACCGTGCTTGAATTTTCGCCCACTCATCTCACCAATGCCATGCTTGTCCCCCACTCACAAACTCCATACCACTCTCCCTACCCATTAAAAACAACCGCCAATTCCTTTCTTCTTGAAGGAGACGGACATAACACCCCCTAGGAGGAACCCTAGAGCCCTAAAAGAGAGGAAGTGCACAGTAGCATTAGGAAAGAAAAAGGCAGCTGCTTGGAAAAGAAAAAAAATGCAGCAGCTGCTGTCCATCTTCTTGCTCAAAAACAACTTCATCTTCCTCACTCAATAACCATAAAAACGAGCTGAAACTTCAGCCATTAAAATACCCCAAAACTCAGCAAGGATTAGCCAAACTGGAGCTCAAAATTCACCCCAAAACGACCTCAAAACAAGCTCCAAAAACGAGCTGAAAACTGACCCCGAACCAGCCCAAAAAGCCACATGAAATTTCCAAAACGCAACAGCTTAACCCCCTCTAAACCCCTCCATACACCAGCTCTTAAAACCATCTTGAAATAGTCTCAAAGCATGCCCAAAAACCAGTAAAAAATACACCAAACTCTAGCTCAAAACCAGCCACTTCTCTAAACATTTCGGCCGAGCTTTGAGGTTGTCGGTGAGGTTCCGTTCGAGGGCGACGGCGTTGGTTTCACATTCCATTCACTTCATAGGCGATTTGCTGCACAAGTTCCCTTATCAATATATTGGAAGGCTTTGAGGTTCATTTTTAGACTTATCTAGTCTCTTTTTAATGATTTCAAATGTTTATAATACTTGCTTTAATTGCAAGTTACTGATTTCTGCTTGGGCACACTGATCTTGAATTGCTCACTTGTTTTATTTTATCTGTGTCGTTTGGCTGCCTAATGCGTTGGAAGGTTGTTGTTTGCGCGACATGAGTTTTGTAGCGTTTTGAATCTAGCTAATTTGTTTCAATACAGTAAATATTTTTGTGTTAGTAAACGTCATATTCTCGTTTCTTGCTTGGGTTTAGTATGAGAAGTTGGTTGCTTTAATTTTGTCTCCTAGTATGAGTAAGTTATGATTGTGAGTATGGAATTTAGCATGATTCTGTTTCTAAATGGATTGAAACTAGAATTGGGCCATAGATAAACATTTGTAGGCCATGGAGAAGTAATTCTAAAATTGGGAATTGTTGGACTTTACACTTAAGTAATGATTTAAAGTAGTATGGCCCAAAATAGACTTTGTCCAACCCAATAATATCACAATCACATACCATCTCTCCCATAATAATATTTGATTCATAAGTCATGCCTCACAATAATCTCAAAGTTTAGGAAGAATAATGAACATCGTTATAGTTGCTTTAGGCGCGCTTTTAATTAGTTTATCGCGATTATGTATACGTTCGCGTGATATAATTGTGATTTTTAAAATTAAAATCGAAGTATGTGTTCGCGCAACTTTGACCAAAACAATCTTAATATAATAAAATGCTATTACTTGTGTACCCGCACGCGTAACATGATTTTGGCACAATAAACAAAACAGTTTCACACATGTAATTCGTTTCAAAGATAACTTCATATTTTAATAATTAAAAGCTGATAGATAAAATATAGAAATCAATAAATCACAGTTTATCCAAAATTAATTCAAGCCAAGTTGTAGTCAATAAAGCGGCCGTGCTAGAACCACGGGACTCGGGGAATGCCTTACACCTTCTCCCCGGTCAACAGAATTCCTTACCCGGACTTTATTTTTGCAGACCAATAATAAAAGAGTCTAATCTTCCTTTGACTAGGGATTCAAACAAAAGGTAACTTGGAACACCCAAAAAATCAATTCCAAGTAGCGACTCTATAAATAAAATAATCCATATTCAAGTTTGTCACTTTAATTGGAGAAACTCTTTAACCTACTATCCATAACACACATTATCGTTTGAGGGGGCATAAAGGGGGTGTGACAGCTCTGGCGACTCTACTGGGAAACCTTCAAGAATTCAAGCTTGTACATTGACTTTATTTCGTTTTATTAATTTTTGTATATATTGTGATTTATTTGGGCCTAATGTGTTACTTGTCCAGTTTTTACCGTTTTGATATCGTTGAACTTTACATATAAATTGTATCCTCTCTCGCACCCCTCTAAGTCTTCTGCTAATTAGTTATGTTGTGTTTGCATACTAGCATCACAAAATTTCTGTCTTGAGATAAAGCCAGTTAGCCTACCAGCTTCTGGTGAAAGATTTAGTCACATATGTTTAGGCGGGAGAGCCGTTAGCTAGCCAGTGTTGTTCTACTACTGGTGACGCTTGACGCTCCTCGGCTCGGGTTGTCCGCTCGGGTAAGTCAGGTCTAGATACCATCTCCTTTAGGATTTACAAACTTAGAAGAACAAGCCACAAGCAATGAATATCCCTAATAGGCTACGCTTTATTTGCATCATGTGGATTTTACTTAGCAGCGCTCGACACAAGGGGCGAGTTCTGTTTTAGGACACGCCTTGTTGAGACCATTATGTCATGTTATGTGCTACTTGTTGCATTATTTGGGAGGCTTACATGTCGACCGACTTTAGCATAATTCAGTTGAACGAACAGAGAAAAAATGATGTGGTCTAGTGCATATGGTTTTTAAAGATTAATTTTCATAAAAAAGGAAGAAGAACATAGTCGATTTTAACCGAACTACGCGGGTCTGATTCTCACCGGATATGAGATACGTAGGCAAACCTCATCGGTTCCGGCCCCCAAATTACAAAAATCCAAAAAGATATTTTCCTTTAATTACTTCTTTAGAAGTTTCTTTTTTTTTTTTAGACCAAAAATCCAAAAATATTTTCTTCCTTTTTAAAAAAATAATCTCTCTCAAAATCCAAAAAAAATATTTTCTTTCTTTTGAAATTTTTTTAAAAAAATTCAAAATTCAAAATTCAAATTTTTTTTTTTTCTTCTTTAGAAGTTTTTCTTTCTCCAATTCCAAAAAAAATTGAAAATATTTTCTTTTCTAGGATATTTTGTCGGATTAATTGTATATGAAAAAAAGTTAGTTTATCTATTTTATTTCTGATCCACCGAACTACGCGGGTCTGATTTTTACCAGATGTGAGATACGTAGGCAAACCTCATCGGTTCCGGCCCCTAATTTTCAAAAATCCAAAAAAGATATTTTCCTTTAATTCCTTCTTTAGAAGTTGTTCTTTGAGACGTCAAATCCAAAAATATTATATAAAAAAAAGTCTTTCTCCCAAAAAAACAATTTTAAAAAAATTAAAAAAAATTCTTTGCTATGAGATTTTGTCGAATTAATTGTATATGAAAAAAAAATTAGTTAGTTTATCTATTTTATTTTTGATCTCCCAAACTACGCAAGATCTGATTCATTTGGTGTCATGATACGTAGGCAATCCCCATCGGATTTGATCATTGCCATCAAATAAACTGAGTGAAAAAAAAGAGTAACAAAAATAACAAAGAAAACAAAAATCGAAAAAAAAACAGGAGTGAAAATCCAAAAAGAGAACTCTGTGTTTAGTTTGACAAAGAAAACGACGAAAAGTTTCCGTGAATATGCTGTCAAATGGCGCGAACAAGCCGCCATGGTAAAGACTCAAATGGACGAAGCAAAAATGGCTACGGTCTTCCAACAGGCCCAAGAGGCGGATTACTTACAGATCACGATGTCCGCTATAGGTAATCCGTTCGGCGAGGCTATCAAAATTAGGGAGATGATCGAAAATGATTTTAAAAACTAGTCGAATCTTGAGTTATGCTACCTTTAAGGCCACATCACAGGTCGTTGCACCGCCTCCCTATGCGGTGATGAACGTGCAACCTTACACACGGCCACTGCATTATACACAAAACTGAGATTCACTTCCCAGAAATGCCCGTTCTTACCAAGCTACATACAATCCCGACCTGTGATGATCCCCAATCCCCCAATAAAATGATCCCCAATAAAATCCTTGCCCAAGAGAGCCTTTCAGAAAGAATCAGTTCACCCCTATTGGTGAATCATACTCGAGCTTGTTCCAAAAGCTACTCAGACTAGGTTTGTTGTAGCCAGTGGCCCCGAACCGGCCAAGCCCCGAGTTCCCCTCACACCGGGCTAATTTTAGATGTGAATACCACTTTGGAGTAGTGAGACATGATACAGAAGACTGTTGGACTTTTAAGAGAGCAGTGGAAGACCTCATCGGGATCAAGACAATAATGCTTAGGGATGAAGAGGACCCTAATATAATGAACAATCCTATTTCTACTCACACCAATGTGCCAATAGTCGGAATGATATGTGAAGATGAGGAATTTGATACGGCACTGAAGGCCATTGCAGCCATTGCCGAGAGAGAAGAAAAGCCAAAAACGGCTGCCAAGCCTGAAAGTCCCCCATCTGACGGGAGTCTCGGTAGCCAATCTTGCTATCCTTTCTACGTCAGGATTATTTCAGGGTGTAATCCGGATATTTTACTTTATTGTCTTACTTTTCGATGTAAACCCTTCTATTTTCAAATTTAAAAAAAAAATCATTTAAATGAAATTAATATTTCATTGTCCAGGAATGTCTTTTTTCTTAATTTTATCACCTTTCTTATTCTTTTTTCAGTTCTGTTAATGCAGATTTTAATAACATGACGTGCTTTCTGACTTCATGCCAAGATCCTAAAACATTATCAGACCCCAAAATAATGAATCAAGAAGCAGAATGTGTTGAAGATAAGGCTTGTGAGAAAATAAACAAAGAATTGGAACACTAGGCCTAAGCCAAGTCCAAATGAAATCGGAAAAAGTTGAAATTCCCTCTCTTTGGATCATTGTTGAAACCGAGATTGAGGATAAATATTGGGTCAAGAACCATTTTGGAACAATTGACTATGTTTGATGAAAAAGGATGGCCGCAGTTTGCCAAGGGTAGTTGTACCAACAAAGAATGGCTCGTGCCTATAACAAGAAAGTGCTGCCCAGAAAGTTCAAAGTGGGACAACTCATCCTAAGACGTATCCTCCCACCTCATGAAGAAGCTAAAGGAAAATTGGCTCCAAATGGGAAAGGTCCATACATTATAATGAGAGTGCTGCCAAAAGAGAGCATTGTACCTGGGAAGAATCGAAGAAAATATCCCTGAAACAATTGTCAACGCGGATGCAGTCGAAAGGTATTATGTTCGACCCTCTATGTAGCATTAATGTTCTCTGATTGGGATAATGAAGGCTTTCATTCTCGCTACCCAAACACCATTAACCCTTTTGTCAACCCTTTGAGTCTGTTGCCTTTTTTTGATTACCCTCTTCGGAACCTGACGGAGTTATTAAAAAAAAAACAAATCAAAAAAAAAAGGAAAAGGAAGTAGAAAGAAAACAAAACAGATAGAAAGACAAAAGAAAAAAAAACAATTCATGTTACCTTGAACTACGTTCGACTTGATTTCGAAAAGATACGTAGGCAGCCTCTCTCTCGGGTTCAGACACACCAAAATAAAAATACACATTCCACCAAAAAATTTGAAACTGGGGAAAATGTTATAATGGTTCGGCGATGGTTTCGCATGAAATGTTCCAAAGTTGTAATTCAATCCTTTTTTTTTTTACCCAAATACTTTTCAAGTCCTTCCGATCAATCAACAAGAATGTTCAAAGTTGGAGGGTACAATCACTTAGATCAGATGCAACCAAAATGAGAGAAATAAAGTTTGAGGGTCTTATTGGTGAAAATACTCACATGCACCGTAAGGCGATGGGGAGTAAAGAAGCTAAAATGAGAGAGTCTTGTTAGTAAAAACTCGCAAAGAGAACTATAAGGCCATGGTGAAAAGAGAAATGAGAGAGGTCAGCTGGTGAAAACCCACAAAGGGCACTACTGATCGAAAAGAGGATGCTCACAGTCACTAGCATCGACACAATCCTGAGCAAGGTTTCTCGGTTTCGAGGCAAAAGTTGTGATGAATATTTAAGGGTCGAATGGTTTACATGGATCAGGCGTCCAGTCCAAGGTATGTCATGTTCATTGAAGTCTGCACGTACTCCAGATAAGTCCTTCTTTCTTTTCCCCGAAAGAGATATCTCTTGTCTAAATTCATTATTCATTCCATTGTTTGTTGTTGTTTGAATCCCTTTCGGTTTAACTTTGTTCCAAAACTAAGGCGAAGAAGGGATGGCAAGACTGATTTACAAGGCTTTTGTTTGATACAAGCTAATTTTCAAGAGGCACCCAGCCTCGGCAGAGGCATTAAGTCAACCCCGACTGGTCATGGTGGATGATGCTTTGAAATCAAAAACTCTCGAAACGAGGAAATCAAATTGAAAGTGCCTACAAGGCCAAAATGAAGTTGAAGAATCCCAAGTGGCTAACCGTTTTAGCAAAGTTTGAAAATCCAAAGACTCTTTAGAGCCAGAAATGCAAGTGGTATTTAGGAAACATCTAGTGGCAGGTTGAAATCATCATCAAAAGAAGATGGGCACAAAGCCAAGCTGCCAAAGACATCAAGGCCACACACAGACCACCATTTTTTAAAAGTCACAATTTTTCTTTGTTTGCAGCAGAAACAAAGTAGTGTAGAATGGCGATTCCTAAAGGACGAATGTCACCAAAGGTAAGTTTTCTCAAAATCTCCACATTCATTTATTTTTAGCGTGCATCACTACTTCTCATACCTCTCATTTTTGTAGCTTAACCCAGGTAGAACCTTTTCGCTTAGGGGATCCAACTCATAGTCCTCGGTAGAAGTACTCTTCGCTCATGTTGTTTTTCATAGCTTAACCCAGGTAGAACCTTTTCGCCTAGGGGGATCCAACTCATAGTTCTGGGTAGAATTACTCTTCGCTCAGGTTGTTTCGTAGCTTAACCCATGTAGAACGTTTTCGCCTAAGGGGATCTAGCTCATAGTTCAGGGTAGAAGTACTTTTCGCCCATGCTTATTTTTCGTAGCTTAACCCAGGTAGAACCTTTTCGCCTAGGAGGATTCAGCTCATAGTTCCGGGTAGAAGTACTCTTCGCCCAGGCTTATTTTTCGTAGCTTAACCCAGGTAGAACCTTTTCGCCTAAGGGGGATCCAGCTCATAGTTCCGGGTAGAAGTACTTTTCGCTTAGGATATTTTAGGTAGCTTAACCCGGGTAGAACATTATCGCCTAGGGGGATCCGGCTCATAGTTCCGGGAAGAAGTACTCTTCACCCATATTATTTTTCGTAGCTTAACCCAGGTAGAACCTTTTCGCCTAGGGGGATCCAGCTCATAATTCCGGGTAGAAGTTCTCTTCGCACAAGTTGTTTTTCGTAGCTTAACCCAGGTAGAAATTTTTTCGCCTAGGGGGATTCAACATCTTTTCAGTAATACAGGGCGCCAAACCCTGGTTACATTTCCCTTTTCAGTAATATAGGGCGCCAACCCCTGGTTACATTGCCTTTTCAGTAATACATGGCGCCAACCCCTAGTTACATTTCCTTTTCAGTAATAGAGGGCGCCAACCCTTGGTTATATTTTCCTTTTCAGTAATACAGGGCGCCAACCCCTGGTTACATTTTCCTTTTCAGTAATACAGGGCGCCAACCCCTGGTTATATTTCTTTTTCAGTAATACAGGGCGCCATCCCCTGATTACATTTCCTTAGTAGTATAAGGTACACCAATATCTGATCTCCTTACCAGTATATGGTACACCAATCCCTAGCTGTGTTCTCCAACATAGGGTACGCACTCCCTAGTTGATTTAATTTTAAATGCAGGACACACCACTCTCTAATATCATTGCCAATATAGGGTACCCCATTCCCTAGCCACATTTTCCCAACATAATGTACACTAATCCTTAGTTGAGATATTTTTTAGGGAAAATAAAAAAATTATCATGACCTTTTTAGGGTATATCATTCCCCCCCCCCCCCCCTTTTATTGCTTTCAATAAAGAAGTAGTTTAGAATTTTGTTACAATAACTTACGAAATTTTCCTACTGAAAACTGGGGAAGAATTTTTTTGTTTGTTTGTTTGTTATGATGTCTGAGCAGGTTTTTCCTCGAAGCACAGGGTTCGAGAACAAAAGAAGAAGTCGTAGAAGAATGAACTAGCACCTGCAGCTAGCAAGCATCAGGGTTCAGATCAGAATTTTCATGAACAACCACTCAAGACTCAATATCAAGCGTCAAAAGACTTATAAATAGGAATCTTGTAACTCATAGTTGACGGGCTTGTTTAGTTTCTGTTGATTTTGATGTAATAACAGGACCACAGACCGGAGCCTCGACGGAACCTCACTCGACTCTCCAACTCAGCATTCTAACCTTTTTCTTGAATTACACGCGACCTGATTCCCTTATAACCCGAGATGTGAAGGTTGTCCATAACCAAGACTCGGTCGCACACTTTTCTTTTATCTTTTCCCTTTTGAATAATGGTATGGCCAAAAATTAGTCATATCGCTCATCTTTCTTTGTGTGAAAACTCTTCATGTTTCCAAGCAAAGAGGGGCATGCTGTGAGCACCTAATTTTTGACCGTGATAGAATTTTCGCCTACTCATCTCACCAATATCACATTTTATCCCCTCTCCACTTTCCCTTGTCCCCCATGCTTGTCCCCCACTCACAAACTCCATACCACTCTCCCTACCCATTAAAAACAACCCCCAATTCATTTCTTCTTGGAGGAGACGGACAGAACATCCCCTAGGAGGAACCCTAGAGCCCAAAAAGAGAGGAAGTGGCGCAGCAGCATTAGGAAAGAAAAAAGCAGCTGCTTGGAAAAGAAAATAAACGCAGCTGCTGCTGTCCATCTTCTTTCTCAAAAACAACCTCAAAACAACTTCATCTTCCTCACTCAATAACCATGAAAACCAGCTAAAACTTCAGCCATTAAAATACCCCAAAACTCAGCAAAGATTAGCCAAATCGAAGCTCAAAATTCACCCTAAAACGACCTCAAAACACGCTCCAAAAACGAGCTGAAAACTAACCCTGAACCAACCCAAAAAGCCACATGAAACTTCCAAAACGCAGACCCCCTCTAAATCGCTCCATACACCAGCTCTTAAAACCATCTTGAAATAGTCTCAAAGCATGCCCAAAAATCAGTAAAAAATACACCAAACTCTAGCTCAAAACCAGCCACTTCTCTAAACATTTCGGCCGAGCTTTGAGGTTGTCGGTGAGGTTCCGTTCGAGGGCGACGGCGTTGGTTTCACATTCCATTCACTTCATAGGCGATTTGCTGCACAAGTTCCCTTATCAATATATTGGAAGGCTTTGAGGTTCATTTTTAGCCTTATCTATTCTCTTTTTAATGATTTCAAATGTGTATAATACTTGTTTTAATTGCAAGTTACTGATTTTTTTTTGGGCACACTGATCTTGAATTGCTCACTTATTTTATTTTATCAGTGTCGTTTGGCTACCTAATGCGTTGGAAGGTTGTTGTTTGCGCGACATGAGTTTTGTAGCGTTTTGAATCTAGCTAATTTGTTTCAATACAGTAAATATTTTTGTGTTAGTAAACGTCATATTCTCGTTTCTTGCTTGGGTTTAGTATGAGAAGTTGGTTACTTTAATTTTATCTCCTAGTATGGGTAAGTTATGATTGTGAGTATGGAATTTAGCATGATTCAGTTTCTAAATGGATTGAAACTAGAATTGGGCCATAGATAAAGATTTATAGGCCATGGAGAAGTAATTCTAAAATTGGGAATTATTGGACTTTACACTTAAGTTATGATTTAAAGTAGTATGGTCCAAAATAGACTTTGTCCAACCCAATAATATCACAATCACATACCATCTCTCCCACAATAATATTTGATTCATAAGTTATGGCCTCACAATAATCTCAAAGTTTAGGAAAAATAATGAACATCGTTATAGTTGCTTTAGACGTGCTTTTAATTAGTTTATCGCGATTATGTATACGTTCGCATGACATAATTATAATTTTCAAAATTAAAATCGAAGTATGTGTTTGCGCAACTTTGACCAAAACAATCTTAATATAATAAAATGCTATTAATTGTATACCTGCACGCGTAACATGATTTTGGCACAATAAACAAAACGGTTTCACACACGTGATTCGTTTCAAAGATAATTTCATATTTTAATAATTAAAGGCGGATAGATAAAACATGGAAACCAATAAATCACAGTTTATTCAAAATTAATTCAAGCCAAGTTGTAGTCAATAAAGCGGCCGTGCTAGAACCACGGGACTCGGAAAATGCCTTACACCTTCTCCTCGGTCAACAGAATTTCTTACCCGGATTTTATTTTTGCAGACCAATAATAAAAGAGTCAAATCTTCCTTTGACTAGGGATTCAAACAAAATGTGACTTGGAATACCCAAAAAATCAATTCCAATTGGCGACTCTGTAAATAAAATAATTCATATTCAAGTTTATCGCTTTAATTGGAGAAACTCTTTAACCCACCATCCATAACACACATTATCATTTTGCGGGGCATAAAAGAGGTGTGACAACCAACGTTGGTCGGTTTTTTTGGTCGGTTTTTACCGAATTTCTAGTAGTGAATAGGCCAATGATGCCATAGGTGCAACGTAAATTCAAAGAACAATTGACTCATCCACGATAGCAGTGTTACGTCTCGATGCCACCTCTATAGCTTTTATTCACCGATATTAACATGGTTTTGTCCAACCCATTCCCAATGAGAACGTTGTTCGTTATCTATTTTTCTGTTTGGGCATATGCCTTGTAGGTTTCTTGTTTTATTTTGATGTAGAGCTTCCAAGACTTCAGCTATTATTGTTTTATAGTTTTCACATCCTTCTTGTGCTACTATTGCATTAGAAGGTTGTGTAATTTATTGGCATCTTCCGCAGCATAAAATGGCCGACCAAATGACAATAGCAGTAGTATGATGCAGCTAGTAGTCTTGGGCTATGAAGGTTTTGAACTCACTCCTTAAAGGAAAATAACAAACAATAATCGAATCGATGATTCTAGTGGTGCAATGTAGCAACAATTTTTTTTATATGGTTAATGTGAGTTATTTGAGCAGGGATTGGAGTAAATAATAAATGACTTATGTGCATTAGTAGCATTACGTCCCGATGAAATCCCCATAGCTCTTATTCCCCCCGTATTAATATGGTTTATATATATGTTCCTTCTCTGATAAGAGCTATGTTCGTTTTTTATTCTTCGATTTGAATATATACTAGTCTTTATGTACGTCAACACGTGCAATATACACGCATAAAGAAAAAAATGCACGTATGTTATACGTGTATTTAACGTTCAATAAAGAATAAAACTATTTTTGGATCACGAGTGACAAGTGCCCAATTCACACGTAATTTTATATTTGCACCATCTTGTATTTCTATTTTTTATATAGAATGGGCGAACGAAGGGCTTTCTCTCAAATTGTATCCATCCTCTTGAATTTATCGAAAAAGTTTATATCACTATGAATAAATCATAATCAGAGTCGATGAGAAGCTACCTAATGATTGTCCTAGACACATAGTGACATTTCCCGCTTTCTCCAAGGTTGGGTAAATTTTAAGGTCAATTTTCGGGCACTACTCTTGTTTTTTCTTTCTGAATTTCTCTCTGTTGTGCTATGATGGTAATATATTAGTGTTGCAACAACATACACATTTTAATTAAATAATTCTTGAATATCGCAACTGCGTCACCACAAATGAAGTCCATGATGCCTAAAATTTCATAATCTCTATAAAACTGTGTGCGACATATTGTACATAGCGTGTCTTGATAACCCTCACCAGTAGAATGTAAAGCCTATGCTCTTAATACAACTGCTATAGCATCTTAGGTCCATTTATATTCCTAAAAGTGACGTCTTAAGCTATGAAGCCTATCCACTCACCCCTTAAGGAGAAAGAAAAAGAATAATCGGTCAATGATGCTATTACTGGTGCAACGTAAATTCAAAGAATATTTTTATGATTAATATGAGTTATCTAATCAAGAAGTGGAGTAAAGATCAATTGACTTATCCACTATAGCAGTGTTACGTCCTGATGCCATTCCCATAGCTTTTATTCCCGATATTAATGTCGTATTTTCCAGCCCTTCCCCGATGAGAACTTTGTTCGTTATCCATTTTTCGATTTGGACATATTTGTTGTAGGTTCCCAGTGTTTTATTCTTATGTAGTATTTCATAGCGCATTTTTTATAGAGCTGCCAAGATTTCAGCCATTGTTGTTATATAGCCACCCCATCCCCAATTTGTGCTATTATTGCATTAGAATGTTGTGTATTTTGCTGGCATCTTCCACAGCATAAAATGGCTGACCAAATGGCAATATTGAACCTCATGATGCAGCTACTAGTTCTCCTACAATTGAGCCAATAACAATCTGGTCAAGTCACCTTTTAAGTAGATTTAAAAAAATACTGGAAAAGCATGGACTCATTATAAAGAAGGCGGAAATCCCACATTACTATAATTAGCATGTAATTTGTAGTATATCTATATATTGAAGCACAATATGAAAATGAACGAACTCTCATATCCTAAGATATTATGTTCAAGCAAACAAATACAAAAGTCTTCGTGTTGTCTTCACTTGTGCTCGGTCTCCAGGTCCTCAATCTATTTTTGTCCCACGATACTCTAACTTTTTATTCTTCTCTTTTTGTAATAGTGTTGTTTGTGTTTTTCTATGTACGAAAAGGAGCCTTGTAAGTTATATTCGTGTGACCTGTAGGTAACGGGTTCGAGCCCGTAAAAGGAATAACTAATGCTTATTTTAGGGTATGTTGTCTATATCACGGACGTGGTCATCCACTGAACCCTACATGAACGCATAATACCTTGTGCATAGGGCTATCTTTTTTGTGTTTTTCTATGTATATGGGGGATAGAACCTATTTGTTTAACTATTAAGTGTTAACCAGCAAGAATCTCCATATAATTCTCTAGAAAGCCTACTCCTTTTGGATGAACTATAGCACTAATTGTTGTTTCTCAATTCGTTTACTTGAGAAGCAGACAATGCTGGAGTTATACGGGTGGCATGTGGGCCGGGCCCGGTCCTAAGTGGGCTTCGGGGACCGGTCCTAAGTGGGCCCGGGCATCGCGGGCTTTTTGTTGGAACCGGCACGGGACCGGGACCACGAACTAATGATCACGGGTTAAGTGGGCCGGTCCCGGGCTAAGTGGGCCCAACAGATACTTTTTATTTTTTAAATTTTTTTTTATAGAAGTTAGAGAAAAAAAATGGTAATAAAAATATCTAAAGAAATTCCTTGTAAATTATATTATAGAATTGTGACCTAAAGTTTTTAATTCAAATTTAAAGACAAAAATATTGTAAAGAGATATTCAAAGCAATGTGTTATATATATATATATATATATATATATATATATATATATATATAAGCTATATTCGATATTAAATATTGAATATTAAAATTTAGGATGTTAAATTAATTATAGGGTATGCACATAACAGTAACTATTTTTGTCTATTCTTCCCGATCTTTTTCTAGATCATAATATAAGAGAGATTGATGATTTTGTGAGAAAAATGAAAGAATGAAGAGGTATTTATAGTTGAATATAGGAAAAAAGTGTAATTATAAAAAGTTGGGAGTTAAAACAAATTTGGGAGTTGAATGGCTATTTTGTAAATAGCCAACGGGTAGATTTTAAATTCTCAAACGGACAGATTTTTTTTTAAAAATTATGGCCGTTGGGACCGTTTAGGACCGTTTAGGCCCGCTAGGACCGGTCCGGTCCCAGTCCCAAACGGTCCGGTCTCGCAAGCCTCAGGCTAAGGACGGGTCCACTTGTCAAGCCCACCTCCCTCGGTCCCGATCTTAAACGGTTCAGCCCGTTTAGGGCCACTACCCACATGGGGCCGCGGTCCTCGGCCGATCCCGATCCGGCCAACTTGTACTAATAGCACTAAAAGTCATTATTTCTTATTGATCTGAAGCTTGATTGCATCTTATACTCAAAAAATTATCATGGAAAAGAGTATTTTTGAGATTATCGTACTAAAAGTGCTTCTATTTATTTCTATTTATATGTGGTCTGAAAATACTTCATATACATTAAGACACTGTTTTCTTTTAATATTTGAATAGGAAGACATTTAACTAATCTATATATTTTTATAAAAGAGGGGCATAGCCCAGTGAAGTGGCAAGTCTTACATGTAGGATTTGAATTTATCTTTTTTCCTACATTTTCTTATTTTTCCTTCAATTTTTTTCAATTTATGTGCTCTACACCAAAACTTGAAAAGTCGCGTCCTAAATTTCCTTTATTGCTGTTGCTCTCTTCCTCATCTTTCTCCCAAAAACGTTACTTCACTTCTTTCTTATCATCCCATATTTATGGGTACCACCATTCTAATTCTTTTCTAAGTTATTATCACCCCTTTTCTAACTATTTTCTCTCTCTAAATTATCTCTATTAGTTGGTTTACAATTTACCCACCAGTCTTTGTTACTTTCTTTTGCCGCATACACAGACTCTGAACCAAGGTTAGTATTTTAAATTTTATGCTCTTATATTTGTGTTTTTCTTTAAAATATTTTATGGCCTTATATTACAAATTCCTTTTGTTACTATTTTTTGCCGCATGTACGCCGAATCTGATCAAGGTTAGTATTTTAAATTTGATGCTCTTATATTTGAGTTTTCCGTTTTACAAAAATATTTTATGGTCTTATATTACAAGTTTGTTGGAAAAAAGTAACCATCAATCGGCATCTATTATATCAACGTCCTAAATTGTTGATGCTTCACATCCGTTACATCAACATCTTGAATTGTTGATGCTCTTGTGGTTGTATTTTGGTTTCGAGTATGTACAATACCGGACCAAGTATGTATATGTGTGTCTATTTTGCTATGCTCTTCCTCCATGGTGGAGTGTTATATCAAAGATAATGTGATGTTCATGGAAAATAAATGGTTAAACCTCAAAAGTGATCGCTTTGTAATTAAAAAACTATGAGCAAAAATGTTAATCAGTATTTATATTGCAAATGTTAAAACAATATGTGTCTCTTATGTGAGAAGCCCAGAATACATAAGTAAGATTGTGCCTTTATGTAATGAAAAGCTTCTTCACCAGTAATAATCTGCAGTGCCTCCAGAACCAACTCTGTTGTAACTTAACAACTTTTTCTTTTCTTTTTTTCACACAAAATCTTACTAATTTTAAATTTTGGTTTTGTTGTTTATTGTTTTCAATCGGTTTCTGAGATTTGCTTAACCATGAGAAAAACTATGTGGAGAAGGATTACAAAAAGTTAAAAGCTCTCAGGAATCAAACTCTCTCGGAATAAATATTTTGTAATTGGTAATCATGAACTCAATTGTAATGTTTCTTCAAATTCTCACATGTACAACATTGAAGTTGTATCATGGTCTTTTCAAATTTTCTCTTTACATTTCTTAAATATATTGGCTTTGCAATACTTGAGGGTGGTAATGAGATATATACTAATCTCTTACTCATTTTTTGGTGTATTAGGATATTTCTCAGGAGTAGTATTTCAGCACCAACTTTCCCCCTTTGTCCATGCCTTATCTCTTTTATTTGTTTAATAATTTTATTATCCAGATAGTTGCTAAATTTGTGCAAATTTTTGGGGCCTTTGTTCTCTTTTCCTATTTCTCCACTTAAGTGCATCGTCAGATCCATTGTGCATGCTTTTTTTTTTGAGTGAAAATAGTACGGGCTAGCCAGTTTTTGGACTGCTAATTGAAAAATAGCCAGCGTATGCAAAATCATTGAAAAATAACCACTATTTTGCTGCAACACGAAAAGTTCCGGCAGAATATACTGGAGATTGGTGCACCTGTATATGAACTTCCAGCATATTATACTGGAACTCCAGCACACGAAAAATTTTAACATAATATACTGGAGATTGGAGCACATGTGTATGAGCTTCCAGCATATTATGCTGGATCAATATATTATGCTGGAACTCCAGTATATTATATTGGAACTCCAGTATATTATGCTGGAAGTTCATATGTAAAAAATTCGAACCCCAGTATATTATGCGGGAATATTTTTTCAAATTTTGAACAGTATTTTCGTTCAAATTTATCTTTACATGAAAAGTTGCTAAATTTCGATTACTTTTGAAACTGTGGCTATTTTTCAATTATCACTTGTAAATCTGACTATTTTTGAATTTTTCTTTTTTCGATGCACGTCGTGATTTATTTAAAAGCAATACAATGTGAATGTACAGTTTATTCAATTGTATTGAACCAAAATTTATGATATCTGTGATTCTGTATTACACCAGGTAAGGCAGAAGCTATCCTCTGGGGGGTCAGGAAATACGTATCAGTAAATATTGCACCTATTAAATTGTTTCAATTGGGCTGGTGTATCCTTTGGTTTGTTGCTTGTATTCATCACAAATATCCCATCTCATTACATGCAAACTTATTGCTATTTCCATTTACTTGCTTCTGTACCTTTGTTTGAAATTTTCTTCCCACATTATCTGATTAATCTGCATAATAATCTCTCTCTCTCTCTCTCTCTCTCTCTCTCTCTCTCTCTCTCTCTCTCTATATATATATATATATATATATATATATATATATATATATATATATATATATAAAGGAGAGAATTGCTAAGCTGATGTGGCATGTCTCATATGCAAGGATTTTTATTTATCTATTTTGTCAATTTTTTGGTTTTTCTTTCTGTCAATTCAATAGAATACTCCATTATTTTCCCAACAATTACAACCTTTTTATTTTCCCAACCGTTACAACTTTCATTACAGCCTTTTTATTTTCCCAACTGTTACAACCTTCAACTCCTCCCTCCATAATAACTAAGGAATGAAACACAATCTTCGTTCCACTTCCAGCCTTCTTCCCGGGGCTTATATTTGGCGAAAATATGGGCTGTTTAGTTTATTATTTAATTTTTCCCATTATTGCCTTTACAACAGAGGACAAGAAGCCCATGGACGGTTTGAAGTTTCATGTTTATATATAGATTGGTGTTTAATTTTCAAATATCTCTTTTAAGTTTTTATTTTTTCTTTTTCTATCTCGGGCCTCAGGGCTTAAATTTGTTGTCTTCGACTTTGTGTTACAGTTGTTGGAGGTAATTAAGAGAGTATCAAGGAACAAGAAGATTCGGTTCTTGCATAAAAAATGTGGATGTAATTCAATATCCTTCAAGAGATGATAGGACACAGTTGGTGCTATCTGATTTTTCTCTTAATATTTTGTCTTCAGAGGGCGTGAGAAGAAGAAAGTCTCTTTTTGAAAGATTTCTCATTATTGTGGAGGGTACTTGATTTGATTAAACAATTCCTCCAGCAAATACTGCTTAAATATACTATTAAAATAAAAAAAAAAAATTTCTTCTAGAGGTGCTTGATGTACACTGCAGGTAATGTTGGGCGAAGTGAAATGAGCTTCCTAAAAAGAACTGCTTGGCCATAGTGTTAACTGCTAATGGTTCCTTGAACTGTTTATTCAGGAAGTTCTGCAAGACATATTGATGGTTGTTGTTTGCTGTTCTTTTTTCAAAGGAAAGGAATTAACAATTGGATGCTCACTGCCCGGATAGCAACATTCGAAATATTGAGAAAATAATCCTTGCGTTCCTTTATAACTCCTCCTGAATATTTGGATGCATATTTCTTTCCCAAAGGATATAATCAATTGTTCTTCTCTCGAGTAGTTATTGTTTTCCTCTAAATTCATATGGTGTGTTATTGAGACATTATTTATTTTGAAGCCTTCATTTAGAGAAATAATGAGGAAGGATGCTCAAAGAAAGAAATAGCATGCAAAAGGTTCATCAAGTTCAAGTCCTCATACGACTATATTTCTATGTCTGAACCATACTGATGTATTTTTGTTGGGAATGTATATATAATGGTTCTTGAAAATTAATTCCATATTCCTGTTCCAAGATATGGTAGAATTCTAACGCCGTTCAATGCTTGATACAGTGATATGCAATAGAAATCTCATCTGCGTGGCCATGGAGGAGTTTATCACATTCTTTTCGGGTAACTACTTTGAACATTTGCAAAAACAATAGATAGTTGTACTGCATATTATGTTATTTGTGGATTTCTGCTATGTTTATGTAGTAGTGTTGTATCTATATAGTTAGTGATTGCCAGGTTAATTGCTTCCTATAGAGCTGCTCATTCTGATTATTAGTGATTTCTTATATATATATATTATGTTTAATCTTTTATGTTTTGCGTTTACTTAGAAGAAGTTTTTATGACCGCGCGAAAGCGCGGGGTAATTCACTAGTGATAGTATATACAGTGGGTAGAGATTGTATCTTCTTTCTTTTTTTCTAAAATCTAATTATCGTGGGCAAGATTGTAGGCTTGTAGCTTTATAAAGTTTCTTTTTGCAGCATCAAAGAGGCCATATTGAACGGAATTTAGTATGATTGCCTTGGATTTAAAAGAACTCAAACAAAAACCACCTATAGATAACATCACCTGTACTAAGGCTAAGGGTCAAGTTGGTAACTTTCCAGTTTCCTTACATCTACCCCTCCTGAAGCCCAGGTATCATATACACCCCCAAAATTAAAAAATCTTGAACCCTAGAAGAATTTTGGTCCTACATGAGGAACACATTGAGAGGGGACTTTAAGAAAAACACTTGAGAAATTAAAAGCACAAAATAAACCTAATTTTAATACAAGCTTAACAGTCTTACATGGAACAGTACATCACTGAAACTCAATTGTCAAAATTGAATAATATAGTACTTCAGTTCAATAGTTCCAAATTCTCATATAAAGAACTCAAAACATTTAATACATTTAGATGATTCCAATTTTGTTCGCCACATCCAAAGCATCATAGTCGGGTGTCAACCTCACATATGCCTTCTTCGTTCCATCAGGCCTGAACCAAGATATGACAAAGCCAGCAGCTTAGATAAGATACCAAGAAGTTGCATGAAACACTAAACATTGCGTAAATGGTGAACATTAAGAAACAACAAATTGATGTTTTGCCATAAGTGCAGTGGTAGGACTAAATTTACATCATCCAGAGCATATTATCTTCATACAATTAAAATAAGAATGTCTAAAATAGTGGTGCATCAGTAATACTGTCCAGAAGATCAAACTAAATTGTATTTTGCTCTTCTGTTTTTGGTGTTTTACATAGAAGATACTGTTTCTATCATAGGAACTCTAGGCTCTTGATAGGATTGCTTGTCTTTGTTGAGTGCTTGTAAAGATGATTTCAGTACAACCTATGTATTGTCCTTTAATACACACGTGTTACCATCTTTTTAAAAAAAATTAGTGGTGCATTACACAAGTACTTCAAGTAAGTCTCGAAAAAACTACTTCATATAAGTAGTGGCTCAACATAAAATAGAATAGACCTTCCTATATAAATAACATTAGGCTATACTAGCATAAAACAAGGAAATTATAACGCAATTGTGGAGATATGAAAATGTCAATGCAAACATATGACAACTAATACATATGTCGATCTTCTTGAGGAAGTTTTAGGCTTCTAGCAGATGCAGAATCATGAGACAAATTCCTTAACATCCAAATTACCACAGAATTAAACTTAACACATAACGCTCGGAAATTATTGGACAGGGCATCAATGCCCTTATCTGGAAAACATCAGTAATGTTGGATAAAAAAATGATGTGCAGCTATCTTCTCTGTTAAAGAAATCAAGAGAACAACTAAAAGTGCCTATTAACCAAGCCAAAACACAAATAGGAAAAATAAGTAAACTGTTACCTGATCAAGGTATTGACTTTCTTTGTCTGGATATCATACATTTTCTTCACCGCATCCTTAATCTTCTTTTTGTCAGCCTTGATGTCAACAATAAAAACAAGTGTATTATTGTCCTCGATCTTTTTCATCGCAGACTCGGTGGTGAGAGGATATTTAAGAATCCCGTACTGATCAAGTTTGTTCCTTCCAGGTGCACTAATCCGGGGATACTTGGGATTTCTATCCTTCTTCAATGTCTTGGGCCGATGAAATGTGACTTTTGTTCGTATCTTTGTTGATTTCTTCTTAAAGGTTGATCCTGATTTCACAGCCTTGGCAGCCTTGACGGCTTGGGCTTTGGGATCACCTTTCTTTGCCACATCTGCTGCATAAGGAATTTCAAATTCGGACTAAGTAACAAATCGAGGCATTTACTAGCAGGAATATATGGCACAGAAATTTCATTTGATATTTTCCTGTTATTGAGCATATCGACTTCGATTTCTGAATAACCCACAACACTTTGGTTTCTATTCAAACACTAGATTCCAGGTAAGAGATCAGTACTAGTAAAAGTAAGATATACAACAAACAGCTGATTTTCCAATCAAACCTACAATGTCAAACCATTACTCTTATCCCTCATGATTATCAATATAAGTACCAAACCATTAGCCTTTCCAGCTAGTTAAAAACTGGAACTACTAAGCTCTGAGCCTACGTCCCAAGAGAAGAAAATCTTTGTATCCAAACTCTCAAAGAAATCATGACTTGACGTTCACATCTGCCCAAACCTTGATTGGCAGAGTTTCTCGTATTTGTGTTGGTGGGAGCTACCAAGTTGTCGGTGAACGCACATGCTAGCTAGCCTAGACACCATCATTGTCTAAAAAGATCCTTAAATCCAGAGGCAGATCCAGGATTTATGCTTTATGGGTTCAACTTTTAAGGTTCTTAGCATTGAACATGTTGTATTTTTAACGATATGGGTTCATGTATACTACTTGTTGCAATTTTAGTGAATTTTACACAAAATTTCTGCTCCCTTCTAACGTAGTGGGTTCAGATGAACCCAGTAGCAGTACTATCCATTCGCCTCCGCTTAAATAAACACATATCAGAAATGCTGCAAGATTTCTAGCTGCAAGTATCTCCTCAATCCCTCATTCTCCAAACTCCTAATATAATCATCACAACTATTATTCCGTTAATTTCAATCAAATGAGGTACACTCCAAAACGAGCCTTCTAATCAACAAAAATGTTCACACTAATAAGTTAAGCTACATCACGCTTCACCTTAATGAATCTAACAACTAGAATATTCTGCCATTTAATAATTTAAAAAGCCTCATTAGAAATGCCCCGAGCTTCTGAGGCAAAAAGCGAATACTTTTCAAGCTTCCAACAACACAAGAAGCATCTTACTGAGCACATTCTAAAAATATATATCTAATTGGAGCTAAAATTAGAAATTAAATGAAAAAAATGCAGATTCAAACATGTACCTTTAGCTGGAGCCATGGGAGACAGTTCTAAAACACTACTGCAAACCTCAGAGTTGCTCCCGCTGTACCGCCTAGGGTTTTCTCATAGAAGACGATGATAAATTAATATATATTGGGGCCTTGACTGGCAGAGGCCCGGCTTATTCGGGCTGTTGCTGTGAGGCCCATAGATATGGGCTTTAGTGACTCAAACTGACTAAACAAAAGTAAGAGTAGAAATGACACCATGTAGCCACTTTTCAGGTCTGTATTTAGAAATTAACTAGTTTGTCCTGAATTTTTGTTTTTCAGTTCAAAATTTTAAAATAACAATATCCTGAATTATCCTAAAGTTAAGATTTTTAGTTTAAAAATTCAGGATAAATTAAGTACTGGCTAATCTCTAAATAGCATCCCTGAGAATGGCTATCTGTGCTCTTTTGGATAAGGGATCTTTACGCAAATAGACGATTGGATTTACTGTTTATTTTTTTAGCCGACATACAAGATTATACACTTATATAGGTTTATAAACATATTATATATGGATTATACATATATTATACCCTTATCGTTTATTTTTAGTCTAAGTGTTGAGTGAGTGGCTATTTGAGTCATTTCTTGTCGAAGCCCAATTTCAGCTGAAATGTGATGGTTCCTTTCATTCGAATTGAATGTTTGTTGAAAATTCAGGAGTTAATAACCTAAATAATGCAACATTTGAACCAAAATTCGTAAAACTAATGTAAACCTAATGAAATGATCTAAATTATATAAAGTTAATACAGTGTTTTAAAAGGCGTGGGCGTATGGCAAGGCGTTTTACATATGCCTCAGCGAGGTGTAAGCCCCGAGGCACGGGGCGTAAGCCCCATAGGTATTTAATTTTTAATATTTTATAAAATAATATAATTACAGTAAATATTTATAAACATGTAAAATTACACAAAATTAAAGAAAACATATATATATATATATATATATATATATATATATATATAGAGAGAGAGAGAGAGAGAGAGAGAGAGAGAGATGTGCTCCATCCCCACAAAAAACTAATCAAAACAACATATTATACGCTACTTACAAGCACAAGTAACTTGAGTCTAAAAGAATAAAGTTCTCTACATGGAAGAACAAAAAGGATGACTAACCTCCAATTTAAACTTTGAACTTGCTGCTATGAAGAAGAATGGAATTCTCACTACTAGAAAACAGGCAAAACCCGTCCAAAGAATATTGACCGAAATCGGTCGGAAAAAAAAAAAAAAATCAAAATCGGTCGAAAAATAAGTAAATTGGTCGCAAAAGCCAAAGAAAATATTTCTCACAACGGAAATAGTGGTCCCACAACAAAGATATAAAATTTTTGACCGATTTCGGTCGGAAATTGGTCAATCTTTGACCAAGACCTGGTCATACTTACATATTATCTACCAAAATAATATTTAATTAATTTTTTCCAAATATACCAACCGAAATCGGTCGGTATATTTGAAATTATTTTTTAAATAAATTTTTCCAACCGAATTCGGTCGGAAATTTAATATTAAAATTTTTAAAATATTAATTTAATAAAAATACCGACCGAAGTCGGTCGGTTTTTGTCAATTTATATAAATAGCTTTTAAATAAATAATATTTAATACTTAATTGATGTGTGTGTGTGTGTGTGTGTGTGTGTGTGTCTGTTTATATTACTTTTATATGGACACTATATCCTATCTGTGTATGTATATATACATATATGTACATAATATTTAATTGATTTATGATCCTAAATTGTAATATTCAATATGTAATTAATTTTATAGTTATACACACACACACACACACACACACACACATATATATATATATATATATATATATATATATATATATATATATATATATATATATATATATATATATATATATGCACACACACACATAATCTTGAATGTTTTGTTCTCGATCACCTTATTAGTACTTTGTTCGGATGCTTCATCAGTGGATAAATTGGAAATTCAATTATATTCGATTAAATCTTACTATAACACATTTAAAAATAAAGTATATAATTCTATAAGATGTAGTGCTATATTAATATTTAAGTTTTAGCAACAACTTAATATAATTGGATACAACTTAATATAATTAGATACAACTTAATATTGGATATAATTTTATATTAAGCTGGATACAACTTAATATTGAATAATCAATTGATCCACTGATGAAGTATCCGAGCAAAGTACTAATAAGGTGATCGAGAATAAAACATTCAAGACTATGTCGATTGTACACATCTTGGAGCATCTAGTCACTCATTATACCGGAGCATCTAGTCACATAAACTCCAAGATTTATTTTCTTATTTAGTCACCGATCAAGCATTCGAGTATGAACAGTTGAGAATAAATCATCAACGCTAGTCATATGTATGTAAGTGTAAATTATCGAGTTTAATTGACATAATTGTTGGATACGTGTAAATATTAATTTAATGAAAATACCGACCGAAATCGGTCGGTTTTTGTCAATTTATATAAATAGTTTTTAATTTAATGAAAATAGCAACCGACTTCGGTCGCTCCCCGTTTGCAACCATTATTTTATCGACCAACTGTAAACGGTCGAAAATCAGTCGATTTTTATTGGATTCCGACCAATTTCGGTCGGTTTTTCTAGACGCTTTTTGGCAGTTTTTTAGTAGTGTCTCTTTGTATTTGTAAAAAAAAATTGAAACATTCATTGCTTTTGGGAGATATTAGCAGACTTGCAGACAAGATAAAGAATTGGGAAAGACCATGAATTAGGGCTTCAATCAATAAAAACAGTCTTGACTTTTAAATTTAATACATTTCAGTTACTTTTTAAAACTTTTGAATAATTACCAAGCTGACTTTTGAGAATTTGGGAATTATATGAAGGACTTATTCAGCAAATTTTGTTTTAATTTGAAAAAGTCTCTAGGGCCTACGCTTCACTAAAAAAATGCGCCTCAAACGTCCGGGCGTACGCCCCGAACGCCTAGTCGTACGCCTCTTGAGACTTTCGCCCCAAACCATCGCCTCGGGACATTTTTGGTGCGCCTCGCCCCAGGGCTCGCCATTGGTTAATAGTATAATACTTGTCAATTCTTTTTGTTAAAAATTTGTAAATGACGGAATTTTTCCTAAACGATATCAACGTATTGTTAAAATTGCTGTTGTTACTGAATTTTGGGCTTGAACTATGGTTGTTGAACCGTCTTATTTCCTATCCATGTGATATTTCTTATTATTATCTTTAAGAAATGTATCATCATTTGCTTCGTGGGCAAAATGGATATTACTTTTTAATGGCTTGAAATAAGGTGCACATTATATATATATATATATATATATATATATATATATATATATATATATATATATATATATATATATATATATATATATATACCGCTCATCTTTTTCCCCCACAAATGTTTTTTCTCTTTTAAGTTTTGAGAATCTCTTCTCTTTCCAAATTCCAAGTCTAGAAATTAATATATGTGGAGAGGTTTGTCCAGCTAGGTGTTTATGACTATTGAATATTGAAGTATTAAAATTGTTGGCTCATATGGGAATGTTCTGATCTTTTATGCTATGCATATAGGAAATATTAGGAATATTCTTCCTATCTTGAACAGTGAAGTATTAGATCAGTGTTGGTTCATATATAATTATATATAGTATTGTTTTGTAGTACTGATGCAGCAAATAATCATGGTCGGCTCTAAGGCTTTGGGTAGTGAGGCCATTGCCTTAGGCCCCAAATTTTGAAGACCCCAAATTTATTTTAAATTCTTATTATTATTGTTACTATTATATATTATATAATTTATATAAATAATTAGAATAAAAAAAATGTTACAGTATATTTTTTGTTACTTGATTGATGTTATTTTATACAATAAATTTATAAATAATGATAATTTTCTTTCCTCATTAATTAGTATATTTGACAAGAATCGGTTGCTCTAGTGGTGAGCACCCTCCACTTCCAACCAAGAGGTTGTGAGCTCGAGTCACCCCAAGAGCAAAGTGGGGAGTTCTTGGAGGGAGGAAACTGAGGGTCTATCGAAAATAGCATCTCTACTCCATGGTAGGGGTAAGGTCTGTGTATAAACTACTCTCCCCAAATCCCACTAGTGGGATTATACTGGGATTAAGGGCCTCCGAATATAATTTCGCCTTAGGCCCCGAGATCTGTTGAGCCGCCCCTGCAAATTGTTAACGATGTAAGATGCAAAGTAGACATTTGGACAATATTTGGTTGAGGTTAAAAGAAATATATTTTATGTTGAAATTGAAATAAAGAGTATTTAGATGTTAAAGTTGTATTTCGGATATGAATTATACTTCACAAGAAATTAATTTTATGAATTAAAACTATCATTTCAGTTGAAATGGTAGTTTCCTCTTACACCTTGTTAGTGATATGCGAAAGTTAATAAAGCATATATCAAAAGAAACACAAATATTTAATGTGGTTCAGTCAATTGACCTACTAAGAAATAACAAACATTTAATTTGATTGAGTCAATTGACTTACATACTGTAAGGAATTGATCTTGAGATAAAAGGCTGCTTGCTTTCATTCATTGAGGAATCCCTCACTATATACAAGTTATACATTCTGTAGCTTTGAATTGTATTAGCTATACAAGACTAGGAGATAAGATACAAAGAGATATGTATTTATCCTATCACAACTATAATATCTGATAAGATAAAACTGAATTCAAACCTATGTATTATCTATTACGGTATTCCTAACATCCCCCCGCAAGCACAGCTGTGGTGCAAGCACGGTAAGCTTGTTCCTTAGAAACTGAAACCGCCTGGTAGACAAACTTTTAGTTAGAATATCTGCAAGCTGATTTGTAGAGCTGATATATCGCACTTCCAAGTCTTTGGAGGCAACTTTTTACCGAACAAAATAAAAATCAAGCTCGATATGCTTTAGTGCGAGCATGAAAAATAGGATTAGCAGTGAGATAAGTTGCAGATAAATTGGCACACCAAAATTTTGGAGCAGCAGGAATAGTAATAGTTAATTCTCTAAGAAGATGTTGAATCCAAGTGATTTCAGTAGTTACAGCAGCTAGACTTCGATATTCAAATTCAGTGCTTGATCTAGCTACAGCATTTTGCTTCTTAGAGTACCAGGACACCGAATTATGACCAAGAAAAATGCAATAGTCATGAGTAGACCTCCTATCATCTGGACAACCTGCCCAATCTGCATCCGAGAACCCTGTGATAGCCAAAGAAGAGGAAGGCTGAATGTGTAACCCAAGCTCCATTATACCTTTAAGGTACCTTAGTAATCTTTTCAAGGCTAGAAAATGAGATTCTCTAGGATCATGCATAAATTGACATAGTTTGTTCACAGCATAAGAAACATCAGGCCTTGTAATAGTTATATATTGAAGAGCACCAGTGAGGCTTCTATACTTAGAAATATCAGAGAATGAGGGACTACCGTTTTGAGACAATTGAAGACCAGCCACCATACGAGTAGAAAATGGCTTAGCACCATCCATATTTGCACGAGTGAGCAAGTTACGAATATACTTGGTTTGAGATAAAACCAAGTTTGTAGACACCCGTGAGACTTTTATACCCAGAAAGTAATGAAGAGGCCCCAAATTTTTTAGTGCAAATGTAGAGGACAACTTCAAGATAAGATTAGCAATAAAGCTCTTAGAGCTGCCTGTTAGTATAAGATCATTAATATACACTAAAAGAATAGTGAGATTACTACCATGTATATGAATAAAAAGAGAAGAGTCAGATTTAGAAGTTGTAAATCCAAGTTCAAACAAGCTGGAACTAAGTCTCTCGAACCAAGCTCGCGGAGCTTGCTTAAGGCCATATAACGCCTTGTGAAGCCTGCAAACATGACGAGGGAATTTAGGATCCACAAAACCAGTAGGTTGGGTCATATATACCTCTTCATGAATTTCACCATGTAGGAATGCATTTTTGACATCCAATTAGCGAAGAGGCCATCCTTTTGATAGTGCCAAAGTGAGAACAACTCTAATGGTGGTAGGCTTTACCACAGGATTGAAAGTGTCATGATAATCTATGCCAACCTCTTGACTAAATCCCTTAGCTACAAGACGAGCCTTGTAATGTTCAATAGTCCCACTAGAATTACGTTTTAACTTATAAATTCACTTACACCCCACAAAATTCTTAGCACATGCGGAAGGTACCAAGGTCCAAGTACCATTTTGAATCAAGGGATTGTACTCCTCTTGTATAGCTTGCCTCCAATTAATATCTTTATTAGCTTGAAAAAAATAAGTTGGTTCACTAGGTAAGGTGCTAGGTGGTAAAGGATACTTGGTGACTGAATTAGCTTGAGGAGTTGAGGACTTAGACTTTAGTCTAGTGATCATGTGACGGAGAACATGGGAAGTTTTAGATCGAGACTTGTCAGTGAACTTTGATGAAGCAATTATGGATTTCAAAGATAAAGGAGGGAGGCTAACTGTAAGGCCAATGGATGGGAGGGAGTTGGGGCTAATGTTAGAATTAGGTTCTGTTGGTTGAGGTAAAGGAGGAGTTAGATAAGGGGGTTGAGTAGTACCATTTAGGTGTTGCTGAGAAATATTTTCATTAGGTATATGCAATGATAAAGTGGGTTCGGGTTGACTTGGAAGCGAGGATGAAGCACTTGATGAAGCAGCCTGCATACAAGGTGCAATAACAGTGAGATTGGAGGGTACACTAAATAGAGAAGGACTACTTGGGGTAGGTTGAGATAAGGTTACAAACGAAAATAAATTTTTATCAAATATGACATGACGGGATATGTAAAGTTTCCCAGAAGAGATATGCAAGCACTTATAACCTTTATGGTAACTGCTATACCCCAAGAATACACATTGTGTAGAATGAAAAGCAAGCTTATGAGAATTATAAGGGCGTAGATACGGATAACAAGTACAACCAAAAACTTTCAGAAATTTGTAATTCGAAGACTTGTGAAAAAGTTTTTCGAAAGGAGATATATTATTTAGAACTGGAGTAGGAAGTCTATTGATCAAGTAAGTAGCAGAAGAGAAAGCTTCATCCCAAAATGTTAAAGGTAGAGAAACATGAGCAAGTAAAGTTAGGCCTGTTTCAACAATATGTCTATGTTTTCGTTCAGCAGACCCATTTTGTTCATGCGTATGAGGACATGACAATTGGTGAATGATTCCAAATTATTCAAAATACTTAGAACACTTCCTATATTCTCCTTCCCAGTAGGATTGAACAACTTTAATTTTACGCTCCAAGAAATTTTTAACTTTAGATTTAAAACATAAAAAGATGGTGTACACCTCATGTTTTGAGACCATAGGACATAACTATGTATATTTGCTATAGTCATCAACAAAAATAACATAATAACGAAATTTATTTCCAGCAAGATAGGGAGAAGGACCCATACATCAGAGTGAATTAAATCTAAAGGATTACTGGAAATTGAATTTGAACTAGGAAATGGCAACTTGTGACTCTTGCCATATTGACACGACGAGCAAATTGAAACATAAGAATCTCTTGAAATTGACAAATTTAGAGATTTTATGATATTATTGACTACAATTATTGAGGCATGCCCTAAGCGGCTATGCCAAAGAGCAAATGAAGACCGAGACTTAGACACATGAAAAGCTTGAGGATGGCTGGGCTTACTTTTTGAAGATTTCAAGGAGTTGAGTTTGTACAAGCCATGTTCAAGGTTCCCTTCCAGTAGTACCTTCCTGTTTGTGTGATCCTTCACAAAATAATCACGTGGGTGAAATTCAAAGAACACATTATTATCATATGCAAATTGCGCAATACTAAGCAAATTCTTAGTTATTTCAGGAACATGGAGAATATTGCGCAAGCATAATAATCTACTAGAAGAAGGTAAAATTGAATCACCAATATAAGCAATTTTCAAACATGTTCCATTTTCCACATGTATCTGCTCAGTGCCATTGTAGCCGCCTCGAACATCCATATTACTCACATCATTTGTAAGATGGTTCGTAGCACCTGAATCAGGATACCACGAAGGATCAATAATAGTTGATGGTTGAGCAATCAACGCATTCATGTTTTGCTTAGAATTAGATTGATATGCATGATCAAACTGATGATAACAAGTTAGAGCAATATGGCCATACTTTGAACAAACTTGACACTGATTTGAACCGGTGAAATGTTGAGTTCTTGAAGTATGTGAACGATAACTAGAACCTCGACCTCGTCCATGACCATACCTTCCAAAGGAATTTTGGGACTGATTATTGTTCCTTTTAAAGTTAGACTCTTGCTTTGGAGTGTTACTATTCTTAACAGTGACATGAACTTGTCCCAAACCTTGTTCCAAGACACTCATCTATTCCAGTCTATTTTCATGGCTGAGAAGAAGTCCATGAAGGTCAGCCAACGTGATGCCATCAGATCTGGAAGTAACAGACATAACTAAGGCGTCATATTGAGGGCCTAGTACTCCTAGAATGTGTAGAACTAGGTCATCATTTGTAACGGGCTGCGCAGCAGCGGCTAGATTGTCTGCAAGAGTCTTCATCTTCTGTAGGTAGTTAACCATGGTAGAAGAACCCTTTTTCGTTGTCTATAATTGCAGTCGCAACTGCATTAATCTTGCACGAGATTGTGATGCAAACATGGTCTCTAAAGAGACCCAAACTTCTTGAGATGTGGTGCAGCCTACAACTTGGGCTAATACACCTTCTGTTAGGGACGGGAGCAGCCAACTAAGGAGAAGCTAACCTTGCTTTTTCCACGCTAGAAAGAGAGGGTTAATCACAGATTCGACAGTGTTTGTATCACTGCCGCTACCCTGGATAAGTTTGGGTGGGCATTTACATGATCCATCCATATAACCTTCAAGATCATGTCCTCGTAATGTTGGTAGGACTTGAGATCTCCATAATACGTAATTATTTCGATCTAGTTTGATGATATAAGATTGTGAAATATTGTTTGAAAAGGGAGAACTAATGGTAGAATGATTGTTTGAAATATTGGTTATGGAGGAAGAAGCCATGAGTATTGACGTGAGTCTTTGGTCGTCTGATACCATGTAAGGAATTGATCTTGAGATAAAAGGCTGCTTGCTTTCATTCATTGAGGAATCCCTCATTATATACAAGTTATACATTCTATAGCTTAGAGTTGTATTAGCTATACAAGACTAGGAGATAAGATACAAAGAGATATATATCTATCCTATCACAACTATAATATCTGATAAGATAAAACTGAATTCAAACCTATGTATTATCTATTACTGTATTCCTAACACATACGAGGTCGAGATGAATAGTCCATTAATCACTATATAAAGATATTATAAAATATAGAAAGAATAACCTCATAAAATTTACTTTTAAGAGGTTTACACAAGTGGCAGGATAATACTTGTTTCATAATTTTTTTCTCCTAAACAAGAATCTCAAATCCCTTAGAATTATATTTTGGATCTTGCCAAGTGAGAACCTCAATTTATAGGAGTCAAAAATCTTTTTTGTGGGTGAAAAAAAATGTTATGATAAACGTTGCCCTTGTTTGCCCGGAAAAAGGTACAGTTGAATTTGTTCATGGTTTCTAGACAGATGAATCAATTTGATCCCAAAAGATAATGAATTAATCAACTTTCTATAAGAAACTTAGCTCAATTGCAGATTAAACGACATATTTGAAGAGCCCAGGAATAGGGTTTTCGGGTATAATAATGATAAGAACAAACAATCTAGCAAGAGGAAATAATATTAAGATATGTATTAGAATGCGTTCTTTGATGCCCTAGAAAGTCATGTTTTTTCAATGATAGTTGAGCCTATTATTTATAGCTCAGTCGGTGTAATGGTCGGACCCACCACTAATGATAATTATTAAAGTATGATAATGAAAATCTAACAGTAAACATAAATGCTCAGATTTCTTTAATGAGTCGTTACTCTTTAATGTTGTGGAATATTCTTCATTAAATGCCATCGAAAGCAACATGCTTAATGCCCTTACGAACCTGTCTTTCTCGGGGACACACGAGATAGTTGTGCCCGATTTTCTATCCTCCCGGTTTTGATTCCACATGTCCATTTCTTTGATGGCCACGTACCGTGATATATTTTACCCAATATAGATCGTCCCTCTGCTTTCCGGTGACATGACATTGTGTTACCGGAAAGTTGGTGAGAATCTTCTTTTAGTGGGAATTAATATAATTTCCTTTCAAGGTTACTGACAATTGATTAGACGCAGGTCTCTCCGCATTTAATGCCTTGAACATGCGTCCTCCTATGATTTAGCACGCCTTTTGCCGGTTATCGAGGTAATTGGGGCCAAGTATTTTAGCCGCCCAAAAATTCACCTATACGTATCAACCCCCTTTCTCTTTTGAGTTTTACCAGTTGCTTGATCTTCAAACCTGCATTCTTACTCTTCATCTCTTCTTTACCTCTTCCCAAACTCAGAATTTCTTCTTCCCTTCTTGTAATGGCTTCTTTATCTAAACGTTCTGGATCTTCAAAAAGTAAAAGTAAAAATGAAGATTCTATTTCTCCAACAGTGAGTTCCATAATCCCCAAAAGACTTAATGTCTCGAAGGATTTTGAGGAGAAATTCCCTACTGATAACCCCTGTTCATGGGAGGTTAGCAGGTACCCATCTTCCATTCATCCTTCTAGTATCCCTACTATGAAGGAAGACTAACACTGCCCCAATTTGGACATCATCGCTCTCGATCTATCAGAGCGAGTGACCCTTCCCAGAGAGGGTTTCACATATTTTTATACATATCTTTTTACCTTGGGCATGTTTACATTGACTGGGGAACTTGATTGTATGATAGCAGAATTTTGTCTCCGCTATCAGGTATGTTTGTCTCAGGTAAGCCCCTCTGTGTGGAGGACGGTTGCCTGCCTCCGGCGCTTGTGTTCTGAAACCGGAGAAGAGATGTCCTTGGCCCACATGATGAATTTGTATTCACTCAAGATCTTCCATGGGGGGATTATAAATCTTTGCAAGCGTGGTCATCATGCTTTGATATCAAGCATGTACGATGATAATGATTATGGGTGGATGGAACGATTCATTGCAATTGCCTCCGGTGATATCATTCCAACGATGATCTCATCTTTTCGGTTGCTTGGAACCATTCGCGTAAGTTCCTTTCAATATATTCTCCTCTTCCAAATGCTTTTTATGCCTGGATTAATCTTCTCAATTTCTGTACGCTATAGCGACCCGATGGGTCCCATCGGTGGTTGAAGGCTTGGACCGGTGGGTTCAAAAGATCTTGGACATCACCACGCCCGAAATCCGCTTGTGGAAAGAGCTGTCCATTAAATACGGGTGGAGGGCCAAAAATCATGATAACTATAATTTGCTGTGCTTCAGTTTTTGTATATGTGAATTTTGGCTGAATCCCCTAACTTGTTTGCCAAATTAGTTCTAACCCCGGGCTTGGTCGAGATCCTCGAAGAGAATGTTTTGGCTGACCTTACTGATGCGGCGAGGCTACTCCGGGAGGCGCTTGCTCGAATGAGTGCCTCCGGTTCTGCACCGAGTCCCTGGACAGAGAACAAGCAACCAAAAAGAAGGCTTTCCTCTATGGCCGGGGAGAAGAATAAGAGGGTAAAGGTTGCTGCCCCCGAATCATCTTCGGTGGCAACATTGGCCGGTCTTCCCTCCGGCAAGTCATAAATACCGTAGTGATTGATGATAATGAAGCTAGTGATGAGGAAGCATCTTTACATAGGAGACAATGACCCTTATCCTCTCAACATGATGCACAACCTGTTGATGTAGTCACAACCACCGAGGATTATGTTTCGGCACTTTGGGGAGAGTTTGATTTGGTGGAAAATGCTAATTCTCATTCTCGGTCCCCAATTGTTGTACCTGGTACCTTGAGATAGGGTACCGGACTCTTACCGTCCTCGGTTGGTGAGCACCCAATAATCAACGCTGCCTTCGATGAATCTGTTTCTCGTTCTTCGTCTTTACCATCTTTATCACCACCTTCTTCGCCATCAGCAGCTGTTGTGTTTTTTCCGCCTTCATCCGTTCTTCCCCTAACAACATCATCTCCAACGGCTGCACTCGAGCATGCTGAAAGCGTTCCTCCTCACAGTCCCCTGTTCATGGGAATTTAAGGCAAAATTATTCTGCCCTTTCTGAAGATCCTCAGAGGAGGAAAATGCTACATTTTCAGTCTCTACCGGGTGCAACCTTCTTTCCTGGCCGGTGGAGCTTGCAAATTATCTGAAGCCCTTGGCTTCAGATAAGGATTGGGAAAATATTCATACGCTCTCGGGAGAGTGCTTGTTGAACAATGCCATTCATAACACTGCTGCGGTATTCTTCTTTTTCCTTATGTTATTTTATAGTTTCTTGAATGGGTGCTTTTTAAGTTTTACCTCTTCTTGTCTTGTAGGCCAATTTTCTTGCTTCAAGTGCCTACAAAGGTTAATCCGTGAGAAGGAGGAACTTTCTTCTGAATGAGACCGGCTTTTGGTGGAACATGACCAGACTGTTCTTCGTCTCTCGGAACTGGAAATCAGGGCCACTGAGGCTGTTGTTTTGGAGGCCCACTTGCAGCAATGTGAGAAGGAAGTAGAGATCCTTAGCCAGGAGATTGGGCCGCCAAGGAATAGCTTTGATGAAGTCAAAGCTAAATGGGATGAGGTTCAGGATGACATTCTTGCTGACAATGACCGTGAGGTTGTAGCTGCTGAAAGGATAACTAACTTAGAAGCAACCTTGAATTCTAAAGTCGAAGAGCTTACTGTTGCAGAGGCAAGATATGCCCGGTTGGAGAAGAAGAATAAGAAAACTATTGAGCATAACAAGCTCTATAGTTCAACTGTCCGAGATCTCGATGTTAGCCTTCGAGTTGTTAGGTCCGCCCGGGATAATCTTTCTACCGAGACCACCGAGCTCAAAGAATAACTCAAGCACTAAGAGGCTTCCCTCGTTGTTGAGAAAACTTACTCCATGTACAGCATGAGGAGTTTGTTTCTAAACTAGCAGAATCGTGGGACATCAAAAGCGGTAAGTTGATTGTTGAGAAAAAACTTGGAAGACGCCAAAGCTGTCATTATTCATATTGATGCCAAAATTGCCAAGGCACGTGAGCTTGAGCTCGCTGCAAAGAATGGACTCTCGACGCGATCTGATGCTCCCGGTTCTTCTGATTCTGGTTCCGATATTTCTAATACTGAAGAAGAATCGGAAGGCGATGATACCGAAGACCCAATTGGAGAAGATGTTGAGCCATCAGTGGCACCACTTACTGCTCCCGGGGATTTGGATACTTCTCTTCCTCCTGATTCCAGTGATGCTATAGCTTAGCTTTTTCTTTCCTTGTTTTGTACTTCTTTTGGTACATTTTTGTAAATTAATACATATTTTTGCCCAAATGTTTGATTGAGTCTTTCTTTTGCTTGAATATCTGTGCATATTTTCCTGTTTTTCTGCATGTGGTCTCGGGCGCATATTCTTCTATGCATTTTTGTTGTCGAGAGTTATCCTTTTTACATGAGGGTTTCAATAAGTATTTGCGCAGGTTTGGTTTCTGCGTCTTTTTCATATGTGGCTTCGGGTGTATTTTCCCCAATAGCATTTTTAGTTTCGGGCATATATTCTTCCAGAACAAACCCTTTAATATGAGGGTTTAAATAAGAGAGGGCCCTCTTATGTTTATGGTTCTCTTGAAGAGGACGTCTCTTGTTCATTACGGCACTAATATATGAAGTACTTTTTTAACTTTCAAATGAATAATTAGCTCATCATGTAGATAAGAAACAAGATAAAAGGGAAAAGGATTTCATTTCACTCCTTCCATTTTCATAGTTTACATAGACATTTTGCTATGTAGAAAAGAAGTTGACATGACTTGTGGCTATCTTGTTTCTTCGGGGTTGGCTGTGCAGTCCCCGATCCCAATGATGCGTGGCATTCAGTGTTGCCTTCCAGGATTTTCGTTCCCGATTGACATGGCATTCAATGTTGCCTTCCCAGATTTTCGTTCCCGATTGACGTGGCATTCAGTGTTGCCTTCCCGGATTTTCGTTCCCAGTTGACGTGGCATTTAGTGTTGTCTTCTCGAATTTTCGTTCCCGGTTGACTTGGCAATTTGTCTCCGTTTTGATTTTCTAACTCGTATGACCCTTTACCGGTGATAGCTGAAACACGGTAAGGGCCTTCCCATGTAGAGGCTAACTTGCCGGCATTTAGTTCTCGGGTATTTTGAGTCACCTTTCTCAAGACTAAGTTCCCTACTTTGAATAAACGAAGGTTGGTTCTTTGATTGTAATACCGCTCCATCCTTTGCTTTTGAGCTGTCATTCTGACATGTGTCAGGTCCCTACGTCCCTCGAGCATTTCTAAGTTGATTAGCATTACCTTGCTGTTTGATTCTTCATTTGTTTGGGAATACCTTAAAGTGGGCTCCCCCACTTCCACCGGTATCAAAGCTTCTGCGCCACAAACGAGGGAAAATAGAGTTTCTTCTGTGCTTGATTTGACAGTTGTTCGGTAGGCCCAGAGTACCCCCGGCAATTCCTCGGGCCAACGGCCTTTTGCTGTTTCTAGTCTTTTCTGGTCCCTGAATATCTTGATGGGCCCAGATTTGCTAACGTATCTGCTTCCACATTTTCTTCCCTCGGGATGTGGGTTATTGACCACTCCCGGAATCGTGACAACAAGGCCTGAACCTTGATCACGTACTGCTGCATTCGTTCATCTTTGGTAAAAAAAATTCTGTAGACCTGATTTTCCACCAGTTGCGAGTCACATTTAAAGTTGATTGCTTCGGAGTCGAGCCCTCTCACGACCCAAACTCCCTCTGTATAATGTCGTGATGGCACCTAGTCTCTACGACTAGGTAAGCCTAACAAATTTCGGAAAATAACAAAAACGAAAGTAAAACTTGGTAACTAACAGCAGTGGATAACTGAGTAACTAGTAACAATGCCACTCGGCATATACAATAACCAATACTCTATAAATACACAGTCTTCCCAAAACTCGGAACATCGTAAGTCGCAAGCTACAGAAGGAAACTAGTATCTCTATACACCAGAGTCTAATAAAAGAAGTAAAGAAGGTAAATGACATAGGAGTGAATAAAGGGGGACTCCGATGTCTGCGGACGTGGCAGATATACCTTAAAGTCTCCGTACAACATCAAGCACTCTCAGCTACTAATGGGGCTGATAAGAAGTACCTGGATCTGCACAGAAAATATGTGCAGAAGAGTAGCATGAGTACACCACAACGGTACCAAGTAAGTGCCAAGCCTAACCTCGGTAGAGTAGTGATGAGATCAGGTCCGAACCCTACTAGGAATAATAATAAGACAGATGCTATAACAAAAATAAAGTAAAATAGAGAAGATAATAGCAAGTATTCACAAAGCAATAACAACACTGCACAATGATATAACAACAGGAGGCGCTCCCGAGATACCGTCTCGTAGTCCCAAAAGTAAATATACATAGAGAACTCCCGAGGTACTGCCTCGTAGTCTCAAAAATAAATATGCAGGGAGAACTCCTGAGGAACCGCCTCGTTGTCTCAAAAGTAAATGTGCATAGAGAACTCCCGAGGAACCGCCTCGTAGTCTCAAAAGTAAACACACAACTGAAATCGATAAATACAACAGTTAACAGTAAGATTTCTACAATTATACTGATAAAGAACAAGGAAGAGCAGGAAATCAACTAGGCATGCTTCACAGAGTCAAATAAGCAGTTAAAGCACGTAGACATGCAATATTAGGCTAAACAGGATAACTACACATATTGGAATAGCTCAATCAAGAATGAAAACAGACTAATACTCATTTAAACGGTATAACTCAAATTAAAGGAAAAATAGGTTGCTATTCAGTAAAATAAATCGGGTTTTACAACAAATAGCTCGTGTACGTACTCGTCACCTCACGTACACAACGCTCACATATCATAAATGTACCAAATCCTAAGGGGATTTCCCCCACACAAGGTTAGGCAAGCCGCTTACCTCGAACCAAGCTCAATCAATCGGTAACAATGCCTTTTCCACGAATATCCGACTTCGAATGGCCCAAATCTAGCCAAAAATTTTTACATATCATAAATACAACTATAATAGACTAATCTAATTAATGAAATCAAGACTTTAACAAAAATTCCGAAATTCGTCCTAAAAAGTCGACCCGGGCCTACGTCTCTAAATCGGGTAAAAGTCACAAAAATACGAACACCCACTCAACCACGAGTTCACCAATACTAAAATTACCAAAATCCGACATCAAATCGCCACTCAATTCCTTAAATCAACTCACCAAATCCCTAACCTCCAACTCCTAATTTTCACCTTAAATACACCCTAACTAGGTGGAAAAATAAATGAGGAAGCAAGATTATTGATCAAAAATAAGCAAAAGGGAATTACCTCAAGAAATATCTCGAAAATGCTCTAAAACATCACCCCTAAACCGAGTTTGCAATGTCCAAAATGACAAAAAACCACGAATCCCTTCGGTTTTAAACACTGCCCAGGCATATCCGCACCTGCGGAGCCTAGGCTCGCACATGCGCGTGCGCTTGTGTGGAAAAGTGAGGGCTTATGCGCAAACCACTTATTCCCCTCTGCCTCCGCACCTGCGATGAAGGGGCTGTACCTGCGAGTGCGCGCCTGCGGAATCCTGTCTGCTTCTGCGGTTTCACTTCGCACCTGCGGTCAGCCTTGCGCATCTGCGGGCATCGCATATGCTGCCTTTTCTACACACCTGCGACCCCTGACCAATCCACCCAACTCTGCTTCTGTGCCATATTGCTCGTACCTGCGGGCAACCTTGCGCAGATGCGATTACACCAGAACCAGCCCAGCACCAGAAAATCTTCCAAGTCCAAAAATGATCTGATAACCATCCGAAACTCACCTGAGGCCCCCGGGACCTCAACCAAACATACGAGCAAGTCCTAAAACACCATACGAACTTAGTCGAGCCTTTAAATCACATCAAATAACGCTAAAATAACGAATTACACCTCGATTCAAGCCTAATGAACTCCAAAGTTTCAAACTTCCACAACCGATGCCAAAACCTAACAACCCACGTCCGATTGACCTCAAATTTTGCACATAAGTCATATTCGACATTACGGACCTAATCCAACTTACGGAATAGGAATCCGACCCTGATATCAAAAAGTCCACTACCGGTCAAACTTTCAAAAAATTTAACTTTCGCCATTTCAATCCTAAATCAGCTACAGACCTCGAATTCACATTCCGGACACGCTCCTAAGTCCAAAATCACCCAACGGAGCTAACGAAACCGATGAAACTCCATTCCGGAGTCATCTTCACACAGTTCCAACTACAGTCAAAATCCTAAGACTTAGGCTTTCATTTTAGGGACTAAGTGTCCCTAATCACTCTAAAACCACAAAACAGAACCTCTCGGCAAGTCACATAAGGAGAAAAAGATACGGGAAAAACAGTAAACATGGGATCGGGGCTAATACAGTCAAAATGACCGGCCGGGTTATTACATCCTCCCCCTCTTAAAACAATCGTTCGTCCTCGAACGAGTATAGAGACATACCCGAAGTGGTGAAAAGATGAGGATAGCGGATGCGCATATCATGCTCGATCTTCCAAGTCTCCTCCTTGACCGGCTGACCCCTCCACTGAACCTTCACGGAAGCAATGTTCTTTGACCTTAGCTTTCGAACCTGCCTGTCCAAAATAGCCACCGGCTCCTCAACATAAGATAAATCCCTGTCCAACTGGACAGAGCTGAAATCCAACACATGAGATGGATCACCGTGACACTTCCGGAGCTTAGAAACATGGAATACTGGATGAACTCCTGCTAGACTGAGAGGCAAGGCAAGCTCATAAGCAACCTCCCCAACACGCCGCAACACCTCGAATGGGCCGATAAACCTTGGGCTCAGCTTGCCCTTCTTTTCGAACCTCATAACACCCTTCATGAGTAATACCCGGAGCAGGACCCGCTCTCCCACCATGAATTGAACATCACGAACGTACCAATCCGTATAACTCTTCTGTTTGGACTGGGCTGTACGAAGTCGATCCTGAATCAATTTAACTTTCTCCAAGGCATCCTGAACCAAGTTTGTACCCAATAGCCTAGCCTCACCCGGCTCAAACCAACCTATTGGAGACCGGTACCGCCTCCCATATAAGGCCTCATACGGTGCCATCTGAATGCTCGACCGATAACTATTATTGTAAGAAAAATCCGCAAGTGGCAAGAATTGGTCCTAAGCACCCCCAAAATCTATCACACAAGCACAGAGTATATCCTCCAGTATCTGAATAGTGCGCTCGGATTGTCCGTCCGTCTGAGGGTGAAATGTTGTGCTCAACTCAACCCGGGTACCCAACTCCTGCTGTACAGCCCTCCAGAACCGTGATGTAAACTACGTACCCGGTCAGAGATGATAGATACCGGTACGCCATGAAGCCTGAAAATCTCGCGGATATAAATTCGAGCCAACTGCTCGGAAGAATAGGTAGTCATCACATAAATGAAATGAGCTGACTTGGTCAGCCTATCCACAATCACCCAAACTGCATCAAACCTCCGCTGAATCTGTGGGAGTCCAACAACGAAATCCATAGTGAGCCGCTCCCATTTCTACTCCAGAATCTCTAACTTCTGAAGCAACCCACCTGGCCATTGATACTCATACTTCACCTGCTGGCAATTTAGACACCGAGCTACATACTCCACTATGTCCTTTTTCATCCTCCTCCACCAGTAATGTTGCCTCAAGTCCTGGTACATCTTCGCGGCACACGGATGAATGGAGTATCGTGAGCTGTGAGCCTCCTGGAGAATCAACTCACGCAACCTATCTACATTGGGCACACATAGCCTGCCCTGCATCCTCAATGCACCATCATCCCTAATAGTGACCTCCTTAGCATCACCGTGTTGGACCGTGTTCTTAAGGACAAGCAGATGGGGGTCATCATACTGATGCTGCCTGATACGATCATAAAGAGAAGATCGAGAAACCACACAAGCCAATACTCGACTCGGCTCAGAAATATCCAATCTCACAAACTGGCTGGCTAAGGCCTGAACATCCAACGCCAATGGCCTCTCTGCTGCTGGTAGATATGCTAAACTCCCCAAATTCTCTACCCGGCGACTCAAAGCATCAGCCACCATATTGGCCTTCCCCGGATGATACAAAATGGTGATATCATAATCCTTAAGCAGCTTCAACCACCTTCGCTGACACAAGTTAAGATCCTTCTGTTTGAACAGAGTGCTACAAACTCCAGTGATCGGTGTAGATCTCATAAGGAACACCGTACAAATAGTGCCGCCAAATCTTCAAGGCATGAACAATAGTTGCTAACTCAATGTCATGGACAGGATAATTCTTTTCATGCACCTTTAGTTGTCTGGACGCGTAGGCAATTACCCTACCGTCCGGCATCAATACCGCACCGAGACCAATTCGCAATGTATCACAATATACAGTATAAGACCCCGAACCTGTAGGCAATACCAATACTGGGTTGTAGTCAAAGCTGTCTTGAGCTTCTGAAAGCTCTCCTCACACTCCTCTGTCCGCCTAAACGGAGCACCCTTCTGGGTCAGTCTGGTCATAGGTGTTGCAATAGATGAGAATCCCTCTACAAAACGATGTTAATACCCCGCCAAACCAAGAAAACTCCGGATCTCCGTAGCTGATGACCGTCTAGGCCAACTCTGCACCACTTCCACCTTCTTCGGATCCACTAGGATCCCATCACTCGATACTACGTGACCCCAGAATGCCACTGAGTCTAGCCAAAACTCACACTTTGAAAATTTTACATATGACCTCTTTTCTCTTAGGGTCTGAAGCACAGTCATCAGGTGCTGCTCATGATTCTCCCGAGTCCGGGAGTACACCAGAATTTCATCAACAAACACGATGACGAAAGAGTGAAGATAGGGCCGGATCATACTGTGCATCAAGTGCATAAAAGCTATTGGGGTATTGGTCAGCCCAAAAGATATCACAAGGAACTCGTAGTGACCATACCGAGTCCTGAAAGTAGTCTTTAGGATATCTGGCTCCCGAATCTTCAACTGATGATAGCCTGAACGTAAGTCAATCTTGGAAAATACTCTAAAACCCTGTAACTGATCAAATAAGTCATCAATACGAGGCAATGGATATCTGTTCTTCACGGTAACTTTGTTCAGCTGGCAATAATCAATGCACATAGGCATAAAACCATCCTTCTTCTCCACAAACAAGACAGGAGCACCCCAAGGTGACAAACTAGGCCGAATTAAGCCCTTATCAAGCAACTCCTGTAACTGCTTCTTCAACTCAGGAGGAGCCATACGATATGGAGGAATAGATATGGGCTGAGTGCCCGACAACAAATCAATGCCAAAATCTATATCTTTGCCAGGCGGCATGCCCGGAAGATCAGCTGGAAACACATCTGGAAAGTCCCTCACTACTGGGACTGACTCAACTGTAGGGGCATCAATACTGACATCTCTCACATAAGCTAGATATGCGTCACACCCCTTCTCAACTATTCGTTGTGCTTTAAGAAATGAAATAACTCTGCTGGGAGTATACTCTAAGGTACCTCTCCACTCTAATTGTGGTAGACCTGGCATAGCCATCGTCACAGTCTTAGTGTGACAATCAAGAATAGCATAATGGGGCGACAACCAGTCCATGCCCAAGATAACATCAAAGTCTACTATACTAAGCAATAATAAATCGGCTCTGGTCTCAAAACCACTAAGAGCAATCAAACACGGCCGATACACGCGGTCCACAATAAGAGAATCTCCTACATGAGTAGACACATAAACGGGGAAACTCAAGGAATACCGAGATACGCCCAAATACGGGACAAAATAAGAGGACACATAGGAATATGTAGAGCCTGGATCAAATAAGACCGACGCGTCTCTATGACAGACCAGAATAATACCTGTAATGACAGAGTCGGAAGCAACTGCCTCTGTACGAGCCGGAAGAGCATAATATCTGGCCTGTCCTCCCCCTCTAGGGCGACCTCGACCTCCCCGACCTCCACCTCCAGTTGGCTGAGCAGGTGGGGCGGTAGCTAGTGCTGGAATCATAGCCTGAGGACCTGGTGGAGCACGTGGTGTCGGAGAAGTCTGTGGAGGTGCACCCCTCCTAAATCTGGGGCAATCCCTCACTAGATGGCAAGTGTCGCCACACTCAAAACAAGCTCTCGGAGAGCGTGGCTGCTGTGACTGGCTTGGGCCAAGTCTGCTGGACTGACCGCTAAAAGCACCCCGTGCAGGAGGTGCACTAGATACTAGCGGTGCATAATAAGGCTCTTGGGGCCTAGAAATGACCGGAATACCATTGGCGACTGGAAAACCTGAATGAACGGGGCGACTCTAATAGCCTATACCATGGCAAACTGCATTTGGGGCACGAGTACCACTATAAGTGCCAGACTCTCGAGACCTCTTGGCCTCCCTCTCCTCTCTCTCTCGAGCAAGCATAACCTCCAATCTCCTAGCAATACTCATAACCTATTGGTAAGAAATATCCATCTCCAACTCCCGGGCCATGCTAAGCCTGATTCTGGGGTGGAGTCCCTCAATAAACCAACGAACCCTCTCTCGAACTGTGGCAACCAAGGCTGGTGCATGTCGGGCCAAATCACTGAAGCGAACTGCATACTCTGATACAGTCATAGCACCCTGACGCAACTGCTCAAACTCCGCACGCCATGCGTCCCTGAGACTTTGAGGAATATACTCCCTCAAAAACATATCGGAGAACTGAGTCCATATAAGTGAAGCTGCCTCAGCCGGACTACTCAACTCATAAGTACGCCACCACTGATATGCTGCTCCTCTAAGATGGAATGCAGTAAAGGAAACCCCACTCGACTCTGCTACACCCATAGTACAGAGAATACGGTGACACTCCTCCAGAAAACCCTGGCATCGTCTGACGCCAATCCACTGAAGGTAGGAGGGTGGTACTTCTTGTACCTAAATTCTGATCTGCTCCACCTCAGAAACTGCTACCCTAACCTCGGGCTGAGCTGGAGCTACCGGCTGCATCGATATAATCTTTGGAACCTAGTCAACTTGAACCCACTGCTCTGGAGTACCGACGACGGGAGTCTGTGCTCCTCCCCCGACCTGAGATGTGGTAGGAGCAAGTGGAATCAATCCAGTCTGGGCTAAGGTGTTGTACATGCTCAGGAAATGGGCTAGAGTCTTCTGGAGGGCAGGTGCAGCAACAGGTATCTCAGGTGTCTGCCCTCTAGCTGGAGCTACTGGGGGCTCCTCTGTAGCAGCTTGTGCGGGTGCTCTAGTTGCACCACGTGGACGTCCTCGGCCTCTACCCTGGCCTCGGCCTCTCGCGACTCTAGTAGGGGGCGCGAGGGCCTGGTGATCAGATCCGCCTGTACGTGTCCTCACCATCTTTTTGAGAGAATAGAATACAGAATGTCGCTCGGCATGTATAATAACCAATACTTTATAAATACACAGTCTTCCCAAAACCCGGAACATCGTAAGTCGAAATGCTACAGAAGAAAACTAGCATCTCTATACACCAGAGTCTAATGAAAGAAGTAAGGAAGGTAAATGACATAGGAGGGAATAGAGAGGGACTTCGAGGTCTGCGGAAGCGACAAATATACCTTGAAGTCTCCGTACAGCAGCAAGCACTCTCAACTAGTCGCGGGGCAAATAAGAAGTACTTGGATCTGCACACAAAACATGTGCAGAAGAGTAGCATGAGTACACCACAACGGTACCTAGTAAGTGCCAAGCCTAACTTCGGTAGAGTAGTGACGAGGCCAGGTCCGGACCCTACTGGGAATATAATAATAAGACAGATGCTATAACAAAAATGAATTAAAATGGAGAAGATAACAACAAGTATTCAAAAATCAATAACAACACCGCATAGTGATATAACAATAGGGGACGCTCCCGAGATACCATCTCGTACTCCCAAAAGTAAATATACAGGGAGAACTCTCGAGGTACCGCCTCGTAGTCTCAAAAGTAAATGTGCAGGGAGAACTCCCGAGAAATCGCCTCGTAGTCTCAAAATTAAACACACAGCTCAAACCGATAAATACAACAGTTAACAACAAGAATTCTACAGTTATACTGATAAAGAACAAGGAAGAGTAGGAAATCAACTAGGCATGCTTTACAGAGTCAAATAAGCAGTTAAAGCAAGTAGACATGCAATATTAGGCTAAACAGGATAACTACACATATTGGAATAGCTCAATCAAGAATGAAAACAGACTAATACTCATTTAAACGGTATAACTCAAATTAAAGGAAAAATATTTTGCTACTCAGTAAAATAAATCGGGTTTTACAATAAATAGCCTGTGTACCTACTCGTCACCTCACGTACACGGCGCTCACATATCACAACAGTACCAAATCCTAAGGGGATTCCCCTCACACAAGGTTAGGCATGCCGCTTACCTCGAACCAAGCTCAATCAATCGGTAACAATGTCTTTTCCACGAATATCTAACTCTGAATGGCCCAAATCTAGCCAAAAACAATTACATATCATAAATACAACTATAATAGACTAATCTAATTAATGAAATCAAGACTTTAACAAAATTTCGAAATTCGTCCTAAAAAGTCGACCCGGCCCACATCTCGGAATCAGGTAAAAGTCATAAAAATACGAACACCCACTCGACCACGAGTTTACCAATACTAAAATTACCAAAATCTGACACTAAATCGCCACTCAATTTCTCAAATCAACTCACAAAATCCCTAACCTCCAACTCCCAATTTCCACCTTAAATACATCCTAACTAGGTGAAAAAATTAATGAGAAAGCAAGATTAATGATCAAAAATAAGCACAAGGGACTTACCTCAAGAAATCTCTTAAAAATACAATAAAAAATCGCCTTAAACAGAGTTTGCAAAGTCCAAAATGACAAACATCACGAAGCCATTCGGTTTTAAACACTGCCCAGGCATTTCCGCACCTGCGAAGCCTGGGCTTGCACCTGCGCATGCGCTCGTGCGGGAAGATGAGAGCTTCTGCGCAAAACTCTTATTCCCCTCTGCCCCCGCACCTGCAATTAAGGGGCCGCACATGCGAGTGCGCGCCTGCGGAATCCTGTCTGCTTCTGCAGTCTCACTTCGCACCTACGGTCAACCTTGCGCATCTGTGGGCATCGCAGATGCGGCCTTTTCCACGCACCTGCGACCCCTTACCAATCCACCCAACTCTACTTCTGCGCCATATTGCTCGCACCTGCGGCCAGCCTTGCGCAGGTGCGATTACACCAGAACCAGCCCAGCACCAGAAAATCTCCCAAGTCCAAAAATAATCCGATAACCATACGAAACTCACCCGAGGCCCCCGGGACCTCAACCAAACAAACCAACAAGTCCTAAAACACCATACGAACTTAGTCGAGCCTTTAAATCACATCAAACAATGCTAAAAATACGAATTACACCTCGATTCAAGCCTAATGAACTTCAAAGTTTCAAACTTCCACAACCGATGCCGAAACTTAACAAACCACGACCGATTGACCTCAAATTTTGCACACAAGTCATATTCGATATTACGGACCTACTCTAATTTCTTGAATCATAATCCCACCCCCTGATATCAAAAAGTCCACTGCCAGTCAAACTTTCCAAAAATTCAATTTTCGCCATTTCAAGCCTAAATCAGCTACATACCTCCAATTCACATTTCGGGCATGCTCCTAAGTCCAAAATTACCCAACGGAGCTAACAGAACCTACAAAACTCCATTCCGGATTCGTCTTCACACAGTTCTAATTACGGTCAAAATTCTAAGACTTAAGCTTTCGTTTTAGGGACTAAGTGTCCCTAATCACTCCAAAACCATAAACAGAACCTCTCGGCAAGTCACATAAGGAGAAAAAGATACGGGAAAAGCAGTAAATAGGGGATCGGGGCTAATATACTCAAAACGATCGGTCGGGTCGTTACAAGCCCCCGGGCCAATTTGAGCCCTACAATCAAAGCTTCATATTCCGCTTCATTATTAGTCAAAGTAACCGTCCTGATGGCTTGCCTTATGATTTCCCTCGAAGGCGTAATTAGAACTATTCCGAGCCCAGACCCTTTCACATTTGTATCTCTGTCCGAAAATAAGGTCCAGACTCCCGATGTCGGTTTGATACGATTATTGCCTCTTTGGAGGCCAGGGGACTCAAACCTGGGTTGAAATCGGCTATGAAGTCAGCCAGGACCTACGACTTAATCGAAATCTGTGGATTATACTCTATATCGAACTCGCTCATTTGGACGGCCCATTTGGCCAATCTACCCTAGAGCTCGGGTTTATGGAGGATATTCCTGAGAGAAAAAGTAGTCACCACCGCTATCGGTGGCACTGGAAGTAGGGCCTTAGCTTCCAGGCGGCTACCATGAGAGCTAAGGCCAGCTTTTCCAGATGTGGGTAACATGTTTCCGCTCTAGGCAAAATTTTGCTAACGTAATACATAGGGGATTGCGTACCTTTTTACTCCCGGACTAGAATTGCGCTTACCGCAACTTCCAAGACCGCCAGGTAGACCAACAATGTTTCTCCCCCCTTAGGTTTCGAGAGCAAAGGAGGGCTTGAAAAGTATTTCTTCATTTCCTTCAAGGCTTGTCGACACTCTGGCATCCACTCGAAGTTATTCTTTTTTTTTAGCAGAGCGAAGAAGCGATGACACTTTTTCGATGATCGGAAAATAAATCTGCTCAAAGTCGCCAATCTGCATGTGAGTCTCTGTACTTCCTTTACGTTGAGTAGTTGATCCGGTATATCCTCTATGGCCTTGATTTTGTTGGGATTCACCTCAATTCCTCTTTGTGAGACTAGGAATCCTAAGAATTTACCTGAACCGACCCCGAACGCACACTTTTCGAGGTTAAGCTTCATATTATGCTCCCTCAATTGTCAAACGTTTCTTGCAGGTGTCTCAGGTGGCTACCTGCATCCAGAGATTTAACGAGCATATCTTCTATATATACTTCCATAGTTTTCCCTATTTATTTTTCGAACATCTTATTTACGAGCCGTTGATAAGTGGCTCCAATGTTTTTTAATCCGAAGGGCATTACATTGTAACAGTAAGTACCAAAATTTGTTATAAATGAATTCTTTTCCCGATCTTCTAGGATCATCTTGATCTGATTGCACCTGGAATAGGCATCGAGGAAACTCATTAACTCGTGCCCGGCCGTAGCGTCGTTTGATCGATATTTGGCAATGGGAATGAGTCTTTCGGGTATGCCTTATTAAGATCTTCATAATCTACGCACATGCAAAATTTATTGTTCTTCTTAGGAACTACTACCACATTAGCTAGCCAGTCCGGATATCTTACCTTTCAGATTGAACCAATTTTAAGTAGATGGGTTACCTCTTCTCTGATGAATTTATTCCTTGCTTCGGCAATAGGGCTCTTCTTTTGCCATACCGGAGGTATGCTTGGATCCAAGCTTAACTTGCGCATGGCTATTTCTGTTGGGATTCCTATCATATCCTCGTGCGACCATGCAAAACAATCAGCGTTAATTTTAAGGAACTCAATAAAATCTGACCTGAGCTCTGGGTGTAATCCTGTTCCCAAATGGAATTTCCTTTCCAAGAATTTTTCAAACAGTGCAACCTGCTTCAAGTATTTTGCTGTGGATTTTGTTGCGTCTGTTTCTTCTGGTACTTGAAAATACCTTGGTATATGATACTGCTCTGACTTTCCTTCCCCCGAGGAAACTTTCTCTGATTCGGGGTCGAAAGCCGGTTTCGATAACTGTTATGCCGTATTTTCCTTTACCTTGCTAGGAGAGACTGAGATCGCATTCATCGCTCTCACTTTCGGTTGATTACCTCTTATCCGCTTGATCCCCTCGGGTGTCGGGAATTTCAGCAATTGGTGGTATGTTGAAGGCACAACTTTCATTTCGTGCAGCCATGGCCTTCCCAGGATGATATTATAGCCCATGTCCCCGTATACTACTTCAAAGAGAGTTGTCTTTGTTACACCCTCAGCATCTGTGAGCAGTAAAAGTTCCCCTCAGGTTGTTACTCTTGCGAGGTTGAATACGACAAGGAGCTTTGTTGCGGGGATGATGTTCCTGATGAGTTTAGCTTGATCTAGAACTCTCCATTGTATGATATTGGCAGAACTTCCTGGATCCACTAAAACATGTTTAATTTTAAAATTTAACACATTTAAAGAGATTACCAGTGCGTCATTGTGCGGTAGTAGTAATCCGTCTGCGTCTTCATCCGTGAACGTGATATCATCCTCCCGGAACCTCTTACTATAGGTTGTCGATACTTTATTCTTCTTTGCGGCCGAGAAAGTGACCCCTTAATCTCGTCCCCTCCGAAGATCATGTTGATCGTTTGACGTGGAGGTTCTTCTCCTGCCTTCGAGGTTTTGCGCGTCGCCCCTGTCCCGGCCATAATTATTTTTGGTTCGGTCATTCAATAGTTCTCTAAGGTGACCATTCATCAATAACGTAGCCACTTCTTCCCTGAGGTTCCTACAGTCCCCGGTCCGATGGCCATTAGTGCCATTGAATTCACACCATAGATTTGGGTCCCTTTAGCAGGGATCGGACCTCATAGGTCTCGAGAATCATGCCTCTTTGATATCTCTCATGGCCGACACTAACTCCACCACGCTGACGTTGAAATTATACTCTGATAACTTTGGATAAGAAGAACCTCGTGGTCCTGAGATTTCTCTATCCTGCAGCGATCTGTTGTTCCGCCCACGATCGGTCCTCTTGTCAACGGTGATCTTGTCCGACGTCAGGAAGCTCCTGTCACGACCTTCCGTCTGCTCGTAGGGTAGAAATCATCCCCTTGAAACTTGTCTATGTGAGTCGACATCGTCCTTTATTTTTTCTTTATTTTTCTCCCGTCCCTTTGATGATGACGGGAAGTCAACCTGACCGTCTTCGATACTTATCTTTGACTCGTACCGGTTGTGGACATCCGCCCAAGTTATTGCTTGAAACTCGAGCAAACTTTCCTTCAACTTCCGGGAAGCATCAGAACTCTTGGGGTTCAAATCCTTAGTGAACACTTCAACTGCCTATTCGTTCGGGACGTCCGGTAACAACATCCTTTCCTTCTGGAACCGGCTAACGAATCTTCGTAGTAGCTCAGATTCTCCTGTGTGATCCTGAATATATCGGCCTTTAGGGCTTGTACATTTCTGGTGCCGGCATAGGCCTTGATGAACGAATCCGCGAGCATTTCGAAGACATCTATGGAATGTTCGGGCAATAACGAGTACCATGTCAAGGCTCCCCTCATGAGAGTCTCACCAAATTTCTTTAATAACACGGACTTGATTTCGTGAGGAGCCAGATCATTTCCTTTCACCGCTGTTATGTAGGTGGTGATGTGTTCCTGTGGATCTGAGGTCCCATCGTATTTTGGCATTTCAGGCATTCTGAATCGCTTCGGGATTAATTCGGGGGCCGCACTCGGCTTGTACGGTAATTGGATGTGCTTCTTCGAGCTCAAGCCTTTCAATACTGGGGATGCTCCCGGTATTTGATCCATGCAGGCGTTTACTTCCTTCATGAACCGCATGAGTTCCTCCTTGAACGGATCGTTATCGTTGTTGAGTCCAGATCTACTCCCTCCAGCCCCGTCGGAGCCAACTTCGCCCCTGGGAGTGTTATTGTCGACTCTCTGCATTGTTTGGTTTGTAGGAACAACGGGAGGAACTGGATCTCGCCTATTTGCATTATTTGATGCGTCCGGTAGCGCATGTTTTAATTCCGTCATAACCTGATCCTGCCGCGTGAGATGGCCTAAGATGATTTCTTGTTGTTCTAGCAGCATCCTCACCGCGTCTGCTACGTGCCCCTGGTCAGCATCATCTGGAGTTATTTCCTGTATTCGTCTGGGGTACCGCCCGTCGTACACCGGCGTGGCATCTTTCCCCTCATTGCGAGTGTTGCTGATTGAGTCCTCAAAACGGAGGTGTTCCTCTTGAACCTCAGGATTGTGAGCGTTGTTAATGGTATTGATTGCCATTCTTTGTGATTTTGCTAAGACAAGAACGATCAAAGCTTGTGAGTGAAGGGAGTAAGGATCAACTTAACCACACGACTGTCTAGGCCCCACGGTGGGCGCCAAACTGTTTGCCCGGAAAAAGGTACAATTGAATTTGTTCATAGTTTCTAGATAGATGAATCAATTTGATCCCAAAAGATAATGAATTAATCGACTTTCGTATAAGACACTTAGCTCAATTGCAGATTAAACGACAGACTTGAAGAGTTCAGTAACAAAGTTTTCGGGCATAATAATGATAAGAGCAAACAAGCTAGCAAGAGGAAATAGTATTGAGATCTGTATTAGAATGAGTTCTTTGATGCCCCAGAAAGTCGTGTTTTTTCAATGATAGCTGAGCCTATTATTTATAGCTCAGTGGGCGTAATGGTCGGCCCCACCACTAATTATAATTATTAAAGTATAATAATAAAAACCTAACGGTAAACATAAATGTTCAGATTTCTTTAATGAGCCGTTACTCTTTAATGTTGTGGAATATTCTTTATTAAATATTATCGAACGCAGCATGCTTAATGCTCTTACGAACCTGCCTTTCTCGGGGACACACGAGATAGTTGTGTCAGGTTTTCTATCCTCCCAGTTTTGATTCCACGTGTCCCTTTCTTCGGTGGCCACGTACCGTGACATATTTTATCCAATACAACCCTCCTTTAAGAAAGAGAAACCGATATATGATTAAAAAATATTAAGACAAATACCTAGCAATAAGCTTTCTCGAAATTAATTGCTTTGTGGATTTGTACTAACTATAAACCATATATAAGATCCACGTAGTTCAAGCGCAGTGACTACAATAAGCGACACCCTTTAACGAGAAGTGTCATCTGACACAATTTTGTCGAAAATATTCACTAAATATATATGTGATTAATAATTTTTTTTTGAAATATATATATCTATAATTTGCTGATATTTCATAAATATGGCCTTAGCATAGAACTTCTACAATTTCAGAACAACAAACACAGTACTGATTTACAAGTCGATTTAATAAACCTTGCGCAAAATCTTTTGTACATTCTTAGCTTGATCAAGCCCTTTTTGGATTTGGCCCCTCAATTCTTGCAAGTGGAATGATTTCCAATAAGTAAAGTAGTTAGTGAAAATAATAGAACTTTTATCCACTATCATTTTTTAATTTCCTATGACTTGTTGAAATCGTCAATCTACTAGATAATCTCTCAATTGATTGAGCAGTTGTTTTGAGCTGTAATCGCACTCATAATATAGTCTTATGACTCTATGTACTGCCATAGCACAAAACAATATTTTATAACTAGCTGTCTATGGATTCTAGATCATAATAATGTAATTTTGTTAATGACACCAAAAAGATCATTTCACAGGTGGAAATCTTTTAAACAACAAACAACAACAACCTAATATAATCTCATTAATGAGGTCTGGAGAGGACAGTATATACGCAGATCTTACCCTTACTTTGGGGTATTTGGGGTAGAGAGGCTGTTAGGTGGAAATCTTTTAAAGAGTTTGATATATACCCTTTAGCTTTAATGTTTTAACTTTTTGATTTATTTAACCTGAGTGGTTATCCCACATGTCGTCGGGAGGATGATACGCTGATTTCATTTTTATCACTTAAAAAAATTGGAATTAGCTATAAATTTTATTGTGAATTTGTTGTTAAGTCATTAGCAGTTAATAGAATTTTTTGATAATATGTCGCTAATTCATCGCTAAATAGAATTAATAACAGATTTTTCTGTTTAGCTACTAATTCTTATTTTTTTTAATAGTATATATATATATATATATATATATATATATATATATATATATATATATAGTACTCTCACGAAGCTAAATAGTTTATAGTAATAAAAATTGATCCAAATAGTTGCATGCATTTCATGTACTGTAAGGAAAGTCACGAGTCTGAATAATTTCTTGAATAGGTTTATCTAATTAATGCTTCAATGTCAAAGTATTAGATATTGGAGTCAATTATTTAAATGATCGCTCAACTAGAATTATTTAGTAAAGTCATTTTTTCATTTTGTAACAGAAATGAATTAGAAGTCTAGTTAGGCAGCGAAAACCCTAGGAAGTCAAGAAGTTCAAGTTAGAGGGCATATGAATATGAAATAGCATATGAAGAAATTGGTACATCTTTCTCATTGCTTGACTAAAGAATGCATTTTATGGGTCTAGCACTTATTAGATAATTTCGGATAGTTGAATGACAATTTAAGTAATTGACGGTAGATATTGGCAAAACTTGGAAAAACTTAAATGGTTAAAACAGCAATGATAATATTAACATCTAGTAAGTTTGAGTCGACGGTGTATATACATACATTTTACTCTCCATATTGCGCTATTTAAGATGATCATCTAAAAATTAAATAGTTTAAACCATACATTTTTTCACTGTTATCCATTTGTAGCTCGTTGAATCATATGTTTTTACTTACTAATTTTTCTTCTATTTGTATCTAGCCATGAGAGATGTTGAAAGAACAATGTCGATTAGTTGTTCATACTCTTAGGGCTTGTTTGATACGAGTTGATAAGGGATAATTAATTTCGGAATTAAATTTAAGATTAATTTATTCCATATTTTCTTGGGATAAAATTGCGGTGCAACTAACCCCGGAATTATAGTATTATTTTTATTCCTATGAAAGGATTAGATAATAATCACGGGATAATTAATCCTGGGGTAGTTAGTTTTCCAACCAAACGATCGACCCCTTAAAGTAGTGAGGTCTTTTCCGATCAACTACGCAAATGAGTCGTCAATCGAATAATATCATATTATATTAAGAGTGTTGGTTTAGGCCAACAAGTTTTTTACTCCTTTAGCAAGCTTGAACATGAAAATTATAACAATATCAACAAATCCAATATATTTCTATAAGTAGGATCGGAAAAGGTTGAGTCCGTTAGATATATGCACCCTTACACTGAAAAGACAGATGCGATTTTCAATACATTCTCGGCTAAAGTATAAATTGAAGTAGCCAAACCAAAAAGAATCCACTTAGCAATTCATTTTTGCAAGTAAAGTTTGGGTGGTCCTTTAATTTAATTAATTAAGCTGGTTCAACATATCACTATCACGGAAGGCTCCATTCCTTCTCATGAAAAAGGAAGGTGAGGATCTGGCTAACTTCAAACTACTCTTTAAAGACACAAATGGCCTTTCTGTGATTGTCTTTTGTCTGGTCTTGTTTATATGGTAAGCAATGTGCATGGATAGGCAACTATTGTGTCACGACCCAAAATTTATTAAAGGTTGTGATGACACCTAATACCGCTATCAGGCAAGCCAATCATAATTAATTAACTTAATTACTCATTTTAGTATTTTTGAATCGAAATTTTCTTAAATTAAATAGTAAAAGATAGAACTTACAGAGTAAGTGATAAATATTTTCGCAACTAAAATACTAAACAACCCATAACCACTCCCAAAACCCGTATCACAAGTGCATGAGCATTTACTAGGGAGTAAAATAAAATACAACATCTGTCCGGAATACAATTTATACATGAAAAATATAAATAACTCTGAAGACTCTGCTGGATGCGGATCGTAATATAGAATGCAGCTTATCTAAGTCCCCATATTAACCATACCTCTGCGCTCACAAGGCCGCTAGACATTTATGTACCTACAACAAAATGTGCAGCAAGTGTAGCATGAGTATGTAAACAACGTGTACCCAATAAGTCTCAAACCTAATCTCGAAGAAATAGTGACAAGAGGTCGACTTTGACACTTTACTAAGGGTCAATAATATTATAATGGAAATATTTAAATCGACATGATTTATAGGATAACAATAATGTCCTTAACAAACAGAAATAATTAATGTTTCCAATTCCAATAATTTCTAATTTATCAATTAGCTTCACACGCTGCAATAAAATATCAAGGTATCGTGTAATTATTATTACTAGGCACGATGTTTGCCGAGGACGTTCGGCCCGATCTAGAGTCTCGTGTACACTGCCGAGAGACGCGCGACACGCTCCATAAATGCATCTATACTGCCGAAATATTCGACCCGCTCCACAAGAAAGGAGGACTTTTTCTTATGAATCTAGGGAATGAGAAGTTATTATAATAGGGATAACACATAAGGATGTAAAATTTCTATTAACAATTAAATAATTTACACAAAAATTAAAGTATATGAAATTTCGATCTTTTAATATTTTCTCTAACGATTCACAATATAATTCCAGTATTTTAATTAAATAAAGAATACAATTATCACAAAAAATTTATGATTTGAGCCCTAAACTACCCGGACATAGCATAATTAGTAGCTACGCACGGACTCTCGTCACCTCGTGCGTACGTAGCCCCCACAATTAGTAACAATTATTAATTTAAATCACCTATGGGGTAAATTTCCTCTTACAAGGTTAGACAAGAGACTTACCTTATCTCAAAGCCCACTTCCCGATCACCGTGTCGCGTAAAAATCTCAATTTGATGCCGAAATATCCGAAACTATCCAAAGTTATATGAAATAATTAATACATACTCAATAATTCGAAATTATACTATCAAATAAATTACCCGACCCAAAATGGTAAAATTCCTAAAATTTACCCTGGGCCCACGTACCCGGATTCCAAAAATTTTCGGAGGAAAACATTACCCATAATCTCAAGAACTCAAATAAATAATTTTCATCCAATTCCATGTCCAATTTCGTGGTCAAAATCCAGAAATACCAATTTCTAGGTTTTTATTCAAAATCCCAAATTCCTACAAATTTTTCATGTTTAAATTTATATATAAACCAAGTACTTAACTTGCAATAGGTGAAAATCACTTACCTTGCATTAGATTGTGAAAATACTCCCTTGAAGAGCTCCAGCAATCGCCCAAGACGTGTGGAAAATGTGTGAAATGAACCCAAATCCCGTTTTTTTTAAAACATTCTGCCCAGCACAGTCGCCCCTTCTTCGCATTCGCAACTAATGCCTCGCGTTCGCGAAGGCTAATTGTCTCTGCCCCAAAATTTCTCTTCGCGTTCGCGACCTCCTCGTCGCGTTCGCGATGGCCAGCTGACCTTGCTCCTTCGCTTTCGTGTTCGCGAAGGCCAACGACTCCAGGCCCATCTCTTCCATTTCCTTCTACGCGTTCGCGACTGGTCTACCGCGTTCGCATAGGTTCATCAAGCACCACTACGCATTCGCGAGCCCTTCTTCGCGTTCGCGAAGCACAAGATAGCAACCACCATTTTCCTTCTTCGTGAATGCCGGACTCCCTTCGCGTTCGCAAAGAACAAAACCAGAACCAGCAAGCCAGCAACAGCTTTTCATCCAAATTCGATCTGAAACCACCCCGAAACACACCCGAGGCCCCCGAGACGTCATCCAATCATACCAACCAGTCCCATAACATGACACAAACTTGCTCGAGGCCTCAAATCATATCACACAATATCGAAATCATGAATCGCACCCCAATTCAAGTTTAATAAACTTTAGAACTTCAAACTTCTACATTGGATGCCAGAACCTATCAAATCACGTCCGATTGACCTAAAATTTTGCACACAAGTCACATTCGATATTACAGACCTACTCCAAATTCCGGAATCGGAATCCTACCCTGATATTAAAAAGTCTACTCCCGATCAAACTTCTCAAAAACCTTCAAATTTCTTACTTTCGCCAAATGACCCGAAATGACCTACGAACGTCCAAATCCACTTTCGGACACGCTCCCAATATCAGAATCACCATACAGAGCTATTTCCAGAATCGAAATCCCAAACGGACATCAATAACATTGAAATGCACTTTAATCCAAATTTATAAATTTTTTTTAAAATGCCAACTTTCCACAAATAGGCGCCGAAACGCTCCCGGGTCATCAAAAAAACTGATCCGAACATACGGCCAAGTCCAAAATCATCATACGAATATATTGGAACCGTCAAATCACGATTCCAAGGTCGATTTCTAAAAAAGTTGACATAAGTCAAACTCGCCCTTTTTAAAGCCAACTATAGAACCAAGTACTCCGATTTCAACTCGAACACTTCCAAATCTCGAACTAACCATCCCCTCAAGTTATAAATTAGTAAAAGCACATACGGGGAGTCTTATTTAGGGGAACGAGGTTCTAATAGTCAAAACGACCGATTGGATCGTTACATATTGTACCTAGAAAAAGAGGAAGAACTAAGAAATTTAAAGGAGAAATATTGGAAAGAGAAGTCGACAAAGTATTGGGAGAATTGGCTGGGGTGATCAATTCCAGTTTTCCTAATTTTGTGACCCCTAAGCACTGAATAGAAGTGTTCTAAAAATTTACAGTAGGCAAGTAACGAGGTTTTAAGTTTAAATTTTAGTGGAGACAAAAATACGAAGTGATTGCTTCACATCTGTCCAAGTTAGTGAGTAGACTTATAAGTATATATGTGCTGGTTGGGAGATAGTAAGTAGCTGATAAAAAACCAGCATATGCACAAGCTGGTCAAGTAGAAAAAAAGAAGAGCTCTAATAAAAAATAAGTTAGGACTTATTTAAATCAAACTAGCTTATAAGTACATATTTACTTTAATTTGCTTTAAAATATTTATATCAGTAGTATGTAACAAGAGATGAAGTTCATCCTTCATTTTACAACTGCCTCATTACCTAACCAATAAAAATCCAGTCCTAGAAATACAATTAACATCGTTCAAATTATTGCATTGAGAAAAACACATGTTTGGTATAATTGGTTTTGAAAAAATACTACTTACAGAATATTGCTAATGTGATTTACACAAAACCTCATACATTATTTGACTCTACCTAACCATTGCTCTGAACACTTTGCTTATTCCAAAATTTAATAACTTGTCAACACGCATATGTAATGGCTTATAATGCAACTTACTTGTATAAAAAGGTGGCATTTTATTTTTAAGAGGAATTCAATAACTTGTATATACAGATAATAAATGTATGCTTATGGGGTGTTCAGAAAGAGTAGTGTTCAATAATTGGATCATGACTTAGTATTCATCAAAATTACCTAGATCATGATGAATTAGGTTAATTGAGACATTGATCATACTTAACTCGAAATAGCTCTTCCATTTTCTTTCACAATTTGTTTAATTACTAAACTAAAAAAGTAGGGAGAGAGAGAGAGAGAAAGTGTAGCAGATAGATATATACTATCAAATGATTTTGTTTTACTAATTTTACAAAATATTCTTATGAGTCACTTACCAGGCTGTTAGATGAATATATTTCGATTGTGCCTACAATTAACCTATGAATAGTCCTAAAATTAACTTATGAATAGTTTAATTTTTAGTCTAAACGGTTTGAAGGAGTTATTATATAGAAATGACACCAAGTAGCCATTTAGAGAGTTGCTATTTAAAAATTAGTCGGTGCGTCCTAAATTTCAATTTTTCAGCTTAATTTTTCAGGACACAAAGTCCTGAATTTAAGATTTTTAATTCAAATTTTCGGGATAAAATAAGTAACGGTTAAACCCTAAACAGCAATCCTAAAAATGACTATTTGAGTACTGCCCCCAATTATTACTGCCCCTGTTTCAATTTAGACGTTTACTTTCTGTTTTAGTCTTCTAAAAAAGAAATGTCACTTTTTTCTATTTTAATAAGATTTTGATTTCATTATTTTCATTTATTAATGGCATTTTTAAATATGGATGCACGACAGTTCAAAATTTAAAAAATTTAAAAGGTTTTTCTTTAATATATTAAGCACGTTTTTGGATTAAGATGCTACGCTTCTAAAAGGGTAGTATATTTTAGGCTAAATTTAACAGGGTTAGCGGGCAACGAGTCGATAATAATAGCAGGGTTAGTCACTTTTTAGCTGTATAATTAAGAAATAGCTGCTGTCATGAAGTTTTAAATAATCAAATTTCGTTGTAAAATCCCGTCAAACCTATTAAATTGAAACTACGTAATGGTGCCATAGCAGTCGCTATTTTCTTATTACATGAGCTATCTGAAAAATACTACTCGTATTTGTGAATTTAAGGAGGAGAGACAATTGAGAAATTTATGTATTATATTCGTTTAAAAAATAATAGTCGAAAAAATATATTTAATCCGTTTCAAGTGAATATATTTGATTCGGTACAGAGTTTAAGAAAAAAAAGAAGACTTTTGAACTTGTGATATAAAATGAGACACATATATTTTGTGTGGTTATAAATCATTGCATAAAGGTAAATTATTTTTAAATAAGAAAATGTGTCATATTTTTTTTTGCATAAATTAACATAAATTAAAAAGAAGTGAGCATATATTTTATATACTTTTTATTTACTTATCCAAGACAATTCCACGTGCCCTTGTGTGGGCTTTGTTGCGGGGCCCAAGGATTCGGTAGGCTCTGTGGAAATTACTACTGGGCCGATCTTGTGGGCCAACCTTGTCACGTGGACTTTGGTACGCTTAGCCGAAAAATACGTAAAATAATCATTCCTAATCTCCATTCAACCAATCGTTTCTCTCTTCCCACGTGGGACTTAATACCCCATCCACAACCTAATGACATCACCTCACCACTACTCTCCTGAAATAAATAAATATTTTAGCTCATTAGTATTTATCTTAGAATAAAATATATTTTTCCAACTTTCTTTTGTCTTTACAGAAACCTACCCAACTTTGACTATAGTCTTCGACCCAAATGTGGCTTAACAGTAGCTTTAGTGAAATTAATTAATAGTAGTAACTTTGGGGATGGATGCAATTTTCCAATTTTAATTAGAAATTTCGGATTAAAATCCTAAAATGAATAAGTTTTGATACTGATAGCTTTTCTTAAATGTGCAAATTTTAATTAATCAAGTTAGTGGGTTCTTGATGTCAACCATCAACGATAATAATAATAATAATATATTTAATATAATTTTTTTATGTGAAGTCTAGAAAAGATGTACAACTTGTATCTTGTACAAGTAGAAAGACTATTTTATATAGACAACGTTTTTCCTGATATCAAATATTAAAAATAAAAGGAAATCTATAGTCATTTCTCTTCACCAAAAACCCTACTCCTCTTACAATTTTCTTTGATCCTCTCTTTCTTCAACTTTCTCCTACACCCTTAGCTTCTTTTTCAATTCTTCTTCTCCTTCCTTCTGCTATAATCTTTTTCCAGTTTCTTCTATTTTTATAAAACAAAAAGGTAGTCTTTCCTTTTTAGAGATCTTTCTTTAAAGTCTATACAATGGGTGATTCTTCCTCTCAATACATCCACATGGTAAGACTATTACTAATATTTCTATTTTTATTTTTCTTTATACTAGTAGGTTTAGATGATTGATAATCTAAATTAGTAAATAGGATTAATGGATGCAGGTGCATCACTTAATTGAGGAGTGTCTATTATTCAACATGACCAGAGAGGAGTGCATGAAAGCACTCTCCAAACATGCAAATATCCAGCCAGTTATCACTTCCACAGGTCAATCCAACCTTCACTTCTCTTCCTTTTTTTTTTCTTTCTTTTACGTTTTTTTTTACCTACGTTGCTCGGACTCTTTAAAAATATATATTATTGGGGTTATGAGTACAGATCTTTCAAAAATAGTGTAATTTTTGAAAAATCCGATACAAGTACGATAGTATTTTGAAAATTCTACACAATATAGAATTTCACTATCTGATTTTCAGTATCGGACTCAAGTGGGTTGACATGGAACATGAAATGAACAATGAAACTGCAGACTCAAATTGGTGAAATTGTACAGTAAAAATCTATATAACCGACGCTAATTTGTTTTTTCCAATATACAGCTAGACTTATACCTTCAACAATTATTCTGTATGTTTTTATTTTCATGATGAGAGAAGATTATCATTTATGACTTATAAAACTCGCAAGAATTTAATTGAAAAAGGTTAGTCTACACGCTTTAATTATGATTTTTTCGTATTTTTTATTTACTAATAAAAATTATCACTTACTTTTTCTTAAACAGTAGAGTGAAACACATATTCGAGTGCATGTTTCATGTATGAAACGTGGATTGAGACAGTAATTGTCAATTCAAGTGGGCTTAGCAGATATTCTCCTCACTTTTTCCTGTTAAATTCCTAGCTTTCTTCTTTCTCTCACCATCTAAAATTACTAATTTCTGATATATTTTTATAATTTAATTTTAAATTTCGTTTATTTTATCTAATGCTTTCTAACAACATAAACATTAAATAAAAACATATACGAATAAATATTCTAAAAATATTATATATAACCCCACACACAAAGTGTTTTTAATTATATATGTACGTACTTTTCACCTGCATCAAATGACGGATTTCAGAATTTAAATAATATGAGTTCAATATTTAAGATTCTTAATATTGATCTCATTCTATTTTTACTGTTATGTTTTATATTTATGATTTATTATAATTTTAATAAATTTTTATACTTAAATTTATATTTTATCTCAAAAATTATGAATTCAATTAATCACGTAACTAATTGCATCCGCCACTGCCTACATCCATAATTTAATTTTGAATAAGAAGTCATGAATTCTGAATCCGTGACTTTGTTTATTGAATCGGCTACTGCCCAAAACAGCAGCCGCCCTCGCAACCAATAATGTTTTATAGTACACAGCTTTTTTTAGCAGTATCCTCCACAGAGTTGAAGTACAAATTAGAAATATTACAATGATTGTAAATCTACAGTTATATTAGGTGGGCCTTTGGACGTAAGAATGGTAAAATTTCGGTAAAAAAGTGAAATTGTTTTAAATGAAAATGGTATATGAAAATTAGAGTTATGTTTGGATATGAATATGATTTTTGGTTGTTTTGAATTTTTGTAAGTGATTTGAAGTAAAATTTTTGAAAAATAGCCTTTTGGAATTTTTTAAATTTTTGAAAAATTCTGAAATTTATCTTCAAGTAAAAATTAAAAATATTATGGTCAAACACTAATTAAAAAAAAAGTGAAATTTTTTTGGAAAAAAAGTAAAAATTTTTATGGCCAAACGAGCCATAGAATATATATATATATATATATTTTTTTTTCATTCCGTATCTAATTCAGATTCTTGCCGCATAGAGTCTATTAAAGAGTAACATTTCTACCAGGAATTTTTTTATCAGAAACTTTTTGATTGGCTCAAACCTGAAACTTCTAACTAAGATTGAATTCTCGCGACGACCTTTAGTGGTGTAGTTAATTAATTGAAGACTTGAGTTGCGAAGTTATTGTTTATTTAGTTAGATATTGTTGTAATAAACAGTGTGGAAGGAGTTGGAGAAGGAGAACAAAGAGTTCTTTGAGGCGTACAATAAACCTAGGGAAGAAGGATCATCGACAGGTACAGAATCCCAAATGGAGATAACAAGACAAAGAATTCACGATATGCTGTTGGATTCGTCTTCTAAAGATACCAACGAAAACCACAGCACTTAGCTGATAACTGTCACACCTCTTTTTAAACACTCCCAAATTATATAAGTGATATGGATTGTTGTGGGTTAAAAGAATTTTTTTAATTAAAGTGATAATTTGAAATAGGTATTATTTTATTGTCGCATTTTATTTGAATTCCTAGTCAAAGAAAGGTTGACTCTATTTTATTATTGGTCTACGAAAATAAAGTTCGGGTAAAGAATTTTGTTGATATGAGAGAAAGTGTAAGGCATTTTTCGAGTTTCGTGGTTTTAGCACGGTCGCCTTTATTTGACCAAAAATGACTTGAATTAATTTTAGGCAAATTATATTTTTATTCGATTTTCATGTTTTACATATTCGCTTTTATTTATTAAAATTATTAAAGAATAATTTGAATGATAGTAAATTGTTATAAATGAACCACGCAAACGAATGTTCATTTTATTATTTTTGTCATAACCTCATCACGCAAGCAAATTTGCAGGATTATTAACACGTTATTACTTTTGGAAAACAAACACTACTGCATTTGAGGAAATTAACTTTGAAATTCATTAAAAAGACAACTATCGCGCTACAATTAATTACTAAGTTGATTAAGTTGTTTATTTATTTAAATAATAAAATAAACTGATTTTATTAAAATTATTTCGACAAAAACTGGGGTGTAAAAGATGGGCCAGCTTATTTGCAAATACGGTGGGAAAATGGGTCAAACCAATATTGATAAAACATGCCGGACTTATTATTGACAATGGACCAACTAGCTTTATTAATATTGTGCTTGCAAAATTTTAACTTATTTGGCCCATATCGTTTCTTTTTTATTAGTATGCAGACCCCCCATGACCCAATTCAGGTTCAAAATAATTGTCTTATGCACCCTTCCTTTTATTAACAAATCAAGCATTTGATTAAAAGGATATCAACTGAAGCTTAATATATCAACTGAAGCTTAATATATATATATATATATATATATATATATATATATATATCACCCGAAAACACTATATTTAATATTTAAAGCATAACTCTGAACCAAATAGATTTAACTAATTTAATGATAGCACTAGAAAGAAGGAAAAAAAAACTTAACCATGAATGTCAAAAATCAGATTCTTAGTCCAACCATGGTACCTCAAAACACTTCAGCAAATGAGTCCAAAACTCAAACGGTGGTCCATAATCTTTCCGCTAACACACATGACTTCATTTTAGCTCACAAATAAACATGATGTTTCTTTTCCAATTACATGTCCAAAAGCTCACTTATTTGCTTTCAAGCGATATTCAAGTAAAATGAATCATAGTGCAAATAGAATTAGGTGAAACTCCTTAAGAGTAATATGGTGAGACCTGATCTTTCATGTAGAATCCATGTATTAACAAAGGCAAAATACATAAGTAACTACCTGAAGTATATACCAAATCCCTGGAATCAAAATCATCTTATACACTTAACCTTTCCAAAGTGTATCTAACACACACCACTTTTTTCTTTACCAGATTTTCAAAATAAGTGTGATATCACGCGCCAACAAGGTGGTGACACGTGTCAGAATTCAAGAAAATAAAATAAAATACTTAATTCACACCCTAATTAATTATTATCTTTTCTAAAAAAAGGAAAAGGTAAAAGAACCCCGTGCAACCCGTCTCTCATTGTAACGACCCGACCGGTCGTTTTTAGCCATAGCGTGTCGTTCGGCGGTTTGAGGCCATGAGCAGCTTCACTTCAGGTGTTATGACTCGTGCGCATAGTCGGAATTGAATTTCGGGAAGTTCGGAGTTGATTTGGAGAGAAAAATCTAATTTCGGAAGCCTTAAGTTGGAGGAATTGACTAAGGTGTAAATTGAGTAAACGGCCTCGGAATCGAGATTTGAAGGTTCCACCAGGTTCGTATGATTATTTCGGACTTGGACGTATGTTCGGATCGGGTTTTGGATGCCCCGGGAGCGTTTCGATACCTATTGTGGAAGTTAGCAATTTGGAAGCATTCCATAAATTTGGGTTGGAGTGCATTTCAATGTTATCGATGTCCGTTTGAAATTTTGAGTCAGGGAATAGCTCCGTATGGTAATTCCGGTATTGGGAACGCGTCCGGAAGTGGATTTGGAGGACCGTAGGTCATTTTGAGGTCATTTGGCGAAAGTTAGAAATTTGGATAATTTTGAGAAGTTTGACTGAAAGTGGACTTTTTGATATCGGGGTCGGATTCCGATTCCGGAAGTTGGAGTAGGTCCGTAATGTCAATTATGACTTGTGTGCAAAATTTGAGATCAATCAGACGTGATTTGATAGGTTTCGGCATCAAATGCGATTCATGAATTTGACGTTGTTTGATGTGATTTGAAGGCTCGACTAAGTTCGTAACGTATTTTGGGACGTGTTGGTATATTTGGTTGAGGTCCCGAGGGCCTCGAGTGGATTCCGGAAGGTTAACGGATCGATTTTTGAACTTAAGAATTTCTGAAGCTTAATGCTTCTAGTGTAATCGCACCTGCATGACTTTGGCCGCATGTGCGAGATCGTGGGTGCGGCGAATTGCTCGCAGAAGAGAGAAGGGACTGGAGCAGGGGGAGCCACAGAAGCGGACTGGAGAAGCGCACCTGCGTGTGCGCAGGCGCGAGGCAGTTACCGCTGGTGCGTAAATTGCGTAGATGCGCATGGCAGATCGCACCTGCGATGCTCCCAGAAGCGAAGAAACTTCCGCAGGTGCGAAGTCTTGGCTGGGACGTGAGGACTGTAGGAGCGGAATTTGGACCGCACCTGCGGAGCCGCAGGAGCGGCTATTGGACCGCTGGTGCGAAGGTCGGGCTCGGCAGAATGCTTTTATGCGGGGATTTGGCCATTTTCCTCCCATTTTTATTTGGTTTGGGCGGTTTTGCAAAGCTTCAAGGGGAGAGTTTCAGCAAGCAACTCAAGGTAAGTGATCCCCCCTTATTATAAGTTAAATACATGATTATATATGGATTTCAACATGAAAATTAGTATAAATTGTGGGGGTTTCGTAGAAAACCTAGAATTTGGTATTTTTGAATTTTTACCACGAATTTGAGCATGGGATTGGACATAAGTCATATATTTGAGTTCATAAGGTTATGGGTAAAGTTTATCTTCGAAAAGGTTTGGAATCCTGGCACGTGGGCCCGAGGGTGATTTTTATCGACTTTTAGAACGGAACTGGAATTTGTTATAAATTGGATTATAAGGAGTATTAGAGTATATTCTCATGGATTTTCACATTTATTTACTAGTTTTGGAGCATTGAGCATCGATTCGAGTTTTTGGGAAGGCTTGGGAGCCGGAGAAGGAACTTGAGAGCGAGGTAAGTCTCCTTTCTAACTTTATAAGAGGAAATTAACCCCATAGGTAAAATAAATTAATATATGCTTCTAATTGTGGGGGACTACGTACGTACGAGGTGATGAGAGTCCGTACGTAGCTACTAGCTATGCCTATGTCTGGGTAGTCTAGGTTTACATCATACCTTGTTGACATTGCTGTCGATTTATGTTATTGTTTGCCTTGAGAAGAAGCAAGATTGAAGTTGAGTAATAATTGTCTTGAAAGAGTGGAAATTTGAAGAAATTTAAGATTTAAAAGGTTTCATTTGAACTTCGAAATTTCGAAAAGAATTGAGGAATATTATAATAGCTTAAGAAATCTATGTGTAACCGCGCCGCATGTATGATTCGCAGGCAGGGTAATTTTCCTTAAAAAGCTTCAAGTTGAATTTCTCTTATTTTGAAAAGAAACAAGAAAGAAATATGATTTAAATGTTAAACTTATATTTGGCCGCGTCGCAGGTATGATTCGCGAGCGGGGTATTTTCTTAAATTTATATTTGACCGCGTCGCATGACCGCATCGCATGAATGATTCGTGAGCGGAGTAATAGATGCATCTATGGTTCGCGCCGTTCGACCCTCGGCAGTGCACAATTTATTTTTATTGTTGGATCGGGCCGTACGGCCTCAGCATGACTTGCACATGATTGTATTAATTGCTTCGGAAATTATAATAATTGATATTGCCTTATTTGTCTGAACTGTTTAAAAGATGAAAATGAATTTGGGAAATTTCTTGTTGACAAAAGAATTGTTTACTTATTTCATGATATCGGGCTTACAGCCGTTCTACGTGATCCATGCTTAATCATATCATTGGTATATTAATTATAGCCCATAGTAAGTGTCTGAGTCGACTCCTCGTCACTACTTCTTCGAGGTTAGGCGGGATACTTATTGGGTACGCGTTGAATTATGTACTCATACTAACTTGCTGCACATATTTTGTGCAGGTACATATATGACTAGTGGCCTTGAGGGCGCAGAGGCGCGGTTACTACGGGGACTTAGGTTCGTTGCACTCTATACTACGATCCGCAACCATCAGTCCCCTTCAGGGGTATTTATATTTCTCCTGTCCAAATTTGTATTTCTGAAACTTATTGTATTTTATTTTAAATTACTAGATAATGCTCATGCACTTGTGACAGCGGGTTTTGGGCGATTATGGGTTGCACTGTATTGAAACTTTTAAAGATATTATTATTTATTTTGTAAACTATATCTTTTACTATTTAATTGAAGGAAATATGATTTGAGAAATATTAGAAACGAGAACTAAATTAAATATTTATTTTTGGCTTGCCTAATAGCGGTGTCCGGCGCCATCACGACCCTTATGGATTTTGGGTCGTGACAATATGGTATCAGAGCACTAGGTTCACTTAGGTCTCACGAGTCATGAGCGAGTTTAGTAGAGTTTTGCGGATCGGTACAAAGACGTCTGTGCTTATCTTCGAGAGGCTATAGGGCTGTTAAGAGCACTTCCCTTCTTGATTCCTCATCGTGCGATTTGATTCTTGTGAGGCTTATGCCTTCATTTCTTTCCCATTCAATCTTATACAACGTGAAGCACTGGTTATAAATCGGGAATTGAGGAATTGTAATGGTACTACAGATGTGGTGCTAGGTGTTTCTCCCTGCGTAGTTGATTGGGCTATTGTCGTCGCCTTGTGGAAGGATACTCTGTCATTTCAGCTCAGTAGCTGTACTTCTGAGAGCTTTGAGGCTATGCACAGGTTGCTATAATGCTCATGAGTTGTTATCGCACAATATTGATGTGATGGTGGGATGCTTGCCTATGTATCGGGGCAGTGAATGACTTAAAAGGAGGTTTACTCAGTGCATGATTCAGAGATTCGGTATTTTACTTCCGACGAAGGAAAGGCAATCGAACTAAGAATGTTCAGACTTGGGTTGATGGAGTAGCGGGACTCGATATTTTCTAGCGTGGTGGAATCTTTGCCTGTTATGTGGTGTCATAGTCCTCGATTGGTTATGATGTGTTAAGTTCGCCGGTGTTATGGTTTTCTTCAATTCGCCTTGGGGCAGAGTATTATAAATGGTGTCGGAAAAGCGGTTGACTGAGGTCGCAGTGTGCAGTGGTTCAGAATCAAATCGGTAATGCTAATATTGATGGCTCAAGGAAGATGATCTTCAGGGAGGTTTAGAGTTGGCGGTGATTTGTTGGTTCGGGTGCTACAGAAATTAATTTTGAGTTAAGGCAACAACTGGGCAGTGAAGGATGAAAAAGGACATGTGGGAGCTAGCATGCGGCGGTTAAACTTCTAGAAGGCCAAGTGTAAGGAAACAGAAGTCGAGTAGTTTCTTGAAGAAGTAAGTTTGACCAAAGTGGCAGAGTAGCATGTGGGTTCGGTGATAGGATAGCTACACGCCTTGAGGAAAGTTAGAGTGATTTGGGATTCATGGTGGATAGTGACTAGGTCTACGAGCTTAATTTGGAATATTGGCTGCTATATTGAGGAAGATTTGGTGTGACAGAAAGGAGTTGCTTGATATGAAGAAGAATACAACATGACTTTGGATGGGAATGTACTGTCGCACCTTTTAGTTGATGTCCATGAGGAGTGAACGAACTTGTACAACTGGTGAATGAGCACGGGCTCAGGACGGGTTATTGATTATGTAGTAAGTGTATCCAGTGCAGCGACGTTAGAAGATGTCGGCATGTAATTTCCACAGGTGGGTTATCTCCTGTGAGCAGGTCAGCGATCGCGTGACTGACGAAGCTTCTACGAAGAATTCTACTGGCTATCCGGTGAGAGGTTAAATATGAAGATGTGGCTTGTGATTCAGAGTATTCATGAAATGATTAACAGGAAGATTTTGAGGCAAATTGGCGGGTTGATTGTGCAAGATCATGTAAATGGGGGATAAGGAGTCTTGGTGGATTCCAAAATTATGTAATGGTAGCTTCAAGATAAGTGGGAGAGCCCCCACTACCTACGATGGGATTGCATGGTTGTCTACTTATGAGATTTCTGGTTATCGGCATACTTGTGGGTTATTACTACTAAGGAAAGAGAATATCAGCGGTAATTTGAGCAAAGGATTGAGGAATGTGTGCTATAGTTGGCCTTATTGACTCATGTTCAGGTTTTGGGAAGATTCAGGATTTATGCTTCGTGTAAAGGTGATTTACAAGGAAGTGATTCAGCCGTGTGCTTTTTTGAGAGGGCGTTCATATGCTGGTGGAGCCTTGGAGTTCAATTATGTTCGGGACCAAGTCAGAGTGGGTGACTCTCAATAACGATCCTAGTGGATTCAAAAGTTAAGGTGTGGTGCCTAAGGATTTCGAGTCCATAGTGTGGTTGAATATCGAGCTTTTGCAGCGGATTTTGATAAAGGATCTTAGAGTGTTCCGTGTTATCTTTGGTCTACGGGGTATCATGAGAGGAAGGGGAACATGTAAATTTGGATTTATAGAAGAATCATCAGAATGGGTATATCAGATGAAGATGCGATTATGCGCACAAGGAGGGTATGAAATGGTTCGTGGGTTTTGAGAAAATGTGGTCTTGTGAAATAGGATCACTCAGGACGAGTACGGATGGAGTTCGCCATGGTTGAATTGGCATGATGGTGGGAGTGATCAGTTCCTCCAGCATAATTAAATTATGCATGTGATTTGGGGTAGCGCGCGCGAGGCTTAGCGGTCGCCGTAATTGATTGTATTTGGATGCATTCGAGTATTATGGCCTGTTATGTGTGGGCAGGTCCCGGAAGAGTTATGGTGACTAGACCACTATTTGAGGATTTGTGTGTTCTACGGTTATGAGAATTCAGTCATGTGTTGCAATGATTCTCCTGAAAAGAGTAAAGCGAAAGGTTCTACAAAGTGAAGTATGTATCCTATTAGCTAGTTAGGAGTTATGATGAAATTTTTGGGTTCTCGCGTATTGTTAAGATAAGTGCGGTGAGCGGCACGAAATTTGAAAGTTAAGGATCAAGGTTGCAGATTGGTGTTGACAAGAATGTCAAAGAGCTCGGATGAGCGGGAAATGATTTAGATGGTTAGAGTAAGCTGGTATTGTCTTTAGCGTTACCTGAGATCGGTGTCCTAGTGTAAGAGGCTTTTGAGTGGAGATTTCGTATTTTTGATTTGCTTTACAACATTTGTGCGGCCGGTGGTATGGATGTGCAGACTTGTTATCTGGTACGAAAGGTCATGGGAGCACGTCCCACGGGAAGATTGAATAAATGTGACATGTAGTCACTTGATTGATCGAAGATTGGAACCAAGTATGAAAATTGCGGTACTATGGTTCATGTGAGAATTTATGCCTGAAGGGCGCTTGGTTCACTTGGTGGTGGGCTGTGGAGGTTTATTCCTCTCGTGTGTTATGGGGAAAAAGGGTTATTATGGATCTTTGAAAGGTTATTAGCCTAGTACGGTGCGATCAGAATTGGCTTGAGGTCTGTGGATGGATTTAAATGCAAAAATGGGATCTATGTCATGTCGGATGTGTTCATTTCAGCATGGCGCTCCTTATGGAGGAGTATTCGGACGTTGGATCTTATTTCGTCGTCGGCTATTTCATGTAATACTATATTGTGCCGTGAGAGTTGTGAAATGACTTGATAAATTTCCTATGTATAGAGGTTCCGCGTAGTGATGATGTTATGTGAGCAGGATGGCTCTCGAGATTCAGATCATATATCGCACCTTAGTTGTGCTTGACTTTTGCAGCGTATGGCACTATCTGTCTCTCCAGGGATGGTATTATACACTTAGCGTGCTTGTGGCCGATATTCGGGTATTATGTAATAATGAGCATTCTAGCTTGGTAAGTATCTCCTTGTATAGATTTTTTGTGTGGATCGGGTGGCACGCCGCCACAGGCATGTTGTTTGGATTAGGTTGTGCGCCGCAACAGTGTGATGTTGAGTACAGTCCCCTATATCTATTTTCATGTGTTTTATTTTCCATTTTAGGAGGAAGGATCGTAACACCTTTTCGGTTGTTTAATTAGTTATGTGGGTTGATTAGTTCTTTCCAGAGTTCGTTTTTCTTATGTATCACGTTCGGGTTTGTAGCTTATTGGCACATTGTGGTATCACATGCGACTTTTGGCAGTGTCTGAGGTGACTTATTGCCTGAACAACTTATGCTGGGTGAGATGAGATTATTGGATCCGGGATCAGTGCGATCGGATTATATGAAGTATATTAAAGAGCAAATACCATTATTTGGTTCATAATGGGATGATGATTCTAGTCAAAGGGAGAGATTCAGTGATTTGTTGACTCTACAGTTGGTTATGAATTTCTACACATCTTTTCCGTCATGGCGGTATTGCAAGAGTTGGAACAAGACTTATATATGTCATGAGGTGCATTGTGAGCATCAGATTCGTGAAATTTCGGCTATTGTTATCAGAGGATGTTATTATGGTCATGTGAGTTATGCAGTGCATAGTGTGAATTCAACAAAGGTATGCAATCATGTATCGGTGCATCGTGTAGTGATTCATACGGTGTTCGTTTGATGGGAACATGCCTGGCAGAGAATTCCGGATGTTGGAATTGGACTCTAAGGCTTATTTGGCTAAGTAAAAAGGGAGAATATTCAGTCTGGCTAGAGCTAGTGTGCTCAATTGAGTTGTGGTAGCACGGGTAAGTACACGAGGTATTAACAAAGATTTCGGACAACTCCAACGCAGTTCTTAGCACGTTCGAGGACGAATGTATGTTTAAGTGGGAGAGAATGTAACGACCCAACCGGTCGTTTTGATCCCTAGCGCATCGTTCGGCGGTTTGAGGCCATGAACAATCACTTCAGGTGTTATAACATGTGCGTATGGTCGGAATTGAATTTCGGGAAGTTCAGAGTTGATTTGGAGAGAAAATTTGAATTTCGGAAGCCTTAAGTTGGAGGAATTGACTAAGGTGTGAATTTTGAGTAAATGGCCTCAGAATCGGTATTTGAAGGTTTCAGCAGGTTGTATGATGATTTCGGACTTAGGCGTATATTCGGATCGGGTTTTGGATGTCCCGGGAGCATTTCGACACCTATTGTGGAAGTTTGCAATTTAGAAATAATCCATAAATTTGGGTTGGAATGCATTTCAATGTTATCGATGTCCGTTTGGAATTTCGAGTCTGGGAATAGCTCCGTATGGTAATTTCGGTATTGGGAGCGCGTTCGAAAGTGGATTTGGAGGACCGTAGGTCATTTTGGGGTCATTTGGCGAAAGTTGGAAATTTGGATAATTTTGAGAAGTTTGACCGAAAGTGGACTTTTTGATATCGGGGTCGGATTCCGATTACGAAAGTTGGAGTAGGTCCGTAATGTCAATTATAACTTGTGTGCAAAATTTGAGATCAATCGGACGTGATTTGATAGGTTTCGGCATCGAATGTAGAAGTTGAAATTCTAAATTTCATTAAGCTTGGAATGGGGTGTGATTCATGAATTCGACGTTGTTTGATGTGATTTAAAGGCTCGACTAAGTTCGTAACGTGTTTTGGGATGTGTTGGTATATTTGGTTGAGGTCCCGAGGGCCTCGAGTGGATTCCGGAAGGTTAACGGATCGATTTTTGGACTTAAGAATTTCTGAAGCTTAATGCATCTAGTGTAATCGCACCTGCGTGACTTTGGCCGCAGGTGCGAGATCGCGGGTGCGGCGAATTGCTCGCAGAAGAGAGAAGGGACTGGAGCAGGGGGGCCGCAGAAGCTGACTGGAGAAGCGGACCTGCGTGTGCGCAGGCGCGAGGCAGTTACCGTTGGTGCGTAAATTGCGCAGATGCGCATGGCAGGTCGCACCTGCGATGCTCCCAGAAGCGAAGAAACTTCCGCATGTGCGAGGTCTTGGCTGGGACGTGAAGACCGCCGGAGCAGAATTTGGACCGCACCTGCGGAGCCGCAGGAGCGGCTATTGGACCGCTGGTGCGAAGGTCGGGCTGGGCAGAATGCTTTTTTGCGGGGATTTGGTCATTTTTCTCCCATTTTCATTTGCTTTGGGCGGTTTTGAAAAGATTCAAGGGGAGAGTTTCAGCAAGCAACTCAAGGTAAGTGATCCCCCCTTATTATAAGTTAAATACATGATTATATATGGATTTCAACATGAAAATTAGTAGAAATTGTGGGGGTTTCGTAGAAAACTTAGAATTTGGTATTTTTGGATTTTTACCATGAATTTGAGCATGGGATTGGACATAAGTCATATATTTGAGTTTATAAGGTTAAGAGTAAAGTTTATCTTCGAAAAGGTTTGGAATCCGGACATGTGGGGCCGAGGGTAATTTTTATCGACTTTTTAGAACGGAACTGAAATTTGTTATAAATTGGATTATAAGGAGTATTAGATTATATATTCATGGATTTGCATATTTATTTACTAGTTTTGGAGCATTGAGCATCGATTCGAGTTTTTGGGAAGGCTTGGGAGCCGGAGAAGGAACTTTGGAGCGAGGTAAGTTTCCTTTCTATCCTTATAAGAGGGAATTAACCCCATAGGTGAAATAAATTAATATATTCTTCTAATTGTGGAAGGCTACGTACGCACGAAGTGACGAGAGTCCGTACGTAGCTACTAGCTATGCCTATGTCTGGGTAGTCTAGGTTTACATCATACCTTGTTGACATTGCTGTCGATTTATGTTATTGTTTGCCTTGAGAAGAAGCAAGATTGAGGTTGAGTAATAATTGTCTTGAAAGAATGGAAATATGAAGAAATTTAAGATTTAAAAGGTTTCATTTGAACTTCAAAATTTCGAAAAGAATTGAGGAATATTATAATAGCTTAAGAAATCTATGTGTAACCGCGTCGCATGTATGATTCGCGAGCGGGGTAATTTTCCTTAAAAAGTTTCAAGTTGAATTTCCCTTATTTTGAAAAGAATTAAGAAAGAAATATGATTTAAATATTAAACTTATATTTGGCCGCGTCACAGGTATGATTTACGAGCGGGATATTTTCTTAAATTTATATTTGACTGCGTCGCATGTATGATTCGCGAGCAGGGACCGCATCGCATGAATGATTCGCGAGCGGGGTAATAGATGCATCTATGGTTCATGCCGTTCGACCCTCGTCAGTGCACAATTTATTTTTATTGTTGGATCGGGCCGTACGACCTCGACATGACTTGCGCATGATTGTATTAATTGCTTCAGAAATTATGATAATTGATATTGCCTCATCGGCCTGAGATATAAACTGTTTAAAAGATGAAAATGAATTTGGAAAATTTCTTGTTAACAAAAGAATTGTTTACTTATTTCATGATATCACGCTTACAGGCGTTCTACGTGATCCATGCTTAATCATATCATTGGTATATTAATTATAGCCCATAGTAAGTGTCTGATTCGACCCCTCATTACTACTTCTTCGAGGTTAGGTGGGATACTTACTAGGTACGCGTTGAATTACGTACTCATACTACACTTGCTGCACATTTTTTTTGCAGGTACATATATGACTAGTGGCCTTAAGGGCGCAGAGGCGCGATTACTACGGGGACTTAGGTGCGCTGCACTCTATACTATGATCCGCAGCCAGCAGAGTCTCCTACAGGGGTATTTATATTTCTCCTGTCCAAATTTATATTTCGGACAGTTATTGCATTTTATTTTAAATTCCTAAAAAATGCTCATGCACTTGTGACACCGAATTTTGGGCAATTATGGATTGCATTGTATTGAAACTTTTAAAGATATTATTATTTATTTTGTAAAATTCATCTTTTACTATTTAATTGAAGGAAATATGATTTCAGAAATATTAGAAACGAGAACCAAATTAAGTATTTATTTTTGGCTTGCCTGACAGCGGTGTCCGACGCCATCACGACCCTTATGGATTTTGGGTTGTGACACTTATCTTCCCCAACCCCATTTTTAATCATCTTTCTCCATTTAAGTTTTTTCCTCCATAAAATGATCATTGCCACCACCTTATCACCACCACAGTAATAGAAACCACCACCACCAACATTAACTTTTAGAACAAAACCCACAAACACCATAACTCACTGTCTTCATACCATTTTTTTTTAAAAAAAACAGAAGACATTTGCGCGGGCATTACACCACATCAGAGAGCTGGAAACAGTTTCTTCACAAGAAAAATAATTTCTTATGCAATTCTACACCTCAAAAATAATCGCATAAGAAATTCGCGCAGGCAATCTGGAAACGATATCTTGGTGTAATTTACACTCCAAAAAGAAATTGCATAAGAAAATTGGACAAGAAAAAACAAAATTATGAAAACAAGTGGAGAAATCAGTCACTGATAATAGCAAATACAGAAACGATTCGGCCAAACTTGGAGGAGATGAATAATTAATTTAAAATTTGGATCTAGCTCTAAAATTGGTTTAGAGTTTTAGAGCTTAACCTATCGAGAAGATAAAGGTGGGTGTCCAAGGTAAAAGAAAACAGTGGAGTGGTAGGGTGTGGAAGAGGACCAAATTATTTAGAGTTATGATAATTAAAAATAGAAAAAACAAGAAATGACTCAAAAAAAAGTTTGAAAAATAAAAAGGCTAGACATGTGGTGCTTTAAAAATGGGTCAGACCCAAAAAAGTTACATTTACTCGCCTTTTTTTAGGGGTAAAACACACGCGCCAGCTGTAAAAAATGGGGTATATTAGATACATTTTAGAAAGGTTGAGTGTGTAAGATTATTTTGATCCCCAGGGATTTGATGTATAATTCAGGTGTCTACTTATGTATTTTGCCATTAACAAATCATGTATTTTAATTTTTAACATAGCCATTAAAGAACAAGAAAGTTGAAGCTCTTTTTTAATTCCTTTCTTTTTATATGTTTATCAACGCATTAACTTAACATTTATAACTAAATTACATAGACAACTAAATATAAACAAATAAACAGATTCAATCAGAGGATGCAAAATTGAACATTTGTTCACTTTTTTTATAATAATGTAAGGATCAAAACACATCTCAAAGCCACATTTTTATTGTCTATTGTAAAAGAAAATTACTCTAGAAGTTCGAGACAGTTACAACAGCAGCAGCACCAAACGGAATGAAACCCAGTAATCAACAAGCTTGAAGAACCAAAAAAACAGGGGAAACTAAAGAACTTTTCTTTTTGCTTTTCTGGGAATTTTTTTTTTTAGATGACAGGTTGCTGAAGTTTCTTTTTTCTTTTCTCTCAAACTTCCTGTTCTTTTTTTAGTGTGTAAGATGTGTAAAAGATGTCCTAGAGTGAAGAAAGACCTCTTCTCTTTATAGGAGAATGAGGCCTTGTTTCATTATTGCAAATCTATCCAAAGGACATATCTTTTACCAAAAATCAGTCCAAACTATTCAAAGGACAGATTTTATGGTAAAAATCTATCCAAAAGATTTATGGTAAAAATCTATCCAAAAGACAGAATTTTCACCAACTGTGAATAGTGTTAGGAGCAGTGTACTACAAACAACTTTTAAAACGGTAAAAACAACCAAACCAACATCCCACTCTCATCATTCTTTCACTTTATAATTTCAACACAGAAAGTAGAACAATTCGATTAAAAGTAAAACATGGTTTTAGTTGATTACATTAGCTAGTTATTCTACAAAACATCCACAAGCCACTATAATACTCAACAAAATCAGAAACTAATCGCACTAATATGCTAAATCCTCTTGCGATCATAGTAATAATTCATAGCGAAATCAAACAGATAATTAAGCAATTACGCAAACATGATCTAATGAATCGACAGCGATCAGAACGAGCAATGGATTTGCTATCGATAAGAAATAAATAATTAAACTAAACCTAAAGCTAATCACCGAAACAAAAAATCAGAAAAAGAAAGAGGAACTAGGATCTTACCGTAACAAGGGATTTGATGCTAATTCGAGTACCAACGAGATGCCAAGGATATCGGGCAGCGACGAATCGACCACGAATCGAACTTTTCACGTTGGCGGACACCAAAACCAAAGGCTCGATGAAATGTTTCGATCTAGGTATCTTGCCAGCGTGAAAAGCTCGCTCGAGTCATATCTAGCCAAGAGGGGAAGAAGGGAAAAAGAAAAATGAGAAGAAAAAGAAGAGTGAGCAGCGGCAGTGGCGGCGGCGGGAGGTGGTCGCCGGAATTCGGCCGGAGTTTCGGGTGAATACCAAGGGGAAAGGGTAGGCATGGTGGAGCTCTATCCGTCCATGTAGAAGGCTGAGATTTGATCTTGATTTCAATAAACGAAACGACGTAGTTTAGGCAACAACTACGTCGTTTTATGCCCTTCCCTAGCAGCCCCTTCATGGATTAGCCATTGCACTTTTGGCCACTTAAATCATTTCAGTTTTGGCCTAATTCCCTTAATCCTACTTATTAAACTAAATTTACACAAATAAATTAATTAATTAAAAAACTTATTCAAATGATCAATTAAATAGATTAATTCACCAATTGAACAGTTTGTTAATTCCTAAAATGAGCAAATGAAGAAAGAACTATTTTTTTTTGGTATTTTTATGATAGGAAATATGAAATTAAAGACTTAAAAATTGAAAAAAATAATTAAAATAACTAAACACTAATGACTTCAGGAGGTGTTAAAATAGTGCAAAAATTAAGTATTCACAATAACTACTAATAGCGTAATGAATCTTTTATATTATTGATATATGTAATTTAATCTGTTTTAGAATGTTACTATTTGTTCTTTAGACTGTTAATTTCATTTATTATAATTTATAAGCAGTTTTGTAAATACTTTTTGAATGACTTGATAATATGTTGATCTTGTTACACCCAATATTTTCGTATGTAAAAGTGTGTTGTGAGCAAACTAATGTAGGACAAAAAGTGACATCATCTTTGAAAATATATAAAGTAAGTTAATCATGTTACCTCGGAGGTTACAAATATTGAGGATCATGAACAACAAGTACAAAGAGGGTTGGAAGGTTCAAAAACTAAAGGAATTGAAGAAAATAATATTTCGTCGAAAGTCGACAAGTTGGGAATGTTATAACATATACTTTTGGGTGAGATTAGGGTGTTTAACATGATAAGGAGGTTAAGTTATGAGTTATGTTAGTCGTGTGATAGTCGTGTGTTATGGTTTGAAGTCAAGCGAGTGGTGGAACAAAAGTCGATGAAAGTCATCACAAGTTACGTTCATAAGTTTTACTGAAACTTTGGGTCAAATGTAACTGCGATTTTCTCCAATATACTTAGAGTTATGGGGTGTTCCACCCATCAAATTGAAGATCTATAAATCTATTTTCTAATGCATTAAACCATTTGTCAATACAATATTGAAGTATAGAGATATGTGTATTTTTGCGAGACTGCGCAGATTGTCACCTACTTGCTTAAATGAGAGTCCAAAAATGAGCCAGTACGGGTCGTCCAAAAATGGGCCAGTTCGGGTCGTCCAAAAATGGGCCAGTTTGGGTCGTCCAAAGAGGACTTTTTAAAGTCCTATCTCCTTCAGATATTATACTGATAATAAGACATAATAACCAGACATAAACTCTGCAAAAAGTCTCCCAAAAATTGCCCACAACTCTAATTAATTTTTTCTCCCTTTCAAGTTCTAATTGGAGGTAAAACCTAGAGTTTGAAGAACCAAGATAAGAGCTGAGTTATCCAACAAATAAGATAAGTTCACTGCTCTATTTCATCCATTTTTCTGCTGTAAATGAATAGTAAGTCGTTGTATATTTGTAAGAACTCATGGGACGGTGATCGAAAGCCGTGAGTTCGAGTTATTCACTTGTAGCAGACTATTTTGTGGGCTGTTTTGTGTTGCTGTTGGGCTGCATGTTTTACTACTGTTTTTTGGAGTTTTGGAGGAGGAAGTGTGTGGAGAAACACCACATAAATTTAGGGTGGTGGGCTGGTCGTTCGTCGTAATATTTTTGGGCTGTTTGACACTACTACAGTGGTCGTTTTGTGTATGAAGAGATTGAGGTGTGTTGGGCTGTTTTATAGTATTTTGTGGTGTATATAAGGTTGGAAAATAATGTATATATGTTGTTATTGTTTCTTTCTTGTGTTGTTGGTGTTATCTTAAATTTGGAGGAAGTAAGAATTATAGGGGAGATGCTGTCCGTTTTAATACAAAATAAGCTTGTTGTTCGTTTTGCGATAGTTGTACCTTTCGTAACTTAATGATAGTATTATTATCGTTGTTGTAGCTTAAGGTGCGAAGAGGCAAGTTCAACTTGGTGATTGAAAAGATTGTGATAAGGTATGTTAAGGCTAAACCTTTCCTTTATTTTGGCATGATCCCGTGACTACGTATGTTTGACAACGAGACATAAAGAGAACTTCATATTCATGAATTTATATACATTATCCTAGTCTCATAAGTTACAGTATACTCCCTTATCGGGACTTTATATTCAGTTGTAATCGAACTATGATCTATAATCGAGACATAAAGAGCTATAATCGATCTCCCTAGTCTCTCTCTCTCTCTCTCTCACACACACACATATATACACACACACACACACATACACACACACACACACACACACATATATATATATATATATATATATATATATATATATATATATATATATATATATATATATAGTATTACTGTACTTTCACCACCATCGAGCAATAATCGATGGGCAGACCCCTATTGGGCAACCTTTGATCAGATGGTAAGTTATATATCGAGCCTACAGTGGCCGAGTGCCTATGAGCGAGACCAGGATGGCCGAGACACAGAGCCTAGTATGGCCGAGCGTCTATGAGCGAGCCTACTACGGCCGAGCAGTTACACATACCGAGCCTTATATGGCCGAACATTTATTTTACTTACTATATTTAAGGAGTTGAGTTATTATCAACAGGTAAGTATATCTCCAGATCATCTTTGACTTCCAGTTACTTTCAGTTATTATATTATCAGTTTAGTTCTAGCTTTCAGTTATGTTATTGCCTTACATACTTGGTACATAATTTTGTACTGACGTCCTTTTCTGGGGACCTTGCATTTCATGCGTGCAGGTTCAGATAGACAGACATGTAGACCTCCTCAGTAGATGTTTCCCGAGTTCAGCCTGATCGGTAAACTCCACATCTTTCGGAGTTGCCGAGTTTACAATTTTGTGTACATCTTCTGTATGTATGTATATATATTATGGGTAGGTCGGGGCCCTGTTCTAATTACAATACATCCATTAGTAGAGGTTTGTAGACATATCCTGTCAGCTAGTGCAGTATGTTGGGCTTGTAGGCCTGGTATGTATATTTTATTGGTTTGTCAGTTGTAGTAGTTATGACGGCCTTGTCGGCCCAGCTTTATATTGATGTTTAGTCAGCGCTAGTTTTCGTTAAGTTTTATATTTTGCTTCCCAAAGTGCCTTGCAATGTGACCCCATGGCCAAATTATGACATTATATGTTCAGAGTCCCTTAGTCACAAGTTGGTACGGTAGGTTAGGTGAGGCACCGGGTGCCGGTCTCGCCCCCCAGATTTAGGGCGTGACAAACTTGGTATCAGAGCAATTCTGTCCTATGAAGTCTACAAGTCGTGTCTAGTAGGGTCTTGTTTATACATGTGTTGTGCACCACATTATATAACCAGGGAACTACAGGGCATTTAGGATTTGGTTACCCTTCTTTCAAATCTAAATCGTGATATAGAACTGAGTTATAGGAAATTTGAATTAAACTTATGTGTTGGTGGTGCATACACAAATGACAGTGACTAGGAAGATTATGGCTAGCTAGAGGGTAGATGTAGCAGCAGGTGAGGAGACCAGCAGGGTACCCCAAGTAGATGGGTCCCAGTCTGAGGCCCAGGGCGAGACCCCTACTCATCCATTACCGGCTCCTCCACTACCTGAGGAGATTCCTAGGGATACCACACACCCAGTTTCCCCTCCATTTCCATCAGATCAAGACTTGAGGAGTGCAGTGCATTTGTTGACACAATTGGTAGCTACCCAGCAACAAGCTAAGGCATCATCGAGTGCAAGATCTTCTGAGGGGTATGGGAGTTTAAGAGTCCGAGAGTTTATTGCTTTGAGTCCCCCAGAGTTCACTGGGATAGATCAGAGGGAGGACCCGCATGATTTCATAGATCAAATTCACAGGATCTTTCGGGTTATGCATGCCACAGAGAAAGAGGCAGTTGAGCTAATAACTTTATGACTCTGAGATATAGCCATCCTTTGGTACGAGGGATAGGAGAGGTCCAGGGCACGTGATGCACCTCTAGCTAGTTGGGAGAATTTTTCAGATGCCTTCCTTGACCAGTACTTACCGCGGGAGATCCGACAGGCTTTGGTCGATCAGTTTCTAGCCCTCAAGTAGGGCAATATGAGTGTTTGAGAGTATAGTCTCCATTTTGACTCATTAACGAGATATGTACCATCCATAGTTTCTACTACGCGGGACAGGATCCACAGTTTTATAACTGGGTTGACCCCAAAGTTGACCGAGGCATGTGCCACCGCTGCATTGCAGGATAGTATGGACATCTCTCGAATTCAGGCATTTGCTCATAATATAGAAATGGGCAGGCATAGGTAGTAGGGTACAGAGAGGACTGAGCAAGGGCAGTGTAAGAGGATGAGATTTCCCAGGTCTCAAGAGCAGTCTCAGGGTAGTTATAGGCCCAGTACTTCGGACGGCCACCTAGGCCTCCGCCACCTCAGTTATAGGGTTACATGTATGACTGCTAACTTAGCGAGGACCAGGTGAGAGCTTATGGGCGTCGGGTTTGCAGCGACAACGAGGTTTAAGGTAGACATGGTCATTTGCGCCGCGGTGTGACATCTGTGGTAGAGGACACTTGGGCCAATGCCGAGCAGGTTCTGATGCTTGTTATACATGTGGGCGTCCGGGGCATATGATGTGAGATTGCCCAAATAGAGATTCTGGGGGTATGGAACAACCACGAGTTCAGCAACAGGATTATCTATGTCTGTGCATCCTTCAGGGCACGAGTATCGGTCTTCGACTGGTAAAAGTCGAGGCAGAGGTAGAGGTTCCAGTTCAGGTGGTAATCAGAATCGTATCTATGCTTTAGTGGGTCGACAAGACCAGGAGTCTTCATCAGACGTTGTGACAGGTATATTGACCATTTGCTCTCATGATGCTTATACCTTGATAGACCCAGGATCTACTTTATCGTATATTACCCCATTTGTCGTGGGGAAGTTTGGTATAGTGCCTGAAATACTAAGTGATCCTTTTGCGGTATCTATACCGGTCAGAGAACCGATTATTACTAGACGGGTTTACCGAGGTTGTACGGTGACAGTTTGTAGTCGGACCTCAGTTGGCCTAGTTGAGTTAAAGATGATGGATTTTGATACTATCATGGGCATGGACTGGTTGGTATCTTGCTATGCCACAGTTGATTGCCGAGAAAAGGCAACCATATTTCATTTTCTGGGTGATCCAGTCCTTGAATGGGTAGGAAATACAGTGACACCCAGAGGTAGGTTTATTTCCTATCTGAAGGCGAGGAAAATGATCGCAAAAAGGGTGAATTTATCATATTGTGTAAGTTAGAGATGCAAATGCTGAGATACCTACAATTCAGTCTATTCCCATAGTAAAAGAGTATGCAGATGTGTTTCCAGATGAGCTTCTAGGTATTCCTCCAGAGCGAGAGATTGATTTTAGCATCAATTTGCTTTCAGAAACTCAACCAATATCCATCACTCTGTATAGAATGGCACCTACCCAGTTGAAGGAGTAGTTAAAAGATTTACTGGAGAAAGGTTTCATCAGGCCCAGTACCTCACATTGGGGTGAACCGGTACTGTTTGTACGTAAGAAAGACTGCTCGCTGAGGATGTGTATTGATTATAGGCAGCTGGACAAGGTAACTATTAAGAATAAGCATCCACTTCCAAGGATCGATGACTTGTTTGATCAGTTGCAGGGGGCTAGATTCTTTTCAAAGATATATTTGAGGTTGGGATACCACCAGGTCAGATTTTGGGAGAAAGATATTCCGAAGACAGCCTTCAGGACTCGATATGGCCACTTCGAGTTCCTTGTCATGTCCTTTGGGTTGACGAATGCACCCGCCATATTTATGGACTTGATGAATAGCCTATTTCGGCCATTTTTAGATCTGTTCGTGATAATATTTATTGATGATATTCTGGTTTATTCAAGTTTAGAGGATGAGCATGCGGACCACGTGCGAGCGGTACTCCAAACCCTCTGTGATCATAAGTTGTATGCTAAGTTTTCTAAATGTGAGTTTTGGTTGAAGTTTGTAGTATTCTTGGGGAATATTGTATCCGATGAAGGTATAAAGGTAGACAATCAGAAGATTGAGGCCATGAAATTTTGGCCTAGACCTACCACTCTGACAAAGGTTCGTAACTTTCTAGGCTTAGCAGGATACTACTAGAGGTTCGTAGAGGGTTTTTCTTCCCTTTCGGCACCATTGACGAAGTTGACGCAGAAAGCAACTAAGTTTCAGTGGATAGAGGCTTGGGAGAGGAGTTTCCAAGAGGTTGTTCAAATACACAATTGTTGGAAAGTTTTCATACACCATGCCTAGAATGGATGTCATCAGAAAAAGTTTTGTCGCTCAAACTGAACTGAAAGGTGGAGTAAAGATAGCATACTTTAATGCTAGGCCTGTCTATATAGACCTAGACAATGAATATGATTATGTCACTGTTTGGACTAGGCAATTAATGTACATACAGGTCCAAATGATGAAGCTAGAAGCATGTACACATACTTTCAATCTAGCTGAGGACTCTCATGTAATTCCTATATGGGTTGTCATCCCCGAGCTACCTTGGCATTTCTATTACATGGAGATCCTCACAGTTTTACTATCCTCAATTGGGAAAGCTCTACTTTTAGACTTGGCATCATTTCAAAAAATAAGAGGAAGCGTGGCCAGAGTCAAGATGCATATTGATCTCACAGAACCTAGACCACACCATATGTGGTTAGGATTTGATGAGAAACAAGATGTCAATGGTGATGGATAGTGGCTGGAAGTGCAATATGAAAACATTCCTGACTATTGCATGTATTGCAAACATTTGAACCACACAGCAACATCCTGTCCAACTAGAATTAAAGATGAAGAAAATAAAAGGAAAAAGGACTCTGTCATACAAGAAAGTATAAGGGAAAACCAACAACAACAAAATCCTTCAAGGGAAGTATCAACAAGCCAAAACCAAGGGCAGCAACAACAAGAAATTCAACAAAGCCTTCAGTAACACCCAAACATCAGGGGTCAATCCTTCAAATAATGAATGACAAAATCAGAATATAAAATACTTCAAGGGACATCAGTAGAACAAGAAGCAACATCAAACATATGTACCAAAGCAAACCTCAAATAACCACCAACTGATGCACTCAAATACACATTCTCAGGTAACTGAGAACTCCAAACAATAGAAGGACAAAACAGATATGACAACATCTACTTCTACTAATCCCCCAACTGCAATGGAGAATGTTGATGAGAATCCTCCTTTATCCACTAATACTGAAGTTAATGGAGGAAATGAGAAGGGTCAGGAGATAACCTTAACCATGCACGATGGGGGAAAACATGGGGAGGGTTTTCCTCATGCTGCGCAGGAGTGTGCTTTAGCACCTTTGATTGATCAGAGGAATGACTCAAGAACCTCTACTACCAGTGGCACTCAACTAGATCCAGCTCAGGGGCCCCTTGATGATCAATGCGAAGTAGAACAACATGCAGCAAAAAGAATGGACAAAGGCAAAGGTCATGCTATTCATCAAGCTCCCAGTCAACAGACAAGTCACAAAAATAAACCAAGTCAGAAAAACAGAAGAGCTCTCCAAAGGAAGAATGCAGGTATCAACATAGTTGAACCTTCAGAGGAACCTCCTGATAAGGCTTCTGAGAACTACTGTCATTCACCTTTACCAATGACAAACCAAGGGGATCATTGTCAATTGGTAAATGAAGAAGGCAGTCATATGGCAGTGATAGAACCAGACCTAGGGAACCAAACTACCCTGATTTTTTTCAACAGTCTCCCTCCTCAGGTCAGGATGATGATGAGTACAGACCTATACAATTTGAAGATGAGTTAGCTTGGGGTTCAGAGGAGGAAGACAGGTTCGGTGATGATGTTGATGAAGATCAACATTGTGACCTCCTACTGGCAGCAGTTAATGGTGTTGCTGAACAGGACAATGTCACAACCTCTCATGAGAAACCTTCCAGAATGAGACCTTCACCCAGATTTATCAGAAGCAAAGCTGCTTCAAGCATAAGGAATACACCAAAATCATGAACCCCCACCATTCTTAAATGATTAGTACAATCATTTGGAATGTTAGAGGTATCAGAAGCTCTGGAGCTATTGAGAGACTCAAAAAACTAAAACAAATTCACAAACTTTCCTTCATTGCTTTATTGGAACCATTCAGGGACAACCCTCACATTGATTTCTATCTTAACTACTTCAGAATCCAGCTATATATGAATCAAGCTACTGCCAATATCAATAACAAAATTTGGCTCTTCTGGGATTAAGACTTTACTGGCACTCTTTTGGATCAGGATGAACAACAGATAACTATTGAACTAAAGCATGTTGAACTTGGCAAAATTATTCATCTTACAATTGTGTATGCCAAGTGCAAACCAACATTGAGATCTCCACTCTGGGAGAATTTGAGACACAAATCTACTATATGTAATACACCATAGTGTGTAATTGGGGATTTCACTATGATTGCTTTCATTGGGGAAAAGATCGGAGGAATTCCCTACCAGATGAATAAAAGCATTGACTTTCTTAGCATGAATGAGGATTGTGGTTTGACAGACCTAGGCTTTTATGGACCTAGATATACTTGGTCTAATGGAAGGGGTCCATGCTCTATTGTATGGAAAAGATTAGACAAAGATCTAGCTAATGACAACTGGCTAAGCTCCTTTCCTACAACCACCATCACTCACTTGGCTTCAACTGGCTCAGATCACTCTCCTCTCCCGTTGGAGATGAATGTGAGACAAAACTCTTTCAAGAAATACTTTAGATTCCTCAACTATTGGGTGAAGAATGAATCCTTTATGTCTCTAGTTCAGAAAGTGTGGAACAATCCTATCAATTGAAGTGCTATGTGGATCTTTCATCAAAAACTCAAGGTACTTTCTAGTGCTCTGAGCAAATGGTCCAGACAACAATATGGTGACATCTTTCAGAAACCCAAAGAATTTAAACAAAAAGTCAAAGAAGCGGAAGAAAAATGGGCAACTTCCAATGATCCTGGGGACATACAATACTTGCATGATATACATGCTAAATACACCAGACACTTGAAACTAGAAGAAGAAGTTCTTAAACAAAAAAAACTCAGTTGCAGTAGTTCAAGGATGGTGATGCCAATTCCAAGTATTTTCTCAGTTTGATAAGGGGTAGAAGAAGAAAACTCTTATTCCACAAAATCAAGGATGAAAATGGAGATTGAATCCAGGGTGATGAAGTAATAGGGGAAGCTGCCTGCAACTATTTTGAAGATCTCTTTACTGAACAAGGGGGCACATTAGAGAAGATCTGCTACCCTGTATTCCTGCTATGATCAATCTAGAAGATAACACTATTCTAACCAAGGATCCCACTCTAAATGAACTAAAAGAAGTTGTTTTCTCCATGAATCCAAACAGTGCAACTAGACCAGATGGAATGAATGGAAAATTCTACCAAGCATGCTGGGATGTTATAAAAAATGACCTACTCAATGTGATTTTTGACTTCTTTGAAGGAAGGGACATGCCTAAATATATGACAAATGCCTGTTTGATCCTTCTTCCAAAAGTTGAATTTCCTAACTCCTTCATTGAAGTCAAACCTATTAGCCTAAGCAACTTCATCAATAAGATCATGTCAAAATTATTTGTTCAAGGCTAGCACCAATTCTACCAAACATCATCTCTGCCAGCCAATCTGGATTTGTAAGAGGAAGAAGTATCTCTGAAAATATCATGTTGGCTAAGGAGATTGTCCAAGGCATTAAGAAACCTAACACTGGGCCAATGTTGTCATCAAGCTTGATATGGAAAAGACCTATGACAGAGTGTCTTGGAGTTTTACATGCATCATGCTTAGAAGAATGGGGTTCATTGAGATGTTTATTGACATGATTTGGAGAACCATGTCCAATAACTGGTACTTTGTAGTCATAAATGGAAGTAGGCATGGTTTTGTCAAATCCACTAGGGGTCTAAAATAAGAAGAACCCCTGGCACTATCTCTCTTAATCATTGGGGCAGAACTTCTCTCCAGAATGCTCAATAACCTCAACAATGATCAATTCTTTAATGGGTTTTACATGGAAAAAAGGGGTCCTCAAGTCAATCATTTAAGCTTTGCAGATGATATTATCATCTTCACATCAGAAATGAGAGTTTCCCTTACGAAGATTATGAGAATCCTAGGGGATTGTGAGAATACTTATGGTCAGTTGATAAATAAGGCTAAGAGTCATTTTATGATTCCCACATGTGTTTTCCAATACAATGTCTCTAGGATCTCTCAAATCACTGGTTTTACCAGGAAAGAATCACCAATCACATACCTTGGTTTCCCACTATACATTGGAAGGAAAAAAAAATTATACACTTCAATGGACTGGTATATAAAATAGTGAGCAGAATCAGAGGATGGCATAACAGATTGCTCTCATATGGAGGAAGAGCTACCTTGATCAAATATGTGTTGTAATCCCTTCCCATTCACCTACTATCAGCTGTTTCACCACCCAAAGCAGTAATGAAACAACTGGAAAGATTGACTAATTTTTCTGGGGCATGGAGAAGGACAAAAACCAATACCATTGGGCTTCTTGGGAGAAATTATATTATCCTCAAGAGGAAGGGGGTGTGGATTTTAGAACCGTGGCTGATGTTTGTAAGGCTATGAAATTCAAGCAGTGGTGGAATTTTAGAATAAAAATGACTTTGAGGAGAACCTTCCTATCAGCCAAATACTGCAAAAGATCTCACCCAATCTCAAAGAAATGTCACCCTGGAAATTCACAAATTTGGAAAACAAATGATGTGCAACAAGAAAGAAACAGAAACTCACATAAATTGGAGGCTACATTCTGGCAGTACAAGTTTTTGGTGGGATAACTGGCTGGGAAGGGGCCCCTTAGCTAGCTACAGAACTGAGGGAGGAAAGCCAAGCAACATTACTGTCTCTCAATTTTGGGACTCTGGAAAATGGGATCTTTAGAAGCTCCACAACCAAGCCCCAGCCAACAAAATTACATATATCATTCAGATCCCAATTCACTTCTCTTCCCGCACCCCTGATAAACCTATATGGACACCAACTACCTCTGTAAAATTCACTTGTGCTTTTGCATGGGAAACAGTCAGAAAGAAAAAATAGATCCTCTTCACCAACAAGATGACATGGCACAAGATAATCCCTTTTAAATGGTCTTTTTGCATATGGAGAGCCTTCAGAAACAAAATACCAACTGATGATAGGGTCATTGCTTTTGGCCAACCTACTGCCACCAGATGTGTGTGCTGCATAAGGCCTCAAGCTGAATCAGTAGACCACATTTTCAGTATGGGGCACTTTGCTAAGGCAGTATGTAGGTATTTTATAGGCCCAGCTGGCTTCCTTCTTCAAGCCATGCCTCTTAGATTACTACTGATGAAATGGTGGATCCAGAAGAGCAGGAATGATGTACATAAACTCATCCTGGATACACTTCCAATCATCATTTGCTGAAATTTATGGAAAAACGGATGTAGTGCTAAGTATGGCTCTAAGTAATCATCTATGATAAGAGTTATATTCTACATCAACTCTGACATCAATCTGCTCCTTAGAGCCACCTACCCCTCCTTCCAATGGCCTCTTCAATGGAATGAACTCTACTCCAAAGCTGAAACAATGAAACTTTACATTTGCACATCAAAGGTTACCTGGCAAAAACCTAAGGATGGATTTGTTAAGCTGAACAGTGATGGGAGTGCCCTGAACAATCCAAGTAAGATTTGTGCAGGGGAAATTATTAGAGATCACCTAGGGAGATTTATTCATGCCATAGCAATCCCACTTGGAGAAGGAACCAACAACATGGCAGAAATTGAAGCAGCCATCATTGGCATGAAATGGTGTCCGGAGAATCGTCACCTCGAAGTGTATTTTGAAGATGATTCTGCACTACTTGTTCATTGGATCAACCATGAATCTGAACCCCCTTGGAGTTTAGAGATGAAGCTGAAAAATCTGATTGAACTAGGCTCCCAGTGTCATGAATTCAAATGTTCTCATGTATACATGAAAGCTAATTGTCCTGCTGATTCTTTATCTAAACTCAGCCATGATCTACCTCAAATCACCCACTTTGAGAATATTCTTAACCTCTCCATCCAAATCAGAGGACAAATCAGACTTGACCAAATGAACACACCAGTCTTTAGACATAAGAAAACAAGCAAACTTCAGTCTTTATCAAATCACACTTCCACCTTTAACTCTAATGGATATGGTTAAACATCCAAAATACTTGGGAGCAAATCACACAGTCCAAACAACTGACTTCTGGGGTAGCACAGAGGGCAGAAATGTCCAGTCTTTCCTTAACACTGTTTTCTTTTTTGCAGGAAGTAGGGATAAACTCATATTACTGATATACATGCAAGGAGTGGTATTAGCATCCCAGATGCTCAACCTCCTGCAGATGTGTCAATTCTCCTGGGGATATCACATGGATCATGCAATCTTGACATAAATACAATCACCTACAATGTGGAGGATCCATCAGGAACACACAATGAGAACTCCATGCCATCATCAGTTAGAGAAGGTCGATCATAGGGGTTCAAACCTAACTAGAAAGCCTTGTTTTGCCATCAGTTATCACCAGCTAATGGACACACAATGCTTCAATTTTGGAAGTCACAAGACAATCTCCAAGGCTTATTGGACGAAAGTAACATGCCATTGCTCACCCTCTTCGATCAATAACACCGGGCATCAACAACAGCAACACACATGCCCAGTTTCAAGGGTCCTTTTGATACATATCTTCAACTTGGCTTTCTTTGTACCCAATGTCAAAGAAAAGTTGAAGATAGCCCCCACCATTCTCAATTGTTTTCTGTCATACTCTATAAGGAACATCTACACTGTTTGCAGTTGTAGAATTTACTGTATATGGAAGGAAATCTTCCAACTCATTAGATTAGTAGATTTAGGATATCTTGTGCTTTTTGTATAGTTGACCTATACTTACTTCACAAGGTTTTTGTTACCCAAATGCCTATCGATGCTGGATAGATGGTTGGTATCCCATCATAGGTCTAACTTCACATAGCTCTAAGGGTACATTTTGATGTTATGTTTGGATGACTAAATGTACATCAAGCTTTCTTCTGGAGGTAAGGTTTATGTCCCCCTCCATTGTTGTACTTTGTAATTTCTTATCTATAAAAACCAACCCTAGGTCTAAGCCCTAGTGGACTTTAATAAAAACAAAGAGCTTGAGAACAGGTTGACCTCAGCGCCAGCTCTAACACTTCCAGATGGTCCAGAGTGTCATGCCGTGTATTGTGATGCCTCAGGTGTTGGGTTAGGATGTGTCCTAATGCAACATGGGAAGGTAATTGCGTATGCTTCAAGGCAATTTAGGAAGCATGAGAGGAATTATCCAACTCATGACCTCGAGTTAGCTGCGGTTGTCCATGCACTTAAGATATAATGACATTATTTATATGGTGTTCATGTTGATGTATTTACAAATCATAAAAGCCTGCAATATATCTTCAAGCAAAAAGAGTTGAATTTGCGACAAAGGCGATGGCTTGAGTTATTGAAAGATTACAATGTTAATATTCTCTACCATCCAGGGAAAGCTAATGTTGTAGCAGATGGCTTAAATCGCCGATCTATGGGTAGCTTAGCACATGTAGAGGCCGAGAAAAGACAATTAACTAGAGAGATTCATCAATTGGCTTATTTGGGGGTTCATTTAGTAGATTCTGATGATTGTGGAGTTGTACTCCAAAACACTGCAAAATCATCTCTCATAGCTGACGTCAAGGAAAGGTAGTACGAGGACCTATAGTTGGTCGAGTTGAGAGAGCGAGTTTCGCAGCAGAAGAAGCTGTTGTTAGAGCTCAAGGGAGATGGGTCTCAGATACAGGGGTCGTCTATGTGTTCCATATGTAGTAGGGCTACGAGACAGGATTATGTCAGAGGCACCTTATTCGTGGTACTCCATTCATCCTGGGTCGACGAAGATGTATCATGACATTAAGGATGTGTATTGGTGGAACGATATGAAGAAGAGCATTGATGGGTCTGTCGCCCAGTGTCCTAGTTTCTAGCACATGAAGGTGTAGCATCAGAAGCCCGAAGGGCTAATGCAGACTATAGAGATCCCGACATGGAAATAGGAGGTGATAAACATGGACTTTGTCATGAGTTTAACTCGTTCTCATCGTAAGTTCGATTCTATATGGGTGATAGTCGATAGGCTCACAAAATCAGCTCATTTCCTACCGGTCAGATCTATATATATACAGCAGAAGATTATGCAAAGTTATATATTAAGAAGATAGTGCAGCTACACGGAGTACACGTATCTATTATATCTGACAGTGGGGCCCAGTTTATAGCATATTTTTGGAGGTCATTTCAGAGAGGTCCAGAGATTCAGGTGAATCTCAACACAACTTTTCATCCACAGACTGATGGACTAGCCGAGCGCACAATTCAGACGCTCGAGGATATGTTACGAGCATGTGTGTTAGATTTTAAAAGAAGTTGGGATGAACATCTACCTCTTATTGAGTTTGCATATAATAACAGTTACTACTCCAGTATCCAAATGGCTCCGTATGAGGCTTTGTATGGGCATAAGTGCAGATCTCCTATAGAGTGGTTTGATGTTGGAAAATCTGGATTACATGGTCCAAACCTGGTTCAACATGCCCTAGAGAAAGTAAAGATTATCCGGGAGTGACTGTTGACAACTCAGAGTCGTCTGAAGTCATATTTTGACGTGCGACGACGAGACTTAGAGTTCGGGGTTAATGACTGGGTATTCTTAAAGGTATCACCATGAAGGGCGTGATGAGGTTTGGCAAGAAAGGCAAGCTTAGCCCACGGTATATTGGGCCTTATAGGATCATTCAAAGAGTGGGCCAAGTAGCTTATGAGTTAGAAGTGCCCTCAGAATTAGAGTTAGTCCATCTAGTTTTTCACGTATCTATGCTACGGAAGTGCATTGGTGATCCTACTAGAGTGGTGCCCAAGGATGATGTACACATTACGAAGGACTTGTCATACGAGAAAATTCCAGTTGCCATCCTAGACCGACGAATCCGCAAGCTACGAAATAAGGAGGTAGCCTCCGTGAAGGTTTTATGGAGAAGAAAGAATGTAGAAGAGATGACGTGGGAAGATATAGCTCGAGATGGGATTCTATAACACAAATCTATTCAGACTAGTAGGTCATCAGGTGAGCTCTTATTTCTTGACTTTCAGTATTTATGATTTACGGCTGTGTGAGGCAAAGTGTTGCTATTTATAGACATTGGCCATATGTGGCATGCATAGTATGTTTTCTGGCTGCGTGCATGTTGGTTTTAGTCTAGTGTATGGAGGAGACTCTGGCAAACATTTTCCAAAGTCTCTAAGAGTAAACATTTGAGGACGAATGTTCCTAAGGGGAGAAAGATATTACATCCTATATTTTTGTACGTAAAAGTGCATCGTGAGCAAACTAATATAGAACAAAAGATGAGATTATATTTGAAAATTTATAAAGAAAGTTAATCATGTTACCTTGGAGGTTACAAATATTGAAGATCATGAACAACAGGTACAAAGAGGGTTGGAAGGTTCAGAAGCTAAAGTAATTGAAGAAAATAATGTTTCGTCGAAAGTCGACAAGTTGGAAATGTTATAACATGTACTTTAGGGGTGATACTGGGGTGATTAACATGATACGGAGGTTATGTTATGAGTTATGTTAGTCTTATGATAGTCATGTGTCATGTTTTGAAGTCAAGCGAGTGGTAGAACGAAAGTCAATGAAAGTCATCACAAGTTACGTTCATAAGTTTTACTGAAACTTTGGGTCAAATGTAACTGCGATTTTCTCCTAATATACTTAGATTTATGGGGTGTTCCACTAATCAAATTGAATATCTATGAATCTATTTTCTAATGCATTAAACCGTTTGTCAATACAATATCAGAGTAGAGAGATATGGGTATTTTTGCGAGACTGCGCAGACTGTCACATACTTGCTTAAATGGGAGTCCAAAAATGGGCCAGTCCGGGTCGTCCAAAGAGGAACTTTTAAAGGACTATCTACTTCATATATTAGACTAATAATAAGTCATAATAACCAGACATAAGCTCTGCAAAAATCCTCCCAAAATTTGCCCACAAACCCTAATTGAGTTTCTCTCCCTTTCAAGTTTTAATTGGAGGTAAAACCTAGAGTTTGAAGAATCAAAGATAGGAGCTGAGTTATCCAACAAATAAAATAATTTTACTGCTCTATTTCATCCATTTTTTCTGCTGTAAATGCATAGTAAGTCGTTCTATATTTGTAAGAACTCACGGGACGGTGATCGAAAGCCGTGAGTTCGAGTTATTCACTTGTAGCAGACTGTTTTGTGGACTGTTTTGTGTTGCTGTTGGGCTGCGTATTTTACTACTGTTTTGTGGGGTTTTGGAGGAGGAAGGGTGTGGAGAAACAATACATAAATGTAGGGTTGTGGGCTGGTCGTTCGTCATAATATTTTCGGGTCGTTTGACACTACTACAGTGGTCGTTTTGTGTATGAAGAGATTGGGGTGTGTTGGGCTGTTTTATAGTATTTTGTGGTGTATATAAAGTTGAAAAATAATGTATATATGTTGTTATTTTTGTGTTCTTGTATTTTTGGTGTTATCTTGAATTTGGAGGAAGTAAGGATTATAGGGGAGATGCTGCCCGTGTTAATACAAAATAAGCTTGTTGTTCGTTTAGCGATAGTTGTACCTTTCGTAACTTAATGATAGTATTATTATCGTTGTTGTAGATTAGGGTACGAAGAGGCAAGTTCAACTTGGTGATTAGAAAGATTGTGATAAGGTATATTAAGGCTAAACCTTTCCTTAATTTTGGCATGATCTCGTAACTACATATGTTTGACAACGAAACATAAAGAGAATTTCGTATTCATGAATTTATATACATTATCCTAGTCTCATAAGTTTACAGTATTCTCCCTTATCAGGACTTTATATTCAGTTATAATCGAGCTATAATCTATAATCGAGACATAAAAAGCTATAATCGATCTCCCTAGTCTCACATATATATATATATATATATATATATATATATATATATATATATATATATATATATATATATTACAGTACTTTCACCACCATCGAGCTATAATCGATGGGCAGACCCCTATTGGGCAAAATTTGATCAGATGGTAAGTTATATATCGAGCCTACAGTGGCCGAGTACCTATGAGCGAGCCCAAGATGGCCGAGACACAGATCCTAGTATGGCCGAGCGCCTATGAGCGAGCCTACTACGGCCGAGTAATTACACATATCGAGCCTTACATGGCCGAACATTTATTTTACTTACTATATTTAAGGAGTTGAGTTATTATCAATATGTAAGTATATCTCCAGATCATCTTTGACTTCCAGGCACTTTCAGTTATTATATTATCAGTTCAGTTTCAGCTTTCAGTTATGTTATTGCCTTACATACTCGGTACATTATTTCGCACTGACGTCCTTTTCTGAGGACCTTGCATTTCATGCGTGCAGGTTCAGATAGACAGACATGTAGACCTCCTCAGTAGGTGTTTCCCGAGTTCAGCTTGATCGGTAAGTTCCACATCCTTCGGAGTTACCGAGTCTACAATTTTGTATACATCTTCTGTATGTATGTATATATGTTATGGGTAGGTCGGGGCCCTGTTCTGATTACAATACATCCATTAGTAGAGGCTTGTAGACATATCCTGTCAGCTAGTGCATTATGTTGGGCTTGTAGGCCTGGTATGTATATTTTGTTGGTTTGTCAGTTGTAGTAGTTATGACGGCCTTGTCGGCCTAGTTTTATATTGATGTTTTGTCAGCGCTAGTTTTCGCTCAGTTTTATATTTTGTTTCGCAAAGTATCTTTGCAATGTGGCCCCATGGTTAAATTATGACATTATATGTTCAGAGTCCCTTAGCTGTAAGTTGGCTAGGTTAGGTGAGGCACCGGGTGCCGGTCTCGCCCCCCAGTTTCGGGACGTGACAGATCTGATAATTAAAAAGAATCGTGTATTTTTGGACCTCGACATAGCAACAGACGAGATAAAGTTGATTAGTGAAACATAGGGGTGTACAAAAGAAACCGATAAAACGCACCAACCCGATAATTCGAATCAAACCGAGAAAAATAAACCCGACTATGGTTTGGTGTTGGAAAAAAAAATCCGACCATAGTTGGTTTGGTTTGGTTTTAACTAAAAAAAGTCAAATCGAAACCAAACCAATCCGACATTACGTATATAGAAATTTTAGATATATTTAATATATAAATATACTTATTGTGATGTAATTTATAAATATTTTTTAAACTTTTTCATAATTTTATGTTTTAAGATATTATGTCAAGGTTGGACTTAGAACTTTTGAATGTTCCAATAAATTTTATAGCCATTAATATTAGTAACTTAAATAATGCTAACAAAAGTCCAAACCAAAATCAAATCAATATTAATGCTTATAAAAGAGATTCAATACTATGAACGGTAATGTATTGAATATCTATTTTTTGTTTTGCAATAATTTAGATAAAAATGCATAACCTATTTTTATTTTTTCTTTAGCCTTTAGTCATGTAATTAATACTACCTTATTAGTCTACTTATTTTAGCGTGATTTAGTACTTTTAGATTATGTTTATTTTTATTATGACTTTTAAATTAGCAATATTTATATTACATAATTTTATTGTCTTTATTGTTGAATATTTTAGGATAATGCCATGATACATCTCATATTTTGTATTATTTTCTTGGAAAATACCCTATATAGTTATATCTTACTAGGATTAAATAAATATTTTGAGCACAAGTTATATATTTTGTGCTACGAAAATTTTACCGTAAAAAATTCGAATAACCCGAAAACCTGAGAAAAATCGAGATTGAAAAACTCGAGTTTTATTGGTTTGGTTTGGTCTTTAGATTTAATAACCCGACACAATTGGTTTGGTTTGGTAATTGCAAAATTCGAGTCATCCCTACCTATGTACACCCCTAGTAAAACATATGAGATTCTAAAATAAGTTTTTTTGTTTTTGGTATAATAATAAATTAACTTGAAAGGGTCAAGTTCCCCCTCCCCTCCCCAACCCCCTTCTAGGACCCATGATCTTTGTGATATAGCATCCATAATATCGAGCAATCTAGCATTAGGTAGGGGTGTACATATGTCGGGTTGGTTCGGATTTTTCAATTACCAAAGCAAACGAATGGTATCTGATTTTTAAATCTATAAACCAAACAAAACAAATAAAGTCAGGTTTTTTGATTTTTTTGGGTTTTCGAGCTTTTTCCCGGTAAAGTCTTCATAAATATGTAAATTGTGCTCCAAATATTTCTTTAGTTCTAGTAAGATATAACTATATAGTAGTATATTTTCCAAAAATAATAACACAATAATATGAGATAAGTCATAGCATTGTACTAAAATATTCAATAACAAAGATAATAAAATTGCATAAAGCAAATATTGCTAATTAATAAGCCATAGTAAAAATTAATATAATATAAAAATACTATATAGGTCATGCTAAAATAAGTAAAGAAAAAGATAAACTAAGTTATGTATTTTCATATAAATTAATGTAAAACTAAAAAATAGATATCCAACACTATCATCATTCCTAGCTAGTGTTGAACTGAATTGCTTTTGTTAGAATTAGTATTAATTTAAAGTTGAGTTACTACATTTATGAGCTATAAATTTTATTTATCATTCAAGAATGTTAAGTCCAAACTTAAAATAATACGTTAAAAGATAAAACTGTGAAAACATTTAAGTAGTATTTATAAATTACATTATAATAAATATTTATATGTATAAATGTACTATCGGGTTGGTTTGGTTTCGGTTTGATTTTTTTTAGTTAAAACCACACCAAACTAATTATGACCGGATTTGTTTTTTCCAATACCAAACTATAATCGCATTTTTTTCCCGATTTAACTTAGTTTAGTGCGGTTTATCGATTTTTTGTACAACCCTAGCATTTGGTGTTGGGCTTTAAGCTTGGTGTAGCTTAATTTTAAGCTTGGTGTAGCTTAAAGAGGATGAATGAAAAATTGAGAGAAAATAAAATATTTGAGTTTCCCTCCTTGACAAAGGGATATTATCCCATATTGGAGGAAGAAAAGACTTTTGATGGGTATTTATACAATTGCTCTTCTTCTAACTCTTAAAGAGTTAAGAAGAAGGCAAGGCTCGCGTCGTCGTCGTCGTCGCTCGCTCGGCTCGGCTTCGGCTTGAACAAAATTTCTTTCCATTATTTAATTAAATTAATTAACGAAAATTCAATCCGAAATAACCCATGACCCGCGACCCGATCCGGTCCGTTTTCTTTTCCGGATTATTTTAAATCCGTTTGTTGTTTCCCGCAATTTTCCCACATGTTCCAACAGATATGGCTGTTCTGAAAGGTTGCAAACCTTTTCAGAATGAGTGCCAAATGGTCTATTATAAATATGCCTTGAATTCCAGAATTTTTACTTACTAAATTTTCTAATTATCTTCTTCTTCTTCTGCACAATATTTTTCAGTGTGTTTTACGACCATTGAGTGGCTCGCCGTTTACCAGAGTTTTTGGTACCAATAAGCTGGTGAGTTAAATCGTTCCATCCTGGGAGGATAATATTCCAACACCTCGGGTACTTGAGGAGAATAATTTTCTCAAGAACACACTGTGCATTCAGTGAGCTCGATTTATTCCTATACTGTTTTTCAGAATTTATTTCGTTAAACTAGTGTTACTAACTTTCTGTTTTTATTTATATATTTCAAAAAATTTAATAATTTAATTGTTTAATTGTTTATTATAATAATACATATTAATAACATTAGGCGAGACTCGAACTTACATTCAATTCATCAATTGTAATATGGAAATCTAAATCCACGGACTTCTAAACAATTTATAGTGCAAAATTAAATGTTAGTCTGAGATCAATAATGTACTCAGGACGAGAAGGAGCTTATGGACATCAACAAGTTATTAGTAATGCCTTTTTGAACAACGAGTCTTTTTAGGTTAGCAGCTCCACCAATAACTTTTGACCATTGACACCATTTATTTTGTTTCTCATCCGGCGTTTGATACTTGCACGAGAATTCTAATTAATCTGAATTCCAACAGCGTGCGACCAATTAAATGGAGAAGCACTTCCCACCATAATTTTTTTTATTCCGAAGCTTGAACTGATGCCCGAAGTAAAGATGAAAGAATTATGTTCATCCATCATAATCTTTGGTGATAACGTATGAAATCACTAATAAAAGGGACTTAAAAACCTTTTTTTTGGGGGGGAGGCTTTTGTTTGATTAATTATGTCATTCTTGAGCATTAATTACTGTGCAGCTGGAGGAACTGTAATCTAACAATAAAGAAATCACAATTTAGTTCAAATTCAACTATTATTATGTTAACTATGTATATCATGGTACAAAAGAGTAATCTTTATACCACTATGTCATACATACTTTGTATAATCTCTTCACAGTCACGACGCTTTTAAAATAGTGTAATATTAATTGAATATTTGCACTTGATCAACTTTGCACATTTGTTTTCTTCAAAATACATGACACCGGTAACAGTAATTAATCCTATACTTTATCGTATATTATTTCTTTTTCTTATCAATTTTATTTCGTTCGTACACCCAATTAAAAATATATAACACTTTACGCGTCTCACAGATGATATTTTGACTCGTCTTACAAATTTGTTTTTGGAATGATCGAAATATTGATCATACCCATTGATTAATATTATCATTGCACCTCATCATTACAGAACTACTCAATTAACGTCCATTATTGTTGCTATATGAGTGACCACACTGAAAATTCAACTTACCATTGTTAATTATGGTAATGTATCGGTATAGAATCTTCACTTCCCTTTTAAGTTTATGCAGGGATGCTCAAGCAGAATTGGAAACCGCGCAGGTTCAATAAATTAAATCAACTCAAATCACTTAATTCGCTTCATTCTTGTCTACTTTTGACTTTGTACCTTTTTAAGAAAAAATAAATGAAATATGTATTTTATAATTTTACCCATAATAATGATAGCATTTCAAAAAATCTTAAAAAATAATTTGAGAAATAAATGATTAATGATAAGGGTAAAACTGAAAAAAAGATTACCTTTTTCTTAATTTAATAAAATGGACAAATAAAAGTGAAAATATATTTTTAGTATAATAGAATATAATGTATTATTGTAATAGGTTTGACTAATGCTAATAGCTTGTTTGGTATTAACTCCCAACTCCCAAGACACCCCCGACCCCGAAGAAGGAAGGAATCAAAATCAACCAAGGTCACAAGTAATTAATGTATATACCACTTTGTAATTATATTAAACGAATATATTTTTATATATAAATAAACTTAGTGCAAATTCCCTAGATCTCTAGTAAAATTAGAGTTTGTGTACTTCTTCCGAACTTATAGCTTGCGTAAAAGGTTACGTTTTTGGTTGCCCAAAAAAGCCCAAACTCTTCTCTCAATCTCTCCTACACCAATTCTCACATAGTGGCGGGAGTTGGGATGGGTAAATTATACTATTATAAGGTTAAAATTATTTTTTTATGAATATCAAGTAGATGTTAAATTTTCCTGACTTGTTCGTTTGTACAAATTCTGACCCCCTAACAACATGAACACTTTAAATCTTTTTACTGCTAAAACAATCCAACTTGACAATAAAATTACCCATATTGCACTACTACGTCCAATTTTGTCTAAACCCTTTTCTTCTCTCTCTTTTAGAACCCTAGCCCAAAAACAACTCCCATTGCTGCCTTCTTTCTCGACCATCAAAGCCTCTTCTTCATCTCCTTCCTTATTAAACCCTAAAAACCCTAACAACCAACCTTTAAACCCGTTCTCATTTTCACTTCTATCCTCATTTATCAAACCAATAATTATTGCCACTATTACAGCTACTACCCTTTTATTCATTGGATTCTATTTTAATCCAATACCCGCCATTGCTCCCTCGCTTTCTTCCCCACACGCTACGGAGACAAATATGAAGGATTCAGTTTTTGAAGATTTCTTGTTATCTAACCCGAAAAATGTCCGTGTTCTGACGAAATTGATGAAAATTCAGATAAAGAATAGAAAAATAGTTGAAGCTATTAGCACTATTGACAAATTGATAGAGCTCGATCCAGATAATACCAGATGGTTATTGTTGAAATCTCTTTTGCGTGTTTACAGTGGGGCCAAATTCAGGTCTAATGAAATCTTAAAAAAAGATCCTTTACTTGAAAAGACTTATTATGTGCTGCTGATGGTAGCGTCGCAAGAAGATTCAATTGAGGAGTTGAAGAAAATAAAGAAAAAGATCGAGGAAGGGATAATAAATGCTTCGTTGAGGAAGAATGTGGAGGATTTTGATGAATTGATACTTGTTTGGTACTTAATATGTTGGGGTCTGATTACTTTGGATTTTGACCTACTTGTTTCGGCGTTCTTGTTACTTGTTAGGGTTGGGCATAAAAATTGAAAAAATCGAAAATCCTAACGGACCCAATTACTTTGGTTCGTACGTAACAAAGGAGAATAACGGGAAATGAGGACCGAGTTGGCCCAGTAAACATTACTAGCCTCTATTTTATTTTATTTTATTTTGGATTGTAATATTTATAGTTAGAGTATTAAATTCTATTTTTATGTAATTATGTGCTTGTACAAACTTACTTCGACGTAATAAATTCTTCAAATAACCAACACATTATACTTCGTTGAATATTAAGAATATACCTAATCAAAATCGAACAAGAAAATCGTATCGTACAAAACTAACTTCGGTTCAGTATTTGAAATATACAATCAAAGTATCGAAAAAAACTTCATAAATACCGAATCGAAGTATCAAACATCCATCCTTATTCCTCGTCAACATACATGAGCTAATGAATGCTAGAAGAGAAGGTGACAATTTAAATATGGTGTATGAAGGATCTCTCTCTCTCTCTCTCTCTCTATATATATATATATATATATATATATAGTGTAAGATCTATTATTACAATTTGACTTATAAGTATTCTGATTCTTAGACTATACTTTCTACTTTATATACCATTTACGTTGTTGTTTTAGTTTTTAAGCATTATAGCCATATTTTATGTATAAATAGACATACACATATTACTTTTTGTAATAAAATTGATTTACAACATTCAAATGTTTGTTTCATTTTTTCACGTCCATTGGCTACAACAATCCTTCTTCATATATATATATATATATATATATATATATATATATATATATATATATATATATATATATATATATATATATATATATATATATATATATATATATATATATATATATATATTACCCATACGCGCGTGTATCTATCCCATCTTAATAAGTATAAATTTTAATAAATTACATATATATTATTTAAAAATTATATTTGAGTTATAAAATAAAACTTAAAAGATAAAAACGCAAGTTTCCGATTGATGATTGTTGATATTATTTAGCTAACTCAATAAAGGAAGAAACTATAACCATAAAAGTCCTCAATCATTTCAATCAATATATTTAACTTAAAATTTGTTTCAGTTTCATAATTTTATTAATTCGATTTCATAAATTATCATACTTCCTTTTTAGTTTCAAGAAGAAGAAGAACGCAGGACTCTTGAAGATTTAAGAGTTTCTGATTTTTTCTTTTAGAAAATTCGTGTTCGTAGAAAACACAAACAATATCAGATAACGAACATAAGACGTTTTTTTGGTCAAGCAAAATGTGAATTGTTCTGTTTCTTTGATCAATAATAAATACTATGATAATTGTTTCAACACATTAGAAAAGAATAAATTTCTATTGAAAAAGTAGAATCTAGTCGTTATATCTTGCTTAATCTAAGCTTTCTTCATTTTTAAGACAACTTTCATTTTCTCTCCATGAACGTAACTACTTGTAATTGATTCAGCATCCGTGTTGTCACGACCCAAAAAAACATAAAGGTTGTGATGGCGCCGGACTTCACTGTCAGGCAAGCCAACAATAAATACTTAATTGGGTTCTCATTTTGTTACTTTTGAAATCATATTTTTCTTTCAATTTAAATCGTAAAAGATGAAGTTTACAAAAAATAAATAAATAATAGTATCTTTAAAATTTTCAATACAGCACAACCCATAATCCTCCCAAAACCCGATGTCACAAGTGCATGAGTATTAACTAGGAATATATAATAAAATACAACAGCTGTCCGGAATACAAATTGGACAGCAAAAATGTAAGTACTTTGGGGGAGACTCCGTTGGCTGCAAATCGTCGTACAGAATACAGCTCACCTAAGTCCCCGCTATAATCGCGCCTCTGCGCCCACAAGGCCGCTAAACATATATGTACCTACACAAAAATGTGCAGCAGGTGTAGCATGAGTACGTAAATCAACGCGTACCCAATAAGTATCCCGCCTAACCTCGAAAAAGTAGTAACGAGGGATCGACTCGGACACTTACTATGGGCTATAATGAGGACCGAGTTGGCCTAGTAAACATTACTAGCCTGTATTTTATTTTATTTTAAATTTTAATATTTATACTTAGAGTATTAAATTCTATTTTTATGTAATTATGTGCTTGTACAAACTTACTTCGACGTAATAAATTCTTCAAATAACCAACACATTATACTTCGTTGAATATCAAGAACATCGAAGACCTAATCAAAACTGAACTGACCAAGAAAATCGTATCCTACCGAATTAACTTTGGTTCGATATTTGATACATACAAAATAACATAACAAACTTCATAAATACTGAATCGAAGTACCAAATATCCATCCCTATTCCTCGCCCATGGCAAAACACGGCGGAGATCAAAGTCAACATACATGAGCTAATGAATGCTAGAAGAAGAAGAACAACAACCCAGTTAAATTTCACTAGTGGGGTATGAGGAGGGTAATGTGTACGCAGACCTTACCCCTACTCCAAGGGGGTAGAAAGGCTATTTTCAAAAGACCCTCGGCTCAAGAAGACGAAAAGAGGTAATATATTAGTATCATCAAAAGAAACCATGAAATAAATAAAAGCATCACTAGAACCAGAAAATAGATGAACAACAAAACAATAACCAATAGATACAACTCGACACTAAGAGGAACGAAAAAGTAGTGTGACCCAACATTAACCACTAACAGTCTAAGACTAAGTCCTAACAGACTAGCCTTACTCTGGTGCGCCATAGAAATATGTATAACTACCTCCTACCTTACAACCTTAATGCTCGACCTCCACAACTTCCTGTTTAGGGCCATGTTCTCGGTAATCTGAAGCCACGCCATGTCCTGCATGATCACCTCTCTCCAATACTTCTTAGGCCTCCCTCTACCTCTCCTCATACCTACCAAAGTCAGCCTCTCACACCTCATCACATGCTCATCTTGGCTTCTCCTCTGAACGTGCCTGAACCATCTGAGCCTTGCTTCCCGCAACTTGTCATCCATAGGAGCCACGCCCACCTTATTTTGGATATCTTCATTCTTAATCTTATCCATCTTAGTATGCTCGTTCATCCACCTCAACATCCTTATTTCAACTACTTTCATCTTTTGGATATGTGTGTTCTTAACTGGCCATCACTCAGCCCCATACAACATGGTTGGTCTGACCACCGCTTTATAAAATTTACCTTTGAGAATCGGTGGAACTTTCTTGTCACATAGGACTTCAGACGCTAACCTCTACTTCATCCACCCCACCCCTATACGGTGTGGGACATCCTCGTCGATCTCCCCATCCCACTGAATAACTGACCCAATGAACTTGAAACTGTCCCTTTTGGGGATGACCTGTGATTCAAGCCTCACGTCCATTCCCGCTTCCATCGGCTCGACGCTAAGCTTGCACTTCAGGTACTCCGTCTTAGTCCTGCTCAATTTGAATCCCTTAGACTCAAGGGCCTGCCTCCAAACCTCCAGCCTCTCGTTGACGCCGCCTCGCGTCTCATCAATTAGCACTATGTCATCAGCAAATAACATACACCATGGCACCTCCCCTTGAATATGTTGTGTCAGTGCATCCATCATCAGGGCAAATAGAAATGGGCTAAGCGCAGACCCTTGGTGTAACCCCATAACAATTGAAAAATGCTCCGAGTCGCCTCCCAGTGTCCTAACTCGAGTCTTAACTCCATCATACATATTCTTAGTCACTCGAATGTAAGTAGTAGGCACATCTTTTGCCTCCAAGCATCTTCATAGGACCTCTCTAGGAACCTTGTCATACGCTTTCTCCAGATCAATAAACACTATGTGCAAATCCTTCTTCCTATCCCCGTATTATTCCATCAACCGCCTAATAAGGTGGATAGCTTCCGTGGTAGAACTCCCCGACATGAACCCGAGCTGGTTGTCTGAAATAGACATCGTCCTCCTCACCCTCATTTCTATCACCCTTTACCAAACTTTCATGGTATGACTCAGTAATTTGATACCCCTATAATTGTTACAACTCTGGATACCACCTTTGTTCTTGTACAACGGAACCACCGTACTCCACCTCCACTCCTTCGACATCCTTTTCGTCCTGAAAATTATATTAAACAACCAAGTCAGCCACTCCAGGCCTGCTCTACCCATACACCTCCAAAATTCTACATTGAATTATGAAAAATTTTGTAATAAAATTGATTTACAACATTTAAATATTTGTTTCATTTTTTCATGTCTTTTGCTTTACAACAATCCTTCTTCATGTATAATTTTTCATAATTCAATGTATTGTTCCTTCATATGAATAATTGATTAAAACTACTCCTCCCGTCCTAGTTTACTTGTCCACTATTGAGTATTGACTTAGCACATTCCTTAAGAAATAAAAAATAATATGATAATTTTATTATATCACCCCTATTTATTATATGTTGAAAAATGAATTGGAAATTAGTAATACTTAATAAGAAGCGTAAAATATATAGGTATAACATGAACATTGATTTTTCAAACTGAACAAGTAAAAGTAGATATTTATTTTTAGTAGAATGGATAAGTAAACTTGAATGAAGGGACACAATTTTGGTGATTAAATACCACTATAGCAAAGGAATGCTTTAGAGGTGGAGGAAATCATTAACTAAGTTTCTTTCTTTTACTTTGTGGAAGACTGCTAGCATTGGAATAACAAGAACTTTGATAAGAATTTCAATATTTTGTTGAAATAATGTGAACTCTATAAAATGTCTTTTCTCAATCTAGTAAGAGGGGTTGGTTAAAAGAGATGGATTCCTTTTTAATGCATGTTTACCCGAAAAATCGGATAATGTTAAATTTATGTATGGTTATAAGGATATGTAATACCCTTTGATACAAAGATAACAATACAAGTATTTTGACTATGAGAATGAGAATGATGAACAGAAAATAGGATGAAGTAAGACAAGCACAAGGAGATATCTTTGTCTATAAGAAAAGGTATGTTGTTTTCCAATCTATCCCCCCCGGCTTTAGTGTTTACAAGAATCCCCCTTTTATAATAGAGAGTCATTACATTATTTATAACAAAAATAATAAAATAAAGCATATAGTGGAGAACCCATGATGATTTGTCTCTTTCTCTATTCCCGCCAAGATTCTCTCTCTTGGTGCGGTTGTAATGGCTCTTGTCTATGAGCTTGATACTGGCTCGAACTCGATACGGGCTCGAACCCGTCACTAGGTTGGCCCTTCGGTCTTGGCTCGAGTTCGACCTTCGGGGTGGGCGTGATGCCTTTCCGACCTCGAAGCAATGCCTCGACTCGATAAGATTATCGAGTCGACTCCTCGAGCAGCCTTCGGACTCGAGGCTCGTTTGTACCGTCTTCGAAGCTTATTGCCAAAATTCTTCTCTGACTTCTTGCCACTCGATCTCGATCGAACGTAGGAAAACCGAAATCTATTTTAACCGTATACAGATAGTTCTTTCGATTCTTATAAAGGATATGGTGAGAATCGACATGATCTTCGACGGTTCAATCAGACAACAAGCTGACATTTTATCAAGGACCAATTATGACGTATGTGATAGCTGTCCCATCGATTTAGTCTTTCAGGACATTTAATGCTTGTCAGATGATGGTCGGCCATTTCTGATATTGAACCGGCGTGATGCAAGCCTATAAATAACCCTTCCATCTAACTTTTACCTTTTTTACGCCTTCACTCTTCCAAATTCTCTTTATCTTTTCCCTCTGTTTCGTTGCCTTAGAGCCACCTACACCAGAGTTTCGGGTGCCGTCAATTTTTTTTTTACTTTCCTTTGCCTTTCTTCCTCTCATATCAATGTCTAAAACTTCAAAAACTATACCTCAGAAGGAGAAAGCTTCTTCTTCACGGCCGTCCGGTGACAAGGCACCGATGGAGCCGACCATTCACGACTATGTTCCCAGCTTGTGCACTCTAAAGATCGATTTTAAGGTTGAGAATCCTTCATCCGTTCCGGGTCGATGCGAGCACATGTCGATGTACACGTGCTCTATAACGGAGGGTCATCTCGAGGCCGTCAGAAAAGAATGCAACTGGGGTCCCGAGGTTGTGTTGCAGATTCCATCTCCCGAAGAGAACGTCATCACTCTTGTGGAGGGTTTTTTTAAGTGTTTACACTTATCCCTTCACGTTGGGACCCGTCGACCCGGTGATCATTTATTTTTGCAAAATATATCAGGTCACCCTCGGTCAAATTCATCCCTCTCTATGGCGTATAGTGATCTTACTTCGCTTTTTCTCTATCAAAGCCGGGGGGATGGATTTTTCTCTGAACCATCTCATACAACCTAATCAGACTTCACCGTCGGGCATCGAAGGCTTTGATGTCGAGCATCGACAAAGATAAGGATCGGGGTTGGATAGGTCGTTATTTTCGGGTGAGGACCTGTGACCTTATTCCGGAAGAGAAGATGTCGTTCCCCGAGGAATGGAATTTCGACCGTAAGTGTTTCGAGTTTGTTTTTCGTATCTTTTCCCGATTTTTTCTGATGTCTTTCTCTGATATTCAGCTGCCCCTTGGATGCCACAAGTGGTACCTGACCTCGAGGATTGGGTTCGGAAGTTAGCCTCGACTTCCTCTTATGCCGAACGCGCTTGGCGTGATTTGGCTAAAGGTAGATGGGAGGCCAAGAACCATGGTAAATTTTTTCTTCTTGTTTCCTTCGAAGTATTATTTGTGTTCTATTTGTTATTGATTTACTTTCATGTAGGTTTAACCAAGGATGCCTCTTTGAGGGCTTCGAGCGGTGAAGAAGGAACCAAGTCCCTGGTCCCGAAACCGGGGAAAGATAAGAAGCGAAGAGCTGCCTCTTTGTCAGAGGACCCCAAGCCCAAAACTCGGAGGGTGAGGAGGAAGTCCATTGCCCTTCCGATTGACTCGGTCCAACGACTGAGAGAAGAAGAAGAAGATAACGCCTCGACTTTGGTGATCCGATTTGCGAAAGCTATCGAAGTTGCTAGAGCTCCTGAGCTGATGATGGCTGTACCGGTCGGGGTCGGTCCTGAAATCCCAAGGCTTGATCGGAGCACCCCGAGTGATTTGCTTGGGGCTATGACAGTGGGTCATTCGCCTTCTCTTCCAACCTTTTCCGAGGAGGCGTTAAAGGAAGCTCGAGAATTGAAAACCCTCGATATGTGCGGAGGCTTTAGTGTAGGGTACCCTTTTCGGGATTGCTTCACTGTAGTCGATGATGCTTCCGATATTGGTGACGCTTCTCTTATGCTAGAGTAGGCCCAACGTTTCATTACTTGGGTGATGATTTTTCTACACTTGGTTTCTTTGTTCTTTTCCATACTTGACTTGTGTTTTTTCCCTACTTTGCAGGCCATTAGTAGGTTTCGAGTCGATCTTAGTCAGTGAGAGGCCGAGCTTCAGAAGGTCTCGGGTGAGAGAGATGCCTTGCGGATTCTTTTCAGCCAAAAGGACGAGGCTATAAAGGACCTCCAAGTGGAAGGGGCCGGACTATATAAGCAGGTGAGCCTCGTTTTGTTAAAGTATGGGTCTGACTCAACTGTGGAAGTTAACCCTTCGTTGTCTCAGCTGTAGCAAAAGGTTGAAAAGATTGGGTTACTTCAGGAAGAAGTTGATCAAATCAAAGCTGAATATAATCGGTGGAAGGAGACTATCGACCGCCTGGCTGCGGAAAAGGAAACCATTTTGACCAAATTACTATCGGCCAATGTTCAGCTTTGAAGCGTCAAGCAAAAGGGGTCGGCTCAGGCTAAGAGGATCGAGGAGCTTGAAACACGTCTTGCTGAGGCCAAGGAGGAGGTTGAGTCATCGAAAGTTATGGCGGATAAGTCCATTGCTGTGTATTGGGCCGATGCCGAGGCTGCTCATATGGAGGCACGGGAGGCGGCAGATACTGCCGACGCTCGAGCTCATTGGGTTGCCGAACTGGCTAAATGTAGGTCTCGGAGGGAGAATCTCGAGGAGATACATGCTCGAGGTTTCAATCTTACCGAAGAGATAAAAAGGGCAAAAGAGCTCGAAGCTGAAGCCTTGGCTTCTGATGATGATGATGGCAGTAGCAAGTAGGGCTGCTTATTGGGCAGATTGGGCGGTTAATTACTCTTAACGGTTTGGCTTAACGGTTATCGGCTTTTAAATGTATTAATCCACTAGCCACCCGATAAGATATCGGGCGGATTGGTATCAGTTTAGCTCTTATCGGGCGGTTTATCGGCCTAATTCAATCTATATTGCGTGCGTTAATTGTTTGTTGACCGCCTAGCATACAAATTCAGAATAAAAAATTACACATTGAGTCCAGACATACATGTCTGTTAATGCCTACATAAGAATGATGTAGTGTGTGATGTGGTGTAGAGTGAAAAAAGCAGAACACATTGTAGTTTACATTACATCCCAAAGCAGACTATGATATGATGTAATTAAGGAAAAAGTAGTTCTAATGGATATGCCACTGTAACTCTTGCTAGATATAACATGGATCATACAAGGATATCAAATTTTATTGAGGTAACTATGTGATTGCCTGGGTTTAGATGCAAAGGAATAATTTCAGTAGTTTAGCTCATTAAATATAATGGTATCTAAGCTTTTATTAATTTATTCATAGCACAAACGAAGCAAAATTACAATAAATGTGCGGTCCTTCCCTTTGTTTCTTGTTCATTTCTCTTAGAAAGGTAACAATATATTAATAATTAACACAAAGGCTGTGCTGGAGCCATATTTACAATTTTAAAAAGAAAAAATATGAGCTTGCTCTTCATAATAGGGCACTAAGATAGAGTGCTGGAAGCCTGGAAGTCGACGAGATAGAGTATTGCGGGTGGCTGCTGGAGTGCTGGTTGAATTTCTAGTGAAGCTGGTTGAATTATGGTCGAATAAAGAGAACCATAATTCTGCTGGTGGCTGCTTGCTGAAGTTTAGGCATTAGGGTTCTGGTTAACGGATTATCCGTTAAGAAAATTGAATAATCCGCCCCCAAACCGATAAGCCGTTAATAAAAAAAATTCAATCTGTTCCCCGTCTGTTAAACCGTTAACCCGATACCAATAAGCCATTAAGCTTCGATTTCGGTTCGGTTTTCGGTTTCGGTTCAGTTTTGAATGCCCCTAGTAGCAAGAGCGGATCCGAGGATGGGGAAGAGCCCGACAGAGAAGCGAACGCCCCTGAGGATGACCAGGAAGCTTAGTTCTTAATTAATTTTTTTTATATCATGCAGACAATTCTGTATATATACAACTTGATCGACTCATTTTTGTGAAGACTTTAATCAAATTTTGACTTCATAGTCTCTATGATCGATCGATTATTTTTTCAGACTTGAAGTGATGTAGCCCTTAGGCTTTCTAGTTGAGTCAATGATTCGAACTTGAAGAAATATAGCCCGTAGGCGTAATGGTCGAGTGAGTGCTCGCTCAAACTTAAAATGAAAGCAGCTTATAGGCTTATTAGCCGTTAAGTGAATGATTCGAACTCGACGTAATATAGCCCGTAGGCTTAATGGTTGAGCGAATGTTTCGAACTCGAAGTAATGTAGCCCGTAGGTGTAATGGTTGAGTGAATGCATGCTCGAACTCGAAATCAAAGTAGCCCGTAGGCTTATTAGTCTAGTGAATGTTTCGAACTCGAAGTAACATAGCCCGTAGGCATAATGGTCGAGTGAGTGCTTGCTCGAACTAGAAATCAAAGTATCCTGTAGGCTTATTAGTCGAGTGAATGTTTTGAACTCGAAGTAACATAGCCCGTAGGCATAATGGTCGAGTGAGTGCTTGCTCGAACTAGAAATCAAAGTAGCCCATAGGCTTATTAGTCGAGTGAATGTTTCGAACTCGAAGTAACGTAGCCCGTAGGCATATTGGTTGAGTGAGTGTTTGCTCAAATTCGAAATCAAAGTAGCCCGTAGGCTTATTAGTCGAGTGAATGTTTTGAACTCGAAGTAATGTAGCCCGTAGGCGTAATGGTCGAGTGAGTGCTTGCTCGAACTTAAAATCAAAGTAGCCCGCATGTTTATTAGTCGAGTGAACATTTTGAACTCGAAGTAATGTAGCCCGTAGGCGTAATGGTCGAGTGAGTGCTTGCTCGAACTCAAAATCAAAGTAGCCCGTAGGCTTATTAGTCGAGTGAATGTTTCGAACTCGAAGTAATATAGCCCGTAGGCATAATGGTCAAGTGAGTGCTCGCTCGAACTCGAAATCAAAGTAGCCCGTAGGCTTATTAGTCGAGTGAATATTTCGAACTCGAAGTAATGTATCCCGCAGTCTTAATGGTCGAGTGAGTGCTTACTCGAACTCAAAATCGAAGTAGCCCGTAGGCTTATTAGTCGTCGAATTTGTCTTGATTCTGATTGTGCAATAAATCTCAAAAATAGAGGAACTTTCTTGGACGTTGGTAAAGAGGGAGGACTTTCTTTGCAAGTCATTATACATGTGTTCACATTTTGCGCCTGGGTTCGGGCCAACCTGCATGAGCATGGTTCGTTTCGACCATTTGGCTCTTATAATTTTTCCTATGGGAACCCTGTTGTTGCGAAATAACTTTATTGCATCTGAACTCGATGTATTTGAGGGCCTACTGCCCCCCCAGTATTCGAGGTCGATTGTAAAGAAGCCTCGGATATTGTTGTAAGTGCAACACGATCAATGGTTGCCTCATTAAAAGCCTTGCCGAAAAATCCATTTGGGATAAAATCGGTCTAAGGGAAAAAGAGTGCAACGCGTACTTTCAAGTGAAATATCTATCTTAGCTCTTGTTCGGACTTCTGTAGGGGTCAGTTTCGAAATGTAAATGAATATGGAAAGGTCGTACCTTAGCAGTAGTATCGTTTTAGATGTGATACATTCCAGCTGCTTGATAACTGTTTGCCGTTTATAATGCCGAGCATGTACGATCCCTTTCCGACGTTCTTGAGCACCTGATATGGTCCTTCCCAATTTGGTCCTAGTTTTCCTTCCTTCGAATTTCGGGTATTGATGGTGACTTTTCTTAACACTAAGTCCCCGAGCTTGAAATGTCGGAGCTTGGTTCTTCGATTATAATATCTTTCGATTCGCTGCTTTTGGGCGGCCAATTGGACTGATAGTTTCCCTCTATTTTCCTTTAGCGTCGTTCAACCCCTTCTTTAGGTTTTGAATGATAGTTTTGTTCATTGACTCGGCCTGGCCGTTCCCACTGGGGTGGTATGGTGTTGATAGTATCCTTCTTATTTTGTGATCCTCGAAGAATTTTGTTACTTTGCTGCCAACGAATTGTTTCCCATTATCGCATACTATTTCGGCGAGTATCCCAAATCGGCATACAATGTGATCCCAAATAAAGTCTATAACTTCTTTCTCTCTTATTTTCTCGAATGCCTGCGCTTCAACCCATTTAGAAAAGTAGTCAGTCATAAATAAAATAAATTTGGCTTTACCTGGGGTCGATGGCAGAGGGCCGGCGATATCCATTCCCCATTTCATGAACGACCATGGGGATAGGACTGAGTGAAGTTGTTCTCCGGGTTGATGGATCATTGGCACAAACCTTTAACATTTGTCACATTTTCGAACAAATTCCTTCGCATCTTTGTCCATATTGATCCAATAATACCCTGCTCTGATTATTTTTCGAACTAATGTATCAGCACCGGAGTAATTCCCACAAGTGCCATCGTGCACTTCCCGTAGGATGTAATCGGTATCTCCTGGGCCCAAGCATACTGCCATTGGCCCATCGAATGTTCTTCGATATAGCTTTCCGTCGGAAGCCAACGTGAATCGAGCTGCTCTAGTCCGTAGGGCCCTGGAATCTTTAAGGTCCGATGGAAGTTTTCCGCTCTTTTAGTATTCAATATACTTGTTTTTCCATTCCCAGGTTAAGCTTGTAGAATTTATCTCGGCGTGACCGTATTTGATTACCGATCCCGAAAGTAGAACGACAGTCCCCGAGCTCAAGTCATCTACCTCGACCGACCATCCCAAATTCGCAAGCGCATCAGCCTCATTATTCCGTTCTCATGGAACATGCCGTATAGTACATTGTTTGAAATGGTGCAAAGTGACACGTAGTTTGTCTAAATACCTTTGCATTCTACCTACTCGGACTTCGAAGGTTTTGTTTACTTGACTCACCACCAGGAAAGAGTCGCAATTAGCTTCGATGACTTCTGCTCCCAAGTTTCTAGCTAGCTCGAGACCGGCAATCATGGCTTCATACTCGGCCTCGTTGTTAGTCAACCTGGTAGTTTTAATAGATTGTCTAATAGTGTTACCCATGGGCGATTTCAAAACTATGCCTAGTCCGGACCCTTTTACGTTCGAGGCTCCGTCCGTAAAAAGGGTCCATACCACCGATGATGTACCCGCTTTCAACAAGAGTTCTTTTTCGACTTTCGGTATGAGGGTTGGCGGAAAATCATCCACAAAGTCTGCTAAAATTTGAGACTTGATGGCCGTACGGGGTTGATATTCGATATCGTACCCACTAAGTTCGATAGCCCATTTGTCCAATCGGCCTGATAGTTCGGGCTTGTGCAAAATATTACGAAGTGGGTATTGGGGTGACATTGAAAGTACGGTCTTAACTTTCTAGAGGCGCTTATCAGTGCAAGCACCAACTTTTCTAGGTGTGGATACCTGGTTTCTGCTTCTCCTAAGGCCCGACTTATATAATAAATGGGAAATTACGTACCTTGCTCTTTTTGAACTAGGACACTGCTTACGGGGACTTCCGATACTGCCAAGTACAAGCAATGTTTTTCGTATGTTTTTGGAGTGTGAAAAAGTGGGGGCTCGATAGATATCGTTTTAGTTCCTCTAATGCTTGTTGGCATTCCGGTGTCCAAGAGTAATCGTTCTTCTTTTTGAGTAGAGAGAAAAACTTGTGACTTCGATCTGATAATCTCAAAATGAATCGGCCTAAGGCTGCAATCCATCCAGTTAGCTTTTGTACAGATTTCACGCTGTCCACGATGGCGAGGAACTTGCCCGACCCGACCCCGAAAGCACATTTTTCGGGGTTGATCTTCATGTTATATTTCCTCAAAATCTTGAATGTTTCCTACAAAAGGGTCAAATGGTCCTCTGCGCGTAGGGATTTAACTAGCATGTCATCAATATAAACTTCCATTAATTTACCTATTTGTTCTTCGAACATTTTATTTACTAGGCATTGGTAAGTAGCCCCTGCATTTTTGAGTCCGAAGGGCATCATATTATAGCAATATGATCCATTTTTGGTGACAAACGAAGTATTTTCCTTGTCCTTCGGGTTCATCTGGATTTGATTATACCCGGAATAGGCATCGAGAAAAGTGAGGATCTCGTGGCCGGCCATGGCATCGATCATTCGATGAGAAATCCTTGTTCTATTTGTTCATGCGATGAGAAATCCACATTTGGGGCACGCTTTGTTCAAATCCTTATAGGTCAAACACATTCTAAGTTTGCTCCCCTTTTTAGGCACTACAACTACATTGGCTAACCATTCGGGATATTTCACCTCCCGAATGGACCCTATATTGAGAAGTTTGGTTACCTCGTCCTTTATGAAAGCGTGCTTTTCCTCGGACTGGGGTCTTCTTTTTTGCTTCACCGGTCTGAACCTATGGTCCAAGCTTAACCGATGCGTCGTTATGTCCGGTGGGATCCCTGTTATATCTAAATGGGACCAGGAAAAATAATCAATGTTATCGATAATAAATCAAACAATTTTTTTCCTGAGTTCAGGGCTCAACTCCGTCCCCAGGTATACCTTTCGTTCGGGCCAATGTTTGATTAGTATCATTTGCTCCAGTTCCTCAATTATTGATTTGGTGGCGTCAGAATCATCGGGGATCATGAAGGATCGAGGGATCCTCGGATCATCATCTTCTTCGATCTTCTGGTTATCTAACTGGGTCGAAACCGACATCTGTGATTGCTATTTGGTGTTCCGTTCTCCTTCTGAGCCCGATCCCTTTATCGGCGAAGGTGAGGATATTGATTTTGTTTCCTCGACGACGAACATTTATTTTGCGGCCGGTTGTTCTCCGTACACTGTTTTGACACTTCTCGATGTTGGAAATTTGAGGACCTGGTGTAGGGTCGAAGGCACAACTCTCATGTTGTGGATCCATGGCCTTCTAAAAAGGGCGTTGTATCTCATGTCACCTTCGATCACGTGAAACTTTGTTTCCTGGATGGTTCTGGCCACGTTTATTGGTTGGATTATCTCGCCTTTGGTGGTTTCACATGCCATATTGAATCCGTTTAGAACCAGAGTCGCGGGTACGATCTGGTGCTGCAGACAGAGCTGTTCCACGACCTTCAATCTGATGATGTTGGCCGAGCTACCTCGGTCGATTAACACACGCTTAATTTTAGTTTTATTCACGAGTACAGATATTACCAGTGCATCATTATGAGGTTGGATGACTTCTTCTTCATCTTCATCATCGAAGGACAAAGTCCCTACGGGTGTGTAATCTTGAGTCCGAGATCGCTTTTCCATCACAATCGATGTTTTAGTATGTTTAAGCGCTCCCTAAGGGGTATCGACACCACCGATGATCATGTGAATGACGTGCTACGGTTCCTCTTGCTCGTTTTGCTTGCCGAAATCCCTATTTTTAAAATGATTCTTCGCCCTATCACTCAGAAATTTCCGAAGGTGCCCTTTGTTAAATAAGCGGGCTACTTCCTCTCTTAATTGCCTACAATCTTCCGTTCTGTGGCCATGGGTGCCATGATATTCACACATTTGATTGGGATTCCTTTGGGCAGGATCGGTCTGCATGGGTCGAGGCCATTTTATTTCTTTGATGCGTCCGATAGCCGACACGATGGCGGATGCATCAAAGCTGAAGTTATACTCTGATAATCGAGGTGCTTCTATAGGATCAAAATATTTATCAAATCCGCTCTTGCTCATAAGTCCCCGAGAATTTTTTTCTCGATCAATCCTTCGACTGTTTCGAACTGTATTGCGTGCCGAACCATTGTTCATCTGATCTGCAATGTACGGTTGGTATCGGTCTCTACTCGACCTCTGTTCTCTGTCGATCTCCCTTTGGCTTTTAGTAGCTGTCTTGCTCTGATGCACGGGTCCATACGTAGCTCCCAACTAATCATCATCGACCCTAATTTTCGATTGATATCGATTGTGTATATCTGCCCAAGTTATTGCTGGATACTCGATCAAATTTTGTTTTAGCCGACGTGATGCTGTCAAACTTATTTCGTTCAACCCTTGGGTGAAAGCTTGTACGGCCCCATCGTCTATGACCGGTGGCAATTCCATGCGTTCTATTTGAAATCGGGATACGAATTCCCTCAGCATTTCATTACCCCTTTGCTTTACTTTGAAGAGGTCTGATTTCCTTGTTGCAACCTTTATGGCACCAACATGTGCCTTTACGAACGAATCTGCTAACATGGCAAAAGAATTGATGGAATTTGGTGGTAAATTGTGATACCAGATCATTGCTCCCTTCGAGAGGGTCTCCCCGAACTTTTTCAACAACACGGATTCGATCTCATTGTCCTCCAAGTCGTTACCTTTGATGGCACATGTGTAAGAGGTGACATGTTCGTTAGGATCGGTTGTACCGTTATATTTGGGAATTTTGGGCGTACGAAATTTCTTGGGGATTGGCTTTGGGGCCGCACTCAAGGGAAAAGGCTTTTGTATGAATGTTTTCGAATCAAGCCCTTTCATCATTGGTGGAGCCCCCGGGATTTGATCGACCCTGACATTGTATGTTTTCACTCTCTTGTCGTTGGCTTCGACTTGTTTTGTGAGTTCCTCGAGCAATTTAGTAATTTCGGGAGTGGTCCCCGATTCTTGCTCGTTTGATTTTACTACGTCGGGCTCCGTTCTGGGGGTGATTTCTTGAAGCGGATTGGAATCCGGCCTGCTCTGTTTATGAGTTTGACTTTGTAAATGAGCTATCACTACTAGTTGGGCATGTAGCATCTCGAAGATCATACGCAAGCTGGCCCCAATTTTCCCCGCGTTATGGGTGCCTCGGGCTACTGTGAGACCCCAGGTATTTCTCTCTTCTCTTACGTAATATACGTAACATTGAGTGGTTATATTAGGTATATATAATTGGGTATAGCACATTGGGAGAATAAGACTGAAAATTTGTGGTAATATCAAGGAACTAAACTAAAGCTTTAAGTCAAAGGAATCCCTTAAACAAAGGTTCATGGTTAAAGAAATGGCTCGGGTAGCACCCCGCGCGTTCGAAAGGTTTAAGTTAACTTGCACCTGTGGGATAAGACTAAGAGTGTATAATATACTAAGAATAATGTGTTATGAGGTATTATAATATCACACTGGTCACATGTTAAGTTTTGGAGTCAAGCAAGTTGCGAAATAAAGGTCGGCATAAGTTATAGTAAATTTCTCTAATAAATTTTCTAAACTTTGGATCACATGTATCAGATAATTTCTCCCAATATATAAAGGGTTATGGGACCCACAACCTACCAAATCGAAGGTCTACGAGTCTAGTTTGCAACCAAATAAATCTCACATCAAACCGACATTGGAGTAAAAAGTTATGACTGTTTTACCGCGGACTGTCCAGGCTGAAATCGGGTCACGAACCGGGTCGGGTCAAACAAGTGGTATAAGTCGGAAAATCCGACTTTTAAGACCCCAAAACATTTCTCTTCGTTCCAAAACAGTGAGAAATCTTAAGAGAGGGTTTCATGGTATTCTTGAGTGATTAAGGTGCGTTTTTAGCGATTTCTATCGTTAAAGTTTGCCCCCGTGCCTAGAAGCGCAATCTCTACGCTTTGCAATCGTTTTCCCCTTCTATTAGCTGTGTTTGGAGCTATTTTTGGAAGATAGAAAATTGTTGTTCTTGCTGGTTTTTCAGGATTTATACTTTGTTTGCCAAGTTAATCATCTTGGGACTCTTTTATGATCGGTTTTACAAAGTTCTACGGGCGATTCGTCAAGTTAGGGTCATATGGCAAATCTGCCGATTTAAACTCATTTATGAACTATTTATATGTGCGTATAAGCTGCATATATATAGTGGTTTCAAAGCTTAGGACGTAAGGAAGAACTTTCGTGAAGGAACTACAGGAATTTGGACGTTCGTTGGAGAGGTATGTTAAGGTTAAGCTTCATCCTTCCTTTTAGCACGAATTTTAGGAAATTCCTAAGACGCCGAATGTGATATTTTACTATTCTGTTGCTAGAAAGACCTTCTGTGAAAGGCATTGGTATCGTAGCTAAAGTATTTTCATGATGCTATTAGGTTGATATTCCACTCGTTCGGTTAAAAAGGGTATTCGACATCTATATATGTCATTTTGTCGGCTTTCTTAAATATATGTCCATATATATGAATTCTTATTCATCTTTGGGTTGTGTGACTTAAAAATAAAGGCATTTAGTATTTGCGATCAGTCCTTCTTCCTTGTTAAAGTGTATTTTAAAATCTCTAAAGTGACACGTCGATTTCAAAATTCTCAAATATAAATTTTATGTTTAAACTACTAAAACATTTGATTTTTTTGAAATACTTTATTTTACTAATTATCAAGAAATCAGGTATAAGGACTAAGTGAAGCACCTTAAGCTTTTTATGAACATATTCAGAGTTAAGTTATCTTTCTAAAATTCGAGTTAAGTTTTCAAACTTATTAAAAAAGATATGAGGTTCCACGAGACATTTGTATACGATACGAAGGTGATTATGAGATTATGAGAATAAGAGTACCAATGAGCCAAGGTTGGCTAAGTTCTTGTTATGGCTTATTATGTGCATTCAAAGTTCATATCATACATGACATATTATGCATGGACTTCGAGCTATAATCGGAGGTAAGGGGCCTATTTGCCCGAAAGACTATATATATTGTACAGATGGCAACAGGTTGGCAATATGATACCGGTTAGCTACCGGGAGAGACCGCCATTGCTAGCATTTGGTTGGGTATGTCATGCATTTACATCAATATATATGTATTCACGACATACGATTACACGAGCATACCATGCATATTTTATTACTATGAGGTCGGATGTCGGCCATGGAGGCTATCAGAGTTTCAGTGTCAGGTGGTATCTTTATTACCTTTTTACATCAGCTATGTATGATTCTACTTTCTTCCTTACATACCAGTACATTTTTATTCATACTGATGTCCCATTGCCTGGGGACACTGTATTTTTGTTTCGTGCGTGCAGGTCCAGGTAGGGACTCTGATCGACCCCTTTGCTAGGATTTCGGGGTTCAGCTGTGAGTTGGTAAGCTCCACCTCTTCCTGGAGCTTTCATAGGATGGTTACTTTTGTTGTACAGTTTGGGTATAGTTGGGGCCTTATCCCGACAGTGCTTATGACACTCTTAGAGGCTATTGTGGACATAATATTCTGGGTTTCTTTTTGCTGCTTTTCAGTCTCCAGCCCATAGGCTTGGCATGTATATATAGGTGTGTAGGCATGTATGTCTTCAGTCGCGGCCTCGTCAGCCAGCTAGTATTTTATTATTTTGGCTTGTCTACCTATGTTTATATGGCTTATTGTTATTCATGTCATAACCTTACGGTCCAGGCTTAGTATTTCAGATATTGTGCAGCCCGATCTGTTGGGCCCCCAGTCTAATTAGCTAGTATGTTTAGTGGCTAACTCGATCGAATACAGTATCGAGTGCCAGTCGTGCCTCCCCTAGTTTGGGGCGTGACAAACTTGGTATCAGAGCAGGTCGTATTCGAGGGAGTCCACAAGCCGTTTCTAGTAGAGTCTTGCTTATGGGTGTGTTGTGCACCACACTTATAATCAGGAGGCTATGAGGCATTTAGGAATGGTTACATTTCTTTCAATTAATAGATCGTGCAATAGAGCGAAGCTATAAGAACATATGAAATCTAAATCGCGCTTTGTGTTTCCTATCTAACAGGCTACCTACGCTCAGGAGATGGCACAGCGAGAGATAGGTATGGATCCCGGAGAAGGTACCGATCGTTCCCCACCGGGTCAGAGGGATAGATTTCCCTTAGAGGCTTACAGTGAGTCTCCAGTACCCCTAGTTTCAGCTTCCCCAGAACTTGTTGGAGCCCAGGGAGATGCAGTACCCCCAGCCTCACCAGTTCCATTGGTACCTGAGGCAGCACACAGGACCTCCAGCACCTATTGTTCCCCCATCATAGACTGGGGAGCAGGGGATGAGGGAGGCTGTTCAGTTGCTGACTAGGATGGTTTCTATTCATGAGCGACAGCTAGAGTCAGGTGCAGATGCCCGGAGAGATCGTATAGGATGCTCGACAGTACGAGAGTTTCTTCACTTGGCCCCTCCATTATTTACAGGATCCAGTTCCACTGAGGATCCCCAGGACTTTATAGACCATATGTAAAGAGTATTGAGGGTGATGCACGCCTCCGTCACTGAGGCTGTGGAGTTGGCTTCTTTTCGACTACGTGATGTAGCCGTCCTATGGTATGAGGCATGGGAGAGATCTAGAGGACCTGATGCTCCGCCAGCAGAGTGGGAGGACTTCTCTGAGGCTTTTTAGCCCATTATTTTCCACGGGAGGTTCGGGAGACCCGTCTTGACCAGTTTCTTAGCCTAAAGCAGGGGGATATGAGTGTGAGGGATTATAGCCATAAGTTTAATTCTTTGGCAAGGTATGCACCAGATATAGTATGTACCATGAGGGCTAGAGTTCATCATTATGTGGATGGTTTGGGGGATCATCTGATTAGAGACTGTAGGGTTGCATCCCTATCGGATGATGTAGATATTTCCCGCATACATGCTTTCGCTCAGACTACAGAGGACCTTTCCCGTAGGATTCGTGATACTCGCAAGGATAGGGAGCCGAGTAAGAGGGCTCGTACTATGGGGTCTTATAGGGAGCCACGAGTTGATTTTAAGCCCCCACTCCATCGATATCCACCTCAGTCAGCAGGTAGTTTCCCACCACAGATGCAGGACCAGCGGTTTGATCGTTATATTCAGTCAGGACCGGGGCAGAGCTCAGGCCAGCCTGAGGGCCGTCGACAGGAGCGTTCTGCACAGATGAGACAGCTTACTCCTCCATGTACTCAGTGCGGTAAGCTGCACACCGGGCAATGTAGACAGGGTTCGAGTGCATATTTTCATTGTGGGCAGATAGGACATTATATTAGCCGGTGCCCGGGGTTAGGCAGAGGTACACCAACTCAGCTTTCAGGATTCACAGCAGCCTCTTCGCCCTCAGTCCGTGCTCCCCGACCAGGTCCACAGTCTACTCAGGTCCGTGGTAGGGGGAGAGGTGGAGGAGACACCTCAGGTTCTAGTGGTGGCCAGAACCGTTTTTATGCACTCACAGGCCGACAGGATTCAGAGGCATCCCCAGATGTTGTCACAGGTATATTGACAATACATTCTCATGCCATTTATGCATTGATGGATCCCGGCTCTATATTTTCATATATTACTCCATTTATTGCTGGTAAGCTTGACATGAGATCTGAGTTGTTGCCACAGCCAGTTGAGGTGTCTACACCAGTTGGCGACTCTATTATAGCTAATCATGTCTATCGAGATTGTACAGTGTTAATTAATGACCGTCCAACCTTTGTTGATTTAGTTGAATTGGTTATGCTAGACTTCGATGTCATTATGGGTATGGATTGGTTGGCAGCTTGTTATGCTAATATTGATTGTCGTGCAAAGTTGGTCCGATTTTATTTTCCCGGTGAGCCTGTCCTTGAATAGAAAGGTAATGCAGCCACGCCCAAGGGTAAGTTTATTTCATACCTTAGGGCTCGGAAGTTTATTGCTAAAGGTTGTATATACCATTTGGTTCATGTTATAGATATAGATAAGGAGCCAACGACTCTTCAGTCGGTTCCTATTGTGAATGAATTCCCGACGGTATTCCCTGACGAGCTTCCAGGAATTTCCCCCGAAAGGGAAATCGATTTCGCTATAGATTTTCTTCCTGATGCGCAGCCTATATCCATTCCTCCCTAAAGAATCCTGCAAAGCTAAGGGAATTGAAGGAACAACTGAAGGACTTGCTTGATAAAGGCTTTATTAGGCCAAGTACATCCCCATGGGGTGCTCCGGTGCTCTTTGCTCGAAAGAAAGATGGGTCCTTGCGGATGTGCATTGACTACAGGCAACTAAATAAAGTCACTATCAAGAATAAGTATCCTCTTCCATGGATTGATGACTTGTTCGACCAGTTATAAGGTGCCAAATGCTTTTCGAAGATCGACTTGCGATCCGGTTATCATCAGCTATGAGTCAGGGATATTGATATCCCAAAAACAATATTTAGGACGAGGTATGGCCATTTTGAATTCCTTGTCATGTCTTTCGGGCTTACAAATTCCCTAGCAGCCTTTATGGATCTTATGAATCGGGTATTCAAACCATTCTTGGATCAATTTGTGATTTTATTTATTGACGACATCATATTCACGATCGGAAGCCGAGAATGCGGACCACTTGCGAGCTGTATTGCAGACTCTCCAGGACTACAGGTTATATGCTAAATTCTCTAAATGTAAATTTTGGCTAACTTCTATAGCTTTTCTTGGTCATGTTATTACCGGCGATGGTATCAAGGTTGATGGCCAAAAGATTGAAGCTGTGATGACTTGGCCGAGGCCCTTGAATCCGACAGAGGTTCATAGCTTTTTAGGCTTGGCAGGGTATTACCGAAGGTAAGTGGAGGGATTTTTCTCTATCTCTGCACCATTGACGAAACTGAAACATAAGGGAGCTAAGTTTTAGTGGACTGAGGCATGTGAACAAAGTTTTCAGGAACTAAAGAAAAGGCTTACTACGGCACCTGTCTTGACTCTTCCGGATGGCACCGAGGCTTATGTTGTATATTGTGATGCCTGGAGAATTGGCCTAGGTTGTGTTCTTATGCAGCATGGTAAGGTTATCGTGTACGCCTCCAGACAGTTGCGAAAACATGAACAGAACTATCCTACGCACGATCTTGAGTTAGCCGCAGTTGTATTTGCCCTAAAGATTCGGCGGCATTATCTATATGGGGTTCATATTGATGTTTTCACCGACCACCAGAGCCTTCAGTATTTATTTAAACAGAGGGAGCTGAACCTACGAAAAAGAAGATGGCTAGAATTACTAAAGGACTATGATGTTGATGTTTTATATCATCCCGGCAAAGCTAATATTGTTGCTGATGCCCTTAGCCGGAAGTCCAAGGGCAGTCTAAGCCATGTTGAAGCTGATAAGGTCAAGATGACCAAATATCTATGCCAGCTAGCTAGTTTGTAGATGCGTTTGGTAGATACAAAGGGTGGACGGATTCTCGTTCAGAATACGGCAAAATCTTCTTTTGTTACTGAAGTGAAAGAGCGACAACACGAGGATCCCGAGCTTATAAAACTGAGGGAAAGTATTCCACAGCAGCGACAACCTTTATTTGAGCTATCTGGAGATGGAGTCCTTAGATACCAGGGCCGCTTATGTGTACCGTCAGTAGGAGAGCTCCGTGCCAAGATTCTTTCGGAGGCCCATTATTCTAGATATGCAGTTCATCCCGGAGCGACAAAGATGTATCGGGACCTTCGACAGATCTATTGGTGGAATGGAATGAAAAAAGATATCGCGGAGATGGTAGCCCAATGTCCCAACTGCTAGCAAGTTAAACCCGAACATCAGAGGCCTGGAGGCCTAACTCAGTGTATTGAGCTTCCATTATGGAAATGGGACATGATAAATATGGACTTCATAACTGGTTTGCCTCGCACTCCACAGATGTATGATTCTATTTGGGTAATTATTGATAGGCTTACAAAATTTGCTCATTTCCTGCCAGTCAGGACGACATATTCAGCCGAAGATTACGCCAAGCTTTACATTCGAGAGATTGTTCGCCTTCACGGAGTGCTATTATCTATTATCTCTGATCGAGGGGCTCAATTTACAGCATATTTTTGGAAATCTTTTCAGAAGGTCTAGGCACGCAGGTAAATCTTAGCATCGCTTTTCATCCGCAAACTGATTGACAGGTAGAGCGTACTATTCAGACAATTAAGGATATGTTACGTTCCTGCGTGCTAGATTTTAAAGGAAGTTGGGATGATCATCTACCTCTTATTGAGTTCGCTTATAATAACAGCTTCTAAGCTAGTATTCAGATGGCTCCTTACGATGCACTATACGGGGGGAAGAGTAGGTCGCCGATCGGTTGGTTCGAGGTCGGGGAAGCAGAGTTGCTAGGTCCTAACTTAGTCCAGCAAGTAATAGAAAAGGTAAAACTTATTAGAGACCGGCTGCGTACAGCACAAAGTAGGCAAAAGTCTTATGCAGATGTTCGATGACGAGACTTAGAGTTTGATGTAGAAGATTCGGCTTTCCTGTAAGTATCGCCTATGAAGGGCGTCATGCGATTTGGAAAGAAGGGGAAGCTCAGCCCTCAGGTATGTTGGACCGTATAAGATTATTCGGAGGATAGGTAGGGTGGTGTACGAGCTTGATTTGCCTTTAGAATTGGAAGCAGTCCATCCTATGTTTTATGTATCTATGTTGCGGAAGTGCATTGGAGATCCTTCACGTATTACGCCCATTGAGGATATTCACATTACTGAAGACTTATCTTATGCAGAGGTACCAGCAGTTATTTTAGATCGGCAGGTAAGGAAGCTTCGAACTAAAGAAGTGGCTTCCGTGAAAGTGTTATGGCGAAATAACAACATCGAGGAAATGACCTGTGAAGCTGAGGAGGAAATGAGGAAGAAGTACCCCTACCTATTTACGACTTAAGGTGAGTCGCATTTAAATAATTGCCAATTATTTCTTTACAGTAACTTAATTGGATTTTAAATGACTTGAAAGTGCAATTTAAATTTCTTATTGCGAGATAGCTATACGAAGCCTAGTAGTTGGAATCTTCAGAATTTGATTTATGCTTTGTAAATATAACAAATATAGCCTCGCAAATAACATATTAGCGGACAAGAAATGAAATCAAAGAATTGACTTGACCCATTCGCAGACGAATGTTCTTAAGGGGGGGAGACTGTGAGACCCCAGGTATTTCTCTCTTTTCTTACGTAATATACGTAACGTGGCGTGGTTATATTAGGTATATATGATTGGGTATAGCACATTGGGAGAATAAGACTGAAAATGTGTGGTAATATCAAGGAACTAAACTAAAGCTTTAAGTCAAAGGAATCCCTTAAACAAAGGTTCATGGTTAAATAAATGGCTCGGATAGCACCCCGCGCGTTCGGAAGGTTTAAGTTAACTTGCACTTGTGGGATAAGACTAAGAGTGTATAATATACTAAGAATAATGTATTATGAGGTATTATAATATCACACTGGTCACATGTTAAGTTTTGGAGTCAAGCAAGTTGCGAAATAAAGGTCGGCAGAAGTTATCGTAAATTTCAATAATAAATTTTCTAAACTTTGGGTCAAATGTATCAGATCATTTCTCCCAATATATAAAGAGTTATGGGACCCACAACCTACCAAATCGAAGGTCTACGAGAGTCTAGTTTGCAACCAAATAAATCTCACATCAAACCGACATTGGAGTAAAGAGTTATGGCTGATTTACCGCGGACTGTCCGGGCTGAAATCGGGTCGCGAATTGGGTCGGGTCAAACAAGTGGTATAAGTCGAAAAATCCGACTTTTAAGACCCCAAAACATTTCCTCTTCGTCCCAAAACAGTGAGAAAGCTTAAGAGAGGGTTTTATGGTGTTCTTGAGTGATTAAGGTGCGTTTTAACGATTTCTATCGTTAAAGTTTGCCCCCATGCCTAGAAGCGCAATCTCTACGCTTTGCAATCGTTTTTCCCTTCTATTAGCTGTGTTTGGAGCTATTTTTGGAAGATAGGAAATTGTTGTTCTTGCTGGTTTTTCAGGATTTATACTTGGTTTGCCAAGTTAATCATCTTGGGACTCTTTTATGATCGTTTTTATAAAGTTCTACCGGCGTTTCGTCAAGTTAGGGTCATATGGCAAATCTGCCGATATAAACTCATTTATGAACTGTTTATAAGTGCGTATAAGCTACATATATATAGTGGTTTCGAAGCTTAGGATGTAAGGAACAACTTTCGTGAAGGAACTACAGGAATTCGGACGTTCGTTGGAGAGGTATGTTAAGGTTAAGCTTCATCCTTCCTTTTAGCACGAATTTTGGGAAATTCCTAAGACGCCGAATGTGATATTTTACTATTCTGTTGCTAGAAAGACCTTCTGTGAAAGGCATTGGTATCGTAGCTGAAGTATTTTCATGATGCTATTAGGTTGATATTCCACTCGTTCGGTTAAAAAGGGTATTCGACATCTATATATGTCATTTTGTCGGCTTTCTTAAATATATGTCCATATATATGAATTCTTATTCGTCTTTGGGTTGTGTGACTTAAAAATAAAGGCATTTAGTATTTGCGATCAGTCCTTCTTCCTTGTTAAAGTGTATTTTAAAATCTCTAAAGTGACACGTCGATTTCAAAATTCTCAAATATAAATTTTATGTTTAAACTACTAAAACATTTGATTTTTTAGAAATACTTTATTTTACTAATTATCAAGAAATCAGGTATAAGGACTAAGTGAAGCACCTTAAGCTTTTTATGAACATATTCAGAGTTAAGTTATCTTTCTAAAATTCGAGTTAAGTTTTCAAACTTATTAAAAAAGATATGAGGTTCCACGAGACATTTGTATGCGATACGAAGGTGATTATGAGATTATGAGAATAAGAGTACCAATGAGCCAAGGTTGGCTAAGTTCTTGTTATGGCTTATTATGTGCATTCAAAGTTCATATCATACATGACATATTATGCATGGACTTCGAGCTATAATCGGAGGTAAGGGGCCTATTTGCCCGAAAGACTACATATATTGTACAGATGGCCACAGGTTGGCAATATGATACCGGTTAGCTACCGGGAGAGACCGCCATTACTAGAATTTGGTTAGGTATATCATGCATTTACATCAATATATATATGTATTCATGACATATGATTACACGAGCATACCATGCATATTTTATTACTATGAGGTCGGATGTCGGCCATGGAGGCTATCAGAGTTTCAGTGTCAGGTGGTATCTTTATTACCTTTTTACATCAGCTATGTATGATTCTACTTTCTGCCTTACATACCAGTACATTTTTATTCGTACTGATGTCCCGTTGCCTGGGGACACTGTATATTTATTTCATGCGTGCAGGTCCAGGTAGGGACTCTGATCGACCCCTTTGCTAGGATTTCGGGGTTCAGCTGTGAGTTGGTAAGCTCCACCTCTTCCTGGAGCTTTCATAGGATGGTTACTTTTGTTGTACAGTTTGGGTATAGTTGGGGCCTTATCCCGACAGTGCTTATGACACTCTTAGAGGCTATTGTTGACACAATATTCTGGGTTTCTTTTTGCTGCTTTTAGTCTCCATCCCATAGTCTTGGCATGTATATATAGGTCTGTAGGAATGTATGTCTTCAGTCGTGGCCTCGTCAGCCAGCTAGTATTTTATTATTTTGGCTTGTCTACCTATGTTTATATGGCTTATTGTTATTCATGTCATAACCTTACGGTCTAGGCTTAGTATTTCAGATATTGTGCTGCCCGATCTGTTGGGCCCCCAGTCTAATTAGCTAGTATGTTTAGTGGCTAACTCGATCGAATACAGTATCGAGTGCCAGTCGTGCCTCCCCTAGTTTGGGGCGTGACAGCTACGGATCGGGTACCGCCCTGGATTCTTCTTTCCGGTTTGAAATGTTGATGCGCCTCTAGAGCTATTTGTGAATTGACATCCAATGGTACTTCGGCTCGAATTTCGGGTGCTTCGATTCGAACCTCAGTGCCATTATCGAAGGGGCTTCCGGCCTCGGGTGCCAAGTTGTTGGTTTCATCTTGAAGGCCGGCTTCGTGGTCGATAGGTAAAGCCATTCCTGATTTGAAGTTGTAAGTTGGTGTGTACTGTAGGTTTATATCAAACAATCACCGTTATCTTTAGCCCCACGGTGGGCGCCAAACTGTTTACCCGAAAAATCGGATAATATTAAATTTATGTATGGTTCTAAGGATATGTAATATCCTTTGATACAAAAATAACAATACAAGTATTTTGACTATGAGAATGAGAATGATGAATAGAAAATATGATGAAGTAAGACAAGCATAAGGAGATATCTTTGTCTATAAGAAAAGGTCTGTTGTTTTCCAATCTTTCCCCCCCGGCTCCAGTGTTTACAAGGATCCCCCTTTTATAATAGAGGGTCATTACATTATTTATAATAAAAATAATAAAATAAAGCATATAATGGAGAACCCATGATGATTTGTCTCTTCCTCGATTCCCGCCAAGATTCTCTCTCTTGGTGCGATTGTAATGACTCTTGTTTGTGAGCTCGATACTGGCTCGAACCCATCACTGGGTCGGCCCTTCAGTCTTGGCTCGAGTTCGACCTTCGGGGTGGGCGTGATGCACTTCCGACCTCGAAGCAATACCTCGGGCTCGATAAGATTATCGAGCCGACTCCTCGAGCAGTCTTCGGGCTCGAGGCTCGTTTGTACCGTCTTCAGATCTTATTGCCAAAATTCTACTCCGGTTTCATGCCACTCGATCTTGATCGAACATAGAAAAATCGAAATCTATTTTGACCGTATACAATGCATTCCACCGGGGCGACTGGATATCTTTTTTCTAAGATATGTTTCATTCAAACTCAAGCAATAAACAGTAATTATTGAAGAGATAGACACATTGGTCTATCCGTATATAGACTATGGGAATACTTCTTTGTTAAGGTGCAACGTACTAATAAACTATATTCACATGGTTTATCCGTATATAGACTATGGGAATACTTCTTTGTCAAGGTGCAACATACTAATAAACTATATTCACTAACTCTACTAATAAACTATATTCACTAACTCTACAAGGTGCAGTGTCCTAGCCTATATTGTTCGGACTTTCCAAAAATATCGTTGGGGGCGTGTTGGATCTTCCAAAAATATTGTATTTTTTAAGGATCCAACAAAGATATAACAATATTTTGAAAAGTCCGCGCAACATATCTAATCTTTCGGCCTGCTCAGTGTTCTTTTCTCTTTAGGCACTGAATTTATTGTAGCCACGGCGTGGTTTGTTATCTTTTATGCTATTTCGAGATCTTATGAGTTTAAGTCTTAATCACTAGATTTTACACAATCAACTCACATAAAAATTAATTCTATTTCATAACATTGTTGATAACCATAAGGGAGGTAATTTTTTAACATTATGGGGTACTGTGTTCAGTAAAAGAAAAAAGCGAACCTTTGGGCTCTTTAAAAAGTAAATATCATTCGCCCGGGAATTTGCATATATATCCGATATTTGGGTCATTATTGAAGCTATACCCTTATTGTATAAAAATTTGCAAGTTTACCCGCTTTAAAATTAACTTAAGTCTGAAGTTAGAAAAATTCGCGTATGAAGATGCAAACTTAAGATGTATTTAGGAGTGTTTTAGTCTGAAGTGTTAGCTAATATTTGCATGCACTTAAAATGCTTTTAGTTTGAAGTACAAAATTACACTTAAGATGTACTTAATCCTTAATTGGTCAGAAGTGCAGCTAATTTTTGCATGCACTTAAGACTTTTTAGTTAGAAGTGAAAATTTTCCAAAAATAAAAACTTTGTTCTTCAAATTTCAACAATTCAACACACAATCTACTCCAGATGAGCTCAAATATAAAACATAATTTTCAAATATTATAAAAAAGCAAAACCCAATCATCAATTAGTCAAAATAACAACAAATCCATTTTGCAATTAAGAGGAAGAAGAAAAAACCCTAAGCAATAACAAAAATAGGAGCGCCATACCAATTCACTATTATAAAGCACTATAAAACACCTTAAAGCCTAGTTACCACAATACGTAGATCCACCGTCATTTTTTTTTCACATCAACTAAAGTTCTGTTTGTCCATAAGAAATTTTTTACTTTTTTAGAATTTTTTAAAACTTTTTTCGGCATCATTTTTTGGTCATGAAAATTTCAAATTTCACTTGAAGTTGAATTTTGAAAATTTTCGATAATTTAAAAATTTTCAAAAAATTATTTTTCAAATTGTTCACTTCAGCTCAATCACAAAAATTCAAAAACAGTTCAAAATTATATTGATGTCCTAACACAACTCTAATTTTCATATATCATTTTCAATTTTTTTTTTTTTTTTTAACTTTTTCCCAAAATTTCACAATTGTTATGTCCAAACACTATAAGAAAAGGTGTAACAGTTTTGGACCCCCACAAATTAAATTATGGGGGGGGGGGGGGGGGGTTAAGAAAAGCCATGGTAATCATCGCCACAAGGCTTTTTGTGGCAGTTTTAAAGAACCCCAACACGACCTCCGCAAATTAAATTTGTGATTAGTGGGAGTTTTAAAGTCAATTAAGGGCGGCTTAGTGACAATGTATAACCATCACAATGTGAGCTTTATGTTAAAAATAATTAATTAGTTGGGTGTATAATCTCCACAATATAATCTCTTTCATAAATTTTAATTTGTGGGGGGTTAATTACCATCACGAGTTGAATATTAAAATGCACTTTCTTCTCATTAAATATTACACGATTAAATAAGATCAAGCTTGTATCAGCATATGCATAAACAAAGAAATTATATACTAAATAATACTCATTATATAACAACAATCAAATTTCATTAATCATCCACAATAGCAACAGTCACAAATTCAAGTACTACAAATCATACTAAAGCAATATAAACTTAAGTAGCTCCTACACATTACTACTTAAAATCCATAAAAGCAATAGTAGTTCCACATTAAATAAATAACATTCTCAGTATTTGCTTGGTGATTCTGGTAACTGTTGCCCGATGATCCTCTTTCATCAACCGGTGAGGTAGGTTCACTCTGTGCATCATCACTTGGCTTGAAACAATAGAAAGAATATTTAGATAAAAAATCTGACCATTATACCATATTTAAAATTTTAATGCTTCCTTAAAATTATCTAGCTATGACCAAGATGAGGACTATATCCTCGTGACAATTCAGTTACATGTGGTTGAGGAGCAAACAGACCAACAAATTGCTCAGGAATTTTTTCTTCCTTTGATATCATGTAAGCTTTCAGTGCTGTAAGGTATCTACTAATTGGGACTTCAAATGAGTGACCTCTTGTTGCAAATAAGTGAAAGTTGCAGATGATGTATCGAAGCTAGATGAAGAATGGTTCAGCCCGTTAAGTCGTTGTTTGATATTCTTGAATGTATTTGAAGGAGCTGCTCCCATACCCATACATTGTACCCTTCCAGAATGCTCTGCCCCTAACACCTTGCCAATAATATCATCTGAGAAAATTTTAGATTCATTGGCATTGCCTTGAGTCAATTCAATTTGTTCCTACACGCAAACAAATTATCAATTAGTATGTACAGAAAGTAAGATTGAGATGTAAAATGTTAAAATAAAACTTCAAATAATGTCAGAGAAACACACCAAAGCTGAACTTACTACTATAGTCCTTGCCTCATTATTTACAAATAATCCATCATTTCTCTTATGAGTTTCGATAAACATCTTTCCCCGAGTAGGATATTCTCCAGTTTCCAAAAACTAAGAAATAGATAAACCAAACAGATTGTAATAAAGCATTTAAATTAGAGAACAAGTAAAAATTATTAAGTTAATATGAATACCATCTCATGTCGTCGTCTCGAGTTAGCTTTGGATCCACCAGTCTGAGGCATTGTTTGCTTGCGTCAAATTTCTTTATTTCTTCTACAACTTTCCTATCAACAAAATAATAACAACTTAAAAATTTATTCTAATATTTAATCATAACGACAACAAAATCTATTCAAATAACCAGTCTTACAATTGTTGATGATTTTAGACGATAAGCAATAAAACTAGCCCACTGATCTCTATTTATACCTGATGGTACATTGCTTAAAAGTTCAGTTCTGCTTTTGGCCGGGTCATAAAATTCATCCCACAACCTATGTCTATGTGTAGCCCACTTCTTATTCAAACTAGCATTTCAATATCTATATGCAATGGCATTGGTAGTCCTAAAAAAAGAACCGGGGCTTCAAATGAAAAAGAAAAATAAAGTTAGTTTTCTATACATGCATAAAAATCTAGTTACAATAAATAGACATATGTGTAATACCTTTAGCATAGTTTCAAAGCAGTCTTCCTTATAAATTTTAGGAATAACTGACGGTCCTGACCACATGTTAAAATTAATTGGGAAGAAATTGCCATCAATAGCCAGTAATTTACAATATCCGGCAAGCAACTCTTGCGCTTCCCCATATGCTGCATCATAGATATCAAAGTCCACAATAGAGGCCATGCCTTACTCATTGACTAGATTTTTGTTTGCTCATTCCCATGAAGGAAGGACAATGATAGACACAAACATAAAATACACAAGGAGTGGAGCAGTACTATGTAATAAAACTGCTCGTTCAACTCATGCAAAGGAAAAGGCATGTATGTATTCAAAGAATATTATATACATGGGAGAACACACATAGCATGGAACACTTTTATGGAATAATGCTGGATAATGAATATGCACAAGTAATGGCATGCGCGTTGGAGGACCATTTCATGGCACTGGCTAGATTGGGAACGGGGAAAGGGCAAGAACCAAGGCACAATAAGATACTTTTTGACAATTCAAAATATAACATTACCGTGACGATGCCTTTTGTAACGACCCGACCGGTCATTTTGAGCTCTAGTACGTTATTCAGTGGTTTGAAACGCTGAACAGCTTCACTGAAGATATTATGACTTGTGCGTATGGTCGGAATTGAATTTTGGGAAGTTCGGAGTTAGTTTGGGAAGAAAATTCTAAATTCGGAAGCTTTAAGTTGGAAGAATTGACTAAAGTGTGATTTTGAGTAAACAACCTCGGAATCGAGATTTGAAGGTTCCAACAGGTTCATACGATGATTTTAGACTTAGGCGTATGTCCGGATCGGGTTTTAGATGGCCCGGGAGCGTTTCGGCGCCTATTGTGGAAGGTTGGCATTTTGAAAGAAATTTATAAATTTGGGTTGAAGTGTATTTCAATGTTATCGATGTCCGTTTGGGATTCCGAGTCTGGGAATAGCTCCGTATGGTAGTTCTGGTATTGGGCCTAAGGCCATTTGGCTTACGCGAACGTGTAGAGGGGTACGCGAACGCGAAGGGGCGGGTCAGCTGGCCTTCGCGAACTCGATCAAAGGGTCGCGAACGCAAAGAGAGATTTCTGGGCAGTGAGTTGTTTTAAAACGAGATTTTGGCTATTTTCACTTTATTTCCTCCATGGGAGCCGGTCTTGGAGCAATTGTGGAGCTCCATCTTCATCATCTATGTCAAGGCAAGTGATTCACACCTATTGCAAGTTAAATACTTGAATTATATATGGATTTAGACATGAAAATTTATAGAAATTTGAGATTTTGAAGAAAAACCTAGAAATTAGTATTTTTGGAATTTGACTACGAAATGGGACATGGAATTTGGAATAAATTATATATTTGAGTTCATGGTGATATGTGTAAGGTTTATCTTCCAAAATTTTCGAAATCCGGGCACGTGTGCCCGAGGTTAATTTTATCGACTTTTCAAGTGGAGTTAGAAATTGTTATAAATTGGATTATAATAAGTATTAGAGTGTGTATTTATGAATTTGCACGTTTATTGACTAGTTTTGGAGCGTTGGGCATCGGTTCGAGTTATTGGAAGGGCTTGGGAGCCGGTTATGGAATTTCGGGGCGAGGTAAGTCTCCTTTCTAACCTTGTAAGAGGGAATTAATCCCATAGGTGAACTAAATTATTATGTGCTTCTATTTGTGAGGACTACGTACGCGCGAGGTGATGAGAGTCCATACGTAGCTACTAGCTATGCCTATGTCCGGGTAATTTTAGGCTTACATCATGCCTTGTGGGTATTGTTATTGATTTAATTTTATTGTTTGTCTTGGGAAGGGGCGGGATTGAGTTTGCTTATTAAATATTTTGAAAGGAGTTGAAATTGAGGAAAAATTGGGATCTTAAAAGTTTTCATTTGAATTTCGTATTTTGAAAAGAATAGAGGAATCGTATAATAACTTAAGAAATCTATGTGTAATCGTGTCGCAAGTATGATCCGCGAGCGGGATAATTTCTTAAATTTATATTTTACCGTGTCGCATGTATGATCCGGGAGCGGGGTAATAGATGCATCTATGGTTCGCGCCGTTCGACTCTCACATTGCACAATTTACATTTATATTAGATCGGGCCAAACGTACTCGGTGGTATTTGTGTGCGATAATAGAACATAAAGTTCCTTTTATAATTGTTATAAATTCTTTATTTGAAAGATCATTTGTTTTAAATGAAGGAAGGGATTTGAGTTCTTAAATATGGTAATGAATTGCTCAGTTATTTCTTGTTCTGAGTTTTATTGTTATATATATCTTGCTTAATTAGACTTTCATATTATCATATTGTTGGCCCTTAGTAAGTGTCGAAGTCGACCCCTCGTCACAACTTCTTCGAGGTTACGCGGGATACTTATTGGGTACGCATTAATTTACGTACTCATGCTACACTTGCTGCACATTTTTGTGTAGGTGCGATTATTGCGATGACTTAGGTGAGTTGCATTCCACGTTACGAGTCCGCAGCCAGCAAACCTCCTTCAGAGTACTTATAGTTTCCTGTCCAATTTGTATTCCGGACAGATGTTATATTTTATTTTATTTTCCTAGTTGATGTTCATGCACTTGTGACATCGGGTTTTGGGCGATTATGGGTTGCACTGTATTGGAACTTTTAAAGATATTATTATTTATTTTGTAAACTTTATCTTTTACTATTTAATTGAAGGAAATATGATTTCAGAAATATTATTAGAAACGAGAATCAAATTAAGTATTTATTTTTGGCCTGCCTGACAGCGGTGTCCGGTACCATCATGACCCTTATGAATTTTGGGTCGTGACACCCTTTTTATTGATTAAACTTCTATGGGTGGTGTTAACAATTGTTTGCTCATTCCTAGAAAGGGAGATTAATGGTAGGCATAAAGGAGAGCTGGGCAGTGCTCTACACAGCAAGCGTGGCTAAATTTGCAACAATATGCCAACCAATTGTGCAAAGATTTGACATTTAAGATGGGCGTCAAACGACATGAAGTTTACTGTCCAATTTTATATCTTATTTTAGCTTCATTAGACTACATTTTGTACTATCACTGTTAGATATTAATCTCAACTGCGATAACAGGGATTATGTGTTTTTGCAAATTTTATTTCATACACATTGTAGGACTTCTTGACTTTGTGTCTTTTATTTTAATTATATATACAAACTAGCCCTAAGCTCTTTACCTAGTGGATTTGCAAAACAAAACAAAAAATAACACTTGTCTACTGATAAAGAAAAGTGTTACTGGAGCAATTAAAAAGATCTTGAAAATTACTTAGCAGTAATCTCTAAAACTCCCATTTTCATTCAATAACATAAAAACAACTTTGAAAATAGAATCTTATACTGGTAAACTTGAATACTTTAAGAAAAACGTTTATATACAACAAAAACTCAAATGCGAAGCTACAAACATTTAAAACTGAAACTCAAATATTACTCTTTCTTATCAAATTAACATTGTTTACTGCTAAAAAAATGTTATTTGAGTCATTAAGAACACTCTTTTGTGAGATTAATCTCAAGCTCTCATTTTTATTCAATAACTGAAAGTGAATAGTTTTATAAATTTATATCCTTCAAAGAAAAAAAATATTAAAATCCTAAAACAAATCTGAATAAAACTCGGATGATCCAGAACGAACATTGAAGGGCCCATCAGGAACAAAATAAACAAGTAATTATGTATATAAAAAAATCAAAAAGATGAATAAAAGAGCGGAAAAACTCACCGGAAGGCCATATGTGAAGATTGCACCTCTATGTCTCCCTTTTTCCGGTAACCAGAACAAAAACAAAATACACATTACTGGCGTCTGAAAGATCACTTTTTAACCGTCTGATTCAGACACAACAAAAGATTCAACAGCTAAGATTTAATTCACTTCACTCCAAAGCCACCAAAACCCTTCTGCATAAACACCTAAAAATTTAACAAATCCAAACTGGGAACTAAAAGTCTCTCACCAAATAAAAAAATCAAAACGTGAAAATGAAATCAGTTGAAACTTACCGATTTACCATATCCGATTTACAAAACAGGATGAATACTAAAAGTAAGGGGAGGGGACTAGTAGAAAGGTGTTAAAGGCGGAAGTTTCTGGAGAAAAGGGGTTAAAGACGTGAAGGGTTGGGAAAATGAGGGAAAGGAAAAAATGTGGGAGAAAATAAAGGCGCTCTTTTTTTTTTATTTTTACGGTAGCCGGGGTTTATTTGCGTCACTTAATGACACCCCCCAAATTGATACAATTTGTGAAAATAGTAAAAACCTCCTCAATAAAACCTCCGCAAGTGGTCTATTTTCTTGTAGTGAAATGCCCACTAAGAAGAGAAGAAGAAAAAGAAAAGGGAGGAGGAGAAAAAAGTTCATCTAAGCCTTTTTCTTCTCTCTGGTTTAGAACTCCACCGCCCTCTTTCTTGGCCATCATTGCATCTTTTTCCTCAATTCCCTTCCAAAACCCTAAAACTCCCAAATCCCTAAACGCTCAGAACCTTTACAACCCCTAAACCCATTCTCGTTTTCATTCTTATTTTCATTTTTCAAACCCACTGTAACAATGAATTTTCGCGTCGAGAAAAATAAATAATCAAGACTAGATAATTGCGTAACAAATATAGTATTTGATTTCAATAATGAAAGTGTTACAATCTCTATGAATCTCTTTCTTGAGCTTGAATTTGGATTTGATCATGAACAAGTAATTTGGTCTTGAACGCCTTGGTATTTGATTTGGCTTCGTTCTTGTTCTTGAACTTGAACTTGAACTTGATCTTGTAGCTTGAGTGCTTAAACTTGTAGCTTGTAGAGAAATTTGCGGTGTTTGATCCACGAGCTCTCTGCTTGCTTCTTGTTCACTTCTCGTGTCTTCTAGCTTTATGAAGACTTCTATTTATAGTTGTAGGGAGTGGTGTGGCTCTGCGATTTGATTGGTCCGTTTGAACTGACCAATACCATCTAGAAACTTGGCACAACTCTATTGGTTGTTAATTTGACTTGGATTGCCACCCTTCTTGACATGTGGTATAATTTCATTGGCTCATTTATTTGATTTGGATTGCCACATCATTTGACACATGACATGATTTTGTTGGCTCGTTTATTTGTCTTGGATCGCCACATCACTTGACATATGGCATGAGCCTGCTTTAAGATGGGCTAATAGCCATTTGGACCTTGGGCTAATGAAGTTGGCTTATGTCACGACCCAAAATCCAACTAGTCGTGATGGCACCTAACCCAACCCGTTAGGTAAGCCAACTTTCAACTATCCAATTCCAATAACAATTATTAAAGAAATTTAAGTAAATAACTATCTTAACCTTATACATTTCCCAAGAACTGGTAGTACAAATCATGAGCTTCTAAAAATAGAATATAGAAAGCGGAAATGAAATAATACATAGTCTGTTTGAATAATACATAAACAGAGCTTTTATAAATCTAAGGCTACCATGAACAAAAGGCAGCTACAACAGGAACGAGGTACATCTTCAAGTCCGGCAACCATCGAGCACAACAACAACAACAGCCAACATCTGCACGCAATGTGCAGAAGTGTAGTATCAGTACAACCGACCTCATTTACTGAGTAAGTAACAAACCTAGCCGTAGATTGAAAGTAGTGACGAGCTTCCACCAAGTCGGGTCCAAAACCAATAGTCCACAATAATCCATAACAACATACAACAAATAATACCAGAAGTAACTCAGGGATAAAATACTCAGCCAAATAATGATTTCAAAAAAAATTATAATTCTTCCTTTCAAATACCTCAATGAAAACCCAAATCGTTTGCCGAAATTTCCAATAATATAAATAGTTTGAAAACAATAAATTCCTCCAAACATATTCTCAATAATAAATAATATATTTTATTTTCCTTCCGGATAACCCGGGTAAAACAAATACATCACTATGCCTATCTGTCAAAAATAAATGTGTGAGAAATCATGAATGATGTGATGCAGTACAGCACGAGAAAATACATCTCTATACATGTATGTCATGTGTGCATGCCAATTCAATGCAACTCATTGATAAAATCATAAACAGCCCCTCGGGCAGAACATCACTCATATACAGCCCCTCGGAGAAAACCTCACAGTCACTCGTGCCACTCGGGCATACCTCACAATCACTCTTGCCACTCGGGCATACCTCACAATCACTCTTGCTACTCGGGCATACCTCACAATCACTCATGCCTCCCAGTCACTCAGCACTCGGCACTCGTACTCAGTAGGTACCTGCGCTCACTGGGGGAGTGTACAGACTCCGGAGGGGCTCCTTCAGCCTAAGCGCTATAATCTGCACGGACAACTCACGTGCTGCACGGACAACTCACGTGCTATAATAATAAAGTATACTGCAGGCGGGCAGCCCCGATCTACACTCATCGTCACAAATCAGGCCCTCGGCCTTACTCAGTCATAGATATGCTGCAGGCGGGCAGCCCCGATCCACACTCATCCTCACAAATCAGGTCCTTAGCCGATATCAAACATGCTGCGACGTGCAGCCCGATCCCATAAATATACAACATACTGCGGCGTGCAGCCCGATCCCATAAATATGCAACATAAATTAGGCCCTCGGCCTCACTCTGTCATAAACCTCTCAAGCCACTCGGGTATTTCAGTAAAACAGGGCATTCGGCCCAAAACATATATACGCATCAAAATAGAGTCATAAAACTGAGTTATGATATGCAATGAAATGAATATGACTGAGTATGAATTTTTTAATTTAACACAATAATTCACAGCAATATGACCTCTGTGGGTCCCAATAATACTGGCACATAGCCTCAACATGATTTTTAATATGCTTTTCAGCTCAATTTCTTTAACACATAAAACCGCATAGAAAATGCCAAGATTATTTAACTATAAAATTCCAAAGAAATAATTATGTCACAATTTTTATAGTGCACGCCTACACGCCAGTCACCTAGCATGTGCGTCACCTCCCAACAACTCACAAAATACATATATTCAGGGTTCATACCCTCAACTCCAAGATTAGAAGAGTTACTTACCTCGAACAAGCCAAATTCAATGTCGAGCAAGCTAAACAATGCTCCAGAAATCCCATTATGCATGTATCAACTCTCGAACGGCTCGAATCTACCACAAATAATTTGATTCAGCCCACAAAATTTATAGGAATTAATTCCATATCAAAATACTAATATTTTTACAAAATCTGAAATTACGCCCCAAAAATCACCTGTGGGGACCACGTCTCGGAATCCGATAAAACTCATAAAATCCGAACCGCCATTCAACCACGAGTCCAACCATACCAAAATTACTCAAATCCGACCACAACTCGGCCTTCAAATCCTCAATTTAAACTAAGAGAGTTTTCATACGTTTCCAACTTAATTCACCAATTAAATAATAAAAACAACCATGGATTCAGGTAATTTAACCAATATTGAGTTAAGAACACTTATCCCATTGTGTCCTCTGAAAATCTCCCAAACATCGCCTCAATCTGAGCTCCAAATTGTTAAAAATGGTTCGTCCCATTTTCTGAACTTAAACTTTCTGTCCAGATCTCTCTTCTTCGCGAACGCGATAGGTCCCTCGCGTTCGCGAAGCACAAAATGTGCTTCCCAACATTTGCTCTTCAAGAACGCGAGACACTGCTCACGAACACGATGATTAACAGAGCCCTTCTTCGCGAACGCGAAGGCAAAAACCCAAGCAAACTATGTTTCCCTTCGCGAACGTGATACCCCATACGCGAACGCGATGCACAACCCAGCTTCTCTTCGCGAACGCGAGACCCCTCTCGCGAACACGAAGAGTAAATCCTGCCTACCTGAAATTCCACTTCGCGAACGCGAGGGCCCACTCGCGAACGCGAAAGAGAAAATCCGAAAAATGCAGCAACAGATATCAGCAATCTCACCAAGGCCAAAAATGATCCGTTAACCATCCAAAACTCACCCGAGCCCCTCGATACCTGAACCAAATATATCAACAAGTCCTAAAACATCATACGGACTTAGTCGAACCCTCAAATCACCTCAAACAACGCTAAAACCATGAATTACACCCCAATTCAAGCCTAATGAACTTTGAAATTTCTAGTTTCTACAACTTGCGCCGAAACATATCAAATCATGTCTGATTGACCTCAAATTTTGCACACAAGTCATAAACGACATAACGGAGTTATTCTAATTTTCAGAATCGGATTCCGACCTCGACATCAAAAAGTCAACTGCCCGGTCAAACTTACCAAAAATTCAACTTTCGGCATTTCAAGCCTAATTCAACTACGGACCTCCAAATAATTTTCCGGACACGCTCCTAAGTCCAAAATCACCATACGGAGCTATTGAAATTATCAAAATTAAATTACGAGGTCGTTTACACATAAGTCAACATCCGGTCACTATTTTAACTTAAGCTTTAAACCTTGGAACTAAGTGTTCCACTTCATTCCAAAACCTCACCGGACCCGAACAATTACCCCGGCAATTCACACAACAACTGTAAAGTACAATTTGAGTAGTAAAAGGGGAAGCAGGGTTGTAATACTCAAAACAACCGACCGGATCGTTACATTCTCCCCCACTTAAACATACGTTCATCCTCGAACGTGCCAAGAGTTGTTTCCAAGCCATCAAATCACTGTTCCATCTTACCACACACGTACCCGGGGGTGAACCCACGTCACCCTATCCCACATAGGCTTGACTACACAATGCAACTGAAAATCATTAATTTTACCTTAGCCCATAAACCTTGGAGTTTAATTTCCAACCTTTAAAATTTCTTTCAAGACACGAATCTTACATTTACACACTGTATAAGTCCGAATAAGCTGCATCGAGCTATAACTATAACCACGGATATAATCACCCAACATATTACACAACTCGCATGCTCGTAGCACCATTCCTGATCGCAGTGACTACTCCAAAACGAACCGCATACTAGTATTAAACCCATATCGAACCAAACCTCATCCCAAAACCTTCGTACACTGTTGATAATAAAAGAATCACGCAGAATCTCGTAACCCTTTATCAGACCAACAAGTCATGGAGGTCTCTTTCCCCAACCGGAACCATAATCATTTTCTGCGCCGACTTTTAATATTATACTCCTGAATATACCGAAATTAAACCTGATAGTACCCATTCCAGGTCCAATGACCTTATATTACTAAACATAACTGCTCCACAGACATACCGCACCAATATAACTCGGAGCCACAACTCGTGCCATCCGTGTACTAATACGCAACAATTCAAATGTACCCAGTTATGGAAAATGACTCAAATGAGAGAACTGCCCCGCCATATTAACAAGTACTTCCACAACGAAATACTGAAAATTCATCATACACCATAGAACCATCACCCGATTCTAACACGAAGTTCATATTATATACTCCGAGCCGCCCTGCTCCAATTTAATAACGACGGAGAGGCAAATGACAAAAATACCACACAAAAACCTGAAAGGACATAACCATTACGCTATCAATCATGCAATATCTAATTACTCATCACACTCAAATTCCGCTATAAAGCTCAAATAGAACCGCACCATCTGTGCACATAACCAATGAATCACAACTCCTCGTAGCTTAAAGGAATAACTCCCAGATTATTTGAGAACACGAATAAGTTCAACATCAACCAAATGACACATCCCTCAATAATAGCAGTATGGAGCCAACCATTCCGGCTCGGTGTAGAATACACATCTTAATTGGGCCTATCTATGGACCCCCAAATCAACTCGAGTTACCCACAAATAGATAAAAATTCTTCCGAAAATCCATAATGACTGAATCATAACACATTCTACCATATGGCTTGCTCCGGCCACAACTTCACAGTCCACAACCATGAAACAATCTGCTCCTGAGAACTCCCAATCTCCAAATCCATAAAACACGCGAATCACCATATTTGATTCTATCTCCACCGCACGAATGCCTAATAACTCTCTCATACACGATCATCCCACGAGAAATACTTTAAAAGTTCTTCCGTGCCAATTGATAAAATTTGAATATCAGCAGTCTATCAACCATGTGAGTACCGCAATACTAATTTATACCTCCGTAAGTAAAAATACAATGTGCCTTCTGAAGTCCACTCCTTTCTCATACAACACAAAGTAGTAATAGTATTTATCTAGTTATTTGAAACCGTCCATGTTGTCCAACATTCGTTACCTTCTCTTCAAGACTGTACTTCCACTTGTACATGAAAATCTAGCTTTCGTACAACACGTAACATCTATATTGCCATCATGTGAAAAACACAAGAATCTTATTATCAACTTTGAGTCACCAATAATTTACATGCCATTTTAGTTAGAAACCTTTCTCTTGCTTCTTTCTAGGAGGAAATCACAATACATAACACGTTTTCCACATTGGTAGAAACCATCAAGAATACTTTGGAATCCATTTGCACATAATCAAGCCCTTAAATCTAAATTCCTCTAACTCGACCAAGCCACACAGGTCACCAAGTCCAGGTGTATTGCCACAAAGCACCTGTAGAAAACTCCCACATCATAAGCACTCAAAGAACCGATCATATCCATTACCATATTGATCCAACCTACTACCAACCTGTCCTATTGCTCCAAGTTCCTTCCGAATTTGTCTTCAGATTGATACTTCTTCTTGCGAAAATACCATGATCTTTAACCACAACTTACCCCACAAACATTAGCATAGAACCACAACGCCCTACGGCCCATAAGCAACTGTATTCTTCTTAAGCACCTTCAAAAATACTACAACTATAACACTCACTCTGAGAATGCCTTATGTGAATTTGAAATTGTTCTTCTTACCTTCCTTATACAAAAATGTAGAATCCATAGTCATATAGAATTTCCGTAAGTTCAGGCACCATCAAATGCAAATCTCGAATTTTTATCCATACCCAAGTCCGGAAACATTCTCACTTACTATATATAATTCTCAAACCCACTGAAATTTTCTTTCTCGGGAGTCACCCACTTTGCTCAAATCTAATTGCACCACCCAAATGGGCCAAAAGACACGTGCCGCATTAGCACCACAACACTCAAAGAAGTAACTCTACTTTAATACCACATATCAAATTCATACTCCATGCGCACTACATCATTCACCAATAACAACTCACTCATCCCGCGAATTTCATTTACTCATACGTGAAATATAATCCTTAACCAGAAATTTCCTTATTCGAGTCATCCTCGATCTCAACTTCTCCAAGTCATAGCTAACCCACAAGTATGCCTCAGACCAAAATTAAAATTTAACACCTAACCATGAGATCAAATTGTCAATAGCAGACTCCCCCACTTGGCTCAAAGCCATAGATTAAAATATTCCATAACTCACAATATCAATACTCTTTTACTGCCATAATGCCACAGTCAGTCCAACGAAACTTCTTTCCAAGTTCATACAGCGCCAACCATAAAAATACTTCAATCATCCGCTAAGCTCGTATTCATTCTCTTAACACACAAGTCAACTTTCTCAACCAGATTCAGATTCAAATCTCCACCCATACACCCCGTCGGCAGAAAAAAAACTCTCCACTCACATCATAAGAAATACTCCTATATAGATTACTCCGCAGGGGATAATCCACCTGCTTAGCCTCAATCTGGTATCTTGTTATATCTTGTCGCAGTCACAATTACTATGCAATCACTTAGTCAATCTGCGTCCAAACTCATTACCAGACATGAGAATTTAATTTACCCCAAAATTTAACAATATAAAAGATCCTTCAAAACATTCATACTCGAGACTGTGTGTCACATTAAAACGAAAATCAAGCATCCCATGGCCATTTCTTTACATTTCAAGGAAACACTTCTCGTCACATTCAAATCGTCTTAACACATCCCGCGGACACATCATACCCATCATACCACCATTCCACCGCTCATCAAGCCACAAATTCCACTGTAGGGTCATTACCGGACATATTAGTCCAATTGTACAAGTTACAACTGAAGCTACCGAGCTTAAGCTGCGATCTAAACTTGGCCTCAAGTCCTCCAAACTGGCCCCTTCACCCATACATAGAATACTTATCTCGAACTTCGTTCATGGGATCACAAGCCCGGGATGCATAACTGATACTGAGCGCTCATGTGCGTATACGAATACGTGAAAGGAATTCAAAGAGTTTATATCTCAAGCTAAATCAATCTCGCACGATAAGAAAAGAAAAATGGGAAGTATATATATCATAAATGCCCTGTAGCCTCTCGAAGATAAGTATGGACGTCATCATACCGATCCACAAGTCTCTACTAGACACTTGCTCATGATTTGTAGAACCTATGAACCTAGAGCACTGATACCACCTTGTCACGACCCAAAATCCAACTAGTCGCGATGAAACCTAACCTAACCCGCTAGGTAAGCCAACTTTCAACTATCCAATTACAATAAAAATTATTAAAGAAATTTAAGTAAATAATTATCGTAACCTTATACATTCCCCAAGAACTGGTAGTACAAATCATGAGCTTCTAAGAATAGAGTATACAAAGCGGAAATGAAATAATACATAGTCTGTTTGAATAATACATAAACAAAGCTTTTATAAATCTAAGGCTACCCTGAACAAAAGGCAGCTACAACAGGAATGCAGGTACATCTTCAAGTCCCGCAACCATCAAGCACATCAACAACAATAGCCAACATCTGCACGCAATGTGTAGAAGTGTAGTATCAGTACAACCGACCCCATGTACTGAGTAAGTAACAAACCTAGCTGTAGGTTAAAAGTAGTGACGAGCTTCCACCAAGTCGGGTCCAAAACCAATAGTCCACAACAATCCATAACAACATAAAGCAAATAATACCAGAAGTAACTCAGGGATAAAATACTCAACCAAATAATGATTTCAAAAAAAATTATAGTTCTTCCTTTCAAATACCTCAGTAAAAACCCAAATCGTTTGCCGAAGTTTCAAATAATATAAATAGTTTGAAAAAAATAAATTTCTCCAAAAATATTCTCAATAATAAATATTATATTTCATTTTCCTTCCGGATAACCTGTGTAAAACACATCCATCACTATACCCATCTGTCAACAACACGAGAAAATACATCTCTATACATGTATGTCATGTGTGCATGCCAATGCAATGCAACTCATTGATAAAATCATAAACAGCCCCTCGGGCAGAACAACACTCATATATAGCCCCTCGGGCAAAACCTCACAGTCACTCGTGCCACTCGGGCATACCTCACAGTCACTCTTGCCACTCAGGCATACCTCACAATCACTCGTGCCACTCGGGCATACCTCACAATCACTCACGCCTCCCAGTCACTCAGCACTCAGCACTCAGCACTCACACTCAGTAGGTACCTGCGCTCACTGGGGGTGTGTACAGACTCCGGAGGGGCTCCTTCATCCCAAGCGCTATAATCTGTACGGACAACTCACGTGCTATAATAATAAAGTATGCTGCAGGCTGGCAGCCCCGATCCACACTCATCCTCACAAATCAGGCCCTCGGCCTCACTCAGTCATAAATATGCTGCAGGCGGGCAGCCCCGATCCACACTCATCCTCACAAATCAGGCCCTCAGCCGATATCAAACATGCTGCGGCATGCAGCCCGATCCCATAAATATGAAACATACTGCGGCGTGCAGCCCGATCCCATAAATATGCAACATAAATCAGGCTCTCGATCTCACTCAGTCATAAACCTCTCAAGCCACTCAGGTATTTCAGTAAAATAGGGCATTCGGCCCAAAACATTTATATGCATCAAAATAGAGTCATAAAACTGAGTTATGATATGCAATGAAATGAATATGACTGAGTATGAATTTTTCAATTTAACACAATAACTCACAGCAATATGACCTCTGTAGGTCTCAATAATACTAGCACATAGCCTCAACATGATTTTAATATACTTTTCAGCTCAATTTCTTTAACACATAAAACCGCATGAAAAATTCCAAGATTATTTAACTATAAAATTTCACAGAAATAATTATGTCACAATTTCTATAGTGCACGCCCACACGCCCGTCACCTAGCATGTGCGTCACCTCCCAACAATTCACAAAATACATATATTCAGGGTTCATACACTCAACTCCAAGATTAGAAGAGTTACTTACCTCGAACAAGCCGAATTCAATGTCGAGCAATCTAAACAATGCTCCAGAAATCCCATTATGCGTGTATCAATTCCCGAACGGCTCGAATCTACCACAATTAATTTGATTCAGCCCACAAAATTTATAGGAATTAATTTCATATCAAAATACTAATATTTTCATAAAATCCAAAATTACGCCCCAAAAATTATACGTGGGGCCCACATCTCGAAATCCGATAAAACCCACAAAATCCGAACCCCCATTCAACCACGAGTCCAACCATACCAAAATTACTCAAATCCGATCACAACTCGGCCTTCAAATCCTCAATTTAAACTCAGAGAGTTTTCAAACTTTTCCAACTTAATTCACCAATTAAATGATAAAAATAACCATGAATTCGGGTAATTTAACCAATATTGAGTTAAGAACACTTACCCAGTTGTTTCCTCTGAAAATCTCCCAAAAGTCGCCTCAATTCGAGCTCCAAATCGTTAAAAATAAAAAATGGGATGAAGTCCCATTTTCTGAACTTAAACTTTCTGAACAGACCTCTCTTCTTCGCGAACGCGACAGATCCCTCGCGTTCGCGAAGCACAAAATGTGCTTCCCAACATTTGCTCTTCGCGAACGCGAGACACTGCTCGCAAACGCGATGGTTAACGGAGCCCTTCTTCGCGAACGCGAAGGCAAAAACCCAAGCAAACTATGTTTCCCTTCGCGAATGCGATACCCCATACGCGAACGCGATGCACAACCCAGCTTCTTATTCCGAATGCGAGACCCCTCTCGCGAACACGAAGAGTAAATCCTGCCTGCCTGAAATTTCACTTCGCGAATGCGAGGGCCCACTCGCGAACGCGAAAGAGAAAATCTGAAAAATGCAGCAACAGATATCAGCAATCTCACAAAGGCCAAAAATGATCCGTTAACCATCCAAAACTCACCCGAGCCCCTCGGGACCTCAACCAAATATACCAACAGGTCCTAAAATATCATACGGACTTAGTCGAACCCTCAAATCACCTCAAAGAACGCTAAAACCATGAATTAAACCCCAATTCAAGCATAATAAACTTTAAAATTTTTAGTTTCTACAATTTACGCCGAAACACATCAAATCATGTCTGATTGACCTCAAATTTTGCACAAAAGTCATAAACGATATAACGGAGCTATTTCAATTTCCAGAATCGGATTCCGACCTCGATATCAAAAAGTCAACTCGCCGGTCAAACTTTCCAAAAAGTTCAACTTTCGGCATTTCAAGCCTAATTCCATAACGGACCTCCAAATAATTTTTCGAACATGCTCCTAAGTCCAAAATCACCATACGGAGCTATTGAAATTATTAGAATTAAATTTTGAGGTTATTTACATATAATTCGACATCCGGTCACTATTTTAACTTAAGTTTTTAACCTTGGAACTAAATGTTCCAATTCATTCCAAAACCTCACCGGACCCGAACAATTACCCCGACAATTCACACAACAATTGTAAAGTATAATTTGAGAAGTAAAGGGGAAAATAGGGTTGTAATACTCAAAACAACCGGCCGGGTCGTTACAACTTATCATTTAATTTGTACTCCAATTAGATGGACTAGCCTAACATATTTATATTTCATTTAATTAATTAACCCAATTTACTAGCCACAATATTTGTTTGGACTAGTATCTTGAGTTTAATATGGTCCAAATTATTTTATGGATTCAAACCCGATAAAATTTAAATACTTATAAATGTCCCCTACTTCAAGGCTAGTCGGGGTATAAGCTTGTTAATCCTCAAAGATTAGCCTTGAAGTAAGACGAAACACTTTTAATTGTCTTCTTGCAATTGCTTTCAGAGAGTTTGATTGATTATATAATTAAAGGATTAGTAGTCTTGTTTTAAGATTTAAAGCCCATTTAAGGTCAATACATATTTGGCCACACGTGAAAGTATCCGATGATTTTAGCTATTTTTTGAACTTAATTTCTAGAAGGCTAAGAAACAGAAGTTGAATTCATCTTATTAACACATCCAACTCCATGTAACTATCTTCCAAATTGATGCCTAATTCCATGGAATTTGAATTTGAATGGACTCGCACAGATAGATTCTAGAGTCTTTGAGTTTCAATCAGATTGTAATTTTCTCAACAGTGTCCAATCTGATAAACTCAAATTCTTATTTTAAGGAGATCAACTCATTGGGTCTATATTGAATCCACGCCTATAAATACAAACACTAAGTAACATCTATTTTCGGCGTCATGCTTTATAACCAAAGGCAGTCTCGACACGACTCTTCTCAGGTAATGCTCGTCTTTTTTTCTTCTTCCTTTTGTTGTTGTTGTTGAGATTCCTATTCCATGCAGCTACTCCCTTTTTTCTTCTATTTTATCCACACAAACAATCTGTAATATTTTCAATCATTTATGTGGTTTGCTATAAAATTCTTAAGAACCATACTAGTAAGAATAAAAGATGAGCATCATTTATCTCCTTTATTCTGTTGCTAGTAATTTATTTGCAAAAGCCCCTTTAATGGTCTGAACCAATTTATTTGTATGGAATATTACACTTACTTGGTTATCTTGGCTTAGTCAAGGGTCCATAAGTATTTTATTTTAAATAGTCAAGCAATTTTATCTCCAACTAGTGAAACTAGTCATGTAATCCAAAAGGTTTTGCTGCAACTTGGAAGATATGGAGCTTTATTTGCCTTTGGAGTTGCCTTAGTCAATATGAATTCGGTTTCACGATCCAACTCCGTCCTTCGCTAACTTCTCTTCTTCGTTTAATCTTTATGCTTTCCATTTTCTTATTCGTATTAGACTAGCAATGAGGAGTTGGGCCATTTTGGTTATCATCTACTTTGTAACTATAACTGGCAACTTCTTTTCTTTCCACTATCTTGGACATTCTTCTTTTTTTCATGCTCGTGGAGTTCAAGAGAGTAGAAAATTTGAAGCGATTAAAGTTTATCCGCCTGAAATTTGCTCATGTTTGTAAAGTATTACCTTATACAAGATGGTATTACTTTGAACATGGCGAGGACTTTACACCATCTCAAGTAGAAGACTTTATTTTTTTGAGCCAAAGATGATTACACCATTTAAGCCAAAGTTTTACTTTATCTGAGGCCAAGACCATTACACCGTCTAAGCCAAAGATTTTTTTTTGAATATTTGACTTTACTTTATCTGAGGCGAAGACTATTATACCGTCTAAGCCAGAGAGTTTACTTTGTCTGAGGTGAAGATCATTACACTGTCTGAGCCAAAAATCCTTTTTGTTTTTGAAGATTTGACTTTACTTTATCTGAGACGAAGACCATTACAACATTTGAGCCAAAAAATTTACTTTGTCTAAGGTGATCTGAGCCAAAATTTACTTTGTCTAAGGTGAAGACCATTACACCGTCTGAGCCAAAGATATTACTTTATTTACATATTTGACTTTACTTTATTTGAGGCGAAGACCATTACACTGTCTAAGCCAAGGACTTTACTTTATCTGAGGTGAAGATCATAATACCGTCTGAGTCAAATAAATTTATTTTATCTGAAGCAAAGGACATTACACTCTTCTCCTGTTCAAATATTGACCAGATGTTCCCTGTTTGACCAACTATCGGTGAATAAATAATCTGTCAATCCAGAATTCATTAAATGATGTTTTGTTAATCTGTTTGTTGTATTAGGTAAAGGGCATCCCATATAATATTTTCTCTTTTGTTTGTGAAGCCTAAAACGGTCGAAGTTCATCTCACTAAAATGTCAGGTCAATCACATGACTCATTCTCTTAGTCGAGCATAGCTAACGCTACCATGACGCTACACTACACCTGCACTGACGTGACTTGCAAACAACGCCGACGCTATATAGCCATATAGGCAACGCTCAGGACCACCTCCCTTTGCTTCCGATTCTTAGGCGCAACTCTTCTAGTATTGAGAACTGACATTGGATTTTCTATTTATATAGAGAGTAGTAAAGAAGGGTAGGGTTTAAAGTTTAGGGTTTTCACCTCCACGTCCTAGCTCGTCGAAGCTACCGCGTATCGATTGAAATTTCCCTCCTCAGCTGGAGGCAGAACCGGCTGCCCCTGAACCATCCTCGGAAGAGTAAGAAAGGAGAAGGGAACGGGAGTTTCTCGCCATTCTAAAGAAAAGCAAAGAACCAACCTTTAGTCAATAAGAGCCCTACTTCCCTCTTTCTGACCTCATCACTTCAATTCAAGGGAAAAACCATTTCCTAGTCACCGGACTGAGCATACCTTTGGTACATCAATAGGGCGAGTTGTTTGATAGTGAATTCTTTTGTTTGGCAGGGCGACGAAAGGCTATATCAATAACGGAAACCTTGCTTGGCGCGAAGGCTGCTGGTTCGGGGGCTGAGTACAGTACTAAAGGTCCTCGAACTTCCAGGCGTTTTTTCTTTTGGGCAGTTGTTCACCGATGTATCTCGCCAATACAGCCCCCTATAGTTTTCGTTACTAAGATATGTTTTTTTTTCATTGTTCAGAGGCAGATTTTGGGGAATCTGCTCCCATGCTGCAAACAGTCAAATCTGAACTGAACCTTGTCGCTCTTCTTTCTTTCCTCAGAAGTAGGAAGCACACCAGTAGCGTGCGTTACATGATTCTACTGTGTGTTTTACAGTTGATTAGGTGGATAATTAACCGGAAGATAACTTCGATTCGCCCAGCCAGGCTCCAATCCTTGATCAAACTTGTGTTCCCCAGGCGCTATGAAATGGGGGTATTTCCTTCGCGAGGCGCTGAAATACTCTTGTATGTACTGTTGATGGCCAATTTTGACCATCTCTTTTAAAATTAATTTATTCACGCTTAACAATTTACAATAAATACTTTTAAAGTATTTTTTATTAATCAATATCTATTTTACAAATTAATTAAGTATTACTTTCAAAATTAATCATTTAGTACTGATATTGTGTAATTACAAATATATTTAGTATAATAAAAATTAAATTTTTTATATACATTACATAGGTTTTATAATTTGACAAAATTACTACTTAATTTCTAGTGAATTAGGTTACTATGTTAATATTTTTAAATTAGTGTTATAATTCAAAATATTTTCATTTATAGATAATTAATTAAAATAATTAGCAACATATAGTAATTATAATTTTACCATTGCTACAATTGTAATATAAAAGGCTACAATTGCAATTCCTTAACTAAATATAAAATGGCTATTTGTTAAATTATTTTTAGCCCAAATACCAAGCCCAATTCGGATTTGACCTAGTGAGATCGTGCCACGTCACCCTCCTTTATCACTCACAAAACAAACGCACATGCATCTGAACCGTTGATCCATCTGATCAACAACTCCTATTTAATCCCTGATTTTCCTTTGATATTTAAAGCAGCCGCCCAAAGACCCCATCTCCACCGTTCAACCTCATAATCCAATGGCTATTAAAATTCTTTCTAAAAAAAAAATCCTAAATGCCCAAAATTCCAGGGTCGTTGATCACCAAATCCAACGACCCGTATCCTATCTCCTAAGATTAACCTTAGAGACGCTCCAATACCCCGAAAACCCTAAATCATTTGTCACCTGCCTAGCCACCCTTCTTTCCCCTTCCTATCTCTTTTCTCTCGTCTGCCCTAGCTCCATCAATCAACAGACCTTGCACAAATTAGTGCAAGATCGTGAAATTAACCTTAAATCATCTCTTTTGTCCCCCATATCCACGATTCTCGCTGAATCTTTGCTTGTTTCATCATCGCAATTCAAATCTCCCAAATCCAAATCCTAACCCCAGAGATGAAACTTCAAATCACCCTTGACCTTTCAAATCCATGGCATACATGGTTGTTCAGTTTGTTCATGTACTCCTGATCTCGTCATTCTTTCCATTTTCACCATTCAATTTCAAAATCCCTAATCGAAGAAGTCAAACCAAAAGATGAAACATAGACTTGCCAGATTTTCTTTCGTCCTTTCAAATCGAAGAAAGCATGAGACGTTAGCTGGCTTCATCATTAATATTCGACTCCCAGAGGTCAAATTCATTGACCTCTAGGTATTAGGGTTCTGACCAGTGGTTTCTTGTGCTTCAACATTCAGCTCTCATATCTCTCCACTCAGGTAAACTCAAACACTGATTTCCCCTCCATTCTCTCTGATTTTATCCGATTATGCTCACATCATCAACTCATCGTTACTCTCCACTATCTTAGATTGAAATCTGAAACTCTAAGGAATTAAATGGCACTATAAATAATGCCTTTAATGTTCTCATCTACAATAACCTAACACTTAACACACATACAGTCACGAATACTAAGCACACAAAGACACTAAGAACATTAGGGTTTCTGGTCTTAGCTTTCTTACTGTTTCCCCTATCTTTTGTCGAGTTCTTTTATTGGTTCAAGCTCGAAGGTTCTGGGATCTTAAGCAACAAAAAGAATTCGTTTAGTCCCCTTAAGAAGGTCATCATCTTTCTCTCCCTTTTTCTTTTGTTCATCTCTCTGAATGATTTAGATATGTCGAGTTAAGTTATTTAGATTATAATTATGATGTATGTGTTTGATATTTATGCTTTGTTAGTTTGACAACCTTTTATGGTCAGCTTGTTATGTTATGATTCTCTAAAGTGATAATTGATTAAGTCATTGATAATTGTCGATCTTTGTTATGAGTTTTCCTACAGTCTCCATGCCTGAATTCTTACATGTTTATGTTTAATACAAACTTCATAGTTCTCAATGACTTGCAGTAATGTCATGACCCAAGTCTCCCTCTGTAAGACGGCGTGACGGCACCTAACCTCTACGACTAGGTAAGCCTAACAAATTGCAGAATAACAGAAATGAAAACACAATTTAACAACTTAAATGCAACGGATAACTATAAAATGATAAAATGCCGCTCGACATGTATAAACAACCTAGCACTAGAGTATATACAGAGTTCCCAAAACCTGGTAATCATAAGTCACAAGCTACAGAAGAAAGCTAGTATCTCTATACACCAGAGTCTAAGAAAAATACGGAAAGGTAAACGATATAGGAGGAAATAGAGGGGGGGCTCCGAGGTCTGCGGATGCAAGCAAATATACCTTGAAGTCTCCAAAAATCTCGTTTCTCACTGATAACGAGGCTAATAAGAACTACCTTTTATGGCCCCGTAAAAGTTTTCCTAAAAACCCGGATTCCGCGATGCCGAAGTAGGTGTAGAGGTTAATAATAGTAGAAATTCTTGCAGTTCGGACTTTTTGGATTGAACAATGCGCAGGGGAGTTGAAGGAAAATATTTGGCAGAAATAGGCATTTCTGCGGCCCATTCTGCGGCCGCATAATCACTCTGCGGGCCGCATAATGGTCGCAGAGAGTCAGTTTTCTTGGTCATTTTGATGTCATTTTCGCAGTCGATTATGCGACCGCATAACCGTTTCGCGGGCCGCACTCTTGTCGTACAATCGGTCTTGAAGTTTTGCAGAAGGAGCTTCTGCGGCACATTATGCGACCACATAATAGGTTTGCGGGCCACAGAGTGACCTCAGACCCAGTCAGTTTCTTTCCAGTCTTGGCACCCAATTTGTGCGGCCGATATGCGGACTGCATATCCATTCTGCGCTCACATATACGACCACATATCCTGTTCCGGGACTTCATTTTTGGATTTTTATAACCCGACCCTACTTCATTATATCTACGCAAAGGACCATATTTTGAGCAAACTCTGATACTTTTAGAGTGAGAATGTAACGACCCGACCGGTCATTTTGAGTATTACAACCCCGTTTTCCTATTTACTTCTCAAATTGTACTTTACAGTTGTTGTGTGAATTGCCGGGGTAATTGGTTTGGGTCCAGTGAGGTTTTGGAAGGAATTGGAACACTTAGTTCCAAGGTTTAAAGCTTAAGTTAAAATAGTGACCAGATGTGAACTTATGTGTAAATGACCTGGATTAAAATTTTGATGATTCCAATAGCTCCGTATAGTGATTTTAGACTTCGGAGCGTGTCCGAAAAATTATTTGGATGTCCGTAGTGGAATTTGGCTTTAATTGCTGAAAGTTGAATTTTTGGGAAGTTTGATCGGGGGTTGACTTTTTGATATCGGGGTCGGAATCCGATTCTGGAAATTGGGATAGGTCCGTAATGTGAAATGTGACTTGTGTACAAAATTTGAGGTCAATCGGACGTGATTTGATGTGTTTTGGCGCAAGTTATAGAATATGAAGTTTCAAAGTTCAATGATTTCGAATTGAGGCGTAATTCATCTTTTCGATGTTGTTAGGTATGATTTGAGGCCTCGAGTAGGTCCGTGTTATGTTATGGGACTTGTTGGTATGTTCGGACGGGGTCCCGAGGGGGCTCGGGTGAGATTCGGATGGTTAACAGATCAAATTTGGACTTAAGGAAATACTGGAACTACTACCTACTGGTGTGATCGCACCTGCGAAGATTTTGATCGCAGGTGCGAAGCCACATGTGCGTGAAATAAGCCGCAGAACGGCCAAGAGTGGGACTGGACAGTGCTCGCAGGTGCGAGGAAGTTTTCGCATCTGTGAGGCCGCAAGTGCGAAGGTGTTGGCGCAGATGCGAACTGGGGTTAGCGTGAGGCGACCGCAGGTGCGAAGGGGAATGCGCATCTGTGAAGCCCGCAAATGCGAGAATAGCACCGTAGATGTGAGATTTTAGAGGGCCGACTATTTTTCGCAGGCGCGCATTTTTGTCCGCAAATGCGGATGCGCAGGTGCGCAAATCTTGTCCGCAGATGCGGAAATCGCTGGGGCAGAACCTTAAATTCGAGGGTTCAACATTTTCACCCATTTTCAGATTTTGGAGCTCGGGTTCGGCGATTTTGGAGAGGAAATTTTCCACACAACTTGGGGTAAGTGTTCTTAACTCCCTTGTGATTATATTCCATGAATTAATCTTCATTTTTAGTGTAAGATTATTGAATCTTCAAGAGAAATAGAAGAAAATTTCTATAATGTCACAAAACGAGTTTTTCAAGTTTGAATACCGATTTGGAGTCGGATTTTAGTGAAATTAGTATGGTTGAACTTGTAATTGGATGGGTTATCATATTTTGTGAGTTTCGTCGGATTTCAAGATATGGGCCCCACGGGTGATTTTTGGGGCGCAATTTCAGATTTTTGGAAAATATTAGTATTTTGATATGAAATTAATTCCTATAAATTGTGTGGACTGAATCAAATTAATTGTGGTAGATTCGAACCATTCGGGAGTTGATACGCGCATAATGGGATTTTCTGGAGCATTGTGTAGCTTGCTCGGAATTGGATTTGACTTGTTCGAGGTAAGTAACTCTTCTAATCTTGGAGCTGAGGGTTTGAACCCTGAATATATGTATTATCTAAATCGCTGGGAGGTGACACATATGCTAAGTGACGGGCGTGTGGGCGTGCACTATAGAAATTGTGACATAATTATTTCTGTGAAATTTTGTAGTTAAATAATTCTTGGCATTTTCCATGCAGTTTTATGTGTTAAAGAAATTGAGCTGAAAAGCATATTAAAAATCATGTTGAGGCTATGTGCCAGTATTATTGGGACCCACGGAGGTCATATTGCTGTGGATTATTTGTTTAAATTGAAAATTCATACTTAGTCATATTCATTTCATTGCATATCATATCTCAGTCTCTGTTGTTATTTATTGATACATCATATCATCATTTTGGGCTATTCTCATGACATTGTGAGCCCATGAGAGAGAGACTGGAGAGATTGATGACTGAGGGAGGCCGAGGGCCTGATTGTGAGGATATTTTATGGATCGGGGCTGCCCGCCTGCAGCAGGACTTATTGGCTTATTATTGCACGTGAGTTAGCCGTGCAGATCCTTATATTATTATTGCACGTGAGTTGGCCGTGCAACACGTGTGTTGGCCGTGCGGATCCAGATAATTATATTATGGCACGTGAGTTGTCCGTGCTTATAGCGCTTGGGCTATAGGAGCCCCTCATGAGTCTGTACACCCCCAGTGAGCGCAGTCGACTATAAACAGGGATTGAGCTGCACGCCGCAGCAGGTATTGTATAGCGCTGAGTGATTGAGTGTACTGAGCACAGTGAGAGAGAATGCGACATAGTGAGATTGAGTACTCTGAGAGTGTAAGTACATGAGTACAATCTCTGAGATACATTGCATTGACATGCACACATGATATATATGCATAGAGATGTGTTTTCCTCATGCTGTACGGTATCACATTATTCATGATTTCTCACACATGTTGACAGATGGGCATAGTGATGCATTTGTTTTACACTAGTTATCTAGAAATAAAATGAGATATTTTATTTATTATTTAAAGGATTGTGGAAAAATTTCTGATTTCAAACTTATTCACATTTTTGGTAACTTTGGCAAAAGATTTGGATTTTCCCTGATGTACTTGAAAGGAAGAACTATTACTGCTGAAATCATGATGTGACTGAGCATTTTTATCTCTGAGTTTATGTCGTTATTAACTGTTATGGATTAGTGGTTTTGGACCCGACCTAGGTAGAAGCTCGTCACTACTTTCAACCTAAGGCTAGGTTTGTTACTTACTCAGTACATGGGGTCGGTTGTACTGATACTACACTTCTGCACATTGCGTGCAGATGTTGGCTGCTGTTGTTGCTGTGCACGATGGTTGCGGGATTTGAAGATGTACCTGCGTTCCTGTTGTAGCTGCCTCTTGTTCAGGGTAGCCTTAGATTTATATAAGCTCTGTTTATGTACTATTCAAACAGACTATGTATTTATTTTATTTCCGCTTTGTATACTCTATTCTTAGAAGCTCATGATTTATACTACCAGTTCTTGGGGATTGTATAAAATCAGGATCTTTATTCACTTAAATTGCTTTAATAATTATTATTGTAATTGGTTAGTTGGAAATTAGCTTACCTAACGGGATGAGTTAGGTGCCATCATGACTAGTTGAATTTTGGGTCGTGATAGAGAAAGAGTGCTTAGTGTGGGGGAGCAACCTTCAACCTATTGTCCATCAATTGTTGCTCAATCATTGAGGATTAACAAAGAAAGTCTTCTTCTTAAAGGTAAGAATTTATGCCCTAACGCTTAATTTTGAAAATCTACTAAAAGGGGAGTAATTAGAAAGACAATTCTTATGTGTGGGAGTTGTTATCTTGCATGCATTTGTTATCAAAGAATGTGGGGAGGTTGTGAGCTAAAAATGGTAGAGAATGGGTTGGGGAATGTTGGAATCTTTCACAAAAGGGCCTTAAAAGCCTTAATGCACACCTAGTGCTTGTTAATATGCTCAAATGAGCTAGAATCATGACTATCTTTCTAATTTTTGTCCAACTTGTTATATTTCTAAAATAGATCGAAGTGCTAAGAATTCAGGAACGTTTTAGAGTTTAAAGGAAGCTCAATTAAGGTATGTTGGCAAACCCCTCTTCTTCGTAGAATCGAATCCCACGGTGTTTATGTAATTGGAGTAAGTCCTTGATCATTATTGAATTGGATATTTCTAATGTGGTTGTGTTGAAGGATGTATGTTCAATATTTATTCTAAATACTTCATCATGTCATATTGCCATTTGAGGATGTGTTCAAAATGTGGAATATGTGTTAGAAATGTTAAGACTTCATGTCAAGATCGAAATAAAGATTGTTATGCCAAAATTGTATGAAAAGCCTCTATGCGCCTAAGATTTCCCAAATTGCTCATATGTGAATTTAATATCTTGAATGGGAAGCCCTATTGTTGATAATGATAATGATATTTGAGTGTGGAAAAAGGAACTGGAACTATGAAATACGACCAAGTACCAAAAATGACTTGGTAATCGTGATCACTAGTTCCAATGAATCGAAAGAATATGAAAGAAGTATGATGTGAGATGATTGACTGAAAAAGGTAACGTCTTGGGTGAGACGGCCTAACCGATCGGGCCGTGATCGGACGCCATGACGCACACATAGTGGTGACTGTGCTGAATATGATAATTGAAATTGTGGTTACGGTTGATGTCTCAAGTGGGACGACCTAGCCGATCGGGTCGTGATCGGACTCCGTGTAAGAATACGGTGGTATTGTGAATTGTGGAATATCGGCACTAAAGATCTTCCAACCCAATAACATGGAAATTGACTTGAAAACTTATGTGATCCTTAACTTGATATTTTAGTATTATTTGAAGCCCTTATTGAATTCTTGACTGTTCCCCTTGCATTATTATTCATTATATTAAGATGGTGTTTAGCTATACATACTAGTGCTATTCGACGGTACTAACGTCCCTTTTGCCGGTGGCGCTGCATCTTTAAATGGATGCAGGTGGTTCCATAGCAGAAAGTGTTGATTACAGATAGTGTTGTATCCTCTTCTCAGCGGACTCGGTGAGCCCCCATTTCATTCCGGGGTCATGTATTGTACCTTTTGTTTATATTGTGGTCACTTTTGAGGTATAGTCGGGGCCTTGTTGCCGGCACCATCTTTACTCTCTTTTGTATCTTTAGAGGCTCCGTAGACACTCTGTGGGTTCTATATGGGTGTTGGGAATGCTAAAACAAGTTCTGTTGTGTTTTGCTCACTTGTTCCACTCAAACTATAAGAATATGTGTATTTTGGGACTTGATAGTAGAGTAACTAATGAACCGATTTAATATTGCATGAATGAACTTCCTACTGTCTAATTAAGGTAATCATGTCTTTTATTGATCATGGGTGAGTTGGGTAGAAAGTATTCAACATGCTTGCTCGACCGGGTCTACTCGGTTGAGCGCCGGTTGCGCTTCCCGAAGTTGGGGCGTGACACACCTAGAGCTGAACACAAAACATGTGCAGAATAGTAGCATTAATACACCACAACAGTACCTAGTAAGTGCCAAGCCTAACCTCGGTAGAGTAGTGACGAGGTTAGGTCCGGGCGCTACTAGGATATCATTATAAGACATATGATATAATAAAATGAAGAAAGACTAAGAATTTAACAGAAATAATTCACAGAGAAATAACAACATCGCACTATAAGATAAACAACAGGGGCACTCCCGAGATACCGTCTGTAGTCCCAAAAGTAAATACTCAACAGAGGAGCTCCCGAGATACCGTCTCGTAGTCCCAAAAGTAAATATGCAAGGAGATCTCTCAAGGTACCGCCTCGTAGTCTCAAAAGTAAATGTGCAGGGGGATCTCCCGAGGTACCGCCTCGTAGTCCCAAAAGTAAATGTGCAGGGGGATCTCCCGAGGTACCTCCTCGTAGTCCCAAAAGTAAACACACAACTCAAATCGGTGGAAAAAGCAACTAACAACAAGAATTCTATATCTAAGGTTGATACAAATCAAGTAAAGGAAGGAATTCAACTAAACATGCTACACAGATTTCAAATAAGCATCTAACACACGTAGACATGCGAATTTAGACTAAACAGGATAAATACATATGCTAGTATAACCCAATTAAGGTGTAACATGCTACTACTCAGTTAAAAACCTGGATTTTAAAATAATTAGCCCGTGTACGCACTCGTCACCTCGCATACACAGCACTAACATATCATAGAAATATCACAACAGTACCAAATCCTAAGGGAATTTCCCCCACATAAGGTTAGGCGAGTCACTTACCTCAAACCAAGCTCAATCAATCAGTAAGAATGACCTTTCCTCGATTTTTCGACTCCGAATGGCCCAAATCTAGCCAAAAGCAATTACATACCATAAATATAACTATAAGAAACTAATCTTACTAATGAAATCAAGACTTTAGCAAGAAATTATAAATTCCCCAAAAAGTCGACCCGGGCCCACGTCTCGAAATCGAGTAAAAGACACAAAATACGAACACCCATTCAACCACGAGTTCACTTGTACCAAAATTACTCAAATCCGATGTCAAAATCTCAATCAAAACCCAAAAATTTAGTTGAAGAACGTTTCCCATTTTTTCCAATTTTCTCAACCCAAATCCGAAATTAAAGGATGGAATTAATGATAAATGAGTGGGATATAACCAAAAGCAAGTGAAGAATCATTACCCAATCGATGCCTATGAAAATCCCTCAAAATCTCGTCCAAATCCTAGCTCTCTATCTCAAGTTTTGATAAAAATGGCAAAACCCTCGATTTGAAATGTTTATATCTGCCCAGTGAAATCCTTCTTCGCGAACGCGGAAGCCTCCTCGCGTTCACGAAGCATAACAATTCCTTCAGTCCAAAACCTCCTTTATGAACGCGATGGCCTAGTCGCAAACGCAGAAGCTCACACAATCTGACCCTTCGCGAACGCGGGAACCTCATCGCGAACGCGTAGGCTAAATGCCTGGGCCCCCCCTCTACCCGTTCCTCTACGCGAACGCGAGGTCCCTATCGCGAACGCGTAGGCTCAATGCTCCAAAGATTCGCAAGCGCAGGAACCACATCGCAAGGTGAAGAACAAAACCCAGTTGGCCTCCAAGATGCCTTACGGGAATGCGAGACCTCTCTCGCGAAAGCGATGAAGGAAACCAGCAACTGATGCACCAGATTTTCTTCAATTCCAACAAGTCCAAATCTAGTCCGTTATCCACCCGGAATCCACCCGAGGCCCCCAGGACCTCAACCAAACATACCAACAATTCCTAAAACATTATACGAACTTAGTCCAGCCTTCGAATCACATTAAAAAACTCTAAAAACACGAATCACCCTCCAATTCAAATTTAATGAACTTTGAAACTTCAAACTTCTACAACCGATGCCAAAACCTATCAAATCACGTCCGATTGATCCCAAATTTTGCACACAAGTCCTAATTGACATTACAGACCTACTCCAACTTTCGGAATGGGAATCCGACCCCGATATCAAAAAGTCCACTTCCGATCAACCTTTCTAAAAATTTAACTTTCGCCATTTCAAGCCTAATTCAGCTACAGACCTCCGAAACACAATCCGAACATGCTCCTAAATCCAAAATTACCCAACGGAGCTAACGGAACTAACGAAACTCCATTCCATAGCCGTCTTCACATAGCTCCAACTATGGTCAAAATCCTAAAAGTTAAGCTTCCGTTTTAGGGACTGTGTCACAAATCACTCTGAAACCACAAACAAAACCCTCTGGCAAGTCACATAAGCAGAAAAAGATACGGGGGAAGCAGTAAATAGGGGATCGGGGCTAATATTCTCAAAACAACCGGTCGGGTCATTACATCCACCCCCTTTTAAAATAATCGTTCGTCCTCGAATGAGTATAGAGACATACCTGCAGTGGTGAAAAGGTGAGGATAACGGCTGCGCATATCATGCTCGGTCTCCCAAGTCGCCTCCTCGACTGGCTGACCCCTCCACTGAACCTTCACTGAAGCAATATTCTTTGACCTCAACTTTCGAACATGCCTGTCCAAAATAACCACTGGCTCCTCAACATAAGATAAATACTTGTCCAACTGGACTCCTGCTAGGCTGGGAGGCAAGGCAAGCTCATAAGCAACCTCCCCAACACATCGCAGCACTTTGAATGGGCCAATAAACCTTGGTCTCAGCTTGCCCTTCTTTCCAAACCTCATAACACCCTTCATGGGCGAAGCCCGGAGCAAGACCCGCTCCCTAACCATGAATGCAACGTCACGAACCTTCCAATTCGCATAACTCTTCTGCTTGGACTGGGCTGTACGAAGTCGATCCTGAATCAATTTAACCTTCTCCAAGGTATCCTCAACCCAGTCTGTACCCAATAGTCTAGCCTCACCCAGCTCAAACCAACCCACTAGGGACCGGCACAGTCTACCATACAAAGCCTCGTACGACGCCATCTGAATGCTCGAATGATAACTATTGTTATAGAAAAACTTCGCAAGTGGCAAGAACTGATCCCAAGAACCCCCAAACTCCATCACACTTGCATGAAGCATATCCTCTAGTATCTGAATAGTGCGCTCATACTGTCCGTCCGTTTGAGGGTGAAATATTATGCTCAACTCAACCCGAGTGGCCAACTTATGTTGTACGGCCCTCCAAAACCGGGATGTAAACTGCGTACCCCGGTCAGAGATGATAGATACCGGCACGCCATGAATCCTGACAATCTCACGAATATAAACTCGAGCCAACAACTCGAAAGAATAAGTAGTCATCACAGGAATGAAATGAGCTGACTTGGTCAGCCTATCCACAATCACCCAAACTGCACCGAACTTTCGCTGAGTCCATGGAAGCCCAACAACGAAATCCATAGTGATCCGCTCCTATTTCCACTCCGGAATATCTAGCTTCTGAAGCAATCCACCCGGCCGCTGATGCTCATACATCACATGTTAGAAATTTAGACACCGAGCTAGATATTTCACTATGTCCTTCTTCATTCTCCTCCACCAATAATGCTGCATCAAATCCTGATACATCTTCGGGGCACCCGGATGAATAGAGTACTGCGAACTGTGAGCCTCCTGGAGAATCAACTCACGCAATCTGTCCACATTGGGCATACATAGCCTGCCTTGCATCCTCAAAGCACCATCATCTACAATAGTGACCTCCTTAGCATCACCGTGTTAAACCGTGTCTCTAAGGACAAGCAGATGGGGGTCATCATAGTGACGCTCCCTGATACGATCATAAAGAGAAGACCGAGAGACCACACAAGCCAACAATCGACTTGGCTCAGAGATATCTAATCTAACAAACTGGTTGGCTAAGGCCTGAACATCCAAGGCCAATGGCTTCTCTACTGCTGGTAGATATGCTAAGCTCCCCAAACTCTCCGCCCGGTGACTCAAGGCATCAGCCACCACATTGACCTTCCCAGGATGGTACAAAATGGTGATATCATAATCCTTAAACAGCTCCAACCACCTCCGCTATCGCAAGTTAAGATCCTTCTATTTGAACAGATGTTGCAAACTACAGTGATCGGTGTAGATCTCACAAGGGACACCATACAAATAGTGCCGCCAAATCTTCAAGGCATGAACAATAGCTGCTAACTCAAGGTCATGGATGGGATAGTTCCTTTTATGCACCTTCAGTTGTCTGGACGCGTAGGCAATCACCCTACCGTCCTGCATCAACACCGTGCCGAGACCAATCTGCGACGTATCACAATATACAGTATAAGACCCCGAACCTATAGGCAATACCAATATTGGGGTTGTAGTCAAAGCAGTCTTGAGCTTTTGAAAGCTCTCCTCACACTCCTCGGTCCACCTGAACGGAGCACCCTTCTAGGTCAATCTGGTCATAGGTGATGCAATAGACGTGAAACCCTCTACAAATCGACAGTAATACCACGCCAAGCCAAGAAAACTTCGGATCTCCGTAGCTGAGGATGGTCTGGTCCAACTCTGCACTGCTTCGATCTTCTTCGGGTCTACCTTGATCCCCTCACTCGATACTACATGACCCAAAAATGCCACTGAATCTAGCCAAAACTCATACTTCAAAAATTTTGCATACAACTTCTTCTCCCTCAAGGTCTGAAGCGCAGTCCTCAGGTGCTGCTCATGATCCTCCCGACCCTGGGAGTACACCAGAATGTCATCAATAAACACAATGACGAATGAGTCAAGATAGGGTCGGAACACACTGTGCATCAAGTGCATAAATGCTACTAGGGCGTTGGTTAGCCCAAATGACATCACAAGGAACTTGTAGTGACCATACCGAGTCCTGAAAGCAGTCTTCGGGATATCTGGCTTTCGAATCTTCAACTGATGATAGCTTGAACGTAATTCAATCTTGGAAAATACTCTAGCACCCTGTAACTGATCAAATAGGTCATCAATACGAGGCAATGGATACATTTTCTTCACTGTAACTTTGTTCAACTGGCGATAACCAATGCACATACGCATAGAACTATTCTTTTTCTTTACAAACAAGACCGGAGCACCCCAAGGTGACACACTAGGCCAAATGAAACCCTTATTAATCAACTCCTATAACTGCTCCTTCAACTCAGGAGGAGCCATAAGATAAGGAGGAATAGAGATGGACTAAGTGCCCGGCAATAAATTAATACCTAAGTCAATATCTCTATCGGGTGGCATGCTCGGAAGATCAGCTAGAAATGCATCTGGAAAATCCCTCACTACTGGAACTGACTCAATTGTAGGGGTATCAATACTGACATCTCTCACATAAGCTAGATACGCGTCACACCCCTTCGCAACCATTCATTGAGCTTTAGGAAATGAAATAACTCTGTTGGTATAGCCAGCGTCACAGTATTGGCGTGACAATCAATAATAGCATAATGGGGCGGCAACCAATCCATGCCCAAAATAACATCAAAATCCACCATACTGAGCAATAATAAATTGGCTCTGGTCTCAAAACCACTAAGAACAATCAAACACGGTCGATATACACGGTCAACAACAATGGAATCACCCATAGGTGTAGATACATAAACAGGTGAACTAGGAGAATCACGGGATACGCCAAAATATGGGGAAAAATAAGATGACACATAGGAATAAGTGGAGCCTGGATCAAATAAAAGCGACGCATCTCTATGACAGATCGGGAACAATACCTGTAATGACTAAGTCAGAAGCAACTGCCTCTGTACGAGCGGGAAGAGCATAATATCTAGCCTGGCCTCCCTCTTTAGGGCGACCTCTACCTCCCCGACCTCCACCTTGAGCTGGCTGAGCACGCGGGCGGTATCTGGTGCTGTAATCATAGCCTGAGGACACGGTGGAGCACGCGGTGCCTGAGAAGTCTGTGGACGTGCACCCTCCTAAGTCTGGGGCAATCCCTCACCATATGGCGAGTGTCGCCACACTCAAAGTAAGCTCTCGAAGGGCGTGGCTACTATGACTGGCTCGGCCTAAGTCTGCTGGACTGACCTTTAAAAGCACCCCATGCAGGAGGTGCACTAAAAACTAGCGGTGCATAATAAGGATCCTGGGGCCTAGAAGGGGCCGGAATACCACTGGCGGCTGGAAGTGCTGAATGAACGGGGTGACTCACATAGCCCCTACCATGACGAACTTCAGATGGGGCACGACCACCACTATAAGTGCCAGACTCTCGAGACCTCTTGGCGTCCCTCTCCTCTCTCTCCCCCGAGCAAGCATACCCTCCAATCTCCTAGAAATACTCACAACCTGCTGATAAAAAATATCCATCTCCAACTCCCGGGCCTTGCTAAGCTTGATACTAGGGTGGAGTCCCTCGATAAACCGACACACCCTCTCTAACTGTAGCAACCAAGGCTGGTGCATGTCGAGCCAAATCACTGAAGCAAATTGTATACTCTGACACAGTCATAGAACCCTGACGCAACTACTCAAACTTCGTGTGTCATGCGTCTCTGAGACTCTGGGGAACATACTCCCTCAAGAACATGTCCGAGAAATGAGTCCATGTAAGTGAAGCTACCTCAGCCGGACTACCCAACTCATAAGCACACCACCACTGATAGGATGCTCCTCTAAGATGGAATGTAGTAAAAGAAACCCCACTCGACTCCGTTATACCCATAGTACGGAGAATACGGTGACACTCCTCCAGAAAACCCCGGGCATCCTCTAACGCTAATCTACTGAAGGTACGAGGGTGGTACTTCCTGTACCTCTCAAGTCTGAGCTGCTCCGCCTCAGAAACTGCTGCCCTAACCTCGGGTTGAACTGGAGCTACCGGCTGCATCGGTATAATCTATAGAACCTGGTCGACCTGAGCCCGCTGCTCTAGGGTACGGGCGATAGAAGTCTGTGCTCCTCCCCTGGCCTGAGATGTGGCAGGAGCAAGTGGAATCAATCAAGCCTGAGCCAAGGTGCTGAACATGCCCAGAAACTGGGCTAGAGTCTCTTGGAGGGCTGGTGTAGCAACAAGTACCGCCTAAGATACCGTCTTGTAGTCCCAAAAGTAAATATGCAGGAAGATTTCCCGAGGTACATATTTCAAATAAGTATTTAAGACATGTGGACATGCGAATTTAGACTAAACGGGATAACTACACATGCTAGTATAACTCAATTAAGGTGTAATAGGCTACTACTCAGTGAAAAAAGCCGGATTTCTACTCTCACATATCACAGAAATATCACAACAGTACTAAATCCTAAGGGAATTTTCCGCACACAAGGTTAGACAAGCCACTTACCTCGAACCAAGCTCAATCAATCAGTAAGAATGCCCTTTTCTCGATTTTCCGACTCCGAATGTCCCAAATCTAGCCAAAAGCAATTACATACCATAAATATAACTATGAGAAACTAATCTAATTAATGAAATCAAGACTTTTGCAAGAAATTAGAAATTTGCCCCAAAAGGTTGACCGGGCCCATATTTCAAAATCGGGTAAAAGTCATAAAATATGAACACCCATTCAACCACGAGTTCACTCGTACCAAAATTACTCAAATCCGATGTCAAAATCTCAATCAAAACCCAAAAATTTGGTTGAAGAACTTTTCCCATGTTTTCCAATTTTCTCAACCCAAATCCGAAATTAAAGGATGGAATTAATGATAGATTAGTGGGATATAACCGAAAACAAGTGAAGAATCATTACCCAATCGATGCCTCTGAAAATTCCTTAAACTCTCGTCCAAATCCGAGCTCAGATCTCAAGTTTTGATAAAAATGGCAAAACCCTCGATTTGAAATGTTTATATCTTCCCAGTGAAATCCTTCTTCGCGAACGCGGAAGCCTCCTTGCGAACACGTAGGCTAAATTCCTGGGGGGGCCCCTCTACCCGTTCCTCTACGCGAACGCGAGGTCCCTATCGCGAATGCGTAGGCTCAATGCTCCAAAGCTTCCCAAACACGGGAACCTCATCGCAAGGCGAAGAACAAAACCCAGCTGGCCTCCAAGATGCCTTACGTGAACACGAGACCTCTCTCGCGAACGCGATGAAGGAAACCAGCAACTGATGTTCCAGATTTTCTTCAATTCCAACATGTCCAAATCTAGTCCGTTACCCACCCGGAATCCACCCGAGGCCCTCGGGACCTTAACCAAACATACCAACAATTACTAAAACATTATACGAACTTATTCAAGCCTTCGAATCATATTAAACAATGCTAAAAACACGAATCACCCTCCAATTCAAACTTAATGAACTTTGAAACTTCAAACTTCTACAACTGATGCCAAAACCTATCAAATCACGGCCGATTGATCCCAAAATTTGCACGCAAGTTCTAATTAACATTACAGACCTACTCTAACTTCCGGAATGGGAATCCGACCCCGATATCAAAAAGTCCACTTTCGGTTAACCTTCCTAAAAATTTAACTTTTGCCATTTCAAGCCTAATTCAGCTACAGACCTCCAAAACACAACCCGAACATGCTCCTAAGTCCAAAATTACCCAACGGAGCTAACGGAACTAACGAAACTCCATTCCATAACCGTCTTCACATAGCTCCAACTACGGTCAAAATCCTAAAACTTAAGCTTTCGTTTTAGGGACTAAGTGTCACAAATCACTCCGAAACCACAAACAAAACCCTCTGGCAAGTCACATAAGCAGAAAAAGATACGGGGAAGCAGTAAATAGGGGATCGGGGCTAATACTCTCAAAATAACCGGTCGGGTCGTTACATCCTCCCCCTCTTAAAATAATAGTACATCCTCGAATGAGTATAGAGACATACCTGCAGTGGTGAAAAGATAAGGATAACGGCTACGCATATCATGCTCGGTCTCTCAAGTCGCGTCCTCGACCGGCTGACCCCTCCACTGAACCTTCACTGAAGCAATATTCTTTGACTTTGGCTTTCGAACCTGCCTGTCCAAAATAGCCACCGGCTCCTCAACATAAGATAAATCCTTGTCCAATTAGACTGAGCAGAAGTCTAACACATGAGATGGATCGCCGTGATACTTTCGGAGCATAGAAACATGAAATACCGGATGGACTCCTGCTAGGCTGGGAGGCAAGGCAAGCTCATAAGCAACCTCCCCAACACATCGCAGCACTTCGAATGGGCCAATAAACCTTGGTCTCAGCTTGTCCTTCTTTCCAAACCTCATAACAACCTTCATGGGCGAAGCCCGGAGCAAGACCCGCTCCCTAACCATGAATGTAACGTCGCGAACCTTCCAATCCGTATAACTCTTCTTCTTGGATTGGGCTATACGAAGTCGATCCTGAATTAATTTATCCTTCTTCAAGGTATCCTGAACCAAGTCTGTACCTAATAGTCTAGCCTCACCCGGCTCAAACCAACCCACTAGGGACCGACATAGTCTACCATACAAAGCCTCGTACGACGCCATCTGAATGCTCGACTGATAACTATTGTTGTAGGAAAACATCGCAAGTGGCAAGAACTGATCCCAAGAACCCCCAAACTCCATCGCACATGCATGAAGCATATCCTCCAGTATCTGAATAGTATGCTCAGACTGTCCGTCCGTCTGAGTGTGAAATGTTATGCTCAACTCAACCCGAGTGCCCAACTTATGTTGTACGGCCCTCCAAAACCGGGATGTAAACTGCGTACCCTGGTCAGAGATGATAGATACCGGCACGCCATGAATCCTGACAATCTCGAGGGTTATAAACTCGAGCCAACTGCACGAATGAATAAGTAGTCATCACAGGAATGAAATGAGCTGACTTGGTCAGCCTATCCATAATCACCCAAACTGCACCGAACTCTCGCTGAGTCCATGGAAGCCCAACAACGAAATCCATAGTGATCCGCTCCCATTTCCACTCCGGAATATCTAGCTTCTGAAGCAATCCACCCGGCCACTGATGCTCATACTTCACATGTTAGAAATTTAGACACCGAGCTACATATTTCACTATGTCCTTCTTCATCCTCCTCCACCAATAATGGTGCATCAAATCCTGATACATCTTCGCGGCACCCGGATGAATGGAGTACTGCGAACTGTGAGCCTCCTGGAGAATCAATTCACGCAATCTGTCCACATTGGGCACACATAGCCTGCCTTGCATCCTCAAAGCACCATCATCTGCAATAGTGACCTCCTTAGCATCACCGTGTTAAACCGTGTCTCTAAGGACAAGCAGATGGGGGTCATCATAGTGACGCTCCCTGATACGATCATAAAGAGAAGACCGAGAGACCACACAAGCCAACAATCGACTTGGCTCAGAGATATCTAATCTAACAAACTGGTTGGCTAAGGATTGAACATCCAAGGCCAATGGCTTCTCCACTGCTGGTAGATATGCTAAGCTCCCCAAACTCTCTGCCCAGCGACTCAAGGCATCGTCCACCAGATTGACCTTCCCTGGATGGTACAAAATGGTGATATCATAATCCTTAAACAGCTCCAACCACCTCCGCTGTCGCAAGTTAAGATCCTTCTATTAGAACAGATGCTACAAACTCCAGTGATCGGTGTAGATCTCACAAGGGACACCGTACAAATAGTGTCGCCAAATCTTCAAAGCATGAACAATAGCTGCTAACTCAAGGCCGTGGATGGGATAGTTCATTTCATGCACCTTCAGTTGTCTGGACGCGTAGGGAATCACCCTACCATCCTGCATCAACACCGCGCCGAGACCAATCCGTGATGTATCACAATATATAGTATAAGACCCCGAACATATAGGCAATACCAATACTGGAGTTGTAGTCAAAGCAGTCTTGAGCTTTTGAAAGCTCTCCTCACACTCCTTGGTCCACCTGAATGGAGCACCCTTCTGGGTCAATCTGGTCATAGGTGATGCAATAAACGTGAAACCCTCTACAAATCGACAGTAATACCACGCCAAGCCAAGAAAACTTCGGATCTCCGTAGCCGAGGACGGTCTGGGCCAACTCTGCACTACTTCAATCTTCTTCGGGTTTACCTTGAACCCCTCACTCGATACAACATGACCCAAAAATGCCACTGAATCTAGCCAGAACTCACACTTTGAAAAATTTTGCATATAACTTCTTCTCCCTCGAGGTCTGAAGCGCAGTCCTCAGGTGCTGCTCATGATCCTCCCGACTCCGGGAGTACACCAGAATGTCGTCAATAAACACAATGATGAATGAGTTAAGATAGGGCCGAAACACACTGTGCATCAAGTGCATAAATGCTACTGGGGTGTTGGTTAGCCCAAATGACATCACGAGGAACTCGTAGTGACCATACTGAGTCCTGAAAGGTGTCTTCGGGATATCTGGCTCCCAAATCTTCAACCGATGATAGCTTAAACGTAATTCAATCTTGGAAAATAATCTGGCACCCTGTAACTGATCGAATAGGTCATCAATACGAGGTAATGGATACATGTTCTTCACTGTAACTTTGTTCAACTAGCGATAACCAATGTACATAGAACTATTCTTTTTCTTTACAAACAAGACCGGAGCACCCCAAGGTGACACACTAGGCCAAATGAAACCCTTATTAAGCAACTCCTGTAACTGCTCCTTCAACTCAGGAGGAGCCATTAGATAAGGAGGAATAGAGATGGGCTGAGTGCCCGGCAACAAATCAATACCTAAGTCAATATCTCTGTCGGGCGGCATGCCCGGAAGATCAGTTGGAAATACATTTGGAAAATCCCTCACTACTGGAAATGATTCAATTGTAGGGGTATCAATACTGACATCTCTCACATAAGCTAGATACGCGTCACACCCCTTCTCAACCATTCATTGAGCTTTAAGAAATGAAATAACTCTGTTGGCATAGCCGGCGTCACAGTCTTGGCGTGACAATCAATAATAGCATAATGGGGCAGCAACCAATCCATGCCCAAAATAACATCAAAATCCACCATACTGAGTAATAATAAATTGGCCCTGGTCTCAAAACCACTAAGAACAATCAAACACGGTCGATATATACGGTCAACAACAATGGAATCACCCACAGGTGTAGATACATAAATAGGTGAACTCAGAGAATTACGGGATACGCCAAAATACAGGGCAAAATAAGATGACACATAGGAATAAGTGGAGCCTGGATCAAATAAAAGCGACGCATCTCTATGACAGATCGGGAACAATACCTGTAATGACTAAGTCAGAAGCAACTGCCTCTGTACGAGTGGGAAGAGCATAATATCTAGCCTGGCCTCCCTCTTTAGGGCGACCTCTACCTCCCCGACCTCCACCTTGAGCTGGCTGAGCACGTGGACGGTATCTGGTGCTGTAATCATAGCCTGAGGACACGGTGGAGCACGCGGTGCCTGAGAAGTCTGTGGACGTGCACCCTCCTAAGTCTGGGGCAATCCCTCACCATATGGCGAGTGTCGCCACACTCAAAACAAGCTCTCGAAGGCCGTGGCTACTGTGACTGGCTCGGCCCAAGTTTGTTGGACTGACCGCTAAAAGCACCTCATGCAGGAGGTGCACTAAAACCTAGCGGTGCATAATAAGGATCCTAGGGCCTAGAAGGGGCCAAAAAACCACTGGCGGCTGGAAGTGCTGAATGAACGGGGTGACTCACATAGCCCCTACCATGACGAACTGTAGCTGGGGCATGACTACCACTATAAGTGCCAGACTCTTGAGTCCTCTTGGCGTCCCTCTCCTATCTCTCCCCCGAGCAATTATACCCTCCAATCTCCTAGAAATACTCATAACCTGCTGATACAAAATATCCATCTCCAACTCTCGGGCCATGCTAAGCCTGATACTAGGGTGGAGTCCCTCGATAAACCGACACACCCTCTCTAACTGTAGCAACCAAAGCTGGTGCATGTCAAGCCAAATCACTGAAGCAAACTGTATACTCTGACACAGTCATAGAACCCTAGCACAACTGCTCAAACTCCGTGCGCCATGCGTCTTTGAGACTCTGGGGAACATACTCCCTCAAGAACATGTCCGAGAATTGAGTGTATGTAAGTGAAGCTGCCTCAGCCAGACTACCCAACTCATAAGCACACCACCACTGATAGGATGTTCCTCTAAGCTGGAATGTAGTAAAAAAAACCCCACTCAACTCCGTTATACCCATAGTACGGAGAATACGGTGACACTCCTCCAGAAAACCCCAGGCATCATCTAACGCTAATCCACTGAAAGTAGGAGGGTGGTACTCTATGTACCTCTCAAGTCTGAGCTGCTCCGCCTCAGAAACTGCTGCCCTAACCTCGGGTTGAATTGGAGCTACCGGCTGCATTGGTATAATCTATAGAACCTGGTCGACCTGAACCCGCTACTTTGGGGTACGGGCGATAGGAGTCTGTGCTCCTCCCCCGGCCTGAGATGTGGCAGGAGCAAGTGGAATCAATCCAGCTTGAGCCAAGGTGCTGAACATGCCCAGAAACTGGGCTAGAGTCTCCTGGAGGGCTGGTGCAGCAACAAGTACCGCCTAAGATACCGTTTCGTAGTCCCAAAAGTAAATATGCAAGAAGATCTCCCGAGGTACATATTTCAAATAAGCATTTAAGACAAGTGGACATGCGAATTTAGACTAAACGGGATAACTACACATGCTAGTATAACTCAATTAAGGTGTAATAGGCTACTACTCAGTGAAAAAACCGGATTTCTACGCTCACATATCACAGAAATATCACAACAATACCAAATCCTAAGAGGATTTCCCGCACACAAGGTTAGGCAAGCCACTTACCTTGAACCAAGCTCAATCAATCAGTAAGAATGCCCTTTTCTCGATTTTCCGACTCCGAATGTCCCAAATCTAGCCAAAAGCAATTACATACCATAAATATAACTATGAGAAACTAATCTAGTTAATGAAATCAAGACTTTTGCAAGAAATTAGAAATTCGCCCCAAAAGGTTGACCTGGGCCCATGTCTCGGAATCGGGTAAAAGTCATAAAATATGAACACCCATTCAACCACGAGTTCACTCGTACCAAAATTACTCAAATCCGATGTCAAAATCTCAATCAAAACCCAAAAATTTGGTTGAAGAACTTTTCCCATGTTTTCCAATTTTCTCAACCCAAATCCGAAATTAAAGGATGGAATTAATGATAGATTAGTGGGATATAACCGAAAACAAGTGAAGAATCATTACCCAATCGATGCCTCTGAATATTCCTTAAAATCTCGTCCAAATCCGAGCTCAGATCTCAAGTTTTGATAAAAATGGCAAAACCCTTGATTTGAAATGTTTATATCTTCCCAGTGAAATCCTTCTTCGCGAACGCGGAAGCCTCCTCGCGTTCGCGAAGAATAAAAATTCCTTCAGTCCAAAACCTCATTCGCAAATGCGAGAACCTCATCTCGAATGCGTAGGCTAAATGCCTAGGACCCCTCTCTGCCTGTTCCTCTACGCGAACGCAATGTCCCTATCACGAACGCGTAGGCTTAATGCTCCAAAGCTTTGCGAACGCGGGAACCACATCGCTAATGCAAAGAAAATAACACAGCTGGCCTCCCAGATGCCTTACGCGAATGCGAGACCTCTCTCGCGAATGCGATGAACGAAACCAGCAACTGATGCACCACATTTTCTGCAATTCCAACAAGTCCAAATCTAGTTCGTTAACCACACGGAATCCACCCGAGGCCCCCAAGACCTCAACCAAACATACCAACAAGTCCTAAAACATCATACAGCCTTATTCGAGCCTTCGAATCACATCAAACAATGCTAAAAACACGAATCACCCTCCAATTCAAACTTAATGAACTTTGAAACTTCAAACTTCTACAACCGATGCTAAAACCTATCAAATCACGTCCGATTGACCCCAAATTTTGCACACAAGTCCTAATTGACATTACGGACCTACTCCAACTTCCGGAATCGGAATCCGACTACGATATCAAAAAGTCCACTTCCGGTCAAACTTCCCAAAAATTCAACCTTCGCCATTTCAAGCCTAATTCAGCTACAGACCTCCGAAACACAATCCGAACACACTCCTAAGTCCAAAATCATCCAACGGAGCTAACGGAACTGAGGAAACTCCATTTTGGAGCCGTCTTCACATAGCTCCAACTACAGTCAAAATCCTAGAACTTAAGCTTCCATTTTAGGGACTAAGTGTCCCAAATCACTCCGAAACCACAAACAAAATCCCTCAGCTAGTCACATAAGTAGAAAACAATGCGGGGGAAGAAGTAAATAGGGGATCGAGGCTAATACTCTCAAAATGATTATCCGGGTCGTTACAAGTAAACTTATCTATATCTTATTGTACTTATGTAATTTGTGAGTTTTGGAAGCTGAGTTTACTACCTGATAGTTATGACTGAAATGAAACCTGAACTAAGACGACTTATATCCCCTTGCCTTTTAACCTTGAGCCTAAACCTGAAGTGACTCTGCTTGTGTTTGCACAACTATTTTACTGAGTTACTACTATAGTCTTTTACTTTGTTTTAGCTATCATTATTGTTGAACTAATCATGCTCATCTAAAATTCCTGCCTTTCCCTTCACTGATGATTCTATTGAGGCTTCATCTTGTTTCCCTGCACCATATTTGCCTTATGGTTGATTTTATTATTTGGTAACCTTAACTGATATACTCCTGAAAATTCAATATGTCTATGTCACTTAAGTTGAAAGAATTTAAGTGATTAGATACTTTCCTTCTCTATATCTATATCTACTAACTCTGAAGATGATATCTGGGCTATCACTATGACCTTTTCATGATCATACTCAGATGTTATAGGAAACTATCTTATTTGCATCAAATTGTCTTCTTCTTCTGAACCCTTTTGTTGTATATATTCTGTTAAGGTTAAGCTATCTTCCCCTTAGTATAAGTCATGATTTTTTTGGGTAAAGTCAACTGATAATTGTTGCATAACTAAGTTTGTTTGTCCCATAATCATGTTGAGATCTTCATATACATGTGCAATTCAAAACTTGTGCAGTACATCCCTGTCATTAATCTTTTGAGCCCCTGTTGATTTTGTAAAGTTTGCATGCATCTATATTTACTTATCTTCCATGAAGAAAGGACTTAGACACTATGTTATAATCAAGTGACCATTTTAGGAGTTGAAGCATGATCACTTCATACCTATATGCTGAACTAGATTTATGTTTGAGTTTGAACTTATTTTGATGCAATGTTTTCCATCTCCTTTCTTTACCAATATGTTCATTTGGTTCTGTAATTGGTTCTATAATGTGTAAAGTTCCTATACCTATATGAGATCACTACATCATTTATTTTGCCTATGAACAGTTGACTGAATATTGCTAGCCTCATTGCTTAACTCTGTAACACCATGTTCTACCTTGAGTTATGCTCAACCCTCCTCCTTATTGTTAACCTGAAGTGGAAATTGACTCTCAAACCTTATGAAGACCATTTGTTGATATTATCTGAACATATTGACTTGCTAGTACTATTAGAAGCATGACCCTTTTGAGGCCTTAGGGGTACCATGTTTGAACCTGAGAATTTGTAGTCATGATGAGAGCTTAATCCCATGACCTTGATAACCTCTCTCTAACAATGTCTAACTATGACTGTTGCTTAGAATCCATCTTGATGTCTTTAAGGTGCCAAGTAATGTTATTAATACATGTTTGAATATGTTATGCCTTAACGATTCATTCCTGCAATGGTGTGATTGTGAAACCTTCTTTTTTTATCTATGTGTATTCTGAACTCAACCCCCATTGAGGTTTCCTTGATACGTGTTCCCTATTTAGTATTAAAAGTAATCTGTATTCTTCTGTGTTATTGTCATTAAGAGGAAATACCTTAGTACTTAGTTTGCATTGGAAAGGCCTAATTGGCACTTAAACCCGTAAGGAAAATATGTCGTTAGTGATTAAGGGTATTTGGGAGCGGAATTTGACTTTAGGTTGGGCTGCCCTCCCGGGCACAAGCAATGCCCTGGACCTTGAGTTCCTCGGGAACTTTGAAGTATCGGGAGATCCAAAGAGAGCATCGACCTTAAGTGGGGGTCCCTCCTTAGCTCCTAATTCATTGACGCATCCAGTTCTTTAAGGGTTTAGTGTTTAGTGACAACGAAAGGTTTCCAATGCGAATTATTAACTAAGTAAACCCACCACGTTAATATATAATTTACTCTACCATATTAATCTTATTCTTGCTTCGATTAACTGTTTGTGTATTTGTCATATGCATCAAAGTATGATCTGTAGTTAGAATACGCTGAATATATTGGATATTTGTCTAATGACCTTCTTATTTTTGACATGTATATCTGTTTGGGCCTATGAGTTCTTGATAAACTCAGGCCCAATTCCATCCTTGTTACATCTCATCCATGAGTCCAAAGTCAGTTGTATTCACGTCTCTTCACTGTTGGGCCTGCCTTCTTGAGGCCCAATCATAGAGTCCAGTGCTCTTTCCCTCAACTCTTTTATCGTTATTTACTATCTCGTTAGTATAGTTTACTGTTTCTATTAGTTTAAATTAATGTTAGTTATGTCTTTGTTGTTGTTACATCTCATATATATAACACTTATATTAGATCCCATGCTTTTTATTTTATGTGTTAATATCATATAAACTTAGGCAAGCCTTAAATAATATAGGATTTACAAAGGAAATTAGTTAGAAGTAGATTCTTAACTCACTAATTATAATCTGCTCGCAAATTATTATGTTTTTCACTCACCCTTCTTTCTTTTAAAGATTTTAAAATCCAGAACTTAGCAAAACAGCAGCTCTATTTCAAAAGGGAAATCAGATCTCAACTTCATTTTCAAAAGGAAAATTAGAACTTCAAGAACTATCATCTTTAAGGAATTTTCGGCAAATAACCTCTTCTTTGAAAACCCTCCGAATCTAAGGTAATTATAGGTTCACTTTATTACAAAACATCCCTTTAGAGTTATGTAAATAACTATCCCCCAAATCAATGTATTTTCATAACTCAAACTCTTTTATAAACTTATAAAATTTGGACCACTTATATGCTAATTTCAAGACATTTTTAATATCTCTTATGAACCTCTTCATAAACTCATATCCCTTTAGGACCCCACATTCTTTCTATCAATATCGTACTTAGGTATACAGTAAGCAACATTCCTTATCGTTAGTCAAAGTATTTTATAAATAATTGATCCCAAACTTAGTCTAAATCCTATGGAGCTACCTTAGGTAGATTATAAGGGGTGCCTAACACCTTTCCCTTAGAAGAACAAGAACCCTTTCCCATAATCTCACCGGTTAGCAGACTAATAATAAGAACATGACTTAATAATCAAATAGGTACCCTAGTATACCTTTAAATATTAGGTGGCGACTCTCTTTCACCAACAACAGAGAAACCAAAAGTTGAATTCTGTCTTGACTAGTGCAAAATAGGGTGCAACATGTACGGTAACCATCTCTTCCGCTGCTAGTGGACTGTTGAACAGAAAGGGCGATAGAAGAAACCTTTCTTAGCTCACTTTTCAAGCTCTTATCTTCTCCTAGTGGTGGGGCGGCAAAGCCATGTTGTTCAATTGGAAGCCTAATCCAAGAAGGTACGAACGAAGTGACGGGCCCCTTTAGAAGATAGTGAGAAACTTTCTTGTGGTAGTAATTCCAAACATCTCTCCTGAAAATACAAGATTAACACGTCTTTCTTTATTTGTTTCATATATGAATGTCTTAGTCGAGTTGGTTGGCATCACTCTTTTCAGTCTTTTCATTGTCCGCCTTCGCCCGAACAGATACGCACTAACCCACCTAAAATAAGGTAAAAGCCTTCTTTCCAACCCTTTGTACGAGACTCCTTTCTTCGTACAAATGCTAGTAGGCGAAGAGACATTCCTTTGCTCCTGTCAGCAGGATCAACCAGTGTCCCCGTGTGTAAGTCGCGTCCCTTCCTTCTTCTAATAAGAGAGAGTGAAAGATGCTAGGCACACTCTTATTTAAACCTTTTCAATATCTCTTAGCTCCCGACCCAATGAAAATTCTAGTTCTTATTCACTGAAAATGCTTCCTTTACTTTCGCAGGTAATGGAAGATACAAAACTCTTTTTTTAATGAATAGATAGATCCATGATACATTTCGAAATATTGTAAAGGTAAATACACTTTTTTTGCCCCCTTTTCGATATCTGTGGGATTTAAACGGCTACATCCTAGTGTTTCTTATTATCGTTACTTGGCTGACTATTACATATTATTTCCATTATTTAGTCTCCAAAGCGAGAAGCTACAAAGTGGAGCGAGGGAAAGGGAGGATCTACTTGGAATTAGCTGTTAGTGAATCCCAAGTATGACATAGATAGAGGAAATAAAATCTCTTACATACCGAAGATACATCTAAGACCTTCCTTCCAAGCAACTATGACATAGATAGACAGATGCGAGTGTACTTTAGGAAACTAGCAAGCCTTGCCATTCGGATGGAAGGAATATCATCCTAATGAAAGCCTGGTTCTTCCATTATCAATGTTTGAGATGTCTGGTTGTGCCAATTTCCCTAGTAGCCATTATGACTTTTATGTCTGGCGGCAACTCGGATCTTATGTTCTTTAGATGCCCAGCTTATCTGCCAATTGTCTAGCTGTAAAAGGAAGAGGTTAGTTCACAACTATAAAAGCCGAAGACAAAGCAAGGAAGGAAACTACATAGCAATAGATAAGGAAGAGATTTAGGCAACTTAATTGACCTACCAGACTCTAAAGAAAGGGTACCACTTATTTGGAAACTAGGAACTTGCCGGTTTCCAAGCGAAACTCGATGCTGCTTTAACACAAAGGTCGGTGTCCATCATTGAAAGTGGCTACCCGTCGCTTGCACTACATTGTCTGACGATAATCTTGCCTGACCGCTACCATTTTTTATCTTTCACCACGCTCAGTATGACTTACTCAATAAAAGGTATCGGTAGTCTCATCAGTCATTCCCTTATCATCTGGATTCATCAGACTATCTCAGCATATGGGAATAAGTCTCCTAGAGAAAGATCAAACTTAAGAGTAAGAAAAATCTCTTGTCTTAGATTTTACACATTCATTCTTGGTCTGGCTGCTGGTATAGCGAGACTTCCTAGCCATCTAGAGTGCAGTTTGCCTACTGAAGACCGTAACGTAAGTAACTCAGTGCTCCATACGAGGGAAATGAAAGCAGAATTCGTTCGAATCCTACCACATGCTCAATCTTTTTTTAGCGGTTTCCCCAAAGATCTTTATCAATAATGAATGATTATTTCTCTCTGCCCCAGAAATCTCATAAGCCGCAAGGTAGATCTGCGAGTTTCCTCATCTCCAAACTCAGGGACCTCGGCAGTAGCCATAGACCCTCTAGTGGGACTAGTGAAATCAATCCTCGAGGGTAAGGGGAAGTGTCACGACCCAAAATCCAACTAGTCGTGATGGCACCTAACCCAAGTCGCCGGTGCAGAGCTGATACCGAGTGCTCACATGCGCATACAAATGCGTGGAAGGAATTCAAAGAGTTACGCTTCAAGCTGAATCAATGTTGCACGATAAGGAAAGAAAGATGGGAAGTATATCCTAAATGTCATGTAGCTTCTCGAAGATAGATTAGCACACCAACACCCAAGGGAGTAACCCACACTCCTAAGCAACCGAGCAAATTCCTACTCTATGCACACTACATCCTTTATGAATAACAACTCAATCATTCAATGATTCTCATATACCCATAGAGTATAATACAACATGTATCCAGAAATTTCCATTACTCGAGTCATTCTCGAACTCCACCTTTGCAAGTCATAACTGATTCACCAGTATACCTCGAACTGAAACCAATACAACACATAATCGTGCAATCAACTTATCAATAGCAGACTCTCCCACTTGGCTCAAAGCCATAGATCAAAACACACAATAACTCACAATGCCCATAGTCTATTACTGCCACAATACCGCAGTGAAATCCAACTAAATCCTTCATAAGCTCATATAACACAAACCATCTAATATCTCAAATCATCTGCAAATCTCGCATTCATCCTTGTAGTAGTCAAGACAACTCTCATAAGCGACCCGAACTCAAATTGCAACACATATAATTCACTGGTAAAATAGAACTCACTACAAAACAACATAGGGATCACACAACCTCAGGACACCCCGCAGGAGATAACCCACATGCTTAGCCTAAAACTGACATCTTTCTATACCCTTCCACAGTCACAACTACTTCGCAATTACTTAATCTTCCAGATTCCGAACTCACAAAAAGACATGAAAATCTACTTCACTCTACAACTAAACAACATATGAGGTCCTTCAACACACCCATAACTCAAGTCCATACGCCAAATCAAGGCAGAAATCAAACACCCAATAGTCCTTACTACTTCTCAATTAAACTCGTCTCATCACATTCGAACAATTTAAACACATATCGCAGTCACATCATACTCACCACATAGCCATCCATCTACCCATCGAGCCACGGAGTCCATTCATAAGGACACTACCCGGCATATAAGTCTAAAAGCACGTGCTCACACAATTAAAACCTCTGTACTCATGTTATAGTCACCACCCAGCCTCAAGTCCTTCAGACTGGCCTATTATCAGCACACTAAAATCACATCTCGCACCTCATCCATGGAATCCCAAGCCATCGGTGCAGAGTCTATACCGAGCGCTCATATGCGCATACGAATGCGTGGAAGAAATTTAAAGAGTTACGCTTCAAGCTGAATCAATGTTGCACGATAAGGAAAGAAAGATGGGAAGTATATCCTAAATGTCATGTAGCCTCTCGAAGATAGGTATGGATGTCATCATACCGATCTGCAAGACTCTACTAGATACTTGCTCATGACTTGTAGAACCTATGAACCTCGAGCTCTGATACCAACTTGTCACGACCCAAAATCCAACTAGTCGTGATGACATCTAACCCAACCCGCTAGGTAAGCCAATGAACAACTATCCAATTTCAATGAAATTTAATAAGACAACTAAGTAAAACAACATATCTAAATCCTATACATTTCTCAAGGACTGGTAGTACAAATCATGCGCTTCTAAGAATAGAATTTACAAAGCTGAAAGGAAATAAATACATCGTTTGTTTGAAAAGTACATAAATAGAGTTTTATAGATCTAAAGCTACCACGAACAAGGGGCAGCTACAACCGGGACGCAGGTACATCTTTGATCCAGCTCTCATTGAACACAACAACATCAGCAACCAACATCTACATGCAAGGTGCAGAAGTGTAGTATGAGTACAACCGACCCCATGTACTTAGTAAGTAACAAACCTAACCTTAGGTTGAAAGCAGTGACGAGCTAACACAAGGTCGGGTACAATACCAATATTCCACATCAGTTCATAACAACATAATACATTTAATAAAAGAGGTATCTTAGAAGTAAGATGCTTAGCTCGTTCACAGTTCTAGAAAATGGGCATGCTTTTCAAGTATCTCAGTGAAAACCCAAAATCTTTTACCAAAATGCCAAAAATATGAGTAAGTTTGAAAACTGTAATTTTTCCAAATATTCTTTCCACAATAAATAAGATGCTTCATTTTCTTTTCTGATAACAAGTGAAAAATACCTCTCTATGCCCACATATCAATGTGTGTAAAAAGTCATGAATGTTGTGATACTATATAGTATGAGGAAAAATGCATCCCTATGCCTGTATGTCATGTGTGCATGCAAATGCCATGTATCCCAGAGATGAATCATGTACTCACACTCTCAGAGTACTCAATCTCACTGTCTCATATCCTCTCTTACTATGCTCAATGCTCAGCACACTCAATCACTCAGCGTTGTACAAAAACCGCTACGGGGTGCATCCCGATTCACATATATATATATATAGTCGACTGTGCTCACTGGGGGTGTGCAGACTCTGGAGGGGCTCCTTCAGCTCAAGCGCTATATTGCTGCGGCGTGCAGCCCGATACCATAAAATATAATCAATATATCGCTGCGGCGTGCATCCCGATCCCATAAAATATAATCAATATATTGCTGCGGCATGCAGCCCGATCCTATAAAGTATAATATAATATGTTGCGGCGTGCAACCCGATCCTATAAAGTATAATATAATATGTTGTGGCGTGCAGCCCGATCTCAAAATGCCAGTCTCACTCAGACCCTCAGCCTCACTCAGTCATCACTCTCTCCAGTCTCACTCACGGGCTCACAATGTCATGAAACTAGCCCGACAAAAATGATATGATGTATTAATAACAAGAATTGAGACTGAGATATGATATGCATGCATGAATATGACTGAGTACAAAATATCAATGAAATCAGTGAGATGACAGCAAAAAATGACCACAATGGTTCCTAACAACATCATCATGAAGCCTAAACATGATATTTAGCATGATTGATAGCTCAATTACTTTATCGCATGGTGAAAACACAAATATCAACAAACTAGGGCCACTATACAGTGCCATGGAAGCAACAGAGTCCCAATTCACATGGTGCACGCCCACACGCCCGTCACCTAGCATGTGTGTCACCTCAATACCAATTACATAACATGTATTACAGGGTTTCATACCCTCAGCACTAAGTTTAGAAGAGTTACTTACCTCGAACAAGCCAAATTCAATACCCAGCAAGCCAAACGATGCTCCAAAAAAGGAAATCCCGCATGTAACGATCATCCGAACGGCTCGAAACTAGCCAGAAGCAACTCAAATACATCAAATAATGCCAAAGGAAACAAACCCAATCGATAAAGGTCGAATCTTTAATCAAAATCCCAAAATCGATCAAAAAGTCAAACCCGAGCCCTACTTACAAAATCCGACAACCCATTCAATTACGAGTCCAACCATACTACTTTCACTCAAATACGACTCCGAATCGATGTTCAAAACTCAAAAATTCACTTTATGAAATTTTAGACAAAACCCCCCAAATTTCACTTTGAAATCATCAATCAAATGCCAAAAACGAAGATGGATTCATGAAATAAAACTAAAATCGAGTATAGAACAGTTACCCCTATCCATATGGTGAAAATCGCCTCCAAACATTGTCCAAATCAGAACTCCCCAACTCAAAATATGACCAAATGAACAAACCTTCGATATTAAGTATTTTTGCCCAGCTGTTCTGCCTTGTTTTACATGCCAAATGATCCCAAAACTTGCTTTTGATGACTCCAATAGATTCCTTGTGAAAGGTCAGTCAAGATAGGCTTTTGAATCACTCCATTTGACCGTATAATGAAGGAGATATGTTGGTTTCAATATTTGAAAATGTGCAGATTTTTAAATACGAAGTCAGTGGCAATTACGTAATTAACATAACAAATCTGGCAACCCAATTCTTAGTAAAATGACCATACAATCATTATACGATGCCCTAATTCGACGATTCTTTTTTTTGTGGGTCTGTAATTACGATACGGATATAATGCTTCAATCAAAATAGAAATCGGAGCTCATTTGTTCAATATGATATCATTTATGCTTGAAGAAACGGTGTCAAAACATAAGAAAAACGAGCGCAACACAACCCAAACCTATTCGAAACTCACTCGAGCCCCTCGGGACCCAATACGGACATACCGAAAAGTCCCATAACATAACAAGGACTTACTCGTGACCTCAAATCACTCATAACAACATCTAAATGACAAAACACACCTCAAATCAAACTTAATGAACTTTCGACTTCCAAAAACTCACGCCGAAACATATCAAATCAATTCGGAATGAACTCAAATTGTTCACACAAGTTATAATACATTATACGTAACTATTCGTATCCCCAAACTACCGAGCGAAGTATAAATGCTCAAAATGACCGGTCGGGTTGTTACAGGAAGGGACTCAAAAGGAAAGCCCAATGACAAAACTCGTTATTGATGAACTTCATAATATGGAATGCGAGGGGAGCCAACAGTGCTGAGTTTCACAGGCACTATGCATCTATGGTCAAACTGCATAACCCTGTTGTGCTTGTTCTGCTAGAGACAAGGATGGCTGACCACACATACCTGACTGTCGAGCTTTAGTTCTCAGCACAGTTCCAGTTCCCTGCTATAGGCCAATCTGGGGGAATTGTGGTAATGTAGAAATATGACCTAGTTATACTAGAAGAAGTGTCTACCACACCTCAGGGAGTCCATGTCATGATCAAGGTAATCCCTAACACCTCTAAGTGGCTTTTTTCTGCAATCTATGCTAGTAATCATGTGTTTGATGGAAATAGACTTTGGCACTTTCTCGAGTACATGGCCTCTGTATATAAGAGTAGCTGACTTGTAGGAGGAGATTTCAATGAAGTGCTTAAAGCTAGAGGTAAGTTTGGGGGTAACAACATAAAAACGATAGGAGTAATAGATTCTGAAATTGTTTGAATCAATGCAAGCTTGTGGACCTAGGTTTAAAGGGGTCGAAATATACTTGGACTAACAAGAGGTACACTAACAGACAAGACCACATTCTAGAGAGGCCAGATAGGTGTATTTCTATAGATGAATGGATTGATATGTTTCCAGAATCTACAGTGACACACCTGCCTAAAACACACTCTGACCACTGCGCTCTCCTCCTTATCATTATCAGTCATCAACAAAATGACTGTTGACGACCAATTTTGATCCTCATTTTAAAATTAATTTTCTTATACTTAATAATTTATAATAAATATTTTGGAAGTATTTTCTATCGATAAATACCTAATTTTCAAATTAATTAAGTATTAATTTTGAAATTAATCACCAGTATTAGTATTATGTAATTACGAATGTACTTACTATTTTAGTATTATTATAACAATATTTTGTACACACCACATAAGCTTTATGAACAAATTATTTTTCAATTTTAGTTAAGTAGGCTACTATGTTAATAATTTGAAATTAGTGTCATAATTTAGAAGACAACATATTTTACAAATAATTAGTTACAAAAATTGGTAGTATATTTGACATTTATGATTTTACTACATTTTATTGGAAATTAATTAAGTTTAATTAAATTAAATTTAAAGAGGTTAAAGATCAAATGGCTACAATTGCAATTCCTTAATTAATTACACAGTGGCTATTCTTTAAAATAATTCTAGCCCAAATATCATGCCAAATCTGGATATGGTCCAGACCAAACAACCCCTTCTCTCCAAGTTGGCACTATGCCCCAACCCATTTGAACCAATCAAAGCACGCCATGTCACCGGTCTCCCACACTCACAAAAAAAACATAACTGATCTGAGTCGTTTATTTCTTAGATCAACGACCCACAATTTTACTCTACTTTCCTCTTTAATTTTTAAAACACCCAGAGATTTAATCTTGACCGTTGAATCACAAGGATCCAACAACCACCAAAATTCCCTACAAAACTGATTTAATCCCTAATTATCAGGGTCATTGATCCAATGATCCAACGGCCCAGATTCATACTCGCAATCTTATCCTAGAGACGACCACCCTTATTCTCCCAAACCCTAATCATTCCTCACCAGACTTAGCTACTTCATTTACCCTTCTTCTCTCATCTCTCTCAAACTCACCAGACCAATCAATCAAGAAAACCTTGCACAAATTAGTGCAAGGTCACGAATCAGACCACAAATCATTCTTATTGTTATCCAAATCCGCAAATCCTGCTGCTTCTTTCCTCTTTTGTTGTTGAGATTCAAGACCCCCCCAAATCTAAAAACCCTAACCTAGAGATGAAATTTCAAATCATCTGTGGTTTTTCAAATCTATGGCATGCATGGCCATTTGTCTTGTCTCTGTACTACGAATTTCATCATTCTTTTTTCATTTCCACCGTTTAATATCAAAAGATCTAATGTTGAAGTCACAGACCAAAGGGTGAAATCTCAAATCGTATGAGATTTCTTGTGTTCTTTCAAGTCAAAGCGCATGAGAAGCCTCCTCAGAACCTCATAATGATTATTCGAGGTTCAGAAGTCAAATGCAATTACCTCCGGACATTGGGTATTTACCCCCATCAGCGGTCAACCTTCTCTCACTCCGGTAAATCCCTCACCAATTTCCCCTTGTTCTTTCTGATTTCACCCGCTTATGCTCACATCACTACCTCAATGTCATCTTCCACTACCGAGTTTGAATTTTGCTGAAACTCTAAGGCATTAGTGGCACTATAAATAAAGTCTTGATTTATCTCACCTAACACCACTCAACAACCTACAATCACACCAAGCAATACCTACCAAACCTAACAATAGTCTAAAACTTCATACGAGTTAAGAGGCTAGGTTTTTGTTCTTATTTATATCTATTCCTTTTGTTTTCGAGTTTCTTCACTGCTCAAGAGCTTGAAATTTTGGTTGTCTTACGGCTAAGTTAGAAACCTTGTTTGGTTTGCTGCCCTAGAAAAGGTCAGTACACTTCCACTCTTTCTCTTCTGACTGCCTTTATTCGAATATCATGAATAAGTTGATGTCTTTTATTAGTTGTGTTCGTTTATAATAGTTGTCATCAATATATAGATGCTACTTCTAGTTCATAATGATGTGTTGTTAACCTATGGTCACCTGTTATGCTTTTGAGTATCTTTAATTTGTATTAAACAACCTATATGATTAAGCTACTTAATATGCCTTAATGACTTTTCATATTTGCCTAAGCTTCAGGTTTACTTTTAATAATTCTGCTATGATCTTTATTCCTGCCATAATGTTTTTGCATTTTTTTTGTTAAGGTTGTTGTTTGATAATCCTAACTAGAATAACATGAAAGCTCACAGTTTAATGCTTCATCATTTAATTGAAATATGTGAAGTTTAAGTGTTTAAATGCTTTTCTTCTTTGCATAAGTGTTTGTTAGCCTTTAAGTATTCTTTGAGTCATCGCCATGAAAGCTTTATGTACATGTCTAACTGTTAGTTGTATCTCTAAATATGAAATAGTCTTATTAGGATAAACTTCTATGAACATCAGTGATCATTCTGCACATATTTTTTTACGATCAGGCTATCTCTTATAAATTAGATTGTAGTTATGTCTGCTATAGTTGAATGTTAATTATTTTACAAGTTGAATACGATTCCATCATGCTTAGATGTCAATCATAGTCTCTACAGCTGAGTTAAGCATGTTTGATATATTGTCTCTCATGTCTTTGACCCTGAATGGCATTGTTAATTTGATTGTACAAATGGCTGAAACTCATCAAGTTTTGTAAGCCTATGACATTAGTTGAAATATCTATATGTATAGTTGAATGAAGGTTATGTATATATCTCTGTATATCTCTCATGATTTCATGCTTCTGTGCAGTATCTTGAAATTGTATAGAGTTCTCACTTTCCTTGTCAATCTGAATTGAATCTGGTCTTAGAGAAATCCCTTGTTGTTACTGCTTAAACACAATAACTTTCCTATTTCATTGTTCTCCTATAAAAAAAGTAGGTTTTACCTTTAGTTCCAAAATGAAGTGAGACTGATAGCTTGTGATCCTGTTAAGCACTCTTAGGGAATTCCTTTTTTATTCTGCAAACCTGTAGTTATGTTATGAATTCTGATTATACTCTGGTATTCCTAATAATACCTATAGAGGTTCCTGATTATGACTATATTGTTTGAATCTTCGTTGATATTTTCAAAATATTCCAAATATCATTGTGAACTTATATGTGCAAGACTTGAGTTAAACTAATCTGTGATTAGTCCATTAGAGCAAAAGCATCTGTATGCTAAGTTGTAGCTGCTCTAAACTATGTGCTATTTGTCTATCTTTGAGGTGTTTGATTCCAGTTGTTTGGTTCTTTAGCAATAACGGTATAGTGTTCTTGCCTCTGTATGTGTGTTTGGAAACTTGGGCTTCAGGTCTGTCTAGTATGTTAATCAATCATTTAGAACTGGAACTATAGTTATAAGAAATAAAATTGTTTTATGTGTTATTCTGTTAAGAAAAGTCATGTTTCTATGGTAGGGTGTGTTGTGGTAATTGGTTTACATTGAAAGAGCCTCATTGGCACTCAAACCTATAGGGAAGAATGAGTCATTAGTGATTGAGGATATTTGAGAGTAGAATTTAACTCTTGATTGGGCTACTCTCCCGGGCACAAGCATTGCCCTGGGCCTTGATACCCTTGTGAACTTTAAAGTGTCGGGGGATTCAAAGGGAGCATCGACCTTGAGTGAAATTCTCTCCTTAGCCCTTAATTCATTGACACTTGTTATTCTCTTTGTGTTTAGTGTGTATGACAATGAAAGGTGTTCAATGTGGATCATTTGCTATACATAATCACCACATTAGTATAACCTTCTTAGTGTTTGAATGTTGTTAGTAATCTTTCCTTTATTCTTTGCTTGCAAATTTCATATATGAGCATGTATATAGTATTGTCTCTTTAATAACCTCTCTTCTTTTTTTTGAACATGTACAATGGCTTGGGCCTACTGAGTTCTTAAATCCATCTTTACTTTATCCTAGGGGATCCAGGGTTAGCTGTCGTCCCTATTATTGCTGGGCCTGCCTCATTGAGGCCCAAACACCAGAGTCCTTTTTTCCCTTTACTCCTTTATTCACCGCTTTTGCTATTCTATAGATCTACTATGTCATTGTCCTTTATCGGGTTCATGTTGTTTTATCTCTAATGTATACAACAATTATATATTGGATTGAATATTTTATTTTATCTTTTAATTCATATAAAATAACTTAGGCAAGTTTTAAAGAACCTAGGATTGAAAGAAGCATTAGTTAGTAATTAACTCTTCACCCGCTAATCATGAGCTGTTATTATTAATTCATCGTGCTTTTCTAACTCTTCTTAAAGATTTTGAAGCCCAAAAGGCCTAGAAAAAGGCGGCGGTCCCTCTTTCAAAAAGAAAAACCAGAACTGAATCACGAACTTAATTTTCTAAAAAGGAAATCAACTCCTTTCTAAGATCAAGGTGTTGCCGCCCAAGACAAAGATTTTTAAACGATTCCTTCAAGCCCAATATTTAAAAACCAAGGTATATCTTAGGCTTATTTTTCATAACACCTTCATCTTGTTAGAGTAATATGAACTTCCATGCTTTAGGAAACAAAGTGTTTTAACTTAGCTTCTCTTTTACATATTTTCACACAAACATCATACTTCTTTCAAAGCTCTTTTCAAGCATATATACACTAACATTATTTTTCTAAGATTCTTCTATAAACCCATACCTATTTAAACTGCACTCTTCCTTTATAGGTATTATATCCTAATAGATGGTAAGCCACACTCTTTAAACACTAGTTAAGCATAGTACAAATAATTAGTCCTAAATCTAGTCTAAGTCCTATGGAGCTACCTCAGGTAGATTTTAAGGGGTGCCTAACGCCTTCCCCTTAGAAGAACAAGAACTCTTACCCATAATCACACCGGTTAGCAAACTAATGAAGAATATGACCTTTAGTAATTAAATAGGTACCCTAGTATACCTTTAAATATTAGGTGACGACCCTTTTTCATCAACAATAGAGAAATCACAGGTTAAATCTTGTTTTGACTCGTGCAAAATAGGGTGCAACAATGACCATAGGAGACCTTTAGGTTTGAGTCTATGTGTAGCTACCCTGAATTCCCACCTATTGTGCATATAAGTTTCCAACCAACCAATGACCTACTGGGTCCACTAGTTTATTTAAGCATAATGTGAATAACTGGAATAGGCAAGTATTTTGGAACATCTTCCATAAGAAAAAGTACATACTTGCCAGACTTAATGGTATCTACAAGTCAAATGCCTACCCTTTCAGTAGATTCCTCCAGGAATTAGAAGCTAACCTCCAAACTGAATTCTCAGTTATCCTAAATAATGAAGAGGACTTTTGAAAGTTGAAATCAAGAATCAAGTGGTTGTGTGAGGGTGATGCAAACACTAGATTTTATCACACAACCACCCTTAATAAAAGACAGAGGGACATGATCCTTTGTTTAACAGATGAAGTAGGTAATTGTTCGCAATAAATTTTTGTAGTACGAAAAATAAACTGCAACAAAAATAATATGAAGAAAAAAATAGATTTTATAAATAAATATTTGTGAGTACAATTCTATGTATCCCTTGATTCTCCTCTCTAAAATTTTCCGTGATTCGTAGGCTTGAGAAACATCTTTCTCGTATGTAGGATGATTCAGGACTATGCACTTGATGATTGATCTCTCTGTTTGTGAATGCCTTCTCCAATTGCGGAATGCTTTTCTCCAATTCTGAATGTCCTACAATAGTTATATAACTCCTTTATTTATAATGGTAGAAGATGGGCAGTCCAGCTACATATGAACTCTCTTGCTTGATTCTGATTGGCTCACGTGAGTCATCAAACTTATCACACAAGCTATGTGATAAGCTTGCTTGTGATTGGCCAAGACATGTCATTTTAGACACTTGGCAATTCTTGATTGGTCACTGTTTTGGATTGGGATTGTCACATCATTTAACAAGTGGAATCATCTTGTTGGCTTTGGGTTTGACTGGACATGCCATGTCACTTGACACATGGTATGAGTTTGGGCCTTAAGATTAAATGGACCTTGGGCTTGAAAATAATTTAAATTTTGTATGGATTAGGCCCAATAAATTTTATATGTCTACAGATTCCCCCTATTTCAAGGCTTGTCAGAGTGTAGGCTTGTTGAAACTCGAAGACAAGGCTTGAATTATCCATGAGAAGAAGACTTTCTTTCTTGCCCATAAATAAAGAACTTGAATTCTATGGGTAATCGTGACTCTCTAGTGAAGCCTAAATCGAATTGGAAAAAACTTCTGACGCCAAGTATGTTGTACTTAAACAATACTTTATTAGTAACCTTTATAGCAAAATTATGGTAAACAAAACATGGTCACATTGAACAATGTATTGCAATTCCATCATAGATCAATTTCTTATGACAAAGCTGTTGGGATTAAAAGATTGGTGAATGGGAAATGGAGGGAAGAAAGTGAAGGGAAAGTGAATTCCCTTTTGCTCAGAAAAAGAGCAAGTGTCCCTCATTGGTGGTGAAAAGAAAAGTGAATGTGCTTATATTGAGAAAGCACTTCCCTTGGTATTAAATAGGTTGGAAAGAAAGTAAGCCTTGCGCTGTCGTCGTCGCTCGCTCTGCTCGGCTTCGGCTTCGGTCAAAGATTGATTGATTAATCTTTTTGGATAAAATTTCTTTCAATAATTTAATTAATTAACGAAAAGACAACCCGGAATAATCTAGGACCCGTGATGCGACCCGGTCCGTTTCTTTCCCGGATTATTTTAAATTGATTTCCCAAAATATTTTAAACAAGAATTGTTCCCTCCTATTCCAACAGCCATGGCTGTTTCTGAAAGGTTGCAAACTTTTCAGAAACAATGCCAGAAAATGGCTATAAATACGTCTTCATCACAGAAAATATCCTTACAAAATTTTCAATGTGTTTTACAACCATTAAGTGGTTTGAAGTTCATCAGCGTTTTTGGTACCAATATACTGGTGAGTTAAGTCGTTCTATCCTGGGAGGTTAATATTCCAAAACCTTGGGTACTTGAGGGGAATAATTTCCTTAAGGACACACCATACATTCAGTAGGCTCGATTTCATTCCAAAATATATTTTCAGATTCTGTTTTCGATTATTTAAATTTCTACTATTCTACAGTTTTTCTGTTTTTGTTTTTTGTTTTAAAAAGCTTGTTGTTTCATATATTTTATAGTATTACAATTTGATTAACAATCTTAAAGAAATTATTAATATACTGTAATCTATATTTTGCTTTGGAGATTAAAACCTTTGTGGTTTTCTACTCCGTCTGAATTTTTCTATTTCTGATTTAAAGATATAAAAACTTCATCGGAGTATTAAAATTTAGAAACGATTTGAAGAACATAAAAACTTCATCGTTTTATCGTGAAATAGTATATAGAAAACTTTAATTTTTATTTATTAAATGTACTGTTTATCATTAATTACAGTACTGTTTACTGTTCTATTTTTTGCCATTAATTGAACTCTTCTGATGTGGACAATGACAAATGGCAATTGATAATGAAAATTCTTCTGCGACTATTGCGGCAACAACGATAGCCTCGCCAACCAATGACAAACCGGGGAAATTTTCTGCAACCAACTTCAAAGGATGGCAGCAAAGGGTGTTATTTTGGCTTACCACCCTTGGTATGCAGAAGTTCACCAGTGAAGACCCTCCAATGCCTGCTGCCGACATGCTAGATAATGAGAAGTTTATGATTGTTGAGGCGTGAAAACAAACAGATTTTCTTTGCAAAGGCTGTATCCTAAGTGCTTTGGAGGATGACTTGTACAATGTCTACAATTTTATGAATACTTCGAAAGAATTATGGAACGCGCTTGAGAAGAAGTACAAGACTGAAGATGCATGCTTGAAAACGTTTGTGGTTGACAAGTTTCTAGACTATAAAATGATAGACAACAAAACCATTGGAACCCAAGGTCAAGAGCTTTAACTTATTTTTCACGACCTTATTGCTGAAGGTATGGTAGTGAATGAAGCATTTCAAGTGGCTGCAATGATTGAAAATTTATCTCCTTCGTGGAGAGATTTCAAAAACTATCTAAAGTACAAGCGCAAAGAACTGAAGTTGGAAAATCTTTTGATTCGTCTCAAGATTGAGGAAGATAACAAAACAGTCGAGAAAAAGTCTCGTGAAAATTCAACGATTATGGGAACTAATATCGTTGAGGAGACTGTTCCGTAAAGTAAGAGGAGGAATATGTGTAACGACCCGACCGGTCATTTTGAGCTCTAGCGCGTCATTCAGCGGTTTGAGACCCTGAGCAGCTTCACTTCAGGTATTATGCCTTGTATGCATGGTTGGAATTTTATTTTGGGAAGTTCGGAGTTGATTTGGAAAGAAAATTCTAATTTCGGAAGCCTTAAGTTGAAGGAATTGACTAAAGTGTGATTTTTGAGTAGACGACCTCGGAATCGAGATTTGAAGGTTCCAACAGGTTTTATGATGATTTTGGACTTGGGCGTATGTTCGGATCGGGTTTTGGATGACCCGGGAGCGTTTCGGCACCTATTGTGGAAGTTGTCATTTTAGAAGAATTTCATAAAAATGGGGTTGAGGCGTATTTCGATGATATTGATGTCCATTTGGGATTCCGAGTCTGGGAATAGCTCTGTATGGTGATTCTGGTATTGGGAGCGCGTCCAGAAGTGGATTTGGAGGTCCGTAGGTCATTTCGGGATCATTTGGCGAAAGTTAGAAATTTGAAGGTTTTTGAAAAGTTTGACCGGGAGTGGACTTTGTGATATCGGGGTCAAATTCCGATTTTCGAAAGTTGGAGTAGGTCCATAATGTCAAATGTGACTTGTGTGCGAAATTTGAGGTCAATCAGACATGATTTGAAAGGTTTTGGCATCGAATATAGAAGTTTGAAGTTTTAAAGTTCATTAATCTTGAATTGGGATGTGATTCATGATTTCGATGTCGTTTGGCATGATTTGAGGGTTTGAGCGAGTCCGTTTTATGATTCCAAACTTGTTGGTATGTTCGGGCGGGGCCCCGGGGACCCCGATTGGCAATCGGACGAGGCTTGGACCAAGTTGGAAATTGGGAGCAACAGCTGAAGCTCCCAGTTGCTGTCATAATTGCACCTTCACTTGGCCAGCCCCAGGTGCGAGCTACGAGCTACGAGCTGCAAAAGTGAAAGAGCGAGGGCAGCCTAGCCACCATAGGTGCGAAAGTTTTGGTGCACCTGCGTGACCCCAGGTGCGAGAGCAGTAGTCACAGGAGTGGATGGGCTCGCGAAAGAGGTTCCTTTTGTCCACAGATGCGGAGCTTGGCCAGGTAAGGGAAATGCGCACCTCCGAGGATTTTGTTGCAGGTGCGAGACCGCAGATGCGGCCAAGGCACCGCAGGTGCGAATAATCGCTTGGCAGAATCGTTTTAAGAGCAGGATTTTGCTCTTCTTCTCTCATTTTTCACTGGGTTGTGGCGATTTTGGAGAGCTTCAAGGAGGGATTTTCATCATCTATGTCAAGGTAAGTGATTCCCGCATATTGTGAGTTAAATACAAGATTTATACATGGATTCAAGCATGAAAATTTGTAAAAATTTAGAATTTTCAAAAAAAACCTAGAAATTGGTATTCTTGAATTTTGATCACGAATTTGGGCATGAAATTGAGAATAAACTATATATTTGAGTTCATAGTGCTATGGGTAGTGTTTGTCTTCGAAAATTTTTGGAATCCGGGCACGTGGGCCTAAAGTTTGCTTTATCAATTTTTCGAGCGGAGTTGGAAATTGTTATAAATTGATTAATTATGAGTATTAGAGTATATTCTAATTGGGTTACATCTTATTTGACTAGTTTTGGATCGGCGGTCACCAGTTTGAGGTGTTAGGGCGGTGTTAGAGCCGGTTTTGGAATGTCGGAGTGAGGTAAGTCTCCTCTATAACTCTGTGAGGGGGAAACTACCCCTAGGTGATATATTTGATGTGTACAACTTGTTGCGGGGACTACGTATGCACGATGTGACGAGAGTCTGTACATAGTTAGATTCATGTTATTGTCCGGGTAGACTTAGGTTCACACCATGCTGTACTTGTACTATAGGGATTATCCTTGCTTGTTTAATTTTTTATTTTACATTTCTACTTGAGACTAGACTTGCTATTGTAGAGACTTCACGATTTCACGATAAGTCACCGAATAACTTTACTCCTCCTACGACATGTTATATATATATATATATATATATATATATATATATATATATTTCATTGAAAGATTTTGTTAAAGAAATTACAACTCACACGTTTATTGGGAGTGGGGTTAAGGACCCGTCAAAGTTTCTTATTATTATGGGATCGGGTCGTTTGCCTCGGCAGGATTATGTATTTCACTCTTATGGGATCAGGCTGTTCGCCTCGGTAGGATTTATGTACCACACTCTCATGGGAGCGGGTCGTTCGCCTCGTCAGTTTAATAGATGCATCTATGGTTCGTGCCATTCGACCCTTGACAGTGCACAATTCAAATATTTATGTTGGATCGGGCCATACGCCTCGACATTTCCTCTATCATATCCTCATGGAATCGTGCGTAATATTTGGCAAGAAGTCGGGGTATCTGTAAATTTCCCCCTGATTCGAATTATAACAACCTGCTTGGTGAGATCCAGTATACATATATATATGCTTCCATTGAGGAGGAATTTGCTAATTAAGAGCTTGAGTTTATTGTAAGGAGGATAATTGTACCACATATCTACACTTCTTTATTTCATTTATTTACTTTTCCTCGTATTTGCTCACCTCCTTACTGTACTTGATATTATTGGACCACTAATAAGTGTCGATATCAACCCCTCGTCACTACTTCTCCGGGGTTAGGCTAGATACTTACTAGGTACACGTTGATTACATACTCATACTACACTTGCTGCACATTTTTGTGCAGGTACATATGTGACAGGTGGCCTTGTTAGAGCAGAGGCGTGTATGCATACGGGGGACTTACGTGAGATGCATTCCATAGTATGACCCACAGTCAACAGAGTCTCCTTTAGAGTTATTTGTATTTTTCTGTCTAAGTTATATTCCGGACAGATGTTGTACTTTATTTTTACTTCTTAGTTGATGCTCATGCACGTGTGACACCGGGTTTTGGGGTGATTATGGATTATTTAGTATTGCAATTGTTAAGAATATTATTATTTATACTATAAATTCCATCTTTTACTATTTAATCGAAGGAAAATATGATTTCAAAAATATTAAAATGAGAACTAAATCAAGTATTTATTTTTGGCTTGCCTGACAGTGGTGTCCGATGCCATCACGACCTTTAATGGATTTTGGGTCGTGACAACATGGTATCTGAGCGCTAGGTTCACTTAGGTCTCATGAGTCATGAGCGAGTCTAGTAGAGTCTTTCGAATCGGTGCAAAGACGTCTATTCTTATCTTCGAGAGGCTACAAGGCTTTTAGGAGCACTTCCCTTCTTGATTCCTCATCGTGAGAATTGATTCTTTTGAGGCTTGTACCTTTATTTATTTCCTATGCAATCTTATGCGACGTGAAGCGCTTGTTATAGATTGGGAATCGAGGAATTGTCATGGTACTACAGAGGTGGTGCAGGATGTCTCTACCTGCGTGTTTGATTGGGCTATTACCGTCGCCTTGCGAAAAGCCGTCCTGTCATTTCAGCTCAGCATCAGTATTTCTTATGGTTTTGAGATTTGGCATTGATTGTTATAATAATTTTTGCGTTATTATCGCACCGTTGTTTGTGTAATGGTAGGATGCCTTTCTATGCGCTGAGGCAGTGAATGACTTGAAAGGAGGTTTTACTCAGTGCATGATTCAGAGGCTCAGTGTTTTATTTCCAGCGGAGGAAAGGCAATCAGACTATGAGTGTTTGGGATGATGGAGTAACGAGACTTGGTATTTTGAGCGTGGTGGAGTTCTCAGTTATGATGTGGTGTCATCGCCCTTGTTAAACGTGTTAAGGTTCACCGGTGTTATGGTCTTCTTCAATTCGCCTTTGGGGAAGGGTATTGTGGAATAGTGCCGGGGAAGCGGCTGTTAGAGATCATGGTGTGCAGTGGTTTAGGATCGAATCGGTGTTCCTAGTGTTGATGGTTCGAGAAGGATGATCTTTAGAGAGGCTTTAAAGTTGGTAGCGATTTATTGGTTAAAGTGCTACAGAGACGGATTTTGATTTAAGGCAATAAGTGGGCAGCGGAGGATGAGGAAGGACATATGGAAGGTGTCGTGTGGTGGTTAAATTTCTGGAAGGCCAAGTGTGAGAAGCGGAAGTCAAGTAGTTGCTTAAAGAATAGGATTTGACCAAAATGGGAGAGTGGCAGAGTATCATATGGGATCTGTGGTAGGATAACTACACGCCTTGGGGAAGTTTGGAGTGATTTGGGATTTATGGTGGACAGTGATTAGGTCTACGGACTAATTTGGAATATTGGCTGCTATACTGAGGAAGGTTGGATACGACAGAACGAAGTTGCTTGATATGAAGAGGGATGCAACATGACTTTGGATTTGAAATGTATTATCACACCTTTAGTTGATGTCAATGGGGGGTGAACAGACTTGTACAACTGGTGAATGAGCACGGGATCAGGATGGTTTACTGATTTCGTGGTATTGACGGAGCTTCTACGAAGAATTCTACTGGTTATCCAGTAAGAGGCCGAATATGTGAATGTGGCTTGTGATTCAAAATGTTCACGAAATTCTTAACGGGAGGATTTTGAGAAATTTGGCAGGTCGATTGTACGGGCTCATGTCTATGAGGAAGGAGGAATATTGGTGGGTTCTGGGGTTATGTAATTGTAGCTTCAAGCTAAGTGGGAGAGCACCACCGTCTACGATTGGATTGCATGGTTTGCCTACTTGTGAGGTTTTTGGTTATCGGCATATTGGTGGGTTATTACGACTAAGGAAAGAAAACATCAGTGATAATTTGAGCAAAGGATTGGAGGAATGTGTGCTATACTTGGGCCTTATCGGTTCATGTTCAGTTTTGAGAAGACTCAGAGTTTATGCTTCTGGTGGAAGTAATGTAAAAGGGGAAAGAATTCAGTTGGGTGCTTCTTTGATAGGATTTTCACGTGCTGGCAGAGCGCTAGAGTTTGGCTTATACTCGGGACTAGACAGATGGGTGACTCTCAACAGTGGTACTGGTGGGTTCAAGAATTTGAGTACAGTGCCTAAGAACTTGGAATGTTCTATGTTATCAATGGGTATGCGGTGTAGTACTGGAGGAAGGGAATAAGTAGCTCTGGATTCACGGAAAGTCTTGCAGAACGAGTGTACCAATTGGCTATGCTATTGAGCGCTTAAGGAGAATATGAGCGGTTCATGGGTATTGAGACGATGTGATCTCGTGCATTGGGTCACTCTGGATGAGTGTTGTTGGGTTTGGTTACGTTAATGAATGGAACTATTATTGTTTCTAAGGCAAGTTAAGAATAAATTGTAAGTTGAGGATCAAGGTCGCAGTTGATGTCGATAAGAATGTCAAGAGCTCAGATGAGCATGGAAGAATTCAGATGTTTAGAGTAAACTGGTATTGTCTTTAGCGTCACCTGAGATCGGTGTCATGTGGAATAGGCTTTGTGTATTGACTTGCAGATTTTTGACTCACTCTACAGAATTAGAATGACTGGTGGTATGGATGTGCGGATCTTGCTATCTGAGCGGAATGGTCATGGGTGCATGCCCCACGGGGAGATTTGTATAAGTGTGACATGTCAATGAATTGATTGTTAAAGATTGAGACTGAATGTGGAGGTCATAGTAATATCGCAAGTGCGAGAGTTATGCCTGAGAGGCATTCTATTCCTTGGGTTGTGGACCATGTGAGTTCATTTCGGATTTGATGGCTATTATTATGAGTCGTGAATAGGTCATTGTGGGTCCTTGAAGGGTTATTAGCCCAGTGCGGTACCGTCAGAATCGGCTTGAGGTCCGTGGATGGATCTAAATGTGAATATGGGCTCTATATCAGACCGGATGTGTTCATTTCAGCATAGCGTTGTTTTCAGAGGGGTCTTTGGGCCTTGGATGATATTTCTATTGTCGGCCCTTCCGTGTAGTTTCTATTGTGCCATGTGGGTTATGAGGCGGTTTGATTATTCGCACTCGTATTGAGATCCCGTATAGTTTGTGGTGTTATGTGAGCAGGATGGCTCTCAAGATGCAGATCATGTATCACACCTTAGTTGTGCTTGAGTTTTATAGCGCGTGAAGCTACCCGTCTCCCCACGATTTGTATTATGCATTGGCGTGCTTATAGTTAATATTCGGGCATTTCGTGAGTATAAGCATTACGACTCGATATGTGTTTTCTTTTGATTATTATGTGTGGATCAGGTGGCACGCCGCCATGGGTATATGGTTGGATCGGGTGGCACACCACCACAGATATGTTGTTTGGATCGGGTGGCACGCCACCTCGGGTATCATGGTTGGATCGGGTTGCACGCCGCAATGGTATCATGTGTTGATCGGGTTGCACGCCAAAACAGTGTGTTATTGAGTACAGTGTCCCATATCTATTATTGTGTGTTTTGCTTCTCATTTTCTGAGGAAGGTTCATGACATCTTTTCGGTTGTTTAAATTAGTTGCGTGGGTTGAGTATATCTTTCCAGAGTTCGTTTCCTTATGTATCACATTCGAGTTTGTAGCTTGTTGGCACGTTGTGGCATCCTATGATACTTTTGGCAGTGTCTGAGGTGGTTTATGTCCTGAGCAGCTTGTACTGGGTGAGACGAGATTATTGGACCTGGGATCAGTGTGATCAGATTTATATGAAGCATATTAAAGAGTAAATATTGTTATTCAGTACAGAATGAGGTAATGGTTCTTGTCGGGAGGAGAGACTCCATAAATTGTGATTCGGCAGGTGGTTATGAGTTCTACACATCTTCTCTGTCGTGGCATTATTGCGAGAGTTAAAGCAAGGCTTAATTGGTCGTGAGGTACACTACGGGCTTCGGGTCAGTGGAAATTTTAGCTGTGGTGCTTTGGAAAGATTGCCTTGGGCAAATGAGTTACGCGGTGCATGGTAAGAATTTAGCTAGGGTATATGATCATGTTTGGTGCAGTGTGTAGTGATTGATGCGGTGTTCGTATGTTGGAAACAGGCCTGGTAGAGAATTTCAGATGTTGGAATTCGGCACTAAGGCTTATTTGACTAAATAAAAGGGAGAATCTTCAAATTGACTCGAGCTAATGTGCCCAACTGGGTTGTGGTGGCACGAATAGGTGCACGAGTTGTTGAACAGTAATTTCGGACAACTCCGGAGCAGTTCTTAGCACGTTCGAAGATGAACGCATGTTTAAGTGGGAGAGAATGTAATGACCCGACCGGTCGTTTTGAGCTCTAGCGCATCATTCAGCGGTTTGAGACCCTGAGCAGCTTCACTTAAGGTATTATGACTTGTATGCATGGTCGAAATTTAATTTCGGGAAGTTCATGGTTGATTTGGAAAGAAAATTCTAATTTCGGAAGCCTTAAGTTGGAGGAATTGACTAAAGTGTGATTTTTGAGTAGACGGCCTCAGAATCAGGATTTGAAGGTTCCAATAGGTTTGTATGATGATTTTGGACTTGGGCGTATGTCCGGATCGGGTTTTGGATGACCCGGGAGCGTTTTAGCGCCTATTGTGGAAGTTGGCATTTTGGAAGAATTTCATAAAAAATGGGTTGAAGCGTATTTCGATAATATCGATGTCCGTTTGGGATTTTGAGTCTGAGAATAGCTATGTATGGTGATTCTGGTATTTGGAGCACGCCCGGAAGTGGATTTGGAGGTCCGTAGGTCATTTCGGGGTCATTTAGCGAAAGTTAGAAATTTGAAGGTTTTTGGAAAGTTTGACCGGGAGTGGACTTTGTGATATCGGGGTTGGATTCCGATTTTTGGAAGTTGGAGTAGGTCCGTAATGTCGAATGTGACTTGTGTACGAAATTTGAGGTCAATCGGACGTGATTTGAAAGGTTTTGGCATCGAATGTAGAAGTTTGAAGTTCTAAAGTTCATTAAGCTTGAATTGGGGTGTGATTCATGATTTCGATATTGTTTGGCGTGATTTGAGGGTTCGAGCGAGTCCGTTTTATGATTCTAAACTTGTTGGTATGTTCGGGCGGGGGCCCGAAGTGGCAATCGGACGAGGCTCGAACCAAGTTGGAAATTGGGAGAAACAGCTGAAGCTCCCAGTTGCTGTCATAATCGCACATGCGCTTGGCCAGCCGCAGGTGCGAGCTACGAGCCGCAGAAATAAAAGAGTGAGGGCAGCCCAGCCACCGCAGGTGCGGATAATTTGGCGCACCTGCGTGACCGCAGGTGCGAGAGCAGTAGTCGCAGGAGAGGATGGGCTCGCGGAAGCGGTTCCTTTTGTCTGCAGATGCGGAGCTTGGCCAGGTAAGGGAAACGCGCACCTGCGAGGATTTTGTCGCAGGTGCGGGACCGCAGATGCGGCCAAGGTACCGCATGTGCGAAAACTCTCTGGGCATAATCGTTTTATGAGCGGGATTTGGCTCCTCTTCTATCATTTTTCACTTGGTTGGGCGATTTTGGAGGGTTTCAAGGAGGGATTTTCATCATCTATATCAAGGTAAGTGATTCCCGCATATTGTGAGTTAAATACAAGATTTATACATGGATTCAAGCATGAAAATTTGTAGAAATTTGTGATTTTGAAGAAAAACCTAGAAATTGGTATTCTTGGATTTTGATCATGAATTTCGGCATGAAATGGAGAATAAATTATATATTTGAGTTCGTAGTGCTATGGGTAGTGTTTGTCTTCGAATACTTTCGGAATTCGGGCACGTGGGCCCGAAGGTTGCTTTATCAATTTTTCGAGCGGAGTTGGAAATTGTTATAAATTGATTAATTATGAGTATTAGAGTATATTTTGATTGGGTTGCATCTTATTTGACTAGTTTTGGATCGGCGGTCACCGATTTGAGGTGTTAGGGCGGTATTGGAGCCGGTTTTGCAACGTCTAAGCGAGGTAAGTCTTCTGTCTAACTCTGTGAGGGGGAAACTACCCCTAGGTGATATATTTGATATGTACAACTTGTTGCGGGGACTACGTACGCACGAGGTGACGAGAGTCCGTATGTAGTTAGATTTATGTTATTGTCATGGTAGACTTAGGTTCACACCATGTTGTACTTGTACTATAGGGATTATCCTTGCTTGTTTAATTCTTTATTTTACATTTCTACTTGAGACTAGACTTGCTATTGTAGAGACTTCACGGTTTCACGACTAGTCACCGAATAACTTTACTCCTCCTACGGCATGTTTTCGTGTATATATATATATATATATATATATATATATATATATATATATATATATATATATATATCATTGAAAGATTTTGTTAAAGAAATTACAACTCACACGTTTATTTGTGAGTGGGGTCAAGGACCCATCAAAGCTTCTTATTCTTATGCGATCGGACCATTCGCCTCGGCAGGATTATGTATTTCACTTTTATGGGATTGGGCCGTTCGCCTCGGCACGATTTATGCACCAAACTCTCATGGGAGCGGGCCCTTCGCCTCGGCAGTTTAATAGATGCATCTATGGTTCGTGTTGTTCGACGCTCGGCAGTACACAGTTTAAATATTTATGTTGGATCGGGTCGCACGCCTCGTATTTCCTATATCATATCCTTATGTAATCGTGCATAATATTTGGCAAGAAGCCGGAGTATCTGTAAATTTTCCCCTGATTCGAATTATGACAACCTGCTTGGTGAGATCCAGTATACATATATATATGCTCCTGTTGAGGAGGAATCTTCTAATTAAGAGCTTGAGTTTATTGTAAGGAGGACAATTGTATCACATATCTACACTTGTTTATTTCATTTATTTACTTTGCCTCGTCTTTGCTCACCTCCTTAATGTACTTGATATTATTGGACCACTAGTGAGTGTTTATGTCGACCCCTCATCACTACTTCTCCGGGGTTGGGCTAGTTACTTAATGTGTACACGTTGATTACGTACTCATACTACACTTGCTGCACATTTTTGTGCAGGTACATATGTGACTAGTGGCCTTGTGAGAGCAGAGGCGTGTATGCATGCGGGGACTTACGTGAGCTGCATTCCATATTACGACCCGCAACCAGCAGAGTCTCCTTCGGAGTTATTTGTATTTTCCTGTCTAAGTTGTATTCCAGACAGATGTTATACTTTATTTTTACTTCTTAGTTGATGCTCATGCACTTGTGACACCGGGTTTTGGGGTGATTATGGGTTGTTCTGTATTGAAATTGTTAAGAATATATTATTTACACTGTGAATTCCATCTTTTACTATCTAATCGAAGGGAAATATGATTTCAAAAATAATAAAATGAGAACCAAATCAAGTATTTATTTTTGGCTTGCCTGACGGCGGTGTCTGGCGCCATCACGACCTTTAATGGATTTTGGGTCATGACAACAGGTCTTCTGGACAGACTAAAGAGCAGAACAAGAAGAAATTCAAGGGTAACTACTACAATTGTGGAAAAACTGGTCACAAAGCCCTTGATTGTTGTCTCTGGAAAAAGGACAAAAAAAGGGACACGCCAACATAGTGGAGAAAAATGATGACATTGATGATCTGTGTGCAATGCTTTCGGAATGCAACTTAGTTGGAAATCCGAAGGAGTGGTGGATTGACTCTGGAGCCACTCGACATATTTGTGCTATCAAAGAAACATTTGCGACTTACTCTATTGTTGGTCCCGAAGAAGAGCTTTCTATGAGAAATACTGCAACAACCAAGATTGAGGGTTATGGGAAGATATTCCTGAAGATGACTTCTGGCAAGGTGTTAACGCTCAACAACGTTCTTCATGTTCCTACTATTAGGAAAAATTTAGTTTCAACTTCTTTACTTGTTAAGAATGGATTCAAATGTGTATTTGTATTTGACAAAGTTGTTGTAAGCAAGAATGATATGTATGTTGGAAAGGGCTACCTTGCAAAGGGCCTTTTCAAACTCAATGTAATGGTTGTTGACAGTATTAATGAAATTTCAGCTTCTTCCTATTTATTGGATTCAAATGATTTATGGCATATTCGTTTAGGATATGTCAATTACAAAACCTTACGGAAGTTAATTAATTTAGATGTATTGCCTAAATTCGAGTGTAATAAATTAAAATGTCAAATATGTGTTGAATCTAAGTTTGTAAAACATCCTTATAAGTCTGTTGAAAGGAATTCAAATCCTTTAGACTTAATTCATACTGACATTTGTGATATGAAGTCAATACCATCTCGTGGTGGGAAAAAGTATTTTATAACTTTTACTGACGATTGTACTCGATATTGTTATGTTTATTCGCTTAATAGTAAGGATGACGCAATTGAAGCATTTAAGCAATACAATAATAAAGTGAAGAATCAATTGAATAAAAAGATTAAAATGATTAGAAGTGATAGGGGTGTTCGAATCTCCATTTGCAGAAATTTGTTTATAAAATATGGAATTATCCATCAAACTACTGCCCCTACACACCTCAATCCAATGGAATTGCGAAAAGGAAAAATCAGACATTAAAGGAAATGATGAATGCCTTATTAATAAGTTCCGGCTTACCATAGAATTTGTGGGAGGGAAGCTATCCTTACAGCTAACTGAATACTCAACAGAGTACCCCACAACAAAACACAATCTATTCCATATGAAAAATGGAGAGGAATAAAACCCAACTTAAAATATTTCAAAGTGTGGGGTGCTTAGCAAAGGTACAAGTACCTTTACCCAAAAGGGTAAAGATCGGACCAAAAAATATGGATTGTGTTTTTATTGGATATGCTACAAACAGTAAAGCATGTCGGTTTTTGGTTCATAAATCTGATAATCCCGAAATTCATGTTAATACGGTAATTGAATAAGATAATGTTGAATTCTTTGAAAGCATCTATCCGTATAAAACTAAATGCGAGTCGTTAAGTGAAAGACCTAAACGACCACGGGAAAAACCAAAGGAAAATACTCCAAGTAAAGAGGATCCAAGGCGTAGCAAACGTCAAAGAACATCTACTTCCTTTGGACTAGATTTTGTGACATTCTTGCTTGAAAATAAGTCTCAAACTTTCAAAGCAGCTACGTCATCTTCTGATTTAACATTTTGGAGAGAGGAAGCCAATAGTGAGATTCAATCAATTTTGGATAACCATACATAAGAATTGGTTGATCTTCCTCCAGGAAATAAGCCTTTAGGTTTGAAATGGATCTTTAAACGAAAACTGAAAGCTGATGGCACTATTGACAAATATAAGGCAAGACTTATTGTCAAAGGTTATAGACAAAAGAAAGGCCTTGATTACTTTGACACTTACTCGCCAGTAACGAGGATAACATCTATTAGGGTGTTAGTGGCACTGGTGGCCATGTATGGTCTTGAAATCAATCAAATGGATGTTAAAATAGCTTTCTTGAATGGAGAATTGGAGGAAGATATTTACAAGGAACAACATGAGGGTTTTGTGGTTCTGGGTAAAGAAAAGAAAGTGTGCAAACTTGTTAAGTCGCTTTATGGACTTAAACAAGCACCCAAATAATGGCATGCCAAATTTGACCAAACAATATTGGTAAGTGGGTTTAAAATTAATGAGTGTGACAAATGTGTTTACATTAAAAACACTCAAGGTTATGAAGTCATTGTTTGTTTATATGTTGATAATGAGCAAAGATATGGCAGATATAAATGCTACTAAGCGCATGCTGGCTAGCAAATTCGACAAGGTCTAGCATTATCACAGTCTCACTACATTGAAAAAATACTTGACAAGTTCAAGTATTTGGATTTCAAGATTGCCAAGACTCCAATTGACGTGAGTTATGCACTTCAAAAGAATGAAGGTGAAAATGACTCACAACTGGACTATGAAAGAAGTTTGATGTATATCATGAATTGTAAGCGACCAGATATAGCATGTGCTATTAGCAAACTGAATCGGTTTACAAGTAATTCCAATCAAATACATTGAATGGCAATGAAATGAGTTTTGGGGTATCTGAAACATACCCAAGACTATGCTCTGCATTATAACAAATATCCCTCAGTGGTTGAGGGATATAGTGATGCAAATTGGATCACCGGATCGACTGAATTTAAATCCACGAGTGGATTGGGGGTGGAGCAGTGTCTTGGAAATCATCCAAACAAACATGCATCGCCCGTTCTACAATGACATCTGAATTCATAGCTTTAGACAAGGCCGGTGAAGAAGCTGAATGGCTCCGAAATTTCTTGGAAGATATTCCATTTTGGCCCAAACCTTTGGCATATATATTTATACATTGTGATAGTCAAGCGGCAATAGGTAGGGCATGGAGCGTTATGTATCACGGAAAATCTCGTCACATACAAAGGAGACATAATACTATTAGACAACTACTCTCTAGTGGTGTTATCACGATTGACTACGTAAAGTCAAGAGATAATGTGCCAGATCCAATTACAAAAGGCCTATCGAGAGAGTCGGTTGAAAGATCATCGAAGGGAATGGGATTAAGGCTGAGGACAAGTCAACATGACGGTAACTCTACCTAGCAGACTGGAGATCCCAAGATCTAGGTTCAAAGAGATCTAACAAATTTATGAATGACGGTTCAATAGTGTCCAATAACTCAACCCATTCTCGTGATGAAGACAATGTTCAGAAATCAAGGTAAAGCATCAAGGCTTTTTGATGAGTCAATAAAGCTTAAAGCTTTTAATGATTTTCTAAGTCTGGTAGGAAATGACCAGATAGTATGTCTATAGGATAATACGTTTAGAAATCACCTATGTGAGTGTGAAGTGTAAGCTGCTTCAAGGGGAATGAAAGTAAAGGCTCATTCTCTAAGCACTCATGAAACCAGGCGGTGTTCATGGCTGAAACGAACACAACCATGAGAACCATAGATGGTTAAGAGTTTATTGTGTGACTTATGTTGTTTAGGTATACAACAAATCTTGACGGTTCAAAGATATCAAATCTACCGATTGACCGAGTGTATCTTATATAAGTTCACTAAGGAAAGTTCAAAGAGAATCCTACTTATCTAAATGCAATTAATCATTGCATGTAAATCACACACTCATCCGTGCATTTTGTTGTCTTATAGCCATTCCCCATTCATGTGGGGGATTGTTTGGATTAAAAGAGTGGTGAATGGGAAATGGACGAAAGAAAGTGAAGGAAAAGTGAGCTCCCTTTTGCTTTGGAAAGAGAAAGTGTCCCTCATTGGTGGTGGAAAGAAAAGTAAATGTGCTTATATTGAGAAAGCACTTCCCTTGGTGTTAAATGGGTTGGAAAGAAATTAAGCCCCACGTCGTCGTCGTCGCTCGCTCGGCTCGGCTTCGGCTTCAGATTCAGATTCGGATTTGGTCAAATATTGATTGGTTAATCTTTTTGGACAAATTTCTTTCAATTATTTAATTAATTAACAAAAAGTCAACCTGGAATAATCCAGGACCTGTAAATATGCCTTGATACCAAAATCTTTCCTTACGAAATTTTCATTCTTCTTCTTCTTCTTCTTCTTCTTCTTCTATACGAAATTTTTCAGTATGTTTTACAACCATTAAGTGGTTGGGAGTTCATTAGAGTTTTTTGGTACCAATACACTGGTGAGTTAAGTCATTTTTTCATAGGAGGAAAATATTCTAAAACCTCGGGTACTTGAGGGGAATAATTTCCTTAATGACATACTGTGCATTCAATGGGCTCGATTTCATTCAAAAATAAATTTTTACATCCTGTGTCTGATTAATTAAATTTCTGCTATAGTACTATTTTTCTGTTTCTACTTTTTGTTTCAGAAAACTTGTTGTTTCATATATTTTATAGTATTACATTTTGATTAACAAAATCCACGTAAGACTCATGCATGAAGCCTTCCCCTCTTCAACTTTGACATGAATTCAAATATGTCTCAGAAGTTACCTTCTAATGAATACCATTTAAAACTTTCAAGTTAAACAAGAATTTCCTTGTTTACTTTTAGAAGAATTCTTTTTTCATAGGAAATGTTCCACCACCTTAAACAATCTATATAAGGGAACTTTGTTGCCTTTACCTTGGCATATAAGAGTCGTGAACATAGGGTTCCTTTTACGCTGAGCACAGTTGCTCATACTCTGCTTTCACTTCTTTCACTATGATAGCATGTTTGGCCAAGCCGAAGAAATCAGGTGATGGTTCTTGTCAAGAGGAGAGACTCGATGATTTGTTGACTTGGCAGTTGGTTATAAATTTCTACACATCTCTTCCATCGTGGCAGCATCGCAAGAGTTGGAACAGGACTTATATGTGTTATGAAGTGCGTTGTGGGCATCAGATTCATGAAAGTTCGGCTATTGTTATCAAAGGACGTTATTATGGTCGTGTGAATTATGCGGTGAATGGTGTGAATTCAGTAAGGGTATACAATCATGTTTGGTACAGTGTGTAATGATTGATACAGTGTTCGTATGCTGGAAACAGGCCTAGTATGGAATTTCGGATGTTGGAATCTCACTCTAAGGCTTTTTGACAAAATAAACAGGGGAATCTTCAGACTGGCTTGAGCTAATGTGCTAAACTGGGTTGTGGTAGCATGGATAGGTTCTCAAGGGGTTAAAACAATGATTTCAGCAAAATCCGGAGTAGTTCTTAGCACATTCGAGGACGAACGTATGTTTAAGTGGGAGAGAATGTAACGACCCGACCGATCGTTTGAGCTCTAGCGCATCATTCGGCAGTTTGAGGCCATGAGTAGCTTCACTTCGGGTATTATGACTTGTACGTGTGGTCGGAATTGAAATTCGGAAAATTCAGAGTTGATTTGAAGAGAAAATTCTAATTTCGAAAGCTTTAAGTTGGAAGAATTGACTAAGGTTTAACTTTTGAGTAAACGACCTCGGAATCAGGATTTGAAATTTCAACAGGTATGTATGATGATTTTGGGCTTGGACGTATATCCGGATCGGGTTTTGGATGACCCGGGAGCGTTTCGACACCTATTGTGGAAAGTTGGTATTTTGGAAGGATTTGATAAATTTGGGTTGAAGTGTATTTTAATGTTATCGTTGTCTGTTTTGGATTCCGAGTCTGGGAATAGCTCCGCATGGTGATCCTGCTCTTAGGAGCGCGTCCGGATGTGGATTTGGAGGTCCATATGTCATTTTGGGGTCTTTGCGAAAGTTGGAATTTGAAGGTTTTTGGGAAGTTTGACAGGGACTGGACTTTTTTGATATCGGGGTCGGATTTCGATTTCAAAAGCTGGAGTAGGTTTGTAATGTCGAATATGACTTGTGTGCTAAATTTAAGGTCAATCGGATGTGATTTGATAGGTTTCGACATAGAATGTGGAAGTTCTAAAGTTCACTAAGCTCGAATTGGGGTGCGATTCATGATTTCGATGTCGTTTGATGTGATTTGAGGCCTTGAGCAGGTCCATGTTATGTTATGGGACTGGTTTGTGTGATTGGACAGGGTCCTAGGGGCCTCGGGTGTGTTTCGGGATGGTATCGGATCAAGTCGAGCTGTTTTGGAACTATTGTTGCTGGTTCTGGTTTTGTCCTTCGCGAATGTGAAGGGAGTCCCGCGTTCGCAAAGAGGAATTTGTGGCTGCTGGCAATTTGCCTTCACGAACGCGAGGCAGTTGAAGCGAACGCGAGGCAGAAGCTGGGCAAACCTTCGTGAAAGCGACATAGGGATCGCAAACGTAAAGAAGGAAGAGGACTGGGGGACCTGGAGTCATTTAGCCTTAGCGAACGAGAAGCTTTGACCGCGAACGTAAAGCAGTAGGTCCTGAAGGCATCGCAAACGTGAGGCTTTGGTTGCGAAGGCGAAGAAGGGGCGACTGTGCTGGGCAGAATGTTTTAAAAGCGGGATTTATCCCATTTCACTTATTTCTCTCTTGGTTGGGCGATTTTTGGAGCTTTTGAAGAGGAGATTTTCATCATCTATGTCAAGGTAAGTGATTCCCACCTATTGCAAGTTAAATACTTGGATTATATATAGATTTTAACATGGAAAATTAGTGAAAATTTGGGATTTTTGTAGAAAACCTAGAAATGGGTATTTTTGGATTTTCACAACGAATTTGGGCATGGAATTGAGAATAAATCATATACTCGATATCATGATATTATGGGTATTGTTTATCTTCAAACATTTCCGGAATCCGGGCATGAGGGCCCTGGGGTGAATTTTAGGAATTCTTTAATTTGGGTTGGAAAATCACTTTATTACTTAGAATGTGAACTATTGAGCATGTATAGACTATTTTATATAACATTTGTCTAGTTTCGGGTCGCTTGGCACCGTATTGAGGATTTAAAGCACAATTTTGGACCGGAAAGTAAGCTTTGAGACTAGGTAAGTCTCTTGTCTAACTTTGTTGGGGGGGGGGGGAATTAACCATAGGTGATATATTTAATATGTAAAACTTGTTGCGGGGACTACGTACGCACGGGGTGACGAGAGTACGTACGTAGTTAGATCCATGTTATTGTCCAGGTAGACTTAGGTTCACCTCATGTTGTACTTGTACTTTAGGGATTATCCTTGCTTGTTTAATTCTTTTATTTCGCATTACAACTTGAGACTAGACATGCGTAGAGTGATAGACTTGCTATTGTAAAGGTTTCGCGAGTTTCATGACTTGCTACGGAATAATGGTGTTCCTCTTACGGATTTCTCACGCGTTATGCGTTTTCATCGAACTATTTTCTTTAAAAATTATAACTCACATGTTTATGTGAGTGGGGGTCAAGGACCCGTTTAAGTTTCTCATTCTAATGGGATCGGGCCGTTCGCCTCGACAAGATTTATGTACCACACTCTCATGGGAGCGGGCCGTTCGCCTCGGCAGTTTAATAGATGCATCTATGGTTTTTGCCATTCGACCCTCGGCAGTGCACAGTTTAAATATGTATTTTGGATCGGGCCATACACCTCGGCATTTCTATAAAAATATCCTCATGGAATCGTGCGTAATATTTGGCAAGAAGCCAAAGTATCTGTTAGTTTTTCCCTGATTCGATTTATAACAACCTATTTGGTGAGGTCCATTATACATACACACACACACAGCTGGAGTGTGTATATATATATATATATATATATATATATATATATATATATATGCTCCGGTTGAGGAGGAATTTATTAATTAAGAGCTTGAGTTTATTGTAAGGAGGATAATTGTACCACATATTTACACTTGTCTATTTCATTTATTTACTCTGCCTCATATTTGTTCACCTCCTTGTTGAACCTTATATTATTGGACCACTAGTGAGTGTCGATGTCGATCCCTCGTCACTACTCCTCCGGGGTTAGGCTAGATACTTACTGGGTACACGTGGATTTACGTACTCATACTACACTTGCTGCACATTTTTGTGCAGGTACTTTTATGTTCGGTGGTCTTTTGGGCACGGAGGCACGGATGATGCGGGGACTTGCCGCGAGCTGCATTTCAGGTTACGATCTGCAGCCAACAGTGTCTCCTCCAGAGGTATTTGTCTTTTTCCTGTCTAATTTGTATTCCGGATAGATACTGTATTTTAGTTACTTCCTAGTAGATGCTCATGTATTTGTGACACCGGGTTTTGGGAATACTTTTGGGTTGTTATGTATTAAGGTTGTAAAAATATTGCCATTTACTTTGTAAATTTTATCTTTTACTATTTAATTGAAGGAGATTTACGATTTCAAAAATACTAAAATGAGTAATTAAGTTGAACTTTTATTGTTGTCTTACCTGACAGTGGAGTTAGGTGTCATCACGATCTTTAATGGATTTTGGGTCGTGACAATATGGTATCAGAGCGTTAGGTTCACATATGTCTCATGAGTCATGAGCAAGTCTAGTATAGTCTTGCGGATCGATACGGAGACGTCTGTACTTATCTTTGAGAGGCTACAGGACTGTTAGGAGCACTTTCCTTCTTGATTCCTCATCGTTCGATTTGATTCCTTTGAGGCTTATACCTTCATTTCTTTCCTATTCAATCTTATGCGACGTGAAGCGCTTGTTATCAATTGGGAATCGAAGAATTTTAATGGTACTGCAGAGATGGTGCAGGATGTTTCTCCCTACGTATTCGATTGGGTTAATGTTGTTGCTTTGCGGAAGGATGTTCTATCATTTCAGCTCAGTAGCTGTATTTCTGATGGTTTTGGGGATATGAACCAATTGTTATGATGTTCATGAGTTGTTATCGCACAGTATTAAAGAAAATGGTAGGATACTTGTCTATATGTAGGGGCAGTGAATGATTTGAAGGGAGGTTTTTCTCAATGCTTGATTCAGAGGTTCAGTGTTTTATTTCCAGCGGAGGAAAGGCAATCAGACTAAGAATGATCAGGTCTGGATTGATGGAGTAACGAGACTTAGTATTTTCGAGCGTGGAGGAATTTTCATCCGTGATGTGGTGTCGTCGTCCTTGATGAATGTGTTAAGTTCGCCGGTGTTATGGTTTTCTTCAATTCGCCTTCGGGGCAGGGTATTGTGAAATGGTGTCGGGGAAGCGGCTGTCAGAGATCGCGGTGTGCAGTGGTTCAGAATCGAATCGGTGTTCCTCGTGTTGATCGCTCGCTGAAGATGATCTTCAAAAAGGTTTAAAGTTGGTAGCAATCTAGCAATCCAAGTGCTATAGAGATGGATTTTGATTTAAAGGAAACAATTGGGCAGCGAAGGATGAGGAAGGACATGGCGGAAGGGAGTCTCACGGTTGTTGAATTACTAGTAGGTTAGGTATGAAAAGGAGAAGTCGGGAAGTTTCCTAAAAGAGAGGGTTTAACCAAAGTAGGAGAGTGGCAGAGTATCATATGGGTTTTGTGGTAGGATAGCTACACGCCTTGGGGAACATTTAGAGTGATTTGGGACTTATGGTGGACAGTGACTAGGTCTATGGACTAATTTGGAATATTGGCTATTGTACTGAGGAAGATTGGATACGACGGAAAGGAGTTGCATTATATGAAGAAGGATACAACATCACTTTGGATTGGAATGTATTGTCGCACCTTTAGTTGATGTCCATGAGGAGTGAACGGACTTCTACAGCTGGTGAATGAGCACGGGCTCAGGATGGTTTATTGGTTTCGTGGTAATGGTATTCGGTGCAGCGTTGTTGGAAGATGTCGACATGGAATTTCCACAGGTGGGTTATTTCCGGTGAGCAGGTTAACAGTTGTGGGGTGTTGATGAAGCTTCTGCGAAGAATTCTACTGGCTACCCGGTATGAGGTCGAACGTGTGAATGTGGCTAAGGATTCAGAGCGTTCATGAAATGGTTAACAGGAAGATTTCGAGGAATTTTGGCGGGTTGATTGCGAGAGGTCATATCAGTGAGGAAGAAGGAATCTTGGTAGGTTCCAGGGTTATGTAATGGTAGCTTCAAGCTATGTGGGAGAGCCCTACCGCCTACGATTGGATTGCATGGTTGTCTACTTGTGAGGTTTCTAGTTATAGGCATATTGGTGGGTTATTATGACTAAGGAAAGAGAACATCAGTGGTGATTTGAGCAAAGGATTTGACGAATATATGCTATAATTGGCCTTATCGATTCATGTTTGGGCCTTGGGAAGACTCAAGATTTATGCTTCATGTAGATGTGATGTACAAGGAAAGTGATTCAGCCGTGTGCTTTCTTGAGAGGGTGTTCATGTGCTAGCAGAGACTTGGAGACGATTATATTCAGGACCAAGTCAGAGTGGGTGACTCTCAACTACGGTCTTAGTGGGTTCAGTAACGATTTTGAGTCTGTGGTATGGTTAAGTATCGAGCTTTGCAGTGGATTATAAAAGGGGCTTAGAGTGTTCTATGTTATTATGGTCTACGGTGCAACATTGGGAGGAATGGGAGGAAATAACTTCGGATTCATAGAGAAATTATCAGAATGGGTATACCGGTTGAAGATGTGAATATGCGCTCAAGGAGGGTATGAGATGGTTCATGGGTTTTGAGACAACGTGGTCTCGTGAAATTAAGGTTACTCCGGATGAGTGCGGATTTTGGTTTGTTATGTTTGAAATGGAGATACTATTATTCCTAAGGCAAGTCCAGAGTAAATTAGGAGAAGTCGGATCGGTTAGCAATGGTTGATTTGGCATGGTGGAGGAAAAGATCAGTTTGTTCAGCATGTTAAGTTATGCACGTGATTTTTCGTGGTACGTGCGAGTCTTGACGGCCGCCGTAATTGATTTTACTTGGAGGCATTTGAGTTATTATGGCCTATTATGTGTAGATGGATCCCAGAAGGGTCATGGTGGTTTAGACCACTACTTGGGGTTGTATTTTCAGCGGTTTGAGAATTTAGTTGCGTGTTGCATTGGTTCTTCTGAAATGAGCTAAGTAAAAGTTTCTATATGATGAAGTGTTTATTCTATTAGTGGATCAGGGGTTATTATGCAATTCTGGTACTCTCATGTATTGGCATGTTAGGTGCAGTAAGCAGCATGGGAAATTGGAAGCTGAGGATCAAGGTTGCGGTTCGGTGCTGACAAGAATGTCACGAGCTCGGACAAGCAGGAAATGATTCAGTTGATTAGAGTAAGCTGGTTTTGTCTTTAGCATCACCTGAGATTGGCAACCTGTGTAAGAGGCTTTGTGTACTGATTTGCAGATCCTTGATTCACTTTACGGCATTAGTATGACCGGTGGTATGGATGTGCAGACTTGTTACCTGGTGCAGAAGGTCGTGGGAGCATATCCCACGGGAGGATTGTATAAGTGTGACATGTAGTCACTTGATTGATTAAAGATTGGAACCAAGTATAGAGACTGTGGTACTATCGCTAATGTGAGAATTTGTGCCTGAAAGGCACTCTAGTCAATTGGTTGTGAATTATGGAAGTTTGTTATTGATTCGACGGCTGTTCTTGTGTGTCATGGGAAAGAGGTCGTTGTGGATCCTTGAGAGGTTATTTGCCCAAGCATGGTATGATCAGAATTGGTTTGAGGTCCGTTGACGGGTCCGATGTGGATGTGTACTCTACACCAGCCTGGGTGTGTTCATTCAGCATAGCATTCCTTGTGGAGGAGCGTTCGGGCGTTAGATGTTATTTTCGTTGTCAGCCATTTCATGTAATACTCTATTGTGCCGTGTGGGTTGTGAGACGGCTTGATTATTCGAACATGTGTTGTGATCCGGTGTAGCTTGCGGTGTTATATGAGCAGGATGGCTCTCGAAATGCATGTCATTCATCGCACCTTAGTCGTGCTTGAGTTTTGTAGTATATGGCGCTATCTGTCTCCCCAAGATTTGTATTATGCACTTCGCGTGCTTGTGGTTGATATTCGGGTATTTCATAAGTATAAACATTTCTGGCTTGATGGGTATTTCCCTACTTATTATTATGTGTGGACCGGATGGCACGCCGCCACAGAGATGTTGTTTGGATTGGGTGGTACGCCGCCACGGGTATCATGGTTGGATCGGGTTGCACGCCATAACGGTATCATGTGTGGATCAGGTTGCACGCCGCAACAATGTTATGTTGAGTATGGTTCCCCATATCTATTCTTGTGTGCTCTATTTCTCACTTTCTGAGGAAGGTTCATAACATCCTTTCGGTTACAAACACCAATTCAATATCGAACCGTGACACATCGCTATCTCTGACAACCGCTCCTCAAACACCATTTCGCAATACCCTGCCCTGAAGGCAAAAGTCAAAAAAGACCATAACACCGGCGAACCTTAATGTTTCAACAAGGACGACAATGCTACATCATAATTGAGAATTTCACCTGGCTAGAAAATACCAAGTCTCGTCATTTCATCAACCAAGGCCTGAACATCCATAGTCTGATTGCCTTTCCTCCGCCAGAATTTAAATGATGAACCTCTAAGCTGTGAATTGCGAAATCCTCATTTCAAGTCACTCACTGCCATGATCCATACATGAGCACCCTACCATTACACCAACACTGTATGATTGCAATGCTCGAATCATCATAACAAGCAGTGCCTCACCTCTAAACCATAAGCAATACCGATTACCGAACTGAAACGATAGAACATCCTTCAGCAAGGCGACGACAATAGCCCGATCAAATAGCAGGGAGAAACTTCCTACACCACATTCACGGTACCATTACAATTCCTCGATTCCCAATCGATAACAAGCGCTTCACATCGCATAAATTGAGTAGGAAGGAAATAAAGGTACAAGACTCAAAAAATCAATTCGCGCGATGAGGAATCAAGAAGGGAAGTGCTCCTAACAGCCTTGTAGCCTCTCGAAGATAAGTACAGACGTCTTCGTACCGATCCGCAGGACTCTACTAGACTCGCTCATGACTCGTGAGACCTAAGTGAACCTAGCGCTCTTATACCAAGCTGTCACGACCCAAAATCCATAAAGGTCATGATGGCGCCGAACACCACTGTCAGGCAAGCCAACAATAATTACTTAATTGGGTTATCATTTTATTATTTTTGAAATCATATTTTTCCTTCAATTTAAATAGTAAAAAATGGGGATTTACAGAGTAAATAATAACACTTTTAACAAATTCAATACAAAACAACCCATAATCATCCCAAAACCCGGTGTCACAAGTGCATGAGCATTAACTAGGAATATAAAATAAAATACAGCAGATGTTCAGAATACAAATTGGACTGGAAAAATATAAATACTCTGAAGGAGACTCTGCTGGTTGTGAGTCGACAAATGGAATACAGCTCACCTAGGTCCCTGCATGTATACACACCTCTGCTCTCACATGGCCTCTTGACATATATGTACCTGCACAAAAATATGCAGCAAGTGTAGTATGAGTACGTAAGATACGTGTACCCAGTAAGTATCTTTCCTAACCCCAGAGAAGTAGTGACGAGGGGTCGACATCAACGCTTACTAGTGGTCCAATAAGAATAATACAGTAAGAAGTAAAACAGATATGGGGCAGAATAAATATGCGAATTAAACAAATATAAATATGTGGTACAATCTTCTTCTCAACAATAAACTCAACTCTCGATTAGCAGTCACCTCCTCCCCCGGAGTACATATATATATATAATGGACCTCACCAGATGGGTCGCCATAATTCAAATCAGGAAAACTCCCAGATACACTGGCCCTTTGTATAATTAATACGCATGATTCCCTAGAAGGAGTTTTTACAGAAATGCCAAGGCGTACGGCCCGATCCCATCATAATCTGGTATATAACCATAGATACATCTATTATATCTATTTCCCAGGTGAACGGCCCGCTCCCATGAGAGTGTGGTACATAATCCTGCCGAGGCGAACGACCCGATTCCATAAAGTGTGCGCACTGCCGAGAGTCTAACGACACGAACCATAGATATATCTATCATGCCGAGGCGAACGGCCTGCTCCCATTGGAATAAGAAAGCTTTGACGTGTCCTTGACCCCACTCACGAAGGGACATGTGAGTTTTAGAAAAGCTTTGGGGAAATCCCTATGATGAGAACGCGTAATGCGGGGGAAATGCATAAGAGGAGTACAATTATTCTGTGGCAAGTCATAAAGTTCATCCGATCTCTACAATAACGAGTCTACCACTCTACACAAGTCTAGTCTCAAATTTTAACATGTAATAAGGAACTTAATAGGCAAGAGAGAACTCAAATAGTACAGTTATTGTCACGACCCAACTGGAGGGTCATGACTAGCACCCGGGCCATACTTGCCGAGCACCAACGTACATTTTATCTAACCTTCCTTATTATCTTTAAGGGCCGACAAGATCAATATAAATAGTAGACATGGATCATGAACATCCAACAATGAAAGATAATGTCATGAACATACATAACATGGGACGACAAGACTGTCAAGAAACTATATATAAGGTACGAGCTATCATGATGCCATGAAAGACTATACAACAAAAATCAGCCGAAAAGGCATTCTAAACCATACATAAGTCGACACCTGTCTATGAGCCTCTAAAGGAACATAAGTGCTACAACATTGCCGGAACAGGGCCCCGACATACCCATAATGTCTATAACAAAAATGCATACCAAGACCACGGCAAGTCCGGAGAAGGGATCTCGCCAATAACCGCTGAACTGGACAGCCTACTGTGGTGGGGGAGCTACGTCTACCTGTCTATCAGGACCTGCAGCACGACATGCAGCGTCCACAAATAAAAAAGACGTCAGTACGAATAAAGTACTGAGTATGTGAGGCAAGAAAGCATAAGTAAGAACAATAATGTAAACAGGGATAGAGAATATACAACCTGTGACATCTGGGTACCTCTGAGGGCTACTGACATGAAATACATGATACATACATATATATACATAAACTTTTAAAACATACGCCTTTGTGGGCATCACCATCATCATATCGTACCCGGCCATAATAGGCTCGATAAAACGTACCCGGCCATCATAGGGCTCGGTAGAATCGTACCCGGCCACGTGGAGCTCGGTAAAACCCAACTGATCAGTGGTTGCACAATAGGTGTCGTACCCGGCCGACTATAGCGCGGCTCGGTAGAGTAAAATAGATACATATATATGATGCATGCTGGACTCATTGGAATCACATTTTGAACCTTTCGGAGTGACATAAGGTTGGTATCCTTCGTACACGTTATTAGGATTAACTCTTCATCAAGAATCTTATAAGAATCAGGAACTACCAACAACATTGATAATATAAGAATAAGAGAAGTAACATCAATATCAATCGTTTCATAAGAAGGGCAGCAATGTAAGTACTGCTAGCTTCTAAGAGTAGAGTATCTTTGGGAGCTCGTTCATTACATTATGTACAATCAGAGTCGTGCAAAAGAATGAAGGGGATAGCCTCACATACCTTGTATATACTGCCCAACCTCAAGCTATGCAAATGTCATGACTCCTTAGTCTACAATAAGACAAATGACACTATCATTATCGTTTAAGCGTCGTAACTATTATGTATCGACCACAACCTATTTTACGATGAAACGGACAGCACCTCCCCTATTTATATGACTTCCCACAAGTCAATACAATCACCAAACAGCCCAAAAAACATCATTAATAATCATATTGAGCCTCCAAAACAGTCCACCAACCAACAACATTACTACCAAGCCTTTCGATATATATTTCACAAGTTCTAGCTTCAACGACTTAGCTGCAACTTGGATAATCTTAAATATATATAGAGTAAGAGGTTCCTTACCTTTAAAAAGAAAGAACAACTCCAATTTGACCTTAATTTTCCACGAAATATCCCTTCAATTCTGCCACAAGAACAAGGAAGCGAAACTAGCAATTAATTCGGGTTTTTCGGCACTAGAATTACTTTAGAAGACTTGAAATCACCTAGGGTTGATATTAAAAACTTGAAGGTGTATTTACAGGACATAAAACACTTAAAACAACCTCCCACACGAGCTGGAACAACACAAAAATCAGCAACAACAAGAAGAACAAGAAACTTACTAGCGCCACGGGATTCCCGACATTTGATTTGTGTTGTTTGCCCTTTGTTTGGGTCTTGGATCATGAGAGAACCTTGAGAGACTGTTTTTAGGGTTATAAGGTCTGAATATACTGAAAAATAATGACTTAAAACGGGGTTGAGGTATCTTATATATGTCCATATGTCTTAAACCGCCTTTGTGGGCCCCATAGAGAGCAGCTTGGCGCACTCTCGCGAAAACGCGAATATCACTCTATTCCGAGATCTTATCGATGAACGGTTTAATGCGTTCGAAACTAGACTCATAGATATTCAATTTGATAGGTAGATCACCCCATAATTCCAAGCATATTGGGAGAAAAATGCAGTAACATTTGACCTAAAGTTTAAGTAAAATTATAAACCTAGGTTGCGACAACTTTTATCGACTTTTGTTTCATAACTCGCTTGACTTCAAGACTTATGATGCGGATATTATATGATTCAAATACATTAAAACAAGACCTCTTGGGACAATTAATCACCTCTAGTGTTACCCGAAAATACGGGTTACAACATCCTTGATTCGTTTAACTTCAAATACTTGTTAACCACTCTTATACACCCTTGTATCGTTTAAGACCAATAGGATTAACTTCTTATCATCTCAAAGATAATCTCTTCTTGGATTTACGTCGACTAACTTACGGCGTGATCTATGGTATGCGAATTTGGGTTGTAACACCCTCTCCCCCTTAGGAACATTCGTCCTCGAATGTAAGGGTTTATGGGGTGTCTAACTCATTGTGGATTCCGACGGAGATTTCCGGCTGAGTTTCCCCTATAAAATGGACACTAGCCAAACTTGCAAGCAGTTAAACCTAACCTATGGCCTTACAAGACTATACAAAGCATTATGGATATGTACATTATCTGCATATTACCATTTTGTATTAAAAAAAAGAGTATTCACAAGCTATTGCTTACCTCATAGAGCCGTTTCCGAAAATGTTCGAAGATACCTATTACCCATAACCTCACGAACTCAACTATATAATTTATTCTTAATTTCATGCCCAAATTCGTGATCAAATTCCAAGAATACCAATTTCTAGGTTTTTCTTCAAAATCCCAAATTTCTACAAATTTTCATGCTTTAATCCATGTAAAAATCATATATTTAACTCACAGTGTGAAGAAATCACTTACCCCATTATAGTTGATGAAGATGGCACTCCAAAAGTGCTCCAAAATCGGCTCCCATGGCGAAATAAAGTGAAAATGAGCCAAAACCCCATTTTATAAAACCTCACTGCCCAGCGATCCTCACACCTGAATAGCCGCTTCTGCGGCTCCGCACATGCAAAAATTCCATTGCAGGTGCGGTTCAGTCTCAACCCAATGCTCCCGCATCTGCGCGTCCCCTTCTGCGGTCCATGCCGAAACCTATCAAATCACGTCCGATTGACCTCAAATTTTGCGCACAAGTCATAATTGACATTACGGGCCTACTCCAACTTCCAGAATCAAAATCAGACCCCGATATCAAAAAGTCCACTTCCGGTCAAACTTCTCAAAAACCTTCAAAGTTCAAACTTTAGCCAAGAGACCCCAAAATAACCTACAGACCTCCAAATCCACATCCTGACGCGCTTCCAATACCAGAATCACCATACGGAGCTATTCCCAGATTCAGAAATCCCAAACGGACATCGATAGCATTGAAATGCACTCCAACCAAAATTTATGAAATCCTTCCAAAATGTCAACTTCCACAATAGGCGCTGAAATGTTCCCCGGTCATCCAAAACCTGATACGGACATACGTCCAAGTCCAAAATCATCATACAAACCTGTTGGAACCTTCAAATCCTGATTCCTAGACCGTTTACTCAAAAATCACCATTTAGTCAATTCCTCCACCTTAAAGCTTCTGAAATTAGAATTTTCTTTCCAAATCAACTCCGAACTTCCCCAATTTAAATTCTGACCACGCGTACAAGTCATAACACCTGAAGTGAAGCTGCTGAGGGTCTCAAACCGATGAATGATGTGCTAGAGCTCAGACCTCCTCTAACCTTTTTGATACAATGGAAAAGGATTTTCAAAGGTTTTAAATGTGTCCTATTGGCATTGAAAATCCATGGTAAAAAATAATATATTGAAGAAGCCATAAAATTAAGAGAAAAACGTACAAAAACAATTCTCGTCGTGCAACTTTGGGTAGTAAGTCTTGAGAAGAAAAACCACTTTGTATAAGTGAGAGTGCAATACAAAGCCAAGAGAGAAAATAATATTACAAGAAAGGTGTTTCTTGTTCTTCTACTTTTGAGTTGAGATTTTTGAGAAAAGATTTTAACATAATATTTTTATTCAATTTGTTCGCGGGTTCATTTATCAAAGAGTTGATAGCAAGGATCAGTCTCAGTGTGGATACGCATAGAGTCTTCGCACTATCGAAGAAAATTTGAAACGAGACTCTCTTCACCAGGTACGTCTTAGATCCGATCTTTGATATATAAATAAATTTTAAACATGAAAAGATCTGCTTAGGATTGTTATTGTCTTCTGCTGCATGTTATGAACACCTCCCTCAATCCTACAGTGGTATTAGAGCCATGGTTACTCGTGTCTAAAATTTATTTACAAAATATTTTAAGATTATATTTGAAAAATTCAAACCATAATACATGTGTCTTATGCAATAGTCAAATTGTTTGAATGTATATGGATTGATATTATTTTTGTCAAGGCCCAAATTCTATTAGAGGTCGTGATGGTGCCTAACACTGCTGTCAGGCCAGCCAACAATAATTGATTAACTTAATTACTCATTTCAGTAATTTTGAAATCAAAATTTCCTTCAATTAAATAGTAAGAGATAGACTTTACAAAGTAAATGATAGTATTTTCACGACTACAATACTAAACAGCCCATAATCACCCCCAAAACCCGGTGTCACAAGTACATGAGCATCAACTAGGAAATATATTAGAAATACAACATCTGTATGTAAGTACAATTAGACAGGAGAGGGTAGATAACTCTGATGGAGACTCTGTGTGTTGAGAATTCTCAACATGGGATGCAGCTCACCTAAATCCCCGAAATAGCCGCGCCTCTGCGCCCATAAGTCTGCTAGACATATATGCACCTGCACAAAAATGTACAGCAAGTGTAGTATGAGTACGTAAATCAACGCGTACCCAGTAAGTATCTAGTCTAACCTCGAAGAAGTAGTGACGAGGGGTCGACTCCGACACTTACTATGGGCTAACAATAAATATCGATATTATACGTAAGCATGGATTGTATGAAACAACTGTAAACTCAATAACAAGAAGTGAGTGGACAATTCTTTTATTAATAGGAAAATTTTGCAAATTTATTCCTGTCATTAAACAATTTATATCTCAAGCCAAAAAAGCAATATCAATTATAATTAGTTCCAAAGATTTATCATGCACAAATTATGCCGAGGGCGTACGGCCCGATCCAACATATATTTAAATTGTGCACTGCCGAAGGTCGAACGGCACGAACCATAGATACATCTATCTCTTACCGAGGCATTCGGCCCGCTCCACAAATAGAAAATATTTTAAGGAAAACACAAATTCTCAATAACAGTCAAGTGTTCCATTCACAACTTCAAGTAAGTGAAATTTAATTCTTTTATCAGGTTTCAAAAGACTTAAGAAATTAAGCTAACAAGTAGGGTACTAACATTGTAAGTATAGCATGATATGGGTCCTAGACTACCCGGACAATAGCATTATTAGTAGCTACGTACGGACTCTCGTCACCGCGTGCGTACGTAGCCCCCACAAATAAAAGCACATTTTAATTCAATTTACCTATGGGGTTAATTCTCTCTTACAAGGTTAGAAAAGAGACTTACCTCGCTCCGAAATTCCATAACCGGTTCCAAAGCCTTTCCAACAACTCAAACCGATGCCCATCACTCCAAAACTAGTCAATAAATGTGCAAATCCATAAATATATACTCTAATACTCATTATAATCCAATTTACAACAATTCCCAACTCCGCTAGAAAAGTCGATAAAAATCACCCTTGGGCCCACGTGCCCGAATTCCGAAAATTTTCGAAGATAAACATTACCCATAGCCTCATGAACTCAAATATATAGATTATTCTAAATTCATGCCCATGTTCATGGTCAAAAATCCAAAAATACCAATTTCTAGGCTATCCACCAAAACCCCAAATTTTTACAAATTTTCATGAATCTCCATGTTAAAATCTATGTATAATCCAAGTATTTAACTCAAAATACACGGGAATCACTTATCTCTTTGATGTTGATGGAACCCCTCTCAAGATGCTCTCTAAAATCGCCTAAGTCCAAGTGGGAAATGAGGGAAATCAGCTAAGTCCCAAAATAAAAGCCCTTACTCCAGTCGCAGACGTCGCATTTGTGGCATCTGGTTCACAAATGCGATGGTCGCAATTGCGAAGGAGAGCCACCGCTTCCAAGGTCGCATTTGCGACCAAAATCTTCGCAAATGCAAAGAGGACAAATTTGCAAAAGTGATAAAATGTTCGCAAATGCGAACCCCTCAGAAATTTCCCACCCTCGCAAATGCGAACTCCTTCCTCGCAAATGCAATCAAATTGATCAGAAACAACCCCGGAACACACCCGACACCCCCGGGACCCCATCCAATCACATTAACCTGTCCCAAAGCATGACCCAAACTTGCTCGAGGCCTCAAATCACGCCAAACAACGTCGAAATCATGAGTCACACCCCAATTCAATCTTAATGAACTTTAGAACTTCAAACTTCTACATTCGATACCGAAACCTATCAAATCACGCCCCGATTGACCTCAAATTGTGCACACAAGTCACATTTGATATTACAGACCTACTACAACTTTCGGAATCGGATTTTTCCCCCGATATCAAAAAGTCTACTCCCGGTCAAACTTCACAAAATCATCCAAATTTCCAACTTTCGCCAATTGATGCCGAAATGACCTACGGACCTCCAAATCAATGTCTGGACACGCACCTAAGACTAAAATCACCATACGGAGCCATTCCCAGGCTCGGAATCCCAAATGGACGTCATAACATTGAAATACATTTCAACCCAAATTCATGAAATTCTTTCAAAATGCCAACCTTCCACAATAGGCGCCGAAATGCTCCCGGGTCGTCCAAAACCTGATCCGAACATACGCCCAAGTCAAAATCATCATACGAACTTGTTGGAACCTTCAAATCCCGATTCCGAGGTTGTTTACTCAAAAGTCAAACATTAGTTAATTCCTCCAACTTAAAACTTCCGAATTTAGAATTTTCTTTCCAAATCGACTCCGAACTTCCCGAAACTCAATTCCTACGACACGTACAAGTCATAATACTTGAAGTGAAGCTACTCATGGCCTCAAACCACTGAACGACGTGCTAGAGCTCAAAATGACCGGTCGGGTTGTTACATTCTCTCCCACTTAAATATACGTTCATCCTCGAACGTGCTAAGAACTATTTTGGGGTTGTCCAAAATTACTGTTTAATACCTCGTGCACCTAACCATTCTACCACAACCCAGTTGGGCACATTAGCTTGAGCCCGTCTGAAATTCCTCCCTTTTATTTAGTCAAATAAGCCTTAGAGCCAAATTCCAACATCCGAAATTCTCCACGATACCAGATTCTAACATACGAACACCGTATCAATCACCAGACTGCGTACCAAAACATGATAGTATACCCTTGCTGAATTCACACCCTGCACCGCATAATTCACATGACCATAATAACATCCCATGACCACAATAGCTGAAATTTCACGAATCTGGTGCCCACAACACACCTCATGACAACTATAAATAAAGTTCCAACTCTCGTAATACTGCCACGACAAAAAATAAAGACGGGTAAAGCTCATAACCACTTGCAGAATAAACGATTCATGGAGTCTCTCCTCCTGACAAGAACCATTACCTCACTCTGAACTAAATAACGATATCTTCTCTTTAATGCACCTTATATAAATCTGGTCACACTAATTTCAGGTCCAATAATCTTGTCTCACCCAGTACAAGCTGCTCAAGCAATAAGCCACCTCAGACACTGCCAAAAGTCTCATATGATGCCATAATGTGCCAACAAGCTCCAAACTCGAATGTGATACATAAGGAAAAATGAACTCTGGAAAGAACTACTCAACCCACGTAACTAATTAAACAATTGAAAAGATGTCATGAACCTTCCTCCAAAAATGAGGGACAAAACACACAAGAATAGATATAGGGAACTGAACTCCACATCCCACTGTTGCGGCGTGCAACCCAATCCACACATGACACCATTGCGGCATGCAACCCGATCCAACCATGATACTCGTGGCGGCGTGCCACTCGATCCAAACAACATACCCGTGTTGGCGTGCCACCCGATCCAAACAACATACCCGTGACGGCGTGCCACCCAATCCACACATAATAATCTAAAGAAAACACACATCGAGCCGTAACGCTTATACTCACGAGATGCCTGAATATCAACCATAAGCACGCCAAGTGCATAATACAAATCCTGGGGAGACGGGTAGCGTCATATGCTATAAAACTCAAGCACAACTAAGTAATCAAGAGCCATCCTACTCATATAACACCATCGCTACACGGGACCTCAACACATTGTACAAGTAATCAAGTCGTCTCACAAGCCACATGGCACAATAGAGTATTACATGAAATAGTTGGCGATGAAATTAACATCCCACGCCCGAATACTATTCCATAAGGAATGCTATGCTGAATGAACACACCCAGGCTGGTGTAGAGTACACATCCACATTTGGACCCATCAACGAACCTCAAACCAATTTTGATCATACCATGCTTGGGAAAATAACCTCTCAAGGATCCACAATGACCTTTTTCCTATGACACGCAAGAATAACCGTCGAATCCGGAACAAACTTCCACAATTCACAACCAACTGAATAGAGCGCCTTTTCAGGCCAAAACCCTTACATTAGCGATAGTATAAAAATCTCCATACTTGATTTCAATCTTTAATCAATCAAGTGACTACATGTCACACTTATACAATCTTCCCGTGGGATACGCTCCCACGACCTTCCGCACCATGTAACAAGTCTGCACCTCCATACCGCCGGCCACATTAATATTTTAAAGCAAATCAAGAATCCACAAATCAGTAAACAAAGCCTCTTACACATGACACTGATCTCAGGTGATGCTAAAGAAAATACCAGTTGATTCTAACCATCTGAATTATTTCCTGCTCGTCCGAGCTCGTGACATTTTTGTCAACACCGAACCGCAACCTTGATCCTCAGCTTCCGATTTACATGTCGCTCACTGCATCTAACATCACAATATGTGAGAGTAAAATAATTCCATAATAACCCCTGAGCTACTAACAAAGTAAACACTCTGTCATATAGCAACTCGTTTCAGGAGAACCATTGCAACACACGACCGAATTCTCATAACCACAGAAAATACAACACCGAGTAGTGGTCTAAACCACCATAACCCTTCCGGGATCCATTTACACATAACATGCCACAATACCTAGAATGCCTCCAAGTAAAATCAATTACGGCGGTCGTAAAGCCTCGCACGTATCCCCACAACCATCTGTAAAACATAACACGTTGAAGGAACTGATCATTGCCACATCATGCCGATTCAACCATTGCTAACTGATCCGACTTCTCCTAATTTACTCCGGACTTTCCTTAGGAGTAATAATAGATCCATTCAAAACATGACAAACCCAATTCGCACTCATCCAGAAGGACCCTATTTCACGAGACCACGTTGTCTCAAAACCCACAAACCATCTCATACCTTCCTTGTGCGCACATTCGCATCTTCAACTGGTACACCCATTCTGATATTTCCTTTATGAATCCAAAGTTATTTTCTCCCATTCCTCCAGTGCTACACCACAGACCGATGATAACATAGAACACTCCAAACCCCTTTTTGTAATCTGTTCCAATGCTCGATACTTAACCATACTACAAACTCAAAATCCTTAGGCACCGCACTTTAAATTTTTTTAATCCACTAGGACCGTTGTTGAGAGTCACCCACTCTGACTTGTTCCCAAATATGATCAAACTCCAAGGCTCTGCTAGCATATGAATTCCCTCTCAAAGAAGCACCCGGCTAAATCACCTTTCTTGTACATCACATCTACACGAAGCATAAATTCTGAGTCTTCCCAAAGGTTGAACATGAATCGATAAGGCCAATTATAGCACACATTCCTCAAATCCTTTGCTCAAATCACCACTGATGTTCTCTTTCCTTAGTCGTAATAACCCACCAATATGTCGATAACCAGAAACCTCACAAGTAGACAACCATGCAATCCAATCGTAGGTGGTGGGGCTCTCCCACTTATCTTGAAACTACCATTACATAACCCTGGAACTTACCAAGATTCCTTCTTCCTCACTGACATGACCTCGCGCAATCGACCTGCCAAATTCCTCAAAATCTTCCTGTTAATCATTTCATCAACACTCTGAATCCCTAGCCACATTGACATGTTCGACCTCATACCGGGTAGCCAGTAGAATTCTTCGGAGAAGCTTCGTCAACACCACGCAACCATTAACCTGCTCACTGGAAATAACCCATATGTAGAAATTCCATGCCGACATCTTCCAACAACGCTGCACCGAGTACAATTACCACGAAACCAATAAACCATCCTGAGCCCGTGCTTATTCACCAGCTGTACAAGTCCTTTCACTCCTTATGGACATCAACTAAAGGTGCGACAATACATTCCAATCCAAAGTCATGTTGTATCCTTCTTCATATCAAGCAACTCCTTTCCGTCGTATCCAACCTTTCTCCGTATAGCAGCCAATATTCCAAATTAAGTTCGTAGACTTTTTCAATGTCCACCATGAGTTCCAAATCAATCTAAACTTTCCTCAACGCGTGTAGCTATCCTACCACAGAACCCATATGCTACCCGGTCACTCTCCCACTTTGGCCAGACCCTCTCCTTTAAGCAACTACTCGACTTTTGTTTTCTTACACTTGGCCTTCTAGAAGTTTAACCACCGCAAGACACCTCCCATATGTCCTTCATCATCCTTCGCTGCCCAGTTGTTGCCTTAAATAAAAATTCATCTCTGTAGCACCTGAACCAACAGATCGCCGCCAAGTCTAAACCTCCTTGATGATCATCTTCCTTGAGCCATCAATATTAGGATCACTGATTCGATTCTGAACCAGAGCACACGGCGACCTCTAACAGCTGCTTCCCCGACACCATTCACAATACTTTGCCCCAAAGGTGATTTTGAAGAAGCCCATAACACTGGCAAGCTTAACACATTCAATCAAGGATGACGACACCACATCACAGATGAAGATTCCACCACACTTGAAAATACCAAGTCGCGTTACTCCATCAACCCAAACCTAACCATTCTTAATCTGATTGTCTTTCCTCTGCTAGAAATAAAACACTGAACCTATGAATCATGCATTGAGAAAAACCTCCTTCTGAATCATTCACTGCCCCGACACATAGACAAGTATCCTACCATTACATCAATACAGTGCTATAATAACTCATAGACATCGTAGCAACCCGTACACAGTCTCAAAACCATAGAAAATACTGATACTGAGCTGGAACAAATGAACATCCTTCTGCAAGGTGACGACATTAGCCCAATCAAATATGCAGGGAGAAACATCATGCATTACATCTGTAGTGCCATTAAAATTCCTCGATTCCCAATTTATAACAAGCGCTTCACGTCGCATAAGATTGAATAGTAAGAGAATGAAGACATAAGCCTCAAAGGAATCAAATTGCACGATGAGGAATCAAGAAGGGAAATGCTTCTAACAGCCCTGTAGTCTCTCGAAGATAAGTAGAGACGTCTCTGTACCGATCCGCAAGACTCTACTAGACTTGCACATGACTCGTGAGACCTAAGTGAACCTAGTGCTCTAATACCAAGTTGTTACGACCGAAATTCTATTAGAGGTCGTGATGGTGCCTAACACTGCTGTCAGGCCAGCCAACAATAATTGATTAACTTAATTACTCATTTCAGTAATTTTGAAATCAAAATTTCCTTCAATTAAATAGTAAGAGATAGACTTTACAAAGTAAATGATAGTATTTTCACGACTACAATACTAAACAGCCCATAATCACCCCCAAAACCCGGTGTCACAAGTACATGAGCATCAACTAGGAAATATATTAGAAATACAACATCTGTATGTAAGTACAATTAGACAGGAGAGGGTAGATAACTCTGATGGAGACTCTGTGTGTTGAGAATTCTCAACATGGGATGCAGCTCACCTAAATCCCCGAAATAGCCGCGCCTCTGCGCCCATAAGTCTGCTAGACATATATGCACCTGCACAAAAATGTACAGCAAGTGTAGTATGAGTACGTAAATCAACGCGTACCCAGTAAGTATCTAGTCTAACCTCGAAGAAGTAGTGACGAGGGGTCGACTCCGACACTTACTATGGGCTAACAATAAATATCGATATTATACGTAAGCATGGATTGTATGAAACAACTGTAAACTCAATAACAAGAAGTGAGTGGACAATCTTTTATTAATAGGAAATTTTTCCAAATTTATTCCCGTCATTTAACAATTTATATCTCAAGCCAAAGAAGCAATATCAATTATAATTCGTTCCAAAGATTTATCATGCGCAAATTATGTCGAGGTCACGGCCCGATCAAACATAATATTTAAATTGTGCACTGTCGAGGGTCAAACGGCACGAACCATAATTGCATCTATCTGCTATCGAGGCATTCGACCCGCTCCACAAATAGAAAATATTTTAAGAAAAACATAAATTCTCAATAACAGTCACGTTTTCCATTCACAACTTCAAGTAAGTGAAATTTAATTCTTTTATCAGGTTTCAAAAGACTTAAACAATTAAGTTAACAAGTAGGGTACAAACATTGTAAGTATAGAATGATATGGATCCTAGACTACCCGGACAATAGCATAAGTAGTAGCTACATACGGACTCTCGTCAGCTCGTGCTTACGTAGCCCCCACAAATAGAAGCACACTTTAATTCAATTCACCTATGGGGTTAATTCCCTCTTACAAGGTTAGAAAAGAAATTTACCTCGCTCCGAAATTCCATAACCGGTTCCAAAGCCTTTCCAACAACTCAAACTGATGCCCATCACTCCAAAACTAGTCAATAAATGTGCAAATCCGTAAATATATACTCTAATACTCATTATAATCCAATTTACAACAATTCCCAACTCCGCTCGAAAAGTCAATAAAAATCACCCTAAGGCCCACGTGCCCGGATTTCGAAAATTTTCGAAGATAAACATTATCCATAGTATCACGAATATAAATATATAGATTATTCTCAATTTCATGCCCAAATTAGTGGTCAAAATTCAAAAATACAAATTTCTAGGTTTTCCACCAAAACCCCAAATTTATACAATTTTTCATGAATTTCCATGTTAAAATCTATATATAATCCAAGTATTTAACTCAAAATATACGGGAATCACTTACCTCTTTGATGTTGATGGAACCCCTCTCAAGATGCTCTCCAAAATCGCCTAAGTCCAAGTGGGAAATGAGGGGAATGAGCTAAGTCCCGAAATAAAAGCCCTTGCTCCAGTCGCAGACGTCGCATTTGCGACTTCTGGTTCGCAAATGCGATGGTCGCAATTATGAAAAAAGCATCGCAAATGCGAAGGAGAGCCACCCCTGCCAAGGTCGCATTTGCGACCAAAAACTTTGCAAATGCGTAGAGGACAGATTCGCAAGAGCAATAAAATGTTCGCAAATGCGAACCCCTCAGAAATTTCCCACCCTCGCAAATGCGAACTCCTTCCTCGCAAATGCGATCAAATTGATTTGAAACTACCCCGGAACACACCCGACACCCCCGGGGCCCCGTCCAATCACATAACCCTATCCCAAAACATGACATAAACTTGCTCGAGGCCTCAAATCACGTCAAACAAAGTCGAAATCACTAGTCACACCCCCAATTCGATCTTAATGAACTTTAGAACTTCAAACTTCTACATTCGATGCCGAAATCTTTCAAATCACGTCCGATTAACCTAGTCACATTTGACATTACGGACCTACTCCAACTTCCGGAATCGGAATCCGGCCCCGATATCAAAAAGTCCACTCCCGGTCAAACTTCTCAAAATTATCCAAATTTTCAACTTTCGCCAATTGATGCCGAAATGACCTACGGACCTCCAAATCAACGTCCGGACACGCGCCTAAGACCAAAATCACCATACGGAGCCATTCCCAGGCTCAGAATCCCAAACAGATGTCGATAACATCGAAATACACTTCAAACCAAATTCATGAAATTCTTACAAAATGCCAACCTTCTACAATAAGCGCTGAAACGCTCCCAGGTCGTCCAAAACCCGATCCGGACATACGCCCAAGTCCAAAATCATCATACGAACCTGTTGGGACCTTCAAATCCCAATTCCATGGTCGTTTACTCATAATTCAAACATTAGTCAATTCCTCCAACTTAAAACTTTCGAATTTAGAATGTTCTTTGCAAATCGACTCCGGACTTCCCAAAACTCAATTCTGACCACACGTACAAGTGATAATACTTGAAGTGAAGCTACTCATGGCCTCAAACCACCGAACGATGCGCTAGAGCTCAAAACGACCTGTCGGGTAGTTTTAATTTTATTGTGAATAAAATATGTATTCATTTAAGTTAAACTGTTGAGATAGTTCGTAACTTGAATTTGAAATTTTGTATAAGATACAACAGTAATATATAATAGGTTATTAGATTATACAATTATTTTAATTGTTATTAGTTTATGAGATATTAATTAATAATAATGTTCTGGCATGAATTATTTTATGTGATATTAAGATAAACATGTTAGAAGTATGTTGAATTTCGTTTTTATGTCACATGCTTGTTCGTTATATGATTTTGAATTATTTATTACATGTTATGTAAATTAATTTAGGAGTAAGCGTGTAGACAACTTGAACAAAATTCATGTTCTATAAAAGATTTGATCATCTTGTTATTAAAAGTTGTTTTAGTAACAATTCCCTCTTGTTAAAATTTGAGTTCTTACTAATAAAATATAAGATATTTTATTGTAAAGCTATCTATCAAAATAAATAATTTTATTTACTTCTTGTTTATAAAGAGCGACCTGACAACCAGGATACTTATAGTTCGAGAATATGTTAAAATTATTTATTGACTTAGATGCATGGATGGAAAGAATTATTTAATTTTACACTAGACGCCTGGACTACCCGGGGAGTAAAAAAATTTAATAAGTTCTTTGCTATCATGATGGTTGAACTCAACTATGCCAATAGGATCGACCTGACTATCAGGGGACTAATTGACATAGAGTTATTTAAGGAAATTGTATGGGGATGTAATTGGTAAGTGTACCTACCTTTAAAATATATGTGAGAAACGATTTGACTTCGAAGTGGCTCATACATATTGTTGAATGATTCCTTTACTCCACTAACAGAAATTAAGATTGCTTAAACTATAATGAGGGTAAATAGTTTAAAATAATTAGTGGAAATATCCTTTAGATAAAAGTCCATATCTTTATGATATGTGTAAATATGTTCTTATATTTTCTTTTCTATATTTTAGATTTCTCAATATGTCTACTATATCACTGCGTGGAATACTTGAGACCAGCAAGTTGGTAGAACCAAACTTTGATGATTGGTACAGAAATTTGAGAATTGTTCTCATGCATGAAAAGCTTATTGATGTGATCGATAAGCCTGCCAAAGAAGTCCCGAATGAGGATGATGATAATGCCACCAAGATCTATTAGAAATACTTAGAAGAATGTCTTACTACCAAATACATCATTCTTGCTTCTATGAGTTCGTAGCTCTAGAGGAAACATCTAGATATGGATCCAACCGCAATCATTGAACATCTTAAGAAGATGTTTGGTACACAAAGCAGGACAGCTAGATACCAGCTATCTAAGGCTTTATTTGGATCCAAATTGACTCAAAACTCTCCAGTTGGACCCTATGTCAATCATATGATTGATCTTATTGAATAATTTGAGAAGTTGGGTGTAAACGGAGTAAAGAACTTTCTCAAGATTTGATCTTGCAATCACTCTCTGAATCCTTTTCACAATTTATTATTAATTTCAATATGCATAAAATGGATTGTGAACTTCATGAGATGCTTAACATGCTGATTGATTATGAGAATCAACTTGCATCTGAGAAGAAGAAAGGAACTGTCATGTTGGTTGGAAACACTTCTAAGAAGAAGGGTAAGGGTAAAAATAAACTCAAGAAGAAGCCTAATGCGCCTAAGGGTAGTGTGACCAAACCCTAAGGAAAAGGAGGCAAAGATGACCAATCTGATGCTGAATGTTTCCATTATAAGAAGATAGGACATTGGAAGAGAAACTGCAAGGAGTATTTTGCAACTCTAAATAACAAGAAACAAGGTAAGACTCAAATGAAAAATGTTTTCAAAGTTTCTTTAACTACTACTAATGCTTCATTATGGGTATTAGATATTGGCAGTGGTTATAACCTGCAATATGTTGCAGTGGTTTCAAATAAGTAGAAGGTTGAAGAAAGGAGAAATTAATCTACAAGTTGGAAATGGTGCAAAAGTTGCGGCCGTAGCTATAGGATCAATTTCTTTAATAATGCTTACGGGAAAAGTACTTATGTTGGATGATTGTTATTACGTTCCTAAATTTGTTTCGAACATAATTTCAACTTCTATGTTAGACAAATGTGATTTTCACATTATTATAAGCAATGGTATTTGCTCTATTTATTATGGTGATAATTTATATGGGAATGGCTATCTCTTTAAATCATATCCAACTTGTGAATCTTATCTCAAAGAAAAAATGACCAAATCTCCATTTACTGGAAGTGGAGAAAGAGTTGCTGAATTATTGGGACTAATTCATACAGATGTTTGTGGGCCCATGAAAATTCAAGCTAGAGGTGGATATTCTTACTTCATCACATTCACTGATGATATGTCAAGATATGGATTTGTGTATCTTGCGAAACACAATCTGAATCTTTTGAAATGTTCAAAAAGTTTCGTAGTGAAGTTGAGAAACAGACGGGTAAAAGTATCAAGGTACTAAGGTCTGATAGAGGTGGAGAATATCTTACTGAAGATTTTACGAGGTATCTCAAAGAGAATGGGATTATCTCACAGTGGATACCTCCAGGAATACCAGAACATAATGGTGTGTCTGAAAGGAGAAATCGAATCTTATTAGATATGGTGAGATCTCTGATGGGGTTCATTGATCTTCCATTATATTTATGGGGATATTCTTTGGAAGCAGCAACATACTTGCTTAATAAAGTTCTCACTAAGTCAGTCTCTACAACACCATATGAGATATGGAAAGGACGTAAGCCTAACCTTAAGCATATTAAAGTTTGGGGTTGTCCAGCTTATGTTAAGAGACTGCAAACTGATAAACTTGACTCAAGATCTGATAAGTGTAGGTTCATTGGTATCCCAAAGAAACAATGGGATATTATTTCTATCACCCTTCTGATCATAAAGTGTTTGTGGCTAAAGGAGCAACCTTTTTGGAAAAGGAATTTCTTTTAGAAGAAAATTATAGTAGAGAAATAGAACTTGATAAAATTCAAGAAACCAATGAATCAACACAATATCAAGATCATGAGACACAAGTTGAAGAACCTTTATTGGATGTTATGAAGTTGATAAGGAAGTTGCCATCTTCAATGGTTGAAGTTCAAGAACTAAATGTAGTTCAAGAAAAGGTTAATGAACCAGTTCCAAACCAAATTGAAGAACAACCAAATCCAACACAAGGTGAACAAGTTGCACAAGCACCTCGTAGAAGGTCTACACGAGAACATCATGTACCAATTAGATTAAATCTAATGGTACACGATTATGTATCAAATGAGGTTGATCATAATGATGATGACCTTAAGACCTATGAAGAGGCTATACAAAGTTCTGACTATGAGAGATGGAAAAAGGCCATGGAATCCATGAAGGAAAATAAAGTATGGACTTTAGTTGAACCTTCAAAGGATATAAAACATATAGGTTGTAAATGGGTTTTTAAGAAAAATATTGGAGTAGACGGAAAGGTGGAGACCTACAAAGCCCGTCTTGTTGCCAAGGGATATCGTCAGAAAGAAGGAGTCAACTATGATGAGACTTTATCTCCCGTGGCAATGCTCAAATCAATTCGGATTTTTCTTGCTATAGCAGCATACTACGATTATGAAATATGGCAAATGGATGTGAAAACAGCTTTTCTTAATGGTGAGCAAGAAGAGGATGTGTACATGACACAACCTGAATGTTTAACATCTCCGTATGATCATAATAAAATTTGCAAGCTACATAGATCCATTTATGGACTAAAGCAAGCTTCTCGAAGTTAGAATATTCACTTTAACAAGACAATTGAAAAGTTTAATTTTGTTAGATGCGAAGACGAGCCTTGTGTGTACAAAAAGGTTAGTGGGAGCACAATTATATTCTTAATACTTTATGTTGATATATTTCTCATCGGGAATGATGTACCAGCATTACAAAGTACCAAGATTTGCCTATCTGAACACTTCTCCATGAAAGACTTAGGAGAAGCAGCTTATATATTGGGAAAAAAGATCTATTGAGATAGATCTAGGAAGCTTCTTGGGCTTTCCTAGTCCTTGTACATTGATAGCATCTTAAAGAGGTATAATATGGATAATTCCAAAAATGGCTATCTACCGATAGGCGCTGGAATTACTCTCAGTAGGGAAGATTGTCCTAAAACACCTGAAGAAAGAGAACGCATGAGTAGGATCCCAGAGGCTAGTGCAATGGAACCTATCATGTATACCATTACATATACACATCCTGATATGGCTTATGCACTAGGAGTGACTAGCCAATATCAGGCAAATCCTGGTGAGGAACATTGGAAGGTGGTAAAGACCATTCTTAAGTACTTAAGAAGGACTAAAGACCAATTCCTCATTTATGGAGATTCTGAGTTGAAACTTGAAGGTTATACTGATGCAAGCTTCTCTTCAGATAGAGATGATAGCAAATCTATTTCTGGTTATGTATTCACCTTAAATGGTGGTGCAGTGAGTTGGAAAAGCTCCAAACAAGCTACAGTGGTTGATTCAGTCACTGAAGTTGAATATATAGCAGCTAGTGAAGCTGCTAAGGAAGCTATATGGATGAAAACGTTATTAACTGAACTTGGTATGGTTCCTTCAATAAAAGGTGCAGTTTCATTATTGTGTGACAATACTGGAGCCATTGCTCAAGAAAAAGAACCAAGATCACACTAAAAATCCAAACACATCCTGCGAAGGTATCACTTGATAATAGAGATCATTGAACATGGAGACGTCAAGATTCAAAATGTTGATGGAAAGAAAAATGCTGCAAACCCATTCACTAAAGCTCTTGGAGCAAAGGAGTTTGACAAGCACAAGTGAAAATTGGGAATGAAGTACAAGAGCGATTGGCTCTAGTGCAAGTGGGAGATTGTTAGGGATATATTAAATATGCCCTAGATCCAATCTCATATTTGATGATTTGAACATATTTTTATGAATGTTATTTGATATAAAAATATATGAAATTTGATATTCATTTATCATAGTTATTATTAATTGCTTGATTAATTTAATAAGGTCTTTGATTAAATTTTGAGACTTATCATCACGATGGAGATCATAATAGTCAGAGTAAAATTTCTTATAATTTAATCTAAATTTGTTCATGATCGTAGAATTATTAATTTCGACATTAGTAATCTGGTTAGATCAATATTTATGTGATTGTCTTTATTAGATAAAGATTAGTTGATCTCATTAACTAAATCATATGGATAGATGATGCATATAGAGGTATGATCATTGAACCGGCTCATTGGATAATTCCTAATGGTTAGAATTACCATAAACTGTCAATAGGATATTCTCTTGAAGAATGTGATGTAAGAGTTTTCTTTGACCTGATATTATCATAGTAATTGATAAGTTATTTATCGTACTTTGATACTAGACACCTATGGCCCTAGGGTGATAGTTGAAAGGATATTGGGTACGATTAAATACTTGTAGAATTAGTGATTGAACAAGATAGAATCTGTCAACTCTTGGTAATGAGTTTAAGCTCCATGTTGTCATGAATTATAAATGACCGAACTAAGACCTTGGCCAAGGCAGTTGAATGAAAGAAGAAAAGAGTTCTTAGGTCATTCAATGGTCGATTATATTTTACATGAACACATAGTTAGTTGCCTATTAGGATTTGACAGTTGAACCATATCCTAACGTGACCCAGAGCTATAAGGACAGAAGAAATTTCTATATTATTCTTCTACTAGTTCTTGAGAGTAAATTGTATACTTCATTCATCCAGTCATTAAGGAGTGTTACTAGACGCCACCCTTGATTAGTATATTGATGTGATCAATTTACTATTGGCTTAGTATTGAACCTATGGGGTCGCACACTAACGGATATTCTGATCTTTTCTAAAGAATTAATTATTTTATTATTTGATAACTAAATTAAAGAATTTAGTTAGTCAAATAAATATAGTTATTAGTCCAAATAAAATATTAATATATTCTTTGCTAGCACAGAGGATATAACTAATATTGTAAACAAATTAAAATTTTCTATTTGGAATAGAAAATTATTTATATCTCTTGGTTAAGATATATATTTGATATATATAATTAAACTTATTTTATATAAGAGATGTTATTTTATATTAATTAAGAAAGAAGCCTGATGGAAACTTTGTCAAGTGAATTTGGATTCACGTCAAAGTCCACAGGGACATGTCGGTGGCCACACTTTTATTCAGAATGGGATTAAATTTTTTAATAGCAAACTTACTTTCGATTCAGACACAAATCCAAGTTTGAATTGTATTTGAAAGTCCAACGTGTAGGCAGCCACAATCTCATTTAGAATGGGATTCAATTTTTCAACAATAGCAACTTACTTTCGGTTTAGAATTGTATAAAAGTTGACCGCCTCTAACTTTTCCTTTGATACAATGGAAAAGGATTTTCAGAGGTTATAAATATGTCCTATTGGCATGAAAATCCATGGTGAAAAATAATACTTTGAAGAAGCCACAAAATTAAGAGAAAAACGTACAAGAACAATTCTCGTCGTGCAACTTTGGGTAGTAAGTTTTGAGAAGAAAAATCACCTTGTGAAAGTGAGAGTGAAATACAAAGCCAAGAGAAAAAATAATATTACAAGAAAGGTGTTTCTTGTTCTTCTACTTTTGAGTTGAGATTTTTGAGGAAAGATTTCAACATAATATTTTCATTTAATTTGTTCGCGGGTTCATTGATTAAAGAGTTGATAGCAATGATCAGTCTCGGTATGGATACGCATAGAGTCTTCACACTATCGAAGAGAATTTGAAGCGAGACTCTCTTCACCAGGTACGTCTTAGATCCTATCTTTGACATGTAAATAAATTTTAAACATGAGAAGATCTGCTTAGGATTGTTATTGTCTTCCACTACGTGATATGAACACCTTTCTCAATCCTACAGGGCTGTGGAGAAGTATTCATGAAGTAGCAGAACCACTAACGAAATCAGCATTAGCCCATGAAGTATTGGTCTGAAAGCAGAACGTCTCAATTAGTGCACCGAATGCATCTATCGTCGTTAACAAACCCAACCAGAAGGAACTAAAGCATATAGTACTCTACAGGAAGATATCAGTAAGCCTTATGTCGAATTAAGTGTCTTGTTGTCAACATTGACACTTACTGCTGAACTGAGCTTTGCACCGTCGACACCATTCCATCATGTGAAATCAAAAGTTTCATGTCCTTTACATCGACATTTATGAGTAGAGTTGAAGTGTCATGTTGCTGAAATGTCGTGCTATTGGCACCGAGGACTTTCAAGATATTATTTTTTTGGCAGGATTTTTCGAGAGTTCCAGTGATCTTGAAATCCCTAAGAAGATGCATTGCTAGCGAACCTCTCATCTCTTTGTTGCGGCTTGGCGAGAGAGATACATGAAGTGTCCTTTCAACCTTGGCGACAAAATCTCTACTCTTGGAGGCTTAGAGAGACAATATTTCATCATTGGCGAGCCAAGATGTACCACATCGCATCATTTCAGGTTGACGAGGAAGACAACTGGAGTAGGCCTTTCCAACTTCGGCAAGCAAGCACCTAGCACTTCTCTGCAAATATATTTATTTCTCGATGCAGGAGCGATGAAATCATAAGCCGCTTCTTCCTAAAGAATCATAACTCAAGGGGCTGGAAAATATCAAAAGTTCAGCACCGAATTTCTTGAGGATTAGCCGCAATATTGTTTTGAACCTAATAAACATGTCCAGTATTTTAACTTTATAGCATTGTACAGTCTCGCCAAAAGATTGATATCTCGAGTTAGGAGTTCCCAAATCATGATCTGTCTGTGCCATTAGAAATAATACTCAAAAATAAGGAACTTTCTAAGATATCATTAAAGGATTCCTTCCAGATTGGCCCCAGCAATTTCTTAAATTTGATCCATCTGTCTGCCGAAATTGATCTGCAGCTTTGCGCGCTTTTGTGGAATAATTCATATCTTGGGCTAGGAATCTCCAAATAGCAATTTATTTGTGCTGTTAGAAAGTAACTCATAGGCCTACAACACATATGAATTTCACTACATAACGGTTTTCGGGCTGTCAACAGAATTCTTTTGAAGTTGACCTAACTGCAAGGAGCTTTCAGGCTTGCGTACTTTCGGCCAAGAAAAATTGTATGTTGAACTAGGAGCGTCGGAATCACCAACGGTTTGATCCTATAAAATTCAGACATCAAGAACTAATCATGTTGAAGATGGAGGCTCAATTCATTCTTAGCTAGCTTAACAAATATTTTTGAAGTTGATTCTACAGCTTTGCATGCAATGGCTTTGGCTATCATCGCAAATCTTATCTCCTTGTTTATTTCTTTTGCAGACTTGCGAAAGAGCTCAAAAGGTAACAATGTCAGATCAAGAAGGCACACAAGATGTGGATATCTTGATGTTTCAGGCAATAAGAAACAGGTAAAATCTCCATGCAAAAGACGTACTCGATGTTGCAGAGAGATCATCATGTGAAAATACTCATTTCCCAAAAGTTGTGTATACTCGAATTTTTGATATCCATGAAGCTTATGATGGAACTTTTGAGAGTCATGCATATACTCATGTAAGGGAGCTTCAAACAGAAGAAGTAGATCCTTGCATCCATAACTCGACTACAAGACGCATAGTTAAGGGATTATGGAAGCTGCTAAATACCATGAGCACGCCATCAGGATGATCCATCATATGGAGAAGTCACGAATGAGTTGGCAACCAGACTTATCTTTCGATCATCTACATGATGTTAGATTCCTTGTATAGGGTGACATCTCATTTTACTTTTATCATTTCTATATATAACTCTTTCAATATTAAAGCAATAAAATGTTTTTTATGCTTTGGCGCCTTATTTGCTTATGCATCTACATTTGGAAGAGTTAACGTGATGATCCCATAAGCCAAACCCTTTTTTTAAAAAACTCATGAGACTGAACTTAGAATGAAACACTAAGCTGTCTACATACCTCGGTGAAGAGGATCAAGTCATAACGTAGTTTAGAGGGATGAGTTTTTTTTGGTTTTTTCTTATGCCGCCTCTCGTGAGGTTTTTAACCTAGCGGACTTTTTTTTTAATTGGTCTTGACTTTTGCCTAGGCAACCTCTTTCGAGATTTTTAACCTAGCAGACTCTTTGTTTTTTCGACGTACACAGTATAGACTCATGCGGGCTAGGTGTATAGCAACATGCAGTTTAGGCTCATGCGTCAAGGAGCATAGGTGACTTTCATGGGAAGTATTGCTTCAGAAATTTACCGTTGATTGGACCAACTCTGAGACCATCCTTATCAACGATTTTGTATGCGCCACTTGAATATGCTTCTTTCACAACATATGGCCCATCCCATTTTGAAGTAAACTTGTCGCCTATGCGTTTGTTGAGAATTATGGGTCTTCGAACAGCTAGGACCAAGTCTCCCACTTGGTATGATTGTGGTCGCACTTTCTTGTTGAAGGGTCTAGCTAGTCGAGCTCGATAGCACTCCATTTTTTGTTGCGCTTCCAATATTTTCTCATCCAATGCCTCTAAATCTGCTAGGCGAAGTTGAGCATTCTCTTCGGACGTAAGTCCTTCTTAGATTGCGATCTGCAATGATGGAATTCATTGCTCTAGTGGAAGGACTGCTTCTACGCCATACACCAAAGAGTAAGGAGTTGATTGTGTTGCAGTTTTGAAGGTTATACGGTATGCCCACAAAGCTTCACCAATTTTCTCATGCCAGTCCCTTTTATTCTTTGCAACAACTTTCTTCAAAAGGTTACCAAGTGTCTTGTTAAAAGCTACAGCATAGCCGTTGGCGGGTGCATTATACCTTGAAGACTTATGTTGCTTGAAACTATACTTCTCGCATAGACTCCTTACGATCTTGTTGTCAAATGGTGTTCCATTATCAGTGATTATGTTTCTTGGTATGCCTTACCTAAAAATTATATTTGACTTGATAAAATCAGCAATAGTTTCCTTTTTTACTTCCTTGACTGGAACAGCTTTAGCCTATCTAGAGAAGTAGTTTATGGCAGCCAATATATACATTTGTCTCTTTGATGACTTTGGAAGTGGTCCAATAACATCAAAACCTCACGCATCAAACGGGCACAAAGCTACAATTGGATGAAGAGGCTCTGGAGGTTGGTGGATGTAGTTGGCATGAAATTGACACGCTTAATATTTTTTGGCGTGCTCCATGCAATCTTTCACCATTGTTGTTGACGGTAAGTTAGAAACCCGTGTTTTAGCAGTAGTATTGCACTTTAATTATTGCATTTTACGTGTATTTGAGTTTAATTGATAGTAAATTATACCTATTACATATTTTATGCCTTGTAGGAAATAATTCTAAGCTATTTAGGTAATTTGGAGCAAAATCGAACAAGTTAGAGCTTTGAAGTCTGAGTAGAAGCCCAAGAAATTAATCCGGGATCACGTTCGGAGATCGAGAACCAAGTCCGGATATCAAAAAGTGAACATATGAATTTACTCTGATAAAACGCCACTACCGCACTTCATGAAGCGCCGCGAGGCACGGCGCAGCAGTGCAAAAGTAGTCTGACAAGCACAATGCGAGCTCTCTGGATTTCCTCACTAACGCGCCGCATGGGGCGGCGTGGCGTGCGGCACGGCTGTGCAAAATTGTCAGAGTGATTTCCATGTTAGGCTAGGAAAGGGTAGTTTCGTCCGTAATTATTTCTACATTGTATAAATATACCAAAAATACGATTTTGAATGGACTTTTGACCTACGAAAGATTGGAGAAGCAACCAAGGCAAGAAGACACAAGAATGCATCAAGATTTCAACCTAAAATTGGTGCAATACGGGATTTTGTATCGAATCATTAGTATTGATGTTTTCTTTGTTTTTGAACCTTATTAAGATGCTTATTCCATAGTTATGGAGTACATTTCATTAGGGTGTTGACAGATACGGTATTTTGATAATTTGATTATGGATTCAATTCTTGATAATTGTTAGAATTAATTGATGGAGTTTTAATTCGGATTGTGGAGTTGTTTCTTATTTTGCTAAATCGAAAGAAGAGCATTATAGTGAATTGCATTACATCTTATGCTCTAGTTTAAATTTGTGATTCAAACAGGTAATCGAAAGAGCCTCTTGAATTGTTAATCGAACTAGAAAATAGGGAAATATTCATGAGAAGTTACCCTTTAGATCATAATCATCATTTTATTGTTGCAATTGTTTACCATGCTTCAATCGGATTATTACTAAAATTAACGTTTAATCGAAAGAGGAACATTAACTTCAAGTGTAATCTGATTATCTGTTGAATTCATGAGAATCAACAGTATTATAGAGTGAATTAACTCAAGAATTGGATCTCGAGTCAATTATCTTGCACCTATCTAGTCAAATACCCTTATTTCTCTCATTGATATTTCTTCGTTGCTCATATACTGTCTTTTGTGATCAACTGTTACTTGCTTTATTTTTAGTAGTTAATTGTAGTAATAGTCATCAAATCAAGTGTTAATTTTCCTAGATAATAATCAACTGAAGATTATTCGAACACTGTTTAAATCCAATCCCTATGGAGACGATAATTAAACTATACTATCTTTGACTAGCGAGCAATAATTTGGTGTTATGTTTTGCGCTCGTCAAATTTTGGCATTGTTGTCGGGGATTGGCAATCAATAGTGTTTAAAATAGTTTTTAGTACTAATTTAGGAACCTTTTACTTTAGTTATTTTCTTACTTGTGTGCAGGATACAGGTTTGATTTCTCTGGTGTATGTCTTGATCGTCTTCAAAGGAAGTGATACCCTATGAACCAGAGTTGGAGAAACACCTGCGATAACTGAGAATAGAAAAAGACTTAACATAAAAATTCTTTGGTCAAACTTCGACTCAAGATACTATGGCAAACGAAGAGTATGATGGAGTAGACTTAGTTGTAAGAGAGGCATCACAACTAGAAGTTGCACGATGATTTGCTGATGAGACCGTCAACGTTGATGGGGGTCGAAGATTCAATCTAAACAAACCCTTGGTTAAGACCAGTTCGAGAATGCAGCACCCAGGCCTGGAAGATCATTGGGTGACTATGCTAGGCCAGTCTATAATCAAGGACTGTTAAGTGTCAGACCCCCACCCATAGCAGCAAACAACTTTGAATTGACGTAAGGCTTACTTCAAACCATCCAAAATAACTGCACTTTCAGAGGGAAGGTGAATTAAGATCCTAATACTCACTTGATATACTTTGAAGATATCATGAACATCTTCCAATACAATGGAGTATTAAAGGATGCAGTCTACTTAAGAGCATTCCCCTTTTCATTGAAAGATGACGCGAAGCAATGGCTTTGTAGCTTACCCGCAGGTTCTATCAGGACATGAGAAGATATGACGAAGAAGTTTCTTAAAAAAGTACTTCTCAGCTGCAAAAACAGGGAAGTTCAAAAGGGAAATCCACAATTTCTGCCAGAAGGAGACATAAACGGTTTTTGAAGCTTGGGAAAGATTCAAGGAGATAGTTAGAAAGTGTCAGCACAATGGAATCGATTTGTGGGTGAAACTCCAGAATTTTTGGGATGGACTGATATCGTCCTCGCGACAAACTCTGAATACAGCATGTGGAGATCCACTAATGAAGAAAACGCCGAGGGAAGTTGTCTTAATCCTTGATGAATTATCTGAGAATGCTAGGGTTCACCAGGTGGACTCTAACACATCCATGCAAGCCCAGCTAGACCATGTCCAAGGAGATAAAAAAAGCTGACATTGGCTAAGGTACAGAATGAGCCGCAAACAGCATGTGACTTTTGTGGATTGGGACACCCTACACATGATTGTCAAGCATCAGCAAAATAAGTGCTCAATAATGCTATGGGTCAAAGGTGGGAACAACTATAATGCTATGGGTCAAAGACATCCAGGTTTTTGTGGAGTTCACCTAGTGGGAGCTTGAATTCATGGAAGCAAAATAATCTCAGACCCCAGGGTCAAGGACCACCAGGTTTTCAGAACTAGCAGAGGCAACAATACCAGCCACAACAGTCAAATTAGTCTAGTATGAAAGATATCATAAAGGCATTCATCAACAAATCAAATGAAAAATTTGAGACTCGGGGCACAGTCATCAGAGAGCAAGGCACATCCATCCGGAATTTATAAAGACAATTAGGACAGATTGCAAATTTGTTATCTGAGAGGGCTCCTGGGACTTTGCCCTGTGACACTAAAAAGAACCCAAAGGAAACAATCAAAGTTGTATCTCTGAGAAGTGGCAAAACATTGGCTGATCCAGTGATGAATCTAGTCCCGAGGTGGTGAACAAGCAGGCAGAGACACCAGCGGAGAAAAAAGGTGAAGAGCAGAAAGGCCAAAGTAGTGGGGTATAAAAGGAAATTGAAGAAAGTAGACATATCCCAGCTCTACCATTCCCTCAAAAGATGAAGCGGGAAAAACTTGACAAATATTTTGGGCGATTCTTAGAAATTCTCAAACAACTCTATATGAACACTCCCTTCACATAGGTACTCACTCAGATGCCTGCTTATGCAAAGTTCTTGAAGGAAATCTTGTCTAGCAACAGAAAATTGGAGGAGACAACCGTGGTCAAGCTAAATGCCCACTGCAGTGCCATATTGCAAAATAGAATTCCCCAAAAGTGTGGGGATCCTGGTAGTTTCACCATACCATGCTCGTTGGGGAGTAAAAAATTTGACAAGGCCCTCTGTGATTCTGGTGCGTCGATAAATCTAATGCCTCTGTCTGCATTCAGGAAACTGGAAGTTGAGCTCGGAGTGATCAAATCAATACCAGTGTCCCCACAACTGGTTGACCAAACCACCATTTTACCTGAGGGAATCATTGAGGATATTCTAGTGCGGGTGGACAAGTTTGTGTAACCCGTAGACTTTATTGTGGTGGATATGGAGGTGAACAAGAAGGTGCCTCTAATTCTAGGGAGGCCATTTTTATGTACAAGCATAGCTAGCCTTGATATATATGAAGGGTAGCTTATTCTCAGAGTGGGAAACGAAAAAGTGGTGTTCCAGATGAAGAGGATGATGAAATACCACAGTGATGAGGCATCCGCCTACTTGTGTTTCAAGCTGGATGTTGTTGGAGAATTGACTGAAAAATACAAGTTTGATAAGCTTGTGAGGGATACTCTAGAGAGGTATATTACTTAGTCTAGCACAGTAGAGGATGAAGATCATGTAATAAAGAAAGAGGCTGAAGCTCTTGAAACTGAGAATCAAGTGGTTGATGAGGAAGAACTAAAAGAGGAGGCTTCTAAGCCTAATGTGGAATTGAAAGTCCTCCCCACTCACTTAAAATATGCTTTTCTTGAAACTAATAATTTTCCTGTGATTATTTCTGTTGACTTGACAGGTACACGGGAGCAAAAGCTGGCGGAGCTACTAAAAAACACAAGAAGGCCATTGGCTGGAATATATCTGATATTCAAGGAATCAGTCTAGCCAATTGCATGCACAAAATTCTGTTGGAAGAAAATAGCAAGCCAGTGGTGCAGCCCCAACGCAAGCTGAACAAAATTTTGAAGGAGGTAGTGCACAAGGAGATCATCAAATTGCTAGATGCGGGAGTAATTTTCCCATCTCTGATAGCTAGTGGATTAGTCCAGTGTAAGTTGTACCTAAGAAGGGGGGGCATGATAGTGGTAAAAAATGAAGATAATGAATTGATCCCCATAAGAACACTCACTGGGTAGAGGATGTGCATTGATTATAAAAGATTGAATGATGCAACAAGGAAAGATCGAGAAAGTGGCTGGACATGGATGCTATTGCTTCTTGAATGGGTACTCATGCTACAATCAAATACCCATTGCCCAGAAGATGTTGAGAAAACCACATTCACTTGCCCGTCAGGTTTTTTTGCTTACAGGAGGATGCCGTTTGGGTTGTGTAATACACCTGACACATTTTAGAGGTGCATGGTGTCTATATTCTCTTATTTAAATGGGAAGTGTCTAGAAGTATTCATGGATGATTTCACCCTCTTTGGTGATGACTTTGAGGACTGCTTGAAGAATTTGGAGCTCGTGCTTGAATGTTGCGAAGCCACGCACTTGGTTTTTAACAGGGAGAAGTGTCACTTCATGGTGAAAGAGGGAATTGTCTTGGGCCACAAAATAAGTGCACATGGAATTGAAGTTGACAGAGCTAAGGTGGATGTAATTGCTAGGCTCATCAAAAACTTCTCCAGCATTACCAAACTGTTGACTGTATTGCTAGCGAAAGATGTCAAGTTTGTTTTCAATGTGGAGTGCTTAAAATCATTCGAATTGATAAAGGATAAGCTTGTAAGTGCTCCTATTATGGTGACACTTGATTGGAGCCAACCATTTGAGATAATGTGTGACGCCAGTGATGTAGCTGTGGGGGGCAGTTCTGGGGCAAAGAAAAGAGAAAATGTTTAGGCCCATTTACTATGCCAGCAGGACATTGAATGATGCTCAAGTCAACTATGACACTACTGAGAAAGAGTTATTTGTTGTAGTCTTTTCTTTTGACAAGTTTGGATCATACCTGGTGGGGATCAAAGTGATTGTACACACGGATCACTCAGCCTTGAAATATATGTTGAGTAAGAAGGAGTCCAAGCCGTGTCTGATACGGTGGGTGTTGTTGCTCCAAGAGTTTGACTTGGAGATCAAAGATAGGAAGGGCACAGAAAATCAAGTCGCCGATCATCTATCTCGACTTGAGAGACCTCCGGTTGAAACCGTTGACGTAAGAGAAGAGTTTCTAGATGAGCAAATTTTCTCCATTGTTGCGATCTCCAAAAGACCACCTTGTTATGCTGATGTAGCCAAATTTTTGGCTAGTGGATAGTTGTCGCGTGACCTCTCTCATGATCAAAGAAGGAAGCTTCATAGTAAGGTAAAAGGTTATTTTTGGAATGACCCTTTCTTGTTTAAACTATGTGCAGATGGTGTGATTCGAAGGTGTGTGCCTGAAGGAGAGATGTCAAGAATTCTTTCTCATTGCCATGATGGAGAAGCTGGAGGACACTATGGTGGAAACGCACTGCAGCAAAGGTCATGGAAGCATGTTTCTATTGGCCTACTTTGTACAAAGACACACGGGCGTATGTAGCTGCATGTGACAAGTGTCAAAGGGCAGGTAACATTAGCAAGAGGTATGAGATGCCACTAAACTCCATTTTAGTATGTGAAATTTTTGACGTTTGGGGCATTGACTTCATGGGTTCGTTCCCATCGTCTTATTCATATGAGTATATCCTAGTAGCCGTTGACTACGTCTCTAAATGGGATGAAGGAATCCCTACTAGTACCAATGATGCTTGGGTGGTGTGTGAGTTCCTATGGATGAACATCTTTACCCGCTTTGGGACACCTCGAGTGATTATCAGTGATAATGGGTCGCACTTTGTGAACAAATAGTTCGCTGCATTGTTATCTAAGTATGGGATCACACACAAAACATGAACCTCGTACCATGCCCAAACTAGTGGGCAAGTTGAAGTGGCTAACCGTGAACTTAAACAAATTCTTGAAAAGATGGTTAGTGCTTCTCGTAAGGATTGATCTGTAAAGTTGGATGAAGCTCTATGGGCGTATAGAACTGCGTTCAAAACAACCATAGGGAGTTAACCATTCAAATTAGTGTATGCAAAATCGTGTCATCTACCTATTGAGATAGAACATAAAGCTTATTGGGCAATTAAGATCCTTAATCTTAATCTTAGTCTTGCAGGGAAACACAGGTTGGCGCAGATGACTGAATTGGAGGAGTTTAGACTGGACGCATATGAAAATGTGCGAATCTTTAAGGAAAAGGCAAAGAGGTGGCATGATCGTCTGATTAAGCCAAATGAGTTTCATGATGGGGATAGAGACTTACTATACAATAGTAGACTTAGGTTGTTCCCCGAAAAATTCCAATCAAGATGGACAGGCCCGTATGTGGTGAAACACGTCTCACCGTATGGCGCCATTGAAATACAAGATGAAGAAAGGAACGAAAGTTTTAAGATGAATGGGCACATGTTGAAACAGTACCTTGTTGGAGGATTTGACAAGCAATCCTCCAGCATCGTGATCAAATAAGCCTAAGTGACGGAGTCAAGCTAACGACTATAACTCATAACTACTTCTAACCCTCTTTATTTCTTTTGTAGACTAGTTAGATAATGGTAATTTAGGATTAATGCAGTTTAAGAGTTTTGGTAATTATTTTAATAGGTGTGAGCATGAATTCAACACAAAATAAGTACAAAATAGAGTCGGGGTGCGACATTTAGGCTAAAAAGGTGAAAAAATCAGGACTCTGAGAAAATTGGCCTACCGCGCCGCATGAGGCATCGCGTGGGGCACCGTGCTTGTTCAAATGGGAAAAATATGTCAGCGATGGCTCTCTGGAAAACCCCATTACCGCGCCCAGCGATGCGGTAGTGTAAAATTTTTGGCACTTATTTTTAAAATTAAAATTTGATTTTGAAAAAAAGGGGACAGATTACTACTACTCCCCCCCCCCCCAAACCTGTTTTTTCCCAACTTTTCACCATATCTCTCATTCTCTCTCAAACCTCTCCTCTCTAACTCACCCCTAAATTCTTCTTCTTCTTCTTCAAAGTTCTTCACTTCCAATTCTCCCACTTCCATCACTCATCAAGGTAACTTATTCCTCTCCTTCTTTTAGTATTTAATTATAGATTTTAGTTAACTTTAGTTTAAGTTCTCTAACCCTAGGTATTTTATTTTGTGCTAATGTTTTAGCTATTTTTCTTCTATTTTGGCCGAAATTCTTGCATAAACTTGTGGGGTTTTCATTGTTCTTATGATTATGGGTGATATTTTGTGTGTTTTGATGGTGTTGGAATTAATTTATGTTGAAGTTTGGTAGGGTGCCCAAGTGGCCGAAAATTGGTGAAGTTTTGTGTAAAATTATGCACTTTGTGCTATTGGGAAGATGTGGTGATGTTGTGGTTGTGGTGAGTGGTGTTTTTGATGTGGTTGTATGATGATTCTAACCCACTTTGAATTAAAATAATAAGGTGAAAGGTATGCCCACAATGTGTTTGTTGAAATGTCTTAGTGACATAAAATTGTGTAGTGTTGCTAATGTTGAAGGGAAGTGTTTTGTGGGATGTTATGCTAGATGATAAGTGTGGGGTAAGAGGTCATGTTCATATGTTGTGAAACTTTAATTTGTTAGCCCCGAGTGCTAATTGATTGACCACCCCATACTAATGTGTTGTTATGTGCTAAATGGGGTGCCCGATTCATGCTAAGTACGTGTGTAGTGTTGTTTTGTATCGTAAATTTTGTTAGTAGTGGATTAGACTAATTTCTTACGCTTCTTTTCTTAATTACTAGTTTAGCTTCTTCATTTTGTCTTTTACACTAGTGTAGTCTGTGGTTATGTTGTTATAAGGTTATGTTGGTGGTCGGGTGGGTTGTTGATTACTCGTAGTATGCTTTCAATGGGGTAGTCTGAGTCCCCGATATACATTGTACTTGTGAACATGCCAATAACATAAGCGTAGGGTGGTTACCCCATTTGGTCATATTTATGTTTTAAGTGTTATGGCTAATGTTGTTCATCTTGTGCAAGTATGATGTATCGCCGTCCAAGCAAATATTCTATCACGGGTACTTTAGAGGTTGCCTCTAGTAGCCGTTGAGGAGGTAGGCGGGCACCTCCCACCACCCCAGTGGAGGAGGAAGAGGAGCGCATTGATCCTGATGTGGATGTAGTGCCAGGCTATAAGTATGGCATTCAGATTATGCCAGCTCATGCTAGGATATGGTACCGTACCTTTGTTCCGGTTGTGAGTCCCAACCCGGATGTTGGCATTGATGATGGAAAGCTAGCCAGGAAATACCCGGGGATTTACAACAACATCAGATACATGGATTTTGAAAGCTTGTTCCGTCCGGGTGAGTCGGTGAATGTGAACATAGTTAAGGAGTTTTATGCTAACTGGCAACCCGAGGCCAGTTTAGATGCAGTGTATGAAGTGGAGGTGCGAGGCAAGATGATTCCATTTTCTTCCCGGGTAACAAATCAGATCATGGGATTCACGGAGTATTCGAATACGTTGTTCTTAAGGTTGCTGCATCGGCCCCCTATCCTGATATTAGACGCCAGCTGTGTGGCGCGGGGCCTCTTGCCACATGGACGTGAGATGCTAATGAGTTCCACAAGGAAATGAAAAAGTGCCATTTCCAGCGTCCCGCCAGAGTCGTTCACCATTTGATTAATGCAAAGATCATGCCTACCTAGAACGACATTGATGTCTCCCGGTTGAAGGTGTGTCTCATTTATGCTATCCTGACTCAGATGAAGTTTGATCTGGGTAAAATTATGCTTGAGCACATGTCTCGAGTACGACCATTTGGGGCTCGCCACCTATATTTTCCGAGTATGATCACGAGGCTTCTGAGGACCCACTATATGGAGGAGGAGTTCCATTATGATCAGGAGATTCCAGTTTTGCGGCCTCTTAAGCCTTTTGATGTCACAACTATGATAGACCCCCATGCTGATGTTGTTCCTGTAGATTAGAGATTTGTTTGTGTTGAGGAGACATTGCAGTTGTTATTTGGTGATATTCGCCTTCGTGCTGTTCGGGGGGAGGTTGACTTGGCAGAGCTGCAAAAGGACCATCCACTCTCCATGGTCACGCAGCAGTGGTTGAGCTTAGCTGCTGGAGTACATATGCCACCAGATGAGGACGCCAACTATGTTCCCTCTAATAATGAAGAGTACATGCGCACTTTTGAGGGTATTGATGAGGAGTAGGCCATGGGCCTCAGGAAGTTACCTTTTCACTCTTTTTTTACTGTTGTGCATTGGGGACAATGCAATTTCTTAAGTATGGGGTGCTCCTATTTGATTATATTTGTACTTGTTTTCTATTTGCCAGTTGGTTTTGTTTGATTTGTTTCTTGATTTCTTAGACAATATGGTATGTAATCATAACTCTGAATTCTATCGGCCTGTAATAATTAGTAATTAACTGTTTAGTTTTGAATCTTCCCGACGATGGATTTCGTCGACTGGCTTCTTGAGGGATTTGAAGTCGAACGAGAAAAATACAAAACAAAAATCAAAAAATCAAAAAAATTAAAAATCCAAAAATATGTCCTTTATTTTATTTTATTTTATTTTATTTTATTTTATTTTACTTTCTTAGGTAGTGTAGTAATTCTTCCTTGGTTTTTCCTTGTATCGCGGTTCTTTTCCAAGGGTTTTACTTGAACCGGGTGAAGTTAGTTTTTTGTTCTATAGGAATAAAGAATCTTGAGTCATAGTGATAATTTGAAGCAATTTCCCTTGATTGCATATGCCTTGAGAGTGGTGAGTGCCTTAGTCGTGACACCTAGGCTCAGTTCTTGACTTTTAGATAAATGCCTTAAATTGCTTGATCGTAACTCTACTTAGCTGCTTTGACTAGAGAGTCGGGAAAGATCTGATCCTTAGTGAGTTATGTGCCAATGTGTGAGTGAGGTTTCGTTGATATTATGTGCGTGTCAGTTGATGTCTAGAACTTGCATTGTGTGTTTGCAAAGCGAAATAGCAGTGTTGTTCAGTCTAGAAAGTGATATAGGCATTTCTTTGTTGAGCCAGGTATATGCTTTTGCCCGCCTAATTAATGTTTATCTTAGTTAGCCCTTTTGATCCTGTAATCCTATTTCTTTGGCAACCACACTATAAGCCTGACCCCTTTGTTTGAGTTGACTATCTATTTGAATTGTTGACCTCTCTTGAGCACTTGAGTTTGTTATGAGCTTGTAAAAGCTAGGTGGAGGTATGGTTGGGTTTTGAGTGGAACTATAGAAAAGAGAAAGGTGCACTGTTGGAAAAACAATTATGAGAACCACTTGTAGGGAATTAAAAAAAGAAGAAGAGAAAATCGGAATCTAGAAAAAGAAAAAATATTGGTGTTTGTATATATTATAAAGAAAATTAGTCCTTGCTAGTGGTAACTCTTGCTTTGTCTGTGCTTAAAGAAATTGGGAGCTTGGTGTTAATATGATATGAAGGTTGGGAGTTGGTTCAAAACAAGTGTGGGGTTTAATGTGTTAATGTACATGTATTAAAGTGCTCAGGGAGGTGTAGTCACTATATCCATATGTATCCTACCAGTCCCGCAGCCTACATTACAACCAAAATTAAGTTCTACTTGATCCTTGACTGAATGAGCTCAAATTAGTAGAGTATTACACCATGGGCAAGCATATGGTACGTCTTCTGTGGCGCATGAATTTTATTTTTGAGAGTGAGTGAATTCTTTCTATCTTGAATTCCTAATTGCTCTTGAACTTTATTTAATATGGAACTACTCTCTATTGTTTGTGTGAGGGCACATGACTTGTGAAGGTAAGGTAAAGTCTTTGACATCTGTTTTAGAGTAAGTGAACATATTGTGAAAAATGCGTGGTGCTTTTGAGTCGAGTCTTAAGGTCAGGATGTTATGATAAGGTGCTTAGTTGATTTTAAACATTCTTGGCATGGTGTGTTAGGGATGTTGTTTATGAAAAAGTCGTCCCTAGGTGAAATGCAGTTTGATTGATCGAGGACGAGCAATGGTCTAAGTGTGGGGTGTTGATGGTAGGTTAAAACCCGTGTTTTAGCCGTAGTATTGCACTCTAATTATTGCATTTTACGTGTGTTTGAGTTTAATTGATAGTAAATTATACTTATTATGTGTTTTATGCCTTGTAGGAAATGATTCTGACCTATTTAGGTAATTTGGAGCGAAATCGAACAAGTTGGAGTTTTGAAGCCTGAGTAAAAGCCTAAGAAATTAAGTCGGGATCACGTTCAGGGGTCGAGAACCAAGTCTGGATATCAAAAAGTGAACACATAAATTTACTCTGAGAAAAAACCACTACCACGCCGCATGGGAGCCTCGACAGTGCAAACGTAGTCTGATAAGAAAAATGCGAGCTCTCTGGATTTCCTCACTAGCACGCCGCATGGTGCGGCGCGGGTGTGCAAAATTGTCAGAGTGATTTCCAAGTTCATCTAGGAAAGGGTAGTTTTGTTCGGGATTATTTCTATGCGGTATAAATACACCATAAATACGATTTTGAAGGGACTTTTGACCTAGGAAAGATTGGAGAAGCAACCGAGGCAAGAAGACACAAGAGTTCATTAAGATTTCAACCTACAATCGGTGCATACGGGAGTTTGTATCGAATCATTAGTATTGATGTTTTATTTGTTTTTGAACCTTATTGAGATGACTTATTCCATAGCTATGGAGTAAATTACATTAGGATGTTGACAGATACGGTATTTTGATAATTTGATTAGGGATTTGATTCTTGATAATTGTTAGAATTAATTGATGGAGTTTTAATTCAGATTGTGGAGTTATTTCTTATTTTGCTTAATCGAAAGAAGAGCCATTATACTGAATTACTTTACATCTTATGCTCTAGTTTAAATTCGTGATTCAATTAGGTAATCAAAAGAGCCTCTTTAATTGTTAATTGAACTAGAAAATAGGGAAATATTCGTGAGAAGTTACCCTTTAGATCATAACCATCATTTTATTGTTGCAATTGTTTGTCGTGCTTCAATCGGATTATCATTGAAATTAATGTTTAATCAAAAAAGGAACAATAACTTCAAGTGTAATTTGATTATCTATTGAATTCGTGAGAATCAACAGTATTATAGAGGCAATTAACTCAAGAATTGGATCCCGAGTCAATTATCTTGCACCTATCTAGTCAAATACCCTTATTTCTCTCATTGATATTTCTTCGTTGCTCATCTGCTGTCTTTTGTGATCAACTGTTTCTTGCTTAATTTTTAGTGGTTAATCGTAGTAATAGTCATCAAATCAAGTGTTAATTTTCCTAGATAGTAATCAACTGAATATTATTCGAACACTGTTTATATCCAATCCCAATGGAGACAATAATTAAACTATACTATCTTTGACTATCGAGCAATAATTTGGTGTTGTGTTTTTGTGCTCGCCAGTAGTCCAGTAGTAGCCCATCCTCCTGATGCGAAAATGGAGCTTAGGACCATATTAGTGTGCTCCACATGAGCCAGAATGTGCTTCCTCCATCGCTTGGCGGCCTTCTTCTTTGTCAAGACATCGCAAGAATAGTCCTTCAAAAGAGCGGCGAAACAATGTCCCCTTATAGAAGATGAATTGTGGTGCTCTTCACTTGATGTCTGTTCTTTGTCGCGGATCCTCAGGTAACTTTCCATGTTCAAGGTACTATATCAGTGGTTGCCTCCAATCTTCTTCTTCAATCACTCGAACAGACGTATGATGGCTTTCGTTGATTTAAAGATCAAGAAGTCTAGGAACAACCCATCGATGACACACATATACCTTTGTTGACTGATTCTCTCCAAGTGCCATCGTCGTGGCCAAGTTAGCCAAAGCATCAGCTTTGTGATTTTCTTCTCTTGGGACGTGGTTTAAGAACACTTGGTCGAATCTTTCAAGTAAACCAGAAGCATATTGATGGTATGGTAAGAGATCTTACTTCTTTACCTGGTAACTCCCCAAAAGTTGGTTGATGATGAGCTTAGAGTCGTCGTAGATCTTCAACTATAGAATCTTCTTGTCTAATGCTATTTGGAGACCAACGATCAAATCTTGGTACTCTGCGGCATTGTTGGAGCATGTTTCACCTAAAATAAAGGAGAATGGCAAGACTTGTCTTTCTGGAGAGATCAACACAACACCTGCCCCCGAACCGTTACGACGAACAGATTCATCAAAGAACATTTTCCATGGTGGTAATTATTCAATGAACAAAATGTCTTTATTTGGAATTCATCAGAAAGCTCCCATTCCGCCTGAAGAGGGTAATCAGCTAGAAAATTGGTAAGTGTGTGTCCTTTCACAGCCTTTTGAGGTGTGTATGTGATCTCATATTGGTTAAACAATATAGATCATCTTGTTAGGCATCCAGAAAGAATAGGTCGAGTCATCACGAACTTCATGGGATCTACTCGAGAGATGAGTTTGATGGCGTATGCTTCAAAATAATGCCTTAGCTTCTTTATCGCATAAATTTACGCTAAGCATATTTTCTCAATAGGCGTATAGTTCAACTCAGCTCCTATCAAAGTTCGACTGAGGTAGTACAAGGCTTGTTCTTTTCCCTCCTTATTCTCTTGATCAAGTAGTGCCCCAATTTAACGTTCCTCTGCCTCAATGTAGATTATCAATGGATTCCCAAGCATTAGCGCTCCTAACACAGGTGGATTCAGCAAGTATCTTTTGATGCTTTCAAAAGCGTTTTGACATGACGGATCCTAATGAAAAGGGGTATCCTTTTTCAAAAGATGATTGAAGGGTTGACACCGTCCGGCCAGATTAGAGATGAACCTCTGGATGAATGCTAAGTTTCCTTGGAGACTTCGAAGCTCCCTCAAGTTCTTCGGCTCTAGCATTTTCTGAATGGCATCAATCTTTGCAGGATCAACTTCAATTCCATAATGACGCACAATGAAGCCAAGAAACTTTCCTGAGGTAACTCCAAATGCACATTTGAGTGGATTCATCTACAGGTCAAATTTTCTTAACCTTTCAAAAACAATTCGAAGGTCTTCAAGGTGGTAACTCCCACTCTTAGTCTTCACCACCAAGTCATCGACGTAGCATTCAACCCTCTTGTGAAGCATGTCGTCAAAGATGTTTTGCATTGCATGTTGGTAGGTGGCACCAGCATTCCTCAGACTGAAGGGCATTACTTTGTAGCAGTATATCCCTTTTGGAGTTCGGAAAGCAGTACACTCTTCATCTTTTGGATATATTCTGATTTGATTGTATTTGGAGGACCCATCCATGAATGACATAGCTTCATGCCCTGTTGTAGCATCAACCATGAGTTCAATAATTGGTAGTGAAAAGTCATCTTTTGGACATGCCTTGTTTAGGTCTCGAAAGTCAACACAAACACGTATTTGACCATTCTTCTTCTTGACAGGTACAATATTCGATATCCATTATGGGTACTTCACCTCATAATAAATCCCGCTTCGATGAGCTTGTTGACTTCGACTTTGATTTGTGCTAGCTCGGGTCAAAACATGTGTTGTGACTGCTTCATGGGGCGTGCTCCACTTTTAATCCCTATATGATGAATGGCTACCTTAGGACTAAGACCGAGCATTTTCTTATACGACCAAGTGAAAACATTTTTTTACTCGGTCAATAACTTAGAGTATTAATCCTTCTCCTAAGCCGTAAGAAGTGCACTAATAAAGGTGGGGCGTGGATCTTCCGGAGTGCCTAACTTGAGTTCCTTAAGCTCATCTACAATTGATTGCCCGCCATCTTCTAGTTGAGGGGGATCCTCGTGTACTTCATCATTACGTCAAGGCATGCTCTATTTTCCACAGTTATGTGATAGGATGTTTCCACAAGTCTGACTTTTCTCTTTGACTTCCTTGGATGGTCGGCATGGCTTCTTTCTCTTTCTCTGCTTCTTTACGAGGCTGGAAAGTGTAAACAATGGTTCTCTTTTGCACCTTCAGTGGACCATCTATGGATATTGACAAAATAGGCTTCCTCTTCATATGTGATGGGAAAGCACTACAGATTGCTTTGTCACCAATAACTTCAAAATGACCCTGCTCCTCATGGACTTGCTCCTTATGTTTTGACAATATCTTTCTAGATGGTGACTTCCTTGTGGTTCCTAGGTAACAAAAAACGAAGGTCTTTGAGGTAGTGGAAACATTCTTTAGATGTTTGAAAGATACACGTTCACCTTTGTGACTTAGCCTTTCAAACACCGAGACCTTAGGGCTTGAGCCTCGAATGCGATCAAACACTTAAGCTCGTTGTTTTATTTTCTTGCCCTTAACTTCCTTCATCTCCTTTACCGAGGAATGTTGTGATGAATCTATCTTTTTACTTCTCTTAGATGAAATTCAAAGAGGCTCTGCCAAACTGAATCCCAACCAAAACTTTGGAGTGGCGACGTAGTGCCCTTGCTTTCTCAACTTCATTGGGGACTCATTGAGCCCGTGTATCTTTTCATCAGTTACTTCGTCTTTGAGTTCTCCTAGTCTTGATGGATTGGAGAAGTCATAACCAGACCTTTCAAGAAGTATGAAGACCTTAGGATCAAAATGCCCTTTTATTTTATCAGCTTAGAGATTGCCTTTAGCAGACTCACAAGTCACGGATGGGATTTGTACAATTGGGACGGTCATATGCTCCTTCAAATATTGAATTCCTATGTGACTTATTTTCTTATTTGCAATAAATTCTTCTAACAGAGGTTGCCCTTTGTCTGTACGTCACCTTCAGATGATGATAGCTTAACGGAGACTTCTTCAGTTGTCTTCTTGGACAGCTTGGTGGTAGTCCATTGAGCCTCATTTTCTTATTTTGAATTGACATCAGCGTCTTTAATTGATGATGGTTTCTCTACACTCCATTCGCAAGAATCTAGGTAGAATTTTGTATCTTCAAAGTATGACTCTGTCTAAGCGAAAGGATTGAGGTTTACATTAATTTTGACTATTTCTCCATCCCTTTTGTACTTCATACATTGATGCAAAGTAGACGATACCACTCCATTCTCATGAATCCAAGGACGCACAAGCAGAAATTTGTATGATGTTTTAGCATCTATGACATGAATCAAGGTGTTTGACTTCATATCACCAATGGATAATCCCATGCGGATCATACTTATGGCTCGTTGTCCTCCATGGTTGAAACCTTGGATTGTTAGGTTACTTTTGAATAGCTCATCGATTGAGATCCTAAACTTTTTTAGCACCATCTTTGGCATGATGTTGACAGTTGAACCATCATCAACAAGTATGCAATTGAGATGTTGTTCCTGAATAGCCCCTACAACGAACAAAGGTTTGTTATGTGGCTTAGACCCCAGCAGCAAGTCATTATCTGTGAAGGAAATTGTTGCACAACATGTGACAAATTTTCCGTTATCATGATGTTCTTGTGTTTTCATTGGATCAAGCTCATCGTTGCTTTCCTTTATTTCATCAGTACTAGACACTACATGAGTTTCACCAACGTGACCTCCATGAAGGAATTTTCCAGGAAAAGAATTCATGCAATGTGATGGGCTTTTGGAACTTCGGAGATAAGACACCGTTAATCTTCTTGCTAATAGAAGATTTGATAATTCTTGGTGGTTGTAGCTTATCCACGTCGCTCATTTTCGCTCTTGGCTTAGGAAGTCGTAGCCTCAAAACTTCTTGATATTTTCGTTTCTTGTGAGTGAGTAGAGTCCAACCCTCATCGTCTTTCTCTTTAGACTGAGTATCCAGCTCTAGTGAACCTTCAAGAGTTTTCCTTGGAAGATCAACTTCAACGGGCTCGAAACTTCCAAATTGTAAGAAGGCAGTTCTTGAAATGTTTTGCAACCTTGAACACTTCTTTTCCTTGAGCATGATACTTGAATGATTTGCTTTTATTGTTTTATCCATGCCTTTAATGATTTTTCCTTCACTTACAAGAGCCATGATTTTCTCCTTCAAGACGAAGCATTTATCTGTAGGGTGGCTAATGAGCGATGAAACTTGCAATATTTTGGATCGCCAACTTTACCAATTTCCTCAGGCCTTGATGATTTAGGGAGATCGATGGCTTTCTTGGCCAGCAATTCATCAAGGATCGTGGGTACGTCTGTTGCTACCCAATTTTACCCTCATATTTTATAAATGTTATATATACTTTTAAAATATCATTTCTGCATCACAAATTTACAAGAATCATATAAGTACTTTCCATAATTTTACACAATTTTTAAGGCTTTAAAATTGGTTTCCTAGCATTTAAATTACTCAAATATTTATTAATTACTCCTGCAAATTATGTAATGTAATGAAAAATGTGACTTGTGTGCAAAATTTGAGGACAATCAGACGTGATTTGATAGATTTCGGCATTGATTGTAGAAGTTGAAGTTTCAAAGTTCATTAAGTTTGAATTGGGGTGTGATTCATGATTTTGATGTTGCTTGATGTAATTTGAGGTCTCGAGCAAGTTTGTGTTATGTTATGGGACTGAATGGTATGATTGGACGGGGTCCCGGGGGGTGGTTTCGGACCAAAACGGAATGATTTGCTGCTTCTGTATCTGGTATCTGGTTTCCATCTTAGCGAACGCGAAGTGAGTCCAGTGTTCGCAAAGAGGAACTTTGAGGCTGCTTGGATTTGGCCTTCGCGAACGCGAAGGTAGAGATGCGAACGCAGTGAAGAACTTGAGGAACCTACACGAACACGAGTGGGGAGTCGCAAATGCGTAAAAGGAAATGAGGACTGGGCCTGAGGATGTTTGGCCTACGCGAACGCGAGGCTGGGCATGCGAACGTGAAGCAGTGAGCGCGGAAAGCTTCGCGAACCCATCTTGAGGAACGCGAACGCAAAGGGGAAATTGGGGGCAGTGTGTCTTTGGCCTTCGCGATCGCGATGGTCTTTTCGCGATCGCGTAGAAGGGCAGACCTGGGCAGTGAAGTTTTATATACGGGATTTGGCCATTTTCCTCCACATTTCATTTTGGTTGGGCAATTTTTGGAGATTTTGAATAGGAGATTTCATCATATATTATGAGGTAAGTAATTCCCGCACATTGTGAGTTAAATACATGGTTTGTATATGGATTTAGACATGGAAATTTGTAGAAATTATGGGGTTTTGGTAGGAAACCTAGAAATTTGTATTCTTGAATTTTGATCACGAAATTGGGCATGAAATGGAGAATAAATTATATATTTGAGTTCGTGGGATTATGGGTAAAGTTTATCTTCAAAGGTTTTCGGAATCCGGGCACGTGGGCCCGAGGGTGATTTTACCAACTTTTCGAGCGGAGTTGAAAATTGTTATAAAATGATTAATTATGAGTATTAGAGTATATTTTGATTCGGTTACGTCATATTTGACTAGTTTTGGAGCGACGGGCATCAGTTTGAATTGTCGGAGCGGCTTTGGAGTCGGTTATAGAATTTCGGAGCAAGGTAAGTCTCCTTTCTAACCTTGTAAGAGGGAATTAACCCCATATGTGAATTAAATTATTATGTGATTCTATTTTTGGGGGCTACGTACCCATAAGGGGCCGAGAGTCCGTACATAGCTATTAACTATGCCTATGTCCGGATAGTTTTAGGCTTACATCATGCCTTGTTGCTATTGTTGTTGACTTTATATTTATTTCTTGCCTTGAAAGGAAGCGAGATTGAGTTAGCTTATTAAACGTTTTGAAAGGAGTTAAAATTGAGGAAACGTTGGGAACTTAAAGGTTTTCATTTGAACTTCATATTTTTGAAAATAATTGAGGAACACCATAATAACTTGAAAAATCTATGTGTAACCACGTCGCATGTATGTTTCGCGAGCGGTGTAATTTCCTTAAAAAGCTACAAGCTGAATTTACCTTATTTTGAAAAGAATTAAGAAAGAGATGTGATTTTAAATGTTAAATTTATATTTGACCGCGTCGCAAGTATGATCCGCAAGCGGGGAAATTCCTTAAATTTATATTCGACCGCATCACACGTATGATTCGCGAGCAGGGTATTTTCTTCTACCACTCTTATGGGATCGGGTCGTTCGCCTCGGTAGGATTTATGTACCACACTCTCATGGGAGCGGGTCGTTCGCCTCGGCAGGTTAATAGATGCATCTATGGTTCGCGTCGTTCGACCCTCGGCAGTGCACAATTTACTTTTATGTTGGATCGGGTCGTATGCCTCGCCATTTCCTATATATATATTATCCTCGTGGAATAACATTTGGCAAGAAGCCAGTGTATCTGAGGGTTTTTCCCTGATTTGAATTATGACAACCACCTCTTTGATGAGATACACTACATCTATATATATGTTCCGGTTACGGAGGGAACTCGCTAGTTGAGAGCTTGAGTAAATTGTAAAGAGGAAAATTGTACCACGTATTTTATACTTGTTTGTTTCATATATTTACTCTGTCTCATATTCATTCACTTCTTTACTGTACCGTATATTATCGATGTCCACAGTAAGTGTCGGAGTCGACCTCTCGTCACTACTTCTTCGAGGTTAGGCGGGACACTTACTGGGTATGCATTGATTTATGTACTCATGCTATACTTGCTGCACGTTTTGTGCAGGTACATATATGACTAGTGACCTTGTGGGCGCGGAGGCGTGGTTATCATGGGGACTTAGGCGAGCTATATCTTATGTACGACCCGCAGCCAGCAGAGTCTCCTTTAGAGTATTGTATTTTCTTTCCTGTCCAAATTTGTATTCCGGACAGTTATTGTATTTTAATTTAAATTTCTAGAAAATGCTCATGCACTTGTGACACCGGGTTCTGGGATGATTATGGGATGTTCAGTATTGGAATTGGAAAACATTGATATTTATTCTGTAAATTCATCTTTTACTAGATAATTTGAAGTAAAATTTACGATTTCAAAATATTAAAATGATAATTTAATTAATTATTTAGTGTTCGCTTGCCTGACAGTGGTGTCCGGCACCATCACGACCTTTAACGGATTTTGGGTCGTGACAACATTGTATTAGAGCACTAGGTTCACTTAGGTCTCACGAGTCATGAGCAAGTACAGTAGAGTCTTGCGGATCGGTACGGAGACGTTTGTACTTATCTTCGAGAGGCTACAGGGCTGTTAGGAGCACTTCCCTTCTTGATTCCTCATCATGCGATTTGATTCCTTTGAGGCTTATGCCTTTATTTCTTTCCCATTCAATATTATGCAATGTGAAGCGTTGGTTGTAAATTGGGAATTGTAATGGTACTACAGATGTTGTGCGGGATGTTTCTCCTTGCGTAGTTGATTGGACTATTGTCATCGCCTTGTGGAAGGATATTCTGTCATTTCAGCCCAGTAACTATACTTTTTAGAGCCTTGAGGCTATGCACAGGTTGCTATGATGCTCAGGAGTTGTTGTCGCACAGAATTGATGTGATGGTAGGATGCTTGCCTATGTGTCGGGGCAGTGAATGACTTGGAAGGAGGTTTATTTAGTGCATGGTTCCGAGATTCATTATCTTATTTCGGCGGAGGTAAAGCAATTGGCCTATGAATGTCCAGATTTGGGTTGATGGAGTAACAAGGCTTGATATTTTCTAGTGTGATGGAATCTTCATCTGAGGTGTGGTGTCGTCGTCCTTGATTGAATGTGTTAAGTTCGCCGGTGTTATGATTTTCTTCGATTCGCCTTTGGGGAAGGGTAGCATATGGGTTCTGTGGTAGGATGACTACACGCCTTGAGAAAGTTTAAATTGATTTGGGATTCATGGTGAACCATGACTAGGTCTACGGACTTAATTTGGAGTATTGGCTGCTATATTGAGGAAGATTGGGTGTGACAGGAGGGAGTTGCTTGATATGAAAAAGGATACAACACGACTTTGGATTGGAATGTATTGTCGCACCTTTAGTTGATGTCCATGAGGAGTGAACGGACCTGTACAGCTGGTGAATGAGCATGGGCTCAAGATGGGTTACTGATGTCGTAGTTAATGTACCTAGTGCAGCGGCATTGGATGATGTCGGCATGGAATTTCCACAGGTGAGTTATCTTTTGTGAGCAAGTTAGCGGTTGCGTGGTGTTGATGGGACTGTCACGAAACAATTCTACTGGTTATCCGGCAAGAGGTCGAATATGTGAATGTGGTTAGTGATTCAGAGTGTTCATGAAAGATCAAATGGAAGGATTTCGAGGAATTTGGCGAGTTGGTTGTGCAAGATCAGTTCAATGATGAAGAAAGAATCTTGGCAGGTTCTAGAGTTATGCAATGGTAGCTTCAAGCTAAGTGGGATAGTTCCACCGCCTACGGTTGGATTGCATGGTCGGCTAATTGTGAGATTTCTGATTATCGGCATATTGGTGGGATATTATGACTAAGGAAGAAAGAACATCCGCGGTAATTTGAGCAAAGGATTGAGGAATGTGTGCTATAGTAGGCCTTATTGACTCATGTTAAGGTTTTGGGAAGATTCAGGATTTATGTGTCGTGTAAAGGTGATTTACAAGGAAAGTTATTCATCCGGGTGCTTCTTGAAAGGGCACTCATATGCTAGTGGAGCCTGGGAGTTTGATTATATTCGGGACCAAGTCAAAGTGGGTGACTCTTAACAACGGTCCTAGTGGATTCAAAAGTTAAAGTGTGATGCCTAAGGATTTCGAGTCCGTAGTATGGTTAAGTATTGAGCTGTTGCAGCGGATTATAGAAGTGTCTTGGAGTGTTCTATGTTATCTTCGGTATGCGGTGTAGCAATGGAATAATGGGAGAAAATAACTTCAGGATCGTAAAGGAAATATCAGAATAGGTGTACCAGTTGAAGATGCGGATGTGAGTACAAAAGAGGGTGTGAGATGGTTCGTGGGTTTTGGGGACAATGTGGTCTCGTGAGATGGGGTCACTCAGGATGAGTGCGGATTAAGTTCGTTATATTGATAAAGGAGCTGTTATTATTTCTAAGGAAGATCCAGAGTAAATTAGGAGAAGTCGGGTTCGGTTAGCAATGGTTGAATCAGCATAGTGATGGCAATGATCAGCTCCTTCAGTGTGTTGGGTTATTCATGTGATTGGTGAAGGTACGTGTGGGGTTTGACGGTCACCATAACTGATCGTATTTGGAGGCTTTCGAGTATTATGGCATGTTATGTGCAGATGGATCCCGGAAGGGTTAGGGTAGTTTAGACTACTACTTGAGGTTGGTATTTTCTGCGGATATGAGGATTCAGTCGCGTGTTGCAATGGTTCTCTTGGAATGAGTTAAGTAAAAGGTTTCTATGTGATAAAGTATTTACCCTATTAGTGGTTCCGGAGATATGATGAATTTTTTGGTGCTCTTGCGCATTGGCAAGATTAAGTGCAGTGATTAGCATGGGATTTGGAAGTTGAGCATCAAGGTTGTGGTTTGGTGTTGACAAGAATGTCACGAGCTCAGATGAGATAGAAAGGACTCAGATGGTTAGAGTCAACTGGCATTGTTTTTGGCGTCACCTAAGATCGGTGCCTGGTGTGAAGAGGCTTTGCATACTGAATGCGGATTCTTGAATTGCGTTACAGCGTTGGTGTGGCCGGTAGTATGAATGTACAGACTTGTTACCTAGTGCGGAAGGTCATGGGAGCATATCCCACAGGAAGATTGTATAAGTGTGACATGTAGTCACTTGATTGATTGAAGAATTGAAACCAAGTATGAAGATTGTGGTAATATCGCTAATTCGAGAAATTATGCTTGGGCACGCTCGGTTCACTTGGTTGTGGACTGTGGAAGTTTGTTCCGGTTATGATGGTTGTTCGTGTGTGTTATGGGAAAAAGGGTTAGTATGGATCCTTGAAAGGTTATTAGCCTAGTATGGTGCGATCAAAATCGGCTTGAGGTCTGTGGATGGATTTAAATATGAATATGGTCTCTATATCAGGCCGGATGTGTACATTTTAGCATAGCGCGCCTTATGGAGGAGTATTTGGAAGTTGGATGTCGTTTCGTCGTCAGCTATTTCATGTAATACTATATTGTGACGTGTGAGTTGTGAAATGGCTTGGTAAATTTTTTATGTGTTGAGGTTTCGCATAGCGGTGGTGGTATGTGAGCAGGATAGCTCTCGAGATTCAAATCATATATTGAACCTTAGTTGTTCTTGAGTTTTGTAGCATATGGCGCTATCTGTCTCCCTAGGGATGGTATTATGCACTTAGCATGCTTGTGGCCGATATTCGGGTATTTTGTAGTAATGAGCATTCTAGCTCGGTAAGTATCTCTTTATGTAGATTTTATGTGCGGATCGGGTGGCACGCTGCCACGGGTATGTTGTTTGTATCGGGTTGCACGCCGCAACAGTGGGATGTTGATTACAGTCCCCTATATCTATTTTCATGTGCTTTGCTTTCCAACTACTGGGGAAGGTTCATAACACCTTTTCGGTTGTCTAATTAGTTGTGTGGGTTGAGTAGTCCCTTCTAGAGATTCGTTTTCCTTATGTATCACGTTCGAGTTTGTAGCGTATTGGCACATTGCGACATCATATGAGACTTTTGGTCATGTCTGGGGTGGCTTATTGCCTGAGCAGCTTATACTGGGTGAGACGCAATTTTTGGGATCTGGGATCAGTGCGATCGGATTATATGAAGTATATTAAAGAGCAAATACCATTATTTGGTTCATAATAGGGTGATGATTCTAGTCAAAGGGAGAGATTCAGTGATTTGTTGACTTTGCATTTGGTTATGAATTTCTACACATCTCTTCCGTCGTGGCGGTATTGCAAAAGTTGGAACAAGACTTATATATGTCATGAGGTGCACTGCGAGCATCAGATTCATGGAATTTCGGCTATTGTTATCAGAGGATGTTATTATGGTCATGTGAGTTATGCAGTGCATAGTGTGAATTCAGCAAAGGTATGCAATCATGCATCGGTGCATCTTGTAGTGATTGATACCGTGTTCGTATGATGGGAACAAGCCTGGCAGAGGATTCCGGATGTTGGAATTGGACTTTAAGGCTTATTTGGCTAAGTAAAAAGGGAGAATCTTCAGACTGGCTCGAGCTAGTGTGCTCAACTGAGTTGTGGCAGCACGAGTAAGTGCACGAGGTATTAAACAGTGATTTCGGACAACCCCAGAACAATTCTTAGCACGTTCGAGGACGAACGTATGTTTAAGTGGGAGAGAATGTAATGACCCGATCGGTCGTTTTGATATCTAGCACGCCGTTCAGCAGTTTGAGGCCATGAGCAACTTCACTTCAGGTATTATGACTGGTACACGTGGTCGGAATTGAAATTTCGGAAGTTCAGAGTTGATTTGAAAAGAAAATTCCCATTTCAGAAGCTTTAAGTTGGAAGAATTGACTAAGGTTGGATTTTTGAGTAAACGATCTCGGAATCGGTATTTGAAGGTTCCAACAGGTTCGTATGATGAATTCGGACTTGGGAGTATGTCCGGATTGGGTTTTGGATGACCTAGGAGCGTTTCGGCGGCTATCGTGGAAGTTGGCATTTTGGAAGAATTTCATAAATTTGGGTTGATGTGTATTTCAATGTTATCGATATCCGTTTGGGATTCCGAGTCTGTGAATAGCTCCGTATGGTGATTCCTGTATTGGGAGCGCGTCCGGAAGTGGATTCGGAGGTCCGTAGGTCATTTTGGAGTCATTTGGCTAAGGCTAGAAATTTGAAGGTTTTTGAGAAGTTTGACCAAAAGTGGACTTTTTGATATCGGGGTCGGAATTCGATTCCAGAAGTTGGAGTAGGTCCATAATGTAAAATGTGACTTGTGTGCAAAATTTGAGGACAATCGGACGTTATTTGATAGGTTTCGGCATCGATTATAGAAGTTGAAGTTTCAAAGTTCATTAAGTTTGAATTGGGAGTGGAGACCCTATGTCCAAAAATCATCAACTAGAGAGTGGAGATCCTAAGTTGGAAAAGTGACTAGAGAGTGGAGACCCTATGTCTAAAAATTATCAACTAGGGAGTGGAGACCCTATGTTGGAAAAGCGACTAGGGAGTGGAGACCCTATGTCGGAAAAGCGACTAGGGAGTGGAGACCCTATGTTGGAAAAGTGACTAGGGAGTAAAGACCCTATGTCTAAAAATCATCAACTAGGGAGTGGACACCCTATGTTAGAAAAGAGACTAGGGAGTGGAGACCCTATGTATAAAATAATCATCAACTAGGGAGTGGAGACCCTATGTTGCAAAAGCATACTAGGGAGTGGAGGCCCTATGTCTAAAATATCATTAACTAGGGAGTGGAGACCCTATGTTGGAAAAGAGACTAGGGAGTGGAGACCCTATGTCTAAAATATCATCAACTAGGGAGTGGAGACCCTATGTTGGAAACTCATTAACTAGGGAGTGGAGACCCTATGTTGGAAAAGAGACTAAGGAGTGGAGACCCTATATCTAAAATAAAATCAACTAGGGAGTGGAGACCCTATGTTGGAAAAACACAGCTAGGGATTGGAGACTATACTAGCATGATTTTGAACTTCTTCTTCTTTTTTTCTTTCTTTTCATCATTTTTATTTTATTTCAGAGAATGAGTAAATGCGGGAAATAATTTTTTGGAGGAGACTTCCCTTTTGGAGTGGTTGCTGCAAAACTGTTTCTAGCCTTTGCGCAATTGCTTTTTGGTTGCACCTGCTTCTTACAAGGTTGCTTTTGGATTGCACTTGTTTCCTGTTTTTTCAAACAAAGAACAATTTGTTAGTTTGAAATGGTGGTTGGTTTTGTGGCCTTGATTGTTTCAGTCACTTGATCTCGGCCCTTTCAACTGCAACTGGTTGTTTCCTGAATACCGATTGTATTTCTAACCTTGGAGAACCTCTGGCTTTTCCAGACTTTGCCATGACGGTCAGTCACATGGGACTTAACCTTTCTAACTTTATTTTGCCTTTGTGACCATTTGACTTTGAATTTTCTCTTTCAACAGTTTTTGATTTTGAAGCATCGGCCACCATGGCCAGTCGGAGTCGACTTGATGCCCCTGCCGAGGCTGGGTGCCTTTTTTGCATATTGGCTTGTATCAAGTGAGAACCCTGTAAATCAGTCTTGCCATCCTTTCTTTGTCTTAGTTTCGAAATAGAGTTAGGCCGAAAGGATTCAAAGAAAAGAAAACAATGGAATGGACAAATGAATTTAGACGAGCGGTATCCCTTTCGGGAAAAAGAAAGAAGGACTTATCTGGAGTGTATACGGACTTCAATGAACATGACATGCCTCTTGGACTAGATGCCTGATCTGTGTAAACCGTCCAACTCTCAGAAATCCATCACAACTCTTGCTTTGAGACTGAGAAACTTTGCCCAGGACTGTGTCGATGCCAGTGACTGTGAGGATCCTCTTTTCGATCAGTGGCGCCCTTTGCGGGTTTTCACCAGCTGGCCTTTCTCATTTCTCTTCTCACCATGGCCTTATACTGCTCTTTGTGAGTTTTCACTAACAAGACTCTCTCATTTTCGAATTTCTCTGCTTACCATCGCCTTATGGTGCCCGTGAAGTTTTCACCAATAAGACTCTCTTATTTTATTTCTCTCATTTTGTTGTATCAGATCCGAGTAACTGTATCCTCCCATTTTGAATCTCTTTGCCGATTGATCGGAAGGACTTGAAAAGGATTTGGGTAAAAAGTATTTGGATTGAATTACAACTTTGGAACCTTTCACACAAAACCATCGCCAAACCATTATAACATCTGCCCCAGTTTCACTTTTGGGGGAATTTGGATTTTTGTTTTGGTGTGACTGAACCCCAGAGAGAGGCTGCCTATGTATCCTTTCAGAATCAAGTCGAACGTAGTTCAAGGAACTTTGTTTTTTTTTATTATTATTTTTTTTTCTTTTTCTTTTTTCTCCTTTTCCGTAGTAACTTCCAGGTTCCAAAGAGGGTGATCAAATAAACAAAAAAGGGTCGTCAAACATAATACCTCTTAACCGCATCTGCATTGACAGCTATTTCGGGGTCATTTCCTTCAATGTCTCCCAAGTACAACGCTCCTTTCGGCAACAGTTTTCTTATAATGTACGGACCTTTCCAATTTGGAGCAAATTTTCCTTTTGCTTCCTCATGATGCGGGAGAATACATCTCAGAACGAGTTGCCCCACTTCGAATTCCCTGGGCCGCACTTTCTTGTTGTAGGCATGGGCCATTCTTTGTTGGTACAACTGCCCGTGACAAACTGCGGCCATTCGCTTTTCATCAATCATAGTTAATTTTTCCAACCGGGCCTTAACCCATTCATCATCCTCGATCTCGGCTTCAACAATGATTCAAAGAGAGGGAATTTCAACTTCTGCAGGTATTACAGCTTCAGTGCCATAAACCAATAAGTAAGGCGTAGCCCCAACTGATGTGCGCACGGTTGTGCGATATCCCAATAATGCGAAAGGCAGCTTTTCATGCCACTGTCTAGAACTTTGAATCATTTTCCTGAGGATCGTCTTGATATTCTTGTTTGCAGCTTCAACAGCGCCATTAGCTTTGGGCCGATAAGGGCTAGAATTACGATGTGTAATCTTAAATTGTTCGCATACCTCCCTCATCAAGTGGCTGTTCAGATTTGCAGCATTATCTGAATGATAGTTTTAGGTGTACCAAAATGACAAATAATGTTGGAATGCACGAAGTCCACCACCGCTTTCTTGGTGACGGCTTTGAAAGTGACTGCTTCAACCCACTTTGCGAAATAATCAATGGCAACCAAGATGAATCTGTGCCCATTTGAAGCTTTCGGCTCGATTGGCCCAATGACATCCATACCCCAGGCAACAAACGGCCAAGGTGCTGACATAGGATGCAACTCTGAAGGCGGTGCATGAATCAGGTCACTGTGTATCTGACACTGATGACACTTCCGGACAAAATTAAAGCAATCCTTTTCCATGGTCATCCAGTAATAACCTGGCCGAAGAATTTTCTTTGCAAGGACATATCCATTCATGTGAGGTCCACATACTCCCGAATGCACTTCGTTCATGATCTTTTCATCTTCTAGGGCATCTACACACCTCAAAAGATTCAGATCTGGAGTTCTTTTGTACAAGATTTCTCCGCTCAAGAAGAAACTGCTAGCAAGCCATCTAATGGTTCTCTTTTGGTCTCCACTAGCCTGCTCAGGATATTTCTTTGTTTTCAAAAACCTTTTGATATCATGATACCATGGCTGAACATCTGGTTCTATTTCAATTGTATTACAATAACCATGCCTTTCTCGAATTTGGATTTCCAGCGGGTCAATATGGACATTGCCCGGATACGGCAGCATTTAGGCCAAAGTAGCTAATGCATCAGCTAACTCGTTGTGGAATCGAGGAATATACCTGAACTTGACGGACTTGAATCGTTTGCTAAGATCTTCCACATGTTGCCTACATGGGATAAGCTTGATATCTCGAGTTTCCCATTCACCTTGGGCTTGCCGAATGATCAAATCTGAATCTCCCATGATTAACAATTCTTCCACATCCAGATCAACTGCCATATTCATGCCCATAATGCAGGCTTCATACTCAGCGGTGGTGTTGGTACAGAAGAACCGAAGACGGGTTATGGCCGGATAGTGCTGACCGGTGGGCGAAACCAAAATTGCCCCAATCCCGACACCTTTTGCATTTACAGCTCCATCAAAGAACATTTTCCACGCATTGGTGTCTTCTAGAATTACTTCAACTGAATTTACTTCCTCGTCCGAAAAGTAAGTACTTAGGGGTTGGTATTCATCATCAACCGGGTTCTCATCTAGATGATTCGCCAAGGCTTGAGCTTTCATCGTTGTACGGGTGACGTAGACAATGTCGAATGCAGTGAGCAGGATTTGCCATTTTGCTAACCTTCCCGTGGGCATTGATTTCTGGAATAGGTACTTTAGAGGATCCATTCTAGTTATGAGATATGTGGTGTAGGCCAAAAGATAATGTCTGAGCTTCTGGGCAACCCAAGTTAGGGCGCAACAAGTTTTTTCCAACAAAGTATACTTGGCTTCATAATTGGTAAACTTCATGCTCAAGTAGTATATGGCCTTCTCTCTCTTTCCGGTCACATCATGTTGCCCCAGGACACAACCAAAGGAATTTTCCAAGACTGTCAGATACAAGAATAAAGGTCTTCCTGGCTCAGGTGGAACCAACACTGGCGGATTTGACAGATATTCTTTGATCTTATCAAAAGCCTCTTGACATTCATCTGTCCATTTGATCGCTGCATCTTTCTTCGGCAACTTAAATATGGGCTCACACGTGGTAGTAAGCTGAGCAATGAACCTGCTGATGTAATTCAATCTCCCTAGCAGACTCATGACCTCTTTCTTGGTTCTTGGAGGTGGCAAATCCCGAATAGACTTTATCTTTGTCGGATCTAACTCAATACCCCTCCGGCTGACTATAAACCCCAGAAGTTTCCCAGATGGAACTCCGAATACACATTTGGCTGGATTCAATTTCAAGTCATACCTACGCAGACGCTCAAAGAACTTTCTCAGATCTCGTACATGGCCTTCATTGTGCTTTTATACTGGAATTCGTTGTGATGCATCACAAGTATCTTGCAGCTCATTATATCGCTTATCCTCAATTGCTCAATAATAATGCTTAAAAAGCTGTACTAAATTGTAATCAGACTGCAAGTAATCCTTTAAATCACCATTCAAACTCTCACTCAATTGTGTGATGATCATACCACCCGAAAAAGTTTTCTTTCCATATGCTGCAAATAGTTTTTCCCTTAATGCATATATTCCTTGCAACCATTCATTTTCGTGAAGGTTATATTCATCAAGCATTATATTCCAAGCATCCATAAATTCTGCTTCATCTTCATACTCATAAATGCATTTTTCCAAAATCACCATGGAAAGAAGCATACCTTTTATAAATTTGATTGAGATGTTTAGCTACATTTTGCTCCATGTGCCAAACGCATAACATGTGATAAACTTCAGTCATGACAAATGAGATGGCCTTACTCATAGCAACATCTTGATCTATAAGAATTGTTTTTGGGTTTTTCCCAGACATTGCTCTAAGAAACGTTTCAAACAACCACTGAAAGGAATCTGCAGTCTCATCATACATTAAAGCGCCTCCGAAAATAACCATTTTTCTATGGTTGTTCAATCCAATGAAACTAGCCAAAGGTATGTGCTCTCTATTCATCTGGTAAGTGGTATCGAATGAGAGAACATCTCCAAAAGTATCATAGTCTATTATCATCTTTGAATCTGTCCAATATATATTTGTGATCATATCATCAACATCCAACTGTACCACAAAAAAGAAAGATGGATCTTCAATTCTCTTCTTCTCAAAATATTGGCGAAAGTTAGATTTTTGGTGATTTCGGCCGATAGTGGAAATTTTGATATCGAGCTCGGAATAGATTTTTCGAAAGTGGCTGTAGGTTTGTAGTGTTATTTGTGACCTGTGTACAAAAGTTTAGGTAATTCGGACTAGATTTGACGTGGTTCGGCGTCGTTTGTAGAATTTGAAAAATTTCTATGTTCTTAGGCATGAATCCATGCTTAATTCATGATTTTTGGCATTATTCGATGTGATTTAAGGCTCGACTAAGTTCGTATGGTATTATAGGATTGGTTGGTAGGTTTGGTTGAGGTCCCGGAGGCCTCGGGTGTGTTTCGGATGCTTAACGGAAAGAAATTGGACTTAGAAAAATCTAGTGCTTTTGCTGGTTCTGCTGTAATCGCACATGCGCAAGGCTGCCCGCATGTGCGAGCAAATTGGCACAGAAGCGGGAAAATGGAGGAGTGCCAGGAGTCGCAGGTGCAAGGTGATTTCCGCATTTGCGATGCTCACAGATGCGTTAGGGATCTTCGCAGGTGCGCAAGGTCCGCAGAAGCGGAAGGGAATTTCGCATGCGCGCACGCGCAGATGCGGCCCTTTCATCGCAGGTGCGAAGGCAGATGGGGCAAGTGAATTGTGCAGATGCGCACAATTTCCGCACAAGCAAACCCGCAGGTGCGAGCCCAGGTTCCGCAGGTGCAAAAATACCTGGGCAGTGGTTAAGTGTTAATCGGACGAGGCTTGGACCAAGTTGGAAATTGGGAGCAACAGCTGAAGCTCCCAGCTGCTGTCATAATCGCACCTGCACTTGGCCAACCGCAGGTGCGAGCTCGCAGAAGCGGCCAAAGGAAGGGCAGCCCAGGATCCGCAGGTGCGCCCCTAACCTTCACAGAAGCGAGACCGCAGAAGCGGAGCCAGCCAGCCTGGGCACTTCCGCAGAAGCAGACTTTTGTCCGCAGAAGCGACAACACAGGTGCGGCCCTACGACCGCAGGTGCGAGATCGCTGGAGGTAGTGAGGTCTCTTTTAAAACGGGACTTAGTCATTTTGGCTCATTTATTTCTATTGTTGGGCAATTTTTGGAGCTCTTAGAGAGGGGATTTCACTTAGCACGTTGAGGACCCTCTGCAATAAATAATGTTGTCGATAACTCCAGCTAATTTAATTTAAAATGTCAACCTATAACTTATGACAAATTACATAACTGATATGTTTTCCTCCTCCTTTTTCTTTCCCTTAAGCTTTTCTGAAATGGCTTATTTGTTGTTTATGGGTATCCAATTGTATTAACCTTAACAGGTGAATGAAGCTAATTTTATTGTACGAAATTTTACTGGAAATCTGGTCCAGGCACAGTTTATACAATTGGATAATGTTACCAGCAACTTAAGAAGTTCTACGTTGAGGCGCATGTACGAATTTCACCCAAACAAGCTCCCAAATATTGGCTCATATTTCGAGTGTCTGTTCCGCCTCTTGGCTCGAATACTTTTACAGATACAGTGACACACTACATCTTATGAAGTACAAGCTTGAATTTCCTTCAGTATTTCTTTTTCAGATTTTACAGGTCATTAAATTCCATTGACTTAGTTTGCTTTTAATTTTGCTCGAATCGAAATTAGAATCAGATCCCTCCAAATAAGTAAGAACATGAAAACTTAAAAAATGAACGAAAAAATAATACTGTATAATTTTTGCTTAGGAACCATAAAAACATGATTTCTGAATAAAAGATCATCTAAGAGCTATGGTTCTTGTGGAATTTATTTTTGTTATGCAAACACAGTAGATGTTGATTTAAATCATTTAATGTATAAAAGGATGACGTTAATTCAGTGCTAAAAATAGCCCCTTCATACTTGGCTGGCATAACAGTATGCAACATGGAATTGATAAAAGAAGTACCTTTCATAATCAATATGTGGTTATCCAATAATATTGCATTTATTAGCATTTATACTTGTTAGTTGGACATCCTGAAAAGGAAAACTTAAATTCCAATGTTTTCTGTCATTTTATCTTAAGGCTCTACTTTTCCTTTCTATAACCAAGCAAAGACAACTAGTCTTACTTGCTTTCTATACAATTTCCAGTACAATGAGGCTTCTGTTATACTTGCTGAACTCAATTATTGTTTTGTCCATGGAATCATATATAGGAGAAACTGATAAACTAGCATTACAAGACTTCAAAAGCAGAATAACTGAAGATCCACACCAAATCATGACTTCTTGGAATCATTCTTTTCATTACTGCAACTGGACAGGTATAACATGTAATCCTTCCAATGGTAGAGTTACATTTCTTCATTTGAGTTCGCGACAACTCGTTGGCACCATACCGCCTTCCATTGGCAATCTCAGTTCCCTTACAGGTATTCATCTTGGAAACAATAGCTTCCATGGTGAAATTCCTCAATCAATCGGTCGCTTACTGCAGCTGCAACATCTCAATCTCAGTCACAATTATTTTAGTGGAACAATTCCTACCAATTTAACTTACTGCAAGGAACTTTTAGAACTTCATCTACAATTTAATGATATGGTTGGGAAAATTGTGGATGAACTCAGTTCACTGTCAAAGCTGTATTTGTTAAAACTGAAAATGAACTCTTTCACAGGAGGCATCCCACATTGGATAGGAAACTTTTCATCTTTAGAATTCTTCGACATTTCAGATAATAGTCTACAAGGACCAATACCTCAGGATCTTGGCCATCTAACGAATTTGTTAGTATTTCATGTGAACTCAAATAAATTATCCGGTACAATCCCTTCGTCGATTTTCAATATTTCTTCCATCTACTATTTCTCTGTTACTCAAAATCAACTGCATGGGCAAATTCCAGCAGATGTAGGCCTCACTCTTCCTAACCTTGCAGTATTTGCTGGCGCTGTCAACAGCTTCACCGGACCTATTCCTGTTTCATTGGCAAATGCTTCTGAACTTAACGTGATTGAGCTTTCCCAAAATAACCTTATTGGGGATGTGCCAACTAGTTTTGGAAAATTGAAAACTTTGGTTAGGCTCAACTTTGAGCAGAATAGACTAGGTAGGAGGGAAAGTTATGAGGGTTTGAAATTTCTTGATTCCCTAAGCAATTGTACATATCTGAGTGTACTGAGTTTTGCAACCAATTACTTTAGTGGAGAATTGCCTCACTCAATCACTAATCTTTCATCGTTACTTGAGATATTCTCTCTAGGTAACAATAGGATTCATGGTACTCTTCCTGCTGATCTAAGCAATCTTATTAGTTTGACCTATCTTGGAATGGACGGAAACCTTCTAAATGGCAGTGTTCCTGAAGCTATAGGTAAACTTAAATATCTGCAAGGTCTCGATTTGAATGGTAATGCGTTTTCAGGGAAGATACCACTCACTATTGGTAACTTGACACGGTTAACAAGTCTAAACATGCAAGAAAATAGACTAGAAAGAAGCATACCTCCAGAGCTGGGGAAGTGTAAGTCTTTGACGGCGCTAAACCTTAGCAGGAATAATCTTGTTGGATCCATACCGAAAGAGGTTGCATGGCTATCTTCCCTTTCAATTTCTTTGTCATTGTCAAGTAACTCTTTAACTGGATCCTTGCCAAAAGAACTTGGTCAGTTGATAAATCTTGAGGAATTGGATGTTTCACAAAATAAATTATCAGGTGAGATTCCAAGCACTCTCAGCAATTGCCTCCGCTTAGAGCGTGTAAATATTAGAAATAATCTCTTTCAAGGAACTATTCCTCAATCCTTTACAAATTTAAAAGGATTAGGTGAGGTAGATTTTTCACAGAATAACTTGTCAGGGAAAATACCAGAGTTTCTCGGAAAGCTTCCTTACCTCAGAAAACTCGACTTATCATTCAATGAACTTGATGGTGAGGTGCCAACTGAAGGGATATTTGCAAATACAAGCGCAATCTTGATCAATGGAAACAGTAATCTTTGTGGAGGTGTTCCCAAGTTAAATTTGCCTAAATGCTCAAAAGCTACCAAGCACCTTGATTCAAGAGCTCCGGTAGCTATTATTGTTCCTGTTATATTAACAGTTTTAGTGCTGTGTTCCTGTGCTGCTTATTACAAGCTCAGAAAATCAAGAAAAGCGCACGCTTGGGATGATGAGGAATTATCAAAGATACCAAGAACTACATATCGAGAAATACATAGAGCAACAGGTGGCTTCTCTGAGGATAACTTGGTAGGTGCAGGAAGTTTTGGTTCAGTATACAAAGCGCATTTTGATGGTGACAATACAATAATGGCAGTGAAAGTGTTAAACTTACAACGAAGAGGGGCTTTGAGGAGCTTCCTGGATGAATGCAAAGCCTTGAGAAATATAAGACATCGTAATCTTCTCAGAATTAAAACTGCTTGTTCGAGCATTGATCACGAGGGTAATGACTTCAAATGCTTAGTTTTTGAGTTCATGGCTAACGGAAACCTACATGATTGGTTGCATCAAGAAAATGATGACCAGCAACAGCAAAGAAGGAAACTAGGCTTTATCCAAAGACTAAACATTGCAATTGATGTTGCTTCTGCACTTGACTATCTCCACAACCACTGCCAAACACCAATAGTTCATTGTGATCTAAAGCCAAGCAACATACTCCTCGATGAAGATATGTCTGCCCATGTTTGTGACTTTGGATTAGCAACTTTTCTCCTTGACACGTCGAGCAATTCATGGAGTCATGAGATTTCTGCAGCACTAAAGGGTTCTATAGGTTACATCCCAACAGGTATGATGTCACTAGTTTACATTTTTTATATATATGTGTGTGTGTGTATATATATGCGCATCGTCCTAAAGAAAGTTGTTTTAGTACCTTGCAGAGTATGGATCAGGTGGTCGAGCGTCCACACTTGGAGATGTTTACAGCTTTGGAATCGTGTTGCTAGAGTTGCTCATATGCAGAAGACCAACTGACACGATGTTTAACGAGAATCTAAATATTCACAAGTATGTTTCAGTGGCTTTGCCTGAACATGTCATGGAAATTGTAGACCCTTTATTGCTCTTGGCAGAAGAAGAACAAAACATCACTCAAGATCAAGCAACAAGAATAGAAGAATGTTTACTCTTGGTTTTTGAAATAGGGCTCACATGTTCTGCAACATTGCCAAGAGATAGAATGCCAATAAATGATGTTTTGAACGAACTTCAAGCAATCAAGAAGTCCTTCCTTTCAAGGAGAAGATGAGTAGGTGACGGACTAATAACTGTTTATCTTTCATGTTTCCTGCATTAAATCTTGTTTTGAATAAGAGAATGTTTCAGTGCGGACTAGTATGCCCAGAATTAGTTTTATTTTTCTTGCAGTGGCTAATCAAAGTGAGCCCCCTTTCTATTAAAGTTCCTCTCATGTTGTCATGTTTGATAGAGTTTACCCTATTAATCTAAAGTCGGCATAGCTAAATCTGTTGACAGATCTAAATTATTCTGACTCAAACAGGCAAGAACAGAACAGTGTTACAACCAAATCTGCTGAATACGGTCAAGTTGGAAGTAGGAAACCCGTAAACTCTGTAGACAAGTAGGATATCAGTACTAATTTTTGGAATGACTAAATGTTATTACCAACTTTATTATACATGAGAAAGCTCAATAAAATTGGGCACTCTCAGCTCTGTATCAACAATACTACAAGCCTGATCTTATTTATCTTGGATTGGTATCTATGCACTGACAACAAGTTTAAAATATGGTTAGAGATTGACTTCCGAAAGGCTATTAAGGACTGGGTGAAGAATGAAAAATTTCCGCTAAAGCCCACGGGAAATTTTCCCATCATGAATCAAACCAGATTGAAACATTCAACTGTCGAACATGGGCGGATGTAGTGTTCTACCGACGGGTTCAGTTGAACTCATAACTTCTGATGCTGAGTAAAAATTTATGTGTAAATTCATTAAAATACAAAAATATTAGATATGAGCTCATAACTTTAAAAATATAATGGGTTAAATTCTAAAAATCTTAAAAGTTGAACCCATACAATTTAAATTCCGAATCCTCCTCTGTGTGAAATTTCACTGACTTTGCTTCTATAACGGTATTGTTCCTATGAATCCCGAAGAACATAAAGCTGTAAACTGGAAGCATACCCATTACGTTCTCCAGTAGGTAACGGGAAAAGGGAGACTGTGTATTTCTTTTGGGCTGCAGCTTTATTGTATAGTTGGGTCACCCGGTTAGCTGCCACCAAACCCGTTGGGTAATAGATGACATCAACTTATTTATACATCACTGCGATGAATTCGTATACATATCCAATCATTGAACTTATATTATTGTGTCTTTCCATCCTATTATGATTCAACCAGTTGATCGTGTCTTCAGGCTTTAGCACTACTTCTATTTAAAGCGTTGAGATGGATATACCAGTAGATTTTGTTTTTACCTCTAAAAAATTGTACTACCTTCGTTCCGAACCTATTTCCTTTTTGCTCCGTTCCAAAAAGAACGACCCATTTCTAAATTTGGAAACAATTTTGCTTAAACTTACAACTCTACCATTAATGAGAAGTTTTTATAACCACACAAATACTCTGGGCCCTTTTTTGAATTGTTTAGGACCACAAATTACAAAAAATCATTTTTTCTTAAACTCTGTGCCCCATCAAACAGGTTCACATAAATTGAAACGGATGGAGTAATTTCTTTAAAATGCTAATATGAACTCGCTTCTCCTTTTTCCTTTTTGAGGAATTACGTTACAGAGTTTAACATACATCTTTATAGAATATCTTACATACAACTTGGTAACCTGTCTGAACCGCGATTCTTACCTAGCTTTGCTAATCAACTTAGAGACGAAGATGAGTGCAATGAACAGTGTTACAGTGGACACTTTTGGTCCGACTGTGTGATAAAAGTTTATTCTGATATTGTACATAAATTTAACATAGAATGACAAGGCCGCGAAACAAAGCAGGAAAACGAGAAGAACAAATATGAATTTCTGCTTAAAGAATGTGAAAAATTATAGTGCACAAATAGTATCCACACTTACTGGAATGACCAGCGAACTGCACGTTTCAAATTTGAAAAAAAAAAAAAATTTATACAAAAAGGAACGCCTAGTATGTGCAACCTACCTAACCTTTAGTATTCCTCAATCAATAATGAGGATGATAAGAGACAACTGTTGGATCCGGATAGACGACGGGCAATTTTTCAATGTACATGAGAAGCCTCTTCATATTTTCCCTTGTTATTGAGGACAAGTCTTTGATCTCACAAATGTTGGTATAGATCCAAAGCTCGCCAGAATCCACCCTTTTGAGACTATCTCGACAGAAAGGACATGACTGAGATCGGGCACGCCTAAAGCAATCGCACAACAATATAACATAGATAAATTATTCAAGTAAAGAAGCTAATATAGAACTCAGAAAATAGAAAAACGATTGTTTCTAGATGCAAAGGTTCTATTATGAGAGCATAACAAGACTTGTCCCATTTTTCTCTCTGAATCCCCTGATAATAAGGCACTAACAGAAGACCTCTCAGAGACCAATCAAGAATAAATTCGCTTCACACTTTTCCTTCGGTTTGGGATGCTTCCACTATTTTCATCTAGATTAGATTAAGACATGTCACTGCCAGAAAATTTAACCTTACCAGAATCACCCCGTTAAGACAAGTAGAATAGAAATCAACAGAACGCTTTGTCTCACCAAGCAAATATTCAAGTAAATGTTTTGCCAATTTTGTTCTATTGCTAATTGCAGGATCCATGATACAGCATTTGCAAAACCCTTCCACACTTGTCCAAAGTACTCCCATAGTCGGTATTATTATTTATTTTTTAAACCAATTTTTTTCCTCTAAATATTTTTACCTTGCTGGACCACAAAAACTTATGGATAATCAAATTTGTGAGCATCCCCGTACATTATATGTGTCAATCATTAAAGGAAGGTGGGTCAAGTAAAAATGTATTCAATCCACACATTCAACTAAAACAGAAAATATGCAATGATCTGGAAGTTGTCACTACTTCAGTACTCAAAAATTCCTGAAAGTTTAATGTTCTCTTTAGTTCCAGCCTCATAATGCATGACACTAATATGTAGGATGTTAGCTACACGCAAAATCAAAAAGGAAAGTCACAAATATTGTTTAAGAATACCACTTACTAAAAAAAAGACGTTATGCATGAACTAACAGAAAAATGGGAAATTTAACAAAATAACAAAACTTGGCTCACCAGTTTCTATAGCACTTCATGCATAAAGAATGATTGCAGGACGGCAAGACAACCTTCGTATCCATCTCCATGCAGATTCCACATTCTTCCTCCCTCTCTATTTCGATTTCAGACAGCTTACCTTTGTTCATCTCATCCCCTCTTCTGTATTTCGTTTCGCAGATCTCTCGCTGTTTCCTATCTTCAATATCAGTAATTCCCCTTTGAAGTTGCAACAATGACGGAAATATCACACCTGTTCGATGACAACTCAATTCAATGAACATCATAACTTTAAAAAAACTAAAGAAACTGGAATTTCCCTACAACGTAAAATGACGCACCATAAAATTGTTTTATACTAGCTTTTCTCTCACGAATATACATGCTAGTCTTACCATCCTCATAAGCCTGCAACAAAACATCATATGCTAATTTTCACTGCCAAACGATGAAAAACAACGCTAGTAATCGCGCAAAAAAGGAAAATTGAAAGATTATGACCTTATAGATAAGGATCCTAAGCAATCCAAGAGCACCAGCAAGGTGACAGTCAGACCACTGAACAAGAAACAGAAAAATATGAGCACAGGGACTGTACGATAGTCTCATCTGAAGGCTAGCACCGTCGTATTCTCTTGGATAATCCGAAGCCCTGTATATATCTCAAGAAAACCAGTCATGACCAAATATCCTAAAGAAATTTTTTGCAACATTCAAGCAAAAAAGGCACAAAATTATTATTTTTCAGATTTCAAAAGAACTAAGCTGTGGGACCCTAATACTAGCAAAGTTTGTTCCAATATTAGGAAAAACAAGGGAATAAGCTCATCAGAAGGAAAACGTACAGAGAACCATTCAATAATTAGGCAAAATAATTCTGAATTTCCAAATTAAGGGTTTTATTGTTTATGATAATCAAATTGGCAGAGAATAAACTGATAGGAAAGGTGGAACAATAAAGGTGAAGAAACAAAATCTCAAATTTACACACAGAAGAAAATACCGAGTTTGAGGTAACTACCTAGAAATTATTCAAATAATTCTACCATCAGTGATAAAGATCCACACTTTTTGTCTAAAAGTTCGATTGGAAACAATAATAAATAAAAATAAACTCAAGCATTCAACAATTAAATAAAGGCTAAGAAAGAACAGAGATGAATAAAGTAGACGTACAGAGTATTGGCATGCTGAATATCAGCTTCAAGTGCTTTCAGTGAATCTTTAAAAGACTTCCTCATCACCCTACCAATATTCCCATTCAAAAACAAAAATCTAACACACTTCCAATAAATACCTCAAACAAAAAACAAAAAAAATCCTAAGAATAATCCCTCAACTACTTAGCTTTTCAGATACAATTCCGAGACTCTGTTTTCAGTGGAGAAACTTAAGGAGCAAAAGCGTGAAGCGTTTGTTTGGCAAAAGAATTCTGGAGAGTATTCGATCGACCCGATGTCAAGGTGGTGGGGGTCCCGGGGAGGTGGGGGTGGTTGGAGGGTGGGGGGAGGGGTTCCCACTCAAAGACTATCGCTTGCACCGCACGCTTCTTCCTCACTTTCAGCTTACTGAAATCTCGTAGGAGTATTAAAGTGTGTGATGGTTTTTGTAGAAGAAGATTAATTCGTATCTTTACTTTGCGAATTTTGCCTTTTTTCTTTTGGGAGAATTAACTAAACCCTACAACTTTTTTCCATCTTAGGAGAGGTCAATAATTATCCCGAACCCACATAATATCAAATCATAATTTAATATTGTATCTAACATTTTATTTGTTTGGACATAAAATTTATGATCTTAAATATATTATAATATTTATATAATTACAAATTTTCTGAACTTATCATTAATTTATTTAGTTATAAAATTTTGTCACATAAAAATAAGTTATTGTACAATTTCATTTTGAAACAATCCAAAAGTGTAATAGGACCTCACAAATACCGAAAATATAAATAAAAGATCCGACTCAAGTATAAGGATACTTATGTCTTTTTCCTATATTTTTTCTGATACCCTTTCGGACCTGGTCTATAGTTCTAGCTGAAGCTAGCCGAAATCGAGAGTTTTCTTATCTCACTCGATAAAATACGGGAGATACTGTATACAACAATAACAACAAATACAGTATAATCCCAAATGTAGGGTCTGGGGAGGGTAGTATGTACGCAGACCTTATCCCTAATTGGAGAGGTAAAGAGACTGTTTTCGACCGACTCCCGGCTCAAGAAAAGGTGGCAATAAAGAAAAGGGAAGAAGTAGAAGAAAGAGGAGGAAGAAAGAAATAGGGGGAAAAGGGAGGGGAGAAAAAGTAGCATCAAATAGTAAAATCAGGGAGCAACAATTTTTAGTAGCAATTTTCAAACAAACAAAATGGATGTGGTAGCTAAGTACCAGATACACCAACAATCTAAAAGAATGTATCTCTCAACCAACAACAAGAATACTACTGGTACTACTGGTAAACCTAGGAGGAAGTGACAACTACCTGTCAACCCACCACCTTAATCCTCGACCCCCATACCTTCCTATCGCTAGTCATGTCCTCAGTTAGGTAAAGTACCGACATGTCCTGCCTAATCACCTCTTCCCAATATTTCTTTGGCCTATCCTGGGAGAGATATTGTATACATAAATCATGTCCTCGAGAGAGATACTGTATACATAAGTAAATAAGGCTTAAATCATAGCGACGTATTTTAAAGTCGTGATGGCTTTGATCCAAAGCGGATAATATCATTAATGTTTGGGTTGTTACATATATATGGTATCAAAGTACCTCTACATGCAATCTTGAACGATGTTGGGGTAAAGCTAAGGATCGATGTTGGGGCAAACCTCAGCAAGGACCTTGAGTCCCTAAGGAGGTATATGTGACATCATATATAAATAAATAAGCCTTAGATCCTAGCGATGTATTTTAAAGTCGTGCGGATCTAGGCTTAAAACAGATAACTACTACAATTTTAATGATGGTGTTGATATCTAAATGCTTACTGTTGGAGACATTCCATCTCCAGATTTGGATACAGGTTGAAGGCGGCTAGGTTACACTTCTAATGGCTGTGAGATACAGAGTTGGGGTTCTTTTATTTTAGCTCTCCACGTGTCATGATCCAGTGCAACACTCTCCATTTAGTTCTCTCATCCCACCCGTTAGTTTTAGCCCATTGGATGACAGTTGAATGTCACTATTTATGCATTTTCTCTCTTCTTTCTTTACATACATGTACAAAAGTAGTTAGAGGTTAGACAGTTAGTGGAAGACACACGTGAATATTATATAGCTTGTACAACACATTTTATTCATTCAGATTGGAAAATACAATTTCAACATTTTGCAGAAATTCTCTCTCTAGAATTTCAACATGGTATCAGAGTTTTGGAATGATCCAGCTTAATTTCGATTCCAATCTCATCTGGTTTCTATCTGATTTTTGATCTCAAGACAATAGTGAGATCAATACTGAATTTTTTGATCTCATATAGTTTCGTTTCTGATTTTTTGCTTCACAATTTCTCTTGAGATTTCTAGGTTTTATTCCTTCACTTTCTGTTGATTGACCATTGAAAATGGCAGTACCAGCAAAAATCAATCCTGATCATCATTACTATCTTCATGCCTCTGATTCTCCTGAGCTTGCTTTGGTTTCACCTCCGTTTGATAAATCTAGATATGGCACTTGGAGAAAATCCATTTTGATTGCATTATCATCCAAAAATAAACTTTGCTTCATCGATGGAAGCTTAGGCAGGCCGAAGGATGATTCGACTGACTTGAAGTATTAGATCCGATGTAATGATATGGTGTTTGCTTGGGTCCTAAATTTCTTGACCAGTGAGATCAGACTTAGTGTAATTCATTCAAAATCAGTTAGAATTTTGTGGACACAACTAGAGGAAAGGTATGGACAATCGAATTTAGCTCAGTCTTTTGAATTACAAAAATAACTATTAGAAACAGTTCAAGGTTCAAATTATATTGCTACTTACTTCAACAAAATCAAGGCTATATGGGATGAGATTACTTGATGCTAGAACTGTTTGAGTTTGTATGGATTGTAAATATGGTTCACTTGAAAAGAACTATGCCCTCGAAGAAAGGCAGAAATTAGTGCATTTACTAATGGGACTAAATGAGACATACACTGGGGTAAGAGGAAACATCATGATGATGCAACCTTCACCAACAATTGACAGAGCCTATTACCTACTACTTCAAGAGGAGAGACAAAAGGGAATTCAATCTATAGGACACTATCCTAGTAACTCCAGTTCTTTGCTGCTACAACACAAAAATTCAACCAACCACGTGGAAACTTTAACACTTTTGCTAGTCAGCCTGGGAACTCCTGTGGTGGAAATTATTCTCAAGCTGGAAACTCTTTTGGTGGACATGAGAAAGGGTTATCCTGCAACTACTGCAAGAAGCCAGGTCACAATATTGATAAATGTTTTAAAGTTCATGGCTATCCTCAGCAGCAAAACTTCAGAAACAACAACAGGCAAAGAAGGCCACAAAATCCTATTCAAGGTCATGTTGTTTTCTCAGATGGAGGTGTAGGATAATTCCACAACAATGACACAGAAGCAACAATTGATATTAAATAAGAACAACTTACACAACTAATGGAACTACTTCAACGGGTCAAAATTGGGCAATAGGCAGCAGTAAATTCTGAGGTCAATGTGAATGCCAATTATGCTGGTACATCTCTGCCTACTCCTATCATTTTTTCTAAGAACACTAAGAGTCATTTTTGGATCATTGACTCTGGAGCCTCCGAACACATGACTTTTGATCCAAGCATTCTCAGAAACATTAAAGTCCTTCCTACTCCTACGAATGTCACTCTTCCTAATTCTCAAACGGTAAAAGTAACACATACAGGACAAGTTACAGTACACCATGAATTGACTCTACACATTGTCCTATTGATGTGTGGCTATAATTCCATATTTTAGTACATTATTTGCCTTGTATTTTATATGCTTTAATGATAAACTACACTTTATTTGCTCGTAATGGAATATATTTTATGTGTAGGTGAATTGAAGATGAAAGTAGAGAAAAATGAATAATTAAAGTCTAAAGCATGCTCGAAAACAGTTGAAAAGAAGAAAGAAAGAAGTGAGCAGGGGATAAATGAGAAAGCTAGCGAAACAAGCTTAATAGCTCGCGTGGGAGCTGGCTAGGCGAGCCTTTTAGCTCGCGTGGGAGCTGGCTAGGTGAGGCAGGAGGCGAGGTCCACCTCGCGTTAAGGCTGGCGACGCCAGGTCTGGGGCGAGGTCCTGCTCGTGTGAAGCCTCGCGGAGCGAGGTATGAGGCGCGCACACTCCAAACTTTGAAGGTTTATTTCGTCTCTTGATTTGACTAGGACTTGGCCTATGTCATTTAAGTCTTTTCCTACATATATAAATAGACATAAAATGCCACTTTTGAAGGAGTTTTGCAACCGGAGGCAAGGATAGCTCGTGAAACAACCGTTGGGAGTTAGAATCATTGATTTCTACATCTTTCATCTTTACTTTGTAATTTAATTATGCAAAACATCTGGGATATTGTTACTATGAGTATGAGTAGCTAAACTCCTAATCTAGGGTTTTGATGGAACCTATTGGAGGATGATTTTCCTGTTACGTTAATATAGATTTGTCGTAGTATTTTCTCTATTTGTTCAACTATATTATTATTGTTGTTGATTGAAGGGCCCTCAATCGACTGTGCCTATGTAGTGTGTATTACTCGGGAGAGAGTGCATATTTAGGTAATAGTTGAATAATATCACTCCTAACGTATATGAGGGATCAATACAGAGGGTTTAAAGGTGGATTAGGGATAACAAAAACTTGGTGCGATCCGAGTGAGCCGTACTTAATGCCAGCTAGCGTAATTCGGGAGAATATGTCTAGTAAATTATGCTAGTTACTCAAGAGAAAATTACAACACTCAGAGCGTTCATGATCGGTAGAGAAGACTTAGGCAAATTTATAAAAAATGTAGCGGAAAGGATTCCGACAATAGGGGAAATCATAACCTTAGATCATTCCAATTCTTGTCTACAACCCGTTCGTAGTTAATTATTAATTATTACATTTTTATTACGCGATATTTAGTTAGTAAACATCAAATTTATTACTTAAATATTTCTGAAGATTGATTGCGTGAATTTGTGCGAGTCTAGTAGCTTTGTTTAATAGGTTAATTCCCTGTGGGATTCGACTCCGGACTTATTAACCGGAATATATTTGCAACGACCGCTAAGCCCTTTTTACAAGGCATTGTTAGGCGTGATTAAATTTTGGCGCCGTTACCGGGGAATTAACGGTGTTATTAATTGCAGCTAAAAGAATTGCTAGAATTTTTAGTGTAGTTAATTTTCTTCATTTAAAACCAAATACATTAAAATTCTAACGTTTGTAGTCTTGGGTGCTACAGGTGCATGCCTAGAAACTCCTCAAGAACTGGTGAATTGTTCGAAGTATTATCAGATCCTGAGAAAGTTTTCAAGGCACTTAATCATGCAAAAAAGAAGGGCAAACAACCACAGAACTCAACAGAACAAATCGAACCAGACATGGATGACGGAGTAGAAAATCCAAACAACAGAAGCAATGAGAATGACCCGAACAATCAAGGTGTGGTGCCTCTTGTGCCAGAAGCAGCATTGTATGACTAGGCACAACCCAACGCCAAAAATCTGGCAACTGCAATTGTAGTCCCTCAGATACAAGCGGAATCATTTCAAATCACAAACAACAAGCTACATTTGTTGCAGAACAAGGGACTGTTCTTAGGGTCATACATTGAAGATCCTCAACAGCATCTGAAGAATTTCCTATCGATATGTGTCACGCAAAAACAACCTAATGTAACACCGGAAGCAATAAAGCTGTTATTGTTTCCATTCTAAGTGACAGGAGAAGCTCAGACTTGGCTTAATTCACTCCCCATAAACTCCATCACTACTTGGGAGAAATTAGTCAAGCAATTTTTGAACAAGTTCTACACACCCAATAAGGCTGCCAAACAAATTGATAATATATTGAGCTTCAGGCAGAGACCAACAGAAACACTACAAGAAACGTGGGAGAGGTTCAAGGGTATGCTGGTTAAATGTCCACATCATGGCATTCCAGATCAGATATTGGGGCAGAGGTTTTACATGGGACTGGCAGACGGCTTAAAGGTCAATGTTGATGCTTCAGTAGGTGGAGCATTTTTGAGCAAAACATTCAGAGAATGCAAGATCCTACTTGAAAAAATTGCCCAAAACTCAGGATGGATGACAAGAGACTCTACGATCACTCTTGTAGTTCATTCAGTGGCTTTGGACCCAAACAACTCCATAGCTGAAAATATGGCCACTCTAATGACGCAAATGAGTATCCTCACCAAAAAAAATTGATGAATCAAGCCAGAAGCAGCAGGTACACATAGTTGATGCAACTAATGGGGGCTTATGTACACCATGCATTAACCAACCACATGTATGCTCGTGGAGTGCGGAAGGTGACAACCAGCACTATCAGGAAGATATGAACTATGTGGCCAACTATGGGGGACAGAGGCAAGATGGTCAGAATTGGGGGCAGCAGAATCAACAATATAGGCCAGCACAGTAACAGTACAATAACAACAACAATCTTGGAGCTATGCGACCACAGGGTCAAGTTGTGCCTTACCAAATGCAACAGGGTTACAACCAGCAAAATCAGCAGCTAGGTTATCAACAGCCTCAACAACAACAGATAGTGAGACAAGATGATGGGTTTGCTGAACTTAAAAGAATGCTGCAACAACTGATTGGGTCCAATAGAAAAATGCAAGAGAGAGTAGACGCACATGAATCAGCGATAAAGGGTTTTGAGATTCAATTAGGACAAATTTCGATGGCTATAAATAATCGTCCCCAAGGGATGCTACCTGCAAATACATAAGTCAATCCAAAAGAGCAGGGCCCAAAACAGCTTATGGTAGTGAGTCTAAGAAATGGTAGAGACCTAGATCTGGAGCAAGAAATTGCTCGCAAAAGCTGACCTACGGAAACACTTCTGCCAGTACCCATTGAGATAGATGATTCAACAGGGTTAACTGAGGTGACGGTACAACATGCACAAGAGAGTACAAGCAAAGAAAAAGAGGTTGTGAAGGAGACTGAGGTAGCATAAGAAACGACAGTAGAAGCAGTGCCTGAGCAAGATAAAACTCAAATCACAGGACTAAAGCGACCTCCAGCACCATTCCCACAGAGATTGGCCAAATATCAGAAGGATGAGCAGTATAAGAAATTCATGGAGATGTTGAAACAAATCCAGGTGAACATTCCACGGATTGACGTTTTGCGGGAGATGCCTGGGTATGCCAAAATGATGAAAGATTTAATGTCTCACAAATTCGACTTCCAAGACTTGTCCACTCTTACATTGACCCAAACCTGTAGTGCAGCCGTAACGAGACCCATAGCTGAGAAGTTATCAGACCCAGGGAGTTTTACAATCCCATGCACGATAGGCAACTATGCTTTTGCTAAAGCATTGTGTGATTTGGGGGCAAGCATAAACTTGATGCCCTTGGCTATCTACAAAAGGTTAGGCATTGGAAGAGCAAGACCCACATCCATGCTACTACAGTAGCCGACCGGACAGTGAATAGGCCATCAGGTATCCTTGATGATATATTATTACAGGTTGGGAAGTTTGTGTTCCCAACAGATTTTGTCATTCTGGACTGCCGGGTTGACGAGGAGATTCCCATAATTTTGGGAAGACCATTCTTGGCCACTGGGAGAGCTTTAATTGATTGTGAAATTGGAGAGCTAAAAATGAGACTAAATGATGAAGAGATAACATTCAATGTGAAGAAATCTATGCGGCGACCAAGTGAATTTGCTAACTGCTCTCTAATAGAAGCTATGGGTGTAATTTTGGAGGAGGAATATGAGACCTTGAACGCTAAAGACCCTCTAACAGCCTGTCTCATGAACTTAGATGAAGCAAATGGAGAGGACTTGGCGGAGTGGATACTGGCTCTTGAAGGCCAAGGGTTTTAGAAAAGAGAGAAGAAAGGAAAACTCCTCCAGCTAAGCCATCGATAGAAGAGCCACCAAAGTTGGAACTGAAGCCACTACCACCTCATCTCAGGTATGCTTTCTTGGGACCTAACTCAACTTTACATGTTATTATCTCATCTGGTTTGTTAGATGTATAGAAAGAACAGCTTTTACAGATATTGATTGAGTGCAAAACTGCAATTGGTTGGACAATTACAGATATTAAGGGTATCGGCCCGGCCTTCTATATGCATAAGATTCTACTGGAAGATGGCCACAAACCTTTCAGAGAACATCAAAGAAGGTTGAACCCCAACATGAAGGAAGTTGTGAAAAAGGAGGTGATAAATTGGTTAGATGCGGGGATCATTTTCCCCATCTCCGATAGCAACTAGATCAGCCCAGTCCAATGTGTGCCAAAGAAAAGTGGGATGACTATAGTGTAAAACAATAACAACGAGTTGATATCAACAAGAACAGTCATGGGATGGGGAATTTGTATGGACTATAGAAGATTGAACAAGGCCACCCGAAAAGACCACTTTCTTTTTCCGTTCATTGATCAAATGCTAGATAGACTGTCGGGAGGTCCCACTTTTGCTTTCTGGATGGATACTCGGGGTATAATTAGATCTCCATTGCTCCGGAAGATAGAGAGAAAATATTATTCACCTGTCCATATGGCTTCTACGCTTTTTGGAGAATGTCGTTCGGCCTATGCAATGCACCCGCCATATTTCAAAGGTGCATGATGGCCATCTTCACAGATATGGTAGAGGACATAATGAAGGTCTTTATGGAAGATTTCTCAGTGGTGGGAGACTCATTCGATGATTGCCTAAAGAATTTGAAAAGAGTACTGAAAAGATGTGTAGAGACTAATCCGGTGCTCAACTGGGAAAAGTGCCATTTCATGGTACAGGAAGGTATAGTCTTGGGGCACCTAGTGTCGAGTAAGGGCATTGAGGTAGATCGTGCAAAGGTTGATGTGATAGAAAAGCTTTCACCATCCACTTCCGTCAAAGAAATAAGAAGTTTCCTTGGGCACGCCGGTTTCTATAGACGGTTTATAAAAGACTTCTCAAAAATTGCTAACCCCCTTGTGTAAATTGCTTGAAAAAGATCACCCTTTTGTGTTTTCTAATGACTGCAGGGTAGCTTTTGAGGAATTGAAGAAGAGGCTGGTGACAACACCTATCATAGTTGCACCCGGTTGGGGGCAACCATTTGAGCTGATGTGTGATGCGAGCGACTATGCTGTGGGAGCAGTTCTTGGGCAGCGAAAAGATAAAGTCATGCATCCAATATACTACGCAAGTAGAACTTTGAGTGGTGCCCAACTAAATTACACAGTGACCGAGAAGGAGATGCTAGCAGTGATGTTCGCATTTGACAAATTTAGGTCATACCTGATAGGTTCGAAGGTAATTGTTTATACTGACCATGCTGCTCTCAGGTACCTAATTGAGAAGAAGGAGTCAAAGCCACGCCTGATTTGATGGGTGCTACTTTTGCAAGAATTTGACTTGGAAATCCGTGACCAAAAGGGAACGAAGAACCAAGTGGCTGATCACTTTTCTAGGCTGGAAGGAGCCGAGAAGAAGGTTGAGGTGGAAGATATTGTGGAGACCTTCCCAGATGAACAACTTATAGCGACGAGCCTCGATGCTACACCATGGTATGCAGATATTGCAAATTACCTGGCAAGCGGTATTGTTCCTTATGACTTGTCTTCCGTGCAAAAGAAAAAGTTTTTTCGTGATTGTCGCATGTATTTCTGGGATGAACCATATCTATTTATGATTTGTCTTGATAACATGATCCGGAGATGCATTCCCGAGATAGATTAATCTTCTGTTTTGCAGGCATGTCATGCTTCACCGTATGGAGGACATTTTGGGGGCGTAAGGACAATGGCTAAAGTGTTGGAGTGACAACGGCTAAAGTGTTGGAGTCGGGTTTTTATTGGCCGATGTTGTTTAAATATGCACACTTCTGGGTGAAAAATTATGATGAGTGCCAACGGACGGGGAATATTTCCCGTCGACATGAGATGCCTATGAACCCGATCCAAGAGGTAGAAGTGTTTGATGTGTGGGGAATCGACTTTATGGGACCATTTGTTAGCTCATACAATAACAAGTACATACTTGTAGTAGTGGACTATGTCTCGAAATGGATAGAAGTCGTCGCACTTCCTACAAATGATGCGAAGGTAGTTATTGGTTTCCTGAGAAAGAACATCTTCACCCGATTTGGCACTCCAAGAGCTATCATCAGTGATGTGGGTACCCACTTATGCAACCGAGCCTTTGAAAAGTTGTTGGAGAAATATGGCGTTCGCCACAAAGTTGCCACTCCGTATCACCCACAAACGAGTGGGCAAGTCGAGGTGTCAAACAGAGAAATCAATAGTGTTTTGACCAAAACTGTAAATGCTACTCGGACTGATTGGGCAAGAAAATTGGATGATGTGTTATGGGCTTACCGCACTGCATTCAAAACTCAAATTGGAATGTCGCCGTATAAATTGGTGTTTGGAAAGGCATGTCACTTGCTGGTGGAGTTAGATCATAAAGCCTTGTGGGCGTTGCGACAATTAAATCTGGACGTAGAGGCCGCTGGAACTAGTAGAGTCACAGAGTTGCATGAACTTGACGAGTTCGGTACCATGCTTTTGACAGTACAAGGTTATACAAGGAAAGAATGAAACTGGTGCACGACAAAAATATTCTTGAGCGATATTTTAAGCCGTGAGATAGGGTATTATTATTCAATTCGAGAATGAGGTTGTTTCTAGACAAATTGAAGTCAAGATGGTCAGGACCGTTCCGTATGGTAGAGATTCACCCCACCAGAGTCGTAGAGATTGCTACAGAAAATGATGCTCGCACGTTCAGAGTCAATGGGCACAGGTTAAAATATTATTTGGGCATGGATGACGCGAAAGTAGTGTCGGTGACTCATTTGCTCGAGCCACCAATGTTGAGCGAGCCTTAAGTGCGATTACCTGCATCATGCTGCGACATTAAATCAGGTACTTCATGGGAGGCAACCCATTGTAATGTTATATTCTTCATGCCGTGACATTAACTAAGGCGCTCGTTAGGAGGTAACCCAATTCGTAGTTGATTTTTAGTGTAGTTAGAATTTTTCTTTTCATTTATAGGAACTAACATGTTTGCAGGTGATTTCGGCAAGTCGTACGCAGTATATCGCATTGCCTGGTCTCCAGCGAGCTGGGCCAGGCGTTAAGCCATGCGGCGCCATGTATTGAGCTCGCTAAGGAGCTCGCCTCGCATGGGTTATAGCGAGACACATCTCGCGGAATCCCTCGCATCGCCTGCCTCTGAGCTCGCCTCGCCAGGTTAGTTTTTTGGCCTTTATTTTCTTTTTATTTTGTTTTCCTTTAATTCCCCCTCTTAAATACCCAACTTAAAACACCCACGCCTAAAAGAAAACACACTGCACACCCCAATTTTCCTCTTCTCCTCCCACACAAACCCCATTGCTCACAAAACACACCCTCACACACTCGCGCAGAAGACTGCCAAACCCTCCCCCTCACAACTCCATTATAGACAAGCAATCTTCTGTTATTTCCTTCACTTGCAACAGCAATTCAAAGGCAAATCTCTTCTCTTAAACATCTAAGGTATGGTTTCTATCTCCATTCTTTGGCAATTTCGAGTTGGGTGAATGCATGACATTTGACACAAATTTTTGGGGTTATTCTTAATTGTAACCATGTGTTTGTGTGTCCCAACCCCATAGGAATGGTGTGGTTATTGTGTGAACAAGTGGTAGTACGGAACTCCCAAGCCGATTTGGGAGGGTGGGGCAACTACTCACCCCTACAAGCACTCCCATGGCACTAGTGTATGCTAAGTGTTTGTTATAATTCCTCAAAGGCATTCTTTGTCCCCATTGGACTCGAGTCTCCGGGATTATAAGACTAGTGCTATGTATTTGTGCACCACTTTAAAATCTTAAGTGTGGGGTGGCTCACTGGTAGCCCGACGCTTCTAATGTGGAAAAAGTACCCATGTGTCATTGCTTGATTTTCATGCTAAGAAACGATGAGGTGAAGTCTGAGTAACCTCGGAAACTGTTCATAATCATGTGTTAAACTCTAAGTGTGGGTGGCAAGACCATGTTTTGAGAGGTTATAACACCGCTTAAACTGATTTACGCTCACTTGGGTAGGTACAAATATGCCTCCAAGAAAAAATACCGGTAAAGGAAAAGCCACATCCACTGCTTCGTCTAAGGCTAAAGCTACTTCCGCACCTCCCCAGAAGAAGAGAAAAGGGGGAGGGGGGAAGCTACTTCCAGTCAAGGTAAAGGACTGAGAGTAGTTGCAGCTATTGCAGCCACCCGTCCACAACCTCAGGGCCAACGGGAATTTGGAATCAAAAGCATACCCCCATATGTTAAGGATTGGTACAAGCGTTGTAGGCCAAAACATATACATCCGGAAGCTGCTATTCATGAGCGTCTCTTGAAAGCCAAATACCACGCTATTTGGAGAGGCATCAATGGGTTGGGGTTGAGCTATGTGTTTCGAAACTCTGGAGAGATCAATGTCAATCTTGTGAGAAAATTTTATGCTGGGTTTGATCCAGAGGATCCTAAACAGCTGGTGCCGATTCATGGAAGGTTGATAGATTTTTCAGCCTGGGCAATATGCAATTTCTTAGGTGCTCCGGATGTTCCTGGGGAACCCTTGGACCACTTCATAGTCCGTCCTGCTTATCGAGAGCTGAGACACACTCTTTGTGGTGTCAACTCTGTGGCGTCTTGGGTGCGGGATAAGGAAACCAACCGCCATAGGAAGTTCCCAAATAAGAATATGAAGGCAGAAACGCAAGTATGGTTGAAGTTGATCAATTCACGGCTCCTACCGTGCAGCCATGACACTCTCATTAGCCGTGAGAGGACTTGTGTGTTATATTTCTTAATGACGGGCCAAAGGGTGAATGTGGGCCACTTGATCCGTTATCAGATAACCCAAGTGCGAACTAGCAAGAAAATTGACCGAATGCCCTTTGCAAACATACTAACTCAGTACTTGCGACAAGAAGAAGTGGAAGAGGAGAAGGAGTTCGATCACATCATTGCTCCACCCATAAGACCAACGGACCTTACAAATGTCCGGGTTAAGGAGGAGAACACCACAACTTCACTGACAGGGGCTGAGCGCAATGCACGCGATGACAGCTTCATGGCCCATTTATATGGGATGATGGACTTGCAGATTCGGATAGGGGGACGGCCGGCCGCTACAGAGGAGAGGGCCATATTGGAGCAGCGATACCCGCTCAATGCTCATGCCCAGCAGCTGGTTGGGATAGGTGATGGATACAGACTCCCTGAGGGCGAGGATGTTAACATACCTGAGTAGTCCGAGGCCAAGCCGGAACAGTCAGATGATGAGGATGATGATGATGAGGAGGAGGAAGCACAAGACGAGGAGTGGGTAGCCTCAGAGGATGAGGGTGAGGACGCATCTTGATCAGGGAGTTTTTCCTACACCCTACTCATTTTTTTTCTTGTTTTGTCAGTTGTGTATGCATTGAGGACATTTCATGAAATAAGTGTGGGGTGGGGACTTGTAAAAAAATTAGTGTTGTTCTAGATATTTGTTTTTAGTTAGTGTCTTCTTAGCCTTTAAAAAAAAGTAGAAAAAAATTAGACTCTTTCGGACGATGGATCTCCTAGATAGTTTTCTTGAGAGAATTAAGTCTAAAGAAAAAAAAAATCAAAAAGATTTTCTTGTAGGTAGTGTAGTAATTCCTCCTTGGTTTTTCTTTGGGTCGCGGTTCTTTTCCAAGGGTTTTATTTAAATCGGGTGTAGTTAGTTTTAATTTTTAGGAGTAGAAATCACTGGGCTATGAATTGAATTGCAGCGATATCTCTTAACTTTGTTATGCCTTGAGAATAGTTAAACTCTGGTTGTGACGCTTAGGCTCAGTTTTTGACTCTAGTATAAGTACCTTAAATCGTAGATTCTTAAATTTGCTTGACTTCTTTGACTGGAGTGTCGTGCTAAAACCAAGCCTGAGTGAGTTATGTGCCATGTCTGTGTGAGGTTTGTAGGTATTCAGTGCATTGCATTTGATGTCTAGAACTTGCCCCGTGTGTGTGCAAAACAAAATGGTAGTCTTGTTCAGTCTGGAAAGTGATATATGTGTTTCTTTGTTAAGCCAGATATATAGAGTTTACCCGCCTGAATGTCATATAACGTAGTTAACCCCGTTGAGCCTATAATCCTGTTTCTTTGGTAACCACATTACAAGCCGTACCCCTTTGTTTGAATCGACCATATATGTGAACCTTGTCACCTCTCATGAGCACTTGGATTGTGATGAATTATATAAAAGTTAAAGTGTGGGGTGGTGGTTTGGCTTTTGAGTGAAACAAATGAAATAAGGAGAAAGGTGCACCATTTGAAAGAAAGAAAAAAAATATGTCAATAAAAGCCACTTGGATTGAAAGAAAAAAAAAGAGAAAAAAAGAAGAAGAAAAAGAAAATAGTTGTATTGTATGAAAAATAATTCTTGATGGTGGTGGCTAGTGATATACTTGTGCTTAAAGAAGTATAGGGTAATATAAATTGAAGTGAAGGTGGAATTCTGGTTTAACATAAGTATGGGCTGCAATATTAAAGTATATGTATTAAAGTGCTTGAGGGAAGTGTAGTCACTCATATCCAAATGTATCCTACTCGACCCTCAGCCTACAATACAACCAATTAAAGTCCTACTTGATCCTAAACTGAATGAGCTCGATTAGTAGAGTATTACACTGCGGGCAAGCCTATGGTGCATCATTTGTGGCATATCAATGTTATTTCTGAGAGCGAGTGAATTTTTCCTATATTGAGTTCCTACGTTCTTAAAATTCATTATGTGTGGAACTAAGCGCTTTGTTGGGTGAGGGTACGTGATTCATAAAGGAAAGGATGAATGTTTAAGTGTGGGGTATTGATGTGTGGCTATAATTCCATATTTTAATACATTATTTGCCTTGCATTTTGTATGCTTTAATAATAAACTACACTTTATTTACGCGTAATGGAGTCTATTTTATGTGTAGGTGAATTGGAGATGAAAGTAGAGCAAAAATAATAAATAGAGTCTAAAGCGTGCTCGAAAACAGTTGAAAAGAAGAAAGAAAGAAGTGAGCAGCGGATAAATGATAAAGCTGGCGAAGCAAGCTTAACAGCTCGCATGGGAGCTGGTTGGGCGAGCCTTTTAGCTCGCGTGGGATCAGGCTAGGCGAGGAAGGAGGCGAGGTCCACCTCGCGTTAAGGCTGGCGATGCCAGGTCTGGGGCGAGGTCCTGCTCGCGTGAAGCCTCGCGGGGCGAGGTCTGAGGCGCGCACACTCCGAATTTTGAAGGCTTATTTCGTCTCCTGGTTTGACTAGGACTTGGCCTATGTCATTTAGATCTTTTCCTACATATATAAATAGACATAAAATGCCACTTTTGAATGAGTTTTGCAACCGGATGCAAGGATAGCTCGTGAAACAACTGTTGGAAGTTAGAATCATTGATTTCTACATCATTTCATCTTTACTTTGTAATTTACTTATGCAAAATATCTAGGATATTGTTACTATGAGTATGAGTAGTTAAACTCCTAATCTAGGGTTTTGATGGAACCTATTGGAGGATGATTTTTCTGTTACGTTAATATAGATTTATCGTAGTATTTTCTCTATTTGTTCAACTATATTATTATTGTTGTTGATTGAAGGGCCCTCAATCGACTGTGCCTATTTAGTATCTATTAGTCGGGAGAGAATGTATATTTAGGTAATTGTTGAACAACATCATTCCTAATGTATATAAGGGATTAATACGGAGGGTTTAATTGTGGGATTAGGGATAACGAAATCTTGGTGCAATCCGAGTGAGCCGTACTTAATGCCAGCTAGTGTAATTCGGGAGAATATGCCTAGTAAATTGTGGTAGTTACTCGGAAGAGAATTATAACACTCAGAGCGTTCATGATCGGTAGAAAAGACTTAGATAAATTTATAGAAAACGTAGCAGAAAGAATTCCGACAATAGTGAAAATCATAACCTTAGATCATTCCAATTCTTGTCTACAACCCGTTCGTAGTTAGTTATTAATTATTACATTTTTATTACGTGATATTTAGTTAGTAAACATCAAATTTGTTACTTAAATATTTCTGAAGATTGATTGCGTGAATTTATGCGAGTCTAGTAGCTGTGTTTAATAGGTTAATTCCCTGTGGGATTTGACTCCGGACTTATTAACTGGAATATATTTGCAACGACCGCTAAGTCCTTTTTACAAGGCATAGTTGGGCGTGATTAAATAGTTTCAGATTTTAAATTCAATCTCATGTCTGTTCACAGATTATGCACACAGTTTAAATCCATTCTTACACTCTCTGATTCTTTCTGTTTCTTGCAGTGCCTTTCCTTGAGGAGGCCTCTGATTCTCCGTATATAAAAAATAAAACTGAATCAATCATTCCATCTTCCATTGTAAACACTTCTACTACATCTAATGTTTCATATTCTATGAGTAGTTCTGTGATTTTTATGGCATGTAAGACTTGGTCATTTACCTATTTCTGCTATGAGACATATTCTTGGTTGCACTCAATCTAATTCCACACATGCTATTTTTTTCTTGTACCATCTGTCCTATGGCTAGACAACACAAATTATCTGTTCCTAATAGCACCACTTCTACCTCTCACATCTTTTAACTTATCCACATAGACACTTGGGACCCTTATAAAACACCCACACATAATGGGTTTAAGTATTTTCTTACTATTGTTGATGACTATAGTAGGGGTACTTGGACATAATTGTTCAGTACTAAGAGTAATGCCTTTATAGTGATTCAATCTTTTTTTTATATGGTTGAGAGGCAATTTGATACTAAAGTCAAGACCATAAGGTCTGACAATGCATTTGAACTAGGAAGAAGTGTTGCAGCCATCACCTACTTTCTTCTAAGGGCATTTTACACCAAACATCATGTGTTGGTACCCCTCAAAAAAATGGCATTATTGAATAAAAATACAAATACTTAGTGGAAACTTGTAGTGCCCTTCCTTTTCATTTAAATGTCCCTATTGACTTTTGGGGAGAATGTCTATTAACAACAACTTTTCTCATCAATAGGTTTCCCTCTAAATTACTTCATTATAAAACTCCCGATGAGATTTTATTTCAGAAGCCTCCTAATTACAGTTTACTCAAATATTTTGGGTGCTTATGTTTTGCCTCTACTTTACCACATCATAGAGGGAAATTGGATCCTAGAGCAACTGCTTGTGTGTTCATTGGATACCTTTTTGGGAAGAAGGGATATAAGTTGGTGGACCTACAAACTAGAAACATTTTTACTTCCAGAAATATCATTTTCATGAATCAATTTTTCCATTCTCGAATCCACAGACTAAGTTTCATTACCCTTTATTTCCTACAGAATCTTCCTCTCATTATTATATGCCTATCTCATCCCAGTTTGGTCATTCAGATGATTCTCCTACTCCAGTTTCATCTTCTCCTCTGCATTCTAGTCATTCCTTTCCTAATTCTCCTATCCAGTCTTCTCCTATTCCTTCTTCTCATATGCTTCCTACTCCTTCCTCTACTACTTCCCCTATCCAATCCTCTCCTACTCTTTCTCCTTCCAGTTCATCCTTATATTTTTCTTCTTCTTCTTCTTCTTCTTCTCATTATCCTTTTATTCCCGACTATTCTTTTTCTTCACCATAATCAACACCTCCTATTGAAACTGCCTTGCACTAGTCCTTGAGGGATCACAAAATACCTGCTTACCTATTTTCACTCATTCTTCTCTCTCTCTTATTTCTCCAATGCAATTTTATTTCAGTGCATTATCTTCTTCTAACCAAAAACTACTCACTTCTCTTCTCCTCATTCAAGAGCCCTCTTCGTATTCCTAGGCAGCCATGCATCCAGGCTGGCAATAAGCTATGACCAAAGAAATTAATGCCTTAGTCACCAATGAGACCTGAGAAGTGGTTCCTTTACCACAAGGTAGGAAGGCACTACCTTGTAAATGGGTTTACAAAGTGAAACTCAAGTTTGATGGTAGCGTGGAGAGATTAAAAGCTCGACTGGTCATTAGAGGGGACATACAAAGGGAAGGGATTGATTTCACATAGACTTTCTCTCATGTGGTCAAAATGACCACCATTCGATGTATCTTAGCCTTGGCAGTAAAGAAGAATTGGGGGTTGTATCAGTTGGATGTTAATAACGCCTTTCTACATGGTGATTTTCACGAAGAGGTGTATATGAAGTTCCATGCTGGGTTACTACCTCTTTTACCTAATATGGTTTGTCGACTTAAGAAGTATTTATATAGGCTTCGTCAAGCCTCAAGGCAGTGGTATATTAGGTTGACATCTGCCTTGAATTTTAAAGGATTCACTCACTCTTTAAATGACTATTCTCTTTTTTTTATAAAAAGGTTGGTTCCTTCTTTGGTGGCCATTTATGTCTATGACATACTTCTAACGGGGAATGATATACAAGAGTTGAATGAGCTTAAGCATTTTTTAGACTCAGAATTCAAAATTAAGGATTTGGGATGCTTATCTTACTTCTTAGGGATAAAAGTACTTCGCCTTGATTTTGGTCTGATTTTGAGCAAGCGCAAATTCATGTTGTGAATTTGTTTGTTATGGTTTGTCTCCAGCTAGTTCCCCTTTGGATCCCTCGTGCAAACTTCATGCTGATCAGGGTGATCTTTTGTCTGATCCTACTTTGTATCGCCGCTTATTGGGCAATTTGAATTTTTTGACTAACACACGCCCAAATTTGTCATTTGTAGTCCAACATCTAAGCCAGTTCATACAGACCCCTCGTGTTCCTCATCTTGATGCTGCCAAACATTGCCTCCGCTACCTTCTTCGTGAACCTGATATGTGGCTTTTTATGTCTGATTCTCCTTCCTTTGAGCTTATTGCTTTCTGTGATTCTGACTGGGGTTCTTGCCCTGATTCTCGACGTTCCATTAGTGGTTTCTTCATCAGTCTTGGTGGGTGCCCGATTTCGTGGAAATCAAAGAAATAACCCTCTGTTTCTTTGTCTTTCACGAAGGCTGAGTATCGCTCTATGCATCGCGTCGTTGCTGAGCTTACTTGGCTTGCCCATTTACTTGACTATCTCTCCATTTCGCCCCAGTTGCCGGTTGCTCTCCACTCTGACAGTCAGGCAGCCATACATATCGCCAAAAACCCTGTCTTTCACGAGCGCACCAAGCATGTTGAGCTCGATTACCATTTCGTGAGGCAGCAATTCCAGGCCGGCCTTATCTCTTTGTCATTTCTTCCCACTCACTCACAGTTGGCAGATCTCTTCACTAAGCCCTTTTCTGGGCCTCTCATTGGGATTTACTGGGCAAGTTGGGCATTCTTCTCCCCCTCCCAACTTGAGGGGGGGTGTTGGAGACATTGCATCTCCAGATTTGGATACAGGTTGAAGGCGGCTAGGTTACACTTCTAATGGCTGTGAGATACATAGTTGTCAAGACAAAATTTCGGTTTATTTTTGAAGGTGATCAAAAAGATTCGACGAAAACCGGAGTTCTTTTATTTTAACTCTTCATGTGTCATGATCCAGTGCAACACTCTCAATTTAGTTCTCTAATCTCACCCGATAGTTTTAGCCCATTGAATTTTGTACAGTTTGGTGGTTTTTTATAGTTGCAACATTTGTTTCAAGGATGTCAAATTAGTGTAGATATTGACGTAGCTATATGTGGAATTATATAGTTTGTGTTGAAAAAGACAAGTATTGCAGCAGAGGAAGAGTCATAACTCCTCATAATGAAAGGAAGGACCCAAGCCACCAACATGAACTTGAAAAAGTCTTAACGTGTTCTTCCTTTCAACATAACAAGTGTGACGTTCTTCTTCTGCTACGCATTTTTACGAGGGACAGAACATAGTATAGCATGGGACACGTTTTTAATTAAATAATACTTTCCTCCGGTCCACTTTGATTTTTTGACTTCTTTTCATGGTTCACAATATTTAATTTTTTCGGATATAAAAAAAAATTAGCTTTTTTTTCTAAAGTTGCCCTTGGAGTAAAGAACATCTAGGAGTAGTTTGTTATATTTCCAATGAGCAAATTAAGATTGATATGATCAATTTCACTATTAATTAATATTAAAAAGTGAATTCCTTAATATGTGTGAAAAGAACAAAAATATCACTTAAAGGACCGGAAGGAGTAGTAAATACTACTCTTTTTATTTTATTTTATATATTTGGATATGAAATTTAATATTAGAAAAATAAAGTTTTGACAAATATTAAAAGTATTTCTAAATTAGTACTCTTAATTAAATACGTCATGATATATTCTATGACTATAAAAGTATATATATCATTACACATAAAATAAAAATTTCAAAAAAAAAATTGTTCTTTTCGAAACAAATATTAGACAAAGTAATACTAATGGAATAAAAGAATTGCATGGTAAACAGACAAAAAAGGTATAAATTTCTTTTTTCTTGCTTTTCATCTTACACTTGGAAACTAAGTATAGCTTACTCGACGAGAGAGGTTGCTTCGATAGTGTAATAGCTCCAACGAATGGGAGGGGAATTAAAAAAAAGTATAGCTTACTCCAAATGTTAGGCAAAGGACTTTTCATTTACTAAACCTAATAGTAATTTCTTGTGTCGTATTAGATTTCCTTGTTGACTAATAGTCAAAACGTGCACTTGTTGGTGAAATGTTTCGTCCAGCATAAGGTTCCATAAATGTTGCACTGTCTGTAACATCTCCGTAATTCAAATCCTTTTAATTTGAACAACCGGCTCGTTATAATATAAAAACTTTATATCTTGAGATTAATGTAAAATTAATGATAGAATTCACAGACGTTAATATTATGCGCTTATTATACAATAATTCGTTAGAAGAAGAACCAAACAGTGAGACATCGAATAGGAGGAATGGAGGTTGGGGCTAACAAGTCCTAATCCTAAGGTGATAAATATTAGGGTATTATTACTTTTAACCCATGTCAGAAATTATTTATATTCGGTAGTTGAAAACAACAACAACAATAATATACCCAGTAATATCCCACACTGTGGGGTTTGGGGTGTAAGATTTTTCTACGTTTATTGATGACCCAATAAGTTTAAGGCCCATAATTAATATTTAATTAATGAGCAAATCTCATCCGTCCGATCAGTTACTTGATGGACGTACCGGATTAAATGAGAACCTCTATAAATTGGTCATCTCTCCACCCATTAGGGTTACCGTATTTTTTTTCTCTCTTCCATCACTAAAGTCAGCGGTAACGAAAGCTAGCGCAAGAGACGAGAAACCAATTTGAATTAACGCTTCCGTTTCACGATGATGGCTAACGATTCAGATATATTTTCTGTACGATTTTATGTAAGATTATCATGTTCAAGATCCTGGTAAGAATTAAAGTTTATGTTTACATGTGGTATCGGAGCCTGGATATTTGAACGGATAATTTTCTTGAAAGAAAGACTAGATTATGATGTATGTATAACTGTTCCGACGTGATTATCGAATTGCTTTCAATTCGCCATTATAATTTGTACTGCTTTCGAATCTGAGGCGGCATCGATAATAAATCATTGTTTCAAGGGTTTTCATCGTTTTATTGTGTCTTTGAATTGCCATGTGAATGTTTACTGATAATGTTTACTTTAAGGTTTCTCTAACATCTAAAGTTGATAAGTCACCAATAAAGTATTACTAGACAGTTATTGATTGACTAATTAAAACAAAAGGATAGCTAATGAAGTGTCTGTACTAAGAATCATGATATTGATTTTTGGGTTTTGATGTTGAAGTGTTGATATATATATATATATATATATATATATATATATATATATATATATATATATATATATATCTTTTGTGCATTATATGATGTTATTGCTTTTAATTATGAAAAGTACTTATGACTGTTACGGCCTTTAAGCAATTTGGGGTCATTTTTTTACTTTTATTTAAATAAAATAAAAGAAGGATTTATTATGAAGAACCAATATGTTGGTATGAATATTGATACTTTCCGCTACATGCTTGAAAATATTCTGTGCCATCTAAGGATTAAGTATTAGATATTTAACGTTATTCACAGAAAGTGCTTATTTTAAACAATAATTAATGTATGTGCTTAAAATTATATAGTTTGTTCATCACCAAAGTGATTAAACTAGAATGTTTAAAGTATTCACATGCATAAATCTTGTGATATCTATTTTATGTGTGCATTTATGTTTATATAGTTTGTTAGTCGCCAAAGTGACCAAACTAGTATATTTATGAAAAATATGCATATATAAAATTATAGTTATCCATAAAATGGTAGTTTATCCATAAAACTAATGAAATGCCTATTATTGAATAAATGGATAAACTAACTTTCACTATTGCTAGAACTTAAGGATTTACCCAAAGGTGGATTAATTATTCTATGAATAGTGAGTATGATGGGGTAAATTAATATTATTTAGTCAAATATATATTGTTTGTCCAAAGATGTCATATATGTTTGGTTAAAAATATTTAATTGCCTACTAAAGACTAAATGGCATTTAAATTATGATAGTGTGTCATAGTATTTACCCAAAGGAGAATTGCGATATGCTTTAACTGTTTTGTTGAATCCATATTGATTTGTGAGCATGTATTATCTATTTTGCAGCTATTCCTTTTCATTCGCTTGCTTCATCTGTTACTGTATTCAACGGATTGAACTTCTCTGAATGGCGTGAACAAGTCCAGTTCCACTTAGGTGTGATGGATCTTGACTTGGCTCTGCTGGATGATAATCCCGCTACCATTACTGATTCGAGCAGTGCGGATGAGAAGTCTTTCCATAAAGCATGGGAATGCTCTAACAGGATAAGCCTTATGTTTATGCGAATGAATATTGCCAACAACATTAAGAGTACTATTCTACAAACAGAAAGTGCCAGGGAATACCTGAAGTTTGTGGAAGAATGTTTTCGTTCTGCAGATAAGTCTCTTGCTGGTACACTAATGGCTGAACTTACGACCATGAAGTTTGATGGGTCGCGTAGTATGCAAAACCATATCATCGAGATGACTAACATTGCAGCAAGACTTCAGACCTTGGGGATGAAAGTGGATGATTCCTTTTTGGTTCAGTTTATTCTGTACTCATTGCCTCCTGAGTATGGACCTTTTGAAATTAACTATAATACTATTAAGGATAAGTGAAATGTTAGTAAATTGTCCGGTATGCTTACTCAGGAGGAGTCAAGACTTAAGAAACAAGGGAGTCATTCAATTAACCTCATGGGTCAAGGAGCTAGTAAAGGATTTAAAGTGAAGCCCAACAAGTTCAAGAAGAAGAAAGCACCTGCTAAAGCTCCACATGATACTAAGAAGGAACATAAGGCAGATACGTATCGTTTCTGTAACAAGGAAGGACACTATCAGAAAGATTGCCTGAAACGTAAAGCTTGGTTCGAAAAGAAAGGTACAATTAGTGCTTTTGTATGTTTCGAATCAAATTTAATAGAAGTTCCTAATAATACTTGGTGGCTTGATTCTGGTGCAACTGCTCATGTATCTACTACGTTGCAGGGATTCCTTATGATCCAAACTACAAATCCAAATAAGAATTTCTTGTTTATGGGAAATCGTATGAAGGCTCCAATTGAATGCATAGGGACTTATCGTTTGATCGTGGAGACTGGACATCACCTTGATCTATTACAGACTCTTTATGTACCTTCAGTTTCTAGGAATTTGATTTCTCTTTCAAGACTTGATGTTTCTGGATTTGATTCAAAGTTTGGAAATAGATGTTTTAATTTATATAAGAATGCTATTTTTTATGGTTCTGGTTTTCTTAGTGATGGTTTATATAAATTAAAACTTGATATTGGTTTTTCTGAATCCCTTCTTAATGTTCAACATAATATTGGAATTAAACGTAGTTCACTAGATGAAAGTTCTGCTTACTTGTGGCATAGATGTTTGGGTCATATATCCAAAGAAAGGTTAAAAAGATTAGTAAAGAATGAGATTCTTCCGAATCTAAATTTTACTGATCTTACTATATGTTTGGATTGCATTAAGGGAAAACAAACCATGCATAGTAAGAAAGGCACCACAAGAAGCACCCAGCTTCTTGAAATTATACACACCGATATTTGTGGACCCTTTGATATTCCATCTTTTGGTGGAGAGAAATATTTTATCACTTTTATCGATGATTTTTCACGTTATGGATACATCTATTTGCTGAAAGAAAAATCTCAAGCAACAGATGTTCTCAAGGTATTTGTTAATGAGGTTGAAAGGCAATTAGATAAAAAGGTAAAAATTATTAGGCCAGATAGAGGTGTTGAATATTATGGAAAATATAATAAATCGGGACAATGTCCAGGTCCATTTGCAAAGTTCCTCGAGGAACATGGCATATGTGCACAGTATACTATGCCAGAAACACCTCAACAAAATGGTGTTGCAGAAAGGCGTAATCGAACACTTATGGATATGGTTAGGAGCATGATGAGTAATTCCTCATTACCCAAATCATTGTGGATGTATGCTCTTAAAACTGTTGTATATTTATTAAACAGGGTTCCTAGTAAGGCAGTTCCAAAGACCCCTTTTGAATTGTGGATAAGAAGGAAACCTAGTTTAAGGCACATGCATGTTTGGGGTTGCCCAGCGGAAGCTAGAGTTTATAATCCACAAGAAAAGAAATTAGATTCTCGAACAGTAAGTGTTTACTTTATTGGTTACCCAGAAAAATCTAAAGGGTATGTGTTTTACTGTCCAAATCATAGTTCGAGAATTGTTGAAACCGGTAATGCAAGATTCATTGAGAATTGTGAAATTAGTGGGAGTGTTGAAAAGCAAAGTGTGGAAATAAAAGAGGTGAGGGTCAATATTCTATTACCCACGAATGTGCCTACTTCCACACAAATACCAAATATTATTCCAGTTGTTGAAGAACACTTTGACAACACCGAGCAACATTTGGATGAAACACTTCATGAAGAAACTGACTCACAAATATTTGACACAAATGAACCACAAGAAATGCCATCAAGAAAATCTCAAAGAGTTAGAAAATCGGCTATTTTGGATGATTACGTGGTTTATTTGCAAGAGTCAGATTTTGACATTGGTCTTAATAAGGATCCGATTTTATTTTCACAAGCCATAGAAAGTAACGAGTCTGACAAATGGATTGATGCCATGAAGGAAGAGCTAAAATCCATGGAATACAAATAAGTTTGGGATCTCGTTGAATTGCCAGAAAGTTCTAAAAGAATCGGATGTAGATGGGTCTTTAAGACCAAACACGATTCAAATGGCAATATTGAACGATACAAAGCCAGACTTGTTGCCAAGGGTTATACTCAGAAAGGAGGCATTGATTATAAAGAGAGCTTTTCATCGGTCTCAAAGAAAGACTCGTTAAGAATTATTATGGCTTTGGTGGCTCATTATGATTTAGAGTTACACCAAATGGATGTGAAAACTGTCTTTGTTAATGAAGACCTCGAAGAGGAAGTTTATATGGACCAACCAGAGGGTTTCGAAACTAAAGAAAAAGGTCAAATGGTGTGTAACTGAAGAAGTCAATATATGGACTTAAACAAGCCTCACGACAATGGTATATAAAGTTTAATGATACCATAACATCTTTTGGATTTATGAAAAATACCATTGATCGGTGTATATATCAAAAGATCAGTGGGAGCAAGTTTATATTTTTAGTCCTATATGTTAATGATATTCTACTTGCTGCTAATGATTCAGGCATATTGCGTGAGACTAAAGATTTTCTCTCTAAGAATTTTGAAATGAAAGATATGGGTGAGGCATCCTATGTGATAGGAATAAAAATATTCCGTGATAGATCACAAAAATTATTGGGATTGTCTCAAAAAGGCTATATCGAAAGAATTCTAGAGAGATTTAATATGAACAATTGTTCAGCCGGAATTGTTCGAATTCAAAAAGAGGACAAATTTAGTCTCATGCAATGCCCTAAGAATGATGTAGAACGAAAGGAAATGGAATCAATTCCTTACTCTTCAATTGTTGGTAGTCTAATGTATGCTCAGACTTGCACAAGACCAGATATTAGTTTTGTGGTCGGAATGCTAGGAAGATATCAGAGTAACCCAGGAATTGATCACTGGAAAGCTGCAAAGAAAGTTTTGAGGTACCTGAAAGGAATGAAGGATTACATGCTCATGTATAGGAGATCCAAGCATTTGGAAGTTGTTGGATACTCGAATTCAGATTTCGGTGGATGTATTGACACTAGAAAATCCACGTTTGGTTATTTGCTCCAATTAGCTGAAGGAGCAATATCGTGGAAGAGTGCCAAACAGTCTGTCATTGCTACATCCATGATGGAAGCAGAATTTGTGGCATGTTTTGAAGCCACAATTCATGAATTATGGCTGCGAAACTTTATTTCAGGACTTGGGGTTGTCAACACCATTACCAAGCCGCTGAAAATTTACTGTGATAATTCTGCAGCAGTATTCTTCTCCAAGAACGATAAGTACTCCAAAGGTGCCAAACATATGGAATTAAAGTACTTTACCGTCAAGGAGGAAGTTCAGAAACAAAGAGTGCCACTTGAGCATATTAGAACTGATCTCATGATTGCAGATCCATTAAAGAACATGTACATAGAATGGGTCTTGGCTGTATTTATAATTGATGTATTTATGATATTTTGACACTCTGAGCTCATTTATATGTTTCTCATAATGGTGTACACATTATTGTTTTGAGATGTTACAGGATAAGTCTCAATGAGATATTATTGTGGACCATAATATTTTATAGCTTATGGACCTGGTACGATGAGTTGCTAATGTTGTAGTATATAGAAGGGAGTATGTAGACAAATTATATATAACCGCCATAACTCACATTTAGTAGTTTATCGTGTTATGAAATTTATGATGGACATTATAGAAGAGATTTATTTATGCGCAACTAATGTTTATATGATTAAATATTAATGTTATGTGATTATTAGGCCAAGTGGGAGAATGTAAGATTTTTCTACGTTTATTGGTGGCCCAATAAGTTTAAGGCCCATAATTAATATTTAATTAATGAGCAAGTCTCATCCGTCCGATCGGTTACTTGATGGACGTACTAGATTAAATGAGAATCTCTATAAATTGGTCCTCTCCCCACCCGTTAGAGCTACCGTATTTTTTTTCCTCTCTTCCATCACTAAAGTTGGCGGTAACGAAAGTTAGGGCAAGGGGCGAAATTTGAATTAACGCTTCCGTTTCACGATGATGGCTTACGATTCAGGTATGTTTTCTGTACGATTTTATGTAAGATTATCATGTTCAAGATCTCGGTAAGAATTAAAGTTTATGTTTATATGGGGAGGGTAGTGTGTACACAGACCTTACCCCTACTTTGTGAGGATAGAGAGGTTGTTTCCAATAGACCCTCGGCTCAGGAATTCGGTAGCCGGAAAAAGTGTATAAAATTTGTATATAACATACAGAATGTATATATATATATATATATATATATATATATATATATATATATATATATACAAAAAATATACATCTTCGGCTATTATTCTGAGAGCGGCTATACAATGTCATTTTTCCGATAATAATATTTGTAGGAAAATGAGGAATCCTTTACTTTTTTTTAATACTAAAAACATTAAAACATAAAGAAAAATTAGAAAGAATTTCGTGTTTTTGAGTAAATTCAGCTGGACCACCTTTAGATATAAGTTTTCTTTTTACAAAATTTATCAAAATCTGAAGATCGCTTCTCTTTTTAATTTATTTATTAGGAGTACTTATTTTTGGAGGTGAGGAGAATCTATGGGTTTCCGAATCCCAAACATTCTCATCACCTTCACCTGGCCTGTCCTCGGAAAAAAGAAAAACATATATAGTAGAATAGAAAAAGACAGAGGAAGGAGACAAAAATCAGATCCCAACAATAGGGAATTGGGGCCGGAAATGTTACGTTGGCCGCCGAGGTCCCCATATTTCTTTGTTAATTTCTTGTTTGGCTCTTTCTAGATTAATTAGCTGTAATTAATATAACCAGTTGCATGTTTCTTTTTCCAATTTAATTCCTAAACTAAAACTTGTGGCAAGTTGTATGAGACATCCTTTTCCGTTCCAACTTATCAAAAATAAAAATTGAATATAAAACAGCAAAAGCTTGGAATAACTTTCATAAAAACTGGTCGATATACTTCCTTTTTTTCTTGGATTCTGGACGATGACTTCAGAAATGTTCTTCATAAGAAAGAAGAAAAAGAAATGATTTCGTTAGATATTAATGAAGTCTCCCGGTGTTGTATGGTCCTCAACTATCCGAAATTATTTAGTAAAGTTATTTTTTTTCGTTTGTAACAGAAACGTCACTTAACTATACCTATAGCACTCAGAAGGTCACTAAACTAGATTTCTTAAACTTTTGATTGTCAAATACCTATTTTGCCATCTAAATTAACAACTTTATCTTTTTTAACTTTTGTAATATTATAAAAACAAAATTCTCTTTTTAATGGACATTATGGACTTAACTATAGAAAAAATAAATTTTACTTAAAAATAAAAGAAATGAATATTCTAGCATATATAATATCAGAATAATAAAATAATTGCGCATAATTTTCAAGAATATATAATGTATATTATAAAAATACCTTTATTTTAAATAATAATGTTTATATTACGTGCATAGAATATATATTTTAAATTTTTTCATATTCTTTCATTCTCAATTGTGTAAATAAATTTTTGGATTTTTGTTGCTAACATCAAAATTGTTATTATGAACAAATTGTTCTAATTAAACTAGTTACTCTCAATATGTTATTATTCAAATATTATATATGCTTAAATACTATTTTATTTTTTTATTTTATAAATAAAATTTATTTATTCTATAGGGAAGTCCATAATTTAAATTAAAAAGAGAAAAAGTCATATATAGTTAAAAAGCAAAAAAGAAAAAATAGCCTTTTTCCGTTGCTAAGCGACAGATTACCATCTGTTACTGATTTGCTCGTTGCTAAGCTCTTCGTGAAGGAAAAATGAAATCTGTCGCAATATTAGCGACGAACACTATCAGTTGCTACAGTTAGCGACAGAATTTCCGTCGCTATATTAGGAAATTGTGTCGGTAAATTCATAATGCATTTTGTCGTTGGTATACTTTTGCGACATTTTAAAGTTGGAATTATCCCTAACAAACTAACAATAAAGTTCAAACAAAAAAGCTTCCAAATACGAGCTAGGCTTAGAGGTTAAGGTCATTATCTGAAACCGATGGATGAACATTAGCAGTAGTAGGAGCACATCTGATGGGTGGTCAGTAGAAGTAGGCTGATGTGAGGGTGAAGAAATCTTTTCACGCACCCGCTTTGTCAATACTGGAATTAAGCATATGATCAGTTAGTACATAAACTATATATGTGCTCTGTTAGTGCCGCAGGAATCAAACGCATCACTAACTCATCCACGTTCGTTTCCTATTGATGTTGATTGACCACTCGAAGTCCAAGGTGGTATTGATGATCCAGAAGAAGAAACAAAGCCATCTACATTCACGTTGGCTACTGATTTACCACATTTAATTTTTGCCATAGGAAAAATACTTAAGTGGTCACTAGCGATGGATTAGCTACAGATATAATTCCGTCGCTAAAATTAACTTTATTTTTCTTTTAAAAATAAAATTAACAACGGAAATTTCCGTAGCAAGGAGTTTTAAAATATTTTGATAAATAAATTAAGTCTAGCGACGGATTTTCCGTTGCTAAATCCGTCGCTATAATTAAATAAATTTTGTTAAATCCGTAGGTAAATTGAGGGCGTCAACAATTAGCGACAAATTTTCGATTTCGTCGCTATATTAGATACTAACTATTTTTAGCTTTTTTTGCAACGAAACTATTATTCCGTAGCCAATCCGTCGTTAATTAGCGACAAGACAAAATTTGTCGCTAAAATCCGTCGCTAATTGCTGTTTTTTTTTGTAGTGTTAGAAGGCAAAATAGGTATTTGGCAATCAAAAGATTGAGAAATCTAGTTGAGTGACCTTTTGAGTGCTATATATATAGTTAAGTGATTTTGCTGTTACAAACGAAAGAAAAATAACTTTAGTAGATAATTTCGGATAGTTGAGTGATCATTTGAGTAATGAACTCTTTAGATGCACCCTCCAATTATTAAATAGTCGATCTATTTCATTTAGTATTTGATTAGGCCTCTAGTTAATTAGAAAAAGAAGAAAAAATTGATATACAAGCTACAAAGTAATAAAATTACTTTTACTATCAACAACTAAATGAGATGTAATGCGAGTTTCACATGTCCATTAATAATCTTTCTTTACAAAGATAAACTTCTATATCAAGCGGAACCTAATACGTCATCCTATCAGAGATAAAATAAGGATGATACGATTAAATGGAGTAGTTTTAAAAAATAGGAATGTGACTATTTTCTTAATAGACTATGAAAATATATCATATAAATAAAAAGTAATGCAATTCTTACTCCTCGTATCTGAAAAGACAGACGAGCAGCTTTTTGTCCTTGAGATAATTTTTTTTTTCTTAAAAGTATTTTCCCCCTCCATTTATTATGTACTAGAGAGTAGATTTGTTGAAATTTACCATTTCAATGTTCAAAAATTTCATGTTTTACATAACGAAGGCTTCTACTGACCACTAAGTCAATTTGTGAGTGAAAACTACTCAGACAATAAGTGTTGGTTTGATTATTATTTTCCCATTCCTCTTCTCCTTTCTTAGTCCCTATATAATAGTTCTTCAATTTTTAGAAGGCTTATAGTACAATTTGGAACTACTGATTTCCATATTGCAAGTGTGCATAGAAAATGAATTTTACACTTTCCTCTTAGTAAAGTTCACTTCGCCCACCTACCAACAAAGACTTTGGATAAATGGAATGCACGTCTCCTAAATGACGGATATGAAATTTTTTATTTTCCAAGAGTTTTTAAAAGATTGAGCTTCACATATATATTCCTCCATAATAAGCGATCATTTTACCTTTTTATTTTGGTCCATAATAAGTGTCAATTTACATAATCAAGAAGGAATTAATTTTATTTTTTCAAAATTCGCCCTTATTTACATATTCCAATATGTCAAGGTAATAATTATTTAAGGTTAATTTAGTAAATACATCTTTTTTTATCTAGGAGTTCGTATTTCCTTAATGGGTGTGCCAAATATAAAATTGTCACTTATTGTGAACCGGAGGGAGTAACTTTTAACTTATCAACCACATATTCGTGTTTGATGTTTAAGTGCTGGCTACTTAGTACTCCTTCCGTTTATTGATTTTGCACACCCTTAAGAAATAATAAATAAAGTGCATAATTTCTCACGATACCCATATTGATTGGTGTATAGTTTTAATAGATTTGAAAAATGATTTGGAATAAGTAATTAATGTTAAGGGCAAAATAAATAAAAAAATTATTTTTTTCTTGATATACGAAAATGAACAAATAAAATTGAAAATATATTTTTAGAATATTTGACGTGTAAAAGTGGAGCGAGGAAGTACGTAGTTGCTATGCATGAACAAGGAAATGAGGAATTCTAGTCATATGTTCCTGCACATTGCCAAGACAATTAATTATCATTTGCTTAACTAGGACTGTACAAACCATTGCAATATTATAATTCTAGAATGGATCAATAAACTTTAGGGAGAGAAACGAAAAAAAGAATAAAGAGACAAGATTAATGATATCATGACCCGAAAAAAATAAATATATACTCCCTCCGTCACATATTAACAGTCGTAGTTATTAAAAATAGTTGTCTCAAATTATTTGTCATTTTAGAAGTTCAAGATAAAATTGATTACTTTTTTATTTTTTACCCTTATTAATAATTGTTCTTGAAGATAAAGATAACACATAATAGAATAAATAATCAATGAAGAGAGATTATATCTTAAAACATATATAAGGGTAGAATAGTCCAATTCCTTTCCTAATTAATATTTCTTAAGAGACGTGTAAAAGAGAAATACAACACATAATATGAGACGAATGGAGTAATATTTACAAACTTAAATACGATAGATCTATTTAAAGAAACCCATAACTAGTGTGTTAAAAGGCGTGCGGATAAGGTGAGTCATTTTACATATGCTTCAGCGAGGCGTAATCCCCGAGGCACGAGGCATAAGCCCCATGAGTATTTATTTTTAATATTTCATAAAATAATATAATTACAGTAAAGATTTTTAAATAGGTAATATTGCATAAAAATTAAAAAAGTGATAAATAAGTAAAAACATATATATAGATGTGCTCCATACCCACTAAAACCTAGGCAAAATAATCCATTCTACGCTACTTACAAGCACAAATAACTTGAGTTGAAAAAAATAAAGTTTTTTTTACATAGAGGAATAAAAATGATGACTAACCTGCAATTTAAAATTTGAACTTGCTTCTGTGGAGGAGAATGCAGTTTTCTTTGTATTTGCAAAAAACAAATGAATACTTTTGGAAGATATAATAGTGACAAACTAGCGGACAAGATAAAGAATTGGGAAAGACCATAAAATAGAGTTTCTAGCAATAAAAAAGTCTTGGCTTTTAAATTTGATATTTCAGTTCCTTTTTAAAACTTTTGAGTACTTACAAATTGACTTTTGAGAATTTGGGTATTATATTAAAGACTTATAGTAAATCTTATTTTAATTTGAAAAAGTCTCTTGGACTTACGCCTCACTGTAAAAACACACCTCAATGCTCGGGCGTACGCCTCTCGGGTCTTTCGCCCCGCACCATCGCCTTGAGGCATTTTTGGTGCGCCTCGCCTCAAAGCTCGCCCCGAAAACGCATTTTAAAACACTGCTCATAACCACCTATAAAAAACCGGACTTTATTAGTTGTTGACTTGAGTATCAACAATTATTGCTTAAAACATTGCTGACTTAATCGTCCGTAAACTCTTAGCTGAAACCACTCCAGCTAATATTTGATAGCTGCTGTAAATGGGTCATTAATAAGCATTCCAGTGACTCAATTGAGATTAGCTCTCAAGCTAATCTCCACCTCTTACCTTCTTTGAGACATATTCCATATTTAAACTTGATGAGTTCGATTTTCAAATTTCTTAGCATTCTAATAGGACTTTTGAAATAATAGGTTTAATATATAGTTTTTGTTAAAATTCAGTTTCTCACACACACACACATATATATATATATATATATATATATATATATATATATATATCCATTTTCCATGATGAAATACCGAATTCAATTAAATCCGTAGCTAATAAGCTAACCCGCTCACGTCCATTTGTTATAAGCTGTAGTACACTTAAAGATAATTAATTAAGGAGCAGTAAAATTTGTTAGGCGGTTGTATGTATGAGTCAACTACAAGGTGGAAAATAATACTACTAACATTTTCATTTGCTTTCCTATGATAGAAATTGTCAACTTGATTAGACTGCATATTCTAAATTTTGCTCGTCTCATATCCAGAAGCAACATCATTGAGGGTGTGTTTGGTATAACGGAAAATGTTTTTCATGAAAAATATTTTTTTGGAAAAAAAATAGTAATCTTATTCATTTTCCAGTGTTTGGTACGCAAATTAAGGAAAATAACTTCTCAAAAGTATTCATAAATAATTTAGATACAATAAACATAAAGCCATAAACTTTCGAACAAACAATCTTCCGAACCCACAAATTTCATAAACTTCCAAACCGCTACACTTTCGAAATCGCGAAATTTTGAACCCGCAAACTTCCAAACACATAAAGCTCCTAACTCATAATTTTGGAACTTGTAAAATTTCGAACCTGTAAACCGAAAGATAAAAAAACTAAAACTTGAAAATATATAAAAATATATTTTTTTCACGGCGCGTTGGGGGGGGGGGGGGGGAGGGGGGGGTTAGTGAAAAAACAGAAACTTGAAATTACAAAAAAAAAAAACTTTTTTTTGTCCGGGGGGAGGGGCCAGTAGTATGGGGTTGGGTGGTGCAGAAAAACGAAAAAACAGAAATTTGAAAATTACAAAAAAAGAAGTAAAAAAAAAAAAACTTTTTTTGTGCGGGGTGGGGGGTTTGGTGGGGTAGTAGAGTGGGTAATGACGGAAAAAAAATTTGAAATTTAAAAAATAAAATATTTTTTGAGAGAGGGGTGGGGTGGGTAGGCATGGGGTGAGATTAGGTGGGTGGGGAAGGTTGAGAAGGAATTTTGGAAAATGTTTTCCCTTCTCTTGATAAAGCTTGGAGGAAAATAAGTTCACAAGAAAAATGTTTTTCAAAACATTTAAACTAACCATGAATTCGAAAACATTTTCTGGAAAATATTTTTCTTGGTACCAAACACACCCTGAGACGACCATCATTAGTAGGAAATTAAAATAAAGCAATATAACCAATGATGTATAGCATAATTTTTTTATTAGTTCTCCTTTTAAAATGGATTATACTACTCATTTAATTAGTAGTAGGACCAAATATGATTGGTTGTACATGACAATGACATAACAACTTCTTCATTTGCCTTAGAGAAAAATTCAACTTTAACATCCGTGGAGTGATGAACAACCCATTTCTTGGACAACTAACCTATCTAAACTTGAGGGTTTCTAAAAAATTTATCATAAGTTGATCGTTTAATTCTAGCTCTGGTACATAAATCACCTCACAAAACTCGTAATAGGTTAGCTGGTTCCCTTGTGCAAAAGAAGAAAAATAACTCCTGCCTTTTAAATTAATAAAGATCATTACTTTTAAGGGCTCGTTAATACTTCCGGGATAAAGTTTGCGATTAACTTTATTCCATGTTTGATTTGGGGTATTAGCTAATTCCGAAATAACTTTTACACTAAAATAATGGGATTAATTATCCCATATAGAAGATGGGACAACTAATCTCATGAGATATCCACCATTGGACCAAACGACCCTAAGGCTGAAACTTGAGATAGTTACTTCTGCTAAAAGAGTAAGAAGGAATTACTAAAGTCGACCCCTATCCTCCAAGCGGTTTAGATCTTGAACTAGCTCTAAAGGAAAGTCTTGTTTGCTTACTTGGGCCTCTCATCCGTCAATAAAAGGGCGACCTGATACACAAAACATTCAATGTTCACGCAGGGCGTAGAGAAGGACCGTACCCCAAGGGGTGTGTTATATATAGTCTATCCTGACGCAAGCGCCAACGGTTGATTCCAAATCTCGAATCAATATGTATCTTGATTCCAAATCTCGAACCTATATCAAGATTCCATTTTAGTAACTGGCTTGATATTACATAGAGTCTCACGAAATAACAGATAATATAATCACATCAATACTAGTTAGTCTTCGGGGGTATAACTTGAAACATTCTAAAAACTTCAAGGCTCAATATTTCTTCCTTCAGGGTACAGTTTGTTGCACAAAATGTATTCTTAATTTGAAAAAGGAAAAAAAAAGTGTGAGGCTGAGTCTATAGACTTTATATACCTGTTGTTTAAGGTGTTATCCACATAGCAAAAGATCCTCTTTCCAACTATTCAATTATCTTTAAACTGTATGCTACATGTATCACTTGCTCAAACTATGGCATCAAATGCATCATAGTGGCATTAAGTAATTGCATTTTCAGTAAGTTGAGGAACTGTAACAGGGGACAAGACAACAGCAAACAATAACAACGTAACCAGTATAGTCCCATAAGTGGGGTCTGAGAAGGATAGTGTATACGCAATCTTGCCCCTATCTTTAAGCAGGTAAAGAGACTGTTTCCGATAGACCCTCAGCTCAAAGTTAGCATACATAATCACAATATTATAGAGGAATACATGCCAGATGGTCCTCGATCAGGTGGTAGAGATAAGTTTGAAGTAGCTTATTGTCCCTCGTGTGTAGCCCAATGGACAAGAAAAATCCAGATCACAAAGGTTTTCTTTGACTACTTTCCGAAAACTCCAGGCCGTAAAAGGTTTTCTTTGACTACTGTCCTCAGCCTATTGATATGAAACGAGTTGAGTATTCGTATGGACCTTCAATAAAATCTCAACGTCACTTCAATCAAGGTGCCGAATAATGTTTACCCTCAAAATCGGATAACAATTAAATTTGTAAGTGGTTTTAAGGATACGAGAATTAACTTGATACAAAGTGATAAATTAAGTTGCAATTGAAATAAACAATGATAAAGTAAATTCAAACCACACGAATTGGACAGTTTCAATCTTGGAAGGTTAGCCACCCTCGAGCCAGATGCACTGTAACGACCCGACCTGTTGTTTAGAGTATTACCACCCCGTTTTCCCCATTTGCAGCTCAATTTGTGCTTTACAATTGTTGTGTGACTTTCTTGGGTAATTGGTTCGGGTCCGGTGAGGTTTTGGAATGAATTGGAACACTTAGTTCCAAGGTTTAAAACTTAAGTTAAAATAGTGACCGAATGTCGATTTACGTGTAAACGACCCTGGAATGGAGTTTTGATGATTCCAATAGCTCCGTATGGTGATTTTGGACTTAAGAGCGTGTCCGAAATATTTTTTGGAAATCCATAGTAGAATTTGGCTTGAAATCGCGAAAGTTAAATTTTTGGAAAGTTCGACCGGGGAGTTGACTTTTTGATATCGGGGTCGGAATCCAATTTTGAAACTTTTCATAGCTCCGTTATGTAATTTATTACTTGTGTGCAAAATTTGAGGTCAATCGGAATTGATTTGATAGGTTTCGGCATCGAATGTAGAAGTTAAAAATTCTTAAGTTCCTTAAGCTTGAATTGGGGTATGATTCATGGTTTTAGCATTGTTTCATGTGATTTGAGGTTTCAACTAAGTTCGTATGATGTTATAGGACTTGTTGGTGTATTTGGTTGAGATCCTGAGGGTCTCGGGTGGGTTTCGGATGGTTAACGGATCAAAATTTAGACTAAAACAGCTGCTGAAATTTCTTTTTCTACTGGACATTTCTGCTGAAAATCGAGGTCAGGAAAAATCGAGGGCAGGAAATCGAGGTCATGAAAATCGAGGTCAGGAAATCGAGGGCAGGAAAATCGAGGGCACCACCTGGACAGAAACTTTAAGTTATAAAATAGGGGCTTCGTCCCATTTTCCATTTTTGACAAATTGGATCTTGGGAAGAAGCGATTTTTGAGAGATTTTCAAGGAAAAACATCGGAGTAAGTGATTCTAACTCGGATTTGGTCAATATACATGAATATATCATTATTTTCAGCATTTAATTAGTGTTTTGAGATGAAAATTTGAGAAAAATTAGGAAGAGTTCTTGGACTAGAATTTTGAGGTTTTGAATAGGATTTTGTTATCGAATTTGAATAAATTTGGTATGGTTAGACTCGTGAGTGAATGGGCTTTCGGATTTTGTGACTTTTGTCGGATTTCGAGACGTAGGCCCGGGGGTCGGGTTTGAACTGATTTCGGAGTTTTGGCTATAATTTTTGTATTTTCTTGTGGAATTGATTCCTTTAGCCTATATTGATTGTATTGTACTGCTTGTGGCAAGATTCGGGACGTTTGGAGACCAATTCATGAGGCAAGGACATAGCAGAGTAAGAAATTACGCGGTTTTGAAGTAAGTAACACTTCTAAACTTGGTTCTAAGGGTATCAATCCCCGAATTTGGTATGATATAAATTGTTTGGAGGTGACACACACGATATGTGACGAGCATGTGGACGTGCACCATAGAAATTTTGACTTGAATAAATCATGTGAAGTTGTAAAAATTAAAGAATCATGTTATTATCTAAACATGTTCCACATGTTAGAGAAATTGAGCCAGGGCTCCTATTAAATATCATGTTTAGGTTACGTGCTAATATTTTGGGACCCATGGGATCGTGTTGTTGTTGAATTAATTATTTCAAAAATATACAGTTCACACTCAGTCATATTCATCTATTATGAGGATATTTATGGGATCGAGCTGTGTACCGCAACAGGCCATATTGGCTTTATACATTATTATTATATGGATCGGGGCTGCTCGCCTGCAGCAGGCCTTATAGGCTTTACTATTTTATGGATCGGTGTTGCCCGCCTGCAGCATGCCATATAGGTTTTATTATTATTATTATACGGATCGGGACTACTCGCCTGCAATAGGCCATATAGGCTTTATATCACGCTTGGGCTGAAGGAGCCCCTCCGGAGTCTGTACACACCCCCAGTGAGCGTAGATGATTATATATATTCGGGATGGATTTTCCTATGGCATAGACTTGCTTTACTTATTTATATTGTAATGAATTTACCTGGACATGGATCTTGTCTGTATCATTTACATTTAGGGATATATTACCCCAAGGCTGGATTGGCCTTACACAGTATCGAGTGACCGAATAATTTGTGACCAGTATTTACATGAAGTCTCTCTACTGATATGTCATATTCCTCATATCATGCAGTATTGATCTATTTCACTTGTACTGAGTTTAACTGTTGAACTTGAAAGCATGCCTATATTTCTGTACCATTATTTATACTAGATTGTACCTGCGGAGCTCCTCACTACTTTCAGCCCAGAGGTTAGTCTTGTTACTTATTGAGTTGGTTGTACTCATACTACACTCTGCACCTTGTGTGCAGATCCAGGTGCTTTCGGACACGGCAACTATTAGACCTCAGTGTGTTACCAGTTGGAGACTATCAAGATAGCTGCCTGGCATCCGCTGACCTTGTCTCTCTTTTATTCAGTTATTGTACTGTTCTATACTTTCAGACAGTGATTTTTATCAGACAGACATTGTATTCATATTAGATGCTCATGTACTCAGTGACACCGGGTTTGAGAAGAGTTTTTTATTAGTATTGTGAGAATTCTTCCATTGAATTTAAATATTTGTTTTCAAACCTAAAAGATATGGTGGTGTATTGAGATTGTCGGCTTGCCTAGTAGTGAGATAGGCGCCATCACGACAGGTGAGATTTTAGGTCGTGACAAGTTGGTATCAGAGCCTAGGTTACATAGGTCTCACGAGTCATGAGCAGGTTTAGTAGAGTCTTGCGGATCGGTACGGAGACGTCTGTACTTGTCTTCGAGAGGCTGCCGAACCAAGATGTCTGTACGGAGCAGGTTTAGGAAATTTTACTTTGTTGTATTCTATTGTGCGGAATTGATTCAGCTTGAAACGTAGCTCTTTAAATTCCTTCCATGCATTAGTGTGCGCATGCGAGCGCTCGGTATCAACTGTGCATCGCCGGCTTATGATTTCATGAATGAGTTTCGAGATGAGTAATCTATGTTTTGGTGATGGGCCAGTTCTGAGGACTTGAGGCCAGGGTTAGACCGCAGCTTAAGCTCGGTAGCTTCAGTTGTAACTTGTACATTCAGACTCATATATCCGATAATGTCCCTACGAGTAAAATTTGTGGCTCGATGAGCGGTGGAATGGCTTTGTGATGAGTTTGATGTAACTACGGGATGTGTTAAGACGATTTGAATGTGACAAGAAGTGTTTCCTTGAAATGTAAAGGAAGGCCATTGGGTTCTTGATTTTCGTTTTGATGTGACGTATAACATCGAGAATTAATATTTTGGAGGATCTTTCACGTTATTAAATTTTGGGACAAATTAAATGCTCATGCCTTGTTGGTGAGTTCAGACTCGGAAAGATTAAGTGATTGCATAGTAGTTGTGGTTATGAAAAGGGTATAAAGATATGTCATTTGAGGCTAAGCACGTGGGTTATCCCCTGCGGAGTAATCTACATTGGTGCGTTCCTTATAATGTTGAGTGGAGAGTTTCTTTTTTTCCAGCGGGGTGTATGTGTTGAGATTTGAATTTGAATCTGGTTGAGAAAATTGACTTGAGTGTCAAGAGAATGAATGCAAGCTTAGAGGATGATTAAGGTATTTTTATGGTTGGCGTTGTATGAGCTTGAGAAGAATTTTCGTTGAACTGGCTGCGGTATCATGGCAGTAATAGAGTATGAGTATTGTGAGTTATCGAGTGTTTTAAACAATGGCTTTGAGCCAAGTGGGGGAGCCTGCTATTGTCCATTCAATTTCATGGTTATATGTTAAATTTTAGTTTTTGTATGAGGCATACTTGTAGATTATTTATGACTTGCAGAGGTTGAGATCGAGGATGACTCGAGTACTGAAATTCCTGGATACGGGTTACATTGCACTTTATGAAAATATGAAAATTATGGAATGATTAAGTTGTTATTTTGAAGGATGTAGTGCGCACGAAGTATGAATTTGATTGGTCGTGTTAAGGTAGAGTTACTTCTTTGAGTGTTGATTATGCTAAAGGAGCACGTGTCTTTCGGCCCGTTTGGGCGGAGAAAATTAGATTTGAGTAGAGTAGATGACTCTCGAGAGGGTTCTAATGGATTCAAAATGTATATGTGGCAATTGAAAATTTTTCGAATTTGTATATCACTAGAATCGGTTACTTACATTGGATAGTATCGGGACATGCATTAATTCTGTTTGACTATGGATTCTACATTTCAGTATAAGAAAGGAAAGAGGAATAATTTTAAATTCACATAAGGTCCTTAAGAGTGGGTGTCTCGGTTGTGGTATTTATGAAGGTTCTTAAGAAGAATACAATGGCTTATGGGCCTTAGGGCGGTGTAGTTTTATGTTAGAATGTCTTGTAGTGAGCTAAGGGTATGTAATTTGCTGGTGACTCAGATTTTATAATGAGATTCTCGTGCTTTTCACATGATAGATGTGGTGTGTTGTGCGGGATTTAGATTTACATGTACAAGGTGGCAGTTCATTCTTGAAGGGAAGGTCATGAATTCTGGACAGAATGGTCAGTTTTATATATTTAGATGAATGTTATAACTGCTCGATAATCCCCGAGAAGGGTGTGCATTTCAAAAAGCGCATTGTGTTTTGATTTTCGAATGTCATCGGTATTGCGATATTCACCTAGTTGATAAACTGCTGATATTCAAATTATTGATATGTGGCATGTAATAATTATGAAAATATTCCTAGTGGGAAGATTGTGCATGAAAGATGTGTTAGTCATTTGAGTGCTGGAGTTGGGACCAGTTATGGTGATTCATATGTTCTATGAAATTGGAGACTGGGAGTTCTCAGAAGCATATTGTTTCGGGGTTGTGACCTGTTTGAGGTGACTATTTTATTTAAAACTCAGTGGAGACACTAGTTGCGTTAATTCTTTATGATAGCTACGCGCTATGAGTGCACACATATGTGAGGTTTGAGCCCATGTGCGGGTATCAGGGCAAGTATTCATACTCAGAAGAATGCTTAGGCAAAGATATGCCTAGAGTTGACTGTTAAGCGTAAAGTTGTAACGTTTCTCGTATTAGTACCTTTGTCGAGAACTATCTGGACTACACTTGAGGTTACAAAGAGACTAATTCCCTGAATAAATTGGTAGTTACTATTTCTGCGTTAACTTACCGATTTGAGTGGTGAAAACACACTTTGCACCTGCCTACTCTATGACGTGTTATTTATACCAGTTCAGGAGTATGAGAATCATAATTCATTTATCATATACATGTGTACTTATTTGATTGCTCATGTATGATATGCTTGGATTAGAGGCATGTGACCATGCTAGGCGGATAAGGTTATTGGCGTGTGAGTTATCCGTGCGGATCCATATACTAATATTATTGGCACGTGAATTGTCTGTGCGGGTCCAGATTTTTATATTATTGGCATGTGAGTTGTCCGTGTGGGTCCGGATATTTATACTATAGCACGTGAGTTGTCCGTGCGAGTGAGTGAGTCTCAGATTATGGTTTTAGCATTCCACGACCCGACACGGCACGACAAGTCATTGTCACAGAGAATTTGTTTATGTGCTTGTTTTGTGTCAGCTAACCAGAATACTAAAAGCTGGAACTCAACACCGAGGTTGTTTGGTTTCAAAATTATCTCAGTATAATCTGCATTTTTACCTGGGTGTTTGTTACCAGTTTTATTTCTCATATAAATAAAATCACATTCCACATAACTTATGTGGGAAAAATCATGTATTATTTTACACCAGAACGACGTGGAATAAGAGTACTTGTACTAGCAATACGATAAGAGCTTCTGAAATGACAAATATACCTTAAGACCTTACTTTAATTATAAAAACTATGAACATGATAGTATTAGATAATTTTTGAACTTAACAGTAAGATAAAACTTGTACAGTGCCACTTATTGATTTCTTTAACTAAATAAAGTATGACAGCAGATTCAAATAGATATCAACTGAGATACTTGAATTAAAAACCCCACAAAAACATTTGACCAACTTAAGTAGTGTTAAAACGATCCTAAAGCATATAAACCACGATTGCAATGCATGTGGAACCAGATATAATATTTATATAGCTCAACCACTCCTTCAAATGCTGCCTGAAGTGACTGAACCTAGGTCACAGGAACGAAAGATCGATTTCTTTTCCATTTCCTTTTCCAACCCCTGCCGCCATGTTACCCACCCATGGAAGTTGGGGAGTGGAGAAAAAGAGGGGAAGGGGCATGACAAAGACAGACTGTCCTGATAAATAAAGTAAAAAGACGAAACAAGAATTATAAGAACGCATTCACGAATAGAATAGAGTATCAGCAGTAAGGATTACAACTTACACTGAGGTAATCATTCGGTATTCCGTTGCAAGCAGATTCTCCACAAATTTTCAAAAATATGGGTCCATCAGGAATTCGGAAATAGTCAAGAAACTCATAGTACCTCTGTCCGAATGTCCGATGATCCTATAAAATAGCAGCATCAAGTTAAAGGCATACAATGGCCAATGCACTCAAGCAAATACAACTCAATGTTAATAAATACAGAAAAGAAACGACCCAACTTCTCTTTCTATAGCATTCATTACCCCAATTTAGACACATGATCTTATACAGAACTACCCGTTGATCCATTTATTGGACTTCTAAATCCTACAAGATTTTACTTTCATAGTCCTATACATGTCCTAGTAGCACATATTTCTCTTAACATTCAACTGCATTGGGTGGATTCCTTTCATTCTCACGTCGATATAGTTGTCGCAATGCATCGAATATCTTCATGATAGTAGAAACATACAGGGGCAATATTAATGTTTTTTTCAGGTTCAATCATCCAGAAATATTTGAACGGGATCCTATAAAACCATTTTTCTACATACTACAATGTAAAAACACAATTTTCCCGTCTATATTCTCCAAATTTTCAGTAAAAGTCATAACAAGAGATTTTTCCAAGATAATACAAGAAACATATTTTTGACCTTGGTGCCCCCCCCCCCAAAGGCAGCGTCTCTCCCTTATTTCCCTATTTGTTTGTCCCTTTTCAGTAGGAAAGCATAACTTGTTGTTACAGCAAAAAACAACAATTCATCCAAAGCAAGCAATTTTATTACTTTTAAAGTACAAGAAAAAAGGTGAACCCAATTTCTTTTAAGGGTGCGCACAATTATGAAACAAAATTCAATCTAACCCAGTAAAATTTCCATAAAACAAAATCAACTTAGTATATAAATAATATAAGCTAATCATATAACACAAATAGAATTCAAAAAAAGGTTATCTGTGCAAAAGCTATATATAAAAAAGAGATATTACGTAAGGAGAAAAATGATCAAGAGACTGATTGAACCAGTGTTCTTCTTTGGTCAAGTACTTGTTGTTCTGTGAGCTGATTTGCTGAAGAAGCTGAGAAGTTGAGATTCCGTTTGAGATTCTAAGCAACTGTAAGAAGAACAAAGCAACAACTAGAGTTCTGCTATTTTTTAACTTCATCTTTTGTTTTACTCTGTTGTTTTGGGGCAAGCAAATTGAGTTGAGATTGGTAATAAATTTAGATTGTTATATTATCCTCGGATTTTTTTGCTTTTGTCGCTTGCTAAAACATCAACAACCTTTGTACAATTGTCCTACCTAACGCCGCAGCTTTTACGATATTGCGGAAAAAGAAAAAGAATTATTTCACTTTCGTCTCTAGTTATTAGAGTAGTAAAATTTAAGGGGAAAATGTTAGATTTACCTCCCCATTATACTATGTGGCTAAAAATATAGGGGTGGATTCAAATTCAATATGAAAATTTAGATTTGAATATTCGATTTTCGAATTAAATAAATGACAATCTAAATTCAATCCAAAAAAACTCAGATTGGATCGAATTTTTAAGCTCGATTTTGGATTAATCGGATTGATATTTTGAATTTTCGATTTTGAGCATATAAATTTAGATGTTTCTTCTTCTTAAAAAATGAACATCTAAATAAAGTATTCATGTTACTTACCTAAAAAGTTCTTCATTCTCACTGCTTCATCCAAATAAAGTATTCAAGTAATGAAATCATTATCAAGAAAATATAACAAAGGCATTAATAAGGCCGATAAAAAGTAACAATAGTAAAACTATGTCTAAATAGAAAGTATTCTGACAGTAACTTAGTGATTAGTACTAAATATATGAGATAATATCTAATGGATAGAGTATTGAGCGTATTGTTATTGGTATATGAATAATGGACTAAATATATAGTATAAAATTTTTAGATTTTTGAATATCCAAAAATCTGAAGTACCAAATCCAATATCCATTCTAAAATCCAAAAGTATTAAAAATTAAATTCGAAATCCAATCCGTAATCCGAAAATCCAAACCAAAAATCCAAAAAAATCGGATTTCAGTTTGGATTTCGGGTTTGCCCAAACTATTATAAAAACATCCTTATCGTCATTAAAGTTATTAAAAACGAAAAAGGGCCAAATATACTTATCTACTATGAGAAAAAGTTTAAATATACCCATCGTTATACGTTGGGTCCAAATATATCCATGTTGTTATACTATTTGTTCAGATCCGTTACGTTTGTCCAATGTGAACATACAATCCTACATGACACTAATATTTGATGAGGTAGATGCAACGTGGAATTCCACCTCAGCGCCCCTAACCTATTTTGCCTCTATGTTCTATTTTTTTCCACCATTATAATTTCTTTCCTCTCTTCCACCATTTTCGCCATTACCGTCACCATGAACAATATTGTATTTCAAGGTTTAGTCTTTTATATATGTTTGTTTCTCCACTCATCGCTCGCATTGAATTCATTACAATCCGAAGCTTCTCGAATTTCAGGTGAAGTTCTCTTCCTCGAGAAACTAGATAGTGTGCGTGATATTGGGGCTAACTAATTGAAGTATTCTTTTGCAGACCCAGGTACTCAAAGCATTTGCAGATGGGCAACATTCAGTCTCATATTGTTCAGATACTTCCATTTGGTCTGAGTTGACTTGCTAGAAATTCAATATTGTTCATGGTGATGGTTATGGTGGCAATGATGGTGGAGGGGAAGAAAATTTTAGTGGTAAAAAAACAAATAGATGGGAGGGGTAAATTGGGTTTGGGGCGCTGAGGTGGTATGTCACGTGGCATCCACCTCATCAAATGTCAGTGTCGCGCATGATCGGATGTCCACATAGGATAAACTTAACGGAAGAGATATATATTTAAACCAACAGTATTACAGTATAGCTATATTTGAACCCAAAGTATAACGAGAAATGAGAAATATATTTAAATCTTCTATCATAGTACATGAGTATATTTGGTCTTTTTCGGTACTAAAAATACCCCTTATCTGTTAACCCCTCCCACCATGGCCAAAAACATATTTGGGTGAGATGAATATCCACGTGGCATGCCACCTCGCCACCCTCCCAAGACCTTTTCTTTTCTTTCCATTTTATCTTCCACCAATACTCAAAAATCGAGTTTTATAAAGTGTTAGCTCAAAATCGTACCCAAATTAGATAAAACCAGATCTAAAAAAAAACAAAATACAACCAAATTTTTTTTATTGCTTTTCAAATCTCCGTGCCCAGACTACAAGCAAATTATTTTGTGTGTTATATTTTGTAAGATGCGATGGCATAGGGTGACAATTGTTTACCTTTTTCTAAGATGCGAAACTCAGACATGCTGGAAAAAGAATATATTCCCGGACCTCATTAAAGGTCTCCTAGAGCTGGTTATCACTGCATTCGCATCCTTTACCAATTTTAAAACATTAATGACGCTCTTTCGCCCTTGGTTTTTTTAACAGTTGGGGGTAAATAAAAACTTTTCATTATAGCTTTTTAAATGTTCAAAATTCACATTAAACACGTGGTATGCCATGTAGGTGTTTATCTCACTAAATTGTCATGCCACATGGGATATTTTCAGGGACGGCCCAACCTCATCGGAGGCCTAAAGCAAAATCTTAATAAGAGGCCTTATATATATATAATGAACATCATTTTTAAAAAAATTAGACAAGTGAGGATGTAAAATTAAAAAAATGAGAACTTAGTTTTATAAAATACAGAAAATTAAATGAATTTAACGTTGATTGCATCACAACTGAAATGGGAGAATCCAGAAAATATAAGTGACTCCTTTTTTTTAGTAAGTATCTTTCTATATTTGGTAACAATTCAACTTTAGATTTTTCTTTTTACCATTATTGAGCTGATTTCTAGCCCAAAAACTTCTATGATTTATTTAAGATTACAAGTTTCAAAAGTTTTTCTTTATTTCATAAAATCCATGTCCAGTCAAACATTTTCATATAAATTGGGACGGAGAGAGTATAATTTATGTAAGAAAAATAAATAATAAGTTAGATTATTAGATATAGTTACGTGACCAACTAATGAATAGAGAAATATAATTAAGTAAAAAAGTAAAATAAGATTGACAGAAAATTATTTTAGTTATATTAATTAGAGGAAGAAATCGAATTATTAAAAATTAATATGACAATAAAGAAATAAATTTATCAATAATAAAAGATAATTATATAAATAATATACTACTATATATAAAGAATACTAGTAATTTTGGGGCCTTTAAATTTTTGGGGCCTAAAGCAAGTATTTCACTTGCTTTAGGGTTGGGCCGCCCCTGGATATTTTTGGCTATGATTGTAATGGCCTACTTGTCGTTTTGAACATTTACGCTCCTTCCAACTATTTGAAATCTTGAATAATTTCATATGATGTATTATGACGTGTGTAAATCGTCAGTTTTGATTTTCAGGTGTTTCGAGATTAGTTCGGAAGAATGAATTTCATGTTGGAAACTTAAATGAAAAGGGTTGACCGGAGTTTGATTTTTGTGTAAACGACTCCGGAATGGAGTTTTAATAGTTCCAATAGCTCAGTATGGTAATTTCGGACTAAGGAGTGTGTCTAGATACTTATTTTGAAATCCGTAGTTGAATTTGGCTTGAAATGACGAAAGTAAGAAATTGAGGGTTTGGAAGTTTGATCGGGAGACTACAACAGAATGATCACCGGAGCAGTCAATATACCATGAATCAATAGGACTAGTGAATATAGTAAGGAAAAATGCACGGCATCACCCTTCGTGCTTTTACTCTCAATCTCACCATAAAATTAATAGAAACAGCACGGCATCACCCTTCGTGTATTAACTCTCATATCAGGGCACGGCATCACCCTTCGTGTATTAACACTCACAATATAGCACGACATCACCCTTCGTGCATTAACACTCACAATATGGCACGACATCACCCTTCGTGCATTAACACTCTCTCTTACCATAATGCAATGCATAAATATCAACAGGGAGATAGAATAGCAAGTACAAACCTTACCTCAATATTTGGTTCTATAATATCAATCTCAACTTTGAATAAAAACTTAATTATCACCAGAAGATCCGTAAACATGATAAGAACGATAAATTGAACAACACTAGTATAACACATCGCAATTAGGCATAGGAATGAGACAATATAAGAAAAAACTAAGAAACATGAAAAACAGGCAAATTGGCGGCGCATAAGTACTCATCACCTCACATATACGCCGCTCAAATGAATTTCACTTAGCAAGTAATCTAAGGTTCCTAATTCCCTCAAGTCAGGGTTAGACACAACACTTACCTTACTCCGAAAACCACTTAATTCTCAATCACATCTTTTTCTTTGGAATTTACCTCCAAACCACTCGTATCTATTCAAAAATGACTCAATAATATCAAATTTTACTAAAGGAATCAATTACATTGCATAAATTTAGATTTCCTAAATTTTCCTTCAAAAAGTCGAAAATCGACCCCGGGCCTGCTTGGTCAAAACCCGAGGTTCGGACAAAATTCTATTTACCCATTCACCCCCGAGCCCGAATATATAATTGGTTTTGGAATCCGATATCAAATTGATGTCTAAATCCCCAAATTTCTAAAATTCCTAGTTTCTACCCAAAACCCCTAATTCTACCATGAAAACCATAGATTTTTGGTTGAAATCTTGTAAAATGTAGTGAAAGATTGAAAGAAACGAGTTTAGAATTACTTACCTATGATTTGGGGAAGAGATGGTCTTTGAAAAATCGCCTCTTGTGTTTTAGGTCTTGAAAATTTGGGAAATGAATAACAATTCCCGTCCAAAAGTCATTTTGTTAAGCTGCAGACGTCCCATTTTCGACCTGAGTATCGCAAATGCGAAGCTCGCAATTGCGAAGGGGCTATCGCAATTGCGAAGTATTCACAATCCTGCTTCCCTTCGCAAATGTGAGGAAAGTGTCGCAATTGTGATCACTGACCTCGCAAATGCGGACAAAAGATCGCATTTGAGATCTATACCCCTCCCAAACTCCCTTTGCAAATGCGAAGAAAAGTTCGAAATTGCGAACACAAGCTGGCCTAGCTTCTCTTCGCATTTGCGATGAGAAGTTCGCAAATGCGACCTCAACAGTGATAGCAAATGCCAACCCTGACCTCGCATTTGTGAGGTCTGAGGACTGCAATGCAGCTGAAGCACACCAGCTATTTTTCTAAATCCAAATCACTCCGTAGCCTATCCAAAACTCACCCGAGCCCTCGGGGCTCCAAACCAAAAATGCACGCAAGTCTAAAAATATCATACGAACTTGCTTGCATGATCAAATCGCCAAAATAACACCTAGAACTACGAATTTAGTACCAAATCAAATTAAATTCTCAAGAACACTTTAAAAAATTCTATTTTCTCTACTGGATGTCCGAATCACATCAAATCAACTCCGTTTCTCACCACATTTCATAGACAAGTATTAAATGTCATAATGAACCTGTACCGTGCTCCGGAACTAAAATACGGACCCGATACTAACAATGTCAATTATCAATCAATTCTTAAAAACAAATAATTTTTAGACTTTTAATTTTCATCAAACATTCATAACTCAAGCTAGGGACCTCCGAATTCAATTCCGGGCATACGCCAAGGTCCCATAATTCGATACGGACCTATCAAGACCGTCAAAGCACGGATCCGGGCCCGTTTACCAAAAATATTGACCGAAGTCAACTAAAATTAACTTTTAAGCCAGGAATTCTTATTTTCATCAATGTTCAACATAAAAGCTTTCCAGAAACCTGTCCGGACTGCACACGCAAATCGAGAAGGATAAAAATGAGATTTTTAAGGCTTAAGAGCATAGATTCAAGTTCTAAAACATAAGATGACCTTTTGGCTCATCACATTCTCTACCTCTAAAATAACCGTTCGTCCTTGAACGGACATAGAAAAGTACCTGGGCTGGTGAAAAGGTGGGTATATCTACTCCGCTTATCGGATTCGGACTCCCAAGTAGCTGCCTCAATAGGCTGACCTTTTCACTGCACTCGAACTGAAGGGTAACTCTTTGATCTCAACTGGCGAACTTGCCGGGCTAGAATTGCCACCGGCTCCTCCTCGTAAGTCAAAATCCTTGTCCAACTGGACAGAGCTGAAATCTAACACATGGGACAGATCACCATGATACTTTCGAAATATGGACACATGGAATACCGGATGAACAACTGCTAAAGTAGGTGGCAACGCAAGCCTGTAAGCCACCTCTCCCACTCTCTCCAGTATCTCAAAAGGTCTAATATACCTAGGGCTCAACTTGCCCTTCTTTCCGAACCTCGTTACACCCTTCAGGGATGATGCACGAAGTAACACTCTCTCTCTGACCATGAATGCAATATCACGAACTCTACGGTCGGCATAACTCTTCTGCCTGGACTGAGCTGTACGAAGTCGATCCTGAATAATCTTGACCTTATCCAAGGCATCATATACTAAGTCTGTGCCCAACAACTGAGCCTCTCCCGACTCGAACCACCCTACTGGCGACCGACACCGCCTACCAGATAATGCCTCATAGGGAGCCATCTGAATGCTCGACTGATAGCTGTTGTTGTAGGCGAACTCTGCAAGGGGCAAGAACTGATCCCACGATCCTCTGAAGTCTATAACACAAGCACAGAGCATATCCTCCAAGATCTGAATAGTACGCTCGGACTGCCCGTCCGTTTGAGGATGGAATGTTGTGCTCAACTCAACCCGCGTACCCAACTCACGCTGTACTGCCCTCCAAAAGTGCGAGGTAAACTGTGTTCCTCGATCAGAAATGATAGACACGCGCACACCGTGAAGACGGACGATCTCACGAATATAAATCTCTATTAATCGCTCCGAGGAATAGGTAACTGCCACAGGAATAAGTGCGCTGACTTATTCAGCCTATCCAGAATAACCCAAATTGCATCGAACTTCCTCTGAGTCTGTGGGAGTCCAACAACAAAATCCGTAGTGATACGCTCCCACTTCCACTCAGGAATATCTAACCTCTAAAGTAAACCATCAGGTCTCTGATGCTAACACTTTACCTGCTGGCAATTTAGGCGTCGAGCTACATAGGCAATTATATCCTTTTTTATTCTCCTCCACCAATAATTTTGCCTCAAATCTTGATTCATTTTGGCGGTACCTGGATGAATAGAATACCTGGAATTGTGTGCTTCTTCAAGAATTAATTCACAAAGTCCATCCACATTAGGCATACAAATACGACCCAGCATACTCAAAACTCCGTCATCTCCAACAGTAACCTGTTTGGCACCACCGTACCGCACTGTGTCTCTAAGGACAAGTAAATGAGGATCGTCATCCTGCCGATCTCTGATGCACTCAAACAAAGAAGACCGAGCAACTGTACAAGTTAAAACACGGCTGGGCTCAGAAACATCCAACCTCACGAACTGGTTGGCTAAGGCCTGAACATCCAATGCAAGCGGTCTCTCACCAACTAGAATATTTGCAAGGCTACCCATACTGACTGACTTTCTACTCAAAGCATCGGCCACCACATTGGCCTTCCCGGGATGATACAATATGGTGATATCATAGTCTTTCAATAGCTCCAGCCATCTGCGCTGCCTCAAATTGATTTCCTTCTGCTTGAACAAATACTGCAAGCTCTGATGATCAGTGAACACCTCACATGGCACGCCGTAAAGATAGTGCCTCCAAATCTTCAGCGCGTAAACAATGGCTGCCAACTCTAGATCATGAACAGGGTAATTCTTCTCATGAACCTTCAACTGTCGTGATGCATATGCAATTACCTTGCCATCTTGCATTAATACTGCACCAATACGCAGTTGTGGCTTGAGTTGTATTGGTATGGCATGTCAGTGGGATAGTTGTGTTTAATAATATATGGTCATTGGACCTAGAATGGGTACTATCAGATTTTATTACGGTATATTGGGAGGATAATGTCACGACCCAAACCGATGGGCCGTGACGAGTGCCCAAGTTCTACCTATCGAACACCCCTAAGCATTCGTCTAAGATATAAATATGGAATAAGTGTAGGTCATGCATAGCATTTGAAAATAAACTACTAACTCATATGAACAATATACGTGAAAAAACATGCCCAAAAGACATATATATATATATATATATATATATATATATATATATATATATACATATACGGAATACGGTAGGGCGAGCCGACAAGGCCACATACTATAAAACTATACATGACTGTCTACAGACCTCTAATAGAGTGTACAACCGTAGCAGCTCCGGATTAAATGGAGCACACCAACTCTCGTTGAGCAAGTATCCTAAGATGGGGGACCGTCAGCCTGTCTACCTGCACCTGCGGGCATGAAACGCAGGCCCCCGGGCAATAGGGGTGTCAGTACGAATTATGTACCGAGTATGTAAGACATAAAAATTAGTATATAATAGACATGAAAGAAACATGGAATAAAGGACTCAACCTGTAAGTCTGAATAGATTTGTGAATTATGAAACATTTATAATGTCATACCTATGCGTATAAATGAATGCGTATAAATGTCATATCATGCATAGGTATATGCATACATAACATCATCAAACCTGTGAGGGCATCCCATCATATCATCTTAGTCTCTGTGGGCGAAATCATAAATGTATACCAGCTGATCAGGTGGTGGTGCATATATAACGCCATAACTTTTTCCCATACCCCATATACATATACTATACGCGTATATAACGACATTTGGTCATGGGTCAGTATACATGTATAAATGGATGCAATGCATAATGAAGTAAGTTAATAAGATCTCTCGGAATGTCATGAGACCCATGAACAGACGAGATGATAGTAGGACATATGGGGAATTAAGAACATAGGCAACCCTAGTACTTCTAGGAATAGAATTATTTGTGAAAGTTGCGTACTTGCTCATTTCTTGCATCATATAGATCATGCCAAAAAGGAAAGAAGGGATAGCCTTAACATATCTTATCACAATATTTCCAATCACCAAGTTGAACTCGCCTCTTCGTACCTTAATTCTACAACAATAATAATAATACTATCATTAAGTTACAAAAGGTACAACAATCGCACAACGAACGACAAGCTTATTTTGTATTAAAACGGGCAACATCTCCCCTATAATCCTTAATTCCTTCAAATTCAAGATAACACCAAACATAACAATATCAACATGTATACATTATTTTCCAAACTTATATACACCACAAAATAGTACAAAACAGCCCAACACACCCCAATCTCTTCATACACAAAACGACCATCGTAGTAGTGTCAAGCGGAACGAAAATGTTACGATGAACAACCAGCCCACCACCCTGCATTTATGTGGTGTTTCTACACAACCTTACTCCTCAAAAACTCATCAAAATAGTAGTAAAACACGCAGCCCAATAGCAACACAAAACAATCCACAAAATAGTCTGCTACAAGTGAATAACTCGAACTCACGGCTTCCGATTACCGTCCTGTGAGTTATAACTATTAGGAAACGAATTTATCAGCTTTCATTGACATTTAAACACTTAAATATAGAAAGTACACGTTTTCCTAACCATAAAGTACCTTCAAAAACTCAAACTGCAAAGAAAAAGAGAGGCGATATAGCGATACTTACGTCGTAGGGATTGTTTTAATGTTATCGTTTCTTGATTCGTGTTCGGGATGATAATCTTGTTTGAAGCTTTTGCAGAGAGTTTAAGAGTAAATTTAGGGGTCTTATTTGGTTGTGTGTTCTGGAAAATTGAAGAAAGAAACGAGATAAGGATATAAATATCCATTTTGTTTGAAAAGTCAAAAGGTGCTACTTGGCACCCTAGCATTGGTCCTTCTTCCAACACTTATAACATTTTATTCGAGTGTCGTATGAATGAACGGTTAAGAGAATTGGAAACTACATTCAAAGACCTTAAATTTGGTATATAATATGTCCCAAAAAGACCTTATATAGCACATGAAATTTATTTCTCAAAAAGCTCTGTTACAAGGCAAATCCTTAGTCGATTTTTCCCAAACTTCATATTTTCTATCCAAACATCATATATAGCCATATTATGATTTTAAAATAATTTAAATCATGATTAACAAGTCCCATATTCATTACGTCACCTTGGGACGCACAGGATGTAACAATCTTCCCCCCTTAGAAACATTTGTCCTCGAATGTTAAACTCACAGAAATCTATACAAATTTTGACAGAATCTCCTCTGTAACGGTACTACTACCAACCTGTCACACGGAAAGTCCAACAATACAAAGCCACACAGGGCCATAATCATCAATAACACCAATGGCCTCACACGACCAATAACAATAACTAACATAAGAATCAAGTACCATATACGTACCTAAAGGCTGTGATGTCTCAGCCTGATCCTCCTCCAGAAGTGGAAACAAGTGAGGATACCTAGTCTTCATTTCTTCTTCAGCTTCCAAAGTCATATCCTCCATATTATTGTTAATCCAAAGTACCGAAGCTATATCCTTAGTTTTTAATCTACGAACTTGTCTATCTAGTATAGTATTGTGAGCTTCCTCGTATGATAACTGCTCTGTAACCTGAACATCGTCAACTAGAATGACTTTAGAGGTATCTCCAATACACCTACGAAGCATAGACACATGAAATACTGGACGTACAAACTCCAATTTGGAAGGCAAGTCTAACTCATATGCTACTTGGCTTACTTTGCGTATAATCTTATAAGGTCCAATGTACCGAGGGCTAAGATTTCCTTTCTTACCGAATCTCATAACACCTTTCATCGGTGATAGTTTTAGGAATACCCAGTCATCTACCTGAAACTCCAAGTCTCGTCATCGATTATCTGCATAGGACTTCTGATGACTCTGAGCTGCTAATAGCCTTTCCCGTATAAGCTTTATCTTCTCAACTGCCTGTTGTACCAACTCTGGTCCTACTAACTTAGTTTCCCCAACCTCGAACTGTCCGATAGGTGACCTACACTTCCGTCTATAAAGAGCTTCGTATGGAGCCATCTGAATGCTGGAATGATAACTATTATTATATGCGAACTCAATAAGTGGAAGATGATCATCCCAACTACCCCTGAACTCCATCACACAAGCCCGTAGCTTATCCTCCAGTGTCTGAATAGTACGTTCAGCCTGACCGTCTATCTGGGGATGAAATATTGTTCTAAGACTTACCTGAGTCCCCAATCCTTTTTGGAAGGACCTCCAGAAATTAGCTGTAAATTAAGCACCTCTATCTGATATAATAGATATAGGGACACCATGAAGTCGTACTATCTCCTTAATGTAAATCCTTGCATAATCCTCTGCTGAATACGTAGTCCTGACAGGCAGAAAATGGGCTAATTTTGTAAGTCTATCAATAATAACCCATATAGAATCGAACTTATGCTAGGCATGAGGTAAGCCTATGATGAAATCCATGTTAATCACTTCCCATTTCCAAGTCGGAATCTCTATAGCCTGCAATAATCCACCAGGTTTCTGATGCTCAATCTTAACCTGCTAACAATTAGGGCACTAAGCAACAAACTCTGCTATATCCTTCTTCATTCCGTCCCACTAGTATATTCCCCTGATATCATGATACATCTTCGTCGCTCCTGGATTAATAGAATAACGAGAATAATGAGCTTCTCCCATAACCTGCTGGCGCAACCCTGCCACATTAGGAACACATAATCGATCTCGATATCTGAGGACTCCATCTCCTGTAATCTCCAATGGTGTCTTCTCCTTTTGAGGGGTTGTATCTTTGTAGTGAGCTAGCACAGGATCTTCATACTAGCGTTCCTTCACTTCAGTTACTAGAGAGGATGTTGCCGTGTCCTGAACAGTAACTCTGGTACCACCTGAATCTAGTAGTTGAACTCCAAGATTAGCTAGCTAATGAATCTCACGAGCTATCTCACTCTTCTCTGGCTATAAATATGATAATCTACCCATTGATCTACGACTGAGGGTGTCGGCTACTACATTCGCCTTTCCTGGATGGTATAAAATATCAACATCATAGTCTTTTTGTAGCTCCAACCATCGCCTCTGATGTAAATTCAATTCCTTTTGCTTGAATATATACTGAAGGCTCTTATGGTCCATATAGATATCAACATGAATGCCATACAAATAGTGCCTCCACATCTTTAGTGCATGAATCACCGCGGCTAACTCTAAATCGTAGGTCGGGTAATTCTTCTAGTGGTTTCTTAGTTGTCTAGAAGCATAAGCGATAACCTTACCATGCTGCATCAATACACAACCCAATCCAATGCTCGAATCGTCACAATAGATAGCATAACCATCGGTCCCTTCTGGAAGTGTCAGAACCGGTGCTGAAGTCAATCTGTCCTTCAATTCCTGGAAACTCCGCTCACAAGCATCAGTCCACTGAAACTTGGTTGCCTTCTGAGTCAACTTTGTCAATGGTGCTGAAACGGAAGAAAACCCCTCTACAAATCTCCTGTAATAACCTGCCAAACCCAGGAAGCTACGAACCTCTGTCGGTGTCGTGGGTCTAGGCCAAGTCTTCACTGCCTCAATCTTCTGTGTATCAACCCGGATACCCTCACCCGAAATAATATGACCAAGGAAGGCTACAAAATTCAACCAGAATTCACATTTAGAGAATTTTGCATACAACTTCCTTTCTTGTAGATCTCTGAGCACAATACACAAATGATCTGCATGATCAGCCTCTGAACGAGAATAAACCAAAATATCATCTATAAATACAATCACGAACCGATATAGAAAGGGTCTGAATAACGGTTCATCAAGTCCATGAATACCGCTGGGGCATTGGTCAAACCGAACGACATAACACAAAACTCAAAGTGCCCCTATCTGGTCCTGAATGCTGTCTTCGGAATATCCTTCTGTCTAACCCTTACCTAATGGTACCCCGACCTGAAGTCTATCTTCTAGAAACACCTGGCACCCTACAACTGATCAAATAAATCATCAATCTTTGGGAGCGGGTACTTATTCTTGATCGTCTCCTTATTCAATTGTCTGTAATCAATACACATCCGCTAGGAACCATCTTTGTTTCTCACAAATAATGCAAGTGCTCCCCATGGTGATGTACTGGGTATGATAAAGCCTTTTTCAAGCAAATCCCTCATTTGTTCTTTCAACTCTCTCAGCTCTACGATCTCGATCTCTTACTCTAGCCCCTATCATACTCACGATCAGCCCTCTACTTCTGCTTATGCTCCTCTACACCTTGAGTGTATGCCTGAATGCGAGAAATATCAATGCTTGGATGAAGTGAGACCGACATACAGTCATTAAGCAGGTGCGGCTCCTACCCCATCACGAACCGATGAACTCGATCCACCATCTTAGCTACAATAGTGGGAGCATACCTAGCCAAAGAATCAAACTGAAGGTTGTACTCCCGAACACTAAAATAACCCTGCCGAAGGGTCAAGAACTTATCAACTCTGGCTCGTCTAAGCTCTGGGGGCAAATAATGACGAAGAAAAGCCTTTGTAAACTCTTGCCATACTGTTGGAAGGGCATCCTCACCTCTGGACAACTCCCAAGACTCGTACCAATTAACAGCAACATCCTGAAGTCTATAGGAAGCTAGCTCAACTGCATAACGTCTGGATATAAACTACTGATTCATATATATATATATATATATATATATATATATATATATATATATACGGAATACGGTAGGGCGAGCCGACAAGGCCACATACTATATAACTATACATGACTGTCTACAGACCTCTAATAGAGTGTACAACTCTATAAAGGACGGGACTGGGCCCCGTCATACCCATATGTATACAAACGTATCGTACCAAAACTCAATAGCAGCTCCGGATCAAATGGAGCACACCAACTCTCACTGAGCAAGTATCGTAAGATGGGGGACTGTCAACCCGTCTACCTGCACCTGCGGGCATGAAACGCAGGCCCCCAGGCAATAAGGGCATCAGTACGAATAATGTATCGAGTATGTAAGTCATAAAAATTAGTATATAATAGACATGAAAGAAACATGGAGTAAAGGACTCAACCTGTAAGTCTGAATAGATCTGTGAATCATGAAACGTTTATAATGCCATACATATGCGTATAAATATCATATCATGCATAGGTATATGCGTACATAACATCATCAAGCCTCTGAAGGCATACCATCATGCCAAAAAGGAAAGAAGGGATAACCTTAACATACCTTATCACAATATTTCCAATAACCAAGTTGAACTCACCTCTTCGTACCTTAATCTACAACAATAATAATAATACTATCATTAAGTTACGAAAGGTGCAACTATCGCACAACGAACAACAAACTTATTTTGTATTAAAACGGGCAGCATCTCCCCTATAATCCTTAATTCCTTCAAATTAAAGATAACACCAAACACAACAATATCAACATGTATACATCATTTTCCAACCTTATATACACCATAAAATATTACAAAACAACCCAACACACCCCAATCTCTTCATACACAAAACGACCACCGTAGTAGTGTCAAGTGGCCCAAATATGTTACGACGAACGACCAGACCACCACCCTGCATTTACGTGGTGTTTCTCCACAACCTTACTCCTCCAAAACTCCACAAAACAGTAGTAAAACACACAGCCCAACAGCAACACAAAACAATCCATAAAATAGTCCGCTGCAAGTGAATAACTCGAACTTACGGCTTCCGATTACCGTCCCGTGAGTTATAACTATTAGGAAATAAATTTATCAACCTTACTTGACATTTAAACACTTAAATACAGAAAGTACACGTTTTTCTAACTATAAAGCACCTTCAAAAACTCAAACTACAAAGAAAAAGAGAAGCGATATAGCGATACTTATATCGTAGGGATTGTTTTAATGTTATCGTTTCTTGATTCGTGTTCGGGATGATAATATTGTTTGAAGCTCTTGCAGAGAGCTTAAGAGTAAATTTAGGGGTCTTATTTGGTTGTGTGCTCTGGAAAATTGAAGAAAGAAACGAGATAAGGATATAAATATCCATTTTGTTTGAAAAGTCAAAAGGTGCTACTTGGCACCCTAGCATAGGTCCTTCTTCCAACATGTATAACTTTTTATCCGGGTGTCGTATGAATGAACGGTTAAGAGCGTTGGAAACTAAATTCCAAGAACTTCAATTTGGTATATAATATGTCCCAAAAAAATCTGATATAGCACACGAAACTTATTTCTCAAAAAGCTCTGTTACAAGGCAAATCCTTAGTCGTTTTTTCCGCAACTTTAATCCGATTTTTCCCAAACTTCATATTTTCTATTCAAACATCATATATAGCCATATTATGACTTTAAAATCATTTAAATCATGATTAACAAGTCTCATATTCATTACGTCATCTTGGGACGCACAGGTGTAACAGATAATATTGAAAGTCGTCTTATAAGATGATTATGATTCGGGTTGGGGAAAGAAAGCTCCATGACTTATTGATCTGATAAGGGGTTATGGATACTTTGGTGCACTTCAGCATCGGACCCTGAGAATGTCGACTCCACCGATCATGTTAATAACGTGTTGAGACTCTTCTTGCTCGGTCTGATTAATAGAATCCCTATTCCTGATGTTGTTCTTGGCCCGATCACTTTGGAATTCTCGGAGATGCATGTTGTTGATCAGTCATGCCACCTCTTCCCTTAATTGTCGGCAGTCTTCTGTTCTATGGCCATGAGTGCCGTGATATTTGCATATTAGGTTGGGATCCCTTTGGGCTGGATCGGACTGTAAAGGTCTAGGCCACTTGGTATTTTGATACGTCCGATAGAAGATACGATAACGGCGGCATCGACGTTAAAGTTATACTCCTATAATCTTGGCGCTTCTTTAGGACCGACGGGCCTATCAAAACTGTTTTTGTTCATGAGTCCCCAGTTGTTCTAACCTCGATCACTTCTCCTTTCATTTCTCATAGAGTTTTGTTCGGACCCACTACTTTTTCGATCCCTATTGTACGGCTGATACCATCCCTGTTTGATCTCTGTTCACGATCGATGTCTCTCTTGACTCTGTCGATGGTTCTGAGGGGATAACAGACCTGGAAGGGGCCTCAAGCCGATCATCTCCGACCCTGATTTTTGATTGATACCGGTTATGGACATCGGCCCAAGTGACAGCCAGATATTCCACCAAGTTTTGTTTCATCTGATGTGAAGCCAACGAGCTCCGAATGTTGAGTCCTTGGGTGAAAACCTGAACGGCCTAATCATCAGCAACTGGTGGAAGGTCCATCCGTTCCATTTGAAACCGGGACACGAACTCTCTGAGCATCTCATTATCCTTCTGTTTTACTTTGAAAAGGTCCGACTTCCTGGTCTCGACCTTGATAGCCCCGGCATGTGCTTTCACGAAAGAATCTGCAAGCATAGCAAATGAGTCAATAAAATTAGGAGGTAAGTTGTTATACCATATCATAGCTCCTTTTGATAGGGTCTCTCCGAACCTTTTCAACAAGACAGATTCGATCTCATCATCCTCCAAGTCGTTTCCTTTGATGGCACATGTGTAGGAGGTAACATGCTCGTTTGGGTCAGTCGTTCCGTTGTACTTAGGAATCTCGGGCATGCAGAACTTCTTAGGGATCAGCTTGGGAGCCGCGCTCGGAGGAAAAGGTTTTTGCACGAACTTCTTGGAATCCAGGCCTTTCAATATCAGTGGTGCGCCTAGGATTTGGTCGACCCTGGAATTGTAGGTTTCTACCTTTTTGTCATTTGCTTCGATTTTCTTCTCCCCCGATTCTACCCGTTTTGTCAGTTCCTCGAGCATCTTTATGATCTCGGGGTTAGTCCCTGATTCATTTTCATTCGACCTCTCTACGACCGGTTCATCCCTGGGGGTGACTTCCCGGGACGGATCGGGTTCAATTCTGCTCTGTGTGTGGTTTTGGTTCTGTAACTGAGTTATCGCTGCATGTTGAGCGTGTAACATTTCGAAGATCATCCGTAAATTGATCTCGTCTCCTCCAATGTTTTGTGTATTTTGAGCTGTTGATCGGGCTCCACCACGGACGCTATTCTCAGGATCGGTAAGCAGGTTTGCATTGATAGCCACATGTGAATTAGCGTCAATCGAGTCCGCGACAAGAATTCTGATGGGATCAACGGGCAGTACCTCATCACTAGGCATTATGTTGTTATTTTCACCGTGATGGCCGGACTCATTGTCAACATGTAGGGGTGCTGATTGAGAATTTGACATTTTGAGCTTTAACCTGAAATTAGAGACACTTCAAAGAACAACTGTAAAGTAGTGTGTGTTATGGAAATTTGTATCAAATAACCACTATTATCCTTAGCCCAACGGTGAGAGCCAAACTGTTTACCCTCAAAATCGGATAATAATTAAATTTGTAAGTAGTTTTAAGGATACGCGGATTAACTTGATACAAAGTGATAAATTAAGTTGCCATTGAAATAAACAATGATAAAGTAAATTCAAACCACACAAATTGGACAGTTTCAATCTCGGAAGGTTAGCCGCCCTAGAGCCAAATGCACTTTGATCGGTATCACGATATAGAAGAATAAGAGCTTAAAGAGAAAAATAATAATGTATTGCTTTGAAATATGTGTTATAATGTACTAAATAAATTATCAAACCCCTTTTATATAGTAGATGAATCATACTTTAGGTACAATTCTATAAAAGGTAAAAAATCTCTTGATTTGCCGATTGTCAGTTCCTCATTGATACATGCTAAGATTCCCGCCGTAATATCTGACCGGTCACGGATATTTTGGTCTTCTGTTATGCTAATAATGTGTAACGACCCGACCGGTCGTTTTGAGTATTTGCACTTCACTCGATAGTTTACGGGCATGAGTAACTATGTATGATGTATTATGATTTATGTGAACTGTCGGTTTTGGTTTTCAGGTTATTCTGAATCGATTTGGAAGAATGAATTTCATTGTTGAAGCTTTAAAGTGGGAGAGTAGGCCAAGTTTGACTTTTTGTGAATTTGAACCCGGAACAGAGTTTTTAGGATTTGGCTTGAAATGACGAAAATTGAATTTTTGGGAAGTTTGACCGGGGGGTTGACTTTTTGATATCGGGATCAGATTCCGATTCTGGAAGTTGGCGTAGGTCCGTAATGTTGAATATGACTTGTGTGCAAAATTTGAAGTCAATCGGGCGTAGTTTGGTATGATTCGGCATCATTTGTAGAATTCAGAAGTTTAGAAGTTCTTTAGGCTTGAATCCAGGTGTAATCAGTGTTTTGGTGTTGTTTTGAGTGATTCGAAGGTTCGACTAAGTTCTTATTGGATTATATGACTTGTTGGCATGTTTGGTTGAGGTCCGGGGGGCCTCGGGTAGATTTCGGGTGGTTAACGGACTTGATTTTTTTGAGTTGATGAAGCAGCTGAAGAGTTGTTGCTACTGGTGTAACCGCACCTGCGGAGTGGGCACCACAGGTGCGAGCATGCAGAAGCGTGGTATGAATCGCAGATGCGGGCAAGTCCATGAAGGACAGAGATCGCAAGTGCGAAGAATTTCCTGCACCTGCGGTAGCGTAGATGCGGACAAGTGGACGCAGGTGCGAGAGCAGCTAAGAGAGATTGACTCCGCAGAAGCGAGGCCAGGACCGCAGATGCGCGTTCACAGGTGCGGAACCTGGAGCGTAGGTGCGGGCCCTGGAGGTGCAAGTGACTTCCGCAGAAGCGGCATTTTCACCGCAGGTGCGACAATAGGCCCGCAGATGCGAAAAGTCTGGGCAGAAGGTTTATAAGCAAGGGTTCGCGATTTTATTCTTATTTCAATATTTTGGACTCGGACTTAGGCGATTTTGGAGAAGCTTTTCGAGGTGATTACTGAGGTAAGCTTCTTCTACTCATTTTGGATCATAAAACTTATTTCCCCACTAATTTCCCTACCTAATTAGTGAGATTTTTAAGTGAAATTTGGGGGTTTAGGGTTTGAGAATTGGAGAGTAGATTTTGGGGATTTGGATGACCAAATGGTGTTGAATTTTGATAAATTTTGTATGGTTAGACTCGTGAGTGAATGGGCTTTCGGGTTTTGTAAATTTTGTCGGGTTCCGAGGTGCGAGCTCGGGTTGGGTGTTTGGCCAATTTTGCGCTTTTAATTCAAGATTTGATCTTTTTCGATCGGGATTGGTTCCTTTAGCATTGTTTGATGCATTTGAGTTATTTTTGTTTAGTTTCGAGCCGTTCGGAGGTCGGAACGCGCAAGATGGCATCTTTGGAGCATCGCTTGGCTTGCTCGGCATTGGTATTGGCTTGTTCGAGGTAAGTAACTCTTCTAATCTTAGTGCTGAGGGTATGAAACACCGAAATACGTGTTATGTGATTGGTATTGAGGTGACGCACATGATAGGTGACGGACGTGTGGGCGTGCACTATGTGAATTGGGACTATGTTGTTTCCATGGCACTGTACAGTGGTCCTACTTTGTTGATATCCGTGTTTTCACCATGTGATGAAGTAATTAAGTTGTCAATCATGCTAGATATCACGTTTAGGCATTATGCCGATACTGTTTGGACCAATAGTGGTCGTTTCTTACTGTCATCTCACTGATTTCATTGATATTTCATACTCAGTCATATCTATGCATTCATACCATATCTCAGTCTCAGTTATTATTTATTGATACATCGTATCATTGTTGTCGGGCTAGTTATAGTTTCATGATATTGTGAGCCTGTGAGTGAGACTGGAGAGTAATATTTTGGGATCGGACTGCACGCCGCAACAGGTTATATTGATTACAGTTATGGGATTAGACTGCACGCCGCAGCATGCTATATTGATTTATGCCTGGATCTGGCTTATGATAGAGCTTGGGCTGTAGGAGCCCCTCCGGAGTCTGCACACTCCTAGTGAGCGCGGTTGATTATATTGAGGGATGGATCTTCCCTAGACATGGATCTTGTCTGAAGCATTTATATACCTGGAGATGGATCTTCTCCATGGGGCCGGATTGGACTTGCTCGGTACTGAGTGACTGATGGTCAGTGATGTATATATTCCGGGATGGATCTTCCCTGGGCCGTATGGGGCATATACAGTACCGAGTGGTTGAGCATAATGAGTGAAAAGTGTGAGACAGTGAGATTGAGTACTCTGTGAGTGTGAGTACATGATTCATCTCTGAGATACATGGCATTGGCATGCACACATGACATACAGGCATAAGATGCATTTTTCTTCATGTTGTACGGTATCACGTCATTCATGACTTTTTACACATTGATATATGGGCATAGAGAGGTATTTCACACTTGCTATCTGGAAAGAGAATGAAACATCTTATTTATTGTGGAAAGGATATTTGGAAAAAAAAATTATAGTTTTCAAACTTACTCGTATTTTTGGCATTTTCGGTAAAAGATTTGGGTTTTCACTAAGATTTTGAAAAGCATGACTATTTTCTGGAACTATGAACGAGCTGAGCATTTTACTTCTGAGATACATCTTTTATTACTTGTATTATGCTGTTATGAACTGTTGTGGGATATTGGTATTGGACCCGACCTTGTATTAGCTCGTTACTACTTTCAACCTAAGGTTATGTTTGTTACTTATTTAGTAAATGTGGTCAATTGTACTCATACTACATTTCTGCACCTTGCGTGCAGATATTGCTATGTTCGATGGGAGCTAGATTGAAGATGTACCTGCGCTCCGATTGTAGCTGTCTCTTGTTCGTGGTAGCTTTAGATCTGTAAAACTTTGTTTATGTACTTTTGAAAAAGACGATGTATTTATTTCATTTCCTCTTTATAAACTCTATTATTAAAAGTTCATGATTTGTATTACCAGTTTTTGGGGAATGTATAAGATTCAGATAATTTCTTCACTTAATTACTTTATTTATTGTTATTGGAATTGGTTAGTGATTAACTGGCTTACCTAGCGGGTTGGATTAGGTGCCATCACGACTAGTTGAATTTTAGATGGTGACACAATGTTTCTTCGAGCTATCGATTCTGGGATCACGGCCTCGATTTTTTCGAAGGCAGGCGTTCCAACCCCGGGTTCTAGCCCGGTGGGACTTGGGGTCGATTCTCAATCCTTTATTGTCATGTTCCGAACCTGGCCTACCATGTCGTAGGCGAGCTCGATTTCGACCGTAAACAAATGACTATAAGAAGTGTACTTTTGAAAAGTATTGGCTTCTCTTAAATACCCTAAACTTCTTTCTTGCAAGAACTGGCCTTCAGAGATCTTCAATGATGTTTGTTCAACCTCAGAGTTACTCTAAAATACATGGCATAAGCTAGGAACTCTGTGCACCATAGCGCCTCTGCCTTTGCTGGAAGGAACATAAAGCCTCCAAAAATTCAGTTTCTCCAAAATCAGGCCAATGTGAATGTGAAAAGAACAGTTCAGTGTAGGCCAACTGCCAGAGTAAGAAATTGCTAAGTCTTTGCTCCCCACTAGTCCTTATAAGTAAATCAGGACACGGAAAATCAGTACAGCTTGTTTGTAACTCCTGCTCTACAAGGAAACTATCTACGTCTTTGGGTTCGATAACGCCATCCTTCACTTTTTGAGCAATGTTTTGAAAAGCTTGTACAACATCATACTGTCCACTGTAGTTGACTGCAACAACGAGGTGAAGTCGTGAATTTTCCTTAGTAGTCTTCACAGCTTTATCTATTAAGTCCTGCAATGACTTGGGGAGCTTACTGGAGTCTCCAATTATAGACATCCGAATCCCTGCTCTGTAGAAATATAATAAATCACATAACGAAACTCTGTAACAACTCAAAGTTAAAGCTCTAAGAAGGAAAGAAGAAAGGGCATGCAAGTATGTGTATTTGGACAGGTGAAAATCAGAATTTGTACAACGAACTGATGAAGTTGCAACTATAAACATAAAGTGCCTATTAAGTCAAAGTTTGTGATAAACCGGTGTTAACACGTTAAGCATTCATCTTGACAGTAATTTCAACTAATTACTGATCTTAGCAAAGCAATTACACTAACAGAAGTCAGTTTTAAAATCAACCAGTCTCAACACGTTAAGCATTCATCTTCACAGTAATTTCAACTAATTAATGATCTTAGAAAAGCAATTACACTTAACATTGGGTGTTTGGCGCCTTCAACAAATTAATGATCTTAGCACACAACATGAATTACTAAATCCATAGCCTTATAAACCATGTTTTATGTACTAAAAGGTCATTTTGGTTCTTGGTCTATTTACACAAAAGTTATAATACGACGACATTGTGCGGTGAATAATAATGTAAGGATTTTTATGTGGTGAAATAAAAACAAAGATGTTATGCCGGAACTGTCTACTAATCTACTTTAAGGGAACTTTTGTCTTTAGATACTCTTTATATGAGTTATTATTTATTTGATTTTCTAATACTCCTTTGGATCTTTATTAATTAGATAAAACTTAAATAAGCAACTTCGGCAGTATACAAGTAATAGGAGTATTATGTAGAAGTATATGCTCTAAATAAACCAAATTTGTAAACTAATGAATGAATTAATCCAAATGTATGTTGTTTATAAGCTTTATTATCTTTCTAATAAAAAAAAAGAGAAATTAAATCTAAAGTTGTTGTCATTATATTAAATCTCTTTGTAAATAATGCCTTCGAGCGAGCAAATTTACTAGTATTAATAGTCCACATTCTACCCCTTATAAAACATAGATTCTCACATAAATTACGCTTGTGTTAATAAGCTAGAGTATAATATATCAATCCAAATGTTTGATTAGTTAACTAGAATTTTATTTCTAAACTGAACGTATCAGTTATGCAAGATTACACTAGTGATGCTGAGTTTTAACGCTACAAACCAAACAATGAATTAGTTATAATACGTAAATTTATGTCAGCATTAGAGTTTAATATACCTCCCAAAATCTTCAAGTTCATTTTTTAGCCCTCTTTCGAACAAGCCCATCAAAAAATCAACTTCCATCTGCAACACAACAGAAAAAGTATCAACAACAGCAAAAACAAATAATACCCAATATCAGTAACCCAACATTTAAAGATGAACTTTACTTTAGGACGGAACCAATTATCGGAGGAAAAAGCAAAGACAGTAAGAACACTAATTCCCCAGTCGCAACACAGCTGAACAAGATTCCTAAGTGCTCGAACACCCGCTTCGTAACCTAAGGCAATAGGCAATCCTTTCATTTTAGCCCACCTTCTATTCCCATCCATTATCACCGCAACATGGTTCGGCATTAATTCTTTCCTCAGTGGCGGAGGCAATAAGGCAGCTTTCTCACTGTCGATTTGGCTTATGGCGGCGTTTTGAGCAAAGGCGAGTGGATGATTAGATAGTCTTGTTGGTATTTTGAGAGAGATTAGAGAGTGGTTAGTTATTGATTTTGGTTGAGAACTAAATCTGGTGGGCGAATGGAAGAGTTGCCGGTGCTGGAGGGAGAACGCCATTTTTGGGAGAGGAGGCAAAAAGAGCTCTTTCTCCCCAACTTTTTGGAGTTGGAAACTTTGGAGTTTGGAGGGAGTTGATTTTCAAGAATTTTGTTGGTGATAATAAACGAACGGCTGTGAGAAGCTCTTGGCCACAAATTCCTCTCCCTAATAAACGAATCGCTATAATATTTTTCGTATTTTGAACAGTATTTTTATTTATATTTATCTTTACATTAAAAATAGTTAAATTTTGATTACTTTTGAAACTGTAACTATTTATCAATAACCACTTGTAAATCTGATTATTTTTAAATTTCAGTTGTTAAAATAGCACGGGCTAGCCAATTTTCGAACTGGTAATTGAAAAATAGCCAGCGTTTGCAAAGTCATTGAAAAATAGCCATTATTTTGGCACAACATGAAAAATTTCAGCATAATATACTAGAGAGTATAGCACCTATGTATGAACTTCCAGCATATTATGCTGGAACTCCAGCATACGGAAAGTTCCAGCATAATATACTGGAGATTGGAGCACCTGTGTAAGAGCTTCCAGCATATTATGTTGGAACTCTAGCACACGAAAAGTTCTAGCATAATATATCGGTGATTGGAGCACCTGTGTATAAACTTCCAACATATTATGTTGGAACTCCAACACATTATAAAATTCCAGCGTGTTATGCTAGGAGTTCACATGTAAAAATTTAAACTCCAGCGTATTATACATGAATATCTTCCGTATTTTGAATAGTGTTTTTATTCAGATTTACGTTTATCTGAAAAGTAGCTAAATTTCGATTACTTTTAAAACTGTGGCTATTTATCAATTACCACTTGTAAATCTGGCTACTTTTGAATTTCGGTTGTTAAAATAGCACAGGCTAGCCAGTTTTCGGACTGATAATTGAAAAATAACCAGCGTTTGCAAAATTATTGAAAAATAGTCATTATTTTGCTACAACACAGAAAGTTCCAGCATAATATACTAGAGAGTGGAGCACATGTGTATGAACTTTCAACATATTATGCTGGAACTCCAGCACACGGAAAGTTCCAGTATAATATACTAGAGATTGGAACACTTGTGTATGAGTTTCCCGCACATTATGCTGAAACTCTAGCACACGAAAAGTTCCAGCATAATATACTGGTGATTGGAGCACTTGTGTATGAACTTCCAACATATTATGTTAGAACTCTAGCACATTATGATATTCCAGCGTGTTATGCTGGAAGTTCACATGTAAAAAAATTCGAACTCCAACATATTATGCTGGAATATTTTCCGTATTTTGAAAAGTATTTTTGTTCAGATTTATCTTTATATGAAAAGTGATTAAATTTCGATTACTTTTAAAACTGTGGCTATTTATCAATTACCATTTATAAATCTGACTACTTTTGAATTTCGGCTGTTAAAATAGCACGCTCTAGCCAGTTTTGGGACTGGTAATTAAAAAATAGTTAGCGTTTGAAAAGTCATTGAAAAATAATCTCTATTTTGCTGTAACACGGAAAGTTCCAGCATAATATACTGGAGATTGGAGCACTTGTGTATGATTTTTCAGCATATCATGCTGTAACTCTAGCACACGGATAGTTTCAGCATAATATACTGGAAATTGGAGCACTTGTGTATGAGCCTCCAGCATATTATGCTAGAACTCCAGCACATTATGAAATTCCAGCATGTTATGCTAGAAGTTCACTTGTAAAAAATTCGAACTCCAGCATATTATGCTGGAATATTTTTCGTATTTTGAACAGTATTTTTGTTCAGGTTTATCTATACATTAAAGTGGCTAAATTTCGATTACTTTTGAAACTGTCGCTATTTATCAATTACCACTCAAATCTGGCTATTTTTTAATTTCGATTGTTAAAATAACACGGTCTAGCCAATTTTCGGACTGATAATTGAAAAATAACCAGTGTTTGCAAATTCATCGAAAAATATCCATTATTTTGCTGCAACACGGAAAGTTCCAGCATAATACTGGAGATTGGAGCATGTGTGTATGAACTTCCAGCATATTATGCTGGAACTCCAGCACACGAAAAGTTCCAGCATAATATAATGGATATTGGAGCACCTGTGTATGAGCTTCCAGCATATTATGTTGGAACTCTAGTACACGAAAAGTTCCAGCATAATATACTGGTGATTGGAGCACATGTGTATGAACTTCTAACATATTATGTTGGAACTCCAGCACATTATGAAATTCCAGCGTGTTATGCTGGAAGTTCACATATAAAACATTCGAACTCCAGCATATTATGTTGGAATATTTTCCGTATTTTGAAAAGTGTTTTTGTTCAGATTTATCTTTACATAAAAATTGGCTAAATTTTGATTACTTTTAAAATTGTGACTATTTATCAATTACCACTTGTAAATCTGGCTATTTTTGAATTTCGGTTGTTAAAATAGCACGGTCTAGCTAGTTTTCGGACTGGTAATTGAAAAATAGCCAGCATTTGTAAAGTCATTGAAAAATAGCCACTATTTTGCTGCAACACAGAAAATTACTGCATAATATACTGGAGATTGGAGCACATGTGTATGAGCTTCCAGCATATTATGCTGGAACTCCAGCACACGAAAAGTTCCAGCATAATATATTGGAGATTAGAGCACTTGTGTATGAGCTTCCAGCATATTATGCTGGAACTCTAGCACATTATGAAATTCCAGCATGTTATGCTGGAAGTTCACATGTAAAAAATTCGAACTCCAGCATATTATGCTGGAATATTTTTCGTATTTTGGACAGTGTTTTTGTTCAGATTTATCTTTACGTTAAAAATGGCTAAATTTTGATTACTTTTGAAACTGTGTTCTATTTATCAATTATATCTTGTAAATCTGGCTATTTTTGAATTTCGGTTGTTAAAATAGCACGGGCTAGCCAGTTTTCGAACTAAAAATTGAAAAATAGCCAGCGTTTGCAAAGTCATTGAAAAATAGCCATTGTTTTGCTGCAACACGAAAAGTTCCAGCATAATATACTGGAGATTGGAGCACGTGTGTATGAACTTCCAGCATATTATGCTGGAACTCCAGCACACGGAAAGTTCCAACATAATATACTGGAGATTGGAGCACATGTGCATGAGCTTCCAGCATATTATGCTAGAACTCAAGCACATTATGAAATTCGAGCATGTTATGCTGGAAGTTCACATGTTAAAAATTCGTATTACAACATATTATGCTGGAATATTTTTCGTATTTTGAACAGTGTTTTTGTTCAAATATATCTTTACATTAATAGTGACTAAAGTACAATTATTTTTGAAATTGTGAGTATTTTTCAATTAATACTTGTAAATCTAGCTATTTTTGAATTTCATAGACTCGAAGTAAAAATAGTTTTTGAAGTAAAACGAAAAAATATATTTGAAATTGAATTGTATTTGGACATGCATTGCACTTGAAAAAAATATTTTAGTTTACCGGAAGAAAAACATTGATTACTTGAAAAAGAAGTAAAAATTTACTTTTTAAAATTAAAACGGGTCTTCAAAAATTTAGTTAAATGAAAAATATTTTGAAGATCAGTTTCGTAAACAATTATGGATGAACGGGTCCTAAGAGTGTCAATAGTTTTCCACCAATATTCGTGTAGCATGAAAACTAATTAGGGGGGCGTTCCCACCAATATAAAAAATTTGTAAATTATCCACCCGTCACACAATTGTAAAAGACTTAGTTGGATTTATGAAACGTATCATTTTACCGTATAAGAATATTACAATTATAATCTAACAGTTAGATTATTTACTCTTTTTGTCACCCCTTAAAGGTTTATAGTTTTCTAGATATTCTTGATTTTTCTTTCTATAGATATAGTTATTCGAGCAGAAACTATATTTTAAAAAAAACATTTGTTGGAAAAACATGCCAACAAAGAACGGTTTCTTTATGTGCATATGCGTAATAAATCCAATAATAAAGGCATGTAACAAATAGACTCAAGGCGTTAATGATCTGATTTTTCAGAATAATGTAAACTTAAAAACATAAGGCGAAAAAATCTAATCGAAAACATATAGCCGTAAATTGCAGAAGGCTATATGCATTTTTATAGCATAACCACATGTATATATATCATATTTCTCAAAGTTGAACTCTATTTTAGTCCTCTTCATTTCTGTTTTCGAAGAGTTTAAGAAAGCAACTCTAAGAATGTAACTGTTTTATATTTTTATGTTGTGGAGAGTTCTCCAAACAACCGATTTTATCAACGGAAAAAAAAAAACTTTTTTCACTATTTTGTGGTCGACAGAGAAGACCTTCCAAATATTCGCACTTGTCGATTAGGCCATACTGCTTTGAAAAGTACTCTACATTATTAGCTTCGAAACATGTGGTACAATCAATGACTGATTAGCTACTTGCGATGTAAAGTGTAGCTTGTAAAACTAGAAGACAGTTTGGTATATTCAAGTCTGATAATTAAGTTGTGGAAAGTGTTAGTTTCTTTCTTACTGAGCAATTTTTGAAGAAGAAAAACGGGCTTGACAATATACTTCCTTTCTGAGCATTACTGATACACCTATTGTGATTCTTAATTTATATAAGAATATTAAGAATCCCAATGCTTATTATATTCATACATTCGTTCCATAAGAAAGTTTTGAATTCCAATTAATTGATCATTTCTCATTCAGTAAATCTTAGTATCTCTTTTAAATGAGTTTCTAAAGAGTCAAAATATGTACTAGTAACGGACTACTATTCTATGCAAGGGATTCCAAATTTCCAATACAATTATCAATTAGCTTTATGTATATATGTATACTAGTGAGAGTATGCCCGGGCCCAATAACTATCTAATATTGTTGTTAAATGTCACTCACTTTTGTATTTAAATTCGTCATGTTATGATTATATATGGTAAGAGACTTATGTCTTTAGGAGCTGCTTATAGCAGTCGATTATTCTTTTTTTCTTTTTTTTTGTAAATAAAAATTAAATATGTGAATAATCCGCATCTATATGTATATTTTTGGTTCTCTGATAAATGTTGGAGGGCAGTTTTAGTTTCATTATTAGAAGATACTCTTATGTTAGAGTTTATCTTAACACGATCAATAGTTATTTCAAAATCACTTAAAATCATTAATAAGATATTATTTACATAAAATATTTTGTTACTCTATATATTATATCGTTAAACAAAACCAATGCTGTTTGCTTATCTGTGTGTTGTATTTATGCTTTTCCGTAACCTAGTAACTGTGAAATTTCACTTCCCTTTTCAATCTTGTCTTTCCGATTCTGCTCCATGTAGATTCCAATGTTGAGCTAAGAAAATCTTTTTCTATGTGAAAACTTGGTTATATGATTTTTGGACCTCACCTTATTGGATACTACTATTTAGGAGTGATATTTAAACGTGCGGGTCATTTCAGATATGGACGGGACGAAAAAGGGGTAATACAAAAATAAATAAAATATCTGACCCAATAGGAATAGAAAATAAGTTAACTGGTGGATAATATGGATATCCATATTATTTATGGCTTCTTGAATATGATCAATCTTAGAAAAAAATTTAGTTTTCTAAACTTGAATAACCCCAATTTGAATCTTTGCAAATTAATATAAAAGTTAAACACATTGGTTATCTATTAATTATCCATATTTTAAGTGGATAATATAAATCTTATTCATATTTAACCAATTTTAAGAAAAAAGTTATTATCCAACTCATTTTTAATGAATAATATGAATGAATTATTTTTTCATTCATTTTGCCACCACTGCTACTATGTATTACCCATAAAAATCAATGCTAAATTGGTGAAAGCTTTTGGTAGGAGTCGCATTTCATTTTCATTGTACACAAATCCATAGTTCGATAAGATTATTAGTCTTAGCATCTCAACATTAACCACTATACTAATGTCCTGTTAGAAATTCAATAATGTGCGGCAATAATTTTCTATCCTACAGCAAAGAACGAATATAATTTTTGACCTAGTAAAGAAGTACTACCTCTTGCACATGTAATATTGTCACTACAAAGAACACGAATATAGTCCTGTTTCTCCAATTATTTTTATCTGGTATTTCAATTTAAAAAAAGTTGGTTCAAGATATTGTCACTTTAAAAAATTAAGAAGGCGTTAATTATATCCTTACAAATAGGAGATAAGAGTAATTTAGTTAATTATCTCTTATTATTATTAACGAAATTGAATTATTTTTCTTTAATAAGTATATCAAACTCTTAAAGGAGTAGATAAAAGGATATGAGGGTGTAACTTGAGATACTCATGTGGGACCCAAATATATAATGGAGTAGTATATAAAAGGTTGCAATTAGGGGCGGGTGTCGGTCGGTTATTATGAAAGTACGGTTCGGTTTATCGGTTTCGGTTTTGTAATATTAATAACCAAATCAAACAAAAGTATTTACAGTTCGGTGCGGTTTTTTCAAAGTTCGATTCAGTTATTTTCGGTTTAATTTTTCGGTTATTAACGGTTCAAAATTGTGTTTTCTCCTTGCTCCTTAGGAAGCTGATCAGTAACTTGCTTTCTGCAAAGCGGGCATGTCCAATTGCGCACAGTAGCCAAGCGTCCACACACTCAACGTGAAAAATATGGCCGCATTTTGGCAGTTTCCGGCAACCATCGCCACCAATCACGTCGTTGAGGCACACCGCACAACATCTGCCTCCGTCGCAACGGTCATCCTCGACGGCGAATGACGGCGGCAAGTGATTGTCAGGGCGGAACCACTGTAATTTGATAGTACAAATCAAGAAAACGGTTGTGGCGGCGGCTGTAACGGTGGTTAATAGATTAAAATGAACGTACATGGCCTTTTGCTTTGGAATTTCTCAAGTGCTCTATGTCACAGAGGTGAGAGGACTAGAGGAACCCTAAATCTAATTTTTGATTTCTAATTCTAAGGTGGGAACGTAAGTCAGTAAGAGTAAGTCACAAAGTGACTAAGTCTTAGGTTTGGGTATATTGGGTGGGCTTTAAATGGGTATTGGACTTTTGGGCTTCAGCCTTCAGATGGGTAATAAGTTTTGGACTCTTAAAAGAACCCATATGTTCAAACCTATTTTTCTCAATTAATACCCAAAATTTCGGTTTTTCGGTTTAACCGAAAATCGAAACACCAAAATCGTAAACTGCACCGAAAACCAAAATTTAATAATTTAAAAACCGTACACCGACCTAATAATCGATTAAACCGAAACCGAAAAATCAAAATTCACGGTTCAGTCGGTTTTACATGCGTAAGGCAAAGATGAGAAGGTTTGGGTGGGACCAGGACGTGCTGTCCACGTGAGGGAGTATCCACGTGAGCGAGTACTATGTAAGGCAACAATGCTGTATGGAAATATGTGTAATGACGCACAAGGGAAAGGGTAATTTTGTAACACATTCAAAATTACTCCTATATACAACAGCTAAAGTAGAATTTCTTTTTGACCAATCATATTGTTCCATTTCAACTGAAATGACTAAATTACCCTTGATATCACAAGCATTGACCTGCTGTTTGCTTATTCCCTTCTAATAAGTAGTAATAATGTGTATATACATTCTAGTAACAGATAGCACGGGCCCAATAAACATCTGTTAAATATTGGATTACTATAATTTTTGGGATCATTATACAAATAGACAATCAAATTTATTATTTATTTTTTTAGTCGGTAGGTATAAATTATACACTAATAATATATGATTATACATAATATATAGTACATGAATTATACGTATATGCTACACATACCGGCTTGTTTTAGCTTTAAGTAGTTAGATGGACAGCTATTTAATTTAATTCATCATATTTTTTTTGTTGTTAAAGAACCTCTTGAGTTAATCTTATATCACCTAAAATAATTGAAAAGAATTTTGTTATATAATTTTGTTGGTCCCAACTAGTACTTAGAAATCAAATTTTAGAAGGAGTTTGTTTTATGAGCAAGTTGTGCTAATTAGCATGAGCAATTTTTTTGTTAAGTTATGCCGAATGGCATAAAGATTTCTTTTTATAACATAAAAGATTTGTTGCCAACTTAGACATAAAATTCATTTAAAGTGATTTTGATATTTTTGTCAAAATAAATACTCTATCTTTTTATCTATAGCATAAAATTTTTAGTGATGCGTTTAGACAAGAAATTCATTTTGAGATTTTTGTCAAACCTTTATTGAGCTTCATATTCTCCCATTTTAGAGGTGGATTATGTTTTCAATATGAAAATTTTCAATCCCCTTTCAAGTACAGGATATATACACTCCAAGGGTGAAGATTCTTGTCACTTTATACTTTTACAAGTTTTATTGAATAATCCACTTTATTTATTTAGTTATCAAATTGTCATACTAACAATGAACATACCTTTTCCTCCAATAATTGAAAGGAACAATAATCATATATAGTTGCATTTATTTATCAATTAGTAAAATTTATTTACAAACCATTCTTCTTCTCACGGGTAAGTGAAAAGTATAATAATGGTATATAATTCTTTGTTGAGTCCTTTCCCTATCATAGTAATAATTAACACAATCTAATTATGACCTTTTATTTTTCATAGTACTAAAAAGCATAATAAAGTATATAATTGTCTCTTTATTTATTCATTTGTCATAGTAATGGATAGTTTTATTTTTTTTTTACCTTAAATTGACTCTATTTTACTCTAACCAAAATTCTTTTACCCAAAATAATTACTATTATTTCTATAAGATTTTAGAGATGAATATGCTAAAGGTAAATCAATTTTAAGTTACAATGACAGAAATAAAAGATTTAGTTTTAATTTACAAAACGAATTTATTTTGTTTATCCAAAAAGGACCTACTATTATTTTATATAATATTTTACAAATGAATATGCTAAAGTTGGATAAATTTTAATTTACAATAAAGGTAATGATTAAGTTTACACAAATGATTTTATTTTTTTTTGTATGCTATGAAGTTTATGTTGAAGAAGAAAATATTTGCTCACATATGCCAAAAAAGGCACTTGTGAATTGTGAGAGCATGTCACTTTCATGTGACATCAGCAGTTGTAGTGCCTTTTTGGGCATTGAAAGTAGGATGTACTATTAGTCACCTACAACAACCCAGTATAATCCGACTAATGGGGTCTGGAGAGGGTAGTGTGTACGCAGACCTTACCCCTACCCTGTGATAGAGAGACTGTTTCCGATAGATTCTCGACTCCCTTCCTCCAAGAACTCCCCACCTTGCTCTTGGAGTGACTCGAATTCACAACCTATTGGTTGAAAGTGGAGGGTGATTACCACTCAACCCAATCTTATCAGGCTGTACTAATGGCTGTACTATTAGTCGAATTTACAAAATTGTACAAGTGTATTTATTGTAAAAAAGGTGCAAAGTTAGGGGCAAACTGAGACATTGAAGAAAGTACTACAACCCAATCCATTACCTGTTCAAGGATGCAATGGAAATTAGAGTAAATAGTGCTGATTTTTTCGGTCAACATCAAGTCTCGACACCAGAAGGTGCAATACAGCTCAGCAAAGAAAAATATATAATTCCAAAACTACCCCTACGCCAGACAGGCATGTTGACTGCTGTGTGTATTTCCTTTTAGTATAAGTAGAAATACACACTATTATGTAGAATAATACTCCATACATACAACAACAACAACCCAGTATAATCTCACTAGTGGGAATCTGGGGAGGGTAGTGTGTACGCAGACCTTACCCCTACCCTGGGGTAGAAAGGCTGTTTCCGATAGACCCTCGGCTCTCTCCTTCCAAGAACTCCCCACCTTACTCTTGAGGTGACTCGAACTCACAACCTCTTGGTTAGAAGTGGAGTATGCTTACCAATATAGCAACCCACCGTCGTCAATACTCCATACATAGTCAGATAATAAAAAGAGATTCCAGTAAGTATCAATTAGCTTTATCTTGATAATGTTAATACACGTTCTTACTCCACACTCTATTCTGTATACATAGATCCCTGTATAAACTATAGTTATTCATGAAACGCTATATAGCTCTAATACATAGCACTTATTTCTTTTCAATTTAATTTTAAAGGACCAAGCTTTTGGTCGGAAATTAATAAAGTCGACAATAAGGGAAGACAAAGAAGTTGTTTCCAATAGACCTTATGCTTTCCTGAGCCGAGGGTCTATTAGAAACAACCTCTCTATCTTCACAAGGTAGGGGTAAGGTCTGCGTATACACTACCCACCTCAGATCTCACCATGTAGAATTATACCGGGTATGTTGTTGTTTAATAAGGGACAAGATATATGGAGTAGCATTATTTACCTGCATATTTTCCCCGGCCTCAGGACAAGCTTTTATTTTTCTTTTAGTGATAGCAACAGAAATTCAATTTTTGTACCGCAGGGCATGTGATCCTCTATGTCAAGTATTTGGACTATAAACATGGATTAGTCCTTTTAGTTAATGTAAATTAAGCTGCTCAGAATTTAGCAAAAAAGCATGGAGAAAAAATGCATGAAAAGATCTGCATAAGATACATTAGAATAACAATACTTCCAACAAGCAACAACCCGGAAACATCAAATGAGCCATATCGGGCTGTGCGTTACATGTCGTAAGGGGACTTACCTCTATACCAGGTGGCTTCACGTGTCCCGAGAAGTACAAACAAAATCCCCATACACCACCCATAAAAAGGGGTATTGCAGAACATGCGCGAGCCCCATCTAACGGAAACATGAAGATATGGCGAAGGGTATAGACCCCTGTGCCCTCACGATGGGGTTAGCCAGCTTTAGAAGAAAGTATCCACAGAACCAAGCATAAAGCTAAACTCAGTTCCATCGCTCTTAAAATTCATTGAATTATCTTATACTGCTTCGATGGCACTCGGTTCTTCGAGCTTAATGCAATACACACGGGATCCCAAATGATTTACTTCAAGACCGGTCTTTTCACATCCTGTGAAAAAGAGTGACTCGTCTTCCTTCCCTATCCTGCGCCTCCAGCTCATTAAGAAAGCTGGCCGAGGCAATGAACATGTATCTGGCCGATAAGTTTTGATAGATCAGGTTAAACAACCTGATTAGTGCTGTATAAGATAAATAGGCAAGCTTTACAAAATGTACAAAACTAACCCTTTTCTTCGTTAGTTCCAGAACCTGTTTCATTAACTTTTGGCTTGTAGGATTTCAAGAGAAAGCATAGGGTCTTTACCAAGTTCTCATATTGTTTCACATCTGCAAGTAGCAAATGAACAAGAAAAAGGAGGGGAAAGGTTAGAAGATATGCACGAGAGATCTGATATATCAAGAGCGCCTAATCCATGTAAACATAAATCCGCTACAGGGTAATAGCAAGCCTGAGGCGAATTACTTACATAGTAGGATATCACTTGCTATTATGAGGTCCCAGTCTGGATCAGCTATCGGAAAAACATCTCCCCATGAATCTGAGAGCAATAATACAATGTCAATTTATTTCTCTGAAGTTTGCTCAAAAGAGCATAGCTTGTACTATATCAGATGAGAAGTTACATGTTTATGGTGTATAGTTTTCTTTCTCCCCAGGGAGGATTTTCATCACAGTTATAAAAAGGGTATATGAATAAACTTCATGGGAGAAAGAACTAACGCCTTATGTGAGGAAGGGCTGGTGAAACGCCGTTCGCCCGACAATTATGTGCTATGTTCTCTTCAACATCAGGATCATCATAGTCCGACGTTGTAATATCAAGTTGAAATGATTTTCTCAAGAAGATGGCCAAAGCTCCAGTTCCACTGTGACAAAAATCAAAAGTTAGCACAAGGAAGGACACAGTAAGAGGAAAAGACACCAATTGACATTTTTAAATTAACGTAATAAATCGTAATTCTTCTCTTCCACTTCCCTCCTTTCAAAATTAGATACACATGAGAGCCAAGAGGGAATAAATAAAGCAAATAAATAGAACTCTTTCAGAGGATAGCATGATAGATGCTAATGAGATTGCAAATTGAATATATGGTACAATATAACTTCACAAACCAGAACCGCAAATCATTTCTAAAACATTCATGAAGCAAAAATATTCCAACAAAGCAGCTACTGCTCAAACTGCACACTTTATACAATTCAGATTGTCATATCGGGATCCTGCTTCATCTTTGATTGTGCTACTGAAGATATAAGGAGTTATCTATTCTCCTTGTACCAAGAAGTGCTTTTACTGAAGTTCTTTATTACTTTGTGAAACTTAGCATTATAACTGAAGGTATCTTAGATGGAATGACACTCGTATAAAAATTGGCTAAGGACGAAAACACGTCATAGAACATTGCTAATATGACAGTCTATAATGAAAAACATTATTTGATTTTGAACAAGGAAGTTTGTTTCTTCTCAAATTTACAAGGAACATTTCAACAGGATTGCAACAAGCTACGACCCTTTAGCAGAGAGAACATTGAAGAACGTCTAATCTTTTAGGATGAGAGGACAACACATTAAATGCTTTTTAAGGTATTACCTGCCGAGCTCAATTATGCGACGCCCTCTAAACCAGGATGTATGTTGCGCAAGCCATTCTGCAAACGCAAAGGTCCCAGGCCAAAGCAAATTAGCATTCAGCTGGTGAAAAGAGAATTCTTGGATGAGCAATTCCTGTGGGCAAGCCAAAGTGTATTAGTTTCCATGCTTAGGAACGCAATAAACAAAATACTCACATATCCCCCCAACACATTTACTTTGGCATAAAGACAAGAAAACAGCAGCATTGTGATAAATCATGGAAACTTAATTTGATTCCCCATAACTTCTGATAAGCAATGGCGGATCTACCTTGTGCATTATGGGTGCTCAAGCACCCATTGTATTTGGAGACAAACACTTATATAGAAAAATTAATAATTATCAAATTAGCACCCAGTCAAAGTAGAGATTTTCAAATTAAAGATAGTTGAGCACCCATAACTTAAAATTTCTGGATCCGCCACTGCTGATAAGTGAAGATTTGGTCAATTAACTGAATACTGATCTCAAACTGTATTTATTTAGCTAGAAGATGGTATCAATGTACAGTAAAAAATAATAACAAAATCGTATATTCTCCCAGGTAATTGTCCAAGGGAACTATACATAATATTGGAAAGATTCCTTAGACTTTTACTTCGCAATTTGCAACCATGATATTCCTTTTAAACCTACAACTAGAGTTGATAACCAGCATGCAACTAAAATTTTCAATGCATAAAACAAAAAGATCACATCTTCATGTAAATATGCACACAGTAAAAAATGACAAGACCAAATTAGTGATTTAACAAATGTACATACATCAATCTTCACCTACATTCACTTTATAGAACTAATACACAAACCCAATAAATCTTCAGAAAGTGGAGAGTCAATCACTAACTATAATGTCAAAATTGATTTTGCTTAGTTAATTCTGGTATTAAAATGAGAATCTTAAAGTTAAATTATTTATAAATATAGAAAGGCGTGTATTCTTTTTTGGGACAGAGTGAGTAACTGCTATACTATACAATTTCTGGGAACCCAAAATACAGAATCAAGAGCTGAGCACAAAACACAAATAATAATAAATTTCGTTGGGGGTATTTATTGAAAAATATGATTGAACTCACCATTCCAGGGAACTGGTGCCTCCTCTCCACATTTTGCTGGGTCTCCGTGTTCTCTTCATCTGCCAAAAAAACCCCCAAATCTCTTTAACTAATATAAAATGAATGCATTTTGAATCCTTTAGGAATATTGTTAGGAAATAGTAAAAGGAGTACCAGAGGAGTTGCCGCCGAAGAGGGAAGAAGGAGAAAACAGAGCAGCATCCATCACTGTGATTGGAAAATTTGGGAAACGAGCAAGACTTGATTATACAATCATTTTTGTTATTATCAGACCTGCCCCTATGTTTTCTGTAAATTACAAATTACCCCTCCCCGGTTCTTTTATTTTTTCTCCAGTAAGCCCTCATTTGTTTGAACTATACCAAGGTACGAATCAACAACAACAAACTCAGTATAATCCTACAAGTAGGGTGTGAGGAAGATAGTGTATACACAGAACTTATCCCTACCTTCAAGAAGGCACAAAGGTTGTTTCTAATAGACCCTTAGGAAAGGTAAAAGGAAGGGCAACAACAAGCACATCAATCAGAAAATTGAAGCAAAAATACAAAACTAACACTAGGTATTGCAATCAGAGAACCGAAATGAAAGTAACAACAAGTAATATGCCGCTTTCTTGGCTTTCACTTTGCCTTGGACCTCACTGCTCCACCACCAATCCCCTTTGCGGCCACCTGATGAGCCATTCGAGACCCCCAATACCTCTTTAGCAGTCTCCCTAATGCAATTCGAAGTCGCGGTCCACATACCACTCACATTCCCACTACTCCTCCATGCCCCCATAGCCAGCAACTTATCCCCCAATTCCTGGGCTCTATCTTTAGTCAAATCTCCCCATTTGATCTTAGGTAGACCATACACAACCCTTTTTCTTTGCTTCCTCATCTACAAGTCCATGATCAGGAGCCTATACAGGGTGGTGAGATTCTCACTCGGATGACCTTACAGTCCGCACACAGACTTCTTTCAGACTTTCCAAAGAGCAGATAATCAATCTGGGTCCTGGCCACCCAAATCTGAAAGGTGACCAAGTGCTCCTTCTTCTTTGGAAAACTTGAGTTAGCTATTATCAAATCAAAAGCCTTACCTTCAAGAATTTACCCTTACCTTCAAGAAGGCACAAAGGTTTTTTCTGGTAAACCCTTAGGAAAGGTAAAAGGAAGGGCAACAACAAGTACACCAATCAAAAAATCAAAGCGAAAATACAAAACTAACACTAGGTATTGCAATTAGAGAACCGAAACGAAAGTAACAACAAGTAATATGCCGCTTTCTTGGCTTTCACTTTACCTTGGACCTCAGAAATCCACCACCAATCCCCTTTGAGGACACCCGATGAGCCCTTCGAGACCCCCAATACCTCTCTAGCAGCTTCCATAATGCAATTCAAAGTCGCGATCCACATACCACTCACATTCCCACTACTCCTCCATACCCCCATAGCCAACAACTTATCCCCCAATTCCTGGGCTATGTCTTTAGTTAAATCTCCCCACTTGATCCTAGGTAGACTATACACAACCCTTTTTTCTTCGCTTCCTCATCTACAAGTCCATGACCAGGAGCTTATATAGGGCAGTGAGATTCTCACTAGGATGACCTTGCAGTCCGCGCACAGACTTCTTTCAGACTTCCCAAGGAGCAGATAATCAATCTGGATCCTGGCCACCGAAATCTAAAATGTGACCAAGTGCTCCTTCTTCTTTGGAAAACTTGAGTTAGCTATCATCAAATCAAAAGCCTTAGCAAAATCCGACAGTAAAGTTCCACCTCCATTTCTAACTCAAAAATCGAAGCCGCTATGAATGTCATCGTAATCCCCAGAGGTCACCCCAATGTGGCCATTGAAATATCCTCCTATGAAAAGCTTCTTAGTGTACGGAATACCACTCACAACCTCATCCAAATCATCCTATATGAAGGTATGAATCGTTGAATCTTAATTATTTAGATCCCAGTCATTAAGTTATTTTTTATTTTTAGATCTGTATCTTAATTATTAAGATTTCAATCATCAATAGTGTTTATTTTTCTTATTTTACAGTCACTTAATCGAATGAATCTTAATGATAAAGGTTTATAACGAAGTCAGAATATCATTAAAATGCAACTATCCGCTTTTACTCTTAACCACTGTCACCGCTCATTATTATAAAAAATTATCACCTAGGTACCTACACTACCACTGTCCTTAAAAGCGGAACACCAAAATACTTACCTCAATCGTTTGTCAAGGAAATACCTACCTAATTACTAATACTCCTACTAAGAATAGTATTTCTTGAGATATGGGGGTTACAAAAATTTTAGACTTGGAGAAGTCAATAAAATGTCACGACATATTACAAAATTCATGTAGTATATCTAATTTAATGACATCACACACTTTCTCAGAACTCTTCTATTTTTGGTCAACTGGATACTATATATATAACTATTCCAAAATAATTACATCATAATTTGAGAGATTAGGCTCTCATGAGTTTCTGTGTCATTATTTTGCACCCCATTAGTATTACAACCATTAACATTCCTTGTAAATACAGTTCATAGGATGTCTGTCCACATTGCCATTTTACAAATATCGGCGGAACTGCCAAAAATTCAATACTAGCAAAAATCCTTTTCTGACTCATTCCTTTGCGAGGAGGTCCGCTACCTAATTCTGTTCCCTAAAGATCTGCTCCATCAATGACCTGCAATAAAAAATAATGGAGTTATAATGGAGGTTTCCATCTTTTATAGTTTTAGTAACTTATTCAAAGTCAATGTTAATCTCTAGTGGTATAAGGTTATGATCAAGAGCTATTTTTAAACCCTGCCAAAGGGCTTGAAGTTCTGACCTAATACTGGTGGTGTGTGGCAGACCTTTCATATAACCTAACACCCAATCTCCTCTATTATTTCTGAATACTCCACCAACTCCCCCTATTCCTGTATTTAAACAAGTGACCCTGCCAGTGTTGTGTTTGTAGGAGCCAATGGGTGGAGGCTGCCATTTGATATAGATAGTAGTTAAGCTTTTTGTCACTGTGTTGAACTGCTACATGATAGTATTTTATAGCTCTAGCAATGGTTTGGTCAATAGAGATATAGTTTCTCCTTTTTTTCAAAGATATTATTATTCCTAGTTAGCTAGATGCTCCAAAAACAGAAAGGTAGAAGGGATTTCTAGTCAATTGTGTCATTGAAAGGCATGTTTTTAACCTTATTCCAGGTTTGTTCCCAATTATTTAAAAAAAAAAGAGATGTGGGGGTAGCATGCATGGTTAGCGCATTCCCGTGACATATTTAACCAGAAGGTTTTTGCATTAATGCATTCAAAAAAGATGTGGTTGATGTCTTCTACTTCAGAGTTATAAAAATAGCATATGGGGCAGACATTTAAGCCAATGTTGTGCAGGTGTTTTCCTGTTGGAAGCCTGTTGTGTTGCATGAGACAAGTGAATATTTTAATTTTATTTGGGACTTTAAGTCTCTAAATCCAGCTAAAGTGGTCTACCTAGCCATTATTGTGATCTAACTCATAGTCAATGAAGGAGTAGGCAGGTTATATACTGAAAATTCCATTATCGGTAGGTTCCAGATAAGCTTGTCTTCAGCATTGGTAGTATAAGGGATGAAGGTGGATTAGATAACATTGGTTATGATCTGGGGCAAAGGGTAATGTATTGCATTGAAGTTCCAATCCCCAGTAGAATATATGGAATTAATTTTCAAGGTCGATTCATTACTTTGCCATGGCCCATGAAAAATGGAGCTTAGTGGTTGCATATTGGGGATCCAATTATTAGTTAAGAAATTGACTCTATCCCCTTTATGGATTACCCATCTAGAAGCTTTAGTGCATACCATCCAGCCCTCTTAAATGTATTACCATGTCCTAGTTTTGGCTTTAGTTTTGCTCTGCCTTCCACTATAATGTTTTCTCATTAAGACCCTAGCCTAGATTGTGTCAGTATTGTGGTACAGTCTCCAAGACAGGCTGGTGAGGCTGGCTTTGTTCTTCATCTGGGCCTGTTGTAAGCCAAGTCCCCCCTCATTTTTTTGGCATAGTGACAATATCCCATATTACTAGATGCATCTTTCTTTTTTCTGAAGTGGTACCCCAAAGAAAGTTCCTTTGGATTCTATTAATTTGGTTAGTAACATGTGATGGCATCTTTATGTATTGCATCACACGGGTAAGGATACTTCCCAATCTTTCTTTTGCTAAGGTTGTACAGTCAGCCATGTTTAAAAACTTACTTTTCCATCCAGCCAGCTTTGTGTTCATGTTATCAATGGTGAATTAGAAGACCCTGTTAGTAGGCTTTTTTGTGAAAGATGGGTAATCCCAGGTACTTGCCAAACTCTATACTTTTTCTAATTCCTAGCATTGAGCTACAGAGATTGGCCCTGTCCTCATTATAGTTGGCAGAGAAAATAGCTTTGGATTTCTAAAAGTTGACATTCTGCCCTGATGAAACATTTTGAAATCCTCTAGTGAAGTCAAGATAGTATCATAATTTTTTCTATTGGCTCTAGTAAATAATGTAACGTCATTTGCAAAGAATAGGTGGGAAATTTTGGGGCCACCCCTGCTGATGTTGATGGGGAGCTAATCCTTTCTCAGAACAATCTGATCAATAGTCCTGTAAAGCCTATCCATGCAGATAATGAATAGATAAAGAGATATGGAGTCTCCATGCCTGATCCCTCTAGAAGGGTAGAAAAATTTGGTTTGGTTCCTATTGACCAGAAATGGAGATGGAGCTGGAATAGATACAAGAAAGGATCAGATTGATCAGATTAGGTGGGAAGTTAAAGAACATTGGGGAATCCCTAATGAAGGACCACTCAAGTTTGTCAAAGGCTTTTTCTAGGTCTACCTTTAGGATCATATTTGCATTTTTTCTTTTATTGGAAATGGGTGATGTATTCTTGGACAACAATGGAATTATCAAAAAACTATTCTATTTGAGAGAAAGCTAGCCTGTGTGGGGCCAATGATATTATGTAGGAAAGGCTTAATCCTATTCACGATAATCTTTGTGATTAGCTTGTACATTATGTTGCATAAACCAATTGGTCTAAAGTTCTTTTTAGCATTGCTGAATTAGGGAACTTAGAAATTAGTCATAAGAAGGTTTTGCTTATTTTAGGGGGCATAGTGGATATTAAGAAGACCTTACGGCAGAAGTTAGTGACCTGACCATGAAGGATGTGCCAGTATTTCTTATAGAAAAAATGGTGGAGTCCATCAGGCCCTAGAGCTTTCAGTGATTTAAAAGAATCAATGGCTTTTTTATTTTAGAAGATCTAAGTGGGAGGTCCATTGATGTTCTTACCCTGTTGGATAGAACCAGAGGAGTATCAACACTGTAAAGATTTTGCAAAGTGGAAGAGTCATGCGATGTGGTGAAGAGGTTACTAAAGTATTTCATGATGGTTTCATTTATGTGCTGGGGTTCCTTAATTTGGTTACTATAGACATATAAAATTTATTGGGTCTAATCCATACAAAATTTGGATTAAATTCATTTGGGTTAAATATTTAATTTGGACTTTATAAATTAAAATTAGTCCATTTTATTATTTTCAAGCTCAAGGTCCATTTAATCTTAAGGCCCAGACTCATGCCATGTGTCAAGTGATATGGCATGTCCAGTCAAACCCAAAGCCAACAAGATGATTCCACTTGTTAAATGATGTGGCAATCTCAGTCCAAAACAGTAACCAATCAAGAATCACCAAATGTCTAAAATGAAATGTCTTGGCCAATCACAAACAAGCTTATCGCATAGCTTGTGGGATAAGTTTGATGACTCACATGAGCAAAATCAGAATCAAGCAAGAGAGTTTATATGTAACTAGACTCCTCTACCATTATAAATTGAGAGGTTACATAACTCTTGAAGGACACTCAGAATTGGATAATAGCATTCCACAATTGGTAAAGGCATCTGTGAGCATCTAATTTTTGACTATATTTAAATTTTTATCACCTTATACTATGTAATATATATATATATATATATATATATATATATATATATATATATATATTAGCTTTGTTACTTTTTTTTATATATGGTAAAAATTAATAATATTTTAAAAGGTAAATTATTACTATTAGTATTATTTTTATTTTTATTTTTATATTTATTTTTAAATAAAAAGAATTAAAAAACCAAAAATAAATAAACTTATTATTATTATTATTATTTTGTAAATTTTGGATGGGAATTAACAAAATAGTAAAAGTAAAAATATAAAAGTAAAAGTAGGTGGAAGTTGTTTAATAAAAAGGTAAAAGAAAGTGGAAAATTAAAAAAATAAAAGTAAAAGAATGTGGAAATTTAAAAAATAAAAAGTAAAATAAAGTTGGAATTAAAAAATAAAAGTAAGGGTATCTGATTTTTTTTATTTAAAAAAAGTAAAAGTAAGTGGGAAATAAAAAAAGAAAAGTAAAATAAGTGGGAAATAAAAAAAAAAAGAAAAGTAAAAAAAGTGGGATTTTAAATATATTAAAAGTAAAAAAAGTGAGAAATTAAAAAATAAAAGTAAAGGAAAGTGGGGAATTATTTTTTTAAAAAAATAAGAAAAATGGGAAGTGGAAATTCTTTTAATTAAAAAATAAAATAAAAATAAAAAAATCTGAAAATTCTGAATTTTTTCTATAAATAGAAGAGAAATGTGAGGAAAAGAAAGGAGAGAGAGAAGGAAAAAAATAGGGAGGAAGTAATTGAGAGAAATTTATTTTCTTCTTCTAGGATAAGGAAATTTCTACTCGTGTCGTTCTTTCTTCGTCTTTATTTCAAAAAATCCAGCAAAATCACCCCCAAAAAATAGCTTTAAACCCAACAAAAACAAGCCACTAAATCACTGGTTTTGTAAGGTCGATCGGGGTTGCAAGTCGCGATTTTTTGTTCGAGGTTTCGTGGCCGGTGAAAGCTCCAGTCAACACTCGTCGAATTGTTTAGCGCTCTTGTAATTTCAACTCTGTTAATTTATATCAAAGGTCCGTTATTTCCCTTTCTTCACTGATTATAATTGTCCATTTACCTTCTTGTCTATTGGTGTGATTATTGGGTAGCATGAAGTAGTAGTTCACTCTATTGATATTTGGATCATTTGAATCTGATTGTTTCCTTGTTCATATGTTTATTGGACCATGATGTTAATTTTAGAGTTGCAAAGTTTTGTTTTGAGTTGATTTAACCGGATAAAGGGTCTATTGAATCACTGTAATTTGGCTTGTTTACTAATTTTGTTCATGAGATTGTGGTGTCATTAGTTTTGTTTAAGAAATGTACAGAATATGGGATATTGGGTTGGATAATTTGCTTGGGCCACGATTTGTTTCTAAGGAAATTGGTTTTTGGGCTGTTGGAGAAGAAAAGATTTTGGGCCAAAAGATTTAGTCTCATCAGGCCCAAAGTAATAAATAACATAGCTGGCTCATCTTTCTCTAAACTAGCCCACTTTTCTATAAATAATAAATTCAATTCTTCCACAAATAATTACATACCTCATGACCTTACAATAATCTCAAAATTAGTAATTGAATAATATTCGAACATCGTAGCTTGCTTTAGGCGCGATTAATAATAAATCATCGTGACTGTGGGTACGGTTCCCGTGGCATGGTCACGATACGTAATCCCCAATTCGAGTGTGCGTTTCACGTGACTCGACCACAACTTCAAACAATAATAAATAAAATTAAACATGTTGTAGATTGCGGGTGCGTTTCACGTGACGCGATTTGCGATGTGTATAAACAACGAGTGTACGACAACGTAACTCGTCTCATATTAATTCCATAAAAGTTTAAAATGCAGTAATGTAATAAAAGCGGTAAAAGGAATAAAAATGCACATATAGGTTTAAAACATGTATTAAATCAGATAACTAGGCCAATTATTAATAGTTGAGCGACCGTGCTAAAACCACGGAACTCGGGAGTGCCTCACACCTTCTCTCGGGTTAACAAAATTCCTTACCCGGTCTTCTGTGTTCGCAGACCATAAATAAGAGTCAATTTTCCTCGATTTGGGATTCTAAAATAAATCGGTGACTTGGGACACCATAAATTATTCCAAGTGGCGACTCTGAATAAATAAAGAATCTCATTTCGAATAATGTCACTTAAATTGGAAAAACTCCCTATCCCCTATCCCCTCGGGAAAAAGGAGGTGTGACAGCTCTGGTGACTCTGCTGGGGAATAAGAACCCAGAATCTCTGGTTCAGGGTTCAGAATTCGAGCTTAGAATAGCTGTTATACTTGGCTTTTATTTATTATCTGATTTTTACGTGTTTGAGCCTAATGTGCTAAATGCCGCTTTTTACCGCTTTTATATTGCTTGAACTGTATATAAACTGTTACGAAACCCTCTTCTCTTTGAGTCTTCTAAATCTTCTGGGAAGCGTGCGCTTCGCGTGGCTTCTTTTCTGTTAGAGTCATACCCCTAATTTTAGAACGAGGATCGGATAAGTTGCAAAGCCGGTGAAGCTTCTGTATGCTGCCTCCCCCCTCCCCCCCGGCTAGAGTTGTCCGCTCGGGTAAGCCAGGTCTAGAACAACACACCCAGGATCTAAACCTAGAATAACATAGCCTCATGCCGGATCCCTAGTAGGAACGTTTATTTGCATCACGTGCATTTGACTTTGGGGACTCAACACAGGAGTTGGGTCCATCTAGGACAGGTGTACCCAATATAAAGGACCATCCTGATGTATTTTACGTGTTACTTGTGCATATGTTTGTTTCGGCTTGCATGTTGACTGGATTCTAGAATAGGGAAAGGAAACCAAGAAAAAATAAAGAGTGAGGTAGGAGAAATTTTTTTTTACCCGGTTTTGAAAATCCAGGTATTTGAAAAGTACTGAAACTCTGCCGAAATTTTGAAAAACAAAACAAAGTCATTTTCAAAATAAGTCGTGTTTTCCTATTGCGCCAAAACCTACCGAACTATGTGGGTCTGATTCTCACCGAATGTGAGATACGCAGGCAACCCCCATTAGGCCCGTCCATATTTTTTCAAAACCGACCAAAATAAGAACCTTTTGAAACATGATCATCACCCGAGGCCGTTCTTGTCAAAATAGCCTTAAAACATTCTCTTGGAGCGCCGGAAGGCTATTTTCACAAGAATAGCCACCATGTAAACCTAAGTCAGTCTTTTCTCCTATAATCAACCTCAGTTGGCAGACACAACCCTAAAAACTTTCCTCAAGTGCTGAAGGGCCGTATTTGCAACAAAATAAAAACAATTTGGTACGAAATTTACTGATTTGGATTTTTAAAATTAACAACTTTGTGTTTTTGGAAAATGTGTCGGTTTTGATCTTTGTCCTCAATTTGTGTGCAGAATGAGCACCGTTGAGAATGTACCTTTTCGGGTCGTAGATGAGATTCCACTGGGACTCCACATGTGGTGGAATAACCTGGGGGAGGTCAGCAAGCGTTATGTGACAAAGACTTTAGGTGGGCTCACCGGGCTTCTGAAAATTAAACCAAGGGTTGATATAATTGAAGCTTTGATACCGTTTTGGGACCCGACGCACAATGTTTTCCACTTCTCTGATTTTGAGTTGACCCCTTTGCTAGAAGAGATGGCAGGTTATGTTGGTCTTGATGGGAATCTCAGGCACCGATATCCAGTAGCACCAAGACCTGTAACCCCTCATAAGTTTTTGGACCTTCTGAGCATTAGCCGGCAGGTTAAAGATGGAAATTTGGCTAAAGGATTTTGCACATTCTATTTCTTATACAACCGGTATGGGGATCCCCGAGGATTTGAGGCTCCAGACACTGGTTTGAGTCATCAGGGAAATAAAATCAAATGGGAAGCACGCAGAGGTTTAGCCTTCATAGTTGCATTTTTAGGCACTCTGATATGCCCAAGGAGTGACGGACATATAGAGTTGGGACTTGCAGGAATGGCCGACTTTATGGTCAAAAAGGCCAACGGCACTCTTATACCGATGATTCTCGCAGAAATCTATCGAGCTCTAACCGCCTGTCGAGCTGGGACAAAGTTCTTTGAGGGTTGCAACTTGCTTTTGCAAATGTGGCTGGTGGAACATCTTTACCATCGCCCGAGGTACATGAACTACAGTCTGACCGGACTCGATTGCATTGAAGAATACGGAAACCGGGTAAACTGTCATAAGTTACCAGAGGGTACTGAGGCTTGGTTCGCGTATTTGGGTTCTTTGACCGCAAACCGAATTGAGTGGACTTTCAGTTGGCTCTCGGTCAACGAGGTTATTTACATGTCTGCCGGAGTGTGCTTTCTTTTATTGATGGGACTTTGAAGTATTCATCCATATGCTCTGCATCGAGTCCTACGCCAATTGGGAAGATACCAAACAGTCCCTTATGATGAAGATTTGAGTCCACAGGTTATTGAACTATGCCCAAAAGCCGCATTCCCAGAAGAAAAGGTTCGCCAGATTTGGCACCAATGTAGGTTTCTGGAGCCACAGACTCAAGTACGGGATTGTTCCTCGGGTGAAGTAGAATCTAAACTACACAGCCTGGTATGGTAAGAGAGTTCGAGTCGATCAAGAGACAGAACAGCCCGCCAAAAGACCCCATGTCCAACAATTCACCGATGGAGCGCGAGAACAGTGGGTTTGGTTAGCTAAAGAGAAGGAATACCGGACCACCATAAGCAAGCTAGAGGATCAAATCAAAAACCTCAAATTTAACAGTAGTTTGCAGGCTGCCGAGGATGAAGGAGAAAAGAAAAGGTTGGCCCGAGAAAATGAAGCCCTCCGAGCTCAGATTCAGAAAATGAAAATAGTTGCTGAAAACCCGGTAAGAAGCGAAAAAGATGAAAGACTCATAAGCAATCTGAGGCGGAAAGTTCATGATTATGGGTTTGATTTGACAAAGGCCGAGGATGAATTGGCAAAAGCTCGGGCAAAATTGGCGAATAATGCAGAAGAACGGGCAAGGTGTGTTCAGCATTTAAAGCAAAAGTATGATAGAGGGGTCGCGATCTTAAGGGAAAAGCTGACTAATCTCGAAAATAAAATGGTCCAACAGACAAAGGATTTCAAAGCTGAAAGAGAGCATTGCTATACATTGATTTCCCGATTGGAAGAAGTCATACAACAATTGCAAGACCAAAACCATACGGCCACACAAGTGTTGGAGGCCCGGTCTCAGCAAATTGGACGCCTGCTCCAAGAAAAGGGCGTCATTAGAATGAGGATTAAAGAAATCGTTGATTACGTCGCAATGAAATGCCATGAATGCGAAGATATGACCAGGTCCATGTTCTTTGCTTCTGTGATGACTTTTGTCCGTCAGGTGATGGATGATTTAGAGTACCTTCAAGAAGAGATTGCACGCAGGCCCGCGTCGAGACCGACTGATGTACCGCGGGCCCCCAGAGTAGTATTGTAGGCTCTTATGTATTCCTGATTTCTTATTATTATTATTTTTGGCTTTGAGTCTGTATTTTACCTTTTCGAGTCTGTTTTTTCTGTTTTGAGTATGTATGTTTAATCGTCAGTATTTCCAAAGTCTTTGTAATAGAAAAACCCAAAAAGATTTTATTTAATGAAATATTGAAAAAAAAAACCAAAATTTTCTTTTCTTTTATTCTGCATTTATTTCCTGAACTACGTAATGATCTGATTCATGCGGCGTCATGATACGTAGGCAATCCCCATCGGATTCGATCGTAGCTATAGACAATCTGAGTGAAAAATAAAGAAAAAGAGAGAAAAAGAAGGAAAATTGAGTGAACAAGAAAGAAAAAAGAGTGAAAAATAAAAGAGCGAAAACAACAATAAGGGAAGGAAAAAGAAATCAGGATTCGAAATTTGAGAAAAGAGATAGTAAAGCCGGGATGAAACATACAGCCGTTGCAAAGACATTTAGAAACATTTAACTGTTTAAGTGCATTGCATCCCCAATATGTGATTCCTTATCTGTTAAATATCTCAAACTAACCAGGTTGTTGTGTGTGCAAATATCAAAGGTCCTGTTTAGGTGGTTGGTTTTGTGGTAATCTGGCTTCCCATCCTTACTTCACGAGATCTAAAGGCAATGTTCCTATGGCCTCTGAAAGTCATCTACCAATTATTGAGCCTGAGGATAGTTCGGTATCGGCTATTCCACAGTCAGAGTCCGCAGCCGCTGAAGAAAATAGGAGGCTGCGCGTCCGCATGTTAGAAATGTGGGACGCTTGGTCTAATGGAAAAGAACCGCCCAGTATAATCCATGGATTTCCTGAACTGCTTCCCAGGACGAGTGGAACCTCCAATGTCCCCATCCCCGTAACCAACCCATTCATCCCGTTTGGGTACCCCACTATATCAGCCAATTTCACCGGTATGCCTTCTGAGGTTCGCCCCCAGGCACCATTTTCAGGGGTACCTTCTACATTATTCACCGCACCACCAGTCTCTACTACGGTACAGCCAACAGTTCCCAGTCCATGCTTCGAGCCTTCAGTTTTCACTTTTTAAGTCCCGCAATTTCAGCTAGACAACGCTCATGTTACCCCAAACTCTTACCTTCAACACCCACATTTTGAGTCTCCTATGCAACAGGAAAGAGCCATGAGAAACCCCGAGAAAGAAGAGATGGTTCGGAAGATGAAAAGCCTCGAACAAAGTTTGAAGAACATGCAAGGCCCGAGTGGCCAAAAAAGTGTCTCCTACTCCGATCTGTGCATGTTTCCTCATGTTCATTTCCCGTTGGCTTTAAAATGCCAAAATTCGAAAAGTACAACGGGCATGGAGACCCGATCGCTCATTTGAAAAGATATTGCAATCAGCTGAGAGGGGCAGGTGGAAAAGAAGAACTTTTGATGGCCTATTTAGGGGAGAGCTTGACGGGAATTGCGTCAGAATGGTACATAGACCAGGACATCTCCCATTGGCATATATGGGATGACTTGGCCCGAGATTTCGTCAGGCAATTTCAATACAATATTGATATAGCTCCAGATAGGAATTCTCTGACCAATTTCAAGAAGAAAATCGCGGAAAGCTTCCGTGAATATGCTATCAAGTGGCATGAGCAAGCAGCCAGAGTGAAACCGCCTTTGGATGAGACAGAAATGGTCAATGTTTTCTTGCAGGCCCAAGAGGCCGATTACTTTCAGAACATGATGTCTGCCATGGGCAAACCTTTTGCAGAGGCCATAAAAATCAGAGAAATGGTAGAAAATGGCCTGAAAACTGGCCGAATCATAAGTCAATCTGCTTTGAGAGCCACCTCCCAAGCCATCCAGAACGGCTCGGGAGGTTTAGCAAATCGAAAGAAGAGGGAAGAAGGAGCCATGATGGCTTCAGGTTTGAGAGGCCTCCATCGATCCCGCGATCATTCTTACCTGCCTTCCAGAACCCCACAATACTACTACCCCCATCAAGATGCAACATATGCCATGGCACCGCCTCCCTATGCGGTGATGAATGCCCAACCTTATACACGGCCACAACAACACTACAACCAAAACCGAGCTCCACCTCCCAGAAATAACCATCCTTACCAAGCTCCATATAACCCCCGTCCCCCACAAAACAATTACCAACATAATACACGCCCTCGTGAGCATCCTAGGAGAAACGACTTCACCCCTATTGGTGAGTCCTACTCTAGCCTGTTTCCAAAATTAGTCCAGATGGGTCTATTGCAACTTGTGCCTCCAAACCGGCAAAATCCGGAATCTCCATCATACCGGCCCGGTACCAGGTGTGCCTATCATTCGGCGGCAGAGGGTCATGATATGGAGGATTGTTGGACTCTCAAGAGGGCCGTTGAGAATTTGATAGAACAAAAACGAGTGGTGCTGAGGGACGAGGAAGTCCCCAATATGACTAACAATTCATTACCGGCTCACAACAACAGGCCGGTCATTGGAATGATTTGTGATGATAAAGAGTTTTATCCAGCTTTGAAAGCTATCATCGCCATTGCCGATTCAGAGGCAAGACCTAAAGCGGCGGCGAAACAAGCCAGAAATGAGAAGAAAATCACTCCAACTCCTCAAGTTGCAGAAAAAGCTATGGAAACAAATACTGGGGCAGCACCTGCTAAGGACGCAATTCTCTATGTTCCTAGGGCCCCAAGGAAAGAACAACTCATGTTGAACACTCCCAAAAGATTTGAGCAGAGGAAAGTCACGCTAAATGTGCTAAAGTTGTATGTGCCAAAAGGGACTTATGTGGCGCGGGGGCCGGTAATTTCACCAAGACTGACTGAGCCCGTGGTTATCAGCCGCGCACCACAGAGCCCTATGAGAGACCCCATAACAGTCCCCTGGAATTATAGCAAAACAATGGTTACTTACAAGGGAAAAGAGATTATGGGAGAGGTGAACGAAATGAACCAACCTAGGAAGTACCACAACCCAGAAGAGCAAAAGAAGTTAAAACTGAGCAAGGATAAACGGTTTTCACCCAAGAAGCCTGTGAGCGCTGAGGAAGCAGAAGAGTTTTTCCGAAAAATGAAAACTTCGGAATATGCAATAATTGACCAGCTCAGGAAGACTCCTTCCCAGGTTTCACTTTTATCTCTTTTTATTAGCTCAAATGAACATCAGAAGGTACTCCTGAAAACATTGAACGAGGCATATGTCCCAGTTGAAACCTCAGTTGAACAACTGGAGAGAATGGCTGAACGATTCTTTGAAGTTAATAGGATTTCCTTCAGCCGTGATGATTTGCCCCAAGAGGGAGCCGCCCACAACAAAGCCCTTCACTTGACTGTCAAATGCGAAGGTTATTATATGAAGAGAGTCATGCTAGATGGCGGGTCTGGGGTCAACATTTTCCCTCTCTCAATGCTCCAGAGGATGAAAATTGGAACATAAAGAATTCGACCAAACAATGTCTGTGTGCGCGCTTTTGATGGTGTCAAGCGAGATACAATAGGGGAAATTGATTTGATTTTGACCATTGGCCCTGTGGATTTCGAAGTAACTTTCCAGGTTCTGGACATGGATACTTTATATAATTTTCTCCTAGGAAGACCATGGATTCACGCTGCAGGAGCTGTGCCCTCCACTCTTAATCAAATGGTCAAATTTGAACATGAAAACCAAGAAATTGTTGTCCACGGGGAGGATGAACAGTCCATTTACAGGGACCCTTCAGTCCCATGTCTCGAAGCTAGAGAAGGAAGTGAGCACATTGTCTACCAAGCCTTCGAAATCGTGATCGCTGATCAATGCGAAGAAGGGGCCCCGTTCCCTAAACCTTGCTTATCTAATGCCTCGGTCATGGTCGCCACTGAAATGATTAAACATGGGTACAAGCCCAAAAAGGGGCTCGAGGTATCTCTACAAGGCATCATAGAGCCCGTTACTTCAACTGCCAATGATAAGTTCTTCGGCTTAGGTTTCCGAGCTACAGAGGCCGATAGAAAATGGGCTGATGAGCGCAAGAAAAATGGGTGGGTCCTGCCTCAGCCCGTTTCGCATCTCGCCAAGTCATTTATTGATCCCAAATATGTAGAAGAAGAAGAGGAAGAAGAGGTATTCACGGCCGAAGAGATTGATGATATTTGTGAAGCCATGAAACAAATATTGTACGAGTCCCACATGGTCCAGTCGGGGGAAGGAACGAGCACTGCTGAGGTGTTATACATGAGACCAAATGCCAAGCTTCAAAATTGGAAAGCTACCCCATTCCCTGTCAGGCGGGAATCCCGGTAGTCCAGTCTTGCCATTTTTTCTACATTACGAGTTATTTCAGGGTGTAACTCGAATATTTTTATTTTATTGTCTTTTGATTTTGATGTAAACCCTCTTATCTTCAATTCAATGAAATGAAATCAATATTTCATCATCAATGGATGTTTCCTTTTTCTTTATTCTAATTTTGCTATTTTTCTTATCTTTTCCTTTTCAGTTCTAATAATGCGGACTTAAATAACATGACATGCTTGCGGACTTCATGCCCAGATCCTAAAACGCTGTCTAACTGTGAAATAATGAATCAAGATCCAGAATATGATGAAGATGAGGCTTTTAGGGAAATAAATCGAGAATTGGAACAATTTGAGAATAAGCCTAAGCCAAACTTAAATGAAACCGAGCCAGTTAATTTGGGCAGTCCAGAAGAGGTCCGAGAAACCATGATAAGCATTCACGCCGATGAAAGAACTAGGGATGCATTGATCCAACTTTTGTTTGAATTCAAGGATGTGTTTGCATGGTCCTATGATGATATGCCAGGTTTGAGCGTTGATTTGGTAGTACATAAATTGCCAACTTATCCCGGTTACCCACCCGTACAACAAAAGCAAAGAAAGTTTAAAATGGAAATCAGTGATAAGATCAAAGAAGAAGTCACCAAACAATTAAAAGATGGTGTGATTCGGGTGGTCCGATACACCACGTGGTTGGCTAATGTGGTCCCAGTGCCGAAGAAAGATGGGAAAACCCGAGTGTGTGTTGATTATCGGGATTTGAACAAAGCAAGTCCCAAGGACAACTTTCCACTGCCAAACATTCATATTCTTGTTGACAACTGTGCCAAACATGAGATACAGTCTTTCGTGGATTGTTATGCTGGGTACCACCAGGTTCTGATGGATGAGGAAGACGCAGAAAAGACGACTTTCACCACGCCGTGGGGCACTTATTGTTACAGAGTCATGCCATTCGGTTTGAAAAATGCTGGGGCAACTTACATGAGAGCCATGACTACCATCTTCCATGATATGATGCACCGAGAAATTGAGGTGTATGTGGATGATGTGATCATTAAATCCAGAACACAAGAAGGCCATGTGCGAGATCTGAGAAAGTTCTTTGAGCGTCTGCGCAGGTATGACTTGAAATTGAATCCAGCCAAATGTGCATTCGGAGTTCCATCTGGGAAACTTCTGGGGTTTATAGTCAGCCGGAGGGGTATTGAGTTAGATCCGACAAAGATAAAGTCTATTCGGGATTTGCCACCTCCAAGAACCAAGAAAGAGGTCATGAGTCTGCTAGGGAGATTGAATTACATCAGCAGGTTCATTGCTCAGCTTACTACCACGTGTGAGCCCATATTTAAGTTGCTGAAGAAAGATGCAGCGATCAAATGGACAGATGAATGTCAAGAGGCTTTTGATAAGATCAAAGAATATCTGTCAAATCCGCCAGTGTTGGTTCCACCCGAGCCAGGAAGACCTTTGTTCTTGTATCTGACAGTCTTGGAAAATTCCTTTGGTTGTGTCCTGGGGCAAAATGATGTGACCGGGAAGAGAGAGAAGGCCATATACTACTTGAGCAAGAAGTTTACCAGTTATGAAGCCAAGTATACTTTGTTGGAAAGAACTTGGTGCGCCCTAACTTGGGTCGCCCAGAAGCTCAGACATTATCTTTTGGCCTACACCACATATCTCATAACTAGAATGGATCCTCTGAAGTACATATTCCAGAAACCAATGCCCACGGGAAGGTTAGCAAAATGGCAAATCCTGCTCACTGAATTCGACATTGTCTATGTCACCCGTACAGCGATGAAAGCTCAAGCCTTGGCGAATCATCTAGATGAGAACCCGGTTGATGATGAATACCAACCCCTAAGTACTTACTTTCCGGACGAGGAAGTAAATTCAGTTGAAGTAATTCCAGAAGACACCAATGCGTGGAAAATGTTCTTTGATGGAGCTGTAAATGCAAAAGGTGTCGGGATTGGGGCAATTTTGGTTTCGCCCACCGGTCAGCACTATCCGGCCACAACCCGTCTTCGGTTCTTCTGTACCAACAACAACGCTGAGTATGAAGCCTACATTATGGGCATGAATATGGCAGTTGATCTGGAAGTGGAAGAATTATTAATCATGGGAGATTCAGATTTGATCATTCAGCAAGCCCAAGGTGAATGGGAAACTCGAGATATCAAGCTTATCCCATATAGGCAACATGTGGAAGATCTTAGCAAATGATTCAATTCCGTCGAGTTCAGGTATATTCCTCAATTCCACAACGAGTTAGCTGATGTATTAGCTACTTTGGCCTCAATGCTACCGTATCTGGGCAATGTCCATATTGACCCGCTGGAAATTCAAATTCAAGAAAGGCATGGTTATTGTAATACAATTGAAATAGAACCAAATGTTCAGCCATGGTATCATGATATCAAAAGGTTTTTGAAAACAAAGAAATATCCCGAGCAGGCTAGTAGAGACCAAAAGAGAACCATTAGAAGGCTTGCCAGCGGTTTCTTCTTGAGCGGAGAAATCTTGTACAAAAGAACTCCAGATCTGAATCTTTTGAGGTGTGTAGATGCCCTAGAAGCTGAAAAGATCATGAACGAAGTGCATTCGGGAGTATGTGGACCTCACATGAACGGATATGTCCTTGCAAAGAAAATTCTTTGGGCAAGTTATTACTGGATGACCATGGAAAAGGATTGCTTCAATTTTGTCCGGAAGTGTCATCAATGTCAGATACACGGTGACCTGATTCATGCACCGCCTTCAGAGTTGCATCCTATGTCAGCACCTTGGTTGTTCGTTGCCTGGGGTATGGATGTCATTGGGCCAATCGAGCCGAAAGCTTCAAATGGGCACAGATTCATCTTGGTTGCCATTGATTATTTCACAAAGTGGGTTGAAGTAGTCACTTTCAAAGCCGTCACCAAGAAAGCGGTGGTGCACTTCGTGCATTCCAATATTATTTGTCGTTTTGGTATTCCTAAAACTATCATTACAGATAATGCTGCAAATCTGAACAGCCACTTGATGAGGGAGGTATGCGAACAATTTAAGATTACACATCGTAATTTTACCCCTTATCAGCCCAAAGCTAATGGTGCTGTTGAAGCTGCAAACAAGAATATCAAGAAGATCCTCAGGAAAATGATTCAAAGTTCTAGACAATGGCATGGAAAGTTGCCTTTCGCATTATTGGGATATCCCACAATCGTGCGTATATTAGTTGGGGCTACGCCTTACTTATTGGTTTATGGCACTGAAGCTGTAATACCTGCAGAAGTTGAAATTCCCTCTCTTAGAATCATTGTTGAAGCCGAGATCGAGGATGATGAATGGGTTAAGGCCCGGTTGGAAAAATTAACTATGATTGATGAAAAGCGAATGGCTGCAGTTTGCCACGGGCAGTTGTACTAACAAAGAATGGCCCATGCATACAACAAGAAAGTGCGGCCCAGGAAATTCGAAGTGGGGCAACTCGTTCTGAGATGTATTCTCCCGCATCATGAGGAAGCAAAAGGAAAATTTGCTCCAAATTGGAAAGGTCCGTACATTATAAGAAAACTGTTGCCGAAAGGAGCGTTGTACTTGGGAGACATTGAAGGAAATGACCCCGAAACAGCTGTCAATGCAGATGCGGTCAAGAGGTATTATGTTTGATGACCGTTTTTTGTTTATTTGATCACCCTCTTTGGAACCTAGAAGTTACTACGAAAAAGGAGAAAAAAGAAAAGAAAAAAATAATAATAAAAAAAAAAACAAAGTTCCTTGAACTACGTCGACTTGATTCCGAAAGGATACGTAGGCATCCTTTCTCTGGGGTTCAGTCACACCAAAACAAAAACCCAAATTCCCCCGAAAGTGAAACTGGGGCAAATGTTATAATGGTTTGGCGGTGGTTTTGTCTGAAAGGTTCCAAAGTTATAATTCAATCCAAATCCTTTTTACCCAATTCCTTTTCAAGTCCTTCTGATCAATCGGCAAAGAGATTCAAAATGGGAGGATATAGTTACTCGGATTTGATACAACAAAATGAGAGAAATAAAATGAGAGAGTCTTATTGGTGAAAACCTCACGGGCACCATAAGGCGATGGTAAGCAGAGAAATTCAAAAATGAGAGAGTCTTGTTTGTGAAAACTCACAAAGAGCACTATAAGGCGATGGTGAGAAGAGAAATGAGAAAGGCCAGCTGGTGAAAACCCGCAAAGGGCACCACTGATCGAAAAGAGGATCCTCACAGTCACTGGCATCGACACAGTTTTGGGAAAAGTTTCTCAGTCTCAAAGCAAGAGTTGTGATGAATTTTTGAGAGTTGGACGGTTTACATAGATCAAGCATCTAGTCCAAGAGGCATGTCATGTTCATTGAAGTCCGTATACACTCCAGATAAGTCCTTCTTTCTTTTCCCCGAAAGGGATACCTCTCGTCTAAATTCATTTGTCCATTCCATTGTTTGCTTTTCTTTGAATCCTTTCGGCCTAACTCTGTTTCGAAACTAAGACAAAGAAAAGATGGCAAGACTGATTTACAGGGTTCTCACTTGATACAAGCCAATATGCAAAATAGGCACCCAGCCTCGGCAGGGGCATCAAGTCGACTCCGACTAGCCATGGTGGCTGATGCTTCAAAATCAAAAACTGCTGAAAGAGGAAATTCAAAGTCAAATGCCCACAAAGGCAAAATAAAGTTAGAAAGGTTAAGTCCCACGTGACTGACCATCATGGCAAAGTCTGGAAAAGCCAGAGGTTCTCCAAGGTTAGAAATACAATCGGTATTCACGAAACAACCAGTTGCAGTTGAAAGGGCCTAGATCAAGTGACTGAAACAACCAAGGCCACAAAACCAACCACCATTTCCAACTAACAAATTGTTCTTTGTTTGAAAAAAACAGGAAACAAGTGCAATTCAAAAGCAACCTTGTAAGAAGCAGGTGCAACCAAAAAGCAATTGCACAAAGGCTAGAAACAGTTTTGCAGCAACCACTCCAAAAGGGAAGTCTCCTCCAAAAAATTATTTCCCGCATTTACTCATTCTCTGAAATAAAATAAAAATGATGTAAAGAAAGAAAAAAAGAAGAAAAAGTTCAAAATCATGCTAGTATAGAGTCTACAATCCCTAGCTGCATTTTTCCCACATAGGATCTCCAATCCCTAGTTGATTTTATTTTAGATATAGGGTCTCCACTCCTTAGTCTCTTTTCCAACATAGGGTCTCCACTCCCTAGTTGATGATATTTTAGACATAGGGTCTCCACTCCCTAGTCTTTTTTCCAACATAGGGTCTTCACTCCCTAGTTGATGATTTTCCAACATAGGGTCTCCACTCCCTAGTTGATGATATTTTAGACATAGGGCCTCCACTTCCTAGTATGCTTTTGTAACATAGGGTCTCCACTCCATAGTTGATGATTATTTTATACATAGGGTCTCCACTCCCTAGTCTCTTTTCTAACATAGGGTCTCCACTCCCTAGTTGATGATTTTTAGACATAGGGTCTTTACTCCCTAGTCGCTTTTCCAATATAGGGTCTTCACTCCCTAGTTGATGTTTTTAGACATAGGGTCTCCACTCCCTAGTCGCTTTTCTAACATAGGGTCTCCACTCCCTAGTTGATGATTTTTAGACATAGGGTCTCCACTCTCTAGTCACTTTTCCAACATAGGATCTCCACTTCCTAGTTGATGATTTTTGGACATAGGGTCTCCACTCCCAATTCAAACTTTATGAACTTTGAAATTTCAACTTCTATAATCGATGCCAAAACCTATCAAATAAAGTCCGATTGTCCTCAAATTTTGCACACAAGTCACATTTTACATTACGGACCTACTCCAACTTTTGGAATCGGATTTCGACCCCGATATCAAAAAGTCCACTTCCGGTCAAACTTCTCAAAAACCTTCAAATTTCTAGCCTTAGCCAAATGACTCAAAATGACATATGGACCTCCGAATCCACTTCCGGACGCTCTCCCAATACAGGAATCACCATACGGAGCTATTCACAGACTCGGAATCCCAAACGGACATTGCTAACATTGAAATACACTTCAACCCAAATTTATGAAATTCTTCCAAAATGCCAACTTCCACGATAGGCGCCGAAACGCTCCTAGGTCATCCAAAACCCGATCCGGACATACGTCCAAGTCCGAATTCATCATACGAATCTATTGGAACCTTCAAATCCCGATTCCGAGATCGTTTACTCAAAAATACAACCTTAGTCAATTCTTCCAACTTAAAGCTTCTGGAATGGGAATTTTCTTTTCAAATCAACTCTGAACTTCCGAAATTTCAATTCCGACCAAGCGTACCAGTCATAATACCTGAAGTGAAGTTGCTCATGGACTCAAACTGCTGAACGATGCGCTAGATCTTAAAATGACCGATCGGGTCATTACATTCTCTCCCACTTAAGCATACGTTCGTCCTCGAACGTGCTAAGAATTGTTCTGGGGTTGTCCGAAATCATTGTTTAATACCTCGTGCACTTACTCGTGCTGCCACAACTCAGTTAAGCACACTAGCTCGAGCCAGTCTGAAGATTCTCCCTTTTTACTTAGCCAAATAAGCCTTAAAGTCCAATTCCAACATCTGGAATCCTCTCCCAGGCTTGTTCCCATCATACGAACACGATATCAATCACTACAAGATGCACCGATGCATGATTGCATTCCTTTGCTGAATTCACACTATGCACTACATAACTCACATGACCATAATAACATCCTCTGATAACAATAGCCGAAATTCCACGAATCTGATGCTTGGAATGTACCTCATGACATATATAAGGCTTGTTCCAACTCTTGCAATACCGCCATGACGGAAGAGATGTGTAGAAATTCATAACCAAATGCAGAGTCAACAAATCACTAAATCTCTCCCTTTGACTAGAATCATCACCCTATTATGAACCAAATAATGGTATTTTCTCTTTAATATACTTCATATAATCCGATCGCACTGATCCCAGATCCCAAAAATCGTGTCACCCAATATAAGCCGCTCAGGCAATAAGCCACCCCAGACATGACCAAAAGTCTCATATGATGCCGCAATGTGCCAATACGCTACAAACTCAAACGTGATACATAAAGAAAATGAATCTCTAGAAGGGACTACTCAACCCATACAACTAATTAGACAACCAAAAAGGTGTTATGAACCTTCCCCAGAAGATGGAAAGCAAAGCACACGAAAATTGATATAGGATACTGTAATCAACATCCCACTGTTGCGGCGTGCAACCCGATCCAAACAACATACCCGTGGCGGCGTGACACCCGATCCGCACATAAAATCTACATAAAGAGATACTTACCGAGCTAGAATCCTCATTACTACAAAATACCCGAATATCGGCCACAAGCACGCTAAGTGCATAATACCATCCCTAGGGAGACAGATAACGCTATATGCTACAAAACTCTAAGAACAACTAAGGTGCGATATATGATTTGAATCTCGAGAGCTATCCTACTCACATACCACCATCGCTATGCGGAACCTCAACACATAAAAAATTTACCAGGCCATTTCACAACTCACACATCACAATATAGTATTACATGAAATAGCCGACGATGAAATGACATCCAACATCCGAATACTCCTCCATAAGGAGCGCGATGTTGAAATGAACATATCCGGCCTGATATAGAGACCATATTCATATTTAAATCCATCCACATACCTCAAGCCGATTCTGATCGCACCATACTAGGCTAATAACCTTTCAAGGATCCATAATAACCCTTTTCCCCATAACACACAAGAACAACCATCATAACTGGAACAAACTTCCACAGTCCATAACCAAGTGAACCTAGCGCGCCCAAGCATAATTTTTCGAATTAGCGATATTACCACAATCTTCATACTTGGTTTCAATTCTTCAATCAATCAAGTGACTACATGTCACACTTATACAATCTTCCCGTGGGATATGCTCCCATGACCTTCCGCACTAGGTAACAAGTTTGTACATTCATACTACCGGCCACACCAACGCTGTAACGCAATTCAAGAATCCGCATTCAGTATGCAAAGCCTCTTCACACCAGGCGCCGATCTCAGGTGACGCCAAAAACAATGCCAGCTGACTCTAACCATCTGAGTCCTTTCTCACTCATCTGAGCTCGTGACATTCTTGTCAACACCGAACCGCAACCTTGATCCTCAACTTCTAAATCCCATGCTAATCACTGCACTTAATCTTGCCAATGCGCAAGAGCACCAAAAAATTCATCATAACTCCGGAACCACTAATAGGGTAAACGCTTTATCACATAGAAACCTTTTACTTAACTCATTCCAAGAGAACCATTGCAACACGCAACTGAATCCTCATATCCGCAGAAAATACCAACCTCAAGTAGTAGTCTAAACCACCCTAACCCTTCCGGGATCCATCTGCACATAACATGCCATAATACTCGAAAGCCTCCAAATAAGATCAGTTATGGTGACCGTCAAACCCCACACGTACCTTCACCAATCACATGAATAGCCCAACACACTGAAGGAGCTGATCATTGCCATCACTATGCCAATTTAACCATTGCTAACTGAACCCGACTTCTCCTAATTTACTCTGGATCTTCCTTAGAAATAACAAAAACTCCTTTATCAATATAATGAACTCAATCTGCACTCATCCTGAGTGACCCCATCTCACAAGACCACATTGTCCCCAAAACCCACGAACCATCTCACACCCTCTTTGTACGCACATCCACATCTTCAACTGGTACACCCATTCTAATATTTCCTTTACGATCCCAAAGTTATTTTCTCCCATTCTTCCATTGCTACACCGCATACCGAAGATAACATAGAACACTCCAAGCCACTTTTATAATCCGCTGCAACAACTCAATACTTAACCATACTACGGACTCGAAATCCTTAGGCACCACACTTTAACTTTTGAATCCACCAGGATCGTTGTTGAGAGTCACCCACTCTGACTTGGTCCTGAATATAATCAAACTCCCAGGCTCCACTAGCATATGAACGCCCTTTCAAGAAGTACCCGGTTGAATAACTTTCCTTGTAAATCACCTTTACACGACACATAAATCCTGAATCTTCCCAAGACCTGAACATGAGTCAATAAGGCCTACTATAGCACACATTCCTCAATCCTTTGCTCAAATTACCGTGGATGTTCTCTCTTCCTTAAGTCATAATATCCCACCAATATGCCGATAATCAGGAATCTCACAATTAGCTGACCATGTAATCTAACCGTAGGCGGTGGAACTCTCCCACTTAGCTTGAAGCTACCATTGTATAACTTTAGAACCTGCCAAGATTCTTTCTTCATCGTTGAACTGATCTTGCACAACCAACTCACCAAATTCCTCGAAATCCTTCCATTTGACCTTTCATGAACACTCTGAATCACTAACCACATTCACATATTCGACCTCTTGCTGGATAACCAGTAAAATTCTTTCATGACAGTCCCATCAACACCACGCAACCGCTAACTTGCTCACAAGAGATAACTCACCTGTGGAAATTCCATGCCGACATCATCCAATGTCGCTGCACTAGGTACATTAACTACGAAATCAATAACCCATCCCGAGCCCGTGCTCATTCACCAGCTGTACAGGTCCGTTCACTTCTCATGGACATCAACTAAAGGTGCGACAATACATTCCAATCCAAAGTCGTGTTGTATCCTTTTTCATATCAAGCAACTCCCTCCTGTCACATCCAATCTTCCTCAATATAGCAGCCAATACTCCAAATTAAGTCCGTAGACCTAGTCACGGTTCACCATGAATCCCAAATCAATTTAAACTTTCTCAAGGCGTGTAGTCATCCTACCACAGAACCCATATGCTACCCTTCCCCAAAGGCGAATCGAAGAAAATCATAACACCGGCAAACTTAACACATTCAATCAAGGACGACGACACCACACCTCGGATGAAGATTCCATCACACTAGAAAATATCAAGCCTCGTTACTCCATCAACCCAAATTTGGACATTCATAGGCCAATTACTTTACCTCCGCCGAAATAAGATACTGAATCTCGGAACCATGCACTAAATAAATCTCCTTCCAAGTCATTCACTGCCCCGACACATAGGCAAGCATCCTACCATCACATCAATACTGTGCGACAACAACTCCTGAGCATCATAGCAACCTGTGCATTCCCTCAAGGCTCTAAAAAGTATAGTTACTAGGCTGAAATGACAGAATATCCTTCCACAAGGCGACGACAATAGTCCAATCAATTATGCAAGGAGAAATATCCCGCACCACATCTGTAGTACCATTACAATTCCTCAATTCCCAATTTACAACCAACGCTTCACATTACATAAGATTGAATGGGAAAGAAATGAAGGCATAAGCCTCAAAGGAATCAAATCGCATGATGAGGAATCAAGAAGGGAAGTGCTCCTAACAGCCCTGTAGCCTCTCGAAGATAAGTACAGACGTCTCCGTACCGATCCGCAAGACTCTACTAGACTCGCTCATGACTCGTGAGACCTAAGTGAACCTAGTGCTCTGATACAATGTTGTCACGACCCAAAATCCGTTAAAGGTCGTGATGGTGCCGGACACCACTGTCAGGCAAGCCAACACTAAATAATTAATTAAATTATCATTTTAATATTTCGAAATTGTAAATTTTACTTCAAATTATCTAGTAAAAGATGAATTTACAGAATAAATATCAATGTTTTCCAATTCCAATACTAAACATCCCATGATCATCCCAGAACCCGATGTCACAAGTGCATAAGCATTTTCTAGAAATTTAAATTAAAATACAATAACTGTCCGGAATACAAATTTGGACAGGAAAGAAAAGACAATACTCTAAAGGAGACTCTGCTAGCTGCGGGTCGTACATAAGATACAGCTCGCCTAAATCGCTGTGATAACCGCGCCTCTATGCCCACAAGGTCACTAGTCATATATGTACCTGCACAAAACGTGCAGCAAGTGTAGCATGAGTACGTAAATCAACGCGTACCCAGTAAGTGTCCCGCCTAACCTCTAAGAAGTAGTGACGAGAGGTCGACTCCGACACTTACTGTGGTCATTAATAATATAAGGTACAGTAAAGAAGTGAATGAATATGAGACGGAGTAAATATATGAAACAAACAAGTATAAAATACGTGGTACAATTTCCCTATTTACAATTTACTCAAGCTCTCAACTAGCGAGATCCCTCTGTAACCGGAACATATATATAGATATAGTGGATCTCATCAAAGAGGTGGTTGTCATAATTCAAATCAGGGAAAAACCCTCAGATACACTGGCTTCTTGCCAAATGTTACGCACGATTCCATGAGGATAATATATATATATAGGAAATGGCGAGGCGTACGACCCGATCCAACATAAAAGTAAACTGTGCACTGCCGAGGGTCGAACAGCGCGAACCATAGATGCATCTATTAACCTGCCGAGGCGAACGACCCGCTCCCATGAGAGTGTGGTACATAAATCCTACCAAGGCAAACGACCCGATCCCATAAGAGTGGTAGAAGAAAATACCCTACTCGCGAATCATACGTGCAATGCGGTCGAATATAAATTTAAGGAATTTCCCCGCCTGTGGATCATACCTCAATTATTTTCAAAAATACGAAGTTCAAATGAAAACCTTTAAGTTCCCAACGTTTTCGCAATTTCAACTCCTTTCGAAACGTTTAATAAGCTAACTCAATCTCGCTTCCTTTCAAGGCAAGAAATAAACATAAAGTCAACAACAATAGCAACAAGGCATGATGTAAGCCTAAAACTACCCGGACATAGGCATAGTTAATAGCTATGTACGGACTCTCATCACCTCGTGCGTACATAGCCCCCACAAATAGAATCACATAATCATTTAATTCACCTATGGGATTAATTTCCTCTTACAAGGTTAGAAAGGAGACTTACCTTGCTCCGAAATTCTATAACCGACTCCAAATCCGCTCTGACAATTCAAACTGATGCCCGTCGCTCCAAAACTAGTCAAATATGACGTAACCGAATCAAAATATACTCTAATACTCATAATTAATTATTTTATAATAATTTCCAACTCCGCTAGAAAAGTTGGTAAAATCACCTTCAGGCCCACGTGCCCGGTTTCTGAAAACTTTCGAAGATAAACTTTACCCATAACCCCACGAACTCAAATATATAATTTATTCTACATTTCATGCCCAATTTCGTGATCAAAATCCAAGAATATAAATTTCTAGGTTTCCTACGAAAACCCCACAATTTCTATAAATTTCCATGTCTAAATCCATATACAAATCATGTATTTAACTCACAATGTGTGGGAATTACTTACCTCATAATATATGATGAAATATCCTATTCAAAAGCTCCAAAAATCGCCCAACCAAAATGAAATGTGGAGGAAAATGGCCAAATCCCGCATATAAAACTTCACTGCCCAGGTCTGCCCTTCTACGCGATCGTGGAAAGACCATCGCGATCGCGAAGGCCAAAGACACACTGCCCCCAATTTCCCCTTCGCGTTCACGTTCCTCACGACACATTCGCGAAGCTTTCCGCCCTCACTGCTTCACGTTCGCATACCCAGCCTCGCGTTCGCGTAGGCCAAACATCCTCAGGCCTAGTCCTCATTTCCTTTTATGCGTTTGCAACTCCCCACTCGCGTTCGCGTAGGTTCCTCAAGTTCTTCACTGCGTTCGCATCTCTACCTTCACATTCGTGAAGGCCAAATCCAAGCAGCCTCAAAGTTCCTCTTCGCGAACACTGGACTCACTTCGCGTTCGCGAAGAAGGAAACCAGATACCAGATACAGAAGCAACAAATCATTTCATTTTTGTCCGAAACTACCCCAAAACACACCCAAGGCCCCCGGGACCCCATCCAATCATACCATTCAGTCCCATAACATAACACAAACTTGCTCGAGACCTCAAATCACATCAAGCAACATCAAAATCATGAATCACACCCCAATTCATACTTAATAAACTTTGAAACTTTAACTTCTACAATCGATGCCGAAACCTATCAAATCATGTCCGATTGTCCTCAAATTTTGCACACAAGTCACATTTTACATTACATTACATTACATAATTTGCAGGAGTAATTAATAAATATTTGAGTAATTTAAATGCTAGAAAATCAATTTTAAAGCCTTAAAAATTGTGGAAAATTATGGAAAGTATTATATGACTCTTATAAATTAGTGATGATGCAGAAATGATATTGTAAAAGTATATATAGCATTTATAAAACATGAGGGTAAAATTGGGTAGCAACAGACGTACCCATGATCCTTGATGAATTGCTGGCCAAGAAAGCCATCGATCTCCCTAAATCATCAAGGCCTGAGGAAATTGGTAAAGTTGGCGATCCAAAATACTGCAAGTTTCATCGCTCATTAGCCACCCTACAGATAAATGCTTCATCTTGAAGGAGAAAATCATGGCTCTTGTAAGTGAAGGAAAAATCATTAAAGGCATGGATGAAACAATAAAAGCAAATCATGCAAGTATCATGCTCAAGGAAAAGAAGTGTTCAAGGTTGCAAAACATTTCAAGAACTGCCTTCTTACAATTTTGAAGTTTCGAGCCCGTTGAAGTTGATCTTCCAAGGAAAACTCTTGAAGGTTCACTAGAGCTGGACACTCAGTCTAAAGAGAAAGACGATGAGGGTTAGACTCTACTCACTCACAAGAAATGAAAATATCAAGAAGTTTTGAGGCTACGACTTCCTAAGCCAAGAGCAAAAATGAGCGACGTGGATAAGCTACAACCACCAAGAATTATCAAATCTTCTATTAGCAAGAAGATTAACGGTGCCTTATCGCCGAAGTTCCAAAAGCCCATCACATTGCATGAATTCTTTCCTGGAAAATTCCTTCATGGAGGTCACGTTGGTGAAACTCATGTAGTGTCTAGTACTGATGAAATAAAGGAAAGCAACGATGAGCTTGATCCAATGAAAACACAAGAACATAATGATAACGGAAAATATGTCACATGTTGTGCAACAATTTCCTTCACAGATAATGACTTGCTGCTGGGGTCTAAGCCACATAACAAACCTTTGTTCGTTGTAGGGGCTATTCAGGAACAACATCTCAATTGCATACTTGTTGATGATGGTTCAACTGTCAACATCATGCCAAAGATGGTGCTAAAAAGTTTAGGATCTCAATCGATGAGCCATTCAAAAGTAACCTAACAATCCAAGGTTTCAACCATGGAGGACAACGAGCCATAAGTATGATCCGCATGGGATTATCCATTGGTGATATGAAGTCAAACACCTTGATTCATGTCATAGATACTAAAACATCATACAACTTTCTGCTTGTGCGTCCTTGGATTCATGAGAATGGAGTGGTATCATCTGCTTTGCATCAATGTATGAAGTACAAAAGGGATGGAGAAATAGTTAAAATTAATGTAAACATCAATCCTTTCGCTTAGACAGAGTCGTACTTTGAAGATACAAAATTCTACCTAGATTCTTGTGAATGGAGTGTGGAGAAACCATCATCAATCGAAGACGCTGATGTCAATTCAAAATAAGAAAATAAGGCTCAATGGACTACCACCAAGCTGTCCAAGAAGACAACTAAAGAAGTCTCCGTTAAGCTATCATCATCTGAAGGTGACGTACAGACAAAGGGCAACCTCTGTTAGAAGAATGTATTGCAAATAAGAAAATAAGTCACATAGGAATTCAAGATTTGAAGGAGCATATGACCGTCCCAATTGCACAAATCGAATCCGTGACTTGTGAGTCTGCTAAAGGCAATCTCTAAGCTGATAAAATAAAAGGGCAGTTTGATCCTAAGGTCTTCATACTTCTTCAAAGGTCTGGTTACGACTTCTCCAATCCATCAAGACTAGGAGAACTCAAACACGAAGTCACTGGTGAAAATATACACGGGCTCAATGAGTCCCCAATGAAGTTGAGAAAGCAAGGGCACTACGTCGCCACTCCAAAGTTTTGGTTGGGATTCAGTTTGGCAGAGCCTCTTTGAATTTCATCTAATAGAAGTAAAAATATAGATTCATCACAACATACCTCAGTAAAGGAGATGAAGGAAGTTAAGGGCAAGAAAATAAAACAACGAGCTTCAGTGTTTGATCGCATTCGAGGCTCAAGCCCTAAGGTCTCGGTGTTTGAAAGGCTAAGTCACAAAGGTGAACGTGTATCTTCCAAACATCTAAAGAATGTTTCCACTACCTCAAAGACCTTCATTTTTTGTCGCCTAGGAACCACAAGGAAGTCACCATCTAGAAAGATATTGTCAAAACATAAGGAGCAAGTCCATGAGGAGCATGGTCATTTTGAAGTTATTGGTGACAAAACAATCTGTATTGCTTTCCCATCACGTATGAAGAGGAAGTCCATTTTGTCAATATCCATAGATGGTCCACTAAAGGTGTAAAAGAGAACCATTGTTTACACTTTCCTGCCTCGTAAAGAAGTAGAGAAAGAGAAAGAAGCCATACCGACCATCCAAGGAAGTCAAAGAGAAAAGTCAGACTTTGTGGAAACATCCTATCACATAACTGTGGAAAATAGAGCATGCCTTGACGTTAAGGATGAAGTACACGAGGATCCCCCTCAACTAGAAGATGGAGAGCAATCAATTGTAGATGAGCTTAAGGAACTCAATTTAGGCACTCCGGAAGATCAACGCCCCACCTTTATTAGTGCGCTTCTTACGGCTTAGGAAGAGGATTAATACTCTAAGTTATTGACCGAGTAAAAAAATATTTTCACTTGGTCGTATAAGAAAATGCTCGGTCTTAGTCCTAAGGTAGCCATTCATCATATAGGGATTAAAAGTGGAGCACACCCCATGAAGCAGTCACAACGCATGTTTTGACTCGAGCTAGCACAAATCAAAGTCGAAGTCAACAAGCTCATCGAAGCGGGATTTATTACAGAGGTTAAGTACCCATAATGGATATCGAATATTGTACCTGTCAAGAAGACGAATGGTCAAATACGTGTTTGTGTTGACTTTCGAGACCTAAACAAGGCATGTATGAAAGATGACTTTCCGCTACCAATTATTGAACTCATGGTTGATGCTACAACATGGCATGAAGCTATGTCATTCATGGATGGGTCCTCCAAATACAATCAAATCAGAATATATCCAAAAGATGAAGAGTGTATTGCTTTCCGAACTCCAAAAGGGATATACTGCTACAAAGTGATGCCCTTCGGTCTGAGGAATACTGGTGCCACCTACCAATATGCAATGCAAAACATCTTTGACGACATGTTTCACAAGATGGTTGAATGCTATGTCGATGACTTGGTGGTGAAGACGAAGAGTGGGAGTTACCACCTTGAAGACCTTCGAATTGTTTTTGAAAGGTTAAGAAAATTTGACCTGTATATGAATCCACTCAAATGTGCATTTGGAGTTACCTCAGGAAAGTTTCTTGGCTTCATTGTGCGTCATCATGGAATTGAAGTTGATCCTGCAAAGATTGATGTCATTCAGAAAATGCCCAAGCCGAAGAACTTGAGGGATCTTCGAAGTCTCCAAGGAAATTTAGCATTCATCCAGAGGTTCATCTCCAATCTTGACACCCCTTCAATCATCTTTTGAAAAAGGATACCCCTTTTCATTAGGATCCGTCGTGTCAAAACGCTTTTGAAAGCATCAAAAGATACTTGCTGAATCCACCTGTGCTAGGAGTGCCAATGCTTGGGAATCCATTGATAATCTACATTGAGGTAGAGGAATGTTAAATTGGGGCACTACTTGATCAAGAGAATAAGGAGGGAAAAGAACAAGCCTTGTACTACCTCAGTCAAACTATGATAGAAGCTGAGTTGAACTATACGCCTGTTGAGAAAATATGCTTAGCGTAAATTTATGCGATAAAGAAGCTAAGGCATTATTTTGAAGCATATGCCATCAAACTCATCTCTCGAGCAGATCCCATGAAGTTCGTGATGAATCGACCTGTTCTTTCTGGATGCCTAACAAGATGATCTATATTGTTTAACCAATATGAGATCACATACACACCTCAAAAGGCTGTGAAAGGACACGCACTTACCAATTTTCTAGCTGATTACCCTCTTCAGGCGGAATGGGAGCTTTCTGATGAATTTCCAAATCAAGACGTTTTGTTCATTGAAGAATTACCACCATGGAAAATGTTCTTTGATGGATCTGTTCGTCGTAACGGTTCGGGGGCAGGTGTTGTGTTGATCTCTCCAGAAAGACAAGTCTTGCCATTCTCCTTTGTTTTAGGTGAAACATGCTCTAACAATGCCACAGAGTACCGAGATTTGATCGTTGGTCTCCAAATAGCATTACACATGAAGATTCTATAGTTGAAGATCTACGACGACTCTAAGCTCATCATCAACCAACTTTTGGGGAGTTACCAGGTAAATAAGTAAGATCTCTTACCATACCATCAATATGCTTCTGGTTTACTTGAAAGATTCGACCAAGTATTCTTAAACCACGTCCCAAGAGAAGAAAATTGCAAAGCTGATGCTTTGGCTAACTTGGTCACGACGATGGCACTTGGAGAGAATCAGTCAACAAAGGTATATGTGTGTCATCGATGGGTTGTTCCTAGACTTCTTGATCTTTAAATCAACGAAAGCCATCATACGTATGTTCGAGTGATTGAAGAAGAAGATTGGAGGCAACCACTGATAGAGTACCTTGAACATGGAAAGTTACCTGAGGATCCGCGACAAAGAACAAATATCAAGTGAAGAGCACCACAATTCATCTTCTATAAGGGGACATTGTTTCGCCGCTCTTTTGAAGGACTATTCTTGCGATGTCTTGACAAAGAAGAAGGCCGCCAAGCGATGGAGGAAGCACATTCTGGCTCATGTGGAGCACACTAATATGGTCCTAAGCTCCATTTTTGCATCAAGAGGATGGGCTACTACTGGACTACTGACGAGCACAAAAACACAACACCAAATTATTGCTCGATAGTCAAAGATAGTATAGTTTAATTATTGTCTCCATTGGGATTGGATTTAAACAGTGTTCGAATAATCTTCAGTTGATTACTATCCAGGAAAATTAACACTTGATTTGATGACTATTACTACGATTAACCACTAAAAATTAAGCAAGTAACAGTTGATCACAAAAGACAGCAGATGAGCAACGAAGAAATATCAATGAGAGAAATAAGGGTATTTGACTCGATAGGTGCAAGATAATTGACTCGGGATCCAATTCTTGAGTTAATTGCCTCTATAATACTGTTGATTCTCACAAATTCAATAGATAATCAAATTACACTTGAAGTTATTGTTCCTTTTTTGATTAAACATTAGTTTCAGTGATAATCCGATTGAAGCACGGTAAACAATTGCAACAATAAAATGATGGTTATGATCTAAAGGGTAACTTCTCACGAATATTTCCCTATTTTCTAGTTCGATTAACAATTCAAGAGGCTCTTTTGATTACCTAATTGAATCACGAATTTAAACTAGAGCATAAGATGTAAAGCAATTCAATAATAATGGCTCTTCTTTCGATTAAGAAAAATAAGAAATAACTCCACAATCTGAATTAAGACTCCATCAATTAATTCTAACAATTATCAAGAATCAAATCCCTAATCAAATTATCAAAATACCGTATCTGTCAACACCCTAATGAAATTTACTCCATAGCTATGGAATAAGTCATCTCAATAAGGTTCAAAAACAAATAAAACATCAATAATAATGATTCGATACAAACTCCCGTATTGCACCGATTGTAGGTTGAAATCTTGTGTCTTCTTGCCTTGGTTGCTTCTCCAATCTTTCGTAGGTCAAAAGTCCCTTCAAAATCATGTTTTTGGTGTATTTATACCGCGTAGAAACAATCCCGGACGAAATTACCCTTTCCTAGCCGAACTTGGAAATCACTCTGACAATTTTGCACAGCCGTGCCACACACCGCGCCGCCCCATACGGCGTGCTAGTGAGGAAATCGAGAGAGCTCGCATTTTTCTTATCAGACTACGTTTGCACTTTCGCGGCTCCCATGCGGCGTGGTAGTGGTTTTTTCTCAGAGTAAATTCATGTGTTCACTTTTTGATATCCAGACTTGTTTCTCGACCCCCGAACATGATCCTGACTTAATTTCTTAGACTTTTACTCAGGCTTCAAAACTCCAACTTGTTCGATTTCGCTCCAAATTACCTAAATAGCTCAGAATCATTTCCTACAAGGCATAAAACACATAATTAAGTATAATTTACTATCAATTAAACTCAAACACACGTAAAATGCAATAATTAGAGTGCAATACTACGGCTAAAACACGGGTTTCTAACCTACCATCAACACCCCACACTTAGACCATTGCTCGTCCTCGATCAATCAAACTGCATTTCACCTAGGGACGGCTTTTTCATAAACAACATCCCTAACACACTATGCCAAGAATGTTTAAAATCAACTAAGCACCTTATCATAATATCCTGACCTTAAGACTCGACTCAAAAGCACCATGCATTTTTCACAACATGTTCACTTACTCTAAAATAGAGGTCAAAGACTTTACCTTACCTTCACAAGTCATGTGCCCTCACACAAACAATAGAGAGTAGTTCCATATTAAATAAAGTTCAAGAGCAATTAGAAACTCAAGATAGAAAGAATTCACTCACTCTCAAAAATAAAATTCATGCGCCACAGAAGACGTACCATATGCTTGCCCGTGGTGTAATACTCTACTAATTTGAGCTCATTCAATTTAGGATCAAGTAGAACTTAATTTTGGTTGTAATGTAGGCTGCGGGATTGGTAGGATACATATGGATATAGTGACTATACCTCCCTGAGCACTTTAATACATGTACATTAACACATTAAACCCCACACTTGTGTTGAACCAACTCCCAGCCTTCATATCATATTAACACCAAGCTCCCTGTTTCTTTAAGCACAGATAAAGCAAGAGTTACCACTAGCAATGACTAATTTTCTTTATAATATATGCAAACACCAACATTTTTTCTTTTTCTAGATTCTGATTTTCTCTTCTTCTTTTTTTCAATTCCCTACAAGTGGTTCTCATAATTGTTTTTCCAACAGTGCACCTTTCCTTTTTCTATAGTTCCACTCAAAACCCAACCATACCTCCACCTAGCGTTTACAAGCTCATAACAAACTCAAGTGCTCAAGAGAGGTCAACAATTCAAATAGATAGTCAACTCAAACAAAGGGGTCAAGCTTGTAGTGTGGTTGTCAAAGACATAGGATTACAGGATCAAAAGGGCTAACTAAGATAAACATTAATTAGGCAGGCAAAAGCATATACCTGGCTCAAGAAAGAAATGCCTATATCACTTCCTAGACTGAACAACACTGCTATTTCGCTTTGCAAACACACAGTGCAAGTTCTAGACATTAACTAACACACATAATATCAATGAAACCTCACTCACACATTGACACATAACTCACTCAGGATAACGATCAAGCAATTTAAGGCATTTATCTAAAAGTCAAGAACTGAGCCTAGGTGTCACGACTAAGGCACTCACCACTCTCAAGGCATATGCAATCAAGGGAAATTGCTTTAAATTAGCACTATGACTCAAGATTCTTTATTCCTATTGAACAAAAAACTAACTTCACCCGGTTCAAGTAACACCCTTGGAAAAGAACCACGACACAAGAAAAAACCAAGGGAGAATTTCTACACTATCTAAGAAAGTAAAATAAAATAAAATAAAATAAAGCACATGTTTTTGGATTTTTAATTTTTTTGATTTTTTGATTTTTGTTTTGTATTTTTCTCGTTCGACTTCAAATCCCTCAAGAAGCCAGTCGACGAAATCCATCGTCGGGAATATTCGAAACTAAACAGTTAATTACTAATTATTACAGGCCGATAGAATTTAGAGTTATGATTACATACCATATTGTCTAAGAAATCAAGAAACAAATCAAACAAAACCAACCGGCAAATAGAAAACAAGTACAAGTACAATCAAATAGGAGCACCCCATACTTAAGAAATTGCATTGTCCCCAATGCACAACAGTAAAAAAAGAGTGAAAAGGTAACTCCCTGAGGCCCATGGCCTACTCTTCATCAATACCCTCAAAAGTGCGCATGTACTCTTCATCATCAGAGGGAACATAGTTGGCGTCCTCATCTGGTGGCATATGTACTCCAGTAGCTAAGCTCAACCACTGTTGCGTGGACCATAGAGAGTGGATGGTCCTTTTGCAGCTCTGCCAAGTCAACCTCCCCCCGAACAACGCGATGGCGAATATCACCAAATAACAACTGCAATGTCTCCTCAACACAAACAAATCTCTAATCTACAGGAACAACATCAGCAGGGGGGTCTATCACAATTGTGACATCAAAAGGCTTAAGAGGCTGCAAAACCGGAATCTCCCGATCATAATGGAACTCCTCCTCCATATAGTGGTTCCTCAGAAGCCTCGTGATCATACTCGGAAAATATAGGCGGCGAGCCCCAAATGGTCGTACTCGAGATATGTGCTCAAGCATAATTTTACCCAGATCAAACTTCATCTGAGTCAGGATAGCATAAATGAGACACACCTTCAATCGGGAGACATCAATGTCGTTCTAGGTAGGCATGATCTTTGCATTAATCAAATGGTGAACGACTTTGGCGGGATGCTGGAAATGGCACTTTTTCATTTCCTTGTGGAACTTATTAGCATCTCGCGTCCATGTGGCAAGAGACCCTGCGCCACACAGCTGGCGTCTAATATCAGGATAGGGGGCCGATGCAACAACCTCAAGAAAAACTTATTCGAATACTCCGTGAATCCCATGATCTGATTTATTACCCGGGAAGAAAATGGAATCATCTTGCCTCGCACCTCCACTTCATACAATGCATCTAAACTGGCCTCGGGTTGCCAGTTAGCATAAAACTCCTTAACCATTTTCATATTCACCGACTCACCCGGACGGAACAAGTTTTCAAAATCTATGTATCTGATGTTGTTGTAAATCCCCGAGTATTTCCTGGCTAGCTTTCCATCATCAATGCCAACATCCGGGTTGGGACTCACAGCCGGAACAAAGGTACGATACCATATCCTAGCATGAGCTGGCACAATCTGAATGCCATACTTGCAGCCTGGCACTACATTCGCATCAGGATCAATGCGCTCCTCTTCCTCCTCCACTGGGGCGGTGGGAGGTGACCGCCTACCTCCTTAACGGCTACTAGAGGCAACCTTTGAAGTACCCGTGATAGAACATTTGCTAGGACGGCGAGACATTATACTTTCACAAGATGAACAACATTAGCCATAGCACTTAAAACATAAACATGACCAAATGGGGTAACCACCCCACACTTATGTTATTGGCATGTTCACAAGTTCAATGTATATCGGGGACTCAGACTACCCCATTGAAAGCATACTACGAGTAAGCAACAACCCACCCGACCACCAACATAATCTTATAACAACATAACCACAGACTACACTAGTGTAAAAACAAAATGAAGAAGATAAACTAGTAATTAAGAAAAGACGCATAAGAAATTAGTCTAATCCACTACTAACAAAATTTACGATACAATACAACACTACACACGTACTTAGCATGAATCGGGCACCCCATTTAGCACATAACAACACATTAGTATGGGGTGGTCAATTAATTAGCACTCGGGGCTAACAAATTAAAGTTTCACAACATACGTACATGACCTCTTACCCCACACTTATCATCTAGCATAACATCCCACAAAACACTTCCCTTCAACATTAGCAACACTACATAATTTTATGTCACTAAGACATTTCAACAAACACATTGTGGGCATACCTTTCACCTTCTTATTTTAATTCAAAGTGGGTTAGAATCATCATACAACCACATCAAAAACACCACTCACCACAACCACAACATCACCACATCTTCCCAATAGCACAAAGTGCACAATTTTACACAAAACTTCACCAATTTTCGGCCACTTGGGCACCCCCACCAAGCTTCAACATAAATTAATTCCAACACCATCAAAACACACCAAATATCACCCATAATCATAAGAACAATGAAAACCCCACAAGTTTATGCAAGAATTTCGGCCAAAATATAAGAAAAATAACTAAAACATTAGCACAAAATAAAATACCTAGGGTTAGAGAACTTAAACTAAAGTTAACTAAAATCTATAATTAAATACTAAAAGAAGGAGAGGAATAAGTTACCTTGATGAGTGATGGAAGTGGGAGAATTGGAGGTGAAGAACTTTGAAGAAGAAGAAGAATTTAGGGGTGAGTTAGAGAGGAGAAGTTTGAGAGAGAATGAGAGATATGGTGAAAAGTTGGGAAAAAACAGTTTGGGGGGGGGGGGGATAGTAGTAATCTGTCCCCTTTTTTTCAAAATCAAATTTTAATTTTAAAAATAAGTGCCAAAAATTTTACATTACCGCGTCGCTGGGCGCGGTAATGGGGTTTTCCAGAGAGCCATCGCTAACATATTTTTCCCATTTGAACAAACACGGCGCCCCACGCGGCGCCTAATGCGGCGCGGTAGGCCAATTTTCTCAGAGTCCTGATTTTTTCACCTTTTTAGCCTACATGTCGCACCCCGACTCTATTTTGTACTTATTTTGTGTTGAATTCATGCTCACACCTATTAAAATAATTACCAAAACTCCTAAACTGCATTAATCCTTAATTACCATTATCTAACTAGTCTACAAAAGAAATAAAGAGGGTTAGAAGTAGTTATGAGTTATAGTCGTTAGCTTGACTCCGTCACTTAGGCTTATTTGATCACGATGTTGGAGGATTGCTTGTCAAATCCTCCAACAAGGTACTGTTTCAACATGTGACCATTCATCTTAAAACTTTCGTTCCCTTCTTCATCTTGTATTTCAATGGCGCCATACGGTGAGACGTGTTTCACCACATACGGGCCTGTCCATCTTGATTGGAATTTTTCGGGAAACAACCTAAGTCTACTATTATATAGTAAGACTCTATCCCCATCATGAAACTCATTTGGCTTAATCAGATGATCATGACACCTCTTTGTCTTTTCCTTAAAGATTCACGCATTTTCATACGCGTCCAGTCTAAACTCCTCCAGTTCGTTCATCTGCGCCAACCTGTGTTTACCTGCAAGACTAAGATTAAGATTAAGGTTCTTAATTGACCAATAAGCTTTATGTTCTATCTCAATAGGTAGATGACACGATTTTCCATACACTAATTTGAATGGTTAACTCCCTATAGTTATTTTGAACGCAGTTCTATACGCCCATAGAGCTTCATCCAACTTTACAGATCAATCCTTATGAGAAGAACTAACCGTCTTTTCAAGAATTTGTTTAAGTTCACGGTTAGCCACTTCAACTTGCCCACTAGTTTGGGCATGGTACGAGGTTCCTGTTTTGTGTGTGACCCTATAATTAGATAATAATGCAGCGAACTAATTGTTCACAAAGTGCGACCCATTGTCACTGATAATCACTCGAGGTGTCCCAAAGCGGGTAAAGATGTTCATCCGTAGGAACTCACACACCACCCAAGCATCATTGGTCCTAGTAGGGATTCCTTCAACCCATTTAGAGACGTAGTCAACGGCTACTAGGATATACTCATATGAATAAGACGATGGGAACGAACCCATGAAGTCAATGCCCCAAACGTCAAAAATTTCAGATACTAAAATGGAGTTTAGTGGCATCTTATCTCTCTTGCTAATGTTACCTGCCCTTTGACACTTGTCACATTCAGCTACATACGCCCGTGTGTCTTTGTACAAAGTAGGCCAATAGAAACAGGCTTCCACCATAGTGTCCTCCAGCTACTCCGTCATGGCAATGAGAAAGAATGCTTGACATCTCTCCTTCAGGCACACACCTTCGAATCACACCATCTGCACATAGTTTAAACAAGAAAGGGTCATTCCAAAAATAACCTTTTACCTTACTATGAAGCTTCCTTCTTTGATCACGAGAGAGGTCACGCGACAACCATCCACTAGCCAAAAAGTTGGCTACATCAGCATACCAAGGCGGTCTTTCAGAGATCGCAACAATGGAGAAAATCTGCTCATCTAAGAACTCTTCTCTTATGTCAACGGTTTCAACCGGAGGTCTCTCAAGTTGAGATAGATGATCGGTGACTTGATTTTCTGTGCCCTTCCTATCTTTGATCTCCAAGTCAAACTCTTGGAGAAACAACACCCACCGCATAGACGCGGCTTGGACTCCTTCTTACTTAACATATATTTCAAGGCTGAGTGATCCGTGTGTACAATCACTTTGATCCCCACCAGGTATGATCTAAACTTGTCAAAAACAAAGACCACAACAAATAACTCTTTTTCAGTAGTGTCATAGTTGCCTTGAGCATCATTCAATGTCCTGCTGGCATAGTAAATGGGCCTAAACATTTTCTCTTTTCTTTGCCCCAGAACTGCCCCCACAGCTACATCACTAGCGTCACACATTATCTCAAATGGTTGGCTCCAATTAGGTGTCACCATAATAGGAGCACTTACAAGCTCATCCTTTATCAATTCGAATGATTTTAAGCACTCCACATTGAAAACAAACTTGACATCTTTCGCTAGCAATACAGTCAATAGTTTGGTAATGCTGGAGAAGTTTTTGATGAGCCTAGAAATTACATCCACCTTGGCTATGTCAACTTCAATTCCATGTGCATTTATTTTGTGGCCCAAGACAATTCCCTCTTTCACCATGAAGTGAAACTTCTTCCAATTAAGAACCAAGTGCGTGGCTTCGCAACATTCAAGCACGAGCTCCAAATTCTTCAAGCAGTCCTCAAAGTCATCACCAAAGCGGGTGAAATCATCCATGAATACTTCTAGACGCTTCCCATTTAAATAAGAGAATATAGACACCATGCACCTCTAAAATGTGTCAGGTGCATTACACAACCCAAACGGCATTCTCCTGTAAGCAAAATAAACTGACGAGCAAGTGAATGTGGTTTTCTCAACATCTTCTGGGCAATGGGTATCTGATTGTAGCATGAGTACCCATCCAAGAAGCAATAGCATCCATGTCCAGCCACTTTCTCGATCCTTCCTTGTTGCATCATTCAGTCTTTTATAATCAATGCACATTCTCCACCCAATGAGTGTTCTTATGGGGATCAATTCATTATCTTCATTTTTTACCACTATCATGCCCCCCTTCTTAGGTACAACTTGCACTGGACTAATCCACTAGCTATCAGAGATGGGAAAATCACTCCCGCATCTAGCAATTTGATGATCTCCTTGTGCACTACCTCCTTCAAATTTTTGTTCAGCTTGCGTTGGGGCTGCACCATTGGCTTGCTATTTTCTTCCAACAGAATTTTGTGCATGCAATTGGCTGGACTGATTCCTTGAATATCAGATATACTCCAGCCAATGGCCTTCTTGTGTTTTTTTAGTAGCTCCGCCAGCTTTTGCTCCTGTGTACCTGCAAGTCAATAGAAATAATCACAGGAAAATTGTTAGTTTCAAGAAAAGCATATTTTAAGTGAGTGGGGAGGACTTTCAATTCCACATTAGGCTTAGAAGCCTCCTCTTTTAGTTCTTCCTCATCAACCACTTGATTCTCAGTTTCAAGAGCTTCAGCCTCTTTCTTTATTACAGGATCTTCATCTTCCACTGTGCTAGACTGAGTAATACACCTCTCTAGAGTATCCCTCACAAGCTTATCAAACTTGTATTTTTTAGTCAATTCTCCAACAACATCCAGCTTGAAACATGAGTAGGAGGATGCCTCATCACTGTGGTATTTCATCATCCTCTTCATCTGGAACAGCACTTTTTCGTTGCCCACTCTGAGAATAAGCTACCCTTCATATATATCAAGGCTAGCTCTGCTTGTACATAAGAATGGCCTCCCTAGAATTAGAGGCATCTCCTTGTTCACCTCCATATCCACCACAATAAAGTCTACGGGTAACAGAAACTTGTCCACCCGCACTAGAATATCCTCAATGATTCCCTCAGGTAGAATGGTCATTTGGTCAACCAGTTGTGGGGACACTAGTATTGATTTGATCACTCCGAGCTCAACTTCCAGTTTCCTAAATACAGACAGAGGCATTAGATTTATTGACGCACCAGAATCACAGAGGGCCTTGTCAAATGTTTCACTCCCCAACGAGCATGGTATGGTGAAGCTACATGGATCCCCACACTTTTGGGGAATTCTATTTTGCAATATGGCACTGCAGTGGGCATTTAGCTTGACCACGGTTGTCTCCTCTTGTTTTCTCTTGATAGACAAGATTTCCTTCAAGAACTTTGCATAAGCAGGCATCCGAGTGAGTACCTATGTGAAGGGAATGTTCATATAGAGTTGTTTGAGCATTTCCAAGAATCTCCCAAAATATTTGTCAAGTTTTTCCCGCTTCATCTTTTGAGGGAATGGTAAAGCTGGGATATGTCTAGTTTCTTCAATTTCCTTTTATACCCCACTACTCTGGCTTTTCTGCTCTTCACCTTTTTTCTCTGCTGGTGTCTCTGCCTGCTTGTTCACCACCTCGAGACTAGCTTTCATCACTAGATCAGCCAATGTTTTGCCACTTCTCAGAGATATAACTTTGATTGTTTTCTTTGGGTTCATTTTAGTGTCACAAGGCAAAGTCCCAGGAGCCCTCTCAGATTACAAATTTGCAATCTATCCCAATTGTCTTTATAAATTTCGGATGGCTGTGCCTTGCTCTCTGATGACTATGCCCCGAGTCTCAAATTTTCCATCTGATTTGTTGATGAATGCCTTTATTATATCTTCCATACTAGACTGATTTGACTGTTGTGGCTGGTATTGTTGCCTCTGCTAGTTCTGAAAACCTGGTGGTCCTTGACCCTAGGGTATGAGATTATTTTGCTTCTATGAATTCAAGCTCCCACTAGGTGAATTCCACAAAAACCTGGATGTCTTTGACCCATAGCATTATAGTTGTTCCCACCTTTGACCCATAGCATTATTGAGCACTTATTTTGCTGATGCTTGACACTCATATGTAGGGTGTCCCAATCCACAAAAGTCACATGCTGTTTGCGGCTCATTCTGTACCTTGGCCAATGTCAGCTTTTTTATCTCCTTGGACATGGTGTCTAGCTGGGCTTGCATGGATGTGTTAGAGTCCACCTGGTGAACCCCAACTGAATTCTTCTGTCATTACTCTCAGCCGGCCACTGATTAGCATTCTTAGATAATTCATCAAGGATTAAGACAACCTCCCCCGATGTTTTCTTCATTAGTGGACCTCCACATGCTGTATTCAGAGTTTGTCGTGAGGACGATATCAGTCCATTCCAAAAATCCTGGAGTTTCACCCACAAATCGATTCCATTGTGCTGACACTTTCTGACTATCTCCTTGAATCGTTCCCAAGCTTCAAAAACCGTTGATGTCTCCTTCTGGCAGAAATTGTTGATTTCCCTTCTGAACTTCCCTATTTTTGCAGCTGAGAAGTACCTTTTTAAGAAACTTCTTCATCATATCTTCTCATGTCCTGATAGAACCTGCGTGTAAGCTACAAAGCCATTGCTTCGCGTCATCTTTCAATGAAAAGGGGAATGCCCTTAAGTAGACTGCATCCTTTAATACTCCATTGTATTGGAAGAAGTTCATGATATCTTCAAAGTCCATCAAGTGAGTATTAGGATCTTAATTCACCTTCCCTCTGAAAGTGCAGTTATTTTGGATGGTTTGAAGCAAGCCTTACTTCAATTCAAAGTTGTTTGCTGCTATGGGTGGGGGTCTGACACTTGACAGTTCTTGATTATAGACTGGACTAGCATAGTCACCCAATGATCTTCCAGGCCTGGGTGCTGCATTCTCGAACTGGTCTCAACCAAGGGTCGGTTTAGATTGAATCTTCAACCCCCATCATCGTTGACAGTCTCATCAGCAATTCATCGTGCAACTTCTAGTTGTGATGCCTCTCTTACAACTAAGTCTACTCTATCATTCTCTTCGTTTGCCATGGTATCTTGAGTCAAAGTTTGACCCAAGAATTTTTCTGTTAAGTCTTTTTCTATTCTCAGTTATCGCAGGTGTTTCTCCAACTCTGGTTCATAGGGTATCACTTCCTTTGAAGACGATCAAGTCATACACCAGAGAAATCAAACCTGCATCCTGCACATAAGTAAGAAAATAACTAAAGTAAAAATTGGTTCCTAAATTAGTACTAAAAACTATTTTAAACACTATTGATTGCCAATCCTCGACAACGATGCCAAAATTTGACGAGCGCAAAACACAACACCAAATTATTGCTCGCTAGTCAAAGATAGTATAGTTTAATTATCGTCTCCACAGGAATTGGATTTAAACAGTGTTCGAATAATCTTCAGTTGATTATTATCTAGGAAAATTAACACTTGATTTGATGACTATTACTACGATTAACTACTAAAAATTAAGCAAGTAACAACTGATCACAAAAGACAGCAGATGAGCAACGAAGAAATATCAATGAGAGAAATAAGGATATTTGACTAGATAGGTGCAAGATAATTGACTCGAGATCCAATTCTTGAGTTAATTCACTCTATAATACTGTTGATTCTCACGAATTCAACAGATAATCAGATTACACTTGACGTTAATGTTCCTCTTTCGATTAAACGTTAATTTCAGTAATAATCCGATTGAAGCACGGTAAACAATTGCAACAATAAAATGATGGTTATGATCTAAAGGGTAACTTCTTATGAATATTTCCCTATTTTCTAGTTCGATTAACAATTCAAGAGGCTCTTTCGATTACCTATTTGAGTCACAAATTTAAATAAGAGCATAAGATGTAATGCAATTCACTATAATGCTCTTCTTTCGATTTAGCAAAATAAGAAACATCTCCACAATCCGAATTAAAACTCCATCAATTAATTCTAACAATTATCAAGAATTGAATCCATAATCAAATTATCAAAACACCGTATCTGTCAATACCCTAATGAAATGTACTCCATAACTATGTAATAAGTCAACTCAATAAGGTTCAAAAATAAAGAAAATATCAATACTAATGTTTCGATACAAACTCCCGTATTGCACCGATTTTAGATTGAAATCTTGATGAATTCTTGTGACTTCTTGCCTTGGTTGCTTCTCCAATCTTTCGTAGGTCAAAACCTAGGTTGAAAACCTCGCGAGAGGCGGCATAAGCAAAAATTAGGACAAAACAAAAACCAAAAAAAACTCATCCCTCTAAACTACATTATGACTTGATCTTCTTCACCGAGGTATGTAGGCAGCTTAGTGTTTCATTCTAAGTTCAGTTGCATGAGTTTTTTTAAAAAAGGGTTGGCTTATGGGATCATCACGTTAACTCTTCCAAATGTAGATGCATATGCAAATAAGGCACCAAAGCATAAAAAACATTTTATTGCTTTAATATTGAAAGAGTTATGTACAACAATGATAAAAGTAAAATGAGACGTCATCCTATACAAGGAATCTAACGTCATGTAGACGATCAAAAGATAAGTCTGGTTGCCAACTCGTTCGTGACTTCTCCATATGATGGATCATCCTGATGGCGTGCTCATGGTATTTAGCAGCTTCCATAATCCCTTAACTATGCGTCTTGTAGTCGAGTTGTGGACGCAAGGATCTACTTCTTCTGTTTGAAGCTCCCTTACATGAGTATATGCATGACTCTCAAAAATTCCATCATAAGCTTCATGGATATCAAAAATTCGAGTATACACAACTTTTGGGAAATGAGTATTTTCACATGATGATCTCTCTACAACATCGAGTACGTCTTTTGCATGGAGATTTTACTTGTTTCTTATTGCCTGAAACATCAAGATATCTACATCTTATGTGCCTTCTTGGTCTGACATTCTTACCTTTTGAGCTCTTTCGCAAGTCTGCAAAAGAAATAAACAAGGAGATAAGATTTGCGATGATAGCCAAAGCCATTACATGCGAAGCTGTAGAATCAACTTCAAAAATATTTGTTAAGCTAGCTAAGAATGAATTGAGCCTCCATCTTCGACATGATTAGTTCTTAATGTCTGAATTTTATAGGATCAAACCGTTGGTGATTTTGACGCTCCTAATTCAACATACAAATTTTCTTGGCCGAAAGTACGCAAGCCTGAAAGCTCCTTGCAGTTAGGTCAACTTCAAAAGAATTCTGTTGACAGCCCGAAAACCGTTATACAGTGAAATTCATATGTGTTGTAGGCCTATGATTTACTTTCTAACAGCACAAATAGATTGCTATTTGGAGATTCCTAGCTCGAGATATGAATTATTCCACAAAAGCGCACAAAGCTATAGATCAATTTCGGCAGATAGATGGAACAAATTTAAGAAATCTTTGGGGCCAATTTGGAAGGAATCCTTTAATTCTTGGCATTCCTATTTTTTGAGTATTCTTTCTAATGGCACAGACGGATCATGATTTGGGAACTCATAACTCGAGATATCAATCTTTTGGCGAGACTGTACAATGCTGTAAAGTTAAAATACTGGACACGTTTATCAGGTTCAAAACAATATTTCGGCTAATCCTCAAGAAATTCGGTGCTGAATTTTTGATATTTTCCAGCCCCTCGAGTTATGATTCTTTAGGAAGAAGCAGCTTATGATTTCATCGCTCCTGCATCAAGAAATAAATATATTTGCAGAGATGCGCTAGGTGCTTGCTCGCCAAAGTTGGAAAGGCCTACTCCGGTTGCCTTCCTCGTCAACCTGCAATGATGCGATGTGGTACATGTTGGCTCACCAATGATGAAATATTGTCTCTCTAAGCCTCCAAGAGTAGAGATTTTGTCGCCAAGGTTGAAAGGACACTTCATGTATCTCTCTCGCCAAGCCGCAACAAAGAGATGAGAGGTTCTCTAGCAATGCATCTTCTTAGGGATATCAAGATCACTAGAACTCTCGCAAAATCCTGCCAAAAAAATAATATCTTGAAAGTCCTCGGTGCCAATAGCAAGACGTTTCAGCAACACGACACTTCAACTCCACTCATAAATGTCGATGTAAAGGACATGAAACTTTTGATTTCACATGATGGATTGGTGTCGACGGTGCAAAGCTCAGTTCAGCAGTAAGTATCAATGTTGACGACAAGATGCTTAATTCGACATAAGGCTTACTGATATCTTCCTGTAGAGTACTGTATACTTTGGTTCTTTCTGGTTGGGTTTGTTAACGATGATAGATGCATTCAGTGCACTAATTGAGACGTTATGCTTTCAGAACAATGCTTCATGGGCTAATGCTGATTTCGTTAGTGGTTCTGCTGCTTCATGAATACTTATCCACAGCCCTGTAGGATTGAGAAAGGTGTTCATATCACGTACTGGAAGACAATAATAATTCTAAGCAGATCTTTTCGTGTTAAAAATTTATTTACATGTCAAAGATAGGATCTAAGATGTACCTGGTGAAGAGAGTCTCGTTTCAAATTCTCTTCGATAGTGTGAAGACTCTATGCGTATCCATACCGAGACTGATCATTGCTATCAACTCTTTAATCAATGAACCCGCGAACAAATTAAATGAAAATATTATGTTGAAATATTTCCTCAAAAATCTCAACTCAAAAGTAGAAGAACAAGAAACACCTTTCTTTTAATATTATTTTTTCTCTTGGCTTTGTATTGCACTCTCACTTTCACAAGGTGATTTTTCTTCTCAAGACTTACTACCCAAAGTTGCACGACGAGAATTGTTCTTGTACGTTTTCTCTTAATTTTTTGGCTTCTTCAAAGTATTATTTTTCACCATGGATTTTCATGCCAATAGGCCATATTTATAACCTCTGAAAATCCTTTTCCATTGTATCAAAGGAAAAGTTAGAGGCGGTCAACTTTTATACAATTCTAAACCGAAAGTAAGTTGCTATTGTTGAAAAATTGAATCCCATTCTAAATGAGATTGTGGCTGCCTACACATTGGACTTTCAAATACAATTCAAACTTGGATTCGTGTCTAAACCGAAAGTAAGTTTGCTATTAAAAAATTGAATCCCATTCTGAATGGAAGTGTGGCCACCGACATGTCCCTGTGGACTTTGACGTGAATCCAAATTCACTTGACAAAGTTTCCATCAGGCTTCTTTCTTAATTAATATTAAATAACATCTCTTATATAAAATAAGTTTTAATTATATATATCACATATATATCTTAACCAAAAGATATAATATAATTTTCTATTCCAAATAGAAAATTTTAATTTGTTCACAATATTAGTTATATCCTCTGTGATAGCAAAGAATATATTAATATTTCATTTGGACTAATAACTAAATTTATTTGACTAACTAAATTCTTTAATTTAATTATCAAATAATAAAATAATTAATTCTTTAGCACAGATCAGAATACTCGTTAGTGTGCGACCCCATAGGTTCAATACTAAGCCAATAGTAAATTGATCACATCAATATACTAATCAAGGGTGGCGTCTAGTAACACTCCTTAATGACCGGATAGAATGAAGTATATAATTTACTCTCAAGAACTTGTAGAAGAATAATATAGAAATTCCTTCTGTCCTTTGGGTCACGCTAGGATATGGTTCAACTATCAAATCTTAATAGGCAATCAACTATGTGTTCATGTAAAATATAATCGACCATTGAATGACCTAAGAACTCTTTTCTTCTTTCATTCAACTGCCCTGTCCAAGGTCTTAGTTCGGTCGTTTATAATTCATGACAACATGGAGCTTAAACTCATTACCAAGAGTTAACAGATTCTATCTTGTTCAATCACTAATTCTACAAGTATTTAATCGTACCCAATATCCTTTCAACTATCACCCTAGGGCCATAGGTGTCTAGTATCAAAGTACGATAAATAACTTATCAATTACTATGATGATATCAGGTCAAAGAAAACTCTTACATCACATTCTTCAAGAGAATATCCTATTGACAGTTTATGGTAATGGTAATTCTAACTATTAGGAATTATCCAATGAATCGGTTCAATGATCATATCTCTATATGCATCATCTATCCATGTGATTTAGTTAATGAGATCAACTAATCTTTATCCAATAAAGACAATCACATAAATATTGATCTAACCAGATTACTAATGTCCAAATTAATAATTCTACAATCAAGAATAAATTTAGATTAAATTATAAGAAACTTTACTCTGACTATTATGATCTCCATCATGATGATAAGTCTCAAAATTTAATCAAAGACCTTATTAAATTAATCAAGCAATTAATAGTAACTATGATAAATGAATATCAAATTCCATATATTTTTATATCAAATAACATTCACAAAAATATATTCAAATCATCAAATATGAGATTGGATCTAGGGCATATTTAATATATCCCTAACAATCTCCCACTTGCACTAGAGCCAATCGCTCTTGTACTTCATTCCCAATTTTCACTTGTGCTTGTCAGACTCCTTTGCTCCAAGAGCTTTAGTGAATGAGTTTGCAGCATTTTTCTTTCCATCAACTTTTTGAATCTTGACGTCTCCACGTTCAATGATCTCTCTTATCAAGTGATACCTTCGCAGGACGTGTTTGGATTTTTGGTGTGATCTTGGTTCTTTTTCTTGAGCAATGGCTCCAGTATTGTCACACAATAATGGAACTGCACCTTTTATTGAAGGAACAATACCAAGTTCAGTTAATAACGTTTTCATCCATACAGCTTCCTTAGCAGCTTCACTAGCTGCTATATATTCAGCTTCAGTGACTGAATCAACAACTGTAGCTTGTTTGGAGCTTTTCCAACTCACTGCACCACCATTTAAGGTGAATACATAACCAAAAATAGATTTGCTATCATCTCTATCTGAAGAGAAGCTTGCATCAGTATAACCTTCAAGTTTCAACTCAGAATCTCCATAAATGAGGAATTGGTCTTTAGTCCTTCTTAAGTACTTAAGAATGGTCTTTACCACCTTCTAATATTCCTCACCAGGATTTGCCTGATATTGGCTAGTCACTCCTAGTGCATAAGCCATATCAGGATGTGTACATGTAATGGTATACATGATAGGTCCCATTGCACTAGCCTATGTGATCCTACTCATGCGTTCTCTTTCTTCAGGTGTTTTAGGACAATCCTCCCTACTGAGAGTAATTCCAGCACCTATTGGTAGATAGCCATTTTTGGAACTATCCGTATTATACCTCTTTAAGATGCTATCAATGTACAAGGACTGGGAAAGCCCAAGCAACTTCCTAGATCTATCTCAATAGATCTTTATTCCCAATAAATAAGCTGCTTCTCCTAAGTCTTTCATGGAGAAGTGTTCAGATAGCCAAATCTTGGTACTTTGCAATGCTGGTACATCATTCCGGATGAGAAATATATCAACATAAAGTATTAAGAATATAATTGTGCTCCCACTAACCTTTTTGTACACACAAGGCTCGTCTTTGCATCTAACAAAATTAAACTTTTCAATTGTCTTGTTAAAGTGAATATTCTAACTTCGAGAAGCTTGCTTTAGTCCATAAATAGATCTATGTAGCTTGCAAATTTTATTATGATCAGACGGAGATGTTAAACCTTCAGGTTGTGTCATGTACACATCCTCTTCTTGCTCACCATTAAGAAAAGCTGTTTTCACATCCATTTGCCATATTTCATAATCGTAGTATGCTGCTATAGCAAGAAAAATCCGAATTGATTTGAGCATTGCCACGGGAGATAAAGTCTCATCATAGTCGACTCCTTCTTTCTGACGATATCCCTTGGCAACAAGACGGGCTTTGTAGGTCTCCACCTTTCCGTCTACTCCAATCTTTTTCTTAAAAACCCATTTACAACTTATAGGTTTTATATCCTTTGAAGGTTCAACTAAAGTCCATACTTTATTTTCCTTCATGGATTCCATTTCGGATTCCATGGCCTTTTTCCATCTCTCATAGTCAGAACTTTGTATAGCCTCTTCATAGGTCTTAAGGTCATCATCATTATGATCAACCTCATTTGATACATAATCTTGTACCATTAGATTTAATCTAATTGGTACATGACGTTCTCGTGTAGACCTTCTAAGAGGTGCTTCTGCAACTTGTTCACCTTGTGTTGGATTTGGCTGTTCTTCAATTTGGTTTGGAACTGGTTCATTAACCTTTTCTTGAACTACATTTAGTTCTTGAACTTGAACCATTGAAGATGGAAACTTCCTTATCAACTTCATAACATCCAATAAAGGTTCTTCAACTTGTGTCTCATGATCTTGATATTGTGTTGATTCATTGGTTTCTTGAATTTCATCAAGTTCTATTTCTCTACTATAATTTTCTTCTAAAAGAAATTCCTTTTCCAAAAAGGTTGCTCCTCTAGCCACAAACACTTTATGGTCAGAAGGGTGATAGAAATAATATCCCATTTTTTCTTTGGGATACCAATGAACCTACACTTATCAGATCTTGAGTCAAGTTTATCAGTTTACAGTCTCTTAACATAAGCTGGACAACCCCAAACTTTAATATACTTAAGGTTAGGCTTACGTCCTTTCCATATCTCATATGGTATTGTATAGACTGACTTAGTGAGAACTTTATTAAGTAAGTATATTGTTGTTTCCAAAGCATATCCCCATAAATATAATGGAAGATCAATGAACCCCATAATAGATCTCACCATATTTAATAAGATTCGATTTCTCCTTTCAGACTCACCATTATGTTCTGGTGTTCCTGGAGGTGTCCACTGTGAGATAATCCCATTCTCTTTGAGATACCTCGTAAAATCTTCAGTAAGATATTCTCCACCTCTATCAGACCTTATTACCTTGATACTTTTACCCGTCTGTTTCTCAACTTCACTACGGAACCTTTTGAACATTTCAAAAGATTCAGATTGTGTTTTGCAAGATATACAAATCCATATCTTGACATATCATCAGTGAATGTGATGAAGTAAGAATATCCACCTCTATCTTGAATTTTTATTGGCCCACAAGCATCTGTATGAATTAGTCCCAATAATTCACTAGCTCTTTCTCCACTTCTAGTAAATGGAGATTTGGTCATTGTTTCTTTGAGACAAGATTCACAAGTTGGATATAATTTAAAATCATACTTGTCAAGGTACCCTTTCTTATACAACTTTTTAATTCTTTTCTCTCCAATATGGCCAAGCCTACAATGCCAATGGTATGTATGATTTACTTGATCATCTCTTTTCCTCTTAAGACTTGAAACATGCATAATCGAATTAACATTCACATTAGGTAAGACATACATATCATGTTTGAGATAGCCATTCACATATAAATTATCACCATAATAAATAGAGCAAATACCATTGCTTATAATAATGTGAAAACCACGTTTGTCTAACATAGAAGTTGAAATTATGTTCGAAACAAATTTAGGAACGTAATAACAATCATCCAACATAAGTACTTTGCCCGTAAGCATTATTAAAGAAATTGATCCTATAGCTACGGCCGCAACTTTTGTACTATTTCCAACTTGTAGATTAATTTCTTCTTTCTTCAACCTTCTACTTATTTGGAACCACTGCAACATATTGCAGATGTTATAACCACTGCCAATATATAATACCCATAATGAAGCATCAGTAGTAGTTAAAGAAACTTTGAAAATATTTTTTATTTGAGTCTTACCTTGTTTCTTGTTATTTAGAGTTGCAAAATACTCCTTGCAGTTTCTCTTCCAATGTCCTATCTTCATACAATGGAAACATTCAGCATCAGATTGATCATCTTTGCCTCCTTTTCCTTTGGGTTTGGTCACACCACCCTTAGGCGCAGTAGGCTTCTTTTTGAGTTTATTTTTACCCTTACCCTTCTTCTTATAAGAGTTTCCAACAAACATGACAGTTCCTTTCTTCTTCTCAGATGCAAGTTGATTCTCATAATCAATCAGCATGTTAAGCATCTCATGAAGTTCACAATCCATTTTATGCATATTGAAATTAATAACAAATTGTGAAAAGGATTCAGAGAGTGACTGCAAGATCAAATCTTGAGAAATTTCTTTACTCCGTTTACACCCCAACTTCTCAAATTCTTCAATAAGATCAATCATATGATTGACATAGGGTCCAACTGGAGAGTTTCCAGTCAATTTGGATCCAAATAAAGCCTTAGATAGCTGGTATCTAGCTGTCCTACTTTGTGTACCAAACATCTTCTTAAGATGTTCAATGATTGCGGTTGGATCCATATCTAGATGTTTCCTCTAGAGCTAAGAACTCATGGAAGCAAGAATGATGTATTTGGTAGTAAGACATTCTTCCAAGTATTTCTAATAGATCTTGGTGGCATGATCATCATCCTCATTCGGGACTTCTTTGGCAGGCTTATCGATCACATCAATAAGCTTTTCATGCATGAGAACAATTCTCAAATTTCTGTACCAATCATCAAAGTTTGGTTCTACCAACTTGTTGGTCTCAAGTATTCCACGCAGTGATATAGCAGACATATTGAGAAATCTAAAATATAGAAAAGAAAATACAAGAACATATTTACACATATCATAAAGATATGGACTTTTATCTAAATGATATTTTCACTAATTATTTTAAACTATTTACCCTCATTATAGTTTAAGCAATCTTAATTTCTGTTAGTGGAGTAAAGGAATCATTCAACAATATGTATGAGCCACTTCGAAGTCAAGTCATTTCTCACATATATTTTAAAGGTAGGTACACTTACCAATTGCATCCCCATACAATTTCCTTAAATAACTCTATGTCAATTAGTTCCCTGATAGTCAGGTCGATCCTATTGGCATAGTTGAGTTCAACCATCATGATAGCAAAAAACTTATTAAATTAAATAATTCTTTAACAAGGTGTCTAGTGTAAAATTAAATAATTCTTTCCATCCATGCATCTAAGTCAATAAATAATTTTAATATATTCTCGAACTATAAGTATCCTGGTTGTTAGGTCGCTCTTTATAAACAAGAAGTAAATAAAATTATTTATTTTGATAGATAGCTTTACAATACAATATCTTATATTTTATTAGTAAGAACTCAAATTTTAACAAGAGGGAATTGTTACTAAAACAACTTTTAATAACAAGATGATCAAATCTTTTATAGAACATTAATTTTGTTCAAGTTGTCTACACGCTTACTCCTAAATTAATTTACATCACATGTAATAAATAATTCAAAATCATATAACGAACAAGCATGTGACATAAAAACGAAATTCAACATACTTCTAACATGTTTATCTTAATATCACATAAAATAATTCATGCCAGAATATTATTATTAATTAATATATCATAAACTAATAACAATTAAAATAATTGTATAATCTAATAACCTATTATATATTGCCATTGTATCTTATACAAAATTTCAAATTCAAGTTACGAACTATCTCAACAGTTTAACTTAAATGAATACATATTTTATTCACAATAAAATTATAATGAGCCGACAGGCCGTTTTGAGATCTAGCGTGTCATTCGGTGGTTTGGGGCCATGAGTAGCTTCACTTCAAGTATTATGACTTGTACGTGTGGTCAGAATTGAGTTTCGGGAAGTTCAGAGTTGATTTGCAAAGAACATTCTAAATTCAGAATTGGGATTTGAAACGACCACGGAATTGGGATTTGAAGGTCCCAACAGGTTCGTATGATAATTTTGGACTTGGGCGTATGTCCGAATCGAGTTTTGGACGACCTGGGAGCGTTTCAGCGCTTATTGTAGAAGGTTGGCATTTTGAAAGAATTTCATGAATTTGGTTTAAAGTGTATTTCAATGTTATTGACGTCCGTTTGGGATTCTGAGCCTGGGAATGGCTCCGTATGGTGATTTTGGTCTTAGGCGCGTGCCTGGACGTTGATTTGGAGGTCCGCAGGTCATTTCGGTGTCAATTGGCGAAAGTTAAAAATTTGGATGATTTTGAGAAGTTTGACCGGGAGTGGACTTTTTGATATCGGGGTCGTATTCTGATTTCGGAAGTTGGAGTAGGTCCGTAATGTCAAACGTGACTAGGTCAATCAGACGTGATTTGAAAGGTTTTGGCATCGAATGTAGAAGTTTAAAGTTCTAAAGTTCATTAAGATCGAATTGGGGGTGTGACTCGTGTTTTGGACTTTGTTTGACGTGATTTGAGGCCTCGAGCAAGTTTGTGTCATGTTTTGGGATATGTTGATGTGATTGGATGGGGTCCCGGGGGCGTCGGGTGTGTTCCGGGGTGGTTTCAAATCAATTTTATCGCATTTGCAAGGAAGGAGTTCGCATTTGCGAGGGTGGAAAATTTCTGAGGGGTTCGCATTTGCGAACATTTTATCGCTTTTGCGAATCTGTCCTCTACGCATTTGCAAAGATTTTGGTCGCAAATGCGACCTTGGCAGGGGTGGCTCTCCTTCGCATTTGCGATGCTTTTTTTGTAATTGCGACCATCGCATTTGCAAACCAGAAGTCGCAAATGCGACGTCTGCGACTGGAGCAAGGGCTTTTATTTCGGGACTTAGCTCATTCCCCTCATTTCCCACTTGAACTTAGGCGGCTTTGGAGAGCATCTTGAGAGGGGTTCCATCAACATCAAAGAGTTAAGTGATTCCCGTGTATTTTGAGTTAAATACTTGGATTATACATAGATTTTAACATGGAAATTCATGAAGAATTGTAGAAATTTAGGGTTTTGGTGAAAAACCTAGAAATTAGTATTTTTGAATTTTGACCACGAATTTGGGCATAAAATTGAGAATAATCTATATATTTATATTCGTGATGCTATAGGTAATGTTTATCTTCGAAATATTTTAAAATCCAGGCACGTGGGCCTAAGGGTGATTTTTATTGACTTTTCGAGCGGAGTTGGGAATTGTTGTAAATTGGATTCTAATGAGTATTAGAGTATATATTTATGGATTTGCACATTTATTGACTAGTTTTGGAGTGATGGGCATCGGTTTGAGTTGTTGGAAAGGCTTTGGAACCGGTTATTCAGAGCGAGGTAAGTTTCTTTTCTAACCTTGTAAGAGAGAATTAACCCTATAGGTGAATTGAATTAAAGTGTGCTTCTATTTGTGGGGGCTACGTACGCACGAGCTGACGAGAGTCCGTATGTAGCTACAAATTATGCTATTATCCGGGTAGTCTAGGATCCATATCATTCTATACTTACAATGTTTGTACCCTACTTGTTAACTTAATTGTTTAAGTCTTTTGAAACCTGATAAAAGAATTAAATTTCACTTACTTGAAGTTGTGAATGGAAAACGTGACTGTTATTGAGAATTTATGTTTTTCTTAAAATAGTTTCTATTTGTGGAGCGGGCCGAATGTCTCGATAGCAGATAGATACAATTATGGTTCATGTCGTTCGACCCTCGGCAATGTACAATTTAAATATTATGTCTGATCGGGCCGTGACCTCGGCATAATTTGCGCATGATAAATCTTTGGAACCAGTTATAATTGATATTGCTTCTTTGGCTTGAGATATAAATTATTAAATGATGGGAATAAATTTGGAAAAATTTCCTATTAATAAAAGATTGTCCATTCACTTCTTGTTATTGAGTTTGCAGTTGTTTCATACAATCCGTGCTTAAGTATAATATTGGTATTTATCGTTAGCCCCTAGTAAGTGTCGGAGTCGACCACTCGTCACTAATTCTTTGAGGTTAGACTAGATACTTATTGGGTACGCATTGATTTACGTACTCATACTACACTTGCTGCACATTTTTGTGCAGGTGCATATATGTGTAGCAGACTTGTGGGCGCAGAGGCGCGGCTATTTCGGGGATTTAGGTGAGCCGCATCCCATGTTGCGAATTTGCAGGAGAAGTCTAATTGTACTTTCAGACAGATGTTGTATTTCTAATATATTTCCTAGTTGATGCTCCTGTACTTGTGACACCGGGGTTTGGGGGTGATTATGGGCTGTTTAGTATTGTAGTTGTGAAAATACTATCATTTACTTTGTAAAGTCTATCTCTTGCTATTTAATTGAAGGAAATTTTGATTTCAAAATTATTCAAATGAGTAAATAAGCAATTATTGTTGGCTGGCCTGAAAGCGGTGTTAGACGCCATCACGGCCTCTAATGGAATTTGGGTCGTAACAACTTGGTATTAGAGCACTAGGTTCACTTAGGTCTCACGAGTCATGTGCAAGTCTAGTAGAGTCTTGCGGATCGGTACAGAGACGTCTGTACTTATCTTCGAGAGGCTACAGGGCTGTTAGAAGCATTTTCCTTCTTGATTCCTCATCGTGCAATTTGATTCCTTTGAGGCTTATGTCTTCATTCCCTTACTATTCAATCTTATGCGACGTGAAGCGCTTGTTATAAATTGGGAATCGAGGAATTTTAATGGCACTACAGATGTAATGCATGATGTTTCTCCCTGCATATTTGATTGGGCTAATGTCGTCGCCTTGCGGAAGGATGTTCTTTTGTTCCAGCTCAGTATCAGTATTTTCTATAGTTTCAAGACTGTGCACGGGTTGCTACGATGTCTATGAGTTATTATAGCACTGTATTGATGTAATGGTAGGATACTTGTCTACGTGTCGGGGCAGTGAATGATTCTAAAGGAGGTTTTTCTCAATGCATGATTCATAGTTTCAGTGTTTTATTTCTAGCGGAGGAAAGGCAATCAGATTAAGAATGGTTAGCTTTGGATTGATGGAGTAATGCGACTTGGTATTTTCAAGCGTGGTGGAATCTTCATCTATGATGTGGTGTCGTCATCCTTGATTGAATGTGTTAAGCTTGCCGGTGTTATGGCCTTCTTCAAAATTGCCTTTGGAGCAGAGTATTGTGAATGGTGCCGGGGAAGCAACTGTTAGAGGTCGCAGTGTGCTCTGGTTCAGAATCGAATCGGTGATCCTAATGTTGATGGCTCAAGGAAGATGATCTTCAAGGAGGTTTAGACTTGGTGGCGATCTGTTGGTTCAGGTGCTACAGAGATGAATTTTTATTTAAGGCAACAACTGGGAAGCGAAGGATGATGAAGGACATATGGGAGGTGTCTTGCGGTGGTTAAACTTCTAGAAGGCCAAGTGTAAGAAAACAAAAGTTGAGTAGTTGCTTAAAGGAGAGGGTCTAGCCAAAGTGGGAGAGTGACCGGGTAGTATATGGGTTCTGTGGTAGGATAGCTACACGCGTTGAGGAAAGTTTAGAATGATTTGGAACTCATGGTAGACAGTGATAAAGTCTATGAACTTAATTTGGAATATTGGCTGCTATACGGAGAAAGGTTGGATACGACGGAAATGAGTTGCTTGATATGAAGAAGGATACACCATGACTTTGTATTGGAATGTATTGTCGCACCTTTAGTTGATGTCCATGAGGAGTGAAAGGACTTGTACGACTGGTGAATGAGCACGAGATCAGGATGGTTTATTGGTTTCGTGGTAATTGTACTCGGTGCAGCGTTGTTGGAAGGTGTCGGCATGGAATTTCTACATATGGGTTATTTCCAGTGAGCAGGTTAATGGTTGCGTGGTGTTGACGAAGCTTCTCCGAAGAATTCTACTGGCTACCCGGTATGAGGTCGAACATGTCAATGTGGCTAGGGATTCAGAGTGTTCATGAAATGATCAACATAAAGATTTCGAGGAATTTGGCGGGTCGATTGCGCGAGGTCATGTCAGTGAGGAAGAAGGAATCTTGGTAGGTTCCAGGGTTATGTAATGGTAGTTTCAAGCTAAGCGGGAGAGCCCCACCGCCTACGATTGGATTGCATGGTTGTCTACTTGTGAGGTTTCTGGTTATCGACATATTGGTGGGTTATTACGACAAGGAAAGAGAACATTAGTGGTGATTTGAGCAAAGGATTTGAGGAATGTGTGCTATAATTGGCCTTATCGCTTCATGTTCAGGCTTTGGGAAGTCTCAGAATTTATGCTTCGTGTAGATGTAATGTACAAGAAAGGTGATTTAGCCGGGTGCTTCTTTGAGAGGGAATTCATATGCTAGGAGAGCCTTGGAGTTTGATCATATTTGGGAACAAGTCAGAGTGGGTGACTCTCAACAATGGTCCTAGTGGATTCAAAAAATTTAAAGTGCGGTGCCTAAGGATTTTGAGTCCGTAGTATGGTTAAGTATCGAGCATTGGAACATATTACAAAAAGGGGTTTGGAGTATTCTATGTTATCATCGATCTGTGGTATAGCACTGGAGGAATGGGAGAAAATAACTTCGGATTCATAAAGGAAATATCAGAATGGGTGTACCAGTTGAAGATGCGAATGTGCACACAAGGAGGGTATGAGATGGTTTGTGGGTTTTGAGACAACGTGGTCTCGTGAAATAAGGTCCTTCTAGATGAGTGCGAATTGGGTTTGTCATGTTTTGAATAGAGCTATTATTATTACTAAGGCAAGTATGGAGTAAATTAGAAGAAGTCGGATCAGTTAGTAATGGTTGAATCGGCATGATGTGGCAATGATCAGTTCCTTCAACGTGTTAAGTTTTAAGATGGTTGTGGGGATACGTGCGAGGCTTTATGACCACCGTAATTGATTTTACTTGGAGGCATTCGAGGTATTGTGGCCTGTTATATGTAAATGGATCTCGGAAGGGTCATGGTGGTTTAGACCACTACTCAGTGTTGTATTTTCTGTGGTTATGAGAATTCGGTCGTGTGTTGCAATGGTTCTCCTGAAATGAGTTGCTATATGAAGGAGTGTTTATTCTATTAGTAGCTCAGGGGTTATTATGGAATTATTTTACTCTCACATATTTTCATGTTAGATGCAGTGAGCGACATGGAAATCGGAAGCTGAGGATCAAGGTTGCGGTTCGGTGTTGACAAAAATGTCACGAGCTCGGACGAGCAGGAAATAATTCAGATGGTTAGAATTAGCTGGTATTTTCTTTAGCATCACCTGAGATTAGTGTCATGTGTAAGAGGCTTTGTTTACTGATTTGCGGATTCTTGATTTGCTTTACAACATTAATGTGGCCGGCGGTATGGAGGTGCAGACTTGTTACATGGTGCGGAAGGTCGTGGGAGCGTATCCCACGGGAAGATTGTATAAGTGTGACATGTAGTTGCTTGATTGATTAAAGATTGAAATCAAGTATGGAGATTTTTGTACTATCGCTAATGTGAGGGTTTTGGCCTGAAAAGGCACTCTATTCAGTTAGTTGTGAATTGTGGAAGTTTGTTCCGGATTTGACGGTTATTCTTGCGTGTCATAGGAAAAAGGTCATTGTGGATCCTTGAGAGGTTATTTTCCCAAGCATGGTATGATCAAAATCAGTTTGAGGTCCGTTAATGGGTCCAAATGTGGATGTGTACTCTACACCAGCCTGTGTGTGTTCATTCAGCATAGCATTCCTTATGGAATAGTATTCGGGCGTGGGATGTTAATTTCGTCGCCAACTATTTCATGTAATACTCTATTGTGCCATGTGGCTAGTGAGACGACTTGATTACTTGTACAATGTGTTGAGGTCCCGCGTAGCGATGGTGTTATGTGAGCAGGATGGCTCTTGATTACTTAGTTGTGCTTGAGTTTTATAGCGTATGACGTTACCCGTCTCCCTAGGATTTGTATTATGCACTTGGCGTGCTTATGGTTGATATTCAGGCATCTCGTGAGTATAAGCATTACGGATCGCTGTGTGTTTTCTTTAGATTATTATGTATGGATTGGGTGGCACGCCGTCACGGGTATGTTGTTTGGATCGGGTGGCACGCCACCATGGGTATGTTGTTTGGATCGGGTGGCACGCCGCCACGGGTATCATGGTTGGATCGGGATGCATGCCGCAACGGTGTCATGTGTGGATTGGATTGCATGCCGCAACAGTGGGATGTGGAGTTCAGTTCCCTATATCTATTCTCGTGTGTTGTGTCCCTCATTTTTGGAGGAAGGTTCATGACATCTTTTCAATTGTTTAATTAGTTACGTGGGTTGAGTAGTTCTTTCCAGAGTTCATTTTTCCTTATGTATCACATTTGAGTTTGTAGCTTGTTGGCACATTGTGGCATCATATGATACTTTTGGCAGTGTCTAAGGTGGCTTATTGCTTGAGCAGCTTATACTGGGTGAGACAAGATTATTGGACCTGAAATTAGTGTGACCAGATTTATATAAGGTGCATTAAAGAGAAGATATCGTTATTCAGTTCAGAGTGAGGTAATGGTTTTTGTCAGGAGGAGAGACTCCATGAATTGTTTATTCTGCAGGTGGTTATGAGATTTACCCATCTTTATTTTTTGTCGTGGCAGTATTACGAGAGTTGGAACATTACTTATAGCTGTCATGAGGTGTGTTGTGAGCACCAAATTCGTGAAATTTCAGCTATTGTGGTCATGGGATGTTATTATGGTTAGGTGAATTATGCGATGCAGGGTGTGAATTCAGCAAGGGTATACTATCATGTTTTGGTACGCAGTCTGGTGATTGATACGGTGTTCGTGTGTTAGAATCTGGTATCGTGGAGAATTTCAGATGTTGGAATTTGGCTCTAAGGCTTATTTGACTAAATAAAAGGGAGGAATTTCAGACGGGCTCAAGCTAATGTGCCCAACTGGGTTGTGGAAGAATGGTTAGGTGCACGAGGTATTAAACAGTAATTTTGGACAACCCCAAAATAGTTCTTAGCACGTTCGAGGACGAACGTATATTTAAGTGGGAGAGAATGTAACAACCCGACCGGTCATTTTGAGCTCTAGCGCGTCGTTTGGTGGTTTGAGGCCATGAGTAGCTTCACTTCAAGTATTATGACTTGTACGTTTCGTAGGAATTGAGTTTCGGGAAGTTCGGAGTCGATTTGGAAAGAAAATTCTAAATTCGGAAGTTTTAAGTTGGAGGAATTGACTAATGTTTGACTTTTGAGTAAACGACATCAGAATCGGGATTTGAAGGTTCCAACAGGTTCGTATGATGATTTTGGACTTGGGCGTATGTTCGGATCAAGTTTTGGACGACCCGGGAGCGTTTCGGCGCCTATTGTGCAAGGTTGGCATTTTGAAAGAATTTCATGAATTTGGGTTGAAATATATTTCAATGTTATCGACGTCCGTTTGGGATTCCGAGCCTGGGAATGGCTCCGTATGGTGATTTTAGTCTTAGGTGCGTGTCCAGACGTTGATTTGGAGGTCCGTAGGTGATTTCAGCATCAATTGGCGAAAGTTGGAAATTTGGATGATTTTGAGAAGTTTGACCGGGAGTAGACTTTTTGATATAGGGGTCGAAATCCGATTACGAAAGTTGGAGTAGGTCCGTAATATCAAATGTGACTTGTGTGCACAATTTGAGGTCAATTGGGCGTGATTTGATAGGTTTCGGCATCGAATGTAGAAGTTTGAAGTTCTAAAGTTCATTAAGATTGAATTGGGGTGTGACTCATGATTTCGACTTTGTTTGGCGTGATTTGAGGCCTCAAGCACGTTTGGGTCATGTTTTGGGACAGGTTAATGTGATTGAACGGGGTCCCAGGGGCGTCGGGTGCGTTCCGGGGTTGTTTCGGATCAATTTGATCGCATTTGCGAGGAAGGAGTTCGCATTTGCGAGGGTGGGAAATTTCTGAGGGGTTCGCATTTGCGAACATTTTATCACTTTTTCAAATCTGTCCTCTTTGCATTTGTGAAGATTTTGGTCGCAAATGCGACCTTGGAAGGGGTGTCTCTCCTTCGCATTTGCGATGCTTTTGTCGCAATTGCGACCATCGCATTTGCGAACCAGATGTCACAAATGCGACGTCTGCGACTGGAGTAAGGGCTTTTATTTCGGGACTTAGCTCATTTCCCTCATTTCCCACTTGGACTTAGGCGATTTTAGAGAGAATCTTGAGAGGGGTTCCATCAACATCAAAGAGGTAAGTGATTCCCGTGTATTTTGGGTTAAATACTTGGATTATATATAGATTTTAACATGGAAATTCATGAAAATTTGTAAAACTTTGGGGTTTTGGTGGATAGTCTAGAAATCGGTATTTTTGGATTTTTGACCACGAACATGGGCATGAATTTAGAATAATCTATATATTTGAGTTCATGAGGCTATGGGTAATGTTTATCTTCGAAAATTTTCGGAATTCGGGCACATGGGCCCGAGGGTGATTTTTATCGACTTTTCCAGCGGAGTTGGGAATTGTTGTAAATTGGATTATAATGAGTATTAGAGTATATATTTATGGATTTGCACATTTATTGACTAGTTTTGGAGTGATGGGCATCGATTTGAGTTGTTGGAAAGGCTTTGGAACCGGTTATGGAATTTCGGAGCGAGGTAAGTCTCTTTTCTAACCTTGTAAGAGGGAATTAACCCCATAGGTGAATTGAATTAAAATGTGCTTTTATTTGTGGGGGCTACGTACGCACGCGGTGACGGGAGTCCGTACGTAGCTACTAATAATGCTATTGTCCGGGTAGTCTAGGACCCATATCATGCTATACTTACAATGTGTGTACCCTACTTGTTAGCTTAATTGCTTAAGTCTTTGGAAACCTGATAAAAGAATTAAATTTCACTTACTTGAAGTTGTGAATGGAACACTTGACTGTTGTTCAGAATTTGTGTTTTCCTTAAAATATTTTCTATTTGTGGAGCGGGCCGAACGCCTCGGTAGCAGATAGATGTATCTATGGTTCGTGCCGTTCGACCCTCGGCTTTGCACAGTTTAAATATATATTGGATCGGGCCGTACACCCTCGGTATAATTTGTGCATGATAAATCTTTGGAACTAATTATAATTGATATTGCTTTTTTGGCTTGAGATATAAATTGTTTAATGACAGGAATAAATTTGCAAAATTTTCCTATTAATAAAAGAATTGTCCACTCACTTCTTGTTATTGAGTTTACAGTTGTTTTATACAATCTATGCTTACGTATAATATCGGTATTTATCGTTAGCCCATAGTAAGTGTCGGAGTCGACCCCTCGTCACTACTTCTTCGAGGTTAGACTAGATACTTACTGGGTACGTGTTGATTTACGTACTCATACTACACTTGCTGTATATTTTTGTGCAGGTGCATATATGTCTAGAAGACTTATGGGCGCAGAGGCGTGGCTATTTCGGGGATTTAGGTGAGTTGCATCCCATGTTGCGAATTCGCAACACACAGAGTTTCCATCAGAGTTATCTACCCTCTCTTTTCTAATTGTACTTACATACAGATGTTGTATTTCTAATATATTTCCTAGTTGATGCTCATATACTTGTGACATCGGGTTTTGGGGGTGATTATGGGCTGTTCAGTATTGTAGTCATGAAAATACTATCATTTACTTTGTAAATCTATCTCTTACTATACTTGTTGCCCCTTCTTCGCGTTCGCAACCAAAGCCTCGCGTTCGCGATGCCTTCAGGCCCTACTGCTTCACGTTCGCGGTCAAAGCTTCGCGTTCGCGAAGGCTAAATGACTCCAGGTCCCCCAGTCCTCTTCCTTCTTCGCATTTGCGACCCCTATGTCGCTTTCACGAAGGTTTGCCCAGCTTCTGCCTCACGTTCGCGAAGGCTAATTGCCAGCAGCCACAAAATCCCTCTTCACGAACGCGGGACTCCCTTCGCGTTCGTGAAGGACAAAACCAGAACCAGCAACAATAGTTCCAAAATAGCTCGACTTGATCCGATACCATCCAGAAACACACCCGAGGCCCCAGGACCCCGTCCAATCACACAAACCAGTCCCATAACATAACACGGGCCTGCTCAAGGCCTCAAATCACATCAAACAACATCGAAATCATGAATCGCACCCCAATTTGAGCTTAATGAACTTTAGAACTTCCATATTCGATGTCGAAACCTATCAAATCACATCCGATTGACCTCAAATTTAGCACACAAGTCATATTCGACATTACGGACCTACTCCAGTTTCTAAAATCGGAATCCGACCCCAATATCAAAAAGTCCAGTCCCGGTCAAACTTCCCAAAAACCCTCAAATTCCAACTTTCGCAAAAAGACCCCAAAATGACCTCTGGACCTCCAAATCCACATCCGGACGCGCTCCTAAGAGCAGGATCACCATGCGGAGCTATTCCCAAACTCGGAATCCAAAACAGACATCGATAACATTAAAATACACTTCAACCCAAATTTATCAAATCCTTCCAAAATACCAACTTTCCACAATAGGTGTCGAAACGCTCCCGGGTCATCCAAAACCCGATCCGGATATACGTCCAAGCCCAAAATCATCATACATACCTGTTGAAATTTCAAATCCTGATTCTGAGGTCGTTTACTCAAAAGTTAAACCTTAGTCAATTCTTCCAACTTAAAGCTTTCGAAATTAGAATTTTCTCTCCAAATCAACTTCGAATTTTCCGAATTTCAATTCCAACCACACGTACAAGTCATAATACCCGAAGTGAAGCTACTCATGGCCTCAAACCGTCGAATGATGCGCTAGAGCTCAAAATGATTGGTCAGGTCGTTATATTCTCTCCCACTTAAACATACGTTCGTCCTCGAACGTGCTAAGAACTGCTCCAAATTTTGCTGAAATTATTGTTTTAACCCCTTGAGCACCTATCCATGCTACCACAACCCAGTTGAGCATATTAGCTTGATCCAGTCTGAAGATTCCCCTGTTTATTTAGTCAAAAAGCCTTAGAGTGAGATTCCAACATCCGAAATTTCATACTAGGCCTGTTTCTAGCATACGAACACTGTATCAATCATTACATACTGTACCAAACATGACTGTATACCCTTACTGAATTCACACCATTCACCGCATAATTCACACGACCATAATAATGTCCTTTGATAACAATAGCCGAAATTCCACGAATCTGATGCCCACAACGCACCTCATAACACATATAAATGCTGTTCCAACTCTTGCGATGCTGCCACGACGGAAGAGATGTGTAGAAATTCATAACCAACTGCTAAGTCAACAAATCATCGAGTCTCTTCTCTTGACAAGAACCATCACCTGATTTCTTCGGCTTGGCCAAACATGCTATCATAGTGAAAGAAGTGAAAGAAGTGAAAGCAGAGTATGAGCAACCGTGCTCAGCGTAAAAGGAACCCTATGTTCACGACTCTTATATGCCAAGGTAAAGGCAACAAAGTTCCCTTATATAGATTGTTTAAGGTGGTGTAACATTCCCTATGAAAAAAGAATTCTTCTAAAAGTAAACAAGGAAATTCTTGTTTGACTTGAAAGTTTTAAATGGCATTCATTAGAAGGTAACTTCTGAGACGTATTTGAATTCATGTCAAAGTTGAAGAGGGGAAGGCTTCATGCATGAGTCTTACGTGGATTTTGTTAGTCAAACTGTAATACTATAAAATATATGAAACAACAAGTTTTCTGAAACAAAAAGTAGAAATAGAAAAACAGTAGTATAGCAGAAATTTAAATAATCAGACACAGGATGTAAAAAATTATTTTCGAATGAAATCGAGCCAATTGAATGCACAATGTGTCATTGAGAAAATTATTCCCCTCAAGTACCCGAGGTTTTAGAATATTATCCTCCCAGGAAAAAATGACTTAACTCACCAGTGTATTGGTACCAAAAACTCTAATGAACTTTCAAACACTTAATGGTTGTAAAACACACTGAAAATTTCATAGAGAAGAAGAAGAAGAAGAAGAAGAAGAAGAAGAAGAAGAAGAATGAAAATTTCGTAAGGAAAGATTTTGGTATCAAGGCATATTTATAGGTCCTAGATTATTCCAGGTTGATTTTTTGTTAATTAATTAAATAATTGAAAGAAATTTTGTCCAAAAAGATTAACCAATCAATCTTTGACCAAATCCGAATCTGAATCTGAAGCCGAAGCCGAGCCGAGCGAGCGACGACGATGACGACGTGGGGCTTAATTTCTTTCCAACCCATTTAACACCAAGGGAAGTGCTTTCTCAATATAAGCACATTTACTTTTCTTTCCACCACCAATGAGGGACACTTTCTCTTTCCAAAGCAAAAGGCAGCTCACTTTTCCTTCACTTTATTTCGTCCATTTCCCATTCACCACTCTTTTAATCCCAACAATCCCCCACATGAATGAGGAATGGCTATAAGACAACAAAATGCACGGATGAGTGTGTGATTTACATGCAATGATTAATTGCATTTAGATAAGTAGTATTCTCTTTGAACTTTCCTTAGTGAACTTATATAAGATACACTCGGTCAATCGGTAGATTTGATATCTTTGAACCGTCAAGATTTGTTGTATACCTAGACAACATAAGTCACACAATAAAATCTTAACCATCTATGGTTCTTATGGTTGTGTTCGTTTCAGCCATGAACACCGCCTGGTTTCATGAGTGCTTAGAGAATGAGCCTTTACTTTCATTCCCCTTGAAGCAGCTTACACTTTACACTCACATAGGTGATTTCTAAACGTATTATCCTATAGACACACTATCTGGTCATTTCCTACCAAACTTAGCAAATCATTAAAAAGCTTTAAGCTTTATTGACTCATCAAAAAGCCTTGATGCTTTACCCTGATTTCTGAACATTGTCTTCATCACGAGAATGGGTTGAGTTATTGGACACTGTTGAACCGTCATTCATAACTTTGTTAGATCTCTTTGAACCTAGATCTTGGGATCTCCAGTCTGCTAGGTAGAGTTACCGTCATGATGACTTGTCCTCAGCCTTAATCCCATTCCCTTCGATGATCTTTCAACCGACTCTCTCGATAGGCCTTTTGTAAGTGGATTTGGCACGTTATCTCTTGACTTTACGTAGTCAATCGTGATAACACCACTAGAGAGTAGTTGTCTAATAGTATTATGTCTCTGTCGTATATGACGAGATTTTTCATAATACATAACGCTCCATGCCCTACCTATTGCCGCTTGACTATCACAATGTATATATATATGTGCCAAAGGTTTGGGTCAAAATGGAATATCTTCCAAGAAATTTTAGAGCCATTCAGCTTCTTCACCGGCCTTGTCTAAAGCTATGAATTCATATTTCATTGTAGAACGGGCGATGCATGTTTGTTTGGATGATTTCCAAGACACTGCTCCACCTCCAATTGTGAAAACATATCCACTCGTGGATTTAAATTCAGTCGATCCGGTGATCCAATTTGCATCACTATATCCCTCGACCACTGAGGGATATTTGTTATAATGCAGAGCATAGTCTTGGGTATGTTTCAAATACCCCAAAACTCATTTCATTGCCATTCAATGTATTTGATTGGAATTACTTGTAAACCGATTCAGTTTGCTAATAGCACATGCTATATCTGGTCGCTTACAATTCATGATATACATCAAACTTCTTGCATAGTCCAGTTGTGAGTCATTTTCATCTTCATTCTTTTGAAGTGCATAACTCACGTCAATTGGAGTCTTGGCAATCTTGAAATCCAAATACTTGAACTTGTCAAGTATTTTTTCAATGTAGTGAGACTGTGATAATGCTAGACCTTGTTGAATTTGCTAGCCAACATACGCTTAGTAGCATTTATATCTGCCATATCTTTGCTCATTATCAACATATAAACAAACAATGACTTCATAACCTAGAGTGTTTTTAATGTAAATACATTTGTCATACTCATTAATTCCATTTACCAATATTGTTTGGTCAAATTTGGCATGCCATTATTTAGGTGCTTGTTTAAGTCCATAAAGCGACTTAACAAATTTACACACTTTCTTTTCTTTACCCAGAACCACAAAACCCTCATGTTGTTCCTTGTAAATATATTCCTCCAATTCTCCATTTAAGAAAGCTGTTTTAACATCCATTTGATAGATTTCAAGACCATACATGGCCACCAGTGCCACTAACACCCTAATAGATGTTATCTTCGTTACTGGCGAGTAAGTGTCAAAGTAATCAAGGCCTTTCTTTTGTCTCTAACCTTTGACAACAAGTCTTGTCTTATATTTTTCAATAGTGCCATCAGCTTTCATTTTTCATTTAAAGATCCATTTCAAACCTAAAGGTTTATTTCCCGGAGGAAGATCAACCAATTCTTATGTATGGTTATCCAAAATTGATTGAATCTCACTATTGACTTCCTCTTTCCAAAATGTTAAATCAGAAGATGACATAGCTGCTTTGAAAGTTTGAGGCTTATTTTCAAGCAAGAATGTCACAAAATCTAGTCCAAAGGAAGTAGATATTTTTTGACATTTGCTACGCCTTGGATCCTCTTTACTTGGAGTATTTTCCTTTGGTTCTTCCCGTGTTCGTTTAGGTCTTTCACTTAACGACACGCATTTAGTTTTATACGGATAGATGCTTTCAAAGAATTCAACATTATCTTATTCAATTACCGTATTAACATGAATTTCGGGATTATCAGATTTATGAACCAAAAACTGACATGCTTTACTGTTTGTAGCATATCCAATAAAAATACAATCCACATTTTTTGGTCCGATCTTTACCCTTTTGGGTAAAGGTACTTGTACCTTTGCTAAGCACCCCACACTTTGAAATATTTTAAGTTGGGTTTTATTCTTCTCCATTTTTCATATGGAATAGATTGTGTTTTGTTGTGGGATACTCTGTTGAGTATTCAGTTAGCTGTAAGGATAGCTTCCCTCCCACAAATTCTATGGTAAGCCGGAACTTATTAATAAGGCATTCATCATTTCTTTTAATGTCCGATTTTTCCTTTCCGCAATTCCATTGGATTGAGGTGTGTAGGGGGCAGTAGTTTGATGGATAATTCCATATTTTATAAACAAATTTCTACAAATGGAGATTCGAATTCGCTACCCCTATCACTTCTAATCATTTTAATCTTTTTATTCAATTGATTCTCCACTTCATTATTGTATTGCTTAAATACTTCAATTGTGTCATCCTTACTATTAAGCGAATAAACATAACAATATCGAGTACAATCGTCAGTAAAAGTTATAAAATACTTTTTCCCACCACGAGATGGTATTGACTTCATATCACAAATGTCAGTATGAATTAAGTCTAAAGGATTTGAATTCCTTTCAACCGACTTATAAGGATGTTTTACAAACTTAGATTCAACACATATTTGACATTTTAATTTATTACACTAGAATTTAGGCAATACATCTAAATTAATTAACTTCCGCAAGGTTTTGTAATTGACATGTCCTAAACGAATATGCCATAAATCATTTGAATCCAATAAATAGGAAGAAGCTGAAATTTTATTAATACTGTCAATAACCATTACATTGAGTTTGAAAAGGCCCTTTACAAGGTAGCCCTTTCCAGCATACATATCATTCTTGCTTACAACAACTTTGTCAGATACAAATACACATTTGAATCCATTCTTAACAAGTAAAGAAGTTGAAACTAAATTTTTCCTAATAGTAGGAACATGAAGAACATTGTTGAGCGTTAACACCTTGCTAGAAATCATCTTCAGGAATATCTTCCCATAACCCTCAATTTTGGTTGTTGCAGTATTTCTCATAGAAAGCTCTTCTTCGGGACCAGCAATAGAGTAAGTCGCAAATGATTCTTTGATAGCACAAACATGTCGAGTGGCTCCAGAGTCAATCCACCACTCCTTCGGATTTCCAACTAAGTTGAATCCGAAAGCATTGCACACAGATCATCAATGTCATCATTTTTCTTCACTATGTTGGCCTGTCCCTTTTTTTTGTCCTTTTTCGACAGACAACAATCAAGGGCTTTGTGACCAGTCTTTCCATAATTGTAGTAGTTACCCTTGAATTTCTTCTTGTTCTGCTCTTTAGTCTGTCCAGAAGACCTGTTGTCATGACCCAAAATCCATTAAAGGTCGTGATGGCGCCAGACACCGCCGTCAGGTAAGCCAAAAATAAATACTTGATTTGGTTCTTATTTTAATATTTTTGAAATTATATTTTCCTTCGATTAGATAGTAAAAGATGGAATTCACAGTGTAAATAATATATTCTTAACAATTTCAATACAGAACAACCCATAATCACCCAAAAACCCGGTGTCACAAGTGCATGAGCATCAACTAAGAAGTAAAAATAAAGTATAACATCTGTCTGGAATACAACTTAGACAGAAAAATACAAATAACTCTGAAAGAGACTCTGCTGGTTGTGGGTCATAATATGGAATGCAGCTCACGTAAGTCACCGCATGTATACACGCCTCTACTCTCACAAGGCCACTAGTCACATATGTACCTGCACAAAAATGTGCAGCAAGTGTAGTATGAGTACGTAATCAACGTGTACACATTAAGTAACTAGCCCAACCCCGGAGAAGTAGTGATGAGGGGTCGACATGGACACTCACTAGTGGTCCAATAATATCAAGTACATTAAGGAGGTGAGAAAATACGAGGCAAAGTAAATAAATAAAATAAACAAGTGTAGATATGTGATACAATTATCCTCCTTACAATAAACTCAAGCTCTTAATTAGCAAATTCCTCCTCAAACGGAGCATATATATATGTATACTGGATCTCACCAAGTAGGTTGTTATAATTCAAATCAGGGGGAAATTTACAAATACTCCGACTTCTTGCCAAATACTATGCACGATTACTTAAGCATATGATATAGGAAATACGAGGCGTGCGACCCGATCCAACATAAATATTTAAACTGTGCACTGCCGAGGGTCGAACGTCACGAACCATAGATACATCTATTAAACTTCTGAGGCGAATGGCCCGCTCCCATGAGAGTGTGGTACATAAATCCTGCCGAGGCGAACGGCCCAATCCCATAATAGTGAAATACATAATCCTGCCGAGGCGAATGGCCCGATCGCATAAGAATAAGAAGCTTTGACGGGTCCTTGACCCCACTCACAAATAAACGTGTGAGTTGTAATTTCTTTAACAAAACCTTTCAATGATATATATATCATGGAAACATGCCGTAGGAGGAGTAAAGTTATTCGGTTACTAGTCGTGAAACCGTAAAGTCTCTACAATAGCAAGTCTAGTCTCAAGTAGAAATGTAAAATAATGAATTAAACAGGCAAGGATAATCCCTATAGTACAAGTACAACATGGTGTGAACCTAAGTCTACCATGACAATAACATGAATCTAACTACATACGGACTCTCGTCACCTCGTGCGTACAAGTCCCCGCAACAAGTTGTACATATCAAATATATCACCTAGGGGTAGTTTCCCCCTCACAGAGTTAGAAAGAAGACTTACCTCACTCAGACGTTCCAAAACCGGCTCCAACACCGCCCTAACACCTCAAATTGGTGACCGTCGATCCAAAACTAGTCAAATAAGATGAAACCCAATTAAAATATACTCTAATACTCATAATTAATCAATTTATAACAATTTCCAACTCCGCTCAAAAAATCGATAAAGCAACCCTCGGGCCCACGTGCCCGAATTCCGAAAGTATTCGAAGAAAAACACTACCCATAGAACAACGAACTCAAATATATAATTTATTCTCCATTTCATGCCGAAATTCATGATCAAAATCCAAGAATACCAATTTCTAGGTTTTTCTTCAAAATCACAAATTTCTACAAATTTTCATGCTTGAATCCATGTATAAATCTTGTATTTAACTCACAATACGCGGGAATCAGTTACCTTGACAAAGATGATGAAAATCCCTCCTTCAAGCCCTCCAAAATCGCCCCAACCAAGTGAAAAATGATAGAAGATGAGCCAAATACCGCTCATAAAACGATACTGCCCAGAGCGTTTTTGCACATGCGGTACCTTGGCCGCATCTGTGGTCCCGCACCTGCGACAAAATCCTCGCAGGTGCGCATTTCCCTTACCTGGCCAAGCTTCCCATCTGTGGACAAAAGGAACCGCTTCCGCGAGCCCATCCGCTCCTGCGACTACTGCTCTCGCACTTGCGGTCACAAAGGTGTGCCAAATCATCCGCACCTGCGGTGGCTGCGCTGCCCTCACTCTTTTGCTTTTGCGGCTCGTAGCTCACACCTGCGGCTGGCCAAGCGCATGTGCAATTATGACAGCAACTGGGAGCTTCAGCTGTTGCTCCCAATTTCCAACTTGGTCCGAGCCTCGTCTGATTGTCACTTCGGGCCCCCGGGGCCCCGCCTGAACATATCAACAAGTTTGGAATCATAAAACGGACTCACTCGAACCCTCAAATCACGCCAAACAACATAGAAATCATGAGTCGCACCCTAATTCAAGCTTAATGAACTTTAGAACTTCAAACTTCTACATTCGATGCCAAAACCTTTCAATTCACGTCCGATTGACCTCAAATTTCGGACACAAGTCACTTTTGACATTACGGACCTACTCCAACTTTCAAAAATCGGAATCCGACCCCGATATCACAAAGTCCACTCCCGGTCAAACTTTCCAAAAACCTTCAAATTTCTAACTTTCGCCAAATGACCCCGAAATGTCATACGGACCTCCAAATCCACTTCTGGGCGTGCTCCAAATACTAGAAACACCATACATAGATATTCCCAGACTCGAAATCCCAAACGGATATCGATAACATCGAAATACGCCTCAACCCAATTTTTATGAAATTCTTCCAAAATGCCAACTTCCACGATAGGCGCTGAAACGCTCTCGGGTCATCCAAAACCCGATCCGGACATACGCCCAAGTCCAAAATCATCATACAAACCTATTGAAACCTTCAAATCCCGATTCTGAGGCCGTCTACTCAAAAATCACACTTTAGTCAATTCCTACAACTTAAGGCTTCCGAAATTAGAATTTTCTTTCCAAATCAACTCCGAACTTCCCGAAATTGAATTCCGACCACATGTATAAGTCATAATACCTTAAGTGAAGCTGCTCAGGGTCTCAAACCGCTGAATGACGCGCTAGAGCTCAAAACGACCGGTTGGGTCATTACATTCTCTCCCACTTAAACATGCGTTCGTCTTCGAACGTGCTAAGAACTGCTCCGGAGTTGACCGAAATTACTGTTCAACAACTCGTGCACCTATTCGTGCCACCAAAACCCAGTTGGGCACATTAGGTCGAGTCAATCTGAAGATTCTCCCTTTTATTTAGTCAAATAAGCCTTAGTGCCGAATTCCAACATCCGGAATTCTCCACCAGGCCTGTTTCCAACATACGAACACCGCATCAATCACTACACACTGCACCAAACATGATTGTATACCCTAGCTGAATTCTTACCATGCACCGCGTAACTCATTTGCCCAAGGCAATCTTTCCAAAGTACAACAGCTAAAATTTCCACTGACCCGAAGCCCGTAGTGTACCTCATAACCAATTAAGCCTTGCTTTAACTCTCACAATAATGCCACGATAGAGAAGATGTGTAGAACTCATAACCACCTGCCGAATCACAATTTATGGAGTCTCTCCTCCCGACAAGAACCATTACCTCATTCTGTACCGAATAACAATATTTACTCTTTAATATGCTTCATATAAATCTGATCGCACTGATCCCAGGTCCAATAATCTCGTCTCACCTAGTATAAGCTGCTTAGGATATAAACCACCTCAGACACTGCCAAAAGTATCATAGGATGCCACAACGTGCCAACAAGCTACAAACTCGAATGTGATACATAAGGAAACGAACTCTGGAAAGATATACTCAACCCACGCAACTAATTTAAACAACCGAAAAGATGTCATGAACCTTCCTCAGAAAATGAGAAGCAAAACACACAATAATAGATATGGGAAACTGTACTCAATAACACACTATTGTGGCGTGCAACCCGATCAACACATGATACCGTTGCGGTGTGCAACCCGATCCAACCATGATACCTGTGGTGGCGTGCCACCCGATCCAAACAACATATCTGTGGCGGCGTGCCACCCGATCCAACCATATACCCGTGGTGGCGTGCCACCTGATCCACACATAATAATCTAAAGAAAACACATATCGAGTTGTAACGCTTATACTCACAAAATGCCTGAATATTAACTATAAGCACGCCAAGTGCATAATACAAATCGTGGGGAGACGGGTAGCGTCACGCGCTATAAAACTCAAGCACAACTAAGGTGCGATACATGATCTGCATCTCGAGAGCCATCCTACTCACATTATACCACAAACTATATGGGATCTCATTACGAGTGCGAATAATCAAACCGCCTCATAACCCACATGGCACAATAGAAACTACACTGAAGGGCTGATAATAGAAATATCATCCAAGGCCTGAAGACCCCTCTGAAAACAACGCTATGTTGAAATGAACACATTCGGTCTGATATAGAGCCCATATTCACATTTAGATCCATCCACGGACCTCAAGCTGATTCTGATCGTACCGCACTGGGCTAATAACCCTTCAAGGACCCACAATGACCTATTCACAACTCATAATAACAGCCGTCAAATCCAAAACGAACTCACATGGTCCACAACCCAAGGAATAGAATACCTCTCAGGCATAAACTCTTGCACTTGCGATATTACTATGACCTCCATATTCGGTCTTAATCTTTAACAATCAATTCACTGACATGTCACACTTATACAAATCTCCCCGTGGGGCATGCACCCATGACCATTCTACTCAGGTAGCAAGGTCCGCACATCCATACCACCAGCCATTCTAATTCTGTAGAGTGAGTCAAAAATCTGCAAGTCAATACACAAAGCCTCTTCCACATGACACCGATCTCAGGTGACGCTAAAGACAATACCAGCTTACTCTAAACATCTGAATTCTTCCCTGCCCATCTGAGCTCTTGACATTCTTGTCGACATCAACTGCGACCTTGATCCTCAACTTATAATTTATTCTCAACTTGCCTTAGAAACAATAATAGTTCCATTCATTAACGTAACCAAACCCAACAACACTCATCCAGAGTGACCCAATCCACGAGATCACATCGTCTCAATACCCATGAACCGCTCATATTCTACTTAAGTGCTCAATAGCATAGCCAACTGGTACACACGTTCTGCAAGACTTTCCGTGAATCCAGAGCTACTTATTCCCTTCCTCCAGTACTGCACCGCATACCCATTGATAACATAGAACATTCCAAGTTCTTAGGCACTGTACTTAAATTCTTGAACCCATCAGTACCACTGTTGAGAGTCACCCACTCTGTCTTGGTCCCTAGTATAAGCCAAACTCTAGCGCTCTACCAACACATGAAAATCCTATCAAAGAAGCACCCAACTGAATTCTTTCCCCTTGTACATTACTTCCACCAGAAGCAGAAACTCTGAGTCTTCTCAAAACTGAACATGAACCGATAAGGCCCAAGTATAGCACACATTCCTCCAATCCTTTGCTCAAATTATCACTGATGTTTTCTTTCCTTAGTCGTAATAACCCACCAATATGCCGATAACCAAAAACCTCACAAGTAGGCAACCATGCAATCCAATCGTAGACGGTGGTGCTCTCCCACTTAGCTTGAAGCTACAATTACATAACCCCAGAACCCACCAATATTCCTCCTTCCTCATAGACATGAGCCCGCACAATCGACCTGCCAAATTTCTCGAAATCCTCCCGTTAAGAATTTCGTGAACATTTTGAATCATAAGCCACATTCACATATTCGACCTCTTACTGGATAGCCAGTAGAATTCTTCGTAGAAGCTCCGTCATCACCATAAAATCAATAAACCATCCAGATCCCGTGCTCATTCACCAGTTGTACAAGTCTGTTCACTCCCCATTGACATCAACTAAAGGTGCGACAATACATTTCAAATCCAAAGTCATGTTGCATCCCTCTTCATATCAAGAAACTCCGTTCTGTCGTATCCAACCTTCCTTAGTATAGCAGCCAATATTCCAAATTAGTCCGTAGACCCAGTCACTGTTCACCATAAATCCCAAATCACTCCAAACTCTCCCCAAGGCGTGTAGTTATCCTACCACAGAACCCATATGATACTCTGCCACTCTCCCATTTTAGTCAAACCCTCTTCTTTAAGCAACTACTTGACTTCTGCTTCTCACACTTGGCCTTCCAGAAATTTAACCACCACAAGACACCTTCCATATGTCCTTCCTCATCCTCCGCTGCCCAGTTATTGCCTTAAATCAAAATTCGTCTCTGTAGCACTTGAACCAATAAATTGCTACCAACTTTAAAGCCTCTCTGAAGATCATCCTTCTCGAACCATCGACACTAGGAACACCGATTTGATCCTGAACCACTGCACACCACGATCTCTAACAGCCGCTTCCCCGACACTATTCCACAATACCCTTCCCCAAAGCCGAATTGAAGAAGACCATAACACCGGTAAACCTTAACGCGTTTAACAAGGGCGATGACACCACATCACAATTGAGAACTCTACCACGCTCAAAATACCAAGTCTCGTTACTCCATCATCCCAAACACTCATAGTCCAATTGCCTTTCCTCCGCTGGAAATAAAGCACTGAGTAAAACCTCCTTTCAAGTCATTCACTGCCTCGACGCATAGACAGGCATCCTACCATTACACAAACAAAAGTGCGATAATAACGCACAAATCATTATAACAATCAATGCCAAATCTCAAAACCATAGGAAATACTGATGCTGAGCTGAAACAACAGGACGACCTTCCGCAAGGCGACGGTAATAGCCCAATCAAACACGTAGGCAGAGACATCCTACACCACCTCTATAGTACCATGACAATTCCTCGATTCCCAATCTATAACAAGCGCTTCACGTCGCATAAGATTGCATAGGAAAGAAATAAAGGTACAAGCCTCAAAAGAATCAATCTGCATGATGAGGAATCAAGAAGGGAAGTGCTCCTAACAGCCTTGTAGCCTCTCAAAGATAATAACAGACGTCTCTGCACCGATTCGCAAGACTCTACTAGACTCGCTCATGACTCATGAGACCTAAGTGAACCTAGCGCTCAGATACCATGTTGTCACGACCCAAAATCCATTAAAGGTCGTGATGGCGTCGGACACCACTGTCAGGCAAGCCAAAAATAAATACTTGATTAGGTTCTCATTTTAATATTTCTGAAATCATATTTTCCTTCGATTAAATAGTAAACAGTCTAAATAATAATATTCTTAACAATTGCAATACTAAATAATCCATAATCACCCTAAAACCCGGTGTCACAAGTGCATGAGCATCAACAAAGAAGTAAATATAAAGTACAACATCCGTCTGGAATACAACTTAGACAGGAAAATACAAATAACTCTGAAGGACAATCTGCTGACTGTGGGTCATACTATGGAATGCAGCTCACGTAAGTCCCAGCATGCATACACGTCTCTGCTCTCACAAGGCCACTTGTCACATATGTACCTGCACAAAAATGTGCAGCAAGTGTAGTATGAGTATGTAATCAGCGTGTACCCAGTAAGTATCTAGCCTAACCCCGGAGAAGTAGTGACGAGGGGTCGATATCGACACTCATTAGTTGTCCAATAATATCAAGTACATTAAGGAGGTGAGCAAATACAAGGCAAAGTAAATAAATGAAATAAAGAAGTGTAGATATGTGGTACAATTATCCTCCTTACAATGAACTCAAGATCTTAATTAGCAAATTCCTCCTCAACGGAAGCATATATATATATATATATACTGGATCTCACCAAGCAGGTTGTTATAATTCGAATCAGGGGGAAATTTACAAATACCCCGGCTTCTTGCCAAATATTACGCACGATTCCATGAGGATATGATATAGGAAATGTCGAGGCGTATGGCCCGATCCAACATAAATATTTGAATTGTGCACTGTCGAGGGTCGAATGGCACGAACCATAGATACATCTATTAAACTGACGAGGCGAACGGCCCGCTCCCATGAGAGTGTGGTACATAAATCCTGCCGAGGCGAACAACCCGATCCCATAAGAGTGAAATACATAATCCTGCTGAGGTGAACGACCCGATCCCATAATAATAAGAAACTTTGACGGGTCCTTAACCCCACTCCCAATAAATGTGTCAGTTGTAATTTCTTTAACAAAACCTTTCAATGAAATATATATATATCATGGAAACATGCCGTATGAGGAGTAAAGTTATTCGGTGACTAATCAATAAATCGTGAAGTCTCTACAATAGCAAGTCTAGTCTCAAGTAGGAATGTAAAATAAAAAATTGAACAAGAAAGGATAATCCCTATAGTACAAGTACAGCATGTTGTGAACCTAAGTCTACCTGGACAATAACATGAATCTAACTACATACAGACTCTCGTCACCTCGTGCATACGTAGTCCCCACAATAAGTTGTACACATCAAATATATCACCTAGGGGTAGTTTCCCCCTCACAGAGTTAGAGAAGAGACTTACCTCACTCCGACATTCCAAAACCGACTCCAACACCGCCCTAACACCTCATACCGGCGACCGCCGATCCAAAACTAGTCAAATAAGATGTAACCCAATTAGAATATACTCTAATACTCATAATTAATCAATTTATAACAATTTCCAACTCCGCTCGAAAAATTGATAAAGCAACCCTCGGGCCCACATACCCGGATTCCAAAAAATATTTGAAGACAAACACTACCCATAGCACTATGAACTCAAATATATAGCTTATTCTCAATTTCATGCCCAAATTCGTGATCAAAATCCAAGAATACCAATTTCTAGGTTTTTCTTCAAAATTCCAAATTTTTACAAATTTTTATGCTTGAATCCATGTATAAATCTTGTATTTAACTCACAATACGCGGGAATCACTTACCTTGACATAGATGATGAAAATCCTTCCTTGAAGCTCTCCAAAATCGCCACAACCAAGTGAAAAATGAGAAAAGAAGAGCAAAATCCCGCTCTTAAAACAATTCTGCCCAGCGATTATTCGCATCTGCGGTGCCTTGGCTGCATCTGCAGTCCCGCACCTGCGACAAAATCCTCAGAGGTGCGCATCTCCCTTACCTAGCCAAGCTCCGCATCTGCGGACAAAAGGAACCTCTTTCGCGAGCCCATCCACTCCTGCGACTACTGCTCTCGCACCTGGGGTCACGCAGGTGCGCCAAAACTTCCGCACCTGCGGTGGCTAGGCTGCCCTCACTCTTTCTCTTCTGCAGCTCGTAGCTCGCACCTGCGGCTGGCCATGCGCAGGTGCAATTATGACAGCAACTGGGAGCTTCAGCTGTTGCTCCCAATTTCCAACTTGGTCCGAGCCTCGTCCGATTGCCAATCAGGGTCCCCGAGGCCCCGCCCGAACATACCAACAAGTTTGGAATCATAAAACGGACTCTCTCGAACCCTCAAATCACGCCAAACAACATCGAAATCATGAATTGCACCCCAATTTAAGATTAATGAACTTTAAAACTTCAAATTTCTACATTCGATGCCAAAACCTTTCAAATCACGTCTGATTGACCTCAAATTTTGCACACAAGTCACATTCGACATTATGGACCTACTCCAACTTCCGAAAATCGGAATCCGACCCCGATATCACAAAGTCCACTCCCGGTCAAACTTTTCAAGAACCTTCAAATTTCTAACTTTCGCCAAATGATCCCGAAATGACCTACAGACCTCCAAATCCATTTCCGGACGTGCTCCCAATACCAGAATCACCATATAGAGCTATTCCCAGACTCGGAATCCCAAATGAACATCGATAACATCGAAATACGCCTCAACCCCATTTTTATGAAATTCTTCAAAAATGCCAACTTCCACAATAGGTGCCAAAACGCTCCCGGGTCATCCAAAACCCGATCCGGACATACGCCCAAGTCTAAAATCATCATACAAACCTGTTGGAACCTTCAAATCCCGATTCTGAGGTCGTCTACTCAAAAATCACACTTTAGTCAATTCCTCCAACTTAAGGCTTCCAAAATTAGAATTTTCTTTCCAAATCAACTCCAAACTTCCCAAAATAAAATTCCAACCATGCGTACAAGGCATAATACCTGAAGTGAAGCTACTCAGGGTCTCAAACCGCTGAATGACACGCTCGAGCTCAAAATGACCGGTTGGATCGTTACACTTGTTTCTCCTCTTACTTTATGAAACAGTCTCCTCAACGATATTAGTTCCCATAATCGTTGAATTTCCACGAGACTTTTTCTCGGCTATTTTGTTATCTTCCTCAATCTTGAGATGAATCACAAGATTTTCCAACTTCAGTTCTTTGCTCTTGTACTTTAGATAGTTTTTGAAATCTCTCCACGAAGGAGATAAATTTTCAATCATTGTAGCCACTTGAAATGCTTCATTCACTACCATACCTTCAGCAATAAGGTCGTGAAAAATAATTTGAAGCTCTTGAACTTGGGTTCCAACGGTTTTGTTGTCTATCATTTTATAGTCTAAAAACTTGGCAACCACAAACGTTTTCAAGCATGCATCTTGAGTCTTGTACTTCTTCTCAAGCGCGTCCCATAATTCTTTCGAAGTATTCATAGAATTGTAGACATTGTACAAGTCATCCTCCAAAGTAATTAGGATATAGCCTTTGCAAAGAAAATCTGCTTGTTTTCATGCCTCAACAATCATAAACTTCTCATTATCTGGCATGTCGGTAGCAGACACTGGAGGGTCTTCACTGGTGAACTTCTGCATACCAAGGGTGGTAAGCCAAAAGAACACCCTTTGCTACCATCCTTTGAAGTTGGCTGCAGAAAATTGCCCCGGTTTGTCATTGGTTGGCGAGGCTATCATTGTTGCCACAATAGTCGCAGAAGGATTTTCATTATCAATTGCCATTTGTCATTGTCCACATCAGAAGAGTTCAATTAATGGCAAAAAAATAGAACAGTAAATAGTACTGTAATTAATGATAAACAATACGTTTAATAAATAAAAACTGACGTTTTCTATATACTATTTCACAATAAAATGATGAAGTTTTTATGTTCTTCAAATCGTTTCTAAATTTTAATACTCCAATAAAGTTTTTATATCTTTAAATCAGAAATAGAAAAATTCAAACGGAGTAGAAAACCACAAAGGTTTTAATCTCCAAAGCAGAATATAGATTATAGTATATTAATAATTTTCTTAAGATTGTTAATCAAATTGTAATACTATAAAATATATGAAACAACAAGCTTTTTAAAACAAAAAACATAAACAGAAAAACTGTAGAATAGTAGAAATTTAAATAATCGAAAACAGAATCTGAAAATATATTATGGAATGAAATCGAGCCCACTGAATGCACGGTGTGTCCTTAAAGAAATTATTCCCCTCAAGTACCCAAGGTTTTGGAATATTATCCTCCCAGGATAGAACGACTTAACTCACTAGTATATTGGTACCAAAAACGCTGATGAACTTCGAACCACTTAATGGTTGTAAAACACACTGAAAATTTTGTAAGGATATATTCTGGGATGAAGACGTATTTATAGCCATTTTCTGGCATTGTTTATGAAAAGTTTGCAACCTTTCAGAAACAGCCATGGCTGTTGGAATAGGCGGGAACAATTCTTGTTTAAAATATTTCGGGAAATCAATTTAAAATAATCCGGGAAAGAAACGGATCGGGTCGCGTCACGGGTCCTGGGTTATTCCTGGTTGTCTTTTCGTTAATTAATTAAATTATTGAAAGAAATTTTGTCCAAAAAGATTAATCAATCAATCTTTGACCGAAGCCGAAGCCGAGCAAAGCGAGCGACGACGACGGCGCAAGGTTTACTTTCTTTCCAACCCATTTAACACCAAGGGAAGTGCTTTCTCAATATAAGCACATTCACTTTTCTTTCCACCACCAATGAGGGACACTTGCTCTTTTTTCGAGAAAAAGGGAACTCACTTTCCCTTCACTTTCTTCCCTCCATTTCCCATTCACCAATCCTTTAATCCCAATAGCTTTGTCATAAGAAATTGATCTATGATGGAATTGTCATACATTGTTCAATGTGACCATATTTTGGTTACCATAATTTTGCTATAAAGGTTACTAATAAAGTATTGTTTAAGTACAACATACTTGGCGTCAGAAGGTTTTTCCAATTCGATTTAGGCTTCACTGGAGAGTCACGATTACCCAAAGAATTCAAGTTCTTTATTTATGGGCAAGAAAGAAAGTGTTCTTCTCATGGATAATTCAAGCCGCATCTTCGAGTTTCAACAAGCCTACACTCTGACAAGCCTTGAAATAGGGGGCATCTGTAGATATATAAAATTTATTGGGCCTAATCCATACAAAATTTGGATTATTTTCAAGCCCAAGGTCCATTTAATCTTAAGGCCCAAACTCATGCCATGTGTCAAGTGACATGGCATGTGTAGTCAAACCCAAAGCCAACAAGATGATTCCACTTGTTAAATGATGTGACAATCCCAATCCAAAACAGCGACCAATCAAGAATTGCCAAGTGTCTAAAATGACATGTCTTGGCCAATCAAAAGCAAGCTTATCACATAGCTTGTGTGATAAGTTTGATGACTCACGTGAGCCAATCAGAATCAAGAAAGAGAGTTCATATGTAGCTGGACTGCCCATCCTCTACCATTATAAATATAGGAGTTATATATCTCTTGTAGGACATTCAGAATTGGAGAAAAACATTCCGCAATTAGTGAAGGCATCCACAAACAGAGAGATCAATCATCAAGTGCATAGTTCTTCAACAAAGGAGTGATCAATGGAGTTCTTTACGGAGATCAGCACGTAACAACAAATTGCTGCTCGACGTTCTTTGCAATTAAATACATCACAGGGAGGCCTGAATCATCCTACATTCGAGAAAGACATTTCTCAAGCCCACGAATCACGGAGAATTTTAGAGAGGAGAATCAAAGGATACATAGAATTGTACTCACAAATATTTATCTATAAAATCTATTTTTTTTCTTCATATTATTTTTGTTGCAGTTTATTTTTCGTACCACAAAAATTTATTGCGAACAATTACCTACTTCATCTGTTAAACAAAGGATCATGTCCCTCTGTCTTTTATTAAGGGTGGTTGTGTGATAAAATCTAGTGTTTGCATCACCCTCACACAACCACTTGATTCTTGATTTCAACTTCCAAAATTCCTCTTCATTATTTAGGATAGCTGAGAATTCAATTTGGAGGTTAGCTTCTAATTCCTGGAGGAATCTACTGAAAGGGTAGGCATATGACTTCTGGATACCATTAAGTCTGGAAAGTATGTGCATTTTCTTATGGAAGATGTTCCAAAATACTTTCCTATTCCAGTTATTCACATTATGCTTAAATAAACTAGTGGACCCAGTAGGTCATTGGTTGGTTGGAAACTTATATGCACAATAGGTGGGAATTCAGGGTAGCTACACCACATAGACACAAACCTAAAGGTCTCCTATGGTCATTGTTGCACCCTATTTTGCACGAGTCAAAACAAGAATCAACTTGTGATTTCTCTATTGTTGATGAAAAAGGGTCGTCACCTAATATTTAAAGGTATACTAGGGTACCTATTTAATTACTAAAGGTCATATTATTCATTAGTTTGCTAACTGGAGAGATTATGGGTAAGATTTCTTATTATTCTAAGGGAAAGGCGTTAGGCACCCCTTAAAATCTACCTGAGGTAGCTCCATAGGACTGAGACTAGATTTAGGGCTAATTATTTGTACTATGCTTAACTAGTGTTTGAAGAGTGTGGCTTACCATATATTTGGATATAATACCTATAAAGGAAGAGTGCAGTTTAAATAGGTATGGGTTTATAGAAGAATCTTAGAAAAATAATGTTAGTGTATATATGCTTGAAAAGAGCTTTGAAAGAAGTATGATGTTTGTGTGAAAATGTGTAAAAGAGAAGCTAAGTTAAAACACTTTGTTTCCTAAAGCATGGAAGTTCATATTACTCTAACAAGATGAAGGTGTTATGAAAAATAAGCCTAAGATATACCTTGGTTTTTAAATATTGGACTTGAAGGAATCGTTTGAAAATCCTTGTCTTGGGCGGGAACACCTTGATCTTAGAAAGGAGTTGATTTCCTTTTTAGAAAATTAAGTTCGTGATTCAGTTCTGGTTTTTCTTTTTGAAAGAGGGACTGCCGCCTTTTGCTAGGCCTTTTGGGCTTCAAAATCTTTAAGAAGAGTTAGAAAAGTACGATGAATTAATAATAACAGCTCATGATTAGCGGGTGAAGAGTTAATTACTAACTAATGCTTCTTTCAATCCTAGGTTCTTTAAAACTTGCCTAAGTTATTTTATATGAATTAAAAGATAAATAAAGCATTCAATCCAATATATAATTGTTGTATACATTAGAGATAAAACAATAGGAACACGATAAAGGACAATGACATAGTAGACCTATAGAATAGAAAAAGCGGTAAATAAAGGAATAAAGGGAAAAAAGGACTCTTGTGTTTGGGCCTCAAAGAGGCAGGCCTAGCTATAATAGGGACGACAGCTGACCCTGGATCCCCCAGGATAAAGTAAAGCTGGATTTAAGAACTCAGCAGGCCCAAGCCATTGTACATATTCAAAAAAAGAAGAGAGGTCATTAAAGAGACAATACTATATACATGCTCATATATGAAATTTGCAAGCAAAGAATAAAGGAAAGATGACTAACAACATTCAAACACTAAGAAGGTTATACTAATGTGGTGATTATGTATAGCAAATGATCCACATTGAACACCTTTCATTGTCATACACACTAAACACAAAGAGAATAACAAGTGTCAATGAATTAAGGGCTAAGGAGAGAATTCCACTCAAGGTCGATGCCCCCTTTGAATCCCCCGATACTTCAAAGTTCACAAGGGTATCAAGGCCCAGGGCAATGCTTGTGCCTGGGAGAGTAGCCCAACCAAGAGTTAAATTCTACTCTCAAATATCCTCAACCACTAACGACTCATTCTTCCCTATAGGTTTGAGTGCCAATGAGGCTCTTTCAATGTAAACCAATTACCACAACACACCCTACCATAGAAACATGACTTTTCTTAACAGAATAACACATAAAATAATATTATTTCTTATAACTATACTTCCAGTTCTAAATGATTGATTAACATACTAGACAGACCTAAAGCCCAAGTTTCCAAACACACATACAGAGGAAGGAACACTATACTGTTATTGCTAAAGAACCAAACAACTGGAATGAAAAACCTCAAAGATAGACAAATAGCACATAGTTTAGAGCAGCTACAACTTAGCGTACAGATGCTTTTGCTCTAATGGACTAATCACAGATTAGTTTAACTCAAGTCTTGCACATATAAGTTAACAATGATATTTGGAACATTTTGAAAACATCAACGAAGATTCAAACAAAATAGTCATAATCAGGAACCTCTATAGGTATTATTAGGAATACCAGAGTATAATCAGAATTCATAACATAACTACAGGTTTGCAGAATAAAAAAGGAATTCCCTAAGAGTGCTTAACAGGATCACAAACTATCAGTCTCACTTCATTTTGGAACTAAAGGTAAAACCAACTTCTTTATAGGAGTATAATGAAATAGGAAAGTTATTGTGTTTAAGCAGTAACAACAAGGGATTTCTCTAAGACCAGATTCAATTCAGATTGACAGGGAAAGAGAGAACTCTATACAATTTCAAGATAGTTCACAGAAGCATGAAATCATGAGAGATATGCAGAGATATATACATAACCTTTATTCAACTATACATATATATATATTTCAACTAATGTAATAGGCTTACAAAACTGGATGAGTTTCGGCCAATTGCACAATCAAATTAACAATGCCATTCAGGGTCAAAGACATGGGAGACAATATATCAAACATGCTTAACTCAGATGTAGAGACTATGATTGACATCTAAGCATGATGGAATTGTATTCAACTTGTAAAATAATTAACATTCAACTATAGCAGACATAACTACAATCTAATTTATGAGAGATAGCCTGATCGTAAAAAAATATGTGCAGAATGATCACTGATGTTCATAGAAGCTCATCCTAATAAGACTATTTCATACTTAGAGATACAACTAACAGTTAGACATGTACATAAAGCTTTCATGGTGATTACTCAAAGAATACTAAAAGGCTAACAAGCACTTATGCAAAGAAGAAAAGCATTTAAACACTTAAACTTCACATATTTCAATTAAATGATGAAGCATTAAACTGTGAGCTTTCAAGTTATTCTAGTTAGGATTATCAAACAACAACTTCAACAACAAAATTCAAAAACATTATGGCAGGAATAAAGATCATAGCAGAATTATTAAAAGTAAACCTGAAGCTTAGGCAAATATGAAAAGTCATTAAGGCATATTAAGTATCTTAATCATATAAGTTATTTAATACAAATTAAAGATACTCAAAAGCATAACAGGTGACCATAGGTTAACAACACATCATTATGAACTGGAAGTAACATCTATATATTGATGACAACTATTATAAACGAACACAACTAATAAAAGACATCAACATGTTCATGATATTCGAATAAAGGCAGTCAGAAGAGAAAGAGTGGAAGTGTACAAACCTTTTCTAGGGCAGCAAACCAAACAAGGTTTCTAACTTAGCCGTATGAAAACCAAAATTTCAAGCTCTTGAGCAGTGAAGAAACTCGGAAACAAAAGGAATAAATATAAATAAGAACAAAAATCTAGCCTCTTAACTCGTATGAAGTTTTAGACTATTGTTAGGTTTGGTAGGTATTGCTTGGTGTGATTGTAGGTTGTTGAGTGGTGTTAGGTGAGATAAATCAAGACTTTATTTATAGTGCCACTAATGCCTTAGGGTTTCAGCAAAATTCAAACTCGGTAGTGGAAGATGACGTTGAGGTAGTGATGTGAGCATAAGCGGATGAAATCAGAAAGAACAAGGGGAAATTGGTGAGGGATTTACCGGAGTGAGAGAAGGTTGACCGCTGATGGGGGTAAATCCCCAATGTCTAGAGGTCATTGCATTTGACTTCTGAACCTCGAATAATCATTATGAGGTTCTGAGGAGGCTTCTCATGCTCTTTGACTTGAAAGAACACAAGAAATCTCGTACGATTTGAGATTTCACCCTTTGGTCTGTGACTTCAACTTTAGATCTTTTGAAATTAAACGGTGGAAATGAAAAAAGAATGATGAAATTCGTAGTACAGAGACAAGACAGATGGCCATGTATGCCATAGATTTGAAAAATCACAGATGATTTGAAGTTTCATCTCTAGGTTAGGGTTTTTGGATTTGGGGGGGTCTTGAATCTCAACAACAAAAGAGGAAAGAAGTAGTAGGATTTGCGGATTTGGATAACAATAAGAATGATTTGTGGTCTGATTCATGACCTTGCACTAATTTGTGCAAGGTTTTCTTGATTGATTGGTCTGATGAGTTTGAGAGAGATTAGAGAAGAAGGGTAAATGAAGTAGCTAAGTCTAGTGAGGAATGATTAGGGTTTGGAAGAATAAGGGTGGTCGTCTCTAGGATAAGATTGCAAGTATGAATTTGGGCCGTTGGATCATTGGATCAATGATACTGATAATTAGCGATTAAATCAGTTTTGTATGGAATTTTGGTGGTTGTTGGATCCTTGTGATCCAACGGTAAAGATTAAATCTCTGGGTGTTTTACAAATTAAAGAGGAAAGTAGAATAAATTGTGGGTCGTTGATCTAAGATATAAACGACTGAGATCAGTTATGTTTTTTTTGTGAGTGTGGGAGACCGGTGACATGGCGTGCTTTGATTGGTTCAAATGGGTTGTGGTGTAGTGCCAACTTGGAGAGAAGGGGTTGTTTGGACTGGACCATATCCAGATTTGGCATGATATTTGGGCTAGAATTATTTTAAAGAATAGCCATTGTGTAATTAATTAAGGAATTGCAATTGTAGCCATTTGATCTTTAACCTCTTTAAAATTAATTTAATTAAACTTAATTAATTTCCAATAAAATATAGTAAAATCATAAATGTCAAATATACTACCAATTTTTGTAACTAATTATTTGTAAAATACATTGTCTTCTAAATTATGACACTAATTTCAAATTATTAACATAGTAGCCTACTTAACTAAAATTGAAAACTAATTTGTTCATAAAGCTTATGTGGTGTGTATAAAAGATTGTTATAATAATACTAAAATAGTAAGTACATTCGTAATTACATAATACTAATACTGGTGATTAATTTCAAAATTAATACTTAATTAATTTGAAAATTAGGTATTTATCGATAGAAAATACTTCCAAAATATTTATTATAAATTATTAAATATAAGAAAATTAATTTTAAAATGAGGATCAAAATTGATCGTCAACAGTCATTTTGTTGATGACTGATAATGATAAGGAGGAGAGCGCAGTGGTCAGAGTGTGTTCTAGGCAGGTGTGTCACTGTAGATTCTGGAAACATATCAATCCATTCATCTGTAGCAATACTCCTATCTGGCCTCTCTAGAATGTGGTCTTGTCTGTTAGTGTCCTCTTGTTAGTCCAAGTATATTTCGACCCCTTTAAACCTATGTCCACAAGCTTGCATTGATTCAAACAATTTCAGAATCTATTACTCCTATTGTTTTTATGCTGTTACCCCCAAACTTACCTCTAGCTTTAATCACTTCATTGAAATCTCCTCCTACAAGTCATCTACTCTTATATACAGAGGCCATGTACTCGAAAAAGTGCCAAAGTCTATTTCCATCAAACACATGATTACTAGCATAGATTGCAGAAAAAAGCCACTTAGAGGTGTTAGGGATTACCTTGATCATGACATGAACTCCCTGAGGTGTGGTAGACACTTCTTCCAGTAAAACTAGGTCATATTTCCACATTACCACAATTCCCCCAGATTGGCCTATAGCAGGGAACTGGAACTGTGCTGAGAACTAAAGCTCGGCAGTCAGGTATTTGTGGTCAGCCATCCTTGTCTCTAGCAGAACAAGCATAACAGGGTTATGCAGTTTGACCATAGATGCATAGTGCCTGCGAAACTCAGCACTGTTGGCTCCCCTCGCATTCCATGTTATGAAGTTCATCAATAACGAGTTTTGTCATTGGGCTTTCCTTTTGAGTCCCTTCCTGTAATGACCCGACCGGTCGTTTTGAGAATTTACACTTCGCTCGGTAGTTTGAGAACACGAGTAGCTACGTATAATGTATTAGGACTTGTATGAAAAATTTGAGTTCATTCCGAGTTGATTTGATATATTTCGGCGCGCGTTTTTGGAAGTCGAAAGTTCATTAAGTTTGATTTGAGGTGTGTTTTGTCATTTAGATGTTGTTATGCATGATTTGAGGCCACGAGTAGGTCCTTGTTATGTTATAGGACTTTCTGGTATGTTCGTATGGGGTCCCGAGGGGCTTGGGTGAGTTTCTGATAGGTTTGGGTTGTGTTGCGCTAGTTTTTCTTATATTTTGACGCCGTTTCTTCAAGCATAAATGATATCATATTGAACAAATGAGCTCCGATTTCTATTTTGATTGAAGCATTATATCTGTATCGTAATTACAGACCCATAGAAAAAAGAATCGTCGAATTAGGACATCGTATAAGGATTTTATGGTTATTTTACTAAGAATTGGGTTGCCAGATTTTTCATGTTAATTACGTAATTGCCACTGACTTCGTATTTAAAAATCTGCACATTTTCAAGCACATTTTCAAATATTGAAACCAACATATCTCCTTCGTTATACGGTCAAATGGAGTGATTCAAAAGCCTATCTTGACTGACATTTCACAAGGAATCTATTGGAGCCATCAAAAGCAAATTTTGGGATCATTTGGCATGCAAAACGAGGCAGAACAGCTGGGCAAAAATACTTAATATCGAAGGTTTGTTCATTTGGTCATATTTTGAGTTGGGGAGTTCTGATTTGGACAATATTTGGAGGCAAGTTTTACCATATGGATAGGGGTAAGTGTTCTATACTCAATTTTAGTTATATTTCATGAATCCATTTTTGTTTTTGGCATTTGATTGATGATTTCAAAGTGTAATTTGGGGGTTTTGTCTAAAATTTCATAAAGTGAATTTTTGAGTTTTGAACATCGATTCGGAGTCGGATTTGAGTGAAAGTAGTATGGTTGGACTCGTAATTGAATGGGTTGTCGGATTTTGTAAGTCGGGCCCGGGTTTGACTTTTTGGTCGATTTTGGGATTTTGATTAAAGATTCGACCTTTATCGATTGAGTTTGTTTCCTTTGGCATTATTTGATGTATTTGAGTTGCTTTTGGCTAGTTTTGAGCCGTTCGGATGATCGTTACGCGTGGGATTGCCTTTTTGGAGCATCGTTTGGCTTGCTGGGTATTGGATTTGGCTTGTTCGATGTAAGTAACTCTTCAAAACTTAGTGCTGAGGGTATGAAACCCTGTAATACATGTTATGTGATTGGTATTGAGGTGACACACATGCTAGATGACAGGTGTGTGGGCGTGCACCATGTGAATTGGGACTCTGTTGCTTCCATGGCACTGTATAGTGGCCCTAGTTTGTTGACATTTGTGTTTTCACCATGCGATAAAGTAATTGAGCTATCAATCATGGTAAATATCATGTTTAGGCTTCATGATGATGTTGTTAGGAACCATTGTGGTTGTTTTTTGTTGTCATCTCACTGATTTCATTGATATTTTGTACTCAGTCATATTCATGCATGCATATCATATCTCAGTCTCAATTCTTGTTATTAATACATCATATCATTTTTGTCGGGCTAGTTTCATGACATTGTGAGCCCGTGAGTGAGACTGGAGAGAGTGATGACTGTGTGAGGCCGAGGGCCTGAGTGAGAGTGACATTTTGGGATTGGGCTGCACGCCGCAACATATTATATTATACTTTATAGGATCGGGCTGTACGCCGCAGCATGTTATATTATACTTTATGGGAACGTGCTGCATGCCGCAGAAATATATTGATTATATTTTATGGGATCGGGCTGCACGCTGCAACGATATATTGATTATATTTTATGGTATCGGGCTGCACGCCGCAGCGATATAGCGCTTGGGCTGAAGGAGCCCCTCCAGAGTCTGCACACCCCCAGTGAGATATATATATATGTGTGTGTGTGTGTGTGTGTGTGTGTGTGTGTGTGTGTGGGGATCGGGCTGCACCCCGCAGCGGTTTTTGTACAACGCTGAGTGATTGAGTGTGCTGAACATTGAGCATAGTGAGAGAGGATGCGAGATAGTGAGATTGAGTACTCTGAGAGTGTGAGTACATGATTCATCTGTGGAATACATGGCATTTGCAAGCACACATGGCATACAGGCATAGGGATGCATTTTTCCTCATACTATATAGTATCACGTCATTCATGACTTTTTACACACATTGATATGTGGGCATAGAGAGGTATTTTTCACTTGTTATGTGAAAAGAAAATGAAGCATCTTATTTATTGTGGAAAGAATATTTGGAAAAATTACATTTTTCAAACTTACTCGTATTTTTGGTATTTTGGTAAAAGATTTTGGGTTTTCACTGAGATACTTGAAAAGCATGCCCATTTTCTAGAACTGTGAACGAGCTGAGCATCTTACTTCTAAGATACCTCTTTTATTACATGTATTATGTTGTTATGAACTGATGTGGAATATTGGTATTGTACCCGACCTTGTGTTAGCTCGTCACTGCTTTCAACCTAAGGTTAGGTTTGTTACTTACTAAGTACATGGGGTCGGTTGTACTCATACTACACTTCTGCACCTTGCGTGTAGATGTTGGTTGTTGATGTTATTGTGTTCAATGAGAGCTGGATTGAAGATGTACCTGCGTCCCGGTTGGAGTTGCCCCTTGTTCGTGGTAGCTTTAGATCTATAAAACTCAATTTATGTACTTTTCAAACAAACGATATATTTATTTCCTTTCAGCTTTATAAATTCTATTCTTATAAGTGCATGATTTGTACTACCAGTCCATGAGAAATGTATAGGATTTAGATATTTTGTTTTACTTAGTTGTCTTATTAAATTTCATTGAAATTGGATAGTAATTCATTGGCTTACCTAGCGGGTTGGGTTAGGTGTCATCACGACTAGTTGGATTTTGGGTCGTGACAAGTTAGTATTAGAGCTCTAGGTTCATAGGTTCTACAAGTCATGAGCAAGTGTCTAATAGAGTCTTGAGGATCGGTATGATGACATCCATACCTATCTTCGAGAGGCTACATCACATTTAGGATATACTTCCCATCTTTCTTTCCTTATCGTGCAACATTGATTTAGCTTGAAGCGTAACTCTTTGAATTCCTTCCACGCATTTGTATGCGCATGTGAGTGCTCGATATCGGCTCTGCACCGGTGGCTTGGGATTCTATGGATGAGGTGCGAGATGTGATTTTAGTGTGCTGATGATGGGCCAGTCTGAAGGACTTGAGGCCGGGTGGTGACTATAACATGAGTACAGAAGTTTTGATTGTGTGAGCACATGCTTTTGGACTTATACGTCCGGTAGTGTCCCTATGAATGGACTCTGTGGCTCGATGGGTGGATGGATGGCTATGTGGTGAGTATGATGTGACTGCGAGATATGTTTAAATTGTTCGAATGTGATGAGACGAGTTTAATTGAGAAGTAGCAAGGACTATTGGGTGTTTGATTTCTGCCTTGATTTGGCATATGGCCTCGAGTTATGGGTGTGTTGAAGGACCTCACATGTTGTTTAGTTGTGGAGTGAAGTAGATTTTCATGTCTTTTTGTGAGTTCGGAATCCGAAAGATTAAGTAATTGCGAAGTAGTTGTGACTGTGGAAGGGTATAGAAAGATGTCAGTTTTAGGCTAAGCAGGTGGGTTATCTCCTACGGTGTGTCCTGAGGTTGTGTGATCCCTATGTTGTTTTGTAGCGAGTTCTATTTTACCAGTGAATTATATGTGTTGAAATTTGAGTTTGGGTCACTTATGAGAGTTGGCTTGACTACTACAAGGATGAATACGAGATTTGCAGATGATTTAAGATATTAGATGGTTTGTGTTATATGAGCTTGTGAAGGATTTAGTTGGATTTCACTGCGGTATTGTGGCAGTAATAGACTATGGGCATTGTGAGTTATTGTGTGTTTTGATCTATGGCTTTGAGCCAAGTGGGGGAGTCTTGTATTGATAAGTTAATTGCACGATTATGTGTTGTATTGGTTTCAGTTCGAGGTATACTAGTGAATCAGTTATGACTTGCAGTGGTGGAGTTCGAGAATGACTCGAGTAATGGAAATTTATGGATACATGTTGTATTATACTTAATGGGTATATGGGAATCATTGAATGATTGAGTTGTTATTCGTAAAGGATGTAGTGTGCATAGAGTAGGAATTTGCTCGGTTGCTTAGGAGTGTGGGTTACTCCCTTGGGTGTTGGTGTGCTAATGGGGCATAGGTCGTTCGGTCCATTTGGTCGGTTTAATTGAGATTTGAGAAGAGTGGATGACTCTCGAGAATGGTTCTACTAGACTCAAGATTTAAATGTAGCGATTTGGAATTGTCAAGATTTGTATATGGCTAGAAACTGAGAGTTACATTGGACGGTATCGAGACTTGTGGCATTTTTATATCATTGGGAATTATGCATTTCAGTATCAAGAAGGGGAAAGAAATAGTTTTAGGTTCACATAAGATCTCTTTAGAGTGGGCGCTTCAGGGTGCTTAAGAGGGAAGTCATCGGCTTATGGGCCTTAGGGCGTTGTGGTGTTATACTAGGGTCTCTTGTGTGGTGAATTTTGGTTAAGGATCGTGGTGTTCTATCAAGGAGAAGTATCAATTTGAAGGCAATTTGGAAAGGACTTGGAAAAATAGGACAGCTTGGTAGTAGGTTGGATCAGCACAGTAATGGATATAATCCGTTCTTTGGGTACTTACGACATGGCTAGTCTTTACAGGTGTTTCGTGGCAATGCTCTTGGGTTTTGGCGACCTGCGTGGCTGGGATGAGTTAGAGAGATTCAGTTATGATGGGTTGATTATGTGCAAATGGGTTTCAAAGAGTTCTTAATGGTTTTTACCACGGTTCGAGGGGTATATTTCCTAATGGCATGAGGAGCATGTAGTGTATAGTGAATTTCTCCTAGATGAAATCAAATGGAAGATCATTGGCTAATTGAGTATGTAGTTGCTTGTGACTTGGAGTGGACTATGAAGTTCTCATATTCTTTTTCATATGATGGCATGGTATATGCAGTGTGTTGTGTGGGATTGAGATTTGCGTGAGCGAGATCATAGTTTAGTTTTGAAGGGAAGGTCATGAAATTTGTAGGCAACATGGACGGTTTCAGATGACTAGGTAATGATGTTACTATTTGGTATGGCTTGATGAGAGTATACATTTCCTAAGGGGCAATGTGTTTGATTTATGGATACTTCACTGGTTCTGCGGCACTCTCCTAGTTGATCGACTGCTGATATTCGAATTTTGCTATGTGGCACGAAAGAATTTTAGGATAATTCCTTGTAGGTTGATTGTGTATGAGAGATATGCCAGACATTCTGGTAGTGGAGTTAGGATCAAATATGGTGATTCGTGTGTTCTATGGATTTGGAGACTGGGAGCTCTCAGGAGCGGATTGTTTCATGGTTGTGGACGGCGAAGTCATGGTCGAAGCTAGCCAGATGATGGCATGTGTTATGATTCAGTCATTGTGGTTTTTCTGAGGTTTCTTTTTATCTATTTGTGGGCTCCCAGAGTTGATTTGGGGGTCTATTGGTAGTCCCAATTAGGATGTGTAATCTACACCGAGTTGGATTGGTTGGCTCCATAATGCTATTGTTGAGGGATGTGCTATTCAGTTGTTGCTAAGCTTATTTGTGTTCTAAAATTTCCTATGAGATACTCTGCTATGCTACGAGGGGTTATGATTCGTTGGTTTTTGGCACACATGGTGCGGTTCTATGGTGGTCTTGTAGCGGAATTTGAGTAATTGAGTAGTTGGGTAATGCATGATTGAGGGCGTATTGGTTATGTCATTTCGGGATTTGTGTGGCATTGTGTCATCTGATTCTCCGTGGTTATGGTAATGCACTTTGGGTACTTGATGTCAAATTTTGCGTGTTTATTGATTTTGAGCAGGGTGGCTCGAGGTATATGATATGGACCAGCGTTTGGATGGAGTCGCTTAGTACAACAGAGTTATGTTGAGGTATGAACCTTTATGTTAGAGTCGGGTGGTAGGTTCTTAGCATTTTGTTGTGGTGGTACCCATTGAGCTTGCGGGACCGTTCTCTTGATTGAGTCATTTTCGTGATTGAATACATTTGGATTGTTGCTTATTGGTGCATGGATTGCACGGTTTCTGGCTCTGAGTAGTATTGGTGTTGCATGTCAGTAGAGTAGTGGGAATTCGATAAGATGGAGTCGTCGGATCTAGGATGGGTGCTATCAGATCTGATTGCAGTATATTTGGAAGGATAATATTAGAAGTCGGTTTAGGAATTGGCTATAGTTCTTGTTGAAGGAGAGGGAGCTCCATGGCTTGTTGATTTGATGAATGGTTATGAGTTTCTGCATGTTCTTTCATTATCGGTAGTGTACGAAGGTTTAGGATGAGGTTTTGTTAGGTACGAGGTTTATTACCGGGATTGGGTTGTTCTGAGCAGTTAATGTGATCGGAGATTTTTGCTATGGGTATTTAAGTCATGTGGTATACCCGGTGATTATAGCTTGGGTTATGGCTGCGGTTGGTACAGCTTGTTCTGACTTATACAACGTGTAGGTCACGAGATTCAGATCTTATAAGGAATTTCGGATGTTGGAATAATTAGATTCTAAGGCTTATAGGCTAGGTTGAATTGAGAAATTTCAGTTATGTTGTGTTATCGGACCTATATGGGATAGGATGATGTGGGATCACCCCCGGGTATGTGCATGATAAGGTTATACGATGGTTTGATGATTTTGAGAACAACTCTTGGCACGTTCGAGGACGAACGTATGTTTAGTGGGGGAGAATGTAATGATGCGACCAGTCATTTTGAGCATTTGCACTTCGCTCGGTAGTTTGGGGGCACGAGTAGCTCCGTATAATATATTAGGACTTGTGTGCAAAATTTGAGTTCATTCCGAGTTGATTTGATATGTTTCGGCGCGAGTTTTTAGAAGTCGAAAGTTCATTAAGTTTGATTTGAGGGGTGTTTTATCGTTTAGATGTTGTTATGCGTGATTTGAGGCCTTGATTAGTCTGTTTTATGTTATGAGACTTTTTGGTATATTCGTAGGGGGTCCCGAGGGGATCGGGTGAGTTTCGGATAGGTTAGGGTTGTGTTGCGCTCGTTTTTCTTATGTTTCGATGCCGTCTTCAAGCATAAATGATATCATATTGAACACATAAGCTCTGATTTCTGTTTTGATTGAAGCATTAAATCCGTATCGTAATTACGGACCCATAACAAAAAGAATCGTCAAATTTGGACATCGTATGAGGATTTTATGGTCAGTTTACTAAGAATTGGGTTGCCAGATTTTTCAGATTAATTACGAAATTGCCACTGTCTTCGTATTTAAAAATCTGCACATTTCCAAATATTGAAACCAACATATCTCCTTCATTATAAGGTCAAATGGAGTGATTAAAAAGCCTATCTTGACTGTAATTTCATAAGGAATCCATTGGAGGCATCAAAAGCAAGTTTTGGGATCACTGAGCATGCAAAACAAGGCAGAACAACTGGGCAAAAATACTTAATATCAAAGGTTTGTCCATTTGATCATATTTTGAGTTGGGGAGCTCTGATTTGGACAATATTTGGAGGCGATTTTCACCATATGGATTAGGGTAAGTGTTATATACTCGATATTGGTTATATTTTATGAATCCATCTTTGTTTTTGGCATTTGATTGATGATTTCAAAGTAAAATTTGGGGTTTTGTCTAAAATTTCATAAAGTCAATTTCTGAGTTTTGAACATCGATTCGAAGTCGGATTTAAGTGAAAGTAAAATGGTTGGACTAGTAATTGAATGAGTTGTTGGATTTGATAAGTTTTGCCGGGTTTCGAGGCGCGGGCCCGGGTTTGACTTTTTGGTCGATTTTGGGATTTTGATTAAAGATTCGACCTTTATCGATTGGCTTTGTTTCCTTTGGTATTATTTGATATATTTGAGTTGCTTTTGGCTAGTTTTAAGCCGTTTGGATGGTCGTTACACGCGGGATTGCCTTTTTTGGAGCATCGTTTGGCTTGCTGGGTATTGGATTTGACTTGTTGGAGGTAAGTAACTCCTCTAAATTTAGTGTTGAGGGTATGAAACCCTGTAATACATGTTATGTGATTGGTATTGAGGTGACACACATGCTAGGTAATGGGCGTGTGGGCATGCACCATGTGAATTGGGAATCTGTTGCTTCCATGGCACTGTATAGTTGCCCTAGTTTGCTGATATTTGTATTTTCACCATGCGATAAAGTAATTGAGCTGTCAATCATACTAAATATCATGTTTAGGCTTCATGCTGATGTTGTTAGGACCCATTATGGTCGTTTCTTACTGTCATCTCACTGATTTTATTGATATTTCATACCCAGTCATATTCATGCATGCATATCATATCTTAGTCTCAATTGTTGTTATTGATACATCATATCATTGTTGCCAAGCTAGTTTTATGACATTATGAGCCTGTGAGTGAGATTGGAGAGAGTGATGACTGAGTGAGGCGGAGGGCCTGAGTGAGAGTGACATTTTGGGATTGGGCTGCACACCACAACATATTATATTATACTTTATAGGATCGGGCTTCACATCGCAGCATATTATATTATACTTTATAGGATCGGGCTACACGCCGCATCATATTATATTATACTTTATGGGATCGGACTGCATGTCACAGCAATATATTGATTATATTTTATAGGATCGGGCTGCACGCCGCAACGATATAGCGGTTGGGCTGAAGGAGCCCCTTCGTAGTCTGCACACCCCCAGTAAGCGCACCGTTCAACTAGCTGTGCTGTATCAATATGGCAACTCGGTTGCATTAATGATAAAGATCTCTGGGGAAACCGCTAAAAAAAGATTGAACATGTGGGAGGATCCGAACGAATTCTGCAGCTATGTACATTTTCTTTTTCTATTCACTCATGATCTGGCCTGGTCGACCCAATCATGATATTGAAGGAGGGGACCTTTTCTCGAAAAAGCTCTGGAAGCGGATAGCCCAATGGTAGGGAAGGCGGTCGGCTAGCTAAAGGTCAGCTTCGGTTCTAGGCAAAGATCCGCCAGTAGCAGTTCCTATCCTAGTTCCCATTCAACATTCATTCAAAGTATTCGTTTTGGAAAGGGGATGTTCGCCTTTTATAACAAATAGACCCACGATACGGACTAATATATGTTATTACCCGTAGTATATATATATATATATATATATATATATATATATATATATATATGTGTGTGTGTGTGTGTGTGTGTGTGTGTGTGTGTGTGTGTGTGTGAATCGAGTTGCACGCTGCAGCAGTTGTTTTACAGTGCTGAGTGATTGAGTGTGTTGAGCATTAAGCATAGTGAGAGAGGATGCAAGACTGAGAAATTGAGTACTATGTGAGTGTGAGTGCATGATTCATCTCTGGGATACATGGCATTTGCATGCACACATGACATACGGACATAGAGATGCAATTTTCCTCATGTTATATTATAACACCCCGAAAAATTTTGAAATACTTAAGCGCACTTGTTTATGGAGTTGAAGCAGTCCTTCCACTTGAGCGCCAAATCCTATCGTTGCGGCTTACCATTCAAGAAGGATTCATTGATGAAGAAAATGCTCGGTTAGACCTTGAAGAACTTAAAGCTCTTTATGAAAAGAGGCTAGAAGCTCAACAAAGCATTGTTTTGGAATGAGTCAGCTTGCCTAGTTCCACGATAGGCGCCATCATGACAGGTTAGGTTTTTGGGTCGTGACAGAAGAACAATTTCAAATTCACATAAGGTATTCTGAGAGTGAGTGTTATAGTTGTGGTATTTTTGAAGGTGCTTAAGAAGAATATAGTTGCTTTTGGGCCGTAGGGAGTTGTGGTTCTATGCTAAGGTTTGTAGGGTAAGTTGTGGTTAAAGATTATGGTATTTTAGTAAGAAGAAGTATCAATCTGATGGCAAACTCGGAAGGGACTCGGAGAAAATAGGACAACTGGGTAGTAGGTTGGATCAGTATGATAATGGATATGATCGGTTATTTGGGTGCTTATGATGTGGGGGTTTTCTACAGGTGCTTTGTGGCACTACACCTGGACTTGGCGACCTGCGTGGCTTGGTCGAGTTAGAGAAATTTAGTTTTAAGGGCTTGATTATGTGCAAATGGATTCCAAAGTATTCTTGATGGTTTCTACCGGTGTGGAGAACGTGTTGTGTATTGTAATTTCCTCCTGGAAAGAAGCAAGAGAAAGGTTTCTAACTAAAATAGTATGTAACTTATTGGTGACTCAAAGTTGATAATATGATTCTTGTGCTTTTCACATGATGGCAAGATAGATGTTATGTGTTGTACGAAAGCTAGATTTTCATGTACAATGTGGCAGTACAGTCTTGAAAAGAAGGTAACGAATATTGGACAACATGGACGGTTTCAAATAACTAGATGAATACTATTACTACTTGGTGTTGTATGAGAAAGGGGCGAACTTTAGAAGGCGCATTGTATTTTGACTTACGGATGTATAAATTAGTATTGCGGTACTCACATGGTTGATAGACTGCTGATATTCAAATTTTGTCAAGTGACACGGAAGAAATTTTAAAGTATTTCTCGTGGGATGATCGTGTATGAGAGAGGTGTTAGGCATTCTGGCGGTGGAGATGGAATCAAATATGGTGATTCGCGTGTTCTATGGCTTTGGAGATTGGGAGTTCCCAGGAGCAGATTATTTCATGGTTGTGGACTGTGTAGTTGTGGCCGGAGCTAGCCAGATGATAAAATGTGTTATGATTCAGTCATTATGGATTTTTGGAAGGATAGTTATCTATTTGTGGGTAACCCGAGTTGATTTGGGGGTCCATAGGTAGGCCCAATTAAGATGTGTATTCTACACTAAGCCGGAATGGTTGGCTCCATACTGCTATTATTGAGGGATGTGTCATTCAGTTGATGTTGAACTTATTTTTGTTCTCAAATGATCTGTGAGTTACTCCTTTATGCTACGAGGAGTTGTGATTCATTGGTTATGTGCACAGATGGTGCGGTTCTATATGAGCTTTATAGCGGAATTTGAGTGTGATGAGTATTTGGGTATTGCATGATCGATAGCGTAATGGTTATGTTCTTTCAAGTTTTGTGTGGTATTTTTGTCATTTTCCTCTCCGTTGTTATTAATTTGGAGCAGGGTGGCTCGGGGTATATAATATGAACCTCGTGTAAGAATCGGGTGATGTTTCTACGGTGTATGATGAATTTTTAGTATTTTGTTGTGGCGGTACTTGTTAATTTGGCGGGGCAGTTCTCTCATTTGAGTCATTTTCCATGACTGGGTACATTTGAATGTTGCGTATTGGTGCACAGATGGCACGAGTTGTGGCTCCAAGTTATATTGGTACGGTATGTCCGTGGAACAGTTACGTTTAGTAATATAAGGTCATTGGACCTGGAATGGGTGCTATGAGGTTTAATTTTGGTATATTCGGGAGTATAATATTGAAAGTCGGCTCAGAAAGTGATTATGGTTCTGGTTGGGGCGAGAGATGTCCATGACTTGTTGATCAGATAAGGGGTTACGAGATTCTGCATGTTTCTTTTATTTTCAACAGTGTACGAAGTTGTGGGGATGAGGTTTTGTTCGATATGGGGTTTGATGCTAGTACTTGGTTTGTTTGAAGTAGTAAATGTGATCATGAATGGTGCTATGAGCGGGCGAGTTGTCTAGTATTCTGGGTAAATTATATCCGTGATTATAGTTATGGCTCGATATTGCTTGTTCAGACTCATACAGCGTGTAAATGTAAGATTCGTGTCTTGAAAAAAAATTCTGAAAGTTGGGAATTGAATTCCAAGGTTTTTGGGCTAAGGTTAAATTAAGGATTTTCCGTTGTATTATGTTGTCAAGCTCATATGGAATAGGGTGACGTAGATTCACCCCCGGGTATAAGGCTGGCAAGTGGGTCGATCTAGGCCCGGGACTGGCCCGGGACCGCGGGCCAAACGGTCCTAACGGGCCAGGACCGTTAAGACCGAATTTAGTGGGACTGGGCCGGTCTCGTGGGAAGGTCCTATGCTTTGGGCCCGCCAGGACCAGGACCATTTTGCCTGCTAGGGCCTGGGACCAAACCGGTCCCTTCGCGGGCCAAACGGTCAACTTTAAAAAAAAAAAATTTAAATTTAAAAAATAACCGTTTAAATTTATATATATGTGTGTGTGTGTGTGTGTATGTATTTTTTTTAATTAGTTATATATTTGTGTGTGTTTTTTTAATTACTTATAATAATATAACCCTTTATTCTCCATTACTTCTTGTCCCCTTTATATAATAAAATAACCCCCTTATTCTCCATTACTTCTTGTCTCCTTTATATAATAATATAATAAAATAACTCCTTTATTCTCCATTACGTTTTGTCCCCTTTATATAATAATATAATAAGATAACCCATATTTAATTTTTTTTTAAAAATCTGGTGGGCCCACTTAGCCCATTTAGCCCGCGAGCTGGGACCGTTTAGCCCGGGACCAAACAGTTCCGGTCCCGGGCCCGGGCCAGTCCCTAAAAAAAGACCGTTTAGCCCGGGCCCGTTTAATTTGGGACCGGTCCACTTAGCCCGTTTAGGCCGGGACCGGCCACTTGCCACCCGTACCCGGGTACGTGCGTGATAAGATGGAATAGTGATTTGGTGGCTTGAAAACAACTCATGGCACGTTCAAGGACGAACATATATTTAAGTGGGGGAGATTGTAACGATCCGACCGGTCGTTTTGAGTAATTACGCTCCTTTCAACTATTTGAAGTCTTGAATAACTTCCTACGAGGTATTATGACTTGTGTGAATTGTCGGTTTTGGTTTTAAGGTATTTCAGAGTTAGCTTGGAAGGATGAATTTTCATGTTGGAAGCTTAAATTGAAATAGTTGACCGGATATTGACTTATGAGTAAACAACCTCAAAATTTAATTTTGATGATTTCAATAGCTCCGTTTGGTGATTTCGGACTTAGGAGCGTGTCCGAAAAATTATTTGGAGGTCCGTAGTGGAATTAGGCTTGAAATGCCGAAAATTTAATTTTGGGAAGTTTGACCGGGGGGTTGACTTTTTGATATCGAGGTCAAAATGTGATTCTGGAAATTTGAATAGCTTTGTTATGTCATTTATAACTTGTTTGCAAAATTTGAAGTCATTCCGGATTGATTTGATATGTTTCGGCACAAGATATAGAATTTGAAAGTTCAAAGTTCATAGATTTTGATTTGACGTGCGATTCGTCATTTTGATGTTGTTTGATATGATTTGAGGCCTCGAGTAGGTCCGTGTTATGTTATGGAACTTGTTGGTATGTTCGGACAGGGTCCCGAGGGCCTCGGGTGAGTTTCAGGCCTCGGGTGAGTTTCAGATACTTAACAGATCGAATTTGGATTTGGAGGAGCTGAAGCAGCTGGGATGCTGGTTTGATCGCACCTGTTCGAAAAATGGCCGCAGGTGCGATCTTGCGGATGCGAGGAATGATTCGCAGAAGCGAAAATGCATGGGCTGACCTGGCACCGCGGTTGCGAAAATATCATCGTGGGTGAGAAGACCGCGGGTGCGAAAAAGATCATCGTGGGTGCGAAGACCGCGGGTGCGAAAAAAATCATCGCGGGTGCGAAGACTGCAGGCGCGAAAAAAATCACCGCGGGTGCAAAAATACTGGACATATTGTAAAAAACAGAGGGGTTCCGAGTTTTTGCCATTTTTGGGCCTTCAAGCACGGTTTTTGGGGCGATTTTGAGAGAGAATTCAAGGGAAACTTGAGGTAAGTCACTTGTGATAATTTCTACTCCATAATATTAAATTATCATCGAATAATCCGACTAGATTACATGTTTTTGAGGTGTAAATCGGAGGTTTGAACTTAGGGATTTAAAAATAAGATTTGAAGATTTGGAGGTCGAATTGAGGTCGGATTTTGGTAAAATTAGTATGGTTAGACTCGTGGTTGAATGGGCTTTCGGATTCTATAACTTTTATCGGATTCCGAGATGTGGGCCCCATAGGTGCTTTTTGGGGCATAATTTTGGATTTTTGGAAAATATTAGTATTTTGATATGGAATTAATTCCTATAATTTTTGTGGGCTGAATCAAATTAATTGTGACTAGATTCGAACCGTTTTGAAGTTGATATGCACATAATGGAATTTCTGGAGCATTTCTTAGCTTGCTCGACATTGGATTTTGCTTGTTCGGGGTAAATAACTCTTCTAATCTTGGAGTTGAGGGTATGAACCCTGAATATATGTATTTCGTGAATTGTTGGGAGGTGACGCACATGCTAGGTGACGGGCGTATGGGCGTGCACTATAGAAATTGTGACATAATTGTTTCTGTGAAATTTTGTAGTTAAATGATCTTGGCATTTTCCATGCGTTTTATGAGTTAAAGAAATTGAGCCGAAAAGCATATTAAAAATCATGTTGAGGTTATGTGCCAGTATTAATGGGACCCACGGAGGTCATATTGCTGTGAATTATTTGTTTAAATTGAAAATTCATACTCAATCATATTCATTTCATTACATATCATATCTCAGTCTTTTTTGTTATTTATTGATGCACCATATCATTATTTTTGGGCTATTCTCATGACATTGTGAGCCCATGAGAGAGAGACTGGAGAGATTGATGACTGAGGGAGGCCGAGGACCTGATTGTGAGGATATTTTGGGATCGGGCTGCACGCCGTAACATGTCATGTTGGCTTTATATATATTATTAATATTATATGGATCGGGGTTGCCCGCCTGCAGCACTCCTTATTGTCTTATTGTGGCACGTGAGTTGTCCGTGCGGATTCTGCTATGATATTATAACACATGAGTTGTCCGTGCAGACTATAGCGCTTGGGCTGTAGGTGTCACGACCCAACTGGATGGTCATGATTAGCACCCGGGCCATACTTGTCGAGCACCAACGTACATTTTATCTAACCTTTCTTATTATCTTTAAGGGCCGACAAGATCAATATAAATAGTAGACATGGATCATGAACATCTAACAATGAAAGATAATGTCATGAACATATATAACATGGGACGACAAGACTGTCAAGAAACTATATATAAGGTACGAGCTATCATGATTCCATGAAAGACTATACAACAAAAATCAGCCGAAAAGGCATTCTAAACCATACATAAGTCGACACCTGTCTATGAGCCTCTAAAGGAACATAAGTGCTATAACATTGCCGGAACAGGGCCCCGACATACCCATAATGTCTATAACAAAAATGCATACCAAGACCACGGCAAGTCCGGAGAAGGGATCTCGCCAATAACCGCTGAACTGGATAGCCTACTGTGGTGGGGGAGCTACGTCTACCTGTCTATCAGGACCTGCAGCACGACATGCAGCGTCCACAAATAAAAAGGACGTTAGTACAATAAAGTACTAAGTATGTAAGGCAGGAAAGCATAAGTAAGAACAATAATATAAACAATGATAGGGAATATACAACCTGTGACATCTGGGTACCTCTGAGGGCTATTGACATGAAATACATGATACATACATATATATATATACATAAACTTTTAAAACATACGCCTTTGTGGGCATCATCATCATCATATCGTACCCGGCCTTAATAGGCTCATGTAAAACGTACCCGGCCATCATAGGGCTCGGTAGAATCGTACCCGGCCATGTGGAGCTCGGTAAAACCCAACTGATCAGTGGTTGCACAATAGGTGCCATACCCAGCCGACTATAGCGTGGCTCGGTAGAGTAAAATAGATACATATATATGATGCATGCTGGACTTATTGGAATCACATTTTGAACCTTTCGGAGTGACGTAAGGTCGGTATCCTTCGTACACGTTATTAGGATTAACTCTTCATCAAGAATCTTATAAGAATCAGGAACTACCAACAATATTGATAATATAAGAATAAGAGAAGTAACATCAATATCAATCGTTTCATAAGAAGGGCAGCAATGTAAGAACTGCTAGCTTCTAAGAGTAAAGTATCTTTGGGAGCTCGTTCATTACATTATGTACAATCGGAGTCGTGCAAAAGAATGAAGGGGATAGCCTCACATACCTTGTATATACTGCCCAACCTCAAGCTATGCAAATATCACGACTCCTTAGTCTACAATAAGAGAAATGACACTATCATTATCGTTTAAGTGTCGTAACTATTATGTATCGACCGCAACCTATTTTACGATGAAACGGACAGCACCTACCCTATTTATATGACTTCCCACAAGTCAATACAATCACCAAAAAGCCCAAACAACATCATTAATAATCATATTGAGCCTCCAAAACAGTCCACCAACTAACAACATTACTACCAAGCCTTTCGATATATATTTCACAAGTTCTAGCATCAACGACTTAGCCATAACTTAGATAATCTTAAATATATATAGAGTAAGAGGTTACTTACCTTTAAACAGAAATAACAACTCCAATTTGACCTTAATTTTCCACGAAATATCCCTTCAATTCTGCCACAAGAACAAGGAAGCGAAACTAGTAATTAATTCGGGTTTTTCGACACTAGAATTACTTTAGAAGACTTGAAATCACCTAGGGTTGATATTAAAAACTTGAAGGTGTATTTACAGAACATAAAACACTTAAAACAACCTCCCACACGAGCTGGAACAACACAAACATCAGCAACAACAAGAAGAACAAGAAACTTACTAGCGCCACGGGATTCCCGACATTTGATTTGTGTTGTTTGCCCTTTGTTTGGGTCTTGGATCATGAGAGAACCTTGAGAGACTGTTTTTAGGGTTATAAGATCTGAATATACTGAAAAATAATTACTTAAAACGGGGTTGAGGTATCTTATATATGTCCATATGTCTTAAACCGCCTTTGTGGGCCCCATAGAGAGCAGCTTGGCGCACTCTCGCGAAAACGCGAATATCTCTCTATTCCTAGATCGTATCGACGAACGGTTTAATGAGTTGGAAACTAGACTCATAGATCTTCAATTTGATAGGTAGATCACCCCATAATTCTAAGCACATTGGGAGATAAATGCAGTAACATATGACCTAAAGTTTAAGTAAAATTATAAACCTAAGTTGCGACAACTTTTATCAACTTTTGTTTCATAACTCGCTTGACTTCAAGACTTATGATACGAATATTATATGATTCAAATACATTAAAACAAGACCTCTTGGGAAAGTTAATCACCTCTAGTGTTACCCGAAAATACGGGTTACAACATCCTTGATTCGTTTAACTTCTAATACTTGTTAACCACTCTTATACACCCTTGTATTGTTTAAGACCAATAGGATTAACTTCTTATCATCTCAAAGATAATCTCTGCTTGGATTTATGTCGACTAACTTACGGCGTGATCTATGTTTTGCGAATTTGGATTGTAACACCCTCTCCCCCTTAGGAACATTCGTCCTCGAATGTAAGGGTTTATGGGGTGTCTAACTCATCGTGGATTCCGACGGAGATTTCCGGCTGAGTTTCCCCTATAAAATGCACACTAGCCAAACTTGCAAGCAGTTAAACCCAACCTATGGCCCTACAAGACTATACAAAGCATTATGGATATGTACATTATCTGCATATCACCATTTTGTATTAAAAAAAGAGTATTCACAAGCTATTGCTTACCTCATAGAGCCGTTTCACCTTATAATGCGTCCTTGTTTCCCCCGGCATCCTCGTTATCTTCACTCTGGAATAGGTAAGGGTATTTAGACTTCATCTCCTCTTCTGCTTCCCATGTCATTTCTTCTATATTCTTGTTCCTCCATAATACTTTCACAGAAGCTACATTCTTTGTTCTCAGCTTGCGGATTTGTCGATCTAATATAGCCACTGGCACTTCATCATTTGATAGATCCTTTGTAACTTGTACATCTTTGATAGGGATGACCCGAGAAGGGTCTCCAATACATTTCCTCAACATAGATACATGGAATACCGGGTGGACAAATTCCAATTCAGATGGCAATTCTAACTCGTAAGCCACCTGTCCAATTCGTCGAAGAATTTTGTACGGCCCAATATACCGCGGACTCAACTTACCCTTCTTCCCAAAACGCATAACACCCTTCATCGGTGAGATCTTCAGGAAAACCCAATCACCAACCTCAAATTCCAGATCACGACGTCGGACATCGGAATAAGACTTTTGCCTGCTTTGTGCCGTCCTCAGTCGCTCTTGTATCACTTTCACCTTCTCAATGGCTTGGTGAATCAAATCTGGCCCATATAATTCTGTCTCACCGACTTCGAACCATCCAACTGGTGATCTACATCTCCTCCCGTACAGTGCCTCATACGGGGCCATTTTAATACTGGAATGGTAGCTATTATTGTAGGCAAATTCTATAAGTGCCAGATGGTCATCCCAATTACCCTTGAAATCTAGAACACATGCTCGTAGCATATCTTCAAGCGTCTGGATGGTACGTTCACCCTGTCCGTCAGTCTGCAGATGGAATGCAGTGCTGAGATTTACTTGTGTGCCTAAACCCTTCTGAAAAGACCTCCAAAAGTTAGCCGTAAATTGAGCTCCTCGGTCTGATATAATAGATATCGGCACACCATGAAGCCTAACAATCTCCTTGATATACAACTTCGCATAATCTTCAGCCGTGTAAGTTGTCTTAACTGGTAGAAAATGGGCAGATTTTGTAAGTCGATCAACTATCACCCAAATGGAGTCAAACTTATGATAAGAGCGAGGTAATCCAATAATGAAGTCCATATTAATCACCTCCCATTTCCAGGTCGGAATCTCTATATTCTGAATCAATCCACTGGGTTTCTGATGCTCGATCTTTACTTGTTGACAATTAGGACACTGGGCTACAAATTCTGCAATAGACTTCTTCATGTTATCCCACCAATACTGCTCCTTAACGTCATGATACATCTTTGTCGAGCCAGGATGGATAGAATATCGGGACTGATGAATCTCAATCATAATCTTCTCTCGCAACCCTGCCACACTAGGCACACATAATCGGCCCTGGTATCTCAGTGTCCCATCTCCTCCGATCTTGAAAGCTGTAATCTTACACTGCTGAATTCCCTCTCTCAATCTTACTAAGGTAGGATCTTCATATTGCCGTGCTTTTACCTCAGCTACCAAAGATGATTCTGCTGTATTCTGTACAGTAACACCTCCGTCATCAGAGTCCAACAATCTGATTCTCATATTGGCCAGCTGGTGAAGCTCTTTGGTCAACCCTTGTCTACCTGCCTCAATATGTATTAAGCTTCCCATTGACTTACGGCTGAGAGCGTCTGCCACAACATTGGCTTTACCGGGATGGTACAATATCTCGACGTCATAGTCTTTCAGTAATTCAAGCCACCTACGCTGCCTCAAATTCAACTCTTTCTGCTTGAAGATGTATTGTAAACTCTTGTGATCTGTGTAGATGTCAACATGGACGCCGTATAAGTAGTGCCGCCATATCTTCAAAGCATATATTACTGCAGCCAATTCCAAATCATGAGTCAGGTAATTCTTTTCATGCTTCTTCAATTGTCTTGATGCATAAGCAATCACCTTCCCACGTTGCATCAATACGCACACCAAACCTATACCTGAGGCATCACAATATACCACATAACCTTCTGTTCCTTCTGGGAGAGTGAGCACTGGCGTGGATGTCAATCAATTCTTTAGCTCCTGAAAACTGTGTTCACAAGCATCAGACCACTGGAACTTAGTAGCTTTCTGTGTTAACTTAGTCAATGGGGTTGATATAGAGGAAAACCCTTCTACAAACCGCCTATAATATCCTGCTAGCCCCAGGAAGCTACGGACTTCTGATGGTGTTGTAGGTCTCGGCCACTTCTTCACTGCATCGATCTTCTGAGTGTCGACACTTATACCCTCATCAGATATCACATGGCCAAGGAATGCTACTGAGTTCAGCCAGAATTCACATTTAGAGAGTTTAGCATATAACTTATGATCCTGAAGGGTCTGTAATACTATCCGCAAGTGGTCCGCATGTTCCGCCTCCGAACGAGAATACACCAGAATGTCATCAATGAATACGATCACGAACACATCAAGATAGGGCCTGAATACACTATTCATGAGATCCATAAAAGCTGTTGGGGCATTTGTTAGCCCGAACGACATCACCAAGAACTCAAAATGCCCATATCTTGTCCGGAAGGCCGTCTTTGGAATATCCTTCTCCTTAACCCTTACCTGATGATACCCTAAACGCAAGTCAATCTTGGAGAAATACTTGGCACCCTGGAGTTGGTCAAACAGGTCATCAATCCTTGGAAGTGGATACTTGTTCTTTATTGTAAACTTATTCAACTGTCAATAATCGATACACATCCTTAACGACCCATCTTTCTTCCGCACGAACAAGACTGGTGCACCCCAAGGTGAAGTGCTAGGCCAAATGAAACCCTTATCCAGCAAGTCCTTCAACTGCTCCTTCAACTCTCGCAACTCTGCCGGGGCCATCCTGTATGGAGGGATAGAGATCGGTTGAGTGTCAGGCAACGCATCAATGCTAAACTCAATCTCCCTTTCAGGAGGAAGGCCTGGGAGTTCCTCTGGGAAAACATCTGGAAATTCATTGACCACGGGGATTGATTGTAGAGTAGGCGGCTTCGCCTCCGCATCCCTAACGCGAACAAGATGATAAATGTAACCTTTTGAGATCATCTTCCTTGCCTTAAGATAGGAAATAAACCTACCTTTCGGCGTAGCAATGTTCCCCTTCCATTCAATGGCGGGTTCACCCGGAAACTGAAACCTAACCATCTTCGTACGACAGTCAACATTTGCATAGCATGAGGCCAACCAGTCCATTCCCATTATCACATCGAAATCAACCATTTCTAACTCAAATAAATTTGCCGAGGTTTGACGACTACAAATCATCATAGTGCAACCTTTATATACCCTTCTAGCAATCACAGAATCTCCTATCGGAGTGGATACCACAAGTGGTTTACTTATCAATTCAGGTTCAATGCCAAAATTATTAGCCACAAAGGGTGTAACATATGATAAGGTAGATCCTGGATCAATTAGCGCATATACATCATAAGAAAACACAGACAATATACCTGTAACAACATCCGAAGACGACTCAAGATCTTGTCGACCTACTAGAGCATAGGTTCGATTTTGAGCACCACTCGAACTCGGCACTGAACCTCTACCTCTACCATGACCTGTCGACTGTTGAAAACCTTGTGCTAGAGGTCGAACTGATGAGGAAGAACCAGACACAGATCCAGTCGGCTAAGCCATACCACCACCTCCTCTATTAGGATAATCCCGCATCATATGGCCAGGCTGTCCGCAAGAATATCACGCATCGGAACCTCGACGACACAGTCCAAAGTGGGCCTTGCCGCACTGATCACAACGAAGTGTTGGGGGTCTCGTTTGACTAGTATCTCTATGAAATTGTGAGCCTGATGCCCTCGAACTTTGACCTGAACCAGAATAGGTAAATCGATCATACCGAGGCCTCTGAAACTGTGGAGGAGCACTAGCTATAGGTGGTGCCGAACTCCTCAAAGATTGGGGCCTGATACTGCCTCTGAACTCATCAGAATACCCTGCAAATCTCGCCCTCTTATGCTGGCCCTTATCCTGCTCCCTATCTGCCCTTTGTTGGCGCTTACGATCCTCTAGGGTCTGGGCATAAGCCTGAATACGGGAAATATCCATGCCCTCTACCAAGGAGGCTGTTGTGCACTCATTTATCAGATGTGGTCCCAACCCGTTCACGAACAGATGCACCTTATCACTCATCTCGGCCACCATATGGGGAGCATACCTTGCTAAAGAATCAAACTGTATACTATACTCTCGTACACTCATATTACCCTGTCGAAGGTTCAAGAACTTATCAGCTCTAGCTCGTCGTATCTCAACTAGCAAGTAGTGACGAAGAAAGGCCTCAGAAAATTCCTTCTACACGGCTGGAGGAGCGTTCGGACCCCTAGATCTCTCCCAACTATCATACCAGAAAACCGCTAAATCCCGTAACCGATAAGAAGCCAACTCTACTGCCTCCGTATCACTAGCATGCATAACCCGCAATGTACGATAAATCTGATCAATAAATGTTTGTGGGTCCTCCTTGGGGTCTAATCCGGTAAACACTGGAGGGTCTAGATTAATAGAATCACGAACTCTCGCACTAACCGGTTTATCAGCAGCACCGGTATTCTGCCTCTGAGCCTGAGCAGCTACCAAGCTAGTCAACAATTGCACCGCACTGCGCATATCGTGGTCTGTAGTGCTAGACGGAGGAACTGGATGTACTTGGTGCCTCCAGAGGAGGAGACGGAGAGGTATGAGACGGCATCTCACTCTGAGCCTCACTTTGGCCTGCTCTGGCTGGAGGCACCTGAATGTTACCCTCTCCCACAGCTGTATCAAGCCGTTTACTAATCGCTTGCTTCCTAGTCGAAGGCATCGCTGAAAGAAAATAAGGTGAATATTAGATATGAACACTTACGACTCAACTCTACGCACGATCTAGATTCAGGAAGAAGGTAACAACCCTAGATGTCACGTAGCCTCCTGATTATAAATGTGGCGCGCTACACATCCATAATCAAAACTCTACTAGACACGGCTCATAGACATCCCCTAGGACAGACTTGCTCTGATACCAAGTTTGTCACGACCCAACTGGAGGGTCATGACTAGCACCCGGGCCATACTTGCCGAGCACCAACGTACATTTTATCTAACCTTCCTTATTATCTTTAAGGGCCGACAAGATCAATATAAATAGTAGACATGGATCATGAACATCCAACAATGAAAGATAATGTCATGAACATACATAACATGGGACGACAAGACTGTCAAGAAACTATATATAAGGTACGAGCTATCATGATGCCATGAAAGACTATACAACAAAAATCAGCCGAAAAGGCATTCTAAACCATACATAAGTCGACACCTGTCTATGAGCCTCTAAAGGAACATAAGTGCTACAACATTGCCGGAACAGGGCCCCGACATACCCATAATGTCTATAACAAAAATGCATACCAAGACCACGGCAAGTCCGGAGAAGGGATCTCGCCAATAACCGCTGAACTGGACAGCCTACTGTGGTGGGGGAGCTACGTCTACCTGTCTATCAGGACCTGCAGCACGACAAGCAGCGTCCACAAATAAAAAGGATGTCAGTACGAATAAAGTACTGAGTATGTAAGGCAGGAAAGCATAAGTAAGAACAATAATGTAAACAATGATAGGGAATATACAACCTGTGACATCTGGGTACCTCTGAGGGCTACTGACATGAAATACATGATACATACATATATATATACATAAACTTTTAAAACATACGCCTTTGTGGGCATCATCATCATCATATCGTACCCGACCGTAATAGACTCGGTAAAACGTACCCGGCCATCATAGAGCTCGGTTGAATCGTACCCGGCCACGTGGAGCTCGGTAAAACCCAACTCATCAGTGGTTGCACAATAGGTGCCATACTCGGCCGACTATAGCGCGGCTCGGTAGAGTAAAATAGATATATATATATATATGATGCATGCTGGACTCATTGGAATCACATTTTAAACCTTTTGGAGTGACGTAAGGTCGGTATCCTTCGTACACGTTATTAGGATTAACTCTTCATCAAGAATCTTATAAGAATCAGGAACTACCAACAATATTGATAATATAAGAATAAGAGAAGTAACATCAATATCAATCGTTTCATAAGAAGGGCAGCAATGTAAGTACTGCTAGCTTCTAAGAGTAGAGTATCTTTGGGAGCTCGTTCATTACATTATGTACAATCGGAGTCGTGCAAAAGAATGAAGGGGATAGCCTCACATACCTTGTATATACTTCCCAACCTCAAGCTATGCAAATGTCACGACTCTTTAGTCTACAATAAGAGAAATGACACTATCATTATCGTTTAAGCGTCGTAACTATTATGTATCGACCGCAACCTATTTTACGATGAAACGGACAGCACCTCCCCTATTTATATGACTTCCCACAAGTCAATACAATCACCAAACATCCCAAACAACATCATTAATAATCATATTGAGCCTCCAAAACAGTCCACCATCTAACAACATTACTACCAAGCCTTTCGATATATATTTCACAAGTTCTAGCATCAACGACTTAGCCACAACTTGGATAATCTTAAATATATATAGAGTAAGAGGTTCCTTACCTTTAAACAGAAATAACAACTCCAATTTGACCTTAATTTTCCACGAAATATCCCTTCAATTCTGCCACAAGAACAAGGAAGCGAAACTAGCAATTAATTCGGGTTTTTCGGCACTAGAATTACTTTAGAAGACTTGAAATCACCTAGGGTTGATATTAAAAACTTGAAGGTGTATTTACAGAACATAAAACACTTAAAACAACCTCCCACACGAGCTGGAACAACACAAAAATCAGCAACAACAAGAATAACAAGAAACTTACTAGCGCCACGGGATTCCCGACATTTGATTTGTGTTGTTTGCCCTTTGTTTGGGTCTTGGATCATGAGAGAACCTTGAGAGACTGTTTTTAGGGTTATAATGTATGAATATACTGAAAAATAATGACTTAAAACGGGGTTGAGGTATCTTATATATGTCCATATGTCTTAAACCGCCTTTGTGGGCCCCATAGAGAGTAGCTTGGCGCACTCTCGCGAAAATGCAAATATCTCTCTATTCTGAGATCGTATCGACGAATGGTTTAATGCGTTGGAAACTAGACTCATAGATATTCAATTTGATAGGTAGATCACCCCATAATTCTAAGCACATTGGGAGAAAAATGCAGTAACATTTGACCTAAAGTTTAAGTAAAATTATAAGCCTAAGTTGCGACAACTTTTATCGACTTTTGTTTCATAACTCGCTTGACTTCAAGACTTATGATACGGATATTATATGATTCAAATACATTAAAACAAGACCTCTTGGGACAGTTAATCACCTCTAGTGTTACCCAAAAATACGGGTTACAACATCCTTGATTCGTTTAACTTCTAATACTTGTTAACCACTCTTATACACCCTTGTATCGTTTAAGACCAATAGGATTAACTTCTTATCATCTCAAAGATAATCTCTTCTTGGATTTACGTCGACTAACTTACGGCGTGATCTATGGTATACGAATTTGGGTTGTAACAGTAGGAGCCCCTCCGGATTCTGTACACACCCCTAGTGAGTGCAGGTACCTACAGAGTGCGAATGTCGAGTGCCGAGTGCTGAGTGACTGGGAGGCATGAGTGATTGTGAGGTATGCCCGTGTGGCATGAGTGATTGTGAGGTATGCCCGAGTGGCATGAGTGACTGTGAGGTATGCCCGAGAGGCATGAGTGACTGTGAGGTTTGCCCGAGGGGCTGTATATGAGTAATGTTCTGCCCGAGGGGCTGTTTATGATTTTATCACTGAGTTGCATCGTATTGGCATGCACACATGACATACATGCATAGAGATGTATTTTTCTCATGCTGTACAACATCACATCATTCATGATTTCTCACACATTTTTACAGATGGGCATAGTGATGCATTTGTTTTACACGGGTTATCCGCAAGGAAAATGAAACATCTTATTTATTATTGAAAAGATTTTGGGAGAAATTATTGTTTTCAAACTATTCATATTTTTGGCAACTTCGGCAAACCATTTGGAATTTTACTAATGTATTTGAAAGGAAGAACTATTATTTTTTTTAAATCATGATTTGGATGAGCATTTTATCTCCGAGTTACTTCTGGTATTACTTGCTTTATGTTGTTATGGACTGTTGTGGATTATTGGTTATGGACCCGCCCTTGGTAGAAGCTCGTCACTACTTTCAACCTACAGCTAGGTTTGTTACTTACTCAGTACGGGTCGGTTGTACTGATACTACACTTCTGCACATTGCGTGCAGATGTTGGCTGCTGTTGTTGCTGTGCTCGATGGTTGCGAGACTTGAAGATGTACCTGCGTTCCTGTTGTAGCTGCCTCTTATTCAGGGTAGCCTTTGATTTATAAAAGCTATGTTTATGTATTATTAAAATAGACTATGTATTTATTTCATTTTCGCTTTGTATACTCTATTCTTAGAAGCTCATGATTTGTACTACCAGTTTTTGGGGATTTTATAAGATTAAGATATTTATTCACTTAAATTTCCTTAATAAATATTATTGGAATTGGATAATTGAAAGTTGGCTTACCTAGCGGGTTGGGTTAGGTGCCATTACAACTAGTTAGATTTTGGGTCGTGACAGGTATCAACTATGCGCTAACGGTTCGTGATACTACAGAGGGGTTATAAGGGAGCCAGGGTTGCTCAACCATTGTTACAACGTGTTATCCAGATAAAGGATGCAGAAGTATTGAGAGATCATTCAGTTGTACACATTGGGGTGCATCAGGTTCTGACATCTGGTTGATAAGTATGATCTTAAGAAGGTTTAATTAATTGCCTAATCGTCATAATCGTGGTAGGGTCACGAAGTGGATGTAGATCTGAAATAGTTGGTGGTATTAGAAACTATGTAGTTCGTATGGGATTTCTATTTAGAGAAGGGTACATACGCAGCCAAGGCATTGGAGGAAGCGAGGTTAACTGTCACGAGGATGACATGCGCCAAATAAATGGCTTGAGGTGTCTGATGACCGGTGTCCTTCCAGCGATGAAGGTTAGTATTGTGGATCATAGGAATATGTCCTATGGCTTCGCGCCAAGTGAGGGGAGTCCATTATCAACGATCAGATTGCGGGGTCATGTGTTATATCAGTTTTGGCCTGAGATATATTTATATGGTATTGAAAGGTTCTCCAAAACTTGTATATGATTAAGAGGTGAGATTTGTATGGGATGATGATGGGGCTTGCGGTATTCCCACGTCTTTAATAATTCTACATTTCAGTACTAGCGGGGTTACAAAAACAATTTCAGAATATTCGGGGTGCTACAGTAAGTTCTTTTAATGCACCACCAGCTCGGGGTTCTTACAGTGATTATTACAGTTATTCGACAGAGATTCAGTATGAGCAACCGTGCCCGCAGAGGGGTTGTTATGAGAGTGGTGATACTAGACACATCAAGAGGAATTGTCCCAGACTTAGGAGGGGTGGATTTCATCAGAACACTCATGCTACAAGCTTTATTCCAGTTAATACTCCACGTGCATAGCCAGTTAGGGGTGGAGGACAGGCGGGTAGAGGGCGCCTAAGAGGTGGAGGCCCGACCCGTTGATATAATTGCTATGAATTGGCTGAGGCCGATACACCAGATGGTGTAGTTACAGAAGATTTAATTTATAATAAAAGGAGCACCATTCTTATTTTGATTCGATTTTGATTATCGAGGTGAGAACTCCTTTCATGCTCCTTACATATGGTGGATTAGTGAATTTTTACTCCACTCCCGTGTTTATCCCTGTTGGGAGATTTTATGGTGTTAGTCTGCATGTATTATTTTTGTTTTGTACATTATTGTGGGCTATGAGTCCAAAGGTGACCTTCTATTACTCTTTACAGTGGGTTTCGATGTGATTTCGGAATAATTGAATTCAATTTTATGAATTATATTCCCTACAGGTATGACGGTTCATTATGTGTTGAGAAAAAAATAATTATTTACGAAATTTATTGAAAGGAAGAAACAAAGGAAATTAAAAATTTCAGTTAGCACAATGTGCAAAATACTTGTGATTCAGAGTTGAGGACGAGATCCTCGCATTTTTATATGATGTAAAATATTTAAATTGGGCTACAAGCTGCGGTGGAAGTTATATAAGGACAAGATCCTTGTGATGAAAGTTTATGTGTTTAAATTCCCCCTTTGTGAAATTAAAACTTGTGCTATAGTATTAATAAGAAGTCATGCCTGTTAGGCTTATTTGATAATTCTTTTATGTGTTTCTGTGCATATTTATCCATAATTGTGAGGCAAATATTGAGCTTTAGCCTACGAGGTGAGTGCATAGACAGCGTTAAATGTGACTCGTTAAGTCAGGTAAATAGTTATGAGGTCTTCATGCCTCACATTTTGTTGTCAGTGTTGTGAAATTTGAAACGAGGTTTTGGTTAATATGAGGTTAATAGACGATGTTGTAATCGATTATGAACAACTATTAAGATCAGAGATGTGGTGATGGACATACATATGATGTGCTTCATGTCTTGATATCATTATGATAATGCGATGCTTGTAATGTTGAGATTAGTCTTATTGATATATACATTGTAGTGCTTTTTTGGGTTGTGGATGTGTTGTTAGGAGTTGTTTTGGTGTTACTCTTGCAGGTGGATAGGCCCCATTTACAAGGGAGACTCTGCCGAAATTTCTGAAAAAATTGGGAGTTAGTAAAATTTGGGGGATTGAGACGTGCGGAAGAAGAGATAAGTTATGTTATGTGTTTGAGGGTGGACTCTACTTCTCATTCAAGGGTGAATGATCCTAAGTGGGGGAGAATGTAACACCCCAGAAAAATTTCGAAGTACTTCAACACTATCAAGAAAGTTGACACATTTGCGTAGGAACGAGTAGCTATAGCCAGTTGAGACTAATACCGTGCGTTGATGTGAAAATCAGGCCTTTTGGAAATGTTTGGAGTGTAAGAAATTAGTTTTAAATTTTATAAGTATGGATAAAAGAAATAATCTCAACTGAGATGGTGTTGTCGGACCCATGTTAAATTGCGAAACATAGAATCACCCGCGAGTATGTGTGTAAGAATACACTCAGTAATTTAATGTCCTCAGAAAGATTTACGGCACGTTCGAGGACGAACGTATGTTTAAGAGGTGGAGAATGTAACGACCTGACTTGTCGTTTTAAGAATTTATGCCCCGTTCAGTGACTTAAGGTCTCAAGCAGCTTCATAATATGTATTATGACCCGCGGGTGTGGTCGAGTTTGATTTTCGGAAGATTTAGAATAAAATTGAAAGAACAATTCCTATTTAGAAGCTTAAATGGAAAGAGTTGACCGGAGAGTTGACTTTTGAACAAACGACCCCGAAATGGAATTTTTATGATGTCAATAGCTCCGTATGGTTATTTCGGACTTAGGCGTATGCTCGGATTTGGATTTGGAAGTCCGTAGTACAATTTGATGCATTTTGGCAAAAGTTGGAAAATGGAAGATATTTGGAAAGCCCGACCGAAGGTTAAATTTTTGATAACGAGGTCGGATTTTGATTCCGGAAATTTGAATAGCTCCATTTCGTCATTTATGACTTGTGTGCAAAATTTGAAGTCATTCCGGATTGATTTGATACGTTTCGGCGCAAAATATAGAAGTTGGAAGATTTGAAAACTCATAATTCGATTTGATGCGCGATTCGTAGTTTCGGCATTGTTTGACATGGTTTGAAGCCTCGACTAAGTTCGTATTGTATTTTGGGATGTGTTGCTATATTTGGTTGAGGTTTCGAGGGCCTCGGGTGGGTTTAGGAAAGTTAACGGATCAATTCGGACTTGAAGAAAAGCTGCTGGAATTTCTGGGCAGCTTGCTGGGTTTTTTTTCACAGAAGCATGAACAGTGATCGCAGAAGCGTGAACAGTGCTCGCAGAAGCGTGAACAGTGCCCGTAGAAGCGTGAACAATGCTCGCAGAAGTGGAGGCAGTGTAAAAGCGTGAACAGTGCCCGCAGAAGCGTGAACAGTGCCCACAGAAGCGTGAACTGGGCAAAAACATAAGGACCAAAAATCAGTCACTTTGCCATTTCGTTTTGTAATTTTTGGAGCTCGGTTCTTGGGCGATTTTGAGGATTTCTTCACGATTTCAACTCAAGTAAGTGTCCTATACCCAAAGGTATTTATATTTTATAAATCCATGGTTATATTCATCGTTTAATTCAGATTTAAATGGAAGAAATCAAACTTTTTGCAAAATCTTCCAAAAACAAAAATTTTAAGATTTGGAGGTCGAGTTGTTATCGGAATTTGATAAAATTAGTATGGTTGAACTCGTATCGGAATGGTTGTTTGGATTTCATGAAAATTATTTTTGGTTCCGAGGGGCGGGCCCTGCGTTGACTTTTGTTGACTTTTTGGAATAAATTTTTAAGTCGACGTTTTATTATCCGGAATTGTTTCTGATGCATTTTAATGAAGTTGTACAATTAATTTGGATAGATTTGAGTTGTCCGGAGATCAATCCAAGAAAGAAGGAGATTTTGAAATATCGGCATAACTTCAAAAACGTAAGTATCTTGCCTAACCTAGAGTGGGGGAATTACCCCTTAGGCATTGAGTCTTATGTGGAAATTGTGTGATTGAAAACTGTGTACGCGAGGTGACGAGTACGTACTCGGACTTATATGTGCAAATTTTATTGGTTTAAAGTTTAGGCATTTTTATGTATTAAATTGGATAATTATTGGCATTAGTAAATCCTTGAATTATGACGCCTCATTCCTTATTTGTCAAGTTTGTATTTTATATAATAATTTGGTATTAGTGTCACTTGGATTTTATGTGAATTCCGTGTATTTGTTGATTTGATATTTCTCTTAGAATTAAATTCATGATGAAATCCTTATCTGCAAATATTTATTCAATAAGTTTAAATTGAGGAGTTGATATAATTATCAAGAATTTGGATTAATGAAGGCGTTGCCCTATATTGAATATTTTTCACCTATGTTGATTGTTTTGAGGTTTTATATACTTTGTGTGGAGCCTTGGGCTATTTGTTGAGAAATTTATTGATTCTCCTACATATTTGGAATTTGGTTGTGGTTAGTAGCAAATTGTGATATGAATTGTTGTATTGTGTTGTGGTTTAAACACTCTCCTTGATGTTATTTATGCTTCCTATCTTTCTTGTTAATGATATACACGTGCTTGGTAAGGAAGAGTGTAAAGCACGAAAGGTGATGTGGTGCCATTTGAGAGTGTAAAGCACAAAGGGTGATGCCTTGCCATTTGAATTATATTATCATGTGAGGGAGAGTGTAAAGCATGAAAGGTGATGCCGTGCCATTTGAGAGTGTAAAGCACGAAGGGTGATGCCGTGCTATTGAGAGTGTAAAGCACGAAAGGTGATGCCGTGCAATTATTTTTATATTATCACATATTCATGACACAAAGGGTGTTTCCGTGCAGGCGAGGACGAGAGACATACATTATATTGTGATGTCGTTTTGTTGTGTATACATTCATGCCTTTATCTTGAGATGTTATTGTGCACTTATGTTTTCTATGTGACTTGTAATCGTTGTTTCTTTCTGTGTGCCTCCACTTTATTTCTTTTCTTGTTATTGACATTTCTCCCACCTAGTTGGTATTGTTATATGTATGCACGGTGAGAAAGATACAAATGCACGAAGGATCTTTCCGTACTAATTGATTTGATCTACATATATATATTGGGTGAGAATGAGACAAGTGCACAAAGGTATTGCCGTGCCATTTGATGTGATACATTGAATATATTTCTCACGCCAGGAAAGTTAAATGAGGTGTCACACGGTGACTTTTATTTGAAAGAATTATATTAGAAAGATATTTATTTGAAAGAATTATATTAGAAAGATATTTACTTGAAAGAAGTATATCTGAAAGATATTTACTTGAAAGAATTATATATGAAAGATATTTATGTCACGACCCAAATTATCCCTCCGTAAGGTGTCGTGATGGCACCTAGTCTTTATGACTAGGTAAGCCTGATATTGCGAAAAATATAAAGAAACACAACATTTTAAAGATAAACAACATATTATAAATAGCCAAGAGTAGTACCACTCGGCATATACAAAATAATTTCCCAAGACCCGGAATATCACTAAGTCACAAGCTGCTATAATCTATGTAGCTCTATACAAAAGTCTGAAGATAATAAAGAAAGTCTCTAGGCGAGGGAGTAGAAGGGGACTCCGAAGATCTGCGGACGCAAGCAGTAGTACCTTGAAGTCTCCTAAAATCAGCAGCACGTACTAACCCCGAGGCTGATAGCTCGCACCTGGATCTGCACACGAAAACATGTGCAGGGAAGGGCATGAGTACACCACAATGGTACCCAGTAAGTGCCAAGCCTAACCTCAGTCGAGCAGAGACGAAGTCAGGTCAAGGCCCTACCAGAGTAAATATAATAAATTAAACAGTAAAAGATATAAGTAAAATTTATGGTGACACAGTTAAAGAGATTTTCAAAAATTTAACAGTTACGGGAGCCCTCAGCTCAGAAAAAAGTAAACACAATGGGGAATCTCCCGGGATACCGTCCCGTAGTTCCGAATGAATATGCAGTACAGGAGGGATCTCCTGGAATACGTCCGTAGTCCCAAAGTAAATATGTAGTGCTGGGGGATCTCCCGGAATACGTCCGTAGTCCCAAAGTAAATATGCAGTGCTGGGGGATCTCCCGGAATACGTCTGTAGTCCCAAAGTAAATATGCAACGCAAGATGAAATGGCAGGTATGTCATCGAGTTATACAGTTTATACTGAACACAGACAAGGAAAATAGAAATTTAACTAAGCATGGCGCACAGAATGTTAAATAGGCAGTTTAAACACGTAAGCATGCTTTTCTAGTCTATACTAAACAATTAAGCATATTAGTGCAATTTAATAAGAGAAGCAATTTATGATTTAAAAAGGATAAACAGGATTTTTGCAATAACAGCCCGTGTACGTACTCATCACCTCACGTACACGGTGCCCACACACCAAATAATATCAAGACATCCTAAGGGGAATGTCCCCAACAAAAGGTTAGGCAAGCCACTTACCTCGAATCTCTCAAATCACCTCGATAACACGTTCTTACCACGAGTATCCGACTCCAAATGGCCCAAATCTATTTAAATAAATTGCATAATGTAAATATAACTACGAGTAACTAATTTAGCTAATTAATTCGAAGCTAAAGCGTAAAATTAGGGAAAATGCCCAAAACGTCACCCCGGGCCTACGTCTCAGAATCGAGTAAACGTCGCAAAATACGAACACTCATTCACTCACTAGTTTACTCATACCAAAATTGCTCAAATCCGATACACAAATTCTCGATCAAAACCCCAAAATACGGCCTAAGAATCTTTCTCAATTGTTCACCCCAAATCCAAATTTAAATGATGAAATCAACCATAGATTAGTGGAATATAACCATAAATGAGTTAGGAATCATAACCCAAAAACTTCCTCCGAAAATCTCTCCAAATTTCGCCTTCTACCGAGCTCTCAATCAAATTTTTGAGTTATGAACTCAACCCTCGTTTTTGAACCTTAAATTCTGTCCAGGTGCGTTCTTCTTCGCGAACGCGACATCACGATCACGAATGTGATGACCAATCTTCCACTGGCCCAAAATTCCTCCTTCGCGAATGCGAGGGGACTCTCGCGAACGCGTACCTTCCACTGACGGACCCTTCGCGAACGCGGGGACCTCTTCGCGAACGCATAGGCTTAAGGTCCCACACCTTCACGAACGCGGGAACAACATCGCGAATGCAAAGAACAACTTTGTTTCCTTTCCCAGATGCTCTACGCGATTGCGAGGCACCTCTCGCGAACGCGATGAAGGCTTTTTCTGCAATAAAACACTAGAAATCTGCCACTTCTCTAAGTCCAAAGATGACTCGTTGAGCATCCGAAATACACCCGGGGCCCCCGGGACCTCGATCAAACATACCAACCAATCCTAAAACACCATACAAACTTAGTCGAGCTCTCAAATCACATCAAACAACGCTAAAATCACGAATCACCCTCCAATTCAAACTTAAAGAACTTGAAACTTCAAAATTCTACAATCGATGCCGAAACTTATCAAATCACGTCCGATTGACCTCAAATTTTACGCACAATTTATAATCAACATTACGTACCTACTTCAACTTCCGGAATCGGAAAACGACCCCGATATCAAAAATTCCACTACCGGCCCAAAACTCCAAAAATTTGACTTTCGCCATTTCAAGCCTAAATGAGCTACGAACCTCCAAAACACAATCCGGACACGCTCCTAAACCAAAAATACCTAACGGAGCTAACGGAACTGATAGAATTCCATTCTGGAGTCATCTTCACACAGTTCCGACTATGGTTTAAATCCTAAGGCTTAAGCTCTCATTTAGGGACTAAGTGTCCCAAAACACTCCGAAACTCAAAACCAATCATCCCGGCAAGTCACAATAGCAGAAATAGATTTGGGGAAAGCAGTTAATAGGGGTTCGGGGCTCTAACTCTCAAAAGGACCGGCCGGGTCGTTACATCCTCCCCCTCTTAAAACAATCGTTCGTCCTCGAAGGAGTATAAAGACATACCTGAAACTGTGAAAAGATGAGGGTACTGGCTGCGCATATCCTGCTCGGTCTCCCAAGTCGCCTCCTCAACCGGCTGACCCCTCCACTGGACCTTTACTGAAGCAATATTCTTTGACCTAAGCTTTCTGACCTGCCTGTCCAAAATGGCTACTGGCTCCTCAACATAAGTTAGATCTTTATCCAGCTGGACTGAGCTGAAATCCAATACATTAATCATATCACCGTGATACTTCCGAAGCATAGACACGTGGAATGCCGGGTGAACTCCTACTAGGCTGGGAGGCAAGGAAAGCTCATAAGCAACCTCTCCAACTCGCCGTAATATCTCAAAAGGACCAATGAACCTCGGGTCAGCTTGACCTTCTTCCCGAACCTCATGAAACCCTTCATAGGCAATACCCAAAGCAAGACCCGCTCACCAACCATAAATGCCAAATCACGAACCTTACGGTCTACATAACTCTTCTGCCTGGACTGGGCTGTGCGAAGTCTCTCCTGAATCACCTTCACCTTATCTAGGGCATCCTGGACCAAATCTGTACCCAACAATCGGGCCTCGCCCGGCTCAAACCATCCCACTGGGGACCGACACTGCCTACCATACAAAGCCTCATACGGTGCTATCTGAATGCTGGACTGGTAACTGTTGTTGTAAGCGAACTCTGCAAGTAGCAAGTATTGGTCCCATGACCCTCCGAACTCCATCACACAGGCATGGAGCATATCCTTAAGAATCTGAATCATGCGCTCAGACTGCCCGTCCATCTGAGGGTGAAAGGCTGTGCTCAACTCCACCCTAGTACCCAACTCCTGCTGTACAACTCTCCAAAACCGTGATGTGAACTATGTACCTCTATCCGAAATGATGGATACTGGAATACCATGAAGGCAGACAATCTCTCTGATATAAATCTCAGCCAACCTCTCAGAAGAATAAGTGGTCAACACTGGAATAAAATGAGCCGACTTGGTCCTCCCAGTACGGGTCCTCACCATCTGGCGGCTCTGACAGGGGGCTCGGGTGCCTGATCATCGGTCCTCCCAGTACGAGTCCTCACCATCTGTGAGAAAGAATAGAATAGAATCTTAGAATTTCCGGTGTCAATAACTCGCACGACAAGGAAATCAAGAAATATGACTGTTCTTAACAGTTACATAACCTCCCGAAGATAAGTACGGACGTCTCCGCACCGATCCGCGAGATTCTAATAAACCGGCTTGTGACTCGCGACTCCTAGGAATCTAGTGCTCTGATACCAACTTGTCACGACCCAAATTATCCCTCCGTAAGGTGTCATAATGGCACCTAGTCTTTACGACTAGGTAAGCCTGATATTGCGAAAAATATAAAGAAACACAACATTTTAAAGATAAACAACATATTATAATGAGCCAAGAGTAGTACCACTCAGCATATACAAAATAATTTCCCAAGACCCGGAATATCACTAAGTCACAAGCTGCTATAATCTATGTAGCTCTATACAAAAGTCTGAAGATAAAAAAGAAAGTCTCTAGGCGAGGGAGTAGAAGGGGACTCCGAAGATTTGCGAACGCATGCAGTAGTACCTTGAAGTCTCCTAAAATCAGCAGCACGTACTAACCCCGAGGCTGATAGCTCGCACCTGGATCTGCACACGAAAACATGTGCAGGGAAGGGCATGAGTACACCACAATGGTACCCAGTAAGTACCAAGCCTAACCTCGGTCAAGTAGTGACGAGGTCAGGTCAAGGCCCTATCAGAGTAAATATAATAAATTAAACAGTAAAAGATATAAGTAAAATATATGGTGACACAGTTAAAGAGATTTTCGAAAATTTAACAGTTAAGGGAGCCCTCGACTCAGAACAAAGTAAATACAATGGGGAATCTCCCGGGATACCGTCCCGTAGTTCCGAATGAATATGCAGTACATGGGGGATCTCCCGGAATACGTTTGTAGTCCAAAAGTAAATATGCAGTGCTGGGGGATCTCCCAGAATACGTCCGTAGTCCCAAAGTACATATGCAGTGCTGGGGGATCTCCCGGAATACGTCCGTAGTCCCAAAGTAAATATGCAGTGCTGGGGGATCTCCCGGAATACGTTCGTAGTCCCAAAGTAAATATGTTGTGCTAGGGGATCTCCCGGAATACGTCCGTAGTCCCCAAGTAAATATGCAGTGCTGGGGGATCTCCCGGAATACGTCCGTAGTCCCAAAGTAAATATGCAACGCAAGATGAAATGGCAGGTATGGCATCGAGTTATATAGTTTATACTGAACACAGACAAGGAATATAGGAATTTAACTAAGCATGGCGCACAGAATATCAAATAGGCAGTTAAAACACATAAGCATGCTTTTCTAGTCTATACTAAACAATTAAGCATATTAGTGCAATTTAATAAGAGAAGCAATTTATGATTTAAAAAGGATAAACAAGATTTTTGCAATAACAGCCTGTGTACGTACTCGTCACCTCACGTACACGGCGCCCACACACCAAATAATATCAAGACATCATAAGGGGAAAGTCCCCAACACAAGGTTAGGCAAGCCACTTACCTCGAACCGCTCAAATCACCCCGATAACACGTTCTTTCCACGAGTATTTGACTCTAAATGGCCCGAATCTATTCAAATAAATTGCATAATGCAAATATAACTACGAGTAACTAATTGAGCTAATTAATTCGAAGCTAAAGCATGAAATTAGGAAAAACGTCCAAAATGTCACCTCGAGCCCACGTCTCGGAATCGGGTAAAAGTCGCAAAATACGAACACTCATTCACTCACGAGTTTACTCGTACAAAAATTGCTCAAATCCGATACCAAAATCTCGATCAAAACCCCAAAATTCGGCCTAAGAACCTTTCTCAATTTTTCACCCCAAATCCGAAATTAAATGATAAAATCAACCATAGATTAGTGGAATATAACCATAAAGGAGTTAGGAATCATTACCCAAAAACTTCTTCCGAAAATCTCTCCAAATTTCGCCTTCTACCGAGCCCTCAATCAAATGTTTGTGTTATGATCTCAACCCTCATTTTTAAACCTTAAATTCTACCCAGGTGCGTTCTTCTTCGCGAACGCGACATCACGATCTCGAACGTGATGAACAATCTTCCACTGGTCCAAAATTCCTCCTTCTCGAACGCGAGGGGACTCTCACGAATGCGTACCTTCCACTGACGGACCCTTCGCGAACGCGGGAACCTCTTCGCGAACGCGTAGGCTTAATGCTCGAAGCTTCCTATGCCCCGTTCCTCTACGCGAACGCGAGGTCCATATCGCGAATGCATAGGCTTAAGGTCCCACACCTTTGTGAACGCGAGAACAACATCGCGAACGCGAAGAACAACTTCGCTGCCTTTTCTAGATGCTCTACACGATAGCGAGGCACCTCTCGCGAACGCAATGAAGGATTTTTCTGCAATAAAACACCAGAAATTTGCCACTTCTCTAAGTCCAAAGATGACTCGTTGAGCATCTGAAACACACCCGAGGCCCCTGGGACCTCGACCAAACATACCAACCAATCCTAAAACACCATACGAACTTAGTCAAGCTCTCAAATCACATCAAACAACGCTAAAATCACGAATCACCCTCCAATTCAAACTTAAAGAACTTGAAACTTCAAAATTCTACAACCGATGCCGAAACATATCAAATCACGTCCGATTGACCTCAAATTTTGCGCACAAGTCATAATCAACATTACGAACCTACTTCAACTTCCAGAATCGGAAAACGGCCCCGATATCAAAAATTTCACTACCGGCCCAAAACTCCAAAAATTTGACTTTCGCCATTTCAAGCCTAAATGAGCTACGGACCTCCAAAACACAATCCGGACATGCTCCTAAACCCAAAATCACCTAACGGAGCTAACGGTACCGACAAAATTCCATTTTGGAGTCGTCTTCACATAGTTTCGACTACGGTCCAAATCATATGGCTTAAGCTCTCATTTAGGGACTAAGTGTCCCAAAATACTCCGAACCTCAAAACCAATCATCCCGGCAAGTCACAATAGTAGAAATAGATTTGGGGAAAGCAGTTAATAGGGGTTTGGGGCTCTAACTCTCAAAACGACCGGCCGGGTCGTTACAATTTACTTGAAAGAATTATATTCAGAAGATATTTATTTGAAGGAAGTATATTCGAAATATATTTATTGAAAAGGATTATATTCTAGAGACTTTTATTGAAAAAAAAACTTATAGATAAAAGATGTATATTTTTAAGGACTTGATTAATTGGTTGTACCTGTGTTTATTATTCGTTTGAGTAATATTTATGGTGTTCCTATTGCCTTGCTGTTTAAATCACTAGTTGATTGGTGTTTCTATCACTGCTATTTGTTTTTTATTATTTTTGTATGCTATATTGCACATATTATTTGACTAGTGAGTGTCTTGACTGTACCTCGTCACTACTCTACTGAGGTTAGTCTTGATACTTACTGGGTACCGACCGTGGTGTACTCATACTACACTTCTGCACATTTTTGTGCAGAGCCAGGTATTGAAGATATCGGATTCGGACATAGATTAGAGTATGATCGCAAGGATTCAAGGTTGGACTCCTTGGTCATCGCAGTCCCTTGGAGTCTTTCCATTTTATTGTACTGGTAATTTTTTATTCATTCAGTACTGTATATTCAATCCTCGAGATAATTTTATGTATTTAGTTAGAGTCTGTGACTCAGTATTACCAGTCTTGGGAGGTTGTATTAAATTATATACTTTTAAAAAATGGCTTGAATTACGATTATAATCGGCTTACTTAGTCTTAGAGACTAAGTGCCATCACGACGCCTGTGGTGGGATTTTTGGGTCGTGACAGTAAGACATCAGGATCAAGTCCTGATGCTTCATGATGATAAGAGTTGGGTTTGAGTCCCAATTCATTATGGCCTAACATGCCTTTATATTGGTAAGACATTGAGTTTGAGTCCCACTATACCATATTGATGATATAATGATAACTAAAGAAAAATAATATATTTTTCATGAAAAGACATGAATATTGTCCCACTTGATTTGCTCCATTCTTGAAGTGAATGTGGTAGCGGCGCATAATAAATCTAAATGAAGACAAGTGGTTGAACAATGAACGTGACCGTTCAAAAGATCAAAATAATAATAATCATCACTATGATTATAAAATGAGAACAATAAGGGTTCTCAAAATAGTCCTTCAAAATGTGAATGCATTGTCTACCATCAAATTAGTATGAAAAATAATAAAGCACGCCGTTGATTATGATTCATTCCTTGAAGAGAATGTGACTTGTGATAAACATTGAGAATGCAGACCCATTCCTAAAGGTGAATGTGGCAATATGTGATAAAAGTAATGAATAAAGACATGCAATGCATGATTAGATGAATACCACACAACTCACCTCTAAGGGAGGTTTGAGTGAAATAAAGAGAATAAATATTATTGTGTGGTTACATGAATATGTCATTGGTCGCGTACATGTGATACGCCAAAAAAAATAATATTTTGTTGTGCCTTATAAAAGGTTATTAAAGGCAAAATTAAAGCAAGAAATGACTTTGCTTATGATGATTTTGACCATGATAATTTATTATGATATAATTTTTCTCTGTGAACGAGACATTTACCATATGAATGTGTGACAAAAGATCTTGTAATACAAAAGTTGTTAAGTGTTCCGGAAAAATTAATTTGTTACTACCCGGATGAATAAAATTATTCACGACATTGATATTATAAAGTCTCAAAAGAAACTTTTTGAGTTTCAAATATATAAGTCAAAGTGGTTGGCATATTGAGACTATAAATGAAAGGAATATTGAATATCTTCATATTTCTATAATCATAACGGGTAAATATGAAAGGTTACCTGATTTTCTTTCTATTTGTACTACATAAATATAAGCATGATGATGGAATCATATGTCACAAGTAAACTAGAGGTTTACTGAAATAAATATTAGTTGGCATGACCAGTTGACCATCCCGGTTCAATTATGATGCAAAAAATTAATTGAGAATTACATTGGCATATATTGAAGAAATAGAAGATTCTTTAAGAATTTTCTTGTGCTGCTTATTCTCATGATATACCAGTTAAGGTTGGGATTGAATCCCTTGATATCTTTAACAAATAAAAGGTGATAAATATATGGGCCAAGTCACCTGCCATGTGGACCGTTTACTATTATATGATTTTAATAGATGCATCTATTCTATGGTCACATGTGCATTTGTTATCAACTTGCAATTTGGCTTTTGCAAGATTGATTGCTCAAATTAATAGAGCACAGTTCCAGAATATAAATTATGATAATTTATCTTGATAGTACTGGTTTAAATCCAAGTTGGTTTAGCAAAAATTGTATGCCTCCAATTATATCTAAACCATTGGTTATGAGAATAAAACTGCCAAAATAAAATTTGGTATGTGATGTATTATTTAATATACAACAGCACTTGTACGCATCTAGCCAAGTTATGATAAGTTCTCCCTATCACAATCGGTTCAGGGTCAGGAACCAAATAATTTTTATTTAGAAATATGAATGTGCTATATGATTTAATTGTTCCATCACAATGCACAAAGATGGATCCTCAAATAAGGCTGGGATATGTGTTGGTGATCCCAACAATATGGGGAGAAAATGGGCAGATGAAAAAGTAGTGCATGTAATGAATTATTATGAGTACATCTAGATCCTCGTACGAGAAAATGTGGACTTAAAATTTAAGTGATAATTCATTTGCAAAATATTGCCAGGCATATTTGTTGACCCAAAGATAAATGTCATATTGAGCTGCTAATGCTCTAAATAAAATAAAGTTCATAATGAATAGAGTCTATGGCATGCATGAAGCATAATAGACTAATCGATTCCAAAGATAAAACTCCTTGAAGAAGGAGAGGAGCAAATGTACAAGATGGTCATAATAAGGAGGCAAGTGCTCTAGAAGAGTACCATGACATAACACTTCATAAGACCTCGTGAGAAAGGCTCAGGTACCTGAAAATAATAAGATAAAGAGATCTCAATAAGTTATGCCTTTATTGGGTAATAGTAGAACCGATATAAAATTATCGTCGACGATGTTGTTAATATAAAATAGCGCTCAATATTATTAATAATGACGAGTATCTTGAGCTCAAATCTGTCATGAAATTTAGACAGATAAATGATTGGCCAAATGAAAAATACGCAATAAAAATTGATTTCACTTGAAAAATGTGAAGTTGGACGGGTAGTCCTAACACCTGAAAGTATAAAGCCAATGGAGGTATAAATGTGTTCTTGTGCGAAAAGTTTAAGTCAATAGATATAAAGACGACTTGTGGCACAAGAAAATTAGTAAATATCCTCACATTGATTATATGGAGACATGTTCTCTTATGGTGGATGTAGTCATTTCAAGTTTTAATTTGGAAATACATGAAAACTTGATATGCGTATAATGGAAATCATTGAAGGATTTAAATTGTTCTGAAGCATATTAAGGTCGCCAAGAAATTTATTAAATAAAGCTTCAAAAATCCTTATATGGATTGAAACAATCATGGCGCATGTGGTATAATCGCTTGAGTGAGAACCTGTTAAAAGAAGGGTATAACAATGATTCAATTTATCCTTGTATCTTTATAAAAAGATCTGGATATGAATTTGTTATAATCGTCGTGTATGTTGATGATTTAAATATCATTGGAACTCCTGGGGAGCTTCCTAAAGCAGTAGACTGTTTAAGAAAGAATTTAAAATGAAATATTTTGGAAAGACAAAATTTTGTCTTGGTCTACAAATTGAGTATATGAAAGATGAAATTTTTTATCCATCAATCAGCATACACTGAAAAGATTTTAAAGCAATTCTATATGGATAAAGCACATCCATTGAGTACCCCAATGGTTGTGAGATCACTCGATATAAATAAAGATCTATTTCGACCTCATGAAAATAATGAAGAGCTTCTTGGTCCAGAAGTACCATATCTTAGTGCAATTGGAGCACTAATGTATCTTGCTAACACTATAGGGCCTGACATAACTTTTTTAGTTAATGTCTTAGCAAGATATAGCTCTGCTCCTACAAGGAGACATTGGAATGGAATCAAATACATATTGCGGTATCTAAAAGGGACTACCGATATGGGCTTATTTTATGGCTATGTATTTACATGTGGAGGCACTGCCATATCTTGGCGATCGACTAAGCAATCAATCATGGCTATCTAATCATGCTGAGATAATTGCTATTCATGAAACAAGTCGAGAATGTGTATGGTTGAGGTCTATAATACATCTTATTCGAGACAAATGTGGTTTGAAGTGTGACAAACTACCCACAATTTTGTATGAAGACAATGGAGCATGCATAGCCCAATTGAAGGGAGGATTCATAAAAGGATATAAGACAAGGCACATTTCAGCAAAGTTATTTTTCACACGTGATCTTCAAAGGAATGCGGATATCAATGTGTAATAGATTCGTTCAAGTAATAATATGGCTGTTTTGTTCACCAAATCTCTACCAATGACAACCTTCAAGAAATTAGTGTATAAGATTGGGATGCGAAGGCTCGGGGATGTGAATCGATGCTGTAACAACCCGACGGTCATTTTTACTTGCTAGAACCCCGTTCCCCTAAATAAGGCTCCACGTACTTGATTTTACTGATTTATGACTTGCGGGGATTGTTGGTTCGGGATTTGGAAGAGATTGGGTTGAAATCGGAACACTTAGTTCCTTAAGGTTGGCTTAAAAGGGTCAAGTTTGACTTCAGTCAACATTTTGAGTAAACAACCTAAGAATTGGGATTTGACGGTTCCAATAGGTTCGTATGATGATTTCAGACATGGGCGGTTGTTCGGATTGGGTTTTGGATGACCCCGGGGAGTTTCGGCGCCTAATAGTGAAAGTTGGTTCTTGAAGAGCCTTGAAGTTCTTTAAATTTGGTTTAGAGCGGGTTTTGGTGATATCGAGGTCTAAACAGAATTACGAGATCGGGAATAGTTCTGTAATGCAATTTATGACTTGCACGCAAAATTTGGCGTCCTTCCGAGTAGTATAAGTACGTTTCGGCGCATTGGAAGTAAATTGAAGAACTTGAAGTTCTTAAGTTTGATTCAATTGGTTTTAGGGTGTGATTCTTAGTTTTAATGTCATTTCGGGTGTTCCGAGAGTTCGAGCGTGTCCACTTTATGATTCTAAACTTGTTGGTATGTTCGGGCGGGACCCCGAGGGCCCGAGTGTCATTCAGACGAGGCTCAAACCAAGTTGGGAGTTTGGAGCAACAACTGAAGCTCCCAGATCTGTCATAATCGCACCTGCGCTTGGTCAGCCGCAGGTGCGAGCCACGAGCCGCAGAAGCGAGAAATGGAGGGCAGACCAGAATTCGAAGATGCGGAAGATTGGGTGCACCTGCGTGAGCGCAGGTGCGAGAGACATGGTCGCAGGTGCGGCTAGGCTCACAGAAGCAGCCCTTCTTGTCCGCAGATGCAGAGCCTGGCCAGATGAGGGAAAAGCGCACCTGCGAGGCATTTGCTGCAGGTGCGGCCCAAAGCATCGCAGGTGCGAAAGTCGCTTGGCAGTGAGGGCTCATTTAATACTGACTTAGGCCATTTTTATCACATTTTCTCTCACTCTTGGGCGATTTGAGAGCTTTGAAGGAAGGGATTTCGACCTAGCTTTGTGAGGTAAGTAATTTTTACCTAATGTGAGTTTAATACATAGTTTATGGGTAGATTATAACATATAAATTAGTAAAAATCATGGGTTTAGAGGAAAATCTAGGTTTTTGATAAAAATGAGATTTAACCACGAAATTCGTTATGGAATTTAGTAAAGATCATATATCTATGTTCCTAAGGTTATGGGTAACAACTTTCTTTAAACATTTTCGGAATCCGGGCACGTGGGCCCGGGGGAGAATTTTAGGAATCTTGCATTTAGAGTTGGGAAATTACTTAAATAGTAGGGATATGAACTTTTAAGCCTATATTGATTAGTTTCTACACTATTTGGATAGTTTTGGATTGTTCGGCACCAAATTAAGGGTTGGGTATAAGCTTGGACCGGAAAGTAGGCCTTAAAGTGAGGTAAGTCTCTTTTCTAACCTTATAAGAGGGAAATTTCCCCATATGTGAACTTAATTAATGTGTGATTATTTGTGGGGGCTACATACGCACGAAATGACGAGAGTCCGTACGTAGCTACTATTCTTGTTATGTCCGCGTAGTTCTAGGCTTACACCATGCTTTGTGGGTACCGTTATCTGGACATAATTATTTATTTGCATTGAATGGAACTAAGTTGAGGATTTCTAGATTTCAAGTAAATTAATATTTTGAAAAGAATTTAGAAAAATTTTGTTATGTTTATATTTAACCGCGTCGCAAGTACATTCGGCTAGCAGGGTGACTATTTCCACTACTCTCATGGGAGTGGGTCGTTCGCCTCGGCAGGTTAATAGATGCACCTATGGTTCGCGTTGTTCGACCCTCGGCAGTGCACAATTTACATTTTTATGTTGGATCGGGCCGAACGTCCTCGGTGGAATTTATGTGTGATAATAGAAGTGGAAGCCCTTTTTATAATTGGTATAAATTTACTGTTTTAGAGATCATTTTTTTAAAATGAAGGAAGTATTTTGGTTTCTTTAATATGATGGAAGAACTGTACAGTTATTTTCTTGTTCTGAGTTTATTGCTAGTTCTGTGTATCATGCTTACTTAGAATCACATATTATTATATTATTGGCCCTAGTGAGTGTCGAAGTCGAACCCTCGTCACTACTTCTTTGAGGTTAGACTAGATACTTATTGGGTACATATTTTTATGTACTCAAGCTACACTTCTGTACTTGACTGTACAGGATTTTAGGCAGGTGCACCTGGCCACCAGTCTGACACGTAGACTGATTTCCCAGCTCGAGACTTCCCGGTGAGCTGCCCTCTTGAGCCATTCTGCAGCAGTTGGAGTCTCTCTTATGTTCTTTTATTTTCTGTCTATTTCCTTTCAGATAGTAGGCTAGCATTATTTTGTATATTCTACTAGATTTCCCACATACTCGTGACACTAGGTCTTGGTACGCACACACTAGTGGACTTATGGTTTTGGTTTGCTCATATGATTACGATTAGTACTGATTGCTTCTATTTATTTATGTTAAAATTTGCAAACTCCTAAATCTATTTTTTTTTAAAATAAGGAAAAGCTATCGTTTACAAATTTATCTAAGCGGGAAGTCACTAGTTGATCAGTGTTGGCTTGCCTAACAACGGTGTTAGGCGCCATCATGGCCTATAATGGAATTGAGTCGTGACAACATGGTATCAGAGCACTAGGTTCACGTTTGTCTCAAAAGTTATGGGCAGGCCTAGTAGAGTCTTGCGGATTGGTGCGGAGACGTCCGTACTTATCTTCGAGAGGTTATAGGGTGTTAGGAAACTACTCTTTATTCATCTCCTATCGTGCAGTTGATGGTATACCAAGTTTCCTTTTCTATTCTCTCACAGATGGTGAGGACGCGTACAACGGACGTTCCAGACCCAGGAAGAGCTTCTCCCCCAGTTGTTAGAGGCCGAGGCAGAGGCCGGGGGATGGCACCGGCTTGAGGGAGGGGATGAAGGCATCCCAGAGCTGCCCCAGCAGCACCACCAGCGGATCCAGTGGAGGACCCCATCATGGAGGAGCAGGGCGAGGTGCCTGTTGCCAGCTCCGGTGGATTTCATGACAGCACTGGGCTTTCAGGAGGTCATGGGCCTTATGCTGCAGTTCATAGACACTATGACTCAGGCTGGTTTATTTCTAGCAGACCCAACCACATCTCAGGAAGGAGGGGGAGCACAGACCCCTACTGCTCAGGCTCCTGGACACACTGCTGCAGTATATCAGACTCCGGGTACACCACCCGTGGGGGGGCCCCAGCCAGTTGCCGCAGCAGCACCTGAGCCTATGCCAGCTGCGGGCGGCAATCCGCAGAAGCTACTAGTTAGATGGACTAGGCTACACCCTCCTGTCTTCGGGGGTGAGCGGCACGAGGACCCCCAGGACTTCATTGATCGGTGCAGGGATAGACTGCACAAGATGAGGATATTAGAGTCCCATGGAGCAGATTTCACCGCTTTCCAGCTAGAGGGTAGGGCCCATAGATTGTGGCAGTTTTACCTTCTTGGCAGACCAGCGGGTTCTCCTCCCATGACTTGGGATCAGTTTACACGAATTCTATTAGACAGGTATATTCCACCCTCTTAGATGGAAGAGTTGCGGTGTCAGTTTGAGCAGCTCGAGCAAGGTCAGATGTCTGTGACTGATTATGAGGCGATATTTTCTGAGTTGTCTCGCCACGCACTTATGATACTTCCCACGGACACAGAGAGAGTGCGGAGATTTGTTGCGGGGTTACACCCCAGTATTCGGGCTAGCATGGCCAGGGAGGTTGAGATGGGTACTGATGATCAGCTAGTGGTAGAGATTGCTCAGAGGATTGAGGGATACCGCCAGAGGGGTAGAGAGAAGATGCAGCAGGACAAGAGGACCCGATTCTCGGGAGAGTTTAGAGGTGCCTCGTCTAGGGGTAGAGGTCAGTTTGGGAGGGGTCAGCCTAGCAGGCCCATATATCTAGCACCACCACTACCTCTTCGGGGTGCTCCAGCACGACTATCACGACCCGAAATTTTCCACCAACGGGACCGTGATGGAGCCTAACATTTCACTTGCTAGGCAAGCCAACGTTAGAAAATCGTTAAACCAATTCCTTATTTCCATTCAGTAAATAACAATAATTAACTAAGATGAAATATAATAAGTGCAGAATATCATAAAACTGTATTAATTACTACCACCTGGATCTGGAGTCACAATTCACGAGAATTCTAGAATTTACTACAAGTAATAGTCTGAAAGAAATACAACTGTCTGAATGAAAGAAAATAGTAGGACGTAAAAGATAGATGGGGTCTTCAAGGTCTGTGAACGCCGACAAATCTACCTTGAGTCTCCGAACAGCGAACCAGTAGCAAATCTCGATCAACTTGAGCCGGTATCAAAATCTGCACAGAAAGTGCAGAGTGCAGCTTCAGTACAACCGACCTCATGTACTGGTAAGTGTCAAGCCTAACCTCGGCGAAGTAATGACGAGGCTAGGACAAGACTCCCACATATAACCTGAACAATATAATCATGCTAGTGGCAACAACAGTAAGTAAAGCAATAACGCCGAAATAATGGGAAAGGGATATACAGTGGGGGAATACAACATAAAGAGTTAGAATAATGAAAAGACAGAATTAAATAGAAAATCCTTAAACGAATTGAGCAATTATAACAACAAAGGAAAACTGGACGGCATCACCCTTCGTGCTTTTACTCTCAACCTCACCAAATAAATAAATAGAACGGCATGACATCACCCTTCGTGCATTAAACCTCTCATAACATACACGTCATCATAAATAAAGCATGTATGGCATCACCCTTCGTGCTTTACACTCTTCCTCACAATATAAATAAAGCATGCACGGCATCACCCTTCGTGCTTTACACTCCTCCTCACCAATCACAGAATCGATAACAACGGATAAATAAGAGTATCACAAAGGAACCAGTATTTTGCCCATAATCAATAGCACAATGTAATCTCAACCTTGAATCAATATTCGAAAGTTACCAAATCTCAGTGAAACCAGATATGAGTCACCCAACATTTCAAATAACCCGCTAAGTATGGATAGTAGAATTTAAGGCTACAAAATAGACAAGAATAGAATACCACTCGCATGCTATGACTCGACAACGACGCATAGATGCTCGTCACCTCACCTATACATAGTATTTAACAACCAAACACGTAGCAAATGAACACATAATACCTATTCCCTCAAGCCAAAGTTAGACACGACACTTACCTCGCTACGAAGGCCACTTAATTCTCAATCACAGCTTTTTCTTTGGAATTCACCACTAAACCACTCGTATCTATTCAAAAATGACTCAATAATATCAAATATTGCTAAAGGAATTAATTATATTTCATAAACTAAATTTCCAAAATTTTCCTCCAAAAAGTCGAAAACAATCGACCCCGGACCCGCTTGGTCAAAACCCGAGGTTCGGACCAAAATCCTTTTACCCATTCACCCCCGAGCCCGAATATGTAATTAGTTTTAGAATCCAACCTCAAATCAAGGTCTAAATCCCCAAATTCTCGAAATCCCTAGTTTCTACCCTAACCCCTAATTCTACGATAAAAACTCTAGATTTTAGGTTGAATTCTAGTAAAATGAAGTAAAAGATTGAAAGAAAGGAGTTAAGGAACACTTACCTATGATTTGGGGAAGAAAATGTGTTTGAAAAATCGCCCTAGGCTCCTATCCTTTTGAAAACGAGAAGAAAAATGGCTGGAGTCTAAATTAAATGAACTCACTGCCCAGCGACCTTCGAACCTGCGGTGCTTTGGTCGCACCTGCGCATCCGCACGTGCAGACAAGATGTGCGCTTCTGTGGAAAAGGACTGGGCTAACTGGGGCCGCACCTGCGGACAGGGTTCCGCTTCTGTGGTCCCGCTCCTACGGAGAAAGGTCCGCATCTACGGAAAAATGAAGTCCAGGTGTGGGTCGCACCTGCGGGGATATCGCTCGCACCTGCGACCAAAGGCTCGCAAGTGTGGGCACACCATATTTGGTGCACCAGCAGCCTTGTTGAGGTTTGAACTCAACTCGCGCATCGCCCGAATGGCACCCGAGCCCTCAAGGCTCCAAACCAAACATGCACGCAAGTCTAAAAACATCATACGAACTTGCTCGTGCATCAAATCGCCAAAATAACACCTAGAACTACGAATTTAGCACCAAATCGAATGAAATTCTCAAGAACACTTTAAAATTCCTATCTTCTCAATTGGAAGTCCGAAACACGTCAAATCAACCTTGTTTCTTACAAAATTTCACAGACAGGTCTTAAATATCATAATGAACCTGTACCAGGCTCCAGAACCAAAATACGGACCCGATACTAACATTCCCAAATATCAATCAATTCTTAAAAACAAATAATTTTCAAACTTTTAATTTTCATCAAAAATTCATAACTCAAGCTAGGGACCTCCGAATTCGATTCCGGGCATACGCCCAGGTCCCATAATTCGATACAGACCTACCGGGACCGTCAAAGCACGGATCCGGGCCCGTTTACCAAAAATGTTGACCGAAGTCAACTAAAATCAACTTTTACGGCAAAAATTCTTATTTTCATTAGTTTTCAACATAAAAGCTTTCCGGAAACCTGCCCGGATTGCGCATGCAAATCGAGGAGGGTAAAAATGAGATTTTTAATGCCTAAGAGTGCATATTCGAGTTCTAAAACATAAGATGACCTTTTGGGTCATCACATTCTCCACCTCTAAAATAATCGTTCGTCCTCGAACGGACATAGAAAAGTACCTGGTCTGGTGAAAAGGTGGGGATATCTACTCCGCATATCGGACTCGGACTCCCAAGTAGCTGCCTCAATAGGCTGACCTCTCCACTACACTCGAACTGAAGGGTAACTCTTTGATCTCAACTGGCGAACTTGCCGGGCTAGAATTGCCACCGGCTCCTCCTCGGAAGTCAAATCCTTGTCCAACAGAACAGAGCTGAAATCTAACACATGGGACGGATCGCCATCATACTTTCGAAGCATGGACACATGGAATAACGTATGAACAGCTGCTAAACTAGATGGAAACACAAGCCTGTAAGCCACCTCTCCCACTCTCTCCAGAATCTCAAAAGGTCCGATATAGCTAGGGTTCAACTTGCCCTTCTTTCCGAACCTCATTACACCCTTCATGGGTGATACCCAAAGTAACACTCTCTCTCCGACCATGAATGCAACATCACAAACTCTACGGTCGACATAACTCTTCTGCCTGGACTGAGCTGTGCGAAGTCGATCCTGAATAATCTTGACCTTATCCAAGGCATCATGTACTAAGTTTGTACCCAACAACCGAGCCTCTCCCGGCTCGAACCACCCAACTGGCGATCGATACCACCTACCATATAATGCCTCATAGGGAGCCATCTGAATGCTCGACTGGTAGCTGTTATTGTAGGCGAATTCTGCAAGGGGCAAGAACTGATCCCACGATCCTCCGAAGTCTATAACACAAGTGCGTAGCATATCCTCCAAGATCTGAATAGTATGCTCGGATTGCCCGTCCGTCTGAGGATATAATGTTGTGCTGAACTCAACCCGCGTACCCAACTCACGATGTACTGCCCTCCAAAAGTACGAGGTAAACTGCGTACCTCGATCAGAAATGATAGATACGGGCACACCGTGAAGATGGACGATCTCCCGAATATAAATCTCTGCCAACCACTCTGAGGAATAGGTAAGTGCCACAGGAATGAAATGTGCTGATTTAGTCAGCCTATTCACAATAACCCAAACTGCATCAACTTTCTCTGAGCCCGTGGGAGTCCAACAACAAAATCCATAGTGATACGCTCGCACTTCCACTCAGGAATATCTAACCTCTGAAGTAAACCACCAGGTCTCTGATGCTCACACTTTACCTGCTGGCAATTTAGGTACCGAGCTACATAGGCAACTATGTCCTTCTTCATTCGTCTCCACTAATAATGCTGCCTCAAGTCCTGATGCATCTTGGCGGCGCCCGTATGAATAGAATACCGGGTACTATAGGACTCCTCAAGGATCAACTCATGAAGTCCATCCACATTAGGCACACAAATACGACCCTGCATCCTCAAAACTCCATCATCTCTAACAGTAACCTGCTTGGCACCCCCATGCCGCACTGTGTCTCTAAGGATAAGTAAATGAGGATCGTCATCCTACCGATCTCTGATGCGCTCAAACAAAGAAGACCGAGCAACTGTACAAGCTAGAACACGGTTGGGCTCAGAAACATCTAACCTCACGAACTGGTTGGCCAAGGCCTGAACATCCAATGCAAGCGGTCTCTCACCAACTAGAATATATGCAAGGCTACCCATACTTACTGACTTCCTACGAAAAGCGTCGGCCACCACGTTGGCCTTCCCGGGATGATACAATATGGTGATATCATAGTCTTTCAATAGCTCCAGCCACCTCCTCTGCCTCAAATTGAGTTCCTTCTGCTTGAACAAAGACTGCAGGCTCCGATGATCAGTGAATACCTCACATGGCACGCCGTAAAGATAGTGCCTCCAAATCTTCAGCGCGTGAACAATGGCTGTCAGCTCTAGATCATGAACAAGGTAATTCTTCTCGTGAACCTTCAGCTACCATGAAGCATATACAATAACCTTGCCACCATGCATCAATACCGCACCTAGACCAATACGGGATGCGTCACAGTATACTGTATAAGATCCTGAACCTATGGGTAACACCAATACCGATGCCGTAGTCAAAGCAATTTTGAGCTTCTGAAAGCTCCCTTCACACTCGTCTGACCACCTGAACGGGGCACCCTTCTAGGTCAATCTAAGTCAACGGGACTGCTATGGATGAAAACCCCTCCACAAATCGACGGCAATAGCCCGCCAAACCCAGGAAACTATGGATCTCTATAGCTGATGTGGGTCTAGGCCAGTCCTGAACTGCCTCAATCTTCTTAGGATCCACCTGAATACCCTCTACTGATACAACGTGACCCAAGAAAGTAACTGAACTCAACCAAGGCTCACATTTTGAGAACTTAGCATATAACTGGCTGTCTTTCAGAGTTTGAAGAATGATCCGAAAGTGCTGCTCATGCTCCTCTCGACTGTGGGAGTAGATCAAGATATCATCAATAAACACAACCACAAAGGAATCCAAGTAGGGTTTGAACACCCGATTCATCAAATCCATGAATGATGTTGGGGAATTTGTCAGCCCAAATGACATCACTAGAAACTCATAATGCCCAAAACGAGTCCGAAAAGCTGACTTAGGAACATCGGATGCCCTAATCCTCAAATGATGGTAGCCAGATCTCAGATCAATCTTTGAAAACACCTTGGCACCCTGAAGCTGATCAAATAAATCATCAATCCTCAGCAATGGATATTTGTTCTTGATGGTGACTTTGTTCAACTACCGATAATCTATACACATCCTCATCGATCCATCTTTCTTCTTCACAAACAACACAGGTGCACCCCAGGGCGAGACACTAGGTCTAATGAAGCCCTTATCAAGAAAATCTTGCAATTTCTGCTTCAATTCTTTCAACTCTGGCGGGGCCATGCGATATGGCGGAATGGAAATAGGCTGAGTGCCAGGAGTCAAATCAATGCAGAAATCAATATCCCTATCGGTTGGCATCCCCGGCAGGTCTGCAGGAAACACTTCTGGAAACTCTCGAAAAACCGGCACCGAATCTATGGAAAGAACATCCGCACTAGAATCGCGAACATAAGCCAAATAAGCTAGACACCCCTTCTCGACCATATGCCAAGCCTTCACATAAGAGATAACCCTACTGGCAGAATGGCCAAGATTCCCTCTCCACTCTAATCGAGGCAACCCTTGTAAGGCTAAGGTCACTGTCTTGGCTTGACAATCTAATATAGCATGATAAGGTGACAGCCAATCCATACCCAGTATGACATCAAAATCAACCATGTCGAGAAGTAGAAGATCTACACGAGTCTCAAGACTCCTAATGGTGACCACACACAAATTATAAACACGATCTACAACAATAGCATCTCCCACTGGTGTGGAAACATACACAGAAGCACTCAAAGAATCACTGGGCATAACCAAATAGGATGACACATAGGAGTAAGTAGATCCCGGATCAAATAGAACCGAAGCATCTCTACTGCAAACTGAAACAGTACCTGTGATAACAGCATCAGATGGCCCAGCCTCAGGCCTGGCTGGGAAAGCATAACACCGGGGTTGGGCCCCACCACCCTGAACTATGTCCCTGGGACGGCCTCTAACTGGCTGGTCTCTATCTCTAAAGGACTGACCTCCACCTCTAACAGTCTGGCCTCTACCTCTGGCTGTCTAACCCCTGCCTCTGGCTAGCTGAGTAGGTGGTGCAACAACTGGTGCCGGAACCATGGCACGAGAACTCTGATGTTGTGAGCTGCCCGTTGCCCGAGGGCAAAATCTAGCAATGTGCCTCGGATCACCACAAGTATAACATAACTTCGGCTGCTATGACTGCTGACCCTGAAACTGACCCTGTCGACCTGAATAACCACCCTGATAACTCTAGAGTGGAGGTGCACTAATATGAGCTGGTGGTGCACTATAGGCTAGTTGTTCGGAATAATGCATTTGAGGGCCATGACCACCTGAGGCACTATGGGATGCCTGGAGCGCTGAATGAAACGGCCTAAGAGGATGGCCTCTACCAAAAGTACTCCTACCTCTAGATGAGGCACCACTGAACTCACCGCAATGATAAGGTCTCTTGTCAGACCCCTGACCTCCCTGACTAAGAATCAGTTCGACTCGTCTGGCGACATTAGCAACCGCCTGAAAAGAAATCTCACTCCTAGTCTCCTTAGCCATCTGCAATCTAATATGCTGAGCAAGTCCATCAATAAACCTCCTCACCCTCTCTCTCTCTCTCTCTCGGTGGAAAGCAAAAGAATAGCATGACGGGCCAAATCTACAAAACGGGTCTCATACTGAGTAACAGTCATACTGTCCTGCTAGAGACGCTCAAACTGACGGTGACACTCCTCTCTCAATGTGATAGGTAGAAATTTATCTATGAAGAGCTGAGAGAACTAGTCCCAAGTAAGAGCAGGCGACCCAGCTGGTCTGGTCAACAAGTAATCTCTCCACCATTTCTTGGCGGAACCAGTCATCTGAAATGCAGCAAAATCGACCCCATTGTTCTCCACTATACCCATGTTCTGTAAAACCTCGTGACAGCTGTCAAGATACTCCTGGGGATCCTCTGAAGGAGCACTACTGAAGTGAACAGGAAAGAGCTTAATAAACCTGTCCAATATCCATAAAGCCTCAGAAGACATAGTTGGTCCATCTCCGACCCGTGCCGCAATAACCGGCTGAACTAATCCAATTGGCTGAGCTGTTGGAGCCTGATAGTGGGGAGCTATCTGCTCCAGAGCGGGAGTGGTAGGATTCTGGGCTCCTCCTCCAGCCTGAGAGACTGCTGGTGCCATGGGAAATGCGCCAGTCTGGGCCACACTCTCCATAAGGCCCACCAAACAGACCAAAGCATCCTAAAGTACTAGAGTAGCAATGAACCCCTCCGGAACCTGAGCTGGTCCGACAGGAACATTTTGGGCTGGAACCTCCTCATCAAGCTCTATCTAAGGCTCCACTGTTGGGGCTGCTGCTCGGGCCCTAGGCTGAGCCCTGCCCCTGCCTCGGCCTCTGGCACGGCCTCGGCCTCGACCTCTGCCCCGTGTAGGAGCTATCACTGGAGATACGTGTTCTCAGCATCTGTGAGAGAATAAGAGTAGAAGAGTTCAATCAGCATTGAGAAAGCAAAATCGCATGACAGAGAAGAATAGAAGCGAAACTTGTTCCTAAACTTCATAGCCTCTAGAAGATAAGCACAGACGTCTCCGTACCGATCCTCCAGACTCTACTAATCTTGCTCATGAATCGTGAGACCTAGGCAACCTAATGATCTAATACCAACTGCCACGACCCAAAATTTCCCACCGACGGGATCGTGATAGCGCCTAACATTTCACTTGCTAGGCAAGCCAATGTTAGAAAATCGTTAAACCAATTCCTTATGTCCATTCAGTAAATAATAATAATTAACTAAGATGAAATATAATAAGTGCGGAATATCATAAAACTGTATTAATTACTACCACCCAGATCTGGAGTCACAATTCACGAGCATTCTAGAATTTACTACAAGTAAAAGTCTGAAGGAAATACAACTGTGAATGAAAGAAAATAGTAGGACATAAAAGATAGACGGGGACTTCAAGGTCTGTGAATGCCGACAGATCTACCTTGAGTCTTCGGACAGCGGACCAGTAGCAAATCTCGATCAACCTGAGCCGGTATCAAAATTTGCACAGAAAGTGCAGAGTGCAGCATCAGTACAACCGACCCCATGTACTGGTAAGTGTCGAGCCTAACCTCGGCAAAGTAGTGACGAGGCTAGGACAAGACTCCCACATATAACCTGAATAGTATAATCATGCTAGTGGCGCAACAGCAGTAAGTAAAGCAATAACGCCAAAATAATGGGAAGGGGACATACAGTGGGGGAATATAACATAAAGAGTGAGAATAATGAAAAGACAGAATTAAACAGAAAATCCTTAAACGAATTGAGCAATTAAAATAGCAAAGGAAAACTGCACGGCATCACCCTTCGTGCTTTTACTCTCAACCTCACCAAATAAATAAATAGAACGGCACGACATCACCCTTCGTGCATTAAAACTCTCATAATATACACGGCATCACCCTTCGTGCTTTACACTCTTCCTCACAATATAAATAAAGCATGCACGGCATCACCCTTCGTGCTTTACACTCCTTCTCACCAATCACAGAATCGATAACAACGGATAAATAAGAGTATCACAAAGGAACCAGTATTTTACCCATAATCAATAGCACAATGTAATCTCAACCTTTAATCAATATTCGAAAGTTACCAAATCTCAGTGAAACCAGATATGAGTCACCCAACATTTCAAATAACCCGCTAAGCATGGATAGTAGAATTTAAGGCTACAAAATAGACAAAAATAGAATTTCACTCGCATGCTATGACTCGACAACGACGTATATATGCTCGTCACCTCACCTATACATCGTATTTAAAAACCAAACACGTAGCAAATGAACACATAATACATATTCCCTCAAGCCAAAGTTAGACACGACACTAACCTCGCTCCGACGGCCACTTAATTCTCAATCACAGCTTTTCCTTTAGAATTCACCTCTAAACCACTCGTATCTATTCAAAAATGACTCAATAATATCAAATATTGCTAAAGGAACCAATTATATTTCATAAATTAAATTTCCAAAATTTTCCTCCAAAAAGTCGAAACAAAATCGACCCCGGGCCCGCTTGGTCAAAACCCGAGATTTGGACCAAAGGACTTTTACACATTCACCCCCGAGCCTGAATATGTAATTAGTTTTGGAATTCAACCTCAAATCGAGGTCTAAATCCCCAAATTCCCGAAATTTCTAGTTTCTACCCTAACCACTAATTTTACCATGAAAACTCTAGATTTTAGGTTGAATTCTACTAAAATTAAGTAAAAGATAGAAAGAAACGAGTTAAGGAACACTTACCTATGATTTGTGGAAGAAAATGTCTTTGAAAAATCGCCCTAGGCCTCCTATCATTTTGAAAACAAGAAGAAAAATGGCTAGACTCCGAATTAAATGAACTCACTGCCCAGCGACCTTCGCACCTGCGCATCCGCACGTGCGGACAGGATGTGCGCTTTTGTAGAAAAGGACTGGGCCAACTGGGGCCGTACCTATGGACAGGGTTCCGCTTCTGCGGTCCCGCTCCTGCGGAGAAAGGTCCGCATCTGCGGAAAAATGAAGTCAAGGCCTGGGTCACACCTACGGGGATATCGCTCATACCTGCGAGCTCGCACCTACGACCAAAGGCACGCAGGTGCGGGCACACCAGATTTGGTGTACCAGCAGCCTTGTTGAGGTTTGAACTCAACTCGCACATCGCCCGAATGGCACCCGAGCCGTCGGGGCTCCAAACCAAACGTGCATGCAAGTCTAAAAACATCATACGAACTTGCTCGTGCGATCAAATCGCCAAAATAACACCTAGAACTACGAATTTAGCACCAAATCGAATGAAATTCTCAAGAACACTTTAAAATTCCTATCTTCTCAACTGGACGCCCGAATCACGTCAAATAAACTCTGTTTCTCACCAAATTTCACAGACAGGTCTTAAATATCATAATGAACCTATACCGGGCTCCGGAACCAAAATACAGACCCGATACTAACAATGCCAAATATCAATCAATTCTTAAAAATAAATAATTTCCAAACTTTTAATTTTCATCAAAAATTCACAACTCAAGTTAGGGACCTCTGAATTCGATTCCGGGCATACGCCAAGGTCCCATAATTCAATACGGACCTACCAGGGCTGTTAAAGCACGGATCTGGGCCTGTTTACCAAAAATGTTGACTGAAGTCAACTAAAATCAACTTTTAAGGAAAAAATTATTATTTTCATTAGTTTTCAACATAAAAGCTTTCCGGAAACCTGCCCGGACTGTGCACGCAAATCAAGGAGGGTAAAAATGAGATTTTTAATGCTTAAGAGCGCAGATTCGAGTTCTAAAATATAAGATGACCTTTTGGGTCATCACAACGACCTTACTTCAGTGCTATGCCAGAGAGTTCTTATAGCACCGCGGGATTGTTATAAGTATGGGGATCCGGGTCACATGAAGAGATTTTGTCCCAAACTTCGAGGCAAGGTAGTACAGCAGGGTCATCAGCCTATGATTTCAGCACCAGCCGTCTGACCGCCCAGAGGTGGAGGATAGGCAGGTAGGGGTCATCCTAGAGGTGGAGGCCAGGCAGGGGGAGGTCAGCCAGCTATTGTTCAGCCAGGAGCAAGCCAGCCGGCTGGCGCTCCAACTAGATTCTATGCTTTTCCGGCCAGACCAGATGTAGTGGCCTCAAATGCCATGATCACATGTATTATTTTTGTATGCGGTAGGGATGCTTCGGTATTATTTGACCCGGGGTCTACCTATTCATATGTGTCATCTTTGTTTGCTCATTTCCTGGTTATTCCTCGTGAGTCCTTGGGTTACTCTTGTTTATGTGTCCACTCATGTGGGCGATTCTGTGGTTGTGGATCGGATCTACCGTTCCTGTGTTGTCATATTTTGTGGTTACAAAACTAGATCGGACCTTTTATTACTTGATATGATCGACTTTGAGGTCATCCTGGGCATGGACTGGTTATCCCCATATCACTCCATCCTTGATTGTCACGCCAAGAATGTTACTTTAGCGATGCCAGAGTTGCCGAGATTGGAGTGGAAGGGTTCCTCCGTTAGTACATCTAGTCGGGTTATCTCTTTTCTGAAGGCTCGACATCTGGTCGAGAAGGGTTGTTTGGCGTATCTAGCATATGTTCGGGATACCACCACAGAGTCTCCGACGATTGATTAAGTGCCAGTAGTCTGGGAATTTGCCGATGTGTTTCCTTCTGACCTTCCAGGCATTCCACCAGATCGTGATATTGATTTTTGTATTGATTTGGCTCCAAGTACCCAACATATATCTATTCCACCGTACCGGATGGCTCCGAAAGAGCTGAAGGAGCAGCTTGAGGAGTTATTGGCAAAGGGGTTTGTTAGACCGAGTGTATCACTTTGGGGTGCACTAGTGTTATTTGTGAAGAAGAAAGATGGAACTATGGAGATGTGCATTGATTACCGCCAGTTGAACAAGGTTACCATCAATAACAGGTACCTGTTGCCGTGTATTGATGATTTGTGCGACCGGTTGTAGGGTGCCAGGGTGTTGTCTAAGATCGACTTGAGATCGGGGTACCATCAGTTGAAGATCCAGGACTCAGATGTTCCGAAGACTGCCTTCCGTACCAGATATGGTCATTATGAGTTTTTAGTGATGTCCTTCGGCTTGGCTAATGCCCCAAAGGTGTTTATGGATTTGATGAACCGGGTGTTAAGGCCTTATATTGATTCCTTCGTTATTGTATTCATTGACGACATCTTGATTTTCTCACGTAGCCTGGGGGAGCACGAGCAACATTTGAGAGTGGTACTTCAGACCTTGCGAGAACAGAAGTTATATGCTAAGTTCTCCAAGTGTGAGTTTTGGCTAGAGTCTGTGGCATTCTTGGGGCATATTGTATCAGGAGAAGGTATTAAGGTGGATCCCAAGAAGATTGAGGCAGTTCAGAGTTGGCCTCGTCCCACTTCGGTGACTGAGATCAGGAGTTTCTTGGGGTTAGCAGGTTATTATCGCCGGTTCATGTCGGGCTTTTCATCCATTGCGGCACCATTGACTAGATTGACCCAGAAGGGTGCTCCATTCTGTTGGTACGATGATTGTGAGGTGAGCTTTCAGAAGCTCAAGACAGCTTTGACCACAACACCAGTTCTAGTGTTGCCTTTCGGTTCGGGGATGTATATAGTCTATTGTGATGCTTCACGCGTTGACTTGGGTTGTGTCTTGATGTAGGAGGGGCCAGTTATTGCATATGCTTCACGTCAACTGAATATCTATGAGAAGAATTACCCTGTGCACAACTTGGAGTTGGCCGCGATTGTCCATGCTCTTAAGATATGGAGGCATTATCTATATGGGGTATCATGTGAGGTTTATACTGATCATCACAGCTTACAACATTTGTTCAAGCAAAGGGATCTCAATTTGAGATAGCGTAGATGGCTGGAGTTACTGAAGGATTATGACATCACCATTCTTTATCATCCAGGCAAGGCAAATGTGCTCGCGGATGCCTTAAGCGGGAAGGCAGAGAGTATGGGTAGATTGGCATTCATTTCAGCAGAGGAGAGGCCACTGGCTTTGGACATTCAGTCCTTGGCTAACAGACTTGTGAGGTTGGACATTTCAGAGCCCAGCCGAGTTCTGGCATGTGTTGTTGCCCAGTCTTCATTATTGGGGAAGATCAAGACCCGGCAGTTCTCAGAGAGACGGTACTATATGGTAGTGCCAAGGAGGTTTCTATTGGCTAGGATGGTGTTCTACGACTCCAGGGTCGCCTATGTGTTCCTAATGTCGATGTCTTGAGGGAGAGGATTCTAGAGGAGGCATACAGTTCTCGCTATTCTATTCATCCAGATGCTACGAGGATGTATTGTGACCTGATACAACATTATTGGTGGCGGCGGATGAAGAAAGACATAGTTGAGTATGTGTCTAGGTGCTTAAATTGCCAGCAGGTTAAGTATGAGCACCAGAGGCCAGGTAGCCTACTTCAGCAGATGACTATACCTGAGTGGAAATGGGAGCGCATTACTATGGACTTTATAGTTGGATTGCCGCGGACCTTGCGGAAGTTTGATGCAGTTTGGTTCATTGTCAATAGGTTGACCAAATCGGCACACTTCATTCCGGTTACGACTACCTATACTTCAGAGAAGTTGACCCAGATTTATATTCGGGAGATAGTTCTGTTGCACGATGTGCCTGTTTCCATCATATCGGATAGAGGCCCTCAGTTCACTTCGCATTTCTGGAGAGCCGTACAGAGTGAGTTGGGGACCCATGTAGAGCTCAGCACAATGTTTCATCCATAGACCGACGGGCAGTCAGAGCGGACAGTTCAGATATTGGAGAACATGCTGAGAGCGTGTGTGATTGACTTTGGAGGACAGTGGGACCAGTTCTTGCCTTTGGCCGAGTTTGCTTACAACAACAGTTATCAGTCCAGCAGCGATATGGCTCCATTTGAGGCTTTATATGGTCGGCGATGTCGTTCTCCCATCGAGTGGTTTGAGCCCGACGAGGCTAAGCTATATGGTACTGATTTGGTAAAGGATGCCTTGGAAAAGGTAAAGTTGATCCAGGAGCGACTTCGCACAGTACAGTCCAGACAGAGATCTACGCGGATCAGAAGGCTCATGATGTATCATTTATGGTCGGTGAAAAGGTTCTCTTGAAAGTCTCGTCGATAAAGGGTATTATGAGATTCAGAAAGAAGGGCAAGTTGAGCCCAAGGTTTGTAGGCCCATTTGAGGTGTTGAGGCGAGTCGGGGAGGTTGCTTATGATCTTGCTTTACCTCCCAGCCTATCAGGGGTTCATCCAGTTTTTCGCGTGTCTATGCTCCGGAGGTATCATGCCGACTTGTCTCATGTGTTAGACTTCAGTACAATTCAGCTAGATAAGAGCTTGGGTTATGTGGAGAAGCCAGTTGCTATTATTGCTAGACAGGATCGCCAGTTGAGGTCCAAGAGGATTTCCGCGGTAAAGGTTCAGTGGAGGGGACAACCAATCGAGGAGACGACCTGGGAGTCCGAGGAGGACATGCGGAGAAGATATCCACGCTTATTTGGCACTTCAGGTATGAATCTAAAACCGTTCGAGGATGAACGTTTGTTTAAAAGGTAGAGAATGTAACGACCCGACCGATCGTTTTTACTTGCTAGAACCTTGTTCCCCTAAATAAGGCTTCATGTACTTACTTTTACTGATTTATGACTTGTGGGGATGGTTGGTTCGGGATTTGGAAGAGTTTGGGTTGAAATCGGAACACTTAGTTCCTTAAGGTTGGCTTAAAAGGGTCAAGTTTGACTTCGGTCAACATTTTGAGTAAACGACCTCGAAATTGGGATTTGACGGTTCCAATAGGTTCGTATGATGATTTCGGACTTGGGCGTATGTTCGGATTGGGTTTTAGATGATCCGGGGACGTTTCGGTGCCTAATAGTGAAAGTTGGTTCTTGAAGAACCTTGAAATTCTTTAAATTTGGTTTAGAGCGTGTTTTGGTGATATCGAGGTCCAAACAAAATTTCGAGATCGGGAATAGTTCCTTAATGTCATTTAGGGCTTGCACACAAAATTTGGTGTCATTCCGAGTAGTATAAGTATGTTTCGGCGCATTGGAAGTAAATTGAAGAACTTGAAGTTCTTAAGTTTGGTTCAATTGGTTTTAGGGTGTGATTCTTAGTTTTAATATCGTTTCAAGCATTCCGAGAGTTGGAGCGAGTCCGTTTTATGATTCTAAACTTGTTGGTATGTTCGGGCGGGGCCCCGGGGGCCCCGAGGGTCAATCGGACGAGGCTCGCACCAAGTTGGGAACTTGGAGCAACAGCTGAAACTCCCAGATCTGTCATAATCGCACTTGCGCTTGGTCAGCCGCAGGTGCGAGCCACGAGCCGCAGAAGCTAGAAATGGAGGGCAGCCCAGAATCCGCAGATGCGGAAGATTGGGCGCACCTGCGTGAGCGCAGGTGCGAGAGACATGGTCGCAGGTGCGGCTAGGCTCACATAAGCGGCCCTTTTTGTCCGCAGATGCAGAGGCTGACCAGATGAGGGGAAAGCGCACCAGCAAGGCATTTGCCGTAGGTGCGGCCCAAAGCATCGCAGGTGCGAAAGTCGTTGGGCAGTGAGGGCTCATTTAATACGGACTTAGGCCATTGTTATCACATTTTCTCTCACTCTTGGGCGATTTGAGAGCTTTGAAGGAGGGGATTTAGCTTTGTGAGGTAAGTAATTTCTATCTAATGTGAGTTTAATACATAGTTTATGGGTAGATTATAACATATAAATTAGTGAAAATTATGGGTTTAGAGGAAAACCTAGGTCTTTGATAAAAATGAGATTTAACCACGAAATTCGTTATGGAATTTCGTAAAAATTATATATTTATGTTCCTAAGGTTATGGGTAACAACTTTCTTTAAATATTTTTGGAATTCGGGCATGTGGGCCCGGGGGAGAATTTTAGGAATCTTGCATTTAGAGTTGGAAAATTACTTAAATAGTAGGGATATGAACTTTTAAGCCTATATTGATTAGTTTTTACACTATTTGGATAGTATTGGATTGTTCGGCACCAAATTGAGTGTGGGGCATAAGCTTGGACCGGAAAGTAGACCTTAAAGAGAGTTAAGTTTCTTTTCTAATCTTGTAAGAGGAAACTTTCCCATAGGTGAACTTAATTAATGTGTGATTATTTGTGGGGGCTATGTACGCATGAAGTGATGAGAGTCCGTACGTAGCTACTATTCTTGTTATGTTCGGATAGTTCTAGGCCTACACCATGCTTTGTGGGTACCGTTATCTGGACATAATTATTTATTTGCATTGAGTGGAACTAAGTTGAGGATTTCAAGATTTCAAAGGTTTCAAGTAAATTAATATTTTGAAAAGAATTGAGAAACATTTCGTTATATTTATATTTAACCGCGTCGCAAGTATATTCCGCGAGCGGGGTGACTATTTCCACTACTCTCATGAGAGCGGGCCATTCGCCTCAGCAAGTTAATAGATGCATCTATGGTTCGCGTCGTTCGACCCTCGGCAGTGCAAAATTTACATTTTTATGTTGGATCGGGCCGAACGTCCTCGGTGGAATTTGTGTGTGATAATAGAAGTGGAAGCCCTTTTATAATTGTTATAAATTTACTGTTTTAGAGATCATTTGTTTAAAATAAAGGAAGTATTTTGGTTTCTTAAATATGATGGAAGAACTGTACAGTTATTTTCTTGTTCTGAGTTTATTGCTAGTTCTGTGTATCATGCTTACTTAGAATCACATATTATTATATTGTTGGCCCTAGTGAGTGTCGAAGTCGAACCCTCGTCACTACTTCTTCGAGGTTAGACTAGATACTTACTGGGTACATATTTTTATGTACTCACGCTACACTTTTGTACTTGACTGTACAGGATTTGAGGCACGTGCACCTGGCCACCAGTCCGGCACGTAGACTGATTTTTCAGCTCGAGACTTCCCGGTGAGCTGCCCTCTTGAGCCGTTCTGCAGTAGCTGGAGTCTCTCTTATGTTCTTTTATTTTCTGTCTATTTCCTTTCAGACAGTAGGCTAGCATTGTTTTATATATTCTACTAGATTGCCCACATACTCGTGACACCAGGTCTTGGTACGTACACACTAGTGGACTTATGGTTTTGGTTTGCTCATATGATTACGATTAGTACTGATTGCTTCTATTTATTAATGTTAAAATTTGCAAACTCCTAAATCTATTTTTTTTTTAAATAAGGAAAAGCTATCGTTTACAAATTTATCTAAGCGGGAAGTCATTAGTTGATCAGTGTTGGCTTGCCTAACAATGGTGTTAGGCGCCATCTCGGCCTATAATGGAATTGGGTCGTGACAGATGCTCTCATCAGAGGGAGTTAATACGTGTTGTACTCTTTTTCCCTTATAAGGTTTTGTCCCACGGGGTTTTTCTTGCAAGGTTTTTAACGAGGCAACCAAAAGGCGTATTTCTAAACATGTGTACTCTTTTTCCTTCATTGGAATTTTTTTTCATAGGGTTATTTTCCTAATAAGGTTTTAACGAGGCACATTATCTATGGACATCCAAGAGGGGGTGTTATAAGAAAATTAAATTATGGTGGATGTCTACTCTTCCTCCATGATCTTCATCTCAAATGCTTAATGACATATTCAATGACATATTTTCTTCACTTTTCATGCCTATATAAAGGCCTTGTAATAGATAAAAAAAAATACACACAATTTAAGAAGAAATAAGAATCTCTCCTCTCTTTCTCTCTATATCTCTTAGCTTATTTTTTCTTGTTCTATATTATTACTTTGAACTATATTTTATAACAATTCTCAAATTTTTGATATTTTTTTCCATTTATGTGCTACATTAAAGTATCCAAAAATCACTTCTTAATTACATTCTCTAATTACACCTCCTCCTCTGTTACTCTTCTTTCTCTTTTCCGTTTAGAAAGCCCAAAAGACTATCATTAATTCAGTGATCAATTTATACAATGAGCCAATGAATATAATAAAAATAGGTCTATAAGAATATTGTAGGCTTCTTCAATAGCCAATGCATCCGCCAATCTAGGGACCAATCTTGCCCCCTCCTTTTTCAGCTCTTTACATGTGCTTATCAACTGATAATTTAGAAGCTTGATAGATCACTTTGTATTAGATTGGCAATTATTCACTTCATTGTATTGTTATTCAAATCCTTACTTGCACATTTTATGAGAAAAGGGTTAATTGGAGTAAGTAGCTTCTTCACATGCATGAATGAGCTACACGTGTGAGTGAAAGAGTGCAGTGCCTATGGTTGGCATCATCGATGCATGTTCAGGTTCGTCTTCTACTTTATATAAGGCTCACGTATTATTTTTCGAATAAAATACTTTTTATGAGATTAATATCTGGGGTTGATTCTCATATGAGTTCTAACATATTAAGCTATGAATAAGCTTGCTTTACTATAGATTATGAGAGGGTAATTTGACCATGAGAGGATAATTTGATATCCATTAAAATGTATTTTTTTTCTTTATCGTTTTTGTTTATTATTTTATTTGTGATCTTGGATATATCTGACTAAAGTTTCTATTTGCCAATCTCTTTGGTCATTTGATCAGGCCCAGAAACGTGATTCTAGCTCTTCTTTACATGATCCTATGAATTATTATTTTTTTATTTTACATTTCTCCTATAATTGTTTAGTATTTATTAGTACAATTTATGTTGATATACAATATATTGTGTGTCGTTGTTTTATAACACGGGTTGGTTCTTTTATATTTCCAAATCCTAATCGTTTATTCTCTAAAGAATTTATTTATTTTCATACTTCTAATTATTTGGAATCTTTTCGTAATCCAATTGAATTGGATAATTAATGAGAATGTAGTTCAATAATTCTTATGTTTCTTATAGTTGAACCCGACATTTTCACTTTCAGTAGTTTTTTTTTTTTAACTTAATAGAGAAGTTACATATGTAGTAAAGAGGTCGGTAAAGGAAATTAACTCAGGGAATCACTGTGAATTGTCCTGTAAGATGGCCTTCAAATTGTAGTTCTTTTCTTTTGATAAGTCTATAATATAATTCTTTTTTATTAGTTGTACTCGTCTGGTTTTCTGATCCACCTGGGGGTGATACTATACTTCCATAACTGTATTTCATAGCATTCCAATGTGATTCATCTTATAGGGGTATTCTAATCCTGTGCCGTCCATGAAATCCTTTTTTTTCAAATCATTACTCAATCGAAGGCCCAAACGTCATCCTTTATCTATCACAATTACACCCTTATTCTACTATCAGGGCAGCATTCCATCTCTTCTAAATGTTACTAGCCTTAGACTCCTTTGAGTTCATTCAGGCTATACTGAGCTTTCTATAAATTAGACAAACCATTAGCTCTTTTGTTTTCATGGGCTTAATCCCGAGGACTTATCCCTTATCGTCGCCTTCTCACTCGCCTTTCCTTATCCTTACTAATGTCTTCTTAAAACCTTGTCACTCTACCATACTTTAGCTTGCGACCTACACACATCTATTTATACAATTCACAATCTTCCTTCAACTTGCTTGCATCATAGATTTCCTTATGTCATCTTGGAACATCAAGCGAGACATCACATCATTTCTAACTCTTCTTTACTCTCTTAATTAGACTTCTCGTACCTAGAAACCATAAGCTAGAAGACATGCCACTAACGACGCTGCTATCATTCCTGGATACTGAATCCCCGCACTTCTAGCCGTCTATCCAAAGTATGGACTATTCACAACCTTCTGCATTTGAGTATCTCGTACGTTGTCCACCTTTGAACTAATCCGACTAGCTGAGCTGCTGGAGCCTGATACTAGGGAGCTATCTGCTCCGGAGCGGGAGTGGTGGGAGTCTGGGCTCCTCCTCGAGCCTGAGAGACTGTTGGTACCATGGGAAATGTGCCAGTCTAGGCCACACTCTTCATAAGGCCCACCAAACGGACCAAAGTGTCCTGAAGTACTGGGGTAGCAATGAACCCCTTCGGAACCTGAGCTGGTCCGGCAGGAAAAGTTTGGGCTGTAACCTCCTTGTCAAGCTCTATCTGAGGCTCCACTATTGGGGATGCTGCTCGGGCCCTAGGCTGAGCCCTGGCCCTGACTTGGCCTCTGGCACGGCCGGCCTCGACCTCTGCCCCGCGTAGGAGCTGTCACTGGAGGTTCTGGCTGTTGCTCAGCTGAGGAAGCGGTACGTGTTCTCGCCATATGCGAGAGAATAAGAATAGAAGAGTTCAATCAGCATTGAGAAAGCAAAATCACACGACAGAGAAGAAAAAAAGTGAAACTTGTTCCTAAACTTCATAGCCTCTGGAAGATAAGCACAAACGTCTCTGTACCGATCCTCCAGACTCTACTAAGCTTGCTCGTGAATCGTGAGACCTAGGCAACGTAGTGATCTGATACCAACTGTCACGACCCAAAATTTTCCACCGACAGAACCGTGATGGCGCCTAACATTTCACTTGCTAGGCAAGCCAACGTTAGAGAATCATTAACCAATTCCTTATTTCCATTCAATAATTAACAATAATTAACTAAGATGAAATATATGAAGTGCGAAATAACATAAAACTATAGTAATTACTACCACTCGGATCTGGAGTCACAATTCACGAGCATGCTAGAATTTACTACAAGTAATAGTCTGAAAGAAATACAACTGTCTAAATAAAAGAAAGAGTAGAACAGAAAAAGATAGATGGGGACTTTAAGGTCTGTGAACGCCGAAAGATCTACCTTGAGTCTCCGGACAGCGGACCAATAGCAAAATCTCAATCAACCCGAGCCGGTATTAGAATCTGCACGGAAAGTGTAGAGTGCAGTATCAGTACAACCGACCCCATGTACTGGTAAGCGTCGAGCCTAACCTCGACGAAGTAGTGACGAGGCTAAGGCAAGGCACCTACAAATCAACCTGTACAATATAACAATATATATACACATAACAAAAATGAAGAACTAAACAGGAAATGTCGGGAGGGGAACATACTGAGGGGAATACAAGATAAAGGACTGCAACAGAATGATCACCGGAGCAGTCAATATACCATGAATCAACAGGACTAGTGAATACAGTAAGAAAAAATGTACGACATCACCCTTCGTGCTTTTACTCTTAATATCACCATAAAATTAATAGAAACAGCACGGCATCAACCTTCGTGCATTAACTCTCATATCATGGCACGACATCACCCTTCGTGCATTAACACTCATAATATTGCATGGCATCACCCTTCGTGCATTAACACTCACAATATGGTACGGCATCACCCTTTGTGCCTTAACACTCTCTCTTACCATAATGCAATGCATAAATATCAATAGGGAGATAGAATAGCAAGTACAAACCTTACCTCAACATTTGGTTCCATAACATCAATCTCAACTTCGAATAAAAACTCAATTATCACCAGAAGATACGTAAATATGATAAGAATGATAAATTGAACAACACTAGTATAACACATCGTAATTAGGCATAGGAATGAGACAATATATGAAAAAACTAAGAAACATGGAAAACAAGTAAATTGACGGTGCATAAGTACTCGTCACCTCACATATACGCCGCTCACATGAATTTCACTAAGCAAGTAATCTAAGGTTCCTAATTCCCTCAAGTCAGGGTTAGACACAATACTTACCTTGTTCCGAAGGCCACTTAATTCTCAATCACAGCTTTTCCTTTGGAATTCACCTCCAAACTACTCGTATCTATTCAAAAATGACTCAATAATATCAAATTTTGCTAAAGGAATCAATTACATTGTATAAATTTAGATTTCCTAAATTTTCCTCCAAAAAGTCAAAAATAGACCCCGGGCCCGCTTGGTCAAAACCTGAGGTTCGGACCAAATTTCATTTGTCCATTCACCTCCGAGCCCGAATATATAATTGGTTTTGGAATCCGACCTCAAATTGAGGTCTAAATCCCCAAATTTCTGAAATATCTAGTTTCTACCCAAAACCCCTAATTCTACCATGAAAACCTTAGAGTTTTGGTTGAAATCTTGTAAAATGTAATGAAAGATTGAAAGAAACCAGTTTAGAATCACTTACCTATGATTTGGGGAAGAGATGATGTTTGGAAAATCGCCTCTTGTGTTTTAGGTCTTGAAAATTTGGGAAATGAATGAAAATTCCCGTCCAAAAGTCATTTTGTTCAGCTGCAGATGCCGCATTTGTGACCTGAGCTTCGCAAATGCGAAGCTCCCAATTGCGAAGGGGCTATCGCAATTGCGAAGCCTTCACAATCCTGATTCCCTTCGCAAATGCGAGGAAAGTGTCGCATTTGCGATCACTGACTTTGCAAATGCGGACAAAAGATCGCATTTATGATCCATACCCCTCCCAGACTCCCTTCGCAAATGCGAAGAAAAGTTCGAAATTGCGAACATAGGCTGGCCCAGCTTCTCTTCGCATTTGCGATGAGAAGTTCGCAAATGCGACCTCAACAGTGGTAGCAAATGCCAACCCTGACCTCGCATTTGCGAGGTCTGAGGCCTGCAACGCAGCTGAAGCACACCAGCTATTTTTCTAAGTCCAATCACTCCGTAGCCTATCCAAAACTCAACCGAGCCTTCGGGGCTTCAAACTAAAAATGCACGCAAGTCTAAAAATATCATACGAACTTGCTTGCGTAATCAAATCGCCAAAATAACACCTAGAACTACGAATTTAGTACCAAAATCAAATGAAATTCTCAAGAACACTTTAAAAAAAATTTATTTTCTCAACTGGACGTCTGAATCACGTCAAATCAACTCCGTTTCTCACCATATTTCACAGACAAGTCTTAAATATCATAATGAACCTGTACTGGGCTCCGGAACTAAAATACGGACCCGATACTAAGAATACCAATTATCAATCAATTTTTAAAAACAAATAATTTCCAGACTTTTAATTTTCATCAAAAATTCATAACTCAAGTTAGGGACCTCCAAATTCAATTTCGGGCATACGCCCAGGTCCCATAATTCGATACGGACCTACCGAGACCGTTAAAATACTGATTCGGGCCCGTTAACCAAAAATATTGATCAAAGTCAACTAAAATTAACTTTTAAGGCAGAAATTCTTATTTTCATCAATTTTTAACATAAAAAGCTTTCTGAAAACCTGTCCGGACTGCGCACGTAAATCGAGGAGGGTAAAAATGAGATTTTTAAGGCTTAAGAGTGCTAATTCGAGTTGTAAAATATAAGATGACCTTTTGGGTCATCACATCTTTGTAGTCACCTTTTTCTACTTCATTTCTTTTCCTCCATTTTCTTTGTAGTCACATTTTCTACTTCATTTCTTCTTTCCTAGTGATATTACAAAGGCAAGTTATGTGCTCCATGTAATTGATGATATTCTATTTTAAAAGCAAATGCCTAGTTCCATTGTTGGAGAAACGAAGTAGGAGGTACTATATATATCTCAAAAATAGAGGGACGTAGAGCAGAAAAAGAAGAAATATAAAAAATATAAATCCTACATCTATTTATCTTTTTTCTCTTTTTTCGATTTTTTCTCTCATTTTAATAACTCATTTACTGCCTAGGAAAGTGAACTAAAAGAAAACAAATGAGGTTTACAGAGAGACTTCAGTTATGAAATATATAAAAATGTATTACCACGCAATTATAAGAGGATTTCAGTTTTGTCCAGATTTAAATCAAACTAAATCAGTTTGTTTAAGATTATTTGAGCTTTGAAGAGCTTATTCCAATTATAATGGAGCGCATGACGATGCATGCTTCAAGGGTAAGGCTTTTCAAGAAGTATGACAAAGAAGTATAGAGAGAGAAATCTAATAATCCCAATATTCAAAGTACGACATTCTTACTAATTTTCTTTCTTTGTTGCTTATTCCCTTTTAAATGATGCTTGGAGATAATCTTTTCTACTTTGCTTATTCCCTTTTAAATGATGCTTGGAGATAATCTTTTCTACTTTGCCTACATGTTGTTGGTCACGATCTTAAGTTTCAAGAAAAGGATAGCTCGAAAAAATATTTTTACACTGTAAAAAGGTTATTAGATATATGAGTTGTGATTTGATAGAAATCGTGGCATAATTTTATGTGTCAAATGGTTGGAGGCGTCACCATTTTTTGATATTTCTTTGAGGATTATATTTAAGTGTCTGTTTATACCAAAAGTGGCTTTGTTTATTGGAATATAAATTGTGTGTTTGCCTTTAGCTATCAATTATTTGATTGTTTGATCTTTTCTGTTATTATTTATTTATTATGTAATTAGAGAGGGTAATAAAAAATTATAACTGTTGCTAATAACTTTTTACAATCAATCAATTAGAACTTCTGACTTCTCGTATATAGTGCATAGTATCATCAAATTAAAGGTATAATTAAAAAAAAAACATGAAAAAAAAGGAGTGACAAGGTTCTGGTCTTTGATTTTTCAAGCAATCTAGATAGCCTATGCACCCTTTAACTGATACCCTTCAAAGCTTAAATTTGGCTCAATAGGAAATCAATAGGAATATATCTATTATTTTCTCTCGCTTTCTTTTTATAAAGTTATGATTACAGACTCTGTTCGTGTTATGTGTGAGATCATTTTTATTTACAACTTATAACTTACATATATGTATGACATCTCTGGATTTACAGAAGTATTATGTGTATGCATCGGGTCAATGGGTTCCTATTAATGTGTCAAGTGTGAGAATATTTTTATTTTTGAATAAAAATATATTGTACATCTTATTATTTCTCCCGCAAAATCAGAAAAAATTATCATCAAATTGAGTCTATGTCGTTATATAATGTGTTTGACAATTGTACTTTTGCTCTTTCTATGTGAGATTGCTATTATTTGTTGTTTTTAATTTTCCTAAAATGAATAGGCATGTTTAATGATTAAGAAATAAAATGGTCTAAATAGAGCAAAGTGAGAATTGTAACTTCTTCTTCTCCTCCTCCTCCTCCTCCTCCTCCTCTTTCTGGTTCTTCTCCTTTTCTGTCTTCTTCTTTGTCTTTCTTTTTTCTTTCAATTTTTAGAAATAATGTGTTTATGTGTGTTCTTGCCTTGATTATTTGGTATAGATCATATTTTGTATTCTTTGTATTAATATAGTAAAAATATAAAATAATAGAAATACAAAGAGTTGAACTTTGATTAGATATTATAAAAGTGATGTTTTCTCAATTTTCATTAAAGGTTTTAAAACTTATATTTTCTCTGTTTTTCCTTTAATATCTTATTTTGAAAATTCAATAATATTCCAAATACAACAACAACAAACAATAACAACCCAGTATAATCCCACTAGTGGGGTCTGGGGAGGGTAGTGTGTACGCAGACCTTACCCCTACCCCGGGGTAGAGAGGCTATTTCCAAAATGACCCTCGGCGTCCTTCCCTCCAAGATCTTCCCACCTTGCTCTTGGGGTGACTCGAACTCACAACCTCTTGGTTGGAAGTGGAGGGTGCTTACCATCAGAGCAACCCAAATACAAAAGTAGAGAAAAAGAATGAAAATAAAGGGTAATTCAAAGAAATAGAAATACAAAAAACTAAACCTTGTGTTGAATTTTTATTTATTTATTACTCTTTTATATCATAAAATAGTACTGTAATACATAGAGGAACTATTTGTTGTGTTGAATTATAAATTACGGTATATATTACATATCTTTTGCAGAACTTTTGTTTTTTAAATATGAAAAATAGCACAATAAAGTACTAATATCAATAATTAATGTTTTCTCAAGTACATTGTCCTAATTAATTATTTAAATTTATTTTCATCTATAAAAGAAGATTTAGTCTCTCAATTCAAACCTTAAAATTAGCCCGATGAAGTTCTTGCAAAGGAGCAGAATATATGCTTTCATGTATATAAAAAATAGAGAAAGCAAGTCCTGAGTGAGTCTTGAAAATTGTAGAAAGAAGCAATCAACCTTGAAAATATATTTAGATCACAATTATGATTTATGGTTGAAGAATATAAAGAAGATAAAATTGAATAAAGGTATAGATTTTTTTAATTGTCAAAATTTTAAAAATAATTTTTCATTCATATTTTTTTTTTTAAGACCGCGCACGAAGCGCGGACAAATTAACTAGTTTTGAATATAAATTACGAAGTGTAAATCCTACTATCAAGTGTACTGTTCTCATCAATTGCATTCAATCAAATACTAATTTTTATTAGCCACCCTACACTAGCTAGCAGCTTCGGAATCTAATTGAAATTATAAAGTATAATTACTTTCATTAATTAATTCGCTACGTTTCTGGTAGCGGTCTAAGAACTGCTAGAATACCTACTCCAATTTTTATCCCCACAGAGTTATGTAGTTTGTCAAGACTAATGACTAATGAGAAGACTTCATGCTATCTCAATCTCGTCGAGGAGATGATATATAGTCGACAATTCTAATGCTGTTAGATATTTATTACTAATTAACTACTAGTAATATTTTTCTTAATTATTTGCTGTTCATAATATCAATACCGATCCGAGTGTGATACGTTATCTCCCCCACTTGGACGGTCTTTTAGCTTTCTTTTATTACAAAAAATAAAAAGTATTGGAATCAGATAGGATCTTTGTTCTGTTGTTTTATAATATAATATATTATATTCTCTAATTTCTAGATTTCCTATTGAATTAAACTACTCACTTATCACGTTTATTCTTAAGACTGAAACCCTAAAACGTTAGCCCAATTTAGACCTGTTAACTTGAGTAACATTTCTTACAAGACTCTCACCAAGATAATAGTTGAAAGGATCAAACCCTTTAATGATATTACCCTTATTAGGCTGGATTATTCTAGGGAGAACTACTTTTGAGAATATCATTTTGCACTCAATTCTCAAATATTTATTGAGACATAAAACGGCTAGACGTGTAATATGACATTTAAAAATGGCTTGCATAAGACATATGATGTGGTCTATTTGGATTTTCTTTAAAGATACATATGTAAAAACTCATTAACCTTACCACAAAAAAAAATTAAATCTATAATTTTAAAAGTGTAATAAGTTTATGGTAAGAACTTAAATATTAAACCAATCAAATATAAATCTTGAATTTAGCAGATCTTCGTAATAGTACATCCAACGTTTCAGAATCCTGAATACAACTCTATTTATCACCTTACCTCTTTCTCTTATTATGTATGAAAAGGTTATCGCATAAGCTCATTGCGAGAAGTTGAGACTTCAGACAAGTAATGAATTAATATTAAAGCTTCTAGAGGGGATCTAATATTGTCGGAGAACAATGTCGGGGACAGAGTGAGAACCCTAGAGCTGTGAGATATGTCTTCACTGGTTATCCGACATCACAAAATTATTTTATCCCATTACAAAAAGATAGTATGTCTCTATAAATGTTACTTCATTTTCAAATCAACCCGATTTTCATGACCCAACGCATACGCTATACCGTCGAGTATTGCTTGCGAAGCAACCGCAACTCGTTGTATGTACTATCCAACCATTACAGTCTAGTAGCTTTCACTCCTTCTCTTGAAATATGTGGTTAGTTTACCTTACAACTTTCGAGGGAGATCCTTTCTAGAAGTTATCCACCTACGAATTAGTGATCCATCTAGGCATTTTACGTATGAATTCGGGCTTCAAATATGTGCTCCTTACCTCTCTCCATAAAGGAAGAAGAAGGAAATACTAATTCATTTAGTAGTTTTCTATTTCCATTCTGCCTTCACCATGTTTACACTCCAATAGATGATTTTTCAGTTTCGGATGTGAAGGCTGAGGCTTCCATTTATGTTCTAGGTTTTCTTTATTCGTCGGGGCGCTCAGTTCCTTTCTGTTCCCAGAGCTGAGGCATTATAGTGCAGCTTCTGCTGAAGGCTGCTTTGTTTGGGAAGACGTGCTCTTGTTGTTTACTTGCTGCCGGGAATTCCAAAGTGTGTATATCTTCTTTACATTTAAATGACAAGGGGGTGACAAAGGGTATACTTTCTTCTCTATGTCGTTATCTCATCAATGAGCGTAGATTAATAGCCAAGCCTACCCTTTTGTGCTTGTCAATCTCAATCCCATTCTTCATGTATAATTTTCTTTGATCACAGATCGACAGGTGATCCGTCCTTTCTCCCCCTTTCGTCATAAGGCATGGTCTTACTCTGAGAAACAAATTCCTGTGTTTAGGTCCCTATTAAACAGAATTCGTAAACTATGCAAAGGCTCTTTGAATACTTTTTAAAAAGTTTTTATCAAAAAAAGCAAAAACTATTCTCAACGCCCTTACGAGGTAGGGATGAGTTAAACTACTCGTGTTGGCATGGAAGTCAGCCCGATAAACCAAGAGATTAGAAGAAATAACCATTCGATGAAAGAACATGAAACCATTCGGTTTCAATAGAGGTATGAGAAACGGTTGGGGGCAATGAATTAGGTGAAGTGGTTGGATTTGCGAGTCTTTTTCTAACATTTCTAGTTCCAACTAATTCATTCAGGCGAGACATCTTACGATGTCATAATGCGCCCATTCCTATGGCCATTCCTTTAATGCTTCTGGCTCTCGGGAGTCTCTTTGTAGGATACTTGGCCAAATTGTGACCTGCTAGCCCATAAGTAACTAATGTGATGAAGTGGTTGTTGCTCACCCGACACGATCGTACGAGGTCACAATTCACCCAACAAGATCATCCGAGGTGAACAAGAATTGGGATCGGATGTGGGCAAAATTCCTGCCAGTGGCTAAGATGTTCCGTCGACTCCATCCCCCTTTGTGGGGGTCCTATAGACTCATGACTATGGTAGGGGCGGTACGCTCTGCTCTCTCGCGACTGTTAACCTTGCAACTCTATTGAGTAATGCCTGAGTCACAACATCAAGGTTTGAACCAAATTGAGCAAGGGCGGCCACTTCGTGATATTTTACGAAGAGAAGCTTAGAGTTGGAGGAGGCTGAATATACACTTATTCTTGCCCCTTTCCCTTATGTTGTTGATAGGCATTCTATTCTTCACGTCAAATTGAAAATAAGTCCCCTTTTGATTACAGTTAAGGAACGAATGGTGTTTAGCAACCTGAAGCAAATATTTTCCCTATCTCTAAAGGGGTTCGACTCAATATTCTTGAAGGAATCCTTTAGCTACAAATCTAGCCTTGTATTTATCTCTTTCCTTTCTTAGGTTTGCTAGATAGAAAGAAGGCGCAGTGCGCAATAAGATAATTGATTCTAGTCAATCGTTTAGTTCACCTAAATCTTAAAGAATGTAAAGGTTCTTAGTACTGCTCTTTGAAATCTATCTCCTAAGACTCTTGTATGAGCAAGAATTTTGCCTTTGGGACTCCTAAATTTTCCAGTATGTTCTCCAGGTCTACGTTGGACTCCCTGAGATACTCTAGGGTTTGATTGGTCCCCCTGTTCAGCTATTCTAGTGGTGACATCGGGCTTGGTTATGGGGGAATCGATTGTTCCACGAGTGGATATAGTGTGAAAGCAAGTGATGAAATCAGTGCTTCTAAGTTCATCATTGGGAAGAAGGGCATGGTCTGGTATAACTGGCCCATCAGGTTGTTGATCTTTTTCATTGACAGGGGTTGTTGGGTACCCGTGTATTGGGCATGTAGAAGATTTGATAGCTACAGTTGGTGGCCAAAGATGGTCAGGCCCTGGTGGAGGAGATGGGTAGCTAAGCAAGCTAAGTAGAGTGGGTTCTGGATAGTGATTGCTACTGGGATAGAGCCAATCGTCATCTGAAGGGATTGAGATTGTCCCTATAGCGCCATCTCTAGCAAGGATTCCGACGTGATTTTCGGTGGCTGTGGTATGAAGGATATCATGAGTGGAGTGTGGTGTTGGTGGTGGTTGGGGGTATTTTGATTTTCCATTGATTGCAGTCTCTTTGGTTTCTTCACCGGTTGTGGTTGATGGAATTAACATCATCTCAGCACTTTGGATATAACCCATATCGTGACTGTAGGGTTTTGTTCTGAGGCATTTGAGATATTTGCTCAACCTTGGAGGAATGACATCCAGTGTCACCTCATTTCTCAGAGGGATTAATTGATTTTCAGTAGATACTCTATTCCCTCTACTGGGTGAGGCAAAATCGGAGAAGTTTCCAAAGTTAATAGAGTGTGGAATTGGTATATTGTTGGGTTAGAGTATCGTAGAAGAAGGCTGGCCCACTTTAGATTTGACTTGGGATGTCAAGGCATCCTTTTCCAAAATTGAGATGCTTTTAGATTGTGGGAAATTACTAAATTTAGGAGGGACAGGGTAAGAATTTGGGGTGGGGCTCATTCCATTTTCCTCCCTGTGGTAGGTATCTTTTGTGGGACTTTGGGGTTTACCCATTTTCCCCAAACTGGCATTTTTGATACTGGGTCAAAAGGGTTTAGATACCTTTTCAACCCAATGATATTTTTTTTGTTGGCGAGCATGTGTGGTGCACACGCCTGTAGTGTGATTTGGATATCCGCACACTAGGCCCATTTTTGGGCTCATATCATTATTATTCCTTATTTGATCCAATGGCCGCTCCCGAGGGCCCAAATGGTTAACTTAATCCCTTTTGGGGCATTTTTGTTGGCTTTCATGGTGGTTTTGTGTTTTGAGTATAGAAACGTACGTGAGAAGGCATTGAACCTCTTTACCTGGACATTGATTTCCTCTATCGTCTTTTCCCGCTTATGTCTTTGGGGTTGGCCTCCCTTATGTTGATTACACATATTCTTTGAGAATGGAAATGTGCGCCATTGGGAACTTTGATCCTTTGCAGTGGCCTCTCTAGTGGAGCTGCTACTAGGTGTGACCTGGTCCTTTATTTGGGTGGGTATAGTTACAAAGTCACAGCTCCTTTGTGTATGACCAATTTTCCCTCATCCCATACATAGTATCCCTCCCCCCCTCATATACAGTTGGTTGGTTGTGAGTGCCAATGGTGACGTTTGTGGTTTCTATTGGAACTTGGACACAAATTCTAGCGTATTTGCCTCTTAGTGTAGATGAGGTACATGTATCAACTTTCAACAGTTTGACTATCATGTTGCTTACCTGCTCCAAGATGGATCTATCGTAGAATTATGTCGATAACTGTGGTAACCTTATCCACACCGCAGCTATTGATAATTTATATTCCGCAAGGGCAAAGTTGGGTTCCCATCTACGGACCGATAGGAAATGGCCATCTACAAACCATGGTCCCTCACTTAAGACTTTGCTCTTGCTTTCTTCCGTGTTGAATTCAGAAATGAAATTTTTTTATCCTAGATCAATTAGAGTGAGTGGTTCAATTAGTTTTCACAGATGGGTTAGCTTTGCTCTCAATAATTGGTGTGGGTATTTTTTCCCAAACAATTTGATGATTAGGGAGTATTTCCATGCCTGGTATAATCTGATTTTATCCTCATTGGAGAATGCGATTGGGATAATTCTTGCGTTCAATTCAAAGACATGGCTTTGTGGCACAAATGAGTGTGTTTCATAGTTGATGGAAGAAGCCAGGTTACTTTCCAATAGGATTTCCTTGAAAGAGTTTTTAAGGGGATTGTCCTCCTCCATATCAGTCTGGGGGTCAACTTTAGGAATATCAGAGATTTTGGTGCTATTCTGATGGGAGGGTCTCTATCCAGGAGTGGAGATGTGGCCATTACTAAGTGGTTGTTTGGTTAGTTTGTAATTAGAGAGAGGTTGGTCTTTCTCTCTTTACTCTACGGCTCTTTCCAGATCAAACTGAGAAATATTTAGCATACTTTCTCTTAAGTCTTCAAGAAGAGCATAAGGTCAGAAATGCCCCCTGGGAAAAATGAGCCACCATTCTCTCTCTTTATTTTTTCAAATAGCTTCCTATCAGGACAACCGGGTTGGTTTGTTTCGTCCTCCTATCTACACAATTCTTTGTCTTCGTTTGTGATCATGTTGGGTGAAAGGTAGTTGTAGAGGAGCAGCTGTGAAATGACAATTCCCTAGTTTTCATTGAAGTAGGGAGGGCCTCTTTCCCTACCATTCTGGCCTATTATTGATAAAGATTTTACCGATGCTGAAGATAGCTTGCTTACCAAGCCTCACACTTGAGAAGCTAGTCGTTAGGAAAGAAACGAGGAGGAAGCGAAGCCGTGTACGAAGCGACATTGATGAAGTATAAGCCAATCTTGACTGCTTCCAAAATCAGGTCATCGACCAGTAATACGACTTGTAGAAGACTCCCTACCTATATCTAGCGGAGTTGGCATTAAACTAATAAGGAGAGCAGAAACTAGCTAGCCGCCATCGCCGGCTTGGATTGGAACAAAGGGCTTCACTTTTCGATCACTTTTTGAGGCCGGTTTGGAGGAGCGTGGGCAAGTTCGGGATTCACTATCACTTTCTACTTGGAGTGGCTCACCCCCTTGTCACTTAAAGGGAGAAGTCACCGAAGCGAGTCTAAAGGCCAAAGAGTCATCTTTGAAGGCTACTATGCATCTTTATTCATAGTTGATTGTAAGGTTGGTTTGTGTATAGCCGGACTTGAACCTGCGACCATTAAGTTAAAAGCCCAATGCTCTACCAATTGAGCTATACACCCCAAAAAACCCTGGTAAAGGAGACTTGTCTAGTCAAATAGGCTTCTAATAAGAAATTAGCTCATTCATTACTTATGCAATGACTTTCTTTTTCGTAGTGTCAACATTACCTTTATATCTACCTCGTCTAGTTGAGATTCCCTAAGATAAAGGGATCAAATCTGTAGCGACATTCTGGAATCAGAAACTGGAAAAAAACCAGGTCTCATGTTTCTAGTTTTTTTTCTTAATCAACCATAGGTGATGACAATTCTGGCAAATGACAGCCCGAACCATTTTGCGGTTTTAGAGGACCTTTAACAAGATATGGCAAAGATGCCAGATCTGGACGGCCTGAATTGTTCGGCGGATTCCCACACGTTACGCACCCATTTGCCACTTTGTTCTCAACTCTTCTCACCTCCTGGGCGACGCAAGCTACCTTTAACTAGGATCCTCTTTTTCTTCTGCCCAGTTCCCCAAAAATGGATAGCGCCTACAAACCCAGGGACTCTCACCTAGGGAGTACGAGGTCATGGTGCGGGAATTCCTCAATACCGAATTGTTTTTTGCTACTCAAGAGCAGATTTTCTCCCTCTATCAACTCTTTTTTTATGGTCGAGAGGATCCACAATTCTTCATTGATCCACAAGACCTGGATTCCCGAATCCTGGACCTCTGCCTACTCTACCATGTTGAATTGTATGAACTGTCTCATATAAAAAACTTAAATATCCGAGAGGGAACACTTTTATTTAGTTAATTATGTATTAACAGCTAATACGTCGTTGATGAGTTAGAATACCCCAAACGGTGTCATTTGAACACTTGGTTAAAAAAGAATAAGAACCAACCTTTAGTCAAGAGGAGTCCTACTTCCCTCTTTCCGACCTCATCACTTCAATTCAAGGGCAGAGAAAAAGAAAAAAAGTGAAATAAGCCGTAAAAGGCCAACCCCCGAGCAGAGTTGGGCCAAGACTTTCCTGGGATTGTAGTTCAATCGGTCATAGCACCGCCCTATCAAGGCGGAAGCTATGGGTTCGAGCTCCGTCTATCCCGACGGATTCAATAAATATATCAATTCATCTCATCATTTTCTGTGAAAAGGGGGACAGGGAGCATAATTTCATTCCCAATAGGGGATCTTTTTTTTCTTTTTTATTTCGCATTTTCCATCAAAAAAGTAGGGGATCTTTTCATTACTTCAACTATACCTATTGATGGGAGAGAGGCATATGTGGATTAGTACAATTAATTCTTTATTGGCATATTCATGATTCCAAGAGAGACTGGGTCTAGTTTTTCAACCCGATCCATGTATGTAATAGAATAGAGTACCTTTTTTCTTTTTATCGGGAGCACATACACAAATGAAATTACTTTCTTGTACTATACAAAGTGAATTTCACTCAATTACATTACCGTTAGAGAATACTTTTCCAGATTCCACTTTTTACTTTTCTCGCCTATAAAAATGGGAAATGCCCTACCTTTGAGTGTGGTTTGAACTATTCATTTACGTAATTGAAAAGAACCAACTAGGTTTATGATGAAACCTAGAAATTAGATTAGTCGGATTGGTTCTCGCATTAATGTGCCCAAATGGTGCTTCACGGATATGGAGCACGAACGCATACAACCTTTTGCTTTTCCTTTCCCGCGACTCTTACTTGAAGTGAAGAATCGAAAGTCGTCGTTCGTTAGGCAAGGCCCACGTGCTGTACATCTCTGATGTTCTGCTCGTGGGGAGAGGAATACGGAAAAGTGGGGTCCTCTCACTTGTGCTCACATTTGTTTTAGAAGTCTGATTGGATTTCCAATTGGTGCTCAACAGAAGGGTGTAAAACCTCTGAAAGGCGAGGCAGATTTAATGCTATGCCCTTCCCTTAGTGCCTCCCTCTAGGCCAGGCTCCAATAGGCTAGCTACCTATTGCAGGAGTTCCTGACCTGAAAGGACACTAGCAAGCTGCTACTGAATGTGAACAAAGTCAAGGAGATAAAATCGACTCAATAGAATTAGGTTTTTTATTACTGCTGAAGTGACCGAACAAAATATTGGATTGATTCAATACTGAATCCCATATCTCCATAGACGACTAATGGTAGGGGATGTATTTTTCGGAAAGAAAGTATTTTAGGAGCAGTCGTGTGGTTTTCCAAGATATCATCGTGAGTTCTTTGCCAAATTAGGTAGAGTGGGGGAAAATTAGAATTATTTTCATCTTGAATCTTGCACCCTCATAAGTCTCTTCTAGAACAGTGACAGTGTAGTCTGATTCCCCCTTGACATGTTGCACCGGGTTGCACGTAATCTTTACTTTTGCCTTTCACTCGTGCAGTTGGACTGACTACTGACTTTAAATTAAACCTTGAAGCCAAGCCCTGCCTCTCATCTTTGTTCATTGCAAGGAAAGACAAAAGAAAAAAGGAAGCTTTCGGCGGACACAAGCCCTCGAGACTTGACACTTGGACACCGGGAAGCTTTCCCCTTGAGACTAGGTCCTTCGTTAAGAACTACCATTTTCCTTTCCAAAGAGGAATTCCTCCTTGCTTTCCCCTTTGACCTGTGCAAAACTCCACTTTTGTTGTTTCTATGTGGAATGATTCATTCAACATCGACCCTGCTAGGGAAAGGAAGCAAACTCTTGCTCGACGTAGGGTAGAGTAACTATTTTCAAAGCCTAGCCTTTTTGTCCCAAGGCAAGCATTCCAACCAAGCCAAGCAACTATAGATCTTGAGCGTCTTGCAAGGGCATCTGCTTTTCTAGTTTCGATGGAAAAATTATTCACTACTGCTTACAACGCTTTCATTCACTCGTCTTACTACTTCACGCAAATATTAGACCTAGGTTTGTTGATAGATCTGGTCTTGTCGAACAGGTCCGGATTCGAGTTTTGAACACAAAAGACCACTAGCCAAGCTGAACTGGTTAGTGATGGAAGCAATTCTCACGAATTGAGAACAAAAGGATGTACTTGCCTCCTTCCCCAGCCATTACCGCTCATCCATCACTTTTTATGTTGAAATCATATTTTTGTCTTTCCAGGTTGTCTTTTGCGTGCTATTTTTACGCCCTGAGTTCAAGCTACTACGAAAGAATTTATTGAAGTGGTGGAACGAGCTTTCCTATTAAAAGTTGCTAGATGAATCCCTAAAGTAGATTAGTTTGATCAGCAAGACCTGTCTCCGTAGTATTGGAATCAATATTTTGCTTGGCATAGTTGTAGTATGAATTTCCTAGTCTATTTAACTAACTGAGGCTAGCCGAGATCGAGAGCTTTCTTATCATGCAGCTCTTGGATGGTGGGTCTAGGCTTAAACTGCCAGATAGAGACGAGCTAAATCGACTCTTATGTAGTTCCCTTTGTTCAGTGTCCGGGGAAGAGAAAGGAATCTATTTGGGAATCGCTTACCAGCCCCTTTACCGATACCAAGGGGAAGTAGGAATTAGACCAATAGGCGGTCAGAGAAAAAAGGATCTCCATGAAAGCAATAGGTCTGGGTTGAATTGCCACAACAGGGGCCTTCTTCAAAGGAGGAGTTCATACCCAGAGAATTGATAGAATGATCTTTATCAAATACCGGACTTTGCCTTTTTTTTAGGAATTACTCATATCCAAAGCAGCTTTTCACAAGCACCCCACCCCATACAACTAGTTGGGGAAGGGGGGTTGTTCGCCTTTTGATACAAACAAAGTAAGTAGTAGGGACTTCATAGAAACTTTCATTCTAAAGGAAAGAGAAGAACCAATCTTTAGTCAATAGGAGCCCTACTTCCCTCTTTCAAACCTCGTCACTTCAATTCAAGAACCATCTTTCGGTTAACCTAGCCTCCTCCTAAACCCAGTGATCTTTCAAACGCAACTTTTTTCCCCTTTGTATAAGAGTTTAAAGAAATGTCTGTGATGATTCTCTTTAGCTAGTACCATTTTTTATCTTTCACCAAGCTTGGTATAACTTACGCGATAAAAGGTATCGGTAGTTTCATCAGTCATTCCCTTATCATCTGGATTAATCAGACCACACCCAGAATATGGGGCAAAACATTATAGAGGAGCAGGATCTAAAGCGGTGGCTGCTACAAGAATAGGCTATTGGATGTATAATCCTAACTGTAGTTACTTAAGGTCGAGTAGTAAACGGGTGAGGCCCACATTTCTAACAGGTTTTCACTTGAGCTTTTCCCAGCAAAGCAAGTCTAGAGATTTAGTCTTCATATTGTTCACCGTTCCCCAATCCTATAGAGTTTTAAAATGAGTACGCAATTGGGGATCATAGCTAAAATCTGTCACTTTCCATTATTCTCCTCTACAAATGTTGACTAGATGTTCCCTGTTTGACCAACTATCGGTGAAAAAGTCATTTGCGAATCCAGAATTCATTAAATGATATTTTGTTAATCTGTTTGTTGTATTAGGTGAAGGACATCCCGTATAATATTTTCTCTTTTTTTTGTGAAGCCTAAAACGGTAATATTAATTAGAGTTTTAGGCTTCATAATGTTTACCATTCCCCAATCCTATAGAGTTTTAAAATGAGTACGAAATTGGGGATCATAGCTATAATCTGTCAATTTTCATTCTTCTCCTATTCAAATATTGACCAGATGTTCCCCGCTGACCAACTATCGGTGAACAAGTAATCTGCGAATCCAGAATTCATTAATTGATGTTTTGTTAATCTGTTAGTTGTATTAGGTGAAGGGCATCTCGTATAATATCTTCTATTTTGTTTGTGAAGCCTAAAACGATAATATTAATTAGAGTTTTAGGCTTCATAATGTTCACCGTTACCCAATCCTATAGAGTTTTAAAATGAGTACGGAATTGGGGATCATAGCTATAATCTGTCACTTTCTATTCTTCTCCTGTTCAAATGTTGACCAGATGTTCCCCGTTTGATCAACTATTTATGAACAAGTAATCTGCGAATCCAGAATTCATTAAATGATATTTTGTTAATCTGTTTGTTGTAATAGGTGAAGGGCATCTCGTATAATATTTTCTCTTTTGTTTGTGAAGCATAAAATGGTAATATTAATTAGAGATTTAGGCTCCATAATGTTCACTGTTCCCTAATCCTATAGAGTTTTAAAATAAGTACGGAATTGGGGATCATAGCTATAATCACTTTTCATTCTTCTCCTCTTCAAATGTTGACTAGATGTTCCCTGTTTGACCAACTATCGGTGAGAAAGTAATCAGCGAATCCAGAATTCATTAAATGATGTTTTGTTAATCTGTTTAATGTATTAGGTGAAGGGCATCCCGTATAATATTTTCTCTTTTGTTTGTGAAGCCTATATCGGTAATATTAATTATAGTTTTAGGCTTCATAATGTTCATTGTTCCTCATTCGTATAGAGTTTTAAAATGAGTACGAAATTGCGGAGAATAGCTATAATATGTCACTTTCCATTCTTCTCCTATTCAAATGTTGACCAGATGTTACCCGTTGACCAACTATCGGTGAACAAGTAATCTGCGAATCCAGAATTCATTAATTGATGTTTTGTTAATCTGTTAGTTGTATTAGGTGAAGGGCATCTCGTATAATATTTTCTATTTTGTTTGTGAAGCCTAAAACGAAAATATTAATTAGAGTTTTAGGCTTCATAATGTTCACCGTTACCCAATCCTATAGATTTTTAAAATGAGTACGGAATTGGGGATCATAGCTATAATCTGTCACTTTCTATTCTTCTCCTGTTCAAATTTTGACCAGATGTTCCCCGTTTGACCAACTATTTATGAACAAGTAATCTGCGAATCCAGAATTCATTAAATGATATTTTGTTAATCTGTTTGTTGTATTAGGTGAAGGGCATCTCGTATAATATTTTCTCTTTTGTTTGAGAAGCCTAAAATTGTAATATTAATTAGAGATTTAGGCTTCATAATGTTCACTGTTCCCTAATCCTATAGAGTTTTAAAATAAGTACGAAATTGGGGATCATAGCTATAATCTGTCACTTTTCATTCTTTTCCTATTCAAATATTAACCAGATGTTCCCCGTTGACCAACTATCGGTGAACAAGTAATCTGCGAATCCAGAATTCATTAATTGATATTTTGTTAATCTGTTAGTTGTATTAGCTGAAGGGCATCTCGTATAATATTTTCTATTTTGTTTGTGAAGCCTAAAATGATAATATTAATTAGAGTTTTAGGCTTCATAATATTCACCGTTACCCAATCCTATAGAGTTTTAAAATGAGTACGGAATTGGGGATCATAGCCATAATCTGTCACTTTCTATTCTTCTCCTGTTCAAATGTTCACCAGATGTTCCCCGTTTGATCAACTATTTATGAACAAGTAATCTGCGAATCCAGAATTCATTAAATGATATTTTGTTAATCTGTTTGTTGTAATAGGTAAAGGGCATCTCGAATAATATTTTCTCTTTTGTCTGTGAAGCCTAAAATGGTAATATTAATTAGAGATTTAGGCCTCATAATGTTCACTGTTCCCTAATCCTATAGAGTTTTAAAATAAGTACGGAATTGGGGATCATAGCTATAATCACTTTCCATTCTTCTCCTCTTCAAATGTTGACGAGATGTTCCCTGTTTGACCAACTATCGGTGAAAAAATAATCTGCGAATCCAGAATTCATTAAATGATGTTTTGTTAATCTGTTTAATGTATTAGGTGAAGGGCATCCCGTATAATATTTTCTCTTTTGTTTGTGAAGCCTATATCGGTAATATTAATTATAGTTTTACGCTTCATAATGTTCATCGTTCCTCATTCGTATAGAGTTTTAAAATGAGTACGAAATTGCGGAGCATAGCTATAATATGTCACTTTCCATGCTTCTCCTATTCAAATGTTGACCAGATATTCCCCGTTGACCAACTATCATTGAACAAGTAATCTTCGAATCCAGAATTCATTAATTGATGTTTGTTAATCTGTTAGTTGAATTAGGTGAAGGGCATCTCTTATAATATTTTCTATTTTGTTTGTGAAGCCTAAAACGATAATATTAATTAGAGTTTTAGGCTTCATAATGTTCACCGTTACCCAATCCTATAGATTTTTAAAATGAGTACGGAATTGGGGATCATAGCTATAATCTATCACTTTCTATTCTTCTCCTGTTCAAATGTTGACCAAATGTTCCTCGTTTGACAAACTATTTATGAACAAGTAATCTGCGAATCCTGTTCGAATGTTGACTACTATCGGTGAACAAGTAATCTGCGAATCCAAAATTCATTAATTGATGTTTTGTTAATCTGTTAGTTGTATTAGGTGAAGGGCATCTCGTATAATATTTTCTATTTTGTTTGTGAAGCCTAAAACGAAAATATTAATTAGAGTTTTAGGCTTCATAATGTTCACCGTTACCCAATCCTATAGATTTTTAAAATGAGTACGGAATTGGGGATCATAGCTATAATCTGTCACTTTCTATTCTTCTCCTGTTCAAATTTTGACCAGATGTTCCCCGTTTGACCAACTATTTATGAACAAGTAATCTGCGAATCCAGAATTCATTAAATGATATTTTGTTAATCTGTTTGTTGTATTAGGTGAAGAGCATCTCGTATAATATTTTCTCTTTTGTTTGAGAAGCCTAAAATTGTAATATTAATTAGAGATTTAGGGTTCATAATGTTCACTGTTCCGTAATCCTATGGAGTTTTAAAATAAGTACGAAATTGGGGATCATAGCTATAATCTGTCATTTTTCATTCTTCTCCTATTCAAATATTAACCAGATGTTCCCCGTTGACCAACTATCGCTGAACAAGTAATCTGCGAATCCAGAATTCATTAATTGATGTTTTGTTAATCTGTTAGTTGTATTAGGTGAAGGGCATCTCGTATAATATTTTCTATTTTGTTTGTGAAGCCTAAAACGATAATATTAATTAGAGTTTTAGGCTTCATAATATTCACCGTTACCCAATCCTATAGAGATTTAAAATGAGTACGGAATTGGGGATCATAGCTATAATCTGTCACTTTCTATTCTTCTCCTGTTCAAATGTTCACCAGATGTTCCCCGTTTGATCAACTATTTATGAACAAGTAATCTGCGAATCCAGAATTTATTAAATGATATTTTGTTAATCTGTTTGTTGTAATAGGTGAAGGGCATCTCGTATAATATTTTCTCTTTTGTCTGTGAAGCCTAAAATGGTAATATTAATTAGAGATTTAGGCCTCATAATGTTCACTGTTCCCTAATCCTATAGAGTTTTAAAATAAGTACGGAATTGGGGATCATAGCTATAATCACTTTCCATTCTTCTCCTCTTCAAATGTTGACGAGATGTTCCCTGTTTGACCAACTATCGGTGAAAAAGTAATCTGCGAATCCAGAATTCATTAAATGATATTTTGTTAATCTGTTTAATGTATTAGGTGAAGGGCATCCCGTATAATATTTTCTCTTTTGTTTGTGAAGCCTATATCGGTAATATTAATTATAGTTTTAGGCTTCATAATGTTCATCGTTCCTCATTCGTATAGAGTTTTAAAATGAGTACGAAATTGTGGAGCATAGCTATAATATGTCACTTTCCATTCTTCTCCTATTCAAATGTTGACCAGATATTCCCCGTTGACCAACTATCATTGAACAAGTAATCTGTGAATCCAGAATTCATTAATTGATGTTTGTTAATCTGTTAGTTGAATTAGGTGAAGGGCATCTCGTATAATATTTTTTATTTTGTTTGTGAAGCCTAAAATGATAATATTAATTAGAGTTTTAGGCTTCATAATGTTCACCGTTACCCAATCCTATATATTTTTAAAATGAGTACGGAATTGGGGATCATAGCTATAATCTATCACTTTCTATTCTTCTCCTGTTCAAATGTTGACCAAATGTTCCCCGTTTGACAAACTATTTATGAACAAGTAATCTGCGAATCCTGTTCGAATGTTGACCAACTATCGGTGAACAAGTAATCTGCGAATCCAGAATTCATTAATTGATGTTTTGTTAATCTGTTAGTTGTATTAGGTGAAGGGCATCTCGTATAATATTTTCTATTTTGTTTGTGAAGCCTAAAACAATAATATTAATTAGAGTTTTAGGCTTCATAATGTTCACCGTTACCCAATCCTATAGAGTTTTAAAATGAGTACGGAATTGGGGATCGTAGCTATAATCTGTCACTTTCTATTCTTCTCCTATTCAAATGTTGACTAGATGTTCCCCGTTTGACCAACTATTTATGAACAAGTAATCTGCAAATCCAGAATTCATTAAATAATATTTTGTTAATCTGTTTGTTGTATTAGGTGAAGGGCATCTCGTATAATATTTTCTCTTTTGTTTGTGAAGCCAAAAATGGTAATATTAATTAGAGATTTAGGCCTCATAATGTTCACTGTTCCCTAATCCTATAGAGTTTTAAAATAAGTACGGAATTGGGGATCATAGCTATAATCACTTTCCATTCTTCTCCTCTTCAAATGTTGACGAGATGTTCCCTGTTTGACCAACTATCGGTGAACAAGTAATCTGCGAATCCAGAATTCATTAATTGATGTTTTGTTAATCTGTTAGTTGTATTAGGTGAAGGGCATCTCGTATAATATTTTCTATTTTGTTTGTGAAGCCTAAAACGATAATATTAATTAGAGTTTTAGGCTTCATAATATTCACCGTTACCCAATCCTATAGAGTTTTAAAATGAGTACGGAATTGGGGATCATAGCTATAATCTGTCACTTTCTATTCTTCTCCTGTTCAAATGTTGACCAGATGTTCCCCGTTTGACCAACTATTTATGAACAAGTAATCTGCGAATCCAGAATTCATTAAATGATATTTTGTTAATCTGTTTGTTGTAATAGGTGAAGGGCATCTCGAATAATATTTTCTCTTTTGTCTGTGAAGCCTAAAATGGTAATATTAATTAGAGATTTAGGCCTCATAATGTTAACTGTTCCCTAATCCTATAGAGTTTTAAAATAAGTACGGAATTGGGGATCATATCTATAATCACTTTCCATTCTTCTCCTCTTCAAATGTTGACTAGATGTTCCCTGTTTGACCAACTATCGGTGAAAAAGTAATCTGCGAATCCAGAATTCATTAAATGATGTTTTGTTAATCTGTTCAATGTATTAAGTGAAGGGCATCCCGTATAATATTTTCTCTTTTGTTTGTGAATCCTATATCGGTAATATTAATTATAGTTTTAGGCTTCATAATGTTCATCGTTCCTCATTCGTATAGAGTTATAAAATGAGTACGAAATTGGGGATCATAGCTATAATATGTCACTTTCCATTCTTCTCCGGTTCTAATTTTGACCAGACGTTCCCTGTTTGACCAACTATCTGTGAACAAGTAATCTGCGAATCCAGAATTCATTAATTGATGTTTTGTTAATCTGTTTGTTGTATTAGGTAAATGGCATCTCGTATAATATTTTCTCTTTTATTTGAGAAGCCTAAAACGGTAATATTTATTAGAGTTTGGCCTTCGTAATGTTCACCGTTCCCCAATCCTATAGAGTTTTAAAATGAGTACGGAATTGGGGGTAATAGCTATAATCTGTCACATTCTATTCTTCTCATGTTCAAATGTTGACCAGATGTTCCCCCGTTTGACCAACTATCGATGAACAAGTAATCTGCGAATCCAGAATTCATTAAATGATGTTTTGTTAATCTGTTTGTTGTATTAGGCGAAGGGCATCATGTACAAAAGTTTCCAAAGTCTCTAAGAGTAAACATTCGAGGACGAATGTTTCCAAGGGGGGAATGATGTTACACCCTATATTTTCGTACATAAAAATGCATCGTAAGCAAACTAATGTAGGACCAAAAATGAGATAATATTTAAAAGTATATAAATTAATTTAATCATGTTACCTCTGAGGTTACAAATATTGAAGATCATGAACAACAAGTACAAAGAGGGTTGGACGGTTCAGAAGCTAAAGCAATTGAAGAAAATAATGTTTCGTCGAAAGTCGACAAGTTGGGAATGTTATAACATATACCTTTGGGGTGAGACTAGGGTGCTTAACATGATAAGGAGATTATGTTATGATTTATATTAGTCGTATGACATCCGTGTGTTATGTTTTGAAGTCAAGCGAGTTGTGGAACAAAAGTCGATGAAAGTCATCACAAGTTACATTCATAAGTTTTATTGAAACTTTGGGTCAAATGTAACTGCGATTTTCTCCCAATATACTTAGAGTTATGGGGTGTTCCACCCATCAAATTAAAGATCTATGAGTCTATTTTCCAACGCATTAAACCATTTGTCAATACAACATTGGAGTAGAAAGATATGGGCATTTGTGCGATACTGCGCAAGCTGCTAGGTGACAAGTAGGTGTGTCACCTACTTGCTTAAATGAGAGCCCAAAAAAATGGGCCATTTCGGGTCGTCCAAAGAGGCCTTTTAAGGGCCTATTTTCTTCATATATTAGACTTAAAATAGAGCATAATAACCAGACATAAGCTCTGCAAAGAATCCTCCCAAAAATTTCCCACAAACCTTAATTGATTTTCTCTCCCTTTCAAGTTCCAATTGGAGGTAAAACCTAGAGTTTGAAGAACCAAGATAAGAGCTGAGTTATCCAACAAATAAGGTGAGTTTACTGCTCTCTTTCATCCAATTTTTCTTCTGTAAATTCATGGTAAGTCGTTCTATACTTGTAAGAACTCACGGGACGGTGATCGGAAGCCGTGAGTTCGAGTTATTCACTTGTAGCGGACTGTTTTGTGGACTGTTTTGTGTTGCTGTTGGGCTGCGTGTTTTACTACTGTTTTGTGGAGTTTTGGAGGAGGAAGGGGGTTTATAAACACCATATAAATGTAGGGTGGTTGGCTGGTCGTTCGTCATAACATTTTCGGGTCGTTTGACACTACTACGGTGGTCGTTTTGTGTACGAAGAGATTGGGGTGTGTTGGGCTATTTTGTAGTATTTGATGGTGTATATAGGGCTGGAAAATGATGTATATATGTTGTTATTGTTCTGTTCTTGTATTGTTGGTGTTATCTTGAATTTGGAGGAAGTAAGGATTATAGGGGAGATGCTGCCCGTTTTAATACAAAATAAGTTTGTCGTTCGTTGTGCGATAGTTGTACCTTTCGTAACTTAACGATAGTATTATTATCATTCTTGTAGATTAAGGTGCGAAGAGGTGAGTTCAACTTGGTGATTGGAAATATTGTGATAAGGTATGTTAAGGCTAAGCCTTCCTTCATTTTGGCATGATCTCGTAGCTACATATGTTAGTAATGAGACAAAAAGAGAAGTTCATATTCATGAATTTATTCACACTATTCTAGTCTCATAAGTTACAATATTATTCCTTATTGAGACTCTATATTCAATTTTAGTATTGTCTTCTTCTAGTCAAGAGAGAAGCAAGCCTATATATACAGTATTACAGTATTTTCATTACCATCGAGCTATAATCGATGGGCAGGCCCTATTGGGCAACCTCTGATCAGATGGAAAGTTATATACCGAGCCTACTGTGGCCGAGCGCCTATAAGCGAGCCCAGCATGGTCGAGATACATAGCCTAGTATGGCCGAGCGCCTATGAGCGAGCCTACTATGGCAGAGCAGTTATATATACCGAGCCTTATAAGGCCGTACAATTATTTTACTTACTATATTGAAGGAGTTGAGTCAGTATCAGCAGGTAAGTATATCTCCAGATCATCTTTGACTCCCAGTTACTTCCAGTTATTATATTATCAGTTCAGTTTCGATTTTCAGTTATGTTATTGCCTTACATACTCGGTACATTATTTCGTACTGACGTCCCTTTTCCGGGGACGCTGCATTTCATGCATGCAGGTTCAGATAGACAGACGAGTAGATCTCCTCAGTAGGTGTTTCCCGAGTTCAGCCTGATCGGTAAGCTCCACGCCTTTCGGAGTTGCCAGGTCTAGAGTGTTGTGTACATCTTATGTATATCTGTATATATGTTATGGGTAGGTCGGGGCCCTGTTCCGATCATAGTACATCTATCAGTAGAGGCTTGTAGACATATCCTGTTGGTTAGTGCAGTATGTTGGGTTTGTAGGCCTGGTATGTATAATTTGGTGGTTTGTCAGCTGTAGTAGCTATGACGGCCTTTTCAGCCTAGCTTTATATTGATGTTTAGTTAGCGCTAGTTTCCATTCAGTTTTATATTTTGCTTCGCAAATTGTCTTGCAAGGTGGCCCCATGGCCAAAGTATGACATTATGTGTTCAGAGTCCCTTAGTCGCAATTTGGTACGCCAGGTTAGGTGAGGCACCAGGTGCTTGTATCGCTCCTAGGTTCGGGGCGTGACAAACTTGGTATCAGAGCAGTTCTGTCCTAGGGAGTCTACAAGCCGTGTCTAGTAGGGTCTTGTTTATAGATGTGTTGTGCACCACATTATATAAGCAGGGCACTACAGGGCATTTAGGAGTTGGTTACCCTTCTTTGAAATCTAAATCGTGCTACAGAACTGAGTTATAGGAAATTTGAATTAAACTTATGTGTTGGTGTTTGCATGCACAGATGACGGTGACTAGGAAGACTACGGCTAGCCAGAGGAGAGATACAGCAGTAGGTGAGGGGACCAGCAGGGTACCCCCAGTAGATGGGGCCCAGTCTGAGGCTCAAGGTGAGACCCCTACTCAGCCATTACCGGCTCCTCCACCAACTACGGAGATTCCTAGGGAAACCGCACATCCAGTTCCCCCTCCACTTCCATCAGATCAGGACTTGAGGAGTGCGGTGCATTTGTTGACACAGTTGGTAGCTACCCAGCAACAGGCTAGGGCATCAGCTAGTGCAGGAACTTCTGAGGGGTCTGGGAGTTCAAGGGTCCGAGAGTTTATTGCTTTGAGTCCCCCAGAGTTCACGGGGACAGATCAGAGGGAGGACCCACAGGATTTCATAGATCAGCTTCACAGGATCTTTCGTGTTATGCATGCCACGGAGAAAGAGGCAGTTGAGCTAGCAGCTTTTCGACTCCGAGATATAGCCATCCTTTGGTATGAGGGATGGGAGAGGTCCAGGGGACGTGATACACCTCCAGCTATTTGGGAGAATTTTTCAGATGCTTTCCTTGACCAGTACTTACCGCGGGAGATCCGACAGGCTCGAGTCGATCAGTTTCTAGCCCTCAAGCAGGGTAATATGAGTGTTCGAGAGTATAGTCTCCGTTTTGACTCATTGGCCAGATATGCACCATCCATAGTTTCTACTATGCGGGACAGGATTCACAGGTTTATAGCAGGGTTAGCCCCAGAGTTAACCGAGGCATGTGCCACCGCTGCATTGCAGGATAGTATGGATATCTCCCGGATTCAGGCATTCGCCCAGAATATAGAAAGGGGTAGGCGTCGGCAGCAGGGTACAGAGAGGGCTGAGCAAGGGCAACGTAAGAGGATGAGATTTCCCAGGTCTCAGGAGCAATCTCAGGGTAGTTATAGGACCCAGTACTTCGGACGGCCACCTAGGCCTCCGCCACCTCAGTTACAGGGTTACGGGTATGACCGCTATACTCAGTCAGGACCAGGTGAGAGCTCACGGGCGTCGGGTTTGCAGCGACAACGAGGTTCTGCGCAGACATGGTCATTTCCTCATGTTTTGTTAATCTGTTTGTTGTATTAGGTGAAGGGCATCCCGTATAATATTTTCTCTTTTGTTTGTGAAGCCTAAAACGGTCGAAGTTCATCTCAATAAAATGTCAGGTCAATCACATGACTCATCCTCTTAGTCGAGCATAGCTAACGCTACCATGACGCTACACTACGCCTACACTGACGTGACTTGCAAACAACGCCGACGCTATATAGCCATATAGGCAATGCTCAGGACCACCTCCCTTTGCTTCCGATTCTTAGGCGCAGCTCTTCTAGTATTGAGAACCGATATCGGATTTTCTACTTATATAGAGAGAAGTAAAGAAGGGTAGGGTTTAAAGTTTAGGGTTTTCACCTCCACGTCCTAGCTCGTCGAAGCTACTGCCTATCGATTGAAATTTCCCTCCTCAGCTGGAGGCAGAACCGGCTGCCCCTGAACCATCCTCAGAAGAGTAAGAAAGGAGAAGGGAACGGGAGTCTCTCGCCATTCTAAAGAAAAGCGAAGAACCAACCTTTAGTCAATAAGAGCCCTACTTCCCTCTTTCTGACCTCATCACTTCAATTCAAGGGCAAACCCATTTCCTAGTCACCGGACTGAGCACACCTTTGGTACATCAATAGGGCGAGTTGTTTGATAGTGACTTCTTTTGTTTGGTAGGGCGACGAAAGGCTATATCAATAACGGAAACCTTGCTTGGAGCGAAGGCTGCTAGTTCGGGGGCTGAGTACAGTACTAAAGGTCCTCGAACTTCCACGCGTTTTTTCTTTTGGGCAGTTGTTCACCGATGTATCTCGCCAATACAGCCCCCTATAGTTTTCGTTACCGAGATATGTTTTTTTTTCATTGTTCCGAGGCATTTTTTGGATAATCTGCTCCCATGCTGCAAACAGTCAAATCTGAACTGAACCTTGTCGCTCTTCTTTCTTTCCTCGCAAGTAGGAAGCACAGCAGTAGCGTGCGTTGCATGATTTTACTGTGTGTTTTACACTTGATTAGATGGATAATTAACCAGAAGATAACTTCGATTCGCCCAGCCAGGCTCCAATCCTTGATCAAACTTGCGTTCCCCAGGCGCTATGAAATGTGGGTCTTTCCTTCGTGAGGCGCTGAAATACTCTTGTATGTACTGTTGATGGCCAATTTTGACCATCTCTTTTAAAATTAATTTATTCACGCTTAAAAATTTACAATAAATACTTTAAAAGTATTTTTTATTAATCAATATCTATTTTACAAATTAATTAAGTATTACTTTTAAAATTAATCATGTAGTACTGATATTGTGTAATTACAAATATATTTAGTATAATAAAAATTAAATTTTGTATATACATTACATAGGTTTTATAATTTGACAAAATTATTACTTAATTTCCAGTGAATTGGGTTACTATGTTAATATTTTGAAATTAGTGTTATAATTCAAAATATTGTCATTTATAGATAATTAATTAAAATAATTAGCAACATATAGTAATTATAATTTTACCATATTTTTTTTATTGAATTTGTTAAGTTTATTTATTTTGATTTTAAAAGGGTTACACAACTAAAAGGCTACAATTGTAATTCCTTAACTAAATATATAATGGCTATTTGTTAAATTATTTTTAGCCCAAATACCAAGCCCAATTCGGATTTGTCCCAGTGAGATCGTGCCACGTCACCCTCCTTTATCACTCACAAAACAAACGCACATGCATCTCAACCATTGATCCATATGATCGACGACTCCTATTTAATCCCTGATTTTCCTTTGATATTTAAAGCAGCCGCCCAAAGACCCCATCTCCACCGTTCAAACCTCATAATCCAATGGCCATTAAAATTCTTTCTAAAAAAAAAAAATCCTAAATGCCCAAAATTCCAGGGCCGTTGATCACCAAATCCAACAGCCCGTATCCTATCTCCTAAGATTAACCTTAGAGACGCTCCAATACCCCGAAAACCCTAAATCATTTGTCACCTGCCCAGCCACGCTTCTTTCCCCTTCTTATCTCTTTTCTCTCGTCTGCCCTAGCTCCATCAATCAACAGACCTTGTACAAATTAGTGCAAGATCATGAAATTAACCTTAAATCATCTCTTTTGTCCTCCATATCCATGATTCTCGCTGAATCTTTGCTTGTTTCATCATCGCAATTCAAATCTCCCAAATCCAAATCCTAACCCTAGAGATGAAACTTCAAATCACCCTTGACCTTTCAAATCCATGGCATGCATGGTTGTTCAGTTTGTTCATGTACTCCTGATCTCGTCATTGTTTCCATTTTCACCATTCAATTTCAAAAGCCCTAATCGAAGAAGTCAAACCAAAAGATGAAACTTAGACTTGCCAGATTTTCTTTCGTCCTTTCAAATCGAAGAAAGCATGAGACGTTAGCTGGCTTCATCATTAATATTCAACTCCCATAGGTCAAATTCATTGACCTCTAGGTATTAGGGTTCTGACCAGTGGTTTCTTGTGCTTCAACGTTCAGCTCTCATATCTTTCCACTCAGGTAAACTCAAACACTGATTTCCTATTCTCTCTGATTTTATCCGATTATGCTCACATAATCAACTCATCGTTACTCTCCACTATCTTAGATTGAAATCTGAAACTCTAAGGACTTAAATGGCACTATAAATAATGCCTTTAATGTTCTTATCTACAACAACCTAACACTGAACACACATACAGTCACGAATACTAAGCACACAAAGACACTAAGAACATTAGGGTTTCTGGTCTTAGCTTTCTTACTGTTTCCCCTCTCCTTTGTCGAGTTCTTTGTTGGTTCAAGCTCGAAGGTTCTGGGATCTTGAGCAACAAAAAGAATTCGTTTAGTCCCCTTAAGAAGGTCATCATCTTTCTCTCCTTTTTTTTGGTTCATCTTTCTGAATGATTTAGATATGTCGAGTTAAGTTATTTAGATTATAATTATGATGTATGTGTTTGACATGTTTGATATTTATGCTTTGTTAGTTTGACAACCTTTTATGGTCAGCTTGTTATGTTATGATTCTCTAAAGTGATAATCGATTAAGTCATTGATAATTGTTGATCTTTGTTATGAGTTTTCCTACAGTCTCCATGCCTGAATTCTTACATGTTTATGTTCAACACAAACTTCATAGCTCTCAATGACTTGCAGTAATGTCAAGACCCAAGTCTCCTTCCGTAAGACGGTGTGACGGCACCTAACCTCTACGACTAGGTAAGCCTAACAAATTGCAGAATAACAGAAATGAAAACACAATTTAACAACTTAAATGCAACAGATAACAATAAAATGATAAAATGCCGCTCGACATGTACAAACAACACAACATTAGAGTATACACAGAGTTCCCAAAACCTAGTAATCATAAGTCACAAGCTACAGAAGAAAGCTAGTATCTCTATACACCAGAGTCTAAGAAAAATACGGAAAGGTAAATGATATAGGAGGAAATAGAGGGGGGCTCCGAGGTCTGCAGACGCAAGAAGATATACCTTGATAACGAGGCTGATAAGAACTCGTTGTATGGCCCCGTAAAAGTTTTCCTAAAAACCCGAATTCTGCGATGCCGAAGTAGGTGTAGAGGTTAATAATAGTAGAAATTCTTGCGGTTTGGACTTTTTGGATTGAACAGTGCGCTAGGGAGTTGAAGAAAAATATTTGGCAGAAATAGGCATTTCTGCGGCCCATTCTGCGGCCGCATAATCACTCTGCGGGCCGCAGAATGGTCGCAAAGAGTTAGTTTTCTTGGTCATTTTGATGTCATTTTCACAGTCGATTATGCGACCGCATAACCGTTTCGCGGGCCACACTCTTGTCGCACAATCGGTCTTGAAGTTTTGCGGAAGGAGGTTCTGCGGCGCATTATGCGACCACATAATAGGTTTGCGGGCCACATAGTGACCTCAGACCCAGTCAGTTTCTTTCCTGTCTTGGCACCCAATTTGTGCGGCCGATATGCGGACCGCATATCCATTCTGCGCTTGTATATGCAACCACATATCCTGTTATAGGGCTTCATTTTTGGATTTTTATAACCCGACCCTACTTCATTATATCTACGCAAAGGACCATATTTTGAGCAAACTCTGATACTTTTAGAGTGAGAATGTAACGACCCGACCGGTTATTTTGAGTATTACAACCCCGTTTCCCCATTTACTTCTCAAATTGTACTTTACAGTTGTTGTGTGAATTGCCGGGGTAATTGGTTCGGGTCCAGTGAGGTTTTGGAAAGAATTGGAACACTTAGTTCCAAGGTTTAAAGCTTAAGTTAAAATAGTGACCGGATGTGGACTTACATGTAAACGACCTCGGATTCAAATTTTGATGATTCCAATAGCTCCGTATAGTGATTTTGGACTTCAGAGAATATCCAAAAAATTATTTGGAGGTCCGTAGTGAAATTTGGCTTTAATTGCTGAAAGTTGAATTTTTGGGAAGTTTGACCGGGGGTTGACTTTTTGATATCGGGGTCGGAATCCGATTCTAGAAATTGGAATAGGTCCGTAATGTGAAATTTGACTTATGTGCAAAATTTGAGGTCAATCGGACGTGATTTGATGTGTTTCGGCGCAAGTTATAGAATTTGAAGTTTCAAAGTTCAATGATTTCGAATTAAGGTGTAATTCGTCGTTTTGATGTTGTTAGGTATGATTTGAGGCCTCGAGTAGGTCCGTGTTATATTATGGGACTTGTTGGTATGTTCGGAAGGGGTCCCGAGGGGGCTCGGGTGAGATTCGGATGGTTAACAAATCAAATTTGGACTTAAGGAAATACTGGAACTACTGCCTATTGGTGTGATCGCACCTGCGAAGATTTTGATCGCAGGTGCGAAGCCACATGTGCGTGAAATAAGCCGCAGAATGGACAAGAGTGGGACTAGGTTGTGGTCGTAGGTGCGAGGAATTTTCGCATTTGCGAGGCCACAGGTGCGAAGGTGTTGGCGCAGATGCGGACTGGGGCTGGCGTGAGGCGACCGCAGGTGCGAAGGGGAATGCGCATCTGTGAAGCCCGCAAATGCGAGAATAGCGCCGCAGATGCAAGATTTTAGAGGGCCGGCTATTTTTCACAGGCGCGCATTTTTGTCTACAAAAGCGGATGTGCAGGTGGGCAAATCTTGTCCGCAGATGCGGAAATCGCTGGGGCAGAACCTTAAATTCGAGGGTTCAACATTTTCACCCATTTTCGGATTTTGTAGCTCGGGTTGGGCGATTTTGGAGAGGAAATTTTCCACACAACTTGGGGTAAGTGTTCTTAACTCCCTTGTGATTATATTCCATGAATTAATCTTCATTTTTGGTGTAAGATTATTGAATCTTCAAGAGAAATAGAAGAAAATTTCTATAATGTCACAAAACGAGTTTTTCAAGTTTGAATACCGATTTGGAGTCGGATTTGAGTGAAATTAGAATGGTTGAACTTGTAATTGGATGGGTTATCGTATTTTGTGAGTTTCATCGGATTTCAAGATATGGGCCCCACGAGTGATTTTTGGGACGCAATTTCGGATTTTTGGAAAATATTAGTATTTTGATATGAAATTAATTCCTATAAATTGTGTGGACTGAATCAAATTAGTTGTGGTAGATTCGAACCATTCGGGAGTTGATATGTGCATAATGGGATTTCTGGAGCATTGTGTAGCTTGCTCGACATTGGATTTGGCTTGTTCGAGGTAAGTAACTCTTCTAATCTTGGAGCTGAGGGTATGAACCCCGAATATATGTATTATGTAAATCGTTGGGAGGTGACACACATGCTAAGTGACGGGTGTGTGGGCGTGCACTATAGAAATTGTGACATAATTATTTCTGTGGAATTTTGTAGTTAAATAATTCTTGGCATTTTCCATGTAGTTTTATGTGTTAAAGAAATTGAGCTGAAAAGCATATTAAAAATCATGTTGAGGCTATGTGCCAGTATTATTGGGACCCACGGAGGTCATATTGCTGTGGATTATTTGTTTAAATTGAAAATTCATACTTAGTCATATTCATTTCATTACATATCATATCTCAGTCTCTGTTGTTATTTATTGATACATCATATCATCATTTTGGGCTATTCTCATGACATTGTGAGCCCACGAGAGAGAGACTGGAGAGATTGATGACTGAGGGAGGCCGAGGGCCTGATTGTGAGGATATTTTATGGATCGGGGCTGCCCGCCTGCAGCAGGACTTATTGGCTTATTATTGCACGTGAGTTGGCCGTGCGGATCCTTATATTATTATTGCTCGTGAGTTGGCCGTGCAGCACGTGAGTTGGCCGTGCGGATCCTTATATTATTATTGTACGTGAGTTGGCCGTGCAGCACGTGTGTTGGCTGTGCGGATCCAGATAATTATATTATGGCACGTGAGTTGTCCGTGCAGCACGTGAGTTGTCCGTGCAACACGTGAGTTGTCCGTGCTTATAGCGCTTAGGCTATAGGAGCCCCTCATGAGTCTGTACACCCTAGTGAGCGCAGTCGACTATAAACAGGGATCGGGCTGCACGCCGCAACATGTATTGTATAGCACTGAGTGATTGAGTGTGCTGAGCACAATGAGAGAGAATGCGACACAGTGAGATTGAGTACTCTGAGAGTGTGAGTACATGAGTACAATCTCTGAGATACATTGCATTGACATGCACACATGACATATATGCATAGAGATGTGTTTTCCTCATGCTGTACGGTATCACATTATTCATGATTTCTCACACATGTTGACAGATGGGCATAGTGTTGCATTTGTTTTACACTGGTTATCTAGAAAGAAAATGAGATATTTTATTCATTGTTGAAAGGATTGTGGAAACATTTCTGTTTTCAAACTTATTCACATTTTTGGTAACTTTGGCAAAAGATTTGGATTTTCACTGATGTACTTGAAAGGAAGAACTATTATTGCTGAAATCATGATGTGACTGAGCATTTGTATCTCTGAGTTACTTCTGGTATTATTTGCTTTATGTCGTTATTAACTGTTATGGATTAGTGGTTTTGGACCCGACCTTGGTAGAAGCTCGTCACTACTTTCAACCTAAGGCTAGGTTTGTTACTTACTCAGTACATGGGGTCGGTTGTACTGATACTACACTTCTGCACATTGCGTGTAGATGTTGGCTGCTGTTGTTGCTGTGCTTGATGGTTGCGGGATTTGAAGATGTACCTGCCTTCCTGTTGTAGCTGCCTCTTGTTCAGGGTAGCCTTAGATTTATATAAGCTCTGTTTATGTACTATTCAAACAGACAATGTATTTATTTCATTTTCGCTTTATATATTCTATTCTTAGAAGCTCATGATTTGTACTACCAGTTCTTGGGGATTGTATAAGATCAGGATCTTTAATCACTTAAATTGCTTTAATAATTATTATTGTAATTGGTTAGTTGTAAATTGGCTTACCTAACGGGATGGGTTAGGTGCCATCACGACTAGTTGGATTTTGGGTCGTGACAGAGAAAGAGTGCTTAGTGTAGGGGAGCAACCTTCAACCTATTATCCATCAATTGTTGCTCAATTATTGAGGATTAACAAAGAAAGTCTTCTTCATAAAGGTAAGAATCTATGCCCTAACGCTTAATTTTGAAAATCTACTAAAAGGGGAGTAATTAGAAAGACAATTCTTGGGTGTGGGAGTTGTTATCTTGCATGCATGTGTTATCAAAGAATGTGGGGAGGTTGTGAGCTAAAAATGGTAGAGAATGGGTTGAGGAATGTTTGAATCTTCCACAAAAGGGCCTTAAAAACCTTAATGTACACCCAATGCTTGTTAATATGCTCAAATGAGCTAGAATCATGACTATCTTCCTAATTTTTGTCCAACTTGTTATATTTCTAAAATAGATCGAAGTGCTAAGAATTCAGGAATGTTTTAGAGTTTAAAGGAATCTCAATTAAGGTATGTTGGCAAACCCCCCTTCTTCTTAGAATCGAATCCCCACGGTGTTCATGTAATTGGAGTAAGTCCTTGATCATTATTGAATTGGATATTTCTAATGTGGTTGTGTTGAAGGATGTATGTTCAATATTTATTCTAAATACTTCATCATGTCATATTCCCATTTGAGGATGTGTTCAAAATGTGGAATATGTGTTAGAAATGTTAAGACTTCATGTCAAGATCGAAATAAAGATTGTTATGCCAAAATTGTATGTAAAGACTCTATGCGCCTAAGATTTCCCAAATTGCTCATATGTGAATTTAATATCTTGAATGGGAAGCCCTATTGTTGATGATAATGATAATGATATTTGAATGTGGAAAAAGGAACTGGAACTATGAAATACGGCCAAGTACCAAGAATGACTTGGTAATTGTGATCACTAGTTCCAATGAATCGAAAGAATATGAAAGAAGTATGATGTGAGATGATTGACTGAAAAAGGTAACGTCTTGGGTGAGACGGCCTAGCCGATTGGGCCGTGATCGGACGCCATGACGCACACATGGTGGTGACTATGATGAATATGATAATTGAAATTGTGGTTATGGTTGATGTCTCAAGTGGGACGACCTAGCCGATCGGGTCGTGATCAGACTCCGTGTAAGAATACGGTGGTATTGTGAATTGTGGAATATCGGCACTAAAGATCTTCCAACCCAATAACATGGAAATTGACTTGAAAACTTATGTGATCCTTAACTTGATATTTTAGTATTATTTGAAGCCCTTATTGAATTCTTGACTGTTCCCCTTGTATTATTATTCATTCTATTGAGATGATGTTTAGCTATACATACTAGTGCTATTCGACGGTACTAAAGATAGTGCTGTATCCTCTTGTCAGCGGACTCGGTGAGCCCCCATTTCATTCCGGGGTCATGTATTGTACCTTTTGTTTATATTGTGGTCACTTTTTGAGGTATAGTCGGGGCCTTGTTGCCGGCACCATCTTTACTCTCTTTTGTATCTTTAGAGGCTCCGTAGACACTATGTGGGTTGTATATGGGTGTTGGGAATGCTAAACAAGTTCTGTTGTGTTTTGATCACTTGTTCCACTTAAAATATAAGAATATGTGTAGAAGAGTAGCATTAGTATACCACAACAGTACCTAGTAAGTTCCAAGCCTAACCTCGGTAGAGTAGTGACGAGGTTAGGTCCGGGCCCTACTAGGATATCATTATAAGACAGATGATATAATAAAATGAAGAAAGACTAAGAATTTAACAGAAATAATTCACATAGAAATAACAACATCGCACTATGAGATAAATAACAGGGGCACTCCCGAGATACCGTCTGATAGTCCCAAAAGTAAATACTCAACAGGGGAGCTCCCGAGATACCGTCTCGTAGTCCCAAAAGTAAATATGCATGGAGATCTCTCGAGGTACCGCCTCGTAGTCTCAAAAGTAAATGTGCAGGGGGATCTCCCGAGGTACCGCCTCGTAGTCCCAAAAGTAAATGTGTAGGGGGATCTCCCGAGGTACCTCCTCGTAGTCCCAAAAATAAACACACAACTCAAATCGGTGGAAAAAGCAACTAACAACAAGAATTCTATATCTAAGGTTGATACAAATCAAGTAAAGGCAGGAATTCAACTAAACATGCTACACAAATTTCAAATAAGCATCTAACACACGTAGACATGCGAATTTACACTAAACAGGATAACTACACATGCTAGTATAACCCAATTAAGGTGTAACAGGCTACTACTCAGTGAAAAACCTAGATTTTACAACAATTAGCCCGTGTACGCACTCGTCACCTCGCATACACGACACTAACATATCATAGAAATATCACAACATTACCAAATCCTAAGGGAATTTCCCCCACACAAGGTTAGGCGAGTCACTTACCTCGAACCAAGCTCAATCAATTAGTAAGAATGACCTTTCCTCGATTTTTCGACTCCGAATGGCCCAAATCTAGCCAAAAGCAATTACATACCATAAATATAACTATAAGAAACTAATCTTACTAATGAAATCAAGACTTTAGCAAGAAATTAGACATTCTCCCCAAAACGTCGACCCGAGCCCACGTCTCAAAATCGAGTAAAAGTCACAAAATACGAACACCCATTCAACCACGAGTTCACTTGTACCAAAATTACTCAAATCCGATGTCAAAATCTCAAACAAAACCCAAAAATTTAGTTGAAGAACGTTTCCCATATTTTCCATTTTTCTCAATCCAAATCCGAAATTAAAGGATGGAATTAATGATAGATCAGTGGGATATAACCAAAAGCAAGTGAAGAATCATTACCCAATCGATGCCTCTAAAAATCCTTCAAAATCTCGTCCAAATCCGAGCTCTCTATCTCAAGTTTTGATAAAAATGGCAAAACACTCGCTTTGAAATGTTTATATCTGCCCAGTGAAATCCTTCTTCGCGAACGCGGAAGTCTCCTCGTGTTCACGAAGCATAACAATTCCTTCAGTCCAAAACATCCTTTATGAATGTGATGGCCAAGTCACAAACGCAGAAGCTCACACAGTCTGGCCCTTCACGAACGCGAGAACCTTATCCCGAACGTGTAGGCTAAATGCCTGGGGGGGGCCCTCTACCCGTTCCTCTACGTGAACGCGAGGTCCCTATCGCGAACGCGTAGGCTCAATGCTCCAAAGCTTCCCAAATGCGGGAACCACATCGCAAGGCGAAGAACAAAACCTAGCTGGCCTCCAAGATGCCTTACGTGAACGCGAGACCTGTCTCGCGAACGCGATGAAGGAAACCAACAACTGATGCACCAGATTTTCTACAATTCCAACAAGTCCAAATCTAGTCCGTTAAGCACCCGGAATCCACCCGAGGCCCCCGGGACCTCAACCAAACATACCAACAATTCCTAAAACATTATACGAACTTAGTCGAGCCTTTGAATCACATTAAACAATGCTAAAAACACGAATCACCCTCCAATTCAAACTTAATGAACTTTGAAATTTCAAACTTCTACAACCGATGCCAAAACCTATCAAATCACGTCCGATTGATCCCAAATGTTGCACACAAGTCCTAATTGACATTACCGACCTACTCCAATTTCCGGAATGGAAATCCGACCCCGATATCAAAAAGTCTACTTCCGGTCAAACTTCCTAAAAATTTAATTTTCGTCATTTCAAGCCTAATTCAGCTACAGACCTCCAAAACACAATCCGAACATGCTCCTAAGTCCAAAATTACCCAACGGAGCTAACGGAACTAACGAAGCTCCATTCTATAGTCGTCTTCACATAGCTCCAACTACGGTCAAAATCCTAGAACTTAAGCTTCCGTTTTAGGGACTAAGTGTCACAAATCACTCCGAAACCACAAACAAAACCCTCTCGCATGTCACATAAGCAGAAAAAGATACGAGGGAAGCAGTAAATAGGGGATCGGGGCTAATACTCTCAAAACAACCGGTCGGGTCGTTACATCCTCCCCCTCTTAAAATAATCATTCGTCCTCGAATGAGTATAGAGACATACCTGCAGTGGTGAAAAGATGAGGATAACGGCTACGCATATCATACTCGGTCTCCCAAGTTGCCTCGTCGACCGGCTGACCACTCCACTGAACCTTCACTGAAGCAATATTCTTTGACCTCAGCTTTCGAACCTGCCTGTCCAAAATAGTCACCGGCTCCTCAACATAAGATAAATCCTTGTCCAACTGGACTGAGCAGAAGTCTAACACATGAGATGGAACACCGTGATACTTCCGGAGCATAAAAACATGAAATACCGGATGGACTCCTGCTAGGCTGGGAGGCAAGGCAAGCTCATAAGCAACCTCCCCAACATATCGCAGCACTTCGAATGGGCCAATAAACCTTGTTCTCAGCTTGCCCTTCTTTCCAAACCTCATAACACCCTTCATGGGCGAAGCGCGGAGCAAGACCCGCTCCCTAACCATGAATGCAACGTCGCAAACCTTCCGATCTGCATAACTCTTCTGCTTGGACTGGGCTGTACGAAGTCGATCCTGAATCAATTTAACCTTCTCCAAGGTATCCTGAACCAAGTCTGTACCCAATAGTCTAGCCTCACCCGGCTCAAACCAAACCACTAGGGACCGACACCGTCTACCATACAAAGCCTCGTACGACGCCATCTGAATGCTCGACTGATAACTATTGTTGTAGGAAAACTTCACAAGTGGCAAGAACTGATCCCAAGAAACCCCGAATTCCATCACACATGCACGAAGCATATCCTCCATTATCTGAATAGTGCGCTCAGACTGTCCGTCCGTCTGAGGGTGAAATATTGTGCTCAACTCAACCCGAGTGCCCAACTTATGTTGTACGGCCCCCCAAAACCGGGATGTAAACTGCGTAACCCAGTCAGAGATGATAGATATCGGCACGCCATGAATCCTGACAATCTCGCGGATATAAACTCGAGCCAACTGCTCGAAAGAATAAGTAGTCATCACAGGAATGAAATGAGCTGACTTGGTCAGCCTATCCACAATCACCCAAACTGCACCGAACTTTCGCTGAGTCCATGAAAGCCCAACAACAAAATCCATAGTGATCCTCTCCCATTTTCGCTCCGGAATATCTAGATTCTGAAGCAATCCACCCGGTCGCTAATGCTCATACTTCACATGTTGGCAATTTAGACACCAAGCTACATATTTCACTATGTCCTTCTTCATCCTCCTCCACCAATAATGCTGCATCAAATCCTGATACATCTTCGCGGCACCCGGATGAATGGAGTACTGTGAACTGTGAGCCTCCTAGAGAATCAACTCACGCAATCTGTCCACACTGGGCACACATAGCCTGCCTTGCATCCTCAAAGCACCATCATCTGCAATAGTGACTTCCTTAGCATCACCGTGTTAAACTGTGTCTCTAAGGACAAGCAGATGGGGATCATCATAGTGACGCTCCCTGATACGATCATAAAGAGAAGACCGAGAGACCACACAAGCCAACAATCGACTTGGCTCAGAGATACCTAATCTAACAAACTGGTTGGCTAAGGCCTGAACATCTAAGGCCAATGGCTTTTCCACTGCTTGTATATATGCTAAGCTTCCCAAACTCTCCGCCCGGCGACTCAAGGCATCAGCCACCACATTGACCTTCCCGGGATGGTACAAAATGGTGATATCATAATCCTTAAACAGCTCCAACCACTTTCGCTGTCGCAAGTTAAGATCCTTCTATTTGAACAGATGCTGCAAACTCCAGTGATCGGTGTAGATCTCAAAAGGGACACCGTACAAATAGTGCCGCCAAATCTTCAAGGCATGAACAATATCTGCTAACTCAAGGTCGTAGATGGGATAGTTCCTTTCATGCACCTTCAGTTGTCTGGACGCGTAGGCAATCACCCTACCATCCTGCATCAACACCACGCCGAGACCAATTCGCGACGTATCATAATATACAGTATAAGACCCCGAACCTATAGGCAATACCAATACTGGGGCTGTAGTTAAAGCAGTCTTGAGCTTTTGAAAGCTCTCCTCACACTCCTCGGTCCACCTGAACGGAGCACCCTTCTGGGTCAATCTGGTCATAGGTGATGCAATAGACGTGAAACCCTCTACAAATTGACAGTAATACCACTCCAAGCCAAGAAAACTTCGGATCTCCGTAGCTGAGGACGGTCTGGGCCAACTCTGCACTGCTTCAATCTTCTTCATGTCTACCTTGATCCCATCACTAGATACTACATGACCCAAAAATGCCACTGAATCTAGCCAGAACTCACACTTCGAAAATTTTGCATACAACTTCTTATCCCTCAAGGTCTGAAGCGCAGTCCTCAATTGCTGCTCATGATCCTCCCGACTCCGGGAGTACACCAGAATGTCGTCAATAAACACAATGATGAATGAGTCAAGATAGGGCCGGAACACACTGTGCATCAAGTGCATAAATTCTACTGGGGCGTTGGTTAGCCCAAATGACATCATAAGGAACTCGTAGTGACCATACCGAGTCCTGAAAGCAGTCTTTGGGATATCTGGCTCCCAAATTTTCAACCGATGATAGCTTGAATGTAATTCAATCTTGGAAAACACTTTGGCACCCTGTAACTGATCAAATAGGTCATCAATACGAGGTAATAGATACATGTTCTTCACTGTAACTTTATTCAACTGGCAATAACCAATGCACATATGCATAGAACTACTCGTTTTCTTTACAAACAAGACCGGAGCACCAGAATGTGACACACTAGGCCAAATGAAACCCTTATTAAGCAACTCCTGTAATTGCTCCTTCAACTCCTTCAACTCAGGAGGAGCCATAAGATATGGAGGAATAGAGATGGGCTGAATGCCCGGCAACAAATCAATACCTAAGTCAATATCTCTGTCGGGCGGCATGCCCGGAAGATCAGCTGGAAATATATCTGGAAAATCCCTCACTACTGGAACTGACTCAATTGTAGGGGTATCAATACTAACATCTCTCACATAAGCTAGATACGCGTCACACCTCTTCTCAACCATTCATTGAGCTTTAAGAAATGAAATAACTCTCTTGGCATAGCCAGCGTCATGGTCTTGGCGTGACAATCAATAATAGCATAATGGGGCGGCAACCAATCCATGCCTAAAATAACATCGAAATCCACCATACTGAGCAATAATAAATTGGCTCTGGTCTCAAAACCACTAAGAACAATCAAACACGGTCGATATACACGGTCAACAACAATGGAATCACCCACAGTGTAGATACATAAACAGGTGAACTCAGAGAATCACGGGATATGCTAAAATACAGGGCAAAATAAGATGACACATAGGAATAAGTGGAGCTTGGATCAAATAAAAGCAACGCATCTCTATGACAGTCCGGAACAATACCTGTAATGACAAATTCGGAAGCAACTTCCTCTGTACGAGCGGGAAGAGCATAATATCTGGCCTGGCCTCCCTCTCTAGGGCGACCTCTACCTCCCCAACCTCTATCTCGAGCTGGCTGAGCAGGTGAGCGGTATCTGGTGCTGTAATCATAGCCTGAGGACTTGGTGGAGCACGCGGTGCCTGAGAAGTTTGTGGACGTGCACCCTCCTAAGTCTGGGCAATCCCTCACCATATGGCGAGTGTCGCCACACTCAAAACAAGCTCTCAAAGGGCGTGGCTACTGTGACTGGCTCGGCCCAAGTCTGCTGGACTGACCGCTAAAAGCACCCCGTGCAGGAGGTGCACTAAATCTGACGGTGCATAATAAGGCTCCTGGGGCCTAGAAGGGGCCGGAATACCACTGGCGGCTGGAAGTGCTTAATGAACGGGGTGACTCACATAGCCCCTACCATGACGAACTGCAGCTGGGGCACGACTACCACTATAAGTTCCAGACTCTCGAGACCTCTTGGCGTCCCTCTCCTCTCTCTCTCCCGAGCAAGCATACCCTCCAATCTCCTAGAAATACTCACAACCTGCTGATACAAAATATCCATCTCCAACTCCCGGGCCATGCTAAGCCTGATACTAGGGTGGAGTCCCTCGATAAACTGACACACCCTCTCTAACTGTAGCAACCAAGGCTGGTGCATGTCGAGCCAAATCACTGAAGCAAACTATATACTCTGACACAGTCATAGAACCCTGGCACAACTGCTCAAACTTTGTGCGCCATGCGTCTCTGAGACTCTGGGGAACATACTCCCTCAAGAACATGTCCGAGAATTGAGTCTATGTAAGTGAAGCTGCCTCAGCCGGACTACCCAACTCATAAGCACACCACCACTGATAGGATGCTCCTCTAAGCTGGAATGTAGTAAAAGTAACCCCACTCAACTCCGTTATACCCATAGTACGGAGAATACGGTGACACTCCTCAAGAAAACCCTGGGCATCCTCTAACGCCAATCCACTGAAGGTAGGAGGGTGGTACTTCCTGTACCTCTCAAGTCTGAGCTGCACTGCCTCAGAAACTGCTGCCCTAACCTCGGGTTGAACTGGAGCTATCGGCTGCATCGGTACATTCTATAGAACCTGGTCGACCTGAACCCGGTACTTTGGGGTATGGGCGATAGGAGTCTGTGCTCCTCCGCCGGCCTAAGATGTGGCAGGAGCAAGTGGAATTAATCCAGCCTGAGCCAAGGTGCTGAACATGCCCAGAAATTGGGCTAGAGTCTCCTGGAGGGCTGGTGCAGCAACAAGTACCGCCTAAGTTACCGTCTCATAGTCCCAAAAGTAAATATGCAAGAAGATCTCCTGAGGTACATATTTCAAATAAGCATTTAAGACACGTGGACATGCGAATTTAGACTAAACGGGATAACTACACATGCTAGTATAATTCATTAAGGTGTAATAGGCTACTACTCAGTGAAAAAGCCGGATTTCTACGCTCACATTTCACAGAAATATCACAACAGAACTAAATCCTAAGGAGATTTCCCGCACACAAGGTTAGGCAAGTCACTTACCTCGAACCAAGCTCAATCAATCAGTAAGAATGCCCTTTTCTTTATTTTCCGACTCCGAATGTCCCAAATCTAGCCAAAAGCAATTACATATCATAAATATAACTATGAGAAACTAATCTAATTAATGAAATCAAGACTTTTGCAAGAAATTAGAAATTCGCCCCAAAAAGTCGATCCGGGCCCACGTCTCGGAATCGGGTAAAAGTCATAAAATATGAATACCCATTCAACCACGAGTTCACTCGTACCAAAATTACTCAAATCGGATGTCAAAATCTCAATCAAAACCCAGATATTTGGTGTAAGAACTTTTCCCATGTATTCCAATTCTCTCAACCCAAATCCGAAATTTAAGGATGGAATTAATGATAGATTAGTGGGATATAACCGAAAACAAGCGAAGAATCATTACCCAATCGATTCCTCTGAAAATTTCTTAAAATGTCATCCAAATCCGAGCTCAGATCTCAAGTTTTGATAAAAATGGCAAAACCCTCAATTTGAAATGTTTATATCTTCCCAGTGAAATCCTTCTTCGCGAATGCGGAAGCCTCCTCGCGTTCGCGAAGCATAAAAATTCCTTCAGTCCAAAACCTCATTCGCAAACGCGATGGCCCAATCGTGAATGCGGAAGCTCACACAGTCTGACCCTTCGCAAATGCGAGAACCTCATCTCGAATGCGTAGGCTAAATGCCTGGGACCCCCCTCTGCCTGTTCCTCTACGCAAACGCGATGCCCCTATCACGAACGCTTAGGCTCAATGCTCCAAAGCTTCGCGAACACGGGAACCACATCGCTAATGCGAAGAACAAAACACAGCTGGCCTCCCAGATGCCTTACGCGAACGCGAGACCTCTCTCGCGAACGCGATGAATGAAACCAGCAACTGATGCACCAGATTTTCTGCAATTCTAACAAGTCCAAATCTAGTTCGTTAATCACCCGGAATCCACCCGAGGCCCCCGGGACCTCAATCAAACATACCAACAAGTCCTAAAACATCATACAAATTTAGTCGAGCCTTCGAATCACATCAAACAACACTAAAAACACGAATCACCCTCTAATTCAAACTTAATGAACTTTGAAACTTCAAACTTCTACAACCGATGCCAAAACCTATCAAATCACGTCCGATTGACCCCAAATTTTGCACACAAGTCCTAATTGACATTACGTACCTACTCCAACTTCCGAAATCGGAATCCGACCACGATATCAAAAAGTCCACTTCCGGTCAAACTTCCCAAAACTTCAACTTTCGCCATTTCAAGCCTAATTCAGTTACAGACCTCCAAAACACAATCCGAACACGCTCCTATGTCCAAAATCATCCAACGAAGCTAACAAAACTGAGGAAACTCTATTCTGGACCCATCTTCACATAGCTCTAACTACAGTCAAAATCCTAGAGCTTAAGCTTCCGTTTTAGAGACTAAGTGTCCCAAATCACTCTGAAACCACAAACAAAATCCATCGGCAAGTCACATAAGTATAAAACAATGCGGGGGAAGAAGTAAATAGGGTATTGAGGCTAATACTCTCAAAACGATTATTCGGGTCGTTACAAGTAAACTTATCTATATCTTATTGCACTTATGTAATTTGTGAGTTTTGGAAGCTGAGTTTACTACCTGATAGTTATGACTGAAATGAAAACTAAACTAAGATGACTTATTTCCCCTTGCCTTTTAACCTTGAGCCTAAACCTGAAGTGACTCTGCTTGTGTTTGCACAACTATTTTACCGAGTTACTACTATAGCTTTTACTTTGTTTTAGCTATCATTATTGTTGAACTAATGATGCTCATCTAAAATTCATGCCTTTCCCTTCACTGATGATTCTATTGAGGCTTCATCTTGTTTCCCTGCACCTTATTTGCCTTATGGTTGATTTTATTATTTGGTAACCTTAACTGATATGCTCCTGGAAATTCAATATGTCTATGTCACTTAAGTTGAAAGAATTTAAGTGATTAGATACTTTCCTTCTCTACATCTATATCTACTAACTCTGAGGATGATATCTGGGCTATCACTATGACCTTTTCATGATCATACTCAGATGTTATAGGAAACTATCTTATTTGCATCAAACTGTCTCCTTCTCCTGAACCCTTTTGTTGTATATATTCTGTTAAGGTTAAGCTATCTTCCCCTTAGTATAAGTCATGATTTTTTTTTGGATAAAGTCAACTGATAATTGCTGCATAACTAAGTTTGTTTGTCCCATAATCATATTGAGATCTTCATATACATGTGCAATTCAAAACTGGTGCAGTACATCCCTGTCATAAATCTTTTGAGCCCCTGTTGATTTTGTAAAGTTTGCATGCATCTATATTTACTTAACTTCCATGAAAAAAGGACTTAGACACTATGTTATAATCAAGTGACCATTTTAGGAGTTGAAGCATGATCACTTCATACCTATATGCTGAACTAGATTTATGTTTGAGTTTGAACTTGTTTTGATGTAATGTTTTCCATCTCCTTTATTTACCAATATGTTCATTTGGTTCTGTAATTGGTTCTGTAATGTGTAAAGTTCCTATAGCTATATGAGATCACTACATAATTTATTTTTCCTATGAATAGTTGACTGAATGTTGCTAGCCTCATTGCTTAACTCTGTAACACCATGTTCTACCTTGAGTTATGCTCAGCCCTCCTCCTTATTGTTAACCTGAAGTGGAACTTGACTCTCAAACCTTAGCAAGCCCATTTGTTGATATTATCTGAACATATTGACTTGATAATACTATTAGAAGCATGACCCTTTTGAGACCTTAGGGGTGCCATGTTTGAACTTGTGAATTTGTAGTCATGATGAGAGCTTAATCCCATGACCTTGATAACCTCTCTCTAACAATGTGTAACTATGACTGTTGCTTAGAATCCGTCTTGATGTCTTTAAGGTGCCAAGTAATGTTATACATGTTTGAATATGTTATGCCTTAACGATTCATTCCTGCAATGGTGTGATTGTGAAACCTTCTTTTTTTATCTATGTGTATTCTGAACTCAGCCCCCATTGAGGTTTCCTTGATATGTGTTCCCTATTTAGTATTAAAAGTAATCTGTATTCTTCTATGTTATTTTCATTAAAAGGAAATACCTTAGTACTTAGTTTGCATTGGAAAGGCCTAATTGGCACTTAAACCCGTAAGGAAAATATGTCGTTAGTGATTAAGGGTATTTGGGAGAGGAATTCGACTTTAGGTTGGCTTGCCCTCCCGGGCACAAGCATTGCCCTGGACCTTGAGTCCCTCGGGAACTTTGAAATGTCGGGAGATCCAAAGAGAGCATCGACCTTAAGTGGGGGTCCCTCCTTAGCTCCTAATTCATTGACGCATCCAGTTCTTTAAGGGTTTAGTGTTTAATGACAACGGAAGGTTTCCAATGCGAATTATTAACTAAGTAAAGCCACCACATTAATATATAATTTCCTCTACCATATTAATCTTATTCTTGCTTCGATTATCTGTTTGTGTATTTGTCATATGCATCAAAGTATGATATGTACTTAGAACACCCTGAATATATTGGATATATGTCTAATGACCTTCTTATTTTTGACATGAACATCTGTTTGGGCCTATGAGTTCTTGATAAACTCAGGCCCAATTCCATCCTTGTTACATCTCATCCAGGAGTCCAAAGTCAGTTGTATTCACGTCTCTTCACTATTGGGCCTGCCTTCTTGAGGCCCAATCATAGAGTCCAGTGCTCTTTCCCTCAGCTCTTTTATCGTTATTTACTATCTCGTTAGTATAATTTACTGTTTCTATTAGTTTAAATTAATGTTAGTTATGTCTTTGTTGTTGTTTACATCTCATATATATAACACTCATATTAGATCCCATGCTTTTTCTTTTATGTGTTAATATCATATAAACTTAGGCAAGCCTTAAATAATATAGGATTTACAAAGAAAATCAGTTAGAAGTAGATTCTTAACTCACTAATTATAATCTGCTCACAAATTATTATGTTTTTCACTCACCCTTCTTTCCTTTAAAAATTTTAAAGTCCAGAACTTAGCAAAACAGCAGCTCTATTTCAAAAAGGGAAATCAGATCTCAACTTCATTTTCAAAAGGAAAATCAGAACTTCAAGAACTGTCATCTTTAAGGAATTTTCGGCAAATAACCTCTTCTTTGAAAACCCTCCGAATCTAAGGTAATTATAGGTTTACTTTATTACAAAACATCCCTTTAGAGTTATGTAAATAACTATCCCCCAAATCAATGTATTTTCATAACTCAAACTCTTTTATAAACTTATAAAATCTGGACCATTTATATGCCAATTTCAAGACATTTTTAATATCTCTTATGAACCACTTCATAAACTCATATCCCTTTAGGACCCCACATTCTTTCTATCAATATCGTACTTAGGTATACAGTAAGCAGCATTCCTTATCGTTAATCAAAGTATTTTATAAATAATTGATCCCAAACTTAGTCTAAATCCTATGGGGCTACCTTAGGTAGATTATAAGAGGTGCATAACACCTTTCTCTTAGAAGAACAAGAAACCTTACCCATAATCTCATCGGTTAGCAGACTAATAATAAGAAAATAACTTAATAATCAAATAGGTACCCTAGTATACCTTTAAATATTAGGTGTCGACTCTCTTTCACTAACAACAGAGAAATCAGAAGTTGAATTCTGTCTTGACTAGTGTAAAATAGGATGCAACATGTATGATAACCGTCTCTTCCGCTGCTGGTGGACTGTTGAACAGAAAGGGCGATAGAAGAAACCTTTCTTAGCTCGCTTTTCAAGCTCTTAGCTTCTCTTAGTGGTGGGGCGGCAAAGCCATGTTGTTCAATTGGAAGCCTAATCCAAGAAGGTACGAACGAAGTGACGGGCCCCTTTAGAAGATAGTGGGAAACTTTTTAGTGGTAGTAATTGCGAACATCTCTCCTGAAAATACAAGATTAACACGTCTTTCTTTATTTGTTTTATATATGAATGTCTTTGTCGAGTTGGTTGGCATCAGTGCTTTCAGTCTTTTCATTGTCCGCCTTCGCCCGAACAGATACGCATTAACCTACCTAAAATAAGGTAAAAGCCTTCTTTCCAACCCTTTGTACAAGACTCGTTTCTTCGTACAAATGCTCGTAGGCGAAGAGACCTTCCTTTGCTCCTGTTGGCGGGATCAACCAGTGTCCCCGTGTGAAAGTCACATCCCTTCCTTCTTCTAATAAGAGAGAGCGAAACATGCTAGGCACACTCTTATTTAAACCTTTTCAATATCTCTTAGCTCCCGGCCCAATGAAAATTCTAGTTCTTATTCACTGGAAATACTTCCTTTACTTTCGCAGGTAATGGAAGATACAAAACTCTTTTTTTAATGAATATATAGATCCATGATACATTTCAAAATATTGTAAAGGTAAATACACTTTTTCGCCCCCTTTTCGATGTCTGTGGGTTTTAAACGGCTATACCCTAGTGTTTCTTATTATCCTTACTTGGCTGACTATTACATATTATTTCCATTATTTAGTCTCCAAAGCGAGAAGCTACAAAGTGGAGCGAGGGAAAGGGAGGATATACTTGGAATTTGCTATCAGTGAATCCCAAGTATGACATAGATAGAGGAAAGAAAATCTCTTACATGCCGAAGATACATCTGAGACCTTCCTTCCAAGCAACTATGACATAGATAGACAGATGCGAGTTTACTTTAGGAAACTAGCAAGCCTTGCCATTTGGATGAAAGGAATATCATCCTAATGAAAGCATGATTCTTCCCTTATCAATGTTTGAGATGTCTGGTTGTGCCAATTTCTCTAGTTGCCATTAGGACTTTTATGTCTGGCGGCAACTCGGATCTTATGTTCTTTAGATGCCCAGCTTATCTGCCAGTTGTCTGGCTGTAAAAGGAAGAGGTTAGTTCACAACTATAAAAGCTGAAGACGAAGCAAGGAAAGCAGCTACAGAGCAATAGATAAGGAAGAGATTTAGGCAACTTAATTGACCTACCAGACTCTAGAAAGGGTACCACTTATTTGGAAACTAGGAACTTGCCGGTTTCCAAGCGAAACTCGATGCTTCTTGAACACAAAGGCCGGTGTCCATCATTGAAAGTGGCTACCCGTCGCTTGCACTACATTGTCTAATGATAACCTTGCCTGTCCGCTACCATTTTTTATCTTTCACCATGTTCAGTATGACTTACTCGATAAAAGGTATCGGTAGTCTCATCAGTCATTCCCTTATCATCTGGATTCATCGGACTATCTCAGCATATGGGAATAAGTCTCCTAGAGAAAGATCAAACTTAAGAGTAAGAAAAGTCTCTTGGCTTAGACTTTACACATTCATTCTTGGTCTGGTTGCTGGTATATCGAGACTTCCTAGCCATTTAGAGTGCAGTTTGCCTACTGAAGACCGTAATGTAAGTAACTCAGTGCTCCATATGAGGGAAATGAAAGCAGAATTCGTTCGAATCCTCCTACATGTTCAATCTTTTTTTAGCGGTTTCCCCAAATATCTTTATCATTAATGAATGATTATTTCTCTTTGCCCCAGAAAGCTCATAAGCCGCAAGGTAGATCTGCGAGTTTCCTCATCTCCAAACTCAGGGAACTCGGCAGTAGCCATAGACCCTCTAGTGGGACTAGTGAAATAAATCCCCGAGGGCAAGGGGAAGTGTCACGACCCAAAAGCCAACTAGTCGTGATGGCACCTAACCCAACCCGCTAGGTAAGCCAATTAACAACTATCCAATTTCAATGAAATTAATAAGACAACTAAGTAAAACAAAATATCTAAATCCTATACATTTCTCAAAGACTGGTAGTACAAATCATGAGCTTCTAAGAATAGAATTTATAAAGCTGAAAGGAAATAAATATATCGTCTGTGTACATAAACAGAGTTTTATAGATCTAAAGCTACTACGAACAAGGGGCAGCTACAACTGGGACGCAGGTACATCTTCAGTCTAGCTCCCATTGAACACAACAACATCAGTAGCCAACATCTGCACGCAAGGTGCAGAAGTGTAGTATGAGTACAACCGACCCCATGTACTTAGTAAGTAACAAACCTAACCTTAGGTTGAAAGCAGTGATGAGCTAACACAAGGTCGGGTACAATACCAATATTCCACATCACTTCATAACAGTATAATACAGGTAATAAAAGAGGTATCTCAGAAGTAAGATGCTCAGTTCGTTCACAATTCTAGAAAATGGGCATGCTTTTCAAGTATCTCAGTGAAAACCCAAAATCTTTTACCAAAATGCCAAAAATACGAGTAAGTTTGAAAACTATAATTTTTCCAAATATTCTTTCCACAATAAATACGATGTTTCATTTTCTTTCCAGATAACAAGTGAAAAATACATCTCTATGCCCACATATCAATGTGTGTAAAAAGTCATGAATGACGTGATACTATATATGTCACGCCCCAAAACCGAGCAGCGCGACCGGCGCTCAACTGAGAGAACCCGGCCGAGCAAGCCTGTTAGATTTTCTTCTACCCAAACTCATCCATGAATAAAGAGGAGATGTACTCTATTAATCAACACTGAAAGGATTTCATTAATAACTTCCATTTCATTCCCATTAGAAGCTTTATTCATAATTTCCAAAACATTACGAGTTTGTAGAATTAATGAAAAACATGATTTCCAATTATTAACATTTGTAATTCAATTCCCAACATCAACCATAACCCACAACCTATCTACGGAGCCTCTAAGTACAATAAAAGAGTAATATGGAAATGCCGGCAACAAGGCCCCGGCTATACCTCAAAACACAGTACATGAGAAACAAATACATGACCCCGAAATGAAGTGGGGCTCACCAAATAAGCTGAAAAGAAGGTGTACTGCTATCACTGATCAATGTCTCCTGCTGTGGAACCACCTGCATCCATTTAAAGATGCAGCGCCCCTGGCAAAAGGGACGTTAGTACTGTCGAATAGCACTAGTATGCATAGCTAAAAGTACTCTTTCAAAATAGAATGCCCACATAAGAAAAGGCAACACATAGAAACAACAAGTCATAATCAACAATATCCAAATGTTCAGTTAAAACATAATAATTTTCAAAATACAAACTTCATATACAATTTTGGTTGGGAGATCATTAGCACCGATATACCACCATCTTTGTTAGCACGGAGTCCGATCACGCCCGATCGGCTAGGTCATCTCCCCACGAACAATGTGGTTTGACATGTGATGTGAAAGAAAGTTGTTACCAAGAGTAGTACCACCATATGCACAATATGGCGTCTGATCTCCACCTGATCAGCTAGACCGCCTTCCTACATATTCCATGCGGGTTGACTTTTCCAATCCACAAAGGTTGCAGTTTCAGCCCAATTAAGGGGAATAATATCACAATTTCCCAAAGGTTCCAATTTCATCCCAAATAAGGGGAATAATATCACAATTTCCCAAAGGTTACAATTTCATCCCAAATAAGAGAAATAATCACAATTCACCCCTACACCGGCACGTGTAGTTTCAGGTATGGGCCTTATGACCCACCCTTCCTCAGTTTTACTAATGATACTCCCCAAAACATTTTATTTTTTATTTTCACACAGAGGTAAGATAATTACAATTGTACTCACCTCAACATCTTTCACATTGTATAAATTCTCATTAGTATTCCCAGTCATTCATAACGACAATATTTCCTTGGCTCATTTGGCCATTCATAAGATTCTTTATTCCTGGCACGATGGCCGTATTTCATATTTCACACTTTCACCTCTTTCAATTTCAAAGATCACCATCAAGTATCAACATATAGGATATTTCAGAAATCATATACTTCAAATCCATTTGAAATGGGAACTTCAAACACAAATGGTTTCTTCCCAAAGAATGAGGCATACCAACCAACAATAGAAACACACATGAAAAATCATAAACAATCAATACACCATTTACTCTTGCAATACTCTTCCCCAGAAATGACAATGTACAATTTCAATACATGAGTATATAGAACTCGAATCACACTGGATATATTTATAAAGCAAAGCATTAGTTAAAGCAGCCACTAATGGGCATGAATTCAGTAAAAAAGCTCTTAGGCAAATTCTATTTTCCAAATCACTTTTAACACAGTTGAGTCGAGGCTCATTTCATATTCTTTATCGCATTCTATCAAATCATTTACACTACTAGCCACAGTCATAACTTAAATTCTTGGCACGTTGGACACACTCTATATCCCCAATTCACTTATTTCATTTCCAACCACCTTTATAGGTTATCAACGATAAGACATTTTCCAATCAAGACTTTAGGCACACATATGAGCAATTATGAGTCTTAAGAATATTGAGATTTTCTCACACAATTTGGCATACTATCTTTCATTGAAACACGACTCAAAGCCATAACCTTTTAATATGCAACCCATACTTTGAAACTTATGGAAACATTATGGAATTCAATTCCAAGAGAGAAAGTTTAGCCAACATACCTCAAATTCTTCCCTTAATGATACTACAATGATGCACTACACTAATCAACTTCAATCTACAATAACAACATCCAATGAGACCAATATTAGTAACAAATCCCATAGGTTCATTGTATTCATAAATTTCATCGGCAAGATTACCATTCACCTTCTCTCTTATTTTCTCAAAAGTACTATTCATGCCATGAACTAGAGTTTCATAATCCCATCTTTCAACCATTAAAACTTGTAACAAATGCTTCAAATACTTCTAACTACTCATAATAAACGAGTTTGAAGCATTGGAATTACCTCTAGTAGATCAATCTTGAAAAATCATAACTTTGGTGATTTTTGTGTTCTTGAGGATTTGATGATAAAATCTTGTATTTGGATGTAAGAATGATGTTAGAACTCATGTATATTGAGTGATAATCAACCTAAAACATCATTAAAAACTTACCTTGGTTCATTGGACTTGACTTGAGCTCAAAATCGCCCCTTCACTTCAAGAATCCTAACCCCCAAATATACAAAATACCCTCTTTACCCGACCTTGTATTAATAGGCCCAGATTTTTGGGTTTCGGATGCGGCCTTGGATGCTTCGCATCCCCACTTCACTCTTCTTTGAAGGTCGGATGCGGACCTGAACGCTATGGCAGCACTTCACTGCCAGCCTCTCTTTCGGACGCATCCTCGGATGTTTCGCATCCGCAGGCTCCTCCGCTAGCCTTTGGTAATTTGGTCATAACATCTTGTAGGAATGTCCAAATGACAAACGATTTGAAGCATTAGAAAATATACTCAAAGACCTTTAATTTGATAGGTCATCCACCACATAACTCCTTATATATATATATATATATATATATATATATATATATATATATATATATATATATATATATATATATATATATATATATATATATGTATATATGCTCATCCAAATTTGGTCTTGTGTGTACTCATTTGCAACTTTAGTCTATCATGAAATTCTCAATTTGACTTGGACTTAGGGCTCTCCCTAGACCCCACATCACTTATAATATGACTCGTACACTTATTATCATATCCAATTGATATCCATCCCATTAATAGACCTCGTTTTCACACAAAATAATATAATTAGCGCTTGAAATGAGATTATTTTAATTAGATTTAAAGAGTCGTCACTTGGAATAACTATTTACAACGTCTCAAGTCAAGGAGTCGCTTGCGTTGGTGTGCGATATGTAGTCCTATATGCCCAAAGATCTTCTTCCATTCTCTCATGCTAATCTCTCTTAGACTTAGAGACAACCTTTTTCAACAAGTTGCAGAGCGTCTTGTTAAATGCTTCAGCAAGTCCATTGGCAGCAACATAGTACATGGAGGAATTGCATTGCTTGAAGCCAAAAAGATCACATATTTTATTCATCAGCTTGTTATCAAATGTCTTACCATTGTCCATCAATATATATCGAGGAATGTCGAAACGATAGATAATATTGACTCTGCGATCGCTAAACAGCTACCTTGCTATCTCCGAGAAAATCTGCTACCAGAACAATCAACAACCGCTATTGTGTCCAGCTACACCTGGATCTGCACACAAGGTGCAGGGAGTAACATGAGTATGCCAACTCAGTAAGTAACAATAATAAATAAAGACTGAGCAGTAGTGACGAGCAATAAAGCATATCAAGTTCATATCACAAAAATTCAGTAAAGTACAGCATGCTTTAAAAATCAGTGTTTGAATCAAATCATCTCGTTTAAACCCGGTTCCAGTAAAAATCATTTAAAGATATTTTTCCAATAGTTTTTCAAACAAAGGCTCAATACAAAGGTGAGCAAAAATGATGAAATCATAAACAGCCCCTCGGGCAAACCTCACAGTCACTCGTGCCACCCGGGCATACCTCACAATCACTCTTGCCACTCGGGCATACCTCATAATCACTCATGCCTTCCAGTCACTCAGCACTCGGCACTCAGTAGGTACCTGATCTCGCTGGGGGTGTATACAGACTCCGGAGGGGCTCCTTTAGCCCAAGCGCTATATCAAGCCAAATCATGGCATAAATCACACAGGCCCTCAGCCTATATCAAACATGTTGCGGCGTGCAGCCCGATCTCATAAATATCCTCACAAATCAGGCCCTCGGCCTCACTCAGTCATAAACTTCTCAAGCCACTTGGGCATTTCAGTGAAAACATGGTATGCAACCCAAAATAACATTTATATGCATCAAAACCGAGTAATAAAAACCGAGTTATGCAGTAAACAGGTAGAACCATGACTGAGTATAGATTTTCAATTGAAAACAGTGAGAGGATAGTAAGAAAAGGCCCCTAAGGGTCCATACAGCACTGGCACAAGTCCCAAAACATGGCATTCAGCCCAATTTACAGAAACTCTTTCTAAAACATATAAGTAACATATAGTTTCAACAAAATATGCAACTTTACAGTTGCTACGGGACGGACCAAGTCACAATCCCCGACAGTGCACGCCCACACGCCCGTCACCTAGCATGTGCGTCACCTCAAAATAGTTGAATGATACAAAATCCGGGGTTTCATACCCTCAGGACTAGATTTACGATCGTTACTTACCTCAAACCGGTCAAATCTCTACCCCGCAATGCTCTTGCTTCTCGACTCGGCCTCCAAATGCTCCGAATCTATTCACAATCAGTACAATACCATCAATATATGCTAATGGAATGAATTCCACAAGAAAAACTATCAAATTAGACCAAAATCCCAAAATCGGCTCAAACCCGGCCCTTGGCCCACGTTTTGAAATTCGACAAAATTTACAAAACTAGAAAGCCCATTCACTCACGAGTCCAACCATACTAGTTTCACTCAAATCCGACTTCGAATCAACATTCAAATCCCACAAATTTATTTTATGAAGTTTCTACAATTTTTCCCAAATTTCCACCTCAAAGTACTAATCAAATGATGAAATCATTGATATATTAATGTATTTTAACCAAATTCGGGTTAGAATCACTTACTCCAATGAATTTCTTAAAAAAACCCAAGAAAAATCGCCACAAACCGAGCTCCCTAGGTCCAAAATGTGAAATAATACCCTAAACCCTGTTTATATAGTGCAACTCTGATCTCCCACTTCGCGGTCCGCAAAAGTTTGAGCGCGGCCGCGCCCCAGGTCCCGCGGTCGCGAAACAATGGTGCGGCCCGCGAAATTCTTAGGACTGCACTGCCAGGCTTTAGTATTTTGGCCATAACTTTCTCTACCGATATTCAAATGATGACTTCTTTACCTTTCTGGAAACTAAACACGAAGGTCTACAACTTTCATTTTTAAATCATCTCAAAATTCCTTGTAGATCAAATGATATAGGCTTCCGAAGTCGGACCAGCGGATCTGTAGAACTTCCAAGCGCGGTCTGCAAAATTATGCCGCGGTCCGCGAAATTCCAAGCACCAGAACCATACCTGACTTCCGGAAATGCTCGGACTCGCTCAAAACTCACCCCGAAACACACCCGAGGCCCCCGGGACCTCAACCAAACATACCAACCAATCATAAAATACCATACGAACTTAGTCGAACCTTCGAATCACTCAAAACAACATCAAATTATCAAATTACCCTCGGATTCAAGCCTAAGAACTTCTAAATTTCCAAATTCGGCAACCAAAGCCGAAACCAACCAAACCACGTCCGAATGACCTCAAATTTTGCACACACGTCACAAATGACACTACGAACCTACTCCAACTTCCGAAATTTCATTTCGACCCCTATATCAAATTTTCCACTTTCGACCGAAATTGCCAAATTTCCAACTTTCGCCAATTCAAGTCTAATTCCACTCCGGACCTTCAAATCACATTCCAGACACGCTTCTAAGTCCAAAATCACCTAACGAAGCTAATGGAACCATCAGTATTCAAATTCGAGGTCGTTTACACATAAGTCAACATTTGGTTGACTTTTTCCAACTTAAGCTTCTACTTTAGAGACTAAGTGTCTTATTCCACTCCGAAACTACTCCGGACCCGAACCAACTAACCCGGTATATCATAATATAGCTTAAAAGCATAAAGGAAGCAGAAATGGGGAAAACTGGGCTATAACTCGCGAAACGACCGGCCAGGTCGTTATTTCCTCCCCCTCTTAAACAACCATCAGTCCTCGAACGGGTCTAGAAACATACCTGGAGTCTCGAATAGGTGTGGATATCTACTTTGCATCTCTCGTTTGGTCTCCCAGGTGGCCTCTTCCACAGGCTGCCCTCTCCACTGCACCTTCACTGATGCTATGTCCTTTGACCTTAACCTTCGAACCTGCCAATCCATAATAGCCACCGGCTCCACATCATAAGTCATATCACCCTCCAACTGAGCCGTGCTGAAATCCAAAACATGAGACGGATCTCCAATATACTTCCGGAGCATGGAAATATGAAACACTGGATGCACACTCGACAAGCTGGGTGGCAAGGCAAGCTTATAAGCCACCTCCCCTATCCTCTGAAGCACCTCAAAAGGCCCAATGAACCGGGGGCTCAACTTGCCCCTCTTCCCAAACTTCATAACACCCTTCATGGGTGAGACTTTCAGCAAAACCTTCTCCCCAACCATAAAAGACACATCACAGACCTTCCTATCCACGTAGCTCTTCTGCCTAGATTGTGCCGTGCGAAGCCGCTCCTGAACTAATTTCACCTTATCTAATGCGTCCTGGACCAAGTCTGTACCTAAGAGCCTAGCCTCACCCGCACCAAACCATCCAACCGGAGATCTACACCTTCTCCCATATAAATCCTCGTACGGAGCCATCTGAATACTCGACTGATAACTGTTGTTATATGCAAACTCCGCGAGTGGCAGAAACTGGTCCCATGAACCCCCAAAGTCAATGACACAACGACACAACATGTCCTCCAATATATGAATAGTGTGCTCGGACAGCCCGTTTGTCTGAGGGTGAAAGGTTGTGCTCAACCTGAGTACCCAACTCTCGATGTACTGCCCTCTAAAACTGCGATGTAAACTGAGTGCCCCTATCTAAAATGATGGAAACTGGAACACCATGCAGGCGAACAATCTCTCAGATATAAATCTCAGCCAACCGTTCTGAAGAGTAAGTAGTACCAACTAGAATGAAGTGCGTGGACTTGATCAGTCAATCAACAATAACCCCAATAGCATCGAACTTCCTCGAGGTCCGTGGGAGCCCAACTACAAAGTCCATGGTGATCCGCTCCCACTTCCACTCTGGGATATATAATCTCTGAAGCAAGCCACCCGGTCTCTGATACTCATACTTAACCTGCTGATAGTTGAGACACCGAGTCACAAACCCAACTATATCCTTCTTTATCCGCCTCCACCAATAGTGCTGCCTCAAATCCTGGTACATTTTTGCAGTACTCGGATGGATGGAATACCGCGAGCTGTGGGCCTCCTCAAGAATCAACTCTCGAAGCCCATCTACATTAGGCACACATATCCGGCCCTGCATTCTCAGCACGACGTCATCACCAATAGTCACATCCCTAGCATTACCTCTCCGAACCCTGTCCTGAAGAACGAGCAAGTGGGGGTCATCATATTGACGCTCCCTGATACGATCATAAAGAGAAGACATGGAGACCACACAAGCCAATACCCGACTAGGCTCCGAAATATCCAATCTGACAACCTGGCCCGCTAAGGCCTGAACATCCAATGCCAAATGTCTCTCTGTTGCTAGAAGATATGATAAACTCCCCAAACTCTCTGCCCGATGACTCAAAGCATTGGCCACCACATTGTCCTTCCCCGGATGGTACAAGATAGCGATATCATAGTCCTTAAGAAGCTCCAACCATCTCCGCTGATGCAAATTAAGATCCTTCTACTTGAACAGATGTTGCAGACTCCAGTGATTAGTATAGATCTCACAATGAACCCCATACAAATAATGACACCAAATCTTCAAGGCATGAACAATGGCTACTAACTCAAGATCATGGACATGATAGTTCTTCTTATGGGTCTTCAATTGGTGCGAGGCATAGGCGATCACCCTACCCTCCTGCATCAAAACACAACCAATGCCTATCCTCGAGGCATCACAATACACGGTGTAAGAACCTAAAGCTGATGGCAGAACTAACACTGGAGCTGTGGTCAAGGCAGTCTTGAGCTTCTGAAAGCTCTCCTCACACTCATCCGACCAGCTGAATGGAGCACCCTTTTGGGTCAATTTGGTCAAGGGCGATGAAATAGATGAAAATCCATCCACAAAGCAACGGTAATAACCCGCCAAACCAAGGAAGCTCCTAATCTCCGTGGCTGAGGACGGTCTAGGCTAACTCTGCACAACCTCTATCTTCTTCGGGTCCACCTGAATACCCTCACTGGACACCACGTGTCCCAAGAATGCTACTGAACTGAGCCAAAACTCACACTTGGAGAACTTTGCATAAAGCTTCTCCTCCCTCAATCTCTGTAATACAATCTTCAAATGCTGAGCGTGCTCCTCCTGGCTACGAGAGTACACTAGGATGTCATCAATGAATACAACAACGAATAAGTCCAAATAGGGCTGGAATACGCTGTTCATCAAATGCATGAATGCTGCTGGGGCATTGGTTAGCCCAAAAGACATCACCAAGAACTCATAATGGCCATATCAGGTCCTGAAAGTTGTCTTAAGAATATCTGAATCCCGAATCTTCAGCTGGTGATAACCGGACCTCAAATCAATCTTGGAGAACACCCTCGCTCCCTGAAGCTGGTCGAATAAATCATCAATACGAGGTAAAGGATACTTATTCTTGGCTATGACCTTGTCCAACTGCCTGTAATCAATACACATTCTCATGGAACTATCTTTCTTCTTCACAAATAGAACCGGTGCACCCCAAGGTGACATACTAGGCCGAATAAACCCCTTATCAAGGATCTTTCAATTCCTTCAACTCCGCCAGTGCCATACGATACGGTGGAATAGAAATGGGCTGAGTGCCCGACACCAAATCAATACCAAAGTCAATATCCCTGTCAGGCGGCATGCCCGGCAGGTCTGTAGGAAACACATCCGGAAAATCACGTACCAACGGAACAGAATAAATGACAGGAGTCTCTGCACTAACATCCCTCACTAAAGTCAAATAAGATAGGCAACCCTTCTTAACCATGCGCTGAGCCTTCAAATATGAAATCACCCTACTTGGTACATAATCTATAGAACCGCTCTACTCAACCCTCGGAATTCCCGACATAGCCAACGTCACCGTCTTAGCGTGAAAATCTACAACAACATGACATGGATATAACCAGTCCATACCCAATATCACATCAAAGTCGACCATACTGAGCAGCAAAAGGTCCACTTAGGTCTCTAGATCCCAATAGTCACCACACATGACCGATATACGCGGTCCATAATAATAGTATCACCAACAGGAGTAGATACATGTACAGATAAAACTAAAGACTCACGGGGCATATCCAGAAAATGGGCGAAATACGAAGAAACATATGAATACGTGGAACCATGATCAAATAATACTGAGGCATCTCTGTGACAAATTGAGACAATACCTATAATCACAGCATCTGAAGCAATAGCATCTGGTCTGGCAGGGAGGGCATAGAAACGGGCCTGGCCACCCCCTAATCTGCCTTCCCCTCTAGGGCGACCCCTAGCTGACTGACCTTCACACCGAGCTGACTGGGGGTGGGGGTGGGGTTGTGAGATAACTGGTGCTGAAGTTGGAGGCTACTTCCTCTACTGAGATAGACCTCCATGACGATGAGGACAATACCTCCACATATACCCAAGCTCCCCACACTCAAAACAACTCCCTGGTGCTGGAACTGAAGTGAACCCCTAGCACCTGGATAACTAGTAGAAGAACCTGGCATGGAGGATCCCTGAACTAGTGGAGCAAGGGATGAACTCTGAGTTGGAAGGGCACCGAGCGATGAGTGACCCTGATGAGAACTGTGAGAATCATGGCCAGATGATACACCACAGTGAAATGGCCGAGCTGACTGAGCCTGTCTGAAATGACGACCTCTGTCTTGCTGGAACTGACCCCCAAAATGAGCATCGCTGAATCCACCCTAACCACGAGGCCTCTTGGCCTCTCTCTCAACCCTCCCCTGACCCCGAACTATCTCAATCTGCCGAGCAATGTTGACAACCTTATCAAAAGTAGCACCTGAAATCCTCTCTCTAGTCATAAGCAACTGTAGCTGATAAGTGAGAACATCAATAAACCTCATGATCCTCTCCCTGTCTGTGGGAACCAACCAGATAGCATGATGGGCCAACTCAGAGAATCGCATCTCATACTGTTTCACAGATATATCACCCCGGTGAAGCCGCTCAAACTGTCTGCGCAGCTCCTCTCTGCGGGATCGAGGCACGAACTTCTCCAAAAAGACCACGGAGAACTGCTGCCAAGTAAGGGGTGCTGCACCAACAGTCCTACGCCTCTCGTAGGTCTCCCACCATCTAAGTGCAGCCCCGAAAAACTGAAAAGTAGTGAATGAGACCCCACAAGTCTCCAGGATACCAGTAGTACGGAGTATCCTCTGACACCTATCCAAAAAGTCCTGAGCATCCTCTCTCTCTCTCTCTCTGTGCCGCTAAAAGGTGGTGGCTGGAGTCTCCCAAACCTCTCCAACCTACGCTGATCATCCTCATGCATAGCAGGAATCACATAATCCTGAGCAACAGTAACCGGCTGGGCTGGTGGTGCCTCTGGTGTCTGAAGTCCCTGAACAACCTGCTCGGGTGTGCGAGCGACGGGAGTCTGAGTGCCTCCCCTGGCCTGAGAAGTGGCTGCAGCCGTCGAAATAGAGACCGCCTGAGCAAGGCATGTACACGCTGTAAAAATCTAAGCTAGGGCCTCCTAAAAGCCTGGAATCACGATAGGCACAGGTGGTTCCTAAGCTGGTGAATCAACAACTGGAACCTGGTTCTGATCTGGTTCAACCGGTGGATCTGCATGTACTGCCCCAGCTGTTGTATGGGCTGCACCTCTGCCCCTACCATGGCCTCTACGGCGGCCTCGGCCTCTCGCGGCCCTGGCTGGTGGTACTGGTGGCTGGCCCTCCTGACCGGTAGCACGGGTCCTCACCATCTGTGAGAGAATGAAATAATAGATATTTAGTTACTAGAATAAACAGATTCACACGATAAGAATTCAAGAATGTGGAGTTTCCCAAAGGTTCTGCAGCCTCTCGAAGATAAGTACATACGTCTCCGTACCGATCCGCAAGACTCTACTAAATCCGCTCATGACTCGTGAGACTTATGTAACCTAGGCTCTGATACCAATATGTCACGAACCAAAAACCTTACCTGTCGTGATGGCGCCTATCGTGGAACTAGGCAAGTTGAATCATTCCAAAACAAACCGATATTTTCATTTAAATGATAATTTCAAGGCCATTTAGCGTAAAAACCCTTCGTAAAGGAGTTCAAATAACAACAAAAATGCGGAAGGAAAAAACCCAACATCGGGGTATCACTAGTCATGAGCATCTACTACAATCTGTCTAACAATATCAAGACTAACTCAGCCTGGAAAATAGCTAAATACAACTAAAGGAAGATAAGAGGGAGAAGAGCAGGGGCTGCGATCGCCAAACAGCTACCTTGCTATCTCCGACAAAATCTGCAACCAGAACAATTAACAACCGCAACCGTGTCCAGCTATAACTAGATCTATACACAAGGTGCAGGGAGTAACGTGAGTATGCCAACTCAGTAAGTAACAACAATAAATAAAGACTGAGTAGTAGTAACGAGCAATAAAGCATGTCAAGTTCATATCACAAAAATTCAGTAAAGTACAACATGCTTTAAAAATCAGTGTTTGAATCAAATCATCTCATTTAAACCCGATTCCAGTAAAAATCATTTAAAGATATTTTTCCAACAGTTTTTCAAACAAAGGCTCAATGCAAAGGTGAGCAAAAATGATAAAATCATAAACAGCCCCTCGGGCAAACCTCACAGTCACTCGTGCCACTCGGGCATACCTCACAATCACTCTTTCCACTCGGGCATACCTCATAGTCACTCATGCCTCCTAGTCACTCAGCACTCGGCACTCGGCACTCGCACTCAGTAGGTACCTGTGCTCACTGGGGGTGTGTACAGACTCCGGAGGGGCTCCTTCAGCCCAAGCGCTATATTAAGCCAAATCATGGCATAACTCACTCAGGCCCTCGGCCTATATCAAACATGCTATGGCGTGCATCCCAATCCCATAAATATCCTCACAAATCAGGCCCTCGGCCTCACTCAGTCATAAACCTCAAGCCACTCGGGCATTTAAGTGAAAACATGGTATGCAACCCAAAACATCATTTATATGCATCAAAACCGAGTAATAAAAATTGAGTTATACAGTAAACAGGTATAACCATGACTGAATATAAATTTTCAATCGAAAACAGTGAGAGGATAGTAAGAAAAGGCCCCTAAGGGTCCACACAGCACTGGCACAAGGCCCAAAATATGGCATTCAGCCCAATTTACAGAAACTCTTTCTAAAACATATAAGTATTATATAGTTTCAACAAAATATGCAACTTTACAGTTTCTACGGGATGGACCAAGTCAAAATCCCCAACAGTGCATGCCCACACGCCCGTCACCTAGCATGTGTGTCACCTCAAAATAGTAGAATGATACAAAATACGGGTTTTCATACCCTCAGGAATAGATTTACGATCGTTACTTACCTCAAACCGGTCAAATATCTACCCCGTGATGCTCTTGCCTCTCGACTCGCCTCCAAATGCTCTGAATCTATTCACAATCACTACAATACCATCAATATACGATAATGGAATGAATTCCACAAGAAAAACTATCAAATTAGACCAAAATCCCGAAATCGGCTCAAACCCGGCCCCCAGGCCCACGTCTTGAAATCCGAAAAAATTTACAAAACTAGAAAGCCCATTTACTCACGAGTCCAACCATACTAGTTTCACTAAAATCCGACTTCGAATCGACATTCAAATCCCAAAAATTTATTTTATGAAGTTTCTACAATTTTACCCAAATTTCCACCTCAAAGTACTAATCTGATGATGAAATCATTGATATATTCATGCATTTTAACCAAATTCGGGTTAGAATCACTTATCCCGATGAATTTCTTAAAAACACCCACGAAACATCGCCACAAACCGAGCTCCCTAGGTCCAGAATGTGAAATAATACCCTAAACCCCATTTATATAGTACACCGCTGATCTCCCACTTCGCGGTCCGCAAAATTTTGAGCACGGCCGTGCCTCGGGTCCCGCGGTCCACGAAATTCTTGGGACTGCACTGCCAGGCTTTAGTATTTTGGCCATAACTTTCTCTACAGATGTCCAAATGATGACTTCTTTACCTTTCTAGAAACTAAACCCGAAGGGCTATAACTGTCATTTTTGAATCATCTCATAATTCCTTATATATCAAAAGATATAGGCTTCCAAAGTCGGACCAGCGGATCTGCAGAACTTCCAAGTGCGGTCCGCTAAATTCTGCCGCGGTCCTCGAAATTCCAAACACTAGAACCATACCTGAGTTCCAGAAATGCCCGAACTCGCTCAAACTTCACCCCGAAACACACCCGAGGCCCCTGGGACCTCAACCAAACATACCAACCAATCCTAAAACACAATACGAACTTAGTCGAACCTTCGAATCACTCAAAACAACATCAAATTATCAAATTACCCTCGGATTCAAGCCTAAGAACTTCTAAATTTCCAAATTCGGCAACCGATGCCGATACCAACCAAACCAAGTCCGAATGACCTCAAATTTTGCACACACATCACAAATGACACTACGAACCTACTCCAACTTCTGAAATTCTATTCTGACCCCGATATCAAATTTTCCACATTCGACCGAAATTGCCAAATTTCTAACTTTCGCCAATTCAAGCCTAATTCCACTCCGTACCTCCAAATCACATTCCGGACGTGCTCCAAAGTCCAAATCACCTAACGAAGCTAATGGAACAATCAGAATTCAAATCTGAGGTTGTTTACACATAAGTCAACATCCGGTTGACTTTTTCCAACTTAAGCTTCTACTTTAGAGACTAAGTGTCTCATTCCACTCCGAAACTACTCCGGACCCGAACCAACTAACCCGGTATATCATAATATAGCTTAAAAGCATAAAGGAAGCAGAAATGGGGAAAACGGGGCTATAACTCCCGCAACGACCGACCGGGTCATTACATCTTCTTACCTTCCTTATACAAAAATGTAGAATCCATAGTCATATAGAATTTCTGCAAGTCCAGGCACCATCAAACGCAAATCTCGGATTTTAACCATACACAAGTCCGGAAACATTCTCAATTGCTATATATAATTCTCAAACCCACTGGAATTTTCTCGGGAGTCACCCACTTTGCTCAAATCTAATTGCACCGCCCAAATGGGCCAAAAGACACTTACCCCATTAGCACCACAACACTCAAAGAAGTAACTCTACTTTAACACCACATATAAAATTCATACTCCGTGCACACTACATCATTCACCAATAACAACTCACCCATCCCGCGAATTTCATTTACTCATACGTGCAATATAATCCTTACCAGGAATTTCCTTATTCGAGTCATCCTCGATCTCAACTTCTGCAAGTCATAGCTAACCCACAAGTATGCCTCAGATCAAAATTAAAATTTAACACCTAACCATGAAATCAAATTGTTAATAGCAGACTCCCCCATTTGGCTCAAAGCTATAGATTAAAACATTCCATAACTCACAATACCAATACTTTCTTACTTCCATAATGCCACAAACAGTCCAACAAAACTTCTTCCCAAGTTCATACAATGCCAACCATAAAAATACCTCAATCATCCGCTAAGCTCGTATTCATCCTCTTAACACACAAGTCAACCTTTTCAACCAGATTCAGATTCAAATCTCCACCCATACACCTTGTCGACAGAAAAGAAACTCTCTACTCATATCATAAGGAATACTCCTACGTAGATTACTCCGCAGGGAATAATCCACCTGCTTAGCCTCAATCTGGTATCTTGTTATACCCTTTCGCAGTCACAATTACTATGCAATCATTTAGTCTATCTGAGTCCAAACTCATTAACCAGACATGAGAGTTTGGCCTGTCCCAAAATTTAACAATGTGAAAGATCCTTAAAAACATTCATTACTCGAGACTGTTCGTCACCTCAAATCGAAAATCAAGCACCCAATGGCCTCTTCTTTTACAATTCAAGGAAACACTTCTCGTTATATTCCAATCATCTTAACACATCCCGCGGTTACATCATACCCATCACACTGCCATTCCACCGCTCATCGAGCCACAAATTCCACTGTAGGGTCATTACCGGACATATAAGTCCAATTGTACGATTTACAACTGAAGCTACCGAGCTTAAGCTGCGGTCTAAACCTGGCCTCAAGTCCTCCAGACTCGCCCATCACCAAAACATAGAATACTCATCTCGAACTTCGTTCATGGAATCACAAGTCGGCGATGCACAGCTGATACTGAGCGCTCATGTGCGCATACGAATACGTGGAAGGAATTCAAAGAGTTTATGTCTCAATATGAATCAATCTCGCATGATAAGGAAAGAAAGATGGGAAGTATATGTCCTAAATGCCATGTATCCTCTCGAAGATAAGTATGGACATCATCATACCGATCCGTAAGACTCTACTAGACACTTGCACATGATTGTAGAACCTATGAACCTAGAGCTCTAATACCACCTTGTCACGACCCAAAATACAATTAGTCGTGATGGCACCTAACCCAACCCGCTAGGTAAGCCAATTTTCAATTATCCAATTCCAATAATAATTATTAAAGCAATTTAAGTGAATAAACATCTTAATCTTATACAATCCCCAAGAACTGGTAGTACAAATCATGAGCCTCTAAGAATAGAGTATACAAAGCGGAAATGAAATAAATACATAGTCTGTTTGAATAATACATAAACACTGCTTTTATAAATCTAAGGCTACCTTAAATAAGAGGCAGCTACAATAGGAACACAGGTACATCTTCAAGTCCTACAACCATCTAGCACAGCAACAACAGCAGCCAACATCTGCATGCAATGTGCAGAAGTGTAGTATCAGTACAACCGACCCCATGTACTAAGTAAGTAACAAACCTAGACGTAGGTTGAAGTAGTGACGAGCTTCTACCAAGGGCGGGTCCATTACCAATAGTCCACAATAGTCCATAACATCATAAAGCAAGTAATACCAGAAGTAACTCAGAGATAAAATGCTCATCCAAATCATGATTTAAAAAAAATAATAGTTCTTCCTTTCAAATACATCAGTGAAAATCCAAATCGTTTGTCGAAGTTGCCAAAAATATGAATAGTTTGAAAACAATAATTTCTCCCAAAATATTTTCAATAATAAATAAGATGTTTCATTTTCCTTCTGGATAACCCGTGTAAATCAAATGCATCACTATGCCCACCTGTAAAAATGTGTGAGAAATCATGAATGTTGTGATGTTATACAGCATGAGAAAAATACATCTCTATGCATGTATGTTATGTGTGCATGCCAATGCGAGGCAACTCAGTGATAAAATCATAAACAGCCCCTCGGGCAAACCTCATAGTCACTCATGCCTCTCGAGAATACCTCACAGTCACTCATGCCACTCGGGCATACCTCACAATCACTCATGCCTCCCAGTCACTCAGCACTCGGCACTCGACACTCGGCACTCGACACTCGGCACTTGTCACTCGCACTCAGTAGGCACATGCTCTCACTGGGGGTGTGTACAGACTCCAGAGGGGCTCCTACAGCCCAAGCGCTATAGTCTGCACGGATAACTCACGTGCTGCATGGATAACTCACGTGCTATAATATCATATCAGATTCTGCACGGACAACTCACGTGCCATAATAAGCCAATAAGGCCTGCTGCAGGCGGGCTGTCCCGATCCATATAATAGTAATAATATATATAAAGCCAACATGGCCTATTGCGGCGTGCAGCCCGATCCCAAAATATCCTCACAATCAGGCCCTCGGCCTCCCTCAGTCATCAATCTCTCCAGTCTCTCTCTCATGGGCTCACAATGTCATGAGAATAGCCCAAAAATGATGACATGATGCATCAATAAATAACAACAGAGACTGAGATATGATATGCAATGAAATGAATATGATTGAATATGAATTTTCAATTTAAACAACTAATTCACAGCAATATGACCTCTGTGGGTCCCAATAATACTGGCACATAGCCTCAACATGATTTTCAATATGCTTTGCAGCTCAATTTAATCGCATGAAAAATGCCAAGATCATTTAACTACAAAATTCCACAGAAACAATTATGTCATAATTTCTATAGTGCACGCCCACATGCCTGTCACCTAGCATGTGCGTCACTGTCATGACCCAAAATCTCACCTATCATGATAGCGCCTATCTCAATACTAGGCAAGCTGACATTCTCAATAAACTCCCATATCTTTTGAGTTTGAAAACATAATATCTAAATTTAGCAGAAGAAAAACTCACAAATACATATATAAACACTTTCAAAACCCGGTGTCACTGAGTACATGAGCATCTAATATAAATACAAGTCTGAATAATACGGTCCGTAATAGTCTGAGACCAAATATAGTAAATAAGGAGATAGGGAAGGAGAGGCAAGGTCTGCGAAACACGGCAGCTACCTCAGAATCTCTGAAAAATCAACTGTGTGAAAGAATCAATACCCGCTATGTCCGAGAACACCTGGATTTGCACACGAAGTGCAGAGTGTAGTATGAGTACAACCAACTCAGCAAGTAATAATAATAAATAAGGAACTGAAGATAGTAATGAGCTACACAGTTATGGTTAATTTCCAGTAATTCCAGCAAAGAATAGACATGCTTTCAAATCTAGCAGTTTAATGTCAAATCAATTTTTATACAGTTCATGTTCATGTAATCCGTATATCAAGATCTTTCATAGATTTCACAAGAATGACAGATAGCAACTAAGTGCAACAACAAATGAAAATCAAGTACAACCTCTTAGGACAACAATCACTCACTGGGCTCCCAACCCTCATCACTCCCTGGGCTCCCAACCCTCATCACTCACTCTCAATGGGTACCCGCGCTCACTGGGGATGTACAGACTCCGGAGGGGCTCCTACAGCCTAAGCGCTATAATCTTCACGGATAACTCACGTGCCATAATATAAATATCTGTATCCGCACGGCCAACTCGCGTGTTGCACGGCCAACTCACGTGCTATAGAATAATATAAGGATATGCACAGCCAACTCACGTGCTGCACGGACAACTCACGTGCTATGATATCAGTATCTCACAATCAGGCCCTCGACCTCTCTCAGTCATAAATCTCTCCAGCCTCTCAGGCTCTCATTAATCATGAAATCAGCCCAAACAATAATGATATGATGTATCAATAATAATAACAGAGACTGAGATAAAATGTGCAAGTAAAAACTGAGACTGAGTGCATATAGCATTTAGCAGGCAATTCAACAAGTACACGACCTCTGTGGGTCCCAACAGTACTATCACATAGCCTGAGCATGATATCTAACATGATTTACAGTCAAATTTTATCAACACATAGAGAGCATATAGCTAACAACAAATTATTCAACTTTACAGTTTCCCGGGACGGACCAAGTCACAATCTCCTCGGTGCACGCCCACAAGCCCATCACCTAGCATGTGCGTCACCTCCAAAATAATCACATGATACCAAAATTCAGGGTTTAATACCCTCAGGACCAGATTTAAAACTGTTACATACCTCAGAGCGTGAAATTATTTACTCTGCTATGCCTTTGCCTCGCAAATCGGCCTCCGAATGCCTCGAATCTAGTCACAAATAATTCGTTTCAGTCAATAAAATTTATTGGAATTAATTCCATAAGAAAATGCTAATTTTCCATAAAAATCCTAATTTTAGCTCAAAAATCGCTCGTGGGGCCCAAGTCTCGGAACTCGACAAAAGTTATAAAATACAAAAGCCCATTCAACCATGAGTCTACCCATACCAAATTTACCAAATTCTGACCTCAACTCGACCCTCAAATCTACAAATCTTATTTCCAAATTTTTAAATTCCAATCTCCGATTTACTCCTCAAAATCATGCAATCTAGTCGGATTATTCGATGATAAATCAATATTATGGAGTAGAAATGATCACAAGGGACTTACCTCAAGGTTTCCTTGAAAATATATCAAAAATCGCCTCTCCTCAAGCTCCAATTTGTCAAAAATGGCGAATGGGACGAAGTCCCTGTTTTTATAATTCTGCCCAGACAACCTCGGTTCTGCCTCGATCTTGGCCTTCGATCGAGGTCCTCGATCCTGGCCCTCGATCCTGGTCCTCGATCCTAGGCCTCGATCCTGGGCCTCGATCGTGGTTCTCGATACTAGGCCTCGATCGTGGCAGGTTCTGGGCTCGATTCTAAGAGATTTTCTGGGCTTGAATCTGGCAGAAGAAATTTCCAACAGAAGAAAATTGCAGCAGCTGTTGTAGTTCAATTTTTGATCCGTTAACCATCCGAAACTCACCCGAGACCCTCGGGATCTCAACTAAATATACCAACAAATCCTAAAACATCATACGAACTTAGTCGAATCCTCAAATCACATCAAACAACGCTAAAACCATGAATTATGCCCCAATTCAAGCCTATTGAACTTTGAAATTTCTAATTTCTACAAATAATGCCGAAACCTATCAAATCACGTCCGATTAACCTCAAATTTTGCACACAATTCATAAATGACATAACATACCTATTAAAATTTTCAGAATCGGATTTCGACCCCGATATCTAAAAGTCAACCCCTTGGTCAAACTTTTCAAAAATTCAACTTTCGGCATTTCAAGTCTAATTCCTCTACGGACCTCCAAAAATTCTTCCGGAATGCTCCTAAGTCCAAAATCACCATACAAAGCTATTGGAATCATAAAAATTTAAATTCGAGGTCGTTTACACATAGGTCCATATCCGGTCCACTTTTCTAACTTAAATTTTCAATTATGAGACTAAGTGTCTCATTTCTTTCTGAATTCCTTCCGGACCCGAACCAACAAACCCGATAAGACATAAATCAATTACAAGACATAAATTGAGCAGTAAATGAGGGAACGGGTTTATAATATTCAAAACGACCGGGTCATTACAGTCACCTCCCAACAATTCATGAAATACATATATTCAGGGTTCATACCCTCAACTCCAAGATTAGAAGAGTTACTTACCTCGAACAAGCAAAATCCAATGTCGAGCAAGCTAAGCAATGCTCCAGAAATTTCATTTTGCGCGTATCAACTTCTTAACGGTTCGAATCTAGTCACAATTAATTTGATTCAGCCCACAAAAATTATAAGACTTAATTCCATATCAAAATACTAATATTTTCCAAAATTTTGAAATTACGCCCCAAAAATCACCTGTGGGGCCCATGTCTCGGAATCCGATAAAAGTAATAAAATCCGAAATCCCATTCAACCACGAGTCTAACCATACTAATATTACCAAAATCCGACCTCAACTCGACCTCCAAATCTAAATCTTATTTTCAAATCCCTAAGTTCAAACCCCCGATTTACACCTCAAAAACATGTAATCTAGTTGGCTTATTCGATGATAATTCAATATTATGGAGTAGAAATACAAGTGACTTACCTCAAGTTTCCCTTGAATTCTGTCTCAAAATCGCCCCAAAAACCGTGCTTGAAGGCCCACAAATGGCAAAAACTTGGAACCCCTCTGTTTTTAACATTCTGTCCAGAATTTTCGCACCCGCAGTGATTATTTCGCACCCGCAGCCTTCGCACCCACGGTGATTTATTTGCGCCTGCGGTCTTCGCACCCGCGATGATTTCTTCGCGCCTGCGGTCCTCGCACCCGCGATGATTTCTTCGCGCTTGCGGTCTTCGCACCCGCGATGATTTTTTTCGCACCCGCGGTGCCTGGACAGCCCATGCATTTTCGCTTCTGCGAATCATTCCTCACATCCGCGAGCTCGCACCTGCGGCCCTTTTTCGCGTAGGTGCGATCACACCAGCAGCCTAGCTGCTTCAGCTCCTCCTCCAAATCCAAATTTGATCCGTTAAGCATCCGAAACTCACCCGAGGCCCTCGGGACCCCGTCTGAACATACCAACAAGTTCCATAACATAACACGGACCTACTCAAGGCCTCAAATCATATCAAACAACATCAAAACGACGAATCACACCTCAAATCAAAATCTATAAACTTTGAACTTTCAAATTCTATATCTTGTGCCGAAACATATCAAATCAATCCGTAATGACTTCAAATTTTGCACACAAGTCATAAATGACATAACGAAGCTATTCAAATTTTCAGAATCAGATTTCGACCTCGATATTAAAAAGTCAACCCTCCGGTCAAACTTTCCAAAATTAAATTTTCGGCATTTCAAGCCTAATTCCACTACGGACCTCCAAATAATTTTTCGGACACGCTCCTTAGTCCGAAATAACCATACGGAGCTATTGGAATCATCAAAATTAAATTCTGAGGTCGTTTACTCATAAGTCAATATCCGGTCAACTATTTCAACTTAAGCTTCCAACATGAAAATTCATCTGTCCAAGATAACTCTGAAATACTTTAAAACCAAAACCGACAATTCACACAAGTCATAATACCTCGTAGGAAGTTATTCAAGACTTCAAATAGTTGAAAGGAGCATAATTGCTCAAAACGACCGGCCGGGTCGTTACAATCTCCCCCACTTAAATATATGTTCATCCTTGAACGTGCCATGAGTTGTTTTCAAGCCACCAAATCACTATTCCATCTTATCACGCACGTACCCGGGGGTGAATCCACATCACCCTATTCCATATGAGCTTGACAACACAATACAACTGAAAATCCTAAATTTAACCATAGCCCAAAAACCTTGGAATTCAATTCCCAACTTTCAGAATTTCTTTTCAAGACACGAATCTTACATTTACACGTTGTATGAGTCTGAACAAGCTACATCGAGCCATAACTATAATCACGGATATAATTTACCCAGAATATTAGACAACTCGCCCTCTCGTAGCACTATTCATGATCACAGTTACTACTTCAAACCAACCAAGTACTAGCATCAAACACCATATCGAACAAAACCTCATCCCCACACCTTCGTACATTGTTGATAATAAAAGAAACACGCAGAATCTCGTAACCCCTTATCAGATCAACAAGTCATGGAGATCTCTCGCCCTAACATGAACCATAATCACTTTCTGAGCCGACTTTCAATATTATACACCCGAATATTCCGAAATTAAACATGATAGTACCCATTCCAGGTCCAATGACCTTATATTACTAAACATAACTGTTCCACAGACATATCGCACCAATATAACTCGGAGCCACAACCCATGCCATCTGTGCACCAATACGCAACATTCAAATGTACCCAGTCATGGAAAATGACTCAAATGAGAGAACTGCCTCGCCAGATTAACAAGTACCGCCACAATGAAGCGCAGAAAATTTAATCATACAACGTAGAACCATTACTCAATTCTAACACGAGGTTCATATTATATACCCCGAGCCACCCTGCTCCAAATTAATAATGACGGAGAGGCAACTGACAAAAATACCACACAAAACCTGAAAGGACATAACCATATGCTATCGATCATGCAATACCCAAATACTCATCACACTCAAATTCTGCTATAAATCTCAAATAGAACCGCACCATCTGTGCACATAACCAATGAATCACAACTCCTCGTAGCATAAAGGAGTAACTCACAGATCATTTGAGAACACGAATAAGTTCAACATCAATCTAATGACACATCCCTCAATAATAGTAGTATGGAGCCAACCATTCCGGCTCGATGTAGAATACACATCTTAATTGGGCCTACCTATGGACCCCCAAATCAACTCGGGTTACCCATAAATAGATACAAATCCCTCCAAAAATCCATAGACTGAATCATAACACATTTTATCATCTGGCTAGCTTCGGCCACAACTTCACAGTCCACAACCATGAAACAATCTGCTCCTGGGAACTCCCAATCTCCAAATCCATAGAACACGCGAATCACCATATTTGATTCCATCTCCACCGCCAGAATGCCTAACACCTCTCTCATACATGATCATCCGACGAGATATACTTTAAAAGTTCTTCTGTGCTACTTGACAAAATTTGAATATCAGCAGTCTATCAACCATGTCAGTACCGCAATACTAATTTATACATTCGTAAGTCAAAATACAATGCGCCTTCTGATGTCCGCCCCTTTCTCATACAACACCAAGTAGTAATAGTATTCATCTAGTTATTTGAAACCGTCCATGTTGTCCAACATTCGTTACCTTCTCTTCAAGACTGTACTGCCACCTTGTACATGAAAATCTAGTTTTCGTACAACACATAACATCTATCTTGCCATCATGTGAAAAGCATAAGAATCTTATTATCAACTTTGAGTCACCAATAATTTACATACTATTTTAGTTAGAAACCTTTCTCTTGCTTCTTTCCAGGATAAAATCATAATACACAACACGTTCTCCACATCGATAGAAACCATCAAAAATACTTTGGAATCCATTTGCACATAATCAATCCCTTAAAACTAAATTCCTCTAACTCGACCAAGCCACGCAGGTCGCCAAGTCCAGGTATATTGCCCCAAAGCACCTGTAGAAAATCCCCACATCATAAGCACCCAAAGAACCGATCATATCCATTACCATACTGATCCAACCTACTACCTAGTTGTCCTATTTTCTCCGAGTCCCTTCCGAATTTTTCTTCAGATTGATATTTCTTCTTGCTAAAATACATGATCTTTAACCACAACGTACCCTACAAACCTTAGCATAGAACCAAAATGCCCTACGGCCCATAAGCAACTGTATTCTTCTTAAGCACCTTCAAAAATACCACAACTATAACACTCACTCTAAGAATACTTTATGTGAATTTGAAATTGTTCTTCTTACCTTCCTTATACAAAAATGTAGAATCCATAGTCATACAAAATTTCCGCAAGTCCAGGTACCATCAAACACAAATCTCGGATTTTATCCATACACAAGTCCGGAAACATTCTCAATTGCTATATATAATTCTCAAACTCACTGGAATTTTCTCGGGAGTCACCCACTTTGCTCAAATCTAATTGCACCGCCCAAATGGACCAAAAGACATGTACCTCATTAGCACCACAACACTCAAAGAGGTAACTCTACTTTAACACCACATACAAAATTCATATTCCGTGCGCACTACATCATTCACCAATAACAACTCACTCATCCCGCGAAGTTCATTTACTCATACATGTAATATAATCCTTAACCAGGAATTTTCTTATTCGAGTCATCCTCGATCTCAACTTCTGCAAGTCATAGCTAAACCACAAGTATGCCTCAGACCAAAATTAAAATTTAACACCTAACCATGAAATCAAATTGTCAATAGCAGACTCCCCTATTTGGATCAAAGCCATAGATTAAAACATTCCATAACTCACAATACCAATACTATCTTATTTCCATAATTCCACAGTCAGTCCAACGAAACTTCTTCCCAAGTTCATACAACGCCAACCATAAAAGTACCTCAATCATCCGCTAAGCTCGTATTCATCCTCTTAACACACAAGTCAACTTTCTCAACCAGATTCAGATTCAAATCTCCACCCATACACCCCGTCGATAGAAAAAGAAACTCTCTACTCACATCATAAGGAATACTGCTACGTAGATTACTCCGCAGGGGATAACCCACATGCTTAGCCTCAATCTGGTATCTTGTTATACCCTTTCGCAGTCACAATTACTATGCAATCACTTAGTCTATATGAGTCCAAACTCATTAACCATAAATGAGAGTTTGGTCCGTCCCAAAATTTAACAATGTGAAAGATCCTTCAAAACATTCATTACTCGAGACTGTTCGTCACCTCAAATCAAAAATCAAGCACCCAATGGCCTTTTTCTTTACATTTCAAGGAAACACTTCTCGTTATATTCCAATCGTCTTAACACATCCCGTGGTTATATCATACCCATCACACCGCTCATCGAGCAACAAATTCCACTGTAGGGTCATTACCGGACATATAAGTACAATTGTACGAGTTATAACTGAAGCTACTGAGCTTAAGCTGCGGTCTAAACCTGGCCTCAAGTCCTCCAAACTTGCCCATCAACAAAACATAGAATACTCATCTCGAACTTCGTTCATGGAATCACAAGTTGGCGATGCACAACTGATACCGAGCGCTCATGTGCGCATACGAATACGTGGAAGGAATTCAAAGAGTTTATGTCTCAAGCTGAATCAATCTCCCACGATAAAGAAAGAAAGATGGGAAGTATATGTCCTAAATGCCCTGTAGCCTCTCGAACATAAGTATGGACGTCATCATACCACTCTGCAAGACTCTACTAGACACTTGCTCATGATTTGTAGAACCTATGAGCCTAGAGCTCTGATACCACCTTGTCATTACCCAAAATCCAACTAGTCGTGATGGCACCTAACCCAACCCGCTAGGTAAGCCAACTTTCAATTATCCAATTCCAATAATAATTATTAAAGCAATTTAAGTGAATAAAGATCTTAATCTTATACAATCCCCAAGAACTGGTAGTACAAATCATGAGCTTCTAAGAATAGAGTATACAAAGCGGAAATGAAATAAATACATAGTCTGTTTGAATAATACATAAACAGAGCTTTTATAAATCTAAGGCTACCCTGAATAAGAGGTAGCTACAACAGGAATGCACGTACATCTTCAAGTCCCGCAACCATCGATCACAGCAACAACAATAGCCAACATCTGCACGCAATGTGCAGAAGTGTAGTATCAGTAAAAACGACCCCATGTACTAAGTAAGTAACAAACCTATCCGTAGGTTGAAAGTAGTGACGAGCTTCTACCAAGGGCGGGTCCATAACCAATAGTCCACAACAGTCCATAACAACTTAAAGCAAGTAATACTAGAAGTAACTCGGAGATAAAATGCTCATCCAAATCATGATTTAAAAAAAATAATAGTTCTTTCTTTCAAATACATCAGTGAAAATCCAAATTGTTTGCCGAAGTTGCCAAAAATATGAATAGTTTGAAAACAATAATTTCTCCCAAAATATTTTCAATAATAAATAAGATGTTTCATTTTCCTTCCGGATAACCCGTGTAAAACAAATGCATCACTATGCCCATCTGTAAAAATGTGTGAGAAATCATGAATGATGTGATGTTGTACAGCATGAGAAAAATACATCTCTATGCATGTATGTCATGTGTGCATGCCAATGCGATGCAACTCAGTGATAAAATCATAAACAACCTATCGGGCAGAACATCACTCATATACAGCCCCTCGAGCAAACCTCATAGTCACTCATGCCTATCGGGCATACCTCACAGTCACTCATGCCACTCGGGCATACCTCACAATCACTTATGCCACTCAGGCATACCTCACAATCACTCATGCCTCCCAGTCACTCAGCACTCGGCACTCGCACTCAGTAGGTACCTGCGCTCACTGGGGGTGTGTACAGACTTCGGAGGGGCTCCTACAGCCCAAGCACTATAGTCCGCACGAACAACTCACGTGTTGCACGGACAACTCACGTTCCATAATAAGCCAATAAGGCCCGCTGCAGGCGGGCAGCCCCGATCCATATAATAGTAAATATATATATATATAAATCTAGCATGGCTTGCTGCAGCGTGCAACCCAATCCCAAAATATCCTCACAATCAAGCCGTCGGCCTCCCTCAGTCATCAATCTCTCCAGTCTCTCTCTCATGGGCTCACAATGTCATGAGAATAGCCCAAAAATGATGATATGATGCATCAATAAATAACAACATAGACTGAGATATGATATGCAATGAAATGAATGTGACTGAGTATGAATTTTCAATTTAAACAAATAATTCACAGCAATATGACCTCTGTGGGTCCCAATAATACTGGCTCATAGCCTCAACTTGATTTTTAATATGCTTTTTAACACAATTTCTTTAACTCATAAAACGCATGGAAAATGCCAAGATTATTTAACTACAAAATTCCATAGAAACAACTATGTCACAATTTCTATAGTGCACGCCCACACGCCCGTCACCTAGCATGAGTCTCACCTCCCAAAAATTCACAAAATATATATATTCAGGGTTCATACCCTCAACTCCAAGATTAGAAGAGATACTTACCTAGAACAAGCAAAATCCAATGTCGAGCAAGCTAAGCAATGGTCCAGAAATTCCATTTTGAGCGTATCAACTTCTAAACGGTTCGAATCTAGTCACAATTAATTTGATTCAGCCCACAAAAATTATAGGAATTAATTCCATATCAAAATACTAATATTTTCCAAAAATCTAAAATTACGCCCCGAAAATCACTTGTGGGGCCCACGTCGTGGAATCCGATAAAAGATTTAAATTTCGGAAGCCCATTCAACCACGAGTATAACCATACTAATTTTACCAAAATCCGACCTCAACTCGACCTCCAAATCTTCAAATCTTATTTTCAAATCCCTAAGTTCAAACTCCCGATTTACACCTCAAAAATATGTAATCTAATCGGATTATTAAATGATAATTCAATATTATGGAGTAGAAATTATCACAAGTGACTTACCTCAAGTTTCCCTTGAATTCTCTCTCAAACTCGCCCCAAAAACCGTGTTTGAAGGCCAAAAAATGGCAAAAACTCAGAACCCCTCTGTTTTTAACATTATGTCCACGATTTTCGCACCCGCGGTGATTTTTTCGCACCCGTGGTCTTCGCACCCGCGGTGATTTCTTCGTACCTGTGATCTTCGCACCTGCGGTGATTTCTTCGCACCCGCGATGATTTCTATGCGCCTGCGGTCTTCGCACCCGCGATAATATTTTCGTACCCGCGGTGCCTGGACAACCCATGCATTTTTGCTTCTGCGAATCATTCCTCGCATCCGCGAGCTCGCACCTGCGGTCCTATTTCGTGCAGGTGCGATCACACCAGTAGCCCAGCTACTTCAGCTCCTCCTCCAAATCCAAATTCGATCTGTTAAGCATCCGAAACTCACCCGAGGCCCTCGGGACCCCGTCCGAACATACCAACAAGTTCCATAACATAACACGGACATTCTCGAGGCCTCAAATCATATCAAACAACATCAAAATGACAAATCGCACCTCAAATCAAAATCTATGAACTTTGAACTTTCAAATTCTATATCTTGTGCCAAAACATATCAAATCAATCCGTAATGACTTCAAATTTTGCATACAAGTCATAAATGACAAAACGAAGCTATTCAAATTTCCATAATTAGATTTCGACCTCGATATCAAAAAGTCAACCCCCCGGTCAAACTTCCTAAAATTAAATTTTCGGCATTTCAAGCCTAATTTCACTACGGACCTCCAAATAATTTTTCGGACATGCTCCTAAGTCCGAAATCACCATACGGAGCTATTGTAATCATCAAAATTAAATTCCGAGGTCATTTACTCATAAGTCAATATCCGGTCAACTATTTCAACTTAAGCTTCCAACATGAAAATTCATCCTTCCAAGCTAACTCCAAAATACCTTAAAACCAAAATCGACAATTCACACAAGTTATAATACCTCGTAGGAAGTTATTCAGGACTTCAAATAGTTGAAAGGAGTGTAATTGCTCAAAACGACCGGTCGGGTCGTTACAATACCGAGTGCACTATTTCATACACGAGTGGATGTAAAAAAATATAAGATTTATGCTTCAAGCTGAATAAATATCGCACAATAAGGAATGAAAGAAGTGAAAATCATTCCTGCTAGCTCTATAGCCTCTCGAAGATAAGTATAGACGTCTCCGTACCGATCCGTAAGACTCTACTAAACTCGTTCGTGACTCGTAGAACCTATGAACCTAGAGCTCTGATACCAACTTGTCACGACCCAAAAATCCCATCGCAGGCGTCGTGATGAAACTTTATCTCTAAGACTAAGTAAGCCGATTATAATCATAATTCAAGCCATTTTTTTAAAAACATATAATTTAATACAACCTCCCAAGACTGGTAATACTAAGTCACGAACTCTAACTAAATACATGGAATTATCTCAAGGATCAAATATACAGTACTGATCGAATAAGAAATTAACAGTATAATAAAATGGAAAGACTCCAAGGGACTGCAATGACCATGCACTCCTACCTTGAATCCTTGCGACCATACTCTAATCTATGTCCGAATCCGATATCTTCAATACTTGGCTCTGCACAAAAATATGCAGAAGTGTAGTATGAGTACTGTAATGACCCAACCGGTCATTTTGACTTTTAGAACCTCGTTCCCCTAAATAAAACTCCCAGTATGTTCTTTTATTAATTTATGACATACGGGGATGGTTGGTTGGGGATTTGGAAGTGTTCGGGTCGAAATCGGAACACTCGGTTCCTTAATTTGGTCTTAAAATATTAAGTTTGACTTCGGTCAACATTTTGAGAAAACAACCCCGGAATCGGGATTTGATGGTTCTAATAGCTCCGTATGGTGATTTTGGACTTAGGAGCGTGTTCGGAATTTTATTTGGAAATCCGTAGTTAAATTAGGCTTGAAATGACTAAAACAAGAATTTAAGTTTGGAAGTTTGACCGGGCAGTTGAATTTTTGATATCGGGGTCAGAATCAAGTTCTGAAAATTTTCATAGCTTCGTTATGTCATTTATGACTTATGTGCAAAATTTGAGGTCAATCAGACTTGATTTGATAGGTTTCGGTACCGAATGTAGAAGTTGGAAATCTTAAGTTTCATTAAGCTTGAATTGGAAGATGATTCGTGGTTTTAGCGTTGATTGGTGTGATTTGAGGGTTCGACTAAATTTGTATGATGTTTTGGAACTTGTTGGTATATTTGGTTGAGGTCCCAAAGGGCTCGGGTGAGTTTCACATGGCTAGCGCATCATTTTTGGCCTTTGAGAGATAGCTGATAATTGCTGGTATTTTCTTCTGATTTTCCTTATACGCGATCGCGTAAGTTCGTCTGCTATCGCATAGAGTAATTTGGGCAGAGGCGACTTTGTTCTACGCAATCGCATGAATGGGGTTGCGATCGCGTAGGCTTAATTGGGCAACAGAAAAATTTGTTCTATATGATCGCGTGGGCAAGTCCGCGATCGCGTAGGTTGGGCCAATCTGTGCATCTCGATCGCGTGGCATTGTTTGCAATCGTGTAGGGGAAATTGGAGAGGAATTTGGGCCACGCGTTTACTCTATGCGGTCGCGTGAAGAGGGATGCGATCGCGTAGAGTTGGAACCTTGTCAATCGCGATCGCGTGGCATTGTTTGTGATCGCGTAGGGTTATTTTATGGGCAGTAGAAATTTGTGCTACGCGATCGCGTGAGGAAGTTCACGATCGCGTAGAAGAAATCACTGGGCAGAGAGTTTAAGTTCTGAAAATCCCATTTTCCATTTTTACTGATTTGGAGCTCGGATTGAGGCGATTTTTGGGAGATTTTCAGAGAAAACAACGGGGTAAGTGTTCTTAACTCAATATTGGTTAAATTACCCGAATCTATATCTATTTTTATCATTTAATTGGTGAATTAAATTGAAAAAGTTTGAAAACCCTCTTGGTTAGATTTGAGGGTCGAATTATTATCGGAATTTAGTAATTTTGGTATGGATAGACTCGTGGTTGAGTGAGCGTTCATATTTCGTAACTTTCGCCTGATTTCGAGACATGGGCCCCACAGACGATTTTTGAATTAATTTCGAATTTTTATTGAAAACTGTAGTATTTTCTTATGGAATTGATTCCTATAATTTTTAGTGATTGTATCAAATTATTTTGGCTAGATTCGAACCAGACAGAGTTGGATAATCGTGGAAAAGGCCTTCTATTGGATTAAATTGGAGCAAATTGAGGTAAGTCTCTTGTCTAATCTTGTGAGGGGGAAGTTACCGCATAGATAATTAAATTAATAATCGTTGCTAATTGTGGGGGGGCTACGTACGCACGAGGTGACGAGAGTCCGTGCGTAGCAACTATTAATGCTAAAGTTCGGGTGGTTTATGACTCAAAGCATGAATTACTTGTGTAAATTGTATCTGTTATTTAATTAAATTATTTGGTATATATTGTGAATTGTTAGGGAAAGGTAGTAAGAGATGGAAATCTCATATGCTTAATTTTCTGTTTAAATTAATTAATTGTTAAAAGAAATTGTTCATCCTCTCGAATTTATCTTATAATAAATATACTCTCATTCCGGAGGTACATAAGAAAATGTCATCCTTTCTTGTGGAGCGGTCCGAATACCTCGGCAGTATAGATGTATCTATGGATCGCGCCGCACGTCCCTCGGCAGTGTACACGACACTTTGGATCCGGCCGTACGACCTCAGCAGATACCGTGCCTAATAATAATAATTATACAATACCTTGGCATTTCAATTGCAGTTTGTGAATTTAATTAATAGTTTGGAAATTGTTGCATTTGAAGGAATTTAATTATTTCTGCTGGTTAAATAAATTATTGTTAACTATGTGAATTATGTTGATTTAGATATTCTAGTTTTATTTCAATTATTATTATTGACTCGTAGTGAGTGTCAAAGTCGGTCATCTCGTCTCTACCTCTTCGAGATTAGTCTTGATACTTACTGGGTACACGTTGTTTACGTACTCATGCTACACTTGCTGCACTTTTTGTGTAGGATCTAAGGCAGGCACTAGTGGAGGCCCTATCATCGCACACCCGCGTTATCCTGAGGCCTAGTGGTGAGCTGCCTTTCTGAGCCGTTCTGCAGCTACCAGTGCTTCTTCTTGTATTTGCATTCTGTTTATTTTATTTCAGATAGTATTTATAGTTTTGTATAATCTACTAGATGCTCATACACTTGTGACACCAGGTCTTGGCACATACATTGGTAGAATTGGGAGATGATTATTTCTTTTTCTTGGATTTAAATTAATTGGTATCTTTTCTATTCTCTTTAATATTGCTAGTAAAATAATAAAATTACTTAGAAATTTATTCTGATAATAATTGATGTATGTTTAAATTACTAGTTGGCTTGCCTAATTGTAGTGTTGGGCGCCATCATGACCTATATGTGAAATTGGGTCATGACAACATGGTATCAGAGCACTAGGTTCACGTAGGTCTCACAAGTTATGAGCAGGCCTAATAGAGTCTTGCGGATTGGTATAGAGACGTCTGTACTTATGTTCGAGAGGCTATAGGGTGTTAGGAAACTACCTTTCTTCATATTACATCGTGCAATTGCTGTAGTATTAAATATCTTTCTCTTATTCTCTCACAGATGGTGAGAACGCGCTCTAATGAGGTTCCAGACCAGGGAAGAGCTACTCCCCCAGTTGCTAGAGGCCGAGGGAGGGCTACATCCCGTGGTAGAGGACAAGGATGTCCCAGGACTGTTCCAGTTATGTTGCCAGTGGGTCCAGTAGAGAATCCCATTATTGAGGAACATGGTATGGTTCCTGTGGCAGAGCCAACTCTGGTGGATTTCACATCTGCACCGGGATTCCAGGATGCCATGGGTCGTATGTTGTGGTTCATAGACACTATGACTTAGGCCGGTTTATTTCAGGTAGACCCAACCACATCTCAGGCGGGCGGAGAAGCACAGACTCCGACTGCACAGGCTCATGGATATGCAACTGCTGTATATCAGACCCAGGGTGCACTACCCCTGGGTGGAGCCCAGCCAGTGGCAGCAGCTACACCTGAGCCCAAGCCAGTTACAGCCGCTGATCCGCAGAAACTATTGGACAGATGGACTAGACTACATCCTCCTGTCTTTGGGGGTGAGCGACATAAGGATCCCCAGGACTTCATTGATCAGTGCAGGGAAAAACTGCACAACATCAGGATATTGGAGTCTTACGGGGTTGACTTTGCTACTTTTCAGCTAGAGGCCAGGGCCTGTAGATGGTAGAAGTCTTATATTCTTGGCAGACTAGCAGATTCTACCCCCATGACTTGGGATAGGTTCACCCGTATCTTCCTGGACAGGTATATTCCACCCTCCCAGAGGGAAGAGTTACGGTTTCAGTTTGAGCAGCTTCAGCAGGGTCAAATGTCAGTGATAGATAATGAGGCGAGGTTCTCTTAGTTATCTCGCCATGCACTTATGATACTCCCTACTGAGGTGGAGAGAGTGCGGAGGTTTGTTGCGGGCTTACATACTGGCATTCAGGCCACTATGGCTCGAGAGGTTGAGATAGGTACTTCTTATGAGCTAGTCGTGGAGATAGCCCGGAGGATAGAGGGTGTGCGTCAGCGTAGCCGAGATCATGTTACTAGAGATAAGCGGTTTATGTATTCTTGAGAGTTCAGAGGTGCTCTATCTGGGGGTAGAGGTCAGTTCGTGAGAGGGCAGTCCAGCAGGCCCCCATATCCAGCACCACCGCCTCCTTGGGGTACTCTAGTGCGACCTTATTTCAGTGCTATACTAGAGAGTTCTTATCGCCCACCAGCTATTCAGGGTTCTTCTAGTGGGTATTTACGTCACCAGGGCAAGATTCTTAGTCAGCAGCCCATTGTGCCGAAGAGTTGTTACGAGTGTGGGGATCCCAGTCACATACGGAGATTTTTCCCTAGGCTTCGGGGTAGGCCAGTGCAGCAGGGTCAGCAGCCTATGATTACCGCACCAGTTGTGTAATGACCCGACAAGTCATTTTGAACATTTGCGCTTCGTTCAGTTGTTTGAGGGCATGAGTAGCTCCATATGATGTACTTTGACTATTGTGAATCATCGGTTTTGGGTTGCAGGTATTTCGGCATCAAATTGGAAGAAAGAATTTTATTGTTGAAGCTTTAAATTGGGAGAGTTGACCAAAATTTGACTCTTTAGCATTTGACCTCGGATTGGAATTCGGATGATTCCATTAGCTTCATTAGGTGATTTTGGACTTAGGAGAACGACCGAAATGTAATTTGGAGGCACGCGGTAAAATTAGGCTTGAATTGGCGAAAGTTGGAAATTCGGCGATTTCGGTCTGCAGTGGAAAAATTGATATCGGGGTCATAATGGAATTCCGAAAGTTGGAGTAGGTTCGTAGTGTCATTTGTGACGTGTGTGCAAAATTTGAGGTCATTCGGACGTGGTTTGGTTGGTTTCAGCATCGGTTGCCGAATTTGGAAATTTAGAAGTTCTTAGGCTTGAATCCGAGGGTAATTTGGTGTTTGGATGTTGTTTTGAGTGATTCGAAGGTTCGAATAAGTTTGTATGTTAATATATGACTTGTTGGTATTTTTGGTTGAGGTCCCGAGGGCCTCGGGGTGATTCCGGGTGGTTAACGGATTTGTCAAAGTTGAAAAATGCAGCTGAAGCTGCTGCTACTGCTATTTCTGCACCTGCGGAAGGAGGAGTCGCAGGTGCGAGGTCACTGGTGCGTTTGGGGAAGGCGCAGATGCGGAAATGGAAGGCCTAGGGCTGGGAACGCAGGTGCGAAGAATTGGCCGCATCTGCGAGCCCGCAGGTGTGAGGCCTTGAGCGCATATGCGGATAGGAAGAGTTGGGCCGGTTCCGCAGAAGCGAAAGTGTTACGCAGGTGCGTGCCCGCAGGTGCGGAACCTGGGGTCGCAGGTGCAGAATAGAAGGCTTAAGTGGTTCTCGAAGGTGCAAGGATTCGATCGCAGGAGCAGACATATGGCCGCAGGTGCGACTGTGCTGGGCAGAAAGCCCCAGCTCGTGTGTTTTGTCTTCATTTTCCATTTTTTGGATTTGAGAAACTCGGGAGAGAGGCGATTTTTCGAAGGTTTTCAAGGAGCAACTTTGGAGTAAGTGATTCTAACCCATAATGGTATAAATTTCGTGAATCTATGGCCTTGTTCATCATTAATTAGTAGGATTTTGTTGTGAAAGTAGGGGGTTAGGGCTTGAAATTCTTAAGAGTTTAATTTAAGGATTTGAGGGACCAAACGATGTCGGATTTTGATGAATGTGGTATGGTTAGACTCGTGAGTGAATGAGCTTTCTAGTTTTGTAAATTTTTTCAGATTTCAAGACGTGGGCCCGAGGGCGGGTTTGAGCGAATTTTGGATTTTGGTCTAATTTGATAGTTTTTCTTGTGGAATTCATTCCATTAGCGTATATTGATGGTATTGTACTGATTGTAAATAGATTTGGATCATTTGGAGGCCGAGTCCAGAGGCAAGAGCATTGCGGGGTAGAGATTTGACCGGTTTGAGGTAAGTAACGATTGTAAATCTAGTCCTAAGGGTATGAAACCCCCGATTTTTGTATCATTCTACTATTTTGAGGTGACGCACATGCTAGGTGATGGGCGTGTGGGCGTGCACTGTTGGGGATTGTGACTTGGTCCATCCCATAGCAACTGCTAAGTTGCATATTTTGTTGAAACTATATGATACTTATATGTTTTAGAAAGAGTTTCTGTAAATTGGGTTGAATGCCATGTTTGGGCCTTGTGCCAGTACTGTTTGGACCCTTAGGGGCCTTTTCTTGCTATCCTCTCACTGTTTTCAATTGCAAATCTATACTCAGTCATGGTTATACCTGTTTAATGCATAACTCAGTTTTATTACTCGATTTTACTGCATATAAATGTTGTTTTGGGCTGAGCACCCTGTTTTTACTGAAATGCTAGAGCGGCTTGAGATGTTTATGACTGAGTGAGGCCGAGGGCCTGATTTGTGAGGATATTTATGGGATCGGAATGCACGCCGTAGCACGTTACATATTTATGGGATCGGGCTGCACGCCGCAGCATGTTGCATATTTATGGGATCGGGCTGCACGCCGCAACATGTTTGATATAGGCCGAGGGCCTGAGTGATTTATGTCATGATTTGGCTTGATATAGGCTTGGGCTGAAGGATCCCCTCCGGAGTCTGTACACACCCCCAGTGAGCGCAGGTACCTACTGAGTGCGAGTGCCGATTGTTGAGTGACTGGGAGGCATGAGTGATTGTGAGGTATGCTCGAGTGGCAAGAGCGATTGTGAGGTATGCCCGAGTGGCAAGAATGATTGTGAGGTATGCCCGAGTGGCACGAGTGCCTGTGAGGTTTGGCCGAGGGGTTATTTATGATTTCATCATTTTGCTCACATTTGCATTTTTGCTCTGTTGAAAGCTGTTGAAAAATATCTTTAAATGATTTTACTGGAACTGGGTTTAAACGAGATGTTTTGATTCAAATCTTGATTTTAAAAGTATGAGACATTCTACTGAGATTTTCCTGATATGAACGTTATATGCTTGATTTCTCGTCACTACTACTCAGTCTTTATTTATTGTTGTTACTTACTGAGTTGGCATACTTACCTTACTCCATGCACCTTGTGTGCAGATCTAGGTGTAGCTGGACACGGTAGCGGTTGTTGATTATTCTAGTTGCAGATTTTTCCTCGGATATAGCAAGGTAGTTTCTTGGCAATCGCAGCCCCTGCTCTTCTCCCTCTTATCTTTCTCTAGTTGTATTTAGCCATTTTTCAGTCATAGTTATCCTTGATATTGTTAGACAGATTGTAGTAGATGCTCATGACTAGTGACACCCCGATGTCGGGCTTTTCCTTTCGCACTTTTATTTTGATTTGAACTCCCTTACGAAGGTTTTTATGATAAATAACATTGAAATTATCTTTGAAATGAAAATATTAGGTTGTTTTGGAAATGAGTCGGCTTGCCTAGTTCCACGATAGGCACCATCACGACAAGGGTTAGTTTGGGTCGTGACAGATTGGTATCAGAGCCTAGGTTACATAGGTCTCACGAGTTATGAGCGTGTTTAGTAGAGTCTTGCAGATCGGTACGGAGACGTCTGTACTTATCTTCAAGAGGCTGCAGAACCCTTAGGAAAAAAAAATTCACTTTCTTGTATTCTATCGTGCGGAATTTATTCAGCTTGGGACATAACTCCTTGAATTCCTTCCACGCATTCGTATGCGCACATGAGCGCTTGGTATCAGTTGTGCATCGCCGGCTTGTGATTCTATGAACAAGGTGGAGATGTGTATTCTGTGTTGTGGTGGTAGGCCAGTCTGGACGACTTGAGGCCATGGTTAGACCGCAGCTTAGGCTCGGTAGTTTCAGTTGTAACCTATACATTTGGACTCATATGTCCGATAATGTCCCTACGAGTGGAATTGTAGCTCGATGAGCAGTGGAATGGCTTGTGGTGAGTATGACGTAACTGCGGGAAGTGTTAAGACTATGTGAATGTTTTGAAGGATATTTCACTTTGTTAAATTTTGGGGCAAACTAAATTCTCATGTCTGTCAATGAGTTTGAACTCAAGAAGAGTAAGTGGTTGTGTAGTAATAGTGGTTGCGAATGGGTATTTTGATGTTGATGGATCAGGAAAGATAACCTTTGAAGAGACTTAGAGTCGGTAACCTTCTATTGGTTCTGGTATGATAGAGATGCATTTTGAGTTGATGCAGCAATTGGGCAGCAAAGTATGAGGGAAGACATGACGGGAAGTGTTTCGCGGTGGTTGAAGTACTAGCGGGTCAAGTAGGAGAAGTAGAGGTTGAGAAGTTTATTAAAGGAGATGATTTAGCTGAAGTAAGAGTGGCAAATTAGCATATGGATTCACTGGTAGGGTAGTCGTGCACCTTGAGAAAGTGTAGAATGGTTTGGGATCGTGTTAGTATGTGATTTGGCCTGCAGACTCTATTTGGAGTGATGGTTACTGTACAAAGGAAAATTTAATATGGCATAAAGGAGTGTGTTTGAAATGAAGAGAGGCATGAAGATCTTATTATCGTGTCAGGTGCAATATGACGTGAGTTCGGAAGGTATTGTTGAACGTACAGTTGATGTCAATAGGGAAAGTGCAGACTTATATAAATGGTGGGCGAGCATGAACTCAAGAGAATTTACAGATTTCGTGGTCGTTGCACTCAGTGCAGTGTCATTGGGAGATGTCGGTAAGGAATTCCACAGGTGGGTTATCTCCTATGTGCAGCTAGCGGTGGCGTGATATTGATGAAGCTTTTGTGAGGAATATCACTAGATACCCGGTAAGAGGTCGCGTGTGTGATTGTGGCTGGCGATTCAGAATGCTTATGAGAAGCTTAATAAAAGACTTCGAGAAGTCTGGTGGGTTAACAGTGCGAGATCTTGGTAATTGAGAAGGAGAAATCCTTGCGGGTTCTAATTTTATATTATTGCAGCTTGAGGCTAAGTGGAGGGAGTCTGCTATCGACGAGTTGATTGCACAGTTATGTGTCGTATTAGTTTCGGTTTGGGGTATACTGGTGAATCAGTTATGACTTGCAGAGGTCGATATCGAGGATGACTCGGGTAAAGGAATTTTTGGACACAAGTTGTATTCCACTCTATGGTTATAGGAGGACCATAAAATAATTGAGTGGTTATTCACGAAGAATGTAGTGTACATGGAGCGGGAATTTTCTCGGTTGCGTAGGAGTGTGGGTTACTCTTTATTTCCCTTGGGTGTTGGTGTGCTAATGGGGCACAGGTCGTTTCAGTCTGTTTGGTCGGTTAATTCGAGATTTGAGTAGAGTGGATGACTCTCAAGAATAGTTCTAATGGATTCAAGATTTATATGTAGCGATTTGGAATTTTCACGATTTATATATATGGCTAGAAAACTGGGAGTTGCATTGAACGGTGTCGAGACTCGTGGTATTTCATATCATTGTGAATTATGCATTTCTGTATCAAGTAGGTGAAGGAAACAGTTTTAGGTTCACATAAGGTCTCATCGGAGTAAGCATTTTAGTTGTGGAACCTTTGGGATACATAAAAAGGGAATTCAGTGGCTTATAAGCCTTAGGGCAGTGTGATTCTATGCTAGAGTTTGTGGGGCAAGTTTTAGTTAAGGATAGTAGTGTTCTAATAAGGAAATAAAATAGCAATTTGAAGGCAATTTGGAAAGGACTTGGAGAAATAGGACAGTTTGGTAGTAGGTTGGGGTAGCACAGTAATGGGTATGATCGGTTATTTATGTACTTATGGCGTGGCTAGTATCTACAGGTGTTTCGTGGCAATGCTCCCGGATTTGGCAACCTGTGTGCCTTGGTGAAGTTAGAGGAATTTGGTTTAGATAGCTTGGTTATGTGCAAGTGGATTTCAAAGTGTTCATGATGTTTTCTACCATGGTTTGAACCAGATATTTTCTACCGGTGTACGGAATGTGTTGTGTGTTATGATTTTCTCCATGAAATAAGCAAGAAAGAGGTTTTTGACTAATAAGGTATGTAATTTGCTAGTGACTCAGAGTTGATAATAGAATTCTTATGCTTGTCACATGATGGCATAATAGATGTGGTGTGTTGTGCGGGAATAGGATTTACATGTACAAGGTCACAGTTCAGTTTTGAAGGGAAGGACATAAATTCTTAGGCAGCATGGACGGTTTCAGATGACTAGGTAAATGATATTACTATTTGGTATGGCTTGATGAAAGTGTACATTTCAGAAGGGGCAGTGTGTTTTGATTATGGGTACTTCGTTGGTATTGCGGCACTCTCCCGGTTGATCGACTGTTGATATTCAAATTTTTGCCAGGTGGCACGGAAGAATTTTTAAAGTATTTCTCATGGTATGATTGTGTATGAGAGATGTGTTAGCCATTCGGGCAGTGGATGTGGAATCAAATATGGTGATTCATGTGTTCTGTGGAATTGGAGATTGGGAGTTCTCAGGAGCAGATTGTTTCATGGTTGTGGACTGTGAAGTTGTGGCCGGAGCTAGCCAGATGATAGAATGTGTTATGATTCAGTCATTGTGGACTTTCGGAGGTTATTTATTGTGATTCATTGGTTACATGCACATATGGTGCTGTTCTATTGTGGCCTTATAGCGGAATTTGAGTGAGAATAGTATTGGATATTGCTTGGTTGAAGGCATATAGGTTATGTTCTTTCGGGTTTTATATGGCATGGTGTCGTTTGCTTCCCCGTGGTTATGGTAATGCACTTTAGGTACTTGATGTCGAATTGCGCATGGTTATTGATTTTAGCAGGGTGGCTTGAGGTGTTTCATATGGACCAGTATTTGGATAGGGTCACGTATTGCAGCAGAGTTATGTGGAAATACCTTTGTGTAAGATTCGTGTGTTATGGGTCTGCAGTGTGTGATGGGTTATTAGTATTGCATCGGGGTGGTACCCGTCGAGCTTGCAGAACGGTTCTCTTGTTTGGGTCATTGTTACGATTGGGTACACTTGGAATGTTGCTATCTGGTGCACGGATTGCACGGGTTGTAGCTTTAGATTGTATTGATGTGTCATGTTACTAGAGTGGTCGTGTGGGATAAGACGAGGTCATTGGGCCTAGAATGGATGCTATCGGATTTGATTGTGGTATAATTGGGAGGATAATATCGGAAGTCAGATTTGAAATTGGCTATAGTTCTTGTAGAAGGAACGGGAGCTCCATGATCTGTTGGTCTAATGAATGGTTATGAATTTGGTATGTTTCTTTCATCATCGGCAGTGTACGAAGGTTTTGAAATGAGGTTTTGTCTGATATGAGGTTATTACCGGCACTGGGTTGATTTGAGTCGATACTGTGATTAGAAATCATTGCTTTGAGCATTCGAGTTATGCGGTATTTGAATTTGAGTATTTGAGTTATGGTTATGGCTTTTGGTACAGATTGTTCAGACTTATACGGTATGTAGATGCAAACTTCTCATCTTATAGGAAATTTCGGATGTTGGAAATTTGATTCGAAGGCTTGTGGGCTAGGTTGAATTTAGAAATTTCAGTTATATTGTGCTATCGGACCTGTATGGGATAGGGTGACGTGGGATCACCCCCGGGTATGTGCACAAGAAAGTTACACAGCGATTTGATGGCTTTTGGAACAACTCTAGGCATGTTCGAGGACGAACGTATGTTTAAGAGGAGGGAGGATGTAACGATCCGACTGGTCGTTTTGAATATTTGCGCTTTGTTCAGTTGTTTGAGGGCATGAGTAGTTCTGTATGATGTACTTTGACTTGTGTGAATCACCGGACCAAAATTTGACTCTTTAGAATTTAACCTCGGATTGGAATTCGGATGGTTCCATTAGCTTCGTTAGGTGATTTTGGATTTAGGAGCACGACCGGAATGTAATTTTGAGGCTCGCGATAGAATTAGGCTTGAATTGGCGAAAGTTGGAAATTCGACGATTTCGGTCGGCAGTGAAAAAATTGATATCGGGGTCAGAATGGAATTCCGGAAGTTGGAGTAGGTTCGTAGTGTCATTTTTTACGTGTGTGCAAAATTTGAGGTCATTCGGACGTGGTTTGGTTGGTTTCAGCATCGGTTGCCGAATTTGAGAATTTAGAAGTTCTTAGGCTTGAATCCGAAGGTAATTTGGTGTTTGGATGTTGTTTTGAGTGATTCGAAGGTTCGACTAAGTTTGTATGTTGATATATGACTTGTTGGTATTTTTGGTTGAGGTCCCGAGGGCCTTGGGGTAATTCCGGGTGGTTAACGGATTTGTCAAAGTTGGAAAATACAGCAGAAGCTGCTGCTACTGCTATTTCCGCACCTGCGGAAGAAGGAGTCGCAGGTGCGTGGTCGCTGGTGTGTTTGGGGAAGCCGCAGATATGGAAATGGAAGTCCAAGGCTGGAAACGTAGGTGCGAAGAATTGGCCGCATCTGCGAGCCCGCAGGTGCGAGGCCTTGAGCGCAGATGCGGAAAGGAAGAGTTGGGCCGGTTTCGCAGAAGCGGAAGTGTTACATAGGTGCGCTCCCGCAGGTGCGGAACCTGGGGTCGCAGGTGCGGAATTGAGGGCTTAAGTGGCTCTCGAAGGTGCGAGGGTTCGACAGCAGGAGCGGACATATGGCCGCAGGTGCGACTGTGCTGGGAAGAAAGCCCCAGCTCGTGTGTTTTGTCTTCATTTTCCATTTTTTGGATTTGAGAAACTCGGGAGAGTGGCGAATTTTTGAAGGTTTTCAAGAAGCAACATTGGGGTAAATGATTCTAACCCATAATGGTATAAATTTCGTGAATCTATGGCCTTGTTCATCATTAATTAGTATGATTTTGGAATGAAAGTAGGGGTTAGGGCTCGGAATTCTTAAGAGTTTAATTTAAGGATTTGAGGGACCAAACGATGTCGGATTTTGATGAACTTGGTACGGTTAGATTCGTGAGTGAATGGGCTTTCTAGTTTTGTAAATTTTTTCGGATTTCGAGATGTGGGCCCGGGGGCGGGTTTGAGCCAATTTCGGGTTTTTGTCTAATTTGATTATTTTTCTTGTGAAATTCATTCCATCAGCGTATATTAATGGAATTGTACTGATTATAGATAGATTTGGAGCATTTGGAGGCCGAGTCCAGAGGCAAGAGCATTGCGGGGTAGAGATTTGACCAGTTTGAGGTAAGTAACGATTGTAAATCTAGTCCTGAGGGTATAAAACCCCGGATTTTTGTATCATTCTATTATTTTGAGGTGACGCACATACTAGGTGGCGGGCGTGTGGGCGTGCGCTGTTGGGGATTATGACTTGGTCCATCCCGTAGCAACTGTTAAGTTGCATATTTTGTGAAAATTATATGATACTTATATGTTTTAGAAAGAGTTTCTGTAAATTGGGCTGAATGTCATGTTTGGGCCTTGTGCCGGTACTGTTTGGACCCTTAGGGGACTTTTCTTACAATCATCTCACTGTTTTCGATTGAAAATCTATACTCAGTCATGGTTATACCTGTTTAATGCATAACTCAGTTTTATTACTCGATTTTGATGCATATAAATGTTGTTTTGGGCTGAGCACCCTGTTTTTAGTGAAATGCCCGAGCGGCTTGAGAGGTTTATGACTGAGTGAGGCCGAGGGCCTGATTTGTGAGGATATTTATAGGATCGGGCTTCACGCCGCAGCATGTTGCATATTTATGGGATCGGGCTGCATGTCGCAGCATGTTTGATAGAGGCCGAGAGCCTGAGTGATTTATGCCATGATTTGGCTTGATATAGCGCTTGGGCTGAAGGAGCCCTTCCGGAGTCTGTACACACCCCTAGTGAGCGCAGGTACCTACTGAGTGCGAGTGTCGAGTGCCGAGTGCCGAGTGCTGAGTGACTGGGAGGCATGAGTGATTATGAGGTATGCCCGAGTGGCAAGAGTGATTGTGAGGTATGCCCGAGTGGCAAGAGTGATTGTGAGGTATGCCCGACTGGCACGAGTGACTGTGAGGTTTGCCCGAGGGGTTGTTTATGATTTGATCATTTTGCTCACATTTGCATTTTTCCTCTATTGAAAACTGTTGAAAAATATCTTTAAATGATTTTACTGGGACTGGGTTTAAACGAGATGTTTTGATTCAAATCTTGATTTTCAAAGTATGAGATATTCTACTGAGATTTTCCTGATATGAACGTTATATGCTTGATTGCTCGTCACTACTGCTCAATCTTTATTTGTTGTTATTACTTACTAAGTTGGCGTACTCACGTTACTCCCTGCACCTTGTGTGCAGATTCAGGTATAGCTGGACACGGTAGCGGTTGTTGATTATTCTAGTTGCAGATTTTTCCTCGGATATAGCAAGATAGCTTCTTGGCGATCGCAACCCCTGCTCTTCTCCCTCTTATCTTCCTCTAGTTGTATTTAGCTATTTTCCAGGCTGAGTTAGCCTTGATATTGTTAGACAGATTATAGTAGATGCTCATGACTAGTGACACCCTGATGTCGGGCTTTTCCTTCCGCACTTTTATTTTGATTTGAACTCCCTTACGAAGGTTTTTATGTTAAATAACATTGAAATTATCGTTGAAATGAGAATATCGATTTGTTTTGGAAATGAGTCGACTTGCCTAATTCCACGATAGGTGCCATTACGACAGGGGTTAGTTTGGGCCGTGACAAGTTGCTCCCCCAGTAGTCCGACCACCAAGAGGTGGAGGACAGGTGGATAAGGATCGTCCTAGAGGTGGAGGTCAGTCAGGCGGAGGCCAGCCAGTTGGCGCTCCAGCACGATTCTATGCTTTTCCGACCAGACCGGATGCAGAGGCCTCAGATGCCGTGATTACATGTATTATTTCTGTTTGCGGCAAAGATGCCTCCGTACTATTTGATCCAGGATCTACATATTCATATGTGTCCTCTCTATTTGCTCAATTTCTGGATGTTTCTCGTGAGTCCTTGAGTACTCCCGTTTATGTGTCCACTCCTGTGGGCGATTCTATTATTGTGAATCGGATCTACCGGTCTTGTATTATTACATTATGTGGTTATAAAACTAGAGCAGATCTCTTATTGCTTGAGATGACCGATTTTGAAATTATTCAGGGCATGGACTAGTTATATCCATATCATGCTATTCTAGATTGTCATGCCAAGACTGTTACCTTGGCTATTCCGGCATTGCCTAGGCTAGAGTGGAAGGGTTCGTCTGTTAGTGCATTTAATCGGGTTATTTCTTTTATGAAGGCTCAACACAAAGTTAAGAAGGGTTGTTTAGCTTATCTAGCCTATGTGCGGGATACTACTATAGAGACTCCGACTATTGATTCAGTGCCTGTAGTTCGGGAGTTCTCCGATATATTTCCTTCAGATCTTCCAGGTATTCCATCTGATCGTGATATTGATTTTTGTATTGATTTTGCTCCAGATACCCAGCCTATATCTATCCCACCATATCGCATGGCTCCGAAAGAATTGAAAGAATTGAAAGAACAACTTGAGGAGTTACTAGCCAAAGGGTTTATCAGACCGAGTGTATCGCCTTGGGGTGCACCAGTATTATTTGTGAAGAAGAAGGATGGTACTATGCAGATGTGTATCGATTATCGATAATTGAACAAAGTCGCTATTAATAACAAGTACCTGTTGCCGCGTATTGATGATCTATTTGACTAGTTGCAGGGTGCTAGGGTGTTCTCTAAGATCGACTTGAGGTTGGGGTATCATCAGTTGAAGATTCGGGATTCGGATGTTCCGAAGACTGCTTTCCGGACTAGATATGGTCATTATGAATTTCTGGTGATGTCTTTCAGTTTAACTAACACCCCGGCAACATTTATGGATTTGATGAACAGGGTATTCAGGCCATATATTGATTCGTTTGTCATTGTCTTCATTGATGACATCTTGATTTACTCGCACAACAAGGAGGAGCACGAGCATAATATAAGAGTAGTGCTTCAGACGCTGCAGGAACAAAAGTTATATGCTAAGTTCTCTAAATGTGAGTTTTGGCTAGTCTGTAGCATTTTTGGGGCATATTGTATCGGGCGAGGGTACTAAGGTTGATCCAAAAGTGATTGAGGCAGTTCAGAATTGGCATCGTCCCACTTCGGTGATTGAGATCAAGAGTTTCCTAGGTTTAGCAGGTTATTATCGTCGGTTCGTGGAAGGTTTTTCATTCATTGCAACACGTTTGACCAAATTAACCCAGAAGGGTGCTCCGTTCCGATGGTCTAGTGATTGTGAGGTGAGCTTTCAGAAGCTCAAAATAGCATTGACTACAGCACTAGTGTTAGTGTTACTTTCTGGTTCGGGGATGTATACAATGTATTGTGACGCTTCACGCATTGGCTTGGGTTGTGTATAAATGCAGGAAGGGCGAGTTATTGCATATGCTTCAAGTCAGCTGAAGCCCCACGAGAAGTATTATCCGGTGCATGATTTGGAGTTAGCTGCGATTGTTCACGCTCTTAAGATTTGGAGGCATTATCTTTATGGGGTGTCTTGTGAAGTTTACACTGATTATCGCAGTTTGCAGCATTTGTTCAAGTAGAAGGACCTAAATCTGAGGCAGCGCGGATGAATGGAGTTACTAAAAGATTATGATATTACTATCCTATATCATCCGGGCAAAACAAATGTGGTTGCAGATGCCTTGAGTAGAAAGGCGGAGAGTATGGGTAGTTGGGCTTTCATTTCAGCACAAGAGAGATCATTAGCTTTGGATATCCAGTCCTTGGCCAACAGACTTGTGCGGCTGGATATTTCAGAGCCAACGGGATTCTTGCATGTGTTGTAGCTTAGTCTTCACTATTTGAACAGATCAAGGCTCGCCAGTATGATGATCCACACTTAATGGTTCTTCGAGAAACGGTACTACGGGGTGGTGCCAAGAAAGTTACTATTGGAGCAGATGGTGTTCTGCGACTCCAGGATCGTCTATGTGTTCCTAATGTGGATGGACTGAGGAAAAAGATCCTAGAGGAGGCACACAGTTCTCGGTATTCTATTCATCCAGGTGCTATGAAGATGTATCACGACTTAAGGCAGAATTATTAGTGGAGATGAATGAAAAAGGACATAGTTGAGTATGTAGCTAGGTGTCTAAATTGCCAGCAAGTTAAATATGAGCACCAGAGGCCTGGTGGCCTACTTCAGCAGATAACCATACTAGAGTGGAATTGGGAATGCATCACTATGGACTTTGTAGTTGGGTTGTCGTGGACCTTATGGAAGTTTGATGCAGTTTGGGTCATTGTTGATAGATTGACCAAGTCGGCACACTTTATTCCGGTTGTGACTACATATACTTCAGAGAGGTTGACCCAGATTTATATTCAGGAGATACTTCGGTTGCACGGTGTGACATTTTCTATCATATCAGATAGAGGCCCACAGTTTACTTCACATTTCTGGAGAGCAGTACAGAGTGAATTGGGGACCCGTGTAGATCTCAGCACAGTCTTTCATCCGCAGACCGGCGGGCAGTCAGAGCAGACAATTCAGATTTTGGAGGATATGCTCAGGGAATGTGTGATTGACTTTGGAGGCCAGTGGGATCGTTTCTTGCCTTTGGCCGAGTTTGCTTATAATAACAGTTACCAATCCAGCATCGAGATGGCTCCATTTGAGGCTTTATATAGTCGGCAATGTCGTTCGCCCATCGGATGGTTTGAGCCCGGTGAGGCTAAGTTATATGGTACTGATTTGGTGAAGGATGTTTTGGAAAAGGTAAAGTTGATTCAGGAGCGACTTCGTACAGCACAGACCAGACATAAGAGTTACGCGGATCAAAAAGCATGTGACTTATCTTTTATGGTAGGTGAAAAAGTTCTCTTGAATGTTTCGCCGATGAAAGGAATCATGAGATTTGGGAAAAAAGGCAAGTTGAGCCCAAGGTTTATAGGCCCATTTGAGGTGTTGAGACGAGTAGGGGAGGTTGCTTATGAGCTTGCCTTGCCTCCCAGTTTATCAGGAGTTCATCCGGTTTTCCATGTATCTATGCTCCAAAAGTATCATGCCGACCTATCACATGTGTTAGACTTCAGCACAGTTCAACTAGATAATAGTTTGGGCTATGAAGAAGAACCAAATGCCATTGTTAATAAGCAGGCTTGCCAGTTGATTTTTGCCATTGCTATGAAGAGGATTTTTGCAGTAAAAGTCCAGTGAAAGGGCCAACCAGTCGAGGAAGCGATTCAGGAGGCCGAGGAAAACATGCGGAGCAGATATCCACACTTATTCAGCACTCCAGGTACAATTCTTAACCCGTTCGAGGACGAACGTTTGTTTAAGAGGTGGAGAATGTAATGACCAAACCGGTCATTTTGACTTTTAGAACCCCGTTCTCCTAAATAAAACTCCCCGTATGTGCTTTTATTAATTTATGACTTGCGGGGATGGTTGGTTCGGGATTTGAAAGTGTTCGGGTCGAAATCGGAATACTTGGTTCCTTAAGTTGGCCTTAAAATGTTAAGTTTGACTTCGGTCAACATTTTGGGAAAACGACCTCGAAATCAGGATTTGACGGTTCCAGTAGCTCCGTATGGTGATTTTGGACTTAGGAGCATGTTCGGAATTTTATTTGGAAGTCCGTAGTTAAATTAGGCGTGAAATGGCTAAAACAAGAATTTAAGTTTGGAAGTTTGACCAGGGAGTTGACTTTTTGATATCGAGGTCGGAATCCAGTTCCGAAACTTTTCATAGCTCTGTTATGTCATTTATGACTTGTGTGCAAAATTTGAGGTCAATCAAACTTGATTTGATAGGTTTCGGTACCGAATGTAGAAGTTGGAAATCTTAAGTTTCATTAAGCTTGAATTGGAGGATGATTCGTGGTTTTAGCATTGTTTTGTGTGATTTGAGGGTACGACTAAGTTCGTATGATATTTTGGGACTTGTTGGTATATTTGGTTGAGGTCCCGAGGGGCTCGGGTGAGTTTCGGATGGCCAGCGGATCATTTTTGGCCTTTGAGAGATAGCTGATAGTTGCTGGTATTTTCTTCTGATTTTCCTTACGCGATCACATAAGTTCGTCTGCGATCGCGTAGAGTAATTTGGGTAGAGGCGACTTTGTTCTACGCGATCGCGTAAATGGGGTTGCGATCGCGTAGGCTTAATTGGGCAATAGAAAAATTTGTTATATGCGATCGCATGGACAAGTCCGCGATCGCATAGGTTGGGCCAGTCTGTGCATCGCGATCGCGTAGAGTTGTTTGCGATCACGTAGGGAAAAATGGAGAGGAAGCTGGGCCACGAATTTACTCTATGCGATCGCGTGAAGAGGGATATGATCGCGTAGAGTTAGAACCTTGTGCATCGCGATCGCGTAGTATTGTTTGCGATCGCGTAGGGTTATTTTCTGGGCAGTAAATATTTGTACTACGCGATCGCGTGAGGAAGTTTTCGATCGCGTAGAAGAAATCACTAGGCAGAGAGTTTAAGTTTTGAAAATGGGCCATTTTTACCGATTTGGAGCTCGGATTGAGGTGATTTTTGGGAAATTTTCAGAGAAAGCAACGGGGTAAGTGTTCTTAACTCAATATTGGTTAAATTACCCGAATCCATCACTATTTTATCATCTAATTGGTGAATTAAGTTGGAAAAGTTTGAAAACCCTCTTGGTTAGATTTGAGGATTTGAGGGCCGAATTATTATCGGAATTTAGTAATTTTGGTATGGGTAGACTCGTGGTTGAGTGGGCGTTCATATTTCGTAATTTTTGCCGGATTCCGAGACGTGGGCCTCACAGGCGATTTTTGAATTAATTTTGGATTTTTATTGAAAAATGTAGTATTTTCTTATGGAATTAATTCCTATAATTTTTAGTGATTGTATCGAATTATTTTGGCTAGATTCGAGCCAGACAGAGTTGGATAATCGTGGAAAAGGCCTTCTATTAGATTAAATTGGAGCAAATTGAGGTAAGTCTCTTGTCTAATCTTGTGAGGGGGAAATTACCCCATAGGTAATTAAATTAATAATTGTTGCTAATTGTGGGAGGCTACGTATGCACGAGGTGACGAGAGTCCATGCGTAGCAACTATTAATGCTAAAGTCCGGGTAGTTTATGACTCAAAGCATGAATTACTTGTGTACATTGTATCCGTTATTTAATTAAATTATTTGGTATATATTGTGAATTGTTAGAGAAAGATAGTAAGAGATGGAAATCTCATATGCTTAATTTTCTGTTTAAATTAATTAATTGTTAAAAGAAATTGTTCATCCTCTCGAATTTATCTTATAATAAATATACTCTCATTCCGGAGGTACATAAGAAAATGTCATCCTTTCTTGTGGAGCGGTCTGAACGCCTCGGCAGTATAGATGCATCTATGGATCGCGATGTACGTCCCTCGGCAGTGTACACGACACTTTGGATCCGGCCGTACGACCTCGACAGAAATCGTGCCTAATAATAATAATTATACGATACCTTGGCATTTCAATTGCATTTTGTGAATTTAATTAATAGTTTGGAAATTTTTGTATTTGAAGGAATTTAATTATTTCTGCTAGTTAAATAAATTATTGTTAACTCTGTGAATTATGTTGATTTAGATATTCTAGTTTTATTTTAATTATTATTATTGACTCGTAGTGAGTGTCAAAGTCGGCCATCTCGTCTCTACCTCTTCGAGATTAGGCTTGATACTTACTGGGTACACGTTGTTTACGTACTCATGCTACACTTGCTGCAATTTTTGTGCAGGATCTAAGGCAGGCACTAGTGGAGGCCCTATCATCGCACACTCGCTATATCCTGAGGCCTAGTGGTGAGCTGCCTTTCTGAGCCGTTCTGCAGCTACCAGTGCTTCTTCTTGTATTTGCATTCTGCCTATTTTATTTCAGACAGTATTTAGAGTTTTGTATAATCTACTAGATGCTCATACACTTGTGACATCAGGTCTTGGCGCACACATTGGTAGAATTGGGAGTTGATTATTTTTTTTTTCTTGGATTTAAATTAATTGGTATCTTTTCTATTTTCTTTAATATTGCTAGTAAAATAATAAAATTACTTAGAAAATTATTCTGAAAGTTGGTTAAGGTCCCTAGGGGCTCGGGATGATTTCGGATGGTTAATGAGAAGTTTGGAAGTTGGAAATTTCATAAGACTAAAGTTTCAAGTGAGTTCGCATAAGACCTAAATTCCATTAAGCATAACTCTCATTATACGAAGTGTTATATGGTTTATTACCTATCAAATGAAAGATCTTTGAGTCTAGTTTCTAACGCTTCAAACCGTTTGTCATTTGGACATTCCTACAAGACATTATGACCAAATTACCAAAGGCTGGCAGAGAAGCCTGCGGATGCGACGCATCCGAGGCTGCGTCCGAAAGAGAGGCTGGCAGTGAAGTGCTGCCATAGCGTCTAGGTCCGCATCCAACCTTCAAAGAGGAGTGAAGTGGGGATGCGAAGCATCCAGGGCCGCATCCGAAACCCAGAAATCTGGGCCTATAAATACAAGGTCGGGTAAAGAGGGTATTTTGTGTATTTGGGGGTTAGGGTTCTTGAAGTGAAGGGGCCATTTTGAGCTCAAGTCAAGTCCAATAAACCAAGGTAAGTTGTTAATGATGTTTTGGGTTGATTATCACTCAATATACATGAGTTCTAACATCATTTTTACATCCAAATACAAGATTTCATCATCAAATCCTCAAGAACACAAAAATCACCAAAGTTGTGATTTTTCAAGATTGATCTACTAGAGGTAATTCCAATGCTTCAAACTCATTTATTATGAGTAGCTAGAAGTATTTGAAGCATTTGTTACAAGTTTTAATGGTTGAAAGATTGGATTATAAAACTCTAATTCATGGCATGAATAGTACTTTTGAGAAAATAAGAGAGAAGGTGAATGGTAATCTTGGCGATGAAATTTATGAATACAATGAACCTATGGGATTTGTTACTAATATTGGTCCCAACGGATGTTGATATTGTAGATTGAAGTTGCTTAGTATAGTAGATCGTTGTATTATCATTAAGGGGTGAATTCAGTTTCGGATCGTTGGCATTGAATTGAGGAGACAAGAGGGCATTCAGAGGTGGATACGCACGGAGTTGAAATTTTCTGAGTATTGATTAGCTTGCTCGATGTTGGGTTCATCTTGTTTAGGTAAGTAACGATTGTAAATCTAGTCCTGAGGGTATGAAACCCCGAATTTCGTATCATTTTATTATTTTGAGGTGACGCACATGCTAGGTGACGGGCGTGTGGGCGTGCACTGTTGGGGATTTGTGACTTGGTCCGTCTCGTAGCAACTGTAAAGTTGCATACTTTGTTGAAACCATTTGATACTTATATGTTTTAGAAAGCATTTCAGTAAATTGGGTTGAATGCCATGTTTGGGCCTTGCGCCAATGTTGTTTGGACCCACAGGGGCTGTTTCTTACCATCCTCTCATTATTTTCGATTGAAAATATATACTCAGTTATGTTTATACTTGTTTACCGCATAACTCAGTTTTATGACTCTATTTTGATACATATAAATATTTTAGGCCAAATGCCCTGTTTTACTGAAATGCCCGAGTGGCTTGAGATATTTATGACTAAGTGAGGCCGAGGGCCTGATTTGTGAGGATGAGTGTGGATCGGGGCTGCCCGCCTGCAGCATATTTATAACTGAGTGAGGCCGAGGGCCTGATTTGTGAGGATGAGTATGGATCGGGGCTGCCCGCCTGCAGCATACTTTATTATTATCGCACGTGAGTTGTCCGTGCAGATTATAGCGCTTGGGCTGAAGGAGCCCCTCCGGAGTCTGTACACACCCCCAGTGAGCGCAGGTACCTATTGAGTGCGAGTGCCAAGTGCCGAGTGCTGAGTGACTGGGAGGCAAGAGTGATTGTGAGGTATGCCCGAGTGGCAAGAGTGATTGTGAGGTATGCCCGAGTGGCACGAGTGACTGTGAGGTCTGTCCGAGTGGCTGTTTATGATTTCATCATTTTTGCTCACCTTTGCATTGAGCCTTTGTTTGAAAAACTATTGGAAAAATGTCTTTAAAATGATTTTTATTGGAACTGGGTTTAAACAAGATGTTTGATTTAAATCCTGATTTTTTTAAGAGCATGTGGTATTTTACTGAGATTTCCTGATATGAACATTATATACTTTATTGCTCGTCACTACTGCTCAGTCTTTATTTATTGTTGTTACTTACTGAGTTGGCGTACTCACGTTACTCCCTGCACCTTGTATGCAGATTCAGGTGTAGTTGGACACGGTAGCGGTTATTGAGTGTTCTGGTTACAGGTTTTCGTGGAGATAGTAAGGTAGCTGTTTGGCGAGCCCCTGCTCTTCTCCCTCTTATCTTCCTTTAGTTGTATTTAGCTATTTTCCAGGCTAAGTTAGCCTTGATATTGTTAGACGGATTATAGTAGCTGCTCATGACTAGTGACACCCTGATGTCGGGCTTTTGTTTTCCGCACTTCTGTTTTTCTTTGATTTGAACTCTTTAAATGGAGGTTTTTACCTTGAAATTATCTTTGAAATGAAAATATCGTTTTGTTTTGGAAATGAGTCGGCTTGCCTAGTTCCACGATAGGCGCCATCACGACAGGGGGTTAGTTTTGGGTCGTGACAGATTGGTATCAGAGCCTAGGTTACATAGGTCTCACGAGTCATGAGCGGGTTTAGTAGAGTCTTGCGGATCGGTACGGAGACGTCTGTACTTATCTTCGAGAGGCTGCAAAACCTTTAGGAAACTTCACATTCTTGTATTCTATCATGCGAAAATGATTCAGCTTGAGACATAACTCTTTGAATTCCTTCCACGCATCTCGTATGCGCACATGAGCGCTCGGTATCAGTTGTGCATCGCCGGCTTGTGATTCTATGAACAAGGTTGAGATGTGTATTCTGTGTTATGGTGGTGGGCCAGTCTAGAGGACTTGAGGCCATGGTTAGACCGCAGCTTAGGCTCGGTAGCTTCAGTTGTAACCTATACATTTGGACTCATATGTCCGATAATGTCACTACGAGTTGAATTGTGGCTCGATGAGCAGTGGAATGGATTTGTGGTGAGTATGATGTAACTGCTGGAAGTGTTAAGACTATGTGAATGTGACGAGAAGTGTTTTCTTTGAATGTAAAGGAAGGCCATTGGGTGCTTGGATTTTCATTTTGATGCGACGTACCGTCTCGAGTGTGAATGTTTTGAAGGATCTTTCACGTTGTTAAATTTTGGGGCAAATTAAATTCTCATGTATGTCAATGAGTTTGAACTCAAGAAGAGTAAATGGTTGTGTAGTAATGGTGGTTGCGAATGGGTATTTTGATGTTGATGGCTCGGGAAAGATAATCTTTGAAGAGACTTAGAGTCGGTAACATTTTATTGGTTTAGGTGCGACAGAGATACATTTTGATTTGATACAACGGTTGGGTAGAAAAGTATGAGGAAAGACATGATGGGAAGTGTTTCGTGGTGGTTGAAGTACTAGCAGGTCAAGTAGGAGAAGTAGAGGTTGAGAAGTTTCTTAAAGGAGATGATTTAACCGAAGTAAGAGTGGAAGAGTAGCATATGAATTCACTAGTAGGGTAGTCATGTGCCTTGAGAAAGTGTAGAATGGTTTGGAATCATGTTAGTATGTGAATCGGCCTGCAAACTCTATTTGGAGTGATGGTTAGTGTACAAAGGAAAAATTTAATATGGCAGAAAGGAGTGTGTTTGAAATGAATAGAGGCGTGGAGATCTGATTATCGTGTCAGGTGCAATATGACTTGAGTTCGGAAGGTATTGTTGACGTATAGTTGATGTCAATAGGGAAAGTGCAGACTTATACAAATAGTGGGCGAGCATGAACTCAGGAGAATTTACGGATTTAGTGGTCGTTGCACACAGTGCAGTGTCATTGGGAAATGTCGGTAAGGAATTCCACATGTGGGTTATCTCCTGTGTGCAGCTAGCGGTGGCGTGATGTTGATGAAGCTTTGCGAGGAATATTACTTGCTACCCGGTAGGAGGTCGTGTGTATGATTTTGGCTGGAGATTCAGAATATTCATGAAAGGCTTAATAAAAGACTTGGAGAAGTCTGGCAGGTTAACGGTGCGAGACCTTGGTAATTGAGAAGGAGAAATCCTTACGGGTTCTAATTTTATATAATTGCAGCTTAAGGCTAAGTGGGGGAGTCTGCTATCGACGAGTTGATTGCACGGTTATGGGTCGTATTAGTTTTGGTTCAGGGTATGATCGGTTATTTGTGTACTTATGACGTGGCTAGTATCTACAAGTGCTTCGTGGCAATGCTCCCGGATTTGGCAACTTGTGTGGCTTGGTGAAGTTAGAGGAATTCGGTTCAGATAGCTTGATTATGTGCAAATGGATTTCAAAGTGTTCATGATGGGTTCTACCGTGGTTTAAACCGGATAATTTCTACCGATGTACGGAGCGGGCTGTGTGTTATGATTTTCTCCTAGAACGAAGCAAGAAAGAGGTTTCTGACTAATAAGGTATGTAATTGCTAGTGACTCAGAGTTGATAATGGAATTCTTATGCTTGTCACATGATGGCATAATAGATGTGGTGTGTTGTGCGGGAATAGGATTTACATGTACCAGGTCACAGTTCAGTTTTGAAGGGAAGAACATAAATTCTTAGGCAGCATGAACGGTTTCTGTTGACTAGGTAAATGATATTACTATCTGGTATAGCTTGATGAGAGTGTACATTTCAGAAGGGGCAGTATGTTTTGATTTATGGGTACTTCGCTGGTATTGCGACACTCTCCTGGTTGATCGACTGTTGATATTCAAATTTTTGCCAGGTGGCACGGAAGAAGTTTCAAAGTATTTCTCGTGGGAGAATTGTGTATGAGAGAGGTGTTAGGCATTCGGGCGGTGGAGGTGGAATCAAATAGGGTGATTCATGTGTTCTATGGAATTGAAGATTGGGAGTTCTCATGAGCAGATTGTTTCATGGTGGTGGACTGTGAAGTTGTGGCCGGAGCTAGCCAGATGATTGAAGGTGTTATGATTCCGTCATTGTGGACTTTCGGAGGTTGTTTATCTATTGGTGGCTAACCATAGTTGATTCGGGGCCCATTGGTAGGCCCAATTAGGATGTGTATTCTACACCGAACCGGATTGATTGGCTCCATAGGGCTATTATTGAAGGATGTGCCATTCGGTTGATGTGAGGCTTATTCGTTCTCTGAAATGATCGGTGATTTACGCTTCTAGGCTATGAGGAGTTGGGATTCGTGGTTATATGCACATATGGTGCGGTTCTATTGTGGCCTTATAGCGGAATTTGAGCGAGAATAGCATTAGATATTGCTTAGTTGATGACGTATTGGTCGTGTTCTTTCGGGTTTTATGTGGCATGGTGTCGTTTGCATCTCTGTGGTTATGGTAATGCACTTTGGGTACTTGATGTCGAATTGCGCATGGTTATTGATTTTTAGCAGGGTGACTTGAGGTGTTTCATATGGACCAGTATTTGGATAGGGTCGCGTATTGCAGCAGAGTTATGTGGAAATATGATCCCTCGTGTAAGATTCGTGTGTTATGGTTCCTGCGGTGTGTGATGGGTTCTTAGCATTGCGTCGGGGTGGTACTCGTCGAGCTTGCGGAACGGTTCTCCTGTTTGGGTCATTGTTACGATTGGGTACATTTAGAATGTTGCTATCTGGTGCACGGATTGCACGAGTTGTGGCTTTAGATTGTATTGATGTGTCATGTCATTAGAGTGGTCGTGTTGGATGAGACGAGGTCATTGGGCCTAGAATGAATACTATCAGATTTGATTGTGGTATAATTGGGAGGAGGTGTAGATCTCCGGTTGGATGGTTTGAGCCGGGTGAGGCTAGGCTCTTAGGTACAGACTTGGTCCAGGACGCATTAGATAAGGTGAAATTGATTCAGGAGCGGCTTCGCACGGCGCAGTCTAGGCAGAAGAGCAACGCGGATAGGAAGGTCCGTGATGTGTCTTTTATGGTTGGGGAAAAGGTTTTGCTGAAGGTATCACCCATGAAGGGTGTTATGAGGTTTGGGAAGAGGGGAAATTTGAGCCCTCGGTTCATTGGGCCTTTTGAGGTGCTTTAGAGGATAGGAAAGGTGGCTTATTAGCTTGCCTTGCCACCCAGCTTGTCGAGTGTACATCCAGTGTTTCATGTTTCCATGCTCCGGAAGTATATTGGAGATCCGTCCCATGTTTTGGATTTCAGCACGGTTTCGTTAGAGGGTGATATGACTTATGATGTGGAGCCAGTGGCTATTTTGGATCGGCAGGTTCGAAGGTTGAGGTCAAAGGATATAGCTTCAGTGAAGGTACAATGGAGAGGTTAACCTGTGGAGGAGGCCACTTGGGAGATCGAGCGGGAGATGCGGAGCAGATATCCATGCCTATTCCAGACTCCAGGTATGTTTCTAGACCCGTTCGAGGACGAACGGATGTTTAAGAGGGGGAGGATGTAACGACCCGGCCGGTCGTTTCGAGAGTTGTAACCCTGTTTTCCGCATTCCTACTTCTTTTTGTGTTATTCAACTATATTATGTTATATCGGGTTAGTTGGTTCAAGTCCGGAAGGAACTCGGAGTGAAACGAGACACTTAGTCTCATAATTGAAAATTTTAAGTTAGAAAAGTGGACCGGATATGGACCTATATGTAAATCACCTCGGAATATTATTTGGGAGTCCGTAGAGGAATTAGGCTTGAATTGAGGTGTAATTAATGGTTTTAGCGTTGTTTGAGGTACTTTGAGGATGCGACTAAGTTTGTATGATATTTTAGGACTTGTTGGTATATTTGGTTAAGGTCCCAAGGGGCTCGGGATGATTTCGGATGGTTAATGAGAAGTTTGGAAGTTGGAAATTTCATAAGACTAAAGTTTCAAGTGAGTTCGCATAAGACCTAAACTCCATTGAGCATAACTCTCATTATACGAAGTGTTATATGGTTTATTACCTATCAAATGAAAGATCTTTGAGTCTAGTTTCTAACGCTTCAAACCGTTTGTCATTTGGACATTCCTACAAGAAGTTATGACCCAATTACCAAAGGCTGGCGGAGAAGCCTGCGGATGCGAAGCATCCGAGGCTGCGTCCGAAAGAGAGGCTGGCAGTGAAGTGCTGCCATAGCGTCCAAGTCCGCATCCGACCTTCAAAGAGGAGTGAAGTGGGGATGCGAAGCATCCAGGGCCGCATCCGAAACCCAGAAATATGGGCCTATAAATACAAGGTCGGGTAAAGAGGGTATTTTGTGTATTTGGGGGTTAGGGTTCTTGAAGTAAAGGGGCCATTTTGAGCTCAAGTCAAGTCCAATCAACCAAGGTAAGTTGTTAATGATGTTTTGGGTTGATTATCACTCAATATACATGAGTTCTAACATCATTTTTACATCCAAATACAAGATTTCATCATCAAATCCTCAAGAACACAAAAATCACCAAAGTTGTGATTTTTCAAGATTGATCTACTAGAGGTAATTCCAATGCTTCAAACTCATTTATTATGAGTAGCTAGAAGTATTTGAAGCATTTGTTACAAGTTTTAATTGTTGAAAGATTGGATTATAAAACTCTAGTTCATGGCATGAATAGTATTTTTGAGAAAATAAGAGAGAAGGTGAATGGTAATCTTGGCGATGAAATTTATGAATACAATGAACCTATGGGATTTGTTACTAATATTGGTCCCAATGGATGTCGATATTGTAGATTGAAGTTACTTAGTATAGTAGATCGTATTATCATTAAGGGGTGAATTTCAGTTTCGGATCGTTGGCATTGAATTGAGGAGACAAAAGGGCATTCAGAGGTGGATACACACGGAGTGGAAATTTCCTGAGTATTGATTAGCTTGCTCGACGTTGGGTTCATCTTGTTGAGGTAAGTAACGATTGTAAATCTAGTTCTGAGGGTATGAAACCACGGATTTCGTATCATTCTATTATTTTGAGGTGACGCACATGCTAGATGACGGGCGTGTGGGCATGCACTGTTGGGAATTTGTGACTTGGTCCGTCCCGTAGCAACTGTAAAGTTGCAGACTTTGTTGAAATCATTTGATACTTATATGTTTTAGAAAGAATTTCAGTAAATTGGGTTGAATGCCATGTTTGGGCCTTGCGCCAATGTTGTTTGGACCCTCAGGGGCTGTTTCTTACCATCCTCTCATTGTTTTCGGTTGAAAATCTATACTCAGTCATGTTTATACTTGTTTACCGCATAACTCAGTTTTTTGACTCTATTTTGATGCATATAAATATTTTGGGCCGAATGCCCTGTTTTACTGAAATGCCCGAGTGGCTTGAGATATTTATGACTGAGTGAGGCCGAGGGCCTGATTTGTGAGGATGAGTGTGGATCGGGGCTGCCCGCCTGCAGCATACTTATGATTGAGTGAGGCCGAGGGCCTGATTTGTGAGGATGAGTGTGGATCGGGGCTGCCCGCCTGCAGCATACTTTATTATTATCGCACGTGAGTTGTCCGTGCAGATTATAGTGATTGGGCTGAAGGAGCCCCTCCGGAGTCTGTACACACCCCCAGTGAGCGCAAGTACCTACTGAGTGCGAGTGCCGAGTGCCGAGTGCTGAGTGACTGGGAGGCAAGAGTGATTGTGAGGTATGCCCGAGTGGCAAGAGTGATTGTGAGATATGCCCGAGTGGCACGAGTGACTGTGAGGTCTGCCCGAGTGGCTGTTTATGATTTCATCATTTTTGCTCACCTTTGCATTGAGCCTTTGTTTGAAAAACTATTGGAAAAATGTCTTTAAAATGATTTTTATTGGAACTGGGTTTAAACGAGATGTTTGATTTAAATCCTGATTTTTTTTAAGAGCATGTGGTATTTTACTGAGATTTCCTGATTTGAACGTTATATGCTTTATTGCTCGTCACTACTGCTCAGTCTTTATTTATTGTTGTTACTTACTGAGTTGGCGTACTCACGTTACTCCCTGCACCTTGTGTGCAGATTCAGGTGTAGCTGGACACGGTAGCGGTTATTGAGTGTTCTGGTTACAGGTTTTCTTGGAGATAGTAAGGTAGTTGTTTGGCGATCGCAACCCCTGCTCTTCTCCCTCTTATCTTCCTTTAGTTGTATTTAGTTATTTTCTAGGCTAAGTTAGCCTTGATATTGTTAGACAGATTATAGTAGCTGCTCATGACTAGTGACACCCCGATGTCGGACTTTTCTTTTCCGCACTTCTATTTTTCTTTGATTTGAACTCTTTAAATGGAGGTTTTTACCTTGAAATTATCTTTGAAATGAAAATATCGTTTTGTTTTGGAAATGAGTCGGCTTGCCTAGTTCCACGATAGGCGCCATCACGACAGGGGGTTAGTTTTGGGTCGTGACAGAGAAATGCCAATAACAATAAAAGAAATAAAGTGGAGGCACACAGAAAGCAACAACGACTACAAGTCACAGAGAAAACATAAGTGCACAATAACATTTCAAGATAAAGGCATGAATGTATACACAACAAAACGATATCACAATATAATGTATGTCTCTCGTCCTCGCCTGCACGGAAACACCCTTCGTGCCATGAATATATAATAATATAAAAATAATTGCACGCCATCATCCTTCGTGCTTTTACTCTCATCCTCACCTGATAATATAATGAAATGGCATGGCATCACCCTTCGTGCTTTACACTCTCAATGGCACGGCATCACCCTTCGTGCTTTACACTCTCAAATGGCACGGCATCACCCTTCGTGCTTTACACTCTCCCTCACATGATAATATAATTCAAATGGCACGACATCACCCTTCGTGCTTTACACTCTCAAATGGCACGGCATCACCCTTCGTGCTTTACACTCTTCCTTACCAAGCACATGTATATCATTAACAAGCAAGGTAGGAAGTATAAATAACATCAAGAAGAGTGTTTAAACCACAACACAATACAACAATTCATATCACAATTTGCCACTGACCACAACCAAATTCCAAATATGTAGCAAAATCAATAAATTTCTCAACAAATAGCCCAAGGCTCCACACAACGTATATAAAACCTCAAAACAATCAATAGAGGTGAAAAATACTCAATATAGGGCAACGCCTTTATTAATCCAAATTCTTGATAATTATATTAACTCCTCAATTTAAACTTATTTAATAAATATTTGCAGATAAGGATTCCATCATGAATTTAATTCCAAGAAAAATATCAAATCAACAAACACACGAAATTTACATAAAATTCAAGTGACAATAATACCAAATTATTATATAAAATACAAACTTGACAAATAAGGAATGAGGCGTCATAATTCAAGGATTTACTAATGCCAACAATTATTCAATTTAATATATAAAAATGCCTAAAACTTTAAACCAATAAAATTTGCACATATAATCCCGAGTACGTACTCGTCACCTCGCGTACACAGCTTCCAATCACACAATTTCCACATAAGACTCAATGCCTAAGGGGTAATTCCCCCAACTCGAGGTTAGGCAAGATACTTACCTTTTTGAAGTTATGCCGATATTCCAAAATTGCCTTCTTGCCTGAATTGATCTCTGGAAAGCTCAAATCTATCCAAATTAATTGTACAAATTCATTAAAATTCATCAGAAATAATTCCGGATAATAAAACGTCGACTTAAAAATTTATTCCAAAAAGTCAACAAAAGTCAACGCGTGGCTCGCCCCTCGGAACCCGACATAATTTTCATGAAATCCGAACACCCATTCTGATACGAGTTCAAACATACTAATTTTATCAAATTCCGATAACAACTCGACCTCCAAATCTTAATTTTTTCGTTTTTGGAAGATTTTGTAAAAATCTTGATTTCTTTCATTTAAATCCGGATTAAACGACGAATATAATCATGGATTTACAAAATATAAACACCTTCGTGTATAGGACACTTACTTGAGTTGAAATCGTGAAGAAATCCACAAAATCGCCCAAGAACCGAGCTCCAAATATTCTAAAACGAAATGGCAAAGTGATTGATTTTTGGTTCTTATGTTTCTGCCCAGTTCCGCTTCTGCGAGCACTGTTCACGCTTCTGCGGGCACTATTCACGCTTCTGCACTGCCTCCGCTTCTACGAGCATTGTTCACGCTTATGCGGGCACTGTTCACGTTTTCTGCGATCACTGTTCATGCTTCTATGAAAAAAAACCAACAAGCTGCCCAGAAATTCCAACAGCTTTTCTTCAAGTCCGAAATGAACTGTTAACCATACGAAATCCACCCGAGGCCCTCGGAACCTCAACCAAATAAACCAACACATCCCAAAATACAATACGAACTTAGTCGAAAGCTTCAAATCATGTCAAACAACGCCGAAATTACGAATCACGTATCGAATCGAATTATGAGTTTTCAAATCTTCCAACTTCTATATTTTGCGCCAAAACATATCAAATCAATCTGGAATGACTTCAAATTTTGCACAAAAGTCATAAATGACGAATTGGAGCTATTCAAACTTTCGGAATCGAAATCCGACCTCGTTATCAAAAATTTAACCTTCGGTCGGACTTTCCAAAAATTTTCCATTTTCCAACTTTTGCCAAAATGCGTCGAATTGTCCTATGGACTTTCAAATCCAAATCCGAATATAAGCCTAAGTCCAAAATCACCATACGAATCTATTGACATCATAAAAATTCTATTCCGTGGTCGTTTGTTCAAAAGTCAACTCTCCGGTCAACTCTTTCCATTTAAGCTTCTAAATAGGAATTGTTCTTTCAATTTAATTCTAAATCTTTCGAAAATCAAACTCGACCACACCCGCGGGTGATAATACATATTATGAATCTGCTCGAGACCTTAAGTCACTGAACGGGGCGTAAATTCTTAAAACGACAAGTTGGGTCGTTACACTTACCCTCATGGTGCATTGCGACTTGAACTCATTGAAGTTGATATCATTAATAGCAAAGGACAAAAATAATTTCAAATACGAAGAAAATGCTTACCTCTTGAGTTAAACTCTTCATAATGTCATTTGGATATAATTCTCAACAATAGACTTTCGTTTACTCAAATCAACTAAGTAATTAGTGTCAAACAGATATATGAAAATACAAAATAATAATGAAAATTTACATGTGGTCTTTGCTGCAATAAGCTTACTTCAAGATGAAAGTGATATGACCAGAATATTAAGGAAAAAATATGTATCAAACAGAATAATAGTACTACTAGTTACCATGCACTTTTGTGAAAATTAAGTATTATACTCTCTAGAAAAACAAAAAGATATAGCAGAACCTTTAAGTCAATCAGGGAATCAAAAGAATAGTGGACAAATCTCTGTCTACTATCTACTACTATATGCTTTCCATATAGAAATGATTCAACATGTTAATTTGATAAGAACTATCATCAATAAAAAATTTGGCGTAGTACATACTTCTTGTACTAATATTTTATCTTATCAAAATAAAATAGTTACGAATATTATTATTATTATTATTATTATTATTATTATTATTATTATTATTATTATTATTATTATTATATTTTACAGTAAACTAATGCATAATCATTATACTAGGCATACTAAAATCGTATTATAAGGTAAAACCATAAGCATACATAATAAAGTATAATTTTAATTTTATAGATTATTTAGTATACCGTATACCACCTATTATTTAGTTCATGAAAATTTAACAAGGTGACATCCTTAGTAGCCACATAAATACTAATTTTCTAATAACCAGACATTGCTTATGCTAAATAGTGGCACAAACTTATCTGGTTTAAAGCTCGGACTTGTTGTTGTAGCAGAAAGACGTGTCTGTAACACTACATACCTTTCTAAATAAAATCTGGATAATTTTGACAATAGATCATCGAGATATACCTTACTTGAAATGGAATTCAACTTTGAGGTTAGAGACTTCGTGCTGATAACGTGTTATAAAATATAGCTCGAAGTAACAATATAGAATAAGGAAAAACAAGCTAAGAGATATAGAGAGAAAGAGAGGAGAGATTCTTATTTCTTCTTCAATTGTGTGTATTTTCCTATCTATTACAAGGCCTTTATATAGGCATGAAAAGTGAAGAAAATATCTCATTGAATATGTCATTAAGCATTTGAGATGAAGATCATGGAGGAAGAGTAGGCATCCACCATAATTTAATTTTCTTATAACAAGAATAAAGATAAATGTGATTCATGGCCAAAGAGATATGCCACATCACCTTTTCTATTCCCAACTATATATATATATATATATATATATATATATATATATATATATATATATATATATATATTGTAATGACCCGACTTGTTATTTTAAGAATTTATGCTCCGTTCAGTGACTTAAGGTCTCGGGCAGCTTCGCAATATATATTATGACCCGCGGGTGTGGTCGAGATTTATTTACTGAAGCGGTCGCAACAGAGACAACACAAAATCCTCGAAAGCAGGAGAAGAAACCCCACGTCAAACGATCAATATGATCAAACTCGACCACACCCGCGGGTCATAATACATATTGCGAAGCTACTCGAGACCTTAAGTCACTGAACGGGGCGTAAATTCTTAAAACAACAAGTCGGGTCGTTACATTCTCCACCTCTTAAACAAACGTTCGTCCTCGAACATGCTAAGAATCTTTCTGAGGACTTTAAATTACTGAGTATATTCTTGCACACATACTTGTGGGTGATTCTACATTCCCGCAATTTAATGCGGGTCCGACAACACCATCTCAATTGAGATTATTTCTTTTCTCCATTCTTATAAGCTTTAGAGCAAAAATCCCTAACTCTCCAATCATTTCCAAAATGCCTAATTTTTACTTCGACGCACGGTATTAGTCTCAACTTGCTATAGCAACTCGTGCCTATGCACACATCAACTTTCTTGATAGTGTTGAAGTACTTCAAAAAAAAATTCCTGGGGTGTTTCATTCTTCCCCGCTTAGGATCATTCACCCTCAAATACATAACATAATTTGTCTCTTCTTTTGCATGTCTCAATCCCCCAGATTTTTACTAACTCGCAAATTTTTCAGAAATTTTGGCAGAGTCTCCCCTGAAATTGGGCCTAACCACCTGCCAGAGTAACACCAAAATAACTCCCACAACACATCCGCAAACTAACAAAATACCACAAGGTATATATCAATAATACTAATCTCAGTATTGCATTATCATAATGATATCAGGATATGAAGCACATCATATGTATGCTCATCACCACATCTCTGGTCTTAAAAGTTGTTCATAATTTATTCCAGCATCATCAATTAATCTCATATTAACCACTACCTCGTTTCGAATTTTCACAATACTGACAACAGAATGTGAGGCATGAAGACCTCATGATTACTTACTCGGATTAATGAGTCACATTTAACGCCACCTGGGCACTCACCTCATAGGCTAAAACTCAATGTTTACAGCACGAAAATGGATGAATATGAACAGAAAATATACAAGAATTATCAAATAAGCCTAACAGGTATGACTCCCTATTAATATTATTATACAAATTAAATTTCACAAAGGGAGAATTTTAAACTCATAAATATTTCACCACAAGGACCCCGTCCTTATATAACTTTCACTGTGGCTTGTAGCCCGGTTTAAATATTTCACATCATATAAAAATGCGAGAATCTCGTCCTCAACTCCGAATCACAAGTATTTTGCACATTTTGCCAATTGAAATTTTTAATTTCTTTTCTTTTCTTCAGTTCAATATATTTCGTAAACAATTTTCACAACACATAATGAACCCTCATACCGGTAGGGCATATAATTCATAAAAATTTGAATCAATTATTCCGAAACACATTAAACCCACTGTGATGAATAATAAAAATTACTTTTGGACTTATAGCCCTCAATTGTGCATAAAAATAAAAAATGACAGACACGGGCTCATATCCTCAATTCTCCCAACAGGGATAAATATATAAGTGGGTCCCAAAATTACGAATCTCACCCATAAGCGGAGCATAATAGGAGGACTCACCTCAATATTCAGAATTAAATTAAAATAAGAATAGTGCTCCTTTTATTATAAATTAAATCATGCATGTACGACACCATTTGGTGTATTGGCCTCAACCAAGTCATAGCAATTATATCAACGGGTCGGGCCTTCCCCTCTTGGACGCCCTCTACCCGCCTTTCCTCCATCCCTAACTGGCTGTGCACGTGGAGTATTAACTGGAATAAAGCTTGTAGCCTAAGTATTCTGATGAAATCCATCTCTCCCAAGTCTGGGACATTCTCTCATTAATTGCCTAGTACAATCACACTGATAACAACCCCTCTACGAGTTCGGCTACTCATACTGAGTCTCTGCCGAATAACTGGAATAACCATTACAGGAACCCCGTGCCGCTGATGCATTATAAGAACTTACTGTAGCACCCCGAATATTCTGAAATTATTTTTGTGACCCCGTTGGTACTAACATGTAGAATTATTAAGGACGCGAAAATACCGCAAGCCCCAACATCATCCCATACAAATATCACCTCTTAATTATATATAAGTTTCGGAGTACCTTTCAATATCACGTAAATATATCTTAGGTCCAAACTGATATAGCACATGACCCTGCAATCTGATCGTTGATAGTGGACATCCCCTCACTTGGCGCGAATTCATAGGACACATTCCGATGATCCACAATGCTAACCTTCATCGCTCATAGGACACCGGTCATAAGACACCTCAAGCCATTTATTTGGCGCATGTTATCCTCGTGACAGTTAAACTCGTTTCCTCCAGTGCCTTGGCTGCGTATGTACCTTTCGCTAAATAGAAATCCCATACGAACTACATAGTCCCTAATACCACCAACTATTTCAGATCTACATCCACCTCGTGATCCTACCACAATTGTGATGATTAGGCAATTAATTAAACCTTCTTAATATCATACTTATCAACCGAATGTCAGAACCTGCTGCACCTCAATGTACACAGCTGAATGATCTCTCAATACTTCCGCATCCTCGATCTGGACGACACGTTGTAATAATGGTTGAGCAACCCTGGCTCCCTTATAACCTCTCTATAGTATCACGAACCGTTGGCGCATAGTTGATACCGAGTGTGCAATTTCATACATGAGCGGATGCAAAAGGACATAAGATATATGCTTCAAGTTGAATAAATGTCGCACAATAAGGAATGAAAGAAGTAAAATTTCCTAACAGTTTTGTAGCCTCTCGAAGACAAGTACAGACGTCTCCGTACTGATCTGCAAGACTCTACTAAACTCGTTCGTGACTCGTAAAATATATGAACCTAGAGCTCTGATACCAACTTGTCACGACCCAAAATCCCGCCACAGGCGTCGTGATGGCACCTAGTCTCTAATACTTGGTAAGCCGATTTCAATTACATTTTTGAAGCTATTTTTTTTTTGAATTAAATAAATAATCAAAACTAACAGCGGAACAAATAAGAATATATAACCTCCCAAGACTGGTAGTACTGAGTCACTAACCCTAGCTGAATACATGGAATGATCACGAGGACCAAATATACCATACTGTTTGATTAAAAATTAACAACACAATGAAATGAACAGACTACAAGGGACTGTGACGACCAAGCAACTCTACCTTGAATCCTTGTGATCACACTCTAACTTTGTCTAGGTCTGATACCTCCAATACCTGGCTCTGCACAAAAATATGCAAAAGTGTAGTATGATTACACCACGGTCGATACCCAGTAAGTATCAAGACTAACTCCAATAGAGTATTGACGAGGTACAGTCAAGACACTCACTAGTCTAATAACATGTGTAATATAGTATACAAAATAATAATAGAAAATAACTAGCAATGATAACAACAAAATCAATCAGTGATATAACAGCAATGCAACAAGAACATCATAATTATTGCTCAGACGAATAAGGAACACAAGTACAACCAATTAATCAAGTCCTTCAAATATAAATTCTTTCGCCTATATGTTTTTCAAATAATAATTTTCAGGATATAATACTTTCCAATAAATATATTTTCAAGTAAAAGTCACCATATGACACCTCATTTCACAATCATAAAAATTACGGGCTCAGCCCACTTTTATATTTTTCCATGGCACCTCGTGCCCATATTTCTATCAACATCAAACGGACAACTCAGGTGTCAAAATATCAATATATATAAGATCCGCATGATCAATTTATTTTCACTAAAGTAAGGTTAAAAATCTTTAAATCAAGTAAGAAATCAACAAATGAATGGATTTATTTTAGAAATCATTTGGGTGAAGAAAATGACATTTCAATTAAAATGAAGCATCCGATACTACTAATTTGGATGTAAAATTCATTAAATTAAAACATAATAGTAATTTCTTTTATTCGAAATAACTCAATTCTCGAAAACCAGTAAAAACCATAAACACAAAACTGCAAAGTCTTGTACAAAGAGCCAAAGCCAACACAATACAACAAAGAATACAAAACACATAATAAAATCAAATAATACATCACGGAAGAACACAAGAATTTATATATCACGGAAAAATAAAATAACCAAAGGCAAGTGCATCTATAGAAAAATATCAACAAAAGGGCACTCCTGAGGTACTGCCTCGTAGTCCCAATAGAAAATATGCAAGACAGGGGAGAGGGGGGGGGAGGGATCTCCCGAGGTACCGCCTCGTAGTCCCAAAAGTAAATATGCAAGACAGGGGGATCTCCCGGAATACCGTTCCGTAGTCCCAAAGTAAATATACAGGGCAAGAGGATCTTCCGGAATACCGTTTCGTAGTCCCAAAGTAAGTATGCAGGGCAGGGGGATCTCCCGAAATACCGTTCCATAGTCCCAAAGTAAATATGCAGGGTAGGGGGATCTCCCGGAATACCGTTCTGTAGTCCCAAAGTAAATATGATTTCAACATCTGCACATCAAGTGCTCACATATCACAAATGGCTCATCGAGTGTTCAAATATTACAACATATCACAAATTGCACATCGAGTGCTCAAATATTTCAACTTGCCACAGAAATCAACAATACATCATTTTTCACAAATAAGGAGCCCATGACTCGACCATAATGTGCACAAAATCATAACAAAAATATCCGAGAGTGAACAACTCAACAAAATAATATTTCACATAAATTCAAGGTGGCAATCATACCAAATCATCATAAAAAAATAATTTCAACAAATAAGGATCTAGGCATGACAAATAGAGGATTTAATAAGTGCCAATAATTTCCAACTTAATACATAAGGGCGTCTAAGGATTTTAATCAACGAAATTTGCACATATAAACCAAGTACATACTCGTCACCTCGTGTACATGGTTTTCAAGTATACAATTTGCACATAATACTCAATGCCTAAGGGGTATTTCCTCCACTCGAGGTTAAGCAAGGAACTTACCTTTTTGAAGTTATTCCGATATTCTAAAATCGCCTTCTTGCTTGAATTGACCTCCGGACCGCTCAAATCTATCCAAATTAATTGTATAACTTCATTAAAATTCATCGGAAACAATTCTGGATAATAATACGTCGACTTAAAATTTTATTCCAAAAAGTCAACAAACGTCAACGCGGGGCTCCCCCCTCGGAACCCGACATAATTTTCATGAAATCCTAATACCCATTCCGATACGAGTTCAACCATACCAATTTTATCGATTTCCAATAACAACTCGACCTCCAAATCTTAAATTTTCATTTTTGGAAGATTCTTACAAAAATCTTGATTTCTTCCATTAAAATCCGAATTAAACGATGAATATAATCATAGATTTATGAAATATAAACACTTTAGGATATATAACACTTACCCCGATCCATATGGTGAAAATTGCCTCAAAAATCTCTTTAATCTGAGTTCAATAGCTCCAAGTATGTTAAAAATGGCTGAAACCTTGAAATATAGCTACTGCCCAGGTATTTATTCTTCGCGATCGCGAAGCACAAAATTTTTCAGCCCCAAAATTGCTCTTCGCGATCACGGAAAACCAATTGCGATCGCGAAAAACAAACTCCTCAACTCTTCCAGATAGCCTCTAGTATAATGGTCATAACCTTTTATACAAAACTCCAAATGATGAATGATTTAACTTTCTGAAAACTAGACTCCATGGACTATAACTTTCATTATTTTATAATCTCCCAATTCCTTATAGATTTCGAGATATAAGTTTTCAAAGTTAGCCCTATGCAACAGAGATTTCCAAACTCTTCCCGGATAGCCTGTAGTGTATCTACCGTAACGTTTTGACCTCAAATTTTGCACACAAGTCATAAATGACATAACGGACCTATGAAAATTTTCAGAACTGAATTTCGACCCCGATATCAAAAAGTCAACCCCCCGGTCAAACTTCCCGAAAATTCGACTTTCGCCATTTCAAGCTTACTTCCACTACGGACCTCTAAATAATTTTTCGGACACGCTCCTAAGGCCAAAATCAGCATACAGAACTATTTACATCATAAAAATTCTATTCCGGAGTCGTTTACTCAAAAGTCAACTCTCCGGTCAACTCTTTCCATTTAAGCTTCTAAATAGGGATTGTTCTTTTAATTTAATTCTGAATCTTCAGTAAATCAAAGTCGACCAAACCCGCTGGTTATAATACATATTGCGAAGCTGCTCGAGACCTTAAGTCATTAAACAGGGCATAAATTCTTAAAATAACAAGTCGGGTCGTTACATTCTCCACCTCTTAAACAAACGTTCGTCCTCGAACGTGCTAAGAATCTTTCTGAGGACTTTAAATTACTGAGTATATTCTTGCATACATACTTGTGGGTGATTCTACATTCCCGCAATTTAACGTGGGTCCGACAACACCATCTCAATTGAGATTATTTCTTTTCTCCATTCCTATAAGCTTTAGAGCAAAAATCCCTAACTCTCCAATCATTTCCAAAATGCCTGATTTTCACTTCGACGCACGGTATTAGTCTCAACTGGCTATAGCAACTCGTGCCTATGAACACATCAACTTTTTTGATAGTGTTGAAGTACTTCAAAAACATTTTCCTGGGGTGTTTCATTCTTCCCCGCTTAGGATCATTCGCCCTCAAACACATAACATAATTTGTCTCTTCTTTTGCACGTCTCAATCCCCCAAATTTTTACAAACTCCCAAATTTTTCAAAAATTTTGGCAGAATCTCCCCTGAAATTGGGCCTAACCACCTGCTAGAGTAACACCAAAATAACTCCTACAACATATCTACAAACCAACAAAATACCACAAGGTATATATCAATAACATTAATCTCAGCATTGCATTATCATAGTGATATCAGGACATGAAGCACATCATATGTATGCTCATCACCACTTCTCTGGTCTTAAAAGCTGTTCATAATTAATTCCAGCATCATCAATTAATCTCATATTAACCACCACCTTGTTTCGAATTTTCACAGCACTGACAACAAAATGTGAGGCGTGAAGACCTCATGATTACTTACTCGGATTAATGAGTCACATTTAATGCCACCTGGGCACTCACCTCATAGGCTAAAACTCAATATTTACAGCACGAAAATGGCTGAATATGAACATAAAATATACGAGAATTATCAAATAAGCCTAACAGGCATGGCCCCCTATTAATATTATTGTACAAATTAAATTTCTCAGAGAGAGAATTTTAAACTTATAAATATTTCACCACAAGGACCTCGTCCTTATATAACTTCCACCGCCGCTTGTAGCCCCTATTCAAGCTTAATGAAATTAAGAAATTTCAACTTCTACACTCGATGCCGAAATCTATCAAATCAAGTCTGGTTGACTTTAAATTTTGCACACAAGTCATAAAATGATATAACAGACCCATGAAAAATTTTCAGAACTGGATTCTGACCCCGATATCAAAAAGTCAACCCCCCGGTCAAACTTTTCAAAAATTTGACTTTCGCTATTTCTAGCTTACTTCCTCTACGGACCTCCAATTAATTTTTCGGACACGCTCCTAAGTCCAAAATCACCATATGAAGCTATTGACATCATCAAAATTATATTTCGGAGTCGTTTACTCAAAAGTCAACTCTCCGGTCAACTCTTTCCATTTAAGCTTCTAAATAAGGATTGTTCTTTTAATTTACAGAATTAAATTAAAAAAAAAATCCTTATTTAGAAGTTTAAATGGAAATAGTTGACCGGAGAGTTGACTTTTGAGTAAACGGCTCCGGAATGGAATTTTGATGATGTCAATAACTCTGTATGGTGATTTTGGACTTAGAAGCGTGTCCGAAAAATTATTTAGAGGTCCGTAGTGGAAGTAAGCTTGAAATGGCGAAAGTCGAATTTTCGAAAAATTTGACCGGGGGTTGACTTTTTGATATCGGGCCGGAATCCAGTTCTGAAAGTCCGTTATGTCATTTATGACTTGTGTGCAAACTTTGAGGTCAATTTGACTTGATTTGATAGGTTTCGGCGGCGAATGTAGAAGTTGAATTTTTTTAGTTTCATTAATCTTGAATTGGGGTATGATTCATGGTTTTAGCGTTGTTTGATGTGATTTGAGGTTTCGACTAAGTCCGTAATAGGTTTTGAGACTTGTTGGTATGCTCGGACGGGGTACCGAGTGGCTCAAGTGAGTTTCGGACCATTTCTAGGCCATTTTTAGTTGCTGATTTTTGGCCACAGAGGTATGCATTGCGATCGTGGATAAACGGTTGCGATCGCGAAGAGCAATTTTGCTGTTTTGACACTGTGAATCGCGATCGCGGAAGACTTTTCGCGATCGCATGGAGGAAACTTCTACCACACCAACCCGACTTTGGAAGCTCATATCTCGCAATCTATAAGGAATTTGGAGATGATCCAAAAATAAAAGTTGTAGCTCTTTGTGTCTAGTTTTCAGAAAAGTAAACCATTTAACATTTGTACGTGTGTACATAAAGTTATGGTGGATATACTACAGGCTATCCGGGAAGAGTTTGGAAATCTTTGTTGCATAGGGCTAACTTTGGAAGCTTATATCTCGAAATCTATAAGGAATTGGGAGATGAGAAATATATTAAAGTTATATCCCTTGGAGTCTAGTTTTCGGAAAGTTAAACTATTTAACATTTGGAGTTTTGTACAAAAGGTTATGACCATTATACTAGAGGTTGTCTCGAAGAGTTGGGGAGTTTGTTCTTCGCGATCGCGATTGGTTTTCCGCGATCGCGAAGAGCCAATTTGGGGCTGAAATATTTTAGCTATATTTCGAGGTTTCAGCCAGTTTTAACATATTTGGAGCTATGGAGCTCAGATTGAAGCGAGTTTTGAGACAATCTTCACCATATGGATTGGAGTAAGTGTTCTATATTATAAAGTGTTTATATTTCATGAATCCATGATTATATTCATCGTTTAATTCGGATTTTAATGGAAGAAATCAAAAATTTTGTAAGAATCTTTCAAAAACGAAAATTTAAGATTTGGAGGTCGAGTTGTTATTGGATCTCGATAAAATTGGTGTGGTTGAAATCGTATCGGAATGGGTGTTCTGATTTCATGAAAATTATGTCGAGTTCCGAGGGGCAGGCCCCGCATTGACTTTTGTTGATTTTTTGGAATAAATTTTTAAGTCGACGTATTATTATCCGAAATTATTTCCGATGAATTTTAATGAATTTATACAATTAATTTGGATAGATTTGAGCGGTCCGGGGGTCAATTCAAGCAAGAAGGCTATTTTGGAATATCGGCATAACTTCAAAAAGGTAAGTATCTTGCTTAACCTCGAGTAGGGGAAATACCCCTTAGGCATTGAGTATTATGTGCAAATTGTGTGGCTGAAAACCATGTACGCGAGGTGATGAGTACGTACTTTGTTTATATGTGCAAATTTTGTTGATTAAAATCCTTAGACGCCCGTATGTATTAAGTTGGAAATTATTGGCACTTATTAAATCCTCTATTTGTCATGCCTAGATCCTTTATTGTTGAAATTATTTTTCTATGATGATTTGGTGTGATTGCCACCTTGAATTTATGTGAAATATTATTTTGTTGAGTTGTTCACTCCCGGATATTTTTGTTAAGATTTTGTGCACATTATGGTCGAGTCATGGGCTCCTTATTGTGGAAAATGATGTATTGTTAATTTCTGTGACAAGTTGAAATATTTGAGCACTCGATGTGCAATTTGTGATATGTTATAATATTTGAGCACTTGATGAGCCATTTGTGATATGTGAGCACTTGATGTGCAGTTGTTGAAATCATATTTACTTTGGGACTACGGAACGGTATTCCGGGAGATCCCCCTGTCCGGCATATTTACTTTGGGACTACGGAACAGTATTCCGGGAGATCCCCCTACCCTGCATATTTACTTTGGGACTATGGAACGATATTCCGGGAGATCCTCCTGCCCTGCATATTTACTTTGGGACTACAGAACGGTATTCCGAGAGATCCCCCTGTCTTGCATATTTACTTTTGGGACTATGAGGCGGTACCTCGGGAGATCCTCCATGTCTTGCATATTTTCTTTTGGGACTACGAGGCGGTACATCGGGAGTGCCCTTTTGTTGATATTTTTCTATGGATGCACTTGCCTTTGGTTATTTTATTTTTTCGTGATATGTAAATTCTTATGTTCTTCTGTGATGTATTATTTGATTTTATTATGTGTTTTGTATTCCTTGTTGTATTGTGTTGGCTTTGGCTCTTTGTACAAGACTCTGCAGATTTGTGTTTATGATTTTTACTGGTTTTCGAGAATTGAGTTGTTTCGAATAAAAGAAATTGCTATTATGTTTTAATTTAATAAATTTTACATCCAAATTAGTAGTCATCGGATGCTTCATTTCAATTGAAATGTCATTTACTTCACCCAAATGATTTCTAAAATAAATTCATTCCTTTGTTGATTTCTTACTTGATTTAAAGATTTTTAACCGTACTTTAGTGAAAATAAATTGATCCAGCGGATCTTATATACATTGATATTTTGACACGTGAGTTGTCCGTGTGATGGTGATAGAAATATGGGCACGAGGTGCCGTGGAAAAATATGAAAGTGGACTGAGACCCGTAATTTTTATGATTGTGAACTTGAAAATATATTTATTTGAAAATATTATATCCTGAAGATTATTATTTGAAAAACATATAGGCGAAAGAATTTATATTTGAAAAACTTGATTAATTGGTTATACTTGTGTTCCTTATTCGTCTGAGCAATAATTATGATGTTCTTGTCGCATTGTTATTATATCACTGGTTGATTTTGTTGTTATCATTGCTAGTTATTTTCCAGTATTATTTTGTATACTATATTGCACAAGTTATTAGACTAGTGAGTGTCTTGACTGTACCTCGTCTCTACTTCACTAGGGTTAGTCTTGATACTTATTGGGTACCGACCATGGTGTACTCATACTACACTTCTGCACATTTTTGTGCAGAGCCAGGTATTGGAGGTATCGGACCCGAACAGAGTTAGAGTGTGATCGCAAGAATTCAAGGTAGAGCTTCTTGGTCGTCGCAGCCCCTTGGAGTCTGTTCATTTCATTGTACTGTTAATTTTTAATCAAACAGTATGGTATATTTGGTCCTCGTGATCATTCCATGTATTCAGCTAAAGTTAGTGACTCAGTACTACCAGTCTTGGGAGGTTGTATATTCTTATTTGTTCCGCTGTTAGTTTTGATTACTTATTTAATTAAAAAAATGGCTTCAAAAATGTAATTGAAATCGGCTTACCTAGTATTAGAGACTAGGTGTTATCACGACGCCTGTATAAATATATTATACCTAGTATTAGAGACTAGGGTATATTTATATATATATATATATATATATATATATATATATATATATATATATATATATATATATATATATATATATATATGTGAACATCAGATAAAAAGTAATATTACCTTCGTCTCAATTTACATGACACTCTTTTCTTGTTAGTCCGTAAAAAAAATATTTCCTTTCCGTATTTTAAAATATTTTATCTTTAGCATTCTTACTTTACCCTTAATAAATTAATTTACAGCCATATGAATATTTATAATTTATTTTAAATCACAAATTTTAAATCTTTTTAAAAAAAAAAATTATGCTGAGTCAAATAACACCATAACTTGGAATGTGGAGCAACAATTTACCTGAGAATGACCAATGAAAGGGGGGCAATAATATTTGTTAGAAGCCTTGTGAGGTGGTGGCATATACTCTTTCAGAACCTTCCAAATATTCCCCATTTCACTCTTCCTGTTAAAAGAATATCCATTGCCGGAGTCCCTTAAAATGGCACCTCAATTTCTCTCTCTTCCCAAATCCACACTTCGGAGTTAACCAAATTCAAACTCGATATAGTTTTACATCATTCATTATCCAAACACAACTCACCATGTCCACCTCTTCTCTCTTAATAAATCCTATTATCTTTTCCTCTTCATCTACTACTACTTCTTGTTTTATTTCAGCTCCCACAAATTTTCATGATTTTTCTTGCTTTTGTACTTCAAGAACAAAACCCATTAATCTAATATGCACTAAAGTCAATTTTCTACAGCCCAAAATTAGAGAAAGACTCTTGAAGAAAAGACCATTAATTGCAGCTAGCAATAGCAACATGACAATTAGGGAAGAAGAGGAAGAGGGACCTCCTCCTTTTCTTGAATCTGAAATTACTTCAAAACCTAGACGTATTGCTATCTTTGTTGAGCCTTCTCCTTTTGCGTGAGTCTACTTTTTTCCCTTTATAATTTGAACCCAAATTGTTGGCGTTAATTACTAAACTTTGGTCTACGCTCTTTGTGTTTGGTGAATTGACTATGAGACTGAGTGATCCATTTGGTTTAATTTCTTCGGAACGCTATGCACTGACAGAGTAAAAAATATTTACACGATCACGTCTTTTAAAAGGTAATGCAAGTTACTCTATATAATAGCATTAATTGGTAAACCGCATAGCATCAATCTTACAGAACTTTTGCTCTCAAAAGTGTTTGCTAACTTTCTGTATGTTATTTAGTGGTCTATATCTTCAGTTATATACTAGAATCTTTAGAGTAGCAGCAGATTATGAATCTTAACATAAGAACTACGACAGTGCAATCTTTCTATTTATCCTCCTGCGGAGACTAACATGGATCAACTATCTATCCAACTATTCTTTCTTCAAGCAAATGTAGCTTTTAAAGGGAAGTTGTGCATTCTTGTTAGTTATAGTAATGTGCATGGTAAGTCGAAACGTTAGAACTTGTTTTATCCCACTGATTACCACTTCCGTGTTGAACCTAATATTTTTTGTTTTCTGTTTTCTGTTTTTGGTTTTTTGTTTTTTTAGCTGCATTTCAATCTTTGTTATTTCTGAATTGTTTCTTTAATGATTCCTCGTAGTATTTGGGAATGTCAATATCATGTTGATCTCACAAAATAAATTTAGCTCTGTCCAATCAAATGCCTTTCAACCTCATATGCACTTCAGAAGAATTTCTGCTTCTATTATATTTGCTGCCTTTATTGCTCAGTGACACTTAGTAGTGCCATTGCTTTCATCCTTTAATTTTGAAAGTCAGAAGTGTTCTCAGCTGGGGATGCCGGTGCCTTATATGGTGAATTATGGAATCAGCTTTGCATCAGTAGGTTTAGAGAATAAAGATTTGACATTTCCAAAAAACAAATCTAGACCTAGTTTTGACTTATTCTACTGATCAAAGTTCATGTGCATCATCTGAATCAGATCTTACTACAATTATATTTTCTACATAATTGGGCTGACATTCTGTCTCGACCACCAATTTCCTTTGTGAAATGTGCAGGTATGTATCTGGCTATAAGAACCGGTTCCAGAATTTTATAAGATATCTTCGTGAAATGGGAGATGAGGTATACTCTTTGTCTGACAAGAGTGTTTTTGATTACTGATAGTTGCTGCTGTTCTGTTGGTCTTCTGTACTTGCTGCTATAACATGTTCTTGATATGTTTGAGCTAATTATATTCATTTCAAGCTTTCTCATGATGCTATTTTGCCAATCAGGAGTTTACAATCTTGACCTCTTCTAGTTCCATTTCCCTGGAACCAATTTCAAACAATCTTGATATATTTTGTCTGCACATATCCTACAAACTATTATTCTTACAGTCATTTGATTCTCAAGAACTAACCATAATAAATACTTCCTAGCCATAGTTTCAAACTGTTGAGTGAGCCAGTACATAGGGGGCTAAGAACTGAAGATTTTCGCCTGATATTTGGCCACTTATCATCCTTTGTTAATTTTGTGGTACAGGTTATGGTTGTGACAACACATGAAGGAGTACCTCAAGAGTTTTATGGAGCAAAGTTGATTGGATCACTAAGGTTGCAGCTTTTTCTGCCTTTCCTATATTTCATTTTCATGTTTACTGAATAAATTCACTCAATTCTGTCTGTCACAAACTCAGCATAAAATCAGTGAGGTTTAAGGGTCCATGACTATTAAATATTGTCCATATATGGTATTTGGCTAGTTTTTAAGAAAAAATTGCTTACTTTTATTTGCAGTTTTCCCTGCCCCTGGTACCAAAAAGTGCCCCTGTCACTTGCTCTCAGCCCAAGAATAATTTCAGAAGTGAAACGATTCAAGCCTGATATCATACATGCATCTTCTCCTGGTATAATGGTAAGTTTCAGTTGCTTTTTTCCTCCTTTCAGTGATTAAGTGATGTTCGTCTTGTCGCTTGAAGGAGCTTAAAGTGGTTCTGATTTTTCTCCCAGCTTGCTGACTTAGATAATTTTGTTTCTTTTTCTTTCTATTTTTAGGTATTTGGTGCTCTTATCATTGCAAAACTGTTATGTGTGCCGATAGTGATGTCATATCACACGCATGTGCCTGTGTAAGCTCACAGTTCTTGCATATCTTGTCTCTAGATGGAACATTTGATAGCTTCCATAAATGACATGGTTCAAGAAGCAAAATCCTTTTTTTTTTGTTGATCTTCCTGATGAAAAACATAAAGAATGAGTTTCTGAAGGTTCTTCTAGCATTATCTATTAATTTAGGGCTTTACGCTGATCCTGACTCTTGTTCTGCAGATACATACCTAGATATACTTTTAGTTGGTTGGTGCAACCTATGTGGATGGTTTTAAGTATGTGAGCAGAGCATTCTCTTCTGCATTATCTGTTCTCTCCCGGATCTCCAGCTCTGAATACTAATTAAGACATCATTACTGCTTATCAGAGTTTCTACATCGAGCTGCTGATCTCACTCTGGTGCCATCTGCTGCTATTGCGAAGGATCTGAAAGCTTATAGGGTAACAGCAGGTAAAGACATATAGGTGAACTTGTTAATTAAACTACAACATCAACTTTATCAATTAGCAATTTAAGGAAAGAAGAGTCGTGCATTTTGTCCTGTCAAAGCAGTTTTTATTGGCCTTAGATGCTTGCTACGATTCATTTCTTTTAGGTGCTAAACCACTGCTCAGAGTTGTTGACCATTCCCGCCTTTTTCTATTTGCCAGCTAACAAAATACGTCTGTGGAATAAGGGTGTTGATTCTGAGAGCTTCCACCCCCGGTATCGGTCTCATGAAATGCGACTAAGACTGAGGTTGGAGCTTCCTGCTGAAGATTTCATCCTCTATGTAAACAACCTTAATATGTACTGACAATTCTTTCTGCTTTTCTCTTCTTACTCTTCGCTATCAGCAACGGGGAACCTGATAAACCATTGATAGTGCATGTTGGACGACTTGGAGTTGAGAAGAGTTTGGATTTTCTCAGAAGGTATTGCCTCTCTTTGTTAATGAGAAAGCATAAAAGTTGCATTTTGGCTAATGTATGACTAGGTATATCATTCTCATATTAAGGGCAAATGCTGTACCAAGGAAACTGCGTGGTTATATAAGTTAAATGAAGCTGCTGGTAACTTGAACATGACATTTCAAAATGATTTTGAAACAGGGTAATGGATAGACTTCCAGAAGCTCGCATAGCTTTTATTGGAGATGGGCCATATAGGTGAGTTGCAGTAACAATTTTAGCTTCTGACTTTCAGAACTTTACCAGGAATGTTTACTAGTACTTTCACTGTAAAAGGTTTTTGATATATAGTACAAATATGTACAATGCACAATAAGCTGTCTATTCACTCTTTTGTTTGCCCTCATTTGATAATCTTAGGCTGTCAAGTCTAAAAAGATGTTATGAGCGAGAATCTTTTGTAAAAAAAGTGTCATGACTGGACATTAGTTGTATTTGACTGTTCTTGATATCTATTGCTAGAAATGTTGATTAGCTTGTGTGTTGGACAAGAGACAAAATCAGCAAAACAGTATGCTTCCGGATTATCTCACCGAAAACTTTTACCAAGTAGCTTTACTTACTCTTTTAGGTAATATTTTAATGAACCAGATTCCTGAATTTAACACGCTAGCAACTTATATGTGCCATGTAGGAGTTGCTGAATTATTGGTACAGTTTCTTGGTCAAGCATCACCATTTCATTTTTTAGGTGTTAACTTAGTGAACAGTGAACTTCATCACATTATCAGCCGATGTGCTATTAATGTGCGTAACTCCATTTCCAGAGTGGGGAAGCAACTAATTCAATTAGATCCACTCTCATAGACAAACTGTGGATTTGTGATTCTTTAGTCTATTAGAAAACAAATTAAAATTGAAGGGCGACTCTACTTGACCCAACTAGAGTTGGTGGTGGAACCTGTTGGCACAGTGCACGCCGTAACATAGGAATTCAAGGTCTCTTTATGTCAAATTACATTAGCTCGGTATTCTCCTTTGTTTAAATTAAAGCTTCTACTTCTCTGGCAAGTATTGGATTTGCGCCCCAAGATTGGGACATAGGTCATTTGGAGCTAATGGGCTGAGTGATACTGTTGTATGCTTGGACATGAAAAACTTAGAGGTCAAATTGTTTGTTGGAAGAAAAACTTTCTGAAAATCTTAGAAGTAAAAACGTTTGTTGAAAGTACAACTGTCTTCAAATGCATAGCCGACAGACTTTCCTGACAGTACATGATTGGTTTGAGAAAAATCTACTGTCAAATGCTTGATTGATTTAGAACATGGACATTGAAACCATTGCTGTTTAATAAAAATACGAATATCCTGTCTTGATAGCCTGTATGCCTAACATGAGAAAGAGATGTAGTTTAGCATTCTTGTAAAAGGCTGAGCTTCAAATTATTTGTTTTGTCACTTCTATAGGGAGGAATTGGAGAAAATGTTCGCTGGCATGCCTGCAGTATTCACAGGTATGTTACTAGGGGAGGAGCTTTCTCAGGCATATGCGAGCGGAGATATTTTTGTTATGCCTTCAGAGTCTGAGACGCTTGGATTTGTCGTTTTGGAGGCGATGTCATCAGGACTTCCCGTAGTGGCTGCCCGTGCTGGAGGAATTCCAGATATCATTCCTGATGATCAGCAGGGAAAAACAGGATTTCTGTTTAATCCTGGGGATCTTGACGACTGCTTGAACAAATTGAAGCCACTTTTGCACGATGCTGAATTGAGAGGCACTATTGGCCAGGCCGCACGTGTAGAAATGGAGAAATACGATTGGAGGGCTGCCACAAGAAAAATCCGTAATGAGCAATACAATGCAGCCATTTGGTTCTGGAGGAAGAAGAGAGCACAGTTGCTGAGACCATTTCAATGGTTGTTAAAGTTTAGGGTCCAGGCACCAGAAGTCGGACTATAGGTGATGCAGTTCTCAGATTTAACGTAAAAGCATAGTAGTTAGTGCATATGAAGGTGCATTCTTCATTGCTTACACCTAGATGTGAATTGTAATAAATTTGGCAGGAAATATGGTCTGCTGCTGCAGTTTAGATTTGCAATATTGACCTAAAATACCTAGCCTTTCCTGCTGTTGAGTATTCTATTCAATCTCTGTATATGTAATTCATTTCCATAAGTATTACTGCTGTTAAAGAAATCAACTCAAGGCAACCATAGATTCCCAAAAGAGTTCCATCATAGGCTAATTAGCAGTCTCCTATGCATTTCAGAGTGCAAGTTGTGCTGGATGTGATAAGATTAGTTTATGGTCACAGTTGCAAATAAAATAATGAAAGACCTTGAATATTGTATAAGTTGTAAGCTGTGTGTCATATATATAGTAAGGAACTATTATATACTATCATGATTTTCTTCTCTTAAAATGATATGAAAAAAAAAAAACATTGGTAAATATGAAATAGAAGTGATGGGAGGATAATGGCACTAAAATTCACGATTGTGACAATAGTCTGACACCGCAATTCACTTAGAACGAATTATGACAATAGTTTGCCGATGGATATGACACTATATTGAGTATAAGCTTAATTTGTCGAGGATATTAAAATGAAAAAAGGTGAAAAGATCAAAATTTGACAAGAACTTTCGTTTGCTATAATCACGTGTAAAATAAGTGGAGTCGTTAGAAATGGGTCTTTCTCAGCTCCCACTTCTTCCTTTTCAATCCCTCAATTGAATTTTAATTAGCAGCCAAAGCCGGAATGAAGTTTTTTCGTTGCTGCGGCTTTTTTTGCTTGCTGTTAGAATATTGTTCCAAAATATATACTAGTCAAATTTTGGGAGCTTGTGACTAATTTCATTATCCACTCCACTTGTTTAAGCACTTTAATCATGTACAAACACTAGTAGAGAAAAATAAGTAAGAAATAGCTAGGCCAGCGGTAAAGTCTTGGCCAAACAAATGACTCCTCATTTACATCAAATCATACAATTTAACCTTTGCAGTTAAAATTAAAGTGAATAAATTAACATAGTTAAATTAAATATGTATGTATTCAAAGACATATATTATGCATTTATGTCTCATCATGATTAATGACATAAATTTTTTTAATTCAAAATTTAAGTCATTGGAATCAAGTAAAACAACCCCTTCTTGGGAGGAAGGATTTTTAAATAGTGCAAAGTATCTCCTCATCCGATCAGCTAGCTGACATCCTAACAAAGCCCCTTGCTTCAACCAGGTTTCATGATATAGAGACAAACTGAATTTTAAATGGGAGTATTAGCATGCATAGACTAGCATTTATCCTTTGTAATTATATAACCACATCGTATCTTATCTATATATTTGAACTCATGTATGATCACTTTAATATTTCTAAGTCTTAAATAGCTTAACAGATTCCATTTTTCATCAAATTATTTGTTAATTAGTCGAGATATCTACACATGAAAAATGCAGATCAGTGAGGATTCACTATGAACTTAATTTTTGTTCCGTTACTATAATGTCATTTCTAAATTTAAAACATTCAGAAAACTTTAACAGAAAGTGTGAACCGGGAGCGACAATAATAGATAAAAGAAACAATCCATTTCTCAAACTTCCATGAACAATGACAAAAAAATGTATATTTGCATACAAACATAATTATTGAGGATTGCTTGAGCAAAAATCTCCCTTTCTTTTTTCACTCAAGAAAATGAATACATTGCTTATAGACTCTCTAATTCTTCTTTCTCTCATTGCATGGTGCAGCTTTTGCTGCTTTCTTACATGTTGCAGTTGAAGATTTGTCTGAACTTGTTGAGAGGAGAAACAAATGGATTTTCACCATTATTTTAGCATTTTGGGAGATCCTTTGGAGGTGGCAGAAGTGACTCCTTTGGACCCTTGCCATTATCTACAAGGAATGCCATTTTCAATCCCCATGTTGTGTGCACCTCTAGATGACAATGCATAAACCAAACTCCTGCAATGTCACCCAAATTAAAAGAAAAATAAGCCGTTATACACAAGTGAAGTGAAAAAGGAAGAAAAATTGTAAATATTGTCCGTTTTGGGCTTAGGTCCGCACGGTTTTAAAACGCGTTACTATGGTCTAAGGCATGTTTATTTATATACCCAACATCTCCCGTGTTTTGTCGATGTGGGATTCGCCTACGATGTCACAAAAATAAATGAGGAAAATATTGAATTTATATACGTTGGCAATATAAATTTTGATAGAAGTAGTTTAACTTATACATAGCAGGTTAGTTATCATTTTTACTGAGTTACCAAATATGCTTATTATAGAAATTTCTTTACAATTACGTTATAAGTGACCTAAATGTGTAAATATGTTATAATGTTAGTATCAGCGCATAGGACTTGAACAACTTGAGAGGAAAAAATGAAGTTGATATACCTGGATTGTCAGCAAGCCATCTTATGGCAACCCATCCTCCAGAAGGCACTCCAATTGTATTCCTTTCAACAGGATCAATAAGATTAAAATTCTTTGGGTCTGTTTTGGAATTGAAATTCCCTAGTCCTTTACCCACTAAAAAGAAATTGAAACCATGCAAATGGATTGGATGGTTTTCAGGGGCTATAATTCCAGTATCCTGCAAAACTAATTGAACTGTTGCATTATAAGGCAACCGATAAACCTTCGTCCCTTTCGTTGTAGCCAAGTTTGTTGGTGGTGTTCCAGTATAGTTAAAAACGAATGGCGGATTCGCTGGAAAATCTGTTGTGAAAACACCATTTATGCCAAAGAAATGTGCTTGTAAAAGCGCTACGGTTGGCATAACAAATGTAACATTATTTACACTAGCGACAACTCTGCTGCCATTAGCTTGTTTACACGTTGGACATGGATTAATTCCTAGTCCAGCAGTGAAAAACAACGAATGATCCACAGTTTGTGGAACTTTAGCTGGGTATTTTTTTGAATTAAGACTTTTGAGAGCGTCAAGAAAATTGTTGGCTACTGAAGTGGCGTTTTGGGGCGGAGTACTAGTGAGAGTTGTGGGAGAAGTGCCTAGTGCGCCGGAATAATGCAACGTGGCGGTGGCCGTGATATTGTCGACGGCGATAGGAGCGTCCATAAAGGGAGAAGCAGCAACCATATATTTTCCGAAACTTTGATCAGCAGTGACTATAACATTTGTTGTTTGGCCAGGGGCGATTACAATTGTGTCTGTTTTGAAGGGTTTTACGTAAGTGGCATCCACTTCAACTACAGTCATTTTGTGGCCAGCAATCTTAAAGAAGAGTTCTTCATTGAGCGCAGCATTGATCACTCGTAACATGTATGTTTTTCCAGGTTCAACACTCAAGCTGTATCCACCTGCATTATCATATTGTCCAAAAATCAAATTTGTTAGCGCGACTTATGTGTAACTAATAATATTTCTTTTGTTTCATTTTATGTAGTAGGTATCATTTTCTTTTTAACCTGTTGAGAAAAATGAGATCTTTCTATATATATATTTGGAAGCTTTTTAAATTTAAACTTCTTATTTTATCCTTAATGATATGCTATTATAGTCATTAAAAAGTCATGTCATATTTAAGATCACAAGTTCTAAGGGTACTTGAAAAAAGTCTTTCTTCTTGCTTTAAACTTCACCTAATCAAGTACCAGCCGAGAGACGGATCAAGGATTAAAATTTAATGACTTCTGAATTATAGAATGACGACTTTAAGTACTAATAACTGGATTCTAAATTTAATATTTGTACATATTTAATGAATTTTATAACAAAAATATAATGTTTGAGCAAAAGCTACTGAGTTCATCCGAACCCATAGCTGAATTTCTAACTAGTCCACGGTGAATACCGCCATATAAAATAAAATGGACTAGAGAGTAACAATAACCCAAATTCAACAATAAGTAATACTACCTTGGGTCGGACAATTGGAAACTGGTCCAGGATGACCATTGATTGTGTGAGCATCGGAAACATTGGGGGCTAAACCTGATTTTAGAGCTTCATTAATCACAGCTTCAGTATCCGATTTCCACCATTCAGCTGCATTAGATCATTAAAATTTTCATTTCCTAAGTACATATTTTTCCAATACAAAGAATATATTGGCAAATGAAATGATATACTATATATATATATATATATATATATATATATATATATATATAAAATATATGTTCACCTAAAACAACGACAGCTTCATGGTTGGGTTTGGGGAATGGATAAGGCACACCACGCTTAGGGAGGACGACAATAGCACCATGGACAGTGGACCTTAGCCACAAAACATGAGCATGCCAAAACAGTGTACCCCTTTGCCCTGTGATTGTAAAGTTGTATATGTAGCTTTGCCCTGGTTGAATCGGACATTGTGTGATGTATGCCGGTCCATCTGCCCAACCCGTTCTAAGTTGTCTAATCCCATGCCTGGTATCATAGACGGATTCAAGATTTGAACTTAATGCGTTTTAAGTTTTCGAGTTCTTTGAAATTAGAAGTAAAAAATAGAAAAATGACTTACCAATGAATAGTGACGTTATATTTGACATGGTTAACAACCTTAATAAGCACTCTATCATCTTCTCTAGCATAGATTGTGGGTCCAGGGAACCTTCCATTAACAGTGACAATTGGCTTGGTAGAACACAGGCGACTCATGTTCCTCATTACCACCTAAAAACCGACCATCTTAATTAAGGAAACGAAGCAAAAAAATATACTGTAGGATTATACTATCACCATATGTATACGTTAAATTCAAGAAATATAACTTGTTCATTTTTGTAGAAAAGTGGCTTATTGATCTATGGTTTTTCATTTATTTCACCTTCTATAGTACTCTCTCCGTTTCAATTTAGATGAGGTAATTTGACTCGGCACAGAGTTTAAGAAAAAAAAGAATACTTTTGAAACTTGTGATCTTAAAAGCTTAAGGGGTAAAAACTTTATGGGCCATAACATTTTTGTAGGTATAAAAACTTCTCATTAAAGATAAAATGGGTAAAATGAATAGTTTAAAATAGGTAATGTTTCATTCTATTTGATACTATTTCCTTATTAACCCGCTTAAAAAAGAATGACACAGTTCAATATTTTTTAAAATAAAAACCTTATGTAGTCACACGATTGCTATGACATGTTTAAGATCATAAATTTTAAAAGTTTGTATAACCACTCAAATATTTTGTAATATTTAAAATTACAAGTTTCAAAGATTCTATTTCTTTATTAAATTATGTGCTAAGTCAAAGTAGGATAAACAAAGTGAAACAAAGGAAGTATTAGTTAAGTAAGTTGTTTATTATAGCTACAATAACATGACTAAAAACGTTCATTGTTCTTATAGTAGAACAGATGCTTCTCTCTTAGTTAAAAAAACATAAGAGAGGAAAACGAAAAAGTAGTTAGTACTTACATTGAACTTGTAATGCCGAGTAATGCCAAAAGCTGGAGAGAGGAAAGCCAAGAGGACGAAGAAACGAAGCCAAGACTCCATTTTGCCTTTGTGTTTTTAGTGGTTTTCTTTTCAGTTCTAATGTTTTTAGAATTGTTGCATTTCTGGATTTATGACCTGCCAACGCAAAGTATATATATAGGTGAAAAGGTTTTTAATTTAATTTGCTGGTGTGTCATTTTTCTTTAGTTAGGTGAGATGGATATTGGTGTCCTCTCTCCCTCTATACTTCATGAACACCAAAGAAACTTCTCTAGGGCAATTCTCTCTTCGACTCTTTCTTGCATGTTACATAAAGTTTACGAAGTGGGCCCAAGTTAAGCTGTTAGAGACTGCATTTTCTTGTACTTTAAAAGGAATAAATTATTTCACTATTTTCACCTGATTAATTCCTTCATTAGTTATCTTGCTAAACTAAATTATTGTTTAATTAATGAACATCTAGAAGCAAGCTCTGCAGGGGAGGTTTATTAGATGTTAGTTTTCTTTAGCCATACTGCACTCAGCGGTAAGAGGGGAGATTTATTCATTAATGCATGAGGCAGCTTGTACGTAAAAAAAACTTTTCTATATTGAGTATGGATTCTGTTAATAGAAGAGCTTTTTATTTGATAGAAACTAGGGTCCACCAAATTGTATAGAGAACTTGGTTTTCAATCAGTTCCCACAGAAACAACACTAAGTAAAGAACACAGAAATATTTACGTAGAAAACTCTCAGCTCACGGGATTAAAAATCACGACCTACACTGGTAGCTAGGATTTCAATTTCTCTAACTGAGCAAACTTTAGATTACAACCTATTGCAATCTAGGAATTAAATTCTTAATCCCCTCAACCCTTACAATAACTCTATTGTAAGCTTCTTTGCAATAACTCTATTACAAAGCAAACAAACCCTGACTAACTCTAGTCAAGAAACCAAACCAAATAATGGTTAAAATTTATCCTACAAAAACACTTCTTAAAGTAGCGTAGGATAGCAAATGAAGAACAAAATGACAAAGACTCAACAAACCTAAGGACTTAAGATATCTTCAATCTCTGGATCTGGTCCTTGAGGTTGTAGCAGGTTTGTTCTGAGAGAGCCTTGAAAGTTGTGGCAGCTAGCACTTGAGAGAATATGATTTTTAGTTTTGCAAGTGTTGAGTGAAACCCCTTGCATCATGTTGATAATATAGTGTGAGGTCATGAAAGATGATGCAAAGGGAGTGTCAGGTACGCTGCACGCTTCAACAATGTTGTTGTACTATTGTGAGTACACATTGCAATAACTTTAACAGTTATAGAGTTGAATTGTACCGCGATCGAAGGAACTGATCCCTATCTATTCCCTCTGTTGTTCCCTTATTCGATTCCATTGAGAATTCAACTAGGTATCTAACTAGTTACTCTGAACATAAAGGAACTAATTGTATCAGGTTCCTTATCTGGTTATCTCATGAAGTTTATCAAATCATGATCAAAACACAAAATAGCATAACTTATCAATTTCACCCCTTTTAATGATGACAAACCCAGAATTGATATCCCCCTGAGAACCGGACCAAAGGAATCGATCACAACTGGTTCTATGAGACTGTTTGGAAAATCATCAAAATACAAAATAGCATACCTTATCATTATTGAAGGAAATTAAGGTCATATAAAATATAGAGGCCAAATGTGAAAGAATAATTAAGGAATTGGTCTCTTAGGATTGTGTGGAACTACTCGGCGGTAGTCCGCACAAGTATTGGAATCAGAATTTTTACTAAGGATAATTAAAATAAAATATAGAAAAGTAAACACACGAAAGAGGCGAAGAGATTATATATATGTTTACCCTAAAAATCGGATAACAATTAGATTTGTAAGTGGTTTTAAGAATACGTTGATTTATTCAATACAAATGGTAAAGATTGCTAGAATAAACATATAAAAGATGTTATAGATTATCAAACCTCTTTGAAAATAAGGGGGGTGATTATGGACTCGAGGGCAGCCTCAATGAGGTATCCGTCTTCAATCCTGTGCTTATAATAATGAAACACTGATCAACAAACATAAGAGCTTTGAATAACATAAAAAGTAATAGTATATTGCTTTGGTATGCGTGTTACAATATGCTCAATAAATAATCAAACCCCCTTTATATAGTATGGGAGTCATACTCTAGGTACAATTCCATAAAAGGTAAAAAATCTTCCGTTTAACTAATCATCGAATTTTCGCCGGTACGTGCCGAGATCCACGCTGCTATACCCGGCCGGTCACGGATATCACGACCTCCTGTTAATCATGTTCGATCGCCCGATAATGCTCTCTGAAGTCTTCTAAGAGTTAGATCAATACCAGGGTCACAACCCCGATATTCTCGAGGGGGCATCATGCCTTCGGAACCTGTCTCGATGAGTCCCTTACCTCAATTCTAACTCGTTGTCATCACGTCCCTTACTCGATTTATTTTATTGGAGACTGGGCTGTCTCATGGGTCCGGTTTTATCCGTATATAGATAGTCCCCTCGTTTCTCGGAGAGTAAGTTTTACGAAAATAACGAGGAACGACATGAATTCTACGATCTCTTCTTCAACACGCTGCGACACAAAACAACAAAGAAACCAAAACATCCCGTCAGTCTCATCATAATGACCCTCAACACGTGTCAGCCGTCAGCAGGTCGCTCCTGGATGCGAGGGTAGCCTTTGAACTGGTTTGGAATTTTTGAAGGCCTTATGTTTTGGTTACGGGTTTTGGACGTCTCCGAGCCGTTTCGGACGTCTCGTAGCCTTTTAACTTTGGGTATTGCCCATTAGGCTTATTACCCCGGGCTTCAATACCCGAGCTGTCTGGGCTTGCCCAGGATGACAGTCCCTGAGTGGGGTTGGCTGTAGCCTTTAAAGTTCGGGCATTGCCTAATAGGTTTTTGTGTCCTCGAACTTCGATAGCTCGAGCTGTCCGACTTTTCCTTGGATGGAAGTCCTTGAGTGGGGGTGATCTCTTGGATCTGGATAGAGGTGGCCCTTGGGATCGATGTCCTTAAGGAACAAAATGTAGTAATTTTTAGGAGATAAAATATGTATCTGCAAGGTAGAAACTTTCTTTTATTTCTATGCGCAACATACAAGATTGCAAATGTGTACAAACTTCGTGTTATGGCCTAAGCGGGCTATGTGGGCACAGTTCATTTGACCGTTTGGACCTTACATCAAATCCTATCCACCGAGCCCAGACTGTTTGAGCACAAAGTTTCTTTCGTTGCTAAAATCATTATCTGAGGACGATTGCCCCCAATATTCAAGGCCAATCGTAGAGAGGGCTCGGATACTGTTGATGTGACCCTCAACTCCGGTTCATAGCCGGTATTCAATTCTAAGTTAGCACGATCTACTATTGCCTCGTTAAAAACGTTGCCGGAAAACCCATTTGGGACAAAATTGATTCAAGGGAAAAAGAGTGCAACGCGTGCTTTCAGGCCTAATAACCGCATCATCCTTTGATCGTTGCCTGCAAGTGTTAGTTTAATTCGTAATATATGTAAAGAAAAGAATGAATGGGGTCGTACCTTAGCAGTAGTATCATTTTAAGTGGGCCACGTTCCAGTTGTTCGGTAATCGCTCATCGTTCCCTACTTTGAGCTTGTATGATCTTTTGCAGGTGATCTCGATAATTCGATATGAACCTTCCCAATTCGGTCCCAGCTTATCTTCGTTCAGGTTCGGGGTATTTTGTCTCACTTTTCTTAACACCAAGTCCCCCGATATTGATGTGTCGGAGGTTTGCTCTCCGGTTGTAATACCTTTCGACCAGTTGTTTTTGGGCGGCCAACTAGACGAGGGCAGCCCCGTGCCTCTCGTCCAACAGTTCCAAGCTCGTGCTCATGGCCTCATTATTTGACTCTTTGGTTGTATATCGTAACCTAAGACTCGATTCTCCTACTTCGACCGGTATTAGCGCTTTGTCACCATAGACCAACGAGAAAGGGGTGGCCCCGATACTAGATTTTAAGGACTTGATTAATTGGTTGTACTTGTGTTCCTTATTCGTCTGAGCAATAATTATGATGTTCTTGTCGCATTGTTGTTATATCACTGGTTGATTTTGTTGTTATCATTGCTAGTTATTTTCCATTATTATTTTGTATACTATATTACACATGTTATTAGACTAGTGAGTGTCTTAACTGTACCTCGTCTCTTCTCTATTGGGGTTAGTCTTGATACTTACTGGGTATCGACCGTGGTGTAATCATACTACACTTTTGCATATTTTTGTGCAGAGCCAGGTATTGGAGGTATCAGACCTAGACAGAGTTAGAGTGTGATCACAAGTATTCAAGGTAGAGCTGTTTGCCCGTCACAGTCCCTTGAAATATATTCATTTCATTGTGCTGTTAATTTTTAATCAAACAGTATGGTATATTTGTTCCTCATGATCATTCCATGTATTCAGCTAGAGTTAGTGACTCAGTACTACCAGTCTTGGGAGGTTGTATATTCTTATTTGTTCCGCTGTTAATTTTGATTACTTATTTAATTCAAAAAAAATGGCTTCAAAAATGTAATTGAAATCGGCTTACCAAGTATTAGAGACTAGGTGCCATCACGACACCCGTGACAGAATTTGGATCGTGACAAGTTGGTATCAGAGCTCTAGGTTCATATGTTTTACGAGTAACGAACGAGTTTAGTAGAGTCTTGCAGATCAGTACGGAGACGTTTGTACTTGTCTTCGAGAGGCTAGAAAACTGTTAGGAAATTTCACTTCTTTCATTCCTTATTGTGCGACATTTATTCAGCTTGAAGCATATATCTTATGTCCTTTTGCATCCACTCGTGTATGAAATTGCACACTTGGTATCAACTATGCGCCAACGGTTCGTGATACTATAGAGGGGTTATAAGGGAGCCAGGGTTGCTCAACCATTATTACAATGTGTCGTCCAGATCAAGGATGCGGAAGTATTGAGAGATCATTCAGTTGTGTACATTGAGGTGCAGCAGGTTCTGACATCCGGTTGATAAGTATGATATTAAGAAGTTTTAATTAATTGCCTAATCATCACAATTGTGGTAGGATCACGAAGTGGATGTAGATCTGAAATAGTTGGTGGTATTAGGGACTATGTAGTTCATATGGGATTTCTATTTAGTGAAGGGTACATACGCAGCCAAGGCATTGGAGGAAACAAGTTTAACTGTCACGAGGATAACATGCGCCAAATAAATGGCTTGAGGTGTCTTATGACCGGTGTCCTATGAGCGATGAAGGTTAGCATTGTGGATCATCGGAATGTGTCCTATAGATTCGCGCCAAGTGAGGGGATGTCCACTATCAACGATCAGATTGCGGGGTCATGTGCTATATCAGTTTGGACCTAAGATGTAGTTACGTGATATTGAAAGGTACTCCAAAACTTGTATATAATTAAGAGGTGAGATTTGTATGGGATGATGCTGGGGCTTGGTATTTTCGCGTCCTTAATAATTCTACATGTTAGTACCAAAGGGGTCACAAAAATAATTTCAGAATATTCGGGGTGCTATAGTAAGTTCTTACAATGCATCAGCGGCACGGGGTTCTTGTAATGGTTATTCCAGTTATCCGGTAGAGACTCAGTATGAGCAGCCGAACCCGCAGAGGGGTTGTTATCAGTGTGATTGTACTAGGCAATTCATGAGAGAATGTCCCGGACTTGGGAGAGATGGATTTCATCAGAATACTTAGGCTACAAGCTTTATTCCAGTTAATACTCCACGTGCACAGCCAGTTAGGGATGGAGGAAAGGCGGGTAGAGGGCGTCCAAGAGGGGGAGGCCCGACCCGTTGATATAATTGCTATGACTTGGTTGAGGCCAATACACCAGATGGTGTCGTACATGCATGATTTAATTTATAATAAAAGGAGCACTATTCTTATTTTAATTCAATTCTGAATATTGAGGTGAGTCCTCCTATTATGCTCCGCTTATGGGTGAGATTCGTAATTTTGGGACCCACTTATATGTTTATCCCTGTTGGGAGAATTGAGGATATGAGCCTGTGTCTGTCATTTTTTATTTTTATGCACCATTGAGGGCTATAAGTCCAACAGTAATTTTTATTATTCATCACAGTGGGTTTAATGTGTTTCGGAATAATTGATTCCAATTTTTATGAATTATATGCCCTACTGGTAAGAGGGTTCATTATGTGTTGTGAAAACTGTTTACGAAATATATTGAACTGAAGAAAAGAAAAGAAATTGAAAATTTCAATTGGCACAATGTGCAAAATACTTGTGATTCGGAGTTGAGGATGAGATTCTCGCATTTTTATATGATGTGAAATATTTAATCCGGGCTACAAGCCGCGGTGAAAGTTATATAAGGACGAGGTCCTTGTGGTGAAATATTTATGAGTTTAAAATTCTCCCTTTGTGAAATTTAATTTGTACAATAATATTAATAGGGAGTCATGCTTGTTAGGCTTATTTGATAATTGTTGTATATTTTCTGTTCATATTCATCCATTTTCGTGTTGTAAACATTGAGTTTTAGCCTATGAGGTGAGTGCCCAAGACTTGATTTAATAGGTTTCGGCGTCGAATATAGAAGTTGAAATTTTTTAATTTCATTAAGCTTGAATTGGGGTATGATTCATGATTTTAGCATTGTTTTTATATGATTTGAGGTTTCGACTAAGTCCGTAATAGGTTTTGAGACTTGTTGGTATGCTCGGACGGGGTACCGAGTGGCTCAGGTGAGTTTCAGGGTGGTTTCGGACCAATTCTAGGTCATTTTTAGTTGCTGATTTTTGGCCACAGAGGTATGCATTGCGATCGCGGATAAACGGTTGCGATCGCGAAGAGCAATTTTGCTGTTTTGACACTGTGAATCGCGATCGCGGAAGACTTTTCGTGATCGCGTAGAGGAAACTTCTGCCGCACCGACCCAATTTTTGGAAGCTCATATCTCGCAATCTATAAGTAATTTGGAGATGATCCAAAAATAAAAGTTATAGCACTTTGTATCTAGTTTTCAGAAAAGTAAACCATTTATCATTTGTAGGTATGTACATAAAGTTATGGTGGATATACTACACGCTATCCGGGAAGAGTTTGGAAATCTCTATTGCATAGGGCTAACTTTAGAAGCTTATATCTCAAAATCTATAAGGAATTGGGAGATTATAAAAAAATGAAAGTTATATTCCTTGGAGTCTAGTTTTTAGAAAGTTAAACCATTTATCATTTGGAGTTCTGTACAAAAGGTTATGACCATTATACTAGAGGCTGTCTCGAAGAGTTGGGGAGTTTGTTCTTCGCGATCGCGATTGGTTTTCCGCGATCGTGAAGAGCTATTTTGGGGCTGAAAAATTTTGTGCTTCGCGATCGCGAAGAGTAAATACCTGGGCAGTAGCTATATTTCGAGGTTTCAGCCAGTTTTAACATATTTGGAGCTATGGAGCTCGGATTGAAGCGATTTTTGAGACGATTTTCACCATATGGATTGGGGTAAGTGTTCTATATTATATAGTATTTATATTTCATGAATCCATGATTATATTCATCGTTTAATTCGGATTTTAATGGAAGAAATCAAGTTTTTTGTAAGAATCTTTCAAAAACAAAAATTTAAGATTTGGAGGTCGAGTTGTTATTGGAATTCGATAAAATTGGTATGGTTGAAATCGTATCGGAATGGGTGTTCTGATTTCATGAAAATTATGTCGAGTTCCGAGGGGCGGGCCCCGCGTTGACTTTTGTTGACTTTTTGGAATAAATTTTTAAGTCGACGTATTATTATCCGAAATTGTTTTCGATGAATTTTAATGAAGTTATACAATTAATTTGGATAGATTTGAGCGGTCCGGAGGTTAATTCAAGCAAGAAGGCTATTTTGGAATATCGGCATAACTTCAAAAAGGTAAGTGTCTTGCTTAACCTCGAGTGGAAAAAATAATTAAGGAATACAAAATAGCATACCTTATCATTATTGAAGGAAATTAAGGTCATATAAAATATAGAGGCCAAATGTGAAAGAATAATTAAGGAATGGGTCTCTTAGGATTGTGTGGAACTACTCGGCGGTGGTCCGCACAAGTATTGGAATCAAAATTTTCACTAAGGATAATTAAAATAAAATATAGAAAAGTAAACACACGAAAGAGGCGAAGAGATTATATATATATTTACCCTAAAAATCGGATAACAATTAGATTTGTAAGTGGTTTTAAGAATACGTTGATTTATTCAATACAAATGGTAAAGATTGCTAGAATAAACAGATAAAAGATGTTATAGATTATCAAACCTCTTTGAAAATAAGGGGGGGTGATTCTGGACTCGAGGGCAGCCTCAATGAGGTATCCGTCTTCAATCCTGTGCTTATAATAATGAAACACTGATCAACAAACATAAGAGCTTTGAATAACATAAAAAGTAATAGTATATTCCCTTGGTATGCGTGTTACAATATGCTCAATAAATAATCAAACACCCTTTATATAGTATGGGAGTCATACTCTAGGTACAATTCCATAAAAGATAAAAAATCTTCTGTTTAACTAATCATCGAATTTTCGCCGGTACGTGCCGAGATCCACGCCGCTATATCCGGCCGGTCACGGATATCACGACCTCCTGTTAATCATGTTCGATCGCCCGATAATGCTCTCTGAAGTCTTCTAAGAGTTAGATCAATACCAGGGTCACAACCCCGATATTCTCGAGGGGGGCATCGTGCCTTCGGAACCTGTCTCGATGAGTCCCTTACCTCGATTCTGACTCGTTGTCATCACGTCCCTTACTCGATTTATTTTATCGGAGACTGGGCTGTCTCATGGGTCCGATTTCATCCGTATATAGATAGTCCCCTCGTTTCTCGGAGAGTAAGTTTTACGGAAACAACGAGGAACGATATATTTCTACGATCTCTTCTTCAACACGCTGCGATACAAAACAACAAAGAAACCAAAACTTCCCGTCAGTCTCATCATAATGACCCTCAACACGTGTCAGCCGTCGGCAGGTCGCTCCTGGATGCGAGGGTAGCCTTTGAATTGGTTTGAAATTTTTGAAGGCCTTATGTTTTGGTTACGGGTTTCGGACGTCTCCGAGCCATTTCGGACGTCTCGTAGCCTTTTAAGTTTGGGTATTGCCCATTAGGCTTATTACCCCGGGCTTCGATACCCGAGCCGTCTGGGCTTACCCAGGATGACAGTCCCTGAGTGGGGGTGGCCGTAGCCTTTAAAGTTCGGGCACTGCCTAATAGGTTTTTGTGTCCCCGAACTTCGATAGCTCGAGCTATCCGACTTTTTCTTGGATGGCAGTCCTCGAGTGGGGGTGATCTCTTGGATCTGGATAGAGGTGGCCCTTGGGCTCGATGTCCTTAAGGAACAAAATATAGTAATTTTTAGGAGACAAAATATGTATCTGCAAGGTAGAAACTTTCTTTTATTTCTATGCGCAACATACAAGATTGCAAATGTGTACAAACTTCGTGTTATGGCCTAAGTGGGCTATGTGGGCACAGTTCATTTGACCATTTGGACCTTACATTAACTCCTATCCACCGAGCCCAGACTTTTTGAGCACAAAGTTTCTTTCCTTACTAAAATCATTATCTGAGGATGATTGCCCCCAATATTCGAGGCCAATCATAGAGAGGGCTCGAATACTGTTGATGTGACACCGGTTCATAGCCGGTCTTCAATTCTAAGTTAGCACGATCTACTATTGCCTCATTAAAAATGTTGCCAGAAAACCCATTTGGGACAAAATCGATTCAAGGAAAAAAGAGTGCAACGCGTGCTTTCAGGCCTAATAACCGCATCATTCTTTGATCGTTGCCTGCAAGTATTAGTTTAATTCGTAATATATGTAAAGAAAAGAATGAATGGGGTTGTACCTTAGCAGTAGTATCATTCTAAGTGGGTCACGTTCTTGTTCGGTAATCGCTCATCGTTCCTTACTTTGAGCTTGTATGATCTTTTGCCGGTGATCTCGATAATTCGATATGAACCTTCCCAATTCGGTCCCAGCTTATCTTCGTTCAGGTTCGAGGTATTTTGTGTCACTTTTCTTAACACCAAGTCCCCCGATATTGATGTGTCAGAGGTTGGCTCTCCGGTTGTAATACCTTTCGACCCGTTGTTTTTGGGCGGCCAACCGGACGAGGGCAGCCTCGTGCCTCTCGTCCAACAGTTCCAAGCTCGTGCTCATGGCCTCATCATTTGACTCTTCGGTCGTATATCGTAACCTAAGACTCGGTTCTCCTACTTCGACCGGTATTAGCGCTTTGTTACCATAGACCAACGAGAAAGGGGTGGCCCCGGTACTAGATTTTAAGGTCGTACGATATGCCCACAGGACTTCGGGCAAAAGTTCTTTCCATTTTCCTTTGGCGTCGGTCAACTCTTCTTAAGATTTTGGAGTATGGTTTTGTTCGTAGATTTCGCCTGCCCATTCCCACTAGGGTGATAGGGTGTTGATAAGATCCTTTTGATCTTATGGTCCTTGAAAAATTTACTCACTTTTCTGCCGATGAACTGCTTCCCATTGTTGCACACGATCTCGACCAGCATTTCGAACCGGCTTATTTTGTGGTCCCAAATAAAATTAATAACTTCTTTCTCCGTGACTTTCTTAAATGCCTGGGGTTCCACCCAGTTAGAAAAATAGTCGATCATAAACAATATTAATTGAGCCTTACCGGGTGCCCATCGCAGGGGACCGACGATGTCCATTCCCCATTTAATGAATGGCCAAGGTGAGAGGACCGAATGTAGTAGCTCCCCGGGCTGATGAATCATCGGTGCATTCCTCTGACATCGGTTGCATTTTCGCACGAACTCCTTTACGTCTTTCTCCATGTCGATCCAGTAGTAGCCGACTCTGATTATCTTGCGAACAAACGATTCAGCACCTGAATGGTTCCCGTAGGTGCCTTCGTGAACTTCCCTCAAAACATATTCGGTATCTCCTGGTCCCAGACATATGGCGAGCGGGCCATCAAACATTCTCCTAAATAGGGTGTTGTCTTCGGACAAGCCGAACCTGGACGCCTTTGTGCGCAGAGCTCTCTATTCTTTAGGATCCGAGGGTAGTTTTTCGGTCTTCAGGTAATCTATATACTTGTTTCTCCAATTCCAGGTTAAGTTTGTCGAGTTTATCTTGGCGCGGCCTTCTTCCACTACCGATTTCATGAGTTGTATGACCGTTCCCAAGTTGAATTTATTGTCGTTAACCGGCGATCCTAAGTTAGCAAGAGCATCGGGCTCGCTATTTTGATCCCGAGGTACATGTTACAAATTCCATTCCTTGAACCGATGTAACGTCACCTGTAGTTTGTCCAGGTACCTTCACATTCATTATTCTTTGACTTCGAACGTTCCATTGACTTGGTTCACCATAAGGAAGGAATCACACTTAACTTCAATCACCTCGGCCCCCAGGTTTTTAGCTAGTTCGAGACCTGCAATCATGGCCTCATACTCGGCCTCGTTGATAGTCAATTTTACAGTTCTAATAGATTGCCTAACTACATTACCCGTTAGTGGATTCAATACGATGCCAAGTCCGGACCTCTTTGTGTTCGAGGCACCGTCTGTAAAGAGGGTCCATATTCCGGAGGAGGTTCCCGAATTCAACAACAACTCCTTCTCGGCCTCGGGTATTAGGGTCGACGTGAAGTCGGCCACGAAGTCCGCCAAAATTTGATATATGATGGCAGTTCGTGGTCGATATTTGATATCGTACCCGCTGATTTCCACTGCCCATTTGGCCAATTGTCTCGAGAGCTCAGGCTTATGCATTATGTTCCTCAACGGCTAAGTAGTCACGACACATATGGGATGGAATTAAAAATACGGTTTTAACTTTCTAGAGGCGCTTAGCAAAGCGAGCGCCAATTTTTCCAGGTGAGGATACCTAGTTTCGGCCTCGCCTAGAGTCTTGCTAACATAGTAGATAGAAAATTGCATACATTCCTCTTCCCAGAGTAGGACTCCACTTACCGCTATCTCGGATACCGCTAAGTACAAGTTTAACTGTTCATCTTCCTTCGAAGTATGAAGCAAAGGTGGGCTCGAAAGATACCACTTGAGTTCTTCCAAGGCTTGTTGACACTCCGGAATCCATGAAAAATTATTCTTCTTCTTCAATAATGAGAAGAACCGATGGCTCTTGTCGGAGGACCTTGAAATGAATCGGCCTAAAGCGACTATGCACCTGGTTAACCTTTGAATAGCCTTGACATTGATTTTATCGGGATTGATCTAGATTTCTCGGTTAGAGACCATAAATCCGAGAAATTTCCCGGACCCAACTCTGAATGCGCATTTCTCCGGGTTCAGATTCATATTGTATTTCTTCAATATGTTGAAGGTTTCCTACAAATGTTTCAAATGGTCCTCTGCTCGCAGGGACTTAACTAACATATCGTCAATGTAAATCTCTATTGATTTTCCTATTTTCTCTTCGAATATCCGATTTACTAGGCGTTGGTAAGTGACACCGATATTTTTTAGTACGAATGGCATTACGTTATAACAGTAGGTGTCGTACTTAGTGATGAAGGATGTTTTTTCCTGGTCGCCTAGGTCCATCCGAATTTTGTTGTACCCGGAATAGGCATCGAGAAAACTGAGGATCACGTGGCCGACCATGGCATCGATTATGCGATCGAAGTTGGGCTAAGGGAAAGAGTCCTTGGGACATGCCTTATTCAAGTCTTTGTAGTCTACATATATTCTTAATTTATTCTCCTTTTTAGAGACTACCACTACGTTTGCTAATCAATCTGGGTACTTAACCTCCCGAATAGATCCTATTTTAAGGAGTTTCGATACCTCGTCTTTGATGAATGCATGCTTAACCTCGGACTGAGGCCTCCTTTTTCTGTTTGATCGGGTGGAACTTTGGATCCAGGCTCATCTTTTAAGTAGTTATTTCTGTCGGGATCCCTTTCATGTGAATGTGGGACCAAGCAAAATAATCTATGTTAGTTATAAGGAACTTAATGAGTTTTTTACTGAGCTCGGGGCTTAACCCCATGCCCAGGTATACCTTGCGATCGGGCAGGTGCTCGATCAATATGACTTGCTCCAGTTTCTCGACCGTTGATTTGGTGCGGTCGAAATCGTCGGGGGCTATGAAAGACCTGGGAACTTTGTAGTCGTCATCCTCACCCGTCCCCCGGCTTTTTGATTTGGTCGGGGCCGATGTCGGTGGTTGCTATTTGGCCTCTTCCTTGGTGACCGAACTCGTATCTTTTGGTGTCGAAAGTGTGGATATCGGGACCACCTCGTCGACCGAGAACATCTCCTTTGCGGCCGATTGTTCTCCGTAAATTTTTTTAATCCCTCATGCCATTGGGAATTTCAACACCTAGTGCAGTGTCGAAGGCACTACCCTCAGGTTGTGAATCCACGGCCTCCCGAATAGAGTATTATATCTCATATCTTCTTCGATCACGTAGAACTTTGTTTCTTGGATGGTTCCGGCGGTGTTCACCAGTAGTGTTATCTCCCCTTTAGTAGTCTCACATTCCATGTTGAATCCGTTTAGAACTCGGACTGCAAGCACAATTTGGTCTTGTAGACCCAGCTGCTCTATGACTCTCGATCTGATGATATTAGCTGAGCTACCTGGATCAATTAACACATATTTAAATCGAGATTGATTTATGAGTACAAATATTACCAGTGCATCGTTGTGTGGCTGCACGATACCTTCAGCGCCCTCATCATTGAAAGATAAGGTTCCTTCTGGCACATAATCTAGAGTCTATTTTTCCCTTGTTATGGATACTTTGGTGCGCTTTAACAATGGCCCCTGGGGAATGTTGACCCCACCGATGATCATGTTAATGACGTGCTGGGGTTCCTCTTGCTCGATCTGCTTATTAGAGTCCCTATTCCTGAAATGGTTTTTGGCTCGATCGCTTAGGAACTCTCGGAGATGTCCATTGTTGAATAACCGGGCTACTTCTTCTCTCAGTTGTCGGCAATCTTCAGTTCTGTGGGCGTGAGTGCCATGGTATTTACACATTAGGTTGGGGTCCCTTTGGACTGGATCGTACTATAAAGGTGGAGGCCACTTGGTGTATTTGATGTGCCTGATGGCAGATACGATGGTAGCAACATTGACGTTGAAGTTGTACTCTAATAACTTCGGCGCTTCCTTAGGCCCGATGGGCCTATCGAAACTGCTTCTACTCATGAGTCCCCAGTTATTTTAACCTCGATCGCTTCTCCTTTCACTTCTCATAGGTTTTGCCCAGACCCATTACCTCTTCAATCTCTATTGTATGGTTGATACCGGTCCCTATTTGATAGTGGTTCACGATCAATGTCTCTTTTGGATCTGTCAATAGCTCTGACGAGATAAACAGACCCAGAAGGGGCCCCAAGCTGATCATCTTCGACCCTAATTTTTGATTGATTTTATCAGTTACAACTGGATATTCTATCAGATTTTGCTTCAACTGATGTGAAGCCAACGAGCTTCGAGTATTGAGTCCCTAGGTGAAGGCCTAAACGGCCCAATTGTCCGTGATCGAAGGCAAGTCCATTCGTTCCATTTAAAACCGGGACACGAATTCCCTGAGCATCTCATTATCTCTCTGTTTCACTTTGAAAAGGTCCGACTTCCTGGTCTCGACCTTGATGGCCTCGGCGTGTGCTTTCACGAAAGAGTCTGCAAGTATAGCAAACGAGTCAATAGAATTAGGGTAAGTTATGATACCATATCATAGCTCCCTTTGACAAAGTTTTCCCGAACTTTTTCAGTAGGACGGAATCAATCTCATCATCTTCCAAGTCGTTTCCTTTGATGGCGCACGTGTAGGAGGTCACATGCTCATTTGGGTCAGTTATTTCGTTGTACTTAGGAATTTCGGGCATGCGGAATTTCTTTAGGATTGGCTTCGGAGCTGCGCTCGAAGGGAAAGGTTTCTGAAAAAACTTCTTGGAATCCAATCCCTTCAATATCGGTGGTGCTCCTGGGATTTGGCCGACCCTAGGTTTCCACCTTTTTGTCATTTGGCTTTGATTTTCTTTTCTCTCGATTGTACCCGTTTTGTCAGTTCCTCGAGCATTTTTATGATCCCGGGGTTAGTCCCGTGTTCAGCTTCACTTGGCCTCTCCGTGATTGGTTCGTTTCTGCGAGTGATTTCCCGGAACGGCTCGGGCTCAACTCTGTTGAGGGCGCAGTTTTGGCTCTGCAGCTGGGCTATCGCTGCATGTTGGGCCTATAGCATTTCGAAGATCACTCGTAGGTTGATCCTATCTCCTTCATCGTCGTGTGTATTTTGGGCTGCCGATCAGACTACCCCATGGATGCTGCTCTCAGGATCGGTAGGCAGATTCGCATTGATGGCCACATGTGAGTTAATGATCGTGTCCGCAACCGAAACTCCGCTGGGATCGACATGGGGCACCTCGTTACTGGGTACCATATTGTTGTTCTCGTCGTGGTGACCGGACTCAACATCCACGTTTAGAGGTGCAGATTAGGAGTTCAACATTTTGAACTTTGACCTGAAATTAAAGACACTTCAAAGAACAAGTGTAAAATAGGGTGTGTTATGGAAATTTGTATCAAATTGCCACTATTATCCTTAGCCCCACGGTAGGCGCCAAACTGCTTACTCTAAAAAACGGATAACAATTAAATTTATATGTGATTTTAAGGATACGTGGATTTATTCAATACAAACGGTAAAGATTGCTAGAATAAATAGATAAAAGATATTATAGATTATCAAACCACTTTGAAAATAAGGGGGGATGATTCTGGACTCGAGGGCAGCCTCAATGAGGTATCCCTTTTCGATCCCGGGCTTATAATAATGAAACACTGATCAACAAATGTAAGAGCTTTGAATAACAGAAAAAGTAATAGTACATTGCCATGGTATGCGTGTTACAGCGCGCTCAATGAATAATCAGACCCCCCTTTATACAGTATGAGAGTCCTACTCTAGGTACAATTCCATAAAAGGTAAAACATCTCCCATTTAACTAATCACCAGATTTCCGCCGGTACGTGCCGAGATCCACGTTGCGATACCCGGCCGGTCACGGATATCACGGCCTCTTGTTAATCATGTTCGGTCGCCCGATAATGCTCTCTGAAGTCTTCTAAGAGTTGGATCGATACCGGGGTCACAACCCCAATATTCTCGAGGGCGGGCGTCGTGCCCTCGGAACCTGTCTCGATGAGTCCCTTATCTCGATTTCGGCTTCTTGTCATTACGCCCCTTACTCGATTTATTTTATCGAAGACTGGGCCGTCTCATGTGTCCGGTGTCACCCGTATATAATATATAACCTATTCTACACCACATAATTTTTCAGCAAGAATACTATCAATTAACATTCCTTAAATTAAACAAGGATGGCTCCGCCGCTATCCACTAGGCTAAAAAGAAAAGGGCACACTTGACCAAAAACCCTTAAAAAGGCTTAAACTAGGTCGAGATATCTTCGAGTTTCTTTGTCTTTTATTTTTTCAAAATATATTTTCGATAATTGCAAAGGGAAATAGGTCAATCCTTTTCGATTTGACCCTTCTTCTTTAATGAATGAATAAATCAAGAAGTCCAAAAGTGAATGTCGGATAGAAGGTGAAGAATTTAAAGAAAGGAATTAAAGAGTCCTCACGATCAGTTTGTATATACTAGTGGCCGGTATAAGCATTAGGAACTTTGAAGCTCCAACAAATATTACTTTACCCATTTTATTTTCCTATTATTTATTAGTAATGATCCCAAAAGACTAAATAAGCACATCATTTTCTCAACAAAAAAAAAAATGTAATAACGATCCAATGTTACGTTGTTTTTCTGAGGATTGATTTTCCTTGTCGCATTTATATTCATCGTACTCCAAAAAAATTCCTCCTTGCTTTTTAATTAATTTCCTTTTGTTGTTTTTAATTTCTTTTATTGTGGAAGGTCAGATGGAGCTGTATAAGAGTTGATTCATTTATGATGATATACAATGCATATATTTAAACGACCTCGAAATGTAATAGTTAAACAAGACCGACAAAGCAAATTGTAGTTGGCAAGGATCAAACTCAGAAAATGGTAAAACAACTATCAAAGAGTTCTTCTAGCAAAGAAAAATGTGTAAAGCCTAACCATATTTACCACTTGGGAAAAAAAGGACAAAAGATTAGCTAGGAACTAGAATTTTTTGATTTTGCGTAATTATTTATTGTGAGTGGGAGTTAATTACATGTTCGGAGAAATAAAGAAATTTGATGCTAACAGGTTTGGTACCAACTAAAAGACAAAGGTGGTAAATGTAGTTGTTAAATTGTTTTCATGTTCTAGATCACTTACCATTAATTAGCTAGCTACAGAACATGACATTATACATTGTTTCAAAGCTAAGATTAACCCAACGATCGACCTGTCCTATCAGCTTTTCAGTTATCGATTCCCCCCTCCCCCCCACCCCCCCCCCCCACCCCCGTTTCTTTTATTCTTTGCTCCTCTCCTACCCACCCTTACGGATACGTAACAAATAGCGAAGGGAAAGCAGAAAAAGGAAAAGGGAAATTTAAGAAGGAATTGGGTGTGTCCGTACAAAAGAGTAACCTAGAGACGGCAGATTATGTTTCACTATAGGTCCGTTAGGTCCCAGATTCGAGTCACGTTGAAATGAAATATAAAAATATTATAAATCCTCCTGAATTGGAAGGAAAACGAAAAAAGTAGGTCACTTCCATGCATAAGGTAACATCACCATAACTTCCTGATGCAGTTCATGTTTGTATAATGTGAAAAGAAATTACCAAAAAGAAAAGAGAGATGGTCCATTTGTTATTAGTATAATATCAGGTGAAAATTAGGCAATTGTCATTTGATTAGGTATTCCCTTAATAGTTAAGATCTTTATGCCGTAAAATCTACACTAACTGATATTTCAGAGCTCACTTAGTTTCTATTACGTCATTTTATATTTTATATATTAATCAGGCCAAGATTTTAATGAAATCAACTATAAAGATAATAAATGGCGTTAGAATACTTAATATATCATTGACTATTTTGTCTAACAAAATGTTGATTTTGTTAAGTGAAACTAATGATGGCATTTTAATGAAGGGTAACGATCTGAATCAAAAGCTTATGAATACCACGCAAGAGTAAATATATAAATATTCAAAAAGTTTCTATAATAAAATTGGGTGTTTTCTAATTAACCATGAACGCCTATTTCTTTCAACAGGCAAAGACTGTCTGAATTTGGGAGATTAGATTCGGTCCACTCGCCATCTTAAAAGTACTTATTTTAAGATACGCGCGTTGCGCGTGTACTTTATATCAATGTACATAAGCTCTTGAAAATAATGAATATTGATCCCGCTAAACCAACTTAAAATTTAAAACAATTATGTCATATACTAATGCCTTATCATAACTTCGATATATGAGTTATTTATTTATTTTACTGTTGAGACATAGTAGAATAATATGTTGAATTGTACTCATATATCATGCGGCAATACTATCTTCATTGCCTTAAAAAATGAGTTTTATTTTATCAAGTACTCTATCTAATATGAATTTATCATACCTATGGGAGCTCAAATGAAAAAACTCTAAAAAACAGAAAGAGACTCCATATTATTGTTTGGTTTCCGGGGATAATGGGAGGAATTGGATTTCGTCTGTTTGCATTATTCGAAGCCCTCGATAGTGCCTGCTTCAGTTCTGTCATAACCCGATCATGCCGCGTGAGATGGCCTAAAATGATTGTTTGTTGCTCTCGCAGGACCCTCACTGCATCCACGATATGCTCCTCATCAGCATCATCAGGAGTTGTCTCTCGAACCTGTCGAGGATTCTGCCTGTTATGCACCGGCGTAGCGTCATTTCCCTCATTATGGGTGTCACTGATTGAATCCTCGAAATGAAGCTGATCCACTCGAATGTTTGGGTAGTACGTATTGTTAACAGTGTTATCTGCCATTTTTTATGATTTTTTCTATGACAAAAATAATCAAATCGCGTTAGTAAAAAAGATAAGGATCAATTTAATTGCATGATTGTCTAGGCCCCACGGTGGGCGCCAAACTGTTTACCCGTAAAATGGTACAATTAAATTTATACGTGGTTTCTAGATAAGTAAACTAATTTAATCCTGAAATAATGTAATAATTGAAGAAATGTATAATACTTAGCCTTGAAATACAGACGAAATAACAGAGATGATAGTTCCGGGAATAAGGTTTTCGGGCATAGCAATGATGAGATCAAAAAGCAAGAAAGTAAGATTGTTTTAAGCTTTGTATAGAATGTAGTATATGTTTAGCCAGAAAATTAGTATCCCTTACAATGATAACTGAGCTCACTATTTATAGCTATATCTAGGGAAGGAGGACCTATTATCGTGCCCTCCTTTAATGTCAATTATGAGGGTCATTGATGAAGATGTAACAGTGAATATAAATGCCAAATTCTTTGTAACAAATTGTCACTCTTAATGCTGCAGAATAGTTCCTATTAAATTCTACCGGGCGCAGAGTATTTAACACACCTTTATAAACATTATCCTTTTTGGAGACAAGCGAAATGGCTGTGTTCGGTCTTCGGCCATCCCCATCTTGGGTTCCACGTGTCCTCCATTTAGACGACCACATTATATATCATATTTCACCCTATACAGATAGTCACCTGCTTTTCGGTGATATAACTTTGTGTTATCGGGAAGTTGGTAGAAATATCTTTTTGGCGGGAATTATTATAACTCCCTTTGAAGGTTCCTGACAGTTGATTAGACGTACATCTCTCCGTATTTAATGCCCCAAACACGCGTCATCCCATGATTCAACACATCTTTTGCCGATTATCGAGGTAATCATGGCCATGAATTTAGCCGCCAAAATTTTATTTATACGCAACATTCTTTTCCTTTGCGTTTCATAATTTGCTTCCGATTTGCATCTTTGCTTTCCATCCTTTCTCCAATTCTTTTCAAACACAAAATATTTTCCTCCTTCCTCTTCAATGGCTTCTTCCTCCAAGCGTGCTGGTTCTTCAAAGAACAAGAACAAAACCGAGGACTTTGCTCCTCCAACGGTGGGTTCCATCATCCCAAGAAAACTCAGTATCACAAAGGACCTTGAAGAGAAATTCCCTACTACTAACCCTCGTACATAGGCTGTTAGTAAGTACCTTTCTTCCATTCGTCCTTCCAGTATTCCTAGTGTGAAGGAAGATTGTCGCTTCCATGAGTTGGATATCATTACTACTGATTTATCGGAGCGAGTGATCCTTCCCAAGGAAGGTTTTACATACTTTTACACCTATCCCTTTACTTTGGGTGCGTTTTCTTTGAGTGGATAGCTTGATTCCATGATTGTGGAGTTTTGCCTTCGCTACCAAGTGTGTTTGGCATAGGTAAGTCCTTCAGTGTGGAGGACGGCCGCCTGTCTTCAACGCTTGTGCCAGGAAACTGGAGAGGAGCTAACTTTAGCTCATATGATGAATCTTTATTCCCCCAAAATCTTCCGTGGGGGAATGATAAATCTCTGCAAGTGTGGCCACCATGCTTTGCTATCTAGCATGGATGATGATAACGACTGTGGGTGGATGGAACGGTTCATTGTAGTGTCCACCAACGACATCATTCCGACAATGGCTTCATCCTTTCCGGTTGCTTGGGACCCCACACATAAGCTCTTTGTTTAGTATTTCTCTTTACTAGATATTCTTTTATGGTTGTATCAACTCTTCACCCTTCGCATGTTTCAGCAACTCGATGGATCCCACCAGTGGTGGAAGGTTTGGACCGGTGGGTTCAGAAGATCTTCGATGTCACGATGCCCGAAACTCGTTTGTGGAAAGAACTGGCCCTTAAATATGGGTGGAAGGCCAAAAATCATGGTAATTTTAATTTACATTGCTTCCATTGTTTTTTGTATATGGATAACTTGGTTGAACCCTTCTACTTGTTCACGAAATTAGGTCTACCTGTGGGCTCTGTTGCTGTCCCCGAGGAGGACGTTTTGGCTGATCCTGCTGATGCAGCGAGGCTACTTCAGGAAGCACTTACTCGAACAGGTATCTCCGGGCCTGTTTCGGGCATAAACACTTCTCTACGGAGTCCCCGGCTGGAGGATAAGCAACCAAAGAGCAGACGTTCCTCCGCGGCCTGGGAAAAGAATAAGAGGGCAAAGATTGATGCCCCCGAGTCATCTCCGGTGGCGATGATGACTTGTCCTCCTTCCGGGCCAGGCATAGACACTGTGATGATTGATGCTGATAAAAAATTTGTTGATGAGGGAGCTTCTTTACATAGAAGGCGATGATACTCATCATCTCAACAGGATGCTCGACCTGTTAAGTTAGTTACACCAACTAAAGACGATGTCTCGACACTTTGGGGAGAATATGATTTGGTAAAAAATGCTAACTCCCATTTTCGGCCCCCAATTGCAGTTACCGGTGATACGGGGCTGAGTATCGGGTCCTTGCCATCTTTGGTTAGTGAGCATCCAACAACTAGCACTATATTTGATGCAGCTGCTTCTCACTCTTCAACTCCATTAGCTTCATTTCCACCTTCACCAACACCATCAACTGATACATCACTTCCATCTTCATCCACTCTTCCACCAACAGTTGCTATATCACCTCCATCGGTCGCATCTGGCCATGAAGAAGGTGTTACTCTTCCACAATCCCCAGTTCATGGAAATTTGAGGCAAAATTATGCTGCCCCTTCTGAAGATCCACAAAAAGAGAAGGTATTTTACTCTTTCGGTCTCTACCAGATGCAACTTGCTATCCCGGTCGGTGGAGCTTGCTAATTATCTTAAGCCTTTGGCTTTAGAAAAAGACTGGAAAAGATTCAGGCACTCTCGGGAGAGTGCTTGTTGAACAATTCCATGCACAACGCCGCAACGGTACATTCTTTTCTTCCTTTATTACTTCTTCTACTTTTGTATGAATGTATTCTATGTTTTACTTCTTCTTGTTTTGTAGGATAACTTTCTTGCTTCTGAGTGCCTTCAAAGGTTGATTCGTGAAAAGGAAGAACTTACTTCCGAATGGAATATGGTTTTGGGGGAACGAGACCAAACTGTTCTCTGCCTCTCTGAACTGGAAAGCAAAGCTACTGAGGCTGTTATTTTGGAGGCTCGCTTGCAACAAAGCGAGTAAGAAGTGATAACCCTTAGCCAATAAATTGGCCCGCTGAGACTTAGATTTGATGAGGCTAAGGCCAAATGGGCTGATTTCCAAGACGCAGTTCTTGGTGCAACCGAACGCGAGGCTATTACTGCCGAAAAAGTAACTAACTTAGAAGCAGCCTTGAACTCCAAAATTGAAAAGCTTGCTGCTCTGGGGGCGAAACACGCCCAGTTAGAAGAGAAGTACAAGAAAACTATCGAGCATAATAGGATCTTTCGTTTAACTGTCTGCGTCCTTGACGTCAGCCTCAAATCTGCTAGGTCCGCCCGGGAAAGTCTTTCTGCCGAGGTTGCCCGACTCAAAGAAGAACTTAAGCGCCGAGCGGCTTCCCTCATTGTTGAAAACACTTACGCCATGTACAGTATGAAGAGAAAACGTTGGAAGAGGCCAAAGCTGGTATCATCGACTTTGATGCCGAAATTGCTAAGGGACGAAAGCTTGAGTTAGCTGCTAAAACTAGACTCTCGGCGTAGTCTGATGCTCCTGGTTCTTCTGGTTTCGGTTCCACATTTTCAGGAACTGAAGAGGGATCAGAAGGCAACGATGCTGAAGACCAAACTGGGGAAAACGGCGAGCCATCGGTGGGCCCACCTACTTCTCCCGGGCATGCGGACACTTCTCTTCCTCCTGGTTCCGGAGGCGCTGCAGTTTAGCTTTTCTTTTCTTTTTTCCATTTTGAACTTTTACCATTTTGGCACGTACTTGTAAATAAAGACATATGTTTTCTCAAGTATCGTTTGAGTCTTACTTTCGTTTGAATATCCACTCAAGTCTTTAATCTTTGCATTTGCTCAAGAGTTCAGCGCAAGTTTTCTTGTTCGCGTTTTACTATATGTAGTCTCGAATGTGTTTTCCTCAAAGCACTTTGGTTCCGAGCATTATCCCTTTTATGTGAGGGTTTCTATAAGTATTTGCGCAAGTTTACTTTTTTGCGTCCTTTTCATATGTGGCTTCAGGTGTATTTTTCCCCGAAGGTATTTTTGATTTCGGGCATAGATTCTTCTGGAACCAACCCTTTAACGTGAGAGTTTTTATAAGAGAGGGCCCTCTTATGTTTACGGTGCTCTTGAAGAGGACGTCTCTTGTTCATTATGGCACTAATATTTGAAGTACTTGTTTAACTTTTAAATGACAAATTTTATTCATCGTTCAGAGAAGAAACAAGATAAAAACAAAAGGATTTTATTTTATTCTATCTATTTTCAAAAAATACACAAGCATTTGCTATGCTGAAAAGAAATTGCCATTACTTGTGGTTATCTTGTACAACTTATTTCTATGGGGTTGGCTGTGCGGTCCCCGATCCTGATGATGCGTTTAGTTTCCAAATTTTCGATCCTCGGTAGATGTGGCAGTCATTGCTGGCGTATCCTCATATCATTCCCCCCGCCCCCCAGTGTTCGAATGTGAAGAGTGCGAATTAGAACACTGGAAGTCTTGTATCTTCGAAGATTCCACTAATGAATTGCTAGATAATCCTCAACTTGATAACACAACTTTACTTCCCCTTAAGAATTTATGCTATCGAGCGAAAGAATATCTAACAACCCTCTAGTGGTTTGTGCTCGTGAACGGTTGGGTAACCTTTGTTCGGTAGCAAACTTAACTTCCCAGTGGGAATTTGCTATCGAACCAAAGATTATCTAATTGTCCCCGAGTGTAAGCTTGCTTATTTTCCTTGCTATCAAAGGTCTTATTATTGTTGTCTTCGTAGTATGATTTTTGTTGCTACCTCATTAAAAACCTTGCCAGAAAAACCCAATTGGGACAAAAACTGAACGAAGGGAAAAAGAGTGCAGCACATACTTTCCTCTTGAATAATATTCATCAGCAATAATATCTTTTGAGGTGTGCCACGTTCCAGTTGCTAGGCAACTTTTCTCTATTCTGGTTCTCCAACTCATATGAACCTTTCCCAGTGATAGCTGAAATCCGGTAGGAACCTTTCCACGTTGGACCTAGCTTCCCCGTGTTGAGCTCCCGGGTATTTTGGGTTACTTTTCTCAAAACCAAGTCTCCTACTTTGAAATAACGGAAGTTGGCTCTTCGATTATAATATCGCTCCATTCTTTGCTTTTGAGCTACCATTCTTAAATGCACCAAGTACCTGCGTTCTTCGAGCAGTTCCAAGTTGATTAACATCACTTCGTTGTTCGATTCTTCATCTGCCCGAAAATATCTCAAAGTGGGTTCACCTACTTCCACCGGAATTAGGGCTTCAGCATCGTACACAAGGAAAAAAAGAGCTTCTCATGTACTCAATTTGGCCGTTGTTCGGTAGGCCCATAGAACTCCGGGCAATTCTTCGGGCCAATTGCCTTTTGCTACTTCCAACCTTTTCTTGAGGTTTTGAATAATCATTTTATTTGTTGACTCCACTTGACCGTTTGCACTTGCATGATAAGGAGAAGATGTGATCCTTTTTATCTTCAAAGTTTCAAGAAATTTTGTAACTTATGCACTGATAAATTGTGGCCCATTGTCGCATGCTATCTCTTTTGGTATTCCGAACCTGCAAATTATATTTTCCCACAGGAAATCGACCACTTCACGTTCTCCGATCTTCTGATAAGGACTTGAAAAATAGTCAGTTAAAATTAAAAGAAACCTTACCTTTTTCGGGAGCCGGTGGCAGTGGTCCGACGATGTCCATCCCGCATTTCATGAACGACCATGGGGACAGAACCGAATGCAAGGGTTCTGCTAGTTGATGTACTAGTGGTGCGTAGCGTTGGCACTTACTACATTTTCGTATGAAGTCTTTGGCGTCTTGTTCTATGCAAGGCCAGTAATATCCTGCCCATACCAACTTTAGCACCAAAGAATATGCGCCCGAGTGATTTCCGCATATCCCTTCGTGGACTTCTCTCATGACATAATTAGCTTCTGACGCTCCTAAGTATAAGGCCAGCGGGCCTTGGAAGGATTTTCTATACAATTGGCCTCTCTTGAAGCTATATCGTGCAGCTTTGGCGTGTAACGCCCGCGATGCTTTGGGGTCTTCAGGCACTTTCCCGTGCTCGAGATAGTTGATTATTTTATTTCTCCAGTCCCAGACCAGACTAGTCAAATTTACCTCATAGTAACCATCCGTATCCAGGATTGAGCTCATCAGTTGTACTACCGTCCTGGATTCCGATCCCTTTATTTCCATCGATGATCCTAAGTTTGCTAGTGCATCCGCTTCTGCGTTATCCTCCCTCGAGATGTGAGTGATTGACCACTCCCGGAATCGCGGCAAAAGAGCCTGGACCTTTACCACTTATTGTTGCATATGTTCTTCTTTGGTATCAAAGATCCCGTAGATCTGATTTACCACCAGCTGTGAGTCAGATTTAATTTCGATAACCTCAGAATCAAGTCCCCGGGCCAATTCGATCCCTACAACCAAAGCTTCATACTCTGCTTCATTGTTAGTTAAAGGGATCGTTCTAATGGCTTACCTTAGGGTTTCCGCCGAAGGCGTGATTAATACTATTCCGAGTCTAGACCTTACGTTGGAAGCTCCGTTCGTAAATAAGGTCCATACCCCTATGTCGATTTCGACACCATTACTGCCTCCTTGGTTGCCAGAGGCAGCAGTCCTGAACTGAAATCGGCCACGAAGTCAGCTAACCTTGCGACTTAATTACAGTCCTTAGTTTGTATTCTATGTCGAACTCACTCATTTCGACGGACCATTTGGCCAATCTACCTGAGAGCTTGGGTTTATGGAGGATGTTCCGTAAAGGTAAAGTAGTCACCATAGCTATCGGGTGACATTGGAAGTAGGGCCTCAGCTTCCGAGCGGCGACTACGAGAGCTAAGGCCAGTTTTTCCAAATATGGGTAGCATGTTTCTGCTCCCGTTAAAAGTTTGCTAACGTAATAAATGGGAAATTGCATACCTTCATCCTCCCGAACTAAAACCTCACTTACCGCAACTTCTAAAACTGTGAGGTAGACTAAGCAGTGTTTCACCTTCTTTTGGTTTTGAGAGAAATGGAGGGCTCGATAAGTACTTCTTCAGATCCCTCAAAGCCTGCTGGAACTATGGTGTCCATTCAAAATTATTCTTCTTTTTGAGCAGTGTGAAGAAGCAATGACATTTTTTCGATGACCGGGAATTGAACCTGCTCAAAACTTCTAATCTTCCTATGAGCATTTGGACTTCTTTTATGTTCGACAATTGATCCAGGATATCATCTATGGCCTTGATTTTGTCGGGGTTTACCTCAATACCCCTTTGTGAGATCAGAAATCCTAGAAACTTACCAGAACTGACCCCGAACAAGCACTTCTCGGGATTAAGTTTCATGTTATGCTTCCTCAGGATGTCAAATATTTCTTCTAAATGCTTAAGATGGTCACCTGCATTCAAATACTTAACGAGCATATTGTCTATATAAACCTCCATAGTCTTTCCTATTTGCTTTTTGAATATTTTATTTACGAGTCGTTGATAAGTGGCTCCAGCATTTTTCAACCCGAAGGGTATTACATTGTAATAATATGTACCAAAATTTGTTATAAACGAAGTTTTTTCCTGATCTTCCGAGTTCATCTTGATTTGGTTGTACCAGGAATAAGCATCGAGGAAACTCATCAACTCGTGCCCGGCAGTGGCATCAACCATTTGATCGATATTTGGCAGTGGGAACGAGTCTTTCGGGCATGCCTTATTAAGGTCTTTATAGTCTACACACATGCAAAATTTATTGTTCTTCTTAGGAGCTACTACTATATTGGCTAGCCAGTCCGAATATCTTACCTCTTGGACCGAACCGATTTTAAGCAAGCGGGTTACCTCTTCTTTGACGAATTTATTCTTGGTCTCGGCAATAGGGCATTTCTTCTGCCTTACCGGAGGTATGTTGGGATCCAAACTCAGCTTGTGCACAGCTATTTCTGTCGGGATACCTGTCATATCCTCGTGCGACCATGCAAAATAATCAACATTAAATTTAAGGAATTTAACAAAACCAAACCTGAGCTCTGGGTGCAGTCCTGTCCCGAAATGGAATTTTCTTTCTAGGAATTTCTCGAACAATGCAACTTGCTCCAGTTCTTCCGCCGTGGACTTCGTTGCGTCTGTCTCCTCTGGAACTTGGAAATATCTGGGCACCTGATATTGTTCTGATGACTCTGTTCCTGGGCTAACTCCTTCTAGTTCGGGAGCAGGTGTCGGTTCCTGTAATTGCTATGCCATGCGTTTATTCCCTTTGCTACTGGAAATTGAGATTGCATTCATCTCCCTTACTGCTAGTTGATCACCTCTTATATGCTCGATTCCTTCGGGCGTTGGAAACTTCAGCAATTGGTGAGATGTTGAGGGTACATCTTTCATCTTGTGTAACTATGGCCTTCCCAGGATTATGTTGTATCCCATGTCACCATCTATTACTTCGAAGAGAGTTGTTTTCATTACCCCTTCAGCGTTTGTGAGCAGCAAAATCTCTCCCTGGATCGTCACGCTCGCAAGGTTGAATCCAGCGAGGAACTTTGTTGCCTAGATAATGCTTCCGATGAGTTTAGCTTGATCCAATATTCTCCATTGTATGATATTAGCCGAACTTCCTGGATCCACCAGAACACGTTTAATCTTAAAATATAACACATTTAAAGAAATTACCAGTGCATCGTTATGTGGTAACAGCGATGCGTCTACGTCTGTGTCCTCCTCCGTGAAGTTGATATCGTCTTCCCGGAGTCTTTTACTATGAGTTAATGAAACTTTCATCTTCTTTACTGCCGAAAAGGTGACCCCGTTAATCTTATTCCCCCCAAAAATCATATAGATCATTTGGTGTAGAGGTTCTTCTCCTGCTTTCGGAAGTTTCCCGCTGTCTCTATTATGACCATAATTGTTCTTAGCTCGGTCACTCAAGAATTCTCTAAGGTGACCATTCTTCAATAGTGTTGCCACCTTCTCTAGGAGGTGTCCGCAGTCCCATGTCCGGTGACCGTTCGTCCCATGGTACTCACACCATAATTTGGGATCTCTATGGCTGGAATTGGATCTCATAGGTCTCGGGAATCGTGCATCTTTAATGTTTCTCATGGATGACACCAGCTCCACTATACTGACGTTGAAGTTATATTCCGATAACTTGGGGTCAGAAGGATCCCGAGACCCTTACGTCTCCTTATCCTGGAGTGATCTATTATTTCGACCACGATCTGTCCCTCTATCAACGATGAACTTGTTTGTTGCCCGAAATTCTGCCACAGCCTTTGTATGATGATTTCGGACTTGGACGTATGTTTGGATTGAGTATCGGATCTCCCAGGAGACTTTCAACGCTTATTATAGAAGGTTGGCATTTTAATGATTCAAGAATTTCATAAGTTTGGTTTGAAGTGGATTTTGATGTTATCGATATCCGTTCAGGGTTTCGAGCCTTGGAATAGCTTTATTATGTCATTTGTGACTTATGTGCAAACTTTGAAGTCATTCCAGATTGATTTGATACGTTTCGGCACAGGATATAGAATTTGGAAATTTAAAATTTTATAAGTTTCATTCGAAGCGCGATTCATGATTTTGATGTTATTTGACATGGTTTAAGGCTTCGACTAAGTTCGTATTACATTTTGGGATGTGTTGGTATATTTGGTTAAAGTCCCGAGGGCTGAGGGTGGATTCCATATGGTTAACAGATTGATTTTTGGACTTAAGAAATGCTGAAGCTGGGCAGCAGCTGGTGTGATCGCTTCTGCAATGTCTTGGTCGCATAAGCGACATCACAGAAGCGAGGTCGAGCTCGGAGAAGCAAAATGGGAAGGAACTGGCAGTGGCCGTAGGTGCGAAAATTTTTCCGCATCTGCATGACCGCAGAAGCAGCCCAGTGGTCGCATAAGCGGTAGGGAGAGAGGCAGGCTGGAGGCGCAGGTGCGAGGTTTGTGCTGCACCTGCGGGACTGCAGAAGCGGATCCTTGGTCGCAGGTGTGACTTCACAGAAGCGGAGTCTTGTCCATAGATGCGAAGGCAGAGGGCTGAAGGGTGACCGCAGAAGCGGTATTTTGGTCGCACCTGCAAAACTGCAGAAGCGGTCAAGTGGCCGCAGGTGTGAGAGGTCGTTGGGCAATGTGTTCTTTTAAGAATGGGATTTGGCCTATTTTCTTTCATTTTCACTTGGTTGGAGCAATTTTGGAGAGCTTCAAGGGGAGATTTTCATCAAACAACACAAGGTAAGTGATTTCCACCTATTACAAGATAAATACATGGTTTGTATATGGATTTAAACATGAAAATTAGTAGAAATTTGGGATTTTGGTAGAAAACCTAGAATTTGGTATTTTTGGATTTTGACCACGAAATTGGACATGGAATTTGGAATATGTTATATAGTTTAGTTCGTGATGTTATGGGTAAAGTTTATCTTCGAAAATTTTTGGAATCCGGGCACGTGGGCCCGAGGGGTGATTTTATCGACTTTTCGAGCGAAGTTGGGAATTTTTTTAGTTGATTAATTATGGGTATTAGGATATGTTTTGATTGGTTTGAACATTTTTTGAATAGTTTTGGATCGACGGGTGAGGTGCTAGAGAGGCTTTGGAGCTGGTTATGGAACTTTGGAGCGAGGTAAGTCTCATATCTAACTCTGTGAGGGGGAAACTATCCCTAGGTGATGTATTTGTTATGTGATACTTGTTGTGGGGGCTACGTACAAACGAGATGATGAGAGTCCGTACGTAGCTAGATTCATATTATGTCCAGGTAGACTTAGGTTCCCGACATGCTATAACTGTACTATTTGAGTTGTCCCTTGCCTATTAAATTACTTTATTTTACGTTGTGACTTCAAACTAGACATGTGTAGAGTGATAGGCTCGCTATTGTAAAGATCCGATAGGATTCATGATTAGCCGCGAAATAATTGTACCTCTCTTACGAATTTCTCCCGCGCTATGTTTTCCCACCGAAAGGTTTCCCAAAAATTTATAACTCACACGTCTGTTCGTGAGTGGGAGTCAAGGAACCGTCAAAACTTCTTATTCTAATGGGATCGAGTCATTCACCTCGGCAGGATAGATACATCTACGGTTCGTGTCGTTCGATACTCGGTAGTGCACACATTATGATGGATCGGGTCGTACGCCTCGGCAGGATTATATACCACACTCTCATTGGAGCGGGTCGTTCGCCTCAGCAATAAAATAGATATATCTATGATTCGGCAATGATATGATGGATCGGACCGTACGCCTCGACATTCTATAAAATACTCTTATGAAATCGTGCGTAATAATTGGCAAGAAGCCAGCATATCTGTGAGCTTTTTTCTGATTGAACTGTGACGACCTATCTGGTAAGGTCTATTATATATATACTCCGATTGAGGAGGTAACTACTAGCTGGGGGTTTGAGTTATTGCTGGGAGGAGGATTGTACCACGTATTATACTTGTTATTTCGCTCATTTACTCTGACTCACACCTGTTTACTTCTATTGTATTTGTCTTATTTGACCACTAGTAAGTGTTGATGTCGACCCTTTGTCACTAATTCTCTGGGGTTAGGCTAGATACTTACTGGATAAGCATTGATTTACGTACTCATGCTACACTTGCTGCACTTTTAGTGCAGGTACATATATGTCTAGTGGTCTTTTGGGCACCGAGGCGCGGCTATTGCGGCGACTTTACCGTGAGCTACATTTTATGTTACAATCCGCAGCCTGCAGAGTCTCCATCATAGTTATTTATATTCTCCTGTCTAATTTGTATTCCAGACAGAAGTTGTATTTATTATATTTCCTAGTTGATGCTCATGCACTTGTGACACAAGATTTTGGGGGTTCCTACGGGTTGTTCGTTATTAAAATTTGTGTAATTTTGTTTCATACTATTTAATTAATGAAAACTATGATTTTAAAATATTAAAATGAGTAATTAAGTGATCAATTACCGTTGGCTTTCCTGACGGTAGCGTTAGACGTCATCACGATATTTAGTGGATGTTGGGTCGGTATGGAGACGTTTGTACTTATCTTCGAGAGGCTACAGAGCTGTTAAGAGCACTCCCCTTCTTGATTTCCTCATCGTGCGGTTTGATTCCATTGAGGCTTGTGCCTTTATTTCCTTCCTACTCAATCTTATGCGACACGAAGCGCTTGTTATCAATTGGGCATAAAAGAGTTGTAGTGGTACTACAGACATAGTGCATGATGGTTTTCCCTGCGTGTTCGGGCAGGCTATTATCGTCGCCTAACTGAGGGATGTTCTTTTTTTCCAGATCAGTATCTGTATTTTCTATGGTTTTGAGACTGAGCAAGGATTGCTACGATGTTTATGCATTGTTATCGCATAATGTTGGTGTAATGGTAAGGTGCTCATTTATGTGTTGAGGCAATGAAGGGCTTGAAGAGAGGATTTCTCAATGCATGATTAAGGGGTTCAACATTTAATTTCGGTGGAGGAAAGGCAATCGGACTATAGATGTCCAGGTTTGGTTGATGAAGTAATGAGACTTGATATTTTCGAGCATGATGGAATTTTCATTGTGATGCGGTGTCACCGTCCTTGTTTGAACTCATTACGATTCATCGGTGTTATGGTCTTCTTGGGTTTTGCCTTCGGGGCAGGGTGTTGTGAAATGGTGCCTCAGGGGCAGTTGTCAGAGATAGCGGTGTGCAGCAGTTCAGAATCGAATTGATATTTCTAATGTTGATGGCTTGAGGAAGATGTTCCTCTAGGAGGTTTAGAGTTGGTAGCAATTCCTTAGTTCCGGTGTTACAGGTATGGATTTAATTTGAGGCAACATTTGGGCAGCGAAGTATGAAGAAGGACATGGCGGGAGGTGTCTCGCGGTGGATGAATTACTTAAAGGAGATGGTTTGACCGAAGTAGGAGTGGCAGAGTTGCATATGGATTATGTGGTAGGATAGCCACGTACCTTGAGGCAGATTTGAACGATTTGGGAGGCATGGTGGAAAGTGACTAGGTCCACGGATTATAATTGGAATGGTGGTTATTTTACGGAGAAAGATTGAATATGGAAGAAAGGAGTTTTGCTTGAAATAAAGAGGGGTGTGAAGCGTTGTTGGAAGATGTCGGTAAAAAATTCCACAGGTGGGTTATCTTCTATGAGCATGTTAGCGATTGTGTGATGTTGATGAAGCTTCTGCGAAGAATACTACTTGCTACCCGGTAAGAGGTCGAATATGTGATTGTGACTGATGATTCGGAATGTTCATGAAAAGCTTAACAAAAGACTTCGAGAAATTTGGCGGGTTAACGGTGCGGGATCATGCTACATGAGAAGTAGGAATCATTGGGGGCTCTACATTATGTGATGGTAGCTTAAAGCTAAGTGGGGGAGTCCCACCGTCTACGATTGAATCACGTGGTTGTCGGCTTGTGTAGCTTTTTGTTATTGGTGCATTGGTGGATTATTTGTGACTAAGAAAGGGAAAAATCAAGGATAATTTGAGTAGATAAATTGATAAATATGTGCTATATTCCGCCTTGTCGATTCATGTGCAAGTTTTGGGAAGACTGAGAGTTTATGCTACTTGTGGATATGATGTACAAGGAAAATAATTTAGCCAGTTACTTCTTTGATAGGGTGTTCATGTGCTAGCAGCGCGTTGGAGTTGATTATATTCGGGACCAGGTCAGAGTGGGTGACTCTCAACAACGGTCCTAGTGGGTTCAAGAATTGAAGTGCATTGCCTAAGGATTTCGGGCCCGTTGTGTAGTTAAGGATCTAGTTTTCACAGTGGATTGCGAATGGAACTTGGAATGTTCTATGTCATCGACGGGCATGCGATGCAGTATTGGAGTAAAGGAATAAATAGCTTCGGATTCGCGGAACATCTTGCAAAATGGGTGTACCAGTTGGAGATACTATTGTGCGCTTGAAAGGGTATGAGATGATCATGGATATTGAGATGATGTGGTCTCGCTATTTAGGTCACTCGGGATAAATGCGGATTAAGTTCGTTATGTTGTGAATGGAGTTATTATTATTTCTAAGACAGGTCAAGGGTACATTGAAAGAAGTTGGGTCGATTAGTAATGGTTGAATCAGCATGGTTGTGGCAATGATCAGTTCCTCCATTGTGTAAAGTTATACATGTGGTATGTGGTTGTACATGCGGGCTTGACAACCACCATAACTTGATTGATTTAGGAGGTATTTGATTCAAATGGCCTTGTTGTGTAAATAGATTCCGGAAGAGTCATGGCAGTTCAAATCACAACTTGAGGTTGTATTTTCTGTGGTTTGGGATTTAGTTGCGTATTGCATGGGCTCTTCGAAAATGACCTAAGTGAAAGGTTTCTAGCCAATGAAGTGTTATTCTACTGGTAGTTCAGGGGTTATCATGAATTCATGTATTCTCGCGCAGCGACATGATAGGTGCAGTAAGCGGCATGGGAATTTGAAAGTTGAGGACCAAGGTTGCAGTTCGGTGTTGACAAGAATGTCACGAGCTTGGATGAGCCGGGAAGAATTTGACGTTTAGAGTAAGCTGACATTATCCTAGTGTCTCCTAGGAATGGTGTTTTGTGGAAGGAGCATTGTGTGTTGATTTTCAGATTCTTGATCTATTTTACAGAATTTGTACAGTTGGTGGTACGGATGTGCAGACTTGTCTAACTGGGCGGAAGGTCGTGGGAGAGTACCCCATGGGGAAATTGTATGAGTGTGACATGCTAGTCACTTGATTGTTAAAGATCGAAACCAAGTACGGAGATTTTTTGTACTATTGTTAATGTGAAAGTTTATGCCTGGAAGGCGCTCTATCCCTTTGGTTGTGAACTGCGGGGGCTGTGCCGGATTGAGACGGCTTGATTAGTCGCACATGTGTTGAGGTCCCGTGTATCTTGTGGTGTCATATTAGTAGGATGGCTCTCGAGATGCAGGTCATTTATCGCACCATAATCGTGCTTGGGTTTTGTGGCGTATTGCGCTATCCATCTCCCCTGAGTTTTATTTATTTTTATTTTTTTGCACTTTGCATGCTTGTAGCCGATATTCGGTATTCCGTAGATAGAAGCATTATGTCTTGATGAGTATGTCCTTATTTATTATTATGAGTGGATCGGGTGGCACGCCGCCACGGGTATGTTATTTGGATCGGGTTGCACGCCTCAATAGTGTTATGTTGAGTACGGTTCCCTATATCTAGTCCTGCATATTTTGTTTCTCATCCTCTAAGAAAGGTTCATAACATCTGTTCGATAGTTTTATTCGTTACGCGGGCTGGGTAATTCTTTTCCAGAGTTCGTTCCTCCTTATGAGTCATATTCGAGTTGTAGCTTGTCGGCGCATTGATGGCATCATATGAGATCTGAGTCAGTGTTTGAAGTGGCTTATTTCCTGAGCAGCTTGTACTGGGTGAGACGAGATTATTGGACTTGAAATTTGTGCAATCAGATTTATAAAAGGTACATTAAAGGGAAAATATCGTTATTCAATTCAGAATGAGGTAATGGTTCTTGTCAGGAGGAGAGACTCCATGAATTATTGATTCGGCATGTGGTTATGAGTTTCTACATGTCTCTTTCATTATGGCAGTATTGCAAGAGTTGGAACAGGATTTATATACGTCATGAGATGTATTGCGGGTATCAGATTTGTGAAATTTCGGCTATTGTGGTCGGAGAATGTTATTATGGGCATGTGAATTATGCGGGGCATGGTTTGAATTCAGCAAAAGGTGTACGATCGTGTTTTGATATAGTGTGTGGTGATTGGTGCGGTGTTTGCATGTTAGAATCAGGTCTTGTAGAGAAATGCAGAGGTTAGAATTTGGTTCTAAGGCTTATTGACTAAATAAATGGGAGGACCTTCAGTCCGGCTCGAGATAATGTGCCCAACTGGGTTGTGGTGGCACGGATAGGTGCACAAGGTGTTGCACAATGATTTTGGACAACTCCGGTGTAGTTCTTAGCACATTCGAGGACGAACGTATGTTTAAGTGGGAGAGGATGTAACGACCCGATCGGTCATTTAGAGTTCTAACACGTCGTTCGGAGATTTAAGGCCTTGAGTAGCTTCACTTTAGGTATTATGACTTGTACGTGTGGTCGGAATTTAATTTCGGGAAGTTCGGGATCAATGTGGAAAGAAAATTCTCATTTCGGAAGCTTTAAGTTGGAAGAATTGGCTAAGATTTTGACTTTTGAGTAAATGACCTCAGAATCGGGATTTGAAGGTTCCAATAGGTTTGTATGACGATTTCGGACTTGGTCATTTGTTCGGGTTGAGTATCGTATCAACCGGGATCCTTTCGGTGCTTATTATAGAAGGTTGGCATTTGAAAGGTTTAAGAATTTTATAAGTTTGGTTTGAAGTGGATTTTGATGTTATCAATGTCCGTTTGGGGTTCTGAGCCTTGGAATAGCTTTGTTATGTCATATGTGACTCGTGTGCGAAATATGAAGTCATTACGGATTGATTTGATATGTTTCGGGACAAGATATAGAATTTGGAAATTTGAAAATTTATAAGTTTGATTTGAGGCGCGATTTATGATTTTGATGTTGTTTGACGTGGTTTAATGCTTCGACTAAGTTTGTATTGAATTTTTGGACGTGTTGGTATATTTTGTTAAGGTCTCGAGGGCCTCGGGTGGATTCCGGATGGTTAACGAATTGATTTTTGGACTTAAGAAATGTTGAAGCTGGGCAGCAACTGGTGTGATCGCTTCTGCGATATCTTGGTCGCAGAAGCGATGTCGAGATCGCAGAAGCAAAATGGGAAGGGACTGGCAGTGGCCACAGGTGCGAAGGTTTTCCCGCAGCTACTTGACCGCAGAAGCGGCCCAGTGGTCGCAGAAGCGGTAGGGAGTGAGGCGGGCTGGAGGCGCAGGTACGAGGTTTGTGCCGCACCTGCGGGACCGCAGAAGCGGAGTCTTGTCCACAGATGCGAAGGTAGGGGCTGAAGAGTGACCGCAGAAGCGGTATTTTGGACGCACCTGCGGAACCGCAGAAGCGGTCAAGTGGCCACAGATGCGAGAGGTCGTTGGGCAGTGTGTTCTTTTAAGAACGGGTTTTGGTCCATTTTCTTTCATTTTCACTTGGTTGGGGCGGTTTTGGAGAGCTTCAAGGGGAGAATTTCATCAAGCAACACAAGGTAAGTGATTCTCATCTATTACAAGATAAATACATGGTTTGCATATGGATTTAAACATGGAAATTAGTAAAAATTTGGGATTTTGGTAGAAAACCTAGAATTTAGTATTTTTTTTTATTTTGACCACGAAATTAGACATGGAATTTGGAATAAGTTATATGTTTTAGTTCGTGGTGTTATGGGTAAAGTTTATATTCTGGGGTCATGGGTGCTACATGAATGTCGACGTTTGAAGTTTAAATTGACTAGTTTGATTTTATCATATTGGGTTATTTATTTAATTATGTCCTTAATTATTTTGTTGAGTAGCTAACAGTGAAATACTATTTACGAATCTAAAGTTGAACTCGAAAGTGACAATTCTAGATTGCATATAGAATTAAATAGAGCACATTCTTGAACCCGTGCATCGGGGAACGGATTCACAATTAGGATAGAAATATACCTAATTGCCTTTCTTGGTTGAAATACAGGAAGTGTAAATGCATTCTTGTTAATCTTAATTCCATAGACATATAGGCATTAAGTTAGCTTGAATATGCGAGTAAGAACTCGACAGATTCTTATGAGTAATATCAACCATGTCAATCAACAATCCAGATAAATCAATTAGTTATTTTAAGCCAAGAACGCAACATGATTGTTAGCTAGCCTATGACCCTGGAATATCCTCTCCTACTAATTGTTAACCGAAATTGCTTAAGTGTTGTGGTAGATTTCTAGTTATTTCATTGCTTGATAGTTTCTTAGGTAGTAAATTAGACACTTACACACTTTGTGAGAAATCTCTTGAATCGATAAGTTGTTTGAGTTTGAATCAGTCAAAAGTTAATCATAAGTCTTCGTGGGAACAATACTCTACTCACTACTCTATTACATGACGACCACGTATACTTGCGTGAGTATGTTTGGTCGCAACAAGTTTTTGGCGCCATTGCCGGGGACTTAGAAATTAGCTACTTGACTGAGTTAAGCTTTTATTAGTTATTTGTTCAAGTTTTAATTTTCAGTTTATCTTGTTTGTGTTAACGCAGGCTCTTCTCTTGAATGCGGAGGAGTAGAAGTGCAAACAATCTCCTTTCACTTGATCCTGAAATTGAACGAACACTTCATTGAGTGAGGAGGGAAGTCGAAGCTAGAATTAAAATAGAAAGGGAGTTGGATATCGTAGTTTAACCATAGCCAATAGAGATGGCAGGTAATGAAGAGCGCCCAGTGAGAGAAGCTGCAACGCCCAATCTTGCTAATATGACTCACGCTATTGTGAAGCCTGACATCACGGGTCACTTTGAACTCAAATAGTGCATGGTAAAGTTGATTCAATCCACAAGGAAATATGTGGGTCTATCTCATGAAGACCCGCAGAGGCACATTCAGAACTTCCTGGAAATTATGGACACTTACAATTATCCGAACGTTTCCAAGGACTATGTCACACTAACACTGTTCCCCTTTTCACTATATGGGGAAGCTAAGGAATGGTTGCAAAAGGAGCCTGCGAACTCAATCCACACTTGGGATGATCTAGCAAGGAAATTCTTAATCAAGTTTTTCCCCACTAAGAAGACAAAGTCGCTGAGGAGCCAGATTCTTGGGTTCCAATAACGGGATGGCGAGACTCTTCATCAAGCTTGGTAAAGATACAAGAAGTTACTCAGAGACTGCCTGCATCATTGTAAGACTGATGAGGTGTTGGGTCATACTTTCGTTGATGGGCTAGACGAGACATCAAAGATGAATCTTGATTCAGCTTGTGGGGGTAGTTGCATGGCGAGGCCGTATAGTGAAATCCAGCTCCAGCTAAACAACTTCACTGCTAATGATCATAATTGGAAAGGAGATGGGGAATCACGAAGAGCAATTAAACAGAAAGCAGTCGGTGTAATTGAGCTTGATGACTTCTCATCCATGAGAGCAGATATAGCAAAATTGGTAAATCAGATGAATAGAATGTCCATGCACCAAACACAACAGATGCAACATGTACAACAGATATCTACTTGTTGCGAATTATGTGGTGGCAGTCACACGAGTGACATGTGCCCCACGAATCCTGAATCTATCTACTATGTGGGGCAATAGAGTAGAAGTCTGATGAACCAACATGCACAACATGGGAACACTTATAATCCAAATTGGAATAATCATCCTAACTTCTCCTGGGGTGGAAATCAGCCGACTCATAATCATTATAGGCCCCAAGGAAATTTTAATCAACCTCAGAAGCCATCCCAGCAAATAGAAGAGAGTACGAATGACTTGTTGAAGAAGTTGTTTCTTGACAATCAACAACTCTGGACCAATTTCAGAAATCTTGAGAGACAAATAGGGCAGCTAGCGTCAAATCAAAATACTAGGTATGCACGTGCTCTTCCCAGTGATACAGAGAAGAACCCTCGAGTTAATGCAGTTACACTCAGAAATGGGAGGGAATTAGAAGAAGTGCCAAAGAAGAGAAAGGGCAAGCCTATACATGAGGGGGAGTTGATTCCTAAGGCAACACATAAGTCAAAGAAAGATGATGCAAGTTCAGAGCCAGTGAATGCTGCAAGGCCTCCACCACCCTTCCCTAAAGATTGCAGAAGAAAAATGATGATCGCTTATTCAACAAATTTCTCTCTATGTTGAGCCAGGTTCAATTGAATATTCCATTGGTGGATGTACTTTGCGAAATTCCAAAGTATGCTAAGTACATCAAAGATATAGTAGCTCACAAGAGGAGATTGACTGAATTCGAGACAGCCGCACTTACTGAGGAGTGCACTTCAAGAGTCCAAAACAAGCTTCCTCAAAGCTTCAGGATTCTGGCAGTTTCACCATCCCTGTGCGGATTGGTAATATCGATGTAGGTTGTGCTCTTTGTGATTTGGGGGAGAGCATAAATCTAATGCCCTTGTCATTGTTCAAATAATTGGGTCTGGGAGCTCCAAGACCAACCATTGTGATGTTGCAACTAGCTGATAGGTCCATAGCCTACCTTGAAGGAGTGATTGAAGATGTGTTGATGCAAATTGGGAAATTCATCTTCCCCACGAACTTCATTATCCTAGATTATGAGGCTGATGAACAAGTTCCAATCATATTAGGATGACCTCTCTTGGCTACAAGTGATGCAATTATTAAAGTGAGAGAGGGAAAAATGATTATGAGGGTGGACAACGAGGAAGCAATTTTTAATGTCTACAAGGCAATCCAACTTTCCCGCCATTATGAGGAGCTCTCTATGATATCTGTTGTAGAGATGGATGAGCAACTTATTGACATAAGTGTATGTCTAGATGATTTTCAAGAGAAAGCACTCATGTTGTTCGATAGCTTGGAGATTGATAATGAGGTTGAGGAGATGATGCATATCCTAGATGCATCATGTACTTACATGCAGGGATTAAACCCCTTTGAGCCCCTAAATAGGCCAAGCGGGCCTCCTCCAAAGCCGCTGATTAAAGAAGCTCTAAAACTGGAACTTAAACCCTTGCCCCCTCACATTCAATATGCGTATTTGGGTGTTTCTGGCCCTTTACCTGTTATTATTTCTTCTGACTTATCTAAATTGCAGGAAGAAAAGCTGTTAAGAGTGCTACGTGAGCACAAGCGAGCAATTGGGTGGACGACGTCTGACATTAAAGGCATTAGTCCAGCTTTCTGCATGCATAAAATCCTCATAGAGGAAGGGCACAAGCCAAGTGTAGAGCAACAACGCCGCCTAAATCTAATCATAAAAGAGGTGGTAGGAAAAGAAGTAATTAAGTGGCTTGATGCAGGTATTGTATTTCCAATCTCTTAGAGCAAATGGGCAAGCCCCGTCCAATGTGTGCCTAAGAAAGGGGGGATGACTGTAGTGGTTAATGAAAATAATGACCTGATTCACACAAGAACTGTCACAGGGTGGAGAATTTGCATAGATTATAGAAACTTATACAATGCCACCCGAAAGGACCATTTCCCCTCCCCTTTATTGATCAAATGCTTGATAGATTAGCTGGACAGGAATACTACTATTTCCTAGATGGCTATTCGGGGTATAATCAGATTGCTATAGCCCCAGAGGACCAAGATAAAACTACATTTACATGGCCCTATGTCACGTATGCATTTAAGAGAATGCCATTTGGTCTCTGTAATGCACCTGCAACTTTTCAAAGGTGTATGATGGCTATTATTACTGACATGGTTGAAAGATTTGTAAAAGTGTTATTATGGATGATTTTTCTGAGTTAGAGTGTTCTTTTGATAATTGTTTAATGAACCTTGATAAAGTACTTGCTAGGTGTAAAGAGACAAACTTGGTGCTAAATTAGGAAAAGTACCATTTCATGGTACGTAAAGGTATAGTCTTGGGGCACAAGGTGTCCAAAAATGGGTTGCAGGTAGACAAAGCAAAGGTTGAGGCGATTGAAAAATTGCCCCCACCGACATCCGTCAAGGGCATTCACAGTTTCTTGGGCCATGCAGGTTTTTATCGTCGTTTCATTAAAGATTTTTCAAAATTTTCTTCTCCTCTGTGCAGGCTTCTTGAGAAAGATACCCCATTCGAGTTTGATGATGCCTGTCTGAAAGCATTTGAGGAGATGAAGGGAAGATTATGACTGCACCAATTATCATTGCCCTGGATTGGGCGCAGCCATTTGAGTTGATGTGCGATGCAAGTGACATAGCAATCAGAGTTGTTCTGGGGCAAAGGAGAGATAAATATTTACACTCTATTTATTACGCGGGCAAAACTCTAAATCCAGCCCAGATGAACTACATTGTTACTGAAAGAGCTTGCAGTGGTGTGGGCGTTTGACAAGTTTAGATCTTATCTAGTGGGAACCAAAGTAATCGTGTACACAGATCACTCAACTATAAGGTACTTGTTTAAAAAGAGAGACACCAAGCCAAGGCTAATTCGATGGGTCCTTCTCTTGCAAGAATTTAACTTGGAGATCCGAGATCGAAAAGGAACATATAATCAAGTGGCCGATCACTTATCCAGATTAGAAAATCAGAGCCACATATCTGAAGGGAGGTCGATCAAAGAAACATTTCCTGATGAGTAGTTATTAGCAATCACCTCGAGTGAAGCCCCGTGGTATGTAGATTATGTGAATTTTATCGCAAGTGGGGTGACGCCACTAGAATTGACACTCGATAATAGAAGACGATTTCTACATGATGTGAGGCTCTACGTGTGGGATGAGTCATTCCTATATAAGCAGTACGCAGATCAGTTGGTACGAAGGTGTGTCCCTGAGGAGGAGATGAATGCAATATTGCATGACTGTCATGCTTATCCATATGTAGGTCACCATGCTGGGGACAGAACTGCCCAAAAAGTGCTGCAATCGAGTTTTTATTGGCCAAAATTGTTTAAGGATGCACACGCCTTTGTTAAAAAGTGTGACAGGTGCCAAAGAACCAGAACAATCACGAAAAAGCACGAGATGCCCTTGCAAAATATTCTGGCAGTAGAGCTCTTTGATATTTGGGGGATTGATTTTATGGGACCGTTCCCATACTCTAATGGTCACGGGTACATCTTGGTGGCGGGTCGACTATGTGTCTAAGTGGTTGGAGGCCATTGCTTTTCCTACTAATAACGCAAAGGTAGTGGTAAACTTTGTAAAGAAGCACATCTTCACACGCTTTGGGACTCCAAGGGTGTTGATAAGTGACAGAGGAACTCACTTCTGTAATAAATTGTTGAATAATGTTCTAGCAACGTATGGAGTTAAGCACAAGGTTGCCACCGCCTATCACTCCCAAATGAGTGGTCAAGTGGAAGTGTCAAACAGAGAGGTGAAGCAGATTCTGGAGAAAACAGTAAGTGGAAATAGGAAGGAATGGGCCGAAAAAGTTGGATGACGCATTATGGGCATATCGAACTGCATACAAGACCCCCATAGGTACTTCTCCGTATAATTTGGTTTATGGGAAAGCGTGCCACTTGCCTGTCGAGCTTGAATACAAAGCCTATTGGGTGATTAAAAATCTGAATATGGATATGGACTTAGCTGGTGAGAAGAGGTTGTTACCAGTGGCGGACGGGTTCAATCTTAGAAGTAAATAAATTTAGTCGTAAAATATTAGTTGTTAAGTGGGTTCAAATAAAATATTTATGCAAAATTTACACAGCTTCCTAATTTATACATATACACAGTATTATTTTTTTGTGAAGCGGGTTCAATTGAACCCACTAGCCACCACTTGGGTTCGCCACTGGTTGTTACAACTCAAAGAGCTTGATGAGTTTCAATTGCACGCGTATGAAAATGCCAAATTGTATAAAGAAAAGACCAAAAGGTGGCACAACAAGCACATCCATCATCGAGAGTTTGAGCCGAGTCAAGAAGTTCTCTTATTTAATTCGAGGTTGAAGCTTTTCCCCGAAAATTTTAAGTCTCGATGGACATGTCCTTTCGTTGTGGTAAGTGTGAGGCCTCATGGAGCGGTGGAATTGGGTGATGCAAGCTCAAGTAGTACCTTTTTGGTAAATGGGCAGTGAGTGAAACATTATTGGGGTGGTGACAGTGCACGTCACAAGACCTCGGTGGACTTGACCGATGCTTGAAAAACGTGTTGAGTCGTGCCGCGACGTTAAATCAGGCACTTCTTGGGAGGCAACCCAATTTTGTAATGATTTCGTAGCTTAGCTTTTTGTTTTCTTTTAGTAAGAGTAGACTAGGTTTTTTTTTGTTTGTTGTTTTCTTTGTAGTTATAGAAATCATAGGCGATGAGGGTGTGGGGTGTGTAATATATGTATTAAGTGCTCGGGTAGGTGAAATTTATCCCAAAAAAAAACGAAATTGAAAAATCCAGCGAACCGACGCCCAGGCCAGCACCCCACGCTGCATAGGGCGCAAACACCAGAATATTAAAAACCCCAGTACCAAGCCCAGCGTAGGGCGTTGTGCTGGGGGGTCAACAGGTAAGTATTTTTTTTATTTTTTATTTTCATTTTTTTAAAAACATCCATATACACAAACATACTAACCCATACCCAACCTCTCTCTCACCGTAACTCTCACACACGACCCCTCCCTCCCTCCCCCCCCCCCTCACTCTGTCTCTCTCTCTGCTGCTCTCTCTCCTTCTCTCTCAAATTCTCCAATTTTTGTTGCTCACTTTCATCTCAAGACTCAAAGGTATGTTCTTCTTGTTATCTCTTTTCTTGTATTTTGAAATTTCTTAGTGTAATTCTAGTCATCCTTCTCCAAAAACCCCAATCCCCTAGGTCTCTTTAACATGTTTTGTTGTTATAGTGGGTGGGCCTAGTATGCATAAAACTGGGTGTAAAATTTAGTTGTGAAGTTGTATTTGAAGTAGTAAACTACAATTCCCTCTACTTAATTTAAATTTGGGAGGTCCACCTTGCTCCACCACTGTTGAAATAAGAGAAGCAAAATTGATGCCCACAAGGTATTTTCTAAAATGCCTAAAAGAGTGAATTGAACACTGGTGAATTTTGAGTAGCCGAGTGTAGTTGTATATGATGTTGGGATAAGTGTGGGGGTGTTTGGGGATATTGTATCTTGTTGTAAAACTCTTGTAAGTAGTCGTTAGTGTGCTATATTAGTGTAGTAATGTGGGCTTTAGCATTGCTTGCTTGCACTACGGTTACATTATGTCCATGTTAGACTACTTGAATTGTATGGCATGGAGAAGTCTTGAGTACCTATCGCCTTGTGATGCCACATTGATGCACATTGAACCGCTATTGTGAGTAGATTATACATAGCCTTCGGTTTTAAGTATGGGGTTATCTTTGCCTCTCACGATGACCTTGGGCGAATTTCTTGATTCATTCTCACCTTTGTGTTTGTCGTGTGTAGGTTGCTATGGCTCATGACAGTGCCGCCAAAGGAAAAGGGGTGGGAAAGTCCTCCGCCACTACTCCCCCTCCCAAAAAATGCAAGCAAGGTGAAGGTTCTTCCTGGCAAGCTAAGGGAAAGCAGGTTGCTAGTGGGTCGACGAGGCCACCATAGCCTCGGGTGGATATAGTTCGAGAAGATGCCATCAAATGGCATGATAACTTTGTGCCATATGGGAAATATGTTTCCGAAATGGGGATTAATGTGAAGGCCTTAGAAAAAAACTTCCCGGATGTACTTGCCCGGTTGGTAGAGATGGAGATGGATAAGCTCATAGAATGTCCGGGCCCTACAAATTTGAGCATGGTACGGGAGTTGTATGCCAACTGGAATGCGGACCTGTTCCAATCATGGGTCCGAGGAAAGGATATAGCACTGGATAGGCGATCCTTGTGTGACTTTTTGGGAGTTGACAGCCCTAATCCACGGAGGCTACAAAAGTTCGTCAAAAGTCCACGCTATCGGGCAATATGTCACACACTTTGTTGCGTTGATTCTAATGCAAAGTGGATGCCGACTAAGGGAAATGCCCACCTTGAGATGGTCCATTTTGATTTCAACAAGACGGCTAAGGTATGGCAAAACTTCGTGCAAGCTAGATTGATGCCCGTCGAGCATAACAATGAATGCACTCGATCTCGAGTATGTGTGATCTACTTTCTGATGATCGGGTGACCCATAAATATGGGTGAGCTCATGCTTGGGGAGATGGACCGCACCCTCTTTGGGGGAAGGATCAAAAGGTTTTTCTTTGGAAACCTCCTGACGTAGTACATGATATCTCGTGGGGTGCCAGACTATCCTGGCTATGATGAGGTAGTGGAGGCACCCAATGAATTGCTAGACATCACATCCTTGCTGGAGTCCACATCAAAGCTAAGCCAGGCTGCAAGGAATGAGAGGCACGAAAATTTTAACATGTATCTTTATAGTTCCCTCAATGTGATAATGAGCAATCTAAGGGTGTCGGATGAGGAGCGCATGCATTTGCGAAATGATCTCTCCAGTTCTTCCAAGGAGATGTTGGGCATAGAACCGGGCAGTCCCATCCATCCGTCTGAGAATGAGAACACTCACAAGGGATCTGATGATGGGGATGCAGATGATGATGAAGTTATGGGGCCCATGGCTTTGGTGCCCTTAGGAGATGATGATGATCCTAGAGTCGCGACCGGTGGGCATCCTGAGGAGGCGGACTCTGACTAGCAGGGAGTTCTTTCTTTCCACCTTACTTTGTTTTGAATTTTCTATGCATCGGGGACTATACATTGTTTAAGTGTGGGGTGGGGAAATACTTCCGGACTTGTAATTGTATAAAAATTTTATTGTTATTATTTTGTTTTATATTTTTTAGCTTAGTTTAGAACTAACATAGTCTAATTAGCTAGTAAATTAAAAAGAAATTCAGAAGAAGTTCGGACTTTTCTTGACGATGGATCTGTTGGACAATTTTCTTGAGGGATTAAAGTTCGATTGAAAATACCAAAAGATTTTCCTTTGTTCTTTTTAGGATAGTTAGGTAGTATCCCTTGGGTTTTTTTCGGACGCCGGTTCTTTTCCAAGGGTGTAGCTCGAACCGGGTATTTTTATTTATTTAGGAGTAGGATAGGGAGAAAATTGAGGTGCTTTGAGGTACCTATTGACAAGTTTGGTGAGGTCACTTGGTCTCATGACGGATTGGTGATGTTGTACACTTCTTTTGTTGGGTGAGTACGTGAGTTGAGGATGCTTAGTGGTAACGAGTCGTCTCTTGATGTTGGGTAGTTGTGGAGAGGTTGTTTGAGCTGGTTGAATAGCATTGTGTATACTTACGCTAGTTTTAAAACGGGAAGAATGTGAAATTCTTATGTTCATGCTTAACTGTCAGTATCGACCATAGTCAAAAGGAAGAGTGTATGATGGAATTAAATGTGAATTGCTCTTTCATAGTGATAGGTACGTTTTGGGGTGTTAATCTAGTTCCATTGCTCGAGGACGAGCAAGAGTCTAAGCATGGGGTGTTGATATTCGACTTAATGTATGCATATTTTGATGTATATGGCCTCACATTATGCTCATGTCTCGTAGATTTCGGAAGTATAATATAATAATTAATGCTAATTTGGGGTATTTCTATGTGTAGGAATCATTTGTGCACGAATTGGAGCGAAAATGGGAAGAAAAGGAGAATTGGCCCAGTTGAGCGCCACAGGCAGCGTGGGACGCTACCTGTGGCGCACAAAACAGAATGCTGAAAAGTTGAGCTCCAGGGAAAGCGCCCCGTGCTGCCCTGGACGCTCAAAATATGAACATGTCCTATTTCGACTAGGACTCGATTATTTCGACCCCAAGATGCCCCCAACTCATATAAAAGCCAACCTAAACCTATTTTGAGGAGGAGGAGGTGACTTTGAGAGAGGAACAAAAGTACGAAACACTCGGGAGCACGGATTTGATCAATTCTTCCATTCTTCTTCTAGTATTCATTGATTTTATGTTTGAAAATATTATTTTTGATGATTGTATGAACATGAGTGGCTAAGAACCCTATTATTCCGGGGTCATGGGTGCTACATGAATGTTGATATTTGAAGTTTAAATTGATGAGTTTGATTTTATCATATTGGGTTGTTTATTTAATTTTGTCCTTAATTATTTTGCTGAGTAGCTAACAGTGAAATACTATTTACGAATCTAGAGTTGAACTCGAAAATGGGAATTCTAGATTGCATATAGAATTAAATAGAGCAAGTTCTTGAACTCGGGCATCGGGGAACAGATTCACAATTAGGATAGAAATACACCTAATTGCCTTGCTTGGTTGAAATACAAGAAGTGTAAATGCATTCTTGTTAATATTAATCTCATAGACATATAGGCATTAAGTTAGCTTGAATATACGAGTAAGAACTTGATAGATTATTATGAGTAATATCAACCCTGTCAATCAACAATCCAGATAAATCAATTAGTCATTTTAAGCCAAGAACGCAACATGATTATTAGCTAGCCTATGACCCTGGAATATCCTCTCCTACTGATTGTTAACCGAAATTGGTTAGGTGTTGTGGTTGATTTCTAGTTATTTCATTGATTGATAGTTTCTTAGGTAGTAAATTAGACACTTACACACTTTGTGAGAAATCTCTTGAATCGATAAGTTGTTTGAGTTTGAATCGGTCAAAAGTTAATCATAAGTCTTCGTGGAAACGATACTCTACTCACAAATCTATTACTTGACGACCACGAATACTTGCGTGAGTGTGTTTGGTTGCAACAAGTTTTTGAACTGGGCCATTTCTCCTTTTCTTCCAATTTTCGCTCCAATTCGCGAATGGATGATTCCTACAGAAAGAAATACCCCAAATTAGCATAAATCATTATATTATACATCTGCAATCTACGAGACATGAGCATAATATGAGGCAATATACATCAAAGTATGCATACATTAAGCCGAATATCAGTTTATCTTCAAAACATTTCGGAATCCGAGCACGTGGGCCCGAGGATTGATTTTATCGACTTTTCAAGCGGAGTTAGAAATTGTTTAAATTGATTAATTATAGGTATTAGGATATGCTTTGATTTGTTTGCACATTGTTTGAATAGTTTTGGATCGACGGGCATTGGTTTGAGGTGTTAAAGAGGCTTTGGAGCCGGTTATGGAACTTCGGAGCGAGCTAAGTCTCCTGTCTAACTCTGTGAGTGGGAAACTACCCCTAGGTGATGTATTTGTTATGTGATACTTGTTGTGGGGGCTACGTATGCACGAGGTGATGAGAGTCCGTACGTAGCTAGATTCAGGGTAGACTTAGGTTCCCGCCATGCTATAACTTTACTATTTGAGTTTCCCTTGCCTATTAAATTCCTTTATTTTACGTTGCGACTTGAGACTAGACATGTGTAGAGTGATAGGCTTGCTATTATAAAGATTCGACGGGCTTCATGATTAGCTGTGAAATAATTGTACTTCTCTTACAAATTTCTCCCGCGCTATGTGTTTACACCTAAAGGTTTCCCAAAGATTTATAACTTACACGTCTGTACGTGAGTGAGGGTCAAGGACCCGTCAAAACTTCTTATTCTAATGGGATCGGGCCGTTCACCTCGACAGTATAGATACATCTATGGTTCGTGTCGTTCGACCCTCGGTAATGCACATATTATGATGGATTGGGTCGTACGCCTCGCTAGGATTATGAACCACACTCTCATGGGAGAGAGCCGTTCACCTCGACAATAAAATAGATGTATCTATGGTTCGGCAATGTTATGATGGATCGGTCTGTACGCCTCGGCATTTCTATAAAATAATCTTATGAAATCGTGCGTAATAATTGGCAAGAAGCCAACATATCTATAAGCTTTTCCCTGATTGAACTGTGACGACCTATCTAGTAACATCCATTATATATATACTCTGATTGAGGAGGTAACTACTAGATGAGAGTTTGAGTTATTGCTGAGAGGAGGATTGTACCACATATTATACTTGTTATTTCGCTCATTTACTCTGACTCACACCTGTTTACTTCTACTGTATCTGTCTTATTGGACCACTAGTAAGTGTTGATGTCAACCCCTCGTCACTACTTCTCTAGGGTTAGGCTAGATATTTACTGGGTACACGTTGATTTACGTACTCATGCTACACTTGCTGCACTTTTTGTGCAAGTACATATATGTCTGGTGGTCTTTTGGGCGCCAAGGCGCGGCTATTGCGGGGACTTTACCGTAAGCTGCATTTCATGTTATGATCCGCAGCCTGCAGAGTCTCCATCAGAATTATTTATATTCTCTTGTCTAATTTGTATTCCAGACAGAAGTTGTATTTTATTCTATTTCCTAGTTGATGCCCATGCACTTGTGACACCAAATTTTAGGGGTTCCTACGGGTTGTTCGTTATTGAAATTCGTGTAATTCTATTTCATACTATTTAATTAATGAAAACTATGATTTCAAAATACTAAAATGAGTAATTAAGTGATCAATTACCGTTGGCTTGCCTGACGGCGGCGGTAGGCTCATCGCGACCTTTAGTAGATTTTGGGCCGTGACACGTCCTTTGGCCGATGTTGTGGAACCGACCTAGTCATCTCGATCCTTATATTTGACTCGTACCGGTTATGGACATCTACCCAAGTTGTTGCTTGGAACTCAAGCAGGATCTCCTTCAGCTTCCGGGAAACGTCTGAGCTTCTCGGGTTCAATCCTTTGGTGAATGCTTCAGCTGCCCATTCATCCAGGAAAGCCGGAAGCAACATTCTTTCTTTTTGGAATCGGGTAACGAACTCTCATAATAATTCAGATTCTCCCTGTGCTATACTGAATATGTCAACTTTTCGGGATTGTACTTTTCTGGCCCCGGCATGAGCCTTGATGAAATAATTCACGAGCATCTCAAAGGAATCTATGAAATGCTCGGGTAATAATGAATACCACGTTTGGGATCCCCTCGTGAGAGTTTCTCCAAATTGCTTTAGTAGCACAAATTCAATTTCGTGTGGAGCTAGATCATTTCCTTTTACCGCCATTGTGTAGGTGGTAATATGCTCCTGCGGGTCTGAAGTCCCATCATACTTTGGCATTTGAGGAATTTTGAACCGCTTTGGGATTAGTTCTGGTGTCGCGCTCGGCTTGTACGACAATTGAATATACTTCTTCGAATTTGGGCCTTTCAATATTGGTGGCGCGCCGGGAATTTGGTCCATGCGGGTATTTATTTCCCTCATAAACCGTAAAAGTTCATTCTTGAACGGGTTGTTTTCGTTGTTGAGACCGGATCTGCTCCCCGCAGCCCCGTCGGAGCCAACTTCACCCCTAGGAGTGTTGTTGTCGACTCTCTGCGTTGTTTGGTTTGCGGGGACAACGGGAGAAATTGGATCTCATCTGTTTGCATTATTCGAAGCCCCCGATAGCGCCTGCTTCAGTTCTGTCATAACCTGATCCTGCCGCGTGAGATGGCCTAGAATGATTGCATGTTACTCTCGTAGGACCCTCACCGCATCCACGACATGCTCCTCGTCAGCATCATCAGGAGTTGTCTCTCGAACCTTTCGAGGGTTCTGCCTGTCATGCACCGGCGTGGCGTCATTTCCCTCATTATGGGTGTCACTGATTGAATCCTCAAAATGAGGTTGATCTCCTCGAATTTCTAGGTTGTACGTGTTGTTAACAGTGTTATCTGCCACTGTTTGTGATTTTTTCTAAGATAAAAATAATCAAATTGCATTAGTAAAAAATAAGGATCAATTTAATTGCACGGCTGTCTAGGCTCTATGGTGGACGCCAAACTCTTTACCCGTAAAATGGTACAGTTAAATTTATATGTGGTTTCTAGATAAGTGAACTAATTTGATCCTGAAATAATACAATAATTGAAGAAATGTATAATACTTAGCCTTGAAATATAGACGAAACAACAGAGATGATAGTTTCGGGAACAAGTTTTCTAGGCACAGCAATGATGAGATCAAAAAGCAAGAAAGTAAGAATGTATTAAGCTTTGTATAGAATGTAGTATATGTTTAGCCAGAAAATTTGTATCTCTTATAATGATAACTGAGCTCACTATTTATAGTTATGTCTAGGGAAAGAGGACCTAGGATCGTGCCCTCTTTTAATGATAATTATGAGGGTCATTGATGAAGATATAACGGTGAACATAAATACCAAATTCTTTGTAACGGACCGTCGCTCTTAATGCTGCAAAATATTCCCTATTAAATGCTATCGGTCGCAGAGTATTTAACATGCTTTTATGAACGTTATCCTTTCCGGAGACTAGCGAAATGGCTGTGTTCAGTCTTCGGCCATCTCCGTCTTGGGTTCCACGTGTCCTCCCTTTAGACGACCACGTGTCATATCATATTTCACCCTATACGGGAATAAAAGGGTTTTGTTCGATAGCTCCTAGACAAAAAATGAATAAGTGATAATATAATGTCTAAAATAATAAATTGAGTCAATATTCTACAATAATTAACTTCACATTTTGAATATTATGTATAACTTAATATAGAAATGTATTATGTATAGTTCATATTGTATAGTATAAAATAACATGGAGAGAACTATAATTATGTTATTTTGTTCATAACACTTGTGATAATATGCAATACGATGATAAATTATTATAACAAAAAACAAATTGATAATCAACATGATTTCTATTTAAATTACATAATAATAATGTTGCACCTTTTGTGTGAAAATCCAATATAAATCTTGATAGGTATTAGGCAAAAGGAATTCTAAGTGGATACGATGAGGAATGTTTTAGTTTAAAAAGAGATAAAGTTATCACAGTGATATTGTATATATTATGTACGTGTTTTGGGCTGTTTTTTATTTATTTTTCTGATTAGAATGGTTAAAAGTTTTTATATTCCTTATTATTTACATCTTCTATTTTTGATATTTTTTTTCGTTTTTCCGTACTTCTAGTATAGTTATGTTACATAGTTGGAAATGTTATAAAATAAAAACTGTAAAGTAAAGACAAGTATAGAGAGAAACTGATATATTATTCAAACTTCAAACTTAGGTACATAATGAACTGAAAACTCCTCTATTTATAGAAGAAAGGAAGCAACTGCGAGGCTTTTCAGGAAGCAGCTGCAAGGCTTTTCTTTAGCTGCTTGTAAGCTGTCTGCATGAGCTACTTGTCACCTACCTATTTAATAAGAAGCTGCTGCAAATCATTTCATTGAGCTGCTTGCAACCTGCCTGCATCAGCTGCTTGTAGATAAACTTCAACAGAGTACTAAATGGATAATCTTCTACAGGAAGATTATCTATAGCGGAGTAATAAATGAACATTCACAATATAATTATTTTCATAACAGGAAAGAATTTTTATAAATCTTTTTTTTTTTGGTATAAATTTTTTTTATAAATCTTAATTGATTTTAAAGTCTAAATATTAGGAATTCCTATATTACTCTAATAAGGAAAGATTTTAATAACCAAAATTTTAGTTGATTTCAAAGTCCAAAAATTTAGAAAAATAATTAAATGACTATTTTGTCTAGTGTGAAATCTATTTTTAAAGAGTAAAAAAGATGAACGATATTTCGCTAAGGACCTTAGTGCCTTTAATATAACTAGTATCTATGAATAGTGACATGTGATGCTTTAAACATTTATTTACATGAAGGAACAATAAAATTTAATTAATGAGAGAAATTTTATGTGTAACACTCCTCAAATCTATAGAAGTTTAAGCACTCGCTAAATATAGAATTAATTTTTTTTTTAATCTTAAATTATACTTCTATTACGGATTTAAACTCTTGTGATTGATTTTTGAGTTACTTCTCTATTTATAAAGAATTGGATATACAATTAGGGGAATATTAATAATTTTAATATTATTAATTATTAAAAGTGGGTATCATTAATTATTAGTTAAGTGAAAATAAAACAAAACAAATAAATAAAAGCAATAAAACAAAAATAAGGGGGGGCAAGCCTAAAAGCCCATAAAGGGTTGTTGTAACCAAAAAGATTTAAAATCCTTATACGAGAAAAGGCATTCTGTTCATTCTCACTAACGGAGAATCACGGGCAGCTTATTTCACGCAGACAACACGAAAATTCTAGGGTTCTTTACAAACCACTAATTCTTGAACTTAGGTATATAAATTTCCTATTGTTAATTATCCTACAGTGGTAATAAGTAAGAATTGAATGGTTAATTCTCTTCTTTCTCTGTATCAACAGTAAATTTCATGTTTAGGTGAGAAACTTTAAAATTGATTAAAATGCACTCGTTGTTATAGAATCGATTGTTTGACTGGTGTCAATTGGACTGGGGCCTACGTATTGGCTCAAGAAGTTTTGAGGTGAGTTGATATAACCCTTTACTAAAGTGGTTTAACTCACAAAAGAACGCATACAAGGTGTTTGATGAATTGCTTAAAAGAGTTAATATGTACTTAATTGGAGCTATTGAGTACCTATTAACTTAGAATTGTTCTAGCTAAAGTTTAGATGACTTATTATGATATATGTGCATAAATTTTCAGATTTTTGTGTTATTCTTATATGCCATTTTCATGTTGAAAATTCATGAAAAAGCAAGAATATTTACAAATACTTTTAAATATTTATTTTATTCTTATGCCATGCTTTACAATTAAGGATACCGGAAAGAGTATGCATAGGATGTTTCAGAAAAGATTTAGACTTGAAAAGTCACAAGAAGAAGTTTTAGAAAGAAAAGATTTTTGGGAGTATCCTCTATTCTGAGAAGGGGTCATCGTCCAGGTTGAGGGTCCTGACCAAGGCGTTGACTTCCTAAAACTACTTGTGCCAAAGTAGGGAGCACACGAGCCGAGGGTCTCGTTGCTGAGAATTTGCCTAGACAAGCTAAGGTATAGCGCATGAACGCTGAGAACCATGAAGCGAGTGGCACCTTGTGGATTGGGCCTATTCGATCAGGTTGGGATCGAACCCATGCCGATCGCACGGTGACTGAGACAGAGTTAAGTCAGGATAGTTGGAACTCCCAAAGTATAAAGTGATGTATTTTTTTTTTAAAGAAAAAGAAAAGAATTTCATTTAGAATATTCATAAACTGCTATTATGCAATTATTTTAGAATTGTTCTTATAAGCTTTATGTTTTACATGCATTTAGAATCTTTGCTTGTAATGTATATGTTATTAAAGTTTCGCCCCCTGTCGTTGAGACTCAGTAAGTACAATGGATGGTACTGACGTTCTCTTTTGGGAACCTACGTTGGTCTGCGGTACAACGTAGGAACCGATTTTGCAGGCGAGCAGGCTACGGGTTAGGACTTCCCTCACTTCCAGTGCTATTGGTGAGCTCCGCTTTTGTTCGTGGAGTACTCTTTAATGTCATCTTTATTTAGTTATTTCTTTGTTCACTTAGAGAACTGGCCAGGAAATCTCATGTCCTGAACAGTGCGTCAGTTTATCAGTAGAGGCTTCATAGACACAGTCGGTGGGTTAAGATTCAGATGTTTTTGATAACAACTTAGCAGTATTTCAGTAGTTACTACGAATAAAGTTTTGGAGTTGATTTGTTTTAAATATTTAAATTAATCAAAAGTATTTGGTTAAAGTATTGCCTTGTTGCATATAAAGTTTGAAGTTATAGTAGATTTGATAAGCACAGATGGTTCGCTCGGTCATGTTTAGTGATCGGGTGCCGGTCACAGCTTGTTCAGAAAATGGGTCGTGTCAAACTTGCTATCAGAGCCTCAGGTTTATGGAGTCCTAGGGGTCTATGAAGCCGTGTTAGTAGAGTCTTGTTTATGGGTAAGAAGCGCGCCATACTTATAAACAGGAGGCTACAAGCATTTAGGAAAAGTCTCATATTTTTTTTTCATACTTTAGATCGTGCAATAGAGCCTACCTCTAAGAAATTATTTAATGTATTCGTTTCTCCAAAACTCGCAGAAATGGCTCGTACTCGCAACTCTGACACCGACACTCAGGATGCTGCTCAAGAAACTATTGCTACTATTGTGGCTCAAGGTAGAACTAAGAAGGCTTCAACTCAGAAAAGAAAGTGTAAATCCACAAAGGGGGTTCAAGTACCCCGGGATGAACATGAAGAATGGATGGAGCATGATGATCTAGTATCTCAGAATCCAGTGCCGCCCCAACAGCAGCTCCAGCTCAGTCAGCTATATCTCCAGAGGTGGGTCACATGTTTAATGTTGTCAACAGTGCTATGGAGATATTTAAAGTCTTCATGGCCAACCAGAACGAGAGAAGAGATGAGATTCCACCTCAATTAAATAGACAGAAAAATTCTGAGTCCTCAAGAGTGAATGAATTTTTAAAGTTGAGTCCTCCATTGTTCCATGGTTCTATAGCTGATGAAGATCCAATGCTGTGGCTGGAGGGTGTCAAGAAAGCCCTCCGAGCTATGATGGCATTTGATGATGAAGCTGTGGAGTTGGCTGCTTACCAGCTTAGAGATGTGGCTGGCACTTGGTTTGAGATGTGGGAAAAGCAAAGAGATGAGGATGATGGCCCGCCTACTTGGAAAGAATTTGAAGAGGCCTTCATGGCTAACTTTATCCCGGAAGAGGATAGGGAAGCTAAGGCTACAGAGTTCGAACAACTCAAGCAAGGGAATAAAAATGTACAAGAGTACTACATGGAATTCATAAGGTTGGCTAAGCATGCTCCTCACATGGTTAAGACAGAAAAAGCAAAGATTCGCAGGATTGTTGGCGGTTTGGCTTACCACATTAAGGATACGACATCAGCTGCAGCGGTAGGAATGACAGCTTTCTCCTCTGTTGTGGGATTCGCCAAGCACTTAGAAAAAGACAGACAACAAAGGAGAGAAGAAAAAGAGCAAAACAAGAAAGCCCGGACAACGGGCAGGTTTAATGGTACATCCAGCGGAGATGGAAGGGGTTCCTCTAATAAGGAGTCATTAGCACCAGCTCAGTCCAGTCATCAGTCAGGTGGTGGGTCTTCTTTCAGACGTACTCAGAGTTATGAAAATCAGTCTCGCCAGAATTAGAATTTTAGGACAATATCCTCACATAGCCAGAGTCATGCTGAGCAACATTCACAATAACAAGGTCTTTGTGGAACATGTAAGCGTCAACATTCAGGTCAGTGCAAGCTCGGGTTTCATGGTTGCTATCATTGCGGAGACATTGGTCATATAAAGGCCAACTGCCCAAAGTTACGACGTAATTTCAGTGGTGGATCAACTCGTCCTTCTAGTTCCTCAGCTACTACAGTTGCACCACCACAGGCTCGTGGTTCTTATAATCAAGCCGGGCATGGAGCAGGCAGAGGTGCAGATCGAGTTACTCAAGGAGGGGGACAACCCCGTTTGTTTGCTACACTTGATCGTCAGAGTGCAGAGGCATCTGCAGAAGTTATTACAGGTATACTTCTAGTCTGCTCACATAACGCTTATGCCATAATGGATCCAGGTTCAACATTTTCATATGTGACTCCATACTTTGCAATTAACCTCGGACTAGAACCGGAAAAACTTAGTGAGCCATTCCTAGTATCTACTCCAGTTGGCGAGTTAGTGAAAGTCACAAGATTCTATAGAGGTTTTATAGTTTCAGTCCAAGGTCGCAACACCGAGGCCGATCTCATAGAGTTAGAAATGGTAGATTTTGATGTGATCATGGGTATGGATTGGTTGTCTTCTTGTTATGCCATGTTAGATTGTCGTGCCAAGATAGTCAGGTTCCAATTTCCAAATGAAGAAGTCTTAGAGTGGAAGGGTAGTTCAGCATCGCTGGTAGGTAAGTTTATTTCTTACCTTAAGACACAACGAATGATCGGTAAGGGGTGTCTCGCCTATTTGGCTCACATCATTAATCCAGAATCAGAACCACCAGCTCTTCACTCTGTGCCAGTTGTTAGAGAATTTCCAGAAGTTTTCCCAGATGACCTTCCCGGACTTCCTCCTGAAAGAATCATAGACTTTGGCATCGATCTCATGTCAGGCACTCAACCCATATCTATACCTCCTTATAGGATGGCTCCAGCAGAACTTAATGAGTTGAGAGAACAGTTGAAAGACCTTCTTGACAAGGGCTTCATCAGGCCGAGTGTTTCACCGTGGGGTGCCCCGGTCCTATTTGTCAAGAAGAAAGATAGGTCTCTCATAATGTGCGTTGACTATCGGTAGTTGAATAAAGTTACCATTAAGAACAAGTACCCACTTCCAAGAATTGATGATTTATTTGATCAACTTCAGGGTGCAAAGTACTTTTCAAAGATAGACTTAAGGTCGGGGTACCACCAGTTGAGAATCAGAGAAGAGGATATATCTAAAACAGCCTTTAGAACTTGCTACGGGCACTATGAATTTCTAGTAATGTCCTTCGGGTTGACAAATGCTCCAGCTGCATTCATGGATCTCATGAACAGAGTTTTCAAGCCATTCCTTGATACCTTTATTATCGTGTTTATAGATGATATTTTGGTATACTCTAAGAGCAAGGATGAATATGTCGAACACCTCAGGATAGCCTTGCAGACCTTGAAGGAGAATGAGCTTTATGCCAAGTTTTCAAAATGTGAGTTCTGGTTGCAGTCCGTGGCATTCTTAGGCCATGTGGTATCTAGTGAAGGCATAAAAGTAGATCCTCAGAAGACAGAAGCAGTCAAGAACTGGCCTAGGCCGACAACGCCAACCGAAATTAGGAGTTTCTTAGGGTTAGCTGGATACTATAGAAGGTTTGTAGAGGTATTTTCCTTACTTGCAGCTCCATTAACTAAGTTGACTCAGAAAGCAGTTAAGTTCCAGTGGTCAGACGCTTGTGAGCAGAGTTTTCAAGAGTTAAAGAAGAGGTTGACCACTGCACCTGTGTTAACCTTGCCGACAGGTTCAGGTGGATTCACAGTGTATTATGATGCCTCTAGAGTGGGTCTTGGTTGTGTTCTTATGCAAGATGAAAAAGTTATTGCTTATGCTTCCAGGCAGTTAAAGAATCATGAAAAGAACTACCCCACTCACGACTTGGAACTTGCAGCAATGGTGTTTGCATTAAAGATATGGCGACACTACCTTTATGGCGAGCATTCTGAAGTGTTTACAGATCACAAAAGCCTCCAGTACATTTTCAAGCAAAAAGAATTAAATTTGAGACAAAGAAGGTGGCTCGAGCTATTGAAAGATTATGACATCAATATCCTTTATCACCCGAGTAAAGCTAATGTGGTAGCAGATGCACTTAGTAGGAAGTCAATGGGTGTCTTGGCCCAACTTGCAGTACAAAGGCGATCTTTGGGTCGAGAAATTCAAAAACTAGCAAATGAAGGGATTAGATTGGATGAGACCGAAGAAGGAGGTATAACTGCTTATGCCTTAGCGCAATCCTCCCTTGTTGCGCATGTTAAGGCTAAGCAAGACGAAGATCCATACTTAGTGAAGTTAAAAGAAGGAGTCAGAAACAAAGAAATCACTGTTTTCACTCTAGGAAGTGACGGAGTTTTAAAGTTGAATAATCGGTTATGTGTGCCTGATGTAGATGGTCTTAGAAAGGCCATAATGGAAGAAGCTCACAGCTCGAGGTACTCTATCCACCCAGGTGCTACCAAAATGTATCTGGACTTGAAAGGGTTGTATTTGTGGAAAGGCATGAAGAAGCAAGTAGCAGATCATGTGGCTAAATGTTTGAATTGCCAGCAAGTCAAAGTCGAGCATCAAAGGCCTGGTGGCCTAGCTCAAGATATAGAAATACCACAATGGAAATGGGAGATGATTAATATGGATTTCGTAGTAGGTCTACCTCGCACATACCGTAAGCATGATTCAATTTGGGTTATTGTAGACCGACTGACAAAGTCCTCGTATTTCCTACCAGTAAAGACGACAGATTCCGCAGAGCAGTATGCGCAGTTGTACGTCAAAGAAATAGTCCGATTGCATGGTACTCCAGTTTCAATCATATCAGACAGAGGCCCTTAGTTCACGTCGCAGTTTTGGAAGGCATTTCAGAAAAGATTAGGTACCAAGGTCAATTTGAGCACCGCTTTCCATCCACAGACCGATGGCCATGCAGAAAGGACCATTCAGACACTCGAAGATATGCTGCGGGCATATGTTATAGATTTTGGAGGTAATTGGGATGATCACTTACCACTTATAGAATTTGCTTACAATAATAGCTATCAGGCCAGCATTGGTATGGCTCCTTATAAAGAGTTGTATGGGCGAAGATGTAGGTCTCCAGTGGGTTGGTTTGAACCAGCAGAGGTTCCATTGATTGGTCCAGGGTTTGTTTGTGAGGCCTTAGAGAAAGTCCAGATAATCAGAGAAAGACTGAAAGCGGCTCAAAATCGTCAAAAGTCCTATTCTGACAAGAGGCATCGTGACTTAGAGTTCATGGTTGGTGACAAGGTATTTTTGAAAGTTTCACCAATGAAAGGAATTATGAGGTTTGGTAAGAAGGGGAAACTTAGTCCTAGATTTATTAGACCTTATGAGATTATAGAAAAGAAGGGAAACGTGGCTTATGAGCTAGCGTTGCCTGTTGAGTTGTCCTTTGTTCATCCTGTTTTTCATGTGTCTATGCTTAGAAAGTACATTCATGATGAGTCGCATATAATACCTGCCGATACCATAGAAATTAAAGAAGGCTTGACTTATGAAGAGGTACCTATAGAAATTCTCGATAGGCAAGTAAGAAAGTTGAGAACAAAAGATATAGCATCGGTAAAAGTTTTGTGGAGTAATCATGATTCAAAAGAGGCTACGTGGGAGGTCGAGGAAGATATGAGGAAGAAATATCCATATTTATTTGAGGAAAAAGGTATGTGAACCTAAGTTTGGCTTGGCATATATATTTTATTTATTAAATACAAGTTAGCATGTGTTTATGTCCTTGCTAGATTATACTTAATTGTTGAAGTAATTTAGTTTCTGTCTGAGTATATTTAGTTATTTAATAATTTAGTGCCATCCCAGAGTATATTTAATTCATTACGGTTATTTACTTTTTGCAGAAGTGTTGTGCTTTAGATTTTGGTTGATTATTGTGGTACCTCCTTGCCGGAGTGTGAGTAATTAGTTTATGAGTTGTGTATGGTGCCTATGAATGACCTGTTATGGTATATTTGGTTGTTGTTGGTGTAGTTATGGTATTGGTGGCAGGATATTTTTTTGGATAGTCCAGTTTACAGAGGAGACTCTGCCGAAATTTTTGAAAATTTAGGAAATTAGCCAAACTTTTTGAGTCCCTTGGGAAAGTTAGTAGTGCTAAGCAAACTTAAGAAGTTCAAGGACTTAAGGAATGATTATTAGCTTAAGAATAAGGCCCTAGCAACATTCGAGGACGAATGTTTTTAAGGAGAGAAGATTGTAACACTCCTCAAATCTATAGAAGTTTAAGCACTCGCTAAATATAGAATTAATTTTTTATTTTTTAATCTTAAATTATACTTCTATTACGGATTTAAACTCTTGTGATTGATTTTTGAGTTACTTCTCTATTTATAAAGAATTGGATATACAATTAGGGGAATATTAATAATTTTAATATTATTAATTATTGAAAGTGGGTATCATTAATTATTAGTTAAGTGAAAATAAAACAAAACAAATAAATAAAAGCAATAAAACAAAAATAAATGGGGGGCAAGCCTAAAAGCCCATAAAGGGTTGTTGTAACCAAAAAGGATTGAAAATCCTTATACGAGAACAAGCATTCTGTTCATTCTTACTAACGGAGAACCACGGGCAGCTTATTTCACACAGACAATACGAAAATTCTAGGGTTCTTTACAAACCACTAATTCTTGAACTCAGGTATATAAATTCCCTATTGTTAATTATCCTACAGTGGTAATAAGTAAGAATTGAATAGTTAATTTTCTTCTTTCTCTGTATCAACAGTAAATTTCATGTTTAGGTGAGAAACTTTAAAATTGATTAAAATGCACTGGTTGTTGTAGAATCGATTGTTTGACTGGTGTCAATTGGACTGGGGCCTACGTATTGGCTCGAGAAGTTTTGAGGTGAGTTGATATAACCATTTACTAAAATAATTTAACTCACAAAAGAACACATACAAGGTGTTTGATGAATTGCTTAAAAGAGTTAATATGTACTTAATTGGAGCTATTGAGTACCTATTAACTTAGAATTGTTCTAGCTAAAGTTTAGATGACTTATTATGATATATGTGCATAAATTTTCAGATTTTTGTATTATTCTTATATGCCATTTTCATGTTAAAAATTCATGAAAAAGCAAGAATCTTTAGAAATACTTTTAAATGTTTATTTCATTCTTATGCCATGCTTTACAATTAAGGATACCGGTATGAGTATGCATAGGATGTTTCAGAAAAGATTTAGACTTGAAAAGTCACAAGAAGAAGTTTTAGAAAGAAAAGATTTTTGGGAGTATCCTCTATTCTGAGAAGGGGTCATCGTCCAGGCCGAGGGTCCTGACCAAGGCGTTGACTTCCTGAAACTACTTGTGCCAAAGTAGGGAGCACACGAGCCGAGGGTCTCGTTGCTTAGAATTTGCCTAGCCAAGCTAAGGTATAGCACATGAGCGTTGAGAACCATGAAGCGAGTGGCACCTTGTGGATTGGGCCTATTCGATCAGGTTGGGATCGAACCCGTGCCGATCGCACGGTGACTGAGACAGAGTTAAGTCAAGATAGTTGGAACTCCCAAAGTATAAAGTGATGTATTTTTTTTTTTTAAAGAAAAAGAAAAGAATTTCTTTTAGAATATTCATAAACTGCTATTATGCAATTATTTTAGAATTGTTCTTATAAGGTTTATGTTTTACATGCATTTAGAATCTTTGCTTGTAATGTATATGTTATTAAAGTTTCATCCCCTGGCGTTGAGACTCACTGAGTACAATGGATGGTACTGACGTTCTCTTTTGGGAACCTACGTTGGTCTGCGGTACAACGTAGGAACCGGTTTTGCAGGCGAGCAGGCTACGGGTTAGGACTTTCCTCACTTCCAGTGCTATTAGTGAGCTCCGCTTTTGTTCGTGGAGTACTCTTTAGTGTCATCTTTATTTAGCTATTTCTTTGTTTACTTAGAGAACTGGCCAGGAAATCTCATGTCCTGAGCAGTGCGTCAGTTTATCAGTAGAGGCTTCATAGACACAGTCGGTGGGTTAAGATTCAGATGTTTTTGATAATAACTTAGCAGTATTTCAGTAGTTACTACGAATAAAGTTTTGGAGTTGATTTATTTTAAATATTTAAATTAATCAAAAGTATTTGGTTAAAGTATTGTCTTGTTGCATATAAAGTTTGAAGTTATAATAGATTTGATAAGCACAGATGGTTCGCTCGGTCATGTTTAGTAATCGGGTGCCGGTCACGGCTTGTTCAGAAAATGGGTCGTGTCATTATGTATAACAAAACAATAATCATCTAAATGCCAAAAAAAAATTATTACATTAGCATAATACATGAATTTAAAATAAAAGGACATCATCAAAACTTACACAAACGATCAATTTTGTTAAGTTAGTTAGAATTATATATTATAGTTTAAAAGTATTTAATGTGATGGTATCTTAACGAACACTTCTTTGTGGACAATATTGTTTTGTGTATGTTTCCTCCTAATATGTTGGTTGCTCTGCCTTAACCATAATTCTTGTTGTCGATCTTGATATCCTTCTTGAAAGTGCAACATACAGTTGTTCGTGCAAGAAAATATATTGCGAAAAATATAGTCGGATATTTAGGATGTTTGTCCTTATGCTTTATTTATGAGTGCAAAACATAAACATACTAAAAGTTATTTTCACACAAATTTGAAAGGATATTCCTTAGTTTCTGAAGACGAAAGTTGAATTCAGGGATAAGAATATGCTTAGAAGCATATTAACTAGTATCATAATTTTTGTATTATGACGTTATTGTCAAAACTTCTATATACTATATGTGTGCTATTACATAAGCTTTCAACGTATCTAAGTTTTTTAGTAGCATGACGAACATATTTTTTCTTCAAGATTAACGTATATACAATGGAAGATCAATTTTAACTTAGTCTATTATATATACAGCGACAATAACATACGTAAGAAATAAGAAACTTGACAACAAACATGTATGGTAGAAGACCATTTGGCATTAAAGTATTTAAGTATTCTTCTTTGTAGTAATTATTGGTATCATTTTCTGCTGAGTCAAAAACTGAAAAATATTTTATTTTTACTATAAAATTTTGCAATCAACCTTTTATTTAGTTGATCAATATATTCATTTCTACTAGATAAGATATCTTTTTTAATTCTATCATGCGATTTGCACAAAATCTAATGATATAGATATTTCTCTTATTAAATGCACTACTATTACCGTTGGGATTGATAACCAAGTGTTTAGGAAGAACAAAACCATATTTTATTAGATGCTCTTCTTCGTTTCCGACACGAACCAAGAAGACACTGAATACTGGATCTATTCTTACTTTATATTTCTTGTCAGTTAAATCTTTTTCGTTTGAGGCCAGAAGTATAACTTTGGCAAAATAGCTTTTAAAGTCTCGGCTTTTGTTGATTTTGGAACTACTGGTACTACTTGACAGAAATCACCTCCCAAACCATTAATTTTTCACCAAACGGTTCATTAATATCCAATATATCTCTAGACCTCCGGGCAATTATTTCGATCATTTGACACTTAGCCATAAATGCTTCATCCCATATTATCAATTTTGCTTTCCTTATAAATTTAGCACAATTGCTTTGCTTTGATATATTTGTGATGGCTATTTAAGTTGTTTGAAGAGGTATATCAAATCTAAAGTGGGTGGTCTCACAATAAAATCGTTGTTGGTACACCACTTGCCACTATTGCTAACAGTGTCATGCCTCTTGATATGATATCTGCAAGTAATTCATGACATTAAAATATTATTTTGATTCCGCCGGAGGCATCTACAAAGAATAATTTTATTATACCAGAGTCGACTCTTTATAATATAGTCTTGAAAGCTTGTTCTTGTTTAGGATTTAGCTTTGATCGTGCTTCCTCGGACACTTGTATTGCATTTTGATTTTATAATATACTAATCTTTTTTACTTTATATTTTAACGCTCTTTTTATGGAATAAATTTATATACCCTAAGATTTTTTTTTTTTAACTTGAATAAGAATTTTACTCATATGATGAATTTAAGAAATAATTGAATTGGATTCTTTTGCTAAATAATTAATTAAAATATTTAATTATTTAGTTTTAACATAAAAAATAATTTATTCTATGTTGATTCAGATCTTAATATTAGTTCATCTCTTATTTTGAATATTTAATCTTAATTATAATTTTATCCACCATAAATTTTATTTCAAAGAGTAAAAGATTGATATGACATTTCACTTTTAGATCTTTATGTTTGTAGAATCATTAGTGGTATTGACTCTTACCAACCTTTTTTTTCTTTTTCTCACACATTTATATTTTTAAATATTTTCTTATTTTGTTTTTTAATACTTGGGTATTTTTTTAATACTACACGAAAAATTAATTAAAAATATTATATGAGTAGAAAAATAGTTCAAATATAAAATAAAATATATTATGGTGGAGGTATTTTTTTCTCAATTTCAACTCTTTATGCAGTCTATTTAATATTACTTTTATTTTTTTCTTCGTATTGGACATTATGTAGTGGTAATGTATTGCCAATACGAAGGATTCTTATGAAATTAATTTTATTAAACCTTCCTACATATTTTTAATGAGAATTTAATAGATAATTTTATTAATTTAAAATCTTAAATATTAAAAATTAGCATAGAAGGTATTATAGTCCAAAAAATAGGTTATTGCACTTATGTCCTTTCCCTGTGAGTTCTTCCGTTTAATATTTTAGGGCTATTTTGATATATTAATATTGTATTTATAATTTTATAATAATGTAGGCTCTCATTTTTTTCTAAATGGATTTGGACAATATAATACATTCTCAAATTAAATTAGTAATAGAACATTATAATACGTTTTCAAATTAAATTAGTAATAGGAATTTTTAAGAAGTATATCCTAAAAATAATAGGATTACATGACAAAAGATATTTACTTGTTCAATTTTAAATGAATTAGGCAGCCCGAGAATAATTATACTAATAGGATTCATAATGTGTAGTATTATATCCTAAAACTAATAGGATTATATGGCTAATATTTAGAATTCCGGCTATATCTTTTTTTATGAGTTATTATGCTTAATATTATAAGGTTATTTTTGTAAACCGACATTGTATTCATGCATTTAATATATATATATATATATATACATAGAGAGAGAGAGAGAGAGAGAGAGAGAGAGAGAGAGAGAGAGAGAGAGAGAGAGAGAGAGAGAGAGAGATATTACAGTACAAATAGTATAAATTGGATAAAAACTTAAATAATAGATTTGAGAATTAAACAAATATGAGCGATCCCACCATCTAGAATTAGGTACTATTTACGTTATTCTAATATTCTGACTGATGTTCATAATTACCGGAATAATTTCTAGCATTCACCTAATTAAGTTAAACCCAAGCAAGCTTATGATATTTATTTATCATAACATCCAAAATGTATGATTCTTCATAAACACCAAACAATCACCTGCCATGATCTAACTTTTGTTGGAAGTTCAAAAGTCACTCGCACCACTCATTCCAACAACGACACTACTGTGATGAAATAAAACAAGGACACTAGCACTGATTAGACTTGCAAGAAATTGAGTAAGATATGAAAGTATTCTATTTTTTTCAAGTTTATACAATATAAATCCAAATTGCCTTTACTTATTATCATATATAGCCATATAGGTGAGCAGCGAAGGTTGTTATGAAATCATTTGAAGGAAAAAAAAAAAGCCAATTGAAGTTCAATTATTTTAGCAATTTTGTGAAGGGTGAATTAAGCTTCCTTTTATTGCAACATACATATTTGTAACCCCAAAAAAAAGGGGAAAAAGAAAAACAATAAAGTTCCCCTCTAAGATCAGAAACTCAGGAAGTAAGAACGAGGAATACATAACCTTGAAACTTCTTTAAGGCCCACAAGGACCACCCAAGATAATGACCAATTCACTTCTCTCTCAACAAAATGAATTGGATAATGTGATTCAAATCAGAGGTTCAAAAACCTCTTCTATTGCATTCTTCTCATAGTCACTAAAATCTTTTGGTCTCCACACTTGACTTCCTAACCTAAACTGGTGCAAATTTCAAAGAATGATCCATCTAAAAGCTATTCACTCCTCTTTAAAACCTACACAACAAGCTCCTATTAACAGAACATGCTACTTTAGGAGGAAAAAGCCTTTCATTTCCTTGTGCAATTCAAGAAAATCAGATTCAGATGGTAAAGGAGATACCCGCCAGCAAGAATTGCTTGCCACAATTGTTCTGCTTCAAACCCAAAAAGTTCGTTTAACTGAATACATAGATGAGAGATCTGCCTATCTAACACAGTTTGCTGAAGAAGCCAATTGTGAGATGGAACAGATTGGTGAAAATGCCATCAAAGAACTGGATGAAGCTGGTGCAAGGGTCTGTTGTCAAAGCCACCGCATGTGCAATGCATATAAAATGTAGAACTTGAACTTATTTTCTGAATAACACAGCTCTTTATTTGTTTTTGTGGAGCAGATAATGGAAAATATAGAGAACCAGATGCAAGCTTTTGAAGAATCAGTAGGGTTGAACAAAGAGGAGGCAGAAGAGAATGAAAAAAAGTTAGCAGATTTTGAAGGCCAAATGGAGGAGGAAAGAAATGAAGGGCTTTTCTTTAAGAACTTAAGGGAAAGACGACCCGTGGACAAAACAAAAGCTAAGGATGAGATAGAGAAGATTAAGCAACTTAGTAGAGAAAGTGCTGGGTCAAAGACTAGAAAAACTATTTACTTTGCACTTATAGGCCTTGTAGTAGTTGGGATTGCAGATGTTTTCATCTCTTCATTGAGAAAAGGTGCAGTTCTTGGGATTATTTTGGTGTGTTTGCTTTCTCAAGTCATCTATGAGCAGAGTTTTTATCAGAAACCAAACTGGAGAGAAAACAGACATCGGAAGAATGAAAAAAGTGAAATCCTCTCTGTTTTGCTTCCTACTTATTTTCCCAAAAAAAACACTATCAGAGAGTACTGTAGCATGAGTTATAACCCCGAAATAAAATCTTATTACTCGAGGCTGATATATCATGCAAAATTTTATCTTGCATCATGCATGTTTCGTGACAACACTGCAGCCACCAAAAATTGGATGCGTATCTGATGCTTTATATCGATTCAAACGAATGATGCCTGCTGAAGTGCAGAGAATATTGAAGTCGTAGGACCTCAGAAGTTGGATCTCCTGCATTTCTTTAGTAATGATGCTTGCTGAAGTATAGAGAATAATGAAGTTTGTAGGACCTCAGAAGTTGGATCTCCTGCATTTCTTTAGTAATTAGTGTTGACAATGAAAAATATGGTAGATATGATCTGGAGAAGCACACCCAAGTCTAAGAGGAACTAGGTTCTATTGATGGAAAGATTTTTTTTGTAAAGGTAACAGTCTATTGATGGAAAGATTCTTACCCCATTAAAGACACTCAGGGTACATCAATCAAGTGAAAAACTTCAGAAGAGAATACATTCGTCTTTAGGGAAACAAAAATAATCAGCTCCCTAGCATTCACGGAACATAGAAATGCCATTCGATGATCAAGTCGTCTAGAACTTTATATGACAGATACTGTTTTGATTTTCCTAATTATGCAGTTGGTAAAAGAAATCCAAAGACAATTGCAGTACCTTAACCATTAATTATCATATGCCATTCACATGAAAAGTCCAACTCTCTTAATGAAATTTTTGTGTTCCCTTTACTATACCTCTCCTAACTACAGAATTAGATAAAATAATATCTGGCACACTTTCCCACAAAAAGCAGCAGTAAGCCTATTAGAAGGAAAGAGGAATTATAGTCAAGATTCAATATCACATGAGAGCATAAAATCTGGTGCCCTGACGTGACTTGGTGACCATGTCTTTAAACTCCACTCTTTCAGAGAAATTCTCAAACACCTGAAAATTGCAAGGATATTCTATCGAACTTGTATAAGAAACAGAATCTAGGAGTATTCTAGGAAACAGGAAGCACACAACAGAAACCCATGCATGATAGTTACATTATGACTCTGACCAGATATAGCTCACTTGCAAATGACATAATCACCTGAGATGAAAGGAGAGTTCCCTGAAATCATAAACCAGGAACCATGGTATTGTCAGACAAATTGGCTGTCCTAGTAAGCATAAAAATGGCAACCCTGCAACCATGAAATAATGTTTCTCTCACTACATAAAAAGCTCAAAAACAATCTTAAAAGAAAGCAACCTATGTTAATAAAGAATGAGAAAATTCAAACCTGAAAGTTTCTTACTTGAAAAACATCATCTTATAGCTGAAATAAGTATGTTCCATGTAATCCATGCAACCACATTTGGCGTGATTTCCTAGTCAGAGCAATATTCAAGAATAAATTGGCATCTGACAATCCGCAGCACGTACTTCAAAAAATCATGTAAGAGCTCAACCATAGAGATAACTGCTCTGAAAAGTATATACCATCTACTTGTAGTTGGAAAAGATCTTCCTGCTAAGGGCATCATTTAAGAGTAATATTGTAAGAACGATATCTGGCTGAAGACTGCCACTTAAAATGAGAGGTGAAACTCCTTAAGCTTTTGCAATCTCTAGATTTATTAAACCACTCCATAAGGGTGTGATGATTGACAAGATTTGGGTTACAGTCCCAACAGCTCATGTTCAAAAAAGATATAAAACACACCCAAGTTTGCCATCAGAGCAAAGCACATGAATTATAATGTTAACAACCATGATCATATCGGGTTTGTAAGGTTGCTAACAACTTGGCTCAACAAATTGAGGATCCAATAACGAGATATATCTGATCATGTCTGGCTTCATCGGTTCATCCCTTTCTGCGGCATGACCTTTACAATCACCAAATCTTTCAGATTTGCATAATAGTCTATTAGCATATTGTAGGTGACCACAAAGGATGAGCAATTCTTAGTGTTCATTTCACCAGAAAATTTTATTGCATCCTCAATTTTAGATGCTTGAATAAACCATCAATTAGGTCATTGTAAGCTGAGAATCTAGTTTATTTCACCGTTTTGATATCAAATCCAGGATGCAATTGCTTCATCTAACCTTCCTTCACTGCCTAATCCACAAATGATAGATGAATTGCAAAAGAATCCATTTCTACTCCATTTTCATATCTCAACAAAGTCAAAGCCTTTTTCAGATACCCATTCTCAGACAACCCGTGAATTAAACTTCCAAAAGATGTGGAATTAGGTACAGAACCATTCTCGGTAAGAGCTTCAAAGTGAAGCTCCCTCAAACCACCATTTGATTTTCAAACCAACCTCTCATTAATATTGTAATTACTATGACTACTACAGACTTTCCTTCCAATCAGCTCCCGCAACTCAGAACACTTTCTAATCTTCCCAACCTTACAACAGCCATTGACTGACCACTATATACCACAACATCAAGTGAATTCAATCTTCTTGTTTGGGGTTGAGTACGGATTTCCTTTCAATCGCATTAACATAGCCAGTCCACACAACAAATGAATCAAGGAACTACAAGCAAACACATCCATCCTCTTTTTTCTATCCTATCTCAAAAGCTCCAATTCCTCGTTAAATTTGCCAAAACGACATAAACCACTGATTATCTCATTTTAGAAACCAATTGGCAACACATTTGACCCCCTTATCAACCGCTACCAAATCTCGTTAGTTCTTTAAGAATCACTATTTTTGAAAATCCCATCAATTAGAACACTGAAGCAGGTCACTTCCGAACGCAACGCTCTGTCAAACATATCATCAAACACCTCTAGAGCTTCATTTAAATGGGCATGCAAAAGAACTTCAAGTTACTTCCTCACATCCACTCCAACAACTGTTTCACCGTACGAAATTGGCTCCTTTTAACTACAACTTTAATTAAGACGTATTAAGTTTCCAAATTGGGAGACACAAGTATTTGAAGAACAACTCAGCTCTACTCTAACTCATTTGAGACCGGACCAAATTGCCTCCGTTGCTTACATGTTTTTCACTACATGTTATACTTACACTATTCTTGCCTATTAAAGTTAAATCTTTTCAAGTGATTCACTTGTCCACCTATTAAACTTTGGAGAGTTTGGACGAGTTATGTTAAAATGGAGATACTTAACATCTTTACGAGAAATCAAACATTTTGGTTAGGAAAGAAAAGATAGTTTGCCTGCAGCTTAACAAATCACCAAATACTCCCCTTGTTTCATTTCATGTGACAATATTATTTACGGCAAAGGCCAAATATATCCTTTTACTTTCGAAAATGGTTTAAGAATACCTCTCGTTATATTCTTGGGTCATCTATACCCCTTCCGTCATACTTTGAAATAAATATACTCTTATTTTAAATGGACTGCCACGTGGCAGCATCAGATGAAAACGATCCATTTCTTTTTTTTTAACCCGATCCGTTTTAAAAAACTGACCACCCGACCCATTTTAAAATTCAGTTTTTTTAAAGCATATATTTTGTAAAAACTGGAAATTATTTTTTGTAAAAACTGGAAAAAAAAAATTTGCAAAATATATATTTTTAAGTTTTTTCAGTTTTTTTAAAGTATTTTTTTTGTAAAAGCTGGAAAAAAAAAATTTGTAAAAACTGAAAAAAAAAAAAAAAAATCTCCTAAAGCAATGGACTACATATGCATTAGTTTAAAAAAAGAAAATATTTTGCAAAATCTTTTTTTTTTCTTCAGTTTTTACAAAAGAAATACTTTTAAAATCTGAAAAAACTGAAAAATATATATTTTACAAATTCCTTTTTTTTTCTTTCAGTTTTTACAAAAAATATTTTTTTTTCAGTTTTTACAAAAAAAATACTTTAAAAAAACTGAAAAAACTTAAAAATATATATTTTGCAAATTCCCTTTTTTTCAGTTTTTACAAAATATATAATTTAAAAAAACTGAAAAACTTAATTTTAAAACGGGTCGGGTGGTTAGTTTTTTAAAACGGATGGGGTAAAAAAAAAAAGAAATTGGTCGTTTTTCATCTGGTGCTGCCATGTGGCACTCCATCCAAAATAATGGTATATTTGTTCCAAAGTATGACGGGAGGGGTATAAATAACCCAATAGTATAACGGGGGTATTCTTAGACTATTTTCGAAAGTACAAGAATATATTCGGCCCTTTGCCGTATTATTTAAGCTCCTAAGTCCCTCAGAGACATTTCTATTTTAAATTTTGTGTTCAATCAAATAACATCAGATGAGCAAGTAACATAAACAGAATTTGACTTACCTCTGCTAGCTGTGAAATAAATACTCCATTTATCTCAATTTATTTGACGGTCTTTCCTTTTAACTTGTCTCTAAAACAGACTGAAATATTTATCCGTTTAGAAACAATCTTTATACATTTTATTTTACCTGTGATGAGATAATTTATTGCTACAAACCTATTTATAACTTGTTTTACACCATAAATTTTAAAAGTTATTCTTTTTTTAAAAAAAAAATCTATGTCTAATCGCGATGATGAAAGTAATAAATAGGTGTAGCTACATAAAGCACTTGAAATGGAGTCCTAGTAAAAATAAAAAATCAAGGAAAATAGCAGTAAAGATTTCGACCCCATCTACAACATCGCTAGTGGCTGGTGGAGAAAGGGAGCAAATCCCTAATGTTTTCAAGAAAATCTTTGCCAGCCATTTCCACTGAAGAGGAGGTTTTATTTAATGGGTAGAAAAGTCGACATGCCATAGGATTTCGAGCCTCTTCTGTTACATCTTTTTCTCCATTTTTTTTTATCTTTCCTTCCTATTGAATTGTATGAGAAAGGCATGTTAAAGATTTGTTCTTTAATTTTGTCACTTTTTGACTATGGCTAGCATATTTTGATCATTGAACCTTTTAACCAAGAGAATATTTGGAGATGGAGGGCTTGATTACGTTGATTTCCCATTTAGATGAGTAAAACACCTCACTACTTGAGATATAATCATTACTTTGTCCATTTATGTTCTCTGAAAAATAAACATAAGAGCTGATGAAATTACTATATATACCTAATACAATTATACAAGACTAAGATATTGCAGCGTGCCAGTGCATGAATATATCGTATACTTTAATTTCAAAATGATTACACTGAAAATCCCTTTAAAATTATATCCATTCACGGACTGTACAATTCTTTTTTTATGTTTATTTTTACTCAGATTATATGAACTTCTGAGAGCATAATCGTTACTAACCCAAATAAAGGACTCTGGTAAGTACAGCCAACGCACCATAATATGAATCTTTGAAGGAACTTTCTGAGATTGAAGCTTTTAGATTATATACATTCTGTAACTTTTTTTTTTCTGATACAGACTAAACATGTACCAACAGAATATCCATAACAGTGGTATCTCGAGGATATCATACCTTCCATCGGCATAGGTATCAAATATTTATATTCGCCAAAGCTTAGGTAGATGAAAATAAATAACCTTAAGTATTTTGTCACGATTGAAATTTGAACCTTGGTCTGGTACAATTTTTATCAATTGATAACTAAGCCACACCTGTAGCCTATAGCTGCATAGTACAGTATTCCCTTCAAAACTCAGGCCAAATTTTTACTTTGTTCAAGAAATAAAAATCTTAACTGTACTTTGCTACACTTGTACACTGCTATAAATTGCTTGAGAATCAGTTGAAAATTATATGCAGGTGTGGCATTACTTATAGCTGGGAAATACAAGATATTAGATGCCATTGCAGAAGAGTCCATTAGGATTCAAGAGAGAACGACAAGCTAACATGAAAAAATAATAAGACTTTACATTGCCACAGATGCAAAAATTTATTAACTTTTGAAATTAACAATAACCCCTCAAAGGATACAGACACCAATCAAGCAAGTAATAAGCTGTAAAGCTATCCATGGACCAAACTCATGTCTTGTGAACTGAGGCTTGGCACTACATATACCAATTCAGATAAACTTTTATATACGTTGAAGGAAGAAAGATTCAGGTCTTCTACTCAATCTCCATTCGAAGCTTCAGCTGTGTAAATTACGGTCTCTCCAAAATGAGCAACTGATTCTTTGACATCCTCTCAGCTAAGTTTGCTGGTAACAACCATATCGCGTCAATATAAGTTCTCCGAAAACAACCCAAGAATATTGGATTACTCTCAAACTTATCTGACTGATTGAATTACCATAGAGCCTCTTAACAACAAGTCCATGCGAAAACCTCAAACAGAACTGACTTAGTCTTACCAAGAAAGATAAGTGACTTGTAGTACATCCAGAGCCTCAAATTGCATTCCTGGATTGAAATGAAGTAAAATGAAGAGAAAAAAAATAATTGTCAGTTCCAATGAGGTACAAACAGGGAACTATAGAATCATATTAAGCAGAAAATTGCCTATGTGACTTTGCTTTTACCTAGAAACTAACAAAGTCAAAATGCTTATCAGTTCATTTGATCAACCACATTATTGTTTTCCTTTTTTGGGTGAGTGATCCACTATGTTTTGTTTCCTTGACAAGGGCTACTCTGCAAAGAGTTATCGACAACGACCAACACACAATAATGAACTCAACAAGCAAAAATCATGAAATCTCTAAGGTAAAGTGAAGGCTTGAATCAAGGAATCTAGAGACCGAGCAAGTATAACACGCGTATTAGGCAGAATCATAATGATCAAATGCGACACCTCCAAATAACTTGGAGTTAGCCGTCAATTTTTGCTAATTCAGGTCATTGCTAAGATAGTCAAATCAGATTTTGCTGCTGAGTGTAGTTGATTCATGGAGGTGGATCTTCAGGTTCTCATTTAAAAGTTTTCAAGGAAATAATTACAACAAGTATGAGCATATTATCACGGCCAGATTGTCATATCAACAACAACAACAACATACCCAGTATTATCCCGCATACCTTACCCCTACCTTGTGAGGATTAGGGATTGCAATATCCTGGCGGTTAAATATGTGAAGAAAGGATTCAAACAAAAAAGAAGACAGATAAATAGACAACTGAAGCACCATGAACCAGTATCAAGTGACATTACAGATCCTTAGCTGTCATTACTGCCAAATATGACAGTTAATTCACCATTTTTTCTTTTTTGGAACTATTGTAAAAAAGGAAAAAAGGTGAACTTGGAATTAAGGAGGTAAGATTTAACAAACATAGTTAATCAGCAAAAAGGAAAAAAGAAGTAAAAGACAAGAAGAAAAAGTGCCAACTCCAAAACAAGCATATACAGACAGTTATCCTACTCAACTAAGACATGGAGCTATAATTCATTGAGAATGAAACAAAAAAGAAAATGAGATGCACATGAAGAAGAAAGGACTAGAGACAAAGAAAAGACTTTTCATGTTATATATTAGAATAAATCCAAGAACCATTCTGATGACAAATGCATAGTCAAAAAATACATTAACACGATTGATATGTAATAACAAATGCAACAAAATTAACATTTTAATCAAAAGAAACACCAAGGACCTTGGATCTCACTACAATCGAAGCACGCTCCTCCCATTTGGCCTAGTTTGCGCAGGTAAATTTCTCCGGCTGCCTCTCATCGGAGCAAAATGGAACCGCAAGAATCCATTCTCCATATGGTTAGGAGAATACCTTGCACTCCGATTCCTCTCCAATACGAAATCATCTTTCTTTTTACCATGACCATTAGTATCAATGCCAAGATTCCTCACATTACCAAAAGATCCACCACCAATATTAGTTGAATTCCTCCAACTAACACTGCTATTACTTCTAAACATATTCCTATTAAGACCCCCTCTTAAATCACCATTAGTCTCCCTCCTTATGTCTTGCCAAGATCCTGAAAATGACCTCTCCACCCCATTTGATCTACTATACCTGTCCTCTTCCTCATCTTTGTTCCCATTACTTTTCCTATGTATAAAACCCCATATATTCCACGCCCACTTCTTCGACTTTTTTGACCCTTTACGCTCCCCAATCCCAATCCCAGAAACATTATCCTTAAACCCTGTCAATTCAAAAGTCTCCGTTAAATCATCCCTTAGAGAAGTGGAATTTGAATTTGAATTCGAGTCCCTCTCAGGCAGAACTTTAGCATTGGAAACTGCTTTCATCTCATCAATCTCTGCCACTACAGCAGCTGCTGTTTTCCTAATTGAGTTAGATCTATCAAGGCTCTTCCTCCGCCTAGACGATGAATCCAAGTAATAGTCCCTAGTCTGAACAGACCCTCCAGGCATATCACCACCACCACCATCCTCATTGATGCAGCTCACTGAAACACGCGGCTCTTCCACCGGAATTTGGTCATCAGCCCGTGGAACATGAACCACTGGCACATCTTCTATCACTGAAACCATAGGCGGGATGATCCTCGGAAGGCTCCTCGCGACGAAATGGGCATCGCAAGAAGCTCGTGGCTCGTCAAAAGAGTACCTGGGATCATCAACACTAATCCTCCCAATATCGAGAGAAAATCGAGGTTCAGTGTCACATGACCTTCTTCCGAATCCATAATAATCAGCAATTTCCGATTGAGTGTCCCTGTTGTATTTCCTCCTCGAAATGGGGTTCTCCAATGACAGTGTAGTAGATGAGTTGTTGTCACCATTGTTTCGTTTTTTCGCCTTCTGTTTTCGCCTCCAGTTGTGCCATTTCTTGCTGAAAACTGAAGCAGCTGATAAGAAGCTTCCTGCAATTTCCTTCAAGTCCCTTCCTCCTCCTGAAGTCTGCTTTTTCGCCTGCGAAGAATCGAGATCTATATGATCTTTCATCGGCTTTAGTAATATATCTCCATTCACAACCTCTTCTTCCACAATTTCTGCAAAACTGTTTTTCACAGGGGACTCTTCAGTTATTTCATTTACCACATTTCCGTTATCTCTGTGGTTGACGTAATCGTTTTCTGGTTCCTCTTCCTCTTCTTCTTTAGACTCGAGGACGGGTCTATTGACAAGAGCATGAGCAGTATTCTCAGAATGAGGGTCTTGGGAGGAGGTCTTTTTTGAGTCTTCGTCAAGGGAAAATAAGGAGCAGAGAGTGTTACGAACTCGAACGTCACAGGACTTACGTTGGGGCTCAAAATTAGAACCAGTCAAGAAGCTCAACGCCTCGTTTTTGGAAGCAGAAAAGGACTTAGTGCGGCGAAGTTCGGGGAAAAATGAAGTGGGTTTAGAAGTTTTGGAGAAAAGGGATTTGAGGACAGAGGAAGAAGAAGAAGAAGGGTTATTATTAGTAGAGGAAGAAGAAGAAGGATCTAAAGTAGTGAGGCGTTCGCAGAGACATTCAGGGCAAAATCCAGAGAACTGTTCATGTGGGTGTCGGTCACAGCTGAAGGAGGAACGAGGAGGCTGCGCCGGCGGTGGCAGTGGCGGTGGCGGTGGTTGCGTTGGATCAGCAGTAGTGGTGGGATTCATACCAGGTGGTAATGTGCAATGCGCACTCTGCTCATGTTACTCTAAATAGTAGTAAGTGAGAAAGGAAACAAAATGCTGTGTGTGATTGTGATTTGTGAAGCTGCTGCTGTTGTTGTTGAGAGCTTTGGGTTCTCTTCTTACAACGGGCAAGTAAAAGGAGAATTGAAGGGAAATAGAAATTAATTTACTACTTTAGTTATGTACTAATTGAGAGAATTTAAAGCAGAAAGAAAATGAATAATGAAATGAAAATCTCTCATCTCCGTTCTCTTTCCTTCATAACGGAAACTCAACACTGTAATGACTTGTGTATCCTCCCTAATCTTTTTTTTTTTACATTATTCTAATGGTCTGTTTGACCAACCATTACAGTCCCGTTGTTATCAACTGCTTATATTAATGTGCTCCAGCGGAAAATAGATGAATTCCACGAGAAAAGATGTCCAAATTTATCTTTTTTGTTTTTAACATAGTAGTACTAGTTTAAATTTAAAACTATTCTCAGATTGGAGCTCAATTAAGAGTGAAAGTTAAAATGAGAGTTTTAGGTAAATATTAAACCAAAACTCTAACGAAGAGCAATATTTTTGCTTAATATAAACTACTCCCCGTCCCAATTTATGTGGCGGAATTCGAGTTACGAGAGTCAAACGAGTTTTTCTTTTTTTTTTACTACGGTTTTCTTATATATACCTTTTAGATATATTGAGTTATTAATTATTATGACTTACAGTACTTTTTACGTAGTTTTCAAGTATATATAAATTTGTATCAAAAAATGTAAAGATTCTTTGTCCGAATTCACGATCAAAATTAAGAAGTTGACTCTCTAAATCCGTGTTTCGCTACATAAATTGGAACAAAGGTAGTATTATTTAAGGTCAAATTTACCCTTTTCCCTTACAGCTCATTTGGATGTTTGTTACTTATTGTAATGTATTGTATAGTTTTTTTTAAATACGATGTTTATTTTTATTGTTATACTTAAATTTTATTGAATCGTCTTAAATCATCATTACGTAACAACGAAAAATGTCACTTGATGTATCGACCAATTTGGTGTGATCGCGTCGTTACATTATTTTTCCTCTAATTTTGTCATTTCTTTATTATTAAATAATCATATTTATTATTTATCTAACCTTTTTATATACTAATTAATTCTACCCCATGCCCTACTTTTTCTTTGTGATATTGCAAGTTTATTCTTCATATTGTTGGTACATGACATCATAAAACGACCACAAATGATACAAATTATTCAAATATTATATTCATTAAAATAATACAATACAATATATTAAACCCTTCAAACAAACAAGCTGATACAGTAGAATAAAGAGGCAATGAATATTAGAATACTCACATATGCTCATTCGCTTTCTACAGAGGAATATTTATGTCTTTAATAATTTTCATTCTTTATTGTTCCCTTTTAATGTTGTCTCATAAATTATCTTTCAGTTACAGTAAAATCCTGTCCATTTAATTTGTCCCACTCCTGATTAATTAACTAGAATTTTTCACATATTGTAATTGGGACTAAATATTGCTACACAAACCAACATGTACTCAAATCTAAAGTTTCACTTTTTTCCATTGAGTTCTTTTTCTTTTTTCATAGAAACAATTTATTTTAAGGAAAATAATGTATTTCTTTTATTAGTGTTTGGGAAGGAACTTTTGATTTTTCAAAGATTCCTTTGGAGAGAAAAAGCAAAAGTAAGAAATCACGCTGAAGTCCTCTCTGTTTCTCTTTTTCTCCTCTTTCTGAATGTGTATAGAGATATGTCTCACCAGTATTCTATCAAACACATCTCTTTTCGCTTTCTTTGCTTTTCCTTTGTCTATACTAACTAAAACCTCTGCCTTTTCTTTTCCCTCTTTCTTGGTTTTAGAGTTCCCTTTTGTTTTTCTGGCTTTTCCTTTTTAAGTGTCCTTTTGTTTGTCACCAAAATTTTGAGTTCCACCATTAGTGTTGATGTTTTACCAAGGGTAACCAAATCCTTATGCCATTTGTGGATTGTTATGTTCCACCTGTCCCAACAATCTGTGCCAAAACAGGGAGAGAATGATCAGCACTGACTCAACTTGTTTTGGTTAATTATACAGTTAGGACTTTTTGCTAATTGTGTTTCAGATTTAATATACATTGCATAATTTTTTATATATATAATATAATTTTTCGACGAAGATTGTTCGCTGATTTTGAATTAGAGAATAGATTGCTGTAAGTTGGTAAAATGTGGAATCTTAAATTAGAAACTTAAATTCTAAGCAGTTACTATACGTAAACTTTTAAGATATAAATAATTTTACAAATATAACGGTGTATTAAATTTCTATTCTTAGAAAAATTTGTTTTCCATCTTTACTTTAAAGTTGCCAATTATTAATTTATATATAAATCTTTACTAGTTTCAAAACTGCTAAAATCATAAATATATACTCCATTCTACAATTTATAGTGTCATGTGAAAAGACAGCCAGAGGCAGGAAACCTCCTCGTATAAAGTCCATGACGATGACGAGACATGCACACGGTGCAGGCAACAGGTTGTACATTTCTAGTACTTCCGTTTGCCCTTTCAGCTTTTGGAATATAATAGGAGTATATAGTCTCGGGACAGAGATAGTGTAGTAGTTACGGGTTTGAACAAACTCATTAACTTTTACTTAAACGTTGTATTTTTATTTGAAAATTCATTAAATATGTAAAAATATTTAATTGCAAGTCTATTAACTAAAACGAGCTAGTTAGGGTTCGGTGATAAGATCAGTACTCATCACCTTTAAATTCTGGAGTAAATTTTATGGATGGTCATCCAACTTTGTATTCGTTATCCTAAAGTCATTTTATCTTTTTTTTGTTACGTAAAAGTCATTCATCTTTGTGTTTATACCCAAAAGTCATTTTTCTTTCTTTTATTACACAAAATTTATTTTATTATGCTCTAGTTATCACAATAGTCACTTTGATCAAATTTTATAATACTTTCACTTAAAAAGTCTATTATGCCCTTAACATTATAAATCCTCTCATTTATGTAATACCTTCTATATTATATACTGTATAATATATTTTTACCTAGATATTTTACTTATAATTAAAACAACTTAATATTATTTAATTTATTATTTTTATAATATATTAAAATTTTAATTTTTCCTTAACGTTAATTTTCAAGACATAAAGATAGAATTATTAAATTTTTTAGCAATATTACTATGAATAAATATTCTCAAGTTAACATTCTTAATCATACCTAGTGAAAAACTTTTAGTGAAAACTATAAAATTAAAGTTCACATATTTATCAATCAAGCCATATTCATTAATCAAATAAAAAAATACCCATATTTAGCACACTAGGGCATCAAATTAACACTTTCAAAAAACAATAACAGATAAAAGCTTTAAAAGACTTAATATTTAACACAAATGTCTTTGAATTTTTTTGAAAGTTTTACTGACTATAAAAAACTATCATTTGTTAACTAATCTGTTTTAATTATTTTGAATAAATATTAAAAATAAATATTTTTTGTTGTTTTTATGTTTCAAACATATATTCTTGTTTGAATATGATTAAACAAATTGAGTGCATGTCGTGACAAAATTAAATGTCCGAATATATTATAAAATAATAAATAAAATAATATAAAGTTATTTTAACTATAAGTAAAATACTTAGGTAAAAATATATTATATAAGGTATTATATAATGGGAAGATTTATAATGCCAAGGGCATAATAGACTTTTTAGGAGAAAGTTTTATTAAATCTGGTTAAAGTGGCTATTGTAATAACTACAGCATAATAAAATAATTTTTGTGTAATATAAGAAAGAAAAGTGACTTTTGGGCAATGTACACAAGGTTGAATGACTTTTACGTAACCAAAAAAAGAAAAATAACTTTAGGGTAATAAACACAAAGCTAAATGATCACTCATAGAATTTACTCCAAATTCTGGCTCCCCTTTGTATAGACTTGTAAACTTTGCTAACAACACACCCAGGAGGTCTTTTTCCTTCAAAGTAAATTTCACCATTTTTTTCATACACATCACCATTAAGAAAAGAATCATGTTTGTCTATCTTTCTGAAGAACTTTTAGGAACTTGCATACTAATTCGTGTTATGGGGAGGAATATTGTATACGGGTAAAACCGAACTCGATGCTCGATCGAGCATCTAGAACAATAGACCATGTTCGAATCATCTATTAGAGATCGAAGTTACAGATAAGATCGAACTCAATATCGAGGTTCGAAGTTCGACAAGACCTGATAGTAGCAAACATGTTGTTATATGTGAAAGAAAGAAAAGTAGACAAAACAAAAGAAAGAAAAATCAAAAAGAGATAAACTTACGATGTAAGCGCTTACATCGACATTCCTATGATGTAAGCGCTTACCTCGGTAGGGCATTTAAATGCCTATAAAAGGGGTATATATTTTTATTTGCAAATCATCCCTCAATTTCTTCTTTCTCTCTTTAATTAATAAAGAGTTATTCTTTGTGTGGCCGTGGAGTAGGCAAAATTTTCGAACCACGTAAATCTTGTCTTGTCTTATCTTGTGCAATTTCTTGCTTTTCTCTTTCAAATATTTTTCCCTTCTATTAGCATGACACTTTTCCCAATAACTGGTATCAGAGCACACAGACAATGTAATTTTGGTAGAAAAGTACGGTACTGGTGCAGGTACTATTCACAAGAATAGTGCGACACTATTGATCATCGTACTATTCACATGCACTATTCACATAAATTGTTTTGTAAAAAATGGCATCGGAATAAAGGAAGGTTAAGATTGACAAGTTCAATGGCAAAGATTTTGGATTCTGAAAAATGCAAATAGAAGATTATTTATACCAGAAAAAATTATACTTACCTCTGACCGAGGTAAAACCAGAGACTATGGCCAAAGCGGATTGGAATTTATTAGATCTCCAAGCTCTTGGTATGATTCATTTGACGCTAACATGAAATGTTGCGTTTAATATCATTAACGAGAAGACCATTGCAGGCCTGATGAAGGCGTTATCAAATATGTACAAGAAGTCATCTGCTTCAAATAAAGTCTATTTGATGCGTCGATTGTTCAACTTAAAGATGACAGAAGGTGGATCTGTCACGGAACATATCAATGAGTTTAATGTAATATTAACTCAGTTGAGTTCTGTCAATATAACATTCGATGACGAAGTCAGGGCATTGATTCTACTATTATCTCTACCGAAGAGTTGGTCTGCAATAATAACTGCAGTTAACAGTTTGTCGGAAAGTACCAAACTCAAATTGGATGATATTAGAGACTTGGTTCTAAGCGAAGATATTCACCGGAGAGAATCAAGTGATTCCCCAGGATCTGCTTTGAATACCGAAAGCAGGGGGAGAGACAGCCAAAGAGGACAAAGTCGTGGCAGATGAAAGTCAAGGAGAAGAGGGCAATTCAAAATCGCAAAGACGTTATGTATTGGAATTGCGATAAAAAGACCACTATAGTAGTCAGTGTAGAGAGCCAAAGAAGAAGAAGAACGATCAATACAAGGATGATAATTTAGCAAATGCAATTGCTGAACAAGTCGGTGATGCACTAATTTGTTGTGCAGACAGTCCAGTCAAATCTTGGATTCTCGACTCAGGTGCATCCTTTCACTCTACATCATGCAAAGAATTATTGCATAATTATATTGCTAGAAAATTTGGGAAAGTTTATCTAGCAGACGGCGAACCTCTGGACATTGTCGGGACATGTGAAGTTCTTATAAAGACTTCACAAGGCACGCTATGGAAATTACAAAATGTCCGACATGTTCCTGGCCTCAAGAAAAATTTGATATCTATGGGTCAGATTGACAGTGAAGGATATACAACAACAACAATTGTGAGCTTTTCAGCGATAGCCAGAGGGCAATTCATCTTGCCAAGAATCCAATATTTTATGCAAGATCGAAGCATATCCAGTTGAGGTATCATCATATCCGAGAGTTGATAAGTGAAGAAACTCTTTCCCTGCAGAAGATATCAGGATCAAAGAACCCGTCAGACATGTTGACCAAAGTTATCGGTGTTGACAAACTGAGGTTGTGCACTACCTCAGTTAGCCTTCAAGACTGATAGCGTGAATGCGCCACCAGAGAATAACAAATCCTTTTTTTTAGTTTCTTTCTTGATGTAACATAGGTTTGAGGGGGAGATTGATAGTAGCAAATATGTTGTTGTATGTGAAAGAAAGAAAAATAGACAAAACAAAAGAAAGAAAAATAAAAAAGAGATAAACTTATGATGTAAGCGTTTATATCGACATTCCTATGATGTAAGCGCTTACCTCGGCAGGGCATTCAAATGCCTATAAAAGGGGTATGCATTTTCATTTGCAAATCATCCCTCAACTTCTTCTTTCTCTCTTCAATTAATAAAGAGCTATTCTTTGTGTGGCCGTGGAGTAGGCAAAATTGCCGAACCGCGTAAATCTTGTGTTGTCTTGTGCAATTTATTGCTTTTCTCTTTCAAATATTTTTTCCTTCTATTAGCCTAACACTTTTCCAACAAGACTATCATATTTGCCCTCGCGTTTACCAAAGGCACTACCGATCCTACTTCTAATGGACTCGGAGAAAAGCTTCGCCAACTCATCCGATAAGAATCCGTGATTCTCGCCATTAATCAATTATTATGGCAGAAATCACGAGATTAAGTCAAAAAGTAGGCCAACGGTCTACAAAATCAAGGACTTATATTTTTGATAAAATAATATCTTAAAATAAAGATCTCCCTAATATATAAGGGGAACTTGATAATTCATAGGGACACATTATAACATATACTGATAAGCAATATATTCTCCAAGCTCCTATGCTTTGATATTTTTTCTGTCAATAAAAGTGTATTCAACTCAAGGGTGGTTGACATTCTCAGAATTGGAATCATCCAATTCCTGTGGTTTGCAGTTATTTTATTGTTATTTATTTAATTGCAATCTAATTTATCGCTTTGTATCAAGTTAATCCACATGTCCTTATAACCACTAATAAATTCAATTGTTATCCGATTTTTAAGGTAAACAGTTTGGCGCCCACCGTGGTGCTAAGGATAATAGTGGTTATTTAATATAAATTTTCATAACACACACTACTTTACACTTGCTCTTTGAAGTATCTTTGATTTCAGGCAGAAAATGTCAAACTCTCAACTAGAACCCTTACATATAGACAACAAGTCCGGTCATCAGGGTGAGAATAACAACATAGCGTCCGGTAACGTAGGGCCACCCGCGGGTCCCATTAGAATTTCCAGCGCAGATCTGATTGATGTTAATTCACATCTGGCGATCGACGCCAACTTGCCTACCGACCTCGAAAATAGCATATATGGTGGGACCCGATCGGTGACTCGAAACACACAAAACAATAAAGAAGACGAGATCAGCCTACACATGATCTTCGAAATGCTGCAAGCTTAACAGGTGGTAATACATTATGAAGCTTATTTGGCATTTTCCGAATTTAAAGGCTAAGGTAATTCCGAGTTAATAAAACTCGATGGCATGAAGCTTATTTGGCATTGCCCAAATTTAAAGGCTAAGGCTATTCCGAGTTAAAAATACTCGAGGGCATGAAGATTATTTGGCATTGCCCGAATTTAAAGGCTAAGGCCATTTCAAGTTAATAAAACTTGAGGTCATGAAGCTTATTTGGCATTTTCCGAATTTAAAGGCTAAGGCCATTCCGAGTTAAAAATACTCGAGGGCATGAAACTTATTTGGCATTGCCCGAATTTAAAGGCTAAGGCCATTTCGAGTTAATAAAACTCGAGGGCATGAAGTTTATTTGGCATTTCCCGAATTTAAAGGCTAAGGCCATTCCGAGTTAATAATACTCGAGGGCATGAAACTTATTTGGCATTGCCCGAATTTAAAGGCTAAGGCCATTCCGAGATAATAAAATTCGAGGGCATGAAACTTATTTGGCATGGCCCGAATTTAAAGGCTAAGGCCATTACGAGTTAAAAATACTCGAGGACATGAATCTTATTTGGCATTTCCAGGTTCTAAAGACTACCCTCGACAAGGCTATAAACCTAGGATATTTCGGGAAAAAATTATCGGTAACACCGAACCTCTAAAACACCTTAGCCCAAAGAGGCGATAAAGGCATGGTTTGATCGAACCTTCGAACACAACCTAACTATTTCATGCTAAGGCATCTCGACCTTTACGAATACAAATAAAGCAAAGAAGAAATTCGAAAGCTATGAAAGAGAAAAGGCCTTGTATATATATCAAAATTTCTTTACAAGAGCTGAATAACCCTGTTACATGTTATATACAAAGGCTAAATGGCCTCAATAAAGATACAGTACAAAAAACAAAAATATTCTAAGTGGCCTAATCTTCACCGGGGGCTGCGTCATCACCTTCGGGGTCTTTTTCCCCACCGGACTCACCCGACTCTTCAGAAACCTCCTCGGGGTAAGCCAACCTCCGGGCCCTGGCTTTACATATTTTGGCATTCTCGATTTCAGCCAATATGTCAAAATTTTGAGCTTAGACCCCCTCGAGGGCCTCCCTTCGGGCTTCCCACCTCGCATGCTTCACCATATTTCTTGCTTGCTCCTGGATAGCCACGACATCGACCGTGAATTTGTCCACTTTATCATCGGCTTCGGTCTTGGCCACGACAACCTCTGACTTGGCCGCCTCAAGCTCATTGGCCGTATTTTTTTGGCTAGAAATGACCGAGTTCAGCTGAGATTGGAGTGCTTCGATCGTTGTGGCATGCACCGAGCATCTCTCCTTTATAGCCCGAAGTTGAACCTCGTCCGAAGCCAACTGTGCGCGGGCGGTCTCTTTTTTCAAGGCTAGACAATCCATATTTTTCTTCCATTCTTCGGCCTCGGCCTTTACCGCATCCACCTCTACCTGGAGCTACCAGATCTGGTCAAGTCTCTTTTGAGCCTCTAGTTTCAGGTCGTTAGCCAGTGTGCTTGAATCGTCATCACTAAGATTAAATATTTGTATTACCTGCTCGACCAAACAAGCATGCTCCTTTTGAACCGCTTCTAACTCGGCCTGAAGCTTCTCACTAAGAAGCTTATAAATATCCTTCTTCTCAGCAAGCTCCCAAGTCTCGGCCTCGTGACACTTAAACTCCTCCTGGTATCGGAGAAAGGCCTCGTGATGAAGCACCGAGGCCTGCAAACACAAAGGAAGATGTTAGGATTATTTATTATTGAATCTAAGTATATAATAAAAGGACATTCAAAGTTACCCAATTCAGCGCATGTTGAGCTTCGTTGAACAGGCAAGGCGCTTCTACCTCGTTCATTTTAGCTTGATACTCTTCGGTCACCAAGCACTGAAGGTAACTAGCAATCCTCACCAGGGCAGAGAGAACTCAGGCGTCCTCCGGAACGGACATAAAGATTGTGCGTCTCTGAGTAGGATCAGCACTCGGAGAGGGGAACTGGTTCACTAATTTTGGGCTCGAAGAAGACCCGCCAGCTCCCGGGGACGGTATCTTCCTTGGTACCGGTAAATCGCTCAAACCGGTAACATCCTCAGAAGCAGTAGAATCCAAGCCATCGAAAAAATTATGGAAATAATCGGCTGCTCTTTGGGCCCCTTCGACGAGGTTACCTTTCAATGCATGGGCCTCGTTTATCATAGAATTTGTAAACGAAGGTGACCCAGGAAGGTCAATCACCCCAAGCGCCTCCTTGGGGACATTATCTTTTGACCGAGATATATCGGTCACATTTTCATTTTCGACTGTGCTGGCTCGGGGAAAATCGGTCTCGACCGTCCCGGAGACTTCGACCACTGCTTCTCCTACGACCTCCATAGCTTGAGGCATTTCGGAGCCTCTTCTCACGCGGGCCACCAACTCAGAATCTTCTTCTTCTTCGGACTCATCCCTCAACCGAAGGAGTGAGTTCGATGAGAGTTCTCGGGCGCTGGCTTTCTTAGGTTTATGCGCTAACCGCTTCCTCGGTCTTTTCTTTTCAGGGACCAAGGAACTTGGAGTTTTTCTTCTTTTCTTTTCTTTATCCTGCTTCGGAGCAGGGGGTCGATGTATATGTCGTCATCGGCTGATGGAGGCCTCATCTCGATGTCTTTTGGTAAAGGGAGAGATCGATGATGTGAAAATAAGATTGAATATAACTTAGAGAATAAATTCTCACCATGATTACGGGCCTCCCACCGGCCCTTCGAGAGCTCACGCCATAAGCGCTCAGAATAAGGACTCTATGTCACAATGTCCTCGACCCACTCTTTGAGTCGAGGAACGGGATCCGGCAACTGGGCAATAGCTGTATTATCAAATAACATCGATGAGAAGGTCCAAAAAAGGAAAATCAATAAGAGAAATCTTAAAGATGAAGTTATACTTACGATTCAAATTCCATTTCTCAGGAAAAGGGCATATCCGCAGTCGGGATCAAATCTGAGGTCCTCACTCGAACGAACCGGCCCAACCAGCCCCGGTCCTGATCCTCGAGAATATGGCCTTAGTGGCTCGATGTGCAAGCTTGATTAATCCCCTTCGGTAAAGTCGAGGGCTATATAGGCGCATGAGATGGTCGATAGTAAATGGACATCCCTCGAGTTTGCTCACGAAGAAACGTAGAAGAATTACAATCCTCCAAAACGAGGGGTGAATCTGCCGGAGAGTCACCTCGTACCTTTTACAAAAGGCTATGATGACTAGGTCTAAAGGACCCAGCATGAAAGGGTAAGTATAAACACTTAGAAACCCCTCCACGTAGGTGGCGATTGATTCCTCGAGGGTAGGGATCACAACAAGTTTATTTTCCCAGTGGCAGTCCTTTTTTACCTTATCGAGGACGCTGGCAGTAATGGTACATATATACCTCGAGACTGGCTCACACCGACCCTGTACCAAGGTGGTGTTCTCGATCTTGAAGTCGTCCTCGGTTGGGCACCACGAAGGAACAAACGACTGTAGAGGGGATTCTGGTATTGGTTCTTCAGTAGCAGCAGGTGTGACATCTTCCGACGGCTTTGAGGAAGAAGGGTTTTCTAAAGGACTCACAAAGAAGGGAGTTCTTAAGCTTAAACCAGAAAACCAAAAAATGAAAATGATGAAATTTCTCTTAAAACACAGAAGCAAGAACGGGAATTGAAAAAGGTTCTTATGAAGGGATTGAAGGGTATTTATAGTGTTCCCAAACGGCAGTTCAAATCACGCTGGTGCAAATCCCGAGATGGTCGACCATTGACTGACACACATTTAATGCCTCGAAGACTAGACTAACGGGATATTTCCACTATTCTTATCACCTACGTCATGAATTCGTCATCATGATTTATCAAAGTGAGGGTCGAGGGTTCATATCGTTTTTTATTGTTTACTCTCCAAAAAATGAGGGGACTATCTGTATACGGGTAAAACCGAGCTCGATGCTCGATCGAGCATCTGGAACAATAGACGAGGCTCGAATCATCTATTAGATATCAAAGTTACAGATGAAACCGAGCTCAATATCGAGGTTCGAAGTTCGACAAGACCATCATATTTGCCCTCAAGTTTTCCGAAGGAACCACCGATCCTACTTCTAACGGCATCGGAGAGAAGCTTCGCCAACTCATACAACAAGGATCCGTGATTTCGCCATTAACCAATCATTATGGCAGAAATCACGGAATTAAGTCAAAAAAGGGGCCAACAGTCTATAAAATCAAGGACTTATATTTTTGATAAAATAATGTCTTAAAAGGAAGATCTCCCCCAATATATAAGGGGGACTTGATAATTCATAGGGACACATTGTAACATATACTTATAAGCAATATATATTCTCCAAGCTCCTATTCTTTGATATTTTTTCTGTCAATAGAAGTGTATTCAACTCAAGTGTGGCTGGCATTCTCAGAATTGGAATCATCCAATTCATGTGGGCAGTTATTTTATTGTTATTTATTTTAATTGCAATCCAATTTATCGCTTTGTATCAAGTTAAACCACATGTCCTTATAACCACTAACAAATTCAATTGTTATCCGATTTTTAGGGTAAACAAATATACATACCGAGCGAGAAAAATAGGAATGTTTAAGTGAGCAGGCTTTAGCTTTCTATTTAATTTAGAGATAAAAGAACAACAATTATACTAAGACGGACAAAGATCTTATTACTTAATTGCATGCAAAGAGTTATAATAAAAAGGAAAGATTAATCAACTTATTTGTTCTGATAGATTATAATAATACGTAATTTACATTAGTGTACGTGTGTGTTACGTGTATATTGCTTTCCGTAAATGTATAATGTATAATAAGCTGGTTGCATGGAATGCATGCGGCGTAAAGCGGATCCCTGTCGTCAACCAATATAGTAATTACCTTTTCCATTTTCTAATATAGAAAAAGAATAAAATAAAACAATGTATTTGTATAAACACGCAAAAAGCTTTCACATTTGTCTGTGGCTCAACTGCCGATCTTATCTTAATGTCCCATTCCTCTTTAGAATTGTCTTTTCTGTGTTTGGTTTGGTTGGAATTAATCAAATTAAACCTAAGTTATGAAAAATTCAACTATACCTCAAAGGGTGATCAAATATTAATTCCAGACAAAAATTCCATCCTCGATTGTTCTGGGTCCCTCCTAACATACTCCTATTAATTCTTCTCCAATTTTCTATTTTCAATTAATTTCTTTTCATTTTAGTATTTCTTTATCTTTTTGGGAATCTTTTTAAATTTGAACTATAAATAGTTTTCATAAATGGACCTCCCATATCATAGTACTATTGTTCCTTGATATTCTTTTTTCCTCTTTGCAGATGTTGGCAAATATTTAGGAGAAATATCAGCTTCTGTTGTCACAAGATCATAGTGATAAGCAATTAATTCTTCTTCGCCATCTTTAATCATCTTGTAAACTAAAAAAATTTATTCTTGGTATATAAGAGCACTCAATATTGCTCATAACTTGATTTGTACCGGCCACGTCCGTGACTTGCAATTGATTAAAATGTTTGAAAATTGTGGTGAAACGGGAGTACTTTGCTAAGTAATAATTCGACAAATAAATTGATATATTCCTCTCTGGATTTATTTTAATTGCTTTGCTTTAAATCTTTTACAAACAGATCAGCCGCCAAAAAGTTACTAATTCATATGTTAACACTCTAGAGTGGATCTGCAATTTTTTTTCACGAAGGGCCAGCATACCAGTAAAAGTCATATAAATCAGAGCGTAAAAAACTGCAAAGAGTTTAAGATTTTTAGTATTGAATTCATTGTACCATAAAATTATAGGCTCAAATCTAATATTTATCGAAATTTAAATAATTTTTTACATAAGTATTTATACTCTGTATCTAAAATTAGGAAGTAGACTATTGAAGTATGTCCCTTCATAAACATTACATCGAGTAACACAAAATCTAGTGAAATAATTCAGCCAACAGAAAAATCAATGAGCACCCTCACCGCTCTTTAACAAAATTAAAAAGAAAAATAAAAAAGACACCGCTCGACCATTAAGATAGAAATTATGAAGACGAAAAAAATAAAATAAATGTTGATGGAATTAGTGAAAAATAATTAAAACCTTAGTGACTATCAGCATGATATACAAATTTTCCCACTAATTATATTCCAGAAGGGTTTAAAATATGTTAGTAATATTATAGTTTGATTCATATGGGGTATGGACAAAATAATGACAACCGATGGAATAATTGCACAGGCGTGCATCAAAGTTTCCACAAATTTCGTCGAACTCATAATTGGGTCAAATAATGCTGTTTCATAATTAGTAATCTTCTTTTGTTTTTACCCTTAATTTTCAGATAGACCACCCATTCTAGCTTCAGATTATCTTACTCTTCTCGTCTTGTATGGCCTTTTATTAGGGCTGATATGCAACTAGCTAGTTTGGATGAAGGAAAAACAAAAAAAGCTTTGGAAATTATTAGTCATATTTGTCAAAATTTGCTTCGTACTTGCCTATAAAAACAAAGTAGCAAGGCGAAGCATCCCACGTGCACGTAAGGTTCGGAAAAGGGAGTTTGAAGAAGGGGAGGGAGAAGGAGCCCTTGACCCGCAAGAGGATTTATTCAATCACATAGTTTGGGCTCCTAGAATATGGCGCCCTTGGGGCTTTCTATTTGATTGTATCGAAAGGCCCAATGAATTGGGATTTTCCTATTGGTCCACCTCCGTAATATCTAACAAGTCGAGTCTTATGTCGGTCATATAGAACACCAACACATAGAAAAAGGGCTGAAGAAACCAGTCCATGACTTGACATCGGTAGAATGCTACCTCCAATTCCCTGTATGTTCGATAACTCGTGCAGTTGAACTGACTAGTGACTTTAAATCAAACCTTATTTTTTGGGGGAGAATCACTCGGCGCGGGGCCTCCGGTGTGAGGTCAGGTGATGGTCAACAACTCAGGCAGGAAATGCACATCTCAAAGGAGTATCGTGTACGCAGCGTACCCTGACGCAATAATTTGTGACTGATTTTACGGCTCAAGATCTATAGATCAAACAGACTAGAAAGACAATTTTATCATTGTTCTAACGTTCCCCTTCTTTTGTACTTGCCAATAAATTGTCTAAAATAAATAAAGAGGCGAATGAAAATGGGACGAAATTTAAGGAGCAGTATATCATATCAACGATAAAAAGGGGGAGCAAAAAGGACAACATCATGGTGTTTTTTCAACCCCACTTACTCAAAAATATGCATAAATGAGCGAGGAAGAATATAGCAACGAAAAACCTCAAATGTTTAATATCAAACCTCTTTCACATTTACCAATATCTTAGATGTTTAACAAGCAAGAGCACTGTGCATTATGGACTTGAAGGATTGATTTTAAATAACTAAGCCCAGCAAATATATGAATGCTAGGAAAATATATATAAAGACGATTCATGAAATTCAAGACAAGAAAGCTTGAAACGTGGCTTAGCTAGCCATTTTAATTTGTTCTAATACTGTCTTAATCCTAAGTTTATCATTGCTAAGATTTAGCGATCCGAGTAGTTTATGGTTAATGATGCTCTCTCTAGATAAGGTTAATGCTATAGGCTAATACCATGATATTAATTAGGTGTAATTATGACATCACTAGTAGGATTCCAATCATAGCGTGATTAGATAGATCACTTTATACATGTATCGTAAAGGAATCCCAAGAAAGAACTCGGAGTTTGGCATGTTACTAAAGCCAGTAAATTTGCCTATTTAGTAGTACTATACAACTGGGTTATTTTCTATGCATATGTTATATATACCTTCTTACTGGATTTTTCAATTATCCCCAGTAGATTCTTAGCTGATTATTCAAAATGATTTGAAGCTCACATAGATTTAGAGCTATTCCCAGAGAGTTGCTTTGTTTTACCAAAGACTTAATTTGTTTTTCACAAACGATATCAGATTAGGCCTATGGCTGAATACTTTAGATTTACAGACCAGACTGCCCAGGCTGTTTACATGAGCTTATTTCCTATTGTTGAGCGGTAAAACATGTATCCATTTATTAAACAACAACAAGATAGTAAGAACACCGAAGCAAAAGAAACAACCGATAGTAAATACAAGATAATCATGTTCAATATAACAAGATAATCAGAGCAAAGCTAAAAATACAGTAATAACAAGTGAAAGAGTTTACTTCCCGGCATCACCAATGTAAATTTCTCTTTACACAGTAAACGTTCTGTCACCATCCTTGATAAGAGTAAGATTTTGTTGTTTCAAGAAAATATACCATCAATTTCAGTTCTTTTTTTCTCGGTTACTTTCAACACTGGTCGCCAACAAATTTTGAGACAACACGGTGCAAAAATAAACCCATAAGTATGCACCAACTGGTAAAGCTGGTTTAATAGTAACACTACATGAGCACTCAACTAGTAAATACCTCTGTACATCAGAAAAATGGGTCAATCACAGGTCCACAACCATTCTTACCGTGAAAATATTCACTTCACAAAATTCAGGTCCCTGAACATCTCAATAGTTCACAGGATGTGTTCAAAGGATAACAAAGATTAACCCCCACAAAAACCAGAGACTTGACTGTATACAGAGATTCAGGTCTGATCACGGCAAATCCTTTTTCAACTACTCTACTTTTCACGATACATCCGTTCACAATAACGAAAACTTTCTGAACAGCCGTATTTGAACCATTGATCATACTCGGTATCGGGAAGTTGCCTCTCAGCTCAAGGTCCAGAGAAGTGATTGCTTCATTTCTTGCACCTGATGCAAGTTAGTTGTAATATAGGTGATTGCAGCATCACAAATCAGTGTTCCGCGAAAATGATGGTAGTGGCATGGCCTCCTGCGGACGAAGGATTACAAGCACACCAAACATCCCCAGCATAGGTAGTACGAGAAACCATTTCAATAGCTTATAATAATACATATGGAATGTTAGAGAGAAATCATCGGAGAAATATAGCCCGTTCTTGTCAACCATCTCCAACAATACAGTCCCAGCAGTCCTCACACTAACAGTCGGAAGCACAATACGATGTTTTCCAGGACGGTCGAATATCTTATTTTGCTTGATAGTTCGTTCCCCTTGGTAATTACCAGGAACTAACAAGCTCACCTGTGCCACAATCAAGAATTAAGAAATAACTGATGAGATTTTAATAGTATGCGAGATAGACCAAGTACGTCAAAGCTTTTTACCGTGACATTATAAGGAGCTTGAGAGCCAGATGGGTATGTGTATTTATCAACAATTTCTATTTCAACCCAGAAGCTCTTGCCTTCTTCATCACGGAAAGCTCTTGAAGATGGAGTTGCATAGATCCCCTCACGACCATTACGGTAAGCAGCATTGTTTCTCCCTTGGTTAGGAGATCTCCAAGCCTGGAGTGCATAACGTGTTAATAAGCAGAGAACACGAATACTTAAGCAAAAACAGACCGAATTTTTCACTTACTTTGAGGGGATGATGTGGTGCAGGCGTGGAGAAACAGAAGACATTACCATTCATGGTTGTTACAATAAGATCAAGGTCATCTCCGCCATCAACGTTGTCAGCCAAGACCATGCTGTATCTGCGACGGACAGAAAACATATTAGCTGCTCAAAGACAAGTTTCTGCTTAAAATTACAAAAATAAAAAAAAAAAATATATGGGTATGTCTTACGAAGTTTCACCAATATCTACAACATCAGCACATGATGTTGGTCCGTCTATGAGATACAAATAACCATCAAATGACGTCGTGACAATGGTAAGCCCTTTTTTCTTCTCCCCACGTTTGCTCAAATCAACTAGAAGAACTCGATTCATCACTCTACCATGAGTCCTATAAGGATATGGACGTACAAATGAACCATCCTTGCCACTCAGAACATATATATTCCCTGAAAGTGTTGGGACAATAACATCTGTATGACCATCTCCATCCACATCACCAATGGTAGGTCCCTGAGGAACTAGGCTCTTGAGATGCTTTTCCCAAATTTCTGTGCCCTGTGCAGTCCAAGCAGCAACATTTCCATGTGAATCTGTGGTAACTAGTTCAATCTTGCCATCGTCATTGATATCAGCTGCAACTACTGCTCCTTGGATTTCAGCCATTTCGAGAGGAAACTTGTCCCTCACTTTGCCTGATGTAGAAGGTCTTTAGTCTCCAAATGGTACAACGATAAGAACAATAATATCAACCAGAACAAGCTAAAGATTTGAGAGGATGACACAACAAAAAGGAATTACGAGGATAACACTTCATAACCTGACTTGCCACGTAGCGTGGCATGTCTACGGCCTCTCCAATAGGAGAGGTCAACAGAATGATGATTGCACAATTAATAAATATTTGGTGTATATTTGACTGAGAAACCCCAAACCTTATTTGGTCTATCGACGACTATTAGTGACTCCAAATCTCATAGGCTTAATCGAATAGGAATATAGCAGGCAGTTACATTCTAAGATTACACAAAGCATTACAACTACCATGACAGGACATGCTATTAAACCAACATGTCTCTCAAGAGGGGCAGTATTTCCAGATCACATAGGAAAGAACCGTTATAATTTCATCTGAATTATTTAGTATTAAAACGAAATGGACAAAATAAAGGATACATAGGATTAGGGGTGTCAAATTTAGCCCAAGAAAGTATAACCCGCCCAACCGCCCAAACTTGGACGCTTTGGGTTATGAATATGTTCATTAGCGGGCCTATGCCAAAATTATCGAAAAGCTTGGGCCATTTTTGGGCTGCATTTGTAGTCGAAATTGATCCATAAGAGCACTTATAAAAGCATAGAAAATAAATTTCTTGAGTTTGGCTTATTTGAAATAGACATGATATATAAGGAAAAACTTTTATTAGGTCGATTTCGTACTTAATTAAATTATAACATAACAAACAAATGAGAAAAGCTTTTGAGTGGGGCGAGTTGGTTATAACCCATTATTTAACCCAAATTAACCCGCTCATTTTGACCCAAGCAAACATTTGGGTTACCTATAGTCCAACCGATTTATTGCTTCAATCAATTTTAACCTGGCTGCATTTAGTCCAACCCCGCCTATTTGACACCCCTAGTGCCCTACATAGGATTCATGTAGCTGAAGCCAAATAATTTCAGGATTGAGGTATAGTTGATTGATTGATTGACCGACTTAAGCCAGACATCAGCAACACGATTAAAAGTTAAGCAACAAGGAAGAAAAGACCTCAACAGAGGATTACCGTTGTGATCCAACACATAAAACAAGCCATAAGAGGTCCCAACTAGAATGTCCAATTTTCCATCACCATCCAAATCAATCACGGTAGGAGAAGAGTATATATAGCCATGGAAGTTCCCATTGTCAGTACTTAGGTCCAGCTGTGCAGTCCATTTAACTTGCTTGGTTTCTAGATTAAAAACAGCAATACCACCAGCGACATATTTTTCTATGTCAATGTCTCCAAGTTCCTTCAAACGCTCCTGATCGTTGTAGTACCTATAAATTTATGATCAATCATTTTTTTTTGTGGGTGCACAATTGACTTCCAAAAGTTTAATCAGCTGTCTAATACTAAAAGAGACCTTAAATGGAGGAAAGTAAAGGGGATCTACTTGATAAAGAAAAAAGGAGGAGATTTTAGTCATTTAAAAATATATATGCTCATACAGTAATGCACATCAAGAAGTTCAAAGCTAAGCTCCTATCAAAAAGATAGACCTCAGATAAATAGCATTTAATTAAAAGATCGTGACTCGAACAATTGCAACTCCTATATTTGTTTGGCAGTTGTGTTATGAGAACTGAAATGTATAATACAAGCTATCAATATAACCATGTTGAAGTTTTAGCTCAACACCACATACCCAAGTAAACATCCTTTTCTGGAAGGAGTTGTCATTATCCAATCAACAAGAAGCTCACTTCAAGATTACACAATGCAGTCTAATTTCCATTTAATAGCAGCAACAAATGTCCGGGGGGGGGGGGGAGCAATTAACAGGGCACAGATAAGAGGAAGCTTGATGTCTCACCCCCAAAAATTGCTCTGCAAGTCTTAAATAGCATATACCATATAAGGAAAATTCAATGACTTCAATATAGGAGTAAAGAAATCAGCCGAGACTTCAGTCAGAAACCGAGAAACAAGAAAACAATGTAAAACCAAAATAGCACCATAGTGAAAAAACTTACTCATGGTCAAAGAAGTAGGATACTGCAACAATCATCTCTGACACCCCATCACTGTCAATGTCAGCAATGACCTAATAGAAGCAACGACATAAACTAATATTTGTTACCTGACACTTAACGACAATGAAGTATCAAATAAGCTGTTTTGTCCGAGAGACTTACAGGAGTACATAAAACATGAGCATCAATATGAACATAATTCTCCAATTTCTCGTGTTCTGCTTCCTCAAAATCTTCACCCATCCATTCTTCTTCATCATCATCAAGGTAATCATCATAGTCATAATCATAATCTTCAGGCAGCTCCTCATTATCTCGGAATAACTCAAAAGATGAATCAGCATCCGCTTCCAGACCTTCTTCATTTTCTACAGTTGCAGCTCTAACATCTTCGGATCTGGAACCACTTTCCTCCGATCTTCTCGAGACATCATCTTCAAGAAGCCTTCTCCCCTTACTTGTTCCATTCTCCAAATTGTTGAGTTTCTCATTATCAGAACTCAGTGTAATATTGCTCTTGTTATTCATTTTAACTTCTGCACCAGCTAGACTATCATTCTTCCCCTTTTGGTCCTCTAAATTAGATGAATTTGATGTGTTAGGTGAAACTTCTGATGGCAAAGATATTGAAGCATTAGATGTATCATGGTTGACTTCTGTTTGAATAGAATGCATTTCCGTGTTAACTTCTGATGCAGTAGACTTTGAATGGTTGCCTCCATGAGTAGATGCATTGTGACCTAAAAGAGTTCGAATTAAAGGTATGATTTAAGATAAAATGCAATTGATGAAGGTCAATATGTAGCATTCCACTTCTAAATAAAAGAGGTTATCCTGAGAGCATTACATCACCAAATAAGTAAAAACAAAAACAAACAAGAGCATCTCCCTTGATATATTGAGATAATTATTTAGGGAAAATAATTTTTCACTTTTTCCCCACTGGCAAGTCAAATCTATGTGAAAAAAGTTAAGAGCGGCAAGATAGGATTAAGTGCACCAATACTGAGTAAAATATAGGCAAAGGTATCAAATTACAACAGAAATATTTGAGTAAGACCCTAATTCAGTAATGTAAAATCAAGAATATATAGCAGCAATCTATTCTGGACCTGAGTAAGAAAAGAGTGAACTTATAAAACATAAGAAAAATTTCCAACTCATGGCTCTGTAGATCTATAACAAGTGTCACATCACATTTAAAAAAATTACCTATTCTGAGCTAGCTTGGTAGCATAACATAAACAAGCAGGAATTACTAAGAGGAAACAAAATTACTGTGAAAAGCAAATGTAAGAGGAAATACACACGGGCTATGGAGTCCTTGACAGCCTCCTGTATGAGTTGGTTATCATGGACGTCTGGATGAGAACGGTCTACTGGGTCCGGATTAAAACCCACATGCCAATCTTTTTTAACTCTCAGCCGAGGAATCTCCAATTTATCAGACATCAAGTATCCAGAGACCCTATGTAAATCTAACAAGGTCATGCTAATTGCAGAAAGATGCCTCAACTACAGGAGAACAGTTAGAAAATATGCTGTACCCATACCTGAAAAAGAGCACCTCACCATTGTAAGTGGCCAAACCTATCTCCCTCACCCCATCCTTGTCAATGTCGTATAGAAAAGGAGTGGAATGAACAGTTGATTGATGGAAAGCTGGCCATCCTGACAATGTGAAATTATAAAATTAGTAGAAATGACATACAGCTTAGATATAACCTGCTCAAACCTCATTATTATTCTTATAGATCATCTCTTCATATTAAAACAAGTTTGTTGTTTCATAGTCTATAAATTTAAATCTTAGTGTTCAACTTATATACCAGCACGATGTGAGGTCTTCTGTAGCCAATCAAATAAGTTTGCATTTATTCTTATAACTAGTTTTCCACAAATCATACCTGGAACTTTATCTCCATCAGAACCTTCCAGAACTTCCAAGTAATGAACGAAAGAAGGAACTACCACCTCAAGCTTTCCATCACTGAATTAAAATTCAGAAACGTAACCAAAATGAACTAATCTAGGAAAAAGAGAACAATAAAATGATACTCCTCAACTAAACTGAGCAACTTCATGTTTATGTTGAATCTAATGCATAGCTAAGATTGTTGTTGCTTTTTCGCAGAGATTAAATAGTCATTTAACTTTTCGCAGCTACCCATTTTCATCAACAAACTTATGTTAGGACATATGTTACCTATTTTGTTAGTCATAAAGAAATAACTCCTTCCATGCCAGTCATATTTTTTTTCTCTTGCTATTGTTCTCTTGATAATATTTCGTCGAAGTACCATTACAGAAACAAGTAGTCTGTGACAGTAAACTACTCACAACATTCATCCTAGGCCACTCATCATGCACACGGGCAGTGTAAAAGCAAACACATTACCATTTACCAACCAGAAGAAAGAAGCTTTTATCACGTTACCTGTTAATATCAGCAATCAAAGGCGATGCATATACGCTAGAACTAACTTCTGTCTGCCATCTTAGCTCCAAATGCTGAGGGCATTGTGTATTCAACAATTCATCCTCATCTCTGCCAGCAACAAGCACCAAAAGCAATATTAAAATCTTTTCAGTTTTTATCCATAGTGTATCAGCCGTTGAAACTCAAAGAAATATGTTTCAATGGTATTTTCTTCCTCACATTTTATTTTTTATAACTATAGTATCCCGGAAGCTTGCGCGCACCTCGACTAATTCCACGAGGTACCAGCTACCTCTCACTAGCACATGTACCAGAAAACTCTAACCACCAAGGCTTGGACAGATGGCAATAAATCACCTAGTGTTTTTGCCTCCGTTGGAATTTGAACATGGAATTTCAACCCACTTGATTGACTATTAGGCTACATGCTTGGGTGCTTCTTTTTAAATAACCGTGGTGTATAAACTAGCTTGTGCGCACCTCTCCTCCGTCGTCCAATTTTATTAGGAAGTTTGACTAGACAAGGAGTTTAACATGCTAATTTAACTTATATATATACTCCCTCCATCTCAATCTCAATTTATATGGCGGTGTTTGATGCGTCACAAAGTTTAAAATATTTCTTCCGACTTAAAGTATCATAAATTAGTGGTAACAGAACAAAGTATTAAGAGGTTCATGCAAAGTCAAAATCAATTAAACAGCTGGAAATGGAAATTTGAATGGAAACATACAAATTGGGGTAAGCAAGGGAATCATCAGTGGCTTCTCGTTCTCGAAATTTGTTCTTTTTCGTGTCCTCACTTTGCAGAAAACGGAAATTAGAAGACAGTAGCAGAAAACAGAGTACAAAAACCCTAGTTTTCATTGAGATCGTTTTATTTCACCGGTGAGGTTTAGTAATTTAAATAACATTTCATATTGCAGAACAAGTGAAGTCTGACAAAATTTGATACTGTACTGGAAGTCTTTGCTATTCCCTTAATTTTAAGCATATTTACTGTTTTTGGACACATTACGGTTAAGATAGCACCTTTTCCCGTCAACAAAAATATGGGATAATCACATTTTGTTTTTGCGCCGCCCTAAAAAAGTTAGCCAGCAAAGGTATATATTTTGTATATTAAGATAAATATACATATAACATATATAAATATACATATTTGTGCATGTAAGATATATAATCAGTGTATATATTTGAATATTTAGGCTAGCTCTCGTAATTATTTTTTATCGATAAGCCAAAAATAAAAAAAACCCTATAATGACCCTTGTTTCTTCTTTTTCTTTTTCCTGATCCGGTATCAAGTATTTGTATTGTAGTTCGATTAAATTTGAATTCGCGTCAGAAAGTCCCACGTTGGGGGTAAAGCACAAGGAGTATTTACTAATCTATCCTAATCTTTTTTGGTAAATGACCCTTGTTTATGTTGTTTTTGGTTATCGTCTAATCAAATTCCAAAAATAACCTAGTTGCCGTTAATTACTGTTATGACTAGGAAAAGTGCAAATTCTGAATGTCTATGTGAATTCAATAGATGCATGAAACGTAAATATATTTTTCTCACTTAATCATGACTAATTAATATTTTTTTTACTTTATTAAATCACTTAACCACGTTAATTTGATATAATCACTACGAACTGGAATCTCTTTCAATGTCAATTTCTCTTATAGGTTAATGTGCAAGTATATTACTTACAAAAGAAGTAACCTCTCGAGTTTGTTTTCTAAATGGGGTCAGATTTTCTTTTTTAAGAAATTAGACACATGTTATGAATTCTTTGCTTTCCCATATTGATAGTAATGAATCATTGGTATGTTGTCTTGACAGAGTAATTTGCAATTAATTTTGAAACACATGGAACTTGTTATTAGAGCCTTTAATATATGAATTATGATTAGTAATAAAATAAGAAAAAGAGTCTTCTTTAGAACGCTGGGATTCATATCTTTCGGATATCTTTCCAAAATCGTTCACGCATGATATATTTAAAAGAAATCAAAATTTATTTATTGCTTGCTAAAATAATGGAATATTGAAAAAAGGGGGGTAAATATGGCAAACAAGGTAGGGGCTCAAAATATGGGAACACATGTAAAACTAGTTTATAATGACAAAAAAGATACAGTGTTATCTTAAACAGCTCTTCTGTACTGTCAGTCGTCAGAGTAATATATTATTTGCTAAACAAGGCGTTTGCTTTAGAGTTAGTAAAAAATTGCTAAGTGACTGAACGCAAGATGAAGTATTGAAAAAAGTCAATGCAATTTAGCCTATTTGGCTTGATTATTCTCAAAAAAAAAATGACACTGTATAACCGCCGTAAAAATAATAGTCGAAAAATATAAAAAATTTGTATATTTTTTTGTATATATAATATATACATTCTGTATATTATATACATAAATTATACAAATTTTATACACTTTTTCGGTTACCAAATGTAAATAGTGTGCAGTCTAAAAGTGATAATACTCCATTATTCTCGGGGGTGTACATTGGTCGGATTGGTTAGGATTTTTTAATTACCACACGAAACCAATTGTATCGGGTTATTAAGTCTAAATACCAAACCAAACCAATAATAAAAGTCAGTTTTTTAATCTCGATTTTTCTCGGATTTTCGGGTTTTTTTTCAGGTTTTTTTCTTCATAAAGTCTTCATAGCACAAAACGTAAAATTTGTGCTCCAAATATTTCTTTAATCCTATTAAGACAGAACTATATAAGGTGTTTTTCAATAAAATAACATAACTATGAGATGAGTCATGACATTGTACTAAAATATTCAACAATAAAGATAATAAAATCGCATAAAATAAATATTATTAATAAGCCATAATGAAAACAAACATAATTTAAAATTATGACTAATAAGTACTATTATTTACATGACTAACCACTAAAAGAAAAATAAGTTAGGTACATTTTATCTAAACCGTGGATAGATATCCAATACTATTTTCATTCATAGTACAATTGAATTGGACTATAAAACTTATTGGAGTATCCAAAAATTATAAGCCCAAACTTGAAATAATACGTCAAAAGATAAAACTACGAAAAAACTTAAGAAATATTTATAAACTATACTACCATAAATATTTTTATGTATTAAATATATTTAAAACTTCTATACATATAATGTCGGGTTGGTTTGGTTTCGGTTTGACTTTTTTAAGTTAAAACCAAACCAAACCAAATATGGTCGATTTTTTTTTTCCAACGTCAAACTAAATCAAACCAAACCATAATCGGATTTTTTTTTCTCGGTTTGACTCGGATTATCGGATTGGTACGGTTTGTCGGTTTAATTTGTACACCCCTAATTATTTTGCTAGATTAAAAAACAAATTGACTATACAAATGAATCTTCTAACATGCTTTCTCTACCTTTCAATTAAAATTATATCCAAATTTTCTGCTTAGGATACCTATACATAAAAATCTAATAGAGTATAATTTTGCTGCTATGCTTGAATACTTTGAGAAATTTCCAGCACTTTAGTACTCAAATTCTTTTGGGTTTTAAGGACTTTCCCAGTGTGACAATTCCTTCATAGCAATTTTAATATTTTTGATCTCTTTCAGCATGCTGCTTATACAAAATCCCAGAGCATACAATGAAGCAATTGACTTTCCTTTTAGCTCCTTGTTTCCTTGGCTACTTAATATTCGGTCAATCACCTCTTTTGATCTCTCAAGAAAAAAACTTAATCCTCTTTCTCCTTTTTCATCATTCTGTTTAATCAAATTACTTGACTTGGGGTATGTTGGTAGTTTCCCCTCCTCAAGATCATTAAGTCTTTTCTCCTCTTGATCATCATCTGGGAACAACTTGATCAAACTGGGCTTATTGTCAAGAAAAGTTAGTGACAGAATTGAATTTTCCTTCAAATGCTCCAATTCATCATTTATACATTCTTGGAGTTCATTCCAATTATCAACACCGCTGTTTTGAAAATCTTGTGACATACTGTTGATATTGTAGACAATGAAGTAAAATAAATCGGCCATTTTTGATAAAGAGCCTTGGAGCTTCTTGTAGCAAGTTGCATTAAAAGGAAGAAACCAAAAATCAGGCTCCACTTCTGCATTATGAGAAATTTTTTGCAAATTCAGGATATGGGATTTTAATTTCCTCTGTTTTTCCATTAATCCCAGCAGTTCTGGCTGCTCTTTTTGCACTATTTGGTTCATGCAATCTTTGAGAATATCCATTGTGAAATGTAATTGATTCTTTGCAAGATTGGCCGCTCGTTTCGGATTGAATAAGAACTGTACCACAATGAAACAAGACAATCCAATAAAAGTTTCTGTTAGTCTTATGATGGCAAAGTCATTAGGAGGGCCATAGTTTTTTCGTCCTAAGATCATGACCGCTCCTAATAATGCTGAAATTCCACCTGATTGGCCATAAATCCGGCTATTTTTCAAAAAACTGCTGAAAATAATCCAAGGGAGAAGGGCTAAGAATTTTAAGTTGTCGATACTTTTGAAGACAGAGCAGCCGAGGACTCCATAGACTGATCCGAATACAATTCCTTGTGCCTGTGCGTTAGCAAGAGTAAATGTTGCTATTTTGCCTTGTGCTAAGCTACTGGCTACTGTTAGACCTGCCCAAAAACCATTTTCTTTATCAAATAGTAGGCCTAGCCACATAGCTAGGCCTAAAGAAATAGAACATTTAATTGCAAACACCAATGTTTCTTTTCTTGGCCTTTTCATCCAAATGTTATGACACACTCTTCTTGAATGAACCTCTGCATTAGGTTTGGAATCTTTGGGAAGTGATTGGGATGAATTATTAAGCAGCATTTTTGCACAAGATAAGAAGAAAAATGCAGGGAGGCTTGTTTGAGTCGGCGATATGGTGTCATTATGGATCAAAGGGGATTCATAATTGGGAAAGTCTACTTTTGTTTCTTGATGAGTAGATTGGTCTGATTTTCGACCAATTTGCTCAGATATATGTTGTAACGCGCCCTTTAACTCTTCGGTCACCAGGCCAGTGGAAAATGAAGGACATGAAGATAGGGCGATTTCCATTCCTCTTATTGTTATTTCCATGTTTTTGAGTTCATTGTCTCTAGGAACTTCGGAACAACATTTGAAAAATAGCAGCCAAGGTGTTTCCCACATTAGACCTCCCTGCAAAAAGAAGCATAAAAATAATGAATAATAGGTAATTTTAAATGGTATTTTTATAGTACTTTTGAGGATAAATTGTCACTTTAATTGGAGATTGAATATGTAACCTAGTGATATATAGATATATATATATATATATATATATATATATATATATATATATATCAAAAGATACATATATTGGTCCAAGAAGTTCTGTTACCTTCAAAACTTTGGAGCTTTGGAGAAGCTTGGGTCCTGTTTGAGCAAGGACCTTGGCTTTGGACAATAGTTCAACTGCATTAAAATTGTATTGGGAAGTGATTGCCCTTGAATATACTTCCATTCTCTCTTTTGAGTTTTCAGCATATAATCGGTGTAGTTTTCTGACCTGATAATATAACAAAACAAAAAGGAAATAAGGCTAAAAGTTCATTCATTTCAACATTAAAATACGAAAAATTCAGCGATGCTTAAAGACCAGTACTTCTTTACGGCTTCATCAGAAAATGTTAAACTGATTGAAACCTAAAGAACTCCAACAGATTGAGTTATTAAACTAATAAATCAATTACTGGCCTCTAGTCCTATACGATTTCTGAACTTCCTAATAGGAAGATTGTTGCATTATGCCGCACATATATACATGAATATGACATAAAAATAGCACGAATTCTTATCATTGTACACAATAGCGTAAAGAACTTTTACTAATATCAGTGTATTAAACTTATCGTAACAGGTAATATGCCTTATTTTCAAGGTTACTAATCTTACTTCTTATTCACAATATATCATGTAATTATCTCTCGTATGATTTAATAGAGCAAAATTTTGTTTGACTGTTAGTCTATAAAAGTATAATAATGTATTGAAAACCAACCTCATGGTAAGCTAGCCTCGGATAGGGAAGCGATAAAGCAAGAAGAGAAGCAACGATTCCAAGGACTGTGCTCCATGCAACACGAAGAGGGTGGACAAAAGCACTTGTATTCAATCCACGAATAACACCATCAGCAAACACAAGCACTAGTTGCCCAAAAGCAATCTTTTTGCACCTAAAATGCGTACATTCTACGAGAGACACCAGTAACGAAGTTAGTGCTAATGCCAGGGCGGAAGCAACGGGTGATAGCCTATCGGACCCATTGGCCGCTATCCATACGCCAAGTATGGAAAGCGGAACGGTTTGAACTGTGGCGAGAATTGCATGCCATGAGCCACTCAATGTGTCACCTAACGTCGAGTCGCTAGTGATGAGAGTAGCTGTTACGTATGAGAATGCTGGAAATGCTGCTAATTTTCTTAACCAAGGTGGTCCATAAAGAGTGGAGCAGCCAATTATACTATACGCCAAAACGGTCCGAAGTGCAGAGTGCAGCCTCATCCGCCACATAATGCGGTTGTGCTCCGCACCGGACACGGTGGTCGCGGCCACTGCCACTGCCACTGCCATGTAATTGTTTCTTAGTGGATTGTTGAGGAAGAGAGGAGATGAAGTTAGTTAAGCAAGAAATGAATATGGAAGAGGGTATTTGTAGAAGCAGAAAACTAGGATGATCAAATATGGAAAGAGATAATTAAGAAAACGTGTTGAAATTGCAAGTACCAAGTCATGATATGTTACCCATTAATTATTAAAGAATTATACTCTCGTAACACATTCATAAAAAGATATTATAAGGGGTCCCATTGTACTACGTAAGCATTTGCACTAGATCTCATACAATCTAGGCTTTTACGAGCAAGGTTAATAGGTTTTCGTTATTCCGTATTTCTCGTTATGTGAAGTACTCAAACTTGCTATTTCTCCCGAGAACACCAGGCATAATTACCTTTAGTTGGAAAGTTTGTTAGACCCTTTTGTAATATATCTTTGGTTAGGGAAGGAATTCCTTCAAATTTATAAATTATACTTCCTCTTTTTAAAAAGAATGAACTTATTAATATTTGATAGTCAAATAATATTTTCTTCGATCGTAATTTTGCAAATAGTTTTTAAATATTTTAAATTATTCACTAGTGTGACTTATTGTACTTTAAAATTATTTTTAAATATGTAAATTTTATTTCAAAAAACTTAAAGAATTTAACTTTGTCCAAATTCACACCGAAAAATACTCAATTTGACTTTCGTACTCACAAAAGTTCCAAACAAATTAAAACGGAGGGAGTATTAAAAATATTTTATTTGCGGTCCATAGTATATTTATGTTGATCCATTGACCTGGAAAAAAGTTAATTCATATATTTTCATTTTAGTCATTGATTCTTAAGGTTAATTATAAATTGCTTATATATTTTGGTGCAAACATCCGGTGCTAATGACTTAACAAGTATTTCTATTATGTACGATACAAGCCCTATTAGATCATTTTGAGGTGCTGCCTAGAAAAGAATTGTAGATGTAAAACGGAAAAGTCATGTGTGTGTGATAGTAATTTAGGATAAATTAGGTTTACAAAGTCCTTTGCCTTTGCATTTGGCTCATTTCCTATTCGTTTCTGATGTATTCATATAAATTTACTTAAAGACTTAATTAATGGGAAGTTGTGAAATTAGTAAAACGCCGTATACATTTCTTTTGCTTTGAGTTTAGAATCTAGTTCAGATGTCATTCTCTTTTCTTCCTTTTTTCATTTATACTAGAACCATTGTATGCATTAAATATATTTACAAACGTGTTTCTCCAGTTTGATTTGTTACCCTTCAAGTGATGAAATAATCGCTAGATAAGGCTTAAAAAGTAAATAATGCTTGTAAAACATATAGGTTATTTGCTGATGATAATCAGCTGACTTTTTCGGGTTAAACTTCAACAAATTCATGAAATAACAGAGAGGTGCAGTAAACACGCTATAATTGACCAAAACATTTGCTTAATTTAAATTTTGATCTCGCATGCGAAAAATGAGTGTTTCTTAGTATCTTTTAATATTCCAAAATTCTAATTATTTCCAGACACACAAGAATTTTGAACGTGGTGAAGATATGAAGATCAAACATGCTGGATCGCAAGACGACAAGTTAGTTTTGTTAATCTATTATTATCTTAAATAATCAAGCCGCCTGTTGGATTTGTTTTAATACTAAATAAGCGTCCAACAACTTCGATGGAGACGTTATCAAAAAGAAAGGAATGGTAGCCAAATTATTGGTCAAGCATGTCCTCTCCCATGTTAGAGGAACTAATTAAAGGGCAAATTATGCTATATACCCATGAAAGATAAAATATTTATCCTTATCTACCTATGTTCATTTCTTTTACATTTTATACATATACCGCTATACCCATTCTCATCTTTGCCATTGTTTAGCATGAAAGTTCATGTTCTCAGATTCATATGCACCTTTGTTGTATCTTTTAAGTGCATCATATTTTTCCAATATGTTTTATCATCTTATCATAATAATACTAATTAAAAATAATATAATATAATATTTATTAAATAAGTATATAATATTATAAAAATATATGAACTTGGAGAGCACAAAAGAATATTGTTATTATTATTATTATTATTATTATTATTTTGAAAAGGTATGTTTATGGTCACACATTAAATAATATATTTAGAAAGTAAATTAGCTAACACTGAATTTTATTTCACCGTATGCCAAGAATTATTTTTTAAGAAACTCTGTTTTTCCCCAACTCTTCTTTTCTTTATTTTTCTGTCCATTGACTTAATTTATCTTTTCCCTTTTTTGTTTTTTTCTTCTTTTCAAAACAAAAATAAAAATGAATACAATATTTTATTATTTTTAGACTCATAAAATATAAAAATAAATAATTAGATTACAACAAGAAGTAATTAAAAAAAACTAAAAGAACTAACTTTTTTATTAAAACCTAATTAATAGAAAATATGTTCTTATAATTTTTTTTCTTCTTCTATATATAAAAATAATTTAATATCTAAAATATGACTCAATATTTTTGTAATCTTTTCACAAGTAAAATTTGCTAAAGATGTTATAATAATTAAAATATTAAATTTATGTTTAAAGAATCAATTTGGTGGAGATTTTAGAGTAGATTTCTAAAATTTGGGTTGAATTAAGTAGAACTAGCAATGAAGAAAGATTTGTAATATATACCAAAATATTATATTGTATACAGTATTGGTATACAATAATTAATTCAAGAAAATAGAATTAATTACAACAGTATACTACTAATATTTTTGAAGGAATGAACCAATCCTCTATATACTAAAATAACATATTATATGCTATTTTGGTATATAATATTTAATTTAATAGTGTATAATTTATTGCGTTGAACTGGCGAAGAAGAATTTGTATTGTATACCACAATAATATATTATATACCATTTTGATATACAATTCATTTCAACGATATACTATTACAGTATACTATATAATGTAACAGTATACTTTTACAATTTGGGCCTTTTAGAATTTTTAGAAATTTTAATTGAGTTCTTTTTTAACTTTTCAACGGAGTTCTCATGTTTTTTTTTTCTTAAACCAAAATATTTAGTTTATGATATTTGTTTGTAGGTTTGTGGCTAAAATTTTAGTCAATTTGGTGGAGATTTTAGAGTAGATTATTAAATTTTGGGTTGAAATTGAGTTGAACTAGAAAAGAAGATAGATTTGTATTGTATACCAAAATATTATATTGTATACAATAATTAATTACAATAGTATATTACTAAATTTTTTGAAGGAATGAACCAATACTCTATATACCAAAATTACATACTATATGCTATTTTAGTATATAATATTTAATTCAATAGTGTATAATTTATTGGGTTGAGCTGGCATAATTATTTTTGTATTGTATACCAAAATTATATACTATATACTATTTTGGTATACAGTTCATTCCAACGATATGTTGTTACAGTATATTATATAATGTAACAGTATACTATTGCAATTTGGGTCTTTTAGAATATTTTAAAATTTTCATTGAGTTCTTTTTTAACTTTTCAGCAGAGTACTAATGCCTTTTCAATTTTTTCTTAAAACAAAATATTTAGTTTAAAATATATGTTTGTAGGTTTGTGGCTAAATTTTGAGTCAATTTGGTGGAGATTTTTAAAATTTGGATTGAAATTGAGTTGTATGCAACTATTTTTTTTGAAAGAATGAATTAATCCTCTATATACAAAAATAACATACTATATACTATTTTGGTATATAATATTTAATTCACTAGTGTATAATTTATTGCATTGAACTGTCGAAGAAGAATTTGTACTGTATACCAAAATGATATATAGTCCAAAATGATATAGTATATATCATTTTGGTATACAATTTATTTCAACGATATATTGTTACAGTATACTATATAATGTAATAGTATACTATTATAATTTGGTCATTTTAGAATTTTTTAAAATTTTCATTGAGTTTTTTCAACGAAGTTTTCATGAAAAATAAATAAAAAAAATTAAGAAGGAGCCAAAATTGAGTGTGAAATTGAATTATGGTAATAATAATAGTGTGACTTGGGTAAAAAAATAAATGAACCAAAAAGCAGAAAAAAGAAAAAATTAAGAAGAAAATGAAAAAAAAAGAAAAGGAGAAAAGAAAGGAAAGAAGGAAAAAAAGAAAAAAAGCAGAGAAATAAAAAAGAAAAGGAGAAAAAAGAGAAAATTACCCACAAAAGCTGCCGTGGGTAGGAAAGATAATTAGTTTGATGGGTATAAAAGTAAATGGATAGGCAAAGGTAAATAGTTTTATTTTTATGGATAGTTGTATTATTCACCCCTAATTAAATACATTGTAAATAGTATCTTGTCAAGGAAAAAAGAAAACTCACAAATTCCTGGATAAGATACACAACTCTCAATACGAAACCCTAAAAAAGGTAACAAAAAGTAACAAGCACATCACAAGTAGGTTTACCTTGTTACTAAAAGAGGACCACTTCGGTAAAAAAAGCCAAAAAATGAAAGCAGTATCAAAAAAGAGATACATCCTAACATATATAAGTCTCTAATAAGAAATAGTTATTTTAGTATTTTCCATGTCCTTGTTCATCATATCATATCCATTGAGGTCAACGAATCTAATTTGATTTCCCCCGGATAAGTAATAAGACACTTCCAAAGAGGAAAGGTAAATGTCAATTACTTTTGCCACTAGAAATAGTTCTAAATAAGACAGGTTTACCCTCTATAAAAAGTTGGCATCATTTGTACCCATGTCATGACCTAAAGGGGTCATTTCTACCATCCTTCAGTAACGGATGTAATTTTCAATTTTTTTATTTCAAAAAATATTTTTCTCTTTTTTTAAAATCCATCTCGTATACCCTTCCCCTTTTTTCTTCTAGACAAAGGGTCAGAAACTGCCCCTGAACTATACGAAATGGGATAATTATAACCCATCTCCAGCCGTTTATTTTAATTTTTTTTTATTCCCTTCATTTTCTTTCTCTTTCTTCTTCCTCTCCTTTCAACCTGCATTGAAGAATCTCACCCAAACCTCTAATTTTAAAGAATTTCAAGCCAACAAAAATTGTATTTTTATCTCATCTCTTTTATTTTTTCTCCATTGTAAGTAAGTGTACATTTGTTTGGGCATATATTACATTTAAAATAGGTAGTTGAGTATATTTATCACGACCCAAAATCACGTGACCGTCACCCGACACACTACCCGACCCGAACGAACTAAACCTTTTGATGCACCCAAATCATATGCATGAAAATCAATTTAACTGCGGAAGTTCCTTGAAAATCATATACATTTTCAAGTTAAATGATAAAATATTTTCCAATTCAAAATCACACATGACGTCTTTCATAATAATAACAATGAGACTAAGTAAAATAAATATACTTTCATGCATGTCGTGTACAACCCCATTACTACAACCTTTCACAACTATCTATGGAGCCTCTATACCAAAGAATAGAATCAAACACTTGGGCTAATATCCGACTAGCATAAATTAAGAAACAACATGATATCTACTACGAAATAGGAGTGGTGCCTCACCATATACCTCAGGAAGAGAGTCATCCTAGCCCTGACCGCATGCCACGTATCACTCATCATCCTGAAACATGTAAAGTAAGCGGGACCCTGGAAGGGGGGCTCTAAGAGCTGAGTACACCACGGAGATACTCAATAAATGTCATAGACTCTCTCTAACTTAAGTTCTTGGGACAAACTTTATAAAAATAATGCATCCATATTTGATATAAAATAATAAGAAATTTTATCAATTCATGATTATTGTCATTTTAAATTAAAGACAAGTAAAACATAACCCACAATATATATTTTTAAAACATTTATATCAACCCACGATTTTGGATAAAATAATACAAAATCATTCCATTTGCTTTAAGTGTCACGACCCAAAATTCGCATGTCGTGATAGAAATTATCTCAATACTAGGCAAGCCGACAACCTCAATAAATCACAATAATCTCTTAAGTTTGAAAATATAATATTTAAATCCAATATAAAAATCTCACATATACTGATATAAGTACACTCCCAAAACCCGGTGTCACTGAATACATGAGTATCTAAATAATAACAAAGTCTGACTGATAAGAACACTGTCTAAAAATTTAGAACAATACAATAACTGAAAGGAAAGAGAGTCAAGGTCTGCGGACGCTAAGCAACTACCTTGATAGTCTCCAACAGATAAATCCTCAAATTTGGCAATCATCGTATCCGGAAGTTTCTGGATCTGCACACGAGGTGTAGAGTGTAGTATGAGTACAACCAACTCAATAAGTAACAAGACTAACTTTTGGGCTGAAAGTAGTGACGAGCTCAACAGGTACAATCTAGTACGGAAATAACAGTACAGAAATGTAAGCATGCTTTCTAGTTCAACAGTTAAACTAAATACAGGAAATATAGATAAATTTTGCATGGTATGAGGAATATGACATCTCTATATCTACATGCCAAACTATATACTGTATGCGATGTACCATAATGGGAACCTCGTGTACTCACACTCTCAGAATACTCAATCACCCAGTACTGTATATGGCCAATCCAGCCCAGGGAACTCCATCCCAGATATATATGTATCAACTGACAATCAGTCACTCAGTACTGTACAAGGCCAGTCTAGCCCAGGGAACTCCATCCCAATTATAAGTAAAATAAGGCAACTTCATGCCTAGGGAACTCCATCCCTAATATATATAAATAAGGCAACTTCATTCCTAGGGAACTCCATCTCTAATATAAATAAACTACTCTCACTCCTTCAGCCCAAGCGCTATAATAAGCCAGATCTAGGCATAAATAAATAAAATATGTTGCGGGATATAACCCGATCCCATAAATATCACTCAAAATCTCCAGTCTCTCGGGCTCTCAATGACATAAAAATCAACCTGACATGATGATATGGTGTATCAATGAATGACAACAGAGACTGAGATATGATATGCAAATGATAGATGTGACTCAGTACAAAATTGTAAATTTAAACAAGTGATTCAATAGCAATAAGACCTCTGTGGGTCCCAAAATATCGGCACGTAGCCTAAACATAATCTTTAACACGAGTCTCAACTCAATTTCCTCTAACACGTGGAGGATATGTGGATAATGGCATGAGTATTTGACTATGAAACTCCACGGAATCAATTAAGTCATAATTTCTATGGTGCACGCCCACACGCCCATCACCTAGCATGTGCATCACCTTCAAACAATTCATATAACATGAAATTCAGGTATTCATACCCTGAGAATCAAGTTTAGAAGTGTTACTTACCTAAAACCGTATAATTTTCTATTCCAATATGCCTTTGCCTCGCGAATCGGCCTCCGAACGCCTTGAATCTAGTCATAATTAATTCGATCCAGTCAATATAAATTATAGGAATTAATTTCATATAAAAATACTAATTTTGCAACAAAATCCGAAATTTCACTCAAAAAATGCCAGTGGGGCCTACGTCTCGGAACCTGACAATAGTTACATAATATGAACGTCTATTCAACCACGAGTCCAACCATACCAAATTTACCAAATTCTGACATCAACTCGACCTTCAAATCTTAATTTCTTATTTTGAAATCTCTATGCCCAAATCCTCGAATTTCACCTAAAAATATGTAATCTAGTCGAAATACTCTATGATAATTCAATATTATTGACTATCAATGATCACAAGTGACTTACCTCAAATATTTCCGTGAATTCTCTCTGAAAAATTTGCCTCAACCCGTGTTGGAAATGTCCAAAAATAAAAAAATCTCGGACCCCTCTGATTTTGTATATTGTCCCGAGGTTCTGCTTCTGCAAAATTTTTAACCGCATCTGCGGTTCCGCTTTTGCGGTGAAGCTACCGCTTATGCGATTGCCTTCGCTTCTGCGGACAAGAAGTCCGCTTCTGCGAAGAGTTGTTTGCTTCTTCGACGAGGCTGCCTCTTCCCCTTTTCCGCTTCTGCGATGCATGTGTCGCTTCTACGAGGCATCGTCCGTTTGTGCGGACTTCATGTTTTTGTGATGCTAGGCTCGCTTCTGCGAGCTCGCACCTGCGAGATAAGTTCCGCATGTGAGATTGTATCAGTAGGCAGCAAGTTTCAATTTTTCTAAGTCCAAATTTGATCCGTTAACCATCCAAAACTCACCCGAGGCCCCCGGGACTTCAACCAAATATATCAATAAGTCCCAAAATATCATACGAACTTAGTCGAAGCCTCAAGTCATATCAAACAACGCTAAAAACACGAATCATGCTCCAATTCAAGCTTAATGAAACTAAGAAATTCCAACTTCTACATTCGATGCCGAAACCTATCAAATCAAGTCCGATTGACCTCAAATTTTGCACACAAGTCATAAATCACATAACGAGCCTATGAAAATTTTCAGAATTGGATTCTGACCTCGATATCAAAAAGTCAACTCCCCGGTCAAACTTCCAAACTTAAACTTCCTATTTTCGCTATTTCAAGCCTAATTTAACTATGGGCTTCCAAATAATTTTTCGGATACACTCCTAAATCCAAAATCACCATATGGAGCTATTGAAATCATCAAAACTCTATTCCGGAGTTATTTACACATAAGTCGACATCCGGCCAACTATTTCAACTTAAGCTTTAAATCTTGGAACTAAGTGTTCCAAATTCAATATGAAACCTCTCCGATAAGTCACATATTTATAATTGAACATAGGATAAGCAGTAAATGGGGGAACGAGGCTGTAATACTCAAAACGACCGGCTGGGTCATTACATTCTCCCCCTCTTAAACAAACGTTTGTCCTCCAATGAGTTTAGAATTATACCTGGAGTCTCAAATAGGTGTGGGTATTTGCTCCGCATCTCCCGCTCAGTATCCCAAGTAGCTTCTCCGACTGGTTGGTCTCTCCACTGCACTTTCACTGAAGCCATGTTCTTTGATCTCAACTTTCGAACCTGCTGGTCTAAAATGGCCACCGGCTCCACATCATAAGTCAAATTACCATCTAACTGAACCGTACTGAAATCCAAAATATGAGACTGATCTCCGACATGTAAGCAACATCACGAACCTTCCGGTCGGCATAACTCTTATGCCTAGACTGCACCGTGCGAAGTCGATCCTGAATTAATTTAACCTTTTCCAAAGCATCCTCAACTAAATTAGTACCTAATAGCCTAGCCTCACCCGACTCAAACCAACCCACCGGAGACCGACACCATCTCCCATATAAAGCCTCATATGAGTCCATTTGAATGCTCGATTGGTAGTTGTTATTATAGGCAAACTCTGCAAGTGGCAGAAACGGATCCCAAGAACCCCCAAAATCTATAACACAAGCGTGTAACATATCTTCTAATATCTGAATAGTGCACTCGGACTGTCCGTCCGTCTGAGGGTGAAATGTTGTACTCAACTGTACCTGTGTGCCTAACTCTTGCTGCACTGCTCTCCAAAACTGTGATGTGAACTGCGTGCCCCGATTTGAAATGATAGACACTGGCACACCGTGTAGGCGAACAATCTCGCGGATATACATCTCGGCCAACCGCTCCGAAGAATAAGTAGTACCAACTGGAATTAAATGCGCGGACTTGGTCAATCGATCCACAATAACCCAAATAACATCAAACTTCCTCAAAATCCATACTGGCGTTCTCTGATGCGGTCATATAAGAAAGAATGAGAAACCACACAAGCTAAAATCCAACTGGGCTACGAAACATCTAATCTCACGAACTGGTTGGCCAAGACCTGAACATCAACTGCAAGAGGCCTCTCACCAACAAGAATGAATTCAAGGCTACGCATACTCACCGCCTTTCTACTCAAGGCACCGACCACCACATTGGCCTTCCTGGGATGATATAGAATAGTAATATCATAATCCTTTAGCAACTCCAACCATCTCCGCTGCCTCAAATTTAGATCCTTCTGTTTGAATAAGTGCTGAAGACTCTGATGATCTATAAATACCTCATAAGACACACCATAGAGATAGTGCCTCCCAAATATTCAATGCATGAACAATGGCTGCCAATTCTAAATCATGAACATGGTAGTTTGTTTCATGTGGCTTCAACTGGCACGAAGCATAAGCAATCACTCTACCCTCCTGCATTAAGACACATCCAATACCGATCTGAGAAGTATCAAAATACACTGTATAAGAGCCTGAAGCTTAAGGCAAAACTAGAACTGGAGTTGTGGTCAAGGCAGACTTGAGCTTCTGAAAGCTCTCTTCACACTCATCCGACCACCTGAATGGAGCACCTTTCTAGGTCAATTTAGTCAAGGGCGATGCAATAGACGAGAAGCTCTCCACAAAGCGACAATAATAACCGGCCAAGTCGAGAAAACTCCGAATCTCAGTAGCTGAAGATGGCCTAGGCCAACTATGAACTGCCTCTATCTTTTTCGGATCCACCTTAATTCCATCACTGGACACTATATGTCCCAAGAATGCCACCGAACTAAGCCAAAACTCACACTTGGAGAATTTGACATAAAGTTTCTCCTCCCTCAGCCCCTGTAGTACAATACTCAAATGTTGTGTATGTTCCTCCTGGCTACGTAAGTACACCAGGATATCATTAATAAATACTACAAAAAACAAATCAAGATAAAGCTGGAATACACTATTCATCAAGTGCATAAATGATGCTGGGGCGTTGGTCAGCCTAAAAGACATCACGAGAAATTCATACTGACCATAACGAGTCCTGAATGCCGTCTTTAGAATATCTGAATCCTGAATCTTCAGCTGATGATACCCAGACCTCAAATTAATTTTGGAGAACACACTCGCTCCCTGAAGCTGGTCAAATAAATCATCAATACGTGGCAAATGATACTTGTTCTTGATTTTAGCTTTGTTCAACTATTTGTAGTCGATGCACATCCGCATAGTTCCGTCTTTCTTTTTCACAAATAGAATTGGTGCACCCCAAGGTGACACACTAGGCCTAATAAACCCCTTATCAAGAAGTTCCTGAAGTTGCTCTTTCAATTCTTTCAATTCAGCTGGTGCCATACGATACGGAGGAATAGAAATGGGCTGAGTGCCTGGCACCAAGTCAATACCAAAGTCAATATCCCTGTCGTGTGGCATACCCGACAGGTCTGCAGGAAATACATCCGAAAAATCCCGCACTACCGGTGTAGAATCAATAATAGGAGTGTCTGCATCAACATCTCTCACAAAGGCCAAATATGAAAAGCACCCCTTTCTAACCATCCATTGGGCCTTCAAGTAAGAAATTACTTTGCTGGGAACATAATCTAGAGAACCTCTCCACTCGACCTTCGGCAATCCCGGTATCGCCAACGTCACGGTTTTTGTGTGACAGTCTAGAATAGCATGATATGGAGACAACCAATCCATACCCAAGATTATATCGAAATAAACCATACTAAGAAATAAAAGATCAACTCTAGTCTCCAGTCCCCTAATAGTCACCACACATGACCGATATACACGGTCCACAATAATAGTATCGCCCACAGGTGTAGATACATGAACATGTGAAACTAAGGGCTCATGGGGCATATCCAGATAACGGGCAAAATATGATAATACATTTGAATATGTGGAACAAGGGTCAAATAATATAGAAGCTTCCATGTGGCACACTGAGACAATACCTGTGATGACTGCATCTGAAACAACGATATCTAGCCTGCAGGAATAGCATAGAATCGGGCCTGACTGCCACCTGATCGACCTCCCCCTCTAGGGCGACCTCTAGCTTCCTATGCTCCACCCCGTGCTGACTAAGCGGGTGGTGAATTAACTGGTGCGAGAGCCGCAACCTGACTCCTCTACTGAGCTGGACCTTTTGAAAGGCGGGGATAATTTCTCTTCAAATGACCCAAATCTCCACACTCAAAACAACCCTTCTCAAATAATGGTACTGAGGTAGACCTCGAGAACTAGAATAATTACCAGAAGAACATGGTACATATGAATCCCGAACTGATGGTGCACGAGATGAACTCTGAGATGGAAATTCACTAAGAGAAGACTGACTCTATCAAGCACTGTATGAACCATGGATAGCTGATGCGCCACGATGAGCTGGACGAGCCATCTGAGCGGGCCTATAAGGACAACCCCTGTTGTGATAGGGTTGTCCTCCAGAAAGAACACCGCTGGAATTACCCGGACCACGAGACCTCTTTTTCCTCATGTTCCTGAGTACAGACCATCTCTAGTCGTCGAGCACTGTAAACCACCTCATCGAATTTAGCACATGCTACATTCCCCAGAGTCATAACAAAACAGAACTGATGGTTGAGGCCATTAATGAACCTCCTGATCTTCTACCTCTCAGTGGGAACCAACCAAACTGTATGACGAGCCAATTCTGAAAATCGCATCTCATACTGAGTCACGGACAAGTCCTCCTGACGTAAATACTCGAATTGCCTGCGCAGCTCCTCTATGCGAGTCTGTTGCATAAACTTCTCCAAAAATAATACGGAGAACTCATGCCATGATAGTGGTGCTGCACCCATTGGTCTGCTCCTTTCATAAGTTTCCCACCATTTGAAGGCTGCTCCGGTCAGCTGAAAAGTAGTAAATAAGACCCCACTAGTCTCTAGAATACCCGTTGTACGAAGCATCCGCTGGCATTTGTCCAAGAAATCTTGAGCATCCTCTAACTCAGTTCCACTAAAAGTTAGAGGGTGGAGTCTCCAAAACCTCTCTAATCTCTTCTACTCCTCGTCATTTATAATAGAACCCACATGGGCCTGAGCAACTGTAACCGGCTGGACTGGTAGTGCCCCCGTTATCTGAAGTCCCTGCACTACCTACTCTGGAGTACGGGCAACAGGGGTATGAGTACCTCCCCCGGTCTGAGAAGTGGTTGGTGCGGCCTGAGCCGAAACCACCTGAGCAAGGCCTGTGCAAATAGTCAATATCTGGGCTAAAGCCTCCTGAAGGCCTAGAATCACAATAGGCATAGCTGGTGCCTGAGCTGGCCCCGCCGGCTCAACTATATCTGGAACCTGCTCCTGGGCTGGAGAAACTGGTGGTTCTACAGGTGCTACTCCAACTGTTGTACGAGCTACACCTCGACCTCGACCATGGCCCTGGCCCTGGCCCCGACCTCTACCACAGCCCTGCCTCTCGCGGCCCTAACTGGTGGCTGACCGTCCGATCTGGTAGTACGTATCCTCACCATCTGTAAGAGAATGGAGTAATAGAAATTTAGTTTCCGGAATCAACGAATTGTATGATAGAATACAAGAATGTGAAATTTTCCTAAGTGTTCGACAACCTATCAAAGATAAGTACATACGTCTCTGTATCGATCCGAAAGACACTACTAAATCTGCTCATGGCTCGTGAGACCTATATAACCTAGGATCTGATGCCAACTTGTCACGACCCAAAATATGCATGTCGTGATGACGCCTATCTCAATACTTGGCAAGCCGACAACCTCAATAAATCACAATAATCTCTTAAGTTTGAAAACATAATATTTAAATTTAATAAAACAATCTCACAAATACTGATATAAGAACACTACCAAAATCCGGTGTCATTGAGTACATAAGTATCTAAATAATAACAAAGTCTAACCGATAAGAACACTGTCTGATATATAACAATACAATAACTGGAAAAAAAAGGGTCAAGGTCTGCGGACGCCAAGGAGCTACCTTGATAGTCTCCAATAGATAAATCCTCAAATCTGGAAATCATCATTTCCGGAAGTACCTGGATCTGCACACGAGGTTCAGGGTGAAGTATGAGTACAACCAACTCAATAAGTAACAAGACTATCCTTTGGGCTGAAAGTAGTGATGAGCTCAACAGGTAGAGTCTAGTATGGAAATAATAGTACAAAAATGTAGGCATGCTATCCAGTTCAATAGTTAAACTCAGTACAAGAAAAATAGATAAATTCTGCATGGTATGAGGAATATAACATCTCTATATCTACATGCCAAAATATATGTTGTATGTGATTTACCACAATGGAAACCTCGTGTACTCACACTCTCAGAATACTCAATCACTCAGTACTGTATATGGCCAGTCCAGCCCAGGGAACTCCATCCCAGATATATATGTACCAACTCACAATCAGTCACTCAGTACTGTACAATGCCAGTTTAGCCCAGGGAACTCCATCCCAAGTATAAGTAAAATAAGGCAACTCCATGCCTAGGGAACTCCATCCCAAATGTAAATAAATAAGGCAACTCCATGCCTAGGGAACTCCATCCCTAATATATATAAATAAGGCAACTCCATGCCTAGGGAACTCCATCCCTAATATAAATAAACTGTGCTCACTGTGAGGGGTGCAGACTCCGGAGGGGGTCCTTCAGCCCAAGTGATATAATAAGCCATATCTAGGCATAAATAAATAAAATATGCTGCGGGGTGCAGCCCGATCCCATAAATATCACTCAAAATCTCCAGTCTCTCGGGCTCTCAATGACATAAAAATCAACCCGACATGATGATATGATGTATCAATGAATGACAACAGAGACTGAGACATGATATGCAAATGATAGATGTGATTGAGTACAAAATTATAAATTTAAACAAATAATTCAATAGCAATAAGACCTCTGTAGGTCCCAAAATATCGGCACGTAGCCTAAACATGATCTTTAACATGAGTCTCAACTCAATTTCCTCTAACACGTGGAGGATATGTGGATAATGACATGAGTATTTGACTATGAAACTCCACGGAATCAATTAAGTCACAATTTCTATGGTGCACGCTCACACGCCCGTCACCTAGCATGTACATCACCTTCAAACAATTCATATAACATGAAATTCAGGAATTCATACCCTCAGAATCAAGTTTAGAAGTGTTACTTACCTAAAACCGTATAATTTTCTATTCCAATATGCCTTTGCCTCGCGAATAGGCCTCCGAACGCCTCGAATCTAGTCATAATTAATTCGATCTAGTTAATACAAATTATAGGAATTAATTCCATATGAAAATACTAATTTTCCAACAAAATCCGAAATTTCACTCAAATAGTTATATAATATGAACCTGACAATAGTTATATAATATGAACGTCCATTCAACCACGAGTCCAACCATACCAAATTTACCAAATTCCGACATCAACTCGACCTTCAAATCTTAATTTCTTATTTTGAAATTCCTAGGCCCAAATCCTCGAATTTCACCTCAAAAACACGTAGTCTAGTTGAAATACTCGATGATAATTCAATATTATTGACTAACAATGATCACAAGTGACTTACCTCAAGTTTGCCTGTGAATTCTCTCTAAAGAGTCACCTCAACCAGTGTTGGAAATGTCCAAAAATGAGAAAATCTCGGACCCCTCTATTTTTGTACACTGTCTAGAGGTTCCGCTTCTGCGAAAATGTTAACCGCATCTGTTGTTTCACTTTTGGGGTGAAGCTACCGCTTCTGCGATTGCCTTTTCTTCTACGGACAAGAAGTCCGCTTCTGCGGACTCGCTTCTGCAAAGAGATGTCAGCTTCTGCGACGAGGCTGCCCCTTCCCCTTTTCCGCTTCTACGATGCATGTGCCGCTTCTGCGGTCGCGACATCGTCTACTTCTGCGGACCTCACGCTTCTGCGAGATAAGTTTTGTAGGTGCGATTGCATCAGTAGGCAACACGTTTTAATTGTTCTAAGTCCAAATTTGACCCGTTAACCATCAGAACTTAGTCGAAGCCTCAAATCATATCAAACAACGCTAAAAACACGAATCATACCCCAATTCAAGCTTAATGAAACTAAAAAATTCCAACTTTTACATTCGATGTTGAAACCTATCAAATCAAGTCCGATTGACCTCAATTTTTGCATATAAGTCATAAATGACATAACAGACCTATGAAAATTTTTAGAACTAGATTCCGACCCCGATATCAAAAAGTCAACTCCCCGGTCAAACTTCCAAACTTAAACTTCCTATTTTCGCCATTTCAAGCCTAATTTAACTATGGACTTCCAAAAAAAATTTCGGATACACTTCTAAGTCCAAAATCAGCATACGGATCTATTGGAATCATCAAAATTCTATTCCGGAGTCGTTTACACATAAGTTGACATCCGGCCAACTATTTCAACTTAAGCTTTGAATCTTGGAACTAAGTGTTCCAAATTCATTCAGAAACCTCTCTGATAGGTCACATATTTATAATTGAATACAAGATAAGCAGTAAATGGGGGAACGAGGCTGTAATACTCAAAATAACCGGTCGGGTCATTACATTAAGTCATCAAAATCACTTTCGGCTCCTTAGGCCTAAACATAAGAAAATTATCCTTACCTTTCACTGGGAGTACTATATCATCACCGACATAAGATGATCAACTAGGTTATGTACCTAGCGGCAAGTATCATATACCCTACTTGCTCAGGTTGTCTCATCATAGTGTCGTACGAATCGACTCAGCCATGCTAATAATAGCACAAAATAGTACTCTCTCTCGAGGGAGAGCACTCTGCCATAGTCTATACCATAAAATGGCCATTTACGCCTACATCGACATGTGTAGTTTCATGACAACGAACACAATATATCCGAAGTCAATCTCGGTGAACACAAGTAACTCCCAAAATATTTGATACTTCAAAAATAGATTCATAGTATAGTAGCTTCAAAGGATCTATTTTTATCAAATCATAGCATTTATAGAAAATCTAAATTATTTGAACAAAATTAAATAAACAACCTTTTATATGCTAAAGCCTTTAGCAATTTAACATCAATCTTCAAAAGATACCACAAGTGTTATTCTGTTCATCAATTTTCAAAAGAAATAGTTTTCATGAAAACTTATCTTTAGCACTCAAATATGTATACTCTAGTCAATTCGTAAGTTTTGATAAAAACTTATAACATTTACCTTGAGTGTCATTTTGCCAACAATATTTAAAATAAAATTTTATAAAATAACATGACACTACATATGCAACATAATATTTTAATACATGGAGACATCAGTACTTGTTTGTCCCCACAATCATGAAAGCACATTTGCAAATAACTTAAGTAGTAACTCGAAACATGCTTTTAGAGAAAGTCCCTCAAGAAGAGTAAGTTTTAATCAACTTACCTCGCTTTCGCTTTATTAACATTCACAAGCCTACAATTCTCCTCTATCATTCCAATGTTGATTAAAATTCTCAACATCGCCAACAAGTTGATATCTACAATTAGATATCCTAATTACATCAAAATATGACCTAAGATATTGATCAATATCAATATATGGCTCATAAGTTGGCTACAAGCCTCCAACAACTCAAATCGCCAAATAGATTTACATGCTAGACCATTCAACTTCATTCTTATATCTTAATACCCATTCAAAGTCACTAATGATACTACATCAATTGTCCAATGCTACCAGGTTACTATTCATCATCTTCCATAATCAACACTTGCAAATATACAATTCGGGTGATTACTTAGTTGATCACTTCCATCTTTTGTTAACAAATAATTCCATAGGTTCATTGTATTCATAAATTTCATTGCCAAGATTACCATCCATTTTATCTCTTATTTTCTCAAAAGTACTATTCATGCCATGAACTATAGTTTTATAATCCAATTTTTCAACCATTAAAACTTGTAACAAATGCTTCAAATACTTCTAACTGCTCATAATAAACGAGTTTGAAGCATTGGAATTACCTCTAGTAAATCAATCTTGAAAGATTATAACTTTGCTGATTTTTGTATTCTTGATGATTTGATAATGAAATCTAGTATTTGGATGTAAGAATGATGTTAGAACTCATGTATATTGAGTAAGAATCAACCCAAAACATCATCAATAACTTACCTTAGTTGATTGGACTTGATTTGAGCTCAAAATCGTCTCTTCACCTCAAGAACCCTAACCCACAATACACAAAATACTCTCTTCCCCCGATTTTGTATACATAATCCCAAATTTCTGGGTTTCGGACGCAGCCTAGGATGCTTCACATCCCCAGTTCACTCCTCTGCCAGCCTTTGGTAATTTGGTCATAACTTCTTGTAGGAATATCTAAATGATGAACGGTTTGAAGCGTTAGAAACTAGACTCGAAGTTCTTTCATTTTATATGTTTTCCATCACATAAATATATATATATATATATATATATATATATATATATATATATATATATATATATATATATATAGAGAGAGAGAGAGAGAGAGAGAGAGAGAGAGAGAGAGAGAGAGAGAAAGAGAGAGAGAGAGACATGCTCGTCCAAAGTTAGGTCTTGTGCGTACTCATTTGGAACTTTAGTCTATCATATAATTTCCAACTTAATTTGTCCCAAGGGATCTCCTTATGCCCTATATCACTTCAAATATACCTCGTATACTTATTATCATATCCAATTAATATCTATCATATTAATAGTCCTCATCTGCACACAAAATAATGTAATTAGCATACATCAACTTTCTTAATAACGCTTAAGTATTTCGATTTTTTTTTTCCGGGGTGCTACATTCTCCCCCACTTAAGAACATTAGTTCTAGAATGTTTTACAAGTCACTTCAAAGCATAGGGTTACCATCCTTTTATCTCCAACCATTATGCATAGGCACTTATGACTACATGGGTCTTATACTTCCTCTCCAAAATCTCAACTTACTTATGGCCCTCAAAATTTGGCTATCTTTACAAATTCTTAAATATTTCGGCAGAGTTTTTCCTATAACTAGGACTATCCAAAAAGTTTAACCTGTCCAGAACAAGCCCCCACACGGGCATCAATAACAATATAGCTCAACAACTAGAAATATATAACATGATGAACTCTTTAGGCCCCACACGACTTTAGATATACTATAAGTGCATCAAATATATACTTTTGTACTTTGAGTATTTACATACCTGCATACTGCTCAATATTAATTTAGCCACTCGACATAATACCCATATCGCTACTGAACATATGTATAGTCCTTCATCTTGAATACGTCAACTTGTACCTGAAAAGTATCTTCAAGTAAACTAAAATCTCTCTATGATTGGAACTTTTACAAATTTCACCTTCTTCTCCCTTTTTATTTTTTATTTTAATTTTTTTGTATAATGTAGAATGGCACATTTTCATGCTGCCTAAATTCTCAGTTTCCTCGAAGCTATGGCTCATGCTTGGTGAGAGCGAAGTTAAATTGCCCACTTGGTATCTGCAAACTTGTCCATTCCGACTCATAGTCTCGAAATTTTCTTATAACCAATACTTTCAAATTAGTCTGTTGCCCTTTTTAAGTCTTGTTTCCAGGAAAAGTTTTTCCACTTTAGACTTTTAATATTCTCTAATCATCAAAACTATTTTGGAATATTCTTTTATTCCTTCTAAAGATTAATAAGATATTTGTCTCAAATTTATCCATCATATGATAATTTAATACCCCCACTTTCGCTCATAACTTTAGAGCTCATGTTAGATTCATAATTTGATAATTATTGTTACCAACAAGTTTACTCAAAAAAATAATTTAACTCACTTCGTTCGATTTCATGACACTAGTTTGCCACTTACTCGCAGACATCCGTGTTTAAGTTTTATTTCTTAAATTTTACCAATTCTTTGATACCATTGAGTATCTTGTGATATTTTTATACCAAAAACTTGGGATTGCATTTATTTCCATGCGAACCGTAAGCTTTCAACAGTCGAGAATCATCGTTATCACGATGGTACTTGCACCCTTTTAATATTAGTGCTCTTCTTTGAACCCATGCCCTTTACTGGCACACTTTATTTTTATATTGAAGAGTCTCTTCTCATTCAAGAATGCGTATTACATTACCCTTTTCTATTTTATCTCGTGCTAAGTGTGCACATATTAAAATACCCTCTTATTCCACTTAATCCCACGTACAATTCAAAGTACTTCCTTGTTCTCCGCCAATACTTAAATTTAATTCAAATCGCACATGTCCCCAAAGTTGTAGGAATACATTCGAATTTCCCATTAAATCTTTGACTATCAGATATAACTTTTAATATCCCTGATGTACAACATCGTAACTATTACTTGTAATGAGTTTTTGATTCTCTACAAATACTTTATGGTAATTGTACTCATTCCATCATGAAGTTACCGAAGGTTTTCTCTTCATCTTGACTCTAGTAAATAAAATATCTTATTTCTCAAACCATTACCTTTAAGGTGAATCTTTTCTATTCCAATGCTCCCCCACTTAAGAGTAAACCCAATTGAAACTCTTACTTGCCACTCGAAGTCATTATTAAACTTCTATCTCACATAAAACTTTTCACAACATATACCATCTTCACAATGCTAAATGTAAGAATTACACATTCTATCTTTATGCCACCATCATGTTCTCAAGTCGCATATATATATATATATATATATATATATATATATATATATATATATATATATATATATATATATATGAGATTCCGTAGTGTATATCTCAGAAATTATATCTCTTGCTATTAAGTCCTTTCATAAAACTTTATTTTGATAGTATCCCACCGAGTAGGCTAATACTTATGATAAAGATGTCATGCATGTAGGGTCTTATTACCTCATGTCATCATCATAATACGAACTCTTTTGGCCATAGCTAATACCACATATTTACATCAACACGTTTCATATGATAAATATATACTTGCATATTTTTTCATTCTTCGTGGTATCGTTGACCACGTTCATACACATTTATGTAGGGATTTATGACACATTATCATGTAGTCTTAGAATTCTTCTACTTCTCCATCTCCAAATCCACACCATAAGCGTTTTCAATCTTTGTTTTGAGCCTTACGTCATACACCTTATATGTTTAACTTTCCAACAACTTTACCTTAGCCCATGAGCCATTTCAATATTTATTCTTTTTGAATCATAAGGATCCGTTTACTCACAAGTTAACTGATCTTTCAATATTGGGCACATATAGAGTTGCTTTGAGATCATTCTTGGAAATTCTCAATTTTTTGATCATTTCAACAGAATAAAATAAGACATACCTCGACTAGAGAAAACTCAAGATTATTATTCCACATCATTTTTGTTTCTTCTATAACAACCTATATTGCTTCTTATAATCTCCAAGATTACGCCATTTATGCATCTCATGCCTTAATATTTTCACGCTTACCCATTTAAGTTCACATACTTTAACCTCACATACCTTGGTATGCATAATTAGAGATTGACTTTTATTTGTATCACATTTATCATTTGGAGGAACTCAAGGTTGTCATGTCCATCTTTTACATATGGCATGCTTCGTCTATCCTCAACTCGTACTTACATGTGGCACTTTATTTCTTGTGTGCCACTTCTATTACATATGATACCATCATGATGATAACCTATCTTGCTTAGGGGAAACCCGATGTCAAGTACAATTAAGGGTCATCTCTCTCGTCTTATAACATTACCTTTTTCGGATGATCAAGAAGTCCTTTTTTTTTGGAAGGTGTCTTTGGTCATTATTGACACTGTCTTAACTATGCCATACTTCTTATGAATCATACTATGTTCGCCACAAACTTGACTGATTCACATTCACTTATCAGTTAGATCCATATCACTTCTCTATATATTGTCATGATAATATAAGGTGCAACATATTCATTTACAATATTCTTTTTTTTTGTACCTTTGCTAAACTCATTAATGGTGATTACCATAGTAAACAGGATCTCCAACATCTTGATCAACAATCTTGAATTGAAATCTAGGGTCTAACATATGTGCTCTTATTCGCATCCTTTATTAACATTCTTTATAAGTCATAACACCATCCTGACAATACTAACTGACATCATCACCTTATTTTCTTCCATAATTTCTTAGTATTCGAATAATAATTCTTATTCACCAAAGTCATACGTGTTGAATGTATCAGTCCCAATCTATTCTCAACTTATCTTTCCATTTTGAACAAATCTGACACTTTCTGGCTATTAGCCCAAACATCTTGTATTATAACTTGAATCTTGAGCTTTATTCTAGTCACTTCTATATCTTCCAAAACAGGTAATCAATACGATCTAGAATCCATACTCTCACTTCAGGCACAAACACATGATCTAGAGTATGAAGAAAGTGAAACTCCCTAGATGTCATTGTAGCCTCCCCGATATAAGTGTGGTCGGCAACACATCGATAAGAGGGACTCTACTTGACACGGCTCCATAGACTTCCTAGGACTCGACTTAGAACCTAGTGCTCTGATACCAAGTTTGTCACGACCCAAAATCACGTGACCGACACCTGGCACACTACCCGATCCGAGCGAACCAAAGCATGTGATACACCCAAATAATACGTATGAAAACTAATTTTACTACGGAAGCTCCTAGAAAATCATATACATTTTCAAGTTAAATAATAAAATATTTTTCAATTCAAAATCACACATGACGTCTTTCATGACAATAACAATGAGTCTAAGTAAAATAAATATACTTTCATGTATGTCGTGTACAACCCCGTTACTACAACCTTTCACAACTATCTATGGAGCCTCTATACCAAATAATAGAATCAAACACTTAGGTTAATATTCGACTAGCATAAATTAAGAAAACAACATGATAGCTACCACAAAATAGGAGTGGTGCCTCACCATATACCTCAGGAAGAGAGTCATCCTAGCCCTGACCGCATGCCATGTATCACACATCAACCTGAAACATGTAAAGTAAATGGGACCCTGGAAGGGGGTCCTAAGGGCTGAGTACACCACGACGGTACTTAATAAGTGTCATAGACTCTCTCTAACTTAAGTTCTTGGGACAAACTTTATAAAAATAATGCATCCATATTTGATATAAAACGATAAATTTTTTTATCAATTCATGATCCTTGTCATTTTAAATGAAAGACAAGTAAAATATAACCCATAATATATACTTTTAAAATAATTATATCAATTCAAAATTTTGGATAAAATCATAAAAAAATCATTCCATTTGCTTTAAATCATCGAAATCGCTTTCGGCTCCTTAGGCCTAAACATAAGAAAATCATCCTTACCTTTCACTAGGAGCACAATACCATCACCGACATAAGAAGATCAACTAGGTTATGTACCTAACGGATACTTGCTCAGGTCGTCTCATCGTAGTGTCGTACGAATCGACTCAGCCATGCTAATAATAGCACAAAATAGTACTCTCTCGAGGGAGAGCACTCTGCCATAGTCTATACCATAAAGTGGCCATCTATGCCTACACCGACACGTGTAGTTTCATGACAACTAACACAATATATCCGAAGTCAATCTCGATGAACACAAGTAACTCCCAAAATATTTGATACTTCAAAAATAGATTCATAGCATAATAGCTTCAAAGGATCTATTTTTATTAAATCATAGCATTTATAAAAAATTTAAATCATTTGAACAAAATTAAATAAATAACCTTTTACATTCTAAAGCCTTTAGCAATTTACCATCAATCTTCAAAAAATACCACAAGTGCTATTCTGTCCATCAATTTTCAAAAGAAATACTTTTCATAAAAACTTATCTTTAGCACTGTTGATACCCAATTTTGCCCTCATATTTTTTCAAATAGTATATATATTTTCAACATGTCATTTTGCATCATTATTTAGTTTATAAGAATTATACATGTATTTTCATAATTGTTTAGCAATATTTAGAGCTTTAAAGCTAATTCTCTTGCACCTAAATTACTTGAATATTTACTAATTATTCCTCTAAATCATTTTGTGATGACCTAATCATCTAAAATTATTATTTCCTCCATATACATATTTCAAATATTTTTTACTTCATGTCATATAATTATATTAATATTTTTAGGCTATTTGCACAATCTTGCAGTAATGGCCTACATTTCATAATTTATTGCATTTGTCAGTTTATTCAAAGTCAAAATAAGTTTCTATATTTTTATAATCTTTTACTATCATTTTAAAGTATTAATTTGCATAGATAGCATTTTTAAACTATTGTTATTAAATTATTTCCCCTTAATCTCTTATTGAAAAGCTGGCCCACTTTTAGGCTAATTTTCGGACCAGTTTTGGCCCAAACACTTAGCCCACTCACTCTCCTCTTAAGCAACCCAATCCAAACGACCCCATAATCTCAATCCAGGTGGAACCCGTTTCAAATAACCCGCCCCATCTCCCTTGTGATCCTGGCCGTTGATCTCAAATGATCAACGACCCATAACACACCTACCCATTTTTTATATTCCCCCTTACCCAAAACCCTAGCCCATTTCTTACCAACCCACCGCCCTGAAATCCCTAGAATCCCCCTTCTTCTCTGAAGAACCCTAATCTCCGCCTTTTCCAAACCCTCTCCTAATCCCGTTAACAATGGGATCACCCATTATTTGCTTACCATATTGGTGTTCCTTCGCTACTAGTTGTTTCTTTATGGTATTACATAGTATTTGCTCTATTTTGGCAAGTATAAATCTTCGAATCAAAGGGAATCCGTCTTCAATATGCAAGATCTAGATGGTATTCCGTCTGTATACGTTCATGACAAGGTGATATGAAGCCGATTCACTAAAATCTTTGGTCGATTCTCCGATTTCTGTCGAATTAGGGTTCAAAATTTTATACTTTTCCTTTTATCCGTTCCATTAATGATTGTATGTGGTATTTTATTTCCATATTTATGTTTGATTGATTGTTTTCCTTGTTTATTTGTTCGATTCCTACCACTATATAAACCCCTCCCCAATTCCTCTCTAGGATCGAAGTTATCACTACTATTACACTCAATACCTCTCTCACCCGTTCATCTTCTCTGAAATACTTGGCTCTTTTGCCGACTAAAAGTTAAGGCCATAATATTATCTACCTCCTCCGGTGCAAGCACTGCTCGGGGCCCTTACGAGGCTCTTGTGAACTTTTAAGCATCGGAGACCTGGGGTTCTTGCTACCAGTATTCTAAGCTACTTATTATTCTGTTGCCTGCCTAATTTTGCTACTGGTTAGTGCTTTTAACCTTTGCAATATTAAATACTTTTCTTCTGCATACCTATATGTGTTTGAATCCTGTGAGCATGATTTAGTTGTGAATCCCTGATATTGCACTACTATGATATCGTTCAATACTCCCCTATTATTCTATATTTTGATAGTTGAATGTATTTTAGTACCTGTAATAGTTTCTTGTTTGTTCTTAGTTTGTGTTAGGCTAATATGTGTTCTTCACTATGGCCTGCACTCCTATGTTGGTTTTTCTTGTTCTCTTCTGGAATCAGTTCTGTACCACTGTATTTTTTCTACCATCTAAACATGTTTTAGTTTTTAGTTTCAATGCATGCCTATCATATGTGTTCTTTTAAATCTGACTGTCATGACTATCTATTGTTAGTTATAGAATCCCCTTCATGTCTTGCTTTGGATACTACTAAAACTCTATGAAAACCTCACTCTACTTTGAATAAATCATTTAGTGTTGAGTTTTGTGTTTAATCGACTGTTCTTTGTATACTAGCCACAACTATATAGGTTTCATGTTGTAATACTGCTTCTTTGCTATTTGTAATCCTGATCTTCAGCACCACCTAAGAGTTTAGATAAACATTCCATTTTCCCTCTTATGTATGTTAATGAGTAGCTAATCTACCGCTTTTATGCCATAAGTTTATGTACTATGATCTATTCCCCATCATGTTAAGTTTTTCATGATATTGGCCAAGCTGTACCATGAGTATGTTGATATGCTATCTGGGGCTTTATTAGAACTGCCATGCTAGAACTTTCATTGTACTAGACTGACATTTGAAATCCTTTAGGTTAATGCTCTATTCAGAATTTGTGTGGCATTGTGCACTCTTATATGTTGATCTTATAATCTTAGAAAACATGATTCCCCTAACTCTCAATATATTTTTCTGCCAATATTCTATCTCTTGCTAAGTGTTTGAACCTGTAATACCAACATGTCCTCTAAGTCTTGTTGATTCTTTTAACTGGCATGTTTTGTGTTTAATCAACTCTGCTATGTCTACTTCTAAAGTACAAGTGCACCTCTTCAATTTCTATCACTTAATAACTATTCTCTCACTCTCATCTATTATCTATATTATTCTGAATCTATCGCTTGTTGGCTGAAAGCCAAGGCTACCCAAACTCTCTCTATTGACCTCCATAGTATGAGCACTGCTTGGGGTCCATTTGAGACTCCTGTGAACTCTGACACACTAGGATTTGGGGTCCTTTAGCCACCCTCTTTGCTGGTGGAACTTAAGTTGTCTCTGACACTTAGCTTACCTCTCTTATTGTGTTTGTTGAATCTGTAAACGGTGGTGCTTAATTGATTTTTGTGTGATTCAATAATTTATTTGGGCCATGTGGTCAATTTGTGACCGTTTGGCCTGTCATGAGTTCCTTTGTGACTTTGGGCTGTGCCGATGGACATAGTCTCCTGTTTGAGAGATGTTTGGACCTGGGCATGTTATTTGTGAAAATTGAGCTTGTTGAAGGCCCAGGCAATGCTGGGTTATCTTTATTTTTTAGGCCTGCTCTTGGGCCTGTAGCCTTATTTACGTGTAATATTCATATTTATATTATTTGGGCCTGTAATAATTTGTAATACCAAACAATTGGAGTGTTAGTGAAATTGGAGAAACGAGTATATTCTAATGTTTGCATAAAAGGCTAGAAAGTCATGCCTATAGGATTTACATGACTTACTTTTTATTTTATTCAACCTGCCATATATGCTATTTAATTTCCATGTACACTAGTAGAAACCATGCCTATAGGGAATCATACACTCAACATGTTTTACTACGCCTACTACTTTGCATTGTTAGACAGCATGTCTATAGGAAATCAGTGTCAACAACTATTCGCTAAATTTGCGTAACTGCAACATATTCATTAGATACCATGACTATAGGATTATTATTAACTTATGTCCTACTAATCCTCATCTAGATATCATGTCTATAGGATCTTAATTGATTAATTAGCTATTGTTATTGCTATATCTATCATATTGATCGCCTAGAAAACATGCCTATAGGGACAAAGTATTATAGAATCCGTTTCAATTGCCAACTCTTAGATATCCTGCCTCTAGGATGTTGTTATTTGCCTAGAAAGAATGCTAATAAAATAAAGCGCGAGTAATTATTTCAAGCTTTCAAACGGCTTTATTGCCTCATTTAGAGATTATGCCTATAGGATTTGTAACACCTATAATCTATAAATTCATTGTTCCAACATAATCAACACTGCCTGTGCGCTTAAAATCAAAGTCACATAGAAACCATGTTTATAGGGATTAATGACTCTAATTTGCATCAATTCTGGGATTATCTACTGCCTAATGTAAAGTCTGCCTGCGTGCATTAGTTTTACATATGGAGGCTCCTATCTAAAAGAATAATATGAGCAACTCCTATCTAAAAGAAGTTGCGAAGTATTATTTATGTTGCACGGGGTGATCCTTTAGGCTAAAAAACTTAGGACCCCCCTTTCCTTCATACATTTAGTCATCTAATATAAATCGTTATAGTTATATCATTGTAGTCATCAATATGTGTACCCACTCTCGTTGTGTTATAATGAACTTCTCTAACCTTTACATTCTATGTGTTTATTTGATCACCTAGTCTAATTACATAATCCACATAGTCCTAAGTTTGGCCGGAACCCACAGTTGTGGACCTCGAAGAGTGCCTAACACCTTCTCTTTGAGGTAATTTGAGCCCTTACCCGAGCTTTGGTGACGTTGACTAGTAAAACAGAGTTATCTGCACAATAGGTGCCCTAATGCACCTTAAAAATCGTTAGGTGGCAACTCTTCTCTTTTAATCTCCTCCTTTAAAAGAGTTGTGACACGTCGAAACCTCGCTTTTGCGAGGAAGAAAAAGGGGGCACGACAACATGGCGATTCTGTAGGGGATACACTTATTTTCTTACCATAATGAACTTGATTTGCGTGGATTACTTTCTTTATTACATGCACTTCCCTTCTTAACCTTTATTTATTTAAATTTTCTATTACATACATAACCCTTCCCCTATTCACCTTTATTTGTTTAAATTTGTTATGACATGCACATCCCTTCCCCGTTCACCTTTATTTGTTTAAATCTGTTATGACATGCTCATCCTTTTCCCATTCACCTTTATTTGCTATGATCACTCTTCATTTCATCTTGTCTAAGACTACCATATCATGCCTCCCCCATCCCTATCCCCATATCTTCTTTATTACATTCTTGCATATATTCCACGAACTAAACTGACTCTTTCCTTTCTATATTTCCTATGTTTACCTTACTATTGTATTTACTATTTTTACATATTTATCATGCAATTACTTGACAACGTGTTATTTCTGCATAAAGCATGCTCCACATCATACTCCACTCGTGCCAATTATCAACATGGCGGTGCTTGATAAGTGTTTGCACTCTTCCAAAATTACCTTTTTAAAATTGAAAAAGCTTATTTGCGGTAGACTAGTCGATCAGCGGTGCAATCGACGGTCCCGTGCCTTTCCCTCTCAAGTTTTTCACTTGGGAGTACCAGTCTAGGCCATTCTAGAAATCTTACTCCAATATCAAATGTGCATGCATCATGTTAAACCTAGTACGGGTTAGAACGTTGTTAACATAATAGCCCGCTAAAATAAGCCTTGTCCAAAGTCCGATGGGATTTCTACAATCCCAATGGACACTACCATGTTATGTGCATTACTTGGAGAAAATGTGCCAATATATTGATAAGTATTGTGTAAGTGGTCGTATCTGGAGGGGGAAAGGGCTAACTTTATTTGTTTGCAGAAAATGAAGCACGAAGTCCCCAGGTTCGGCGTGGTCCAAAACATCCCACCTCTGCTACTTGACTGGTGAAAAGACCTTGCGCCTTGCGACAAGAATCATGTGAGAAGAGTACTCGGTGACTTTCCGTCTTTGCTTAATATCCAACATAATAGAGCTTTGATTGAGGCTGCTACCATGTTCTGGGATGAAAAAAGAGCGGTCATCCGATTTGGCAACATAGAAATGACTCCTCTCTAAGAAGAAATAGGAGGTTTTGCTAAGATGCCATGGGATAGTCCGGATTTACTAGTACCAGAGAATCGCACCCCTCACGGTTTTCTAAATATGCTGGTGTGAGCACCTAATTTTTGACTATATTTGAATTTTTATCAACTTCTACTATGTAAATATTTTCAAATATATATATATATAGAGAGAGAGAGAGAGAGAGAAAAAAAATTATTAATAATTTAAAAGGTAAATTATTACTATTAGTATTATTTTTATTATTATTTTTATCTTTATTTTTAAATAAAATGAATTAAAAACCAAAAATAAATAAAAATTAATTATTATTTATTAATTATTATTATTATTATTTTAAACAAATTTCGGATGGGAATTAAAAAATAGGAAAAGTAAAAATATAAAATTAAAAAGTAAAAGTAAAAGTAGGTAGAAATTGTTTAATAAAAAAAGTAAAAGAAAGTGGAAAATTAAACAAAATAAAAGTAAAAGAATGTGCAAATTTAAAAAATAAAAAGTAAAATAAAGTTGGAATTAAAAAATAAAAGTAAGGGTATCTGATTTTTTTTTAAAAAAAAAGTAAAAGTAAGTGGGAAATAAAAAAAGAAAAGTAAAATAAGTGGGAAATAAAAAAGAAAAGTAAAAAAGTGGGATTTTAAATATATTAAAAGTAAAAAAAAGTGAGAAATTAAAAAATAAAAGTAAAGGAAAGTGGGGAATTATTTTTTTAAAAAAATAAGAAAAATGGGAAGTGGAAATTCTTTTTAATTAAAAATAAAATAAATAAATAAAAAATAAAAAAATAAAAATCTGAAATTTTCGAAATTTTTTTTCTATAAATAGAAGAGAAATGTGATGAAAAAAAGGGAGAGAGAGAAAGGAAAAAATAGGGAGGAAGGAATTGAGAAAAAAATATTTTCTTCTTCTAGGATAAGAAAATTTCTACTCGCGTCATTCTTTCTTCGGCTTTCTTTCAAAAAATCCAGCAATTCATCACCTAAACTCCAGCCCCGAACCAACTGAAAACCAAGCTAAAAAGCACCACAAAAACGAGCCGAAAACCCAGCGAAACAGTCCCCTTTGTATAGAAAACAACAGCTCCAAAGTTGAGTCGTTGAGTTCGAGCTCCATTTGTCGATTTTGGTCGAAGCTCCATTTACATCCTTGTCCATTGTCCGAGCTTCAAAACAGTCTTGTAAAGGTCCATTTATCTCATCATTATTTTATTAAGATATTATGCTTGAATATATAATTTGATCTTATTTAGATCATGAAGATTGAAATATTTGTTTTTTGTATTAATTATTGGGTCTCATTAGCTTTGTTAAATGTTGCTACTTTTTTGATGATTAACATGAAGATTTATAAAAAATGATTTTTGGGCACGTAGTGAATGTTTTAACTTTGGGGATAAAATCTATGTCTGCTAGTTGAAATTGAAAAATGAGGTTTGGACTTAAAAAAATAATAATGATTGGGCCCGGTGGTTGGGCTGTGCTTAATGAAACATGTACTACTGCAATTGACTAATTGATAAGGGAGTATCTTGATGAACTAGTATCTGGGCATACTCATTAATTGGCTTTAAAAGGCAAATTGTACAACGATCCAATTTAATTTATCTGGTCCAAAATAGTTTCTGTCAGGCCCAATTTAGTAAGAGCAAAAGCTGACCCATTTTCCACAATTGATTTTCATAGCTCTTGACCTTACATAGATCTCAAACCCGTAAGGAAAAACAAATCATGAACACGTGCTAGTTGCTTTAGGCGCGATTAATAAATCATCGTGACTATGGGTATGGTTCCTGTGGCATGGTCACGATACGTAAACCCCAACTCAAGTATGCGTTTCACGCGACTTGACTTCAACTTCGAATAATAATAAAAATAAATATGTTGTAATTCGCAATATGTACAAAAACAAATGAGTTTGCGACATCACGACTTGTTCAAATAAGTTTCATAAATATTAAAAAGCGGTAAAAGATAAAAATGCACAATAGGTTTAAAACATGTAATAAATCAGATAATTACGCCAAGTATTAATTGTTAAGCGACCGTGCTAAAACCACGGAACTTGGGAGTGCCTCACACCTTCTCCCAGGTTAACAGAATTCCTTACCCGATCTTCTGTGTTCGTTGACCAAAAATAAAAGTCAAATTTTCTCGATTTGGGATTCTAAAATATACCGGTGACTTGGGACACCATAAATTATTCCAAGTGGCGACTCTAAATTAAATAAATAATTCCATTTCGAATAATGTCACTTAAATTGGAAAAACTTTCTATCCTCTATCCCCTCGGAAAAAAGGAGGTGTGACAGTTGGGCTTTAAGAAAAATGAAGAATTGCTTTGCTTAAAGAAATCCAACATCCCTTTTGGATTTCTTTATGAGTGTTATGGGCATAGTAAGTCGTACCGTCTTCATTATGAGGAATTTGCCATTACCTCCTTAGGTTGGACGCACCGCCGAGTGTCACACCTCTTTTTGCCCCAAAAGATATATGTGTTATGGATTGTTGTGGGTTAAAGAATTTTTCCAATTAAAGTAACAAATTTGAGTAGGGATTATTTTATTTACAGAGTCTCCACTTGGAATTAATTTTTTTGGGTGTTCCAAGTCACCATTTATTTGAATCCCTAGTCAAAGGAAGGTTTGACTCTATTGTTATTGGTCTGCAAAAATAAAGTCCGGGTAAGAAATTCTATTGACCGGGGAGAAGGTGTAAGGCATTCCCCGAGTCCTGTGGTTCTAGCACAATCGCTTTATTGACTATATTTGGCTTATATTATTTTTGGATAACGTGTGTTTTATTGGTTCTCATGTTTTACCTATGTCCGCTTTTATTGCTTGATTAGATTTATAAAAATTATCTTGAAATAAGTCACACGTACGTGTCATCATTTTTGTTTGGCATCAAGAATCATGTCACGCGCAGGTATACACAATCAATAACACATTTATTATTATTCGAAGTTGATTGGTCAAGTCATGTGAACGCGCACTTGTATTATTTTTCTAAACTAATTTGAAATTATTGTAAGACCAAGAGTTTATGGATAAGAAATTATTTGGAAGTCGGAAAATATATTAGTTATTTAAAGTATTGAAAAGTCATCCACACTTAGAAATATTTACAACTTACTACTCTATCTTTGAAATTGGGAGACATTTATCCATTATAGAAGAATGAGCTAATTATTAGTCTAGTGACAAAATTATTGGGCCTGGCAGATTTATACTCAATCCAACCCATGTCTAATTCTTTCTTTCCTATTAAATGTGGTAATTCATTTCTGGTTCACTTACTTGAACTCCAACGCATGGCCTATTAATATGGCAAGATCTTCATTCTTAATTCTAAATAGCAAATCTCATTAAGATGAAATCCTATTCAAATAATATGTTGACAAATCGCTTGAAACATGTAAAAAGAAACTACAACATGATAATGTGTATAAATAAAATAACACAAAAAATTATCACATGAACCTCTATAAGAACATCACACAAAATAATAAAATAATTAACAGAGGATAAGCAATGAACCTTTAAGCAAAAAAAATTCCTTCAAAACTTGATTAATGCAAAAATAATTATGAGCCAACCAAATACACCAAACCAAGGGCAAATCGGCAGATAAGCAGAAAATCTAGCGACGAACCTTCTAAAATTAGAGCCCGGACCGAAACTCGATTGTACCTCGTGAGGCTGCTGATTTTTGGCGTGAGAGAGGTGACTATCAATGAAGCTTCATAAGGTGTTTTTAGGCTTGAATTTGAGGCTTTTTTGGGTCTTAAACAAGGTGATAAATTGCTTGAATTTTCGAAAGAAAGAGGAAAAAAGAATGAAATGAGTAGAAATTCCCTTAGCGCAGAAGAAGAATTTTTTTCCTCTCAATTCTCTCCACTATTTTTTCCTTCTCTCTCCCCTTTTCTCCTCACATTTCTCTTCTATTTATAGGAAAACAATTCGGAATTTTTTCAGATTTATTTTTTTATTTTATTATTATTTTATTAATTTTTAATTAAAATGAATTCCCACTTCCTATTTTTCTTCTTTTTAAAAAAGAAAATAATTCCCCACTTTTCTTTAATTTTATTTTTTAATTTCCCACTTTTTTTACTTTACTTTTTTTTAATTTTCCACTTATTTTACTTTTCTTTTTTTTAATTTTCTACTTTCTTTTATTGTTTTTTAAAAAAACATTTCCACCTACTTTTACTTTTACTTTTTATATTCCATACTTTAAATTTTCTATTATTTTATTCCCATCCAAAAATTTTAAAAAAAAATATTTAATTTTTTCGGTTTTTTTTAAATTTTTTTTATTTAAACATAAAGATAAAAAATAAAAATAATACTAATAGTAATAATTTGACCTTTTAAATTATTTTTAATTCTTACCCTATATAAAAAATGTAACAAAGCTAAAAAAATATATATTAAATTTCTAAAAGTAATTACATAGTAGAAGATGGTAAAAGTTTAAATATAGTCAAAAATTAGGTGTTCACAGCTGCCCCTCTTTGCTTGAAAACATGAAGAGTTTTCAGGCAAAGACTAGGTGAGCCATGCGACTAATTTTTGACCAAACCGTTATTCAAAAGGAAAAGAAATAAAAGATAGGGTGCAACCGAGTTCTGAATTTGGACAGCCTACATATCCCGGGTTATAGGGAAATCAGGTCACGTGTAGTTCAAGGAGAATGGTGGAATGATGAGTTGAGGAGTCGAGTAAGGTTCCGTCGAGGCTCCAGTCCGCGGTCCTGCTATTATATCAAAATAAAAAAGAAACTCAACAAGCCTATCAACTATGAGTTACAAGATTCATATCTATGAGTCTTCCGAAACTTGATCTTGAGTCTTGACTGGTTTTTCATGCAGACTCTGATCTAAACCTTGATGCTCGCTAGCTGTAGGTGCTAGTTCATTGTTTTATAGCTTCTTCTAATCAAAACGGGACTCCAATGCTACTGGCTTTAGTCATGTCTTGAGCATTCCATATCTTTTCAACTGCTTTTCTATTTTAGATTCACCTATTTTTTATTTTCTTTTATTTTGAATTGAGACTTCTTCTTTTGGTCATCTCGAACTGTGTTCCTCTAGGTAAAATCTACTGAGTCACCAAAACAAACAAACAAACGAAATTTTTTTGCCCCAGTTTGCACTAGAAAAATTTCGCGAGTTATTATAATAAAATTCTAAACTACATCTTTATTGAAAGCAATAAACGGTCGGGAATGGTGTACCCCAAAAAACATAGAGACTAGGGAATGAAAGAAACTAGGGAGTGGACAACTTGTGTTGGAAAAGCGACTAGGGATTGGTGTACCCTGATACTGGTAAGGAAATGTAACCAGGGGTTGGTACCCTGTATTACGGGAAAAAAATGTAATGATGGGATGGCGTCCTGTATTACTGAAAGGAAATGTAACCAGAAGATGGCACCCTGTATTACTGAAATGAAAATGAATCCCCTGGGCGAAAAGGTTCTACCTGGGTTAAATTGCGAAAAACGAGCTTGGGCGAAGAGTAGTTCTACCCGGAATATGAGCTGGATCTCCCTAGGGGAAAAGTTTCTACCTGGGTTAAACTACGTAAAACAACCTGAGCGAAGAGTATTTCTACCCGGAACTATGAGCTGGATCCCGCTAGGTGAAAAAGTTCTACCTGGGTTAAGCTACGTAAAACAACCTGAGCGAAGAGTACTTCTACCCGGAAATATGAGCTGGATCCCCCTAGGCGAAAAGATTCTACTTGGATTAAGCTACGAAAAATAACCTGAGCGAAGAGTACTTCTACTCGGAACTATGAGAAGGATCCCCCTAGGCAAAAATGTTCTACTTGGGTTAAGCTACGTAAAACAACCTGAGCGAAGAGTACTTCTACCCGAAACTATGAGCTGGATCCCCCTAGGCAAAAAGATTCTACCTGGGTTAAGCTACATAAAACAACCTGAGCGAAGAGTACTTCTACCCGGAACTATGAGTTGGATCCCCTTAGGTGAAATGTTCTACCTGGGTTAAGCTACGTAAAATAACCTGAGCGAAGAGTACTTCAACCCGGAACTATGAGCTGGATCCCCTAGGCGAAAAGGTTCTACCTGGGTTAAGCTGCGTAAAACAACCTGAGCGAAGAGTACTTCTACCCAGAACTATGAGCTAGATCCCCCTATGTGAAAAGGTTCTACCTGGGTTAAGCTACGTAAAACAACCTGAGCGAAGAGTACTTCTACCCAGAACTATGAGCTGGATCCCCCAAGGCAAAAAAGGTTCTACCTGGGTTAAGCTACGTAAAACAACCTGAGCGAATAGTACTTCTACCCGGAACTATGAGCTGGATCCCCCCAGGCGAAAAGATTCTACCTGGATTAAGCTACGAAAAATAACCTGAGCGAAGAGTACTTCTACTCGGAACTATAAGCTGGATCCCCCTAGGCAAAAATGTTCTACCTGGGTTAAGCTACGTAAAACAACCTGAGCGAAGAGTACTTCTACCTAGAACTGTGAGCTGGATCCCCCTAGGCGAAAAGATTTTACCTTGGTTAAGCTACGAAAAACAACCTGAGAGAAGAGTACTTCTACTCGGAACTATGAGCTGGATCACCCTACGCGAAAATGTTCTACCTGGGTTAAGCTACATAAAACAACCTGAGCGAAGAGTACTTCTACCCGGAACTATGAGCTGGATCCCCCTAGGCGAAAAAATTCTACCTGGGTTAAGCTACGTAAAACAACCTGAGCGAAGAGTACTTCTACCCGGAACTATGAGCTGGATCCCCCTAGACGAAATGTTCTACCTGGGTTAAGCTATGAAAATGAGAGGTATAGACAGTAGTGATACATGCTGAAAAATAAAATAAAATGGAGATTTTGAGGGACTTACCTTTGGTGATATTCGTCCTTTGAGAATCGCCATTCTGCATTGCTTTGTTCCTACTTTAAACAAAGAAAAACTGTGAGTTTTCAAAGTGGTGGTTGGTTTGCGTCCTTGATACCCTAAGTATCTTGAAATCGCGGTCATTGTTGTAGAAGAGCTGATTCTTCCAGTATGGTACTGAGATGCTTGGATACTTTGTATAGCTTCTTCGAGACTTTGGCTCTCTGATGTTGCCCCCCGACTGTTTCATATTCGGATGTCCATGGTATCGCTAACCCTAGTCCCTAAGGCAAGGCAAATTTCCTTTAAAACAGAACTTAGTTGTCTTACAACTAGTACCGGTTCGTGTCTGTAGTGCTTATCAACTTTCCCCACGAAGCAAGTCTTGCTTAGGCGACCTTTTCAATTTCTTTGAGACGTTTTGTTCGTCTTATCAAAAGAGATCATAAATAGATTCGTGCCTTCATCAATGCCGTATATGCCCCAAATTATGCTTGGTATTACAGGGAAACTGTAGTCAATTTTGCAGCCATTTCCTTTCTTTGATTTTGATGCAAGATTAGACCGAAAAATGAATCAAAGAAAAATTATGGGTTAAAATAGAAAAGCAATTGAAAGTGAGAAAAAAAAGGAATTGTGTCTAAAAAAAAGGTGCCCCTTTCGGGGGAGGGGAATAGGGAGACTTATCTAGAGGTATGTGCCAACTTCAATGAATCATGACATGTATTTTGGACTAGACGCTTGATCCGTCTGAGCTGTCTAATTCTCAAAAATCTGTCGCAAATGTTCATCTTGAAACTGCCTTAGTTGTGCTCATATCGGAGTATCAAAGGCCCCCATTCGGCTAGTAGCGCCCTTTGCGGGTTTTCGTTAACTGGCCTCTCTCATTTCTTTTCTCACCATCGCCTTATAGTGCTCTTTGCGAGTTTTCACTACAAGACTCTCTCATTTTCATTTTCTCTGCTCGTCATCGCCCTATGGTGCCCGTGAGGGTTTTCACCAATAAGACTCTCTCATTTTATTTCTCTCATTTTGGTTGCATCAAATCCAAATGATTGTATCCTCCAATTCTCGAACATTCTCGTTGATTAATAGGAAGGACTTGAAAAGGATTTGGGTAAAAAGAATTTGGATTGAATTACAACTTCGGAACCTTTCAGGTGAAACCATCACCGAACCATTGTAACATATGCCCCAGTTTCAACTTTTGGGAGAATGTGGATTTTTCTTTTGGTGTGACTGAACCCCAGAGAGAGGCTGCCTACGTATCCTTTTGGAATCAAGTCAAACGTAGTTCAATGACTCAGAAGATTTTATTATTATTATTATTTTTTTTTTTTTTACAAGTACGCGGGTTCTAAAAGGAGGGAAACCCAAGAAGACAAATATGGCTCAAAAGGTTTAACAAAAGGGTGACACTTATTTGGGGTGGTGAACAAAGATAGCCTTCGTTATCTCGATCTGAGAAAATTGATGCATGGAAATTCTTCAGCGGGTATGTATCAAACATAATATTTTTTGACTGCATCTGCGTTAATTATCATGTCTGGTACCAGTCCTTCTTAATCTACCAAGTGCAAAGCCCCTTTTGGTAACACTTTCTTGATGATGTAGGGTCCTTTCCAGTTCGGGGTGAACTTTCCTTTAGCTTCTACCTGGTGCGGAAGGATGCATTTTAAAACGAGCTGGCCTACCTCAAAGTGCTTCGGACGCACTTTCTTATTATAAGTGAGTGCTATTCTTTGCTGGTATAACTGGCCAAAACATATTGCTGCTAGCCATTTTTCATCAATCATCATTAGTTGTTCTAATCTGGTCTTGACCCACTCGGTGTCTTCAATCTCTGATTCCACAATGATTCGGAGAGAGGGAATTTCAACTTCAGCCGGTATTACAACTCCAGTTCCATAAACCAACAGATAAGGAGTTGTACCCGTAGATGTGCGAGCAGTCGTGCGGTATCCCAAAAGAGCAAAAGGCAACTTTTCATGCCATTGCCTGGATCCTTGGATCATCTTCCTAAGGATCTTCTTGATTTTCTTGTTAGCTGCTTCAACGGCTCCATTAGCTTTAGGCCGATAGGGTGTAGAATGGCGATGCACAATTTTAAATTGCTCGCATACCTCCTTCATCATATGACTATTTAGATTGGCTGCATTATCAGTGATAATGGTCTTTGGGATACCAAAGCGACATATGATGTTGGAATGAACAAAATCTACCACTTCTTTCTTGGTGACTGCCTTGAAAGTAACTGCCTTCACCCACTTGGTGAAGTAATCAATGGCGACCAGAATGAATCTATGCCCATTTGAAGCCTTTGGCTCGATTGGCCCAATAACATCCATTCCCCAAACAACGAAAGGCCAAGGAGAGGACATGGGATGCAAATCCGAAGGAGGCTAGTGAATCAGGTCGCCATGAATCTGGCATTGGTGACACTTGAGAACGAAACTAAAGCAATCTCACTCCATAGTAAGCCAATAATACCTTGCCCATAGAATCTTCTTTGCCAAAATATACCCATTCATGTGAGGTACACATACCCCCGAATGTACTTCACTCATGATCCACTCAGCTTTTGTGGCATCTATGCATCTCAATAAGTTCAAATCTGGGGTCCTTTTGTACAAAATTTCCCCATTCAGGAAGAAACTATTGGCGAGCCGCCTTATAGTTCTTTTTTGATCTCCCTTGGCATGCTCTGGGTATTCCCTTGTTTTCAGGAATCATTTTATGTCATGGTACCAAGGTTCACCATCTGGTTCTATCTCAATAGTATTGCAGTAGCCGTGTTGAATCTGAATTTGGATATGCAGTGGATCAATATGGGTATTGCATGGATAAGGGAGCATCGAGGCTAAGGTAGCCAAGGCGTCGGCTAGCTCATTGTGAAACCTGGGAATGTACCTGAATTCGATGGATTTGAATCTCTTGCTCAGGTCTTATACACATTGTCTGTATGGAATAAGCTTGATGTCTCGAGTATCCCATTCACCTTGGGCTTGCCTGATAAGCAAGTCGGAATCTCTCATAACCAATAGTTCATGCACATCCAGATCAAGGGCCATTTTTAGACCCATTATACAAGCCTCATATTCCGCTGTATTATTGGTATAGAATAAATGAAGTCGGGCCGCTGCAGGGTAATGTTGTCGAATAGGTGAGATAAGGATTGCCCCTATCCCAACTCCTTTGATATTGACAGCTCCATCAAAATATATTTTCCATATACGGATGTCATCCGAAACTACTTTCTCTATTAAGTTGACCTCTTCGACTGGGAAGTATGTGCTCAGTGGCTTGTAATCATCATCAACTGGATTATCTACCAAATGATCTACCAAAGCATGTGCTTTCATTGCGGTGCGAGTGACATAGACGATGTCAAACTCTGTGAGCAAAATTTGCCATTTTGCGGGCCTTCCAGTGGGCATTGGATTTTGAAAGATGTACTTCAAAGGATCCATTCTGGATATGAGGTAAGTAGTGTAGGCCAGGAGATAATGCCTCAGCTTCTGAGCAACCCAAGTCAAAGCACAACATGTTCTTTCTAAAATGGTATACTTAACCTCATAATTGGTGAACTTCTTGCTCAAATAATAGATTGCCTGTTCCTTTTTGCCTATTGCATCATGTTTCCCCAGAACACATCCAAAGGAATTATCCATCACGAATAGATATAAAAACAAAGGCCTACCAGGTTCTGGTGGGACCAATACAGGGGGTTTTGACAGATAATCTTTGATCATGTCAAAAGTTTTTTGGCAATCGCCCGTCCACTTGATACCAACGTCTTTTTTTAGCAACTTAAAGATGGTCTCGCATGTGTTTTTGAGCTGAGAAATGAACCTACTGATGTAGTTCAATCTCCCGAGCAAACTCATAACTTCAGTTTTGTTCTTCGGGGGTGGCAGATCTCGAATGGACTTTATCTTAGATGGATCCAATTCAATGCCTCTCCGACTGACTATAAAACCAAGGAGTTTCCCAGATGGCACCCCAAATTCACACTTGGATGGATTGAGCTTAAGGTCATACCTTCGGAGCTGCTTGAAATACTTTTTCAAATCGCGCACGTGATCAGCCTGTGTCTTTGATTTTATGATGACATCACCAACATATACTTTAATCTCTTTGTGCATCATGTCATGAAAAATGCTGGTCATGGCCCTCATGTAAGTTGCCCCCGCATTCTTTAAACCGAATGGCATAACCCTGTAACAATAGGTACCCCATGGAGTGGTGAAAGCGGTCTTTTCTACATCATCCTCATCCATTAGAATCTGGTGGTATCCGGGATAACAATCCACAAAAGATTGTATCTCATTCTTAGCGTAGTTATCTACAAGTATGTGGATGTTTGGTAAGGGAACATTATTCTTTGGACTTGCTTTGTTCAGGTCCCTGTAGTCAACACAGACTCTGGTTTTCCATCCTTCTTTGGCACAGGCATAACATTTTCCACCCAGGTGGTGTATCGTACGGCTCTAACTACATAGGCGCCCAGTTGCTTCATTATTTCCTCTTTGATTTTATCACTCATGTCCGTTTTAAATTTTCGTTGCTTCTGTTGGACTGGTGGAAAATCAAGATACGTGGGAAGCTTATGAACCACTAAATCGGAATTTAAACCCGGCATATCATCATAAGACTAAGAAAACACATCTTTGTATTCAAATAAAATTTGAATCAAGGCATCTCTAGTTTCTTGTTCAGCATGAATGCTTATCTTTGTTTCTCTGACTTTTTCATGACCTCCGATATTAATTGGCTCAGTTTCATTGAGGTTGGGCCTAGGCTTGTTTTCAAATTGTTCCAACTCTATTTTTATTTCCTTAACAGCCTCATTTTCATCATATTCGACCTCTTGATGCATTATTTCAAAATTAGACACCTTTTTAAGATCTGGGCGTGAATTCCGCATGCATGTCATGTTATTAAAGCCGACATTAACAAAACTGAAATGGAAACATAATGACAAGATTTAGGAAAAGGAATAGATACCATACAAAATTGAACTGCATTTAATTGAATTTGAAAGGATAGAAGGGTTAACATCAAAACAAAATAATCATACTGAGATGTTAGGATTACAACCCTGAAAGTAACCCAAATTATAAAAAGAAGCTGCAAAAGCAAACTACCAAGACTCTTTCCTTGTGGGGAGAGGAGTTGCTTTCCAGTTGTTGAGCATGGTGTCTGTGCCAATTAGTTTCACATCGGCACAGCTAGTGCCTTCACCAGCCTGGATCATATTCACTTCAGAAAACATCTGGCAGAGGTCATGGCAAATTTCATCAATGTTTGGCTGTTTGCCTGTGCCGAGGAATTTTGACCCTCTTGGAGTCGTGGCTTAACAAAAGTGTACAAAATGTGAGGGATGGGCTGCTGTAAGACCCAACCATGCTTTTTGCGGTGCTTAGCTTTATCTTCATCTACTTGTGTTGGCCTGAAACCTAAGCCAAAAGTACCCTTGTTTCTAAAGGGAGAGATGGGTTCCGAAGTTCCTTGCAATGATGCCCCCAAGCCTTTTCCTGGCTCATAACCTTATCTCAGCATAAGTGCAGCCACCATTACAGATATGGCGGAAAGACGAGGATGCAAAATGGGCTTTCCTTCCTCAACGTGGTCCACAACAACCACTTCGAAAGCCTGATAGATAATGGACTCGCAACCTTCCTTGGCCTCAATATACGGAATTAACGGATCTTTATAAATGGATAATTTGTCTTCTCCGTGAACAATGATCTCTTGCCTGTCATGTTCGAACTTGAGCATCTGATGCAAGGTGGATGGAACAGCTTGAGCCGTATGGATCCATGGCCTTCCAAGAAGAAAGTTATAAGAAGTTTCCATGTCCACTACTTGGAAGACAATTTCAAAATCGACCGGCCCAATCGTCATGGTGAGGTTGATCTCCCAATAGTATCTCTCACTGAGCCATCAAAAGCCCGGATGCGAATATTGTTGGGTCGGATTCTGTTTGTATTGATCTTCATGCTTTGCAAGGTAGAAAGAGGGCATACATCTACACTCGAGCCTCCATCAACTATGACTCGCTTTACATAATGACCCTCACATTTGACAATTAGGTGCAAAGCCCTATTGTGCCCGGCTCCCTCCTCTGGAAGTTCATCATCAGTAAAGGAGATTCTGTTCACCTCGAAAAATCTATTGGCCACCTTTTCTAACTGATTTACGGTGGTTTTCTCTGAGACATGTGCCTCGTTCAGGATCTTGATTAGTACACAGGCATGCTCTTCTGAGTGTATGAGCAGAGATAACAGAGAGATTTGAGCAGGAGTCTTTCTCAACTGGTCAATGATTGAGTAATCCTGAACTTTTATCTTTTTCAAAACCTCTTCCGCCTCTTCTTCAGTGACTGGTTTCTTTATTAGCATTTGGCTTCTCTGATTTGCTTGGCCTTCCTCAATTCTTCTGGAGAGTAACACCTCCCTGATCGAGTCAAACCTCCAGTTTTCTCCACTTCTTCTATGATTTCCTTGCCTTTGTAGGTCACCACAATTTTGTTGTAGTTCCAGGGAATGGTTTTCGTGTTTGTCACAGGGGGTTGTATGGCAGGCTTGATTATGATCGGCTCTATTATACTGCTCGTACCATCCTGATTCTACCTTGTGATGAGGTGGCCTCTAAGGACATACAACCTTGGACTTGGAACATTGGAGTGAACTTCCAACCTTGAGACATTGGGAAAAAATAAAGTTGCCTTTTCTAAGCTCGGGGCACCTTTCACAATCAACGGCACATCTTGTCTTGGACTTACTTCCAGTTTGGTTCTCTCTTGAATTGTTCCCTCTATCATTTCTGCTTGACCAACTGGCTTGTATTCTTGATCTCGGCCAATCATTCCCACAAAATGAACATCATTGTGTACTGGCAACAGGTTATTGGTCACATTAGGAGGGTCCTCGCCATTCGTGACCAGTGTTTTAAAAGTCGTGGGCATAAGGCGGGGCGTTTTACATATGCCTCAACGGGGCATAAGCCCCGAGGTGCGGGGCGTAAGCCCCATAGGTATTTAATTTTTAATATTTTATAAAATAATATAATGACAGTTAATATTTATAAACAGATAAAATTGCATAAAAATTGAAGAAAACTATATATATGTGTGCTCCATCCCCACAAAAAACTATCAAACAATCTATTATACGTGCTCCATCCCCCAAAAAAACTAATCAAAACAATCTATTATATATACGTTACTTACAAGAACAAGTAACTTGAGTCTAAAAGAATAAAGTTTACTATATGAAGGAACAAAAAGGATGATTAACCTGCAATTTGAACTTTGAATTTGCTGCTATGAAGAAAAATGTAGTTCTCTTTGTATTTTTTAAAAAAATTAAACATTTGTTGCTTTTGGGAGATATTAGCAGACTAGCGGACAAGATACAAATTTGAAAAAATCATGAATTAGGGCTTAAATCAATAAAAAAGTTCTTTACTTTTGAATTAAATACTTTTGAGTTCCTTTTTTTAACCTTTTGAGTAATTACCAAACTGACTTTTGAGAATTTGGGTATTATATGAAGGACTAATTCAACAAATTTTATTTTAATTTGAAAAAATTCTCTAGGGCTTACTCCTTACTAAAAAAAGTGCCCCGAATGCCCGGGTGTACGCCCCAAAAGCCCGGACGTACGCCCCAAATTGCGGGGCGTACGGCTCTTGAGACTTTCGCCCCACACCATCGCCCCGGGGCGTTTTTGGTACGCCTCGCCCCGGGGCTCGCCCCAGAAACGCCTTTTAAAACAGAGTTCGTGACTACAATCAATTTTTCAGTAATGAGTCTTTCTATGGCTCTTTTCAGGGTCCAACAGTCATCAGTGCTATGCCCCGGAGCACCTGAATGATATTCACATCTAGCATTTGCTTGAAATCCATGTGAATCGGGATGCATATGGCGGGGAGCGATGGGTCCAATCACTCCTATCTACTTCAACTTCTGGAACAAACTAGAGTATGATTCAGCTAATGGAGTAAATTTTTCCACTAGCCTCTTGTCTCGACCATAATCCTGCCTAGGACGAGTATTATAGGGTGCCCGAAAATTTTGCTGCTGAGGTCGGGGAAATCTTGGAGCTGTTGCTCGTACCTGTTGATTAGGAGGCCGAGCATAGGATTGAGCATTAAACACTGTATACTGTGGCGGGCCCACAGAGTACTGAGGAATTGGCGGGGAATAGTAATGTTGAGGGTAACTGGATTGCCCATGTTGAACTTGCACATAAGGGTGCGATGCCCCTCTTTGAACTTCCCTGGATCCTGAAGTCATCATGGACCCTTCATCTCTCTTCTTTCTATTTACCAAACTTCCCGACCCATTTTGGATAGCTTGGGTGGTGGCTTTGAGAGCAGCTTGACTTACAATTCTGCAAGTCCTGAGGCCATTTTCAACCATCTCACCTATCTTAATTGCTTCTGCAAAAGGTCTACCCATCACGGACATCATGTTCTGAAAGTAATCAGGCTCTTGAGCCTCCGGAAAAATAGTGATCAACTCGTGGTAATCCATGGGTGGCTTAACCCTAGCCGCTTGCTCCCTCCACTTTATGGCATATTCCCTAAAGCTTTCAGTCGGCTTTTTCTTCATATTGGACAAGGAATTGCGATCTGGTGCAATATCAATATTGTATTGGAATTGTTTAACAAAGGCTCGGGCCATGTCATCCCAGACATGCCAGTGAGAGATATCTTGGTCAATGAACCATTCGGAGGCTACCCCCATAAGACTTTCCCCAAAACAAGCCATCAACAATTCTTCTCTTCCACCTGCACCCCTCAGCTAATTGCAATATCTTTTCAAGTGGGCGATAGGGTCGCCATGTCCATCATACTTCTCGAATTTTGGGTTCTTGAACCCTGGTGGCAAATGGATGTGAGGGAACATGCATAAATCGCTGAACGAAAAACTTTTGTGACCACCTAGTCCTTGTATGTTCTTTATGTTCTATTCAAGACTTTTCATTTTCCTGGCCATTTCATCCGGCTCAACCGACTTGGCATGCTTTTCATTTTCCACTAGTGACTCGTATTGAGGAGTCAGATTGTGTGGAGCAGAGACCTTGAAAGCCATATTTGGAGAGTAGTATTGGCCATCATAAGCATGAGATGCTGGCTCGTTGTTTGTCCTCGTCACAGGAGGTGGTGGCGGGATTGCATATACCGGTGCGCTAGACACGACGAGAGGAGTGTTCCTGACTGGTGCGACTAGAGGTCGCGCATTAGAGGTACCAGGGGCAGCATGGAGGCTGTAGTTTGGCACATACCCTGGTGGTAGAATGTGATCACTCACTGCATGGAGCGGTGGTTGAGTAGACCGTGGTACAATGGAAGTTCCCTCTAAGGGACCCTGGGGTGGAGGCTAACCGGAAACCCAAGCTTGATATACATCAGACAGTTGTTGTCTCAATTTTCTTATTTCCTCCGCTCAACTGACTGACCGTGGGGATTGTCACTGACCAACTCGATTTCATCACTGTTATCCATTACTACCGCTCCCTTTGATCTGGTGAAGTAATGATGTGTTGCCAGTTTCACCACAAACCAACCACCTTAAGCTTACTTTATAAGATACACCAAATGTGTTAGGGTTAGATATTTTATTGATATGAATCACACATAATATGCCATGCTCCTAACATCATCACAATTTCTAACATGCTTTTGGAATGCTTCATGTTTCATTCCGGCTTACCATGTTATTTTTTATTGACACTCTTATTTTCTTCTCTCCATTTTTTTTTCTTTTTTACTCGCGCCTCATTTTTATCCCTAATCTTAGAATCATTAAAAAATATTTTGATCGAACCTTTTGGGGGTTGCCTATGTATCATGTCGCTGCATGAATCAGATCATTACGTAGTTAAGGGAAAATAGTAATAGTCTTGTTTTTTCCATTATTTATTTATTTATTTATTTTCAAATCAATTCTAAATACAATGACAGAAAAGAAATTACATTGAAAATGACTAAACAGACTCTAACAAGAATAAAATACCATGATTAAAAAAAACTCAACGATGACTCAAACTAAAATATTGTTGGGTTTGAAAAGTCTTAACAACTACGACGATGTTTCAAACTCCACAATCTTTGCTTTCAACCACTGAAACATCTGCTCATGGTGGCACTTGCCCTGGCTGACCCCCAAATGTAGGGTACATCCTCTCTAACTCTGCTGCAAGATGACGGGCAAAGGTAGGTGCATGATCCAAAAACTTCTCATAATTCATCCCTTGGCAGTTCATATAGCTTTGAGCGGTATAAACAGCCAAATCATGGACTTGCTCTTTGAAGTACTGAAAGTTCTGGTCTCGATCTTGTAACTGTTGCTGGCGAGTAGTGGCTATCTCTCTTATGTGTCCCTCGCGATCTAAAGCTGACTCCAACTGAGCCCGAAGTCTATCCTGCTCGAGTGTTACCTGAGCCCTCTCCCTATCAAAATTTGCATGTTGGCAGTCTCTATTGTACCTTATCATTTCTTTCAATTCTGCCTAGAGTTGAGCTTCCAAACGTACCCAATGGACCCTCTCTCTCTTGAATTGAGCCCTCTCTTCTTCAAATTCTGTTGCTTGGCGATCCTTTCTAGATTTGGCCTCATCATTTAATTGTATAATTTTTTCCTTGGCTTTGTCCAACTCCTTTTCAGTTTTTGCCAAGATGGCGTCATAATCTTGCACCTTCCCATCAAATTGGCAATGGTTTTCTGGTCTTTCCAACTTCTGACCGGTACCTTGGAGGCTTTCTTCATCTATTGAAATTGGACACGAATGGCTTCATTTTTGGGGATCAGACTCTTCTTTTCCCCTTCAGATTCTTGTGCTTGCAAGTCTTTCTCAAAATGGAGGTTCCTCAACTTTTCTTCCAAAGTATGGATAGTTGCTTGGTATCCCTTTTCCTTTTCACCCCAAGCTAACCGTTCATTGATCTTATCATTAAAGGCTTGAACATGTGGCCTTTTTACGGGCCTTTCGGGCTCGGGATCTGGTTCATCATTTACGCAGGACCTCTTCTCAAACCACTTAGAATAACCCGGATCTACCTCATCTCTCGCAGTATCTGGTACCTGGGTATCATCTTTCAAGTAGCGACAACCATTCCAAATTTGTTGGATTAAACCTCGGGGAGTGGGGCTTCGGGATGTAGCTCAATCACTTGCACGCTCAAATCTTCATCCTCAGGCACTATCTGGTACCTTCCTAGTTGTCTTAGAATTCTCTGTGGCGCATACGGCTGGACACTTCTCAAACCCAACAGCAGCAAATAACTTCTTAAGGCCGACATGTGTATCACCTCTCTTACCGAGAGCCATCCTAAAGTCTACTCAATTTGACTTGCGTTTAAAGATCTTAGGTGGGATATACAAGCTTCCACCCCTTCTGGAGAGTTGTAATCTTGTACTCTTTCATTGTAGCTCTCAATAAAATTGTTCGTGCTCAAACCATAGCTCATGAACTTGGGGTGATGTCGGAGATGCTCAATCAACCACATTTGCAACAAAATATTGCACCTTTCGAAGAATATTTCCCCAGACTTACACAAAGTCAATGCCCGATAAATTTCTGATAGAATGATCGGGGCAAGAGTGTGATGTTGTTTGGTAGTGAGGACTTGTACAACTCTGGCTGTGCAGATATCAATTGTCCGCTCCTCATTTGGGAAGACCATAATTCCCAGAAACGCCACCATGAAGGCGAAGCGACGATGAATCTTTCATGTGTCCTTGTTCTGCTTATTGTTAAGGCCCTTTTTCATGTATTTCAAACCCATTTGGCTGCCCGAACCTGGAGTACAGGAAGTATAAATAACAACACCCTTCGACTACGTTGGTCTTTCTGATTTTCTTACTGATGTTCAGAAGATCGAAGAATCGGTGTACAGAGAGAGCCCTCGGAATATGAGCTTCTGGTTTCTCAAATCTCTGTCAAACCCGGAATATCCAGCTATGTTTTCTAAAGTGGGAGTAAGCTCAAAATCGGAGAAGCGGAAGACATTATGAACGGGGTCCCAAAAAGTCACTAGTGCCTCAATCAAATCGTTCTGTGGTTTAACTTTCATAATATCTGTGAGGGCTCCTAGGTGTTTGGTGACCCATTTCTGACCATCTTTTCCCAAGTCATACCACCACATCTGAAGCTGAAGTGGAGCTTCGTCTACAACCTTCAAATGCGCGTTCTGAATAATGCTCATTTTGAACCTGTGTGTGGTTAAGGTAAGGGTTGACGCTAGTTCAAAAGACAAAACCAATGCACTCTTTTTGTAAAATAATCTTTTGTAAATAACCTAATTTAAAAAAGAAAAAAAAAGGTCAAAGAGAGGGTGGCTATTTTTGCAACTATGCCCCTTCATACTTCTAAGGAAAACTTTAGGACCAAGGGAAGGACATTATGGTAAAAGTGATGCCAATTAACAGACACGTCCGTTCTTGCTAGTTCAGCCCTTTGACAATTTTGAATATGTTCTAAGGCTATTCTGACAGAAACGGCTCGGGATTAACCGAAGTTGGGTTGGCTTATTTGGACAAAACAAAAGAAAACACTAGACACATTTCTTTCTTTTGGTTATTTTTGCAAAAATGGGGCCGAACCCTATGAAGGTTGCCTATCTATCTCACATCCGGTGAGAATCAGACCCGCGTAGTTCGTAAATATTTCGGGAATGGGATGACACCTTCTCTCTCTCTCTTTTTTTTTTTGGAAAATTTCAATCTTATTTTGTAATAATCGTTTTGGGGTAAACTTTTGACAAGGTTTTTGGATTTTTAAATACCGAGATTTTTAAAAAAAAAAACAAAACGGGTAAATTTTCTCTCCTTTTTTCTTTCTTATGGTTTTCTCTCAATTCTTATTATTATTTTTTAGAAGTCGGTCAACATGAACAAACCGAATCAAACATAATGTACATGTAGCACATAAGATGCATCAGGATAGTCTTGTAATTTTCAGGTACACCTGTCCTAGACGGACCCAACCCCTGTGTTGAGTCTCTAAAGTCAAATGCACATGATGCAAACAAACGTTCCTACTAGGGATCCAACATGAGGATATGTTATTGTAGGTTTAAAATCTTGGGCGAAGTGTTTTATACCTGGCTTACTCAAGCGGACAGCTCGAGCCGAGGTGGAGGCAACATACCGGGAGCAAGAAAGTCTACCCGGCCTAGTTACTGATCCAGCCTCGTTCTATTTGGTATGACCTCTAACAGAAAAGTGGGCCATGCGCACATGTACCCCATAAATTCAAAAGACTCAAAAAGGAGGCGTAAGAAGGCAGTTTATATAGTTCAAATAATATCAAAGCGGTAAATGATCACAGAACCCTCTAACATTTATGTAACTAAATAGTTTTTTAAAATAAAAAGAAAAAAATCAAAATTTTCGTAACGAGTGATCTTGCCTTGAATGTTTTATGTTAAAAAATTTAATATTTAATTTAATATTTATATAAAAATATCGTCGAAGAGGCCCTATTAGAATACCCATGATGGAGGGTGGGCTGATGAGGGCGGGTCAAGCAAGATGACATGTTTCTAGGCTGGCAAGCTTCTAAAGAAGGGGTGCATATGTCACCTTAGGCGAATCCCACATCGGAATGGGAGAAAAAAATAAAGAGTTATATAAGGCATGATATAAGTTCACATGCTATGCGCGCTTTTAGGGCTTGAGATTGCATAGCCCGAAAGACAAATATGTGTGGGTCTAGGCCTAAAGCGGACAATACGTGTCGTGGGCATGGCAAATATGATATCAAAGCCGAATCTCTCTCAGTACGATGACGGTGGAGCAAATCTCAGCGAGGGCACTGCGTCCCGGCCTCCCGGGGGTGAAATGCGATGCCCATGACAGAGGATAGGCTGACAAGGGCGGGTCAAGCAGGACTGACAGGCTTCTAGGCTGGCAAGCTTCTCAAGAAGGGGTGCACATGTCACCTTAGGCAAATTCCACATCGGAATGGGAGAGGAAAATGAAGAGCTACATATACAAGGCATGGCATAAGTTCACATAGTACGCGCACTTTTAGAGCTCGAGGTGGTGATGCCTGAAAGACAAACTCGTGCGTGCCTAAGCCCAAAGTGGACAATACGTGTCATGGGTTTGGGTCGTGACTCCTATCTACCAAGAATCACGTTTTAACTCCCATTAATGTTATGTCTGAAGTTTTCTTTAGTTTGAGTTACTTTCTTCCTATATAACTAATCGTAACATGTGGAGTATATATCGGTTAATGCATCCATTCACCAGAAGAAAAACATACCAAGAGGAAAAAGGTAAATTAGTAGAAAAATAAATCGCCTAAAGCACACATAATACGTAAGTACAATTCTACTAAAGGTTCATTTGAGTATGAAAGTTTCATGATGCTGTGTTATGTTTGTACATTTATGGTTGGGCGTAAGTGTATTTTTATTAGCGTGTATTACTTTGTTTGGGAAACTTTTTTTGGGGGGGGGGGGAGGGGGGTGGATATGGATTCTTCTATGGAGAAGAAATAGAAAGAAAATGTAGGGGTGAAAAAAAAATAAAACTAAAATAAGGGGTTGGGGAGGGGTATAATTGTTCCATTTTATATATTTCAAGGGCAATTTTTGATCCATTCTAGAAAAGGGGAGGGGTAAGGTGGGGTATGCCAGGTGGGTTTTAAAAAAGAGAAAATAACGTTTTTGAATAAAAAATTCAAAAATTGGTCCTTTTAGGTCAGGACAAGGACACAAATAATGCCAACGGTTAATGGAAGATAAATGTGTCCCATTTCAAATAATCAATGGGCAATTTTGAACCATTTTCATTTGAGCAATAAGAACACATGTAAGGAGCATACGTGACTATTTAGCTAGCGTTTGGCAATAAATTTTCAAATTTGTTCTGAAAAATTTGATTTTGGTGAAATTTGGTTTGAAGTTGAAAATGTGTTTGGACATCAGTTTTCAAAACATATTTCTCAAATTTATTTTGGAAAAACATGAAACATGACTTATACTCACAAGTTCTAAAAACTATCACAAATACCCAACAGTACCATTATCAATAACATTTATTATATTATCGCAAACCATAGTCATGAACATAAATAAATTTGATACAAAATTATCATTTTTATAATGAACTACATGATACACTATCAGGTGACCGAGAAGACGAAGCAACATTGTTACAAAATAATAAATTGTGGGCTCTTTTATAAAATACAAAAGTTTGGGGCAATTTTTAAAAAATATAATAGTGATATTTTGGCCCAAAACCAGCACTGGTTTTGGGATTTGGGATTTTGTCAAAATGTAGGCAAAATCTATGGCCAAATATGTGTTTGCCAAATAAAACCCAAATTTATTTTGGCAAAATCTATGGTCAAACGGGTCCTTAATAGCTTTGACACCACTGACCAGTCTCACCTGATGGAGGTGAGAACCACGTCCTGCTAGGTAGATTATTTTGTCTCCGTGGCATTTAATCAAAATAATATGTATCTTTTAACTTGTTAAGTTCAATATTTTTTCGATCATCTATTTCAGGCCAAATATTATAAAAGATTCGTTTGGAACTCCACAATTTAGACTAAAAAACTTTTTATTTGACAAAAAATAAAAAAATTCAGCCAAACTTCTTACAAATTTGGCCTCGAAAATAAGAAATGCACAACTAAAATAAAAATTATTGCGTATAAAGTAGAAATAAAAAGAAACACATCGTTAGAACTTTGTTGTTTTGTTTAAAATTTTCTTATTTTGGCTAAAGAAAAAACTGAAGTTCCAGCCATTTTTTTACAGAATTGGTCTGAATAAATGAAAGATGCAGTTGAAATAAATAGTCATGGCATGTAAAAAAAATAATTTAAAAAAATACAAAGTGGAAAACTAATATGCATTTTATTTTAACAAGAAGCAAGAGAAACAAATAAACTATTGTATATGTTTATGTGGCAATTAACGATTGAAAACTACCCGATGGAAGCTTGACTTTTTGATTTTTTTTTTTCTTTACTCAGAGACGCCTAAAAGAAAGGGTATTTAGAGGCTGGGCTAGATAAGTTGTATTACGAAATCCATTATATATATATATATATATATATATATATATATATATATATATATATATATATAATGAAAACAGTAACTAAGACGAGTTATGAGTTCGAAAGTAAATTTAGAACTCTATGCTTTAAATCCTGGCTCCGACTCAAAGTGACATCCATGCTCTTTATCATATCAACGTTTAGGGGATAAAGACTATCAAATAGTTAAGATGTTATTGGGATAATTAATTACTAAAAGTTCATATGTATACTGAATAAGTCGTGTCTAACTTAGAGAAGGAATGAGGTATTCTGCCTTTCGTCTTTGCTACTACTAATTAATTAGGATGGTGATCTAACTTTACCAAAAAAAATAATATTACGAGACTCCTCATATTGATACAAGTACATGTATATTAGCTTTGGTTCCTTCACTTTGAGGAGTAGAAGCAAAATCAATATTCGTCGTCCTTTCTCAAGACCATTCATGGTCAACTCTTCCTTTCTTTGACCTCTCACGCTTTCTTTTGAATAATCCTTACATTAGTTAACTTTAATTTGTTAATTTATTCTTCTCCTTTTGAGGTGAATAAACTGATGGGTGGTCTAAGTGGTTGTTATTTGATGGTGCGCTAACCTCAACAACTTATTTTATTCTTATAAATGATTTTTTATTTGTCAATTTCATAAGTTTGATTCTTAGGAAATATTACGGCCAAATACATACACATCCCCCTTAAATCTGGCTCCAGTTTTCATTTTGACACTTATTCTTTGCCTAGTACCTATTGAACACTTTATGTTATTTAAAACTTTGCCTATTAAACACATTAGGTGACATGGAATAGTACGTGTTTCTTACTTTAAATTAGGCACGTAAAAATGACTTAAAGATACTTAATGTCTTATAAGTTAATGTCTTATAAGTTTGATAAAAGTAAGTGGGCCTCTCTTTCTTCTCTAACTTGGGCACCTCCAGATTGTTCTTCCAATCTCCAACATTTTCTTTGAGCGATAGATAGTTCAGATCTCCTAGGCAACTCCCCAAACTAGCTGTAGCTCATAAACAGTGATATTCTAATAGGGTTATAACCAATGGTGCATAGGAAATTCACTCAATCCTTCGTGTTCGATATCATATAAACTAGATTCAGATGAAGTGCTTTGTTCGAATCCACGTGCCAGACTCACGAGACCAGACTAAATTCTTTTCCGTCGCAAGATTTGTAAAGGTTTGTTGGAGTTGTCAACGTTGTAAGCTGTTGTCACGAGGGACAATTTGATATCGCAGATATAATGTTAGATTCCACTCTTCTTTGGTTAATTTCCAAGTCGGTTGGCATAATGGATCCGGTCCAACCGGCTCCAATAACGTCGGGTTTAAGGATCTCCGACATCACAATTATTTTTTTGAGACAGACATATACAAAGTTGTCATGAAACTCTAAAAGGCAATTTGTTTGGTTGTAGAAAACTTGCCGGAATTTTTTTGATCGGAAATAATGGGGTTGTCGGAAATTTTTTTTTATCGATTAATATTTGTCATTTGGATCTTTTTCCAGCCAACACTTTCTTTTCTGATCTAGATTAATTTATTTAGTGAAAAGAGCGAAGAAAATAACAGATGTGAGATTAGGGGTTGAAAAAGGGTTCAGTAAGTTCCGGCGAAGCAACATGGAGTTTAGCAAGCTAAATTTCATAATAGATAAGTAGAAAGGGAAAAAAAGAGAAGAAAAAATGAATAAGGTTGTGGTTTAGAGAGCCACGTGTCTTCCCCTAATTTGTTCCCTTGTCCATGTCATAGGCGATTAACAACATGCTCCTTAAAATGTTTAGAGATGCTGAGAATGTGTTTAATAGATACAGTTTTGAGTAACATGAAGTGTTCAATAGGTACTAAGCAAAGAATAGATGTCAAAATGGAAATTGAAGCTAAGTTTAAGGGCCGTCTATATATTTGGCCAAATATTACCAAACAAAACTTACAAGGCAAAGAGCCACAAATTGGTAGGAAAATGATTTAATGACAACAAAATTCATTGCATGATTTTGAATTTTTTTGGTTCAAGAAATCAGAAGGCATGAAGGTAGGGCAAATAAGTACATTTGTTAGACAGTATATGACTTGGCTCTTCTAATTTAAAGATTAAATGCGATGTTGTGAAATTAGCAAAACGCCACATCCCCTTTCTTTTTCTTTGAGATTAGGATCTACTAGTTATGATGTCATCCGTTGTTTGTTTTTTTTTCTTCTCATTTATACTAGCTAGAGGAACCATTGTGTGCATTAAATAATAATCCTAGCTCTCTCACAAACGTGTTTTAATTTCTCCCTAATAAGCCTTAAAAAGTAATTTAACTAATGCAAGAGTGGAATAGACTCTTAATTTGCTGATGATAATCAGCTGGCCTCTTCTTGTTAAACTTCAACAATTAATAAAATGACTGAGAACTTCAGTAAACACGCTATACAACTGAACAAACCATTTTCTTAATTTAATTAATTTTGAACTCATGCAAAAAATGAGTGTCTGTATGTCTTTTTTAATCTTTCATAAATTCCAATTGTTTTCAGGCACGCTAGAAATTTTCATGTTTTGTAAATATGAGATTAAACTAGCTAGTTTTGTAAATTTTCATGTTAAATTTTCATAAATATTAATCTGGATGTGCTTCAATACTATTAATTGGATTGCATCCGATATAAGTGTCGAACAGTCGAACGACCTCGGCAGAGACGTTATTAACAAAGAAAGTACGTACAGTATTTTCTTGACTTAGAAAATAAATGGTAGGCAATTAAATTATAGTATTTGGTCAAGCATGCCCTCTCCTAGACTAGAGGAACTAAATACTACTGTATTAAATATAGTATCCGATTAAAGCGGAAAAAAGGAAAACTCAGCAAACATTTTGCTAAATATACAACTCCATATAAAATCCTAAAAACGACGAAATGTAATACTCTCTCAAGATTATTTATTGCTTCCTCAAGATTAGATCATCGCTTTTAAAAAGGGAAAAATATGGACAAATAGTGTAGGGGTTCAAAAGTATGGACAGACATGCAAAACTCGTTTATAATGGCAATAAGAGCTTTGTGATATTTGCAAATTATCTTTTATCTTTGTCAGAATAATATATATTACTTCTTTAATATTGGGTACTATCAATACATCAAGAATTGTTCTGCCAAAGATTCCCAAGTTCTTCCGCTGAATAAATCTTCGAACTTTCAAATTTATATAAGTGAAATAAGAATAAATGAATGCAAATTCTTCAGAAAACTAAGTTCCATGTTCCTAATAACAATTGACTCGGAGGTTTAAGTTGGGAAACACCTTGGATCCAGTTGAGAGTTGGTCAAGAAAGAAATGAATAGAATAGGGTTTCTTAGGCCTATAAATTAAGCTAGGATATATGAAAACATGGAAATGAGAGTATATATAGGAGATGTGTCATAAATGTATGTCCTTAAGTCATGATATGTTTCTTATCATAATCAAGCTATAAAGTTTCATAGTTAAAGGAAGAACTTATAAGTTCGATATATGGACTGATGACAAGAATTTGCAGGAGTTTGGACATGCAAGTTGTACGTTGGTCTACTCTCACTACTCAATTTACATACGAAATGAGGTTCGATTGTGTGGTTATTACAACGTTACTTCATGTCCAAAAATGTTTTGCTTTACTTTATTTTTAAAAACATTGCCGGTGTATAGTATATATACGTATTATTTTCCAAAAAAGAAAGTACTATTATTTACTTATATTTTGGGTGAATGTTTGATGAAGTATGGAGTCGGGTAACACCCTTGTAGAAGGGTTGTCTTAGCCACAGCCTACCCTGATTCTTGATCAACGGTTAGTTATACGGCTTGAACACGTAACCTGTAAGTGGAGGCAAATATTTTTATTTTCATAAATTGAAGCTAATGATCGATAGCGAAATTATAGTCAAACGTGTACGTTTTCCAGACTATAGGATAATAGGAACCAAGTCCCATAATAGAATCCTGTCAAAGTGAAAAACTTACTTCTAGATCAAATGCAGACTGTAACAAAAAAAAAAGAAAAAAGATAATTAGAAATGTTTCTGTAGAGTGTAGAGTGTAGATACAAAAGTAGAGAGAAAAACCATTAATTATATAGGCATGTCTTCCATGTCATATTAAAACTTTTAGACATTTTATCTTTTTCCTTGTTAAAGATCTTCTATGACATTGGCAAATCATATTCTTATCTGTTTAATGTGAAGCAATCCTAGTAATAAGACATTTCAAGTGACAAGGGACGAGGTAAATTTTCTCTCAGATTTCAATTACGTTTGCTCGTAGAAAGAGACAGCTCCTTTTTTTTTCTGTTTTTTTTCTTTCCAATTTTGTTAGCAATTTCTTTAAAATCAGAGCGAGATAGCAACTTACGTAAGAAGTATTATTTCAACACTAAAAGACAAGGATGGTTGTTTTATTTATCTAGATTTTGCAACTTATTTTTAAACACGTGGTGCTTATGACTTTGTATTAAAAATGAATTTATCTATCCTAATTATTTGGGAAATGTCTCATTCCAGATTCTGTGATGTCTTCATTTTCGTTTTGGTCAATTGTTAGTGGTATTCTTGAAAACATACAATAGGAGGTCACGGGTCAAGCCGTGTAAATAGTCTCTTGCAAAAATATTGAGTAAGGCTGTATACAATATACCTTTGTGGTCCGACCCTTTCCCCAGACCCTGCGCATAGCCGAAACTTAGTGCACCGGGCTGCCCTTTATTCTTGAAAACATAACAATAGTTATGTTAGCACCAAAATTTAAGAGGAAAAAAATAAAAAATAGTCGAATTTACAAATGTTAATTGAAAATTAATTATAATTTCAGAATTAATCAAAATTTAATCATTTTTTCATGTGAAAATAAAATATGAACAAAATACCATAAAAAATCCAAAAAATAAATCTGACATAATATGTTGGAGCTTAAATTTTTTATATATAAGACTCTAACATAATGTGCTGGAATTCATAATGTGCTGAAATTCTAACATAATGTGCATGAGTTCCATAATCCATCATATTACGCTGAAACTTTCATTGTTTCAACTAGGGATACTTTTGTCCAGATTTTATTTCGTATTAAATAGTGGCTATTTTTCAATAAATTTATAAATACTGGCTACTTTTCAATAAACACCTGTAAAAATGGCTACGCCATGCCATTTAGACAAATTTAAGACATATTGGACTGAGTATGTGATTGGACCGTGGTCCATTAAAACAAAATGTCAAAGGACCTCTATATCCTGTTATCAGATACGAAATGGGCCATACAAATAAAATAGTTTGAAGCCCATAATCACTCTTATAACAAATCATAACTTGAAGGGATTTTTACCTTCCTATATACACTATATGAAACATTATTATCCTCCCTACTCAAGTTTCAATTTAATTACATGAGCATATACAATTTACCAATTATATACATTTTAGGAATTAAATGAGATATCAATTAATTCCTTTAATCACGCTAACGCACATACCCTCCCCCCCTCCCCCCACACACACGTTTCTCTGCCCACACCCCCACGATTCTGATATCCTCTTCCTCCATTAACACTTTCTTCCATTTTTGTTCAAAAATCTCTTGCAATATCTCTCTCAAATTTTCTGATTTCTCTCTCAAAATCCCAACGAAATCGTTATTGCTTCTAATTTTCTTTCCCTTACGATGAAGAAGAAAAGAACTCCGAGAAAAAGCCCTAAAAAAGCTACTGATTGTGATATTCCTACTTTTAATTTGGGTGCTTTCTCACAGGAATTACCCAAAAAATGGTGAAATCCAGACATGCAACACCAGATAGAAAGTCTAAGATTTCCCTCCGTGAAGCTAGGGCAGAGGCTCGAACAAAACTCAAGCATGACATGGATGCTGCTGAAACTTTGACATCTGCTAAATCAGTAAAACGGAAGGGTAAAGAAATTGCTCGTGATGATAATTTCGTCAAAAAAGAAGTTATTCTGAAACCTGCAAAAAAAAAATTCAAAGTTTCTCCTACTGGCAAACCTTCAAAAAAGAAGAAGGTTAAAAAATCTTCTAGAAAGTTGTTTTCATTCTCATCCTGGTATCTATATTTTTTTGTTCTGTAATTTTAGAAATTTTGTCTACATTGTGTATATTTCTTGTTGTTTATCAATTTTTATACATATTTCAGGAAATTGTAGATTTGTTGTATATTATTTAAACTAATTTTGTTAAGGTATGTATTACATGATTTAGTTGGTTTTATTGGTTAATTTTTGCTCTATTTGTAGATGTTAATTTCATTTTCTATAAACAAATTGTATATATTATGTCTAGTTATTTGTTTTTCCCCCAATTTTTAAATATAGGTTACTTTCTAGTTTCTTGCTCTAAACATAAAATTGTCAGTTCATTTATAGCTTCACTGTAGTTCAGTTGTTGTTATTGTTTATTAATTTTGTAATTTATTTGTCTGCAATGTATTACTATTTTCTAGCTATAGATAAAATATAGCAGAATTATTATTATTTTATTTTTTGTCTTTAAACATGTTTTATTAACTTTTTTATTCATTTGGTACAAAATCGGACATTTTTTTGCACCACATGATTTTGATTATGGTATCCTTAGGTTTCAAACATTATCCGACCATGCTGTTCCTGTCTAATGGGCTAAAAGTATTTAAGAAGACATGTTTTGGGCACTTTCTTCGCATGCCCAAAATATATATCCAAAATCAGGCAATTCACCTTTTTGATGAAGTATGAATTGAACACATCCGAGTCTGATTTTTTCACAGCAGAGATGAAGGGCGAGAGGCTGAACTTTTGGGTTGAGACGAGTAGAGTGACGAAGCACATACCTCTGAGATTAAACCTTGAATATTAATATTGAATTGAAAAGAGAGGAAGTTTTGAGATGATTTTGAGAAATGTGGAAGTAGGAAAGAGTTGCTTCTATTGTTTGGGCAGAAGTGGTTTTGTTCTTTAGTTCCAGTATTTTAATTAGACGGGCAATTACCTGGTGAAATGTGATCGCATAATGGTCCAGATTTCGCGAAGAACAAAAATTTCCCTCACAGTCGCGATCGTGTTTCCTCTTCTGCGATCGAATAAGGTAAGAGAAATAATTGTTCTACGCGAACACTTTGCTTTCACGCGATCGCGGTTCTCTGCAATTTTCCTCAGCTACTGGTTTTAGGCTTTCCGGGCACTTAGACCTGCTCAAATCAACTCCAAAAATTCTAAAACATGGCAGATTAGTCAAAAACAATAAACTAAGCTATTCTATAAAAGAAAATGTCAAAAATGACTAAAATATTTGAAAATGATAGGTGTGTGCTTGGCCAATGTACGACCGCATTTTTAGTCGCATAACCGTTATGCAGTCTGTAGAATTGGCATTCCACCGCCTTTTTGAGCGACCATAGCTAACGAACTTTTAACTCATTCCGCGACCAATATGCGGTCTGCATAACCACAATGCGATCGCATTATTTTGCCGCAGAAAAGCAAGCTTAGCCATTTTTTCATCACTTTCCCTGCACTCTAAGACACACCCACACACAACAAAATGTTCAACAAAAATAACTAACCTACAAAAATAAATATCTAACAACAACAATTGAAAACGATGGGTTGCTTCCCACCAAACGCTGCATTTTACGTCGTGGTACGACGCGAATCAACTTTACCACTTTTTTCTCCACTTGGAAGATATGAATTGGGCACCTAACTTGGAATCAACCTTGTGACCACGAGCAGCAGTGGGTGGTAAGTTGATGATCAAGACAAATGCCATTTGCTTCATTTTGCATTTATTGGCTTTCACATGAGGAATGTCATTTTGCCTTCTTGTACCTTCAAATTGTAAGATGTATAGACATTACCTCTCCTCTTCTCAATCCCTCGTTGACTCGTGTAGTTCAATTCTCATATCACCACACAATTTCAATATTGAGAAATGCTTGGAATGTAACATCAAGCCTCCAAATTGCAATTCTTTCCGGATTTTGTCATCCTTTTGGTCCCCCAAACTAGAGTTAAATTCAACGAGCCAAGAACCACTTTAGAAACAGGGATTCTAACAAACAAATAGGTCAAGAAGATACCGAACCTCAACACGTCATAAATATGATCATTGGTGGAGTCGACATCCCACAAGGGCCAATGATGAAACACACCAGAATTTCTGTCACCAGGGAGAAACGAACTCGAGACTACATACCTGAAGGAACCTTATCCTCCAGCGATGAGGATGCGAAAGGGATCATACAACCTTACAATGATGCTCTGGTAATATTTGTACTCATAAATATCACTAGAATAAAATATGTGTTAATTGATCCGGGTATATCGGCCAACATTATTTGATCGAAGGTTGTAGAACAGCTCGGTCTACAAAACATGATCACTGTCATGGGCTACTTTCCATCATCAACCCATGACCCCTTGGACGCACCCCGTGGCGTCCCGGTAAGCCTCCCAACACCTAGCGCCATGGTCAGCCCCATGGTCTCGGCAGCGCCAAGTGACAAGCAACCGCACTGACATCGGTTGCTTAGCCTTACGTCGCCCTTCCCAGGAACTTCAGGAAGGCGCCGCGTGACAGTTGGTATCAGAGCCTAGGCTCGACATCGGACGAGGGAACTCGTTGCCATCATCATCACCATTTCTGACCATGGTGAATTACGGGGATCGCATCACGACCCTAGAAGAGATGGTTGACGCACTACGGCCCATCGTGGATACGTTTCCTGATCTAAAAACCAGCCTAGTGCAGGATGACTTGGACCGCAGAATGCGGCAGGCAGAAATTGACATAGCAAACATCAGTCAAGACTCTGAGGAAGACCGGGAAACGGCTGCCGTCGAGGCAACCAAAATTCATGGCAAATTTGAGGACCTCCAACAGGAGCGTGCCGAGGATTTAGCCCATCGGGAACTAGAGGCAGACAGACTGACCGTCATGCAGCAAACCATAGACAACTTGAAAGGCCACCTCAATGTTGTCAATGCTGCCCTTCAAAGCCTGCTCAAAGGAGGCGAAAACCACATCAGGGGTGCCATGAACATTGCCCCCATGCCACAAAAGCTGAAAATTCTGGAGCCCAAGCCATACAACGGAGCCCGGGACGCTAAAGAAGTGGAAAACTTCATCTTCGACATCGAACAATACTTCGATGCCGTTGGACAGTTGGAGGAATCCAAGAAGGTAGCAACTGCTGCCATGTATCTTCAAGGCGATGCAAAACTCTGGTGGCGAGTCAAATATGAAGCCATCAGGGCTGGTGAAGATACTCTCCAGACATGGGCAGAACTGAAGTCCGCCATACGCCTACAGTTCTTTCCCGAAAACATGGAATACAATGCACGGAGAAAGTTGCGTGAACTCCCTCACACCAGGTCGGTGCGGGACTACGTGCGTGAATTCTCCGTACTCATGCTAAACATACGGGATATGGGGGACAAAGACAAACTGTTTGCATTCATAGAAGGTTTGAAACCTCATGCTCATATGGAGCTGCAAAGACAACGGGTAGATACCCTGCCCAAGGCCATTCAAGCTGCAGAGTGCCTTGGGGATTACCAGTTGGAAACTCAGAAGGATAGGCCCCAGCCGCCTATCCGAGGTGGATACAACGGGAGCCAACCTAGCAACGGTGGCCCCAATAGAAACGGAGGAGATCGAGGTGCATCCAAATCTAAGACTCCTTCCTCAAGCAGCAACAATGTTGCATCAGTCAACAACAATCAGGGGAGAAAGCCCCCATCAGAATGCCGTCATTGCGGCGGGGAACATTGGAACAATCAATGCCCCAATACACAAATCAATGCTCAACAAACTGTTGACGATGATGAGTCAGATCAGGATGACTCAGTCGGCGAAGAACAGGCAGGGGCCTTCAACGCATTTGTTAGCTCCATTCATGATACCTTGGCGGGAACTAGTGCTGGCAACCCCAAGAAGAAGGCATTCCCAATCGATAAGAAAGGGAAAGGAAAGGCGGACGAGAGGCCTCCCACATCAAAAAAGAGGACCTTAATGTTCGTTGACATGAAAGTAAATGGCAGACCTATTCGGGCATTGATAGACATGGGTGCTAGCCACAACTACCTGGCCTCAACTCAGGTGCAACGCCTCGTTCTAGTAGTGCAAAAATGCAAGGGTCGTGTCAAGGCTATCAACTCTCCATCTCACCAAGTGAGTGGAATAGCCAAAGAAGTGCCAATCAGGCTTGGCCCATACAAGGGAATATTCGACCTACACATAGCTATCATCGATGGCTTCGAACTGATAGTGGGATTGGAATTCCTCAGGCAGACCAACACCATCCTGGTACCATATGCCAACATGCTCCTAATAATGGGAGACAACGGGGCCAGACCCCACACTATACCGTGCATATCCAAGAAGATGGCTGCTGGAAACATCACGGCCATGCAGTTTAAGGAGGGAACCAATAGACCTGAACCCACAGTTCTGGCTGCCCTCAACATCATCAAACAGACATCACATCATCGGGGTCCAACAGCTCATGGCGCCCCTCATTTTGTGAAGACTTGTCAAGCATTCCAAAAGGACAAGTCGGATCACTCAGCACAAGCGGAACTCTTGGAGCCGCTACCTGTCCCACAGAGACCTTGGGAAAGCATTTCCCTGAATTTCATCTCAGGATTACCCAAGGTCGGAAATCATGCAACCATCATGGTGGTAGTAGACCAATTTTCCAAGTATGCTACCTTCATCGCAGCCCCACAGAACATATCAGCAGAAGATACAGCTCGACTCTTCTTCTCTCATGTTGTCAAACATTGGGGTATGCCCAGCAACATCATTAGTGACTGCGACCCACGCTTCACTAGCAAGTTTTGGACCCAACTCTTCAGTTGCCTCGGATCCAAATTGAGTTACAACTCAAATCATCATCATCAGCAAACATATGATCAAACAGACCGGTTCAATGACATGCTGGAGGAATATCTCCGCCAATTTGCAACCGGGTCACAAACACATTGGGTGAAGCTTCTGGATGCTGCTCAGCTGTGTTTCAATTCACAAAAGTGCGCCCATACAAACAAAAGCGCTTTTGAAATTGTTACCGGACAGCAACCGCTACTCCCACAAAATGTGAATGCACCAGACATGCCATCATCTCATCGAGCTGCCAGTTTCTCGACAGAATGGGAGCAAACTTTGAAGATAGTACGGAGCTATCTTGTCAAATCCCAAGAGAGGGCAACGAGGTATGCCGAACAAAACCGTCTCTTTGCCCAGCATCAAGCAGGGGACAAAGTGATGGTAAGAACCCCGAGGCGGAACTTGTTTGCAAAGAGGACCCAAGATCCTCGCCTATTGCAAAACTACATCGGGCCTTTTTCTATTGAAAGGCGCATCAGGAAATCCACATACAAGCTGAACACACCAGCCTGGTGGAAAATCCATCCAGTCTTCCATATCAGCCGCCTCGGGCTATTTCAAAAATGCATGGAAGATCATTCAGAAAGACATCTCACAACACCGAGGGGAACAGACCTCCCAGCCAACAAGAGCCTGACCAATCATCATCATTCGGCAGGTAAGGCTCCGAGGACGTCGCCAACTCAGGTGGGGGAGAATGTCATGGGCTGCTTTCCATCATCGACCCATGACCCCTTGGACGCGCCCCGTGGCGTACCGGCAAGCCTCCCAACGCCTAGCACCACGGTCGGCCCCGTGGTCTCGGCAGCGCCAAGTGACAAGCGAGCATGCGCCTCTGTTGCCCCACCGATAATTAGTGCCAGTGCCCAGCGGCTAGCGAATGCCATCAGCGCCGCGCGCCGATAATGCCGCGCGCGCAGACCCAATGCCAAGCACCAGCGCCCTGCCGCTGGCAGATCCAAATAGTGTCGCGCGCGCCCACAGCAATGCGCGCGCAAACCCTGATGCTCAAGACAAAGTTGCTGCCATCGGACTTGCTTCCATAGAAGACTAAGTCCTTTTCATTATAATTATAGAGTAGTTTTACTTCATTCATTTTCAGTGTGCTTCTACGGCTTTCTTAGGTCAACTCATGTAACTTTGGTTTATTTCTTTAAGCATTATTAAGGGGGACCAAAGCATTCAAACAATTCTCTGTACTGGTGTCTCTCCCCCCCGACACCGCATTGCATCTTATAATAGCTTTCATCATCATCAATACAATCACCAGCTTTCATCATCAATTGCTCATTTTCCGCTGCTCAATTGCTCACGACATTGGTTTTCCCGTACGGCACTAACAATCTAGTCTAGCGTACGGCGAGGACCTCGGTTGGCGCATAGCAACCGCACTGACATCAGTTGCTTAGCCTTACGTCGCCCTTCCCAAGAACTTTAGGAAGGCGCCGCGTGACATCACGCATGCAGTCTGAGTTCTACATGGGTTCAATATTGCATGTGAACTACAGTAGGAGAGATAACATTACCAGTCAACACTACCAGATCATACGGAAGGCCAAGTTTTATGTAATCGAGGGGACATGAGGTACAATGCCCTTCTCGGAAGGCCATGGATCCACCACATTAGGGCAGTACCTTCAAATCTTCACCAAGTGTTAACATTTCTATTCCCAGGGGGGGTCAAGACAATCTACGGGGAACAACCGTCCGCAAAAGAGATGTTTGCCATCAAAGAAGTGGTTCCGATATCGACGCTCACAACACCGAAGGAACCAAATCAATGCTGAGGCCAAATAGGAATTACCGATCCCGGTAACGATCCACTCAGATAAGCAAAGGACCTACAAAGACGATGATTATGGGGTTTTTTGATCTTTTATAGTCCCCGATGATTCTGATGCCACCAAATCGACGGTTGAAGATCTGGAACGGGTTGTATTAATAAAGCATTTGCCCGATCGAAAGGTATGCCTGGGCACGGGACTAACTCCCAAGCTTAGGAAAAAACTTATTTAATTTCTTATAGTTAACATAGAATATTTTTCTTGGTCCCATCTTGATATGACAGAGATCCCACTAGAAGTAACCATTCACAAATTAAGCATGGACCCAAAAATTAATTCGGTCAAATAGAAGAGGAGGTCCCAGTCCGAGGTCAAAAATGCTTTCATCAAGGACAAGGTATCTAAACTCCTAAAAATAGGGTCCATTCGAGAGGTTAAATACCCGGATTGGCTAGTACACGTAGTGGTAGTCCCTAAAAAAAAGAGAATAAACTAAGAATGTGTGTAGATTACAAAGATTTGAATAAAGTGTCCCCCAAAGACTCTTTTCCTTTGCCCAAAATCGATCGTATGATCGATGCCATTTCCGGCCAGGAGATCCTCAGTTTTCTCGATGCCTATTTCGGGTACAACCAAATATGGATAGACCCGGATGATCAGAAAAAAACCTTTTTCATCACTAAAAATGGCACATACTGTTATAATATAACGTCGTTTGGATTAAAAAACGTCGGTGTCATATACCAACGCCTAGTAAATCGGATGTTTGAAGAACAAATAGAAAAATCAATTGAAGTTTATATTGATGATATGTTGGTTAAATCCCTGCGAGCAGAGGACCATTTAAAGCATCTACAGGAAACCTTCAGTATATTGAAGAAATAAAACATGAAGCTGAATCCGAAAAATGCGCGTTTGGAGTCGGATAGGGTAAATTTCTCGGATTCATGGTATCCAACCTAGAATCGAGATCAACCAAAACAAGATCAAAGCTATTGAAGATATCACGGTAGTAGACAACGTGAAGGTCATGTAAAGGCTAACCAGGCGCATTGCCGCCCTGGGGCGATTCATCTCGAGATCCTCCGATAAGAGTCACCAATATTTCTCGTTGTTGAAGAAGAAAAACAACTTCACATGGACCCTGGAATGCCAACGGGTCTTGGAAGAACTTAAGCGGTATTTATCGAGCCCGCCACTTCTCCACACACCGAGGACAAACGAACAATTGTACTTGTATTTGGTAGTATCGGAGATAGCAGTAAGTGGAGTCCTAGTCCGGAAAGAACAAGGTACGCAATTTCCGATTTATTATGTTAGCTGGACCTTGGGTGAGGTCGAAACTAGATATCCCCACCTGAAAAAATTGGCACTCGCTTTGCTAAATGTCTTGAGTCCGAGTTAATAAAACTCGAGGCCATCAAGCTTATTTGGCATTGCCCGAATTAAAGGCTAGGGCCATTACGAGTTAAAAACACTCGAGGGCATAAAGCTTATTTAGCATTGCCCGGTTCTAAAGATTACCCTCGGCAAGGATATAAACTTAAAATATTTCGAGGAAAAATTATCGATAACACCGAACCCCTATAAAGCCTTAACCCAAAAGGGCGATAAGGGCAAGGTTTGTTCGAACCTTCGAACACAACCTAATTATTACATGCTAAGGCATTTCGACCTTTGTGAAAATAAATAATAAATCAAAGAAGAAATTTGAAAGCTATGAAAACCTTATATATATCTCAGTTTTGTTTTTACAAAGGCGGAATAGCACCGTTACATATCATATACAAAGGCCAAATTGCCTAAACAAAAGAAAGAGTACAAAATTTGAATGGCCTAGTCTTCACCGGGGGCTGCTTCATCACCTTCGGAGTCTCCCTCACTACCAGACTCATCCGACCTTTCAGACGCCTTAGAATCCTCCTCGGGAAAAGCTAATCTCCGAGCATTGGTTTTGCATATCTTGGCATTCTCGATTTTAGTAAATATGTCGAAACTCCCTCGAAGGTCTCCCTTCGGGATTCCCACCTCGCATTCTTCACCATGTTTTTTGCCTGCTCCTAGATAGCCTCGACATCAACTTTGAACTGGGCCACTTTTTTATAAGCTTTGTTCCGGGCCGTGATAACTTCTGATTTAGCAGCCTCGGGTTCCTTGGCCAGATTCTCTTGACTAAAAACAACCAAGCTCAACTGAGATTGGAGTACCTCGATCATTTTGGCCTGAGCCAAGTTCTTCTCTTTTATAGCCCGAAGCTGAACCTCAACAGAAGCCAACTGTGTCCGGGCAGTCTCTTTCCCCAAGGCTAAGAGATCCATATTTTTCCTCCATTCTTCGATCTCGCCTTTGACCGTATCCACCTCCCCTCGGAGCTGCTTGACCATGTCGAGTTTTTTCTGAACCTGCGGGCAAGGATCGTTAGCTACCAAGTTCGGCTCATCGTCACTAACTTCAAAAACTATTCTTACCTGCTCGACCAGGTTAGAATATTCCCTACGAGCCGCCTCCAACTCAACCTGGGATTTTTCATTAAGGAGCTTATAAGCATCCCTCTTTTCGGCGAGCTCCCGGGTCTCGGACTCAAAACATTTTGACTCCTCCCGACATCGAAGGAAAGCCTCGTGATGAAGCACCGAGGCCTACAAACACAAAGAAAAAAAGTTATAATCATTCATGATGAAAGCTAGGTACATAATAAAGAGACATTCGAAATTACCCGATTCAGCCCATGTTAAGCTTCGTTGAATAGGTAGGGCACCTCTACCTTGTTCATTTTAGTTTGATCCTCTTCGGTTACCAGGCACCAAAGATAACTGGCAATCCCCACCGGAGAAGAAAGAACCCGGGCATCCTCCGGGATAGACATATAAATTGCCCGTCTCCGAGTAGGATCAATACTGGGAGCTGGGAACTGGTTCACTAATCGTGGGCTTGAAGAAGGACTGACGGCTTCTAAGGATGATGTCTTTTTTGGTACCGATAAGTCGCCCAAACTGGTAACATCCTCTGAAGTAATGGAATCTAGGTCGTCGAAAAAATTATGTAAAGAATCGGCTACTCCTTGGGCCTCGTTTATCATAGAAGTTGTAAAGAAGGCGACCCAGAAAGGTCCATCACCCCAAGCGCCTCTTTGGGTATGTTATCTTCTGACCGGGATGTGCCTGTCACATTTTATTTTTTGACCCCACTGGCTCGGGCCAAATTGATCTTGACCCTCTCGGAGACTTCGGCCACTGTTTCATCTACTACGGCCTCCACGGCTCGAGGAATTTCGGATCCACTTCTCACGCGGGCTACTAACTCAGAATCCTCTTCTTCCTCGGACTCATCCCTCAAATGATTTAGTAAGTCTGATGAAAGTTCTCGAGCGCTGGTTTTCTTAGGTTTGGGAAAAGATCGCTTCCTCGACCTTTTACTTTTAGAAGTCGGGGGGCTCAAAGCTTTCCTTTTCTTCTTCTCTTTACCCTGTTTCAAAGCAGGGAGATCAGTGTGTATATCGTTATCAGTCGATGGAGGCCTCATCTCGACATCCTTTGGTAAACCTGCAAAATGGAAATATAATGGATCAGAGACTGATGATGAAAAAATGAGATCAGATATATTATTAGGGAAAAAACCCTTACCATGATTACAAGCCTTTTATCGGCCCTTCGATAGCTCACGCCATAAACGCTCAGAGTAAGGTCTCTATGTCGCGATGCCCTCGACCCACTCTTTAAGTTCAGGAACGGGGTTCGGCATTTGGGCAACAACTGCATCACATAACATCGATGAGAAACCAAACAGAATGAAAAGAAATAAAAGGAATACCGAAGGCAAAGCTAAACTTATGTTTCATGTTCCATTTCTCAGGGAACGACATGTCCGCAGCCGAGATTAATTCCTAGGTTCTCACTTGAACAAATCTACCTAAATAGCCCTGTCTCGATCCTCGTCGATACTCAAAACAAGGTCTTGGTGGCTCGGCGTACAAGCTTAATTAACCCTCATCGGTAAAGTCGAGGGCTGTATAGGCGCATGAGATGATCGATGGTGAATGGACATCCCTAGACCTTGCTCACGAAGAATGGAAGCAAAATAACGGTCCTCCAAAATAAAGGATGTATATGCCCGAGCATCACATCATACCTTTTGCAAAAGGCTATGATAATCGGGTCTAGAAGACCTAACGTGAAATGGTAAGTGTAAACACTCAAGAAACCCTCCACGTATGTGGTAATTGATTCTTCAGGGGTAGGGACCACTATGTGTTTGCCTACCCAGTTGCAATCCTCTTTAACCTTATCAAGGATACTGTCCGTGATTGTACATATGTACCGAAGGACTGGTTCGCATCGACCTGGTACCATGGGCGTGTTCTCAATTTTGAAATCAGCCCCAGTAGGGATGTATGATCTCAGAGGGAGTTCCTTAGTAGCAGCATGAGAAGCGTTTTCAGAAGGATTTGAAGAAGAATGTGCTTATTTTTTAGGAACAGACTTGGAAGTTTTTGCCATTTTTATAAAAAATGAAGGAAATAGATTGTTGATAAGGGGAAGCTTTGAGGTTGGAAATGAGAAAACCATAAGATGAAGAAGTTGAAGTTCTTAGAACGCAAGAATGATGTGAGCGTAAAAGTTCTAAACAAAAGGATTAAAGGGTATTTATAGGTTCCTTAAGCGGCGGCTCATCTCCCAAGGTAGCCGACCGTCAATTGACATACATTTAATGCCTCGAAGACTGGAGTGACGGGACGTTTTCAATATCCTTATGTCATGTACTCGACATCAAGATTTATCGAAGTAAGGACCAAGGGTTCATATCGTTTTTAATCGCTTACTCTCCGAAAAATGAGGGGACTATCTGTATGCGGGTAGAACCAAGCTCTATGCTTGATCGAGGTATCTAGAACAATAGGTCAAGGCTCGGCACCTGCGTAAGAGATCGAAGTTACAGATGTGACTGAGCTCGATATCGAGGATCAAAGTTCGAACGAGACCATCAGATTTGCCCTCGAATTTATCGGGGCACGACCGACCCCGCTTCTAACGGCCTCGAACAAAAGCTTTACCCACTCACACGACAAGTATCTGTGATTCTCGCCATGACCAATCATTATGAGGAAAATTATGGGATTAAGTAAAAAAGGGAGCCAAGGTCTACATAATTCCTTATAAAATAATGTCTTAAAGGTTTCATCTCCCGGTATATATAAAGAAAATAGAGTAATTCATAGGACATGGTAACATACTTAAAAGAACAACATACTATCTTCTCAGCTTTGTTCATATTGTTTTGGCTTCAATAATATTCCGGAAATATCTCTCCTAAATTCGAATGAAGTTAATCCTACGAGGCTTAAGTTATTCAATCTGCATGGTTTGAGTTTATTTTTCTGCTTAGTTTTCCGTATTAACCCTGGTTTTCCGCTTTGTATCAAATTGGATCACGTATCCTTAAAACCGCGTATAAATTCAATTGTTATCCGATTTTTTGAGTAAAATAATTATATTATTATCTTTTATGTAAATATTATTTTCTTATTTCTATTAAAGAAATTCTATCTTTTTTTCTTTTTTATATATTCATCACATATAATTGATATTCCTTTCTTATATAACCATTTAATATAAAATTATTTTATACCATAAATTTTTAAATAATATAATTTGTAAATAAATATTATAAATTATATATAGTAACAGATAATTCAAATAAAAGTGAAATCTTTGGTGTATCTCGAAATGACATAGAACCCCACTAAGTTATTATGATATTTACCGTAGTTTCAATTTTTATGTATTTTAATTTAATGTATTTTCAATTTTAATGTATTTTTATTTAATGTATTTTCAATTTTTACTTTTCAATTTTAACAAAATATAATATTTTATATTCGTACCTTTCAATTTTAGCAACATCTAATATTTTATATTTGCACCATTTATTTTTTGAGATGATTATATATTTTGTGTACAATTATAACTTATAATAAAATTAACTTACAATTTTACATAAAAATAATAAATGCATGAAAATTAATTTATCAAAATGATACGCCAAAGTTAAGATGTAAAATTAATAATATAAATATATTACATAAACATAATTAGGTATATATAAAGAGAAAAATTAAAAGAGTTAAATAATAAAAATAATAATAAATTAACAGGGAATAGTAATGGAGGATTTGGAGTGACACTATTCATCCCCCATTTTGCAGCCAAGAATCGGAGAGCATTGGAGCCAAATTTCTCCAAAAACTGATTCCATTATGGCAAAATGCAGCACCGTTGGAGATGGCCTAAGCCTTACAAATTTAAGCGATTACATCGAGAACCTTTAGGGAAATAAGCCCTATGGATTTTTATAATGTTGAAATTAAGAGGTGTTTGGATTGGCTTCAAAGCTGGTCAAACCAGCTTAAAAGCACATTTTGTCTTGTTCCAGTGTTTGGCAAACCTAAAAATAACTTTTAAGCCAAATACTTTTAAGCTGAATTAAGCCAAAAGCCACAAGCTTGGTATATCCAACTTATTGCTTTTTCACTTAACCAAATAATTAACCTTATTATCCATCCTTTTTTTTTATATAAATTACAAAATACCCTTACTTTACTAATTAAGTCATAACGTCATTTTTTTCCCATCTCCCATTCTGAGGTTGCAGGTATCTTTCTTCATATTATTATAATAAATAAGTAGCTTTATTTTTTCTGTTATAAGTAATTAATAAGACCCTTAATTACCTGACATTAGACAAATGTGAGAACTAGTCGAGGAAAAAAGAAAGAAACGATGCAAAAGGCTGAGGCATTAGTTTTATTGGCATTAATTCATTTTTTTCATTTCACTCTAGAAATAAATAGTTTTATTTTTTAGTTGAATATTCAGAACTAAAGCATGTTACAATTCTATTGGAATTCAGTTTATATTTATTAAAAATAATCTTATTTGATTAATTTAATTTAGAGTTATTAAGACATAAATTAGTTCGTATTTGAGTTAATTTTACATTAAGGATGTCGTAGTAATAAGCTTATTTTTAGTGTTAACAGCTTTACGAATATTTCGGTCATTTTAACAGAAAAAGTGTTTACTTGCACTTGTTTATCAAACATTTCAACAACTTTTTTCAGCTTCAGCACTATTATCCAAACACATAATTACTTATTTAGAGGGTGTTTGGCTAAGCTTATAAGCTGGTTAAACTAATTTATAAGCACTTTTTGGCTTACCTACGCATTTGATAAATACCCAAAATGCTTATAAGCCAAGTGCTTATAAGTTAAAATCAGCCATAAGTCATAAGTTGGTCACCCCCAACTTATGGCTTTTTAGCTTATAAACACTTTTAGATTGACTGTTTGACCAAGGCTTTTACTAGTTTATCCTTAATAATATTTTCTAATTTACAAAATATTTTTTACAAAATCAATTTTCTAACTTTCTTTTCATTCCATATTCATTGTTCATCTTTTTCTTTACAAAGAAATATTTTAATTTATAACCTTTTGTAAAGTTTTTAAGGATATTTTAGTCATTTTAATAAAAGAACAACTTATCAACACTTTTCTACCAAACACATCAACTATTATTAGTTTCAGCACGTCTATCCAAACACGTAAATACTTATTTAAAAAAATCAGTTTCAACACTTAAAAATAATTTTCAGCACTTCAAGCTTATCAGCTATTTACAATCAGCTAATCCAAACGGGCTCTTAGAAAACAAGCAAAAGTGCTTTTAAGCACTTGTTCTTAAAAACTACTTTTTTAAGCCAATCCAAACAGGCTCTAAGAAATTGTTTTTTAAGATCTCTTATGTGTAAAATTAAAATTTTCATGTGTAAAAGTGAAAATTACGCGACACGTCAAACATATACACTATATTTACTATCCGTAGCTATACTTTCAGCAAATTTACCATTCATAGTTATATTTGAATTTTATAACAAATTCATCAAACGAGAGATTAATTATTTTGAACTGAAATAAGAGAGCAACAAGCTCTCGTAGCTTAGTTGGTTAGAGCGTCCGCTTAGTTAGCGGATGTCTTGAGTTTCTATATTTTTGTATTTCGTTTTAGTTGTATTCGTTGCGTGTTTGAATACAGTCGATACGGGTTGTATCCTTTGTATACACCCTTGTATACAGTCGATGTTACACTTGATACATGTTATGTTTGTTGCGCGAACGAATATAGTTGATACATGTTGTATTCGTAATACAATTGACACAAGTTATATTCGTTGCACGTTTGAATACAAGCGATATAAATTAGTAATAATTGAATAATTACTATGAATAATAATTAGGGAAATTATGATTTTAAAAAAACAAAAAATAAGTTGCCCCGAACATTACAATGGAGTAACAAAAACTAAAAATAAATTTATAACGGTCCATAAGACCATTTGCCCCGACATATAGAACATCTAATCATAATTTTAAGAAGTATTGATAATTTAAAGTTTTGGAGATGTAGCACCTGATTTCGTAATGCAGATTGGTTTAACCTTTTACAGAGCAAGTCAATTTTAACGGCGATACTAAAATTACTGTGTGCACAAATAGTGCACAAACTATTCCTGTATAGGTTTATCTCCACCAGCTTATGGTGTAAACGTGGCAAAACAAACTCCACAGCATACTTCCCTGATCTGCCGCCACTCATTTTGCAGCAAACAAAACCCCTTTCCCAAGTCTTCTGATCGTCTCTTTCCGAATTCCCACATGAAGCTTCCTCTTTTCTTCCCTTATATGTAACAATTCACAGCCCCCATTTACTATCAAAACATTCTCAAATTCCATTTTCAATAACTAATTTCCCATTCCATCACAAAAATGGGCATGATTTTGGGTAAGATCTGTGTGGAAACACCAAAATACGAGTTGATTCAATCTACAGCTGACTACGAAATCCGCAAATACCCAGCATCTGTTATAGCACAAGTCACATATGATCCAACCCAGTTCAAAGGAAACAAAGACGGTGGGTTTATGCTATTAGCCAATTACATCGGCGCACTGGGCAATCCTCAAAACGCTAAGCCTGAAACAATCGCCATGACAGCTCCTGTAATCACCAAATCGTCCGAAAAAATCGCGATGACTGCACCAGTAGTGACTAAGAATGGTGACGGAGAGAGCAATATGGTGACGATGCAGTTTATTTTACCTGCAAAGTATACAAAAGCTGAAGAGGCACCTAAGCCGTTGGATGAGAGAGTGATGATTAAAGAAGAAGGTGAAAGGAAGTTTGGTGTGGTGCAGTTTAGTGGGACTGCAAGTGATAAAGTGGTAAAAGAGAAAGTGGAGAATTTAAGGAAATGTTTAGAGAGAGATGGGTATAAGATAATTGGTGATTATGAGTTGGCTAGGTATAATCCTCCTTGGACAATTCCTCCATTTAAGACCAATGAAGTTATGATTCCAGTTGAGTGAGCTGAAAATGGTGTAGTAAAGAAAAACATGAGACTGCTGTGAAGCTAGCTCGTGACATGAACCTACTTTATCTGGTGTTTATTATTGAATTGTGTATTTCTTGTTTATATGTTTACGCTGTTGACAATGTCTTTGCATACACTAGTGTCAATTATTCATAGTTATAATTAGCACATATTTTGTCTTATTTTTATACTTTGCCATAGTAAAGCAGTAAAACTGATGCAGTTTTGCAAGCATCTAATGTGGTAAGTCCTTATTCTGATCTATATTTTCACTTCAAACTCCGCTCACCAGTGTGAAGTGATGCACAAAATATTTTGTATTCACGCAGGGTCGGGTAAGGGCCGCACCTCAAAGGTGTGATGTAGATAGTCTATCCTAATCTCAGCATTAGTGACTGCTTTCACGACTCGAACCTATAGGTCACACGGAGATAACTTTACCTTTCCTCAACTTTTCCTTTCTTAATTATTTGTCGTGCGACTTTATCTCAACTTGAAGCCTGTATCTTCAGTTTTTTCCATTCTTTCGTATGTGATGTTCAGTTTTTTCCATTCTTTCGTATGTGATGTTAAGTACTTGATATTAGTTGGGCACCGGTGAGTTGTGATGATGATAGAGATGTGGCGTGAGATGTTTTTCCCATGTGTATGAGGCCAGACTACTATTGTCGCTTTGAGGAGAGGTTCGGTCTATTTCAGCCCCGGTGTTGGTGTTGCCCACGAGTTAGGGGCCAACGTCCCCTTCACAAGTTAAAATATACTGTTGTCCAATTGAGCGTTAGTTATTCATTTGCCAATTATGGGAAAAAGAAAAATTCCAATATGGAAAGCCTGTGTAGCATATGATATGAGATTCTTTCTTTCTCAGAACTCTCAGTTCGCTTCCCCATCTCAAGCAGTTCAACCATTTGGTTCACCACTTCATCCAAGCGTAATTATCATACAAAACACTGTATAAATGTTAATTACATAGATGTATATTGACCTAGTTGCTTGTGAAGCAGATACAATGCAAGATATCATGACAAGTTTCATATCACACGTTAGAATGTTGTTTTAATCGCGTTCCCGAGTTAAAACAATAGGAAAAAGACAAGTGTTCTGTTAGTTTTATCCTTTTGGGAACTGAGAGTACCTTATTGTAACAAATTTTAAGATATTTTGGCCTTATTCTTGCAGCCTAAATTAGTCCATTTCAATTCTTAAGTTTTGACATCTCCATCTATGATTTTGATTGTATGGATGAACACTTAATTAGTTTTCATTATTGTTCTTCCCTCTTTATATTCTTTTGTTGCAGCACCATATTATTGATAGTCTCACTTCAAGCTGGAACGGCAAGATATGAAGTTAAAACACTGTCAAGTTTCCACATTAATAGTAACTTGTTAGATTCAGCCACTTGTTGATTGTGTTATAATAAACATGCTCTCAAGTCTCCTTTTAGCAAAATGTAAATGACTGTATAGCAACGGCAAAGTTGTCTTCATGTGACCTATAGGCCACGGGTTCGAGCCGTGGAATCAACCACTGATGCTGCCTCGCACTCTGCGTAAACTTAGTACTAAAACTTAGTACTCCGTAAATAAGGGGATTTTGCAGGTCCGCGGACCTCTCAATGCCACATTCGTATGAGTGACTTCTTTCAAGAAAACAATCTCCGTTAGTACCAATGTTTTTTCTTGGTTATTTTTCTTTCTCCTAACCAGAAACTGCTTAACTTACTGGAGAACTTGAATCTTTAGTAAACGTCATAACATAATCATGTGACTTGTTTAAATTCACTATCCTATCCAACATCAACGCAATGATCACAATCCTATTTAAAGTAGATTTGATTGACATCATAGCACAAAACTGGAAACATAATGGCGTATGAATCTTTCCAAATTTAACCAGTACCTTACTTGATGAATAAGTTTTGTTTAGGACCAGAATCTGTTGGGCTCAAGATAAGGATGCAGGTTCAACGATAAGAAAGCATTATCAGACTAAAGTAAATGTCGGGCTTGCCTCCAGTTGTCGTCACTGCTATTCTTAGTAATAGCATAATGTTGCTTTATGTATTTTGAGTACGTTATAAAGGAACCAGAGCAAATCCAAACTCTGAATTATGGTCCCGCATCTGCTTTATTAGCTTTCTGTCTATATCAAAATCAACAGATGATGTCTGGTTACGTTTCTATGTATTACAAATCTAGCAGGTTCATATCCAACTTCACTTCTATAGTGCAAGAAAATGAGAAATGAGAAATAATGACTAACTAAAACTGTATTGTCTGAAACAACTTATGTTTCTAGATGATAGAATCACAGTATTCAACGTAGTAGCAGAGCAGGTTATAATAAAGTAAGTGAAGTGTAGTCTCCTTTAAGTTTTTAGATAAGATGATCACACAATTCAACAAATGGAACACAAGTTTTGTGCATCTTATATAACCTTTCAAAATTTTGTCTTTCTTAACGTATTTTCAAGCACAAGTCTACGGTAATCTACCTGTTTCCTTAACGTTTCCAAAATAGACGCTAATAGAGATGTGCTGAAGCTTATATTTCTTTCATTCTTCTCTACTACTTATATGGTCCTTAACATATCAGCAAAAAGGAAACAACTAATCATCTGTATTTAGGTTTGCTTGGTTTTGGTTCGTAGCGTGAAGAGTTAATAATATAAAGAGTTTCTTGACATTATATAGAATTTCGGAATAAGAAATATTATCTATGCATAATCATAGCAGCTGGAGTAATGCAAACAGTTACTAAGTAAATCTTTCAATCCATAATGGAATGAGAAGGAAAAGACAGACAAATATGAAGATGAAGAACTCAGCAACCGTGTACAAAGACGTGTATAATAATTTTCGTAAATTGTTACATATGAATCTGTGGAAAACCTAATAAATAAACTAATTACAAAAACCAAATCATAATAAATACTAAGAAAATGAATAAAATTCTATACTGCACAGTAAAGAATGATTTGAGTACCTGTATTGTATCTGCCTCTTTTACTAGCCACCGTCTCTGCTTCCAAAGTTGCTTGCTGGCTTAAGATTTGTTAATCAAAGTAATTCATATGGTGAAATTCCTCTTTGATTCTGCTTGCTGCCTAATATACTAAAATGCATAAAAGGCCAAAATTTTGGCAGCCCCTTGAATATATTGTAAGATCATATGCTGGCATTTGTCTAATCTACAACCTATTACCAACTTGAATATAAACCTTTATCTTTGTGTAGCAGCTTTCAAACTCGGTCTCTTGTTAATTTTCTGCTTGTTCACTTCCATCAAAGATCTATCACAGATACAACCTGGAAAAGGATTAGCATAAAAGTTTTCTTCTAATCTTGGTAATTCTCCAGCTTGTCTAAGGTAAGGAGCTCCTAATCTGTTGGAATGTAACGCCTTGATCTCTGAAGCAAACTCTTCCCAAGAGATCGCACCCTTATCCAACAAATCAACCAATCTTACAACATTGTGTCTGAAATGAAGAGAAATACCAAAAGAAAATTGTGAGTTTGGTCAAATCCTAGATAATTTAAGTAATGACAAAGGAAGTATGAAAATCTTAATATAATAGTAACCTGTCGGGGTTTATGGTCTTTCGAAATCCTTCAAACCTTCTATGCCCTTGTACGGCCTTTGCCATATTACCATCATATGTATAAACAAAGACGTCACTTTCAAGGGCTACGAGATAATCTAGGGCAGCAAGACGGTTTTGATAATGCCTGAAAGCCTCAAGTTCTTCCTTTGTTGTAAGAGTTGAGTGAGAGAAAACATTGGGATACTCTTTCCGAAACGCATCCATACTGTTGTTGCCATAAATTTCCCCAGCGACGATATATATTCTAGTCATGGAAGGATAGCCCATTGCTTTAAGAAACAATGCAGCCTCCCTAGGAGACATAGGGCAGCCCCCTTGCAGTCGCTTCTCATTGCCGTCTATCTCTTTCTCTTTCCAGTGCTTCACTTGATACCTCATAATACGAAGTTCCTCAGCCTCTTCAGCAGTCAAATTGTTGCTGCAGCCAGTAAAGGCTAGCATGTCTTTTTCATATCTGCATACATGCTAAGTAACTTATCCAAAGATGGAATTGTTGAGAAACTGACGAAGGGACGCCATGTTAGAGAGATTACCTTAAGTGGAGAGCAATGTATGGTTCACCATTATCTCTAAGTCTATCGAGCAACTTCTTTCCAAGCTCCTCAATCTCATTTGTGTACCGTAGAGCCTCATAATTTGCTCGACAGCGAAGCCTCTGAATAGAGGACGCCAGGCCATTGTTAGCAAGCCTTGAATCTGTGTGGGTAAATTGTATCACCTTATGCTTCTTTAGTAAAGAAAGAATCTCTCTTCTATAGTAACTAGCCTGCAGAAAAGCATCAAATTTTAGTTCCAACAAGCAAAAAGTTTTAGCATTCTAACTGCAGTTCTTTTTACAGACCTTTGACCAAGACACAGGTGCTTTCTGAAGGGGGGTCACAGCTGCATATTTTGGTGGCAAAGATTCAACAATCTCAATGTCTTCTCTTAAAACGTCAATGAAGCGTCTCCAGTCAAAAATATCTTTAAAATCACTGCAACAAATGGAAAGGGATTAGAACTAAAACAAAAAGGTTCCGAGACGTGTCATGCTCGAATCTAAACTGATCAGAAGAACTAAAGAATTGAACCTGGGATCTGTCCAAAAGGATTCATGATCAAGGGAAGGAAGAACCAGAGTGGCATTCAAAATCTTTGCAATAGCCACCATATCACATATCTGCAGTAATCCAACAACAATTGTTATAAGGCTTAATAAATTACATCTCCACATTAGCTTGAAATATGGAATAAACAGCTTGAAGCTTCACTCACCCCTGTTCTCATTTGGTTTAATCCTCCATTGGCATGAACCAAGATATATCCATTGGTCGAAGAGCCAGTTCCTAAAATATTCCAAATGTAAGCATACACAAAGTAGGAATGAAACTGATCCATTTGGAACAAAGTGAATATTGAGGATTCAAGATCTAAAAGCTTGACATACTTATTCGATTCCTAGGCCGAGCAATGCATTTGTAGTAATTATCACTAGATGGCTTCATCCATATTTCTGGTACCTGTCCAAAACAATCAAGTATTGAACAAGTGCTTTAGATATGTCAATCAAGCCTAAAAATTGCGAGTAATCGAAACGAGAAACCATATCTTGCTCAATGCAAAACATCTTCCATAAGCAATCAACTGGAAATAGAGTAGTAATGAAGGTTCTAATTCAGGAGATTTACTGAAAAAGCTAAACAGAGAACAGTAACTTGAACTAGAGAAAGTCAATATCTCATTTAATTAGCCAAAAAATAAACAGAATATCCAACATACTTGGTCCAGAACGGTCACCTAATCATTCCCTAAAGCCAGTTAGCCATTGCCCACATACAACCTTTAGCTTTATTGCTGCCTACTACGTCCATCCTTCCAGGTAAAACAATTATCAGAAAATGTGCCAAACCTAATTTTATCCATAAAAGTTAAAAATATGAAAAATAAAATTGTTACATAAGTTTCATCCTGAAAATTATTATTTCTAAAAATTCACCTTTTTAAGAAGTATGTCAAGCTTTGGACTAAAATGCAGAGTAAAAGCTGGTTTTTTTCCATGACGGTGGTGTTCAAACCAACTAGCGCGCACCTCAACTATCGCACCGGGTACCAGATAACTCCAGCACATATACCGGGTAATATTTTACATGAACACCAAAAATAGGTAATATTTTCACTATTCTAACTTAGAAGGAAAAAGGTAAAGCTAAAAAAAAAAGTAAAACTGTGCGAAAAAGAAAAAGGTAAAACTAAAGAGAGAAAGAAGTGATTTTGCACAACTTACAGGTAACTCCTTCATCTGACGTTTTTGCACAACCTCAGAAGCAGAAAAGGCAGTGGTCTCTGTTTCAGAAACAACTCTTTGAGCATTAATCCAATCATTCTTTAAATTCTGAAGAACAAAAAGTCCATTATCTCTCCTCATGAGATTCCCATTATTTACATCCTCAACATTACCATTCATCATAATAGAAAACTTGAGAAATACAGATAAAACCACCAAAACCAATAACAACCCAAATATGGTACGAACCATATTCTTTCTTGATCCTAAATATGCCATAATTGTACCAATACTTAATAAACATTCTTCTACTCTAAATACAATATTTTCTGGCACCCATTTACACGCTAATAAGTAACGTATTATCGAATTATGATGGTGATGGTGATAATGGTGATGATGAACGTTTCCACCGGCGTTGATATTTGTATTATTATCACCATAATAATCAAGCCCGATTTGTAAATGATCTGATAATTTTTCGGGGTCGTTCATGGTGTCGGCGACACGGCGGCGGTGGTGGGTGGTGGGTCCGCCGCCCACTCGGGGACTACCGCTGGCGGAATTGGTGGCGGTGCCACCGGTTGACATTTTATAAGTAGTCTAAACACAGAACCGAAGAAAGTCAAAAGAGAGAATTATGGGTCCAGAGAGAGGGAGGGGACCGGAGAAGTTTTCCCAGTTTGTGAACCATAGGTTTGTTTGTGTATATAGTGGCGTCGTACGATTTACGAGAGGAAGATTTTCGCAAGGGGAGGGGAGGTGTTGCCGATTGTGGAAGTGGTTCAAGTTATAACGCTTTTGTTTGTAGTTTTTGTTTGACAAAACACAAATTTAAAAGAAAAAATATAATAGGACTCTTTAAATATAGACCAAAATATGTACAAATTGTCAAAAAAAAAAAAAGGGATAGATCATGTCAACATCTTACTAGAATTTATAGAGTAAATATGTCATGATATTTTTATGGATATAAGAATATATTAATATGGATAAAATAAAAATATTTAAAATTAATGATTTTTCACATATAAGAAAACGTTAGTATTCCTTTAAACAAACCAAAAGTAAAAACGTCATATTGAGTAGAACATGGAGTAAAAAAAACGAACAAGGAGTAAAAAAGTTCTCAAAAATAAGAAATTATGTTGAAATTCCTTCTGTCTCAGTTTAGTTTGACAAGATATGGAGTGATCATAAGAAGAAGAAAAATCTTTCGAAATTTATAATATAAAATAAGTCATGAAATTTTGATTCACTATAAATTGTTGATGTATAAAATGAGAAGTTTAAATTAAATTATTTTTATTAAAAGAGTAAAATATTTTTTTGAAATAAACTAAAAAAGTATACGCTTAAATTTAGACGGAAGGAGTAATATAAGTGTAGATAGAAACAAAAAAGACAAAGAATTAAATCACCAGACGTCACTTCAACCAACGTTTTAATCTCACGGGAATAGTAGTTTGTGAGGAAGTAGCACTTGTTTTTATCCTATGAGGCAATCAAGTGAGTGTTGGAATCATTGGGCTAAGTACGGTTTGTCTCGTTTAAGAAAAGTTACATTGTAAACGTTAAAATCCTGATGAAATGGTTTGTCTGAAAATGGACCTTTTTGAAAATGAATGCGATAGTATCTACTTTAATTTCTCCACTGAGATTAAAACGTTGGTTGAAGTGACGTATAAAGATTTAACTTTTAGCTTCTTCTTTTTTTTTAATTTTAAAATTACTATATACTATAAAATATAAAATTTATACTAAGCAAGGGAAACGTGCAGGGTGGTTCTTGAGTTCTAGCTTTTGTATAATTTAGGAGGAAAATGATTGCTTGTTGGAGGTGATAAGAGAGGTTACTTTGAATGTCTACCAAAAATTTGTTCTTTCATATATTGAGGAGATTCACATGTATATTGCCACTGGCAGTTAGTACATTTTTTGGATAATAAGTTGAAGAAATTTATGTCTACAAAAAAGGTACAGCAATGTATGCCACATATATTGTTTTGATTTCACATAAGCAATAATGCATTGTTAGGACTTGGAATTCTTATTGACTTGAAAGAAAGGATTAACAATGAATATTTTTTTCATCCACTAGTGTTAAAAATAGTACCATACAGAGAATTTGATAGCCGTCTGACTTTCTATTTTACCAGTTTGATAGATTCAAACCATTAAAATGGATTCCATTAAAATATATGTAAAGTTGATATTAAGAAGGAATAAACGACCTTTCACAAAATGGAATCTCATGTGTGCGAATCCACCAGTAATTTAATTTCTAACTCTTTACCCTTCTTGGTTATTCCTTTTGGATTGACAAACAATAAGAGGCGGATCGGGTTCCTTATACTGTATATCTATATTAATAAATTATTGAATATTGATAAATATATATAACTTAAGATCGTTGTAAGTCAGTCGAAGTGATTTACTCATAAATAAACTTAAATGCATTATTTTTGAGATATAATAATTCCTTCCTAAGGGTTTTAAAGGAAAATTTCACTTGTAATTGGCTAACTTGCAACTACGTTTCTTTTGGGGATATATCATATTTCCTTTTTCCTTTATTAGGAAAAATTGGATTGCATTTAGACACCTTTATCACTGATGAATTTTTTCTAATCTTCACCCTTCTAAAGGATGTCTCTTTCATATAAATGCAAATTCCGTATAAAACAGTATTGACAGAGCCAAAAAAAAGAAGAAAAAAAGAGAGTTTATTTCAAGCTTGTTTTCCTATTTCAACGTCTTTATAGTTTCTTTATTTGTTTATTAACTAAAGATAAATCCTGGAAACATGTTATTCACAGCTTGAGCAATTTTGGACGTTTGCAAACTTGATAATTCCGGATGTTGCAAAAGAGGACAACCATATATGCATATATAGTATGAAAAACTTGTTAAAAAAGATAACTCAAGTGTTATAGGAAAGTGGGGAACAAATTTTACACAAGACGTTTAGTTGAAAACTAAGTTGTGAATTGGATTTTCTAATACTTTTGGTAATGACAACTCAATCTCGAGACCAAAAAAGTTGCATATTCTGATGAAAGGCTCCTCTTAAGGTGGCTTATACCAAATTAAAATCTTGTTATGTTGAACAAATTATAAACTGAAATATACTAATCAAAGTTGTTTAGTTTGACTAATCTTTAGTACTTGAGACGTGCAAAAGTGAGAGATTTTATATGGTTTCATTTGTTATTCTGTAAAGTTATTCAATAAACTATAGTACTTTCCTATTTCAAATTTATGTGTTATAATGTGACTCATCAAGAATTTAGAGAATAATTAAACTTTTTGAAACTTGTGGTATTAATTATATCGTAACATTTCTATAATTATAAGATATTTACAAAATAATTTTAAATATACAATAACAATTGTGTGGCTAAATCTTCAAATCCTGTCATCCCTAACTATTCTTCTACTCTGGGCAGTTTTTTTATCAAGGATAAAAAGAGAAGTCCAAAGTAAAATATTTTTAAATATCAAAAGGGAGAAAGAGTGTAATATTTGTTATGAAGAAGGCACACCAATTTGTCAGAAAACAATTGTTATAAAGTAGGTTTTAACAAGAAATAAACATTAGAAACATTCCACTTGTCATTGCAATATTTATTTGATTATGAAAATACTATCTCTCTCTTCTTATTCATGGCCACTACTGATTTTGGATTTCATGTTTGAATAGTTCTAAAGAGACACATGTCCAATTAAATAGTTCATGTATCCTTCAATAGTGGTGTTGAACACCATGATTGTAAAGGGTTATGGACTACCATAAACAATATGCGATCCCGTAATCTGGGATTTATAAGCAGTTAGGGAACAATAATTACATTTTTTATTTGTCATAATGTATATAAATATCTACATATTTTTGTTGGCTTCCTAGATCTAGGGAAGAGTATCTGTATGAGACAAAACAAAAACACAAGTACGTGGTTAAGTTAAGTCGGGGAAAACAGAGAAAAGCCAGAATATCATGTTAAAGTCACAGGAAAATATCATGTTATGGACAAAGAAAATTCTCAATTACCAAAATGAGAATAAAAATAAATAGGATTGGCTTCATTTTCTTGTACGTGAATATAATTTAATTATGGACAAACTCACCAATAAAATATTTTTAAGAAATAATACTGGTATAATTATCAGAGGAATGTCGTAATCCAAAATTCTTTTGAATAATTAATTAACGAGCAGTCGCTTAAGCCGCCATATGTCATCCTAATCATCATTAATTTAAAGACTTAGAAGTGGTGATTGGCGAATGCTGAATATGATTATACTGTTACCTAGTCCTTCTCATTGACTCATTGTCACAGCACTATGCTGACAATTACCAATGGTAAAAGTTTATTCGTACTGGGTCTATTTATTAGTAGATTAATTCGGTGCCGTAAATATTTACCTTACTAACGTTGTGTGTTATCTCTCTTTCTTGTAACAATATTGATACGATTTGTTGATTTTGACCTTGCATTTGCAATGCAATGGTATTTGACGTTTGTAACAACTTCTATCGGCAAAAGCATAATCTCTAACTTTTTAGTTTTCTATATTTAGAATATATCTTGAGAAATGTTCTTATAAATGGGTTGACATCAAAATTTCGACATAGACGGGCTCAGAAATAAGTTGGCTGTCCACAAATAATGAAGAGAACGCTGCCCTCTTTGTGAATTTAAGCAATGTGGTTATCAAATACAAATATACATACATTATATATCTGTCAATTATTTTTAATTTTAAGCGGTTGTGTGAGCAACTATTTAAGTTAAGGGGATTTTTTCTTTCATATACACTATATGAAACCTTATTATCAAAATTGTTCCAGTTTTGGAATTTACTCGACCTAAATACGTTTTAGCTACAAAAAATATACATTCGTTTAAAATAGACTCCTTTCTTCTGTAGACTTCCTGTTTTAGATGTGCGATTTTGGGACAACGTATATTTCAGTTACAAAATTTAGACGCAATCATCGCCCCATAAACAAAGCAACAAATCTGAAGAATCCTTCTTTTACGCAGATTTCCTCTGGTTTTCTATAAACAAGGCAACAAATTCAAAAAAAAAAAAGCTTATGAAGAAAACAATTGCAGATTAACGTGAAGAATTGACAATCAACTCTGAACATATAGCTATATTCTAAAATTTTCATAGCATTGCATAATTGTTTTCTCTACAATTGAATTGAATTTGGCGATAATGCTTCAGCTCAATGGTCGATGGGATAGCTTTGGAAGATACATAGATTTTGATATTAGCAGAATTGTAATCAATGAAGATTCAAATTATAGTCAATTGAATACCGCAATTGCAGAACATTTAATGATCGATACTTCTGTAAAAATCATCGAGATCAAATACACTGTCAATGAACGTTATCCTCCAATGAAAATTCGAAACGATATGGGAGTTCGAGTGTATATGGAGATGAAAAAGGAAAACAAAAACTTAGGAATGTATCTACTGTGTATAACAGTAAGTGATTTCGATTTGGAATGCAGTATGTCTAATGCGAGTACAATTGCAGGTTTGCTCTGTTTTCTTAGTCCTCATGTTTTGCAATTCCAAGTGTTCTATAATTTTATTATATATTATCTACAACTATACTACATAACAAATATAGTTCAACTGTTATGTCTCTAAAAATAATTGAAGTGTAATTATTACATAGTAACTAAGGTTTGAAAAAAGTAAATTATGATCACATAACAAAGTATCTACAAGTATAATACAAATTTAATTTCTGTCAAATACTGAACATATGAATATACAGAGGTCTGAATTACTATACTTTTAAATGAGTGCAGGCACGTCTGATTATCATAATACTAACGTGGTACAATTGTGAAGCAATTGTAACACATTTGGAGAAGTATCAGGAACAATGAAATTGATCAATATGCCAACATCTCCAGCAATTGTGGAATATGAAAGTATAATTATAACATAACATGCGCCAAAAGTAATTGAAGTAGGCCAAATTTACCAAGACAAGCAAATAATTGTCAGTGCAATGAAACACAATGCTGACATGAATAAATTTTAATTTATGGTGAAAAGGTCTAGCGCAAGAAGGTAAGAATATTTTATTTGTCAAAATCATATTGTGTATAAGTTGCAGTTTTTATGTATATAGATTGTATATAAATTGTTTAGAATAATTTATTGTGCATAAACATCCTGATATCAACAAATTAACTACAATTTGCCTAACATTTTTATCATTATTTTTATTCTATAGCTATTGCCTCGTATGTGTTGGTGATAATTGTACGTAACACTTCAAGTCCACAAGCATAAATGAATCAACATTGTTCAAGGTTCGAAAATTCAACAGCTTGTATACATACTCATTAATGGACAACACATATATACAATGCAAAGTTACTAGCATGGTAGTTGGCAGCATGGTCATGCCAAAATATGCAGATCCTAAGACAATATACACACCAAAAGACATACAAACTGACATGTTATCAGAACATGGTGTGAACTTAACATACATGCAAGCTTGGAGAGCAAAGGAAAAGGCTTTGGAATTTTTGAGAGGTCATCCTACTGATTCCTACAGTTAATTGCCGAGTTATTTGTATATTTTGAAGAAGACTTATCTGGGGTCGTAGTCAAATTGTAGAAGACTGAAGATGACTGTTTCTTGTATGCATTTGTTACTCTTAGTACGTCCATCAAGAGTTGGGAGCATTGTAGGCCAGTTGTAGTAGTCGATGGTACCTTCTTGAAGTCGGTATATAGGGAAATCATGCTAACAACAAGCACAATGGATGCAATAGGTATTGTAGATTAATTATAAAAATATTGTATTAAATTTGTTTCTGAAAATGTATTTTTGATATTTTCAAGTTTTATTACTGAAATTGAATTTCTTTTTGCTACATATGTGATAGGTAGCATGTTACCACTAGCATATGCCATTGTTGATTCAGAAAATTACACATCATGGAGGTGGTTTTTTGAGCAATTCAAACATGCACATGGTGAAAAATCAAATATGTGTGTTGTTTCGAACCGAAATGAGAGTATATTGAAGGCAACATCTACGGTTTATACCGGCATGCCATATTATGCTTGCATGTGGCATATTTGGAAAAATATAAGGTCAAAGTTCAAGAATGGTATCTAAAGTTAAGCGAATTGTACTTTGCTACGACACGATCATACACGCTTGATGAATTTAATGAAAGAATTTTAAAAATTGAAGAGATCGACATGCGTGTTAAAGCATACCTATACAATATTGGTTATCATAAATGGTCTTTGGTACATGCTACGGCGAACAGAACATGGACGATGACATCAAATATTGTAGAGTCCTTGAATGCGGTAACCAAAGATGCAAGAGAGCTGCCCGTAGTTCAACTACTAGAGTACATGAGAACTCTTCTTGAACGTTGGACTAATGAAAAGTTATTGAACACAAAGAGCACGTTCACATATCTTGGGAAAAAATACAACAAAGAGTTGGAGGATAACAGGACATTATCGCAGAAGATGAGAGTTAGTTATGGTCCATAACATTAGATAATTGATTTTATCAAAATAAATATATACTGATAATTGTATATATGTTGTTGTACAATTGTAGTTATTTTGTCTTTTATCAAGTGCTGGCAATTTGTTGTATGGTTGTAATGAAAATGTAGGATAGGGCATCAACAGATTATATCCATACTGTGATAGATGGTGTAAAGCGCTTCATTATTTGCCTTTAAAATAAGAGATATAGTTGTGGACAATTCCATCTTGATAAACTTCCTTTTTCACATGCTTTGGCGGCTTTGAGGCACAGGAACGAGTCTTATGAAAACTATTGTTCTCCTTATTACACGAGGGAAAGCCTTCTGCAGACTTATGAAATACCAGTAGACCCTCTACCTGATGAAAGCAAATGGGATGTGCCACAACATATAGCAGAAGAAGTTGTGCTGCCACCTACTGGGAAAAGGCAGTCAAGGAGACCTCAAAAACAAAGATACAAACCAAATGATGAAATAAATGCAAAAAGGTACAAGGTTTCATGTGGAAACTGCGGACAAGAAGGGCATAACAAAAGATCTTATAGGAATGCTCCCAAAAGGAAATAAGAATTGATATAGTATAAAGAATTTTTTTTTACTGAGTATTGTTGATGATAATCTGTCCCTTAAGACATATTCAGTTGTATTTGTTATGTTCTGGACAATTATAGTTATGGTATAATTGTGTTGCTAATTTGAATAAAGATTATCTCCTATAATGAATGTTTGGTACACATATTTTAACTCTTAATGACATTGGTTTGTAGTTGTTTTGTTCAAATAACTGGGTTTCTTTATTAATTTTAAGCTTTTTCTAATAATACTGCTAAACTTGAATAGATTCTGTATTTTTGTATAGTAGCTGTAGACATAATTGCAGTTATGATGTAAAGAAACTATTATATGAGAGTATTAGTGTATTATTGCTTGAAATTTCCTTTAATTGTAAAGCTAAACGTTTGATACCTTACATTTAGAGTAACATATGTTCACATAATATGGTAAAAGAGGATAACAAAAAATATATATTATAGAGTACTAATATGGAGATTAAGTACTAACAACTTTCAACAAAAAAACATGCTACAGATATTTTCATTTGTAAGTAGTAGAATTCTGGACAAAATAACAAAACAAAAGCTAAAACAACTTTAGCACAAATCTGCTACAAATAAATCGTAGATGAATTGTTCTTAGTAAATAATTTTTCTACAACTTTAATATAATCCAGCTACAACTAAATACTTTCACTATAATTTAGCTACTTAAAAGGGTAACTAATTATTTTTTGTCCGGACTCTTGTTCTCTCCCTTACAGCTGGTGCACCTTTTCTTCTTGATAATCTCCGAGTCACCTCACTTTTACTAATTATACCAAACTCTTACTTTTTCGTAGCATAATCCCAAAGGAGCGCTCTATAGCGTCTACGGTGTTGATCAATATCACAAAGGTCTTCCTTTGAAATTGAGAGCTGTCCAATGCTGACATATTCTGCAAATACCGCCATGTATACACCGCAATCACTGCAATAAATATTAGGGAAAAAACTTTAGCATTCAATGTAAAATTAAATTGGTTAAATTGAAGGAAAAGCAACACATACAATGATCCCTTTTTTTGCAGGGGTATCTCACCGATCAACCACTGAATATCAAGAAGGTCAGCAACACCTTTTTCAATGTATGCCTTTGTGTTCTTGTAGTTGATATCTAGATGCTTACCATAGAAGCCGGTGGATGATAAATAGAGGGGGATCATAATAGCAAACTTGTCGACAACATATTCAATAATTTGTGATTACGTGAAGAGACCATAGAATCATAAACATATGGAACCCTATCGGTAATGTCAAATACAGCCAACAACTAATGAAATTTCTAAACAATATTTATGGGCATAATCACAAAATTAATTTTGTCTCATGCAACATTTGCAAGTAATCGGTACCCCAATATGTATTCCGATACGATGTCCTGGGATTTGACAACAATAAGCTTCCTTTCGGCAGGGGCATTACTGTACCTCTTACAAATTTGTTCTATTCTAGTATTGAATATACAATCAATGGTTGTAAACCTTGTTCTTTTTTCAGTACCATACTTTTCTCTCTTCCCCAAATAGTATAAAATAACATCAATGTGTTGCAAAAAAACAAATTACATAATTTCTCAATGCAATATTCAATTTAACTACAATTTTTTTAATAAAAAATCTACAGATATCTAAAATAATAGAATACTTCAACTAATTATTAAATTCGGCCAGGGGTATGAGTGTACCGTGTTGTTCAGGATTTGCCTCGGATGTGTTAAAGTATAAAACCAGTCATTTTTATCAACTTTCTCCACTCCAAGATCAAACCATGGGTTGACCTGGTTATCTTTTATAGTATAAGGCGCCTTCTTCATATTAAAAGACATAGAAAATAATATTAAAATATAGTTATAATTGAAAATTTATAAATTCTATGCACTCGATTATATGAAAAGTGTAGAATTTAAGCTCTTTGAAACCTTGTCGGTACCTAAATATAATCACTTATTGAATTCTTCCAACAAATCAGGATCAACATCATCACCAAGCCAATAACCCCAGTAAATGGGTGCTTGATGTTAAATATTGGAGGAGGTCCAATAGAAGTGCTTCCACCAGAACTAAAATAAGGGAGAAAGGGGGATCTAGGATACTTTCCAAGAACCCTTGTTCTTCCTTGTTGCATATGGGTTATTTCATCTTCATTAACCTCGCCGAACTTAACTATCTGTGAGAAGTTCTCGGGCAGCTCAAAATCATCAAGTGTTATTGCCCTTTCTCCAGACTTGAAATCATTGATCGAGTTAGCTATGTTGATGAAGTCGATTGTTTCACCTACAAAGTTAAAAATAAAGAATAACATTGTATGTTGCTTGCATCAGAAATGTTAGGAAAACTGTAAATTATACGAAATCTGTTGTTTTTATCTACAATTATATTGTAATAATTAATACCACCGAAATCTTCGTTACAATCCTCTCCTTGTTGTGAAACATTTGCTTCTTAAATTGGAGATTGCAAATGCATAAGCTCTTTCACCTCATTGAAATGTTCTCCTTGTATGGAAACATTTGCATCTTGATTTGGAGAGTGCACATACATAATTTCCTTCTCTGTGACAACTAATGTGTACAATGAAAGAGAATTGTAGATCATTTATAATAAACAGAAAGAAAATATAGATAAATTATTATTAAATTGTAGTTAATTTGTTAAAATGTTGTCTTGTATCCAGAATGTAATATGTATTGTGAATTATGTAGAAAAATGTACTAAATTATACCTGCAGTTTCTTTCTTGAATGCCTCTTGAAATTGGAAAGATAAGTCAACACCAACTGGACATGATATAGGAACATTCTCCTCTTTTTGTATGTCAGACATGTGTCTTGTATCTAAAACAAAATTGTAAGTATAATGTAGATTATTTGTTGATAATTTAGTAATTTGTTTAACCTATGTAAGATATGTCATCAAATTGGTTAAAATTGATCAAATACCTGTTTTATTGTTGCTGCCCAACACTTGTTTAGGACTACTGCCATGATATTGTTGTGTGTTTTTTGCTTTGTAATTGACGAGCGCAAAACACACACTTAAATTTTGCTCGCTAGTCAAAGATAGTATAGTATAATATCGTGTCCACAAGGATTGAATTTAAACAGTATTATCGTAGTTTGTAGCTAGATTGCTATAAAGGAAGATCAACAGTTGAGGTTTATATAATTAATAATCTAAAATCTACAGCTATTGACTAATGACAATCGTAACAAAGGTAAGAAAGGGAGTTATCAATGGGAGAAAATATGGGTTGATAAGATAGGTGCAAGATAATTATTCGGGATCTAACTCTAGATAATTCACTTCCAATGTTCAAGTGAGTCTCTCGAATTCACTTAATTATTAGCACAATTGTTTAGTAGAAACTCTTCTCTCGATTAAGTCTCAACCTCACAATATGAACCAATTCAAGCTCGGTGAAGATATGCAAGAATTCGTAATGGATTGGTCTTTAGAAGAACCTCTTTCGATTATCCTCCTAACTAGGTTTAATCAAGGATTCAACTAGCATCTTTCGATTACTTAGAAGAATCTATGAATTCAACTACAATATAATGCAAAGATATCATAAGTTATGCCTCTTTCGATTACAAGAACAAGTGAATATAGATGCAACAATTAAATCTTCCAAAAATGATTCAAATACATAAAAATAGAGTTATAATCCACAAACAACCATCAATACACCAAATCCATCAAAATCCAAAAGATTCTACTCCATAGACATGGAGAAGTTCTTCACAAATGAAATAAAAGTAGAGCTGGATCTTGAGTGAGGAAGGAATGATGAAATCCTTATGCTTGTGTTCTTCAAACTCCTCCTTAGCCTCCTTGGCCTCCCTAGGTCGAAATCTGTCCAAAAGTGCTTCAAAATGGTATTTTAGGGTATTTAATCCGCCCCCAAAACAAACACGGATGAAACTAACCTTTTCTTAGAGAAATAGGACTCTTCCCGGATAGGAAATGCACGGTCGCGCACCTGGGGACTTTCTCGCGCACTTGGTCGCGCATTTTGCACACCGTTCTGCCCCAAGTGCGTGCGCAACCAAGTGTGCGATCGCGCACTTGGTTGCGCACCTGGATTATATCATTGGGAATTTGGAAAAGGGTAAAACATGAAAGTTGTAGTCCGTTTAAATAGCTTTCCAACGATATATTGTGGAGCCCTAACGGATTTCGGAGCTAATAGTTATGTATATTTTACCGAACAATGCGCGGTATGCCTGCTCGATTCTTCGTTGCGTTCTTAAAGTGCACTATCATCCGTTGATCCCCGAACATGATCCCAACTTAATCCTTGGGCTTTTACTCAGACTTCAAAGCTCCAAAATAGCATGAATTCATTCCACAACATCTACATAGATCGGAATCACTCCTACAAGGTATAAAACACACAATTAGTGCAAAACACTAGCGATTAAAACTCCAACTCAATTAAAGTGCAGTAAATTAGAGTGCAATAAGTGATTAAAACACAAGATTATAGCCTACCATCAATACCCCATACTTAAACCATTCCTCATCCTCGATCAATCAAACCACACTTTATATAGACATGACCTTTTTTAAACAACTCCCCTAACTCATTACACCAAGAATATTTAAAATAGACTAAGCACAATAGTGTAACATTTTCACCTCAAGAATTGACTCACAAGTACCACGCATTATTCACAACTTACTCACTTACTCTAATATAGAGGTCCAAGACATTACCTTTTATTCATGAATCAAGTGCCCTCACACAACAATCGAGAATAGTTCCACACACAATATACATCAAGAACAACTAGGAACTCAATATAGAAAGAATTCACTCACTCTCGGAAAAATATTCATATACCATAAAAGATGAACCATAGGCTTGCCCATATTGTATTACTCAACTAATCGAGCTCATTCAGTCAAGAATCAAGTAGGATTTTAATTGGTTGTAATGTAAGATACGGGACGGGTAGGATACATTTAGATATAAGAGTAACTACACCTCCCTAAGAACTTTTAATACATATACTTAACCTAGGCTCGCACCTGCGGACACTAGCTTCGCTTCTGCGCAACCGCAAGTGCGTCCAGTGTTGCGCTTCTGCGATGCTGTTCGCTTCTGCGCTGCCAACATCGCACCTGCGATGTCGCAGATACGCTCCACTACTCTACTTCTGCGATCAACGTTTCTCAAATTCATTCACATCGCTTTTGCGACAATAAGCTCGCTTTTGCGAGGTCGCTTCTACGATTAACTTCTCGCAGAAGCGGTTGCATCAGTTGCTGTCCAGAACAGCAAAATTCCAGCAGCTTTTTTCAAGTTCAAATCCATCTGTTAACCATCCGGAATCCACCCGAGACCCTTGGGACCTTAACCAATTATACCAACATGTCCCAAAATACAATACGAACTTAGTCAAGGCTTCAAACCACGTCAAACCATCGAAATTACAAATCGCGCATCGATTCGAATTATTAGTTTTTAAATCTTCCAACTTCTATATTTTACGCTGAAACATATCAAATCAATCAGGAATGACTTCAAATTTTTTCACACGAGTCATAAATGACATAATGGAGCTGTTCCAATTTTCGGAATTGAAATCCGACCTCGTTATCAAAAATTCAACCTTCGGGTGAACTCTAAAAAAATCTTCAATTTTCCAATTTTCGCCAAAATGCGTCGAATTGTTCAACGGACTTCCAAATCCAAATCCAGACATATGCCTAAGTCCGAAATCACCATACGAAGCTATTGATATCATCAAAATTCCATTCCGGGGTTGTTTGCTCGATAGTCAACTCTCTAGTCAACTCTTTCCATTTAAGCTTAAAAAATGAGAATTGTTCTTTAAATTAAATTTTGAATCTTCCGAAAACCAAACTCGACCATACACACGGGTCATAATATATATTACGAAGCTTCTCAAGACCTTAAGTCGTTGAACGGGATGTAAATTCTTAAAACAACAAGTCGGGTCGTTACATATGACTTCTCATCTCTCTTCCTTGAATTCTCGAAGGTGCCCATTGTTGAATAAACGGGCTACTTCTTCCCTCAGCTGTCGATAATCTTCTTCCGTTCTATGACCGTGGGTGCCATGATATTTGCACATCTGGTTAGGTTCCCTTTGACATCGATCGGATTGTAAAGGTCTAGGCCATCCGGTATCACTTATGCGCCCGATAGCATATACGATGGTGGAAACATCGATATTAAAGTTGTATTCTAAGAGTCTCGGTGTTTCTTTAGGCCCGATAGACGTGTCGAAGCTATTTTTGACCATGAGTCCCCGGTTGCTTCGACCTTGAACACTTCTCCTGTCATTTTTTACGGGGTTCCGCCCCGACCCACTGCTTCTTCGATCTCCATTATAGGGTCGATATCAATCCCCGTTTGATCCTGGTTCACGATCGATGTCCCTCTTGGCTCTATCGAGAGTCTTGGTTGGATATATGGGCTTCAAAGGTGCCCTTAGTTGATCATATTCGACTCTGATTTTCGATTGATACCGATTGTGTACATCGGTCCTGGTAACGACAGTGTATTCTATCAGGCTTTGCTTTAATTGCTATGAAGCCACCGAGTTTCGAGTATTAAGTCCCTGAGTGAAAGCTTGAACAGCCCAATCATTAGCGACCGACAGAAGATCCATTTGTTCCATCTGAAAACGGGACACGAATTCCCTGAGCATCTCGTTCTCCTTCTGTTTGACTTAGAAAAGGTCTGATTTCCTAGTTTCGACCTTGATGGCACCAGCATGTACTTTTACGAAAGAGTCTGCAAGCATAAAAAATGAATCAATAGAATTAGGAGTTAAGTTGCAATACCATATCATGGTTCCCTTTGACAACGTCTCCCCAAATGTTTTCAGCAAAACAGACTCGATTTCATCGTCTTCTAAGTCATTCCCTTTGATGGCACATGTATAAGAGGTTACATGCTCGTTTGGGTCGGTCGTTCCATTGTATTTAGGTATTTCAGGCATACGAAATTTCTTGGGGATCGGTTTTGGGGCCGCGCTTGGAGGAAAAGGTCTTTGCACGAACTTCTTGGAATCCAACCCTTTCAATATCGGGGGTGCTCCTGGGATTTGATCTACCCTGGAATGATAGGTTTCGACCTTTTTATCGTTCGCTTCCATCTTCTTTTTCCCTGACTTTATTCGCTTTGTCAGATCCTCGAGCATTTTTATAATTTCGGAGTTAGTCCCCGGCTCTTGCTCATTCAACCTTACCACGGCCGGTTCTGTCCTGGGGGTGACTTCTTGGGGCGGATCGGGTTCAACCCTGCTCGGTGCCTGGGTTTGGCTCTGCAATTGCGTTATCGCCACCTGTTGAGCTTGCAGCATTTCGAAGACCATGCGTAGGCTAATCCCGTATTCTTCAATGTCTTGCATGTTTCGAACTGTATATCGGGCTCCACCACGTACGTTATTTTCAGGGTCGATACGCAAGTTTGTGTCGACGCCCACATGTGAATTTATATCAACTGGAACCGCAGTCTGAATTCCAACAATATCAGCGGGTTGCCCCATATTAGTGGACGCCATGTTGTTATTCTCACCTTGATGACCGGCTTCGTTTTCGATATGTAGAGGCGTTAATAGAGAGTTTGTCATTTTTGGCTTGAAAATAAAGATACTTCAAAGAGCAAGTGTAAAGTACTGTGTGTTATGAATATTTTTATCAAATAACCACTATTATCCTCAGTCCCACGGTGGGCGCCAAACTGTTTTACCCAAAAAATCAGATAATAATTGAATTTATATGGGGTTTTAAGGATACGTGATCCAATTTGATACAAAGAAAATCGGGTTTAATACGGAAAACTAAACAGAAAAATAAACACAAACCATGCAGATTGAATAACTTAAGCCTCGTAGGATTAACTTCCTTCGAATTTAGGAGAGATATATATACTGGGAGATGAAACCTTTAAGCCATTATTTTATAAGGAATTATGTAGACCGATGGCTCTCTTTTTGACTTAATCCCATAATTTCCGCCATAATGATTGGTCATGGCGAGAATCACTGATACTTGTCGTGTGAGTGGGTAAAGATTTTGTTCGAGGCCGTTAGAAGCGGGGTCGATCGTGCCCCGATAAATTCGAGGGCAAATATGATGGTCTCGTTCGAAATTCGATCCTCGATATCGAGCTCAGTCACATCTGTAACTTCGATCTCTTACGCAGGTGCCGAGCCTTGACCTATTGTTCCAGATACCTCAATCAAGTATAGAGCTCGGTTCTACCCGTATACAATAATATTGAAGAAAGAGAAGAATATAAAATAGAATATTCTTTTCTGGAGTAAAAAATGAAGTAATGGTTGGAGTAACTTTACCCCATTTTAAAATTTACTCTAATTTAGAGGAGAAAATGAAAGCAAGGGTTAGAGATCGCATTATATCACATATGGATCTCCTAAATTAAGCTCAAGAGTCTACCTTATTGATCAACGAAGAAGGCCGTTGAGATTCCTAGTATAGTCACTGTGTTTTGTACTATAACGTCTTTCTTGTCACTGCAAATTGCACCTCATAAAAGACTTGTCTAACTAGGACTTGCGGATGTTTGGGGGAAACATTCACAAATAGCCATTTTTCAGCCTCTGAAATTGAAAAATTGCCACGATCCGCTAGTGAAATTTTAGTATAATATTCTAGGGTTTTTCTAGAGTTTCATTTGGAGAAATAAAACTTTAGGATAGTAACTATTTTTCAAATATAGGGCCAAAAAGTAAACAGTGAACGCACTCGGCCGAAGTTTGGTGGGCCAAACTGTAATACTACTCCGAGTGAACGATACACGTTGAGAAGCCCCTTTCGTGTTGTTGTTAAGAACAATGACAGGATCTCCGTGAAGGGGGTTCAAAAAGAAAAAAGTTTTAAAAAAATTATAGCTAGTGGGAATTGAACACCTTACAAAGATTTTGAACCCCCTTGACCACTAAGCTACACTTTTGGGTTGTGTCAAGGGGATTCAAAACTTAATATGTAGAGGTAAAAAACAGATTTTGCCTTATATATACAGTATAAGTTTTCAGCGAATGGGGTTCGACCCCTTCCGCCCCCTAAATTTGCCCCTGGTTAAGAAGTCCAAACTCGACAATTGATGAGTAGAGAAATAATTTCTTGATTATCTCTTGATTCATAGGAACAACATTTCGCAAGCCAGAGTTAATAAAGTCATAGATGTAACAAAACAAGAAATTTACGATTTGACTCATTTAAGAAGTCCTTTGATAACTTATTGAACAAATGATCTTAATCTACACCAAATTAAGGATTAAGAGATAATTGTGGGGCATATAGAAATTTTTAAGAAAAGTTTAATAAAATATTTATGCGAATGTATGATAAATTATTTCAATTTTAATGTATAGGTTTGGTCATATTACATAGATCAACATTTTTATCTCGCTCAGAATAAAGGGTGAATGACACGGTTACCCACAAAAATAAAACTATTTACCTTTATCTACTCATTTATTTTTCTACCCATCAAACTAATTATATTTCCTACCCATAGTAGTTTTTGTGGGGAATTTTCTCTTTTTTCTCCAATTCTTTTTTATTTCTATGCTTCTTTTCTTTCTTTTCTCCTTTTCTTTTTTCTTGTTTTCTTCTTATTTTTTTCTTTTTTCTCTTTTTCTATTCATTTATTTTTTCCCAAATCGTATTATTGTTATTTTTACTATAACTTATTTCACACTCAATTTTGACACCTTAATTTTTTATTTTTTTTATTTTCTTTTTTTCCTGTTCCTTTTCTAATTCAATTTAACTCCTTTTTTCTTTTATTTTCTTTATTTCTTGTTTCTTTTCTAATTTTATTCAACTTCTTTTTTTTATATTCCTTTTCTCTTCATAATCTAATTTCATTTACTGTTTTCACTATTTTTTATTATTCTTATTTTTATACAATAATAAAAAATAACTGATTAGTAATATTTGTTCACCTTTTTAAAAAAAATATAACTAGTATAATATACCTTTTGTCATTTTTCTCATTTTTTAATTCAATTATTAAGCTGAAATAATATCAGTTGTCACTTGATCTAATTCACTGAATATCACATTGACTGATGTTGAGCACCATAAATTACATAATCATATTCTAAGAATCAACACGTGATTTTCATGCAAACCTTGATCTCCTTCCCTACAAATATCAGTACACACTCTACCATTAGTAGTAACACAACCAGTTATGGAGCAAGAAAACATAATCTACGGCCACCAAATCTCTATATATATACTAGTTAGAATAGAAATGATAATAAAATATTAAAAAATACAATAAAAGTATACGTGTATACTTTTATGATACTTGTAGCAAAAAAGACTTGTAGTACCATATGATACCAATATGGTATACATGTATACCAACAGAGTATATGATTACTCTAGAATATTGCTACAACTATATGCGACTATACTACTGTACCAAAACATAAAAGGATGCAATAAAAGTATGAGAAAATTACATGCTCATATTGCAAGCTAGATATTCGCAAAGCAACTTGCTCATTCTGTATACTAATAGGGTATATATTTGTATGAGATCGTTCCAACAATTGTCTATAACTATAAAAACTATTACATAATACACATAATCTATGTCCATCGGCACAAAAAAATTTCAGCACTGCAAATCATGTTCATATAAATAATTTCATAATAGAATTCACTTAAAAATGCAGCTAAAACAACCAAAAACATGTTCAAACTACCATATGATACCAATATGGCATATAACTATACCAACATGGTATACAGTTTTATTCGTTAATTCCCACCAACTATATGACTATACTTGTAACGATCCGACCGGTCGTTTTGAGCTCTAGCGCGTCGTTCAGTGGTCTGAGGCTATGAGTAGCTTCACTTCAGGTATTATGACTTGTACGTGTAGTCGGAATTGAATTTCGGAAAGTTGGAGTTGATTTGGAACGAAAATTCTAAATTCAGAAGCTTTAAGTTGGAGGAATTAACTAATGTTTGACTTTTGGGTAAACGACCTCGAAATCGGGATTTAAAGGTTCCAATAGGTTCGTATGATGATTTTGGACTTGGGCGTATGTCCGGATCGGGTTTTGGATGACCCGAGAGCATTTCGGTGCCTATTGTGGGAAGTTGGCATTTTGGAAGGATTTCATAAATTTGGGTTGTAGTGTATCTTAATGCTATCGGTGTCCGTTTTGGATTTTGAACCTGGGAATAGTTTCGTACGGTGATTCTACTCTTAGGAGCACGTCCGGATGTGGATTTGGAAGTCCGTAGGTCATTATGGGGGTCATTTGGCGGAAGTTGGAATTTGAAGGTTTTTGGGAAGTTTGAATAGAGTGGATTTTTTTATATATCGAGTTCGGATACCGATTTCAGAAGTTGGAGTAGGTCCGAAATGTCAAATGCGACTTGTATGCAAAATTTGAGGTCAATCAGACGTGATTTGATAAGTTTTGGTATCGGATGTAGAAATTTGAAGTTCCAAAGTTCATTAAGCTCTAATTGGGGTGCGATTCATGGTTTTAGCGTTGTTTGATGTGATTTGAAGGCTCGACTAAGTTCGTAATATATTTTGGGACGTGTTGGTATAATTGGTTGAGGTTCCGAGGACCTCGAGTGAATTTTCGGATAGTAAACAGATCAATTTTTGGACTAAGAAAATGCTGAGGCAGTTGGTATCTTATGTAACCACACCTATGAGGTTTTGGCCGCAGGTGCGAAGCCGCAAAAGCAGCCAAGAGGGGGCACATAAGCGAAATTCGGTGGGGGAGGCTGGGACCGTAGATACGGTCAAGTTTCGTAGAAGCGGGACCGCACCTGCGCACGAAGAGATGCAGAAGCGAAAGCGCAGAAGCGCTGCCGGGCCGCAGATGCGGGAAATGAGGGGAATGAAGGAGGACCGCAGAAGCAGTATTTTGGCCGCACCTACGGAATAGCAGAAGCGATCAAGTGACCGCAGGTGCGAGATGTCGCTAAGCAAAAGGCTTCTTTAAGAACGGGATTTGGCCCATTTTCTTTCATTCTTTCTTGGTTGGGAGATTTTGAGGAGCTTCAAGTGGAGGTTTTCGTCATCTATGGCAAGGTAAGTTATTCCCACCTATTGTAAGTTAAATACATAGACTCTGTAAGGATTTAAGCATTTAAATTTGTAGAAATTAGGATTATTGGTAATAAATCTAGAAAATTAGCATTTTTGGATTTTGACCACGATTTTGGAAATGAAATTAAGAATAAATTATATATTTAAGTTCGTGGTGTTATGGGTAATGTTTACCTTCGAAAAATTTTCGGAATCCGGGCATGTGGGCCCGGGGTGATTTTTATCGACTTTTCAAGCGGAGTTGAAAATGGCTGTAAATTGGATTGTAATGAGTATTAGAGTATATATTTATGGATTTGCACATTTATTGACTAGTTTTGGAGTGTTGGGCATCGGTTTGAGGTGTTGGAAAGGCTTGGGAGCCAGTTATGGAATTTCGGAGCGAGGTAAGTCTCTTTTCTAACCTTGTAAGAGGGAATTAACCCCATAGGTGACTTGATTAATATGTGCTACTATTTTGTGGGGCTACGTACGCACGAGGTGACGAGAGTCCGTACGTAGCTACTAATTATGCTATTGTCCGGGTAGTCTAGGACTCATATCATGTTATACTTACAATGTTTGCCCCTACTTGGTAACTTAATTGCTTAAGTCATATTGAAATTTGATAAAAGAATCACAAAGGGTTAAATTTCACTTACTTGAAGTTGTGAATGAGACACTTGACTGTTATTGAGAATTTGTGTTTCTTAAAGTATTTTTCTTTTGTGGAGCGGGCCGAATGCCTCAGTAGAATATAGATGCATTTATGGTTCACGTCGTTCGACCCTCGGCAATGCACAGTTTAAATATTTATGTTGGATCGGTTCGTATGACCTGGGCATGATTTGCGCATGATAAATCTTTGGAATTAATAATAATTGTTATTGCTTCTTTGGCCTCAGATACGAAATGTTAAATGACGAAAGATAAATTTAAAAATTTCCTATTAACAAAAGAATTGTTTACTTACTTCATGTTATTGAGTTTACAGTCGTTCTATACAATCCATGCTTAATTATATTATCGGTATTTTATTGTTAGCCCATAGTAAGTATTGGAGTCGACTCCTCGTCACTACTTCTTCGAAGTTAGACTGGATACTTACTGGGTACGCGTTGATTTACGTACTCATACTACACTTGCTATATATGTGTAGTGTACTTGTGGGCGCATAGGCGCGGTTATTGAGGGGACTTAGGTGAGCTGCATTCCACGTTACGAGTCCGCAACACGCACAGAGTCTCCATCCGAGTTATTTATACACTCTTGTCTAATTGTATCCTAGACATATGTAGTATTTTACTGTATTTTCTAGTTGATGCTCATACACTCGTGACACCAGGTTTTGGGGGTGATTTTGGGTTGTTCAGTAATGAAGTTTTATATATATATATATATATATATATATATATATATATATATATATATATATATTTTATCATTTACTCTGTAAATTTTATACTATTTATTTGAAGAAAATTATTTCAAAAATACTAAAATGAGTAATGAAGTTAATCACTTATTGTTGGCTTGTCTGACGACGGTGTTAGACGATATCATGACTTTTAATGGACTTTGGATCGTGACAACATGGTATCAGAGCACTAGGTTCACTTAGTTCTTACGAGTCCTGAACAAGTCTAGTAGAGTCTTGCGGATCGGTACGGAGACGTATGTACTTATCTTCGAGAGGCTACAGGGTTGTTAGGAGCACTTCCCTTCTTGATTCCTCATTGTGCGATTTGATTCCTTTGAGGCTTATGCCTTGATTTCCTTCTTACTCAATCTTATGCGACGTGAAGCGTTTGTCATCAATTGGGAATCGAGGAATTTAAATGGTACTACAGAAGTGGGGCAAGATATTTCTCCCTGCGCATTCGAGCAAGTTATTATCGTCTCCTTGCAAAGGGTGTTCTGTTATTTCGGCTCAGTAGCTGTATTTCTGATGGTTTTGAGGCTATGTACAGGTTGTCATGATGTTTGTAATTTGTTATCGCACAATATGATGTAATGGTAGGATGTTTGCCTATGTGTCGGGGTAGTGATTGACTTGAGAGGAGGTTCTTCTCAGTGCGTGATTCAGAGGTTCAGTGTTTTATTTCCAGCGGAGGAAAGGCAATCGAACTATGAATGTTCAGGTTTGGGTTGATGGAGTAACGAGACTTGGTATTTTCGAGCATGGTGGAATTTTTATCTGTAATGTGGCGTCATTGTCCTTGTTGAAGGTTTTAAGTTCACCGGTGTTATGGTCTTCTTCAATTCGCCTTTGGGGCAGTGATTCAGAATCGAATCGATGTTCCTATTGTTGATAGTTCGAGAAAGATGATCTTCGGAGAGGTTTAAAGTTGGTAGCGATCTATTGATCCAAGTGCTACAGAGATGGATTTTGATTTAAGGCAATAATTGGGCAGCGAAGGATGAGGAAGGACATGGCGAAAGGGAGTCTCACGGTGGTTGAATTACTAGTAGGTTAAGTATGAAAAATGGAAGTCGGGAAGTTGCCTAAAGGAGAGGGTTTAACCAAAGTGGGAGAGTGGCATAGCAACATATGGGTTCTGTGGTAGGATAGCTACATGCCTGAAGAGAAGTTTAGGGCAATTTGGGAATCATAGTGGACAGTGACTAGGTCTACGGACTTAATTTGGAATATTGGCTACTATACTAAGGAAGATTGGATACGACAGAAATGAGTTGCTTGATATGAAGAGGAATGCAATATGACTTCTGGTTGGAATGTATTGTCGCACCTGTAGTTGATGTCAATGGGGAGTGAACGGATTTGTACAACTGGTGAATAAACACGTGCTAGGATGGTTTATTGATTTCGTAGTAATTGTACTCAGCACAGCGTCGTTGGAAGGTGTCGGCATGGAATTTCCACAGGCGAATTATTTCCTAGGAGCAAGTTAGCTATTGCGCGGTGTTGACGAAGCTTCTACGAAGAATTCGATTGGCTATCCAGTAAAAGGTCGAACCTATGAATGTGGCTAGTGATTCAGAGCGTTCATGAAATGGTTAACAGGAAGATTTTAAGGAATTTGGCGGGTCGATTGTGCGAGATCGCGTCAATGAGGAAGAAGGAATCTTGGAGGTATCCAGGGTTATGTAATTGTAGCTCCAAGCTAAGTGGGAGAGCCCCACCGTCTACGATTGGATTGCATGGTTGTCTACTTGTAAGGTTTCTGGTTATCAGCATATTGGTGGGTTATTACGACTAAGGAAAGAAAACATCAGTGGTAATTTGAGCAAAGGATTTGGGAAATGTATGTTATATTTGGCCTTATCAATTCATGTTCAGGCTTTGGGAAGACTTAGAGTTTATGCTTCGTGTAGATGTGATGTACAAGGAAAGTGATTCAGCCGGGTGATTCTTTGAGAGAGTGTTCATGTGCTAGTAGAGCTTTAGAGTTGATTATATTCGGGTCCAGGTCGGAGTGGGTGACTCTCAACAACGGTCCTAGTGGATTCAAAAGTTAAAGTGCGGTGCCTAAGGATTTTGAGTCTGTAGTATGGTTAAGTATCGAGCTTTTGCAGCGAATTATGAAAGGGGTTTGGAGTGTTCTATGTTATCTTCGGTCTGTGGTGTAGCATTAGAGGAATGAGAGAAAATAACTTCGGATTCATTAAGAAATTATCAAAATAGGTGTACCAGCTGAAGATGCGAACGTGCACACAAGGAGTGTATGAGATGGTTCCTGGGTTTTGAGATAATGTGGTCTCATGAAATGGGGTCACTCAGGACGAGTGCGGATTTGGTTCGTTACGTTTGAATGAAGCTATTATTATTATTATTTCTAAGGCAAGTAGAGAATAAATTGGAAGAAGCTGGGTCAGTTAGTAACGGTTGAATTAGCATGGTTATGGCAATGATCAGTTTCTTTAGCGTGAAGTTATACATGTAGTTTGTGGTTGTACACTTGGGCTTGAGCACCACTGCCACTTGGTTGATTTGGGAGGTATTTGATTCGAATGGCTTTGTTGTGTAAATGGATCCCGGAAGAGTTATGGCGGCTTAGATCACGACTTGAGGTTTGTATTTTCTATGGGTTGAGAATTCAATTACGTGTTGCATTGGTTCTCACGTAACGAGCTAAGTGAAAGGTTTCTAGCCAATGAAGTGGTTATCCCACTAGTAGTTCGAGGGTTATGGTGAACATGTGTATTATCGCGTAGCGGCATGATAGATGCAGTGAGCGGCATGGGAACTGAAAGTTGAAGGTCAAGGTTGCGGTTCAGTGTTGATAGAATGTCACGAGCTCGGATGAGTAGGGGTGAATTCAGATGTTCAGAGTAAACTGTCATTTTCTTTAATGTAACCTGAGAATGGTATTCTGTGGAAGAGGCTTTGTGTATTGACTTGCGAATTATTTTTGATTCGCTTTACAGAATTAGAACGGTTGGTGGTATGGATGAGCAGACTTTGCTACCTGAGCGAAGATCGTGGGAGCGAGGCCCACGGGGGAGATTTGTATGAGCGTAACATGTTAGTCACTTGATTGTTAAAGATTGAAACCAAGTATGGAGATTATGGTCATATCGCTAATGTGAGAAATTATGCCTGAAAAGCGCTCTATTCATTTGGTTGTGAACTGTGGAAGTTTATTCCAGGTTTGACAGTTGTTCTTGTGTGTCATGGGAAAATGGGGGTATTATGGATCCTTATTAGGTTATTAGCCCAGTGTTGTACGATCAGAATCGGCAGGAGGTCTGTGGATGGACCTAAATGTGAATATGAGCTCTATATCAGGCCGGATGTGTTCATTTCAGCATAGCGTTATTTACAGAGAAGTCTTCGGGCCTTGGATGTTATTTCTGTCGTCACCTATTCCATGTAATACTTTATTGTGCCATGTGGGTTGTGAGATGACTTGATTATTCGCGCATGTGTTATGGTCCCGTGTAGCTTGCAGTGTTATATGAGCAGGATGGCTCTCGAGATGCAGGTCATTTATTTCACCTTAGTCGTGCTTAAGTTTTGTAACGTATGGCGCTATCTGTCTCCCATGGATGGCATTATGTACTTGGCGTGCTTGTGGTCGACATTCGGTATTTTGCAAGTATGAGAATTCTAGCTCGGTAAGTATTTCCTTATAGATTATTATGTGTGGATCGGGTGGTACGCAACCACGGGTAATTTGTTTGGATCGGGTGGCACGCCGCCATGATATCGTGGTTGGATCGGGTTGCACGCCACAATGGTGTCATGGTTGGATCGGGTTGCACGCCGCAATGGTATCATGGTTGGATAGGGTTGCACGCCGCAACGATATCATATGGGGATCAGGTTGCATGCCGCAACAGTGTGATGTTGAGTACAGTTCCCCATATCTATTCTGGTGTGTCTTGTTTCTCATGTTCCAAGGAAGGTTCATGATATCTTTTCAGTTGTTTAATTAGTTACGTGGGTTGAGTAGTTCCTTCCAGGGTTCGATTTCCTTATGTATCACATTAGAGTTGGTAGCTTTTTGGCACGTTGTTGTATCATATGAGACCTTTGGCAGTGTCTGAGATAGCTTATTGCCTGAGTGGCTTGTACTGGGAGAGACGAGATTATTGGACCTGGGATCAGTGCGATCGGATGTATATAAGGCATAGTAAAGAGAAAATATTGTTATTTGGTTCACGATGGGGTAATGGTTCTTGTCAGGAGGAGAGACTCAATGATTTGTGACTCGGCGGTTGGTTATGAACTTCTACATATCTTTTTCGTCGTAGCAGTATTGCAAGAGTTGGAACATGACTTATATGTGTCATGAGGTGTGTTGTGGGCATCAGATTCGTAGAATATGGCTATTGTTGTCAGAGGATGTTATTATGGTCATATGAATTATGCGGCGCATGATATGAATTCAGAACAGGTATACAATCATGTCTTGGTACAATGTGCAGTGACTGATGCGGTGTTCGTATGTTGAAAACAGGCCGATGGAGAATTCTGGATGTTGGAATTTGGCTCTAAGGCTTATTTGACTAAATAAAAGGGAGGATCTTCGGACTTGCTTAAGCTAATGTGCTCAACTGGGTTGTGGTCGAGTAGGTGCACGAGGTGTTGATCAATGATTTCGGCAAATTCCGGAGCAGTTCTTAACACGTTCGAAGACGAACATATGTTTAAGTGGGAGAGAATGTAACGACCCGACCGGTCGTTTTGAGCTCTAACACGTCGTTCAGCGGTATGAGACCATGAGTGGCTTCACTTCAAGTATTATGACTTATACGTGTGGTCGGAATTAAAATTCGGGAAGTTCGGAGTTGATTTAGAAAGAAAATTCTAATTTCAGAAGCTTTAGGTTGGAGGAATTAACTAATGTTTGACTTTTGAGTAAATAACCTCGAAATCGGAATTTGAAAGTTCCAATAGGTTCGTATGATGATTTTAGACTTAGGCGTATGTCCGTATCAGGTTTTGGATGACCCGAGAGCGTTTCAGCGCCTATTGTGGGAAGTTGGCATTTTGGAGTGATTTCATAAATTTGGGTTGAAGTGTATCTTAATTCTATCAGTGTCCGTTTGGGATTTCGAGCCTGGAAATAGCTCCGTACGGTGATTCTGGTCTTAGGAGCGCGTCCAAATGTAGATTTGGAGGTCTATACGTCATTTTGGGGACACTTGGCGGAAGTTGGAATTTGAAGGTTTTTGGGAAGTTTGACCGAGAGTGAATTTTTTTGATATCGAGTTCGGATTCCGATTTTGAAAGTTGGAGTAGGTCCTTAATATCAAATGTGACTTGTGTGCAAAATTTGAGGTCAATAGTAGGTCCTTAATGTCAAATGTGACTTGTGTGCAAAATTTGAGGTCAATCAGATATGATTTGATAAGTTTCATCATCGAATGTAGAAATTTGAAGTTCTAAAGTTCATTAAGCTCGAATTAGGGGTTCGATTCATGATTTTAGCACTGTTTGAAGTGATTTGAAGGCTCGACTAAGTTCGTAATGTATTTTGGGACATGTTAGTATTATTGGTTGAGGTCCCGAGGGCCTCGGGTAGATTCTAGATGGTAAACAGATCAATTTTTGGACTTAGGGAATGCTGAGGCACCTAGTGTCTGGTATAATTGCACCTGCCAGGTTTTGGCCGCAGGTGCGGAGCCGCAGAAGTGGCCAAGAGGGGGCGGAGAAGCGGAATTCGCTGGGGGAGGCTGGGACCGCAGATGCAGTCAAGTTCCGCAGAAGCGGGACTGCGCACGAAGAGACGCAGTAACGAAGGCGCAGAAGCGCTGCCGGGCCGCAGATGCGGGAAATGAGGGGCCTGAAGGAGGACCGCAAAAGCGGTATTTTGGCCGCACCTGCGGAACCGCATAAGCGGTCAAGTGACCGCAGGTGCGAGATGTCGCTGGGCAGAAGAATTCTTTAAGAACGAGATTTGGCCCATTTTCTTTCATTCTTTCTTAGTTGGGCGATTTTGAGGAGTTTCAAGTAGAAGTTTTCGTCATCTATGGCAAGGTAAGTTATTCCCACTTATTATAAGTTAAATACATAGACTATGTAAGGATTTAAGCATTTATATTTGAAGAAATTGGTATTTTTGGTATAAAACCTAGAAAATTAGCATTTTTGGATTTTGACCACGATTTTGGAAATGGAATTAAGAATCTATATATATATATATATATATATATATATATATATATATATAAAAGAGGGACTTAAAAGAATGATGTGGCAATTCCTATGAGCAGCATTTCTATTTATCTCTTTTCTCCTTTTTCTTGTATTTCTCCTCTTTTTTACGCCGGTTCGGTGTTGTAATAAAGACTCCAAAAGTCGCATGTCAAAGACCCCGTAACTGCCAGAATAAAGGGTCATCACTTCCTTCCAATATTATATATTACTCAAAGCAGACTTTTTCTCCACCCTCTCTCGAAACCGATGACACGATTTTCTTCCCACTGATAGTCAATGACTTTTCTTTCCATTTAAAATCAGAGTAAGAGCACAAATTTTCAACCGGTAGTACCTTCCCTCTCTGTTGCTACATCTTCTTATCCTCCTTTTTCCTTTTCCCTTCTCCCTTTTTCATTTAAGAGTTCCATCTCTGTCTTTTGATGTTCAAATTATTTTTGCAGATTTGATTCATTATCTTTATTGGTCTAATATGCCGTGCTTTGTCAAATTTTGCAACTTTGTTGTTCAAATTTGTCTCACTGATTTGCTCAAACGAATCACTTATTTCCTCTTTTCAGGTTTCAGGAATCGCTCTCTACATCAAATCTCGGTTCTCTCAGTCAATATTCTGAGCAAAGCTAATCTACCCATTTAAGCTTTCTGATTTCAAGTGCTTTTTGTATGTGTTTAACTACTTTGGTGAAACACTTAACTTATTCTCTTTTATCATGTTAATTAATTCCTTATTCCCTCTCATATTTTGATTATTTATACCTTTGTGATAGAGATGTGGCCGAGGGCAAAACAAGGGCCTATAACAGACACTCTTGGAACTTCTATTGGTTCATCATTTATACTTAACGTATTATTTTCGTCTGCTTTTTGTGTTAGTTATTTTATGAATCATTTAGGGAAAATGCTTTATTGTTGTTGGTGACGCCTTTCAACTGTTAGAGAGACTTATTTTGCCTATTATGTAATATGGATTCTACATTTTAATTTTAATGTTAGGAGATAAATTTGGCGTTATTGGCAGCAAGTGTCGCCCTCTTAGCTACCTGTTTATGTCATACTGGGTTTTTATATATGGCAAGTGTTAGTATAAGAGAATTTATGCATCTTAAAATATATCAGTTTAAGTACCACGTCGAGGAAACAGGACAACTCAAACTAATTCAATGCCATGTCATTGCGCGTGCAGCTCACTGCTGCTGATCACTTGCTAACAACTCAAAATGATATGACAAGGGTTGGATAGCTTGTGACTTTTTATCTGTTACACCTCAGAAGGTTGATAATGTATAAAAATTACTGTTATTTTTCTGGAATTTCTCATGTGGAGAATGTAAACCATAAGAAGAGGGTCAAGGAACTTGGAGCAAATGTAAAGAAGTTGTGTCGTCAGTAGAACCTTCAACACACCACAACCACCATCATGCAAAAATTAAAGTAAGAACCATTTCATCATTCTTGGACTTAAGGATCAACGTCATAAAAATATTAATCGTAATTTTTCCTACAGCGCTCCGTGGCTTTTTTTATCTTTGTCATAGGAATAGAACAATTTACTGAATTTTCTGAAAGAGGGCCTTATTATTAAGCAGCAGAAACTAAGCAATTCCTTCAAAGCCAGGGAAGAGCTGGCTTGCTTCCGCCAAACTAATGGAAGAAGCCCCTGCATTAATTAATATTGACAATGAGTAAATACGGGAGAACAAGTTGAAGATTAGTATTTCTATTTAATGTGCTTAGGAGGAATACCAATATAACTGTGGATAGACCAAATTGTTATTGGCATATTGTTGCTCTAATTCTTTAATTTTTGTCAATTGATATTGGTTTTCTCATCATATGGAATATCTGATATAGGGTGCTGGAATGACAAGACCAAATCCGATATTGCAGTCTCAGCAGCTGAAAAAAGCACTTGAGCAGCTCAAACACAATGAATTCACTGGAAAGAGAACTGCAAGATAATTTCTTAATGTTTCAAATGTATTTAAAGAGGGAAAAAATTAAAAGTTTAATTCAGTCCTTTAAAATTCAAAGCATTCAAATGGCAATAAAGTATGTAGAATGAGGGGAATAATTCTATATAAAGAAGAATATCTCATTAAATTAACATGTGATTTGTTATCTTGTAGAATGATTTTTTCCCCCATCTTTTACTTCTAAAAGCTGTTAGCCACAAAATGTTAGACAATGATAGATAGAATCAAGAAGGTATTAGTCAACTCATGCTCTTTTCTCCTTATTTCTTTTCTGTTCTACGTATGTACTTGATTTGTGTTTCTTTTTTATGAGTAGTTCTAATATATAAATTTAGTTTTGTTGGTATGAGACCTTGGAATTATTGGCCATCAGGACACTTACCAACTTATGATGCCTTTGTATTTCTATATCAGCTTGGATAATGTAACTATGGTACGTATTTAAAAAAATAATCAATGATTTGCTTAACAAAAGGATGTCATGCTCTGTTAGTAGCATTTTGGATTGACACCCCTTGGGAAAGTTGAAATGCATACATTATCGTGATAGGCTAACGCAATGTGATGTTGCATTACTCATTCATTGTTCCTAATTACTATTCAAATTTTAAGAATGAGCATGTCTACACGAGTATTTCTATGTTAGAGTACCTAATGGACTTTGTGCCCATCAGACAATCTGCCTCGGCATGTTAACTGTGCAAATAACTTTCCTTTCTTGATAACCACCTTTACTAACCATTATAATCTGACATTTTTGTGGGACTTTTAAGCTATTGAAACTAATTCCTTTGTTATCTGGGATTTTTCTGAAGAGTGGTATGATAGAGGTCATTGACAAAAGAGTATACATGTGTATCATAAAACTGTTAGAATAAATCATAAAGATCTAACTTATCTGATGGACATGTCGTTAAACTTCAGTTCTCTGTTTTAGATTTTGGATTGGGTCCGTATTTAGCACTGCTAACCCCCACTAATATTTACAAAATGCATAAAAATAAAATAAATTACATTATTAATAGCTTATAGTACTATTTAAGGAATGGTTCGAAAAATATAGTTCTAAAAGAATCTATCAACTTCTCATTTTATAACTAATCTAAAAAATAATTGTTCTATAAATCTACTAATGTTATTTAACAACCGCGCGAAGCGCGGCAAGTTTACTAGTACATTATATATTTGAGTTTGTGGTATTATGGGTAATGTTTACCTTCGAAAAGTTTTTGGAAACCGGGCACGTGGGCCCGAGGATGATTTTTATTGACTTTTCGAGCGGAGTTGGAAATTATTGTAAATTGGATTGTAATGAGTATTATAGTATATATTTATAGATTTGTATATTTATTGACTAGTTTTGGAGCGTTGGGCATCGGTTTGAGTTGTTGAAAAGGCTTGGGAGCCGGTAATGGAATTTCGGAGCGAGGTAAGTCTCTTTTCTAACCTTGTAAGAGGGAATTAACCCCATAGGTGAATTGATTAATATGTGCTACTATTTGTGGGGGGGCTACATACGCACGAGGTGACGGGAGTCTGTACGTAGCTACTAATTATGCTATTGTCCGGGTGGTCTAGGACCCATATCATGTTATACTTACAATGTTTGCCCCTACTTGATAACTTAATTGCTTAAGTCATATTGAAATTTGCTAAAAGAATCGTAAAGGGTTAAATTTCACTTACTTGAAGTTGTGAATGGGACACTTGACTATTGTTGAGAATTTTATGTTTCTTAAAGTACTTTTCTTTTGTGAAGCGGGCCGAATGCCTCGGTAGCAGATAAATGCATCTATGGTTTGCGTCGTTCGACCCTCGGCAGTGCACAGTTTAAATATTTATGTTGGATCGGTTCGTACAACCTCGACATGATTTGCGCATGATAAATCTTTGGAATTAATAATAATTGTTATTGCTTCTTTGGCCTGAGATACGAAATGTTAAATGACGAAAAATAAATTTGGAAATTTCCTATTAACAAAAGAATTGTTTACTTACTTTATATTATTGAGTTTACAGTCGTTCTATACAATCCATGCTTAATTATAATATCGGTACTTTATTGATAGCCCATAGTAAGTATCGGAGTTGGCCCCTTATCACTACTTCTTCGAGGTTAGATTGGATACTTACTAGGTATGCGTTGATTTACGTACTCATACTACACTTGCTGTACATTTTTATGTAGGTGCATATATGTCTAGTGGACTTGTGGGCGCATAGGCGCGATTATTGCGGGGACTTAGGTGAGTTGCATTCCACGTTACGAGTCCGCAGTATGCACAGAGTCTCCATCCGAGTTATTTACACACTCCTGTCTAATTGTATCCCAGACAAATGTATTATTTTACTGTATTTCCTAGTTGATGCTCACACTTGTGACATCGAGTTTTGGGGGTGCTTTTGGGTTGTTCAGTAATGAAGTTGGAATATATATATATATATATATATATATATATATATATATATATATATATATATATATATACTCTGTAAATTTTATCTCTTACTATTTAATTGAAAAAAATTATGATTTCAAAAATACTAAAATGAGTAATGAAGTTGAAAAAAAAATAAGTAATCGAAGTTGCAAGTTGCAACTGAAAAAGAGTATTTAATAGTGTTTGTTTGAAGTTCCTGAGATTTTTTGAATTTGCAAACTTATATTTTGGAGTTTTTGGAAAAATATACGTTCGAGTTAAATTTTGAAAAATACATTGATAAAAAATATTCGGACTCTGTTTTTTAGAAATTTCAAAACTGATAGGCTCCTAACATTTTATGAATATTTCAATCAGGGGCTTAAACTCCTTATAGTGTCCATTGTCGGAGAAAAAAACTTGTTTTATTTACCTCCATTGTTTTCACTTGTAAATGAGTTGGCATATCATGGAAGAAAAACAATCATAATAGCTCAATAGAAGGGAGTATAATCTTTTGCAAAGATTTTGTTAATGACGAGCCATATAATCAAGATATTACATAGTGCTTTGGGGGCAATAATAGAACACCAACAACAACAATAACACAATAACATATCCAGTAGTGCCTTATGAAAATAGAAAGACTGTTTCCAATAGATCATCGGCTTAGGAAGGGGCAATAATAGAACAACGATGAAATATATTTGTTCGCAGTAGTGGATCTAGAGTATTGTTATTGGATTTCCGGGAACCTAATAATTTTTGCGTAGACATTGTATTTCTATCAAGAAGTCCATTAAGTATTTATAAATATCCAACTATGCACCCAATTATTATTGTATATTTATTTGAGATTACGGTAGAATCCATAAATTTCAAATCTTAAATTCACCTCTATTTGTTCGGTCTTATTTTTATATTGAACTAAACAATTTAATGATAATAATTATACATTAAAGTGAAATATATATATTAACTAATCATATAAGCCACGTGTCTTGCCTTTATTATGCGCGATACAGACACTCGGTGCGAGCAACTATTATTAGAGGAAAAACTATCCATAGATGAAAAGTTAAGGATGCAATTGTACTTTGATTAAACTAAAAGGACCAGTAATGCCTTATGCCATATGTTGTAGACCTTCAGTGCTAAAATCCTTACCTTATCCAGCTGTCCCCCACAAATTTCAAATTTCAAATTCTTTTCCACAGATTCCAAGGTGTCAAGTTTCAAATTCAATCTGACCGTTGATTCAGTAACCGTTGCCTGGAGCTCCGGCTCCGCCGCTCACCCCACCCCATCTCTCTCAAGCCCTAAAATAATTTAAATCTCACTATAAATATCAACCTCCTCTCTGTCCCTACATACCTCTCTTTAATCCCCTTACTTTTCCTCTCTTATTCTCCTTTCTCACCGTACATTTTCTCCGCTCCTATTTTCAAAATGCGAGAAATCCTTCACATTCAAGGTGGACAATGCGGCAACCAAATCGGTGCCAAGTTTTGGGAAGTAGTTTGTGCCGAACACGGCATTGATTCTACCGGCCGATATGACGGAGATGCAGATCTCCAACTTGAGAGAATCAATGTCTATTACAATGAGGCAACCTGTGGAAGGTTTGTTCCTAGGGCTGTTCTTATGGATCTGGAACCTGGTACCATGGACAGTATCAGATCTGGTCCTTATGGTCAGATCTTTAGGCCTGATAACTTTGTTTTTGGCCAATCTGGTGCTGGTAATAACTGGGCTAAAGGTCATTACACTGAAGGCGCTGAATTAATTGATTCTGTTCTTGATGTCGTTCGTAAGGAAGCTGAAAACTGTGATTGCCTGCAAGGTTTGTTTCTCAACCCGTCCCTCAATGCTTAATTTTTCTCCTTATGATATGCACATTTAACCTTCAATTAATTAAAATGTGTCTTTTCGATCTCTTTATGTAGAAGAAATGTTACATATAGACTATTTTTTTAAACTATATTGACTTCAAATATGGGGGAATAATACAACTTAACGGTGACTAAATGGTGGAACTGTTAATAATTTTAGTACATTGTGAAATTCTTAGGCAAATGGATAAAAAATGCACATATTAATTAGTTGAAGGTTAAATGTATTTAGTCGGATAAATTTTGATGTTATGCATGTGTTTTGGTGTTATGGATCTCACAATTTTCAGAGATTTACATGTTTTTGGGTTTTGATTCATGTTTGTTTTTTGGTTTGTTTCAGGATTTCAGGTGTGCCATTCATTGGGTGGAGGAACAGGGTCGGGTATGGGCACCCTTTTGATTTCCAAAATCAGAGAGGAATACCCAGACCGAATGATGCTTACGTTCTCAGTTTTTCCTTCCCCAAAGGTTTCTGACACTGTTGTCGAACCTTACAATGCTACTCTGTCTGTTCATCAACTAGTTGAAAATGCAGATGAATGTATGGTCCTTGACAATGAGGCTTTATATGACATTTGCTTCAGAACTTTAAAGCTCACCACCCCAAGCTGTAAGATCTTTTGGCATCTTGATTTGCCCTTTCTCATGTATTTACTAGTATATACGTTATTGTTTTGTGCTTTTATTAACTATTTTCTTATTGCTTGATGGAACAGTTGGAGATCTAAATCATTTGATATCAGCCACAATGTCTGGTGTCACGTGCTGCTTGCGTTTCCCTGGGCAGTTGAACTCTGATTTAAGGAAGTTAGCTGTGAATTTGATCCCATTCCCAAGGCTCCACTTCTTTATGGTTGGATTTGCGCCTTTGACTTCCCGTGGTTCTCAGCAGTACAGAGCTTTGACAGTTCCCGAGCTAACACAGCAAATGTGGGACTCTAAGAACATGATGTGCGCAGCTGACCCTCGCCATGGAAGATATTTAACTGCATCTGCTATGTTCAGGGGAAAAATGAGCACAAAAGAGGTTGATGAGCAAATGCTCAATGTGCAGAACAAGAACTCTTCCTACTTTGTTGAGTGGATCCCGAACAATGTGAAATCAACTGTTTGTGATATCCCACCTACTGGACTTAAGATGGCGTCGACATTCATTGGGAACTCGACATCAATTCAGGAGATGTTTAGGCGTGTGAGCGAACAGTTTACTGCTATGTTCAGGAGAAAGGCTTTCTTGCATTGGTACACTGGTGAGGGAATGGACGAGATGGAGTTTACTGAGGCTGAAAGTAACATGAATGATCTGGTTTCAGAGTATCAGCAGTACCAAGATGCCACTGCTGATGAGGAGGGAGACTATTATGAGGATGAAGAGGAGGAAGCTCAGGAGGATTAATTTGAAATGCTATTGTGAACTTTGAAATATGAATGAAGCCAAAACCACAACTTCCAGTTGATGTTCTTTTGGCTATGTGATGTAATAGTGCTCTTCAAACTTCAGGCTTTTGTAATATTTCTTTTGGAAGACTACTTGCTATGCTTATACAAGTATTATGTTTCTTGTCTGTTTGTAATAGTACTTGTTTCTTTTGGCTTTGTTTTTAGTTTTAGTCTTGAACAATCTTATCTTGATTGTTAATGTGTTTTATTTTTTGTGATTCCTGCTATCTTTTGCTCTCTGTTTTCATTTTTTGTGATTCCTGCAGCAACTTGTTTGTGCTTCAAGATTGTCCAAAGTGTGTTTGCGTTTCTGCGTACGCACTATACCCTTCCAAGAGATTTTACTGAGCTCTTGTTGTTTCTACTCCATATATTGTTGTCAAAAGTCGTGCTGCTATTTAAGGCTCTGTGTGTTTAAGGCAATTTTGAGAAAGCCAATCTAGTTCTATTATTGATTTTGTTGGAAATCACATTCAGACGAAAGCTTTATCGTCTGGATGAAACTCCTGACAAACTTGGAGTAGGGTAGCTATCTCACAGCTCGTAATTTCCTTCATTGAGTGCACCGATTTATGGAGCCAGATATTTAGATGTTTTGTTGAGTCAGAATGAATTCGAGCATACAAAGCAGAGAAAAGGCCCAAAATAGTTCAGTATCTTTTGGATTTTAACTCAAAATAATCCTAATTCTTTTTAATAAAGTGGTACATTTTTAGTCTCCCATCAAACTTCTGTTAGTTTTTTAACGAAAAGAACCTCACATGCCCATATGAGATTTAATTTCTTAGAAAAGAAAAATTATTCTTTTTGTTGAGCAAGAATTCTTTTTGTTGAGCAAGAACCCGATCAAAACACATTCTTAACCAAATAGTCAAAACCCTGCTGCATAAGTCATGCTCAATCAATTTGTCTAATGTATGGTAATGTGTGTAGTTGAAGTTGTGCATTTTTTCTTCTGATCATGATATTATAAATTAAATATAGGAAACTTTCAGTGAGTTGTATGGAATTGCATCTTATCTGATTCTTGTTATCTTTTGAAGTTGATAACTAAGAAGAAAATTTCCCAATAAATAAAAAGAATAACGAGGATTTTGCACACGGTACCTATAATAAATATAAAATCTAAACTAGACAAATAGCAGTTCCCAGCTTGCAAGTTGCAAAGCTCTCACGAGAAGGGGAAGGGGTATGATATAGTTCATTCAAGGTAGCTTCTGATTACCATCTCCAAGATTTACCAGTGTACATAAGGAATTAAGGTTGTTAAAAGGCTATATACATCAATGAAATTCTTGATAAAATAATTTAGGATTTTTACAGTTAAATGCTAGTTCAATAAGAGGAAGAGCATGAAACTCAAGAATGCAACACCTACTAAATGATCACTTGAAACGTCTTCGATCTGCCATTACTGTACACTTTTTCAAACTAAAGAGTAACTCGACAAGATTAATAGTGTGGTAGTATTTGTTTTCTAAGGAAATAAATCTCATATGTTGGCATGTGAGGTTCTTTCCGTTAAAAAAGTAGTAGAAGTTGTGATGGAGACTAAAAATGCACCACTTTATTAAAGAATGTGGATTATTAGTGCTCAATGTAAAAGAAATAGAATTATTTTGAGTTAAAGTCCAAAAATACTGGACTATTTTGGGTCTTTTCTCATACAAAGTACCAGAGGCGGATGCAATGTATTACCTACGGGTTCAACTGAACCCATAACTTTCGACGCGGAGTAGAAATTTGTAAGTAAAAATTCATTAAAATTACAAAAATAGTAGATTTGAACCCATAACTTTAAAAATATAATGGGTTCAATGTTAAAATTTTTAAAATTAAACCCATAAAATTTAAATTTTGAATCCGCCTCTGCAAAGTACAATGATAAAGAGGCCTTTTAACAAGATGAAAATGAATATCACAAGGCTTAAATATATACAGTACCCTAGTTCCCTAGTTGCACAGATTCACAACTCACCTCTGTTAACAACAACATACCCGTATAACTATATTGTTAACAGCTTATGTCAACCTCAAAAGCACAGTGGAAAATTTAGGTAGCAGCAATCCAACCAGAGCACCGGTACTATTAATAATTACTTCTTCCGTTCACTTTTACTTGTTCAGTATTCTAAAAATAAATTTTTAAATTATTTTCTCAAATTCATTAAGAATATGCATAAATTAATATGAATATCATGATAAATTATGCACTTTATTTATTATTTTTTAAGGGGTGTGCAAAGTATATCTGTGGACAAGTAAAAATAAACGGAGGAAGTAATTTTCAAAATCACCAGTAAAAGCATATTTAGATAACATGAATAGCAGTATATAAATTTCTGATCATTACGGATTCTTGAAGTTGTTAAGGCAAATCCACCGGAGATATCATACGGTCACTTGTCAAAACATGCTTTGGTCTCACGAGCTTATACGAAGTTGTTTAAGGAGGGAAAGGCGGATGATGGTGATTAAATTGATATCATCTCCAAGATATGCAAGGAACTTTTCTAAACATCGAGCCATTATTAAACACAAAAGCATCAATGCTATTATTGTATAGGCCAAAATCCGTTTTCAGTATATTTAGCGTAATATGACATTAAAAATAGTTATCGGTCTAGCTCGTCCAAGACGTAGCGAGGTCAATGGCCGAGGTGCCGACATGAGCCGTGGTCAAGATATCGATGGTTATCGCAATCAAGATGTTAGCAAGGGTTGGGGTCGAGATCGACTGTTGATGATATGACTTGTAACGGCTAATTTATCAAGATTGGCTACTAAAAGAAAATATTTTAGTGAATATTCCCTCCATTTGTACTATTAAGGTTTCCTAGAAAAAGGCCCGATATATATAGAAAGAAGAGACAATGATAGGGGCATGTAATATTCATTTTTCTGATAAGAACACTTTTGAGAAGGAGACTTTCCTTCTTACAAAAATACAAAGATTACCTTTTTACAAAGATTCTTGTTGATATTGTTCCCTACTTTTCCATCAGATTCGAGTACCGTTCATGCAAATCTTAGATTTATCTGTCAGTCATCACTGTCATGCAAATTATTCGTTAAACCCATCCATTATGGGGTGAATCATTCTCCCTATTTACTTAAATGCTATTTATTGACATTTATTGTTAGTTATATCTTCCTCAATGTTCTTGCTTTAAGTGTATCCTATATTTATTGCCACCAGTCATATACGGAATCTGTCCCAACTAACATACGTTTTAGTGCTTAAATATCTAGAGTTATTATCCTTGACTAGATGTCACGACCCAAAATTCCACCATAGGAGTCGTGATGACACCTAGTCTCTAAGACTAGGTAAGCCGATTTCCATTGCATTTTTGAAGCCATTTTTTTTGAATTAAATAAATAATCAAAACTAACAGCAGAAATAATTACAATATACAACCTCCCAAGACGGGTAGTACTGAATCACGAACTCTAACTGAATAAATGGAATGATCACGATGACCGAATATACAATACTATTTGAATACAAATTAACAATATAATGAAATGAAAAGACTCCAAGGGACTGCGACGGCCAAGCAGCTCTACCTTGAATCTTTACGATCGCGCTTTAACTCTACTCAAGTCCGATACCTCCAATGCGTGGCTCTGCATAAAAATGTGTAGAAGTGTAGAGTGAGCACACCAAAGCGGTACCCATTAAGTATCAAGACTAACATCAATGGAGTACAGATGAGGTACAGTCAAGACACTCACTAGTCTAATAACCTGTGCAATATAATATACAAAATACTAGGAAACAATAACAATAAGAGTAGAATAAAACAACCAGTGATATGCACAATAGACAACAAGAATACCATTAATATCCCTCAATAATTAATAAACACAATTATACCCAATTAAATCAAGTCCTTCAAATAAATGTCTTTTTGAATAAAAATCCTTCCAAATAAATATTTTGAATATAATTCTTTCAATTAAAAATTCACCATGTGACACCTCATTTCATAATCATAAAAAATTCGGGTTTCATCCCATTTTCATATTTTTCGTAAACACGGGTCTCAACCTATTTTCATATTTTCACGGCACCTCATGCCCCATAATTAAATTATCATGTTTCCCCGGATATCCTCAATGTATATAAGGGCACTCCCGAGATACCGTCTCGTAGTCCCAAATCATAAATAAATTCACAATATCTCATTTTCTTATATCACCGTGGGAGCCTTCACATTTAATTTTGAAAGAAATCATTTTTCCCGAAATGGCATCCCACGTTTTAGCCATCCTTATCATACCGCATAGCTTCTAGTAGTTCCCCTACTAGCCACGCGTTTCAAGTCACCCTTATCTCACCGCATACGTTTCAACACCCTGACCTTATATCACCGCATGACTTCTAGTAGTTCCCCTACTAGCCATGCGTTTCAAGCCACCCTCATCTCACCGCATGCGTAGCAATATCACAATATTTCACAAATCGCACCTCAAGTGCCCAAATATCACAGCATAATACAACTTGCACCTCAAGTGCCCAAATATTATAACATATCACAAATTGCACATCAAGTACTCAAATATTATAACATATCATAAATTGCACATCAAGTGCTCAAATCTTACAACAAATCACAAATTGCACATCAAGTGTTCAAATATTACAACATATCACAAATTACACATCAAGTGCTCAAATATTACAACTTGCCATAGAAATCAATAACACATTATTTTTCCACAATAAAGAGCCATGACTCAATCATAATGTGCACAACATCTTAACAAAATATTCCGGAATGAACAACTCAACCGAATAATATTTCACAATTTGGCACTTTGCCTCAATATGATTCACGCCCTTTATAATTCAATACCAAATTTTCCACAACGTGAACTGAAAAGTAATTCATCTTATTAACTAAATTTTCTATTTTAATTATTTGTAGGTAAAATCAATAATAAAAATATTTTCCATAAAAAAAATGGCAACTCAAACAAACACAGAGTTCACATAAAAGTCAAGTGACAATCATAATAATTTATCCTATAAAAACAACCTCGGCAAACAAAGAATGAGGCATGAAAAATAAGGGATTTAATAAGTTACAATAATTTTTCAACTTAATACTTAAGGGCGTCTACGAATTTCAACCGATATAATTTGCACATATAAACCAAGTACGTACTCGTCACCTCGCGTACATGGTTTTCAATTACATAATTTCCACATGAGACTCAATGCCTAAGGGATAATTCCCCCACTCGAGGTTAGACAAGATACTTACCTTTTTGAAGTTATGCCAATATTCCATAATCGCCTTCTTGCTTGAATTTGACCTCCAAACACCTCGAATCTAGCCACAAATAATTCGATTCAGTCAATAAAATTATTGAAATTAATTCCATAAGAAAATACTAATTTTCCAACAAAAAAATTCGAAATTAGCTCAAAAATCCACCGTGGGGACCACATCTTGGAACCCGACAAAAGTTACAAAATCCGAAAGCTCATTCAACCACGAGTCTAACCATACCATTTTTACCAAAATCCGACCTCAACTCGACCTCCAAATCTTCAATTCTTATTTTCAAATCCCTAAGTTCAAATCCCCGATTTACACCTCAAAAACATGTAATATAGTCGAATTAGTCGATGATAGTTCAATATTATGGAGTAGAAATGATCACAAGTGACTTACCTCAAGTTTTTCTTGAATTCTCTCTCAAAATCGCCCCAAAAACCGTGCTTGAAGGTCCAAAAATGGCAAAACTCGGAACCCCCTCTGTTTTGAACATTCTGTCCAGGATTTTCGCATCCGCAGTGATTTCTTCGCACATGCGGTCTTTGCATATGCGGTGATTGCTTTGCACCTGCGCTCTACGCATCCGCGGTGATTTCTTTGCACTTGCGGTCTTCGTATCCGCGGTGATTTTTTTCGCACTCGCGGTGCCTGGACAGCCCATGCATTTTCGCTTCTACGAATCATTCCTCACATCCACGAGCTCTCACCTGCGGCCCTTTTTCACACAGGTGCGATCACACCAGCAACCCAGCTGCTTCAGCTCCTCCTCCAAATCCAAATTCGATCTGTTAAGTATCCGAAACTCACCCGAGGCCCTCGGGACCCCGTCCGAATATACCAACAAGTTTCATAACATAACACGGACATATAGAGGCCTCAAATCATATCAAACAATATCAAAACGATGAATCGCACCTCAAATCAAAATCTATGAACTTTGAACTTTCAAATTCTCTATCTTGTGCCGAAACATATCAAATCAATCCGAAATGACTTCAAATTTTGCACACAAGTCATAAATGACATAACAAAGCTATTCAAATTTTCAGAATAATATTTCGACCCTGATATCAAAAAGTCAACCCCCCGGTCAAACTTCCCAAAATTTAATTTTTTCTCCATTTCAAGCCTACTTCCACTACGGACCTTCAAATAATTTTTCGGACACGCTCCTAAGTCCAAAATCATCATACGGAACTATTGACATCATCAAAATTCTATTCCGAAGTCGTTTACTCAAAAGTCAGCTCTCCAGTTAACTCTTTCCATTTAAACTTCTAAATAAGGATTGTTATTTTAATTTAATTCCGAATCTTCAGTAAATCAAACTTGACCACACCCGCATGTCATAATACATATTGTGAAGCTGTTCGAGATCTTAAGTCACTGAACGGGGCGTAAATTCTTAAAACGACAAGTCGGGTCGTTACATTCTCCATCTCTTAAACAAACGTGCGTCCTCGGACGTACTAAAAATCTTTCGGAGGATTTTAAATTACTAGGTATATTCTTGCACACATACTTGTGGGTGATTCTACATTCTTGCAATTTAACACGGGTCCGACAATACCATCTCAATTTAGATTATTTCTTTTCTCTATTCTTATAAGCTTTAGAGCAAAAATCCCTAACTCTCCATTAATTTCCAAAATACCTGATTTTCACTTCGACGCACGGTATTAGTCTTAACTGGCTATAGCAACTCATGCCTATGCGCACATCAACTTTCTTGATAGTGTTGAAGTACTTCAATTTTTTTTTCTGGAGTATTTCATTCTTCCCCGCTTAGGATCATTCGCCCTCAAACACATAACATAACTTATCTCTTCTTTCGCACATCTCAATCCCCCAAATTTTTCTAACTCCCAAATTTTTAGAAAATTTTGGCATAGTCTCCCCTGTAATTGGGCCTATCCACCTGCCAGAGTAACACCCAAACAACTCCTAACAACATATCCAACACCCAACAAAATACCACAGGGTATATATCAATAACATTAATCTCAGTATTGCCTTATCATAATGATGTCAGGACATAAAGCACATCATATGTATGCATATCACTACATCTCTAATCTTAAAAGATGTTCATAATTAATTCTAGTATCATCAATTAATCTCATATTAACCATCACCTCATTTCGAATTTTCACAATACTGACAACAGAACGAAAGGCATGAAGACCTCATGATTACTTACTCAGATTAATGAGTCACATTTAACGCCACCACTTCATAGGCTAAAACTCAATAATTACAGCACGAAAATGACTGAATATGAACAGAAAATGTACAAGCATTATCAAATAAGCCTAACCGGCATGACTCCCTATTAATATTATTGCACAAATTAAATTTCACAAGGGAGAATTTTAAACTCATAAACATTTCACCACAAGGACCTCGTCCTTATATAACTTCCATCGCGGCTTGCAGCCTGGTTTAAATATTTCACATCATATAAAAATACGAGGATCTCGTCCTCAAATCCGAATCACAATTATGTTGCACATTGTGCCAACTGAAATTTTCAATTTCCTTTATTTCTTCTTTTCAATACATTTCATAAACAATTTTCACAACATATAATGAACCCTCATACCGGTAGGACGTATAATTCATAAAAATTGGAATCAATTATTCTAAAACACATTAAACCTACTGTATTTATTAATAAAAATTATTTTTGGACTTATAGCCCTCAATGGTGTACAGAAATAAAATAGCAGACACGAACTCACATCTTTAAATCGCCCAACAAGGATAAACATATAAGTGGGTTACAAATTTACGAAGCTCACCATAAGTGGAGCATAATAGGAGGACTCACCTCATTATTCAAAACTGAATCAAATTAAAGAAAATATCTTTTTATAATAAAAATCAGGATCGTACCTGCAACGACACCATCTGGTGTTATGGCCTTAGCCAAATCATAGTGATTAAATCAACGGGTCGGGCCTCTACCTCTTAGGCGCCCACTACCCGCCTGTCCTCCACCTCTAGCTGACTGTACATGTGGAGTATCAACTGGAATAAAGCTTGTAGCTGGAGTGTTCTGATGAAATCCACCCCTCCTAAGTCTGGGACAATCTCTCATGATATGCCTAGTATCACCACACTCATGACAACCTCTCTGAGGTCGCGGCTGCTCATACTGAGTCTGTGCCGGATAACTGGAATAACCACTGTAAGAATCTTATATCGGTGGTGCACTATAAACTGGAGCATCCCGAGTAATCTGATGTGCGGACTGAACTGACTAACTGCTCGAGCCTCCGCTATAATGGGTTCTAGCTGAAGAGTAAAATCCACTGAACCCTCCAGATCTTCAAGACCTTTTGGCCTCCTTAGACTCCTTTTCCTCGCCTAAAACACCCTTAATCTTCCTTACAATCTCTACTACTTGTTGAAATGGAGCATCAGTTTGTAACTCTCGAGCCATGCATATTTTAATATCATAATCGAGCCCCTCAATGAATCTGCGAACCCGTTCTTTGATTGTAGGAACTAAGATAGGTGCATGACGGGCTAACTCACTGAACCTGATAGCATATTCTGACACTGTCATAGTTCCCTGACATAACCGTTCAAACTTTGTGCGCCACGCATCTCTGAGAGTCTGGGGAACAAACTCTTTCAAGAATATTTCCAAAAATTAAGCCCAAGTTGGTGGTGTAGCATCGGCTGGTCTACCTTCTTCATAGATTTGCCACCACCGATACGCTGCGCCTGATAGTTGAAATGTAGTAAAGGTGACTCCGCTCACCTCCACAATACCCATGGTGCGGAGAATACGGTGACAATTTTCTAGAAATTTTTGGGCATCCTCTGTAGCTGTGCCACTGAAAGTTGGTGGATCATATTTCTTAAACCTTTCAAGTCTGTTTTGTTCTTCTTCTGATGCCTCAGGCCTGACCTCGGGCCGAACCGGAATAATAGATTGTACCGGTACTACACCCGAAACCTGACCAATGTGAACCTATTGCTCTAGAGTTGTGGTAGAAGTCTGAACTACTCCCCCAATCTGCGGAATGTTTAGTGCAACAGAGATCAATCCCGCCTGAGTTAATGTACCAAACATACTCAGGAACTGTGCCAAAGTCTCCTGAAGTACGGGGGTAACAATAGGTGCTTCTGGTACCAGTCCCCCAACTGGAGCTACTGGTGGCTCCTCAACTGTTGTTCTGACAGGTGCTAAAGTCGTAGCACGTGCCCTTCCTCGGCTTCTAACTCGGTCCCGGCCTCTTGCAGCCCTAGCATTATGTGCGGATGCCTGCTCAGCTAACCCAGTAGCACGTGTCCTCACCATCTGTGAGAGAATGGAGATACAAAGGTTCAAATTCCAAATTCAACAAATTCTGCACGACAAGAATGAAAGAAATGGAAATTTCCTAACAGTTCTGTAGCCTCTCGAAGATAAGTACAGACGTCTCCGTACCGATCTGCAAGACTCTACTAGACTCGTTCGTGACTCGTAGAACCTATGAACCTAGAGCTCTGATACTAACTTGTCACGACCCAAAATTCCACCACAGGAGTCGTGATGGCACCTAACCTCTAAGACTAGGTAAGCCGATTTCCATTGCATTTTTGAAGCCATTGTTTTTAATTAAATAAATAATCAAAACTAACAGCGGAAATAATTACAATATACAACCTCCTAAGACTGGTAGTACTGAGTTACGAACTCTAACCGAATAAATGGAATGATCACGAGGACCGAATATGCAATACTGTTTGATTACAAATTAACAATACAATGAAATGAAAAGACTCCAAGGGACTGCGACGGCCAAGCAGTTCTACCTTGAATCTATACGATCGCGCTTTAACTCTGCTCAAGTCCGATACCTCCAATGCTTGGCTCTACACAAAAATGTGTATAAGTGTAGAGTGAGCACACCACAGCGATGCCCAGTAAGTATCAAGACTAACCTCAATGTAGTAGAGATGAGGTACAGTCAAGACACTCACTAGTCTAATAACCTGTGCAATATAATATACAAAATACTAGGAAACAATAACAATAAGGGAAGGATAAAACAACCAGTGATATGCACAATAGACAACAAGAATACCATTAATATCCTTGAACAATTAATAAACACAATTACACCCAATTAAATCAAGTCCTTCAAATAAATGTCTTTTTGAATAAAAATCTTTCCAAATAAATATTTTGAATATAATTCTTTCAATTAAAAAGTCACCATGTGACACCTTATTTCATAATCATAAAAATACGGGTCTCAGCCCATTTTCATATTTTTCGTAAATACGGGTCTCAACCCATTTTCAAATTTCCATGGCACCTCGTGCCCCATAATTAAATCATCATATTTCCCCGGCACCTCGTGCCCTCAATTCATATCTCAACTGCATGAACAACTCACGTGCCAAATATCCTCAATGTATATAAGATCCACATGATCAATCTATTTTCACTAAAGTGAGTTTAAAATTTTTAAATCAAGTAAGAAATCAACAAAGAATTGAATTTATTTTTAGAATTCATTTGGGTGAAGAAAGTAACATTTCACTTAAATTAAGGAATCAGATAAACTACTAGTTTGGTTGTAAAATTATTTAATTTTAAAAAAAATAATAATTCCTTTTTATTTAAATCAACTCAATCATCGAAAATCAGTAAGAAAACCCAGAAATATACTTCTTCAGAGTCACGTGCTAAAAAGCCAAAGCCAACACAATATAATTAGGAACACAAAACACATGATAATAAAGTCAACTAGTACATCACGGAAGAAGACATGAATTTACATATTCAATGAAACAAAATCAACAAGACAGGAACATAAATAAAGAAATATCAACAGGGCACTCCCGAGGTACTGCCTCGTAGTCCCAAATCATAAATAAATTCACAATATCTCATTTTCTTATATCACCGTGGGAGCCTTCACATTTAATTTTTAAAGAAATCATTTTTTCCGAAATGGCATCCCACGTTTTAGCCATCCTTATCATAACGCATAGCTTCTAGTAGTTTCCCTACTAGCCACGCGTTTCAAGCCCCTGACCTTATATCACCGCATGACTTCTAGTAATTTCCTTACTAGCCATGCGTTTCAAGCCACCCTTATCTCACCACATGCGTATCAATATCACAATATTTCATAAATCGCACCTCAAGTGCCCAAATATCACAGCATAATACAACTTGTACCTCAAGTGCCCAAATATTACAATATATCACAAATTGCACATCAAGTGCTCAAATATTACAACATATCACAAATTGCACATCAAGTGCTCAAATCTTACAACATATCATAAATTTCACATCAAGTGCTCAAATATTACAACATATCATAAATTGCACATCAAGTGCTCAAATATTACAACTTGCCATAGAAATCAACAACACATTATTTTTTCATAATAAGGAGTCCTGACTCGATCATAATGTGCACAACATCTTAACAAAATATTCGGGAGTGAACAACTCAACCGAATAATATTTTACAATTTGGCACTTTGCCTCAATATGATTTGCGGCCTTTATAATTCAATATCAAATTTTCCACAACGTGAACTGAAAAGTAAATCATCTTATTAACTAAATTTTCCATTTTAATTATTTGTAGATAAAATCAATAATGAAAGTGTTTTCCATGAAAAAATGACAACTCAAACAAATACAGAGTTCAGATAAAAGTCAAGTGACAATCACAACAATTTATCCTATAAAAACAACCTCGGCAAACAAAGAATGAGGCATGGCAAATAAGGGATTTAATAAGTTACAACAATTTTTCAACTTAATACTTAAGGGTGTCTACGAATTTCAACCGATATAATTTGCACATATAAACCAAATATGTACTCGTCACCTCACGTACATGGTTTTCAATTACACAATTTTCACATAAGACTCAATGCCTAAGGGATAATTCCCCCACTCCAGGTTAGGCAAGATACTTACCTTTTTGAAGTTATGCCAATATTCCATAATCGCCTTCTTGCTTGAATTTGACCTCCAAACACCTCGAATCTAGCCACAAATAATTCGATTCAGTCAATAAAATTTATTAGAATTAATTCCATAAGAAAATACTATTTTTCCAATAAAAAATCCGAAATTAGCTCAAAAATCGACCGTGGGACCCACATCTCGGAACCCGACAAAAGTTTCAAAATTCAAAAGCCCATTCAACCACGAGTCTAACCATACCATTTTTACCAAAATTCGACCTCAACTCGACCTCCAAATCCTCAAATCGTATTTTCAAATCCCTAAATTCAAACCCCCGATTTACACCTCAAAAATATGTAATCTAGTCGGATTAGTCAATGATAATTCAATATTATGGAGTAGAAATGATCACAAGTGACTTACCTCAAGTTTTCCTTGAATTCTCTCTCAAAATCACCCCAAAAACCGTGCTTGAAGGTCCAAAAATGGCAAAACTCGGAACCCCCTCTGTTTTTAATATTTTTCCAGGATTTTTGCATACGCGGTGATTTCTTCGCACCTGCAGTCTTCGCATCCGCGGTGATTGCTTCGCACCTGCAGTCTTCGCACCCGCGATGACTGTTTTCGCACCCGCGGTGATTTTTTTCGCACCCGTGGTGCCTGGACAGGCCATGCATTTTCGCTTCTGTGAATCATTCCTCGCATCCGCGAGCTCGCACCTGCGGCCCTTTTTCGCGCAGGTGCGATCACACCAGCAGCCCAGCTGCTTCAGCTCCTCCTCCAAATCTAAATTCGATCCGTTAAGCATCTGAAACTCACCCGAGGCCCTCGGGACCCCGTCCGAACATACCAACAAGTTCCATAACATAACACGGACCTACTCGAGGCCTCAAAACATATCAAACAATATCAAAACAACGAATCGCACCTCAAATCAAAATCTATGAACTTTGAACTTTCAAATTCTATATTTTTTGCCGAAACATATCAAATCAATCCGAAATGACTTCAAATTTTGCACATAAGTCATAAATGACATAACAAAGCTATTCAAATTTTCAGAATAATATTTCGACCCCGAAATCAAAAGTCAACCCCCCGGTCAAACTTCCCAAAGTTTAATTTTTTTGCCATTTCAAGCTTACTTCCACTACGAACCTCCAAATAATTTTTCGGACACGCTCCTAAGTCCAAAATCATCATACGGATACTGACATCATCAAAATTCTATTCCAGAGTCGTTTACTCAAAAGTCAATTCTCCAGTTAACTCTTTCCATTTAAGCTTCTAAATAAGGATTGTTCTTTTTATTAAATTCCGAATCTTCAGTAAATCAAACTCGACCACACCCGCGGGTCATAATACATATTGCGAAACTGTTCGAGATCTTAAGTCACATAATAGGGCATAAATTCTTAAAACGACAAGTCGGGTCGTTACACTAGATTTAACCCCTCACTATATAAATATAATAGTTTAAACCGAAAATTGTATTCTTCGGTCAAACAATTTGGTGCCGTCTGTGGGAATCTTCTAGCTAAGTTTTTTAGTTTATTCTAGATCTAAAACCGACACTAGTTACTAGCAAAAAAAAAAAAAAACAAAAGAAGAACCTTCTTCTCTTTATATGTACAGATCTAACGTGGCATGTAACCGAGGAGAAAGAACGAGAATAATGAGTAACCTTCCAACCAACCTCATAAAGCAGTAGATGAGGACACAACGCCCAATGCCTCTCCTAGGCGAGGTGGATCAACACCTCCCCACTACAGCATCACAAAATCCCATGGAAAGACCGCCTCTACATCCATGGGAGAGGAGACACCGCAGCAATAAAGAAGCTCCTTGAGGCTTGGCTAACTGATACATTGACCAGCGTCCTCCATAAGCCCGTTTAGGACGCGGCCGCAGTAAAGGCGAGATCATTATGCACCATCAGTGGGCAAGCAACGTGATCAACCTCCTCCACCCACAACGACAGGTATTACTCACAATGTTGTTAACAATGTAGGCGACGACGCTCTCACTGCCATTCTGAAAAGGATGGAGGAAATGGAAACCGAGAACAAGACACTTCGAGATCAAATGAGAGAGCACCAAGAAAGGTTCGATAAAATACCGAGCGCTCCTAAGTTATTGTCGAAGAGAGACGCCGGTTGGTTCGTCGAGCAGTCGTACAGTGACAATGCCGCATCACATGCCATACCAAAGACCTTTAAAATACCGCCTTATCTGAACATATACGATGGCACAACCGACCCCGAAGATCATATGTCACATTACGTCACCGCTGTGAAAGGCAATGATCTCGCCAAAGGACAAGTATCCTCCATTCTGCTAAGGAAATTCGATGAAACCCTCACGGGAGGTGCATTAACCTGGTACTCGCAGCTGCCAGCAGTTCCATCGAAACCTTTGAGGAAATGGCCGACAAGTTTATGATGGCCCATGCTGGAGCCAAGAAGGCTGCGGCAAGAGTGAATGATATCTTTGCTATCAAACAGTCCCCAAGAGAAGGGCTGAGGGACTTCTTCGCCCGTTTCAAGTGAGTGAGAATGACTCTGCCTAATGTATTAGAAGGAATGGCGGTAGCCGCTTTTCAAAACGGGCTGAACAGAAATGGTTCGAGAGCGACAAGAAAATTATTAAGTCAGCTCATGAAATACCCCCTGACAACATAATGCATACTGTGCCGAAGTACGAGCAGACGAAGACGACCTCAATGGGCCGACTCATCGACTGGCCTTAGTACAAGCAGAATCCAGAAAAGATAAGAGAAGTGATATTAGGAGAGATCCGGTGACCTCACGGCCGAACTAGGAACGGCATCTCCCATATGTCAGGACTACCGATGTATCCTCACCTCGCCATGAAGAAGGATCACCCCGATCAAGAACAGGGACTCACTAGAATGAAAGAGGTATGCCCCATTATTATCTGCTCACTTATTGCGTGTCACCTATAGATATCGTCTATGCCTTGGAAAAGCTCAAACCAAAGGTAAAGTGGCCGTAGAAAATGAGGTCAGACCCGAATACGAGAAAATCAGATGCCCTCTGCGAGTTCCATCAAGAGCGAGGAAACAAAACCGATGATTGCATCGCCCTAAGACAGGAGTTCGTAAACATGTTGCGACAGGGACACCTCAAAGAATTACTGAGCGATCAGGGAAGATCCAACTTTGCCAGGGGAGGCGAAGTTCAAGGGCCGCCGAAGCCGCCCTCGCCAGCCCACATCATCCACATGATCATTGGCGGAGGAGACGATGCTTCCATCTTTAGCGTGAAGTTCACCATGACCCACAAGCTCAAATGATCGATCACCTATGAACGATATGATGAACTCGAAGAAAGTATCATCTTCGATAAGTCAGATACCAATGGTTTGGCATTCCCTCATTATGACGCACTTGTTATTACATTATGAATTTTAGATACCGACGTAAGACGGATTATGGTAGATGACGGGAGTGGCGCATGTATTATCCAACCCCGAGTACTCACACAAATGAAACTCGAGGACAAGATAGTACCATGTTGCATCACACTAATAGGATTTAACAATGCAATTGAACGAACATCTGGCGAGATCACACTCCCCTTCCTGCAGCTGACATCACTCTGGAGACCACATTCCACATCATGGACCAGGATATACGACATACAACGCCATAATAGAGCAACCGTCGATACACACCATGAGGGCCATACCCTCCAGCTTGTACCAAGTCATCAAATTCTCAACTCCATGGGGCATATTCAGCATAAGCGGGGAACAACGCACATCCCAAGAGTGCTACCGCATCGCCATAGACTGCACGGCCGCTCAACAAATAAGAGACAAAGAGAATGAAGCATAGCAACAACAGGGTCGAGGTCGGTAGGCGACTACATTGAGGACGTCATCAGAGACCCCGATGTGGCCGAAGCAGCATGATCGACCATAGAAGACCTCGACCCCGTTCAGCTAGACGTCAACGACCAAAACAAAAAGCTTACATCGACTGCAAACTCCAAGAACCGGGTAAGTTTTGCAAATTTCTAATTGCTAACGCGGACTTTTTTGCTTTTAGCCATGCAGATATGACAGGTATCCCAAAGAAGATCTCCACACACATATTGAACGCCGACCCACTCTACCCCCCGGTAAGGCAGGTTCGACGTAAGTTTAACCCCGCAATCAATAACGCGATGCGCGAAGAAGTGGAAATACTATTGGAAAATGGTTCCATCGGGGAGTCGAAGTCCCCCCAATGGGACGCCAACATGGTTATGGTGAAAAACAATAACGGTAAGTGGCGGATGTGTGTAGACTTCACCGACCTAAACAAAGCCTTCCCCAAGGACTCGTTCCCATTGCCCTACATCGACCAACTCATCGACGCGATAGTCGGGCACGAGTTACTAAGTTTCTTGGATGCCTACTCGAGCTACAACCAGATACTTATGGCGGAAGAGGATTAGGAAAAGACCACCTTCATCACCCACCAGGGGATGTACTGCTACACGTTTATGCCTTTCGGATTGAAAAATGCGGGGGCAACTTACCAAAGGTTGGTGACGAAGATGTTCAAAGAATAACTCGGGAAGACGATGGAGGTATACATCGACGACATGCTAGTCAATTCCAAAAGAAGAGAAGATCACATCGACCATTTAAGAGAAGCATTCGACATAATCAGGCAATACGGCATGAAATCGAACCCCGAGAAATGTGCATTCGGTGTGGCCTCAGGGAAATTCTTGGATTTCCCAGTGTCACAGCAGGGTATCGAGGTCAATCTCGACCAAATCAAGGCCATCGAGAGTATACCAGGCACTTGAACACCAAAAAGCAAGTCCAGAAGCTAACCGACTGAATAGCCACTCTGTCAAGGTTCATCTCGCGATCCTCCGCTAGGTGCAACAAGTTCATCGGCGTACTCAAAAAGGATAACGACCTCCAATGAACCCCTATGTGCGTCCAAGCACTGAAGGAGATAAAGGTGTATCTATCCTCGCCGTCGTTCCTCTCAAAATCGGAACTAGGACAACCTCTTCTCATCTATCTCGCCGTGTCCGAAGTAGTTGTGAGCATAGTCTTAGTCCAAGAAAATAAAGGTACGCAATCTCCCATCTATTACATTAGCAAGACACTGGTCGATGCCGATACGAGGTACCCCCATATTGAAAAACTGGCTCTGGCCTTAGTCGTAGCTTCACGGAAGCTTAGATCGTATTTCCAATGCCACCTCATCTCGATGTCACAACTTTCCCCCCAAGAAGCATTTTACACAAACCCGAACTTTCAGGAAGATTGGCCAAATAGGCCGTCGAACTAAGCGAGTACGATATTACATATCGACCGCGAATGACGATAAAGTCTCAGGTCCTCGCTAACTTCAGTGTGCAAATACTATCCGAAGTCGAAAGGGAGGCCGTCCACACTTCTTCCAGAATACACGACCTTTAGGTCCTATACACCGACAGTGCATCTAACGCGTAGGGGTCCGGGCTAGGACTCGTACTCGAAGTCCCAATAGGCGAAGTGATTCGGCAGTCTATGAGGTGCCCGGACATGACTAACAACAAGGCCGAGTATGAGGCCGTAATTGTAGGACTAAGACTAGCACTCAAATACGGGGCGAAGTGACTAAGGATGTGCTGAGATTCTCAGGTTGTGGTCAACCAAGTCATAGGGACTTTCCAAATCAAGGAGCAAAGGTTACAAAAATACCAGACTGAAATCTGCAAACTACTACCCGAGTTCGACGAATGTCAGCTCGACCAGATCCCCCGAGCGCAGAATATTGAGGCGGACAGCCTAGCCAAATTAGCGGCGGCCACCAAAAATATCACAACAGGAGACCAAAATATAGTCCACCTCCTCAACTCGTCAATAGACCAAATCAAGGTAAGAACTATAAACCTAACTTGGGACTGGAGCAACTGTATTATTACATATTTGTAGGACGGCACACTCCCCGGTGGCAAAACAAAGAGGCCAAGAAGCTGCGAATGTAAGCGGCCAGGTATATCATCATTCACAACGCCATGTACAAAAGGACATATGGCGGCCTCGTGGTGAAATGCTTGAGCCTACATCAGACGAGACGTGTCCTTAAAGAAGTGCACAAAAGCCACTGTGGAGCTCATTCCGACAATCGAGCTTTGGTCATGTGTCTCATACGAGCAGGATACTATTGGCCCACCATGAAAAAGGAGGTCGCAGATTATGTGAAAAACTATGAGCGATGCCAGAAGTATGCTCCAACGATCCACCAAGCAGGCGAACACCTACACTCAGTAAATTTCCCTTCCCATTCATCAAATGAGGAATGGATATCGTGGCCCCCCTCCCGGTCGGGCGAGGTAACGTATGATTTCTCTTAGTTTTAACTGATTATTTCTCTAAATGGGTGGAAGCAGGAGCATTCGCCCAAATACGCGAACAAGAAGTAATCGCCTTCATATGGGAGAACATCATATGCCATTTTGGTCTACCCAAAGAAATCAATTGCGACAACGGATCTCAATTTGCAGGAAAGAAGGTCGCCGACTTTTTTGAAAAATGGCACATCAAAAGAATATTGTCAATGCCTTACCACCCCGCGGGTAACGGGCAAGCAGAATCATCCAACAAGTCAATACTGAACATCATGGAGAAGAAGCTCAAAGACGCCAAGGGAATGTGGCCGGAGATATGACCAGAAGTACTCTGGGCCTACCGAACAATGCCAAAAACGAGCACATGAGAAACACCATAATCGTTAATCTATGGGACTGATGCAGTAATACTAGTCGAGGTTGGAGAGCCCAGCCTAAGATACTTCCGTGAAAGCAGACCCCATAACGATGACGGTAGAAGGCAGGAGCTCGATGAAGTCAAGGAACGAAGAGATATGGCCTATGTGAGAATGGTCACCCAAAAGCAGCAAGCAGAATGCTACCATAACAAAAGAGCAAAGATCAGACTACTTAAAGTCGTGGACTACGTGCTGAAAGTTAAAACACAAGCAAGCAAAGATCCACGGGAAGGAAAACAAGGAACAAACTGGGACGGTCCCTACAAAATCATGACAGCGGCAAGCAAATGGTCATTCACACTAGAAACAATGAAAGGAAAGCGACTACCAAACAACCGGAACATTACACACCTCAAGTACTTCAACTTTTAAAGGACGAGGTCCCAAAGTCACACTCTTTTTCCCTCACTCGAGGTTTCTCCCAATTGGGTTTCTCGAGGAGGTTTTTAACGAGGAGAGGACGGAGATACTTCAGGATTGAGGTACGCACAGACGAGGGCAATGGACGACTAGTTTATTGCTCGATATCTCACTATTTTTCCAATTCGACCAATGAAGGGACTAGATAGACTGGGACTGGGACTGAACTACCAGCCAGTGCCCGGAAAATATGTAAATCTCTCCAAGAATATGAATAAAGCTCAAGCACATGAAATTTGTCGCCGCTCTCCCCAATTAAAGGTTACATTCGACCTCGTTCGAATTAATACCTATTCAGCCCACAACCTCAAATAATTAAAGGTTATATTCGACCTCGTTCGAATTAACACCTATTCGGCCCACGACCTCAATTAATTAAAGGTTACATTCAACCTCGTTCGAATTAACACCTTTTAGACCCACTGCCTCAATTAAGTAAGGGTTATATTTGACCTTGTTCGAATTAACACCATTTCGGCCCAAGACCTCGATTAATTAAGGGTTACATTCGATCTCATTTGAATTAATACCTATTCGGCCCACAACCTAAAATAATTAAAGGTTACATTCGGCCTCGTTCAAATTAACACCTGTTTAGCCCACTGCCTCAATTAATTAAAGGTTACATTCGACCTCGTTCGAATTAACACCTATTCGGTCGACGACCCTAATTAAGTAAGGGTTATATTCGACCTCGTTCGAATTAACACGTATCCGCCCCATGACCTCAATTAAGTAAGGGTTATATTCAACCTCGTTCGAATTAACACCTTTTCGGCCCACGACCTCAATTAAGTAAGGGTTATATTCGACCTCGTTCGAATTAACACCTTTTCGGCCCACGACCCCGATTAATTAAGGGTTACATTCGACCTCATTCTAATTAATACCTATTCGGCCCACGGCCTCAAATCATTAAAGGTTACATTCGACTTCGTTTGCATTAACACCTATTCGGCGTACGACCTCAAATAATTAAAGGTTATGTTCGACCTCATTCAAATTAACACCTACTCAGCCCATGGTCTTAACTAAATGAAGGCTACTTTCAACCTAGTTCAGTATACTCAAACGAATTGGTTACGACCAAGGCAATCAAGCAACAAAATCAGAAAAATGCACAAACTCGAACAAAGAAAAGGAATTAGGTATGAATAGAAAAACACTTCATACTTTGAATATTTGTTCTTTACAAAGGCTCGAATCCACGCCTACAAAAAGTATACACAAATTTGCGGCTAAACAAAAAAGAACAACTAATCACCACCAACTTTATCGCCCACATGGTGTGAGACCCCAGGTGTTTCTCTCTTCTCTTACGTAATATACGTAACGTGGCGTGGTTATATTAGGTATATATGATTGGGTATAGCACATTGGGAGAATAATACTGAAAATGTTTGGTAATATCAAGGAACTAAACTAAAGCTTTAAGTCAAAGGAATCCCTTAAACAAAGGTTCATGGTTAAAGAAATGGCTCGGGTAGCACCCCACGCCTTCGGAAGGTTTAAGTTAACTTGCACCTGTGGGATAAGACTAAGAGTATATAATATGCTAAGAATAATGTGTTATGAAGTATTATAATATCACACTGGTCACATGTTAAGTTTTGGAGTCAAGCAAGTTGCGAAATAAAGGTCGGCAAAAGTTATCGTAAATTTCTCTAATAAATTTTTTAAACTTTGGGTAAGATGTATCAGATCATTTCTCCCAATATAAAAAGAGTTATGGGACCCACAACCTACCAAATCGAAGGTCTACGAGTCTAGTTTGCAACCAAATAAATCTCACATCAAACCGACATTGGAGTAAAACGTTATGACTGTCTTACCGCGGACTATCCGGGCTGAAATCAGGTCGCGAACCGGGTTGGGTCAAACAAGTGGTATAAGTCAGAAAATCCGACTTTTAAGACCCCAAAACATTTCATCTTCGTCCCAAAATAGTGAGAAAGCTTAATAGAGGGTTTCATGGTGTTCTTGAGTGATTAAGGTGCGTTTTTAACGATTTCTATCGTTAAAGTTTGCCCCCGTGCCTAGAAGCGCAATCTCTACGCTTTGCAATCGTTTTCCCCTTCTATTAGCTGTGTTTGGAGCTATTTTTGGAAGATAGAAAATTGTTGTTCATGCTGGTTCTTCAGGATTTATACTTGGTTTGCCAAGGTAATCATCTTGGGACTCTTTTATGATCGTTTTTACAAAGTTCTATGGGCATTTCGTCAAGTTAGGGTCATATGGCAAATCTGCCGATTTAAACTCATTTATGAACTAATTATAGGTGCGTATAAGCTGCATATATATAGTGGTTTCGAAGCTTAGGACGTAAGGAACAACGTTCGTGAAGGAACTACAGGCATTCGGGCGTTCGTTGGAGAGGTATGTTAAGGCTAAGCTTCATCCTTCCTTTTAGCACGAATTTTGAAAAATTCCTAAGACACCAAATGTGATATTTTACTATTCTGTTGCTAGAAAGACCTTCTGTGAAAGGCATTGGTATCATAGCTGAAGTATTTTTCATGATGCTATTAGGTTGATATTCTACTCGTTCGGTTAAAAAGGGTATTCGACATCTATATATGTCATTTTGTCGGCTTTCTTCAATATATGTCCATATATATGAATTCTTATTCGTCTTTGGGTTGTGTGACTTAAAAATAAAGGCATTTAGTATTTGCGATCAGTCCTTCTTCCTTGTTAAAGTGTATTTTAAAATCTCTAAAGTGACACGTCGATTTCAAAATTTTCAAATATAATTTTTATATTTAAACTACTAAAACATTTGATTTTTTTTTTGAAATACTTTCTTTTACTAATTATCAAGAAATCAGGTATAAGGACTAAGTGAAGCACCTTAAGCTTTTTATGAACATATTCAGAGTTAAGTTATCTTTCTAAAAGTCGAGGTAAGTTTTCAAACTTATTAAAAAAGATATCAAGTTCCACGAGATATTTGTATGCGTTACGAAGGTGATTATGAGATTATGAGAATAAAAGTACCAATGAGCCAAGGTTGGCTAAGTTCTTGTTATGTCCTATTATGTGCATTCAAAGTTCATATCATACATGACATATTATGCATGGACTTCGAGCTATAATCGGAGGTAAGGGGCCTATTTGCCCGAAAGACTATATATATTGTACAGATGGCCACAGGTTGGCAATATGATACCGGTTAGCTACCGGGAGAGACCGTCATTGCTAGCATTTGGTTGGGTATGTCATGTATTTACATCAATATATATGTATTCACGACATACGATTACACGAGCATACCATGCATATTTTATTACTATGAGGTCGGATGTCGGCCATGGAGGCTATCAGAGTTTCAGTGTCAGGTGATATCTTTATTACCTTTTTACATCAGCTATGTATGATTCTACTTTCTGCCTTACATACCAGTACATTTTTATTCGTACTGATGTCCCGTTACCTGGGGACACTACATTTTTGTTTCGTGCGTGCAGGTCCAGGTAGGGACTCTGATTGACCCCTCCGCTAGGATTTCGGGGTTCAGCTGTGAGTTGGTAAGCTCCACCTCTTCCTGGAGCTTTCATAGGATGGTTACTTTTGTTGTACAGTTTGGGTATAGTTGGGTCCTTATCCCGATAGTGCTTATGACACTCTTAGAGGTTATTGTGGACATAATATTCTGGGTTTCTTTTTTTTTGCTGCTTTCAGACTCCAGCCCATAGGCTTGGTATGTATATATAGGTGTGTAGGCATGTATGTCTTCAGTCGCGGCCTTGTCGGCCAGCTAGTATTTTATTATTTTGGCTTGTCTACCTATGTTAATATGGCTTATTGTTATTCATGTCATAACCTTACGGTCCAGGCTTAGTATTTTAGATATTGTGCTGCCCGATCTGTTGGGCCCCCAGTCTAGTTAGCTAGTATGTTTAGTGGCTAACTCGATCGAATACAGTATCGAGTGCCAGTCGTGCCTCCCCTAGTTTGGGGCGTGACACATGGTCTCCACCTACCTCTTCGCCATCGCTAACGGGATATTCATCCTCGTACCAGGTGGCCTGTTCAATCCAATCCACGCCCACATTCTCCTCCTCGTTACCGGCTTCTGGTGTAGTGGGATCATATCCACAAGCAAACCTAGCCTCACGCGCCTTAGCACGAGCATTCTCGAGGTCGGCTTCTGAAACAACCCCCGCCCCCATCAGATCCCTGAATATGTCCAGCTGGGCCTCAGTATGAATCCATTCCTCGTACAAATCCCGCAAAATATCACGAAAAGCAGAAGTTCAGGATGAGGATGACTTAGCCAACAACTGCGCTTTCTCGGCCTTGAGAGCATCAAATCGATCTCTAAGGATCAAAGCCTCTTTTTCCAGCTTCCCTACCCGCTCATCAAGCCGCTCCTCTCTGAGCTTGGCCGGCTCTAGGGCACTCTCCCTCTCAGAACGCAGAACGCGGATCGCGATTGTAAATGATTTCGCTCTTCTCACAGCTGACAACTGAGCCGACTCTGCCTTCTCAAAGATCGTCGCCTTCTCAGCAACTTCACCACTCAGAGCATTCGCTTTGATTTGGTACTCATCGAGCTTGGCACACAGTGAAACCACCTGAGCCTGAAGATTGATGCATTGGGCCTCAACCCCCTTGCTGACCTCAAGTTCTTTCTCTTTATCGCTCATCGCCCCCTCGAGGACGCAACATTTTCTGATGACCACCCTCACCAACTCGTCATCTTTCTCCTTCAACTCGTCTTGGAGAGCCCAGAAATTACTGCTCCTACCAAGCCGCATGCAAAGCTCGCGGTGTTTATCATGATATTCGCGATACTTTCGCTCCATCTTCTAAAAAATAGCCTTACGCCTCTCCTCCCGCTGGGAACTCTCGATCTCCAAAATCACGGTCTGAAAGAAAGACAGAAAACGAGGAATAAGAACAAAACTGAACTCAACAAAACAAAAAAAACAAAAGGCTCACCTTGAGAGCGAGGCCGGCTATACTCCTCAACAAAGTAGCATCCTTCAATTTCTCAAGGATCTTACCCTCCACATAGGAACATAGAGGACCAAGAGAAGGGACCACGTCCTTGATATCCACCAGCAAATCCCGGTCCAAGGGGATCGCAATGGTCTGTGTGGTCCCCTCCAATCTCACCTCAAGTCGAGTAAGCCCTTCCCCCATCATCCTCACCTCCTCGACGTCCATGTCGGAACCCGTTTCATAACCTTCTTCGGCTACCCTTTTACCCTTTATGTCAACCCGAGAAAAAGGATCCTCGGCTGGTAGCGAGGCCGATGGCTCATCCTGCCGTAAAGCGTCAGGGACTCTCGCCAACGACCCTTCAAAGTTTGTCACGGTCTCGGGGAAAGACGTACCCTCCTCGACCCCCAGCGATGGCGGAATCGTGGGCGGCAAATCAACATCAACCTCGATGTTTATGGTCGTCATTTCTCGAACGACAAAATCACTCATCACCGAACTCGCCACTTAGACGACGTCATCGCTGACATGTATAGATCGCCTCATACGGGGGATCAAGTTATCATTATTCGGCGACAACTCATCCTCATCGTCCTCGTCTACTAGATAGCGTAGAGGGGGGGACGTGATCCTTGCCGCATGTGTAGTCGATGACCGAGCGGACCTCACCGCAGCAGAAGGAATAGAATCTGCCTTCCTTTTACGGAATACCGGAGCAGGAGCCTTCAACCTCCTCGAAGACCCTCGAGCTGAAAAAGAAAAGCCAAAAACGTTTTTAGAAGACTATCACCTCTTGTGAAAAATTATGATGAACAGACGACAATGCTATCAAAATTATAGAGAGAGGATAGCACGTGCCCTGTATAAATAAACACATATAGACGAACTCACCGGTCACGGAAGGTGCGAGACCGAATTTCTTGATAAAGGCCGGTCATTCACGAATCCCCACTGTGTAAGGTAAGACTTGGCTGACCCAGTCGTAGATGTCCCCAACCAAAGGTGGGGGCGAAGTCTCGGCTGCACAAAGAAAGGACGGAAGGCCAGATCACGACTAAAACGAATAAAACAAGTTCGAAAGAAAATACTTACGGGTGTAATTCCAAGCCTCAGGAAACCCGCTCGTGTTGGCTACCACGTCCTTGGTTGTGATGAAGAAATAGTAGAGCCAGAACTGACAATTTGCCTTATCGTCCATTTTCACCACCAAACTCTTACTTCCTCGGTGGCGAAGATGCAGCATCGTCCCCTTATAGAAACTGGGGGCGAAGAGATGCATTAGGTGGCGAAGAGAGACCCCACGACCAGCCAACTCCGCATATTTCGTCAACATGAGGATAAGCTTATAGACGTAGGTGAAAAGTTGAGCCGGGCAGATACTGTAGTAACGGCAAAACTCCTCCGCCAATGGAAGATGAGGAAAGGAATAACCTACATAGAATGGGTACACGTAAAACGCGCAATAACCCGGGCGATGTATCGGTACCACATCGCGTCACGCCAGAATCAGATTGATGTGAGCCAAGATTTTAAACTTTGCCCTGAACTCGGCAAGGTCGACCTCGTTCATCATCGACTCTGAGGCCTTGGAATTGTCTTCAGGCAGTTTCGAAAAATTAGATCTATTCTCACTATGAGGAATTATTTCCTCTACTGTGGGAAACCTCTCGTCTTCAAGGGCAATAAATACATCGTCGTTGTGAGGAGGCATACGCACCGCCAAAGGGAGAGGACCAGCTGCCATACGAGAACTAGAAGGTGCGTTAATCATATTCTTGAGAAAGAAGGTTTTAAATACAGAAGGGTTGAAAATAGTAAGAATCACTAAAATAGCTAAGGAGCTTCGAACAATGGAGGAAGAAAAGGATACAAAGTATGCTGAGTATCAGAGGATTCGTAAAAACGTTGCCCATACATCCCTATTTATGAGGATACATGCATCGAAACTGAGAAAGCATGCCATCATTACCCAGCGTAGGTATCGAAACATCATAGGCGCAAGAAATGACGCAAGTCATCGGGAAAACGCGTCATAATGACGCATGATATCGTGACATCATTCTGAATCAATGCATCCCCAAAGTTTGCATCTCACGAAGAGTCATATTGACACCTTGCCTAAAGCGTCGCTACCTAGCTCGCTCGTCTTATTTCGTTGACTACGACATACGGAGTCCGCTCACCAAGGCCGTCTGAGCTCGACCTTAATAAGCGGAGGGACTAACTGTATAGGCCAAAATTCGTCTTCAGAATATTTAGCATAATATGACATTAAAGAAAGTTATCGGTCGAGCTTGCCCAAGATGCAACGAGGTCAATGGCCGAGGTGCCAACATGAGTCGTGGTCAAGATATCGGCGGTTATCGCAATCAAGATGTCAGCAAGGGTTGGGGTCGAGATCGACTGTTGATGATAGGACTTGTAACGGCTAATTTGTCAAGATTGGCTACTAAAAGGGAATATTCTAGTGATTATTCCCTCCATTTGTACTATTAGGGTTTCCTATGAAAAAGCCCCATATATATAGAAAAAAGAGACAATGATAGGGGTATGTAATATTCATTTTTCTAATAAGAACACTTTTGAGAAGGAGACTTTCCCTCTTACAAAAACACAAAGATTACCTTTTTACAAAGATTCTTGTTGATATTGTTCCCCACTTTTCCATCAGATTCGAGGACCGTTCATGCAAATCTTAGATTTATCTGTCATTCATCATTGTCAGACAAATCATTCGCTCAACCCATCCATTATTGGGTGAATCATTCTCCCTATTTACTTAAATGTCATTTATTGACATTTATTGTTAGTTATATCTTCCTCAATGTTCTTGCTTTAAGTGTATCCTATATTTATTGCCACCAGTCATATACGGAATCTGTCCCAACTAACATACGTCTTAGTGCTTAAATATCTAGAGTTATTATCCTTTACTAGATTTAACCCCTCACTATATAAATTTAATAGTTTAAACCGAAAATTGTATTCTTCGGTCAAACAATTATAAGAGTACTATTTTAAATGTTTTCCTACTTTAAGGGAACTTCGTCCTTCATTTGTGGTCAAGCTTACTAAGGACGTCTGCAGGGCTCGATGGGAACTTCGTGTTTTGGGTATGAGTGCTTAGGGAAATGAGTTGGGCTAGGCACCAGCCCAACAAGTCTATTCTTGACATTGGACCGCTTTCTTCACAATCGTAGAATCAAAATAGAAGAATTAACCCAAATAGCCATCCACCTAACTTTTTAAACTAAAAATAGCCGATGGATATATAATATATGTAAAATTCATATATAATACGTGTATAACTATGTATAATTAATGTATAATCTATATATACCAGCTAGAAAGAGTAAACAATAAATTTGACCGGCTATTTGTGTAACAACCATTAAAATACAGTATGTTAGAAATATCAAAATTGAATAGGGGATACCATGTCAAATGCTAAAGCATATACAACATTGAGATTGGTTAACATACCGCAAATTCAAAAAAGGGAAGGTGGAATGGTTAACAAGAGCACATCGTCTACCACGAAACGTCGTATTCACAAAAAAAGTATAGACAGTACAATATAACACAGTGGCGGATTCAGGATTTTATGATCGTGGGTGCTCACTTCCTTTAACATAAACATAGTATGAGTGTACAATTATTCGAATGCAATAGAACAAAAAAATTATAAGAAAACTATGGTTAATATTATCATTATCAAAAAAGACTTCTAGTCACAAGTCAAGTAGGAATCGAACTCACACCTCTAGCTTCAAACACGCCTTTACTTCAATCTCAAAACCACAACTCCGATTAGTCTTTTTGGTTCCTGGGTACTTGCTAGCATCTTATATCAGTTTTCTTATATTTTTTATATAATTATACACAGTTTATGTGGAGGTCAATGGGTGCTAAAATACCTAAAATTAGTACATAGATCCGCCACTGTGTATAAAAATAAATTATGAAGCAATAGAAAACAACAACCCAAACAGAGTGTTAAGAGGTCAAATCTAACAAAACGTCATCGGAGTTCTTCTACAAAAAGTCATTACCAATTACTTGCCTAACATGGCAAGAACTAACAAATGTGCCAAGACTCTTCTAGTCTTCTTCATGTCTTTGAGGGTCAAGAGTAACCAAATAGAACCTTCTATTTAATAGAAAATTGGAAGTGTCCTACCGTTTACTGCGCTTCGTCAACAACACGGTATTCCATTTTTTCTATTTCCAGCAGTAAAGTAATAATGTGACACTAATTAGAGGTCAAGCTGCCTATTGTGAACGACTGAAGAAACATTATTCCCAAGTAAGACTTTTATTCGTATACCAATGCAGTGCGCGTCGACCTTTCAGCTTCCCTTTCTTTAACAGTTTCTCTTGATCAAACAATTTTACGAATATTTATTTAAAATAATAAGTATACGCATTTCAGAAGGGGCATTGTGTTTTGACTTACGAATGTTCATCGGTATTGCAGTACTCACATGGTTGATAAACTGCTGATATTCAAATTCTTGCTATGTGGCACGGAAGAATTATGAAAGTATTCCTCGTGGGATGATCGTGCATAAAAGATGTGTTAGTCATTCGAATGCTAGAATTGGGATCAGTTATGATGATCCATGTGTCTTATAAATTTGGAAACTGGGAGTTCTCATAAGAATATTGTTTCAGGGTTGCGACCTGTTTGAGGTGAGTATTTTATTTAAACTCAGTGGAGGCACTAGTTGCTTAAATAATGCTAAACATATCAATTCAGAATTTACTATATTTCTCAACTCAGAATGCATAAGTTTAAATTATAGATTTGTCACTGCCTATATCACTATATGGTTTACCTTTGGCTTCTTAACTAGGATTAGTGTTAGTATGGTTAATGGATCGATGTGTTCACACCATTTAATTTGATTTGACTCAATTTACATAAACTAAACAGTTCAAAAATAAAATATTTCAAGACTAACTAAAAATTCACTATCACAAAAGCGTATATATATGCTACATAGATACAAGATACAAGTTGATTATTTAAAATTTGGAATTCTCATTCATTCTTCAGCCTTTGCACCAATAGAGCACCCAAAGAATATTGTAATGAGCCATCCCTTCATATTTAATCAAGAAATTTTGTACAAGGAAATTAAAAAAGGAAAAAATTAGAATATCATAGTCGAATTTTGAACAAGTGATCTAAAATAATTTGTAAGTCTTCTTTACCACTATATATATATAGAGAGAGAGAAAAAGAACGTTTTTGCCTAACTTGTATGGTATAATTTTTAGACACAGGAGGTTCGGTTGAACTCCTTTTCCTTCATCTAACTCTACCATGATTACAATTTCAAAATACGAAAGTAAAAAAAAAAAAGAAAAAAAAACTAACACTACCCACCCACTTAAAATGAATAAAAATTAGAAGGTACGACCAAACAAATAAAGTAAACTTGTGACCAGACATTAGATATTTGTCATGACCGCATGTAATCTTAGGTTTCTCATTGTCATCACCTCCCTATATATATTCAAGAAACCCCTCCATTCTCTTTCATGTTACAAACACAATTCCTAACCTTCAATTCTTCTTCCAACATTTCTCAACAACACAAAGCCTAACAAAATAACACTCAAAAAACATTATTTTTTTCTTAAAGGAGCGAGAGAACAAAGAAGGAAAAAGAATGGCCTCACACATGAAGCATTCCTCCATAATTCTTTTCTTTGCTTGCACCCTTTTCCTCCGAGGTGCATTAGGTATGGTTATAATTCAATTTTATTCCCTTATGATTGATCTTATTGATAGTACAGAGAACGGGACTGTCATCTTGATAGAGATAATTCTACTACGTCAAATGTTTATTCTAATATTTGGACACGAGAAATATAGATAAAGAAATATATAAACTATCATTCATATTTATATTCAGACCTCATGTTTCGACTCTAAAAAATTTCGGACAAAGAATTCTAAGTTTTTATTCGAAATGATTTATTTTAGGAATCTTGATCATACCATGCACGTTAATATATGATTAACATGTATATGTTGAAGGCTTGAAGCTAATATACCTACTTCTTTTTTATTTCTATTTTTAGGGGAAATCATATGTGAAAACTTGCCAACAAATGTTTGTTCATTTTCTATCGCATCTTCTGGGAAGAGGTGTTTATTGGAGAACTCAGAGAATAAAGATGGAAAAATGGAGTATCAATGCAAGACATCAGAGGTTGTAGTTGGAAACATGGCAGAATATATTGAAACAGATGAATGTGTAAATGCATGTGGTGTTGATAGGAACTCTGTGGGGATATCTTCAGATTCTTTGCTTGAGCCTCAATTCACTGCAAAACTTTGTTCCCCTCCTTGTTATCAGAATTGCCCTAACGTTGTTGATCTTTACTTCAATTTGGCTGCAGGAGAAGGTATTAATAAGATTCAATCATTTTCACTTTATTCCCTTCACCATTTAGATCAATTTCAAACAAAATGTAACAAATTCTTTTTTTGTCTCCTGCTTTTGTTGAATTATGTGACATATCTAAAAGTTTACTCGGTCAGAGAACACATTTTTCCTCTGTTTAATCTTAAGACAGAGACATAAATCACACAATTCTTTTAACCAAGACTAAGGTGCCGTTTGGCCATAAATTTTGGCTATTTTTTTTCAAAAGAAAATTTGAAAACATTGTTTGTTCATGGAATATGATGTTTGAATTTTTTTTTCAAGTTCACAAAAGCCGGGTTAGGACAGTTTTTGGGCGAATTTTTTTTTCACTCACAAAACTTTAATTTTTAAAAAAATAAAATACATATCCAAACACAACTTCAAAAACTTTTTTTTTTAGGTTTCAAACGCTAGCTAAAAATTTATTGTATTGATGCATCACATGATTTTGGAGTTTGGACCCGAGCATGCTCAAAAAAACTTATTTTACATTTCTTAGGTCCTTGTCCTTTCAAACGTTTGCAAAGATGTCCCAAAAAGTTTATGCTTTTCTTGCAAATCAAAATCTGAATCAAAGAATATATCTTTTCTAGAAAAGCAATACATTGCACTCAGAAATTTCAACTTTTATTTAGTTCGATGACTGTTAATGTTGTCTTTTTCACTAATATTTCTTTTTTTAAAATGAAATATGCAGGAGTATATTTGCCAGATTTATGCAACAAGCAAAGGAGCAGCCCACACCGTGCCATGATTGAGTTATTGAGCAGTGGAGCTGCTATTGATGCCCCTGCCCCTATTGCTTCTGAAGATGAAGTTGTTGTTGATGCTCCTGAAATTTCCCCTGCTTCTTTCTAATTTATATGCACACACCTTCTAAATTAACACTATGTATGTATTATTCTAAGTTATTTTTCTTGCGAATACAGGCAAAGGAAACGCGAAACAAGTGTTTTAATATTTGTTACATATGTTACTATTGTAATAGTTATTGCATGTAGTATAGTGAGAGAGCCGGAGAGAGAGGATTTTGAGTTTATTGTTGATTTTCTTATATAGGGTTTATAGGAAATTGTTGCGAGAGAATCTGTTCACCAGTTTTTCTTCAGCTGAAACTTCAATAAAGATTATCTTTTTTTTATGTTTCTCTTACCATTTGTTTCCTTCACTTTCACTCGCTTACTTCAGTTGGTAGCCTTGTTTATCCGAAAAACGGTACAGTTGAATTTGTTCGTGATTTTTAGACAAGTGAATTAATTTTATCCAAAAGGTAATGAAATAACTGATGAAAAATGAAATACTTAGCCTTAAAATGTAGATAAAACGACAGAGCTAGTGAGTCCGGTTGCAAGATTTCCGGGCACAACAATGATAAGATCAAAAGCGAGAGAATAAAATTGTATTAAAATGTTGTATAGAATGTAGCGTAAGTTAGCCAAAAAATTCGCCCCCTACAATGATTACTGAACTCCCTATTTATAGCTATTTCTAGGGAAGGAAGTCCTAGAATCATGCACTTCTTTAATGTCAATTATGAGGGTCATTGATGAAGATGTAACATTGGACATAAATGCTAAATTCCTTGTAACGGACCATCATCCTTACTGCTGCAAAATACTCTATATTAAGTGTTACCGGGCGCAAAACATTTAATACTCCATTTATGATCGTTATTCCTTCCGGTGACAAGCGGAACATCTATGTTCGATGGCCATCCCCATCTTGCGTTTCATGTGTCCTTTCTTTAAGAGGCCACGTGTCATGTCGTATTTTTTCCTATACAGATAGTCCCCCTACTTTCCGGTGACACAATCTTAAGTTACCGAAAAGTTGGTAGAAAGCACCTTTTTGGTGAAAATTACTATAACTCCCTTTGAAGTTCTCTGACAGTTGATTAGATGCACGTCTCTCCATATTTAATGCCTCGAACACCCGTGATCCCATGATTCAGCACAGCTTTTGCCGATTATCGAGGTAATTATGGCCATGAATTTAGCCGCCAAAATTTTACTTATACGCACCATCCTTCTCTTATGTACTTCATAATCTCTCAAAATTCTAATTTTCATCTTTCTTTCCCAACTTGTCTCTGATCTTCTTCGAACGAGAAATTTTTATTCCTTCTATTCCAATGGCTTCCTCTTCAAAATGTGCTAGTTCTTCAAAGGGAAAGAATAAAACCGAGGATTTCGTTCCTCTAATAGTGGGTTCTATCATCCCAAGAAGGCTTAGTACTTTGAAGGATTTTGAAGAGAAATTTCCTACTGTTAACCCTCGCACATGGGCTGTTAGTAGGTATCCTTCTTCTATTCGCCCTTCCAATATTCCTGCTGTGAAGGAGAACTGCCGCTGCCATGAGTTGGACATCATTGCTCCTGGCCTATCGGAGCGAGTGACCCTTCCCAGGGAAGGGTTTACATATTTTTTTCACGTATCCCTTTACTTTGGGTGTGTTTTCGTTGAGCGGAGAGCTTGATTCCGTAATTGAGGAGTTTTGCCTTCGCTACCAGGTGTGTTTGGCACAGGTAAGTCCTTCAGTGTGGAGGACGGTCACGTGCCTTCGGCGTTTGTGCCTTAAAACTGGAGATGGGCTAACCCTAGCTCATATGATGAATTTTTATTCCCCCAAAATCTTCCGTGGGAGAATGATAAACCTTTGCAAATGTGGCCAAATGCTTTACTATCTAGCATGGACAACGACAATGGCCGTGGGTGGATGGAACAGTTTGTTACAGTTGCCACCAATGATATTACCCCAACAACGGCTTCATCCTTTCCGGTTGCTTGGAACCGCTCTCGTAAGTTCTCTTTAATACACCTTTTCTTACTAAATATTCTTTCATGCTTATATTGATCCTTCAACCTTCGTTTGTTACAGCGACTCGATGGATCCCACCGGTGATAGAAGGTTTGGACCAGTGGGTTCAGAAGATCTTGGATATCACAACGCCCGAAACCCGTTTGTAAAAAGAAATGTCCATTAAATACAGGTGGAAGGCCAAAAATCATGGTAACTTTAATTTACCTTATTTTCATTTTTTGTATATGAAGAAATTGGTTGAACCCTTATGACTTACTCAAGAAATTAGGTCTACCTGCGGGCTTAGTTGATGTCCCCGAGGAGGATGTTTTGGCTGACCCTGCTGATGCGACGAGGTTACTTCAAGAGGCACTTACTCGAACGAGCGTCTACGGGTCTGCCTCTGGCGCAAACGTTTCTTTACGGAGTCCCCATCCAGAGAACAAACAACCAAAAAAAAGATGTTCCTCTACGGACGGGGAAAATAATAAGAAGGCAAAGGTTGATGCCCCCGAGTCATCTCCGGTGGCGATGATGACTGGTCCTCCTTCCGGGCCGGTCAGACACTGTAATTATCGATGATGATGAAAAAGCTAATGATGAGAGAGCTTCTTTACATAGAAGGCGACGATCCCCATCATCTCAACAGGATGCTCAATCTATTGAGATAGTCATACCAACCGAGGATGATATCTCGGCACTTTGGGAAGAATTTGATTTGGTAGATAATGCCAACACCCATTCTCGGGCCCCAATCGTTGTGCTCGGTACTACAAGGCAGTGTACCAGGTTCGTGCTGTATTTGATTGGAGAGCATCAAACAACCAGCACTGCATTTGATGCAGCTGCTTCACACTTTTCAACTCCATCAGCTTCATCTCCACCTTCACCATCACCGGCAATTGCTACATTATTTCTGTCTTCGTCCACTCTTTAAACGACGGTTGCTACATCATCTCCATCGGCCGCACCTGACCATGAAGAAGGTATCCCTCCTCCACAATCTCCAGTTCATGGGAATTTGGGGCAAAATTATGCTGCCCCTTCTGAAGATCCACAAAGGATGAGGAGTGTTACCCTTTCGGTGTCCACCGGGTGCAACTTGCTTTTGAGGCCGGTAGAGCTTGCTAACTATCTGAAGCCTTTGGCTTTAGAAAAAGACTGGAGAAGATTTAGACACTCTCAGAGGAGTGTTTGTTAAACAATGCTATGCATAATGCCGCAGCGATGCGTTTCTTTCTTCCTATGTTATTTGCCCTACTTTTGAATGAATGTATTTTGTGTTTTACCTTTTCTTGTTTTGCAAGTCAATTTTCTTGCTTCTAGGGCCTTCAAAGGCTGATTCGTGAGAAGGAAGAACTTACTTCTGAACGGGATCAGCTTTTGGCAGAACGGGATCGGACTGTTCTCCGCCTATCAGACCTGGAAACCAGAGCCATCAAGGATGATGTTTTGGAAGCTCGTTTGCAGCAAAGCGAGCAAGAAGTGATAACCCTCAGCCAAGAAGTTGGTCCGCTGAGGGTTAGATTTGATGAAGCCAAGGCTAAATGGGCTGAAGTCCAGGATGCCATTCTTGCTGCAACCGAGCGCGAGGCTGCCTCCGCTAAAAGAGTGATTAATTTGGAAGCAGCCTTAAACTCCAAAAGTGAAGAGCTTGTTGTTGTGGTGGCGAAGCATGCCCAGCTAGAAGAGAAGTACAGGAAAACTATCCAGCATAATAGGCTTTTTAGTTCTACTGTCCGTGAGCTCGACGTCAATCTCAAGTCTGCTAAGTTCGCCGAGGAAAACCTTTCCACCGAAATTACTCAGATCAAAGAAGAACTCAAGTGTCGAGTGGCTTCCCTAATTGTTTAAAAAACTTATTCCATGTATAATATGAGAAGAAAAACCTTGGAAGAGTCCAAGACCGGTATCATTGACATTGATACCGAAATTGCTAAGGCCCGAGAGTTTGAGTTGGCTGCAAAAAATGGACTTCCGGTGCAGTGTGACGCTCTAGGTTCTTCTGATTCCAGTTTCGAGTTTTTGGAAACTGAAGAGGGATCGAAAAGCGATGATGCCGATGACCAAGCTAGGGAACACGTTGAGCCATCAGTGGAACCATCTACTACTCCCGGGGATGCAGATACTTCTCTTCCTCCTGATTTTGGAGACGCTGCAGTTTAGCTTTTTCTTTCTTTTTTTATTTTGTACCTTTAACATTTTGTTGTGTCTTTGTAAATAAACACATATTTTTTGCTCAAGTATCGTTTGAGTCTTACTTTTGTTTGAATGTTTATGCAAGTCTTTAACTTTTGTACTTGCTCAAGTATTCTGTGCATGTTGTTCTGTTTGCGCTTTATTATGTATAATCTCGGATACTTTTTCTTTGAAGCATTTTGGTTCAGAGAATTATCTCTTTTACATGAGGGTTTCAATAAGTATTTGCGCAAGTTTACATTTTGCGTCTTTTTCGTATGCAGCTTTGGGTGTATTTTTTCCCGATGGCATTATGGATTCCGGGCATTGATTCTTGCGAAACCAACCCTTTAACATGAGGGTTTTTATAAGAGAGGGCCCTCTTATGTTTACGGTGCTCTTGAAGATGACGTCTCCTATTCATTACGACACAAAATGATTTAATTTCATTTAATTCCTTTTATTTTTAAAAGTACATAAGCATTTTGCTATGCAGAAAAAAATTGCCATGACCTGTGGCTATAAAGAAATTGCCATGACTTGTGGCTCTCTTGTTCAACTTATTTTTACGGGGCTGGCTGCGCAGTCCTCGGTCCCGATGATGTATTCTATTCTGGATTCTCGTTCCCCGGTTGACGTGGCATTCAGTGTTGCCTGGCATTTAGTGTTGTTGTATCCTTATATCATTTTCCCCAGTGTTTGAATGCGAATTTGAACACTAGAAGTCTTATATCTTCGAAGATCCCACCAATGAATTTGTATGTAATCCTTCACTCGGCAACATATCTTTGTTTCCCCTTAGGAACCCATGCTATCGAGTGAAAGAATACCTAAGAGTCCTCTAGTGGTTTGTGATCCATTCGGTAGCAAACTTAACTTCTGGTAGGAATTTTCTATCGAAGCAAAGATTATATAATCGTTCCCGAGTGGAAACTTGTTCATTTGCCTTGTTATGAAAGGTCTTATCACTGTTGTCTTCGTAGTATGCTTTTCGTCGCTGCCTCGTTAAAAAGCTTGCCAGAAAATCCCAATTGGAACAAAAATTGAACAAAGGGAAAAAGAGTGCAGCACATACTTTCCGTTTGATTGTTGTTTGTCAGCAGTAATATCTTTTGAGGTGAGCCACGTTCCAGTTATTGGGCAACTTGTCTCCGTTTTGGTTCTCCAACTCGTATGATCCTTTCCCAGTGATAGCTGAAACCCGGTAAGGGCCTTCCCACATTGGGTCGAACTTGCCCGCGTTGAGTTCCCGGGTGTTTTGAGTTACCTTCCTCAAGACAAAGTCTCCTACTTTGAAATATCAGAGGTTGGCTCTTCGATTATAATATCGCTCCATTATTTGCTTTTAGGCCGCCATTCTAATATACGCCAAGTCCCTGCGTTCCTCGAGTAACTCCAAGTTGATTAGCATTGATTCGTTGTTCGATCCTTCACTCGCCTCGAAATACCTTAAGATTTGTTCCCCCACTTCTACTGGTATCAAAGCTTCTGCACCATATACAAGGGAAAAAGGGGTCTCACCCATGCTTGACTTGGCCGTTGTTTGGTAGGCCCATAGAACCCCAGGTAATTCTTTGGGTCAGTTGCCTTTTGCTGCTTCCAGCCTTTTCTTTAGGTTTTGAATAATTAATTTGTTTGTTGACTCCGCTTGACCATTTGCGTTCGGATGATAAGGTGAAGAGGTAATCCTCTTTATCTCCAAGTCTTTAAGGAACTTTGTAACTTTTGCGCCGATAAATTGCGGCCCATTATCGCATGCAATCTTTTCTGGTATTCCAAACCTGCAAATTATATTTTTCCACAGGAAGGCAACAACTTCGCGTTCTTCGATCTTCTGATAAGGACCTACTTCCACCTATTTAGAAAATAGTCAGTTAAAATTAAAAGAAACCTTACCTTTCTAGGAGCCCGTGGCAGTGGTCTGACGATGTCCATCCCCCATTTCATGAACGACCACAGGGATAGAACCGAATGTAGGGACTCTGCCAGTTGATGTACTAGTGGTGCATAGCGTTGGCATTTACCATATTTTCGTATGAAGTCTTTGGCATCTTGTTCCATACTGGGCCAGTAATATCTTGCCCAAACTAATTTCAGCACCAAAGAATCTGCACCCGAATGGTTGCCGCATATCCCTTCGTGGACTTCTCTCATGACATAGTTAGCTTCTGATGCTCCTAGGCACCGGGCCAACGGGCCTTGAAAGGATTTTCTGTACAATTGGCCTTTTTTGAAGCTATAACGTGCAGCTTTAGCGCACAACGCTCTTAATGCTTTGGGATCTTCGGGTAACTTTCCATGCTCGAGATAATTGATTATTTCGTTTCTCCAGTCCCAGACCAAACTAGTCAAATTTACCTCATAGTAATCTATGTCCAAGACTGAGTTTATCAGTTGTACTACCATCCCTGATTCCGATCCTTGGATTTTTGTTGATGAGCCCAAATTTTCCAATGCATCTGCTTTCGCGTTATCTTCCCTCGGGATATGAGTAATTGACCACTCCCGGAATCGTGCCAATAGAGCATGAACCTTTCCCATGTATTGTTGTATACGTTCCTCTTTGGTGTCAAAAATTTTGTATACCTGATTTACCACCAACTGTGAATCACATTTGATTTTGACGACTTAGGAGTCAAGTCCCCGGGCCAATTTGAGCCCTGCAATCAAAACTCCGTACTCTGCTTCATTGTTAGTTAAAGGAATCGTTCTGATGGTTTACCTTAAGGTTTCACCCGAAGGTGTGATTAAGACTATTCCGAGCCTGGACCCTTTTACGTTTGAAGCTCCGCTCGTAAATAAGGTCCAAACTCTTGATGTCGATTCTGGCACCATTATTGCCTCCTTAGCTGCCATAGGTAATAGTCTTGGACTGAAGTCGGCCATGAAGTCAGCCAAGACTTGCGACTTAATTGTAGTCCTCGATCTATACTCTATATCGAATTCGCTCACTACCCGAGAGTTCGGGTTTATGAAGGATATTCCTCAGATGGAAAGTAGTTACCACAACTATCGGGTGACATTGGAAATATGGCCTCAGCTTTCGAGCGGCGACTGCGAGAGCTAAGGCCAGCTTTTCCAGATATGGGTAGCAAATTTCTGCTCCCGTTAAAATTTTGCTAACGTAATAAATAGGAGATTGCGTACCTTCGCCCTCTCAGACTAAAACTGCACTTACCGCAACTTCTGAAACCGCGAGGTAGACTAGCAACATTTCACCTTTTTTTGGTTTTGAGATCAACGGAGGGCTTGACAAATATTTCTTCAACTCCTTCAAGGCTTGCTGACACTCTGGTGTCCATTTGAAATTATTTTTCTTTTTGAGTAGTGCGAAGAAGCGATGATATTTTTCTGATGAACGGGAAATGAACCTGCTCAAAGCTGTCAATCTCCATATGAGCCTCTGGACTTGTTTTACGTTAGATAATTGATCTAGGATGTCCTCTATAGCCTTTATTTAATGGGGATTTACCTCAATTCCCCTTTGTGAGACCAAGAATCCTAGAAACTTACCCGAACTGACCCCGAACGCACACTTCTCGGGGTTAAGTTTCATATTGTGCTCCTTCAGGATGTCGAATATTTCTTGCAAATGCTTCAAGTAGTCACCTGCATTCAAATACTTAACGAGCATATCGTCTATATATACTTCCATAGTCTTTCCTATTTGTTTTTCGAACATCTTATTCATGAGCCGTTGATAAGTGGCTCCGGCGTTTTTTAGCCCGAAGGGCATCATATTGTAACAATATATACCAAATTTGTTATAAATGAAGTCTTATCCTGATCTTCTGGGTTCATCTTGATTTGATTGTACCTAGAATAAGCATTGGGGAAACTCATTAACTCGTGCTCGACCGTAGTATCAATCATCTGATCGATATTTGGTGATGAGAATGAGTCTTTCGGGCACGCCTTATTAAGATCTTTATAATCTACGCACATGCAAAATTTATTACTTTTCTTAGGTACTACTACTACATTAGCTAGACAGTCCGGATACCTTACCTCTCGGACTGAACCAATCTTAAGTAAATGAGTTACCTCTTCTTTGAAAAATTTACTCCTTGCTTCAGCAATAGGGCGCTTCGTTTGCCTGTCATATCCTCGTGCGACCATGCAAAACAGTCGGCATTAGTTTTAAGGAATTCAATAGAAGAAGACCTGAGTTCCGAGTGCAGTCCTGTTCCCAAATTGAATTTCCTTTCTAGGAATTCTTCTAGCAACACAACCTGCTCCAGTTCATCGCGTCCGTATCTTCCGGCACTTGAAAATACCTTGTTACCTGATTTTGTTCCGACTCTTCTGTCCCCGAGTTATCTTTCTCTGGTTCAGGGGCAGGTGCTGGTTCCAATAATTGCTATGCCACACATTCCTTTTTTTATCCGCTGGAAACTGAAATTGCATTCATCTCCCTTGCTGCCGGTTGATCACTCCTTAATTGTTTGATCCCCTCGGTGTCGAAAATTTTAACAATTGGTGATATGTTGAAGGTACGACTTTCATCTTGTGCAGCCATGGTCTTCCCAAGATGATGTTATACCCCATGTCTCCATCTACTACTTCGAAGAGTGTTGTCTTCATTACTCCCTCAGCATTCGTGAGCAGTAAAATTTCACCCCGGGTTGTCACGTTTGCGAGGTTGAATCCGGCGAGAAGTTTTGTTGCCGGGATAATGCTTCCAGTAAGTTTAGCTTGCTCCAGTACTCTCCATTGTAGGATAATAGCTTAAATTCCTGGATCCACTAAAACACGTTTAATTTTAAAATCTAGCACATTTAAATAAATTACCAGTGCGTCATCGTGCGACAGTAGTAATCCATCAGCATCTTCGTCTGTGAATGTGATATCGTCTTCCAGGAGACTTTTTTTATGAGTTATCCATACTTTTGTCTTCTTCGCTACTAAAAAGGTGACTCCATTAATCTCATTCCCTTCGAAGATCATGTTGATCGTTTGGCGTTGAGGTTCTCTCCTGCTTTCGAGGTTTACGCGTCACCCCTGTTCCGACCATAGTTGTTTTTAGCTCGATCACTCAAGAATTCTTTGAGGTGACCATTCTTTAACAGCGTTGCCACTTCTTCTCGGAGGTGTCGGCAGTCCCCAGTCCGGTAGCCGTTAGTGCCATGGTATTCACACCATAAATTAAGATCCCTCTGGCTGGGATCGAATTTCATATGTCTTGGGAATCGTGCCTCTTTGATATTCCTCATGGCCGACACAAACTCTACGATAATGACATTAAAGTTATATTCTGATAAATTTGGGTAAGAGGAATCTCGCGGCCCCAAGATTTCTCTGTCCTGCAGCGATCTATTGTTCTGGCCACGATCAATCCTTCTATCAACGGTGAACCTGTCTGCTGTCCGAAAGTTCCTGCCGCGACCTTCTGTCCGCTCGTAGGGCAAAAACCGCCCCTCGTAGTTCATCTATCCATGTCAATATCATATTTCATTTTTTTTCTGTTCTTCTCCCGTCCTTTGGTCAACGATGAAAAGCCGACCTGATAGTATTCGATCCTTATTTTTGACCCGTACTAGTTGTGTAAATCCTCCCAAGTTGTCGCTTGGAACTCGAGCAGACTTTCCTTCAACTTCTATGAAGCGTCCAAACTTTTTGGATTTAAGCCTTTGGTGAACGCTTCAGCTGCCCATTCATCGGGGAATGCCGGTAGCAACATCCTTTCCTTCTAGAACTGGGTAAAAAACTCTCATAATAACTCGGATTCTCCCTGCACGATCCAGAATATGTTGGCCTTTCGGGCATGTACCTTACTAGCACCGGCATGAGCCTTGATGAAAGAATCCGTGAGCATCTCAAAGGAATCTACGGAATGCTCGGGCAGTAGTGAATACCACGTTAAAACTTCCCTGGTGAGAGTCTCACCAAATTTCTTCAGCAACACAGACTCAATTTTGTGAGGAGACAAATCATTTCCTTTCACTGTTGTTGTGTAAGTGGTAGTGTGCTCCTGTGGATCTGAAGTGTCGTCATACTTCCGCACCTCGAGCATTTTGAACCACTTGTACGGTAATTGAATATACTTTTTCGAGTTCGGGCCTTTCAATACTGGTGGCACGCCCGGGATTTTATTGATGCAGACGTTTACTTCCTTCATGAACCGTAAAGACTCCTCCTTGAACGGGTCGTTATCATTGTTGAGGCCGGATCTGCTTCCCCCGGCCCCGTCGGAGCCAAATTCGCCCCCGGGAGTGTTGTTGTTAATTCTCCGCGTCGTTTGATTTGCGGGAACCTTTAGAGGAATTGTATATCGCCTATTCGCATTATTTGAAGCACCTGATAGCACCTGCTTTAGTTCCATCATAACCTAATCCTGCCGCGTGAGATGGCCTAGAATGACTGCATGTTGCTCTTGCAGGACCCTTACTGCATCCGCCACATGCTTCTCATCAGCATCATCAGGAGTTGCCTCCCGAACCTATCGAGGGTACCGCCTGTCATATACCGGTGTGGCGTCGTTCCCCTCATTGTAAGTGTCACTGAATGAATCCACGAAATGAAGTTGTTCCCTTTAAATTTCAAGGTTGCGTATGCTGTTAACAGTGTTATCTGCCATTTTTTGTGATTTTTCACTCAGATAAAGTAATCAAAACACATTAGTAAAAAAGGTAAGGATCAATTTAACTGCACGGCTGTCTAGGCCCCACAGTGAGCGCCAAACTGTTTACCCGAAAAATAGTACAGTTGAATTTGTTCGTGATTTCTAGTCAAGTGAATTAATTTGATCCAAAAGGTAATGAAATAACTGATAAAAAATAAAATACTTAGCCTTAGAATATAGATGAAACAACAGAGCTAATGAGTCCGGGAGCAAGGTCTCCGGACACAACAATGATAAACCAAAAGTGAGAATAAAATTGTATTAAAATGCTGTATAGAATCATGCCCTTCTTTAATATCAATTATAAAGGCCATTAATAAAGATGTAACGTAGGACATAAATGCTAAATTCCTTGTAACGAACCATCATCCTTAATGGTGCAAAATACTTTGTATTAAATGTTACCGGGCGCAAAGCATTTAATACTCCATTTATGATCGTTATTCCTTCCGGTGACAAGCGGAACAACTATGTTCGGTGGTTATCCCCATCTTGCATTCCATGTGTCCTTCCTTTAAGCGGCCACATATCATGTCATATTTTTTTCTATATAACCCTGTGAATAAAGGCTCAAGAAGTATGGGAAACACCATATCTATCCCCTAAAATAATTATTGGTAAATGTATATGTAACGACCCGGCCGGTCGTTTTGAGTATTACAGCCTCATTCCCCCATTCACTGCTCAATTTATGCTTTACAATTGTTGTATGACTTGCCGGGGTAATGGGTTCGGGTCCGGTGAGGTTGTGAAATGAATTGAGACACTTGATCTCCAAGATAAAAACTTAAGTTGAAAAGATTGACCGAATGTTTACTTATGTGTAAATAACCCTAGAATAGAATTTTGATGATTCCAATAGCTCCGTATTGTGATTTTGGACTTAGGAGCGTGTCCGAAAAATTATTTGGAAGTTTGTAGTTAAATTAGGCTTGAAATGGCTAAAATAGAAATTTAAGTTTGGAAGTTTAACCAGGGAGTTGACATTTTGGATATCAGGGTCGGAATCTGATTCTGAAAATTTGAGTAGGTCCATTATGTCGTTTATGACTTGTCTGAAAAATTTGAGGTCAATCGAACTTGAATAGATAGGTTTCGGCATCGAATGTAGAAGTTGAAGATTCTTAGTTTTATTAAGCTTGAATTGGGGTATGATTCACGATTTTAGCGTTGTTTGATATGATTCAAGGCCTCGACTAAGTTTGTATAATGTTTTAGGTCTTGTTGGTATATTTGGTTGAGGTCCCGGGGGCCTCGGGTGAGTTTCGGATGGTTAACGGATCAAATTCGGACTTAGAAGAAATCTGGAAAATTTATGTCTTCTGGTGTGATCGCACCTGCGGAGAATTGGCCGCAGGTGCGATGCCGCAGATGCGGCTTGTTTTACGCAGAAGTGGAGTTAGGCTGGCCTGGGCAGGGCGCATGTGCGAGGGGATTAACCGCATCTGCGAGTGCGCATCTGCGAGCGAGGCTCCGCAGATGCGGAGTTGAGGGAGAGGCACGTTCCGCAGGTGCGGGGGATGGAGCGCAGAAGCGGCTCTGCAGGTGCGGGATATGGAGCACAAGTGAGGATTTTGGGAAACCAAGTGGCTTCCGCAGACGCGGTTCCGCAGGTGCGGATAGGGGGGTCGTATGTGCGAAAAGCCTGGACAGAATGTTAAAAACAAGGTCCGCGATTTTGGCTTCATTTCTAACATTTCCAACATGGTTTTGGGGAGATTTTCATAGAGAATTCATGGGAAGAGTTGAGGTAAGTCACTTGTGATCATTTTTAGCCAATAATATTGGATTATCATTGAGTATTTTGACTAGATTACGTGTTTTGAGGTGAAATTAGAGGATTTGGGCCTAGGGATTTGAAAATGAGATTTGGGGGTTTTAAGGTCGAGTTGTTGTCAGAATTTGGTAAATTTGGTATGGTTGGACTCGTGGTTGAATAAGAGTTCATATTTTATAATTTTTGTCGGGTTCTGAGATGTGGGCCCCACTGGTGATTTTTGAGTGTAATTTTGGATTTTGTGAGAAAAATTAGTATTTTAATATGGAATCAATTCCTATAAGTTGTGTGGACTGAATCAAATTAATTGTAACTATATTCGAGCTATTCAGAAGTTGATACACGCAGAATGGAATTTCTGGAGCATTGTTTAGCTTGCTCGACATTGGATTCGGCTTGTTCGAGGTAAGTAACTCTTCTAATCTTGGAGCTGAAGGTATGAACCCTGACTATACATGTTATGTGTTTGGTGTTGCGGTGACACACATGCTAGGTGACGGGCGTGTGGGTGTGCACCGTGTGAACTGTGACTCTGTTATTTCTATGGTACTGTGTAGTTACCTGAACTTATCTATAATCATGAAATCTCTACGTACTAGAGTTATCGAGTTATGGTTCATATTCGAAACCATGTCTAGGCTATATGCTTATTCTGTGGGGGCCCACTGAGGTCATTATTGTTGTTGAGTTATTTGCTTACATTGCAATATCATACTTAGTCATATTCATTCATTGCATATCATATTTCAGTCTCTGTTATTATTTATTGATACATCATATCATCATGATTGGGCTAGTTCATGTCATTGTGAGCCCGAGAGAGACTGGAGAGATTGATGACTGAGTGAGGCCGAGGGCCTGATTTTGAGATATTGATACTATAGCACGTGAGTTGTCCGTGCAGCACGTGAGTTGTCCGTGCGAATTTTAGCGCTTGGGCTGAAGGAGCCCCTCCAGAGTCTGCACACACCCCCAGTGAGCGCGGTTGATTTATATTGAGGGATGGATCTTCCCTGAACATGGATCTTGTCCGAAGCATTTATACCTGGGATGGATCTTCCCTACGGGATGGATTGGCCCTACTCGGTATTGAGTGACTGAGGGTCAGTTGATGTATATATTCCAGGATGGATCTTCCCTGAGCCGGATTGGCCATATACAATACCGAGTGATTGAGCATGATGAGTGAAAAGTGTGAGACATCGAGATTGAGTACTCTGAGAGTGTAAGTACATGAGTTCATCTCTGAGATACAATGTATTGACATGCACACATGACATACAGGCATAGAGATGTATTTTCCTCATGCTATATGGTATCACGTCATTCATGACTTCTCACACATATTGACATATGGGTATAGAGATGTATTTTACACTTGCTATCTGGAAAGAAAAATGGAACATCTTATCTATTATTGAAAGGATATTTTGGAAGAATTTCTGTTTTTAAACTTACTCATATTTTTGACAACTTCGGTAAACGACTTGGGTTTTCACTGATATACTTGAAAAGCAGAACTATTTTCAGAAATCATGATTAAGTTGAGCATTCTATCTCTGAGTTACTTCTTTTATTACTTGCTTTACGTTGTTATGGACTGTTGTCAGCTATTGGTGTTGGACCCGACCTTTGTTTCAGCTCGTCACTACTTTCAACCTAAGACTAGGTTTGTTACTTATTGAGTACATGGGGTCTGTTGTACTCATACTACACTTCTGCACCTTACGTGCAGATGTTGGATGCCGATGTTGCGGAGACCGACGGGAGCTGGATTTGAAGATGTACATGTGTTTCGGTTGTAGCTGCCTTTTGTTCATGGTAGTCTTAGATTTATAAAGATCTGTTTAAGTACATTTCGAACAGATGGTGTATTATGTCATACTAGCTTTGTAAATTCTAATCTTAGAAGCTCATGATTTGTACTACCAGTCATTGGGGAATGTATAAGATTTAGATATTTTCTTTTACTTAATTGTCTTGTTAAATTTCATTGGAATTGGATAGTTGATAATTGGCTTACCTATTGGGTTGGGTTAGGTGCCATCACGACTAGTTGAATTGTGGGTCGTGACAAGTATATTTTTTGTATATTATATATATATATTTCACGCCATTTGTATGAATTCAAGTGACCGTTACCGAATTGCCTAAAATTTTACGGGTCCATCGAAAATGACATAATAAACAATAGCCATCGCTTCGCCACGACCATTCCTCGTTTTTGGCATTTAGGGCCATAAAACAGAAATTCAAGATGATTTACAAATTTTCGTGTACTATAGTCCACGCCATCTACATGAATTCGTGCGCCCGGCTCCGAATCGCCTAAAATTTTAAGGGCCCATCGAAAACGACCTAATGAATAATATTCATCGCTCGCCATGACCGTTTCTTGTTTATTGTTGTTTTAGATCCATAAACAGGAATTCAGGACTATTTTCGAATTTTCATGTGCTAGTCCACATCATCTGCATGAATTCGGACGGCCGCCTCGAATAGCCTAAAATTTTGCAGGCCCATACGAAACAACCTAATAAACAATAGTCATCGCTTCTCCATGATCGTTCCTAGTGTTTTGGCGTTTTAGGGTCATAAAGAAGGAATTTAGGTCGATTTTTGAATTTTTCGTGTGCTATAGTCCACGCAATCTGCATGAATTCGATCTGACGGCTCTGAATCGCCTAGAATTTTACGGCCCCATCAAAACGACATAATGCACAATAGTCATTGCTTCGCCCATGACCGTTTTCCGTTTTCTTGGTGTTTTAGGGCCATAGAACAGGAATTCAGAATGATTTCCGAATTTTCGTGTGCTATAGTCCACGTCATCTATATGAATTCGGGCAACCGACTCCAAATCGCCTAAAATTTTGCAGGCCAATCTGAAACAACCTAATGAACAATTATCATCATTTCGCCAAGATGGTTCCCATTGTTTGGCATTTTAGGGCCATAAAATATAAATTCAGAACGATTTCCGAATTTTTGTGTGCTATAGTCCACTCCATCCACATGAATTCGGGCGACCATCTCTGAATCACCTAAAATATTGTGGGCCCATAAGAAATGACCTAATAAACAATAGTTATTGCTTCACCATGTCCATTCCTTGTTTTGTTGGTGTTTTAGGGCCATAAAACTGGAACTCATGACGATTTTCAAATTTTTGTGTGCTAGTCCACGCTATTTGCATGAATTTGTGTGGCTGGCTTCAAATCGCCTAAAAAAATTTGGGCAATCAGAAGCGACCTAATGAACAATATTCGTCGCTTCACCATTAGCATCCCTTATCTTTTGGCGTTTTAGAACCATAAAACAAGAATTCTGGACATTTTTTGAATTTTCGTGTGTTAGTCCATGCCATCTATATGAATTCAGACGACCGGCTCTGAATCGTCTAAAAATTTGGGGTCCCCATAAAAAATGACCTAATAAACAATATATATTTCTTTGCCATGATCATTCCTCATTTTTAGGGTTTTAGAGCCATAAAGAAGGAATTCAGGATGATTTTTCGAATTTTCGTGTGCTATCCACGCCATCTACATGAATTCAGGCGACCGACTTCGAATCACCTAAAATTATTCGGGCCCATCAGAAAAGACCTAATGAACTGTCACGCCCGAAATCGAGGAGCCCGACCGGCGCTTAACTGAGTGAACCCGGCCGAGCAAACCTATTAGATTTTCTTCTACCCAAACTCATCCATGAATAAAGAGGAGATGTACTCCATTAATCAAACACTGAAAAGATTTCATTAACAACTTCCATTTTATTTCCATTAGAAACTTCATTTATAATTTCCAAATTATAACAAGTTTATAGATATAATAAAAAACATGTTCGCCAAAAATACCAACACATCTAGTTCAATTCCCAACATCAAGCACCACCCACAACCTGTCTACGGAGCCTCTAAGTACAACAAAAGAGTAGTATGGAAGTGCCAGCAACAAGGCCCCAGCTATACCTTAAAACACAATGTACAACTGAAATGACATCAGGCCCCAAAATAGAGTAGGGCTCACCAAAACCTGCTGAATAGAGAGTGACTGCTAACGAGGACCAAAGTTGCCACTGATGAACCACCTGCATCCATTGAAGATACAGCGCCCTCGGCAAAAGGGACGTTAGTATATATGGAATAGTACTAGTATGTAAAGCTAACTGTCCATTTTCAAAATAGAATGCCAATATAAGAGAGGGAAAACCATAGAAACTGCAAGTCACAATCAGTGATATCCAAATACCAAGTTAAAACATAATAATTTTCAAAATACGAAAATAATATTTTTTTTAGTTGGGAGATCTTTAGCACCGATATACCACTGCTCACAATACCAATACCACAATACTTTTAGCACGGAGTCCGATCACGACCCGATCGGCTAGGCCATCTCATCTGAGACATCAACCACAATCACAATTTCAATTACAATTTCCAGCACAATCACCACCATGTGTGCGACATGGCGTCCGATCATGACCCAATCGGCTAGGCCATCTCACCACAATGCCGTGTGGATCGATATTATCCTTTTCTATCAATCATCTCATCCCAATTAAGGGGAATAATTTTACCACATCAATCTCATCCCAAATAAGGGGAATAATTACAATCCACTCCTACACCGGCAGGTGTAGTTTCGGGGTTAGGTTATTTCAACCTATCCTTCCTCGGTGACTATCGATACACCCAAAATATTATTGATTTTTCTTACAAAGGAAACAACAATACAAATGCATTTACCTCATAACCTTTCATACCGTATATAGCCTCATTAGCACTTTCAACAATTTTTAACATCATTATTTCATTGGTTCTCTTGGCCATACATATGATTCTTCATTCATGACATAATGGTTGTATTTCATATTCCACACTTTCATTTCTTCCCTTTCATGGATCGTCATCATAAATATCAACATATATAATATTCCGGAAATCACAACTTTAAGTTCATTGAAAATGAAGAATCTAAGCATAATAGATTTCTTTCCAAAAAATGGAGTAAAATGATTGGCAATTGAAGCACATGTTAAAATCATAAATAAGTAACACACCATTTATTCTTGAATTACTTTTCCCCAAAAAGGCCAATACACAATCTCCACTAACGAATATCTAAGAACGCAAAACATATTGAAAATACTCATAAAGCATAGCATTAGTTAAAACAGCCACATTGGAGCATGACTTGAGGACATAAGCTTTTAGACAAATCTACTTTTGAAGTAATTTTGGAACAATTGAATCAAGGCTCATTTCATAATCTTTCTCATTTCATTGGCACCTCTAGCCACAAGTATAGATTTAATTCTTTGCACAATGTCCACACTTTAGATCTTCAACTCATTTCTTTCACTTTGGAGTATCTTTATAGATTATCATCAACAAGGCATTTCCAATCAAGACTTTAGGTACACATATGAGCAATTAAGAGTCTTAAGCACATCGAGTTTTTCTCACACAAGTTGGCATACTAGCTTTCATTTGAAACACGACTCAAAGCCATAACATTTTAATACACATATCATTCTTGAACACATTCCCGAATGATAACATAATGTGATAGTAACATTCGGAATACATTTTGAATAGATACATCTTTCGAAACTTTGCTTACTCGGGATAATCGAATTTATTAGGAACAACTTGGAACATGGGAATTAGGAACTTGATCCAACAATACTTGAAACTTACGGGAAGATCATGGAATTCATTTCTAAAAGAGTAGTTTTGCCAACATACCTCAAATTCGTTCCTTAATGATACTACAATGATCCACTACACTAAGCAACTTCAATCTACAATAACAACATCTAATGGGACCAATATTAGTAATAAATTCCATAATTTAGGCCATTTAGGTACTTTATCAAATACCTAGTAGACATGAATCTCTACATCTCTTAACCATAGAATTAGTTCATCCAACTATTACCATTTACCAATAATTTATCCCACCATCATTCTTAAACTATTCTTAACTTCTAACATCACATACATGACCATCCATCCACACCCAACCAACAAAATTCCATCAAATAATCACCTTTAAATCTCTACAATGGTTATGTATTTAAATTGGGAACCTATGGCTTCCAATCATCATACCATAAGTTATAACACATATTTCATACATAAATAATCACCATAGATTAGTTGGATATGTTAGCCATACCTCTTGTAGTGAGACTCTTGAAAATCCCAACTTGTAGGGTTCTTGACCAATTTGGGAATTTGAATGGAATTCTATGGATCTTCAAGATTAATCCTAGTTAATATACGTGTTTAGGAGTAGTAATCAACTCAAAATACTCCAAAAACATTATCTTGGTTCATGGGAGGGAAGTGTTGGATGGATTTCCCTTGATATGCAAGCCCTAACTCAAATAAATGACTTAACCCCTCTCTCTACCCGAACTTGGGGGTATTTAATGGGCTCCTACGTGCGCAATCGCGCACCTGGTCACGCATCTGGTCGCGCACCTGAGGCAGAATACCCTCTAATATGTGCGGCCGCGCATCTGGTCGCGCATATGGCATAGGTCCGGTAAAATGGCAATAACTTTCTGTAGAATTATCTAAATGAACAGTTTGATGCGTTGGAAACTAAACTCAAAGGTCTTTAATTTGATAGGTAGATCACCTCCTAAGTCTTTATAGTTTGGTAGAAGCATGCATTTGAAGTAGGATGTTGTGCGAATTGAGACATCCTTTCCACTTAATGTATCCAACTTATTCCACACAAGTTCTTGCCAATCACAAAACTCCTTAATACGTTCCAATACACCTTAAACATATATTTTCATTTCAAAATGATGTGGTCCTATCCCATAGGTATCCTTTAATACTCGAATAAGTTATTCCCAAATACAGTTGGCGCACTTTAAAATCATAAATCATTAGAAAAATTTAACAGGGCTTTACATGAACAATAATCATCGCTTAGCCATGATCGTTCCTTGTGTTTTAGCATTTTAGGGCCATAAAATAAGAATTCTGGACGATTTTAGATTTTCGTTTGTTAAAGTCCACGCCATCTGCATGAATTCGAGCGACATGCTTCGAATCACCTATAGTCATCACTTCGCCATGACCGTTCCTTTTTTTTGGCATTTTACGATAATAAAATAGGAATTTAGGATGATTTCCGAATTTTCATATGCAATAATCCATGCAATCTTGATGAATTTGGGCAACATGCTCCGAATCGCCTAAAATTTTGAGGGCCAATTGAAAACGAGCTAATGAACAATATTTATCACTTCTCCATGACCATTCTTCATTTTTTAGCATTTTAGGGCCATAAAACAGGAATTCAAGACGATTTTTGAATTTTCATGTGCTATAGCTCATGTCATCAGCATGAATTCGGGCGAATGGCTCTAAATCATCGAACATTTTGCGGGGCCATCAGAAATTACCTAATGAACAATAGTCATGGATTCGCCCTGACCGTTCAAGGCCATAAAATAGGAAGTCAGGATATTGTTTTCAAATTTTTGTGTGCTATAGTCCACACCATTTGCATGAATTCGGGTGACGGCTCCGAATCGCCCAAACTTTGGCTGGACCATCAGCGATCTAATGAATAATAGTTATCGCTTCGCCATGACTGTTTCTCATTTTTTAGAGTTTTAGAGTTGTCATGACCCAAAACCATGTGACCGGCACCCAACATACTATCCAATCTGGGTGAACCAAATCGTACAATAATGCCTATCTATATGCAAAATAAATACATGCGAAAACCTTTTTGAAAACACAATCATTTTAAATGATTAAAACCATACATGAAACAAAATCTTTAAATCCATCATTTTTCAATAATTGAAAAATACAAAAGAATAACAATATTTCTTTCATGCAAGCCATATGAATAACTCTCTATTACAACTCTAAAAGAATAATAATTGTCTATGGAATCTCTAAGATACAAGGATGAAATAAATATTTGGGACAAACCCAACCAAAGATAAATAAAATCAACATGAAAGCTACCACGAAAGAAGTGGTGCCTTGCTATATGCCTCGCAAAGAGAGTCATCATAACCCCATCCACTCATCACGTACCATGTCTCATCCTGGAAACATGTAAAGTAAGTGGGACCCTAGAGAGGGGCCTTTGAGGGCTAAGTACACTACGACGGTACTCAATAAGTGTAATAGACTCTTTCTAACTCAAGTTCCAAGGACAAGGCTTTACAAAAATAATGCAAACAACATTTAATATAGAATGATAATAATTATATCAATTCATGCTTTTTATCATTTTAAAGGAAAAGACTAGAAAAATATAAATAATGATACAAATTTTTAAAATATTTATATCAACCCGTGATACTAATAAGAGTCATGCAAAACTATTTCAACTTTATTAAGTCATTAAAATCACTTTCGGCTCCTTAGGTCTAAACATATCAAAATTATCTTTTATATTTTTTACCGGGAGTACTATACCAATACCGACATAATAAACAACCATTAGGTGATCGACCTATCAACAAGTATTTGACCCTACTTGTTTGGGCGACTTCCCGTAGTGCCGTACGAGTCGACTTAACCTCATTACTTTAAGTAATGATCATTTGCCCTTACAAGACTTTATCCCACAAACCTCAGCTTAACCTTAGAATGTGTTCCTACACTGACACGTGTAGTTCCATGGTAACGAACTCAACATTCCAATCAATCTCGGTGGTCTCCACTAGTAACTCCCAAAAATATTTGATATTTCAAAAATAGATTCATAGCTTATTAGCCTCAAAGGATCGATTTTTATCAAATCATTGCTCATGATCAAACTAAACCATTTGAATAAAAACAATCAAACATATGATCTTCATGTTAAAGCCTTTAGCAATTTAACATCCATCCTTCAAAGATACAACGAGTGTTATCTATTAATCAAGTTTCAAAGGAATTACCTTTCATAAAGACACTTCTTTAGCACTCAAATATTTTATATTCTTTCCAATACACAAGTTTGAATAAAACTTATAATATTTTTCTCAAGCATTATTTGACATCAAATCTTTAGAAATAAGATCTTTCAATTATAGAACAACAAGACTTTCTATATGCAACACAATTCAAAATATACATGGTGACATCCTTTCCCACTTATTCCCATAAGTATGGATGCACATTTACAAACAAACTCACGTAATAACTCAAATATGATTTTAGAAAAAATTCCTCAAGAGGAGTAAGTTTTAACCAACTTACCTAAAGTCTAGGCTTCAACTAGTACTATGATGCTCCAATTTGTTTAAAATGCTCAAACATCGTCAACAAGCTGATATCTACATTTATGAATTCACATATATCACTAGCGCATCACAACAATACCAATTAAACCAACTAAGTGCCTAGCACTTGGGTCCAACTTCATAACTTTCACAAAAATCGTTATTTCACTATTTGAAGGTCAGTCCTTGAATGTTAACTCTAATTCATCCATTAAATGTGTTATGAAATCTAGTCGTCCCAATAGAAACTCAAAACGACGTCGCTCAAATAAACCCAACACTATTCATCTTCCTTACCAACAAGATTTTCAATGTCAAAGCTAGGGTTCATCTATTCCACTCTTTCAACTACTTCTCCAACTCATAAGTAATATTAAAGCACTCATTTATACTCCATAAATAAGTTTCAAGTACTGGGAATTACCTTTGGAAGTAAACCCTAGAAAATCTCTCTTTTGGTGTTCTTGAAAATTTGGACCAATTCCTATGGATTTCAATCCATATAGATGATAATACTAGCATTAATCAATGTTAATCCATCATAAAAATATCATGAAACTCACCTTTGAAGTGTATTTGGATTGGGAATGCTCCACATTCTCTCTAAAATCCAAAACTTAGCCAAAAATATCATCTATTTCTCTCTCCTTGAACTTCCCATATTAAATAGCACGGGGGTTTGCGTGGGTGGCTGCGTAGGCCACGTATCCTGGTCATGCAGCATGTGTGGGCCACGTAACCTGGCCACGCAGCTTATGCCATTTCTTCTCCTCTTCCTCCCTTCTTCTAGAATGAGCCACGTAGCCTGCGTGGGCCACATAGTTATTTCAATTTTTCATAGTTATTTTCTTAGACACTTAACTTAGGGACTATGGCCCTCGTGACCTTCATATCCGAGTATTTCAATGAACTTGTTCCACTCATACTAGTATCGTGTTAAATTTAAATTGTATTCTTTAAGCTTGAAATCAACCTGAATCATTTGCACAAACTTACGGGCTTCACAAGGGTCATAAAATAGAAATTAAGGACGATTTTCAAATTTTTGTGTGCTATAGTCCACGTCATCTGCATGAACTCTAGAGACCGACTCCGAGTTGCCTAAATTTTTATGGGCCTATCAGAAATGACTGAATGAACAATAGTCATCGCTTCGCCATGACCGTTCCTCATTTTTGGCGTTTTAGGGCTATAAAACTATAATTCAGGACAATTTCTGAATTTTCGTGTGCTACAGTCCACGCCATCTATATGTATTCGGGTGACCGGCTTCGAATCGCCTAAAATTTTTCGGCCTCATCAGAAACGGTCTAATGAATAATAGTTATCGTTTCGCCATGACCGTTCCTCTTTTTTGGCATTTTAGGGTCATAAAACAGGAATTCATGACGATTTCCAAATTTTCGTGTACTAATGTCCACGACATCTACATAAATTCGAGCGACCGGATCCGAATCACCTATTATTTTTTGGGCCCATCAAAAATGACCTAATGAACAATAATCATCGCTTTTCCATAACTATTCCTCGCGTTTTGGCGTTTTATGGCCATAAAATAGGAATTTAGGACTATTTCCGAATTTTTATATGCTATAGTACACGCCATCGGCATGAATTCGGGAAACCTGATCCAAATCACCTAAAATTTTATGGTCCCATCAGAAACGACCTAATGAATAATAGTTATCGCTTCAACATGACTGTTCATTATTTTTTGGCATTTTAGGGGCATGAAACAGAAATTTAGGACGATTTTCGAATTTTCGTATATATTTTCGATATATTTGGTTAGTACATGTAATTATTATTGTCCGACCATCCAAAAGAATTAAAAGCCAAAGAAAAATGAAAAAGAAGAATTAAGATAAATAGTTATTCATTCAACCGTTTAAACTAAAAATAGTTTGTCTGTGTATTATATAAGTGTAATTCATGTGCAATCATTGTATAATCTGTATATCGGCTAGAAAAAAATAAATAACGAATCCAGGTAACTATTTGGATAAAGATCTCAAAAAAGAAACTAAGTAATTTGGTGCTTGAACCTACACCTGTAATAATACAACGCAGAATTGCAACTATTAGACGATAACTCTATGTCTCTAATGCTCATATTACATGTTGGTAAGTCTAAAACTAATTCTGTGTAAATATAGGGACATTTTCATATATATTCACTTTTGGGGTCATCATTGAAGTTATACACGCATTGCACAATATTTTTACAAAGTGTACCCGCTCATATCTGATAGTTCAATCTTTTTAATGCAACTTCAGAAATCAAATCTGAAATCCTTCTATCTTTCAAATGCAACTTCAGAAATTTCGAATCTAAAGTGGTTCAATCTCTTCAATATAAGTTCAGAAATCAAATCTTAAGCTCTTCTATCTTTCAAATGCAACTTCAAAATTTCGAATCTTAAGTAGTTCAATCTATTGAATGCAACTTCAGATTTCGAATCTTAAGTTCTGAAACATAAACATGTTTTTCGAATTTTAAACAATCCAATACACGATTCAATGCCCAAATCTACTCCAAATGAGTTCAAATTTAAAATATAACTATTAAATATCATAAAGAACAAAGCTCAATCATCAAATTGTCAAAATAACAACAAACTTAACAAACACATTTTGTAACTAAGAAGAAGAAGAAACTCTAAGCACAAAGAAGAAGAAGAGTAAAATAGTAAAACAGAAGAGAAAAGTATGTGTATCTGAAGTTATTCAAAAATTGGGTATCAGTTAAAAAAAATTTAAAAGTGAGTACAAATTAAATGGGTGGCGCAAAAATGTGCGCCGCATTAAAATTTTACGTAAATATCACTTGTACGGGTGATAAAAGATTTTTACTTATATAAACACATTATTATTTTTCGACGAAGAACTCGTTCGATAAACATGGCTTCGCCACTGCACTCGCAAAAATTGCACGGGGCGCCCTATTTGGTCGCCCTCATTTAACCTATACCCATTTTTTAAAATTTTTTTAACTTGTACCCACTTTTTAAACAACTCCATGCCTCTTTCTCCTCCTCCTTTGTTTTCTGAATACTGAAACTTGAGATATTGTTATGCGTTCTAGCCTGATGGTTCATATATATCTCCTTGTCCCATTATGTTCAGTTTGGTCTTATTCACAATAATTTAACCTCTTAGATATTTTAGCTTTACAGGCACATTGGTTTTTGGTTCTAATTTATCTGTAGTAACTTGTTTTCATGTCGAAAATATTTTTCATTCTTTAATCTTTGAAATGAACAGTATCAATCGTTGCTAATCACGATCTATTAAATTCATTGTTGTTTAGTACTATTTCGTTTATGTGCAATATGTTCTTTTGTTGAATTCTTTTTTTGAAAGATTATCTTCCTCATTTCCGTATATAGACTTAGAACTTCACTCTAAGAATGCTGAAGTTCAGCAAATATAAACAAAAACTTCAGTTCCTAGAATGCTGAAGTTCAGCAAATACAAAACAAACTTCAGCCCTAGAATGTTGAAGTTCAGCAATTACAAAACAAACTCCAGCTCCTAGAATGCTGAAGTTCAGCAATTACAAAACAAAAACTTTAGCCAAAATATGTTGTAGTTTTATTGAGCTGAAATTTATCATTGCACTATGAACTGAAATTTTGCGTGATTGCCTTTGCAAGTCAGGCCAAATTTCAGGCAAAAATATCTGAAGTTTTGCTACACTTCAGGCAAAACATTGTAGATACGCTTGCAATTATTTTTGCAAAGCGGGTATAAGTTAAAAGTTGACCCAAAAACTGGGTATAGATGCAAATAACCCCACTGCAGTTCACTAATCCAATTTACCGGTCGAATTTAGCCCATGTAGCTATGAGCCTATGACTGTGGCCCAAATGTCTTAACGCAAGTCCAAGCGCAATTCCTATTAGTATGAAGCTAAGAATCAAAAGTACCATGTTTACCATATTCACTCTCAAGATTCTGTCAAATGTGATTGAATGATAAGCTTAGTTTTAGCTGTATCTTCCCTTCTCATTTCTCGCAAGAAAATGCCAGCCAATATTAGAGAATAACTAGTCATTTGAAGGTGTAATTTATAATAGTTGCATTAAATCACTATAGTTGCAAGAATGCCAGCCAATATTTGACTTGTTCTATTGAGTAACTTGTGGTGTCTTTGTAAATTATTGGCACCATATTTTCTGCAGGTAACTAATCTGGTTGGATAGCTTCTTGGGGACACTAATTCCCGAATGTGTCATATTTTCTCGCCTACTTGATGATGTTCCAATAATCTCTGAGAAAGAAAATGAGGGGGGAAAATGAGAAACCTTCATTGTTTCTTGCAACTAAATTTAGAATAGACGTCTAGGGAATCTAGGGTTTTCTTTATTTTTTGTTATTATTATTATTATTATTATTATTATTCCTTGGCCAATTACATGGAAGGCCGATCAGAAATAAACTGTAATGAGTTTTAATTATGTTTTCGATACAATGATTAAATCACTCTTACCATATAGCTTTTGGTCATAATGTGAGATTTTCTCTCTCGTGATATAGATATCAATGTCGATATGGTTCATGGAATACGTTGCTAGAGTTCCACTTAAACATATTTCCTATCAATTTAACTTGTTATTTTTGTCTTCAATCGTGAAATATGCAGTGCTTCTCACTTGGGATGCTGGGAATTATCAAAAGAGACAAGGGGCTTGGTGTTCGAGTTGTGGGATAATGTGTTCGAAAATGGATCTTATTCACTAACTTTGATTCTTGACTAATGAAAGTTCTGACATTTTGCAACTTGAGAAACCTCGAGCAATAAATAAATCTACACGTACAATAATATATTATTTAATTGGGACTTGGGAGAACAAAAAAAAGTACCATACTACTGTGCTAAATTGCTAAGTCAAGCAAGATGAGATTCCATTTCCGTTAAACATCAACAAAAAAAAACAATGAAATCCTACAAGGCATGAGCGAGTAGTGTGTACGCAAATTTTACATCTACTTTACGAAGGTAAAGAGGTTATTTCCGATATACTCTCGGCTCAAAGAAAGGTGCATCAAATGTGAGCACAAAATCAAGAACAAAAGGTGCATCAGAGGACAATAAATTATTCTCCAATGCCTTCACAGGATGTGAACACAAAACCAAAAAAGGAATGTATAAAATAAACTATTGACATAACAGCAACTTTCTATCATAAGCCCTATAAATACAAGAAACTTGAGACAGTACAAATCAAGAAGTGCAAATATACACATGTTCTGTTTTAATTTTTGCTGCGTTTTGCTTCCAACTTTGTAGCTTGTTTAAGTGCTTCTTGGGCATCATTCTCCATCCCAAGGCTAAAAAGGGCAACAGACTGAAGGTAAAATGCAGTTGGCCACTCGGGAGATATAACCTGAGCTTGCATTGCATCCCCTAGAGCCTCTTGTGCCATGTCGCTCATTAGATAACACAAGCATCGCCTGGCGTATATGGTTGGTGACACCATGGTCCCTCCATCATTGAACTAATAAAACAAAAATTGTATTTATATAAGCCCCTCCTATCTTCTTCAAACTAAAATGTTACTATAAGATCAGCACCACAACAATATTGGATGAAATAATGAGTACAAATAGCTCGAATAGTTTAGGTGGTAAGAAATTATCTGTGTGTTGAGAGTCTGTATTTCATTTTCAGCTTCTTCAGACAATTGAGAGGATATTAGCCAAGTCTTTTGGTAAAACGTTTACATACGGAAGCAGAAACTCAGCAAAAATGTTAAAGGTGTACATGAATCAGTAAAAGAATGAACAATTTTAGACGGTCAGACCTGTGTATAGCACTCAATGGCAGTAACGGAATCCTTGGCTCGGAAAGCAGCATCTCCTCGCTGCTTAGAGTTCAAGGTTTCCTGCATCTGATTTGTCCACATTTGGAAAGAAAGCTGCAAACATACCAATAATCAATAGATAGAATCCCCAGATAACTGAAGGAGTGTATTACAAAAAGAAATACCGAAAAGAAGAGCAACACATCTCTCAATTCTTATGCCAAAACTAGCAGAACGACAAGTTCATCTTCTTTCTAATAACATAAATTGTAGTTCATGATGTTCATACGCTCTACTATGCGCCTTCGAATCGTGCATTGGGAAGACTCTGTTCAAATAAACACCAAGACACTATATGCACATTTGGCTAGCAAAGTATATTTGTCATAAGTTGCAATATCTGGCCCGCTATGACAGCAATTAAGACAACTGCTCTTACAGTATTCAAGCAAAGCACGTTATTCATTTGGGACACCCAGAATTAGACATCTGGGGGGGGGGGGGGGGGGGGTTATGAACCTTAAAAATCCCAATTTATTCACTGTAGTGAGAAAACAAGATTAAGTAAGTGGATCATGAGAAGAATACTGGCAAGAAGGCAGCTTCCATTATCTTAATTTTTGGGAAACAAGAGGGACAATGTACAATTGGCAATTCCCTCATCATCAATAAATAGAGCGGGGACAAACCTCATTGGCAATTCCTTCATCATCTTTGTACCCTGTCTTTTGCAATATCTCATGAAGGGCAGTAAGATCCATTCTCAAACATGCTTCACCCGTAGTTGTCAACAACAACGGTTGTTGTGGGGTTGCAGTTCCATGTCTAATGCCCAGCAAAACATGTGATGGCACCTGACATTACATCATCAAGAAATATGAGCCTCATGCATTATGAATAATAATAATAATAATTTTCTTTTGATATGGTAACCCCCCCCCTCCCCCTCCCCCCTCCCATACCCACCATAAACCCTCTCAAACCTTATCAGGGGCCAAGAGGCTTTTCACACTAACTGCGAGCTTTATGGTTAGAAGTGGAGAATCCTTTCCACTAGGCCATCACTAAGCAATATGAGAAAATTAAATTAAAGGAAAAAAAACCTAGTTGGGTTATCTGAGGCACATGTTCGCAGATTAAGCAAAACTTGTTTCCGTCCCACGAGTCAAAAGATTGTGGTCAATGTCACTCCACAAACATGATTCCCCTTTCAAGTTCCAAGAATAACTAACGACGTAAACTAAAGTTCACAAGAGACACATGTATACTATTGTGAGAATCAACCTTACTATGGTGTGAACTCAGATAACCAAATTTCAATTGCCTAAGTTAAAGGAGAATGTACTATATATGCTCACTTCAATCTCATATATGAAAGAAGGTCTCAACTCTTCAAATGTTGGAACGATCTCAAAGCAAGTCAAGGGGAATACAGTGCTATCATTTGGTCGTACCTCTGTTTCTTTCTGAATACTTATAAGAGAATTAACAAGAGATTTTGCATTTGGCCTCTCACGTGCTTCATATTGCAAACAACGGGTGGCTAGCCGCACAAGCTCGGTTCCATCATCATTAGAAATATGACCCTCCAAACAAGAATCCATCAGCGTCGAGAAATTCTTCACCCGAATTAGATCAAGTGCCTACAGGAGGGTAAAAAGAACAGCAACATCTCAGATTTAGGTACTCAAAAAATAGAGTCAAAAATGTCCATCCGTACATGGATTTCACACTAAGGAGTTTACATGATTTTCCGGAAACAAAGGTCCAACAATCTTCCGAGACTTACATGGCTTGGAGGTATATGTTTTCCACTCAAAAGATCTAGCAACATTGTTCCAAAGCTGTAAACTACACTTTCAGCTGTCACTCTTCCTGCCAATCGTAAAAACTCTTATATCAGCATTGGCTTTATTTGAATAAAGGTGGAAAACATAACATGGTACTAAAGAAAATGCCCGACTGCAATAAATTCATAAATTAATTAAGCAGCTGCCCATCCAAGCTAGGTTTTGCAGCAACTATAAGTCTAAAGTCACCGAAAGTCCACAGTATATAACACTAAACTGACAGTATAGAACACGAAACGGACTAATATAGAACACGAAACGGACTAACGCTTAAAGAGAGAAACATTTGACCTGTTCTCATGTACTCTGGAGGAGTGAAAGCCAAGTTTGTACTATAACTTTTTCCATCTCTACTGTTCTTCATTAGGCCAAAGCAAGAGAGCCTAGGATCACCATCCTGTAGAAAGCAAACTAAAATTAGAAAGCCACACAAATAGCAACACATTAGGATTAACGAGCATAAAGGCAAAACCAATTTTACCTGATCAAATAAGATTCTGTAAGCATTAAGATCATGATATATTGCTCGGCCCTTACTGCAGCAGTATTCCAAAGCTTGAGCTAAGTAAAAGGCTACCCTCAACCTCATCGCCCATTTCATAGGTTCGCTCTCCCCTATTGCATTTCATAGCAAATCAAATATCAGCATTTGCCCTCAACTCATAAACTAATTCATTAGCCTTGCCAAGATATATTTTACAACTAGGAATGCAGCCACCAAAGAAGAACATCAGTCTGTTATTTCCCTTAAACTTCTAAATCATGAAATTTAAAAATTTAGACCACGTCAACTTCGAGGAGTAATAAGATAATGCTCCTAGACTCTACAACTCTGTTATAAAAGATTTAGGTATTACTATAAAAATCAAGACTTTCGGGAAAAACTCACAGTGAAATAAATGCTTCGCTAGGGTATCATTTGGCATGAACTCTGCTACGAGCAACCTTTGATCCCCTTCGCAGCAACATCCAAGTAGATTTGCCAGTCTCTCACTCCTCAGATTCCCAACTGCCTTAGCCTCATCCTAATTACACAAACAGTGTCCATAACAGATTTCAGCAAGTTGTGGTGGTGCAGCCATCGTATATATATAAAATAGATAAACAATGTGTTCTATCTGAGCTTTGATAGATAAGGAAGTCGCACAAAGTTTCAACATGACATTGAGACTAAAGTCTTAAGTTCGCATCTCATTGCCACCCATAAACAAAAAAATCTTCTACGCGCTAGTCCTAGAAAAAGAAACAAATCCCCTCTATGGCTCTATGTGGTTACATATAATTTAACAGAAGTAATAGAGTTTAATCAAAAGCTAACCAAGAATTGGCGAGAATCAGGCCAAGCAGACCTATTGAAGCGTTTAACAGCAATACAATGACCATTCTGGAGCAGGCCCTTATAAACGACATTTGGGGCTTTCTCACCATGCTCAGACACTATGTTTTCCGCAGAAAATCCATCAGTTGCAATCATCAGCACGTCGAGACTAAATTCAGTAAAACTCGGTAACGCGTTTTTCTCATTTTCCCCTCCATTCTCTGTAACAGATTACAATACAATTACGAAAACAAGAAGAACATTCGTCAACCCATTCACAGAGTCACATAAAAGCACAATACAAATATGTGAAAGAGAAAAAATACCCAGATCAGAAAGATCGTGCAGAGATGGCTTGAGGTGGGAATGCCCGCAGCAGAAAAAGAATTTGGAACAGTAAACACCCATTTGACAGTGAAAACTAAGACAGCAAATTCTATGAGATTTCTTTGAACAAAAAGTTTAGACCCTTTTCAAGCATTAGCAGAACACAGGGGGGGGGGGGGGGGGAATTGTAGACAGGGTTCTATATAGTAGCTCTTTCTTGGGGACGAAGATAATTACTATGTGGGTATAGAAAGAAAGGATATTTTGTTTAGCTATGCAAATTCTGTTTGTTTGGTCCTTTCAAGAGCATACAGAAAGAAGGAAAGGAAGAGATTTATATGTTGTACTATGAATATAAGAACAGAAAAATGGGTATATGGTTGAATTATGAAGAAGCAGTGATTTTCATGTGTCTAACTTTTCAGAGGAAGACGTGTTTGAGCTTTTGCAAAAGAGAATGACCTTTTCTAGATTTATATACTAAATGTATCACTGTGTCTGCTTTTTTGGGTTTTTTCTGGTCTAACTTTTCTGCTTTTAGCTGCGTTTCAACTTCCTCATCATTCCTCTTTTGTGCTTCTTCTCTTCCTACTCCCTTTCCCAAAAGAAATTTACTAGCACCGCGCTTTAATTAAAAAAACAAATTAATTGATAAGCGGTTTCTCTTTAATTTATTTGGTACTTTTCAACTTAATTATTATGTTTAATATAAGATCGAGTATAAGTTAATTCATTCCTCTAGTGATCACATGAAATTTGAGTTTTATGAATTCTAAATTCTACCATAACTTATTTTGATTTATTGAGTTTAAATTAATTACTTACACATTTTTTGTGCCGGTCGCGATCAACCCGTTAAGGTGAAGAAACCTTTTATCATTTCTCTACATCTTTTGGTGGTGGTGCATCGTAATGTATTGAAGTTATCACTCTACGAGATAAATTAAGGAATTTATATGCAATATTTTCTATTAACTCTATTTAAAGAAGAAACAAAGGAACCTAGGTCTCGGAATGTCATTGTGAATTGGAATCTAATTGAGGCTATATATCTATTTTTCCGTTAATAGAAGCTATTCATTTTTGTTTAGTCTCACTACTAGATTTTGTCTTTTGCATTCACCTTTATCTTCACTATAATGTGTTTTCCATTAATAAACAGGTACCTTCTTCTCTCTTTATATTATACATCAACATCCGTGTAAATTTGCTAGAAGTTTAACTTAGGATTGAGTCTAAAAGAGAATATATTGCATTTGGCAGACGCTACATTCAGTACGACTAGGGTATACAAATCAAATCGAAAAATCGTACTAAACCGAAAAGTCAAATCAAACCGATTAAAAAACTCGATTAGGTTTGGTTTGATTTGGTTTAGTATTGAGTAAAAAAATTCGAACCAAACCGACATATAAATATATAATTTTAATATATATATTTTTAAGACTTTTTATAAAATTTTCTTTAAAAATGTCTAGAAATATTTTGTGATTCTCTTATGAGATGTAATATTTAATTAAATATGAAGTGCTCTATTTTTATTAACTTTAAATAATGGGTTGTATGATTATTTTCTCATCAAGTGTTACTGAAATGCGTTAATTTCTTTGTTCTTCCATATTCATATGTTAAGATCTATTAAATTCTTATACTTATCTTTTTTGAATTTGGAGTGGTATTTCGATAATTTAAAATTAAATAGAACATATCATTATTTAGGTATCATATTGATTTTTATGTTTAATTATTAAATTCGGTTAACCTTGAAAGTGTATATCAATGAAAAATTATTATCAAACGACTAAAAAGAAAACTATCATGTGTTACTAAAATAATTCTCCCATAAGAATATTTTAATAGATCATATGTTTGTCATTTTTTAGATTTTTTACTAAACATATATTTACTTATCAAAAATTTAACAAATTAAGATTGAAATAATATTCATGTAACAAAATAATCCGAAAAATCCAAAAAACTCGACAAAATCGAACCAATCCAAGCCGATATAATTGGTTTGGTTTGATTTCTATCGAAATCAAACCAACTCGGTCCATGTACACCCAGGGGCGGCCAGAGGATAAAGCCACTAAAGCGGTGGCTTTAGGCCCTAGAATTTTGGGGGCCCAATTTTTATTTCCCAATTCTTATTTGATGTCCGACTTTTAATTTGGGGGCATTGATTAATTCAAATTCGTACCGTGTAAAGTTTATTAAAGTGGGAACTGTTCCTTATAAGGGATTGTTTTCATTCCAAATACTGAAACCGAATACTTTCGGTTAAAGAAGAAGATATGCAATCCATCCCACCACAACTCTTCTCGTGAAGCCCTATATCTTTTTAAGAAAATATTAAGTATTTCAAAGTAGAAAAGTAAAATATTTTATATAAAAACAGATTACATTAATCATTAGAAAATATGTAAATACACTTTTAAAGTCTATTTTTTTCCTCGGGTTTTCATCATTGCAACAAATATATTGAAACATCAAAAAATTCTTTTAATACAAAGTTATCAACAGCTTGAATCAGGTTCTATTACTTAAGATCATACTGCACACGAGAGATTAAATGGTTTATGCAAAAAAAATTAAGTAATTTTATTCTCAAAAAGCTAGAAAAATCTACTTCAACTAAAAATATATAGGATTTTTTTAAAAAGAATCTCACGTTAAAATTTGGCTTTATGCCACCAAACTTAATGAGCCGCCCCGTGTACACCCCAAGTACAACATTGTTTTTTAAATACGATTTTACTAAATGACTCTAGTAATGTTGTTGAGTAAACTTGCATTGGTTTAAACTAAAATTCAAAAGGATGCTTCTAATTATTTATTCGTTTTGACAGAAATAAAGCACATTTTCTCACTGACTAACGTTTAACTATCACTATTTTTTAATCTGAAACCGTTGTGACATGATTGGAATGGAGAGTTCGTTGTTTACTAATGAATAACTAATTTAATACATGCACAATACCATGACCAGTTTAGAATTAACTTTGTATTACTCATTTCGCATACAAATAAAAAAATTATATGTTAAAAAACTCAAACTAGAGATCTCACACTGATCTGATCTCAAAATTTGTTACAACACTCCTTATCAAAGATGCAGAGACATTGATTTATTGCACTGGCCACTGCACTTCCCTGAGTTTTTCAGGTTAGTAACTGAAAGATCTGAATTCATATAATACTGTTAGATCTTCTAATTTGCCCTTAGTAGTATTATTATTGTGATGCAAGTGTTATTGACTATACCGTTTATAATTAATCCATTTTAAACATAAAATTGAAAGGGAAACAAAACTTTTCAATTTTCCAAATGTAAAATAAATAAATGAAAGTATGAGATAGTGGGCTAAAATTGTAAGAATTGAATGTGAAGGAACACTGCTCCATTCTTCGAAAGAAACAAAACAGATATCACAATAACATAGTAACACCAGAATAATAAGGACAAGAAGCGTGGATTAATGATATGCACGAGGCACTCCAATAAAAGTACCTTTCAAAGGATAAAAGTAGAAAAATGGATTTGGTTTGACGAATGTAATCTTCCAATTACGACTAGGTCAATATTAGTAATTATTTAATTTTAAGACCTTATCAAGTCAAGTCATTTTCTTTTTAATTCCATTTAGCCCAACGTATAACTTTATATCTTCCACTATATCTCAAAAGAATAATTACTCCTTGACTTGAATAATGGTGAGTTCTTGACCTAGTAAAAACTATAGGAGAAAGAGGACGAGACAGGAGCTGCCAAATTTCCAATTTCTAGAATAGTTACTGAATCTTGGACTGCTTCAACGGCCAGACACCCAAATTTTTGCGTTATACTTTTTTTTATGTTATCTTTCTCTCCTTGTACTTTTGTCTCCTTCCTTTTCTCCGTTATGTCTTTTTTTTTTTACATTATATATGCATAAATTGGATCGGATTGAAAGCACCATAAGCGCAATGATAAATGTACTACGGATTCAAGCTCTGAAAATAGATATGTTAACAAAAGCTTAGTGGCCTTAATAATCAACACCACTTAATATCTCCTAAGGAAACAAAGTAGGCCCATTCTGTTATTCCATGTACCACGACAAAGGTCAAAGGTGTCGAGGACCCTCAATCCACAAGTCATTGTTTTAAGTTTTAACCCCACTCCTACAGTATCTGATAAAGATGGACTCAAACACAGTGAGAACATCGGTCGTTAGACAGACAGACATACCCTAATCATGACAATTTATTCTCAAAATCTCACTTATATCCGACACCAAAATGTTAGGCTGTCAAAGAGTATCAACAAAAGCAGTTGTGGACAGGCTATTGTGTGCTATTGGTTATTGCACCCTTTGAGAAAAATGTCCCCCCAAAAATATAGGAATAATAAAAGAAAAAAGAACAAGAAATTGAATAAAAGGGTATAAATTAAATCAAGCTGACAGAACCTTTGCTCATTAAAATCTTATAAATGAATGTGATATGTTTCTTAATAGGCCGTCATCTATCTATGCTAAGCTGATGTGCTACGTACCTTACCAGTTACCATAATTCACACGACACAAAATGAAATAAGTCGTAAGCACACATTTTAAGGCACAAAATAAAATAATTTGTATGCAGGTGAAATGCAATTTGTGCCTCTTGACCATTTGCAACAGACTGCTAGCTTCATTATGATGTTCACTCAATAATGGGGTATAAAAAGGAAGGAGAATGGTAAGCACCCTCCACTTCTAATCAAGAGGTTGTGAGTTCGAGTCACCCAAGAGCAAGGTGGGGAGTTCTTGGAGGGAAGGATGCCGAGGGTCATTTGGAAACAGTCTCTCTACCCGAGGATAGGGGTAAGGTTTGTGTACACACTATTCTCCCCAGATCCCACTAGTGGGATTATACTGGGTTGTTGTAAAAAGGAAGGAGAATAGGGTTATTGCGTATTTAGTCTCTCTGCTATTTACTTTTTGTAGACTGTTGAACATAATAATATACGAAAATACTTGGCCAAAAAATTTCTATTGTATGGGTGTGGAGTTCACTTCACTACTCAACGTTTTATTAAATCAGGGAAAAAGAAGAGAGGCTGGTACAGCGTTTTAATCAGTGTTACCTGCACTACCACTATGTTAAACAAGGTGATGTGCCCAACATCGTTGCACCAAGATAGCTTCAAAATCGAATCGAAATCGAAAACTGAACCGAAACCGAATTTTAATGGCTTATTGGTATCGGGTTAACGGTTTAACAGACGAGGAACGAATTGAATTTTTTTTATTAACGGCTTATCGGTTTGGGGGCGAATTATTCAATTTTCTTAACGAATAATCCGTTAACCCGTTAAGATATATATATATATATATATATATATATATATATATATATATATATATATATATATATATATATATATATATTAAATATCAAAAACCCTTCCACTTCTTCCAGTACACTATCTCTAAGTTCTAACGCCTAATTCCTAAATAATCAGAACCCTAAAGCCTAAACTTCAACCAGCAGCCACCAGCAGAATTATGGTTCTCTTTATTCGACCATAATTCAACCAGCTTCAGTAGAAATTCAACCAGCACTCCAGCAACCACCCGCAGTACTCTATCTCGTCGATTTCCAGGCTTCCAGCATTATATCTTAGTGCCCTAGTATGAAGAGCAAGCTCATATTTTTGCTTTTTAAAATTGTAAATATGGCTCCAGCACAACCTTTGTGTTAATTATTAATATATTGTTACCTTTCTAAGAGAAATGAACAAGAAAAAAAGGGAAGGACCGCACGTTTATTGTAATTTTGCTTCATTTGTGCTATGAATAAATTAATTTAGATACCATTATATTTAATGAGCTAAACTACTGAAATTGTTCCTTTGCATCTACACCCAGGCAATCACATAGTTATCTCAATGAAATTTGATATCCTTGTATGATCCATGTTATAGCTAGCAAGAGTTACAGTGGCATATCCATTAGAACTACTTTTTCCTTAATTACATCATTTCATAGTCTGCTTTGGGATGTAATGTAGACTACAATGTGTTCTGCTTTTTTCACTCTACACCACATGACACACTACATCATTCTTATGTAGGCGCTAACAAACATATATGTCTGGACTCAATGTGTAATTTCCTATTCTGAATTTGTATGCTAGGCGGTCAACAAACAATTAATGCACTTAATATAGATTGAATTAGGCCGATAAACCGCCCGATAAGAACTAAACCGATACCAATCCGCCCGATATCTTATCGGGTGGCTAGCGAATTAATACATTTAAAAGCCGATAACCGTTAAGCCAAACCGTTAGTAATTAACCGCCCAATCTGCCCGATAAACAGCCCTACAAGATAGGGGTATCAAATGGACGGGTTGGACTGCTTATGGAAGTGTCAAAATGGGTTGAATCAATAAATTGGTAGGTCAATGACCAACCCAAAAATTACTTGGACTGAGTCAAGATGGGCTAAAATATGAATCATAGTCCAACCCGTCCAACTCTTACCTGTCTCAATTTGTGATCTAATATTCCTGTCTCAACAATCTCTCCTACATTTGTGATCTAATATTCCTGTCTCAGTTTTCTTCTAATTCTTGTTTCAGCGCTGTTTTTCGTATTAAATATACGTCAATTTTCACATTTTTAAGAAGGAAACAGGGACCAATAGTGGCACATGGCTAATCTGTGATTGTTCTTTATCAACAAAAAGAGATGACGATCTGAGTTAGAACAGTAAATTGTACTTCAGGCGTCAGAGAGATGAGATAACACACACTTGTCGTAGGAGAAAGGCAATGGATGTGTGCCCCAAAGGAAGGAGCAGGCATGTGCTATTTAGGTGCAATCTCTATCTTTTATCTGTGCAATGCACCTTTAAGTAAACAGGCAAAATAGGCCATACATAAAGATCTTGACAATGAGCAAAAGGAATACGTGGTTCTTGAGCCAAGATACTCTAGCATTTAATTGGATCTATTATTAATACACTCCCAACACCTGCCACTGTTGGCTCTTTCATAAAGGATCATCACATGCTCTGTACATCCCATGTTACCAGCCACTGCAAAGTTGCTGCAACTCATTTGTTGCATATTTTGCAGTTCTTGCCCCTTGTTTTCAACCTTAATGGAAATAAATAAGTGTACTAAGACTTTGGTGAGCGAAGGGGGTCTTGGCGTAACTGGTAAAGTTGTTGTCATGTGACCAGGAGATCACGGATTCGAGCCGTGGAAACAACCTCTTACGGAAATACAGAGTAAGGCTGTGTACAATAAACTCTTGTGGTCCGGCCCTTCCCCGAACCCCGCGCATAGCGGGAGCTTAGTGCATAAGGCTTCCCTTTACTAAGACTTTGGTGAGCACAATTAGAGAATAATGGCATTAACAAGGGAACAAAAATGGAATTCCATGATATTAAATTTAAGCATAGGGACCACGGAGGCATTCAAAGCATAACCCTCTAGACTTTGCATCCTACTCTACGGACCAAAACTATTGAACTTGGAAGAACACCACGCTCAGACCCGACCTTGTAATGACATCGAGCAGTAGTGCTTAAACCTGGTTCAGCTAGTTGAGCTGTCTGCATTCTATCGTCTATACACCATTCATCGCTGCTTCAACATGAACCGCATTACCATCTTCCATGATCTTCCCGTTGATTTGGGTTCTAGGCCTCTATAAACAATGCAGAAAACAATGTCAGAGTAATTTCATTAGTTACTAAAGGTACCTAACTGGAAAATGGAAACGGGTAAATCTCCATACCCAGTCTGCAGGATCACCAGAATTACCGTTCAGAAGTTTGTGATTCTCTTCTTTAGTCTTGCTATCCTTGCTTAACGGTAGCAACAAGGCTGCACTAGTACGGTCCGGCAATTCTGCAACAAACAGCTCATGCTTCAACTTTTCTTTTGCCCTTCTCGTTTGAGTATTAATAACAGGAGGAAAAGGACGAGGGAATAATAAAACCAGCACAAACAACCTGTTTGCAAGGAAGTTCAGATCAAATGCTAACCTGGTAACTTTTTGTCAATGAAGAATACTACTAGATTAACAGTGTACCTGTAGAAAATCAGTATAGCTCAATTAAGCCAGATATTTGCCAACAAATTTGCAAAACAGAACCTCAAGCCCAAAACTTAGACTCACCATGCCACAATAACGTCAACTGTGTAATGTTTACGTGATGCAACAATCAAAAAGCTCTGAGCAATAACAGCTAACCAAGCACATTGCTTTATAAACCTGCAGAATAAAATCAAACAATCACTAACAAGTTCCGGATGTGCTGGGAACACTTAATATACAGCCATTCTTTTCTTCTTGAGAAGATCAAATTAAAGGAAAAACAAAGAAATACAGAAGAAGGGAAAAAAAAAGTGCCAAATTCAACTTAAAAATATAAATAATGAGCCTAAGTAAACAATTTCTTTAACGTAAAATAAAAGGAAAAAAAACAAATTATATGGAAAAAAATCCTGATGTGCACAATCAGCAAATCTCATCTTCCAGGTTGAAGATTGAAAGAAAAGAAAGGAGAAGTGAGGGAAGTGGGACATCATCGCATTGTTTCAGTTGTCCGTCTAGTAAAACTACAATCAACTCTATACCCACCATCATCCATAATATCACTTGCAGAGTTGCATTCACCAAAAGTAAAAACAAAGTATTATGTTAAAGCAGATATATATTAATTACCTTCGTGTGCCATATTTATGATACATCCGCACAAAGACTAGAGAGAATATCATATGCGAAGAAAATATCAAATCACCACAACCATAAAGTACACCCCTGGGAACTGCCATAAAAATCATGCAAGCACCAAAGTCAAAGAATGTTATAACCCAAAACCCAAAATGATATGTGCGTAAACGTGAGTGCTACTCACAATTAATTAGTAGAACTTCTAATACACTATTAGGCCGAGGAAGTGTAGCAAGCTTTGAACCCTAGAAATTGCAAAATAAACTGTAAGGTGATGCGCGGTGCATAGACAGTGCATAGACAACACTAAACAAAATGCTAACCAATAAATCATCAATTGGACTACCTCACGACAATGATAATTTGGACCAGGAAGCTGTGTAGAGTAGAATGTTATGATCCGGAGAAATTGACAAGCCTGTAGCAAACAATTATTTAACAAATTAGAAGATAGATTGGATCGAACGAGATTCTCCCTGAAGGAAGGTAAAAGACTAGAAAAGAAGATAGATTTAACAAAACTACTCTAATTGAAAATTGACTTATGAAACAAAAGGAAGGTAAAAGACTAGAAAAGAAGGTACTTACAACTAAGAATGCCAGGACCCTGCACCATATCAGAACCGTATAGATCTTTTTGGTCTTGAAAATGAAAGGATAGAATGTCCACTACAGCAAAAGATGAGCAATAATTAGATCAGGAACATACAAAATTCACTTCATAGGTAAATAAATAAACTGTAAATGTTAATACCACATTATAAGCTTTAGAGTCTAACATCCAGGTTTTCCCTATTTTTCGAACCTAAAGTTAGCTTGGCCTAACAGTTAGCCTTGAACATATTCAAGTATGCTTATGATTTATGAATGCCTAGACGGTCTTTATTTACCCACAAACTATAATGAATGAGAAACAGAATACATCAAATTTAAAAGCAAAAAGAATGTAATTAACAAAAAGAGGGAGCAAAGAGACTCAGCGTTAACTGATGATGGAAAGATTTATATGAACACCAACTCACCAAGACAAAAGATAAAAAAATGGTGGTGAATACAGTTTCACTTATGTAAGCTTTGTCTGAACCAAGCTCCTGGAAATTTACAAGTAAAGAAAAGAAAAATAATCAATACACCTCTTCCAAAATAGTGGAGAAATGTAGAAAAACAACCAATAAAACCAACCGGAAGAAGAAAGAAGCCGGCATCCTGAAGAGTTGGTCCAGGCCGATGTATGTAATGAACCCCTCGAGCAGCAAGTCCGTGGATGTACTTAAGAAAAGAACAGAAAGATTTCACACTCATGTATCAAAAACACACTAAGATCAGCACCAAAACAAATTAAGAAAAGCATTAGAAAAAGGAAATGATACATTAATCAGTGGCCAACACCACTTCTCAACTGCAGTAAAATGTGTACTTAAGAAACGTAAGTCACAAAGGCCATCATTCTATACGCAACAAATTTGAAGGATCCTAAGCCTCTCGTCGCCCCTCAACCTGAACTACAACTACAATACTTTGCTACTAATGCAAGTCACCACTACATAAGCTATGCTTTAATCTTTATCAAAAAGAAAAACTAAAGGAAAAATTGTATTCACCTCAATATTTAGGCAAATCAACTCATCATAAAGTAAATACTAACAATTACACCTTTGGGGGAGGTAGCAGGTATATGCGCCCAAGCCCGCCGGCCCAGACACCACGGTTAAAAAGATATTAAAGTAATTATAATTACACCATTATGGATGAACACTTTTGCCCCGTTAAGCTAAATATCAACTCTCCACAAAGTGAAACTAAAACCAACATACACCCATTAACAATAATTGTCCTTTTCCCATGCCCAAAAGGTTAAAACTTGTCCCATTTGGTTCAAAATATTGAACAAGACCTTTTTTAACAAAAAAAAGATCAACTTTTGATTAAAACTGCTTTTCAACCAAAACACCCAGAAAGAAGACTTTTTTCCCAAGTGTTTTTATTCTGTACAACAAAAAAAGGAGGTTAATAAGAAAAGGAAGAACAAATTAAAAACCTGGAATATTAAGCCACCAAGAATATATTTCCAATTTTCAGTAAGAAGCTTGATCTCCGTTGTTGTCTCCGAACAAATTCTCTTCCACAGCTGCAAAAAAGAAAACCGATAAATTCCTTATCTTCAAATAGCAAATTAAGAAAATTTAAACACCTAAAAGACGAACCTTGGAAGCCTGACGACCAATATAAAGCGACATCTTTTCTTTTTTTTTAATGTAACCACCGCTTTTGTATTACATCATAAACCAACTTTGAATGTCAATATCATTCATCCTAAACCCACATTAAACCCTTCATCTTAATAAAATTCAATTCAAAGGCTAAACTCAAAAAACAAACCAATTTGCCAAATTGGGTTTTGGAGAGGGAATTAAATTACAAGGGGAAAATTTGAATAAGAAACAAATGGTCAAAGCTGTGGAAAAGTTGAAGGAAAATCAGTCTAACAGGAAAGGTCTTTCTCCTGGTAGATTGATTTCCTTTTGTGTGTGTGTGTAAAAACTGGTAAATGCTGCTTTTAATATGTGTGATTTTTCTTTCTTCTCACTCTAAGTTTCTCTCTCCTTTTGTTGAGTTTGATTTGTCTCCGATGTCTGCTAACGAGTTGAACACGGAGAGACGATTGCTAAAAATAAACACAGCTTTTGAGAAAGAGGTAAATTGTATATGAAAATCGCCGCGCGAGTTAGCAAAAGAGGACGAAATGAGAGATTCCTGAAAAGGACATCCTATATTCATTTTTATTACATATTCTATATATTTGTCAAGATTTTCTAAGTACTTCACATAATAGTTACTCCCTAAACCGAGGAAAAAAAAGCAGTCCAGTAGACGGAAAGAAAAACTTTTGAAATGTTTGGTCTTACAAGCTAAAAGAGTTAAAAAAAAAAAAAAAAAAACATGAGGCCATAACTTTTATGGGACTATATAAAATTTAAAATTAAATTATTTATAAGCAAAAATATATTATTATTTATGATATATATATATATATATATATTTCAAGTTAAAGGGTAGGTCCGCCTTTGACAACATTAATTATTTTTTGTAGCGATTTTGCAGAATCCGAAGTCACGAGTCTCCCGGCTCAATATCCCAGGAGGAGTACCTTCTTATCTTTTTTCGACAATTTTGCTCTTTTTGAAATTTTGAGTTTTGAAATAAAAAATACGAAATCCTTGGGGAAATTTTATCCATAATCCAAACAGCATAAACTCACTAACACAGATAGGGACATTGGAATAAGTTTTTTCTTTTTGGGAATAAATTATTTGAAGAATCACTTTTAAGCAATGGGTGATGGGGTTAAAGCCTTAATTATTGTCCATTCATATGGCATATGCCATAATCTTTCACTCTTTAATACGATTGGTGTAATGCACCGTCCCACTAAGAAAAAGCAAAATTTTGTAATATTGCAAAATTACAGAGAAAGGTAGTTTTTTTGTTGGTTTAAAAATTTGCTATGCGAAACTCATGGTTCCACTAATTCAGATTCACACTATATATATTCCATTTATGAGAACGATGCTCCCTACCTTGATTTCATATTTCTGTTGTTAGTTTAAAAATTTGTTATCCGAAACTATTGCCCAATTCATAAACGAATTCAGGATTTAATAGTTACGGATGTCATTATCTTTAATGTAAACTTACATCTAGTCAAGGAGGTCGAATTATGATGTACATTTGGCTAGTTCGTTCAATTTTGAATTAACTCGATTCGGTTCGATCCATTTTTCAATTAATTTGGTTCACTTTATAAGATGTTTTAGTACATAAATACACCGTGATAACTAAACTAAAAATGTTGGTCCTTCAAGAAAAAAATAAGAGGTTGTGAGTTCGAGTCACCCCACGAGCAAGGTGGGGAGTTCTTGGAAGGAGGGAGTTGAGGGTCTATCGAAAACAGTCTTTCTACCCATGGTAGGGGTAAGGTGTGCGTACACACTACCCTCCTCAAACCTCACTAGTGGGATTATACTGGATTGTTGTTGTTGTTGTTCAAGGAAAAAATAACAATAAATAGATCAAAAGAAAAATGATTAAAAGCATACTGAAATTTCAAAATCGAGATTTAGAAAAGGAAAACAAAAATAAATATACTTTTATAATCTACATAACTAATAAAAATGAGATTGTATAAAGAGAATACAAAGATGAAAATAAGAAATTAAGAGAAAGAGAAGGAAACAAAAATATGAAAAAGAGGGAACAAGGAAAAGCAAAATAAGCTTTGTTAAAAAGTTTGTGAGAGGAGAGAAGATCCTGGGTCTAGGGCCCGGCAGGAAGCACTTGAACCGTGACACTTATTTTAACTTTGTTACTCAAGGTGTCAAGCTTTGATTATATATCCTTTTTTATATGAAATATCAGTGGATCATCAATATTAATATGAAATTTTATCGGAGCGATCCGCGTACCACCCCTTCCTTCTGCATAGATCACCACTTGGCCTCACTTATTCAGATTCGCCCATTTATGAAAAAAAAAACCTCCCTACCTTGATAACATATTCATTACTATACCAAAAAAACACCCTCATAATTCTATAATATGATCTTGGCATTACAACAAGGTTGCACAGGAATATTTGCTTCCAACTTCCCAAGAAAAAAGAGCCAAATTGTATATGACAAGAAAGTACCCTACTGATATAATAAGGCAAAAGTGGAAATATCCTCCTTTAATTCATTTTGATTTTCTCCAAAAGCAACTTTAACCATTTGATACATAAACAAATTAAGCCTTAGAGCTCTGCTATATACTCCTCCTAGCTCTGACCCTAATTTCAGTACTTGTGGCCACTTTAATTTGGAAGTTAGATGGAGATGTATCATTTTTGATGTACCTATAGAATATTGCCTTGGCCTATCTGCTTGACTTGCTATAGAAAAATCTTCTTTATTTTCTCCATTATTTGGCTCCATGGACCCATTATGAGTCTGCAGTTTGCCAGAAAAAATGTAGCAGAGGAAAGAGTACTTCAGTATTCACGAAATGGTGAGGAGAAAAAGCAACTAACTGGCCGATTCCTTTGAGAAGAAATCTCTATTATTTCACATTTTCCCACTCCCATTTCTAGGAACGCTTATCGGGAGTATATTTACGTTTAACGGTTTGACTTATCGGTTACCAATTTATAAATGGAGTAATCTGTTAGCCAACCAATAATACATCAAGCAAATTGGTATCAGATTAGCGATTATCGGGCAATTTATCGACTAAATCAAACGGACAATAAAAAAGAAGTTGAAAACTAGAGATAAGGGAAAATTGTGATCTAAATTTATTTATATACTCCTGTATGTTCAAATCCATGTGACATGCAATATCCGGTACAAGGGAGAGTAAATAAGTATGTGCTATGGATTAAAAAAAATTGACAACTCAATTGAAAGAAAAAATATTTTTTACGAGGAAAACAAGTTAGCTAACTAATGCACAAACAAATACGAGGGAGACGACTATTGCTAGTGTTGAATTGAGAAATTAGGGATTTATGATTTCAAGTAGTACTTAATATACATAGGGGTAAAGGTGTAAATATAAAAATATTTAACGGGTTAACGGTTTATCCGATAAGAAAAGTGAGTAATCTGCCCCCAAATCATTAAGTCATTAATTATAAAATTTCAATCTGTTCACCAACCTTTATCTCGATAACCCGATATCAATAAGCAATAAATCAATTTTACTGTTCGGTTAACAATTACTGTTTGGTACCCCATTTTTGTTTTGGGTAACCAGAATTTTGATGAAACCAAAATTGTTGGTTTCTTTCGTAGTATATCCTGTACCAAAAGGACGCAATTAAGTTATACTTTAAACATCAAATTCTGAGGAAAAACTACAATCGTAATGCAATTAGTTTATGGCATATCGTGTGCCATAGGAAAAGCACTCGTACTAATACTAATACTAATATGAAAAAGGGAGTAGAAGGCAACATGTAACAGTTGAAAAATACGCATATAGAAAACTTCCTTTATTATTACTAACATTTTTTTTTCTAGTAATTGAGAACTCCTTTTTCAGGGGATAAATTCAAAAATAGCAAGATTTACAAGTGATAATTGAAAAATAGTCATAGTTTCAAAAGTAATCGAAATTTAGCCACTTTTCATGTAAAGATAACTCTGAACGAAAACACTATTCAAAATCCGAAAAATATTCCAGTATAATATACCGGTCCAGCATAATATGCTGGAAGCTCATTGTCACGACCCAAATTTTCCCTTTGTATGACGTCGTGACGGCACCTAGTCTCTACGACTAGGTAAGCCTAACATTTGCGGAATAATGAAATGAAAACATAAATTTAACAACTAACTGTAGCAGTAACAACATAATTGGGCACCATGCCTCCTGCATGTACAATAACCAACTATTTAAAAATACACAAAAATTCCAAAATCCGGAACATCATAAGTCACAAGTTACAGAAGGAAACTAGTATCTCTATACACCAGAATCTAATAACAGAAGTAATGAAGGTAAATGACATAAAAGGGAATAGATGGGGACTCCGAGGTCTGCGGACGCGCCAGATATACCTTGAAATCTCTGTACAACAACAAGCACTCTCAGCTAGTAGCGGGGCTCATAAGAAGTATCTGGATTTGCGCACAAAATATGTACAGAAGAGTAGCATGAGTACACCACAACGGTACCCAGTAAGTGCCAAGTCTAACTTTGGTCGAGTAGTGACGAGATCAGATCAGGGCCCTACTGGTATATATAAAATAAACTAAGACAGAATGAAATATTGCAGTAAAATAAGTATTAAAATTTAACAAAGAATGGAATCATAGCAAGTCAATAGCTCAGTACACTGAAATAACAACAGGGGATCTCCCGAGATACCATCTCGTAGTCCCAAACGTAAATGTGCAAGGGGAATCTCCCGAAATATCGTTCCGTAGTCCCAAAGTAAATATGCAGTACATGGGGATCTCCCGGAATACCGTTCCGTAGTCCCAAAGTAAATATGCAGTACAGGGAGATCTCCCGGAATACCGTTCCGTAGTCCCAAAGTAAATATGCAGTACAGGGGGATCTACCAGAATACTGTTCCATAGTTCCAAAGTAAATATGCAGAGCAAACCATAGAAATACAACTGCATTACGAAATCTTACGATTTAGACTAAGTACTAGTCAAGGAAAGAGGGAGAAAATTTCACCAAGCATGCTGCAGAGAGTTCACATAAGCAATTAAGACACGTAGACATGCTATTCTAGACTAAACAGGATAAATTCATATGCTAGTGTAGCTCAGTTAAAGGAAGACAAGTATTTTACTTAATGAAAAACGGAGTTTTGCAACAATAGCCCGAGTACGTACTCGTCACCTCACATACACGACGCTCATATATCAAAAACCGTACCAAATCCTAAGGGAATGCCCCCTCCTCTTCCCCCCTCCCCCCAAGGTTAGGTAAGCCACTTACCTCGAACCAAACTCAATCAATCGGTAATAATACCTTTTTCACGAATATCTAACTTTGAATGGCCCAAACCTTGCCAAAAATAATTGCATATCATAAATACAACTATAATAGGCTCATCAAATTAATGAAATCAATACTTTAACAAAAGTTCCGAAATTTGCCCTAAAAAGTCGACCCAGGCCCACATCTCGGAATCGAGCAAAAATTACAAAATCTGAAAGCTCATTCACTCACGAGTCCAACCATACCAAATCTATCAAAATCCGACCTCAAATGACTACTCAAAACCCCAATTAAACTCTTCAAATCCCTAGCCTCCAACTCCCAATTTTCACCTTAAATACATACTAGCTAGGTAGGAAAATAAATGGGGAGGCAAGATTATTGATCAAAAATAAGCACAAGGGACTTACCTCAAGAAACCCTTCAAAACTGCTCTCAAGAAATCGCCAAACCCGAGCTCAAAATATTGAAAATGAGCAAAAATCGCGAACCTTTGCATTTAAGTGTTTAGTCCAGAAGTTTCGCACCTGCGGACTCTCTGTCGCATCTGCGACGCCGCACCTGCGTAAATACCATCGCAGGTGCGGATTCCACTTAGAATCCCAGGGTCCGCTCCTGCGGCTATGCAACCGCATTTGCGACTATCGCAGGTGCAGAAATGCATCGCACCTGCGGCTTTCCCTCGCACCTGCGCCCAACTGCCCGCATTTGCGACTCTCGCAGGTGCGGGAAAATCTTCGCACTTGTGGTTCCTGTCCAGCTCCTTCTTGGACGCATCTGCGGTTCCTCCTTCGCACATGCGATCCCGCACCTGCGGTCTCCCCTCCGCAGGTGCGAAAACACCAGAAACCAGAAAATCTTCAGCGACTAGCCTAAGTCCAAATTCAATCTGTTAAGCATCCGAAACACACTCGAGGCCCCCGGAACCTCAACCAAACATACCAACAAGTCCTAAAATACCATACAAACTTAGTCGAGCCCTCAAATCACATCAAACAACGCTAAAAACACGAATCACCCTCTCATTCAAACTTATTGAACTTGAAACTTTAAGTTTCTATAATAGATGCTGAAACCTATCAAACCACGTCTGATTGACATCAAATTTAACACACAAGTCATATTCGACATTACAAACCTACTCCAACTTCCAAAATTGGATTCCGACCCCGATATAAAAATTTCCACTACCGGTCCAAAACTCCAAAAATTTAACTTTCGCCATTTCAAGCCTAAATGAGCTACAGACCTCCAAAATACAATTCGCACACACTTCTAAGTCCAAAATCACCCAATGGAGCTAACGGAACCGACAAAACTCCGTCCCGGAGTCGTCTTCATACAGTTCCAACTACGGTCAAAATCCTAAGACTTAAGCCTCCATTTAGGGACTAAGTGTCCCAAAACACTCCAGAAACCAAAACGAAACCTTCCGGCAAGTCACATAAGAAGAAAAAGGTACGGGAGAAACAGTAAATAGGGGATCGGGGCTAATATACTCAAAATGACCATATCCTGGTCGTTACATCTTCCCCCTCTTAAAATAATCGTTCGTCCTCAAACGAGCATAGAGACATACTTGAAGTGGTAAAAAGATGAGAATAACTGATGCGCATATCCTGCTCGGTCTCCCAAATCGCCTCCTTGACCGGATAACCTCTCCACTGAAACTTCACGGAGGCAATGTTCTTTGACCTTAGCTTTCTGACCTGCCTATCTAAAATAGCCATTGGCTCCTCAACATAAGATAGATCCTTGTCCAACTGGACTGAGCTGAAATCCAATACATTTGCCGGATCAACGTGATACTTCCGGAGCATCAAAACATGAAATACCGGATGAACTCATGCTAGGCTGGAAGGTAAGGCAAGCTCATAAGCAACCTCCCCAACATGCCACAACACCTCAAAAGAACCAATAAACCTTAGGATCAGCTTGCCTTTCTTTCCAAATCTCATAACGTCCTTCATAGGCGAAACCCGGAGCAAGACCCGCTCTCCAACCATGAATGTAACATCGCGAACCTTTCGATCTGTGTAACTCTTCTGTCTGGACTGGGCTGTGCAAAGTCTATCATGAATCACCTTAACCTTTTCCAAGGCATCCTGAACTAAGTCCATACCCCATAATCTGGCCTAGCCCGGTCAGAGATGATAGATACTGGTACGCCATGAAGCCTAACGATCTTGCGGATGTAAATTCGAGCTAGCTGCTCGGAAGAATAGGTAGTCATCACAGGAATGAAATGAACTGACTTGGTTAGCCTATCTGCAATCACCCAAACAGCATCAAACTTCCATTGAGTCCGTGCGAGTCTAACAACCAAGTCCATAGTGAACCGCTCTCATTTCCATTCCGGAATCTCTATCTTCTGAAATAACCCACCCGTTAGCTGATGCTCATACTTCACCTGCTGGCAATTTAGACATCTAGCCGCATACTCTACTATGTCCTTCTTCATCCTCCTCCACCAATAATGTTGCCTCAGGTCTTGATACATCTTCGCGGCACCCGGATGAATGGAGTATCGCGAGCTGTGAGCCTCCTTGAGAATCAACTCATGCAAACCGTCCACAGTAGGCACACATAGCCTGCCCTGCATCCCCAATGCACCATCATCCCCAATAGTGACCTCCTTAGCATCACCGTGCTGGACCGTGTTCTTAAGGACAAGCAGATGTGGTTCATCATACCGATGCTCCCTGATACGATCATAAAGAGAAGACCGAGAGACCACACAAGCCAATACTCGACTCGGCTCAGAAATATCCAATATCACAAACTGGCTGGCTAAGGCCTGAACATCCAATGCCAATGGCCTCTCTGCTGCTGGTAGATATGCTAAACTTCCCAAACTCTCTGCCCGATGACTCAAAGCATCGACCACCACATTGGCCTTCCTAGGATGGTATAAAATGGTGATGTCATAATCCTTAAGCAGCTCTAACCACCTCCTCTGACGCAAATTAAGATCCTTCTGCTTGAACAGATGCTGCAAACTCCGGTGATCGGTATAGATCTCACAAAGGACACCATACAAATAGTGCCTCCAAATCTTTAAGACATGAACAATGACTGCTAGCTCAAGGTCGTGGACATGATAGTTCTTTTCATGCACCTTCAGCTGTCTGGACGTGTAGGCAATCACCCTACGGTCCTGCATCAACACCGCACCGAGATCAATCCGCTATGCATCACAATATACAGTATAAGACCCCGAGCCTGTAGGCAATACCAATATTGGGGCTGTAGTCAAAGCTTTCTTGAGCTTCTGAAAGCTCTCCTCACATTCCTCTGTCCACCTGAACGGAGCACCCTTCTGGGTCAGCCTGGTCATAGGTACTGCAATAGATGAGAATCCCTCAACGAACCGACGGTAATACCCCGCCAAATCAAGAAAACTCCAAATCTTCGTAGATGAGGACGGTCTGGGCCAACTCTGCACTGTTTCAATCTTCCTCGGATCCACCTGGATCCCATCAATCGATACTATATGACCCAAGAATGCCACTGAGTCTAGCCAAAACTCACACTTTGAAAATTTTGCATATAACTTCTTTTCTCTCAAGGTCTGAAGCACAGTCCTCAGGTGCTGCTCATGATCTTCCTGAGTCCGAGAGTACACCAGAATGTCGTCAATAAACACAATGACGAATTAGTCAAGATAAGGCCGGAACACATTGTGCATCAAGTGCATAAAAGTCATTGGGCATTGGTCAGCCCAAAAGACATAACAAGAAACTCATAGTGACCCTATCTGGTCCTGAAAGCAGTCTTCGAGATATCTGGCTCCCGAATCTTCAACTGATGATATCCTGAACGTAAGTCAATCTTGGAAAATACTCTGGCACCCTGTAACTGATCAAATAAGTCATCAATACGAGGCAATGGATACATGTTCTTCACTATGACTTTGTTCAACTGGCGGTAATCAATACACATCTGCATAGAACCATCCTTCTTCTTCACAAATAAGACAGGAGCACCCCAAGGTGACACACTGGGCCGAATGAAGCCCTTATTAAAAAACTCCTGGAACTGCTATTTCAACTCTTTTAATTCAGGAGGATCCATATGATATGGAGGAATAGAGATGGGCTGAGTGCCCGGCAACAAATCAATGACAAAATCAATATCTCTGTCAGGCGGCATGCCTGGAAGATCAGCTAGAAATACATCTGGAAAATCCCTCACTACTGGGACTGACTCAACTGTAGGGGTTTCAATACTAACATCTCTCACATAAGCTAGATACACGTCATACCCCTTCTCAACCATTCGTTGAGCTTTAAGAAATGAAATAACTCTGCTGGGAGTATACTCTAAGGTACTTCTCCACTCTAATCGTGGTAAACCTAGCATAGCCAGCATCATAGTTTTGGCGTGACAATCAAGAATAGCATAATGGGGCGTCAACCAGTCCATGCCCAAAATAATATCAAAGTCCACCATGCTGAGCAATAATAAATCGGCTCTGGTCTTAAAACCACTAAGAGCAATCAAACACGACCGATACACGCGGTCCATAATAAGAGAATCTACCACAGGAGTAGACACAATAACAGGGAAACTCAAAGAATCCCGAGATACGCCTAAATACGGGGCAAAATAAGAGGACACAGAGGAATAAGTAGAGCCTAGGTCAAATAATACCGACGCATCTCTATGACAGATTGGAACAATACTTGTAATGACAGAATCAGAAGCAACTGCCTCTGTATGAGCAGGAAAGGCATAATATCTGGCCTGGCCTCCCCTCTAGTACGACCTCTACCTCCTCGACCTCCACATCGTGTTGGCTGAGCAGGTGGGGTGGTAGCTAGTGCTGTAATCATAGCCTGAGGACCCGGTGGAGCACGCTATGACTGAGAAGTCTGTGGAGGTGCACCCCTCCAAATCCTAGGGCAATCCCTTACCATATGGCGAGTGTCGCCACACTCAAAACAAGCTCTGGGAGGGCGTGGCTGCTGTGACTGGCTCGGGCCAGGTCTGTTGGACTGGCTGCTAGGAACACCCCGTGCAGGAGGCACACTAGATACTGGCGGTGCATAATAAGGCTCCTGGGGTCTAGATGGAACTGGAACACCGCTGGCGGCTGGAAGAGCTGAATGAACGGGGCAGCTCATATGACCCCTACCATGGCGAGATGCTGGGGCACGAGCTCCATAATAATAACTAGTCTCTCGAGACCTCTTGGCCTCTCTCTCCTCTCTATCTCGGGCAAGCATGTACTCCAATCTCCTGGCAATACTCATAACCTGCTGATAAGAAATATCCATCTCCAACTCCCTGGCCATACTAATCTGGATGCTGGGCTGGAGTCTCTCAATAAACTGTCGAACCCTCTCTCAAACTGTGGTAACCAAGGCCGGTGCATGTCGATCCAAATCACTAAAACTGACTGCATACTCTGACACAGTCATAGATCACTGGCGCAGCTGCTCAAACTCTGCACGCCATGAGTCCTTGAGGCTCTGAGGGACATACTTTCTCAAAAACATGTCCGAGAACTGAGTCCATGTAAGTGAAACTGCCTCATCCAGACTACTCATCTCATAAGCACGCCACCACTGATAGGCTTCTCCTATAAGCTGGAATGTAGTAAAAGAAACCCCGCTCATCTCCGCTACACCCATAGCATGGAGAATACGATGACACTCCTCCAGAAAACCGTGAGCATGATCTGTAGCCAATCCGCTGAAGGTAGGTGGGTGGTACTTCTTGTACCTCTCAAGTCTAAGCTGCTCCACCTCAGAAGCTGCTGCCCTAACCTCTGGCTGAGCTGGAGCTACTGACTGCATTGGTATAATCTCCGGGACCTAGTCGACCTGAACCCGCTGCTCTGGAGTACCGGCGACGGGAGTCTGTGCTCCTCCCCCAGCCTGAAATATGGCAGGAGCAAATGGAATCAATCCAGCCCGAGCTAAGGTGCTGAACATGCTCATAAACTGGGCTAGAGTCTCCTAGAGGGCTAGTGCAGAAACAGGTGCCTTGGGTGTCTGCCATCCAGTTGGAGCTACTGGGGGCTCCTCTGTAGCAGCTCATACGGGTGCCTTGGCTGCACCACGTGGACGTCCTCGGCCTCTACCCCGGCCCCGGCCTCTCGCAGCTCTAGCAGGGGGCACGGGTTCCTGGTCATCAGATCCGCATGTACGTGTCCTCACCATCTGTGAGAGAATATAATACAGAAGTTTAGAATTTCGAAGTCAACAATTTTGCACGACAAGAAATCAAAGAAGTGAAATTTTTCCTAACAGTTCCATAGTCTCCCGAAGATAAATACAGAGGTCTTTGTACCGATCCGCGAGACTCTACTAAACTTGCTTGTGACTCACGACACCTATGAGCCTAGAGCTCTGATACCAACTTGTCATGATCTAAATTTCTCCTCCGTATGACGTCGTGATGGCACCTAGTCTCTACGACTAGGTAAGCCTAACATTTGCGGAATAATGAAATGAAAACATAAATTTAACAACTAACTGTAGAAGTAACAACATAACTGTGTACTATGCCGCCTGGCATGTACAATAATCAACTTTTCAAAAATATACATAAATCCCAAAACCCAGAACATCATAAGTCACAAGCTACAGAAGAAAACTAGTATCTCTATACACCAAAGTCTAATAACAGAAGTAAGGAAGGTAAATGACATAGGAGGGAATAGAGGGGGACTCCGAGGTCTGCGGACACGACAGATATACCTTGAAGTCTCCGTACAACAACAAGCACTCTCAGCTAGTAGCGGGGCTAATAAGAAGTACTGGGATTTGCGCACAAAATATGTGCATAAGAGTAGCATGAGTACACCACAACGGTACCCAGTAAGTGCCAAGCCTAACCTCGGTCGAGTAGTGACGAGATCAGGTCAGGGCCCTACTGGTATATATAAAATAAACTAAGACAGAATGAAATATTGAAGTAAAATAAGTACTAAAATTTAACAAAGAATGGAATCATATCAAGTCAATAGCTCAGTACACTGAAATAACAACAGGGGATCTCCCGAGATACCGTCTCGCAGTCCCAAACGTAAATGTGCAGGAGGGATCTCCCGAAATACCATTTCGTAGTTCCAAAGTAAATATGCAGTACATGGGGATCTCCCGAACTACCATTCTGTAGTCCCAAAGTAAATATGCAGTACAGGGGGATCTCCCGGAATACCGTTCCACATTCCCAAAGTAAATATGCAGTACAAGGGGGATCTATCGAAATACCGTTCTGTAGTCCCAAAGTAAATATGCAGATCAAACTGTAGAAATACAACTACATCACGAAATCTTACGATTTAGACTAAGTACCAGTCAAGGAAAAAGGTAGAAAATTTCACTAAGCATGCTGTACAGAGTTCACATAAGCAATTAAGACACGTAGACATGTTATTCTAGACTAAACAGGATAAATTCATATGCTAGTGTAGCTCAGTTAAAGGAAGACAAGTATTTTACTTAATGCAAAACGAAGTTTTGCAACAATAGCCCGTGTACGCACTCGTCACCTCACGTACACGATACTCATATATCAAAAAAAGTACTAAATCCTAAGGGGAGTTTCCTCCACACAAGGTTAGGCAAGCCACTTACCTCGAATCAAGCTCAATCAATCGGTAACAATACATTTTCCATGAATATCTGACTCCGAATGGACCAAACCTAGCCAAAAACAATTACATATCATAAATACAACTATAATAGGCTCATCAAATTAATGAAATTAATACTTTACCAAAAAATCCGAAATTCGCCCGAAAAAGTCGACCCGGGCCCACGTCTCGAAATCAGGCAAAAATTATAAAATTCGAAAGCCCATTCACTCAAGAGTCCAACCATACCAAATTTATCAAAATCTGACCTCAAATGACTACTCAAAACCCAAAATCAAACTTTTCAAATCCCTAGCCTCCAACTCCCAATTTTCACCTTAAATACACACTAACTAGGTGGGAAAATAAATGGGGAAGCAAGATTATTGATCAAAAATAAGTACAAGGGACATACCTCAAGAAACCCCTCAAAATTCTCTCAAGAAATCACCAAACCCGAGCTCAAAATGTTGAAAATGAGCAAATATCGCGAACCTTTGCATTTAGGTGTTCTGTCCAGAAGTCTCGCATCTGCGGACTCTCTATCGCATCTGCGATGCCGCACCTGCGGAAATATCATCGCAGGTGCGGATTCCACTTAGAATCCCAGGCTCTGCTCCTGCGGCTATGCAACCGCATCTGTGACTATCGCAGGTGCGGAAATACATCGCACCCGAGGCTTCCCCTCGTACCTATGCCCAGCTGCCCGCATCTGCGACTCTCGCAGGTGCGGAAAAATCTTCGCACCTGCGGTTTCTGCCCATCTCCTTCTTGGATGCATCTGCGGATCCTCCTTCGCACATGCGATCCCGCACCTGCGGTCTCCCTTCCGCAGGTGCGAAAACACCAGAAACCGGAAAATCTTCAGCAACAAAAATTCAATTCGTTAAGCATCTAAAATACACCCGAGGCCCCCGGGACCTCAACCAAACATACCAACAAGTCCTAAAATACCATACAAACTTAGTCGAGCCCTTAATCACATCAAACAATGCTAAAAATACGAATTACCCTCCGATTCAAACTTAATGAACTTGAAACTTTAAACTTTTACAACTAATGCCGAAACCTATCAAATCACATCCGATTGACCTCAAATTTTGCACACAAATTATATTCTAAATTACGGACCTACTCCAACTTTCTAAATTAGATTCCGACCCCGATGTTAAAATTTTCACTACCGGTCCAAAACTCCAAAAATTCGACTTTCGTCATTTCAAGCCTAAATGAGCTACAGACCTCTAAAACACAATCCAGACACGCTTCTAAGTCCAAAATCACCTAACGGAGCTAAAGAACCGACAAAACTCCATTCCAGAGTCGTCTTCACACAGTTCCGACTACGGTCAAAATCCTAAAACTTAAGCCTTCATTTAGGGACTAAGTGTCCCAAAATACTCCAGGAAAAAAACGAAATCTCCTGGTAAGTCATATAAGCAGAAAAAGGTACGGAGAAACAGTAAATAGGGGATCGGGGCTAATACACTCAAAACGACCGGCCGGGTCGTTACACTCATACACAGATGCTCCAATCTGCAGTATATTATGCTGGAACTTTCCGCGTGTTGGAGTTCCAGCATAATATACTGGAAGTTCATACATAGGTGCACTAATTTTTAGTATATTATGCTGGACCGGTCCGTGTTACAGTAAAATAGTGGCTATTTTTTATTAATTTTATAAACTGTGGCTATTTTTGAATTATCAGTCCGAAAACTGGCTAGCCCGTGCTATTTTTACCTTTTTTCAGAGCAAATACTTTCTGATGTCCTCGGTTGCTCCTCTACGCCAGTGATTTGCATGAATGGCCTTGGAAGTAGTGATCTTGATTTTTTTATCCCGCTTTTCCCAAGAATGGCCTTGAAGTTTAGCAAGTGTTGGCCTTTGCTTACTTCATGAGCAACACATTTAACTTTTGACCTTAAAGGTTCGGCCATGGAGCAACCGAAGATCAAAAAATTAAAACCATCCATTTTAAAGGTAATTTGGTGCCTCTAAGCACCTGAAACAGGTTTCAGAATTGGCCCCTTTCATTGTAATTACGGGTTAATATGGTAATATGTAGCCCATAAGTAGGAGTGGAGAAGTAGATTAAAAAAAGAGTTATCCATGTATAAATGACACCAGATAACCATTCTAAATGATTGCTATTTAGGAATTGGTCAGCGTATCCTGAATTTCAGTTCAAATTTTTGGGACAAAAATGTCCTAAATTATCCTAAAGTTAAAATTTTTAATTTAAAATTTCAGAACAAAATAAGTACTGACTAATCTCTAAGTAGTATCCCTGAGAATGTCTATATGTACACTTGTCATGTTATTCATCCATATTATCCACTAAAAATGGGTTGGATAATGAATTTTTCCAAAATGGGTCAAATATGGACAAGAACCATATTATCCACTTGGAAAATGGATAGCCAATAGATAATGGATAACTAATGGGTTTAACTTTTACATCTGTAAAGACTCAAATTAGGGTTTCTCAAATTTGGGAGACTAGGAATTCTCCCAAAAGTAATCATATTCAAGAAGCCACGGATAATATGAATATCTGTATTATCTGGCGATTAACTCATTTTCTATCTGTATTAAATATGAGTTGGGCCGAATAATTTATTTGCCTTTTACATTATTCAATTTGACCCCATATCCGACCCAACCCGCCCGTTTGCCACCCCTACCCCTGAATGTTTAATTTCCTAGGCTATGCAGCTGTACTTTGGTAGCCCAAATTGGCTTCAGCAAGGCCCAACTCAAATTTTTGGTAGTAACAATAGTCTCTCTAGTTCGAAGTGCAGTAACTTCATGTCCATTGCTATCCCAATTAAGTTAAAAAAACATAATCAGACAAAATTTAAGAAAATTTGTCATAATCCTAGCAACAATAGGTACTTTACATACATGATAAATGCATAATTACATCCCAACAGAAAGCTATCAATTTGGACCGATAATCACGTTTAACAAAAATCTAAAGCATTAATTTTTCATGGCAGTTGATATTAAATGCCAAAGAAGACTTACCTTCTACTCCTACATAGCACATCCACCTAAAATAAATTCATCTATTTTTATGCGGAAATCTCGTTGTTTCCCGGCCTAAGAAATTCATTCCAAAATTATAGGACAATAATAATGCATTTTGAGCAAAATAAATTCTCCAATCATTTCAACAGCATAATTTCAAAATACTTTTAATATATTTTAAAACCCATATTATAATTTCAGTATGATTCACTCTCCATAGGACCATAGATAATTCCCAACAAGTACCACAAATATAATTTCAGCATATTTAACTATAATCCACAACATAATTTTGATTTTAATATAGTTTTTTTTATATCTATTAGTATAATATCAGTATGATTCGATTCACCCCCATAGGACCATAGATAACTTCCAACGAGTACCATAATAAATTTTAGTATATTTGAGTATAATTTATTATATCACAATATAATTTCAGTATAATTTATTATATTCATAATATAACTTTTATAAAATTTATGATATCCACAGTATAAATTTTAATATAATTTTTATACCCACCGTGCAATTTTAATATGATTCACTCTAAATAAACTCCCCAAAAATTTTGATTGTATAATTTTAATATAATTTATTATATCCACAACATAATTTTAATATAATTAATTATATCCACATTAATGATTTTCAAATACATGAAACCAGATCTCATTACAAATTGAAACCAAATCTGATTTGAACAACGAACTAAATAGAATTTCGAGTTTAAGCAGGAAGTTATACACGTAATTCCTCTAAAAAGTTATAGCAAATATATATATATATATATATATAAAATTGAATATATACTACTATATAGTATTAGTTTCATAATGATTAATTAAGTGAATAAAATAAGTGTAACGGTTAAAGAAGAGAGAGAAATGTAATGAAAAATAAGAGAATATAACTTGTCACACCTCCTTTTTTCGGTGAAATGAGTTTTTCCACTTTAAGTGACATTATTGAAATGAGATTATTTATTTATTTTTAAAGAGTCGTCACTTGAAATAATTATTACGGTATCCCAAGTCACCATTTATTTTGAATCCCAAATCAAGAAAATTTTGACTCTGTTAAAGTCTGCGAAAAATAGAAGACCGGGTAAGGAATTCTGTTAACTCGGGAGAAGGTGTGAGGCACTCCCGAATTCCGTAATTTTAGCACGACCGCTTTACAATTACACCTAGATTAACTATCCGATTATTACATATTTTATACCTATTGTGCATTTGTACTCTTTTACCGCTTTTAAATAATATATTTTTAACCATTTTTAAGTATTTATGAAATTTATTTGAACAAGTTACGATGTCGTACATTTGTCGTTTTTTTATACACACCGCAAATCGCGCCACATAAAACACACTTACAATTTACGACATGTTTATTTTTATTATTACTTTGAAGTTTGTTCAAGTCACGCAGGCGTGTACTTAAATTTGAAATTACGTATCATGAATATGCCACGGGAATCGTATCCATAGTCACGATGATTCATTATTAATCGCACCTATAGTTAATCCAAAATTTAGGTCATTCGTGAAGATCAACACGTAAGGGAATTTAAGAGAAAATGTGGTACTAGAACTATTAAATTACTAGTCGGATCTGTGTTAGCTAATAGTAGCATGATCATTGATTTGATGGTGATTCCCCTTTTGGATTATTTGAATCTATACAACTGGCGGTTGAGCAAAGGCATTACGGGTTATGTTTGATTTCACTACTCGTGTTAAAGTTCCAATAAATCATGTAGAGTACACATGGGTTCAAATTAAGGCCTAAAACGTTGCCTTGAAAATGGTCTGGCCTTTCAAAAATCCTAGAAGGTCCTTTATGGACCTGAAACTATTGGGCCACACAATTGTAGAGTCCAATAGACTCTAGAGTTTCATACACGTACACAAGCCCAATTACATTTTTGCAGTAACATCAAATTCAACTTTCTGAAATTCGACTTAAGAATTTAGGCTACTGGAAGTGAACCCAGCAACATAGAATCGATCATTTTGCAAACAAATCCTGGTAGTCGATTCATTCAATTACATGAATAAATGAATTTAAAATTTAACATACATACTGCTAATCATAAAATGAATGACAAAATCTTATCAATACAAATCCACATTTGTACTCCATTTCCAATAGCTTTCGAGAAAATGGTTTTCCCTGAATCGCATGCGTTCAACTTTTCAAACAGATCTTCGATTTACAGGGAAGCAATTAGCATTAATTAATAGATAAACAATAATTAGAATTAGCTTAAACATGTGAGATCAATTCAAGTGCGAATCATAGTTTTAGGAGATGAATTACTGTCAACAACAGGTGTTAACTTACTCAAATGCTACTGAACAGTTTGAACAAATAACCAAAACACGTTCATGGCATCAACATTAATCAAGAGAAAGAAATTCAAATAGATTTTAAGACTAAACATGCTAAATCTAATAGATCAAGCATTAACTTAATTGAATAAATCAGATTTCAGATTTACTGTTTAGTAGCATTCATATTAATCAATACATAGCTCCAACTCAAAGCATAGCAAACAGGATCAGTTGTGGGCAAACAAAAACAAATAAAAGGAGATTTTATGATGATACATGGCTGAAATCATGAGGTTAAGCATAGACTCGATATGAACAATTCAACATTTCCATTTACAAGTCCAATAAACTAATTACAAACGAGCAGAACATACATAGTAGCAAGGAGAGCAACAGAAAAATTGAGAAGATGAAATTCAGCAGTGATGAAACAGCAGAAACAGTCTCAAATCAGATGAATAAAAGCTCGAAACCCAGGAAAACTGGGGGAAGATCACTTCAAACCAACAGCAAGCAACTACAGTTTTGGCTTTGAATTATTTGAATCCAAAGTAATCTACAAAACTCTATTGTTCTTCCTTTGTCTTATTTTTCCAGAACTTTACTCTTTTTTTTTTTTTGGTTTTCTAGATATAGTTTCTAATATTTTTGAATTTTTGAAAGTTGGCTTTAACTGAGGGAAAGTGTGTGTGCAGATGCGTGAGTGTGAGAGGAGTAGAAATGGGTGAATCTCTGTGAATGTGTGAGGTGAAGGCATCTTTTATAACAGATTTTGTATAGTTGTTCTATTATTTCCTTTTCTTTTAGCTCCTCTTACTTTCTGTTTTTATTTCTTTGCCCCTTCAAATTCAGACCTGTTTTATCTTTTAATTGGCTGATAAGTCTCTTTTTTTACCTTCTAGAAGCTTCAAACGCGGTTACACAATTATTTTCTCCAATTGAACTCTCCACTTAAACCCTCTAAGTTCTTGTAAATTGCATTTGACTACTAGAGGTTGCTTGGGTCTTTGGCTAGCATGCCCATATCTTATACCAAAACCAAACCGTAGTCTAATTATTCAAAGCAAACAAACAAACTCAAGTGCAATCGAAACCTTAATTAATCAAAGCAAGTAATTAATTAATCATGCAAATATTGGATTAAGTACTTATCCTAAGCATTAATCAATAAGTTATTATGCGGGCAAACTAAGACTAACCAGAACAAAGTAACTAATTTTGGACAAACTAGATTGAGAACCCCGATAGACTTGTACCTTTATACCAAAGACTTCTGATCTATGAGTATTCAATCAAAAATATTAAATTAGATAAATGCTTCATTGATCAGAAATCGTGAAGGTGTGAAGGTTTTGAATGAAAACTGGCCCGTCAAATGGATTTTGACCAGATTTCGGCCGCTCCGCAATATTCCCAAACTATCAAGAAATGATGGCGCTCATTAGGAGAGGTTCATTTGGCGAGTTTGGCGGGGCTTTTGGGGAAGATGATGATAGATTAGGGATGACTGGAGAATGGGGATCATTTGGTGAAAATTTGAAGCGGTTGGGAATTTCGGCGACGGAGATGGGCAGCGCCGCCGGTGGAGATGAGGCGGAGGGCGGCGACGATTTCCAGACGTCCTGGATTCCAAATTAGGCAGAGGGTTTGAGGGAATTAAGGGAGGAGTATAAAGATTGGATTTTTAGGAGTTTGTTTTATTAAAAGGGTGTTGTTGGCAAAACGACATAGTTTGGAGTGAAAATTACGTCATTTGGGCCTTCTGAAGGGATGGGGTTCTTGGACGGGGTCACAAACAGGCTTTGGTGAGACTGGGCTGCTGGACTTTGGGCCCAAGTTGATCTAAAAAATTAAAAAGTGGATCCCTTTTCTTCCTTTTCCTCTAATTCAAATTTCAACTCTAGCCATTTTCCTTAACAATATCTAATTTGACACTAATTTGCAAAAAGTAACCTGTTCACCCATTTTAATCTAGTAATTGACTAATTATTAGTAATTGGTATGGGGCTGAGTGTTGGCTAGTCAAGATCGCTCATGTCCAGACGATATAGGTAGCAGAGATGATGATGCTGAGATGGATGTGCGGGCACACCAGGTTAGATAGGATCAGAAATGAGGCTATTCGCGACAAGGTGTGTGTGGCCCCTATTGAAGACAAGATGCGGGAAGCGCGACTTAGGTAGTTTGGTCATGTGAGGAGGAGGAGCACTGTCACGACCCAAAATCCATAAAGGTCGTGATGGCGCCGGATACCACTGTCAGACAAGCCAACAATAAATACTAAATAAATTCTCATTTTAATATATTTGAAGTCATAGTTGTTCCCCTCAATTAAATAGCAGAAGATGAAGTTTACAAAATACGTAATAATATCTTTAAAAATTTCCAATACAGTGCAACCCATAATCATCCCAAAACCTGGTGTCACAAGTGCATGAGCATTTACTAAGGAATTAAAAATAAAATACAACATCTGTCCAGAATATAAATTAGACAGGAAAATATAATATTTCTGAAGGAGACTCTGTTGGCTGCGGATCGTAATACATAATGCAGTTCACATATGTCCCCACAATTATTAACCACACCTCTGCGCCCACAAGGCCGCTAGACAAATATGTACCTGCACAATAAAATGTGCAGCAAGTGCAGCATGGGTACGAAAACAACGTGTACCCAGTAAGTATCAAGCCTAATCTCGAAGAGGTAGAGACGAGATGACCGACTTTGACACTCACTATGGGTCAATAATATTAAATAATCATGAAAATAGAAATAATTATATCAACGTGATTCACAGAGTTAACAATAATTTTATTGAACTAGCATAAGTAATTAAATTCCTTCAATTCCAATAAATTTCCAATTTATCAATTAGCCTCATTTACAGGAATAACAGTAATTCCTTAACAAGCTGAGATAATTAAATTCTTTAAATTTCAATAATTTTCAAATTTCAATTAGCTTCACAAGCTGAAATAAACTATCAAAGTATTGTGTAATTATTATTATTAAGCATGATTTCTGCCGAGGTCGTTCGGCCCGATCCAGAGTGTCGTGTACACTGCCGAGGGACGTGCGGCACGATCCATAGATGCATCTATCCTGCTGAGGCATTTGGCCCGCTCCATAAGAAAGGAGGACATTTTCTTATGTACCTCCGGAATGAGAGTATGTTTATTATAAGATAAATTCGAGAGGATGAATAATTTTATTTTAACAATTAATTAATTTAAACAGAAATAAGCATATGAGATTTTCATCTTTTACTATCTCTCATTAACAATTTACGATATATATCAAATAATGTAATTAAATAATGGATATAATTTACACAAGTAATTCTTGCTTTGAGTCCTAAACTACCCGGATTTTAGCATTAATAGTTGCTACGCACGGACTCTCGTCACCTCGTGCATACGTAGCCCCCACAATTAGCAACAATTATTAATTTAATTACCTATGAGATAATTTTCCCCTCACAAGATTAGACAAGAAACTTACCTTGTCTCAATGCCCACTTTCGATCACGATGTCGTGTAAAAATCCCAATTCGGTGTCGAAAATCCGAAACTATCCAAAAGTTATATGAAATAATTAATACATGTTAAATAATTCGAAATTTATCTATTAAATAAATTATCCTATCCAAAATGGTAAAATTTTTAAAATTTACCCCGTACCCACGTGCCCGGATTTCGGAAATTTTCGGAGGGAATCGTTACCCATAATCTCAAGAACTCAAATATACCATTTCCATCCAATCTCATAGTAATTTTCGTGGTTAAAATGCAAAAATACCAATTTCTAGGTTTTTCTTCAAAACCCCAAATTTTTACTAATTTTCATAAATTTTCACGCCTAAATTCGTATATAAATCAAGTATTTAACTTGCAATAGGTAGGAATCACTTTCCTTGACATAAATGATAAAAATGGAGCTCCAAAACCGCTCCTAGGTCGGCTCCCATGGAGAAAATGAGATAAAATAATCCAAACCCATATTTTCAAACTTATACACTGCCCAGGCGACCCTTCATCGCGTTCGTGAGACCCAAATCGCGTTCGCGATGAACAAAATTCTCAGAAGCCATTTTCAAACTCTTCTCAGACAGCTTCTAGTATAATGATCATAACATTTTGTACAAAATTCCAAATAATAAATGGTTTGACTTTATGGAAACTAAACATCAAGGACTATAACTTTTATATGTTGATCATCTCCCAATTCCTTATAGATTGTGAGATATAATTTTTCAAAGTCAGCCCTGTGAAATATACATTTCTTCATCTTCACGGATAGCCTATAGTGTATCAGCCATAACTCTTTGTACACAACTTCAAATGCTAAATTGTTTACCTTTGTAACAACTAGACACAAAGGGCTACAATTTTTATTTTTCGATCATCTCCAAATTCATTATAGATTGTGAGATATGAGCCTCCGAAGTCAGACCTACGGAAAGGAGATTTTCTTCTTCGCGAACGCGAGAATCGCTTCGTGAACGCGAAGAACAAAATCCCAGAAGCCAAATCCTTCTTCGCGAACGCAAGAGGATCCTCGTGAACGCGAAGAACAACACCAGACACCAGCATCAGCTATTGCAAAACAACCCAAAATGATCCGGAACCACCCCGAAATACACCCGAAGCCCCCGGGACCCCGCCCAATCATACCAACCAGTCCCATAATATAACACAAACTTGTTCGAGGCCTCAAATCACATCAAACAACATCGAAATCATAAATCGCACCCAATTCAAGCTTAATAAACTTTAGAACTTCAAACTTCTATATTCGATTTCGGAACCTATCAAATTACGTCCGATTGACCTGAAATTTTGCACACAAGTCACATTCGACATTACGGACCTACTCCAACTTTCGGAATCGGAATCCGACCCCGATATCAAAAAGTCCACTTCCAGTCAAACTTCTCAAAAACCTTCAAATTTCTAGCTTTAGCCAAATGACTCCAAAATGACCTACGGACCTCCGAATCCACTTCCGGATGCGCTCCCAATTTCAGAATCACCATACAGAGCTATTACCATACTCGGAATCCCTAAAGGACATTAACCTTGAAATGCACTTCAACCCAAATTTTTGGAATTCTTCCAAAATACTAACTTCCACAATAGGTGCCGAAACATTCATGGGTTATCCAAAACCCGATACGAACATACGCCCAAGTCCGAAATTATCATACGAACCCGTTAGAACCTTCAAATCCCGATTCCGATATCGTTTACTCAAAAATCCAACTTTAGTCAATTCTTCCAACTTATAGCTTCTGAAATGAGAATTTTCTTTCCAAATCAACTCTGAACTTTCGAAATTTCAATTCCGACCATGCGTGCAAGTCATAATACCTGAAGTGAAGCTACTCGTGGCCTCAAACTGCTGAATGACGCGCTAGGGCTCAGAATGACATGTCGGGTCGTTACAAGAATAGACGCCCCGGTGAGGAGGTATGAGAGGTTGACATTGGAGGGCCTATGGAGAGGTAGAGGTAGGCCAAAGAAGAGGTGGGGGGAGGTGATTAGGTAAAACATGACGCAACTTCAGCTGACCGAGGACATGACCTTTGATAGGAAGGTATGAAGGTCGAGGATTATGGTAGTAGAGTAGGTAGTCAAGAGTGTTCATAACAATAGTATTGGTACACTGTTTCGCTTTCTGTTAGTAGTAGGTTTTTATGACTAACCATTATTTTCTTTCATTGTTGATCACCTTCTGTCTTGTTGTTTCTATTCTGCTTTTATATGGATTTTTGGTATTGTCCCTTCTTGCTTATATTTTCATTAATGTGGTGCTTATGCTTTCTTGTGCCGAAGGTCTATTGGAAACAATCTCTCTATCCTCACAAGATAGGGGTAAGGTCTGTATATACAGTACCCACCCCAGACCCCACGGTGTGGAATAATACTGGATATGTTGTTGTTGTTGTTGTTGTTGTTGTTGTTGTAATTGACTAATTATTTAAATAACAATGCTTGTGAAGTGAATAATGTATTTTTGTATATTTAGTGTTTTATAAATGCAAACTAACACGTAATTTAAAGGCTATGCAATTAAAATCTAAAATGTCATGCATGAAAGAATAAAATATTTTTTCTATGATTTTAAAATGTTTCTAAATATGCAGATAAATGTAAACAAACAAATAAGGAAAAATTCATAGAAATTCTATAAAGAAGATCAAAAGACAAACTATAAAACTATATTTTGTGATTTTTAGGAGTGATGTTTAGTAGGGCACAACATATGTGCTCACATAACTAAATCCATAATGGGTTTGTTTTGGCTGCTCATTAATTATGTTCATAAGCTCTACCTGCTATTAGTATAAAATAATTTGCCATTTATGGAATAAACAAAGAGTAATAGTCTTTTCTTAAATATTCTTTAAAAAGTGCTCACATGTGTATTTTCCCATTAAGTTTTGAGTCCGGAACTAAAATAATATATTTTTGGACTCAAGACACAAAAATACATATAGCGCCCTTTTAAAGGGCGCTATACCTTAACGGTCATTTGTACGTTAAAGTATAACGTCTTTTAAAAGGGCGTTATATTTGAATAAGAAAAGATGGCCAGGTATAGCGTCGTTTGTTAAGGCGCTATAAGCGGCGCTATACCTATATATTAAACTCGTCCCCTTCCCTTCCCCCACCAAACAGAACTCCCCATCTCCTCTTAAAAAAACTAACGAACAACGGTCCCCCCATTAACGACCAAAAAACCTCGAGTGGACCCCACCCGTCCCACAAAAAGTAAAGATTCTCGGTCCCACATCCTAGCTAAGGCGTTCTCTAGTTGTGGGTTGCTCGTTTCGGCTCCAAATCGCCAAATCTTTAACTTTCCAAAAACCTTAAATTCAGGTATTCCGACTTAGTTTTTGTTGAAACTCGTATAAAAAATGCATATTAGTTATTTTTAATGTATTCTATGTTGTTTTGTGATTTTTTTGCGATTTAACTATTTTGTTATTTTTATCCGGACTATAATATTAGTGTGCTAAAATAATTAGTAAAAATAGAGAAATTATTATTAGTTATTAAAAAAAATATTAATAAGTTACTTTTTACTGTGGTATTTGTATTTTCGTGAATGTTTTATGATTAAATTTATTTGTTGTTTTTATCTGGTTTATATTATTTATTTGCTTAAAGACTAGTAAAATAGATAAATTGTTACTTTAGTTCTCTCTAGTGGTATATTGTGGCATAATGTAGTGCTTGTATTTGTAATGTAGTGCCCTTTTAGCGTAGTAAAATGTAGTACCCTCTTAGCGTAGTATCCTTGTAGTTATTGAAATTAATCATTTAAGTATCTATTATACCCAAAATACATCAAAATAGCTGATAGTTCAAACATAAACTCTGTCCAATTCTAGTCAGCGATCGTAAGAAAATAACATGAGAGAACAACAATATTTTTCGGATACCTTGGTGCTACTGAGCCTCAAATATCGAGCCCGGAACCCATATGTGAATATTTAATAATTAAATCTTGTATAAATATGAAAATTAATTATTTAATTTTATTATAGTAAAAAATAACTGAGTCATAAACAAAAATATATAATAATAATAATAATAATAATAATAATAATAATAATAATAAAACTAACATATAAATTAATAAAACTTACATATACAATATTAAACTAACATATAAATAATAAACTAACATTTAAAATAACAGACATGTTGAGTGATAAATCGAGAAAATTTTCTCATCTTGAACACAAGAATTTAGGATATCTTGGTGCTACTGGGCCTCAAATATCGAGTCCGTAACCCATATATGAATATTTAATAATTAAATCTTGAATAATTATGAAAATTAATTATTTAATTTACAAACAAACATATAAAATAATAAAACTAACATGTAAAATAATAAACTAACATATTAAAGTAAAATAATGTAATTAATCTTGTTTAATTTACAGTTGACGACATGGAGGTTCTGCCTTTGCATCCCGGACCTGCCAGTCTGGAGCTACTGTTGTTACATGATGATCATAGGTCCTCCCACATATGGGAGGGACAGTTACTGGCCCAGACTTTTCGTGCTAGGAGAGTAGACGATATGTGGGGCTTTCTCAAGGACCGCGCTCTCCTTCCCCGTATAGTCAAACACCTTCGGGATACGGGCTTTTATAAGATTATGGAGATCAGCCGGTTGCAGCTCGATTGGTCGTTGATTACGGCCCTGATAGAGCGGTGGCGACCGGAGACGCACACATTCCATTTTCCCATTGGCAAGGCCACCATCACGCTGCAGGACGTGGAGATCATGTATGGGCTGCCCGTTGATGGACACCATGTTGCTCTGCCGCATGCCATGAGAGAGTAGATAGGTTTGCAGTACCTGGACATGCTGCAGCGGCTCACCCGTTTACAGCTACTGGAGGAGACTGCACTGGTTGGGGCCAGTCGTCTGTAGTTGACGACTGTCCGACAATATTTGGAGGTATTGCACCCTGACATCACAGACGATACACCGGAGCTTCATATTTACCGGTATACGAGGTTGCTGCTACTCCTTATATTTGGAGGGATTTTGTTCCCGAACACTTCAGGGAACCTAGTCACCTTGAGATTTCTTCATCATCTTGAGCGGCTAGATGATTTACCCCAGTACAGCTGGGGTGTTGCTGTTCTCGGCTACTTGTACATGCAGATATGCCGGGCGAGCATGGGCACCCAGCGTGATGTTGCTGGATTTTTGCCGCTGCTATAGGTGAAAATATATTCGAATGATCTATTCATTATAACATACCCAGTAAAAATATACCTTAAATGTTGGCCTTCAAGTGCCTAACACAGTTACAGTGGTTGGCATACGGTTCCTGACATGCACGCAAATTTGGTACAGAACTTAAAATACCACCATGCCGATCAGATATTGGACAAATACCTGAACTTTGGTTGACAACGTGCTCCTTCAAGTGATTCAAAAATAATATCCACGTCTCTTGGCTTTCATTTCCACAAATAGAAAATGCTAGGTTAAATATACTTCAATTAGCATTTATTGCAATGGCGATCAACAACTTAATATTATACTTTCCATAGACATGAGTGTCGTCTATGGATATTACTGGCCGACAATACAAAAAACCATCAATGGCTGGTTTAAATGCCCAAAACACATATCTAAATATGTATTCTAGTATTCCCGGACTCCGCTCAAGCTTCTGTTCAACAACAGTCCCGGGGTTAAAGTGCTACAATGCAGCCATGTACCTGGATAGAGAAGCAAATGAATTATCCCGGTTAACATAAACAATTTCAACGCACGTTTACGCCCGAGAAATGCCTTTCTTTTGATAATGGTACATCCAATATACCTGATGGACAAATGTTATACATTCTTTGATCTTGTACCTTATGGACGCTTCAATGTGTGGAATCAAGACAAGAGAAATCAAGTCAACATTCAAGTTAAAATGATTCCCAGTGAATGTGTCCATTTCACAATTGTGGGTGCCTATGTATTTCCCCACAATCCACATATTTGTTTTCAACTTTCTCGCACGTAGCATCCAGTTAGAACCTTGAAACCATCTATGACAAATAACCGTGTATACTTCCGGAGATGACTCATGAACCACGATCTCACGACACTATTTTATGCTATACATTCACACCGCCCTGCTTAGGCGCGCTTTATCAGCAAAAAGCATGCCCTTTGACAGCACCGTTGCTCTAGGTTCATCCCACATTGCTGTCCGAATTATGTCAAGATCCCGTGTGAGGGCATGGACATCCGGCATTCTTGGCAACTGATCAAGGTAGGAGATATCCCTTGAATGAAATGGCACATGGGACTCGTACACTCTTGGTCTAACGGGGGGTGGAGTATGCTCCCTCGTCAAATCAGGTTCATCATTCCCGTCCTCATCATCGTCACCCTCATCAGAGAAGGGTGTGTCATCTCCAAACTAGTCAGCATTATTGTCATAATCACTATCATCTTCCTGACTTTGCGCATCTACCATATCCCAATTAAATATGTCATTTTCGGGCAATTGAGTAAGGACAGGACCTTCAAGTTGCTCGTTTTCACTGCACAACCAATAAAATAATGTGTTTCTCAAATTCATCCAAAATTTACATATAAACTTTATCACTTCACTTACAAATCATAATGTGTTAATATCCCATGATGCACATTATCCTGTTGGTGATAACTCCCAGATGGACCACCATGATCCAACACACAAAAACTAGGTATATTCCAATTGTCAGTTGGTTCATAACTTGTAAAATTCATATATGGCTGGTACCCCATGTGGAATATATGAGTATTAATACAAATTCAATACATAAAAATAAACATCATAACACAAAGGAAAATTGAAGTTTACCACTCTGCTTGTGAATTATGTAAACTTGGGGAGAAAGTATATACTCGCTCCTCATTCACCCGTGGAGATAAGTTTAGATCAGGCCAAATTCTTTCACCTGCAACCTGTTCGGCTAAAACTGCTCCAAAATAACCACCCGATGAATGAGGGATATCCCTGCTTTGCGGAACCTCATTATTGCGAACGTCTTTAGCCTTGACATACATTTTCAATATTTTTATCACAAGAAATTCTTGGTGTTCATCTGGAGTCCTCAAAAAATCTGCCAGAGTTTCATCATCTTCGATGTTAAATTTAGCATAACAAGCAACCCCTTGAGGAGTAACAGAATACAGATATCTCCTAATTACTTTAATATTCACCGAACGTTTGCTCATACTCATTTTTTTTTTACATAACAACAATATCAATCTATCGTACTCCATTGTAAGTGGCAACTTAACATGACACTGTGGAGAACAACTATACCATACTGATTTATTCTCCACAATAAACTCATCCCCCCTCCCCCCCCAATATAATGAAATCCTAATTTTTTGCTCTTCGGACACTATGACAAAATATAAAATAACTTAACGAACAAATATTTTGAAAGACTTAAAGGATGCTGAATGGATTTTACCAAATTCTGAAACTCCTTAAATAAGGACAAATCCAGCCCGGGGGGTATAATTATTTGATGTATAGTGCATCCATAATACACGTTATATCCATATGATTATTGATGCGTCAGTTAAGTGCAAATGACTTATTGGTGGGGCCATATTTTAAATAATCGCACTATACCTTAACAGACAAAACTGCTGTTAAAGTTCATGGTTCGATTTGGATCGATTTTTCCCCAAAAAGAAACCAAACCAATTAAGTGAGTTTTTCAAATATTTGAACCAAACCAAACCAATTAAGTCGGTTTTTTTATCGATTTGGTGTATGTCGGTTTTTGTCAGTTTTTCGGTTTTTTCGGTTATTTATTAGTTTTTCTTAAATATGAGGTATATACTACCAAACACATATTTCGGCGACTATATTTTTAACATAACATTGTCAAATCGATTGCTCTGTGAGAAATCTATCATTTTGCCAAGATATATTGATGATAATTGAATCAAATAGTGATGAATAATTTTAGGACTTAATTAAAAATTAATTATTTTTAACATGAAATAAATTCTTATATTTAGCAAAAGAAAACTACTAATCAAACTAGAATGTAAAGGTAAAGAACTAGATTATTATAATGACAAAGAACTAGACTAAAAGTGCAAACTATTAAAATGTAGCATAAAATTTTAGAAACTCTTTATAAAAATATACATATATATAGGTATAATAATAAATTTAAATAGTTATTTTTATATTCGGTTTGGTTCGATTTTTTCGATTATTTTTTTATTAAAACCAAAATCAAATCAAATTTGGTCGGTTTTTAAAAGTCAAAAATCAAAATCAAACAAAACCGAAAAAGTATCGATTTTTTTAGTTGATTTGATTCGATTTTCGATTTGATTCGATTTTTCGGGTTTTGACTATTAGTCCAAATGAACCCTATACTTTGGTTTCGCTGACCGAAAGAGGTGCTTGGTGGCCCACCAACTGCCAGACCGAAAGCGGGTGAAATAGGATTGCTTCAAAACAAGTAATTGCACATTCGATTCTCCCCTTAAAAGGAAAATGCAAATCAACCGACTACTTTTTAGCACATTTGCTTTTTTGTGTGTTATTCACACGCCCCAAAAATCATAAAGTAAATAACATAAAACAATCCAACTATTAAAAGCTCTATATTTTAGTACACGAAATAAAATTTTAGTAGTCTTATAGTTACTGATGTGCACTTGCACCTTCCTACGCCTGTAATTGCCTTGACATGCCAAATATTTTCAACCAATTAAAAAAAAAGGAGCTATTTCTACGAACGAGAAACCATTCATTATTTTACATCTAGCTTTAAGGACTCTAGAAATTTAAGGTAGCTTGGCTACTGGTACAATCTTTAAAGAGAGAGGGGGTACTGAACCTTAAAAAAACTAAGGAATATCAATACAATAAACACTGTTTTCAGAAATTACAGAAGATAAATTTACCTTATCATATCATATACTTCAAAGGAAACAATAAAATTTAGATGGATGGTAGTCTTCTTTTCAACAGTTTGTGGGACATACTACCAAAGTTTTAAATCTTTTTCCGTTTTGTTCATATACATATTTAATCGGTGTACAAAATATTTCGCGTTCACGCAACGTCCGAGAGGAAACAAACTATCTTAATGCAAGCATTAGTAGTCGCTTCCACGATTTATATAATATACTCTTTCTTGGAATAAAATTAAGCAAAATGGAATCATGTAATTTCAACTGATAAAAAACAAAGGGGAGGGCGTGCAATACATTCTCGAAGTGGAAGCGTGGGATCCTTTCAGTCAACAAGGACAAATAATATCTCACTTTGTCTCCTCCATTTGCTTTTAGTTTTGTTTTTCTTTTCTAGACTCCATCTGTTTTCCTCTTTGATTTCCACCTTTTTAAACCCCAGTATATATTGTGGTCCTTATTTCCCTCAAACAGAAACCTGTAAGTCAATATTTTCTATGGCCTGGACAAACAACAACTCAGGCCATATTCACAGTACAAAATCTCCTCTTTGGCACTTGTCATTTTACTGGGGCAGAGACACTATTTTTCTCTTCCCGTGTTGGCCTGGAAATAGCCGAGGAATGTACGCGTTGGGTTTGATCTTTGTCTTTGTTTTGGCTATTCTTGTTGAGTTCTTCGCAAATCTTAAGTTGGTAAAACCTGGATCAAACCGGGCTGCAGCGGTTTTCTTCCAGGCCGGGGTCCAAGCAGTTCGAGCCGGTTTTGCTTATTTGGTAATGCTGGCTGTTATGTCCTATAATGGAGGAGTTTTCATTGCAGCCATTTTGGGCCATGCAGTTGGTTACGTGATTTTTGGAAGTCCCATTTTCAAAAAGGATATGGACAGATAATTGTGTAATTTTTGGAACGAAAGTAATTATTTAACTTATTAAGCATTGTTTTTACCAAAAACAAGATAAAGAAAGAATGATGGATCAACATACAGATTAATGTTTGTTCTGTTTTTATTTTCCAGTTTTTTTGATTGGTTTATGGCTATTTGAGAGAAATTTGAAGCTTGCATATCGAATAAATGTTTATGTGCCAAATATATGAATAAAAGTTGCAATTTTGTATGGATGAACTCATCAGGAAATGGATGGATAGGAACGTGTGTGATGAATGTTTTCTAATCGGATGGACTCTCCCCGTTAATATAATGGATGTAAGTTATACTTTATTTTTGTTATTTTGTTGCTTGAATTATTTTCTTGTATTTTTAAGAAACTCATAATTCCAATAAGTTTAAAAAAAATTCATCGTCCTAATAGATTTGGGAAAGTAAAAGCTATTGTCCTTGTCAAATTGAAAAACTTTTCTCTTATAGGTTTGGAAATATTTTGGATATATATATATATATATATGAGTTGTAGTTAGGAATTCTATAGATTGTATTATGTTTTTCTTCTCATTCATAGTAAAAAACGGAGATATTAGGCTTAGCCGAACCTCGTTAAATTCTTATGCTGATTTTTCTTCCCTATTTGATTTGTCTGTGATTGTGTGGCTTCTTCCGCAACAATTTCCTTGAAATTAACTATGACATTGAGCTTCTAGCTGAGGTTGGCTTTTGGACCACGGGAACTTTTTAGCACTTACTATGTGTTTTCCTTTCGCTTGCTAGTTTCACTATTGATTGATGATGACTCGAAGAAAAACCACAAGGTTTTTGGTATTTGTGAAATTCATGTGTGACCCCTGATACTATAGGCTTTTTTGGGTGTGCGAACAAAGTTTTATATTGATAGCTGAAAAAATTTGGTGCATGGATCTCTTAACAGTGTGAGGCCTTTTGAGAAATATCGTACGAGTTTGGCCCAAATCAGACAATATCACACTATATTAAGAGTATTTTCGAGCTGGTTGAACTCAATAATTAGTAGCAGAACCCAGATTCCGGGATGAGTTTAGCGATGGAGTGAGTGTTGGTGCGGGGCTTAGTTTGCTTACCTTTACGAGCTTGGAGACGCGCGTACAAGAAGAAGCTATAGGGGTTTCGGTTGTCATAATACTCTAACAATATAGGTGGCACACAGTTAATTCCGAAAAATGACCCGTGGATTGTGGTAATAGGCCACGAAGAACCTATATAGTTCGAGGGGGAGATTGTTGGATGTGCGAATAAAGTCTCATATTGGTAGCCGAAAAGATTAAGAGCCTACATATAAAGTATAGGCATCTCTTAGTAGTGTGAAGTCTCTTGGGAAAACCATACGAACTTGGCCCAAAGCGAATAATATCATATCATGTTAAGAGTATATTTGGGTTGGTGGACCCCAATAGGCTTGTCATGGGCACTCCTCCACAACATACATTTCTGTTTGTAGCCTTTACAGACTAATTCGATTGTTATTATCTTTTGATATATTTTTCTTGTGTAGTCTGATTTATCTCGCCAAGATTTGTTTTGTTACCTTCCATAACGCCTAGTACTCCTACTTTCAAATTATATAACTAAGATCATATGATGTTTTTTCATTGTTCAAGTAAGGACAATTATCTGTATATAAAAGGTGCATACCGGTAAATTTAATCTTTAACCGGTGAGAAACTAGCTGAAGCTTAACTCAGGAATTCGTAACGGAAAAGAGTGGAGAGAATGATGGCAATAAGCCCTTTAATTAGGGCGATTACAGAAGTAGAAGTTACTCTTCATGAGTGTGATGGCTATAATTGCCAATCATGCATGTAGTTTGTTAGAGAAACTCTTGCTTTGCTTTTAAATTACTACTCCACTCACATTATAAAGCTCTACTTAACTATACTTCATAAGGCAAGTATTTCTCAGTAAGTTCCCACAGCAATATACAGTTTTCCACAAAAAGAGAAAAGGAAATCAAGAAACAAAGTTATCATGTCCTCAACCAATTACTCTGTAAGCTCAATCTACTGGATTTCATATGTAAAGAGACAATTCCCAGGATTGCCTGATTCTGAAACTAAATGGTGCTTCTGCTTTCTTGCTTCTCTGATTTTCTTGCTTGCATTAATGTCTGAATTCTGTTCTTTATACCCTTTTACTATGAAGAAAGAAGAGAGATCGGGCCTAAAAGTCTTATTACAAGAAACTGGATTTCATGGACTTAGAATGTTTATGACTTACTTGGTCATCATCTTCATTATTACCACAGATTTTAGGTTTTTCCTGGTCGCTGTTTCAGGCCACGCAACAGGAAGATTTGTTTGTAAGGTATACCAATATCATATTGATCAAGCAATGAGTATTGATCCACCATCCGATTTAGTAATCAAAGTGTGATTGGTACATTGCTGAAGTTCAGCTATACTCGTACTATTTATATACTTTATTATTGGCCAGTTTCACTTCATATGAAAATTTTAATTTGACTCTAGTTCTCTCCTCCCCCTCCCCCTTTTCCCTTTTGTTTTTATATAACTGACATCAAGTAACTAACGAATATACAATATTCATCTAGTCACTAGTATTTGTTTTTTAACTTTACCATGTCGTGAATCGAGACGTATGTTTAGGATTTAGGAATATTTGCACAAGTATATAGCCCAACACAATACATAGAACCTACATAGAGAAACTGCATAGCCAATTTTTTTTTTTTTTTTTTTTTGCAATAATATTTATAAACTCAGTCTACAAAATTATACCTTTACTGTAAACAATATATCAACCTTGTATAAAAGTATATAATCATGTATAAGAGGTGTTTATACAGACTTTTATACTGTTGTACAAACTTTTACAAAAATTGAGTTTCGTTTTTTCCATCTTTCTTCATTTTTTCCAACTTTTCATGTAACAAGAAAATTCTTGAAGTTAAAAGGAAAGGTCCGGAGATATATATTCGAAATTGTTCACCTTTATTTTCTATTTCACTTTTGGTTTTACTATACTCTTTGTTGTTAGCAAATGGTTTTGTGCAGCTCACTCTCTTTATAAAAGCCTTGTTTGTTCCGATATTTTTTGACTTTTATAGTGAATGGTTGTTATACACTTGTAATAGCATTTGAGGTTTAAATATTTTTTGATCGTTATAGATAAAAATTATCCAAAATCAACTTTTTTTCCTTTTCCAATGTTACATATAAAAAATAAGAAAATTATTCAAATTTAAAATCTCAAAAGATATATGCATATTTCACTTGTTAAATATTGAAGAAAGCTAATACATTATTAATAAATTCATAACTAAACGTATAAAGATTTAAACTTCTAAGGCGCATATTTTAAAGTTACTTAGAAAAATAAATTCTTTTAAGATTAATGGAAGAACTTTATAATTGTAACTTGTTTCGTAGATTTCATTATCTTACTAATAATATAACGCATGATTTGGCGAAGATTTGCGTCTAAATTTTAGCAAAAAGGTATCCAGTTGCTTTCTCTTAAAGACAATCTAAGAGCTTAAAGTTAAATCTTCTATCTGTATATTTGTTGGCATTTGTCCAATGAAAAATATATCATGTGTAAAACTTGACATTTTATGTCTTGTGCAAAATAGAAACTTTGTTCAATGGAAAAGATTACGTGCATATCTTTAGAATTATCAGTAATAACCTTAAAGATTTCACATGGCCGTTATAGATGGGTAATTTTACAAAGAACGTTCTGCTATAAATATGGTTGCTGCTATTATTGGTAAAAACTGTTATAGAGAGGTAAAATATAACTTAAAAATCGGTTCTGAAGAAAACTTGATGTTTATAGTGAATAGTTGTTATAGAAAGGTCTTACTGTATCTATAATTACTATAGAATTCCAATGTCAATTGGATGAACAATTATTTAAAAAAGGTCTAAAGTTAACTAACGTTTTTATTAAGATATATACAATTACTCTCAAATTGGAGATATCCAAGAGTAAAAACGAATAGTATAATACTATAAATCTGTGATGGTTGATGTAGTTGCTCAATATATTAAATTCTACTAAATATTAAGCTAGCATATGGATATAAATTTGGTTGAAACTTGAAAAAATTAGTTTTTGATGATGAGATGAAAAATGATATTTGAAAGTTGAAATTGTGTTTGGACATGCATTTTGCTTGAAAAAAGTTTGAAGTTTTGTGAGTAGAAAACTTCTTTAAACAACAAAAACTACTCTAGAACAGTTTTTGAAATTTAAAGATTTTATTTTTAAAATTTACCAAAAATTGTTAAAATCTATATAAACAAACAGATAATTGAAAATAATTTTTTTTAAAAAAGATCCCAAATTTTTGTTGGGGTTTTAAGCTTAAATGTAGCTTAAAAGAGGGTGAATGGGAAATGGAGGGAAATTGAAAATATTTAAGTTTTCCTCCTTGACAAAAGGACATTGTCCCATATTGGAAAAGGAAAAGGTTTTGATGGGTATATATACAATTGCACTTCTTCTAGCTCTTAAAGAGTTAAGAAGAAGGCAAGTCTCGCGGCGTCGGCGGCGTCGCTCGCTCGGCTTCATTGTGGCGGTAACTCTACCTAGAAGACTGGAGATCCCAAGATTTAGGTTCAAGGAGATCAAATAAAGTCATTAATGACGGTTCAACATTGTCAACTAAAAGTTTGGTCCATTCTCGTGATGATACAATGTTCAGTACCAAGAATAAAGCATTAAGGCTTTTTAATGATTTTTAAATTTGATACGGGGTATATCAAATAGTATATTTACGGGATGACACGTTGAGGAATCATCTATGTAAGTGTGAAGTGTTAGCCGCTTCAAGAAAAATTTTGTAAGGCCAATTCTCTAGCACTTATGAAACCAGGCGGTGTTCATGGCTGAAACGAACACAACAATGAGAGCCAAAGATGGTTAAGGGTTGGTTGTGTAACTTATGGTTGTCTAGATATACACCAAAGTTCGACGGTTCAAAGATATCAAATCTACCGAATGACCGAGTATATCCGACATAAGTTCACTACGGAAAGTTCATAGGGAAACCTACTTATCCAGATGCAATTAATCCTTGCTTGCGAATCACACAGTTTTTCATGCATATTTCCGTGATATAGCCATTCCCCATTCATGTGGGGGATTGTTGGGGTTTTTAAGCTTAAATGTAGCTTAAAAGAGGGTGAATGGGAAATGGAGGGAAATTGAAAATATTTGAGTTTCTCTCCTTGACAAAAGGACATTGTCCCATATTGGAAGAGGAAAAGGTTTTGATGGGTATATATACAATTGCACTTCTTCTACCTCTTAAAGAGTTAAGAAGAAGGCAAGTCTTGCACCGTCGTCGTCGTCGTCGTCGTCGCTCGCTCGGCTTCGGATTTGGATTTGGTCAAATGATTGATTGATTAATTTTTTGGATCAAATTTATTTGTTTATAGTAAATATTAACAGGAATGTTATTAAATATACGTTTTTTTAAACGAAAAATATTTTTTGTAAAAGTCATTTAATTTATGGTCGTTTTACACAAACAATCCTTCTGAAGAGTTGCACCTCTTCAGTTTGAGCTCAACATTGGCTATAAATATCAGTCTATTCTTTTAGATTTTCCATATGAATTTCTGGCTTCTCCTCCTTTCTTCTGCATTGTTTTAACTACAAAGAAAGCAACAGTAAGTGTGATTTGCTACCGATCTTTGTGTTCGCTGAAACACTGAGGTTTGAAGTATCGCTACACCAGTGTGTAATTCGTTCTATCCTGGGAGAAAATAATCCACAACCTTGGGTACTAGGAGGGAATTAAATTCCTTAAGGAAACACTGTGAATTCAGTGGGCTCGAATTAAATTTTATTTCTTTTATATTTCTGTTTATATATTATTTTATCTTCTCTAAAATTATTTTATAAATAAAAAATAATAACAATTATATGGTTAAACGGGAGCTAAATAAGACCATTTTCCGAGTTAACATGAAAACATCACTGGGGATAGGAAGAGTCAAAGATGGAGCATCTTCATCAATTCCAAAATAGTCTTTGGTTACAACTTACATCCACTTCCAGACGCGCCCTACATAGGCAACATTCTACGAAGCATTTCACATTTCTCCAAAAGTGACCCCCTGTTTCGTGCTTGACATATCTTCCCCAGTTTTAATAAATTAAACTAACCAGAGTGGGTTGTTCTAATGTCGAGCATCCTTCACTTTCAATCAAAAGGTTGTGAGTTTGAGTCACCCCAAGAGTAAGGTGGGGAGTTCTTGGAGGGAGAGAGTCGAGGGTCTATCGGAACAGCCTCTCTACCCCAGGGTAAGGGTAAAGTCTGCGTATAAATTACTCTCCTCAGACCTCACTAATGAGATTATACTGAGTTATTGTTGTTGTTGTTTTAATAAATTAAATGAAGCTAATAAGCTTTATCATTAAACGGCAGATCTAAAATCAAGAACCAAAGGGAGGTTCATGAACAACTACTATATCCAAAGTGTTAGCGTACCTAGTGCATGTGGTGAACATATTTGAAAAGTTCGGTTCAGATTCGTGATTCTTCCGCACCTTATCTAATTTAATGGATTCAAAATTATTATTTGTATATATTTAATGATTTTAGACTGCTAGTGGTTAGTATTGAGTTCTCACTATTTTTTCGTTCCTCTTAGTGCCAGACTTTATCTATTAGTTATTGTTTTACTTTTCATCTATTTCCTAGTTCTTGTGATGATGTTATTTTTTTCATGAGTTTTATTGATGATACTGATATATTGCATCTTTTCGTCTTTTTGAGTCGAGGGTCTTTCGTAAACAGCATCTCTGCCCCTCTGGGTAGGGATAAGGTCTGCGTATACACTACCTTCTCCAGACCCCACAAATGGAATTTTACTGGATCATTATTATTGTATATATTTAATAATTTTTTGAGCAAAAATATAGAATATGAGCGAAAGTTATGAATTTAGTTGAACCCATACTTTCTACACAAGAAGCGTCTATGTTCATATCATCTTTGACCATAATACTACAAATTAATCCTATTATCCTAAGAAAAAAAAGGAAGTTGATAGGGCTAATATAGAGAATCTTTTCTTCCAAAAAGACTCTTGTTGCACATTTTCCTGTTCAGTCACTGCTGTTCACTGCTTAATTCTTTCCTCTCTTTAGTAAAAGACGAAACTATAGAACTAAATACTAAAACGGCAAAAAATGTATACTATGAACAAACCTATATTGCCAAAGTGCCAGCGTTCCGAGGCATGACAGTACAAATTAATCCAAAGAAATATAAAACAAAAAGCAAACTGAAGAATGTAACAAGTAGTAGGCGTTTAGACATAAAAATTACTCATAATTTTTAAAAATAAGTAATATTTAAAATTAAGTTAGAAATGATATATAAAATTTAAAATTATGTTTGAACATGCATTTCACTTAAAAAAAAATATTATTATTTTGTGAGTAGGAAAATAAAAATTTCTATAGTTTTTGAACATTTTCAAAAAATATCCAAAAACTTGTAAAATTTCAGGGACAAACACGTTTGTGAAAAAGAAGATTTGGAAAAAAGGAAAAAATATCTACGGACAAATAGGTCCTTAGTAATAGTGTTTTAAAAGACGTTTTCGGGGCGAACCCTTGGGCTAGCCCTGGGGCCAAAAGCACCAAAAATGTCTCGAGGCGATGGTGTGGGCGAAAGTCTCAAGAGGCGTACGCCCAGGCATTCGGGGCGTACTCTTGGGCGTTTGAGACGCGTTTTTGTTGTAAACCGTAAGCCCAGAGACTTTTTCAAATTAAAATAAAATTTGTTAAATAAGTCATTCATATAATATGCAAATTCTCAAAAGTTAGCTTGTAATTACTCAAAAAATTTTAAAAGGAACTGAAATGTATTAAATTTAAAAGTCAAGACCTTTTTTATTGATTGAAACCCTAATTTAATGTCTTTTCCAATTCTTTATCTTGTCTCTGGTGTGTTAATACCTCCCAAAAGCAATGAATATTCAATTTTTTTTTTACAAATACAAAAATAACTACATTCTCCTTCAAAGTAGCAAATTCAAAGTTGAAATTACAGGTTAGTCATCATTTTTATCTTCCATGTAGAAAATTTTATTCTCTTCGACTCAAGTTGCTTGTGCTTGTAAATAGCGTATAATAGATTATTTTGATTAGTTTTTGTGGGGATGGAACAAACACACCACACACACATACACACACACACACACACACACACACATATATATATATATATATATATATATAAAGAAGCATCTTTTAAGTTCAAGAGTTTAGAAAGGCTCTTAGCATGGGAAGGAGCTTAGACTTCCTTAGAAGGAGATAAACTAGAACTATCTTTGTATGTACTTGTCTCAGTAAAATTATAGACTAGATAAAATAGGGCAATGAGTTGGTTGTTAGAATGAATGAATGAGGTTGCTGCTTCGCCCTATGGAAACTAACCTTAGTGTCAAAATATTGTCGCCGAAAAGAGGCTTTTTGAATCAATAAAGGAAACCTATTGAATCAACTTTTGGAAATAGAATTATAGTTTTCTTCCATTTTTATGGAGTTTTACATATTTATAAATATTTACTATAATTATATTCTCTATGTTTTAATTTATGTGAACCTATTTTTTTTTAATCCGTACCAAAAAAAATGACCCCTTTCCTTATTTAAAAACAATTTACCTTTATACAATGATTTATAACCATACAAAATATATGAGCCTCATTTTACATCACAAGTTCAAAGATCTTCTCTCTTTTCTTAAACTTCGTACTCAATCAAATAAGTTCATATAATTTAAAACGGAAGGAGTATTATTTTATAAAATGAAGGTTTACGCCACATAGGTAAAATGCCTAACTTACGCCTTTACTAATGGTATATTAATTTGTTGATTCCCTGGCCATATGCGCGTGCATCGGTTAATTATCACGCTGATGATAAACTGAAGAACAAAGGGAATTTCAACCAAAACACGACCCAATCATCTTTCTTCATTTCTTGACTTTGAACATTTATTTGTCATTACTAGTATAACCTACTAATCTAAACCAAACAAAAGAGAACCTAAAAATCCAGCAATTTCTTGATTCTAGAGTCGTCTGCTGCCTAATTCTACTCGTTGAACACTGTGAAAATTACTTCCTCGCTCCCTTAAACCCTACTATTATTACCCAAAAAAGCCCATTCCATTTGCGGCTAAACTATTCACCCTCATATCTGCTTCTAAGACTTTCAACATACTGTAAAGAATCCCTATCACAAAAATAATTTCTGGGTCAGTAAGTCCACTCCTGAGGAAGTATTATCTCTTGGGATGTAACCGCCGGCTGAGTTCTCAAACTGCGTCTTTGTTGATCCACCAAATTATTATGGTACTTCAAAACACCACCTAAACAAAAAAGATTTTAAATTTGAAAACATTACAACGAATAGTAAAAAACAATACTAGTGAGTTAATTTGGTACAGAGGTAAATAGTTTTATACCATTATTACACCTAGGCTGAACCTGAGGCAGCAGCCGAGAGTCCATTTCATCCAAATTCAGATTCAGAGCTTGGACCACTCTTTCTGGCATTAAAACAGTCGAACAACCTGGTAATCGACAAACAAAATTTGACCAAACACATAAGCACAACTGAACAAATTGTATACCCTAAAATATAGAGAAATAAATAACATGAGACAATGAGAACACAAGAAAAATACATAGTAGGAGATTCGTGTGAAACAGATCGGATTTATACTATTTGAATTTTTCTTTACAGTTCATACCCACCAAAACACACACAACGCAAAAATACAGATAACTGAAAAAACAGAGCCACAATAGTCCAAGAGTCCAGTCTCACATTCCCACTATAAGTAAATTAATAAAATAATATACGCAAAATAAGTTCGACCCACTGTTAAAATCACTGCTAACATACACATAATAAAATTATATACGAGCATTTCTCTATTTGAATTTGAAATTAAGTTTATAAAACAGGGGAAATAAAAGGTAGTACTTGTCTTCTTTCTGGTTTCAGTTTGTAGTCCAGGTCTTTTTGGAATAAAAACCCCAGTTCCAGCACACTCCCGTTTGGGTCCAGTATTTCCTATGAATACAGCTCGCATGCTTGAGCCAGGCTGAGTCTGCTGCTGCTGATGGTGAGATTGTTGCAGAGTCGGCCAAGCAGAAACTGACCTACCAGCTCCATTTTGGCCTCTCCCCTGATTCAACTGCTGCTGGTTCCAAAATCCCTCTTTTTCATGACTCAATACTCGTTTCCCTTGTTGCATTATCTGCTGTTGCTTCAACCGTTGAAACTGCATTTCCACAGACATAAAAATCAATAAATTTTAAAAACTAAAACTAAAGCAAGTAAAAGTTAATATCAGCACCAGATAATGAAGTATTGAAACTTACTTGAGCCATTTGTAACTGCTGGTAAGACTGTGGTGGCTGATTAGAGTAAAATGAGCCAAGATTTGGTTTGGAGTTTTTTGGGTCTACAGGAACTGGACTTGCCTTTCTTGGCGGAGCCCATATTCCACTTTTATGACGACAGAGTTCAGCCTCTTTCTCCATCATCTTCATTCTTGCAACTTCGCCCACTGCTTCATAAAGCAAATCCACAACCCCATTTCTACTCTGAGAAGGGTAATTTGGGGTTACAATTTTTGAGCCCTGCTGTTTAGACCCGAGAACACCATATAACGTTGACTGAGGCGAACTTGACAAACCCTGAACCTACACAACGCAAAAACACAAAAAAAAAAATAAAATTTAAAGAGAAATAAAAGCAAAGCAAACTTAAAGAAGCAAAAAGAGAAAAAAAAAAGAAGGTATATATACCTTGTGGTTTTCAAGAGTGGAGTGAGCCATTTGGCGAGTTAACTCAGTGATATAATCTTCCTCATCACTACTCTCTGTCTCCGTTGAGCCGACAACTGACTCCACCGGCGAACTCAGATCCGAGGGCGGACCCAACATGTATGAGAACTCGTTCTTAAAATCACACCCAAAGTAACTCTTCCTGTCATTTTCCTCTCCTTTGCTGTTAGTCTTAAACCCTAAAAGAATGTCATCATCAGTTAGAAACTGCGGCGGAAGCCAAAACTCACACTCCTTTGAGTATTCCTCCATCTCAGAGAGCTTTGAATATGAAATTTTGCAGTTTCTTTAAAGGAATTATTATAGTGGGAAGAGGAGGAGGAGACAGTTGATGATTATATAAGTAGGAAAAAAATAGTGAGACAGATAATTTGTGGGGTTGTAAAATGTAAATCCTAGGTGTGTTGGTCTTTTGATGTTTGATATTCACTTGCGGTTTTGGCGATTGTACTGCACGCGGATGCCAGGTAAGATGAGAGATAAGATTGTACCGATTTGGGCTCTCTGTATCTGCTGCACGTCTGTCACGTGAGTGGTGGTGGGCCCACGTATGGAAGTGGAAGAATACAGCTCCATATTTTCTTGAGGTATAATGGAAGGAGTTAATTAAAAATAATTAAGTTCTTAATTAATGCTTAGTTGAGTGAAACATGAAAGCATGTCGTTAATGACAACGTGTTGGCGCCTTTGTGATTGGTCATTATGGGCGGAGGTAGTGGCAGACTGGCAGCACACAACTATGCTCTCCCACTCCCTAGCAATTCGTGCTTTGCATGTAAAAGTAAAGTGTGGGTTCTTTTTCATTTCTCACTCTTTTAATCGGATCGAGGTACATATGATAAAAAAAGATAAATAAGAAAAAAATTATTTTTCTTTTTATGTACTAAAATGGACAAGTAAAACTGAAAAAAAAATATTAGAGTGATAAACGTTTTCTACTAAAAATAATTCATATAATTCTAATTCAAAATCTCTAGTTGAGATTGAAATGATCCTATATTTTCCACAAGACCATCAATTTTCTTTTTACTCTTTTTTGTTTTTTTAATTCTCCTCGTCAATTTTTGAACCCGTTGAAGATGATCAGTCACTAGATCACTATTTACTGTTCATCTTTTTTTCTTTTTCTTTTTTAATTATAGCACAAAAGAATTTAATCTCATAGTAAAAATTGAGGTAAGGGTAAGCTTTAAATGGAGTAGGAATATTGTTCTGGCTTACTATTACAGACAATTAGTTTGAAAGGTATGTTTGTGTAATATTCTAGAAAATAATTGTATATTTTCTACTAATACGTGTGGAAAAAAAATTACTAGTTGAAAAAGTGTGTTTAAAATTAAGCATGGACCATTAAGGAGATTGGAGACATTGGACTCGTTATGAATTTTGTGCAACTCTATAGGAGTAACAAGCATGGAAATAGGCAAATAGTGTAGAAGTAGTAGCAAATAGGCGACAGGGTCAGAGTGTATTTCGTTTAAAGCCTGTAAATTGTGAGCTCATGAGAAGATCTGCCTGCAGAAGTCTCATTATTTTGCAGGGAGATACACAAGAATTGTCACAAAATGCAATCCTATTGTGCAACGATTTTTTTTCTTCCTTTTTCTTCTCTTTAATCTGTTGATAATCTGCTGTCAAAACCAGCAAATCAGAGGAGTAAAAGAAATATTAATTCAATAAAATAAAACATAAAATAATTTTTGAGCCCACAAATTACTTGTGTGTCCTTAGCGTATGTGTCCTTAAGGAATTTAATCTCCTCACTGTTGCCTAAGGTTATAAATTACTTTCTCCCATGATAGAACGAAAAAAATTACTCTGCAATATTGGCAATCGAAATTACAGAAATTCAGCGAACTCAACAAACGAAATAAATCACACTTGACACTTTATTTATTTGAAAAAAAATAATACAACAATGTAGAAAAGAGGGAAAAAGTTTTCAGATTTTTCATGTCTGAAAAATGAGGTCAAGCCTCTAAATTTATAGACAATAAAAGACTAAGATGAAGAGGTGCAATCCAAAAGGTGTCTTTTCCATTTCTCATTCACACCCTTAAAGAAAACCCAACAATCCCCTGCATGAATGGGGAATGACTATATGATGAAAACATGCATAAAAAATTATGTGAAACGCAAGTAAGGATTAATCGCATCTGGATAAGTATGTTCCCTTTTGAACTTTCCGTAGTGAACTTATGTCAGATATACTCGGTTAATCGGTAGATTTGATAACTTTGAACCGTCGAGCTTTGGTGTATCTCTAGACAACCATAAGTCACATAATCAATCATTAACCGGTTTTGGTTCTTATTATTGTGTTCGTTTCAACCATGAACACCGTCTAGTTCACAAGTGCATAGAAAACCGGCCTTACTGATTTCTCCTTGAAGCGGCTTACACTTCACACTTACATAGGTGATTCTAAATGTGTAATCCCGTAGATACACTATTTGATATACCCTATATCAAACTTAGAAACCATTAAAAGCCTTAAGGCTTTATCCTTGGTATTAAACATTGTCTTATCACGAGAATTGACCAAAATAACTTTTGACAATGTTGAACAGTCACTAATGATTTTGTTTGATCTCCTTGAACCTAGATTTTGGAATCTCCATTATTCTAGGTAGAGTTACGCCACAGTGACTTGTCCTCGGCCATAGTCTCATTCCCTCCGATGATCTCTCATCTACCTCTCTAGTTAGGCCTTTTATTAGCGGATCCGACACATTATTTTTTGATTTTACGTAGTCAATTGTGATAATTCTAATATAGAGTAGTTGTCTAAAAGTATTATATTTTCGTCGTATGTGACAAGATTTTCCGTAATACATAATGCTCCAAACTCTTACTATTGTCGTTTGACTATCGTAATGTAGGGATATATGTGCCAAAGGTTTGGGCCAAAATGGAATCTCTTCCGAAAAATTCCGGAGCCATTCAATTTTTTCACCGGCCTTATCTAAAGTTATAAACTGAGACTCCATTGTAAAGCGGGAGAGGTATGTATGTATGGACGGCTTCCAAAATAGTGCTTCTCCAACACAAATTGTTTTACAATAAAAAAAAGTATTTTTTTAAAAAATAATTTATAAAATAAATTAATTTTAAAAGTTTAATCAAATATGCCGTAAGTGACGTCCCGGTGTGAGTTTAGATGCGAGGTTCAATAAAAAAAAAGAAGGGAAATATTTTCTTCCCCTTTCCATTCTGTAAGTGCACAAATTAAATTAGAATTCTTGTCTGTTGGAGTTTCTTCCACAAGTGTGCAAAGGATCCGATTTTTTGACGATAGATCGACGTGGCATTGAGGTGAAAGTTGAGGGTCGGCGGTTAAACTGCCTACCTTTTTTGTCATTAAGGTTAATGGGCCGTCTTTAGCTGCTACGTATGAGACACAGCCGGCGCTTGTTTCGCGCCTTATTTTCGCGCCATTTTACCTAACGCTCTAAATTTATCTTCCGTTATTAGTTGAAATTAAATCTATTCTTGCCGATACAAAGTGAGCAATATTTGTATAATATTTGAGTTTTTTTTTTACAAGAGAAAAAGGATTGATTCACCTTTGAGTTATGCAAATGGTCCAAATTTTGAAGATTTAAATAGTTGAATGGATTTAAATGTTTGAAAGATATCAAAAGTATATAGTAATGAAATAGTATCAATTCTTTGAGACATTTCAAAATTTTTAAAAATGTGTCATATGATTGGGGACTAATGAAATACTATTATACTATCCAATTTATTTCATCCGTATGAAACGAAATGTACAAAGCCCCAAAATACTGCCGATTATGAACCAGACCGAATGGACAAAGCCCCGAAACAGCGAACAACAACAGTAAACTATGTGACCTGGTAGATTTTGCACATGAAACCTCATTGACTAAGAAAAACATTTGACCATCGAGGATGCCATTTGGACGATTTCTTAATATGCTTGTATACGGTCGAGTCGAGCTAATTCAACTTGGTAGATTAGGTTTGGAACATGACGATCACGGACTGAAGATCGACCTCGAGTTTTACCGAGCTAGAATCCGAGGTCGAAAAATCTGCCTTCGAGGAAAATTGAGTTCGGTGTCGACCTTAGCCTCGAACGAGCTCGAGGATAATTAACAGAATACCGAAATATCCGTGACTACACGGATATTACGGCAAGAATCTCGGCACATATCAGTAAAGAACTGGTAATCAGCAAATCAAGAGATTTTTACCTTTTATAGAAATTTACCCAGAATATGAGTCATCTACTATATAAAGGGGGTACGATAATTCATTAAAAATGCGGTAACACGTATCACAAAGCAATATATTATTATTTCTAGTTCTCATTATCTTATCATTCTGTTCTGGCACCGATAAAAGCATTCCTGACTCAAGCGTGACTAACCTTCAAGGCTAAGATTGTTCAATTTGTGTGGTTTGCATTTATTTTACCATTGTTTATTTCAATATTAATCTGATTTCTCGTTTTAAATCACGTATCCTTAAAACCACGTACAAATTTATTATTATCTAATTTTGAGGGTAAACACTTTTAGATTACACAGAGTGACAGGTAACTAGAAGTATTTTGTGCTTATTTATCAACTTCTATAATATATGTTCTACAGACAAAGTGGGACGGCATGTTGGGAAACAACTTTCCTTCATTCCTATCTGTTTTAAAGTGAAAAGGAGAGGAAAAAAAAGAGAGTTAGAAAATGACTTCCCATGTTCCTTTGCCGTAGTCTAAGACATTACTTATTAGTCTATGATTTCATTTGAAATACTCACACTGAAAAGCGAAGAAAAATCATTATAAAATCACAAATTCATTTCCGAGTGATCGAATAGAAAAACCTTTGGTACTTAATTAATAGGGACAATCTATTTGAAAGTGACGTTTCTTTTTTCTTAAGGAGATTCATATTCAACATTCTTTTCTCTCGCCGAAAGAAAGAGTGCTGATTTCTTCCTCTTAAATTACAACCCAAAATGTCATTTTCATAACAAAGTCTGATAGCCAGTTTGGCCAACCCTAAATGTCATTTTTTAAGAAAAAAGTATTTTTTTTTTTTTTAAATTTGGAGTGTTTGGCCAAACTTTTAAGAGAAAAAAAATGCTTTTGAAGACAAACAGTTTTTTTCAAAAAGCATTTTTTGAGAAGCACTTTTGAAAAAAATACATTTAGAAGCATTTTTTAAAAGGTAGGTCAAACACTAATTGCTGTTTAGAAGTACTTTTTAAATTAATTAGTCAAACGCAAACTGTTTCTCACAAAAAAAAATACTTTTAAAAATAAGCACTATTTAAAATAAGATGATTTTTCCAACTCGGCCAAACAAGCCGTAACATACTTGGCAACTTATCTAAATCAAATCGATTTGGATTCAACGGTCACAGATTCTTCGCGGGTTTCCCTCCAATTTTCCAACTGCCAGGGCCCACTTTTTGCACCTTTGTGGGCCTTATTTCCATCCAACAGTTTGCCCGGCCCATATGCTCTTCATATTATAGAAGAAAATTTTAACTTTTATATCAAATTATTACACCCTATTTATTATAAATCAAAATTATTTTAAAATATTATTATTTATATCTACCTTTTATATTTGATAGCAAAATAGGCATTTATGATATACACTACCATTGAGGCGTGAAATACGCTATTTATGTTTCTTTCTCTCTTTCTTTCAGTTAACACACGATCTTTTCAAATCACAACAAGATTTTTCTTCTTTCTCTCTCCACGATCTCTCTCACACACACTAAGATTGTAGGAGCAAATTTCTCAGAATTGATCCTCAATGTTTCTGCTCTAAAAATTCGTGATAATTGGTAAAGCTTTTGGCCTGTTCACGCCTTAATATTCTGCCATTCTTCTTTTCTCTTCACTCTTTTTTTTCTTTCTTTCTTTTTTTTTTTAAATTTTTTTCGTCATTGTTAGGTTTTGAGGAAGAAACTTTAAATTTCGTCTTTAATGGCCGATTCAATAACTCCGAAGAGGGTTACACTCTATTTTGCTTGGCCGAAAAATGTCATCTCCGACCTTCTTCTCTTCTTTGCTATTTTAGTCACATATATTGGTACAAATATATTGTATTATATATGTACAAATATACTCAAATATATTATATTTTTGTATAATTTTTTTTCCGTATGTGTTTATGTATTCTGAAGGTCTACATTTTTTGAATACAACCGAATATTACTATATTTTGTTGTTTGAATACAGTCGAATTGAATCCAATGTATAATGGTGAATAATGAATATATGTGAATTGAATATTGTGTACAGTCAAATTGAATAGAACGGTATACACCATATTTCTTGATTACCTAACTATATTTATAAATACAGTCGCGTGAATACATGGAATACATCATATATGCAGCAAAATTTATGTAGAATTGATTTTGTTGAGTTAAATTAGGAGCGATACACGCTAATTTATCCTCTTTTCGTTATTAAATAGTTGAACTCCCTTATTTTTAGGCGAATTCCGCTACTCTATTCATGAATACAGTAGCGTGAATATATTGATTACAGTCGCACAGCTGGACTCCCTATTTTTTTGGCGAATTTTGCTATTGTATTCATGAATACAGTAGCGCGAATACAGCGAGTAGTGTCGCATAGCTTGACTCTCCTATTTTTTTTGGGCGAATTCCGTTATTGTATTCATGAATACAGTTACGCGAATACATTGAATACAGTCGTGTAGCATCAAATTTTATGTAGAATTGATTTTGTTGAGTTATATCTCCAATTTCTTGGTCCTCCGCTTCATCTACCTCGTCACGCTCTTGATTTCGTCGTTCTGATCTTATCCAATCTCTGAATTACACTAGAATTTCCAAAGCATTGCTACCCAATGAATGACGGGTATCTCCTAGTTGCTGCCTTGCTTGGCTAAATGCACTCTCTGATGTGACTGTTGAAATCGGCACATTTAGCACGTCTCGAGCCATGGACGAAAGAACATGAAATTGATTAGAGTTGCCCCTCCACCAACCCAGTGGTAGAAATTCCTTTGTGCGAGACTTTGCTGACTTTTGCAAGTAGAATTGAAGTTCATCAATATTCCTGCTACTGGTTTATTGATGCTCCCCTATTGTAGACCAAATCAAATAATCTTCAACACCATCATTATCATCCAAAGCACTTGTCCCAGATTTTGAAACTGAACTTGAAAGAATATTTGCATCTACAACAGAAGAAGCATCAACAATGTTAGCATAATAATTATATAATGTTTCTAAATGTTTGTGTAGATCAGAAATACAAGTGTCAATATCAGGAGTTTCAGTTGGTCCAATATCCATATAAGAATATAAAACAGTGATTAATTGGCGACAAGTGACCATTTTGATAGAAGGGTTTAAAATAGCACCAATTAGGTAAATACGGGGAATTGGGTAAAAATATTTTTTAAACTTATCTAGCATAGATTCAACAACAGAAGTATATCCTTCTTTCTTCTTCAAATTATGTAGTAAAAGAGAAATTTCAGTAATATGAACTAAACCATTTGCAATAGTAGGATAATAAGCTCAAGAAAACTCAAGTGTAGCCACATAAATTTTTTGTAAAAACTTTACAACATCTTCAATGACATCCTAAGTTCTAGATGTTAACAAACGGCTAGGATCGGTACAATGAGAATTAGCAACTTCAGTTATAGGCATTCTATATTTATAACAATATTTTAAGAATAAAAAAGTATAATTCCACCTAGTAACTATTTCTACAGGCATGAGTCTTGGTTTTAGTCCATAGTGTACACATTTTTCTTTAAATACATTTAATCTAGCACTTCTATTATTTTCTTGAATTACACCAACATCTCTTCTAACTAAAGTGATATCATCTCTAAATAATTCAAGGTCACTATTCACAATCAAATTATAAATATGACATGCACATCTAACATGAAATATTTCAGAAAGTGGCGGGTGTAGATGCAATTTTAATATTGTAATAGCAGTATTGTTGTTAGAAGCATTATCAAATGACACACATAAAACTTTTTCTTCAAGATTATAAAATATAGCAATTTCATGGATAGTATTACTTATAAATGCACCAGTATGACTTTGTTCTTCATCATATTTAAAAGCAATAATACGTTTTTGCATACAAAAATTACCATCTATCCAATGGCATATAACAGTCAAATAATCATTACCATTTACAGCACGACCAATATCAGAAGTAAGAGAAATTTTACAAGAAAGACTGGCGAACAAATAATGTATATATGTCTGATATTGTCCAAAAAGCCTAAAGATATCAGCTCTACAAGTACTTCTAGGAATACCTTTAAATAAATGGTTATAAATTTTTTGAATATAAGTAACAAGATATGGTGAAGCAGCAAAACTAAAAGGTAAATAACCTAAAACAATCATTTTAGCTAATTCTTCCCGATCTTTCTTAATATCGTATTTACCTATTAACCCTCCAGTACCCGAGTTAAGTTTTTATTGCCCATCTTCTTCATCTACTCCCCAATCAAGAGGGTGGTTGTCTACCATGTGCCTACGAAGTTGACCCGTTCTCCCTCCCTTACCGGTCTCATGTTTATAAATATCCTTACAAATTTTACATCTTACATAATTGTTATCTTCTTCTAGTCTGTCAAAAAAATTTCAACACTTACTTCTTAATCTTCGATTCTTCTTAATAGGGAGGGAAGGCTTATTTGTATTACCACGACTTCTACCCCTAATATTTTGAGCTTGACTAGCATTACCAGGTATAGCTGGTGGTGTTTCAAGATTATCAGGTGATGAAAATGGAATATCATCTAAATCATCATCTATACCATAATTTTCTTGAAGTCTCTCATAATCTACATTTAAATTTTCACGTGAACTTTGAGAAATATGTGTAAAGCTACTAGAAGAACAAGCACAACCTCTTGATCTTTTGAAAATTTTCTTATTACCACCTCTACTAGTGCACGCTTTTTTGGCTACTCTAAATATATCCATTATGTAAATTAAATTAATAATTATAAATAATAAAATAAATGTACACCAAAGAAGAAAAAGATACAGAACGAGTGTACCGGGATTTCGGATGTCGCACTAAATTTGATATCAAAAATCAAACTTCAATTGATAGATCGATACTTGATAGTTAATACCACACTTCACTTGAATACTTGATATTTGATAATAATAATTTTGTAATGGCTAAACTAAATATTTGATGAAACTTGAAATAATTAGTAATTGAGAATTTAAGAATAATAATCAATAATATTAAGAGAGAATTAGAGTAGTAAGAGAGTGAATTGTGAGGAAAAATGAAGAAGAAGGGGAGCTATTTATAATTTTTAAAAGGTTAAAATTATAATTTATCAAATACTAGGGGTGTGGGGGCTATTTTCTTAAGGGGTAGGCCGAAATGACCATTTTTGCAAAAGGGCTGTTGGCTAACGGTCATATTTGAATTTGACCGTTGGCAACGGTAAAAATAAAATAAAAATAAAATCGTTAAAAATCGGGCTGAACCGGGCTGTAGCCCGTTAACAACCCGTTAACGGATTAACGGGCTTAGCAGGTTTCGGTGCACCGGTATCAAAAAACTGTTCGTTTGAAATCCGCTCCCCGCCCCCCACGCTACAGTACCGGGTTGACCCGGGCTGAACCGGGTTGTAAACGGGTCAACCCGTCCCGATTAACAGGTATAGGTTTATGGTTCCGATTCAAGCAATGCCGGAAATCAAGAACCTCATGTTGACATAGATGAACTTACAAAAATGATGCAAAGCATGTAATGTACTATTTATTTTTTATAATTGTTGTAAACTTTTAATTTGCAAGTTCAAAAATTAAAAAATCAAATTAGAACTTGCAAATTAATTTGAAGTATTATTTATTATTCAATGAAAATATAAAACGAAAGCCTTCGGAGTTTGATCCTTACATATTGCCTAGTGATCTTATTAAATAATTTTTTGTAGCCACTTACCTTCAAATTTCAATTTTAAAATTTTAAAATTAAATTTCAAATTTAAAACTTTAAACTTTAAAGTTTAATTCTAAACCTTAAAAGTTTGCAAACACTTAAGTATCAATAACATTGAATAAGAAAAATAAAATATACTAAAAAAAATAAAAAAATGAGCCAGCCCGGTACGGACCCGTTAAGTCCGAACCCAGACAGGCCTACTAAAACCCAAAAAATCCCAGCCCACTACCAGCCCGGAACCCCAACGCACTAACCAGTCCAGAACAATAACCGTACGGGGTATTTGTTTTTGTGTCCAGCCCGGACCAGCCCGTCTGCTTAACACCTATAATTGAAATCCTCTATTCATGAGATAGTTATATTTAGTACCTACTTGTTTGGAGTAATTTCAGTTGGGGGACTTTAGTTTTGTGTTATAATTTCTTTAATTTGAAATAAAATCTCCCGGACAACTTCTTGTCATTTTAAAGGAAATTTCGACCATTTCTTCTTATTTATGTGTACTTTCTTTCTTAAGTCACAGTAATGGCGAAACAACTTTATCAGTTGATGCTTTTTGACAATCTGCACTTTAAATTGGACAACTTGTGACCGAACTAGACCAAGAGACTAATTCAGTCAACGCAAGGTGTGCTTGAAGTGGGAGTGTGTTGTCTCTATTGGGCTGGGCCCTTCCCAATAAGGCCCCACTGTTGGGGCATAAGTACCCTCTTGCTTCCCATATGCGAGGTGCCGTCTTAGACTTCTTTGACCAGAATCGCTTCTACACCTATAGCGTTTGTGATCGACCTCCTCAATTGTGTATCGACTGAAAGTCAAAGCGATACATCCCTCAATCAAGGGAGTGGTTACGTCCCGTATGCTCCCCTTATTCCTGACATGCTATAGTACCCCGAAGTGCATGGGAGCAGGTCGAGTTCATATCGTTGAGAAGCACAATCGCGTTCGGATTTGATCTATTTACTCGGCAATTCATATGATGACTTCACGATCGCCAAAGAAACTCCAAGAAGCATAAATATTTCCAATGAGATCCATGGAGCAGTTTGAACTTGTTAATTAGTTGAAGTTGGTTACATCCAAAGGCCCCTAATTTAGGGACCCTAAGGTAAAATTAGGACAACCAAAGTTCTTATCTTAGTCACCATTTGTCTTTTTCCATATAAATTTAGTGGATACCTTACAAGAGCCTTATAATAGTTTGGACTATGGCTAGTAAACTTGCCATGTTTGGTTTTCTTGTTTGACCAAAAAAATATCAAAGAACAAAAAAGGTCTCAATCTTTCATCTTTTACTAGCAATCTATACAAGGCTATGCTGAGCACTACTGGTTTGCTCTGTGGTTGTGCTTTCACTAAAGACATAGAGCGCATGGGAATTCTCTGTTTCAATTGCATTTTTGTGGCCAACCACTCTGCTGCCATTTCATTGCTTTTTCTGTCTACATTGCCTCTTATAGTTGTTGGCTTAATTTTGGATGCGACACAAACCTGTTGCCGTGCTAGTGCTACGCATCTCAAACTTTAGCTAAAACAACTACACAAGGACAAGATATGTGACACGTAATTAGGATCCAAAGTTAATATAGCATTTTCTCTATAGAGGCTAAATTGAGTTTAAGGTTTATTATAGTACAACCTCTGATTATGTAATGTAGTAGTGGTGGATAATTGCTAGAGCTTGAAGAATTCCTAAAGGGCAGCATATTCAGGTCCTCCGATACGATGTTGTATCCCTGCAAATGTTTTTTTTTTCTAATCAAATAATTACTAGTACACTTATTGTGATTCTTAATACAAGAGTCAAAATAGGGAAAAACATCCATGTGATCCCATAGACTTCTTTTAAGGATTCCAATTTAAAAAAAGAATTGATAGTTTCTCTTTCTGTTATATCAATTATTATTTCAATTATCAAGAAAGAACTGATAGAATGACAAACAGATAAAAGAGGTCTGTCCATGTTAAACGCAAGGATTAAAGTGATAAAAGTTACTCACATCATTATTAATCCTATAAGGGAAAATCAAATACATGGGCCAAGATTAGCATATGCATGTTCAAGATTTATGATCAAATACTTAGTGCTAGTGGAATCAAGTTTCCAGGTGTACTATGACACTAAAGATTTTTTTTTCTTATTCCTTATTTTTTTGGGGGCACATTTGTTTCTTATTGTTTATGTTTTCCATAAAGAGGGAAGAAAATTTATTTGTAGAAGGATATTTTTTTCTTCTACTTTTAAAATAAACAAGCAGAAGTGTAGAAGAAGATAATTGAATAACAGGCGGGGCATATCTAGGTTAAGGGCAAGTGGGTTCACGTGAATCCATACTTCTCTTCCTAAATCATGTATAAATAATATTATATTTTGTTAATATTACTTAAATATATGTGCACCCAAGCTCAAAGACTCCTATGGGTAAACTTCTACAAGTGAAGTTCGAGGTTCAAATCCCATTCCAGACTGTCTTCTTTTCAATACGGATTATGGATATATATATATATATATATATATATATATATATATATATATATATATATATATATATATATATATATATATATATGTGAATTTTTGTAGAAATTACAAAGAATATAATTTTGAATTATAATTTTAAATCCGTCAAATATAAATTTTAGATTCACCTTTTTACGTCAATATACCCATCCTCTTGAAAATATTGGATCCGCACATCTGATAACATGTAGCTGTTGAAATGCTAACTTGGAAAGTCTTGACCGTTAAACCATACCTAGAAGATCATTGGCAATAGTTTAGTTGAGACTTGAGAATGTGAATATGAATGTGTTTGGCCTAAAAAATAATGTGTTTGGCCTAAATACTTTTAGGGGCCTCTTTCCAGTGTCCCCTAATCCTCGCTTGCATCATACTCCCACTTCACTTTTTCCTTTTTTATCTTCTTTTTCATTTTATTTTTTTATATATACTCTCTCGTCGTGATTATTAAAAATAATTATTTTAAATTATTTATCACTTTAAAAAATTCAATTTAAAATTATATTCTAATTAATTTTTCTTAAGGGGAGGTACAAGAGAATCATGACTAATATTATGAGAGGGGAGAGTATATTAGGAGTATCAGTTTTCAATAATGACTAGCTTTGGAAACCGTAAAGTAGGTCAGCTTCCACATCTTACAATTGGTTAAACAATGTGTCTTGTTTTGGTTAATGTGAATTTGTTATAAATTATGGCCAACTCATAAATATTTGAGGTACCAATGAGATTTCTTTCCACACTATTTTTGTCCAAGTTGAGATTCTATGGATTATGAGATTTCTATTCGATGTCCCACACAAAACCGACCTTGTGTAGACATAAACATAGTTGTCCATAAATAGCCCCACACAGGATGTAGTATCATGGATCTCTTGAATTAAATAATGATGTTTGTTTTATTTTATTTTGCTTTAGTGCTGTCTTCTATTTTCCGTTCTAAACATGTTATTCCGTGTGTCACGGACACATGTAAATGTGGTCCGATTTGCATTCTCGCTTTATCTTCACTTCTATACTCTATAATTCTTACTCCTTCCATTTTAAATTAGTTGAGATATATATATATATTTTTTTTAGTTTTTAAAAAAATAAATGATACATTTCTAAATTTGGAAATAATTTAACTTTAAACTCTTCATTTTACCCATTTTATCCTTAATGAGAAACTTTTATAACCACACAAATGTCATGATCCAACAAAACTTTTACCCCTTAAGCTTTTAAGACCACAAGTTTCAAAAGTCTTTTTTTTTCTTAAACTCCGTGCCAAGTCAAACTAACTCATCTAAATTGAAACGGAGGGAGTACCATTTTTTTCATTTCATTTTGCGCCAAGCAGTGGATATTGTCTCCACTTATATCAGCAAAATAGGAAAAAGCAACGAGGCAATAAGACATACTTAAGACCTAACTATGTGAGCAATGGGCCTATAGTACAAAGATTTCCCAAAAGATTTTGATGGCCCAAGTCACTGTACTCTTCAAAAGTTTATAAAGCTTTACAAGGATAAAACCCACAAATTGTTCAAAGGCCTGATAGGTGACATCGTGATTCAATCTTTTTTAACGAAGAATTAATCCAAATAGTGGTCCACCTAATCTCATGTATAACTATGTATTATTAATGTATACTCTATGTATACTGACTAGAAAAAATAAATATTGAGTTTTGGCCGGCTATTTATGTAACGACATCTTTAATCAATTGAAATCTTGATTTCAACATCCATCCATAAAAGACACGATCAAGAACTGTTTATTCTCCACAATATGTAAATTATAACAATATAAAAGATAAAAGAAGAAGAAGAGGAAAACAAGTACATCACTAAGTTGAGAAAGCTTTATTTTTCTTATGACAAATCTCATTTCTAGAAAGCTAGCTAGATTTATGATTTTATTCCCACAAAAAGCTCTTGAAATTTCATATAGTTCATTTGGGAGCAGTGGCAGTAGCTGCAGCTTGGACTCGACCTTTGAAATAACCAAGCAACATATCCCTATTAGGCATATTTTCCTTGACTTGACTGCAGTTAAGGTACTCATCTCTCCACACACATAAATGGGGAAACTTTTCACTAGTCACTAACACTACTCCAGTAGCTTCTTCAACAATTCCCACCCAAAATCCAACAAAATTGGCTGCTATGTCAACAAATCCAATTTTTTCTCCGCCAAAGAACTTCTTGTCCTTGAGTTCATTGTCTAGAACTTTAAGTACCTCATATGTTTCCTCTTTATCTTTCTCTTGCTCCTCTCCTTTACTCCACAAAGCTTTCCACGCTGCTGGCAAGCACTGAGAAAAGGTAGGACATTATAAACAAAGTGAACTACAAAGGAAATAGACTTTGACCTAAACTCAATCTGATTTATTCAAATAATCACTTTTGTGGTTTTATATTTAGAAGTTGCTCACTTTTCCGAAATTAGGCCAAAAGTGACAATCGCGTTGAAGTTTAAAACTTCAAAATTAATATATCATGGGTCTAATTTTGAACGAAAACCTTGAAGTAACAGTAAAATTTGTTATAATCAGGAAGTTACGGATTCATACGGCGAAAACAACCTCTTATAGAAATTTAAGATAAGGCTGCCTAATTCAATCCTAATCCGATTCGGTCTTCTCTTGGACCCCGCGCATAGCGGAAACTTAGCGTAACATGCTGCACTTTATCATGGGTCTAAAATTGTCTAAGTGGCAACCCGCTGTTAATAGTACCTAAAACTAATACATGAGGTAAGAATTATTCTAGATCATATAATGAGACAACAATCCATTTTCTCAGCTAGCGACGGGGAGCAGGATTTCTGCTAAGTGGGTTCAAAAAAGAAAAAAATTAAAAATTTATAGAGACTATGGCAAGTGAGAATTTAACTAGCAATTTCACAAAGGTTTTGAATCCCTTGACTATTGAGCTATGCTTTTGAACTATGTCAAGGGGATATATAATATAGATGCACAAGAAGAATTTGCCTTATATATTTTCAGACGAACCCCCTTCCGTGCCCTAAATCCGTTCCTGCTCTCAGCACATTAAACATGAAGAGTCATTGGCCATTTATTACATTACCATGGTGTAAATGTATGTAGCAACATAGAGCAAGGGAATTCAAGTTACCTTCTCATCGAGGAACTTAGCCCAGAAACGTGCAACTGCTCTGTCATAAGGGTCTTTAGGCAAAATGGAAGGGCCATCAAATGTCTCATCAATATATTCAACAATTACAAGTGACTCAGCAATGGGCTTGCCATTGTGCAACAACACTGGGATTTTCTTATGAACAGGGTTTGATTGAAGAAGCAGAGGGCTCTTGTTCGGTAAATCTTCTTCTATCAACTCATATTCTATGCCCTTAATATTCAGAGCCCATTCAACTCTGCGACTAAAAGGGCTCCCACTATGTCCAAGCAACTTCACTCTTGACATTCTCTTACAATTTCTAACTCTCACAAGTCACAACTGTTATTATGTTAAAATATTTTGTTATGATGGTATGAATTGATATTGGTGTTCTTTTATAGCTTGAAAAGTCAAAAGAAATTTCTTATCCACCAATCTAATTTATTTCTTGTTTGACACTTGAAGCTGACTGGTACAATGTTTGCATGTGCGGTGACGACTTAATACGAAGTCGTGGAAGCTTCTATTCATTAAATATTGCTGGCTACTTTTGAAAATTTCTAGACACACGACTTGTTTATTGATGTTAAGATTGCTTGGAGCCTGGATTTTATAACAAATATAATCAGATAAACAAAGGTTGCGGCATTTACAATACTAGCTTTATCAGTTTTATTTGTTACTATTTGTAATGAGCTTTCTCAAAGTTATGTATTTCTCTAATTATTTATTTCAAATCAATACTACATGTATTCTGAATAATGTTGGTCAACGCAATAATCTGCAACGTTACTTTATTTTATCTACATTTAGCAACTGGGACAACGATGTTATTTTCAATGCTGATATACGGGGAGACGTCGGTATTCGGCTCCTTGGGGCCCTATGAATCGTTTGCGGTTGTCGGCTTCTTACGTTTGGATTTGGTTTCTTATAGAAAGGTGTGATAAAACTTCAAATATAATTTCTATTAGACTAAAAAAACTATAATTTTTAAAAGAGATTTTTACCTTCCTATATACTATTTAAAACTTTATTACTCTCCTTACTCAAGTTTTAATTTAATTATATAGGCATATACAATTTACCAATTATATACATGTATACGGTCGAAATCGGGCATGTCCGATTTCGTAGGCACGAGGAGCTGCATTGAGAGTAAGCTCGTAATAGACCAGGCTCGAGCTCAATGGCAGAGAATGGAGCATGAAGATCGAAATACTCGCTGGAGATCGAGACCGAGCATAATAACGGAATGGCGAGATATTAGCAACCGATCGAAGATCTCGGCGAAAATCCCGGAACAGATCGAATCAAGCGGTTATTGACACCAATCATGGGATTTGTTTCCATTATTAGAATTGTACCTTATTTAGGATTCCTCTCCTATAGAAAGAGGGACCCCATTCATTTGTAGGGAGGGTTTTGACTGATAAGAATATACACAAATGCTGCTCTCTATTTCATTTATTATCCATTACGGTTCATCATTGTTTATTTTCTGTTTTTTACTGTTCTTGTTACCCAACCTCGAGACCATCTCGAATCGAGGTCGAAAGCACTCCTAGAACACTGGTTTGATTTATTTTACTATTCAGATTATCTATTCAATTCCTTGTTTATCAATTGGTATTGGATTAAATCACATATCCTTAAAACCACTAAATAAGTTTAATTGTTACTCGAATTTTAGGGTAAACAGTTTGGCGCCCACCGTGGGGATAAGGATAATAGTGATTTTTCAGTACTGATTCTGGTGAAACACACTATTTTACGCTTGTTCTTGTCAAGTATCTTTGCTTTCAGGTTAAAACATGTCAAACTCACAAAACGCATCCACACACGGTGACAATGGCCTCGGATTCCATGGTGAAAACGAAAATGTGATTGCTCCAGGAATCGAAGTGCCACAGGCTAATCACGGGGGAGTACCGGTTACCAACCCCATCGATATCAGTTCGCACGTTGCTCTAAATGCGGACCTAGGCGCAGATCTCGATGGGAGTGTACGCAGAGAAGTCTGATCTAGTAGCCAAGGAATACAGGGCAAAAGAGACGAGGGAGTCAGTCTCCAAGTAATATTCGAGATGCTTTAGGCTCAGCAAGACGCTATTGCTCAGTTACAAATTCAACATAGAGCTCTGAATAGGGTCGAGCCGGAAATAACTTGCCGTACCGAGCCAGTACCGGAGAGGCCGAATGGTAACAAATCGGGGACTGATCCTGCGATAATTAAAATGCTCGAGGAGCTCACCAAAAGAATTGAATCAGGGGAGAAGAGAATAGAAGCCAACGATAAAAAAATAGAGACATACAACTCTCGAGTTGATCAGCTACCGGGGGCACCGCCAATCTTGAAAGGGATGGATTCAAAGAAGTTTGTACAAAAGTCCTTTCCTCCAAGTGCGGCTCCGAAGCCTATTTCAAAGAAGTTTCGAATGCCAGACATACCCAAATATAATGGTACTACCGATCCCAATGAGCATGTTACTTCATATACATGCGCCATCAAGGATAATGATTTAGAGGATGATGAAATCGAATCTGGATTGTTGAAAATATTCGAAAAGACCCTTTCGAAGGGAGCAATGATTTGGTACCACAACCTGCCACCAAATTCCATCGACTCATTTGCCATGTTAGCAGATTCTTTCGTAAAGGCACACGCCAGGGCCATAAAGGTCGTAACGAGGAAATCAAACCTTTTCAAGGTAAGACAAAGGGATAATGAAATTCTGAGGGAGTTCGTGTCCCGATTTTAAATGGAACACATGGATTTGCCACCGGTCACAGATGATTGGGCCGTTCAAGCTTTCACCAAAGGGTTGAACGAGCGGAGTTCGATAGCATCACGTCAGTTGAAACAAAATTTGATCGAATATCCAGCTGTAACTTGGGCAAATGTGCACAATCGATCCCAATCGAAGATCAAGGTCGAGGACGATCAATTAGGAGCCCCTTCTGGTTCAGCACATCCAAACATGTCGGTAGTTAAAAACCATAGGGACGTCGATAGGGAGACAAGGTCGAACAGAGACCGATATCAACCATATACCGCAGATCAAAGGAACAATAAGGATAATGGTTCAGGACGCAATTCCGCCAGGAACGATCGGAGAAGTGATCGAGGACAGAATTCTCGGAGACTTATGAGAAAGAGTGGTTTTGGCAAGTATGCCGATCCCACAGAAGCACCTCGGTTATCAGAATATAACTTTAGCATTGATGCATCATGAATTGTATCGGCAACCAGAAGGATCAAAGATACTAGGTGGCCCAGACCCATACAAACTAATCCTTCTCAAAGAAACCCAAATTTGATATGCAAGTATCATGGCACGCATGGTCACAAAACCGAGGATTGCAGGCAATTAAGGGAGGAGGTAGCCCGTCTATTCAATGAGGGCTACCTTCGAGAGTTCCTCAGCGATCGAGTCAAGAATTATTTCAGAGAAAGAGACGCCAATAGGAAAAATGAACAGGAGGAACCCCAACATGTCATTCATAAGATCGTCGATGGGGTCGACATTCCACAGGGACCCATATTCAAACGCACTAAGGTATCAATCATTAGGGAAAAATGAACCCGATATTATGTGTCCGAAAGCACTTTATCATTCAACGCCGAAGAAGCAGAAGGCGTTTCTCATGACGATGCTCTGGTTATTTTTATCTTATTAAATAAAGTTCAAGTTAAGCGTATTTTAGTAGATCCAGGTAGCTCAGAGAATATCATCCGATCGAGGGTTGTGGAGCAGCTCAGCCTACAAAATCAAATCGTGCCCGCAGCTCGGGTCCTAAATGGCTTCAATATGGCCAGTGAAACAACTAAAGGGGAGATTATTCTGCCAGTGAACGTGGCTGGAACCATTCAAGATACTAAGTTCCACATGATAAAGGGCGACATGAGGTACAATGCCCTACTCTAAAGGCCTTGGATCCACAATATGAGAGCAGTCCCTTCGACTCTCCACCAAATGATAAAATTTCGACATCAGACGGTGTAAAAATAGTATACGGGGAGAAACATGCTGCAAAGGAAATGTTTGCGGTCGATGAGGTAACATCGATATCGACACTATCAACCTCGAAAAGGTCGAGCATCAAAGATAAACAGGAAGTCAAATAGCAATCACATCCACCAGCCTCGACCGAATCGGGGAAGCGGGAGATAGAAGAAGAAGAGGAGGATTTTCTGACCCCTTGAACTTTTGTTGTTCCCGAAGATACTGACGCCACCAAATCAACGGTCGACGAGCTGGAACAGGTTATATTGATCGAGTACCTACCCGAACAAAAGGTATACCTGGGAACGGGATTAACCCCCAAACTCAAGAAAAAACTTATTTAATTTCTTGTTGATAACATAGATTGTTTTGCTTGGTCCCATTTAGACATGACAGGGATTCCACCGGAGGTAACGACACACCGGCTTCTCAAAATGAGAAGACCCAGTCTGAAGTAAGGCACGTATTCATAAAGGACGAGGTAACTAAACTTCTCAAAATGGGATCCATTCAGGAGGTAAAATATCCCGAATGGTTAGCCAATGTAGTTGTAGTCCCTAAAAAAGGGGATAAACTTAGAATATGTGTAGATTATAAGGATTTAAACAAGGTGTGCCCCAAAGATTCTTTTCCACTGTCTAACATCGATCGCATGATCGATGCCACGGCCGGCCACGAGATCCTTACTTTTCTCGATGCCTATTCCGGGTACAATCAAATCCAAATAAACCCGGAAGACCAAGAAAAGACTTTATTTATCACTAAGTATAGAACATATTGTTATAATGTAATGCCCTTCGGGCTAAAAAATGCAAGAGCTACTTACCAACGCCTAGTGAATAAAATGTTCGAAGAACAAATAGGTAAATCAATGGAGGTTTATATTGATGACATGCTAGTTAAGCCCCTGCGTGCAGAGGACCATTTGGCTCATTTGCAGAAAACGTTCGAGATTTTAAGGAAATACAATATGAAGCTTAACCCCGAGAAATGTGCTTTTGGGGTTGGTTCGGGCAAGTTCCCTGGCTTCATAGTATCGAATCGGGGGATCGAGATCAACCCCGATAAAATCAAAGCCATCGAAGATATAACCGTCGTGGATAGTGTAAAAGCCGTATAGAGGCTAACTGGACGGATAACTGCCTTAGGCCGATTTATTTCGAGGTCATCGGATCGAAGACACATATTTTTCTCTTTACTCAAAAAGAAGAACGATTTCGCATGGACCCCGAAATGCCAACATGCATTGGAAGAGTTGAAGCGATACTTATCGAGCCCACCATTGCTTCATACTCCAAAGGCAGATGAGAAACTTTACTTGTACTTGGCAGTATCGGAAATCGTGATAAGTGGTGTCCTATTTCGAGAAGAGCAAGGTACACAATTTCCCGTTTATTATGTAAGTCGAACCTTAGGAGAAGCAGAAACTAGATATCCACACTTAGAAAAATTGGCACTTGCACTGATAAGCGCCTCTAGAAAGTTAAGAACATACTTTCAATGTCACCCAGTATGCCTATTAACCACTTACCCACTTTGTAATATTTTTCACAAGCCCGAACTGTCGGGCCGATTGGCCAAATGGGCCGTCGAACTCAGTAGGTACGACATCGAATATCAACCCCGGACGGCCATCAAGTCTAAAATTTTAGCGGACTTCGTGGCCGATTTCACGCCAACCCTCGTACCCGAAGTTGAAAAGGAACTCTTGTTAAAATCGGGTACGTCATCGGGGGTATGGACCCTTTTGATAGATGGTGCTTCAAATGTGAAGGGGTCCGGGCTAGGCATCGTTTTGAAGCCGCCCACGGGTAGCACTATTAGGCAATCTATCAAAACTTCTAGGTTGACTAACAATGAGGCCGAGTACGAGGCCATGATTGCAGGTCTAGAGCTAGCTAAAAGCTTGGGGGGAGAAGTCATTGAAGCCAAGTGTGACTCTTTACTGGTGGTGAACCAAGTAAACAAAACCTTCGAAGTTCGAGAGGATAGAATGCAAAGTTATTTGGACAAGCTGCAGGTAATTTTGCACCATTTCAAGGAATGGACTTTACAGCATATACCTCGAGAACAAAACAGTGAGGCTAATGCACTTGCAAACTTAGGGTCATCGGTCGAGGAAGATGAGATCAGCTCGAGGACCGTCGTTCAACTCTCGAGATCTGTGATCAAGAAAGGTCATGCCGAGATAAACTCTACAAGCTTAACCTGGGATTGGAGGAATAAATATATTGAATACTTGAAGAATGGAAAGCTCCCATCGGACCCTAAAGAGTCGAGGACCCTACGAACCAAAGCTGCTCGATTCACATTGGCTGAAGATGGAACATTATACAGAAGAACATTCAATGGACCATTGGCAGTGTGCTTAGGACCAGGAGGCACCGATTATGTTTTACGAGAGGTCTATGAAGGCACTTATGGGAACCACTCTGGCGCCGAATCACTGATTCACAAAATCATTAGAGCAGGATACTACTGGGATAGCATGGAAAATGATACTAAGGAGTTTGTTCGAAAATGTGATAAATGTCAAAGATTTGCACCGATGATCCATCAGCCCGGAGAACAACTTCATTCAGTCCTATCCTCATGGCCATTTATGAAATGGGGGATGGATATCGTTAGCCCTCTTCCATCGGCCTCAGGTAAAGCTAAGTTCATTTTATTTATGATTGACTATTTCTCTAAATGGGTTGAAGCACATGCGTTCGATAAAGTGAGAGAAAAAGAGGTTATAAACTTCATCTGGGATCACATCGTGTGTCGATTTGGGATACCCGCAGAAATAGTATGGACAATGGTAAACAATTTATCGGCAGTAAAGTGATAAAATTTCTCGAAGACCATAAAATGAAAAGGATATAGTCAACACCGTATCACCCTAGTGGGAACAGACAGGCCGAATCGATGAATAAGACTATCATCCAAAACCTGAAGAAAAGGTTGAACGAAGCTAAAGGGAAATGGAGAGAAATTCTGCCCGAAGTCCTTTGGGCATATCGAACAACATCGAAGTCCAGTACAGGGGCAACTCCGTTTTCCTTAGTGTATGGCTCCGAAGCCTTATTTCCAGTCAAAGTCGAAGAACCCAGCGCAAGGTTTCGACGTGCATCGGAGAAATCAAACCACGAGGCTATGAATACTAGCCTTGAATTATTAGATGAAAAACGAGAAGCAGCACTCGTTCGAATAGCTGCACAAAAGTATCAAATCGAAAGGTATTACAATAGAAGAACCAACCTTCGCCACTTCAGGGTCGGGGACTTAGTCCTAAGGAAGGTCACTATCAACACTCGAGATCCTATTGAAGGGAATCTCGGCCCAAATTGAGAAGGACCCTATCAAGTCCTCGATATAGTCGGAAAAGGGTCTTATAAACTCGGAATGATGGACGGCAAACCACTGCCAAACAACTGGAACATATCACTTCTCAAACAATATTATTGTTAAGGTATGACTTTCTCCCTTCTTTCGTTTATATATATTCGACGCTAACTCATTGCAGGAGTTCGACCAAAGACATCAAGACCTCAGGTTTTAAAGTACGCATTGCACTCTTTTTCCCTTAGATTGGTTTTTATCCCAACTGGGTTTTTCTGGTGAGGGTTTTAACGAGGCAACAATTATGTGCTACATGAGGACAATTCAATAGTATCCAAGGCTTCTTTGAAATCAACCTCGAATACTGGAGGGCATCACCCTCGAATGTTGTATTCTCGGGAATAGTATTTCATATCAAAGGGCCTCGATAGGGAAGCTTTGTAATGGGCCAAACGACCAAGTAAGCCGTGTCCATATAGATTAGTCGAGCCCCGATGGCAAAACATGTGCGCATGGATAAATTATTCAAAGAATCATTCTTCCTTCATTAAACATTTTGTGTCTCGAAGAAAATTCTCTATTATGCAAACCTCATGCTTATGATATTGTGAGAAATGGCTCAAGAGCCAAAGTGCAAATATACACTCGGGGACTGCCATCGATGATAGGCATATTCGAGTTATCTAAACTCAAATTCATAAGATCTCAATGAGGCACCCCTCGATCTATAGGCCAAGGCCACCGTTCTCGGGGACTAACATTTTAAACAAATTCGAAATGTTATTGGGAAATAAGCCCAAGAGGCATACCCGAAGGCTATAGCCAAACTAAAGGCTACGGCCAAAATACATACCCGAAGGCTACGACCAAACTAAAGGCTACGACCTAAATAACGCAGCTCAGAGACGTCCGAATTCCGCAATAACGATAGGCCTTCAAATTCTTTGAAAAACCGATTAAAAAAGGCTACCCTCGGCAAATAATCAAAAGGGCTTCGATAAAAACAGCCCTCGAAAAACCTTAAGAGGTATCAAATTATCTTAACACAAATGTGCTAAGGCAAAAAAAGCAAAAGGGTTTCAATCGACATCGGACCCTCAAATAACCCAATGGGTAAAAAATAGATGCTAAGGCATAAAGAAATTTTTACCAAGTCTTTTAAGCCGAAAGGGGGAAATAATAGCCATCTTTTAGAGGCCATATGGGCCCAACCTAAAAGGGCCTAAGGGCCAATACATTTAGAGTTCGAGACCTTATTCTCACTCAACTCGGACCTAAGGGTTCCACTATTCCGAGTTCAAATAAAGCTGACTTGAATTTAGCTCAAAGATCCGCCATAAAACCTTAAGGGATATGTTACTGAAAATTACCCATTATTTGATAAAAACCCTAAGGGTTTGTTCTATTCTAAGTTCGAAACTTACTCGAACTTAGTTATCAAAAAAGTGCAGTCATGGCATCGATCAAGCCATCCGATATCTCGAACATATTATTGAGCTCGGGAACTCGCCCTTGCGTGTCTAAAAAACCTAAGGGTCTGTTTTAAGTTCGAGCTAGTGTTCACTCGATTACATAGGCTGCAACAATAAAATTTTCATAAGGCAAAAGCACAAAACATGTTTGAACATAAAACTGAGAAGACATTCAAAAGAAAATTTTCTATTATATATTAGTAAAAAAGGTTATGTACAAGAGACCGATCAAGGTCTTACAAAAATAGAAACTAAGTCCTAACTACGTCCGGTTTCGAACTCTTCTTCGGGAGCAACTTCTCCTTCAGGCCCCTCATCGGATCCGCCTCGACTGCCTTCTTCATCATCGTCTTCGTCATCATAGGAGGCAAGCTGCCTGGCTTCAGCTTCAAGCACCTTGGCTCGGGCTGTCTCCTCGGATAGGTCAAAACCTCGGGTATGGATTTCCTCGAGGGTTTACCTCTGAGATTGACACTTCGCCGAGTTAATGATCCATCGCTCTCGGTCAGAAGCCTCCCTTAGCTGTATTTGAGCAGCCTCAGCATCGCCTGGTACATGGCAATGGACTTGTCTGCCATGACCTTTGTCTTCTCAATCTCCGCCTTGGCCTCAGCAAGCCTGGTTTCAAGCTCCTCGATCCTCTTAGCTTGGGCCGAACTTTTCTCTTTGATGCCCCGAAGTTGAACCTCGGCCGATGACAGTTTGTCCAATATAGTTTCTTTTTTCGCAGCCAGGCGGTCCATATTCTCCTTCCACTGATCAAAATAGGCCTTGACCTGATCGACTTCTCCCCGAAGTAGCTTCATCCTTTCGACCTTTTGCTGCAGCTGAGATAGTGAAGTATTAGCCTCCATAGTTAGGTCGAGTCCATACTCTATCAAAAGGATGGTTACCTGCTTATCTAGCCCGGACTCTTCCTCACGAGCCTCGGCCAAATCTGCTTGAAGTTCCTTTATAGTTTCGTCCTTTTGGCCACAAAGAAGCTTCAGAGCGTTCCTCTCCTCTGAGACCTTTTGGAGCTCGGTTTCACACTGGCTAAGGTCAGCTCAAAACTTGGTGAAGGCCTGTACAAAAAAAGGAAAACACAAGTCAGATTTAGAGAAAAAAGAGTAAAGAAAAGAAGTGCATTAACTTATTCTTACCCGTGATATGAGACGTTGGGCCTCTTCTAAAAGAATAGAAGCGTCACTGATATCAGAGGCATCATCGAATCTAGTAAAGCAATCCCAAAAGGGATCCCCTACACTAGAGCCTCCGCCTATATAAGGGGTCTTCAACTCTCGAGCCTCCCTTAGTGCCTCCTCAGAAAAAGTAAGAAGAGAAGGCAAGTAACCTGCTGTCATGGTCCCGTGAAAGTCGCTCGACGCTCTGATCAATCTTCGGGGTCTCAGAACCGTTGCAGATGGCCAAGGAACGATCTCAACCTCTGATGATTCGAGATCCTCACCCGATTTCTTTTTGGAAGCCTCTTCGACACGAGGCTTGATTTTAGCAGCCGTCGTTGGCTTAGAAGGTTTGGTGACCTCGATGGCTTTCCTAGGTCGGACCGTCAGTGCCGAGGCATTTACCTTTTCTTCCTCTTTTTCATCTCTCAATTTTTGAACCGAGTCCATCGTGAGAGCGATTACTTTCCTCCTCACCCTTCGTGGTTTGGGCTTGGGGTCCTCGGACTACGAGGCACTCTTCCGCTTCTTGTCTTTCCCCAGCTTTGGAACCGGGGACTTGGTTTCTTCCTCTCCACTCGAGGGCCTCAAAATGGCATCCTTGGTCAGGCCTGCATGAAAGAAAATTAGTGATGAATGAAGTACAAAAAGTGTTTCAGGACATGAAAAAGGAGATCCTTACCGTGGTTCTTGGCCTCCCATCTGCCCCTTGCCAAATCACGCCATGTGCGTTTGGCATAAGTGGAAGTTGAGGCTAACTTCCGAACCCAATCTTCGAGGTCAGGCACCGCTTGAGGCATCCAAGGAATAGCTACATGTCGAAAGGGGATATTAGGCGAAGTCGAAGAAGGTACGAAGAACAAAGTTTAAAAGATCACTAACGTTCGAAGTTTCACTCCTCAGGGGACGACATCTTCTCCACTGGGATAATGTCGCGGGTCCTCACCCATATAAAACGGCTCATCTAACCCCGATCCTTGTCATCGTCGATGCTCAAGAAAAAGGCCTTCGTTGCCTGGCGTTGGAGCCTGATTAGTCCTCGATAGATTTGAGGCCGGTACAACCGCATGAGGTGATTTAAAGTAAACTCCAGCCCCTCGGCCTTGCTAGAAAAGAAGCACGACATGATTACTATGCGCCACAGAGAAAGGTGGATTTGGCCGAGGGTGACCTGGTATCTTTTACAGAGATCAATAATCACTAGGTCGAGAGGACCCAATGTGAAGGGGTAAGTGTAAACACTTAGGAACCCCTCCACATAAGTGGTGATGCTCTCTTCGGGAGCAGGAATTTGCACCACGACCTCGGGACCCCAGTTGCAGTCCCTCTTCCTTGCCTCGAGGTGGCTCTTCGTTATCGAGCACATGTATATCAACATATGTTTGCATCGGCCCGGGATTGATAAAGGATTTTCGACCTTGAAGTCAGATTTTAGAGTGCACGGGCCAGGAACGTACTCGTGGGGAAGCGGCTCCACCGACACCTTGTCGCCGGACGACTGGGAAGAGGAGTAAGAAGCTTTCTCCTTCTGCGGTACGGTCTTTGAAGTTTTTGCCATTGGTATAAGTAAATAAGGGCGAAAGAAGATAAAAACTGGTGGTTTCGGTGCTAGCGAAGGTGGCTCTACAGACGGCGAAAGGGAGGAGACGAAAAGAGTGAGAAGACTTAGAGGTTTGATTAGAGAAAAAGTAAATTTTGATTCAATGAATGAGCGGGTATTTATAGGCTCACGGCGACGGTTCGATGGCGCTAGTGGTCGATCGCTAACTAACAGGTATTAATGATTCGGGGAACTGAACCGACGGGACATTTCGGTCACATCCGTCGCTTACGTCATGAGGACGACGTCATGATCGAGGTTTCAGAAGATGGAGGCTCAAATCATTTCTTATCATTTTATTCCAAGAAATGCGGGGACTATCTGTATACGATCGAAATCGGGCATGTCCGATTTCGTAGGCACGGGGAGCTGCCTCGAGAGTAAGCTCGTAAAAGACCAGGCTCGAACTCAATGGCAGAGAATGGAGCATGAAGATCGAAGTGCTCGCTGAAGATCGAGACTGAGCATAATAACGGAATGGTGAGATATTAGCAACCGACCGAAGATCTTGGCGGAAATCCCGGAATAGATCGAATCAAGCTGTTATTGACACCAATCATGGGATTTGTTTTCATTATTAGAATTGTACCTTATTTAGGATTCCTATACTATATAAAGAGGGGCCCCATTCATTTGTAGGGAGGATTTTGAATGATAAGAATATACACAAACGCTGCTCTCTATTTCATTTACTATCCATTACAGTTCATCATTGTTTATTTTCTGTTTTTTACTGTTCTTGTTACCCAACCTCGAGACCATCTCGAATCGAGGTTGAAAGCACTGCTAGAACACCGGTTTGATTTATTTTACTATTCAGATTATCTATTCAATTCCTTGTTTATCAAGTGGTATTGGGTTAAATCACGTATCCTTAAAACCACTAAATAAGTTTAATTGTTACTCGAATTTTAGGGTAAATAATACATTTTAGGAATTAAATGAGTATCCATTTATATTAGGAATTGAATAAGGAATCAATTATTTTCCATACTTATTCTCTCTCCCCCCCTCTCTCTCTCTCTCTCTCTCTCTTTCTCTCTCTCTCTCTCTCCTGCACTCTCTCTCTATCTCTCCATCTCTCATTCTTTGTTCTTTCCCTAATTTTTCTTCCTCTGATGTTCTCTATTTTTTATCCTTTCATGTTGTATACATTTTTAATGGAATTTATCAATGAATTTCAATCGTTTTACTATAAAGTTTTAACTTATCAATTTCCTTTTATGTTGCACAATTAGTGTTCAAATTGAAATTGTCAATCAATAAATTTTGAAGGTGTTTGACTCTCCACCATTGACAACCATTAAAAAGTTTTGAAGCTTTGAATTCGAATTTGGGTTTTCAAAATCCATTATTTGTTTGGATTAGGTGTTGTTGCAAATAATTGGGAATATTGTTTGGATTTTATATCTCAATTTTGAGGGTGTTTGATGAAGATTAGACTTGATTTTGGCTGAATCTCAGATTGAAACTCGAAGAAGAAGAAGAACACATGACATACCATATACTTACGAAATTATAGTAAAGTTGTAGTATAATTGTATGTAAGTTGTATTTTGTTGTAGTTACAGACATACCTCTCTATAACAATATCCCTATATAACAGCCATTCAATATAAAAGCCTAGTTTTTCTCAGAACCGATTTTTATGTTATATTTTACCTCTCTATAATAACTTTCTATCTATAACAGCCACAACCATCTTTATGACAGTACGCTCTTTGTAAAATTACCCCTCTATAACAGTCATGTAGATTTTCTAAGATTATTATTAATAATAATTTTAAATATTTTAATCAAATATTTTATAACTTTAATATAAACTTATAATAGAAATATATATCTTAAAGATAACAGTACGTTCCATGAATATATGCACATTATTATTATTATTATGTTTTTTTGAAGATCTTCAGATGATATATTTTTCATTAGAAAAATACCAAAAGATACTTAAAAGATTTATTTATACTTTTTGAAGATATGCATATCATTCTTTTTTATTTTAAAATCTACACATGATATATTTTATATCGGACAAATGCCAATAATATGTAAATGTAATATATTCATTTTTTTTAAAGATATGCACATCATAATTTTTTATTTGAAGAGATTTGCATGTGATACTCTTTTGCTGAAAGTTTGGATGAAAATCTTCGCCGATTCAAGCGTTATACCGCTAGTAAGAGATTGGAATCTACGAAACAAGCTACAATTATGGAGTTCTTCCATCAATCTTGAAAGATTTAATTGTGTGCCTTAGAGTTTAAATGTTTGTACGTTTAGTTATGAATTTTTTTAATAATGTATTAGATTTCTTTAGCATTTAATTTGTGAAATATTCATATCTTTTGAGATTTTGAATTTAATTTTTTTTACCTTTACATCTAATATTAAAAAAGAAAAAAAAATAATTTTTGGATAATTTTTGTCTATAACAACCAAGATATATTCAAACGCCAAATGCTGTTATAGGTGTATAATAACCATTCACTATAAAAGCCAAAATATTTCGGAACAAACGATGTTGTTATAGAGAGGTTTGACTGTATATATTTTTTATTATTTGAATGTTGTATGAAAGTTCAAAAATAGTTGTATAATGTATGAATTGTTGTATAAAATTTATATTTAAGTTATCAATACTATCTTTTTTACATAAAGTTGTTGATATGTATCAAAATTGTATTAAGAGAGAAAGTTTTGATTGGAATTTTAGAGAAGAAGAAGCACACACCACATACAAAATCTATATAAATCAGATACAAAATATACAAAAGACATATTGTATAAAATTTATATGAAAATTGTATTTAAGTTGTATGATGTTGTAGTTGTATTTAACTGGGTAAGAAGGATGTATGAAAGTTGTAGATAAGTTGTAAATAAGTTGTATATTGTATAATTAGTTGTATGAAATTTATTTTTATTATGTTTGTTATTGTAGATATATCAAAATTTGTATGAAATTTATTTTTAATTTGTATGTTGTTGTATCATGCATTATTCTTTTCTTGAAATATGATGTGTTGATTAAAGGCATTGATTTTTGTAAACTGGGGCTTGTGTTGTCATGAAAGAAGTACTCACTGAATAGATTGTGTTTTAGTTTTCTTTTCTTTCTTTTTCTTATTAACCTTGTGCCCACTTTGCCCCAACTTATAGATGTCAGTTGGTTTCTTTTATTGGTAAATTAAGAGGGTCCTCCTTTTCTGGCCTGTTTGCCATTCAAATTTTTTCTTATGAGAAGAATAATATAATATTTATATTTTATTTATGGATAAGTGACAAAATATATCAAACTATATTCTAATGAGATGGAATTTTCGTCAAAATTATTAGAGAAATTATTGAAATGTTTCCGGCTTCACTTGTTTGCATATTAACATTGCTACACGATCATTGCACTGGCTGAAGCAGTTTTCTTTCTTCTTTTGTTTCCAAAATTCAGACAATATGCTTGTCTACAGAAAAGATTTTAAAGAAATAACAATTAGGGTGACATTTGCATAGAAGTATTGCTTATTTTGTACTCTCCAGTCTGTTTGCTTTCTTTTCTTTTCTTTTTTTAAAAATATAGTTGATCGGGGAAGGGAAAGGTGGTTAACACCATTGTTCCCTTCAGTTATGCCTTTTTTCAAGAAAAGAATCCCTTAATTTAAGGCACTAATAATGGATTGGGAGCATTTTAAGGTAAAATATATATAATTTATAAGTAATCTTTGTTTAGGGCGGGTAATATAAAAAATTAGGATAATTTTGGTAAATAAGTTTCAAATATTGTATAGGAAGAAAAAAAATCCATTTTTAAAATGGACAATGTACAACAAAATAAGCCCATCAAGAAATTGAAATAAAACATATTCGGATATTGTATGGGTCAAAATCCACTTTAGAATATTTGAAATAAGGTAATACTACGGAAAGGGATTTCGAGCCGCCGTAAGTTGAGGTGGACCAGGAAGCAGTAAAGCTCATAGCCGAAGAGTCAACATGAGCCGTGGTCGAGGTGCCAATCATGGTCGAGGTCGAGCACCGTCAATGAAGCTGTAACAACTAGTTTTCGAAATAGAGTATTAAAGAGAATATTCTGTGGATGTTCTTTGTGCATGTACTATTAGGGTTTACTAGGAATATATCTCATATAAATAGAAAAATAAGTGAGAATAGGGGCACATGAGACTCAATTGTAAGAACAACACTTTGAAAAAGATTCATTCTTCACTCAATACAAGACTTCACTATTAACTAAGATTCTCGTCAGATCCGAGGAATCCTCAGTCGTTTGACGATCTATCGTTCAATCATTGTCATGTGGAAGGTTGTTTTGTTCCACCTCTTGCTGATTAAATTATTCTTCTTAATTACATGAGTGCCATTATATTGTCATTTATTGAATATCACTCATACTGCTGTTGTTCTTGATAGTAAAAGACATTTATTACATAGAATCATTATTGTCCTCATAAACGCCATTCAACCACCTTTTCTTATTTACAAGATCTGAGGATATTATTCTTAACTAAGATTAACCTATGTTTAATGAAAATTAATTATTTGAACCAAGATTTATATTTTTGGGTCAAACAATTTGGCGCCGTCTGTGGGAATTTCTTAGCTAAACGTTTAGTCTCCTCTAGATCTATAACTAATGCTGGTCATTAATGTCACCAAGCCCAAGATCTTTTCTCTTTCCTTGTGCAAAATTTAACATGGTAGGTAACCAAGAAGAAAGGGTGAGGATAACAAGTGACTTACCTACTAACTTAATAACCGTCCTCAACGAGAGCTGCGAAACAACTGGTGAGGATACGATGCCGAGTGCGTCCCCTAGGCGAGATGGGTCGCCACCCCCACATCGCAACATAACAAAACCTCATGGAAAAGGAGCCTCTACGTATGCGGAGGAAGGGGCATCCCCAGTTGTCAAAAAGCTTCTCAAGGCATGGTTGACCGACACGCTGACGAGCATCCTCAAAAAATCCACCCCAGGCTCAACTACAGAAACCGCAGGGACTACTATGATCTAATGAACGAACGAGCAGGGCAATCAACCAACCCGTCCAACGACATGTATAACTCACAATGTCATTGATAATGCAGGTGATAACGCCTTTACAGCCATCCTAAAAATGATGAAAGAAATGGAGAATGAAAATAAGGCGCTCCGAGATCAGATGAAAGAACATAAGGACCGACTGATAAGTCAAGATTTTAACTACTTATTAGCGCCTTTTAGCTTTTGTTTTAGTCTAAGAATGTTTAATTATGTTCCCAAAGTCGGACTCCCGAGATGAAATCCGATCAAAAAGGATAATCAAAACACAAGGCAACAAAAGGCACAATAGCTTACAAAGTGCGGACCGCAAAATTCCATCTGCGGCCGAAAACAATGAAGCAAATCCCAACAGGGCTTCCTAGCAAACTGCGGACCGCACAGGAATTGTGCGGCTATAAATGAAGAACTGGAGATGAACTTCAGCGGGTGTGCAAATTTCCAAAATCCAATCCCTTAAGAATGGGGTTATGACCGCAAAAGACCAGGTTGCGGCCGCAGTGATAAATTTGCGGACCGCAGAAACAATGCCTCGCGGCCGTAGTGGAGAATTGTGTGGCCGCAGAATCCCAACTCCTGCAAAGATGAAAACTTCTGCAGACCGCACATGGAATTGTGCGGCCGTAGAACCTCCCGAAGGTCATTTTTGTCCGAAATTTTTAGCCTTGTATAAATAGACGAGTTTCACAAAATTAGGTCAAATTTTGACATCATCAAGTCCTGTAGCCATTTTGCTTTGCTTCTTTTAGTAGTTTTCTATATTTTGGGATATTGTAACATAGATTTTATCATTTTGACTTTCCAATATGAGTTTAATTAGTATTTCTTTTTTTATTTCTTCAATTTCAGGCATGAGTAGCTAGAGTTTTACTAGGGTTGTGACCTAACCCTAGTATGTAAACCTTATGGATATCTAATTTAGTGCTCGTTTATGATTGAGCATTTATTATTTAGCCTTGTTCATGCTTTAATTTATAGAATTAATGGTTACAAATATTAGTTCATGCCTAATTGACTTAGTCTCTACTTGAGAAAGAGACTTAGTCTAGGAAAACTTGGCTAACAAGAAATTGAGTCAATCGAGAGTTTGATCAAGCCAATCAAAAGGTTCAACCTAGAGATAGTAATAACCCGACTTGAGCTCTTATCAACTATTTTGTGTGATACCCATTTGGACTTGAGAAAGTCAAATTGGGCAAAACTACTCCTTGACCGAGAGGTACTGAGTGGGTAATTGAGAGTTGATAGCTATAATACACCCCGATCAACAAAACAAGCATTAAGGTTTATATCCCATCCGGCGAACACCTAGGCTATGGTCATAACCCTAGGCTTTTTATAAACTTGAAAAACAAAAAAAATAATTCTCTTAGTTTTATTTGTTAACTTTTCAATCTTAGTTTCAAAAATATAAATAGAAACAAAACCATTTTGTGGAAGTGTAAATTAAGATAGTTTAAACTCACGTACTAGAATATATACTTCTAATTCCCATATAAACTCCCTGTGGATTCGATCCCAACTCGTTGTTGGGTTACTATTATTGCAATCGACCGTTTCATATCCTTGTTTTGAGGTGTGATTTAGACGAGATCAATTTTTGGCGCCGTTGCCGGGGATCTAAAAACGGTGTTAGCTATATATTTGAGTGTGTTTTTGAAATATCTTCATTTCCTTCTGTGTTACCAACGTGTTGGGAAATTATAGGTGCAACCATGGCAAACAATGGGCTCATAAATATTGATTTAGGGGATGTGGATGTTGAGGATGATCAAATGGATAAGGTTCCTCTTGAACCTCATGCCAATAGACGAGGCCGAGTGCCTCAAGACAATGTTCCCGCTCCACACCCACCTCCACCAAGAGCGGCTCCACACCGGGTGTTGCCGAATGAAGGATATGCAAGTGCAATAGTCCTTCCCCGCATTAGGAAGGGCAACTTTCAAATAACAAACGTGATGCTCACCTTGCTCGAGCAACGAGGGTTCTTCACTGGTGCTCCGCGTCAAAATGCATACAAACATTTGAAGGGGTTTGTGGATACGCGTTGGGGGAGTAAACAAACAAATATCTCTGAGAATGCTTTGAGGCTAAGGCTTTTTCCCTTATCTCTATGGGGGAAAGCCTTAGATTGGTTGGAATGTTTACCAAACCATTCCATTCATATTTGAGATGAATTGGCGGAGAAATTTATTTCTAAGTATTTCTTTCCCGGGCACATGGCCATACTTCGGGATAAAATTCTAGCATTTAAGCAAGAGCCCAATGAACCACTACACGAGATATGGGAATGATATAGAACAATGGTTAAAGAGTGTCCCAACAATGATATGACGGAGAACATGATTCAACAAACCTTCTATCGGGGGATCAACACAACCAACCAATGTGTAGTAAATCAATTTGCCGGTGGGAACTTCATGACTACGCCTTATGCGGAGGCGTGTGATATTTTGGATGAGATGGCGGACACTTCTTCGGCGTGGCAATCCCGGGCTAATGTTCCACAAGGTTATCCCAATATGATTCACCTTCACAAAGAATTGCATGACCATGGGCAAGCCATAGCCAAATTGACTACCACAATGAACCAATTGGCAAAGGCTGAACTTCAACAAGAGAAAAACCCGAGGCAAGTCAATGCAATGGAAGGGGTAAATATGATGGTGAACAAACGGAGACCAAAGGGTCCACAAGTGCAACAAAGAGTGGATAATTTTGTGCAAGAAGATAGTGGGTTTGATCAAGATAACTCTTATAATGACCAAGAAGGAGAGATCCAATATGTGAACAACTTTCAAGGACAAAGAAAAAACTTCCATGGCCCAAGCCAACAACAATGGCAACCTCAAAACAATCAAGGAAATTGGAATTCTCACAACTAAGGTAATTGGAGTAGTGGAAACAATCAAAGCAATTGGAATAACAACAACAATCAAGGAAGTTAGAGTGGCAACAATAATCAAGGTAATTGGCATAACAACAATAACCAAGGCAATTGGGGAGGCAATAATAAAGGCGGTTGGAGTAACAATCAAGAAAATCGGGGGTCGGGTTTTCAAAGGCCCCCGATGAATCAACAATCAAGCAACCCGCCTCCTTATCCTTTCCATGGTCCTAGTTCTTTCAACAATAAAATGGGATGTATTGAGAACATGTTTAAGCAAATGATGGAGAAGAATGCCGATTCTGATGGCCAACCTGCCTCACAAAACACATCGATCCGCAACCTAGAAGTGCAAATGGGGCAAATATCTCAAGCTCTAAATTCTCGTCCTAAGGGGGCACTACCAAGTGACACGGTAGTGAACTCAAAGGGTGGGAACAATATGAGGCATGCCATGGCCGTTACTACAAGAAGTGGAAAAGGTGAAAATGCTCCACCTCAAGTCAAATACAACTTATGGACGATGAGCAAATGGTACTAGAAGAAGAGGCCCCGAGCAATGTGATGCAATCAAAATGATGAAGTTCGGATTGATATTGATGACAACGTGAAAGAGACTCAAGAAGAAGTGAACCCGTCTAGGGATCATTTTATTGACATACCGGAATTGGTAGTACAAAAGGCTAAGGCACCAGTGCCTAAGCTTCCTCATCCGTATCCTCAAAGGCTTGCCAAGCAAAATGGTGAGAATCAATTCAAAAAGTTCATTGACATTATGAAGAGTCTCTCAATAAATGTGCCATTAGTTGAAGCCTTAGAACAAATGCCCGGATATGCAAAGTTTATGAAGGATTTGGTGACAAAGAAGCAGTCGATGAATTTTGAAACTATCAAAGTAACTCATCAAGTGAGTGCAATTGTGCATTCAATGGCTCCTAAATTGGAAGATCTCGACGCTTTCACAATCCCGTGTACCATTGGAAGTGTCTAGTTTGCTAAAACTCTTTGTGATCTTGGGTCAAGTATCAATTTGATACCCTTTTCGGTTTTCAAGACTTTGGGAATTGGGAAACCAAGACCCACATCTATGAGATTACAAATGGCCGATCGTACCATGAAGAGACTATTGGTAGTGATTGAAGATGTATTGGTTCGTGTTAATAAATTCATTCTTTCGGTGAATTTTGTCATTCTTGATTGTGAAGTGGACTATGAGGTGCCGATTATTCTTGGAAGACCTTTCCTTGCTACGGGGAAGGCTCTTGTTGATGTGGAAGGTGAAGAACTCACTTTCTGAGTGGGTGATGAAAAGGTGGTATTCCACGTGTGCAAATCAATGAGGCAACCAAATAGCAATGAAGTGTGTTCTTTCGTGGACCTTGTGACTGATGTGATTGTTGATGACACAAGTGCCACGATTAATGTGGGTGATATGTTGGAGGCCGTCTTGCTCAACTTTGATGATGACGAGATGTATGGCTTCATGGAATGTGTGAACTCTTTGCAAGGGATGGGGTCGTACAACTATGCACCCCAAAAACTTTCCTTGGATCTTGAAAATAGGAAAACTCCTCCCACAAAGCCTTCAATTGAAGAGCCTCCTACCTCGGAGTTGAAGCCATTGCCTCCAGATCTTCGGTATGAATTTCTTGGCTCTTGTTATACCTTACCGGTTATTCTTTCCTCTTGTTTGACTAACGTGCAGATTGACTCTACATTGGTGGTGCTCCACAAGAGGAAGAAGGCTATTAGGTGGACTTTGGAGGATATTCAGGGAATAAGCCCCGCATTTTACATGCACAAGATTAACTTGGAGGAAGATGCCAAACCATCTATTGAGCATCAAATGAGACTCAATAAGGCTATTCAAGACGTGGTCAAAAAGGAGATTATCAAGTGGTTAGATGCCGGGGTTGTCTACCCCATTTCCGATAGTTCGTGGCTTTCTCCAGTGCAATGTATCCCAAAGAAGGAGGGCATGACGGTAGTCACCAATGACAAGAATGAGTTGATTCGCACAAGAACGGTGACCGGGTGGAGAGTGTCTTTGGACTATCGCAAGCTAAACAAAGTCACAAGAAAAGATCACTTTCCACTTCCCTTCCTTGACCAAATGCTTGATAGGTTGGCTGGCCTTGCTTTCTATTGATTTCTGGATGGATATTCATGCTACAACCAAATCCTTATTTCTCCGTAAGATCAAGAGAAAATAACTTTTACATGTCCCTATGGTACTTTCACCTTCAAGCGGATGCTATTTGGTCTATGTAATGCATCGATGGTTTTTCAAAGGTGTATGATGGCGATCTTCACGGACATGGTAGAGGACTACCTTGAAGTTTTCATGGATGACTTCTCGGTGGTTGGGGATTCCTTTGATGATTGCTTGGCAAATTTGGATAGAGTATTGGCAATGTGTGAAGAAACAAATTTGGTGCTAAATTGGGAGAATTGTCATTTCATGGTTGAGGAAGGCCTTGTCCTTGGCCATAATATCTCAAAGAATGGCATAGAAATCGACAAAGCAAAGATTGAGGTGATTTCTAAACTTCCACCTCCGACTTCGGTGAAAGACGTGCAGAGTTTCTTAGGTCACGAGGGGTTTTACCGATGCTTCATCAAGCATTTTTCTAAAGTGGTGAATATGTTGTGCAAGCTCTTAGAGAAAGATGCGAAGTTTCACTTCAATTATGATTGCATGAGAGCCTTTGAATTGCTAAAGTTCAAGTTGACAACCACTCCCATTTTCACCGCTCCTAATTGGAATATCCCTTTTGAGCTCATGTGCGATGCTAGTGACATAGCAGTTGGGGCTGTTTTGGGACAACACATCAACAAGATTTTTCATCCGGTCTACTATTCTAGTAAGACCATGAATGGGGCCCAAGTCAACTACACCGTTACGGAGAAAAAGCTCCTTGCCATTGTGTTTCCAATTGAGAAGTTCCGCCCGTACTTGATGGGTGCAAAGGTTATTGTTCATACGGATCATGTGGCACTTCTCTATCTTATGAGAAAAAAAGATTAAAAATCTCGGTTGATGAGATGGGTGCTATTGTTGCAAGAGTTTGATATTAACATCCAAGATCGAAAAGGGACAAAAATCAAGTGGCGGACCACTTGTTTCGTTTGGAGGAGGGGGGAGGCCGCATGATGGCCTTGAAATCAATGACTCCTTCACCGATGAGCAACTCTTGGCTATTTCAATGAAGGAGATGCCATGGTTCGCGGATCTAGCAAACTTCCTTATGTGTGGAATCATCCCAGATGAGTTCTCTTCAAATCAAAGAAAGAAGCTCAAACGGGATTGTCAAAATTATTATTGGGATGAGCCATACCTCTTCCGGATTTGCACGGATGGGGTAATTAGAAAATGTGTACCGGAAGAAGAGCAAAGTGATATTCTTGAGGCTTACAATTCTTTTCCTTATGATGGTAACCATGGCAGAGCAAGAACGGCAGCCAAAGTGCTAAGTTGCGATTTTTATTGGCCCACTCTTTACAAAGATGCAAGTGATGTGGTGAAAAGATGTGATGAATGTCAACGGGCCGGTAGAATCTCGAAGAAGAATGAAATGCCTCTCACTGCCATTTTAGAGATTGATATCTTTCATGTGTGGGGTATTGACTTCATGGGGAACTTTGTGAGCTCTTGTGGAAACACCTACATCTTAGTCAAAATTGATTATTTGTTTAAATAGATTGAAGCCATTGCTCTACCCAACAATGAAGCGAGAAGTGTGGTGGAGTTCTTGAAGAAGAATATTTTCACAAAGTTTGGTACTCTGCGGGCTATTATAAATGATGGGGGGGGGGAGGGGGGTCACATTTTTGCAACAAGGCTTTTGACACTTTGCTTAGAAAGTATGGTGTCACTCATAAAGTTATGACTCCCTATCACCCACAAGCTATCGGTCAGAGTGAAAGTCTCCAACCGAGAGATAAAGTGTATTTTTTCCAAAACAGTGAATGCTAACCAGACAGATTGGTCAAAGAAGCTTGATGATGTATTATGGGCTTATCAGATTGCTTTCAAAACCCCTATCGGAATGCCTCCATACCGGTTGGTGTTCGGCAATTCTTTTCATCTTCCGGTGGAACTTGAGCACAAAGCCATGTGGGCTCTAAAGAAGTTGAATCTTGATTGGGATGCAGTTGCTAACTTGAGGGTTGCACATTTGAATGAATTGGATGATTTCTGGTACCATGCCTACGCAAGTTTCATCCTTGTACAAAGAGAAGATGAAGTCCCTTCATGACAAATACATTCGAAACAATGAGTTCAAGGTAGGCGATCTTGTGTTGTTATTCAACTCACGGTTGAGGATGTTTCCCGGAAAGCTGAAATCTAAATGGAGTGGTCCCTTTGAAATTGTGGGTGTGAGACCTTTTGGTGCATTGAACTTGAAGAGGCGAGAAGTGTTGTGGCACTCTTGAAAAGAATATTTTCACAAGGTTTGGTACTCCACGGGCTATTATAAGCGACGGGGAGTCACATTTTTGCAACAAGGCTTTTGACACTTTACTTAGCAAGTATGGTGTTACTCATAAAGTCACGACTCCCTATCATCCATAAGCTAGTGATAAAGTGGAAGTCTCTAACTGGGAGATAAAGAATATTTTGTCCAAAACACTGAATGCTAACCGGACGGATTGGTCTAAGAAGCTTGATGATGCATTATGGGCTTATCGGACGGCTTATAAAACACCTATCGGAATGTCTCCATACCGGTTGGTGTTCGACAAAGATTTTCATCTTCCGGTGGAACTTGAGCACAAAGCCATGTGATATCTAAAGAAGTTGAATCTTGATTGGAATGTAGCCGCTAACTTGAGGGTTGCATATTTGAATGAATTGGATGAGTTCCCGTATCATGCTTATGCAAGTTCATCCTTGTACAAAGACAAAATGAAATATCTTTATGAAAAATACATTTGGAACAAAGAGTTCAAAATGGGAGATCTCGTATTTTTGTTCAACTCGAGGTTGAGGATGTTTCTCAGAAAGCTAAAATCTAAATGGAGTGGTCCCTTTGAAATTACGGGTGTGACGCCTTTTGGTGCATTGGACTTGAAGAACAAAGACAATGAGGTATTCCGTGTCAATAGTCACCGGGTGAAGCACTATTTGGGAAATATTGATGATGGCCACATAGTGGCGGTGATTCATTTCAAATGATGGTAATCTACGTCGTGCCGCGACGTTAAATCAGGCGCTTCTTGGGAGGCAACCCATGTTTCTTTTTCTTTTCTTTTCTTCTTTTGTAGATAGTTATTATTTTTGTGCTAACTAGATTTGAAGTGTGTTGCAGGGATGAGTATACTTTACAAAATTGTGCACAAATTGGTTAAGTGTGGAAAGAATTGCGGACAACAATTGTATTGTGCGAACTGCACAATTTTGGTTGCTACAGCAAAAGGTTCTCTGCGGTCGCACAAATACATTGCGGACCGCACAAATTGAAGGTAGAAAATATCAACTCTCTGAAGTTGGTCCGTCAGAGAAATGGTTGATCTGCGGCCGCTACACGAATTATGCGGTCCGCAACAAAACCTACGACCGCACAACAAATTCTACGGACCGCAAAATGCTAGGGCAACTGGGCCTTCAGGTAACAGAGTGCGGACCGCAATGGGAATTGTGCGGCCGCACTCAAGCCCTCTTACTTTTCCAGACCCCGTTCACTATAAATAGCAAAAGCTGGGGCACTGTTTGTTTTCCCTCTTTGAGCTCACAAAGTGCACAAATTTGAAATTTGGTGTTAAATTAGCTGCTCACAACCTTAACAACTGCGATCACTCATCTCTTGCACAAATTCATATCTGGTTTGCATCATCATCTTGATTAATTTCTTTGAATTTTTAGATTTTTAGTGAAATTTTGGACCATTTGTCTGATTGACTCTATTTGAACAACCATGTGGGGTAAATATATAGTGGGTAGATTGGTAAAAATTGTGCAAACATTTGAAGCCCTAGGTGAAAAAGGATCGTCTGTTCATAATTGTTAGAATCTGCGGCTGCACAAGAAATTGTGCGGTCAGCAGAAGTTAAAGATTAGGGCACTATAGTAAGGCATGGTTCTGCGGCCGCAATGCAAAATGTGCGGACCGCAGAAATCCCATTGCGGCCGCAGAACAGCTTAATCCCTGTGATCAATTGCTCTAACACATGGTGAAAATACGGGTAACAACAAGATTATTTAACTATACAGTTCCACGGAATCGACCAAGTCACAATTATTATAGTTCACACCCACACGCCCGTCACCTAGCATATCTACCACATCAATAACAATCACATAACATGTAATTCGGGATTTTATACCCTCAGAACCAAGTTTAGAAGTGTTACTTACCTCAAACTGTGAAAATCCCTACTCCGACAAGCCCTTGCCTCGCGAAACGGCCTCCGATTGCCTCGAATCTAACCACAAACAGTTCAATACAATCAACACGAGCTAAAAGAATCAATTTCATAAGAAAATACTAAGTTCTTAATCAAAAGTCAAAACGTCAACCCCTGGGCCCACGTCTCGGAAGACGATAAAAGTCACAAAATCCAAACACCCATTCAACCACGAGTCCACCCATACTAAAATTACTCAAATACGATACCAAAATCTCGATCAAATCCCCAAAATTCGGCCTAAGGACTTTCCTCCACCTCCCCCCCCCTCCCCAAAACTTTTCAACCCAAATCATTAATTAAATGATGAACTCAAAGATATAAACATGAAATTTACCAAAACTAAGTAAGAATCACTTACCCCAATCACTCCCTTGAAAATCTCTCCAAGAATTGCCTCCAACCGAGCTCCCAAAATCAAATTTGTGGTATGAACTCAAACCCTTATTTTTGATATATTTAAAGTCTGCCCAGATATCCTTAATCGCGATTGCGGAAACACCTTCGCGATCGCGAAGCACAAATTCCACTGCCCCCATAACTTCCTCTACGTGATCAAATACACACTTACGCAAATGCGAATCATAGGCTTCCTAGTCCTACATGATCGCGGATAGACCTACGCGTTCATATAGAACAATGCGCGTGGCCCGCTCTTGCCATCTTTCCTCTTTGCGGACGCAGCTTAGCCCACGCGTTCGCGATGCTCTGATTCCCAGCCTACACGATCGCATACCAGAACTGGTTATCGCATTGAACAAAATACCACAGCTGCTCCAATTAGCCTACGCGATCGCGGACCTTCCCACGCGATCGTGTATAAGGAAACCAGATCAGTGCACCAAACAATTTCAGCAACTCTCGAAGTCCAAAAATTGATCCGTTAACCATGCGAAACTCACCCGAGTCCCCCGGGACCTCAACCAAATATACCTACAAGTCCTAAAATATGAAACTAACTTAGTCGAGCCTTCAAATCACATCAAACAATGCTAAAACTACGAATCGCGCATAGATTCAATCCTAATGAACTTTTGAACTTCTAACCTCTATATTCGATGCCGAAACCTATCAAATCACGTCCAATTGACCTCAATTTTGCACAAAAGTCAAAAATGACACAAATGACCTACTCCAACTCCTAGAACCAAAATCCGAGCTCGATAACCACAAAATCAACTCTCGGTCAAACTTCTAAATTTCCAAAGCTTCTAATTTTTCAACTCTCGTCATTTCAAGCCTAATTTAACTACGGGTCTCCAAATCACTATTCGAACAAGCTCCTAAGTCCAAAATTACCCAACGGAGCTAACAGAACCATTAAAACTCCATTACGAAGTCGTTTACACATAAGTTAACATCCAGTTAGTTTTTTCAACCAAAGCTCCAAACCTTGAGATTAAGTGTCTCAACTCATTTTGAAACCTCCCTAGAACCGAACCAACTATTCCGGTAAGTCATATAACAACTATTAAGCATAAAATAAGATGTAAATGGGAGAACGAGGCTACAACACTCAAAACGACCGACCGGGTCATTACGGGGATGAATCTAGACCAACGGTGCAGTCAAAGAATATACTTTTTGCTGATAAAGCGCGCCTAAGCAGGGCAGTGAGAATGTACAGCATACAAGAGTGTCATGAGATCTTGAAACTGCAAGAACAACTTGTGACAGTGAAGGGGAAACTGAAAAAGGCAGAAGAAGAAAATAATCAGTTGGAAGAAAAATTTAAGTGGTTGAAGCATAGAATAATGGGCGATAATGACTAAACAAATACATGAATGCATTAAGTGTAGTTTTTTATTTTTATTTTGTACGTGTGATGTGTTATATTTAATTTTTAACAAATTTAAATTTAATTTAAGATGTCTTATTTTTTTGTGTTCCAGTGTTAAACTAATAAATAACGCGAAAAATAAAAACACATGCGCAAATTATGTAAAACATCTATAATTTTGCTATTATATATTTTATGTCATATATAAAACTCAGAATACATATCAATGAGCCCCACAATCTGTATGCTTTAAAGCATTGGCTAGCCTGAGGCACATCTCATCCCCCCCGACTACGCTATCAGGATCATACTCATCACGTCGCCTCTTTATCGGAGGATGCACTTGAGCATGATCGTCAGTAAGGCTGGCAGGCTCGGTAGAAGCGGCTGTTGGGCCATTAGTAACCTACAAAATAATAAGATATTTTAGTATATAAAATATAGAATACTAAGGTCAGTGTTTGAAAAAAAATTCAATGGTCATATCATGATTTCAGTGGGCTTCCAAATAAGATCATCCATCTCTGGCAAGCGAGTATCGCACAATGTTGCCTCCGTGACGGGTGATGGCGAAATCTTTTAAAAAAAAAATAAACACTTTAGATATTACTGACTAATTTATATGGTAAAAAAAAATTGAAATAATAGTAATACAAACAAATATGCACCTGAGTAGCCACATAATGCTCTGTCGGAACATTGAGGTGCACTGGAGTAGTTGAAGGTTGTGACGTCTCACCCCGATGTGATGTATTCCAGTAACGACCGATCGGTCATTTTGAGCATTTGCACTTCGCTCGGTTGTTTGAGGGCATGAGTAGCCCCGTATGATGTATTTTGACTTATGTGAATCGTCGGTTTTGGTTTTCAGATATTTCGGAATCGAATTGGAAGAATGGTTTTCATTGTTGAAGCTTTAAATCGGGAGAGTTGACCAAGTTTGACTTTTTAGCATTTGACCTCGGATTGGAATTTTGATGGTTCTGTTAGCTCCGTTGGGTGATTTTGAACTTAGGAGCGCGTCCAGATTGTGACTTGGAGGTACGTGGTTGAATTTGGCTCGAAATGGCAAAAGTTGAAATTTTGGAAAGTTTGACCGGGAGTGAACTTTTTGATATCGGGGTCGGATTCTGATTCTGAAAGTTGGGGCAGGTCCTTAATGTTGAATGTAACTTGTGTGCAAAATTTGAGGTCAATCGGATGTGATTTGATAGGTTTAGGCATCGGTTGTAGAAGTTGAATTTTCTAAGTTCAATGATTTCAAATTGAGGTGTGATTCGTCGTTCCGATGTTGTTTTGTGTGTTTTGAGGACTCGAGTAGGTCCGTGTGATATTTTGGGACGTGTTGGTATATTTGGACGGGGTCCCGAGGGGCTCGGGCGTGATTGATTTCGGATCATTTTTCTTCATTTTTGGTACTGCTGTGTTCTGCTGTTTTCTGGTATCTCGGTTATTCATCGTGTTCGCGTGGCAAGTGTCGCGAACACGTAGTGTATTTTGGATGGCAGCAGAAAATTGTTCTTCATGATCGCGAAGTATGTCTCACATTCACGTAGAGTTGGGGCAAGTCCTCTTCGCGTTCGCGTATGGAGGATCGTGTTCGCGTAGTGTTGAGGTTGGCAGCTGAGAATTTGAGCGTTCTTCTATGCGATCGCGTAACGTTAGTCGCATTCGCGAAGCTTTGGCAGCAGTGTTCATCACGTTCGTATGGGTTGAATCACGAACGCGTAGAGTCTTTTGTGTCAGTGTGCATTTTGTTCATCGCGAACGCGATGGTTTGCTCGCGTTCGCGAAAGAGGAGGCCTGGACAGATTATAAAGTACTCTATTTTGAGGGCTTCGACCATTTTTACATTTTGGGAGCTATGGAGCTCGGATTGAGGCGATTCTTGAAGCAATTTTCACCATATGATATGAAGTAAGTGTTCTCTACTCGGTTTTAGTTATATTCCATGAATCTATCTTCGATTTTAGCTTTTGGTTGATGAATTTTAAAGTGAAAATTTGGGGTTTTGGCCTAAAGTTTCATAATATGAATTTTTGGGTTTTGAACATGGAATTGGGGTCGGATTTGAGTGAAACTAGTATGGTTGGACTAGTAATTGAATGGGTTGTTGGATTTTGTAAAGTTTGTCGGGTTTCGAGGTGCGGGCCCGGGTTGGGCTTTTGGCCAATTTTAGGCTTTGGATTCTAATCTTTTTCGATCGGGATTGGTTCCTTTAGCATTGTTTGATGTATTTGAGTTATTTTTGGTTAGTTTCGAGCCATTCGGAGGTCGAAACACACGGGATGGCATTTTGGAGCATCGTTTGGCTTGCTCGACATTGGTATTGGCTTGTTCGAGGTAAGTAACTCTTCTAAACTTAGTGCTGAGGGTATGAAACCCCGCATTACGTGTTATGTGATTGGTATTGAAGTGACACACATGCTAGATGACGGGCGTGTGGGCATGCACCATGTGAATCGGGACTCTGTTGTTCCCATGGCACTGTATAGTGGCCCCTATTTTGTTGATATTTGTATTATCACCATGTGATAAAGTAACTGAGCCGTCAATCATGCTAGATATCATGTTTAGTCTTTATGATGATATTGTTTGTACCCATATTGGTCGTTTCTTGCTGTCATCTCACTAATTTTCATTGATATTTCGTACCCAGTCATATTCATGCATTCATATCATATCTTAGTCTCAATTGTTGTTTATTGATACATCATATCATTGTTGTCGTTCTAGTTTCATGACATTGTGAGCCCATGAGTGAGACTGGAGAGATTGATGACTGAGTGAGGCTGAGAGCCTGATTATGAGTGACGTGTATTTGGATCGGGCTGCACGTAGCAACAGTATTTGGATCGGGCTGCACGCCGCAGTAGTATTGGATCGAATTGCACACCGTAGTAGTATTGGGTCGGGCTGCATGCCGCAACAATATAGCGCTTGGACTGAAGGAGCCTCTCCAGAGTCTGTACACCCCCAGTGAGCGTAGTCGACTATATATACAAGTGGATCAGGTTGCACGCCCCAACAGTTATTATACAGCGCCGAGTGATTTAGTGTGCTGAGTATTGAGCCTAGTGAGAGAGGATGCGAGACAGTGAGATTGAGTACTCTGAGAGTGTGAGTACATGATTCATCTCTGAGATACATGATATTTACATGCACACATGACATATATGCATATAGATGCATTTTTTCTCATGCTATATAGTATCACGTCATTCATGACTTATTATACACATTGATATGTGGGTACAGAGAGGTATTTTATACTTGTTATTTGGAAAGAAAATGAAATATTTTATTTATCGTGGAAAGGATACTTGGAAAATTACTATTTTCAAACTTACTCGTACTTCTGGCATTTTCGGTAAGAGATCTGGGATTTTCTTTCACTGAGATATTTGAAAAGCATGACCATTTTCTGGAACTGTAAACGAGCTGAGTATTTTTTTACTTTTGGGATATCTCTTTTATACTTGCATTTATGTTGTTATGAACTGTTGTGGAATATTGGTATTAGACCCGACCCGGTGTTAGCTCGTCACTACTTTCAACCTAAGGTTAGGTCTGTTACTTACTCAGTACATTGGGTCGGTTGTACTGATACTACACTTCTGCACCTTGCGTGCAGATGTTTGCTGTTGATGTTGCTGTGTTCGATGGGAGCTGGATTGAAGATGTACCTCCATCCCGGTTGTAGCTGCCTCTTGTTCGTGGTAGCTTTAGATTTGTAAACCTCTGTTTATGTACTTTTCAAACAGACTATGTATTTATTTCATTTCATTTTGTAAACTCTATTCTTAGAAGCTCATGATTTGTACTACTAGTTTTTGGGGGAAATGTATAAGATTCAGATAATTCCTTTAGTCCAATTGTCTTATTAATATTATTGTTATTGGAATTGGTTAGAGGTTAATTGGTTTACCTAGCGGGTTTGGTTAGGTGCCATCACGACTAGTGGATTTGGGGTCGTGACAGATTGGTATCGGAGCTCTAGGTTTATAGGTTCGGTATCAGCTGTGCATCGACGACTTGTGATTTCATGGAAGAGGTGCGAGATATGATTTCGGTATGTTGATGATGGGCCAGTATGAAGGACTTGAGGCCGGGTTTTGACTGTAGCTTGAGCACAGAGATGTTGATTGTGTGAGCACGTGCTTTTGGATTTATATGTTCGGTAGTGTCCCTATTAGTGGAGTTGGTGGCTGGATGGCTACGTGATGAGTATGATGTGACTGCGAGAAGTGTTCATATGATTTGAATGTGACGAGAAGGGTTTGCTTGAGGTGTAGAAAGAACTATTTGGTGCTTGATTTCCATCTCGATTTGACGTATAGTCTCGAGTTATGGGTGTGTTGAAGGATACTTTTCATGTTGTTTAGTTGAGGAGTGGAGTAGATTTTCATGTCGTGATGTGAGTTCAGACTCAGGAAGATTAAGTGGTTGCGTAATAGTTATGACTGTGGAAGGGTACAAAAAGATGTTAGTTTGAGGCTAAGCACTGCGGGATGTCCTGAGGCTGTGTGATCCCTACGTTGTTTTGTTAAGAGTTCTGTTTTACCAGTAAATTATATGTAGTGCAATTTGAGTTTGGATCGCTTGTGGAAGTTATCTTGACTGTTACAAGGATGAATGCGAAATTGCAAATGATTTGAAGTATTAGATGGTTTGCGTTACAGGAGCTCGGGAAGGATTTAGTTGAATCTCACTGCGGTATTATAGCAGTAATAGAGTATGGTCATTGTGAGTTATTATGTGTTTTGATACATGGCTTTGAGCCAAGTGGGGGAGTCTGCTATCGACGAGTTGATTGCACGATCATGTGTTGTATTGGTTTTGGTTTGAAGTATACTGGTGAATCAGTTATGACTTCAGGGGTTGAGATTGAGGATGACTCGAGTAAGGGAATTTCTGGATACGGGTTGTATTACACTCTATGGGTATGAGGGAATCATGGAATAATTGAGTGGTTAATTGTGAAGGATGTAGTGTGCATGGAATAGGAGATTGCTCGGTTGCTTAGGAGTGTGGGTTACTCCCTTGGGTGTTGGTGTGCTAATGGGGCACAGGTCATTCGGTCCGTTTGGTCAGTTTAATCGGGATTTGAGGAGAGTGGATGACTCTCGAGAATGGTTCTAATGGATTCAAGATTTATTTGTAACAATTGGGAATCTTCAGGATGTGTAATTTGCTAGAAACTGAGATTTATATGGGAGGGTATCAAGACTTGTGGCATTTCTATATCATTATGGATTCTACATATTAAAATCAGAAAGGTGAAGGTAATGGTTTTAGATCCGCAGGAAGTCTTTTTAGAGTAAGTATTTTGGTTGTGGTACTTTTGGGATACATAAAGAGGGAATTCGGCAGCTTATAAACCTTAGGGCGGTGTGATCCTATGCTAAAGTTCGTGGGGCAAGTTTTGGTCAAGGTTAGTAGTGTTCTAGCAAGGAAAGTTATCAATTCGAAGGCAACTCAGAAGGAACTCAGAGAATAAGGACAGCTTGGTAACGGGTTGGATCAGCACGGTAATATATGTGATTAGCTCTTTTTGTTCTTATGATGTAGTGAGTTTCTACAGTGTTTCGTGGCAATGCTCTTAGGTTTTTGGTGACCTGCGTAGCTTGGTTGAGTTTGAGGTATTCAGTCCTGATGGGCTGGTTTTGTGCAAATGGGATTCGGAAAGTTCTTGATGGTTTCTACCACGGTGAGAGATGTATATTTCCTATTGGCATGGGAAGCATGTGATATATAGTCATTTTCTCCTGGATGGGATCAAAAGGAAAGTTATTGGCTAATTAAGTATGCAGTTGCTTGTGACTCGGAGTGGATTATGAGATTTTTGTACTTTTCATATGATGTCATGGTATATGCGGTGTGTTGTGTGGGATTGAGATTTGCATGAGCAAGGTCATGGTGTATTCTTAGGCAGCATGGACGGTTTCACATGACTAGGTGAATGATATTACTATTTGGTATGGCTGGATGAAAGTATACATTTCAGAAGGGGCAATGTGTTTTGATTTATGGATACTTCATTAGTATTGCGACACTCCTGGTTGATCGACTGCTGATATTCAAATTTTGCTATTTGGCACGGAAGAATTATAGAAGTATTCCTCGGGGGATGATCGTGTATGAGATAAGTGTTAGACATTCAGGCGGTGGAGCTGAGATCAGATATGGTGATTCTTGTGTTCTGTTCTATGGATTTGGAGACTGGGAGTTCTCATGAGTAGATTGTTTCGTGGTTGTGGACTGTGAAAATGTAGACAAGTTGGTCAGAGGATAGTATGTTTTGTGATTCAATCATTGTGGACTTTCGGAGGGTTATTTATCTATTGTGGGTGACGAGAGTTGATTTAGGGTTCATTGGTAGGCCCAATATGGATGTGTGTGCTACACCAAGCCGGATTGGTTGGCTCCATACTGCTATTGTTGAAGGATGTGCCATTCGGTTGTTGTTGAGCCTATTCGTGTTCTGAAATGGTCTGTGAGTTACTCTTCTATGCTACGAGGAGTTGTGATTCGTTGGTTATACGCACATATGGTGCGGTTATATTTGAGCTTTATAGCAAAATTTGAGCAAGATGAGTACTTGGGTATTGCATGATCGATTGCGCGTTGGCTATGTTCTTTCCGGATTGTGTTATTTACTCTCCGTGGTCATGGTAATGCACTCTGGGTACTTGATATAGAATTTTGCATGGTTATTGATTTTGAGCAGGGTGGCTCGAGGTATATAATATGGACCAGCGTTTGGATGGGGTCACGCGTTGTAGCGGAGTTGTATTGAGATATGATCCTTTGTGTTGGATTCGTGTATTTTGGTTCTACGATGTGTGCTAGGCTCTTAGCATGGTGTTCTGATGGTACTTATTAAGCTGGCGAGACAGTCCTCTTGTTTGAGTCATTTTCAGGATTGAGTATATTTGGAATATTGCTTATTGGTGCACGGATTGCACGGGTTGTGACTTTAGATTGTATTGAGGTGCCATGTCACTAGAGTGGTCGTGTTGGATGAGATGAGGTCGTTGGACTTGGAATGGATACTATTGGATTTGATTACAGCGTGTTGTAAGGGTAATATCGAAAGTCGGCTTAGAAATATGCTATAGTTCTTGTTGAAGGAGAGGGAGCTCCATGAATTGTTGGTCTGATGAATGGTTATGAGTTTCCACGTGTTTCTTTCATTTTCGGTAGTGTACGAAGGTTTTAGGATGAGGTTTGGTTTGACATGAGGTTTATTACCGAAATTGGGTTGTTTGAGCATCTACTGTGATTAGAAATCATTGCTTCGAGTATTTGAGTTATGTGGTATATCATGCGACTATATATTGGGTTATGGTTGCGGCTTGGTACAGCTTGTTCAGACTTATACAGTGTGTAGATATGAGATTCTGATCTTATAGAAATTGTGGATGTTGAAAATTGGATTCTAAGGTTCATGGGCTAGGTTGAATTAAGGAACTATAGTTATGATGTGTTGTCGGGCCTATATGGGATAGGGTGACGTGAGATCACCCCCGGGAATGTGCATGGTAAGGTTACACGGCGATTCGATGGCTTTTAGAACAACTCTGGGCACGTTCGAGGATGAATATATGTTTAAGTGGGGGAGGATGTAATGACCCGACCAGTCATTTTGAGCATTTGCACTTCGCTCGGTTGTTTGAGGGCATGAGTATCCCCGTATGATGTATTTTGACTTGTGTGAATCGTCGGTTTTGATTTTCCGGTATTTCAGAATCGAATTGGAAGAATGGTTTTCATTGTTGAAGCTTTAAATCGGGAGAGTTGACCAAGTTTGACTTTTTAGCATTTGACCTCGGATTGGAATTTTGATGGTTCTGTTAGCTCCGTTGGGTGATTTTGAACTTAGAAGCGCGTCCGGATTGTGACTTGGAGGTACGTGGTTGAATTTGGCTCGAAATGGCAAAAGTTGAAATTTTGGAAAGTTTGACCTGGAGTGGACTTTTTGATATCGGGGTCGGATTTTGATTCCGAAAGTTGGGGCAGGTCCGTAATGTTGAATGTAACTTGTGTGCAAAATTTGAGGTCAATCGGACGTGATTTGATACGTTTCGGCATCGGTTGTAGAAGTTGAATTTTCTAAGTTCAATGATTTCAAATTGAGGTGTGATTCGTCGTTCCGATGTTGTTTTGTGTGTTTTGAGGCCTCGAGTAGGTCCGTGTGATATTGTGGGACTTGTTGGTATGTTTGGACGGGGTCCCGAGGGGCTCGGGCATTGTTTTGATTGATTTCGGATCATTTTTCTTCACTTTTGGTACTGCTGTGTTCTGTTGTTTTCTGGTATCTCGGTTATTCATCGTGTTCGCGTGGCAAGTGTCGTGAATGCGTAGTGTATTTTGGATGGCAGTAGCAAATTGTTCTTCGCGATCGCGAAGTATGTCTCGCGTTCGCTTAGAGTTGGGGCAAGTCCTCTTCGCGTTCGCATATGGAGGATCGCGTTCGCGTAGTGTTGAGGTTGGCAGCTGGGAATTTGAGCGTTCTTCTATGCGATCACGTAACGTTAGTCGCATTCGCGAAGCTTTGGCAGCAGTGTTCATCACATTTGCATGGGTTGAATCGCGAACGCGTAGAGTCTTTTGTGGCAGTGTGCATTTTGTTCATCGCGAACGCAATGGTTTGCTTGCGTTCGCGAAAGAGGAGGCCTGGGCAGATTATAAAGTACTATATTTCGAGGGTTTCGACCATTTTTACATTTTGGGAGCTATGGAGCTCGGATTGAGGCGATTCTTGAAGTAATTTTCACCATATGATATGGGGTAAGTGTTCTCTACTCGGATTTGGTTATATTCCATGAATCTATCTTCGATTTTAGCTTTTGGTTGATGAATTTTAAAGAGGAAATTGGGGGTTTTGGCCTAAAGTTTCATAATATGATTTTTTGATTTTTGAACATCGAATTAGGGTCGGATTTGAGTGAAACTAGTATGGTTGGACTCGTAATTGAATGGGTAGTTGGATTTTGTAAATTTTGTCGGGTTTCGAGGTGCGGGCCCCGGTTGGACTTTTGGCCGATTTTGGCTTTTGATTCAAGATTTGATCTTTTTCGATCAGGATTTGTTCCTTTAGCATTGTTTGATGTATTTGAGTTGTTTTTGGTTAGTTTTGAGCCGTTCGAAGGTCGGAATGTGTGGGATGCCATTTTGGAGCATCGTTTAGCTTGCTCGGCATTGATATTGGCTTGTTCGAGGTAAGTAACTCTTCTAAACTTAGTGCTGAGGGTATGAAACCCCGCATTACGTGTTATGTGATTGGTATTGAGGTGACGCACATGCTAGGTGACAAGCGTGTGGGCGTGCACCCTGTGAATTGGGACTCTGTTGTTCCCATGGCGCCGTATAGTGGCCCTTATTTTGTTGATATTTGTGTTTTCACCATGTGATAAAGTAACTGAGCCGTCAATCATGCTAGATATCATGTTTAGCCTTTATGCTGATATTGTTTGTACCCATAGTGGTCGTTTCTTGCTGTAATCTCACTGATTTTTATTGATATTTCGTACTCGGTCATATTCATGCATTCATATAATATCTTAGTCTTAGTTGTTGTTTATTGATACATCATATCATTATTGTCGGGCTAGTTTCATGACATTGTGAGCCCATGAGTGAGACTAGAGAGATTGATGACTGAGTGAGGCTGAGAGCGTGATTATGATTGATAGGTATTTGGATCGGGCTGCGCGCCGCAACAGTATTTGGATCGGGCTGCACGCCGCAATGATATTTGGATCGAGCTGCATGCCGCAACAATATTGGATCGGGTTGCGCGCTGCAGTAGTATTGGGTCGGGCTGCACGCTGCAACAATATAGCGCTTGGGCTGAAGGAGTCCCTCCAGAGTCTGTACACCCCAGTGAGCGCAGTCGACTATATATACATGTGGATCGGGCTGCACGCCGTAACAATTATTATATAACGCTGAGTGATTTAGTGTGCTGAGTATTGAACCTAGTGAGAGGATGCGAAGCAGCGAGATTGAGTATTCTGAGAGAGTGAGTACATGATTCATCTCTGAGATACACGGCATTTACATGCACACATGACATACAAGCATAGAGATGCATTTTTCCTCATGCTATATAGTATCATGTCATTCATAACTTATTATACACATTGATTTGTGGGTACAAAGAGGTATTTTATACTTGTTATTTGGAAATAAAATGAAACATTTTATTTATCGTGGTATTTCAAAAATTACAGTTTTCAAACTTACTCATACTTCTGGCATTTTCGGTAAGAGATCTGGGATTTTCTTTCACTGAGATATTTGAAAAGCATGACCATTTTTTGGAACTGTGAACGAGCTGAGTATTTTTTTTACTTTTGGGATATCTCTTTTATACTTGTATTTATGTTGTTATGAACTGTAGTGGAATATTGGTATTGGACCCGACCCGGTGTTAGCTCGTCACTACTTTCAACCTAAGGTTAGGTCTGTTACTTACTCAGTACATGGGGTCGGTTGTACTGATACTACACTTCTGCACCTTGCGTGCAGATGTTGGCTGCTGAAGTTGCTGTGTTCGATGGGAGATGGATTGATGATGTACCTGCGTCCCGGTTGTAGTTGCCTCTTGTTCGTGGTAGCTTTAGATCTGTAAACCTCTGTTTATGTACTTTTCAAACAGACTATGTATTTATTTCATTTCCGTTTTGTAAACTCTATTCTTAGAAGCTCATGATTTGTACTATCAGTTCTTGGGGGAAATGTATAAGATTAAGATAATTCCTTTGGTCCAATTGTCTTATTAATATTACTGTTATTGGAATTTGTTAGAGGTTAATTGGCTTACCTAGCGGGTTGGGTTAGGTGCCATCACGAGTAGTAAATTTGGGGTCGTGACAATTCCTATCTGAGCCTGAAAGATCCTCAGTAGTCCTCGTTGATGAGCCTTAACTCAGTCGTCGCCCACTATGCACCTCTTATATCGGACGATCAACAACAACCTTCGATGGTTCTGGACGATCAGGATAATATTGATCCCACTCATGTTGCATAATGGTCATGCCAGAGATCAACATTGGAGCTGACAGGGTCAACTGTGAAGTCCCCGGTGACAGTTAAAGGCTGAATAACGGCATATAATGAGAAGCATCGTGTGGTTCAAGGTCATCACCTGGCTGATCATCTCTAATATCCTCCACTGGTAATCCAATTCCCTCACGGTTCGATCGATCTTAAATTTCTTGAAAATTCAATGAGTCGAACCTTTTCTCTTAGAAGAACGTCCTCACCACGACTTTCGTCAGCTAGACCCCCTTCTTCTTCAAAAACCCCAGAGGAGAATAATCACACTGACAATGACAAGGGAAAAATTAGAGGAGTCGATTTCTCTAATGAAATTCCCAAAGTCTACTATCAAGACCTTCCCACTAGCCCTTGATACATCATATCATCATTGTTTGTGCTGATTATCATGATTCTGGTGAGCCTTAGAGACTAGAGAGATTAATGACTGAGTGAAACTGAGGGTCTATTGTGAGTGATATTCATGGGATCAGGCTGCATGCCGCAGCAGGCTTTATTGATTTATGCTAGGATTTGGTTTATTATAGCGCTTGGGCTGGATCGGCCCCTCCGGAGTTTGCACATCCATAGTTGGCGCGATGCTAGCAGTTATTTACTTTTGGGTCGGATCTGCCCTGGTTTATTTGTATTTTGGGCCGGATCTGCCCCCTGGGCTGTATCTTCCCTGTTCTGTGTTGAGTATTATTACAAAACCTGAAAGCATGTCTAAATTCTTGTACCTTTACTTCTAGATTATAAATTTTTGAGATATCAGTGTCATATTTGTTGTAAGTTTCCATACTGTTAATACTGTATGTGGATTGTATTACTCAAACTCGTCGCTACTTTCAGTCAAAAGGGTAGATTTGTTACTTATTGAGTTGGTTGTACTCACGCTATACCTTGCACCTCGTGTGCAGATCTAGGTGTTTTCGGTCACGGCGGTTACTGATTCGCAGAGTTCAGACATTCAGAGATCATCGAGGTAACTGCTTGGCGTCCGCAGACCTTGACTCTCCTATTTTATCTTTCAGTTATTCATTCAGTTCTACTTTCTAGACAGTGTACCAAACTATGTCATTATGTATATGCTCATGTACTCAATGACACCCAGATTTTGGAAAGACTGATGTAGTGAGTTATGATATTCTATCTTGTGTTATGAGATTTTTATTTATTTAAACTGTTTTAGTATATTTCAAAGGTTAACATTGTTGGAAATGTCTGAGTAGTCGGCTTGCCTAATACCATGATAGGCACCATCATGACAGATTGAGTTTTGGGTCGTGACAATCCCATATTATTGTCTGAATGTCGTCAAGATCCCTTGGGAGGGCATCCACATCTAGCATACTAGGCAACTGATCAAGGTACAGAATCCCCTTTAAATGAAATGGCACATATGACTCGTACACTCTAGGTCTAACGGGAGGTGGAGTCTGCATATATGGAGCTTGCTCATTGGTGGCATCATGCACCCTCGGCAAATCAGGTTGATCATTCTCATCCTCATCATCATCACCCTTATTAGGGAAGGGTGTGTCATCTGCAGACTCATCAACATTGTTGTCATAATCACTACCATCTTCCCTACTTTGTGCATATGCTAAATCCTGATTATATATATCGTCTTCGGGCAATTGAGTAAGGATATGACCTTCAAGTTGCTCGTTTTCACTGTACAACCAATAAAATAATGAGTTTCTCAAATTCATCCAAACATTATATATAAACTTTATCCCTTAACTTACAAATCATAATATGTTGGTATCCCATGATGTATATTATCTTGTTGCTGGTGACTCCCAGATGGACCACCATGATCCAACACACCAAAACTGGGCATATTCCAACTATCTGTTGGTTCATAACTTATAAAATTCATATCTGGCCGGTACCCTTTTTGGAATATATAAGTGTTAATATAAATATAATACATAAAAAAACATAGTAATACAAAGAAAAATTGAAATTTACCACTCGGCTTGTGTATTATGTAAACTTGGGGAGAAATTATGTTTTCGCTTCTCATTCACCCGTAGAGATAAGTTTAGATCTGGCCAAACTCTTTCAAACGGAACCTGTTCAGATAAAACTGCTCCAAAAAATCACCCGATGATTGAGGGTTATCCCTATTTTGTGGAACCTCAATATTACTAACGTCTTTAGACTTGTCGTACATTTCCAATATTTATATCACAAGAAGTTTTCGGTGTTCATCCGGAGTCCTCAAAAAATATGTCAGAGTTTTATCATCTTCGATGTTAAACTCAGCATAACAAGCTACCCCTTGCGAAGTAAAAGAATATGGATATCTTCCGATTACTTTAATATTAACCGAACATTTTCTCACACTCATTCTTTTACATAACAACGAAATCAATCTATCGTACTCCATTGTAAGTGGCAAATTAACAATACACTGTGGAGAACAACTATAGCGTACTAAGTTATTCTCCACAACAACCTCACCTCCCCAATATAATGCAACCCTAATTTTTCGCTCTTCGGACATTATGACAAAATGCAAAAAATATTAAGCAAATAAATATTTCAGAATGAGTAAAAGAAAATAAAAAGGGATACAGAAGACCTGGAGGATCCTGAATGGATTTTTAACGAGACAATGAAACTCCTTAAATAAGCAAAAAACTAATGCGGGGCTACAATAATTGAGGGTATAGCGCATTCATAATACGCGTTATATATATAGCGCTATAAATGCATGCGGTATAGCCTCAATTATTTAGGGGATAGTAAAATTCAAATATAGCGCATGTGTGGCATGCGCTATACCTTAACGGACAAACGTGCCATTAAGGTATAACGCATTTAACCCATGCGTTGTATATAAATTGGTCATCAGTTGGTTTTTTCACCTATTTTTGTGCTTTGAGTCTAAAAAAGTAATACTTTGGTTCCGGACTCAAGATTCTTGGGCTTTAGACAAACAAAATGGCTTTGGAGTTATCTAGGAATGACAATGTTGTATTTGCACAAAAGGACTCAACTTGTGGTCTCATCTCAACCGTTGATGGCAAACTTGATTGATTAAATTCAGGCCATCCAGATTAATAGAGAGGCATAACTGTATAAATTTAGATTCTAAACTAACTCAAATGTGTGATGCATGTGACCGATTTTGTAGAGAATAAAAGTTAGTTATGTAGTCATTTGACAGCCAATAGAAATTAGTCAAGTGTATAGGAATTTCTTTTCTATTTATTTTTCTTTACATGGATATACTTATATATATACGGCATCAATTGAATAACAAAATACAGCGAGAAAATTTTTTATATTATTTTTAGATTTTGCAATCTTTTATGGTATCAGAGCATTGAAGCTCAATCCTCTGCAAAATCATCTATGTCCTCATCTAATCTCCGATGACTCATCTTCTTCATCATGCCTAATTTAGAAACTTCTATTGTTCAAACTAAAACTGAAAATGGAGTCACCTTCGATCCAAATCACTCTTATTTTCTTCACTCGTCTGATGCTTCATGGATGGCACTTGTCAATACAACCTTCAACGGTAGAGGATTTCAAGGATGGAAGAGGTGTGTGTTGATAGCACTCTCAGCAAGGAATAAGTTAGGATTCATTAATGGATCTTGCCCTCCTCCTGTCATCACTTCCAAAGATTTTCAGCCATGGAATAAGTGCTCTGACATGGTAACCTCATGACTGTTAAACTCACTATCCAAAGATCGAGAATAATGTAATCTCCTCCAAATCTGCAAAGGACCTCTGGACCAACCTTGAACGTATATTTGGACAGTCAAATGGTGCTAAATTATACTACCTACACACGAAGTTGTCAGGATTAGTCCAAGGTAATAGCAAGTTATTTCACAAAACTCAAGCGTTTGCAAGATAAATTAGACTCTTTAAACTGTGATGTTAAATGCTTGTGCACCTGTGTGTGTGTGTGAAGGAAAACAAAAATTTGAAAAATCATTGGAGAATGAAAGGCTCATCCAATTTCTTAAGGTGTTTTTATGGACAGGTAAGGGGAAACATCCTGATGATGAACCCCTACCCAATATCAATCATGCTTATTCCCTTTTGCTGGAGGATGAGAATCAAAGAAAAGTTTATGTTAACCCCTCATATTCTCTGACTCTTCATCCTTCATGGTAGGAAATCAAGAAAACCTAACATGACAGAACAATTATCTACATAGAAATAATAAGCAGGCACAAAGGAACTATGGAAAGCTTCAAAAATCCAACAACAACATGCTGAAGGCAGCAAGTCCATCACAAAGGAACACTGCTTTCAGAGGAAAGAAGAACAAGTTTAATACCAATGTTTCATGCACTTATTGCAGAAAAATAGGTCACTCTGTGAATGACTGTTCCAGAATCATAGGATTCCATGAAGACTTTGAGTTACTAATGCTAAAGGTAATTAGATTCAAGCTAGAAGCAATGGAATCTTCAGAGAAGAACATGGAGATGATGCAAACAGTAACTAAAATGAGGGTCTGAACCAACACCTCTCTAAGAAGCAATTCTCACATTTGGTTCAGTTGATCAAGCAGGTTAAAACTACAGAAACAGGAAGCACTAGTTCAGAGATCAATGCCAATGCTGTTGCTGGTATTATTATCAAATATACTGGATCTTGTTTTTTAGTCTTTATTACCACTACTTGGATTATTGATTCAGTGGCATCAAAACATATGTGCTTTGATTCAAATACCTTTTTATCTCTATCTCCTCTTCATGTTCCTTTACATATCAATCTTCTTAATTCTTTCAAGCTAACTGTCACTCATACAGGAGGAGTTTCTATTTCTCCTGATTATTTTAGATGTTCTACATGTACCTAGTTTCAGATACAATATTCTGTCAATAAATAAGTTTTGTATATAGTTTTATTATATAATCTCTTTCACTTCTAGTCAATGTCTGCTGCATGCCCCTTTAATGAAGAGGCCTTAAGTTTTTGGTGAAGTAAAAGAAGGACTATATCTATTGGATCGTACGGTGTTAGGAATAGTTTATAGAATAATGTAGTTTTATCTTTTGATCCAAATGATGTTAGTTATATTTCAGTTTTTTTTCCTTTTTCTGCTAGTGCAATTTATAATATAACACTTTGGCACAACACATTGGGGCATTTGCCTTTTTCATCAATAAAGCAATTTAGTTTTATTTTCTTTCCTCCTAACTCTGAATGTTTTAGTGATATATGTCCTAAAGCTAAAAAAATTAGAATCCATTTTTCTTTGAGCCAGATCAAATCTAAAAGAGCATTTGAATTAATCCATGTTGATGTTTGGGGACCCTACAAATTACCTACTTATAATGACTTTAAATATTTTTTGACTGTGGTAGATGATTTCAGCAGGGGTACTTGGACATTTCTCCTAAGTACCAAAAGTAATGCATTTCCAGTTTTGAAGAATTTTCTGACTATGATTGAAAGGCAGTTTGGGGTTAAGGTCCAAAAGCTGAGAACTGATAATGCATTTGAACTTGGAAAAGGGTCTCAGGAGGCAATCTTTCTTAGATCTCAAGGGATACTTCATCAAACATCCTGTGTAGCAACTTCTCAACAGAATGAAATAGTTGAGAGGAAGCATAGGAATATTTTGGAAATAGCTAGAGCTTTGCTCTTTCAATCTAAAGTTCCTATTCCTTATTGGGGAGAGTGCTTATTAACTATCACTTATTTAATCAAGAGGCTACCTTCTAAGGTTCTTCAGGGACATACACCTTATTCTATTTTATTCAGTCAAGCACCTTCTTATAAGTTTCTTAGAAACTTTAGTTGTCTTTGTTATGTTTTTACACTGTCTAATGGAAGAACCAAATATGAACCTAGAGCAAAAGCCTATGTATTCTTGGGATATCCCTTGGGGCAGAAAGGGTATAAAGTCCTAGAGTTGGACATAAAGAAAGTCATAGTATCCAGGGATGTGCATTTCTTTGAAGATAGGTATCCTTTTGCTGCAGACAATAGCATTCCTGGTCCTATTTTCCCCACTCCTTCATCTTCAGAAACACCTTTTCAATTCTATCACCTCATGCTCTATCTAATCCTACAGGTTTTTTTCACCAAGTCCTAATAAGTCACATTCACCTCTCATCACTTATTCTCCTGCATCTTATATCACATATTCTCCCGCACCTCACATAGTTCACTCTTCTACACCAATTACTTCAGTCCCAGCACTCAGAAAATATGATGAAATTACAACAAGGCCAAGTTACCTCAAAGAATATATATGCAATAATATATATCTTAGCGAGGTAACTTCTGCATGTTTTGCCCAACCTAGCCAGCCTTCTATCTATTCTTTTGGGGCTTTATCTAATGATAACCAACATGTGCTACAATTTATATCAGAAGTTTCAGAACCTACTAGTGATTCACAAGCCTCTTCACATCTAGGTTGGGGAAAGGGCATGTTCTCAGAAATTGAGGCGTTGGAAGCAAACCACACCTGAGATGTAGTTCTACTACTAGTTGGAAAAAAATATTTACCTTGTAAATGGGTATACAAGGTGAAGCACACATTAAATGGAAGCATAGAAAGATTGAAAGCACGACTGATCGTGAGGGGGGGATATTCAAAGAGAAGGAATAGACTACACAAAGTCATTTTATCCAATAGTTAAAATGACTACCATCCGATGCTTGTTGGCAGTAGAAACCAAAAGGGATTGGCCTATCTATCAATTGGATGTTAGTAATACATTTTTATATGGGGATCTTCAAGAAGAAGTATGTATGAGATTCCCAGCTGGTTTAATACCTCCCACTCCTAATCATGTTTGTCTCCTCAGAAAATTCCTGTATAATCTAAAGTAGGCATCAAGGTAATGGTATGCTAAGCTAGCCGGGGCATTGAATTTTATGAGATATTGTTCTTATATGAATGATTATTCTCTATTTTTTAAGAAGCATGGGAGTTTGATTTCTATTATTACAGTCTATGTGGATGATATCCTTATTAGTGGCAATGACACAACAGAAATTGCCTCACTCAAATCATTTCTCAATTCTAAGTCAAGGTCAAAGATTTAGGCAATTTGCTTTATTTTCTAGGCATGAAAATTATGCGATAAAAGCAAGGAATGATCATCTGTCAAAGAAAGTTTACCTTAGACTTACTGAAGGAATTTGACATCTTTGATTAGTCTTGTGTTTCTTCACCTCTTGAGCTATCCTCCAAGTTGCAGGCAGATGAGGGTCCACATCTTAAAAATCTCACCATTTACCAGTACCTTTTTGGGAAGTTAAATTATTTAACTCACACAAGGCCCGATTTATGCTTGTTGTGCTCAAGATTAGTCAATATATGCAAAGCCCTCGTCTTTCACATTTTGCAGCTAATTTGCACATCCTACGCTATTTGTGTTCAGATCCTAGGCATGACATTCTTCTGAACTCTACTCCTTCACTAAAGCTGGTTGCTTTTTGTGACACAGACTGGGCCTCTTGCTTAGAGACTAGACGTTTAATCAGTGATTTCTATATTGCTCTTGGAGGATCTCCTATATCTTGAAAATCTAAAAAGTAGACTTCTATCTCCTTGTCATCTGTCGAAGTAGAGTATAGATCCATGCTAGTTGCTGAACTCACTTGGATCACTCTTCTTCTTGATTATCTTTCTATTTCTCCGGAGCTGCATGTTCCTATTTGTAACGACCTGACTTGTCGTTTTAAAAATTTACGTCCTGTTCAGTGACTTAAGGTCTCAAAAAGTTTCGTAATATGTATTATGACCCGCGTGTGCGGTCAAGTTTGGTTTTCGGAAGATTCGAAATTTAATTTAAAGAACAATTCTCATTTTTGGAGCTTAAATGGAAAGAGTTGACCAGAGAGTTGACTTTTGAGCAAACGATCCCGGAATGGAATTTTAATGATGTCAATAGCTTCGTATGGTAATATCAGACTTAGGTGTATGTCCAGATTTGGATTTGGAAGTCCGTAGGATAATGCAACGCATTTTGGCGAAAGTTGGAAAATAGAAGATTTTTAGAGAGATCGACCGAAGGTTGAATTTTTGATAATGAGGTCGGATTTCAATTCCGAAAATTGTAACAGCTCCATTATATCATTTATGACTTATGTAAAATATTTAAAGTCATTCTGGATTGATTTGATATATTTCGGCTCAAATTATAAAAGTTGAAAGATTTGAAAACTCATAATTCGATTCAATGCGCAATTCGTAATTTCAGCATTGTTTGATGTGGTTTGAAGCCTCGACTAAGTTTGTATTATATTTTGGGACGTGTTGGTATATTTGGTTGAGGTCTTGAGGGCCTCAGGTGGATTTCGAAAGGTTAACGGAGTTGATTTTTGGACTTGAAGAGCTGTTGGAAATTCTACTGTTTCTGGGCAGCAGCTATTGGAATCGCACTTGCGGAATTATGCGCGCAGGTGCGACCTAGCAGAAGCGAGGCTTTCATCGTAGAAGTGACCTAGGAAGAACTGGAGGAAGGTCGCAGATGCGGACAGCCTTCCGCACCTGCGCAATCGCAGGTGCGATATTTTCTACGCAGAAGCGATGAGGGAACGCAGAGCGCAAATGTGTGCGCACCTGCGATAAAATTGCTCCGCTGGTGCGAGCTCTTTCGATGGGCAGTGATCATCGCAGAAGCGCATTCTATCTCGCAAAAGCGAGACCGCAGATGCACAATTTGTTCCGCAGAAGCGGTTCTGGACAGAAACATTAAGGACCAAAAATGGTCATTTCGTCATTTTTGATTGAGATTTTGGAGCTCGGTTTTTGGGCGATTTTGGAGGAGTTCTTCAAGACTTTGACTTGTGTAAGTGTACTATATCCGAAAGTGATTATATTTCATAAATTCATGGTTATATTCATCGTTTAATTCGGATTTAAATGAAAGAAATTAAGATTTTTGGAAAACTTTTCAAGAACGAAAATTTAAGATTTGGAGGTCGAGTTGTTATCGGAATTTGATAAAATTGGTATGATTGAACTCGTATCGGAATAGGTGATCGGATTTCGTAAAAATTATATCGGGTTCCGAGAGGCGGGCCCCGTATTGACTTTGATTGACTTTTTAATATAAAATTTTAAGTTGACATTTTATTATCCGAAATTATTTTTGATGAATTTTAATAAAGTTATACAATTAATTTGGATAGATTTGTACTGTCCAGAGGTTAATTCAAGCAAGAAGACTATTTTGGAATATCGGCCTAACTTCAAAAAAATAAGTATCTTGCCGAACCTTGAGTGGGAAAATTACCCCTTAGGCATTAAGTTGTATGTGCCATTTGTATAATGTGAAAGCCGTGTACGCGAGGTGAAGAGCACATACTTGGTTTATATGTGCAAATTACATTGGTTAAAATTCACAGACACCTTATGTATTAAATTGGAAAATTGTTGGAACATAGTAAATCCTTTATTTGTCATGCCTCATTCCTTATTTGCCGAGGTTATTTTTATATGATAATTTGGTGTGATTGCCACTTTGATTTTTATGTGAAAATATCGTGGTTAGTTGGGTTGACAATTCTTGAAAATAATTTCATTATGGATTTTCCATCTACAAGTAATTAATTAAATAAGTTTAAATTGAGGCGTTAATATATTTATCAAACTTTGGATTAAAGAAGGTGTTGTCCTATGCTGAGTTACTTTTCCATATCTATTGTTATTTTTGAGGTTTTGAGGTTTTATATACGTTGTGTGGAGCCTTGGGCTATTTGTTGAGAAATTTATTGATTTTGCTACAGCTTTGGAATTTGGTTATGGTCAGTGGGCAAATTGTGATATGAATTATTGTATTGTATTGTCATTTAAATACTCTCCTTGATGTTATTTATGCTTCCTCCCTTGCTTGTTAATGATATACATGTGCTTGATAAGGAAGAATGTAAAGCATGAAGGGTGATGCCGTGCCATTAGAGAGTGCAAAGCACGAAGGGTGATGCCGTGCCATTTGAGAGTGTAAAACATGAAGGGTGATGCCGTGCCATTTGAGAGTGAAAGCACGAAGGGTGATGCTGTGCCATTCTTAATATGCACGAAGGATAATTCCGTGCCATTTTATTTATATTATCATGTGAGGATTAGAGTAAAAACACGAGGGGTGATGTCGTGCCACCTGCAATCATCGCAAAAGCAAAAATTGCTCCGCTGGTGCGAGCTCTTTGGCTGGGCAGTGATCATCACAGAAGCACATTCTGTCTCGCAAAAGCGAGACCGCATATGTGCAATTTGTTGCGCAGAAGTGGTTCTGGACAGAAACATTAAGGACCAAAAATGGTCATTTCGCCATTTTCGATTGAGATTTTGGAGCTCGGTTTTTGGGCGATTTTGGAGCAGTTCTTCAAGACTTTGACTTGGGTAAGTGTACTATATCCGAAAGTAATTATATTTCATAAATTCATGGTTATATTCATCGTTTAATTCGGATTTAAATGGAAGAAATCAAGATTTTTGGAAAACTTTTTAAGAACGAAAATTTAAGATTTGGAGGTCGAGTTGTTATCAGAATTTGATAAAATTGGTATGTTTGAATTCGTATCGTAATGGGTGATCGAATTTTATAAAAATTATGTCGGGTTCCGAGAGGCGGGCCCCGCGTTAACTTTTGTTGACTTTTTAATGCAAAATTTTAAGTTGACGTTTTATTATCCGGAATTATTTCAGATGAATTTTATTGAAGTTATACAATTAATTTGGATAGATTTGAGCTGTCCGGAGGTCAATTCAAGCAAGAAGGCTATTTTAGAATATCGGCCTAACTTCAAAAAAGTAAGTATCTTGCCTAACCTTGAGTGGGGGAATTACCCCTTAGGAATTGAGTTGTATGTGCCATTTGTGTAATTTGAAAGCCGTGTACGCGAGGTGATGACTACATACTTAGTTTATATGTACAAATTACATTGGTTGAAATTCGTAAATGCCCTTATGTATTAAATTGGAAAATTGTTGGAACATAGTAAATTCTTTATTTGTCATGCCTCATTCCTTGTTTGCCAAGATTGTTTTTATATGATAATTTGGTGTGATTGCCACTTTGATTTTTATATAAAATATCGTGGTTAGTTGGGTTGACAATTCTTGAAAATAATTTCATTATGGATTTTTCATCTGCAAATAATTAATTAAATTAGTTTAAATTGAGGCGTTAATATATTTATCAAAATTTGGATTAAAGAAGGTGTTGTCCTATGCTGAGTTACTTTTCCATATCTATTGTTATTTTTGAGGTTTTAAGGTTTTATATACGTTGTGTGGAGTCTTGGGCTATTTGTTGAGAAATTTATTGATTTTGCTACAGCTTTGGAATTTGGTTGTGGTCAGTGGGCAAATTGTGATATGAATTATTATATTGTGTTGTCATTTAAACACTCTCTTTGATGTTATTTATGCTTCCTACCTTGCTTGTTAATGATATACATGTGCTTGATAAGGAAGAGTGTAAAGCAAGAAGGGTGATGCCGTACCATTTGAGAGTGTAAAGCACGAAGGGTGATGCCGTACCATTTGAGAGTTTAAAGCACGAAGGGTGATGCCGTGCCATTTGAGAGTGTAAAGCACGAATGGTGATGCCGTTCTATTCTTAATACGCACGAAGGATGATGCCGTGCCATTTCATTTATATTATCATGTGAGGATGAGAGTAAAAATACGAGGGATGATGCCGTGCCATTATTTTTATATTATCATATGTTCATGGCACGGAGGGTGTTTCTGTGCAGGCGAGGACAAGAGACATACATTATATTGTGATATCTTTTCGTTGTGTATACATTCATGCCTTTATCTTGAGATGTTATTGTGCACCTGTATTTTCTATGTGACTTGTAGTCATTGTTGCTTCCTGTGTGCCTCCCACTTTATTTCTTTTATTGTTATTGGTATTTCTTCCCCCTAGTTGGTACTGTTATATGTATACACGGTGAGAAAGAGATAAATCCACAAAGGGTATTGCCATGACAATTGATTTGATATATATATATATATATATATATATATATATATATATATATATATATATATATATATTAGGTGAGAGTGAGAAAAGTGCATGAAGGTATTACCGTGCCATTTGATATGATATGTTGAATATATTTCTCATACCAGGAAAGTTAAATGAGGTGTCACATGGTGACTTTTACTTGAAAGAATTATATTCGAAAGATATTTACTTGAAAGAATTAACTTAAAAGAAGTATATTTGAAAGATATGTACTTCAAGGAATTATAATTGAAAGATATTTATTTGAAAGAATTATATTCGTAAAATATTTATTTGAAGGAAGTATATTCAGGATATATTTTATTGTATGGATTACATTCTAAAGATTTTTATTTGAAAAACTTATAGAAAAAAGATGTATATTTTGAAGGACTTTATTAATTGGTTGTACTTGTGTTTATTATTCGTTTGAGCAATATTTATGGTGTTCTTGGAGTCTTGCTATTTAAATCACTAGTTGATTGGTGTTGCTATCACTGTTATTTATTTTCTATTATTTTTGTATGCTATATTGCATAGGTTATTTGACTAGTGGGTGTCTTGACTGTACCTCGTCACTACTCCACCGAGGTTAGTCTTGATACTTACTGGGTACCGACTGTGGTGTACTCATACTATACATTTGCACATTTTGTGCAGAGTCCGATATTGAGATATCAGATTCAGACAGAGATTAGAGTATGATCGCAAGGATTCAAGGTAGGACTGCTTGGTCGTTGCAGTCTCTTGGGGTCTTTCCATTTTTATTGTATCGTTAATTTCTTATTCGAACAGTATTGTATATTCGGTATTCGAGATCATTCCATGTATTAGTTAGAGTTCGTGACTCAGTATTACCAGTCTTGAGAGATTATTGAATATTTCCGCTGTTAGTGTTGACACTTGTATTGAAAAAAAAAATGGCTTGAATTGTTATTATAATCGGCTTACCTAGTCTTAAAAACTAAGTGCCATCACAATGCCTGTGGTAGAATTTTGGGTCGTGACACTGTTCTCTCTGATAGCAAAGCAACCATTCACATCGCCAGGAATCCTGTATTTCACGAACAGATGAAACATGCCGAATTAGACTGTCATTCATCCGTCGGCAGTTCCTCTCAAAATTAATCACTCTTTCTTTTGTTTTTTCTTCTTCCTAACTTGCCGATATTTTCACTAAATCTCTTTCAGGTCCCTCACACCACTCCGTTCTTAGAATGTTGGGGGTAACTTTATCACTGTTCGGCTTGAGGGGGATGTAGAGAAGAAGCCTTATGATTTTCATGGTTTGAATTAGATAAACGATGAGTTTCACAAAGAAAAAGAGAAGGGGAAGATTCTTGGGCTTCAAACAAACAAAAGTTCTTACGTGTTATCTAGGAATGACAATGCAATATTTGCACAAAAGGACTCAACTTTGGTCTCATTTCAATCGTTGATGACAAACTTGATCGATTAAACTCAGGCCGTCCAGATTAATAGAGAGATACAACTGTACAACTTTGGATTCTAAAATAACGAACATGTGTGAGGCATGTGATAGATTTTGTAGAGAATAAAAGTTAGTTATATTGTTGTTTGATAGCCAACAGAAATTAGTCAAGTGTATAGAAATTTCTTTTCTATTTATTTTCTTTATGTAGATATACTTGTAGTATATATACAACATCAGTTGAATAACAACAAATAAAATTTTCTACATCATTTTTAGATTTTGCAATCTTTCAGCATCCGACTTTTTCTCCGCCAAACAAAGCTAAGTAGGTTAGAAGGCTTAAAATCCAACAAAATTTACTACTATGTCAACAAATCCGTTTTTATCTCCGCCAAAGAACTTCTTATCCTTGAGTTCATTGTCGAGAACTTTCAGAAGCTCATATGCTTCCTCTTTATCTTTATCTTGCCTTCTCTTTTGCTCCACCAAGCTTTGTACACTGCTGGCAAGCACTGAAAAAAGGCAAAGAACTTTAAGCTGATGTATTTGGTACGATAGTAAGTACTTTTTCAGAATTTTGTTCCGTTGAAAGTCATTTTCTAGTTATTAGAGCACAAGTTAACTACTGATTTATTATGCTTAGAAGGGTTTTGTTATTCTTTTATTTTTCTCAAATAATTCTCTTTATTCAAGGAGTTTGTTTAACAAGTAGTTTAGTTCTCCTCTTCTAGAGGAGTTAGTTCAGGGAATAGATTATTTCATTCTTGTATTTAAACCTTGCATTGATTCAATAAACATAATTAATCTTTAGTGCGTTGCTCTTGTTCTTTTAAGGTATCAAAGAAGATAGAAATCTTGGTTTCGAGTCTTACCGCCATCCAATATCAAAAAGAATTTTCAGACTCATCAAATAAGGCTCATCGTCATCTTCTTCAACATCTTACGTTATCAAATACCTAACTGCTTCAAATAATATCTAGTGATTTATGGGGTCCTTCTCCATTGATATTTTTAATTTTAATAATACATCAAATATATTTGGCTTTATATGTTAAAAAATAAAAATGAGGTTAAAGACCATTTCAAAAAATTTCAAGCATTAATTGAACGTCATTTAAATACGAAAGTTCTCTCTATTTATAAAGATGGTGGTGACGCATATAAAAGTCTTGATCCATACCTAAGTTCTCAGGGTATTGAACATCATTTATCTCCTCCATATAACCCCATAGAGTGACTCTTGCCAAAAGATGTCACAAGCATATTATTGAAAAGACAAGAACTTTATTTTATAAAACTCAATTTGCTTCCACCGACTCTTTGGTCCTTTGTTTGTCAACATGCGATTTATCTTACAAATCGTTTGCTAAACTCACTTTTACAAAATAAATACCTTTCCAAATATTGTCTAGACTATAATTCTTTAAAAACTTTCGGGTGTCTCTGTTACCCCTAGCTCAAACCATATTCAAAAAATAAATTAAAGCTACGGTCAACACCTTGTGTTTATTTAGGATTTTCTTTAAATCATCATTGTCATCAGTGTTTTGATTTGAAATCTTCCAAAATATATTTATCTCGATATGTAAAATTTTTTGAAAATAATTTGCCTTTTCAAATATATTTTTAAATATTTTTTCAACTTTTAAAACCTTTGCGTGGGAAAATCCAACTGAAACTAACCCTATAAAATTCCCTATTTTTTCTTCTCCTATAATCAACGAATTACTAAGCCCTATACTTATCCCCAATGCAGATAACACAAGGATCACAAAGACACTATCTCATCTGCCTGTGCTCCAATAGAATATGCAACTACATGTACGTCTTCTCTTTCTTCTCCTACAAATTCTATTGTTCTTCTTGATCTTAATTATACCTTATCTTGTCCCCCGTTGCCATCCTCAACAGTTATCCCAAGAAATTCAAACGTCTCCTCTCCAACACAATCACTACCTACTTATCACCATTTCCTTCCTTAATACATGTATATTTTCAACAACCATCCACCTCAGTCCCACAACCTCAATTACCAGTTTTTACAATTGTATACAGTCGTACAATTACAAAAAATGGCATCTACTAGCCAAAACTCTGCTGCCCGTAGCACTGCCTCAATTCTGCTACCCCCACAAACTTCCCCTGAACCTGTTCCAATCACAGAACCTCAACAACCTTCTCTTTCTCCTCAAAATCGTGTTGTGACTTATTCACAACTCAACATTCACAAACGAGAAACCATCTGTGATTTCATGGATCACTTATCCCCCACCATCACCCTTATCAGTTTTAAACAAGACAAACGCCCAAAGTAGCAAAGAGCAATAAAATGTGAATTTGATGCATTATTGAATAATTAGACATGGAAATTGGTACCACATAATCCCATAAAAATATTGAAGTAGTTACACAGGTTAAAAAGAAAAGTTGATGGACCGCTACAAGGCTCAACTTGTTGCAAAGGGGTTTACACAACGCCCTGAAGTTGAATATCACGCCACATTTAGTCCGGTAGTCAAACAAACTACTGTGCGTTTGGTGTTTTCGATTGCTTTCCAGCAGAATTGGGCCTTACGACAGCTTGATGTCAGCAACGCATTCTTGCAGGGTCACCTAGAAGAAGTCTACATGGTCCAACCTCCGGGTTTCAAAAATGAGCGGTTCCCCTCTCATATATGCCGTCTAAAGAAATCCATAAATGGACTCAAGTAATTTTCTCAGCTTGGTACAATGAACTTAAGACGTTCCTTCCCTATTTGGGATTTGTCAAGTCTGATGCTTCACTTTTCATTTGCAATGTATCGAACAACATTTTGTACGTGCTGGTTTATATCAATGATATCATCATTACAAGGAATCACAACTCAGATGTAAATCAGGCTATCTTATATCTTGCTGGACGTTTTTCCACTATGTTAGGAACCTTAACTTTTTTCTTGGAGTTAAGGTGCTTCGTGTTGCAGATGAAATTACTTTATCATAGTCAAATTATATCAATAAGGTCCTCTATGAAGAAAATATGAAAGGCTACAGTTTAGCAAAACCCCCAACGAATGCCACTAAAGTGCTTCAACTAAATGATGGAGCGGAACTAGTTAACGCAACCCGCTGAAGGAGAATTCATGAAAAACTACTTTTGTTCCCTCGTCCAGAAATAAGTTTTTCTATATATAAATTATCTCAATTTATGCACTCCCCGTCTGAAGTACACTGGAAAGCATTCAAACGAGTACTCGGGTATTTCCAAGGAACAATTCAGTTTGGACGTTCGTATTCAAATAGACAATGATTTCAAGCTACATATGTACTCTGATACGAATTGTACTGGAGATGTGAGTGATCGACCCTCCACTAATAGTTACATATTAATTTTTTGGCCAAAATCCTATGAGTTGGTCATCCAACAAATAAAGAACAATTGCTCGCTCATCAATCGAAACAGAGTATCAAACAGTTGCAAGTGCACTTGCTGAAAATAATTGGGTGACGAATCTGCTAAAAGAACTACATGTTTCACTTCCGCAAGCGCCAACCGTTTACTGTAACAATGGTGATATAACCTATCTGTGCGAAATTCCAGTATTCCATATCTGCATAAAGCACATTGTTGTGGACTTTCACTCTGTTCGCAAGCAAGTCCAGAAAATCAAGTTCCCATTGTTTATATTCATGCTGTAGATCAACTCACGGATACTTTCACCAAAGCTCTACCAAAGTCAGCTTTTGACAAACACTTAATCAAGCTAGACATTGTTATACACTGCCTACCTTGAGGGGTGCGTATTAGAGCACGAGTTACCTACTGGTTTACTATGCTTAGATTACTGCTTTGCTACTTCTTCAGCTAGTAGTTAGGATTTTGTTATTTCTTTTTTTTCTCAAATAAATCTCCTTATTCAAGGGGTTTGTTTAGCAAGTAGTTTAGTTCTCCCCTTCCGGATGAGTTAGTTTAGAGAAGTGGTTATTTCATTCTTGTATTTGAATGTTGTATTGATTCAATAAAGGGAAAATGCATAAGTACCCCCTGACTTATACTTGGATTTTCAACTACACACTTTATCTTTGCGGGACTCCTATTACTCCCTAAATTTTATTTAAATGGAATTAGTATACCTTTAGTGCTGGTGTGACAGAAGAGAGCGTATGTCACTCTCTCTGGCAGAGTAAGAAAGATAGAGAAAGTTGAAATTTTATTTTTAAAATATTTTTTATAAAATACTATTTTCCTATTTTTCTTTTCTCTTGATTTTCTTTCTCTTTTCCTTTTCTTTCCTCCAAATTCTTTACTTATAGACTTGGCCGGAAATTAGCTCCGGCATTCTCCATATTCTTTGGCGAGATCGAGTGCATATTTTATTCTTTAAGTTTTATTTGTTGAACCAGAATTTTGAAGAGAACGAGGAAGAAGAATTTGGTTGTTGATTGTTGATTGCCAGAAAGTTTTTGAGGAGCTCATTGTTTTTTGATCCGTCACCGGAAAAAAATTTGCACCGGAAAAAATGGAGTCTTTGAAATTCCGACCACCATTTTCAGCTTATATTCGTTTTCTTTCTTTTGCTCTTCCTCCCACACATAAATTACACTTTCAAGAAAAAAAAAAAAAATATATATATAACACTTAGATCGGGATAAAAATCTGTCGCCGGAAAATTTTTTTTCGCCGAAAAAAATGGAGTCCTTGAAATTTCGACGACCACCATTTTATGCCTTCGGTGACCAAAACAAAAAGAAAGAGAATGAAATAACAAAAAAAAATGAGAATAATAAGAAATAAGAAAAAAGGATAAGAAAAAGAAGAAAGAATAAAAAAAGTACTAAATATATATGTGGCAGCGCGTGTAGTTCACTACTTGCCAAGAGTTTGGTTGTCTAGTTTTAGGGTGATATTTATTACATTTAAAAAAGTTTAGGGGGTAATAGGATTCCTTCAAAGATAAAGTGTGTAGTTGGAAATCCGGATATAGGTTCAGGGGGGTACTTATGCATTTTCCCATACAATAAACATAATTAAGCTTTTGTGCTTTACTCTTGCTCTTTTAGTCGTGTCCAAGCAACTTCACTGTGACATATTCTTCGAACAACTCTGTTCTCACAACTACAGTACTATGTTGTCTTATGGTGGTATTATTGGTTCTGTCTTTTGTAGAGTGGAAAATCATAAGAAATTTCTTAGTCAGCAATCAACTGTATGTTTTTTGTTTGATACCTGATGCTGACTGAGATAATGTGTTGCATTTGCTCTGACGACTTAATGAGTAAAATATACTTTCTATTTTTTATAAAATAAGATCGCTAAGAATTGAAGTATAAGTCCAAATATTGCTTGCCCGAAACCATCAAAGACAAAATAAGTAGAAAGTTGAAGAGCAAAAAAGAAGAAAAATTTGATAAGTTTCTTCTTTGTGTGGGTCGGGGGAGGAATGGTGGAAAACATCTTGTTGGTGATGGAATAATTGGGTAGACATTTTCAAGGGAAGATGACCTTGTGGAGGAAATGTTGATGATAAATTGAAAGCAATGGGATTCAAGAGTAGTTTGACACCTCGATTTTTGTCTCTTAAATTCTTGAATGAAACAGATATCTACTGATGTTTGCTTGACTGGAATAAAAAAAACCAAGCAAATTATTCTATATGGTGCCTTCATCAAAGACTGTTAAAGTAACCAAAACAGCATAAGGGAACTCCAGCATAAAATCGACAGACAATCAGAAACAATATCCACACAGATAATACAAATGTAATATCCAACATATTGATTATCAATTCTTTGTCATTGGACTGAAGGGGAGCCTTGAATCAACGGTAAAGATGTCTCCGCGTGCCTATAGGTCATGAGTTTGAGCCGTGGAATCAACCACTAATACTTCAACCATAAGGGTAGGTTGCCTACATCACACCCCTTGTGGTGCGACCCTTTTCCTGCCCCTGCGTGAACGCGGAATGCTTCGTGCACCGGACAGTCCTTTTATCATTATTACACAACAAACATTTATCAAAAGATACATACACTTAACCAACTGAGAAGAGGTTGTGGCCATCATATTAGTCAATGGGAACTTTTCTTATCAATAGTAATAGAATTTGGTCCCATCTCATAAAATCTCAGGACTATATATGGTTTTGGTAGTAAACACCTCTGAGATAACTTCTTGGACTCATTTAAAAAAGTAATTGTCTCGTTTGTGGCACGTCCAGTGAACTGAGAGTAAACGAAATGGAAGAAAAGCCAATCTACAAAACAGCAGAAAGTTCTTGTGAGGTCACAATCAATCATTCTGTGTACTAAGCCACCATCTTGGATTTTTTAGTATCAGATGTATGAATCTTCAATATCTATTTCGTTCTATATCCAGATATCTGATATTTACACAATTTCATCTTATTGTTACACTGACCGTCATCCTATTGCGACCTTCATCCTATTGCGACATTTTTCCTTTACTCGGACGTAGAATCAACTATTTTTTGTCACATAGGTGAAGTAAGTTGGTGCGAGGCTCTCAAGAAAATTTAGATATTAGAGTCCTTTACACTGCTATTATGCATTTGGACTTGACTTACAGAAAAGGTTTAGTTGGTCGGTATTAAGGAATGAGTCTTCCTTTCAGAATCTTAAATTTCATTAGCAATGAAATGATTAAAGTTCAAGGCCGATTCCAAAGCATGATAGAATTGACACTTTCAAAAGAAGTGATACGTACAGAAACAAGAACAAGAAGGAGAACCTGCATAAGGAAAATGCCTAAAATTAGTCAAGTCCACAATTTAATAAGTAGTAATCTGGTTCCTAAACCAACCAACTTTACAGTTTAACGTAAATGCATTGTCTCTATAGTCTTTTATAATAAGTGTAAGGATAAGAAAGAGTGATGACTACAACAACACATAATAAGTATGATATAAGTGTAACCAGCAAGCAGTCATATTTGGCTATTACTATTAATAATACATCCATCTCTTAGCGGAGGAGGGGGGAAAGCTTCCCTGTATTTATAACTTCCTGCCATAAGACAGATATGAAGCTCAACATGATTATAATGCATCAGTGCGCTGGAAATTTGAAGGTCGAGACGAGGATGATAATAGTTAGGGGCACATCACTTTACAATAGTCGCCTTAGCTTTCTAACTTGTTAAATCTTCTCAGCACAAAAAAATGTGGTAAGAGTGAAATCATGTGTCATTGTTAATGAAGGTCCAAACTCCTGTATTCCAGAAAAACCATGCTCCCAAACAAGCAGGGCAAAAATTCATCACTCAAATTGACGTAGCTGAAATGCATATAACTTAGACATTAATGATTAAAAGGAAATTAAAATAAAGGAAACAAAAGCCTTTAGTGGTTGAAGTTATAATAGTAGGAAAAACATAGGGGAAACAAGAAAGGCAGAAGACCAAAAGCTCTCCTCAGGACAAGTGACAGATGAGTATACTAACCAATACCTTCAAATACCTAGAAGAGTATATGTAACCATGTCAAGTATATTCTTTTGTTAAGATATTGAGGACTAAACTAGTCACTTCATAAACCATCTTAGAACTTAATTATAGCAATATATATATATGTCTGAGATGCTGTTATGACATTGTTTAATTTATTCTCATATATGAGAATGAACTCACAGTTGTATTGGTAGAGCTGCTCCTCTGGCTATTGGGTGGATGCGAATAGACATCTTGTCCTCCATAGTATATTGATGAGCTAAGATGGCAAGGCTGCACTTTTTCATCTTAAAGAAATGAACTCATGTCCTTATTTTGTGTGCTTTTCTTGCAGCCTCATTGCTCCGAGGAGTATTGCCTGAAAAAAGCAATTAGAGGTACGAGGAGCAGAGGAGTAAATCAAAATTCCTTCAAAGAATATACCATTTGTACAATCTGGTTTTATTATCATCACCTTAAATACTCTTATAAAATGCATCAAGCACAAAATTTAATAGCCAGCATATATGGATTGAACTGAAGACACTGGCTATTGTGGAAAACATAAGCACTGAAATCTGAAATAGCCAGCATAAATGAAAGACATCTTTGGTGACTAGCAAGTCAAAGTGTCAATACATAAGAGGTGTACAAACCGAACTTGAAAATTGCACCAAACCGATTAAAAACCCCGATTAGGTTTGATTTGGTATTGAGTAAAAAATTTCGAACTAAACCGACATATAAATATATAATTTTTATATATACTTTTAAGACATTTTATAGAATTTTGTTTAAAAAATATCTAGAAATATATGCGATTCTCTTGTGGGATGTAATATTTAGTTAAATATGAAGTGCTCTATTTTTATTAACTTTAAATAATTGGTTGTATGGTCACTTTCTTATCAAGTGTTAATGAAATGCGTCAATCTCTTTGTTCTTCCATATCTATATGTCAAGATCTATTAAATTCTTATATCTTTTTCGAATTTGAAGTGGTATTTCGATAATTTATAATTAAATAAAATATATTATTATATAGGCATCATATTGATTTTTATGTTTAATTATTAATTCAGTTAACCTTAAAAGTGTACATCAACGAAAAATTATTGAGACGACTAAAAAATAACTATCATATGTAACTATGAAAATTCTCCCATAAGAATATGTTAATAGATCATATATTTATCATTTTTTTCAATTTTTACTAAACATATATTTACTTATAAAAAATTTAACAAAGTAAGATTGAAATAATATATATTTATGTAATAAAAAAAAATAAAAACCCGAAAAGTCCGACAAAACCGAACCAATCCAAATCGTTATCTTGTATTATTATTGAACAAGATTACACAGGAGGGGGACCAAAAATCTTACCTCCGATAATACAAGCAAAAAAGGAATACAAGGGTGGGAGTGTGGACAAACAGAGGGTTACCCTTCAAACAAATTAGCTCTCAAAAAAGGTACCCTGATCAAATAATGATTCTCTATTCCCCGAGAACCCTTATATATTCAAAGAACTTAACCTATACCCTTTTTATGGGATCTGATTCAAAAATTCGGCAAACCAGTCCTATCCATAATATAACTTCCCCGAGTTCATTAGTATTTATGAAGATTCTGGAGGAATCTTCAATAGCACCAAATTTTGCCAAGGCATCAGCAATCATGTTTGCTTCCCTGAAACAGTGAGAAACTTCAGCATTAAGATGCGTCATCTCGTCCCGAATACTAGTGATCCAGTATTGCAACTTCCAGGAAGGTTTGCTAGACCCTTTGATCATGTCAACCACTATCTTAGATTCCAATTCTAATATGATGTTGTTGAAATTATTATCCATACACCATTGCAATCCAAAGTTTACTGCTTGAATCTCAGCCATATTATTAGAGCAAAAGATCATGGAGACAGAGAAAGCCATAACCATAGAACCACTCTGATCTCTAAGTACTCCTCCTGCTCCAGCCTTGTTATCAGTGATCATAGAACTTCCATCAGTATTCAATTTGTATCTAGTTGAAGGAGGTTTTAACCAATGGACTAAGATACTGGTCAGTCTAGGCTTGAACCTTTCCACTATCTCAGAGAATTGAATCCAATTTGAGTTGAGAGGCAAGTGTTGATAATCTTTTTTAATAGCAATCTTCAGGTTTAAAAAGATTTCATGAATGACTTTTCTCATTGACACATTCACATGGCCATACTTTGAAGCAGCTAGCAGGAACACAACAGAAGCATTTGGAAACTACTTGTTGTCCAAATCTATTAATAGAGTCGTCCAAGGGAAATCTGTTCTTCAATATTCTCCAATTTAAAAAAGAGATCTTAAAAGGGAGTCTCTTATGCCAAATATTCCTGAAGGTATTACTAGTTGGTTTGATCAAATTCGAACCAACCCGGTCCGTGTATATTCCTACATAAAACCATCAGTTTCTCCATGGTTTTTCAAAATTGTATAGTTTGAACAGACCCTCCGAAAATTCTTAATCAGATTCTACTCAGTTCTTCAAGAGATAAACCTATCCGATTCCTTTGCATTCAAAAATTAAGAACCCCAAACTATTGTTAGTGCAGAATGACAAACCTAAGGTTTCTAGTGTATCATTCTGGGTTTGAGTTGGAAGATTTTGCTTTAATTGAACCAAAAATCCCAGAAGATGATGAATCACAAGTTTCCTTAAAACCAAAAAGATGAGAAGTAAATAAAGAACTAGTTGTCTTCATTCCTTCCATCTCCTTCTACTTCTTTTTTGTAAACGCTAGTGAGATTCAGCTCAAGATCAAAGAGCCTTCAGTTAATATAAGCAAAATCACCGTAAAACTACCTAAGATTAAAACAACCGGCCAATTACTTCTTTTCGCAGAAACAAACAGGAAGTAAATCAGATGGCATTCACATGAATTCAAAATAATACTCCGATATTGATAAACTGGTTCCATATTTATTTAGTTTGGTGTAAAATTTAACGAACATTCTTTTATTCAAACACGCCCTAGCAAATATTATTCTGTCAGCAATTCTATAGATCAGTCCCTATGCTCGAGCAACAATATTTATTCTGTAGAATCTTGTATCAACATGAAGAAAATATCCTCACTAATATTTCTTTAGTTTCAGTACCCAAAATCACTGTTATGAGGAAATCGGCCGAGCTAAAGAAAAGGGAAGTGGGCCGAGCGTAAAGCTGCTAAAATGCACCCACTTTATTCCGCCAGGAAATTACGCTGAAGGGAACCACACTGTTTGGGAATGTTTTAGGGTAATTTTCATAACTACAACTCCTGTGAGGGTATATTACATTATTTACAGCTATTGTTTGATTTACGTTTTGTACAACTTTATTTATGTTTTAAAGAATTAATGAGTATCCAGCTTTTTTAAGCCACCCAACAAATATAGTAGTATCCTTACAATTAAGAAAATCGACTAACAATAAAATATTATCACATCAATGCAAATCGTAATTATCTCCAATCGATCTCTTTTATGCTGCATACTTTATTTTTCATTTATTGATTTGATTTGCTTTTTTTGATATATCATATCGTACCTATATTTAGTCCAAGTGTTATTAATACCTTATGTATACGGTCAAAACCGGGTTCGCCTCTTGTGTGATCAATCGAGACTGAAATATGACAGGTTAAAACTTGATCTTGAGTTATATCGAACCAAGGTGCGAAGATACATCGTTGTGCTCGTGACCCCGGGACCGAACGAGATCGAGACCGAACAAGATCGAGGGAAATTTGCCGAGCTAAATAACAGAAGGCCAAAATATCGTGGTTCGAAGTTTGACAAGATCATCAGATTTGCCTTCGAGTTTACCGAAGGCACAACCAATCCTACTTCTGATGGCCTCGAAGAAAAGTTTCGCCAACTCATCCGACAAGGATCTGTAATTCTCTCCATTAACCAATCATTATGTCAGAAATTACGGAATTAAGTCAAAAAAGGAGCCAACAGTCTACATAATTTATTATAAAATAATGTCTTAAAAGCTTTATCTCCCTAAATATATAGAGGAAACTGAGTAATTCATGGACACATTGTAACAATTTGTATTTATTTTTTTATTTATTCTTCCATATTAAATCTGATTTCAAGCTTTGTATCAAATTAGATCACGTATCCTTAAAATCACGTATAAATTCAATTGTTATTCGATTTTGAGGGTAAACAGTTTGGCGCCCACCGTGGGGCTAAGAATAATATTGGTTATTTGATAAAAATCTCCATAACACACACTGCTTTACACTTGCTCTTTGAAGTGTCGTTGATTTAAGGCTAAAAATGATAAACTCTCTCTTAGCACCGCTACATATCGACAACGAGTCCGGTCATCAAGGTGAGAATAACAATATGGCGCCCAATAATGCAGGGTCACCCGCTGATGTCGTTGGAATTCGGACTGCGGATCCGATTGATGTAAATTCGCATGTGGCCATTGACGCGAACTTGCCTACCGACCTTGAAAGTAGTGTCTGTGGTGGAGCCAGATCGGCATCTCAAAACACACAAAACATTGAAGAAGATGGGATCAGCCTACGCATGATCTTCGAAATACTGCAAGCTCAACAGGTGGCGATAGCTCAGTTACAGAACCAAACCCAGGCACCGAGCAGGGTTGAACCCGATCCGCCCCAAGAAGTCACTCGCAGAACGGAACCGGCCGTGGTAAGATCGAATGAACAAGAGTCGGGGACTAACCCCGAAATTATAAAAATGCTCGGGGAGTTGACAAAGCGGGTAGAATCAGGGGAAAAGAAGATCGAAGCGAACGATAAAAAGGTCGAAACCTATAATTCCAGGGTAGATCAAATCCCAGGAGCGCCCCCGATATTGAAGGGACTGGATTCCAAGAAGTTTGTGCAAAAACCTTTTCCTCCAAGCGCGCCCCCAAAACCGATCCCCAAGAAATTTCGTATGCCCGAAATACCTAAGTACAACAGAACGACCGATCCAAACGAGCATGTAACCTCTTATACGTGTGCCATAAAAGGGAACGACTTGGAAGAAGACAAAATCGAGTCTATTTTGTTGAAACAATTTGGGGAGACCCTGTCGAAGGGAGCCATGATATGGTATCACAACTTATCTCCTAATTCTATTGACTCATTTTCTATGCTTATAAACTCATTCGTAAAAGCACATCCCGGTGCCATCAAGGTCGAAACCAGGAAATCAGACCTTTTCAAAGTCAAGTAGAAGGAGAGCAAGATGCTCAGGGAGTTCGTGTCCCGTTTTCAAATGGAGCGAATGGATCTGCCGCCGGTCGCCGATGATTGGGCTGTTCAGGCTTTCACGCAGGGACTCAATATTCAAAGCTCGGTGGCTTCGGAGAAATTAAAGCAAAACCTGATAGAATACCATGTCGTTACCTGGACCGATGTGCACAATCGATATCAATCAAAATTAGAGTCGAAGATGATCAACTCGGGGCACCTTCAGAGTCTATATATCCCGCCAGGACTCTTGATAGAGCCAAGAGGGACATCGATTGTGAACCATGATCAAACATGGATCGATATCGGCTCTATAATGGAGAGCGGAGGAACAGTGGATCCGGGAAGAACCCCATAAGAAACGAAAGAAGAAATAACCAAGGTCGAAACAACCGGAGGATAATGACCAAAAACGGTTTTGATAGGCCCACTGGGCCTAAAGAAGTGCCGAGGCTATCGGAGTACAATTTTAATATTGACGCAACTGCCATCGTATCACCATCGGGCAAATCAAGGATACCAAATGGCCTTGACCTCTGTAATCCGATCCAGCTCAAAGAGATCCCAACCATGTATGCAAGTATCATGGAACTCACGGTCATAGAACGAAATATTGTCGACAACTGAGAGAAGAAGTAGCCCAACTATTCAAGAACGGGCACCTTCAAGAGTTCTTAAGAAACCGAGCCAAGAATCATATAAGAAATGGGGATTCTAACAGACATACGGAACAAGAAGATACCGAACCTCAACACGTAATTAATATGATCATCGGTGGAGTCGATATCCCACAGGAGCCAATGTTGAAACGCGCTAGAATCTCCATCACCAGGGAGAAACGAACTCGAGACTACATACCTGAAGGAGTCTTATCCTTCAAAGACGAGGATGCGAAGTGGATCATAGAACCTCACAATGATGCACTGTTAATATCTATACTCGTAAATAAAACTAGAGTTAAACGTGTGTTAATTGATCCAGGTAGCTCGGCCAACATTATTCGGTCGAAGGCCATAGAACAACTTGGTCTATAAGACAGGATCATGCCAGTAGTCCGAATCCTAAACGGGTTCAACATGGCATGTGAAACCACCAAAAGAGAGACAACGTTACCGGTCACTACTTATCCGTTAAGGAATATTATGCATAAGCCCGAACTTTCGGGCCGATTAGCCAAGTGGGCAGTGGAAGTGAGTGGGTACGATATTGAGTACCGACCTCGAACCGCCATTAAGTCCCAAATTTTGGCAGACTTTGTGGCCGACTTCACGCCAGCCCTGATACCCGAGGTTGAAAGAGAGTTATTGGGTAACTCAGGAACTTCTTCGGGAATCTGGACCCTCTTTACAGATGGTGCTTCGAATGCAAAAGGGTTCGGACTTCGTATCGTACTAAAACCACCAACATGTAATATAATTAGACAATTTATTAAGACTGCAAAATTGACTAACAATGAGGCCGAATATGAGGCCATTATTATAGGTCTCGAACTAGCTAAAAGCTTAGGGACGGAGGTGATCGAAGATAAGTGCGATTCCCTCCTTGTGGTAAACCAACTTAATGGAACATTCGAGGTCAGGGAAGAATGAATGCAGAGATACTTAGACAAGTTACAGGTGACATTGCATCAGTTCAAGGAATGGACTTTGCAGCATGTACTTCGGGATCAAAATAGTAAGGCTGATGCCCTTGCTAACCTGGGGTCGTCAATCGAAGACAACGATTTCAACTCAGGAGAAGTCGTACAACTTATGAGGTGGGTGGTGGAAGAAGGTCACGCCGAGATCAACTCAATGAGCTTAACTTAGGACTGGAGGAACAAGTACGTAGAATATCTCAGGAACAAAAAGTTGCCCTCGGACCCTAAAAAATCGAGGGCCCCGCGTACAAAGGCAGCCCGATTTAGCCTATCCAAAAACGAAACCCTGTTCAGAAGATCATTCGATGGCCCACTGGAAACATGTCTAGGGCCGGGGGATACTGAGTATATTCTAAGTGAAATACATGAAGGTACATATAGAAATCATTCGGGCGCCGAATCATTGGTTCGAAAAATAATTAGGGCTGGATATTACTGGATCGACATGGAAAAAGATGCAAAAGAATTCGTCCGAAAAGGTGATGGATGTCAAAGATGCGCTCCGATGATTCATCAACCTAGGGAGCTGCTGCATTCAGTTTTGTCTCCATGGTCGTTCATGAAGCGGGGGATGGATATCGTCGGCCCCCTTCCATGGGCACCTGGTAAGGCCCGATTTATATTATTTATGACTGACTACTTTTCTAAATGGGTAGAAGCCCAAGCATACAAACAATTCAGGGAGAAGGAAGTAATCGACTTCATTTGGGACCACATCATATGCCGATTTGGGATACCAACCGAGATTGTATGCCATAATGGGAAACAATACGTCGGAAGTAAAGTGAACAAATTCATTGAAGACCATAAGATCAAAAGAATCCTATCAACACCTTATCACCCTAGTGGGAATGGACAAGCTGAATCTACCAACAAAACCATACTCCAAAGCCTTAAAAAGAGGCTAACCGACGCCAAAGAAAAATGTAAGAAAATGCTACCTGAGGTCCTATAGGCATACTGAACAACCTCAAAGTCCAGTACCGGGGCCACCCCGTTTTCTCTGGTTTATGGTACTGAAGCTTTAATACCGATCAAAGTTGGATAACCAAGCATCAGATTCTGATACACAACAAAGGAATCGAATGACGAGGCTATGAGTACGAGCCTTGAGCTACTAGATGAAAGGCGAGAAGCCACCCTTGTCCGACTGGCCGCCCAGAAACAACGAATCAAAAGATATTACAATCGAAGGGCCAACCTTCGACACTTCAATACAGGGGAATTTGTACTAAGAAAAGTTACACTGAGCACCCAAAACCCGAACGAAGGGAAATTAGGCCCGAACTGGGAAGGGCCATACCGAGTTATCAAGATCACCAGAAAAAGATCCTATAAGCTCGAAACAATGAACAACGAGCAGTTACCGAACAACTGGAATATAACCCACTTAAAGCGATATTATTGCTAAGGTACGACCCCGATTATTTCTTTTATTTTTTCCGTTTTAAGCTAACACTTGCAAGTAACCAACAAAAGATAACATGAAGTCCTAGGTCCGAAAGCACGTGTTGCACTCTTTTTTCCTTTAATCGGTTTTGTCCCAATTATTTTTTTTGCCAAGGTTTTTAATGAGGCAACAAGTAAATCATGATTACTTAGAATTGTAGGTCGGTTATGAACTGTGGATAACGATCACAACAATATTCGAGGCTTCACTTCGTTCAGCGCCGAACACTGGAGGGAGGGGGGACAATATCCCTCAGATATCGACTTATACAACGAAATAAACTTCGTGATCGGTGGGGCCCAATCAATAAGATTTATTATAAAGGCCAAATAGTCAAAATGAACTGTGCCCACACAGATCGATCAAGCCCTGGCACAAAACATGTATACATATACAATTATTGCGCACAAGAATAAAAAGAGGATTTTTTTTTGTTTTGTTTTTGATATCACATTGTTTAAGGAATTTCCTACTCCCAATCCCCTAAGGGTATTGAGCCCAAAGGTCACCTTAATTCAAGTTCGAAACATTTACTCAGGGATTACCAATCGAGCCCAAGGGCCATCTCAAATCCGAGTTCGAACATTCACTCGGGGACTGGCAATCAAAAAATAATCTCGGATGGTCCGAGCTATCAGATTACAAGGGCAAAAGATCTATTAGGCAACGCCCAAATTTCAAAGGCTACGGCTACCCCTGCTCGGGCACTGTTAACTTAGGCATGCCCAGATAACTCAAGACAGCAAGCCCACTGGGCGACGCCCGAACTAAAAGGCTACGACCGTATTAGCACGGCTCGGAGACGTCCGAGACACGTATAAAAACAAGGCCTTCAAAAAAATTCTTCTTTATAACCGGCTCTAAAGACTTCCCTCGGCAAGGCTATAATCCGAAGATATTTTGGGGAAAATTATCGGCAACACCGAACCCCTACAATACCTTAACCCAAAGCGGCGATAAAGGCAAGGTTTGTTTGGACTTTCGAACATAACCTAAGTTATTTTATGCTAAGGCATTCCGGCCCTCGTAAATACAAGTAATTAAACAAAGGGAAAATTTGAAAGCCGAAAGGGAAAGAAAGCCTTATATATATAATCCTTTTACAAAGGCTAGAATGGCCCGATATAGAAATCCACAATGGCCAAAACGGCCTAAAAAAGATGCAAAAAGTAAAAAATAAAATAAAAATCTAAAGGCCTAAGCGGCCTGGTCCTCATCGGGGGCATCGTCTTCATCCTCGGGATCTTCCTCGCCTTCAGATTCGGTTAAGCTCTCGGAATCTTCCTCGGGAAAAGCCAGCTTCCAGGCCCTGGCTTCTTCTACTTTGGCATTCTCGATTTCAGCCAGTAGGTCGAAGCTTTGAGCATGGACTCCCTCGAAAGCTTCCCTTCGAGCTTTCCACCTTGCATGCTCCACCATGCTTTTAGCTTGCACATGAATCGCCTCGACATCAACCTTAAATTGGGCCACTTTAGCATCAGCCTTGGTCTCGGCCACAACCACCTCTGATTTGGCTGCCTCGAGTTCCTTGGCTAGATTCTCTTGACCAGAAATTGCCGAGTTTAGATGAGATTGGAGCTCCTCGATCTTTTTGACCTACACCAAGTTTTTCTCTTTTGCAGCCCGAAGCTGGGCCTCGGCCGACGCCAGTTGTGTTTGGATAGCTTCCTTTTCCGAGGCTAAGCGATCCATATTTTTCTTGAACTCCTAGGCCTCAGCTTGTATCGTGTCTACCTGCGCCTGGAGCTGCCCGGTTTGTTCAAGCCTATGTCGAACCTGCAGGATCGGATCATTAGCCACTGAGTCTAGTTCGTCGTCACTATCTTCAAGTACTCGGTTTACCTGTTCGGCCCACTCGGCATGCTCCTCCCGAGCCGTTTCTGACTCGGCCGAAAGTTTCTCACTCAGAAGCTTATAGGAGTCCCTCTTCTCAGTAAGCTCCCGAACCTCGGCCTCGTGTTGGGTTAACTCCTCCCAAAATTGGAGGAAAGTCTCATGGTACAGTACCGAGGCCTGCAAGCATAAAGAAAAGTGTTAGGTTTATTTGCAACTTCAAATTTAAAATACATAATAAAGGGACACTCAAAATTACACGATTCAAAGCCTGCTGATCTTCATTGAATAGGAAGGGCGCTTCAACCGCATCCATCGTGGCCCGGTACTCTTCGGTCACCAAGCACTAAAGATAGCTAGCAACCCCCACGGGGGCGGAGAAAACCCGGACATCTTTCGAGACAGAGAAAACTATTGACCATCTTCGGTCTGGGTTAACGCTTGGGGCCGGGAACTGATCCGTCAACTTTAGGCTCGAAGAAGACCCACTGGCCCCCGATGATGGTAACTTTTTCGGCACCGGCAACTACCCAGCCCTGTAACGTCCTCTAAGGCAATGGACTCTAACCCATCCAAGAAGTTATGGATATATGTCGCCCCCTGAGACCCCTTGTAAGAATGACCTTCTAGCATACCCGCCTCGTGGATCATGTCATCTGAGAATTGAGGAGACCCGGTAAAGTCAATCGCCCTAAGCGCATCTTTCGATGCACCTTCCTCTACTCAAGATGTGTCGGCCTCGTCCTCCCTCTAGACTCCCCTGTCTTGGGGAAAAGTAGCCGCACCCCGTTCCGGCGTGGAGACCTCAGCCAATGCCTTCTTAGAAGCCTCCCCGTCTTGGGGCAAAGCAGTTCGCACCCGAGCCACTAGCTCGGAATTGTCTTCTTCTTCTTCTTCGGACCCATCCCTCAGTTGGCGGATTGAGTCCGATGAGAGGATGCCGGTACTTTTCTTAGGTTTACGCACCAGCCTCCTCTTTGGTTTTTCCTTTTCCGAGTCCAGAGAGCACTGGGCCCTTTTCCTTTTCTTCTCATCACCCTGCCTCATAGCAGGGGACTCGAGAGGCACATCCTCGTCACCGGATGGAGGCCTCATAGCAATATCTTTGGGGAGACCTACAAAAGAAAACACTACCTATAAGAATTCGACAGCGCAAGGAGAAAGTCAAACATTATTGAATCAGAAAAGAAAACTTACTATGATTACGTGACTCCCACCGACCCTTCGACAATTCCATCCCTGCGCGCTCGGAATATGGTCTCTGTGACACAAGGTCCTTGACCCACTCCTTGACTTGAGGAACGACATCTGGCATCCGAGCCACAACTGCACCACAAAAACACCAATAAGAAGGGAGGGAAGGGGAGAAATAATAAATAAAATCTTTAAGGCGAAGTTGTGCTTACGCTTCATGTTCCATTTCTCGGGAAATGGCATGTCCTCGACAGGGATCAAGTCCAAAGTCCATATTCGAATGAATCGGCCCATCCAACCTCGGTACCGAGCCTCATCTATAATCGAAGATTGGGCCTTACTGGCCCGGCGAGCAAGTTTGATTAATCCCCCTCGATAGAGTCGGGGACTGTACAGGCGCATAAGATGATCGAGGGTGAAGGGACACCCCTCTATTTTGTTTACAAAGAAATGGAGAAGAATCACTATCCTCCAGATAGAGGGGTGAATTTGACCGAGGTTCACCTCGTACCTCTTGCAGAAGGCGATAATGACCGGATCTAAGGGACCCAACGTGAAGGGGTAAGTGTAAACACTTAAAAAACCCTCCACGTGGGTAGTAATTGCTTCCTCGGGCGAAGGCACCACCACATGCTTATTGGCCTAGTTGAAATCCTTTTTGATCTTGGAGAGGAGATCCTCGGTGATCGAACATATATATATCGAGATTGGCTCACACCGACCCGATATCGAGGAAGTTTTTTCTATCTTGAAATCAGCAACGGTCGGGCACCCTGTAGGAACGAACTCTTCAGGGTGTGGTTCCGCCGTAGTCCTGTCGTCGGCAGATCGTGGTGAAGAGGCGGCCTGCTTTTATGGGACAGTCTTATAAGTTTTTGCCCTTTTAGAGCAGAGATTAATAAGAGGAAATTAAGAAGGTACACTTAGTGGTTTGCAAAAGGTTCAAGAAATCTGGGTACAAAAGTTGGAGAGTGAAGAGATTTTTGAAGAACAAGAATAGAAGGAGCTTTGAACGTAAGGTTTGAAGGAATAAAAGTTGGGATATTTATAGTATGCTAATGACAGTTAAAAACCCGTAATGGCCGACTAATAACTGACAAACATTTAATGCCTTTGGTAACTGGACCGACGGGACATTTCAGTAACTGTTTGTCGCTTACATCATGATCTATCAAAGCGGGATTCGTAAGTTCACACAGTTTCTCAGCATCTTCTCTCCGAAAAATGAGGGGACTATCTGTATACGGTCGAAACCGGGTTCACCTCTTGTGAGATCAATCGAGACTGAAATATGACAGGTTAAAGCTCGATCTTGAGTTATATCGAACCAAGGTGCGAATATACATCGTTGAGCTCGTGACCCCGGGGCCTAACGAGATCGAGACCGAACAAGATCGAGGAAAATTTGCCGAGCCAAATAACAGAAGGCTGAAATATCGAGGTTCGAAGTTCGACAAGACCATCAGATTTTTCCTCGAGTTTACCGAAGGCACGACCAATTCTGCGTCTGACTGCATTGAAGAAAAGTTTCGCCAACTCATCCGACAATGATTCATGATTCTCGCCATTAACCAATCATTATGGCAGAAATCACGGAATTAAGTCAAAAAAGGAGCCAACGGTCAACATAAGTTATTATAAAATAATATCTTAAAAGATTCATCTCCCTAAATATATAGAGGAAATTGAGTAATTCATGGACACATTGTAACATACTTCAAAGAACAACATACTATTTTTCCAGCTTTGTTCATATTATTCTGGCTTGAATAATATCACATCTAAATTAGAAGGAAGTTAATCCTACGAGGCTTAAGTTGTTCAATCTGCATGGTTTGTATTTATTTTTCTATTTATTCTTCCATATTAAATTTGATTTCTAGCTTTGTATTAAATTAGATCACGTATCCTTAAAATCATGTATAAATTTAATTGTTATCCGATTTTGAGGGTAAACAGTTTAGCGGCCACTATGGGGCTAAGGATAATATTGTTTATTTGATACAAATCTCCATAACACACACTGCTTTACACTTGCTCTTTGAGGTGTCTTTGATTTCAGGCTAAAAATGACATATCAGCAACGAGTCTGGTCATCAAGGTGAGAATAACAACATGGCGCCCGATAAAGCAAGGCCACCCACTGATGTCGTTAGAATTTAGACCGCGGATCCGATTGATGTAAATTCGCATGTGGCCATCGACGCGAACTTGCCTACCGACCTTGAAAATAGCGTCTGTGGTGGAGCCCGATTAGCAACTCGAAACACACAAAATATTGAAGAAGACGGGATCAGCCTACACATGATCTTTGAAATGTCGCAAGCTCAACAGGTGGTGATAGCTCAGTTATAGAGCCAAACCCAGGCACCGAGCAGGGTTGAACCCGATCCGCCCTAAGAAGTCACTCGCAGAACGGAACCGGTCGTGGTAAGATCGAATGAACAAGATTTGGGGACTAACCCCGAAATTATATAAATGCTTGAGGAGTTGACAAAGCGGGTAGAATCAGGGGAAAAGAAGATCTAAGTGAACGATAAAAAGGTCGAAACCCATAATTCCAGGGAAGATCAAATCCCAGGAGCGACCCTGATATTGAAGGGACTGGATTCCAAGAAGTTTGTACAAAAATCTTTTCCTCCAAGCGCGTCCCCAAAACCGATCCCCAAGAAATTTTGTGTGCCCGAAATACCTAAGTACAACGGAACGACCGATCTAAATGAGCATGTAACCTCTTATACATGTGCCATCAAAGGGAACGACTTGGAAGACGACAAATCTAGTCTGTTTTGCTGAAAAGATTTGGGGAGACCCTGTCGAAGGGAGCCATGATATGGTATCACAACTTATCTCCTAATTCTATTGACTCATTTGCTATGCTTGCAGAATCTTTCGTAAAAGCACATGCCGGTGCCATCAAGGTCAAAACCAGGAAATAAGACCTTTTCAAAGTCAAACAGAAGGAGAACGAGATGCTCAGGGGGTTCGTGTCCCGTTTTCAAATGGAACGAATGGATTTGCCGCCGGTCACTAATGATTGGGCTGTTCAGGCTTTCACTCAGGGACTCAAGATTCGAAACTCGATGGCTTCAGAGCAATTAAAGTAAAACCTGATAGAATACCATGCCGTTACCTGGATCGATGTACACAATCGGTATCAATCAAAAATCAGAGTCAACTCGGGGCACCTTCGGAGTCTATATATCCCGCCAGGACTCTCGATAGAGCTAAGAGAGACATCTATCGTGAACAGGATCAAACAAGGATCGATATCGGCCCTATAATGAAGAGCAAAGGAACAGTGGGTCCGGGCAGAACCCCATAAGAAATGAAGGAAGAAATGACCAAGGTCGAAACAATCGGGGGCTATTGACCAAAAACGGTTTTGACAGGCCCACTGGCCCTAAGGCTATTGGAGTACAATTTTAATACCGACGCAACTGCCATCGTATTAGCCATCGGCCAAATCAAGGATACCAAATGGCCTCGACCTCTGCAATCTAATCTAGCTCAAAGAGATCCCAACCATGTATACAAGTATCATGGAACTCACGGTCATTGAACGGAAGATTGTCGACAACTGAGAGAAGAAGTAGCCCGACTATTCAACAACGGGCACCTTCAAGAGTTCTTAAGTGACCGGGCAAAGAATCATTTCAGGAATATGGATTCTAACAGACAGAACAAGAAGATACAGAACCTCAACACGTAATTAATATGATCATCGATGGAGTCGATATCCCACAGGAGCCAATGTTGAAAAGCGCCAGAATCTCCATCACCAGGGAGAAACGAACTCGAGACTACATACCTGAAGGAGTCTTATCCTTCAGCGATGAGGATGCGAAGGGTATCATAGTTACTCACAATGATGCATTGTTAATATCTATACTCGTAAATAAAACTAGAATTAAACGTGTGTTAATTCATCAAGGTAGCTCGGCCAATATTATTCAGTCGAAGGTCGTAGAATAGCTCGGTCTACAAGACAGGATCATGCCAGCAGTTCGAGTCCTAAACGGGTTCAACATGGCATGTGAAACCACCAAAGGTGAGATAACGTTACCGGTCAATACCGCCGGAATCGTACGAGAGGCCAAGTTTTATGTAATAGAAGGGGACATGAGGTACAACGCCCTTGTCGGAAGGCCATGGATCCACCATATGAGGGCAGTACCTTTTACTCCTCATCAAGTGCTAAAATTCCCAGTCCTACGGGGGATCAAGACAATCTACGGGGAATAACCGGCCGCAAAAGAGATGTTTGCCATTGAAGAAGTGGTTCTGATATCAACGCTCACAACACCAAAGGAACCGAATTCTGGCGATGACCCAGAGGCCAAATAGCAATTACCGATACCAGTCGCGATCCAATCAGATAAGCAAAAGACTTACGCAGATGATGATTACGGGGTTCCCCGATATTTTATAATCCCCGGTGACTCTGACGCAACTAAATCGACGGTCGAAGGGCTGGAACATGTTATATTAATCGAGCATTTGCCAAATCAAAAGGTATACCTGGGCACGAGACTAACTCCCGAGCTTAGGAAAAAATTTATTCAATTTCTTATAGTTAACATAAATTGATTTGCTTGGTCCCATATTAATATGACAGGGATCCCACCAGAGATAACTACTCATAAGCTAAGTCTGGACCCGAAAATCAATCCGGTCAAGCAGAAGAGGATACCCCAGTCCGAAGTGAAATATGCCTTCATCAAGGACGAGGTATCTAAACTCCTTAAAATAGGGTCCATTCAAGAGGTTAAATACCCGGAATGATTAGCAAACGTGGAAAAACTTGTTGCGACCAAACACACTCACGCAAGTATACGCGGTCGTCAAGTAATAAAGTGATTAAAAGTCGGATGTCGAACCCACGAGGACTTATGATTAGCTATTAACTAAATTAGCTTATCTTAATTATCTAAATAAGAATTAAATCTAAAAATATTTTATTCTAACTAATTAAATAAGAAAAATATAAATAATAAACTTTGAACAGAGGAAGAGCAGATTTTAATGATATCAATGTAATGAAAACGATCTAGGGTTATGGTCTATCTAACAATCCTATTGTATTCTTCAATTGAATTGACCGACTAATTTATCTAGCTTATTGGTTGACAGGGTTAATATTGCTCATAAGAATCTGTCGAGTTCTTACTCGCCTATTCAAGCTAACCTAACGCCTATATGTCTATGGAGTTAGAATCAACAAGAACGCATTTATAATTCCTGTAAATCAACCAAGCAAGGCAATTAGGTATATGTCTATCCTAACCACGAATCCGTTCCCCGATGCCCGAGTTCAAGAACTTGCCCTACTCAATCCTATATACAATATAGAATTCCCACTTTCGAGTTCAATTCTAGATTCGTAGATAATATTCAATTGGTGATCAAGCAATTAAATAATTAAGCGCAAGATTGAATAAATAAACTAATATGATAAATCAAGAAGTCAAAATCAATATCCGAATAACAATAGTCATGAAAGAACCACAACCCTAGAACGTGAAGTTTAGCTCCACATAGACATGGTAGCCAAACAACAAATCATACAAAGAAACATAAAAATTACTAAGTTTGGTGGGAGAAAGATGAAACTTGATGAATTCCGGCCTTCACAGCTTTTTCCTGGTTTTTTTCCTCTTCCCAATATGTTAGATAACCTAAAAGAGGCGTTTTTAGCTTATATATTGCGTACAAAAGTCGTGGGCCAAAGCTCTCCCATTCCTAGTCCAATTCGGCTTCAGGGATTGATGCTAAGGTGGATGCGACGCATCCACCTTGTCCTCCATTTCAATTTTTGCCTGCGAAGGTGGATGCGACGCATCCACCTTGTCCTCTATTTCTCAGCTTGCATGCGATGGTGGACGCGACGCATCCAGCTTCACTTCTACTTCCCAGTTTCGCACGCGATGGCGGACGCGATGGCACAACTTCACTGCTAAGGTTGCATGCAGGATGATGTTTTCCTAGGTTGGATGCGACGCATCCAACCCTTCTTCCTCTAGCTAAACCACCTTTTCTTCATATTTTGCACTCCGAACACCTTAAATCGTCACACATAACTTAATTAGTCATCAAACCAATAATTACACCATGTTGGGTGTTTTAAAGATTAAATAACATCAAAAAGTGGTTAAAGCATGGGTAAAGTAACATTAACACATATCGAAATATGCCAAACATCACTACCCCACACTTAAACCTTTGTTCGTCCTCGAACAAACCATCCTATAGTAGACGAAACAAAATTAAACTCTTATCATTCAAAGCACACTACATCTATGACCATGGTTATTTGCTACAATTAGGCTCTAGACTATGCATCAACACACTTCCCTTTTCTTATGCCCTTCTTTAAACATATTCGAACAAAGATAACATGCTCACAACAATCCTAACCTCAAAAACCGACTCAATGTCACAATGCACTCATGGCTTGAACAACCAACATCATAGAGAAGTCTAATAACGTTACCTATCCCTCGTGAAACCATGTGCCCTCACAACAAAAGCAAAGAGAGTAGAATCAATCCACACATTCGAATCTCATGCTCACAAAGAAAATCGCTCACTCTCACAAAAGAAGTCACATGCATGTAATTGGTACCATAGGCTTGCCCTTAATGTAAATCTCTACTAATGTAAGCTCGCTCGATCTAAAATCAATTAGGACTTTTTCATGGTTGTAATGTGGGCTAAGGGACGGGTAGGATATATTTAAGGAATAGTGATTCACCCTCCTAAGCACTTTAACACATCATCAAATAACTTAAGCGCAAATTCTTCAACACCACTTCAATTTCACAAATAATATCACCCCAACAATATTTCCTCTTTCTTTAAGCACTACTTTAATTCATACCCACTAGCAAGAATAAGACAACAATTTATTCCTCTATATTTTTCTTTCTTTTTTTTTTTTTTTTCCTTCACAAAAGCTACTACACTTAAGAATGAGTACTACAACTAAGCTAAAATAGCACAGAAACTTATCCAAACGATCTCCTCACCCCACACTTAAAATTTTGCAATGTCCTCAATGCACATTATAAATAATAAGAGGGTAAACGAGACTCCCTGGTAGGCCAAAGGCCGAAGCAATAGCGGCTCACGAGGTACTCAGACTTCCCCAGGCATCGTCCTTTGTGTGGGCACCCCACACTTAGTCCTCACCATCTAGCTCGCTTTTGCACTCTTCTAATGGCTTTGCTTCCTATGCTCATAATCCTACAAAATAAAAATAAATACTACAAAATAATAAAAATAAAATAAAATAAAAAGTAAACAAAAATAAAAGAAAGCAGTAACGCTGGGTTGCCTCCCAACAAGCGCCTGATTTAACGTAGCGGCACGACGTGAACCACTTTTTGCCTCCACCTCGAACTTATGAATTGAGCCCCTAACATGGCATCCAGTTTGCGGCTATGCTCCAGTGGTGGGGCTACAAAGATAACCAGGCCAAGTAATAAATTTTTCACTCTACACTTCTCGGCCTTTAGATGAGGAATGTATTTTTTGCTTTTTGGCATGACAAATTCAAAAATATAGGCATCATGTTCCTCTTCCATTGACTCCTCCAAAGGCTTAGATGACTCGATTTCCATGTCATCATCCAAATACAATGTCGAAAAATATTTAGAATGAGGACCAACACGCCCCAACTTTAGAATTGTATTACTATTTACATCCTCATATGTACACACACTAGAGTCTTCATATATAATATTATCTACTTCCTCACATGACTCTAGAGTGCTTTCCTCGACATGGACATCATCAATACAAGTATGGACGAATGATTTACTCTCCCCTTTTAGCTCCTCAATTTGGCGTATAAGCTCCTTTTCAGCTTCACACAACTCAGAACTATTTTGTTGGGCGTTAGACGCATCAACCTTTGCAATTAATTTAGCTCCCAAGTCGTGAATATCAGTGCCAAAATTTTTAATCTCCTGTCCCAGTTCAGCTCTTCCTTTTATAAAGTGTCTCGTCCTATCAGTAATTTTTTCATGTTGAGCTTCATATATTTCTAACTTTTCAGCCTGTTCTGCCAGCCAAGTTTGGCTCAAAATCTCCTCTTTTTCAAAAATTTTCTCTTGCTGGTACTCGCTCTCTTCATTCAATTCTTCCATATTGGCCTTCATTCTTGTGATTGCTGCCCTCATTCTTTTCATATCTTTTTTGAGTTCATCCTGTTGCTCTGCTACTTGCCTCAGAATATCCCTAATATATGCATCAGGCTCCATATCCTGCACTTCATTGCCCCTATCAAACTCAGAAATATCATTAGAAAGATCATAATAAGGGCTCAGAGAAGGATGAACAAAATTAGGACAACCATCCCAATGGCCATCTTGACCACCACACATATTACAAATATTCCACTCAAAGGATTGAGATTGTGCGCACAACTCGCTCCTGGGAACATTCTGACAATTTTTCCACCAGTGGGGTCCTCCACAATATGGACAAGGATCATCAAAATAAGAATAACCATCATTCGAACAATTTTTATTCCAAGATGCCATGCTAAAATAAATAAAAAATACTAACTAAAATAAAATAATAAAAAAAAACATGAATAGATAAAAAAAATGTCTAATCTAGAAAAATAGCAAATTTCTAAGTCCCCGGCAACGGCGCCAAAAACTTGTTGCGACCAAACACACTCACACAAGTATACGCGGTCGTCAAGTAATAAAGTGATTAAAAGTCGGATGTCGAACCCACGAGGACTTATGATTAGCTATTAACTAAATTAGCTTATCTTAATTATCTAAATAAGAATTAAATCTAAAAATATTTTATTCTAACTAATTAAATAAGAAAAATATAAATAATAAACTTTGAACAGAGGAAGAGCAGATTTTAATGATATCAATGTAATGAAAACGATCTAGGGTTATGGTCTATCTAACAATCCTATTGTATTCTTCAATTGAATTGACCGACTAATTTATCTAGCTTATTGGTTGACAGGGTTAATATTGCTCATAAGAATCTGTCGAGTTCTTACTCGCCTATTCAAGCTAACCTAACGCCTATATGTCTATGGAGTTAGAATCAACAAGAACGCATTTATAATTCCTGTAAATCAACCAAGCAAGGCAATTAGGTATATGTCTATCCTAACCACGAATCCGTTCCCCGATGCCCGAGTTCAAGAACTTGCCCTACTCAATCCTATATACAATATAGAATTCCCACTTTCGAGTTCAATTCTAGATTCGTAGATAATATTCAATTGGTGATCAAGCAATTAAATAATTAAGCGCAAGATTGAATAAATAAACTAATATGATAAATCAAGAAGTCAAAATCAATATCCGAATAACAATAGTCATGAAAGAACCACAACCCTAGAACGTGAAGTTTAGCTCCACATAGACATGGTAGCCAAACAACAAATCATACAAAGAAACATAAAAATTACTAAGTTTGGTGGGAGAAAGATGAAACTTGATGAATTCCGGCCTTCACAGCTTTTTCCTGGTTTTTTTCTCTTCCCAATATGTTCGATCACCTAAAAGAGGCGTTTTTAGCTTATATATTGCGTACAAAAGTCGTGGGCCAAAGCTCTCCCATTCCTAGTCCAATTCGGCTTCAGGGATTGATGCTAAGGTGGATGCGACGCATCCACCTTGTCCTCTATTTCTCAGCTTGCATGCGATGGTGGACGCGACGCATCCAGCTTCACTTCTACTTCCCAGTTTCGCACGCGATGGCGGACGCGATGGCACAACTTCACTGCTAAGGTTGCATGCAGGATGATGTTTTCCTAGGTTGGATGCGACGCATCCAACCCCTCTCCCTCTAGCTAAACCACCTTTTCTTCATATTTTGCACTCCGAACACCTTAAATCATCACACATAACTTAATTAGTCATCAAACCAATAATTACACCATGTTGGGTGTTTTAAAGATTAAATAACATCAAAAAGTGGTTAAAGCATGGGTAAAGTAACATTAACTCATATCGAAATATGCCAAACATCAGTAGTCCCTAAAAAAGGGGGACAAATTAAGAATGTGCGTAGATTATAAGGATTTGAACAAATCATGTCCCAAGGACTCTTTCCCTTTGCCAAGCATTGATCGCATGATCGATGCCCCGGCCGGCCACGGGATCCTTAGTTTTTTCGATGCCTATTCCGGGTATAATCAAATACGGATGAACCCGGATGACTAGGAAAAAACTTCCTTCATCACTAAATACGGCACATACTGCTATAACGTAATGCTATTCAGATTAAAAAACACCGGTGCCACCTATCAACGTCTGGTAAATCAAATATTCGAGGAAAAATAGTAAAAATAATGGAGGTTTATGTTGATGATATGTTGTTTAAGTCCCTGCGAGTAGAGGACCATTTAAAACATTTGCAGGAAACCTTCAGTATAATAAAAAAAGTACAATATGAAGTTGAACCTAGAAAAGTGTGTATTCGAAGTCGGATCAGGAAAATGTCTCGGGTTCATGGTATCCAATCGAGGAATCGAGATCAACCCCGACAAAATCAAAGTCATTGAAGACATCGCGGTCGTAGACAACGTAAAGGCCGTGCAAAGGCTAACAGGGCGCATAGCCGCCCTGGGTCGATTTATCTCGAGGTCGTCCAATAAAAGCCACCGATTCTTCGCACTGTTGAAAAAGAGGAATAGCTTCTCATGGACTCCGGAATGTTAACGGGCTCTGGATGAGCTCAAGAGATGCTTATGAAGCCTACCACTGCTTCACACACCAAGAACAGACGAATAACTGTACTTGTACCTAGCGGTCTCGGAGGTAGCAGTAAGTGGAATATTGGTTCGAGAAGAGCAATGTATGAAATTTCCAATTTATTATGTTAGCAGAACCTTAGGTGGGGCCGAAACTAGGTACCCTCACCTAGAGAAACTGGCGCTCGCCTTGCTAAGTGCCTCTAGGAAGCTAAAACTATATTTCCAATGTCACCCCATATGTGTCGTAACTACTTATCCGTTAAGGAATATTATGCATAAGCTCGAACTTTCAGGCCGATTATCCAAGTGGGTAGTGGAAGTGAGTGGGTACGATATTGAGTACCGACCTCGAACCACCATTAAGTCCTAAATTTTGGCAGACTTTGTAGCCGACTTCACGCCGACCCTGATACCTGAGGTTGAAAGAGAGTTATTGGTTAACTCAGGAAGTTCTTCGGGAATCTGGACCCTCTTTACAGATGGTGCTTCAAACGCAAAAGGGTCCAGACTTGGTATCGTAATAAAACAACCAACAGGTAATATAATTAAACAATTTATTAAGACTGCGAAATTGACTAACAATGAGGCTGAATATGAGGCCATGATTGCAGATCTCGAACTAGCTAAAAGCTTAGGGACGGAGGTGATTGAAGCTAAGTGTGATTCTTTCCTTGTGGTAAACCAACTTAATGGAATGTTCGAGGTCAGGGAAGAACGAATGCAGAGATACTTAGACAAGTTACATGTGACATTACATCGGTTCAAGGAATGGACTTTGTAGCATATACTTCGGGATTAAAACAGCAAGGTCGATGCCCTCGCAAACTTGGGATCATCAATCAAAGACAATGAGTTCAACTGGAGAAAAGTCGTACAACTTATGAGGTCGGTGCTGGAAGAAGGTCACGCCGAGATCAACTCAACGAGCTTAACTTGGGACTGGAAGAACAAGTAAGTAGAATATCTCAGGAACAAAAAGTTGCCCTCGAACCCTAAAGAATCAAGGGCCTCGCGTACAAAGGCAGCCCGATTTAGCCTATCTAAAAACGGAACCCTGTTTAGAAGATTTTTCGATGGCGCACTTACAATATGTCTAGGCCGGGGGATACTGAGTACATTCTGAGGGAAATCCACGAAGGTACCTGTGAAAATCATTCGGGCGCCGAATCATTGGTTCGAAAAATAATCATGGCTGGATATTACTGGATCGACATGGAAAAGGATACAAAAGAATTCGTCCAAAAATTCGATGGATGTCAAAGATGCGCTCCGATGATTCATCAACCTGGGGAGTTGCTGCATTCAGTTTTGTCTCCATGTTCGTTCATAAAGCGGGGCATGGATATCGTCGGCCCCCTTCTGTGGGCACCTGGTAAGGCCTGATTTATATTATTTATGACTGACTACTTTTCTAAATGGGTCAGGGAGAAGGAAGTTATCGACTTCATTTAGGACCACATCATATGCCAATATGGGATACCAACCGAGATTGTATACGATAATGGGAAACAATTCGTCGGAAGTGAAGTGACCAAATTCTTTGAAGACCATAAGATCAAAAGAATCCTAGTGGGAATAGACAAGCTGAATCTACCAACAAAACCATACTCCAAAGCCTTAAAAAGAGGCTAACCGACGCCAAAGGAAAATGCAAGGAAATGCTACCCGAGGTCCTATGGGCATACCGAACAACCTCGAAGTCCAGTACCGGGGCCACCCCGTTTTCTCTGGTTTATGGTACTGAAGCTTTAATACCGGTTGAAGTTGGAGAACTAAGCGTCAGATTCTGATACACAACAAAGGAATCGAATGACGAGGATATGAGTACAAGCCTTGAGCTATTAGATGAAAGGCAAGAAGCCACCCTTGTCCGACTGGCCGCCCAGAAACAACGAATCAAAAGATATTACAATCGAAGGGCCAACCTTCGACACTTCAATACAGGGGAATTTGTACTAAGAAAAGTTACACTGAGCACCCAAAACCCGAACGAAGGGAAATTAGGCCCGAACTGGGAAGGGCCATACCGAGTTATCAAGATCACCAGAAAAAGATCCTATAAGCTCGAAACAATGAACAACGAGCAGTTACCGAACAACTGGAATATAACCCACTTAAAGCGATATTATTGCTAAGGTACGACCCCGATTATTTCTTTTATTTTTTCCGTTTTAAGCTAACACTTGCAAGTAACTAACAAAAGATAACGCGAAGTCCTAGGTCTGAAAGCACGCATTGCACTCTTTTTTCCTTTAATCGGTTTTGTCCCAAATATTTTTTTCGCCAAGGTTTTTAATGAGGCAACAAGTAAATCATGCTAACTTAGAATTATAGGTCGGTTATGAACTGTGGATAACGATCACAACAACATTCGAGGCTTCACTTCGTTCAGCGCCGAACACTGGAGGGGGGGGGGGACAATATCTGATATCGACTTTACAATGAAAGAAACTTCATGATCGATGGGGCCTGATCAATAGGATTTATTGTAAAGGCCAAACGGTCAAAATGAACCATGCCCACACAAATCGATCGAGCCCTGGCACAAAATATGTATACATATACAATTATTGCGCACAAGAATAAAAAGAGTATATTTTTTATTTTTGTTTTATTTTTGATATCACATTGTTTAAGGAATGTCCTACTCCCGATCCCCTAAGGGTATTGAGCCCAAGGGTCACCTTAATACGAGTTAGAAATATTCACTCAGGGATTACCAATCGAGCCCAAAGGCCACCTCAAATCCAAGTTCGAACATTCACTCGGGGGCTGCCGATTGAAAAATAATCTCGGACGGTCCGAGCTATTAGATTACAAGGGCAAAAGACCTCTTAGGCAACACTCGAATTTCAAAGGCTACGGCCACCCCTGCTCGGGGACTGTTATCTTTGGCATACCCAGATAACTCGGGATAGCAAGCCCACTGGGCGACTCCCGAACTAAAAGGCTACGGCCGTATTATCACGCCTTGGAGACGTCCGAGACCTGCATAAAAAACCAAGCCTTCGAAAAAAAATTCTTTTTTATAATCGGTTCTAAAGGCTGTCCTAGGCAAGGCTATAAACCTAAGATATTTCTGGGAAAATTATCGGCAACACCGAACCTCTACAATGCCTTAACCCAAAGCGGCGATAAAGGCAAGGTTTGTTTGGACTTTCGAACATAACCTAAGTTATTTAATGCTAAGGCATTCCGGCCCTCGTGAATACAAGTAATTAAACAAAGGGAAAATTTGAAAGTTGAAAGGGAAAGAAAGCCTTATATATATAATCTTTTTACAAAGGCCAGAATGGCCCGATATAGAAATCCACAATGGCCAAAACGGCCTAAAAAAGATGCAAAAAGCAAAAAAATAAAAAAAATCTAATGGCCTAGGAGGCCTGGTCTTCATCGGGGGCACCATCTTCATCATCGGGATCTTCCCTGCCTTCAGATTCGGTTAAGCTCTCGGAATCTTCCTCAGGAAAATCTAGCTTCCGGGCCCTGGCTTCTTCTAATTTGGCATTCTCGATTTCAGCTAGTAGGTCGAAGTTCTGAGCATGGACTCCCTCGAGAGCTTCCCTTTGAGCTTTCCACCTTGCGTGCTCCACCATACTTTTAGCCTGCATATGAGTTGCCTCGACATCAACCTTGAATTGGGCCACTTTAGCATCAGCCTTGGTCTCGGCCACAATCACCTCTGATTTGGCCGCCTCGAGTTCCTTGGCCAGATTCTCTTGACCAGAAATTGCCGAGTTTAGCTGAGATTGGAGCTCCTCGATCTTCTTGACCCGCACAAAGTTTTTCTCTTTTGTAGCCCGAAGCTGAGCCTCGGCAGACGCCAGTTGTGTTTGGACAGATTCCTTTTTTGAGGCTAAGAGATCCATATTTTTCTTGAACTCCTCGGCCTCAACTTGTATCGTGTCTACATGCGCCTGGAGCCACCCGATTTGTTCAAGCCTTTGTTGAACCTGCAGGATCGGATCGTTAGCCACTGAGTCCAGTTAGTAGTCACTATCTTCAAGTATTCGGTTTACCTGCTCAGCCCACTCGGCATGCTCCTTCCGAGCCGCTTCTAACTCGGCCTGAAGTTTCTCACTCAGAAGCTTATAGGAGTCCCTCTTCTCAGTAAGCTCCGAACCTCGACCTCGTGGTGGGTTAACTCCTCCCGGAATTGGAGGAAAGTCTCATGTTGTAGTACTGAGGTCTGCAAGCATAAAGAAAGGTGTTAGGATTATTTGCAACTTCAAATTTAAAATACATAATAAAGGGACACTCAAAGTTGCCCGATTCAAAGCCTGCTGAGCTTCATTGAATAGGCAGGGCGCTTCCACCGAGTCCATCATAGCCCGGTCCTCTTCGGTCACCAAGCACTGAAGATAGCTAGCAACCCCCACGAGGGTAGAGAAAACCCGGGCATCTTCCATGACAGAGAAAACTATTGACCGCCTTCGGTCTGGGTTAACGCTCGGGGCCGGTAACCGATCCACCAACTTTGGGCTCGAAGAAGACCCACTGGCCCCCGATGATGGCACCTTCTTCGGCACCGACAAGTCATCGAGCCCAGTAACGTCCTCTAAGGTGATGGACTCTAACCCATCCAAGAAGTTGTGGATATCTGTTGCCCCTGAGGCCCCTCGTAAGAACGACCTTCTAGCATACCGGCCTCGTGGATGCACATCTTTCGATGAACCTTCCTCTGCTCGAGATGTGTCGGCCCCATCCTCCCTCTCGACTCCCCTAGCTTGGGGCAAAGTAGCCGCACCCCGTTCCGGCTTGGAGATCTCGGCCAATGCCTTCTCAACATCCTCCCCGGCTTGAGGCAAAGCAGTTCGCACCTGAGCCACTAGTTCGGAATTATCTTCTTCTTCTTCTTCGGACTCATCCCTCAGTTGGCGGATTGAGTTCAATGAGAGGATGCCGGTACTTTACTTAAGTTTATGCACTGGCCTCCTCTTTGGTTTTTTCTTTTCCGAGTACAGAGAGCTCGGGACCCTTTTCCTTTTTTTCTTATCACCCTACCTCGGAGCAGGGGACTCGAGAGACACATCCTCATCACCGGATGGAGGTTTCATAGAAACATCTTTGGGGAGACCTACTAAATGAAACATAACCGATAAGAATTCGACAACACAAGGAGAAAGTCAAACATTATTGAATCAGAAAAGAAAACTTACCATGATTACGTGCCTCCCACCGACCCTTCGACAATTCCATCCATGTGTGCTTGGAATATGGTCTCTGTGACACAAGGTCCTTGACCCACTCCTTGAGTTGAGGAACGACATCCGGCATCCGAGCCACAACTGCACCACAAAAACACCGATAAGAAGGGATGGAAGGGGAGAAACAATAAATAAAATCTTTAAGGCGAAGTTGTACTTATGCTTCATGTTCCATTTCTCGGGAAATGGCATGTCCTAGACAAGGATCAAGTCCGAGGTCCTTATTCGAATGAATCAGCCCATCCAGCCTCGGTACCGAGCCTCATCTATACTCGAGAATGGGGCCTTACTGGCCCAGCGAGCAAGTTTGATTAATCCCCCTCGATAGAGTCGGGGACTGTACAGGCGCATAAGATGATTGAGGGTGAAAGGACACCCCTCGATTTTGTTTACAAAGAAACAGAGAAGAATCACTATTTTCCAGTATGAGGGGTGAATTTGACCGAGGGTCACCTCATACCTCTTACAGAAGGCAATAATGACCGGATCTAAGGGACCCAACGTGAAGGGGTAAGTGTAAACACTTAAAAACGTGGGTAGTAATTTCTTCCTTAAGCGAAGGCACCACCACATGCTTATTGGCCCAGTTACAATCCTTTTTGACCTTGGAGAGGAGATCCTCGGTGATCGAATATATATATCTGGAGACCGACTCGCACCCACCCGGTACCGAGGAAGGTTTTTCGACCTTGAAATCAGCAACGGTCGGGCACCCAGCAGATCGTGATGAAGAGGCGACCTCCTTTTGTGGGACAGTCTTAGAGGTTTTCGCCATTTTAGAGCAGAGATGAAGAAGAGGAAATTAAGAAGGTACGCTTAGTGGTTTGCAAAAGGTTCAAGAAATCTAGGTACAAAAGTTGGAGAGTGAAGAGATTTTTGAAGAACAAGAATAGAAAGAGCTTTGAACATAAGGTTTGAAGGAATGAAAGTTGGGATATTTATAGTCTGCTAATGACGGTTCAAAACCCATAATGGCCGACCAACAACTGACATACATTTAATGCCTTGATAACTGGATCGACGTGACATTTCAGTAACCATTTGTCACTTACGTCATGATCCATCGAAGCGGGATTCTAAAGTTCACACCATTTCTCGTCATCTTCTCTTCGAAAAATGAGGGGACTATCGGTATACGGTCGAAATCGGGTTCGCCTCTTGTATGACCAATCGAGGCTGAAATATGACAGGTTAAAGCTCGATCTTGAGTTATATCGAACCAAGGTGCAAAGATACATCGTTGAGCTCGTGACCCCTGGACTAAACGAGATCGAGAACAAACAAGATCGAGGGAAATTTGCCGAGCCAAATAACAGAAGGCCAAAATATCGAGGTTCGAAATTCGACAAGACCATCAGATTTTCCCTCGAGTTTCATAGAAGGCACGACCAATCCTGCTTCTGACGGCCTCGAAGAAAATCTTCGCCAACTCATCCGACAAGGATCCGTGATTCTCGCCATTAACCAATCATTATGGCAGAAATCACAAAATTAAGTCAAAAAAGGAGCCAACGGTCTACATAATTTATTATAAAATAATATCCTAAAAGATTCATCTCCCTAAATATATAGAGAAAATTGAGTAATTCATGGACACATTGTAACATACTTGAAAGAACAACATACTATTTTTCCAGTTTTGTTCATATTATTCTGGCTTGAATAATATCACATCTAAATTCGAAGAAAGTTAATCCTACGAGGCTTAAGTTGTTCAGTCTGCATGGTTTATATTTATTTTTCTATTTATTCTTCCATATTAAATTTGATTTCTAGCTTTGTATCAAATTAGATCACGTATCCTTAAAACCGTATAAAAATTCAATTGTTATACGATTTTGAGGGTAAACATCTTATTTTTTATTTATAGTACCAATGTAAAAAATATATACATTAAAGTACATGAATCTGTAGTTGTAAGGAAAATCAACATTAGTTAATTGTAAGTATATTAATGTATTGGTCCCATTGCTATTAAAGCTTGAAATTCTTGTGGGAAATCAGACTTATAGGCTTCCCATAATTCTTTTGCTGATTCTCCTAAGAAAGTTTTCATATATTAATACATTGTTTCTGTATCTATTTCATGATAAGTTTTTATATAATCACATAGAAGCAAGAAATCTGAGAACAAGACTAGATGACAAATGAAGAAAAGACAGACTTTGGCACAAAAGGTACAATAATGCAACCAACAAAAGGAGAAACGACATAAAGGAGTACTGAGACATGTGAAAAAAGAAGAGAAGACATTAAAATAGTACTGAAAAAGACTGGCAACAAACTTTGGAATCTGCGAGTGGAAAAATAATTACAAAGTGACAAATAAAGAAGAATTAATCATATATATATATATATATATATATATATATATATATAATGTGTGCGTACATAGAGTATATCAATTTATACAATAATTTATATATTTATTCAATTTATATTTTATACAATATTTTATACAATTAATAAAAATTTAACTTTAAAAATCTCCTCTCTCTTCTCTCTCTATCTCTCTCTCTCTATGGAAATCAGTCAATGAGGACCCCAAAATTTTAGCATATTTAATGAAATCCTTATCATTTCCTAAATTTAAGCCTAACTGAATTGACTACAACTAAAATACAATAAATTATTGCTTAAAAAATTTCTAAATCCCTAAAATTTAGTTTAACCCAATGAACTACAACTCAAATAAAATGAATCATCTCTTAAAAGATGTCCTTTGGTTGTAATTTAAAAATAGGTAAGATATTACACCATATATAATATATGTTCATCGAGTAATAATAATTTTCTTTTTTACAGTATTGCATATAATTGATAGTATACTGTATGCCCCATATACAGTGTGAGATATATATATATATATATATATATATATATATATATATATATATATATATATATATATATATATGTATAATGTAAATATTTAATCATTAATGAAAAATAAAATATATTATATATTCTACATATGAAATAATGGTTTAACTTATATAAATAAAATAATATACTTTCTACCTAAGTAAATATACAATATACTTAAAGAAATTGTATATTGTACATAGTATAAATATAATATATACTAAATACTATAAATATACTATATATAATCCTTTTATATCCAATGTTCTTTATTTTGTATATAGATAATAGATCATCTAAATATATTTTACAAATATGTATATTAATGTATATGAATAATGTATTCATATATAGTATATGAAAAATATCTACACATATTATACCAAATTCATAAATAAATATTTTGGTATTTGCCTTAATCCATGATACCACGTGATTAAACATTGTTACTTTCAAATGAAAATGTTGAATCACGGCAATGTCTCAGAAAATAAATTCAAGAATATCAATTTCAATTTATTGAATTTAATACCGAACAAAAGAAAGAAAAAATAGGGAGAAAAGAACACCATTGGGGTGAACAACAAAGATAAAAATAAGTGTGAAGATCCGAAATCCAAATACATTAGCAATATTGTTGTTCTTGGTGGATTTGTAACTTATTTCTGCTTCCATGGATAACACGACAAACGTTTGAGCACTCAGAGGAGTCAACTAAACTACTTTTTTTTGGAATATTTGTAACTTATTTCTGCTTCCATGGATAACACGACAAATATTCCAAAAAAAGTAGTTTAGTTGACTCCTCTGAGTGCTCAAACGGTGTAACGATTCGACCAGTCATTTTGAGAATTAGCGTCCCGTTCGGCGGATTAAGGTATCGAGCAACTTCGTATTATGTGTTATGACTTGCGTGTGTAGTCGAGTTCAGTTTTCGGATGATTCAGGGTCAATTTGGAAAAAGGATTCTTGCTTTAGAAGTTTAAGCGGTAAGAGTTGATCGGAACTTGACTTTTATATAGACAACTCTGAAATGACATTTTGATGATTCCAATAGTTTTGTATAGTGATTTTGGACTTAGGCGTGCATCCGGATTTGAATTTAGAGTTCCGTAGGATAATTAGAAGTATTTTGGCAAAAATTGGAAAGTTGAAATTTTGGAATGATAAGAGGTTTGACCGGGTGTTGAATTTATTGATATCCGACTCGGATTATGATTCTGAGAGTTGGATTAGTTCCATTATGTCATTTGAGACTTGCAGGCAAAATTTGACATCATTACGGGTTGATTTGATATGTTTCGGCACGAGTTTTGAAAGTTGGAAGATTTGAAAATTCATAAGTTCGATTCGAGGTGCGATTCGTAGTTTCGACGTTGTTTGATGTGATTTGGGACCTCGAGCAGGTCCGTGTTAGGTTATGGAACCTGTTGGTATATTTCGATGGGGTCCCGGGGACCCCGAGCGTGTTTTGGATGGGCTACGGACCATTTTCTCATGTTTTGGTTGGCTGATATGATATGTGGTGTTCCCTTATACGCGATCACGAAGTTCATTCTGCGTTCGCATAGGCTGTTTTGGTGGGTGGACCTTTTCCTCTTCGCGTTCGCATGATTCTGCTGCGATCGCATACGTGTGTATCCTCCTTCATCGCGTTCGCGTTCACAGTTTCGCGTTCGCGTAGTACAGACTAAGAAGTTGGTATATTTTCTCCTTGGCGATCGCATGTTATGGTTCACGATTACGTAGTACATTTTTGGGGGCATAGGTTGTTCCCTTTTTCACGATCGCATACATTTGTTCGCGATCGCGTAGTATAATTTTTGGGTAGTAGTCATTTCCTTCTTCGCGATCGTAATTGCATTTCCGCGATCGCGATGTGTAAATCACTGGGCAGCAGAATATATATTTCAAAATCGAGGGTTTGGCCATTTTTATCATATCTCGAGTTGTAGACCTCAAATTTGAGCGATGTTTAGTGAGTTTTTCAAGCAAATTATTGAGGTAAGTGTAGTTCTCCCGAAATTTATTATATTTCATGATTCCATCTTTATTTTTATCTTTTAAATAGTGGCTTGAGTTGGGGAAAATGATGATTTTGAGAAAAACTTTCAAAAATGTAAAATGACGATTTGAAGGACGAATTGATATCAGAATTTGATAATTCTTGTATAGTTGGACTCGTTATCGAATGAGTGTTCGGATTTTTAATTTTGGCCGGGATCCGAGACGCCGTCCGGATATTATTTCACTCGAGAAGGTCATTTTAGAGTAACGATCTAGTTTCTTTGAGGCAAGTATCTTGCCTAACGTTGTGTGGGAGAAACTACCCCTTAGAATTTGAGTCATTTGTGCTAATTATATCATGTGAAGGTCATGTATGCGAGGTGACGAGTACGTGCTCGGGCTTATTTGTGGAAATTTGATCGTTTAGGACTCTTAGGTTCTTATATTCATTAGATATGAAATTTTTTTGTCATGTTAAATCCCTCATTTACTAAATTTACCCTTACGTGTCTTATTTAGAATTAATTGCTTCATGTTGTACCCTTAATGCCAATTAAACTCTTATGTGCCTTAACAAAAGGTGTTGCCTCTTTTATTGTCATGCTATCTTTTCCATAATTGTCTATCCTTAATTGAAGTTATTATTATCTTTTCCGTAATTGCTTATCCTTAATTGAACTTGTTGTATCTCTTCCGTAATTGCTCGATCTTAAATGAAGTTTTGTTATCCCTTTTCATTGTTGACTTATCCTTGGTTGGAATCATTGATTCATGTTATCTCTCTTATCGTCGAATTGTACTTTTGTGGAATCCTTGCTTCACATTATCTCTTTCTTGTTGAGCTATTCTTGTTGAGACCATTATTCCCTGTTGTATCTTTATTTGTGATCTCGTTCTACCGTTTCCTTGTGTTCTAAAGTTCCTGAGTTGATTTACTTGTCGTATCCTCATGTTATTATTGTTGTTGTATTCCGTGTTGTTTAGCCGAGGGCTATGCATAGTTGTGATATTGAAACTGTTTTTGAGGAAATGTTGTGGTATATGGGCACATATTGTGAAAATCATTTTGTTGAGTTGTTATGTTTTGGCACACATGTTATTGTTGAGAGGATTGTTATGATGTTTGTACGAGGTTTCTGCCGTGCTGTTGTTATGATGGCTGCACGAGGTTTCTGCCATGCTTTTTTTATGATGGTTGCACGAGGTTTTAGCTGTGCTGTTGTTATTATTGATACAAATACGGTGGTGTAAGGTCTGGGTATTGAAACGCATGCGGTGAGATAAGGTGGGCTTGATACGCATGGCTAGTAGGGGAGCTACTAGAAGCCATGTGGTGTGATGAGGTGAGATAAAATGCGATATGCTATTTCGGCAAAACTGATTTTCAAAACTAAATGTAAAGGCTCCCGCGGTGATATAAGGAAAGATTGTGATTCATTTTGTTATTTGAGACTACGAGGCAGTACCTCGGTAGTGGCTCTTGTTGACATTTCCCCATTCTTGTGTACTTGTCTTTGATTGTTGTTTCCTTAGTGTACTATTAATTGTCTTTCTTCGTGTTGCACTATTTGCTTAGTTCTGTGTAGCTAATCTTGTTGTACGATTCGTTGTTTCAATTTCATTGCTGTCTTAATTACATTATATATTTTGTGGTGATTGTTTCTTATGTACCATTCATTGTCTCTACTCCTACTTGTTGACTCAAATTTTGGTAGAACGCTTGCACAAGCATACACGTAAATAAATCACCTATATCGGTCTAAGAAGATGAATCCTGATGTTTTGACCATTTACATGTACTCCCGTGTACTTGCCTTGTGTGTGAGAGTTATCCTGTTGGCACGTGAGTTGTCCGTGCAGTCATGAGTCATTGATATTGTTGTCACGTGAGTGATCCGTGTAGATATTAGATATTATCACTCCCTTGGCACGTGAGTCGTCCGTGCTGTTATGAATTGTAATGTGGGTACAAGATACTAAGTGATTTGGGTTCACGAGTTGGGACCCCTGATTTGTGATTTTGAGGTTTAGTACCTTGGGAAATTCTTGGATAAACCTGGTGTGAAAGCGGTCATTCCTATTGAGTTATTGATAAGTGGGAATTTTGACTATTTATTAGCGCCTTTTAGCTTTTGTTTTAATCTAAAAATATTAAATTGTGTTTTCGAAACTAATGAAATTGTGTAAAATTGCAGGAATGCTGGAAGTTGGGCTCCCGAGATGAAATCCGACTAAAAAAGGAGCACTCTAAGCACAAGGAAATAAAGTCCACAAAAGCACACAATGTGCGGTCCGCAGAAGAAATTGCGGACCACAGAATTCCATCTGCGGCTGCAAACAAAGAAAGAAAAACCTACAAGCATTTGTGCAAATTGCGGACCGCGCATAAATTGTGCCGCCGTAAAAGATGGGCTAAGGGTCAAGATCAGTGAATTGCGGACCGCACAATATTTGTGCGGCCGTAGAAGATTGCCTTGCGGCCGCAACTCTAATATTGCGGACCACAGAAGAGTGCCTTGTGGCTGAAGTTCTTAATCTGCGTATCACAGAACAATTACCTTGCGGCCGCAGTTCAGAAATGTGCGGCCGCAGAACCCTAGTTTCTGCCAAGATGAAGAAATCTGCGGACCGCACATGGAATTATGTGGCCGCAAAACCTCATGAGGGGTATTTTTGTCCGAGATTTTCATGCTTATATAAATAGAAAGGTTTCACAAAATTAGGTCAAATTTGAACCTCTGCAATTACTGTAGCCATTTTTCTTTGCCATTTTTGGAAGTTTATTTTGCTTTGGTGTATTTTACGATAGATTTAATCATTAGCTTTCAATATGAGTTTAATTAGTCTTTCTTCTCTATTTTCTTCAAACCCAAGTATGAGTAGCTAGAGTTTTACTAGGGTTGTGACCCAACCCTAGTGTGTAAACCTTATGAGTATCTAATTTAGTGCTTGTTTATGATTGAGTGTTTATTATTTAGCTTAGTTCATGCTTTAATTGTGAATTAATGGTTGCAAACATTAAGTCATGCCTATTTGACTTAGTCTCTACTTGAGAAAGAGAGACCTAGTCTAGGATAACTTAGCTAACAAGGAATTGAGTCAATCAAGAGATTGATTAACCCAATTAAAGGGTTCAACCTAGAGATAGTAATAACCCGACTTGATCTTTTATTAACTGCTTTGTGTGATGCCTATTTGGTCTTGAGAAAGCCAAATTGGGCAAAACTACTCTCTGACCGAGAGGTATTGAGTGGGTAATTTAGAGTTGATAGCTATAATACACCCCAGTCAACAGAATAAGCATTATAGTCTTTATCCCATTAGGCAAATACCTAGGTAATGGTCACAGCCCTAGGCTTTTTATCAATTTGGAAAAACCTAAAAAACAATTATCTCTAGTCTATTTTGTTTTTGTTGCAATCTTTAGAGTAAAATTAGAAATAGAAAACAAATCTATGTGTGGAAGTGAAATCTAGATAATTCGATCACTCACATTAAGATATATACCCCTAACTCCCATCTTAGCTCCTTCTGGATTCGACCCTGACTCTTAGTTGGGTTTCTACTATTGCACACAATCGTTTCATACCTCTTTTGAGGTGTGCATTTGGACGCAATCAATTTTTGGCGCCGTTGTCGGGGAGTTAAAAACGGTGTTAGCTATATATTTGGGTGTGTTTTTGGAGTATCTTCTTTTCCTTCTGTTTTACTAACTTGTTTAAGAAATCGTAGGTACAACCATGTCAAATAATGAGCTCGGAAATATTTCTTTGGGGGATGTGGACGTTGAGGATGACCAAATGGATGAGGTTCATCTTGAACCTCAAGCCAATAGAAGAAGTCAAATGCCTCATGACAATGTGCCCGTACCCCCACCTCCACCACGAGCAGCTCCACACCGAGTGTTACCCAATGAAGGTTGTGCAAGTGTAATAGTCCCTCCCCATATTAGGACAGACAACTTCTAAATCACCAATGTGATGCTTACTTTGCTAGAGCAACGAGGTTTCTTCACCGGTGCTCCAAGTCAAAATGCATATAAACATTTGAAGGGGTTTGTGGACACTTGTTGGGGGAGAAAACAAATAAATGTCTCCGAGGATGCATTGAGGCTAAGCTTTAGATTTATTAGAACGTTTGCCGAACCATTCCATTCATACTTGGGATGAGTTGACGGAAAGGTTTATTTCTAAGTTTTTCTCTCCGGGGCACATGGCTACACTTCGGGATGAAATTTTAGCGTTCAAGTAATAGCCAAATAAACCATTACATGAGATATGGGAACTCTATAGAACAATGGTTAAGTAATGTCCCAACACGATATGATGGAGAACATGATTCAACAAACTTTCTATCGTGGGATCAACACAACCAACCAATGTATAGTGAATCAACTTGCCGGTGGGAACTTCATGACTACGCCTTATGCAGAAGCATGTAAGATTTTAAATGAAATGGCAAAAAAATCACCGGCATGACAATCCCGGGCTAATGTTCCACAAGGTGATCCCAATATGATCCACCTTCACAAAGAGTTGCATGACCATGGGCAAGCCATTGCCGAATTGACTACCACCTGAATCAATAAGAAAAGGCTCAACTTCAACAAGTGAAAAATCCTAAGCAAGTCAATGCCATGGAGGGAGTGAACATGATGGTGAACAAAAGACGGACCAATGGTCCACAAGTGCAACATCGAGTGGAAAATTTTGTGCAAGATGATAGTGGTTTTGATCAAGATGAGTCTTATAATGACCAAGAAGAGGAGGTTCAATATATGAACAACTTTCAGGGGCAACGGAATAACTGTCAAGGCCCAAACCAACAACAATGGCGACCTCAAAACAATCAATACAATTGAAATTTTAACAACTAAGGAAATTAGAATGGTGGAAACAATCAAGGAAATTTGGGGGGGGGGGGGGGTTACAATCAAGGCGGATGGAACAATAATCAAGGCAATCGAGGGTCGAGTTTTCAAAGGCACCCGATGTATCAACAATCGAACAACCCACCTCCTTATCCTTCCCATGGTCCTAGTTTATGAAGGATAGTGTCATAAAGAAGTGGTCAATGAATTTTGAAGCTATCAAAGTCACTCATCAAGTGAGTGCAATTTTGCATTCAATGGCTCTTAAGTTAGAAGATCCCGGTGCTTTCACAATTCCTTGTACAATTGGAAGTGCCGAGTTTGCTAAAGCTCTTTGTGATCTTGGGGCGAGTATCAATTTGATGCCCTATTTGATTTTCAAGACCTTGGGAATTGGGCAACCAAGACCCACCTCTATGATATTGCAAATGGCCGATCGGACCATGAAGAGACCTTTGGGAGTGATTGAAGATGTCTTGGTTCGTGCTAATAAATTTATTCTTCCGACAGATTTTGTCATTCTAGATTGTGAAGTTGATTATGAGGTGCCGATTATTCTTGGAAGACCTTTCCTTGATACAAGGAAGGATCTTTGTGATGTTGAAGCCGGAGAACTCACTTTTCGGGTGGGAGATGAAAAAGTGGTATTCCATGTGTACAAGTCTATGTGACAACCAAATATCAACGAAGTGTGTTCTTTTGTAGACTTTGTGACCGATGTTATTGTTGATGATACAAGTGCCACAATCAATGTTGGTGATATGTTGGAGGCCGTCTTGCTCAACTTTGATGATGACGAGATGGATGGCTTCATGGAATGTGTGAACTCTTTGCAATGAATGGGGTCGTACACTTACGCACACCGGAAACTATCTTTGGATCTTGAAAATAAGAAAACTCCTCCTATAAAGCTTTCCATTGAAGAGCCTCCTGCCTTGGATTTGAAGCCATTGCCGCCACATCTTCGGTGTGAATTTCTTGGCCCTTGTTCTACTTTACCAGTTATTCTTTCCTCTTGTTTGACTAACGTGCAGGTAGATTCTACATTGGTGGTGCTACAAAAGAGAAAGAAGGCAATTGGGTGGACATTAGCGGATATTCGGGGGATAATCCCTGCATTTTACATGCATAAGATTTACTTGGAGAAAGGATCCAAACCATCTATTGAACATCAAAGGAGACTCAATGAGGCTATGCAAGAAGTTGTCAAAAAGGAGATTATCATGTGGTTGGATGCCAGGGTTGTCTACCTCATTTTTGATAGTTCGTGGAATTCTCCGGTTCATTGTGTCCCAAAGAAAGGGCATGACTGTGGTCACCAATGACAAGAATGATTTGATTCCTAAAAGAACGGTGGCCGATTGGAGAGTATAAATGGACTATCGCAAGCTCAACAAAGTCACAAGAAAGAATCATTTTCCACTTCCCTTCGTAGACCAAATGCTTGATAGGTTGGCCGGCCGTTCTTTCTATTACTTTCTTGATGGGTATTCGGGCTACAATCAAATCCTTATTGCTCCGGAAGATCAAGAGAAAAAACCTTTACATGTCCCTATGGTACTTTTGCCTTCAAATGGAAGCCATTTGGTTTGTGTAATGCACCGACAACTTTTCAAAGGTATATGATGGCTATCTTCACGACATGGTGGATGACTACCTTGAAGTTTTCATAGATGACTTCTCGGTAGTTGGAGATTCTTTTGATGATTGTCTAACAAATTTAGATAAAGTGTTGGCAAGATGAAACGAATTTGGTTCTCAATTGGGAGAAGTGTCATTTCATGGTCGAGGAAGGCATTGTCCTTGGCCACAAAATCTCAAAGAATGGAATTGAAGTTGACAAGGCAAAGATTGAGGTGATTTCTAAACTTCCACCTCCAACTTCAGTGAAAGGTGTGCGGATTTCCTAGTCCACGCGGGGTTTTACCGGCGTTTCATCAAAGATTTCTCTAAGGTGGTGAACCCGTTGTGCAAGCTTCTTGAGAAAGATGATAAGTTTAAATTCAATGATGATTGCATCAGAGCCTTTGAATTGTTAAAGTTTAAGTTGACAACCACTCTCATCATCACCGCTCCATATTGGAGTGTCCCCTTTGAACTCACGTGTGATGCTAGTGACGTAGCGGTTTGGGCTATTTTGGGGAAACACATCAACACTATTTTTCATCCGGTCTACTATGCTAGTAAGACCATGAATGGTGCCCATGTCAACTATACCATTACGTAGAAAAATCTCCTTGCCATTGTGTTTGCAATTGAGAAGTTCTGCCTGTACTTGATTGGTGTGAAAGTTATTGTCCACACGGATCATGCAGCACTTTGTTATCTTATGAGCAAGAAAGTTTCCAAAGCTCGATTGATTAGATATGTGATTTTATTGCAAGAGTTTGATATTGACATCCAAGATAAAAAGGGAGTGAATATCAAGTGGCGGACCACTTGTCTCATTTGGAGGAGGAGGGGAGGCCGCATGATGGCCTTGAAATCAATGACTCCTTCCCCAATAAACAACTCTTGGCTATTTCAATGAAGTAGGTGCCATGGTTCGCAGATCAAGCAAATTTCCTTGTGTGTGAAATCATCTCGGATGAGTTCTCTTCAAACCAAAGGAAGAAGCTCAAACAGGATTGTCAAGATTATTATTGGGATGAACCATACTTTTTTTGGATTTATACGGATGGGGTGATTAGAAGATGTGTACCGGAAGAAGAGCAAGGTGAAATTCTTGGGGCTTGTCGTTCTTCGCCATATGGGGGTCACCATGGTGGAGCAAAACCAGTGGCCAAAGTGATAAGTAGCTGTTTCTATTGGCGCATTCTTTACAAGGATGCAAGTGATGTAGTGAAAAGATGTGATGAATGTCAACGGGCCGGTGGAATCTCGAAGAAAAAATGTCTCTCGCTACCATTTTGGAGATTGATATCTTTGATGTGTGGGGTATTGACTTTATGGGTCCTTTTGTGAGTTCTTGTGGAAACACCTAAATCTTGGTCACTGTTGATTATGTGTCTAAATGGGTTGAGGCCGTTGCTCTACCCAACAATGAGGTGAGAAGTGTTGTGGCGTTCTTGAAAAAGAATATTTTTACAAGGTTTGGTACTCTGCGGGCTATTATAAGCGATGAGGGGTCACATTTTTGCAATAAGGCTTTCGACACTTTGCTTAGCAAGTATGGTATTACTCATAAAGTCACGACTCCCTATCATCCACAAGCTAGCGGTCAAGTGGAAGTCTCCAACCAGAAGATAAAGAGTATTTTGTCCAAAACATGAATGCTAATCAGACGGATTGGTCCAAGAAGCTTGATGATGCATTATGGGCTTATCGGACGGCTTACAAAACACCTATCGGAGTGTCGCCATACCAGTTGGTGTTTGGCAAAAGCTTGTCATCTTCGGGTGGAACTTGAGCACAAAGCCATGTGGGCTCTAAAGAAGTTGAATCTTGATTGGGATGTAGCCGCTAACTTGAGGGTTGCACATTTGAATGAATTGGATGAGTTCCGGTATCATGCTTATGCAAGTTCGTCCTTGTACAAAGAAAAGATGAAATATTTTCATGACAAATATATTTGTAACAAAGAGTTCAAAGTGGGAGATCTCGTATTGTTGATCAACTCGAGGTTAAGGATATTTCCCGGAGAGCTAAAATCTAAATGGAGTGGTCCCTTTGAAATTACGGGTGTGACGCCTTTTGGTGCATTGGACTTGAAGAACAAAGACAATGAGGTATTCCGTGTCAATAGTCATCGGGTGAAGCACTATTTGGGAAATGTTGATGATGGCCACATAGTGGCGGTTATTCATTTCAAATGATGGTAATCTGCGTCATGCCGCGACGTTAAATCAGGCACTTCTTGGGAGGCAACCCATGTTTCTTTTTCTTTTCTTTTCTTCTTTTGTAGATAGTTGTTATTTTTGTGCTACCTTGATTTGAAGTGTGCTACAGATATGAGTGTGCCTTACAGGAATGGTGGACAGAAATCTGGCTAAGTGTTGCAAGATTTGTAGACCGTAGTTAAATTGTGCGGATCGCACAATTTATAATTGTTGCAGCAAAAGTGCTCTGCGGCCGCACAGTTAACTTGCGCACCGCACAAGTGGAAGGTGGAAATGCCAACTCTCTGAAGTTGGTCTGTCAGATAAATGGTCGATCTGTGGTTACAACAGGAAATCTGCGTCCGCAAACAAAATTTCTACGGACCGCAGATGGAGACCACAATTGAAGCACCAGGTAACAGAGTGCGGTTCGCATTTGAAATTTTGTGGCCGCACTCACTCTTCTTTCCCTTAGAAAATCAATAAGTATAAATAGAGGGCTAGGGCTACTGTTACCCTTTTTCCTCTCTAAGCAAAAAATCACAGTAATATTTTGAAGTTTCTTGCTGAGTCTACCTGTGCATTTTTACGACATCTTTGATCAATCACTCATCACACTCATTCATTTGGTATGCTTCATAATCTTGTTAATCTTTTTCTTTTAATTTTTAGATTTTTAGTTAAGTTTAGGCCACTTATCAATAGAATTCAATTGTACATACTTGTGGAGGTATATCTATAGTGGGTCAACTAGTACATGCTCTATGGGGAATGGATAAATGTATTCTCATGCTTTAATGATGTTACCATGTCTTAATTTGTACAAAAATATTGCAAACCCTAGAGATGACTGTTAGTATATTTTGAATTCTGCGGCCTACAGAAGTAGATTCTAGGTAAGTTTAGTTAAGAATGAGTCTGCGGCCGAAACAAAAATTGTGTGGACCGCAGAATTTCCATTGCGGCCGCAAAATAGTTGTTTCACTGTCTTCAAAGAGTTTACATATTTGTGATTCAATGTGCGGACGCAAGACAAAATGTGCGGACTGCAAAAAACATGTTACGGCCGCACATCCACTAATTCTTTGTCATCAGAGAGTTGGCATGTTTTTGGTTTCTAAGTGGCGGAGGCAATGAAAATGTGCGGACCGCAATTCCCATCTGTGGCTGCAAGAGAGAATTGTGCGGTCTGCAAGACTTCATATGCGGCTCCAAGAAAATTGTGCGGAGCGCAGACCCTCACCCTTCAAGCACACTATGTGTGTGACCCTCACGGTGTTTCTGGTGTTTACTTGTATATCTCCTGTGTCTGACTGAACATTGAATTGCAATTAACGATTGCTTCTATTTGATACATATTATGGTTTGATCTAGAGGCAGAGGTGATACTTCTAAATAAAGGGGTGAACCTTCTCGGGGACGAGGCAAGAACGCCTTACCTAGTGCCCAACAACATGAAATTAGAAAAATGATAGTAGTCGGGAGAGGAAAAGGTGTAGATCTGTTCGAGATGAGTTCATACGCCCCGTCTAGGGACGTATCAGAGGGAAACTTGGCCTCCGTTCAGGAACAACCAGCAGTACAGTCCAGCCGTCAGGGAGATTCCAACTGATGGACGAGCCATCATCATCCCACAGCACTTCCGAGGATTCAAAAAATGCTAGTCAGGCTTCTAAGCCATCTACTACACCTACCTCTGAGGCACCAGAGACATCAGTTCAGGACATCCCCGATGATGGTGGAGGGGGAGATGCTACAATTACCGACCTTGAAAGGAAGAAGAAGAAAGAGGTTTGTGAGGATCGGTTTGTCAGCTTGGCCACCTTCACCAGCTTCCATCAATGGTGGCCAGTGAGGTCGCTTACTCTTGAGAGGCAATTTTAGTTGAAGGATTTGGAGAAATATAACCCGGCAGTGCTGAGACAGTTCAAGGAACATAAGGGGTGGATGTAGTTCACCCAGAGTGTAGTGGATGCCAAAGAATATCTTGTCCGAGAATTTTACGCCAATGTGGCGCATATCAAAAAGGGGACAAAGGTAACCAAAGTGCGTAACCTTAAAGTGAGATTTGATCAAGCTACTCTCAACACGTACTTGGGTTTCGAAGATGTCTAGCCGAAGGAATACTTAGAGAAATATGTAATGGGAGATGAAGCCCGACCTTGGTTAGCAGAGATTCTAGCAGCTCCTGGGCCACCACCGCCATGGATCACAGTAGGGGTTCCTATTTATTGGAGCACTCTGAGCTTTGAGGCAAAAGGGTAGCAAACCTTTATCTGCAACAGACTGGACCCGAGCTAGAATGAGACCTGTCTCAGTCATTGCTCTGCAAGATGACTCGTCCTACCCGTATCCCAACACTATTATAGAGTATCTCACGGATGCGAGGGTAGAGCCGAGGGATTATGATACAAAGGTATGGCCGAAGAAGCCCTTCTCATGGTACTCACTGATGGATCCAACCCTAAGAGAAAAGGTGAGCCGTCTACCACCACAAGCCAGTCTGATGAGCCAGCGACGATAGTTGCGGAGGCAGTTGATGTTCCATCCACTTCGGGCGAGCCTTCCTCTAGTGTCACAGTTATGCCTCCACCACTATCTTCAGTTCCTACTGCAAGTCCTGTCTCAGGTTCCATCTCGGCTTTGAAGCTGGTGCCCATGCCTACTGATCCACTTTCTGCGCTGCGAGTCCCAGACATTGACGAGCCTCAACAATTGGTTGCAGACAACCACTGTAAAGTTGTCTGACCTATCTAGTATTGCTGCAGCACATTCTTCAGTTCAGGCACCTAAAATTCCCCCCCCATAGTTGAGGAGACATTGAAGAAGCTCCTAGAGAACTAGAACACCATCATGGCTACCTTGGTACAACACGAGGTAGTGATCGAAAAGCTGGGAAAAGAAGTAAAGAAGATGAGAAAGTCCCAGGCCAGTAAGAAGTCAGTGGACAAGCTTCGGAGGCAAGTGACCAAGCTTGCTGCAGCCAGAGACATATCTTTTGACATGCTGATTGACCCACACCCTTGAGGCCCAGATCCTGCAGCACCATCAGCACCAGTGGCACCAGCTGGCCAGTATGAGGAGCCAGACTCTACTGCCGAGGCAGTGCGTTAGATGTTCACAAACCCAGTCACTCCCATAGTTGAGGATGATGAGATCTAGTTGGATGAGACTGGAGGTGGTGACATTGATGTGGACACAGAGATGTCCAAGGAGCCGTAGGGAGTTTTCTTTACTCTTTCCCCTCTTTTACTCTTATTTTGTTGAGCATTGAGGACAATGCTTATTTTTTATTCAGGGGGGTGGAGTTTATTTGATCTTATCTGGTACATTCTGAGACAATTGGCCAGTAATAACTTGATATTATTTTCCTTCTCTTTTTTATTCTGTATATATTCTCTCTTTTTCTCTCATTATGTATATTCAGTAGTTTTTGTTTATTAGCTTCCTTATTTTTGTTCCGTTATTAGTTCTTAGTTTGAGTTAGTAGTTTCTTTATTTTTTTAGTAGCTTCTTTTTATGTTGTAGTAGATAATAAGCCTTTGGTTTTTTTAATGTCACGGTTCTTTCCAATGGTAGTTTTTTGTATGAACCGGGTGACTCGTCCCAACGATGGATGGCGTGATAACCTTCTTAAGGGAATGAGTCCGTTTTTGGTATTTAGGTAATAATAGTAGTAGTAATAAATAAAAAGACCTAATTAAGTCACGTTCGAAGAGTCAAACATGCTTCATTTGGTACCAACACACTTAACTATGTGATTATGGTTAGAAACAAGGTTTTGAAAGAAATAGCTCTAGTTAGTGACTTTGTGACTCTTGTGTTGACATTGTCAACCATCAAGTGGTTTAATTGAACCATAGTGATTTTCAATTTGAATGTGGTCGTTGTGGGCCCTCGACTCTATCCTTTTTAACAATCCAGTTGCGTGAGAGGTGTATTTCTTTATTGTTAGTCCAAGTACCCATGCGAAAGGTCTAGAACTTGCCTCGAATGTGTTTCAAGGTGAAATCCTAAGTTTTGCTTGGGTTGAGAAGTGATTGTAGGCTTTCCTTAGCCCGTTTAAGATTTCTATTGCCTACCAATGTTGTGATCCCTAGTTAACCCAGCTGAGCCTCGAGCCTTTCTCATTTGACAATCATATTACAAGCCTTTACCCGTTTGATCGTGATCCTCTATTGGCACCCGAGTTTTCCTTAACACTCTTGTGAAATAATTGGCTAAAATGTAAGTTTGGGGGAGAGACTAAGAACTTGAAAAAGGTATCAAGGCACAAAAAGAGAAAATAAATAATGAGAAAAAAAGGCAAGAAAAGAAAAGAGAGAAAAAAAGGGAGAATACAAAATAGTGAATAAGTGGAAGAGTTGAAGGGATTCAAAGAGAGGTAATGATCCCAAGCATGAAGAAATCAAAGAGGGAGAAAATGAATGTAATGAGCAAGAAAGAGTGATGTTAAGTCTCTCTAGTTCCCCAAGAAAAAGACAATGCCTTAAAGAATTGGCAAAGTGTGAGTCGAGAATTAAAAAAATGGAGTGCTTAAGGAAAGGTGTAACCACTCAAACATATTGTATCCAACCCTAATCCAAAATCTTTCATTACATCTCGAAAGAAGTCCTATTTGATCTCAAGCCGAGTGAGCTTGCATTAGTGGCGATCTACATGAGGGGCAAACCTATGGTACTTGAAGCCGTACTTGCGACATTCTCTTGAGAAAGATGAGTGAACCTTTCATAAATCTTTGGATTGAGTGCTAAAATTCTTAAGTGAGCCAGGCAACCAGAAAGTAGAAGAGGAAGAGTTTGGAGTCCACCATGACCTACACGATAGAGCAAGAGTCCTTGTAAAGTCATTTTTTGATGCTCAAATGTCACTTTAGAACTATATGTGCATAAATATTTATCTTGTCACCTTGTTGATAATACATAGGTAGTGTGGGTAATTGTTGGTCCCAACTGATGTGTGTATGGCTTACCTTCGACTCGCTAAAATGATCCTTAACTTTTGGAGGTGGGAACAAATTTATTTGCTTGAGCACAAGTAAGGACTTAAGTTTTGGGGAGTTGATAAGTGGAAATTTTGACTACTTATTAGTGACTTTTAGCCTTTGTTTTAATCTAAAAGCATTAAATTGTGCTCCCGAAACTAATGAAATTGTGCAAGATTGCAGGAATGCTGAAAGTTAGGATCCCGAGATGAAATCCGACTAAAAAAAGAAGCAGTCTAAGCACAAGGCAATAAAGAACACAGAAGCACACAATGTGCAGTCCGCAGAAGGAATACTGCAGCCGCAAAAGAAATTGCGGATCGCAGAATTCCATCTGCGACCGTAAACAAAGAAGGAAAAATCTACAGGCATTTGTGCAAATTGTGGACCGCACATTAATTATGCGGCCGCAAAATATAGGCTAAGGGTCAAGATCAGTGAATTGCAGACCACACAATATTTATGCGGCCGCAATCCTTATATTGCGGACCGTAGAAGAGTGCCTTGCGGCCGCAATTCTTAATCTGCGGACCGTAGAACAGTTGCCTTGCGGCCGCAGTTCAGAAATGTGCGGCCGCAGGACCCCAATTCCTGCCAAGATGAAGAAATCTGCGGACCGCACATGGAATTGTGCGGCCGCAAAACTTCCTAAGGAGTATTTTTATCCGAGATTTTTAGCCTTGTATAAATAGATGAATTTCACAAAATTAGGTCAAGTTTGAACCTCTGCAATTACTGTAGCCGTTTTTTTTTTTTGCCATTTTTGGAAGTTTATTTTGCTTTGGTGTACTTTACAATATATTTAATTATTTTAAGCTTTCATTATGAGTTTAATTAGTCTTTCTTCTCTATTTTCTTCAAACCCAAGTATGAGTAGCTAGATTTTTACAAGGGCTGTGACCCAACCCTAGTGTGTAAACTTTATGGGTATCTAATTTAGTGCTTGTTTATGATTGACTATTTATTATTTAGCTTAGTTCATGCTTTAATTGTGGAACTAATGATTGCAAACAGTAAGTCATGCCTATTTGACTTAGTCTCTACTTGAGAAAGAGAGACTTAGTCTAGGATAACTTAGGTAACAAGGAATTAGGTCAATCAAGAGATTGATTAACCCAATTAAGGGGTTCAACCTAGAGATAATAATAACTCGACTTGAGCTTTTATTAACTGTTTTGTGTGATACCTATTTAGTTTTGAAAAAGCCAAATTGGGCAAAATCACTCTCTGACCGAGAGGTATTGAGTGGGTAATTTTGAGTTGATAGTTATAATACACCTTAGTCAACAGAACAAGCATTAAAGTCTTTATCCTATTAGGCAAACACCTAGGTAATGGTCACAACCCTAGGCTTTTTATCAATTTGAAAAAATCTCAAAAATAATTATCTCTATTCTTTCTTTATTTTGCAATCTTTAGAGTAGAATTAGAAATAGAAAATAAATCTGTATGTGGAAGTGCAATTTAGATAATTCAATCACTCACATTAAGATATATACCCCTAACTCCCATCTTAGTTCCCTGTGGATTCGACCCCGATTCTTAGTTGGGTTTCTATTATTGCACACAACCGTTTCATACCACTTTTGAGGTGTGCATTTGGACGCGATCAGTTGTCACTTATTTTTCTTTATTTGGTTTCACCAGATTTGAACTATGTTCAGCTCACTCTACAGTGTTGTTACCTGTTGTGTCTCGTTGCTAATTGTTGCTTTTAGCTTCCTATTACAAATATTGTATTATTATCGTCATCATGCCTAGCTTTATATTGATATTGTTTCCCAGTTAGCTCTACATTTATACTTGTTTAGGTTGTTTAGTCCGGTGGGTGTCTTGACTGTCCTCGTCACTACTCCAGTGAGATTAGTCTTGATACTTAATGGGTACCGTTGTGGTGTACTCATACTACGCTTTTGCACAATTTTGTGCAGATCCAGGTACCTCGGATATTGTTGATTCTTAGCTAGCTGGTCGAGTATTGCTGTGGAGACTCAAGGTAAACATGTCGTCGCGTTCGCAGGCCTCGGTGCCACCTTCTGATATTGCACTTGTATTGTTTAATTCTATTCAGAACACTTATATTTAGGAATTTTCTAGCAAATTCAGTAGAGCTTATGACTTGAACTACTAGTTTTGGGATTGTAAATTGTGTTTAAAGATTTCTATTTCATATTTATCAGATGATGGTTGAATTCTTCTATTAGTTCAGTAAGTGTTAGGCTTACCTAGTCTTAGAGACTAGGTGCCATCGCGATACCCTACAGAGAAAAATTGGGGCCGTGACAAACGAGCAGATGAAATTAAAGTGCAAAGAGAAAATAATATTATTCCCATGGAATTGTGGAAGAGAATGCCAGTTCATTCTCAATATGGTTTGGTGAGATAATTGGATATTAAAGAGAAGAAGTGTATTGTGTTTTCTCAATACGATCTAGCTAATGAATGAGAAAATTAAGGAGTCAATACTATTAACTCAATTAGGAGAGATATATTAGGAATATGAAATATTGTAGATTTTAGAAAAGTTGCATTATATGTAATAATCTAAAAGTAGCTGTAACTCATTCAAATAAGTATTAAATACGTTGTGTTCTATGTAAATCCCTCAATTTGTATGTTTTAACCCTGCTAAGAAACTCTTTAAAAAATAGGCCCGAGCAAGAATTTTAAACCGCGCTGCCAATATTTTAAAGATTGAAAAATCTGACAGCGTGCTTTACAATTATAGTAGTATGCTTTAAAATTCTGGCAACATGCTTCAAATTCTGGCTGCATGCTTTAAAATTCTGGGCAGGGTTATTTTTCTAATTGTTTTCTTAAGGGTGTCAAAATTTAAACGGTGGTACTAAATGATCTTATTTGTGCAAATCACCCATGTTCTCCATCAGTGCCGATAAGCAATAGAAGATCTTGAGCATCTTGGCAGATCAGTTTCGAGAGAGGCCCAAAGATAGACGAGAGAGGCCCAAAATTTATTCATATGTATACTTTACTTTTGCTGCTGTTATTATTGGGTAAATATCACTTTTAGCCCCCAGAAAAAATTATTTATATTTAGTAGCTGCAATAGTATATAAAAATTTTACACATTGTTTTTGCTGTTATTTTGAAAGCAATTGTACAGTATCATTTACCCTTTTCACTGGCGTAGTTTATACCGGAAACTTGCAAGAAATACAATTAAAGGACACATAAGATGACCTAGTCTCTTATTTAGCTGAAAAAACTAATAAGTATTCCTTTTTTTTAAAAAAATTTTAAAGTTGAATTGCGTGACCACATTATATAAAAATTTAAACGTGTTCATTCATTTGTTTATTTTATATTTGAAGTATGTTAGCTCACATGTTGATCTTACTCTTTTCTAGGGCCAAATATTTAAAAATAATTTTGTATCTAAAATCTCTACTCTGTTGATATCTGAAGATTTATATTGTTGGAAATCTCAACTCTGTTGATATCTAAAGATCTAAAAACATGTTTATTTTTTATTTTGGTTCACAAATAAAGTTAAACTAGAGACAATTAGCCATTTGCTCAAGGCTTATCTGCTCTTCAGATCTTGATAAGTTCAATATTGTTAAAAATAAATTTGTCATGAGACGGATTGAAATTTTTCCTTCAGGCGCATCTTGGCTGGTTGAACAGTATTCGAGCTTGTATTCTCCGTATGTTTTCCTGTTGATATGCAGTTCCTTTGTTTATTTTGTACGACTGCTGAAGTATTTCATAAGTAGCTATATATTATGTCTTGTTTCTGCATAAATTTACCGATAGAAAGTTTGCAAACATGAGCAAAGCTAGGGGATTTTCCATAAAAATTGCATTATTTATATATATAAATAATTCAATTAAAAAACAATATTAAAATTATCTATATATATATATACTATATATATAACAAATATTGAATCCTCTTGATCCAACCAGCTCTTTTTGTCTATTTACTTATTTATATTTTGAATCCTCTTACCGAAAATTTAGATTCTAACAACAGTTTGCAAGGAGATGTAAGTCAAAATTTCATCTTGTCAGCTGACCTCCACATTCCCACATGGCCATCCTATAAAGAAAATCTTGGCTGTGTGATTCATTTAGTTGGCAGCTGCAACAATCTTTATCTCCAAAAGTTGATTGTAAAATGAACAGGAATGATACATTCGTACATACATATGATGTTTACTTTTGTTATTGATTTGAGATGTTTGTCCATTGTCCCTTGGTCACTGAAACTTGCTCATGTTTTTCGCACTTCCACCTTCACATATTGTTCATCTAAAAGACGTGCTAAATTGTCCGACTTTCACGTTGTATGATATATACTCTCTCCGTCTCAAAAACAAATTGTCATAGTTTGATTTGTCACAAACTTTCATAAAGAAGAGAAGACTTTTAAGATATGTGATCTTAAATTAAATAAACCATAATATTTGTATGACTGACATAGTATTATGTGGCTATAAATACTTCGTATTAGGAAAATATTGAAAGGTATCAATCTTTACCAAACTGATTAATAAGAAAATAGTGATACTCTTTTTGAAACAGGGTGAGTACATCTCTTTATACCCTAATCACTTGTGTCATTCACCTTTTAATTAATTAGTGGTCCACTCTCAATCAACTAGCAAGATATAGAAGTTCACATGATGTGGTTTGTCTTTAATCTTTTAAAAGACAGAGCACAGACTGATTACTGTATCCATGATAAGGAAAATCAGTTTGAAGAAATAATCATCATAATATGACATAGAAAATATTGTCAATGATGAATTAGATGGCGAAGGAATATCCTTCTCCCCATTAATTTATGCTGGCCAGAGGGTTTGAATGATTGGAATAGATGTATGCAATAACATGATTTATTTTAATAAGATATTGTGTGGCGAAGATGCTGGAATACATTTAATTCATGATTCTGTCATTTGCATTGGCTTTCCTCACAAAAAAAAGAGGTCTGCTGCTGGTTTTTAAATCACTATGATTCAGAAGGATAGTGTTGGTAGATATTACCTCTCTTCCTTAGCTAAGAATGTTTAAGCGTTCAAGCTTTAATACATATAGTAAATGACAAGACACGAATAACATGCTAACTAGGAAGATAAATTGTGGTTGAGAAGTGTGATTAGCTTAATCACATCCGAAGACTAGCTAAGCTAGGCAGAGCTCAAAAAGAAAAGACCACTTTTTTTTATATTAAAAATATTATTATTTACATACATAATAGGAATGAGCAATGATTAATTAAGCTAAGAGCTATGGTGCCCAATACGATATTTGTTGACCTTTGTTGGGGAGCATAATTTGTCTTCCACCAATATATTGTTGGAAAGTTGAAAATTCCTCTAGCTTGTTCGTCCAGATCATGAAATTCTCCACTCAATTAGTCAAACTTATGCGTTTTGTCAACTCGGTAATCATCACTGTTTAGCCCTTAAAAAGGAAAGTAACGTTCCAAATGGGGATTAATGATAAACCATGAACACGTGTTTCATGTGTTCCATATTTGATACTTTCCCCTTTTCCTTCAAAGGTCACCATGTATATGTTCCTCAATCTTCATATTGACAACATATTTTTTGTGTAATTACTTGTAGAGATGTTTATTGACTCGATTAATCTAGAATCAGATATCGTGAGATTCATTTAAGGAGAAATACTTCTTCCTACCATAGGTTTCTGCTTATCAACGGCATATTCAAAAACAAAAGTCAAATTTGAAGTTTTCCTTCTCTGGAAATATAGGTACGTGCTAGAATCTTAAGTACTGTCTTCAGATATATACGAAAAAGGGATAAAATATGACAAAGATAAATCAACTTATTAGCGACACAAGTGGGACATTTTACCAAAAAGAATCTATATTACTCTCCAACAAATCCTACACAAACGTCTCATTACTGTTTGTTTACCCGAAAAATGGGTAGAGTTGAATTTGTACGTAGTTCTAAGGATATGTGGTATAACTTAATACAAATTGTAAGAATAAATAGAAAGTATCAAATATGGATTGTAAAGAATGAAAAATACACAAGATTAAAAAAAAAGATGATTTAAGGACTAAGCAAGATGAATCAATCTATGAAACCAAAAAGAATAACCCTTCAATATAGGAGTGTATGGTATTTGAGTTACCATGTAAGCAAAAACTGTCCTTTTACATAAATGTAACCATCCTTTTTGTAGTGGAGGATCCTATTTTAGATATAATTAAAATACATAGTGGGGAACCCATGATAAATCAATTTTTCCCTAATTTCCGCCGAGATTCTCTCCCTTAGTGCAGTTACAGCGGCTCTTGTCTGTGAGCTCGAGCTTGATCGGACTCGGTATTGGTCGGTATTATTTTTAGAGCTCGATGCGGACTTGAGTTCAATGCTGACTTGGGATCTGGTAATGACTCAGGCTCGGTATCGGTTGGCCTTTGCCCCTTAAGCTCGATTCCATAACATCTCATCATAGTTCAATACGGACCCGAGCTCGATAATGACTTCGAACTCGGTGTTTGACCTATACCTGAAATCTGAAGCTCGTTCGTACCATCTTCGGAACCCATCTCGATATTACGAAGTCTTCCTTTGGTCCATTATGATCCCATCTCGATCAATCGTACGAAGGCCGAAATTGATTTCGACCGTATACAGATAGTCCTCTCGTTTCTCGGAAAGGATGTGGTAAGAAACGATATGATTTCTCAATGGCTCGATTGGATATGCACTGACGTTTGCATCGAGCCCGACCATGATGTACCTGATAGTTGTCCCGTCGGTTTATCTTACCAAGGCATTTAATGCGTGTCAGATGGTGGTCGGCCACCGTTGATATTGAACCGCCATTGCTTCAAATTTATAAATAGCCCTTCCTTTTACCATTTATCACTTTTACATCTTCAATCTTCCAAATTTTTCAAGTTCCTTTTTGTATCTTCTGAGTTCATTCGCAAATCTGTGATTCTTTTCTGCAAAATCCTTCTTCAAAACCACCAAATCTTTGTCATCTTCTTTAAATCCAAAAATGGTAAAAACATCAAAAATCGTCCCCCAAAAAGAAAAGGCTTCTTCTTCCCAATCTGCCGCCGACAAAACACCGGTGGATCCGCGACCTGAGGAGTGCATTCTGGCGGCGTGTGTTCTTACCTCCGATTTTAAGGTCGACAAAAGCTCTTCGGTTCTGGGCCGATGTGAGCCGGTATCGAGGTATATGTGTTCGATAACCGGGGGATATCTCGAACAGGTAAAAAAAGATTGTAACTAGGGAAACAAAGAAGTGGTAGTCCCTTCTCCCGAAGAGGATATTACTACTTATGTGGAAGGGTTTTTAAGTGTGTACACTTACCCTTTCACATTAGGGCCCCTTGACCCTGTTATCATCGATTTTTGCCATAAATACCAAATAAACTTAGGCCAAATCCATCATTCTTTCTGGCGGATCGTTATTCTGATTCATTTCTTTGTGAGCAAAATCGATGGGATGTCTTTCACCCTCGACCACCTAATTAGATTGTACTGCCCCCACCTCTTTCGAGGCAGGTTAATAAAACTACAACACCAGGCTACCAAGGTTCTGTTCTCGAGCATAGATGAGGACAAGGATCAAGGCTGGATGGGAAGGTTCATTCGAGTGAAGACGTCAGACCTAATACCGATCGAGAAGATGCCATTTCCCAAAGAATGGAATATGAAGCGTAAGTGTAACTCGGCTGTTATCTCCCATTGTTTTGACTCTTCGTTTCCTTTCTTACTAATATCCCCTTTTGTGGCGCAGCAGTTCCTTGGATGTCTGGTGCTATTCCTGACCTCAAGGACTGGGTACGGGCCCCGGCTTCGACTTCTACGTATGCCGAGCGTTCATGGCGCGATTTGTCAAAGGGCCGATGGGACGCCAAAAATCATGGTAATCTCCTTTCTCGCATCATTGATAGTTCGAACTGTTTTTCGTATACTCAAATCAATTTTCTTGTGTGTAGGTTTGGGCAAGGATGCAGTTTTGAGACCCCTGTCCGGCGAGGAGGAGACTTCGACCCCGGTTTCTAAACCGGTGAAGGACAATAAGAGAAAAAGGGCCTCTACTTTCGAAAATCCAAAACCGAAGGCTCGTAAGTCGAAGAAGAATACCATCCCTTTAACCTTAGAATCAGTTTGGCGTTTGAGGGATGAAGACGAGGAAGAAGAAAAAGACGATGGGCCCGAACTGGTGGCCCGAATGAACAAAACCATCGATGCCCCACATGCAGCTGGATCAATGGTGGTTTACAAGGCTCTTCCTCAAACTGAGGATATATCGGAGAAAGATTCGGGGAAAGTCCCCCAGCCATTGGGAATCGAGGATATCTCCCATCGAAGTTAACGGATGGTGGATATGTCTGAAGGGGCCGTTCTTGACTCTCTTCGAACTGAAGAGAACGCCCCAAGTGACTCACTTGGGGCAGTAGTAATCGAAGACTCGCCCACTTTCCCTGCTTTTTCTGAAGGGCTGATTCGGGAAGCCCAAGATTTGGGGGCCCTTGAGGTAGGTGGATCTCATGAGGGAGATGATCCTTTTCGTGATTTGTTTACCGGTGTCGAGGACATTGTCGGCACTAGTGATGCATCGAATATTTTCCTCGGAGTGCAGCTGGCTTTGAATCGGGTAAGCCTTAACTTACTTAGTTGGTAATGCCTTTATGCTTGTTTTTCTTTTCTAACTTAGTTTCTTCTTTCTTTGCAGGCCGCAGAAGTTCATCGAGAAGTATGTTCTCGGTCTCGAATCGAGCTGTGTCGACACGAGGCCGACCTTCAACGGGTCACAGAGGAGAGGAACTCCCTTAAACTCCTCTTACGGAAAAGGGGAGAGGAAATCAAAGACCTCCGAACTGAGTTGGCCAAGGCTCACCAAGATCAGACCGATCTGTCTGAGTAGGTAATGATACTTTTAAAAGCATATAGGCTCGATACCAGAATGATGGCTAATTTTTCGATCTCACAGCTGCAACAGAAAATTGAGATGATCGGGAAACTCCGTGAGGAGGTCGATGTGATAAAAATAGAGTACTTGAAGTGGAAAGAAGGTATGGACCGCTTTGCTGTAGAGAAAGAGGCTGCTCGAGCCTAATTGTCATCGGCCGAAAACCAACTTCAAAGTATGAAGGAGAAAAGCTCGGTTCAAGCAAGAAGAATAGAGGAGCTCGAGGCTCGGTTGGCCTTTGAACTTTCCAAGGCCGAATCTGACGCCGAAAAGGCAAAGGCCGATGCAGATGCATTCGTGGCCGTCTATCGGGACGATGCTGAAGCTGCTCAGGTACAAGCAAGAGAGGCAACCGAGACCGCTAACACTCGAGCACATTGGGATGTTGAACTTGCTAAGTGCCGATCTCGGAGGGAGACCCTCGAGGAGATCCATGCTCGAGGTTTTGACCTCACTAAAGAGATAAAAAGGGCTAAAGAGCTCGAAGCCGATGCTGAAGCTTTGGCTTCCAATGATGACGATGGTGATGATGACGATGATGGGAGCAAGAGCAGGTTTGAGAGCTCCGAGAGCGGGGAGGAGCCCGATGGAGAAGAGACCGCCCCCGGGGATAACCAAGAAACTTAGCCCTTAGTTTCTATTTTGGATGTTGCAAACAATCATGTAAACAATTTTGTAGATATATACAAATATCTTTTCTTTTCCCGTCTTGCCTCTATTTTATTTTCTGCCTTGTGAAGATTTTGTTATATTCATAGCTTATGAATATTTTCATAAGGCTTTAGGCAATTTGATCGAATTCGGACATTGTAGCCTTTATATCCGAGTGAGCGTTTTACTCAAACTCGAAATAAGGTAGCCTATAGGCTTAGTAGTCGAGTTGAGTGATTGCTTTGAACTTGAAGTAATACAACCCGTAGGCTTATTAGTTGAGTGAGTGATAGCTCAAACTCGAGATGATATAGCTCGTAGGCTTATTGGTCGAGTGAGTGTTTGCTCAAACTCAAAATAAGAGTAGCCCGTAGGCTTAATGGTCGAGTGAGTGATTCGAACTCGAAGTAATGTAATCCGTAGGCTTAATAGTCGAGTGAGTGATTCGAACTCGAAGTAATGTAACCCGTAGGCTTAATAGCCGAGTGAGCGCTTTCGAACTAAAAGTAATGTAGCCTGTAGGCTTAGTAGTCAAGTGAGTGACTTCGAACTCGAAGTAATGTAGCCCGTAGGCTTAGTAGCCGAGTGAGTGATTTCGAACTCGAAGTAATGTAGCCCGTAGGCTTAGTAGTCGAGTGAGTGATTTCAAACTCGAAGTAATGTAGCCCGTAGGCTTATTTGTCGAGTGAGTGATTCGAACTCGAAGTAATGTATTCCGTAGGCTTAGTAGTCGAGTGAGTGATTTCAAACTCGAAGTAATGTAGCCCGTAGACTTAATAGCCGAGTGAGCACTTTCGAACTCGAAGTAATGTAGCCCGTAGGCTTAGTAGTCGAGTGAGTGCTTTCAAACTTGAAGTAATGTAGCCCGTAGGCTTAGTAGTCGAGTGAGTGATTTCGAACTCGAAGTAATGTAGCCCGTAGGCTTAGTATGAGTGATTTCGAACTCGAAGTAATGTAGCCTGTAGGCTTAATAGCCGAGTGAGCGCTTTCGAACTCGAAGTAATGTAGCATGTAGGCTTAGTAGTTGAGTGAGTGCTTTCGAACTCGATGTAATGTTGTCCGTAGGTTTAGTAGTCGAGTAAGTGATTTTGAACTCGAAGTAATGTAGCCCGTAGGCTTAGTAGTTGAGTGAGTTATTTCGAACTCGAAGTAATGTAGCCCGTAGGATTAGTAGTCGAGTGAGTTATTTCAAACTCGAAGTAATGTAGCCCGTAGGCTTAATATCCGAGTGAGCACTTTCAAACTCGAAGTAATGTAGCCGGTAAGCTTAATAGCCGAGTGACCGCTTTCGAACTCGAAGTAATTTAGCCCGTAGGCTTAGTAGTCGAGTGAGTGATTTCGAACTCGAAGTAATGTAGCCCGTAGGTTTAGTGGTCGAGCGAGTGTTGCTCAAACTCGTTGATTTACCTTAATCCTGTTTGCATAATAAATCTCGAAATAGAGGAATATTTCTTGGATATAAGATGTCGGTAAAAAACTTTCTTTGTAAGTCATTATACATGTGTTCATATTTTGTGTCAGGGCTCGGGCCAACTACATGAGCATGGTTCGTTTTGACCATTTGGCTCTTACAATATTTCCTATCGGAACCTTGTTGTTATGAAGTAACATTCTTGCATTGAACTTGATATATTTGAGGGCTAATGCCCCCCCCCCCCAGTATTCGAGGTCGATTGTAAAGAGGCCTCGGATACTGTCGAATTGTTTCTAAGTTAGCACGATCAATGATTTCCTCATTAAAAACCTTGCCAAAAATTCCATTTGGGATAAAACTGGTCTAAGGGAAAAAGAGTGCAACGCGTGCTTTCAGACCTAGGGCTTCGTATTTAAGGATCCATCCTTGCTCCTGATCGGACTCCTGTAAGGGTTAGTTTCGAAATATAAACGAATATGGGAGGGTCGTACCTTAGCAGTAGTATTGTTTTAGGTGCGACACATTCCAATTGCTTGATTGTTTTTTGCCGTTTATAATACCGAGCTTGTAGGATCCTTTTCCGACATTTTTGAGAACCTGATACGGTCCTTCCCAGTTTGGACCCAATTTTCCTTCGTTTGGATTTCGGGTACTGAGGGTAACTTTCCTTAGCACTAAGTCCCCGAGTTTAAAATGGCAAAGCTTGGTTCTTCGATTATAGTATCTTTCGATTCGCTGCTTTTGGGCGGCCAATTGGACGAGAGCAGCTTCTCGTTTTTCATCCGATAATTCGAGGCTAGTATTCATAGCCTCGTTATTTGACTCTTCTGTTGTATATCGAAACATGACACTGGGTTCCCCGACTTCGACTGGAATTAAGGCTTCGGAGCCATATACTAAGGAGAACAGGGTTGCCCTCGTACTAGATTTTGATGTTGTTCGACCTTTTCTTTAGGTTTTGAATGATAGTTTTGTTCGTTGATTCGGCCTGTCCGTTCCCACTAGGGTGATACGGTGTTGATAATATCCTTTTTATTTTGTGGTCTTCGAGGAATTTTGTCACTTTGCCGCCGATAAACTGTTTTCCATTGTCACACACTATTTCGGTGGGTATCCCGAATCGACATATGATATGATCCCAGATAAATTCTATAACCTCTTTCTCTCTTACTTTCACGACGCCTATGCTTCAACCCATTTAGAGAAATAGTCAGTCATAAATAAAATGAACTTAGCTTTACCTAGGGCCGATGGCAGAGGGCTGACGATATCCATTACCCATTTCATGAATGGCCATGGGGATAGGACTGAGTGAAGTTGCTCTCCGGGTTGATGGATCATTGGTGCAAACCTCTGACATTTATCACATTTTTGAACAAACTCCTTTGAATCTTTGTCCATATCAATCCTATAATACCCTGCCCTGATTATTTTTCGGACTAATGAATCGGCACTAGAGTGATTTCCACAAGTACCCTCATGAATCTCATGTAGGATGTAGTCGGTGTTTCCTGGACCTAAGCATACTGCCAATTGTCCATCGAATGCCCTTGGGTATAATGTTCCATCTGCAGTCAATGTGAATCGAGTAGCTTTGGTTCGTAGGCCCTCGAATCTTTAGGGTTCGATGGGAGCTTTCCGTTCTCCAAATATTCGATATACTTATTCCTCCAATCCCAGGTTAAGCTTGTAGAATTTATCTCGGCATGTCCTTCTTTGATCACGTATCTCGAGAGTTGAATGACAGTCCCCGAGCTTATCTCGTCTTCCTCGACTGATGATCCCAAATTTGCAAGTGCATCGGCCTCACCTTTCTTTTCTCGTGGTACATATTGTAAAGTCCACTCTTTGAAATCGGCCACGAAGTCCGCTAAAATTTGAGACTTGATGGCCATACAGGGTTGATATTCAATATCATACCCACTGAGTTCGACGGCCCATTTGGCCAATCGGCCCGATAGTTCGGGCTTGTGCAAAATATTACGAAGTAGGTAAGTGGTTAATATGCATATGGGGTGATATTGAAAGTACGATCTTAACTTTCTAGAGGCGCTTATCAGTGCAAGTGCCAATTTCTCTAAGTATGGATATCTAGTTTCTGCTTCTCCTAAGGTTCGACTTACATAATAAACGAAAAATTGCGTACCTTGCTCTTCTCGAACTAGGACACCACTTACCTCGATTTCCGATACTGCCAAGTACAAGCAAAGCTTTTCGTCTATTTTTGGAGTATGAAGGAGTGGTGGGCTCGATAGATATCGCTTCAATTCTTCTAATGTTTGTTGGCATTCCGGGGTCCAAGCGAAATTGCTCTTCTTTTTGAGTAGAGAAAAAAATCTATGACTTCGATCTGACGACCTTAAAATGAATCGGCCTAAGGCAGCAATCCGTCCCATTTGCCTCTACAGGACTTTTACACTGTCCACAATGGAGATGTATTCGATGGCCTTGATTTTATCGGGGTTGATCCCGATCCCCCGATTTGATACCACGAAGCCGAGGAACTTGACCGAACTGACCCCGAAAGCGCATTTCTCGGGGTTGAGCTTCATGTTGTATTTCCTCAAAATCTCGAATGTTTCCTGCAAATTAATCAACTTGACGACTGGCCTTGTCGTCCGTCTTCACCACCAGGCACTTGCCTCCTCGATGGTGAAGGTTTAATATTTCTCCCCTATAAAAGATAGGGGCGAACAGATGTATCAGATGCCGCAGCTTCAGTTTTACTCCGGCCAGCTCGGCGATCTTCGTATGCATCTTTATATGTTTGTAGACGCGAGAAGGGCGGGACAAATGCCGTAGTGGCGGCAAAATTCCTCCACCAACGAAAGGAGAGGGAAAGAGTAGCCGATTTGGAAGGGATAGGTGTATAGGGCGCAATACCCGGGACGGTGGACCTGCACCATATCCTCCTCGGCTGGGATCAATTCGACATCATTGGGAATTCTGAATTTGGCCCTGAACTCCGCCAATTCCTTCACCGTCATTACCGATCGGAAGATTTCAGGCGCTGCCTCCGGTGACTTGGTGAAGTCAGACCTAGATTCGGGGTTGCATGGAATTATTTCCTCCACCGACAGAAAGGTTTCATCATCGGCGATGGCAAAAACGTTCTCCCCACGAGAAGGAAACACCACTGCCAAGGGAGCAACACGACTCCCCTCCCCAGTCTCGGAAGGTAATTTAGACATGGTTCAATTAAAGGAAGGAGATTAATAAGCAAGAATGAGTGAAGAATAATGAGAATCTCTCAAACAAAATGGTTCAAAGAATTCTGCAAAGAAGACAATGAAGAGGTTATTGCTTAAAGAAACGAGAGAGTTGAAAAATAGTTTCAAAATTGACAAATCTTCTTCTATTTATAAGGTTGAGAAGCGCCATAATCAAAATGGCAAGCCATGATTAACACGAAAATCGAAGCATGAGAGCTAATCAAGGGTCACACCCAAATCGACGCAACGTATCAGAAAACGACGTCATTATGACGCATGATGTCATGACGTCACATTTTTCCTTGGCCCAAATGGCTCCAACAAACTTCCCAGGAAATTCAAAAATATGCAGACCTCAGAAGGCCACGTAGCCTTGTCTCCACGACCACGGCCTCAACCAACACATAAGAATTGTATCGTGAATAATATTGTCCGCTCACAGACCTCGTCTACGGGAATAATCTCGATAAGCGGAGGGACTAACTGTATAGGTCAAAATCCATCTTTAGTCAAAACAGTGTTATTAAAGCATTTTTGGGACGCCCCGTGTTGAGTAATCTAATTATCAGTGAAGGTTATGGTCGAGGTGTCAACAAGGATCAAGGCCGAGGTCGAAGACTCTTGACAGAATTATAACGGCAAGTTTCAAGATAGGGCATTAGAGAGAATATTCTAGTAGATATTTTCTGCACTTGTACTATTAGAGTTTCTTTTAGGAACATGGTCCCTATAAATAGAAAAAGACATAATGATAGGGGACGTGTGATATTCATTTTTAAAAATACTCTTTGACTTGGGAAAGAGAATCAGATCTCATTGCTAATATTCAAACATCACCTTCTCACTAAGATTCTTGTCTATACTTTTCTACTAGATCCGAGAATAATTTAAATATTCAAAAGATTTTCCATCACTCATCATTGTCAGAAAGAACATTCACTAATTTCATCCCTTCTTGGGTGACTCATTCATTCTATTTACTTAAATGCTATTTATTGCTATTCATTGATATTGAATGCTACACTATTGCCTTTAATTTCAGGAATATTTATTGCATGCTGCCGCCGCTATCCAAATATATCTACATAGTATTTTTGCTTTTTTAAGATCTCCATCTTAGGAATATTATCGTTAGCTAAGATTAACCCTCATTTTATATAAATTTAATTATTTGAACCAAGATCTATATTTTTTGGTCAAACAAATCTTTCCTTTATAGAAATCTTAAATTTCATAAGCAATGAAATGATTAAAGTTCAAAAGGCAACTCCAAATCATGATAGAATAGACACATTAGAAGAAGTGATACGTACAAAAACAAGAAGGAGAATAGGTATAAGGAACATACTTAAAATTAATCAAGTCCACAATTTGGCAAATAGTTATAATCTAGTTCCTAAACCAAACAGTATTACAGTTTAACGTAAATGCATTCTATCGAGTATTCTGTGATTGTGCTTTCGTTGAGCCGAAGGTCTATCGGAAATAGCCTCTCTACCTCCACAAAGTAGGGGTCAGTTTTGCGTACAAACTATCCTCCACAGGCTCCACTTGTGAGATTACACTAGGTATATTGTTATTGTTGTTGATAAAGCGTGATGACAATAACACATATAAGTATGATATTCCTCAGGTGGAACCAGCAAGCAGTCATTTTTGGAAAAGCTCAATACCTTCAAATACCTAGATGAGTATATGCAACCATGTCAAGTGGCAGTGTTATATATTCTTTTGTTAAGAGATTTAGGACTAAACTAGTCATTTCATAAACCATCGTAGAACATAATTATAGCAATATATATATATATATATATATATATATATATGAGATGTTGTTATGACATTGATTATTCTCATTTATGAGAATGAACTCACAGTTGTATTGGTAGAGCTCCTCTGGGTATTGGGTGGACGCGAATAGACATCGTGTCCCCCATAGTATATTGATGAGCTAAGATGGCAAGGTTGCGCCTTTTCATCTTGAAGAAATGAACTCATGTCCTTATTTTGTGTGCTTTGCATTGCAATTAGAAGTACGAGGAGTAAATCAAAACTCCTCAAAGAAACCAATATCTTGACATTTGAGGAATTCCAATTGTAATGTTTCAATAAAATTACTGTTGTTGTTATCAATAGAATTGTATTTAAGGTGAATGTCTATATTTTAAAGAAATTTTAGGGTTTGTTATTTGGTGACTAAGTCACATTTTCTCTATAAATAAAGGGATTCTATTCCATTGTAATTCTCCCAAATCAATAAGAATTCTCTCTTTTCCTTTGCAATATTCTTCTTTATTATTTCATTTCATGTTATCAGCAGCACGAGACTCTACCGTCTCAAAAGGTTATTTGAGAAGACTAAACAAATATGAATATCTCACAAAGCAAACTTGGAATAAAGTTTAATTGTAAAAATATTTGTTTAATTGGTTCATATACGACACATACAATATTTAAAGAGAAAAAATATTTCTCTCATTTAAGTATATGTAAGACAAATGTTACTATAATTTCTGGTAGTAGTAATCTAATTGAAGGCTATGGAAGAGCTACTATAACTCTGCCTAGGGGAACAATAGTTATCATAGATAATGCAATATTCTCCTCCAAGTCCAAGAAGAACTTATTGAGTTTTAAAGATATCCGCCAAATGGATATCATATTGAGACAATAGATGAGAATAACCTTGAATATCTCATCATTACCAAGAATGTCTCTCGCCAGAAAAGGGTTATTGAAAAGTTCCCATCTTTGTCTTGTGGCCTGTATTGGACAAGAATTAGTACAATTGAGGCACATTCTATCGTAAACTAAAAGGTTACTAATTCCAATACTTTTGTACTTTGGCATGATCGATTGGGACATCCTGGTTCAATTATGATGAGACGGATTATGAAAAACTCATATGGGCATCCATTAAAGAATTTAAAGATTCTTTTAAATAATGAATTTTCTTGAACTTCTTGTTATCAATGCAAGTTAATTATTAGACCATCACCAACAAAGGTTGTGATTGAGTCTCCTGCATTTTTGGAACGTATGCAAGCGGATATTTGTGGACCTATTCACCCACCTAGTGGGTCGTTTAGATACTTTATGGTCTTAATAGATGCATCTTCTAGATGGTCTCATGTGTGCCTATTGTCATCTAGCAACCTGACGTTCGCAAAATTAATTGCACAAATAATCCGATTGCAGGCACAATTTCTCGATAATTCAATTAAGTCTATTAGACTTGATAACGCTGCTGAATTTTTATCCCAAGCATTTAATGATTATTGCTTATCAATAGGAATAAAAGTAGAACATCTTGTAGCCCATGTTCACACTCAAAATGGTCTTGCAGAATTGTAACGACCTGATAAGCCATTTTGAGGATTAGTGTTCCGTTCAGTGGCTTAAGGTCTCGAGCAGCTTCGTATTATGTGTTATGACATGCGTGCATGGTCGAGTTCAAATTTTGGATAATTCAGGATTGATTTGGATGAAGGATTCTTGTTTTAGAAGCTTAAGAGGTAAGAGTTGACCAAAGTTTGATTTTTATGTAGCGACTATGAAATGGCGTATTGATGGTTCTAATAGATCCGTATGGTGATTTTGGTCTTAGGAGCGTATCCGGATGTTGATTTGGAGGTCCGTAGGTCGTTTCAGTATGAATTGGCGAAAATTGGGAAAACGAAAGATTTTAAAAAGTTTGACCAGGAGTTGACTTTATTGATGTCGGAGTCGGATCCCAGTTCCAGAAGTTAGAATAGGCCCGTACTGCCATTTATGACTTGTGTGTAAAATTTAAAGTCAATCGGAGTTGGTTTGGTATGAATCACCATTAGTTTTGGAATTCGAAAGTTCATAAGTTTCTTAGACTTGAAACGATACACGATTCGTGATTCTATTATTGTTAGAGGCAATTTTAGGCTTCTATCAAGTTCATATCATGTTTTGGGACTTCTTAGTATACTTGGTTGGGGATTTCATATAGCTCGGGTGAGTTTTGGCGGGATTTGGATTGTACCGCGCTCTTATTTGATGTTTCAGCGTCGTTTCTTTTGGCATAAAGGGTACCATATTTTTTAAACGACCATTGATTTGTGATTCAATTGAACCATCATATCTATATCGTAATTACATAACCATAGCAACAAAGAATCGTTGCATTCCGAGGTTGATATGAGAGAGTTATGTTCATTTTTGTGTCAGAAAACACGGTTGTTTTTTGGTGTTTGAGGGAACAGAGACAAATCGCAGGTGTCAAATGCGATTTATAAGTCTCAAGTGTGAAATGCGATTTATAAATCTCAGGTGTCAAATGCGACTTGCCCGGAGAGGATTCTAAAAATGAGGGTTTCACCATTTTTAACATATTTTGAGTTGTAGACCTCAGATTTGAGCGATTTTTGAGAGGTTCTTCACGTGTTCAATTTGGGTAAGTATTCTATATCCGAAATTGATTACATTTTATGATTTCATACTTATTTATATCATTAAATTAGTGAATTGTATGGAAGAAAATAGAAAATTTTGTAAAAATCTTTCAAAATGTAAAATGAGGATTTGAAGGGTGATTCGATATCGGAAATTGATAATTTTGGTATGGTTGAATTCGTATCGAAATGGGTGTCCGGATTTTGTGAATTTTTTCGGGTTCCGAGGTATGGGCACGGGGTTGAATTTTTAGTTTTTGTTAAAGATTGAAGCTTTATTATCCGGAATTATTCCCTATGAGTTTTATTTATGATTTGAAGTTATTTTGGCTAGATTTGAGCCGTCCGAAGGTTGTTTCGCTCGAGAAGGTCATTTTGGAGTAACGGTCTAGCTTCTTTGAGATAAGTATCTTGCCTAACTTTGTGTGGGGGAAACTACCCCTTAGGATTTGAGTTGTTTGTGCTAATTGTGTCATGTGAAGACCGTGTACGCGAGGTGACGAGTACGTACTCAGGCTTATTTGTGGATATTTAACCGTTTAGGGCTCTTAGGTTCTTATGTTCATTAGATGTGAAGTTGTTTTAGAATGTTAAATCCTCCATTCACTAAATTCACCCTTATGTGTCTTATTTGGAATTGATTGATTCATGCTCTATCCTTGTTGCCAATTAAACCCTTATGTGCCTTAATTGAAGTTGTTGCTTCTTTATTGCCTTATTTTCTTTTCCATAGTTGCTTAAACTTAATTGAAGTTATTATTATTTCTTCCGTAATTGCTTAATATTAATTGAAGTTATTATTATTTCTTCCGTAATCGCTTAACCTTAATTGAAGTTATTATTATTTCTTCCGTAATTGTTTAGCCTTAATTGAAGTTTTGTTATCCCATTTATTATTGACATATTCTTATTTGGGGTCATTGATTCATGCTATCTCTCTTATCGTCGAATTGCACTTTTGTGGAATCATTGTTACACATTATCTCTCCCTTATTGAGCTATTCTTGTTGAGACCATTATTCCTGTTGTGTCTTTCTTTGTGAGCTCATTCTTCCGTTTCTGTGTGTTATGAAGTTCTTGTGTTGGTTTACTTGTCGTACTCTTGTGTTATCGTTGTTGTTGTTGTTGTTGTTGTTGTTGTTGTTGTTGTACTCAGTGTTGTTGAGCCTAGGGCTATACGTAGTTGTGGTATTAAAACTGTTTTGAGAAAATATTGTGGCATATGGGCACATGTTATGAAAGTCATTTTATTGTGTTGCGATATTTTGGCACACGTGGTATTGTTGAGAGGATTTTGTCGAGGTGTTCGCACGTGAGTTGTCCATGCTATTGTTATTATCGATATTTGCACACGCGACTATATATGTGGGTTTGTACATGTCGCGAGATAAGGTGTGAATATTATTATGCGCGTGTGGCGAGACAAGGCAGGCATTTACTTTATTGTTGTGCACGTGGCGAGACAACGCGGGCTATGTCGATATATGATTTGTGATAACTTGTGATGCCCTAGGGGCATTATTATTATTGAGATTTTTGTGGTGGTGTGCCTACCTTGTGTGAGTTATACCTTGTACAATTTGTGGTGATTGTTTCTTATGTGCCATTCATTGTCTATCCTCTTACTTGTTGACTTGAATTGGGATAGAACACCTGCACAAGTATACACATAAATAATCACCCATATCGGTTTAAGAAGATGAATCCTGATGTGTCACGACCCAATTTTCCCTCTGTGTGATGTCGTGACGACACCTAGTCTCTACAACTAGGTAAGCCTAACATTTTACGGAATAATGAAAAATAAAATAAATTTAACCAACTATTCAAAAATACACAACAAATCCCAAAACCCGAAACATCATGAATCACAAACTACAGAAGGAAAGATCTAGTGTCTCTATGCATCAGAGTCTAACAAGGAAAAATACAGAAGATAATGGACATGGGAAAGAGTAGAAGGGGACTCCAAGGTCTGCGGACGCGGCAGATATACCTTGAAGTCTCCAAAACTGTCCCGGCTCACTGATAGTGCGGCTGATAATGTTCACCTGGATCTACACACAAAAAAACATGTGCAGAAAGTAGCATGAGTACACCACAATGGTACCTAGTAAGTGCCAAGCCTAATCTCGGTCGAGTAGTGACGAGGTCAGGTCAAGGCCCTACTGGAGTAAATATAATAAATTAAACAGTAAAAAAAATAAATAAAATTTACAGTAACACAGTTAAAGAAATTCTCGAAAATTTAACAGTTAAGGGAGCCCTCGGCTCAAAACAAGGTAAACACAATGGGGAATCTCCCGGGATACCGTCCCGTAGTTCCAAATGAAAATGCAGTATAGGGGGATCTCCCGGAATACGTCCGTAGTCCCAAAGTAAATATGCAGTGCTGGGGGATCTCCCAAAATACGTCCGTAGTCCCAAAATAAATATGCAAGACAGGGGGATCTCCCGAAATACGTCCGTAGTCCCAATTTAAATATGCAACGCCAGATGAAATGGCAGGTAAGGCATCGAGTTATATAGTTTATACAGAACACAGATAAGGAAAGTAGGGAATTAACTTAGCATGGCGAACAGAATGTCAAATAGGCAGTTAAAATACGTAAGCATGCTTCTCTAATCTAAGCTAAACAATTAAATGTATTAGTACAATTTAATAAGGGAAAACGGTTTATGATTTAGAAAGGAAAGACGGGATTTTTGCAATAATAGTCCGTGTACGTACTCGTCACCTCACGTATACGGTGCCCATACATCAATTAATATCAAACATCCTAAGGAAAAAGTCCCCAACACAAGGTTAGGCAAGCCACTTACCTCGAACCAAGCTTAATCAATCGGTCACAATGCCTTTCCCACGAATATCCGGCTCCGAATGGTCCAAATATAGCCAAAAGCAATTACATATCATAAATACAACTATAATAGACTCATCTAATTAATGAAATCAACACTTTAACAAAAATTCCAAAATTAACTCAAAAATCGCCCGTGGGGCCAACGTCTCGGAATCAGGTAAAAGTCACAAAATACGAACACCCATTCACTCACGAGTCTAACCATATAAAAATTTCTCAAATCCGACCACAAATCCCCTTCAAAACTCGAAATCTTTATTGAAGAAGTTCTTCCAAATATTTTCCCAATTTCAACCCAAAATCCGACATCAAAAAGGATATTAATGCTAGATTAGTGGGATATAACCATAAAGGAGTTAAGAATCGTTATCCAATCGATATCTCTGAAAATCCCTCAAAATCGCGTCCAAATCCGAGCTCCCTATTTCAAGTTTTTGGTAAAATGGCAAAACCCCTATTTTTTGGAAACTTTAACACTGCCAAGCAATTTCTTAATCGCGATCGCGGAAATAGCCTCGCGATCATGAAGAACAACTTTGTTGCCCCAGAAATTACTCTACGCGATCGCGTAAAACACCACACGAATGCGATGCTCTGGCTCCCCTACTCACGCGATCGCAAACATCCGCACGTGTTCACGATGAGCAAAGTGCGTGGTCCAGCTTTGGTACACTTAACCCTACGCGATCACGACCTTGTCTCTACGTTCGCGAACCACCACCTTACATCACTATGCGTTCGCATGCCCATGTTCGCGAATGCGAAAAACACTTCCATCCTCTGCCCAGTTAAGCCTACGCGATCGCGGATCAACCCACGCGATCGCGTATAAGGAAACCAGAACTCAGACACTAGAAAACTTCAGCAACCTCCTAATTCCAAAAATCAATCTGTTGGGCGTCCGAAACTCACCCGAGGCCCCCGGGACCTCGACCAAACATACCAAACAATCCTAAAACACCATACGAACTTAGTCAAGCTCTCAAATCACATCAAACAACGCTAAAATCATGAATCACCCTCCAATTCAAACTTAAAGAACTTGAAACTTCAAAATTCTACAACCGATGCCGAAACCTATCAAATCACGTCCGATTGACCTCAAATTTTGCGCACAAGTCATAATCAACATTACAGACCTACTCCAACTTACAAAATTGGTAAACGACCCCGATATCAAAAATTCCACTACTGGCCCAAAACTCCAAAAATTTGACTTTTGCCATTTCAAGCCTAAATGAGCTACGGACCTCCAAAACACAATCTGGACACCCCCCCCCAACCCAAAATAACCTAACGGAGGTAACGAAACCGACAAAATTTCATTTCGGAGTCGTCTTCACACAGTTCCGACTACAGTCCAAATTCTAAGGCTTAAGCTCTCATTTAGGGACTAAGTGTCCCAAAACACTCCGAAACAAAAAATCAATCATCCCGGCAAGTCATAATAGCAGAAATAGAAATGGGGAAAGCAGTTAATAGGGGTTCGGGGCTCTAACTCTCAAAACGAACGGTCGGGTCGTTACATCATCCCCCTCTTAAAACAATCGTTCATCCTCGAACAAGCATAGAGACATACCAAAAGTGGCGAAAAGATGAGGATAACGGCTGCGCATATCCTGCTCGGTCTCCCAATTCGCCTTCTCGACCGGCTGTCCCCTCCAATGAACCTTCACGGAAGCAATGTTCTTTGATCTTAGCTTTCTTACCTGCCTGTCTAAAATAGCCACTAGCTCCTCAACATAAGATAGATCCTTGTCCAATTGACCTGAGCTGAAATCCTACACATGGGACGGATCGCCGTGATACTTCCGGAGCATAGAAACATGGAATACCGGATGAAGCCCTGCTATACTGGGAGGCAGGGCGATCTCATAAACAACCTCCCTAACTCGATGCAACACCTCAAATGGACCAATGAACCTTGGGCTCAGCTTGCCCTTCTTTCCAAACCTCATAATGCCCTTCATAGGCGAAACTCGGAGCAAGAATCGCTCTCTAACCATGAATGCTACATCGCGAACCTTCCGATCCGCATAACTCTTCTGTCTGGCCTGGGCTGTGCGAAATCTATCCTGAATCACCTTCACCTTTTCCAAGGCATCCTGAACCAAGTCCGTACCCAATAATCTGGCCTTGCCGGGCTCGAACCAACCCACTGGGGACCGACACCGCCTACCATACAGAGCCTCATACGATGCTATCTGAATGCTGGACTGATAACTGTTGTTGTAAGCAAACTCCGCAAGTGGCAAGAACTGGTCCCAAGCACCCCCAAAATCTATCATACACGCACAGAGCATATCCTCTAATATCTGAATAGTGCGCTCGGACTGCCCGTCTGTCTGAGGGTGAAATATTGTGCTCAACTCCACCCTAGTACCCAACTCATGTTGTACAGCTCTCTAAAACCGTGATGTAAACTGCGTACCCCTGTTAGAGATAATAGATACCGGTACGCCATGAAGCCTGACGATCTCACGGATGTAGATTCGAGCTAGCTGCTCGAAAGAATAGGTAGTCATCACAGGAATGAAATGAGACGACTGGGTCAGCCTATCCATAATCACCCAAACTGCATCAAACTTCCACTGAGTCCGTGGAAGACCAACAACGAAGTCCATAGTGATCCGCTCCCATTTCCACTCCGAAATCTCTATCTTCTGAAGTAACCCACCAGGTCGCTGATGCTCATACTTCACCTGCTGGCAATTTAGACATTTAGCCACATACTCTACTATGTATTTCTTCATCCTCCTCCACCAATAATGCTGCCTCAGGTCCTGATACATCTTCGCGGCACCCGGATGAATGGAGTACCGCGAGCTGTTAGTCTCCTGAAGAATCAACTCACGCAAACCATCTACATTGGGAACACATAGCCTGCCCTGCATCCTAAATGCACCATCATCTCCAATAGTGACCTCCTTAGCATTACTGTGCTGGACCGTGTCCTTAAGGACAAGCAAATAGGGGTCATCATACTGACGCTCCCTGATACGATCATAAAGAGAAGACCGAGAGACCATACAAGCCAATACTTGACTCGGCTCAGAAATATCCAATCTCACAAACTGGCTGGCTAAGGCTTGAACATCCAACACCAATGGCCTCTCTGTTGCTGGTAGATATGCTAAACTCCCCAAACTCTCTGCCCGGCAACTCAAAGCATCGGCCACCACATTGGCCTTCCCAGGGTAGTACAAAATAGTGATATCATAATCCTTAAGCAGCTCTAACCACCTCTGCTAATGTAAGTTAAGATCTTTCTACTTAAACAGATGCTGCAAACTCTGATGATCGTTGTAAATCTCACAAGGAACATCGTACAAATAATGTCGCCATATCTTCAAGGCATGAACAATAGCTACTAACACAAGGTCGTTGACATGATAGTTCTTTTTGTGCACCTTCAGCTGTCTGGGCGCGTACGCAATCACCCTACCGTCCTGCATCAACACAGTGCCGAGACCAATCCATGATGCATCACAATAGACAGTGTAGGACCCCGAACCTGTAGGCAATACTAATAATGGGGCTGTAGTCAAAGCTGTCTTGAGCTTCTGAAAGCTCTCCTCACACTCCTCGGTCCACCAGAATGGAGCACCCTTCTGGGTTAGCCTGGTCAGAGGTGCTGCAATGGATGAAAATCCATCCACAAAGCGACGGTAATACCCCGCCAAACCAAGGAAACTGCGGATCTCCGTAGCTGATGACGGTCTAGGCCAACTCTGTACTGCCTCCACCTTCTTAGGATCTACCTTGATCTCATCACAAGACATTATGTGGCTCAAGAATGCCACTAAATCAAGCCAGAATTCACACTTAGAAAATTTTGCATACAACCTCTTATCCCTCAAAGTTTGAAGCACGGTCCTCAGGTGCTGCTCATGATCTTCCCGAGACTAGGAATATACCAGGATGTCATCAATAAATACAATGACGAAGGAATTAAGATTTTCCGGAACACATTGTGCATCAAATGCATAAAGGCTACTAGGGCATTAGTCATCCCAAATGACATGACAAGAAACTCATAGTGACCATATCTGGTCCTGAAAGCAGTCTTCGGGATATCCGGCTCCCGAATCTTCAACTGATGATAACCTGAACGTAGGTCAATCTTGGAAAATACTCTGGCACCCTGTAACTGATAAAATAAGTCATCAATACGAAGCAATGGGTACCTGTTCTTCACTACAACTTTGTTCAACTGGCGGTAATCAATACGTATTCGCATCAAACTATCTTTCTTCTTCACAAATAAGGCAGGAGCACCCCAAGGTGACACACTGGGCCGAATGAAGCCTTTATCAAGCAATTCTTGTAACTGCTCTGTCAACTTCTTCAATTCAGGAGGAGCCATATGATATAGAGGAATAGAGATGGGCTTTAGTGTCCGGCAATAAATCAATGCCAAAATCAATATCTCTGTTGGGTGGCATGCCCAGAAGATCAGCTAGAAACACATCTGGAAAGTCCCTCACTACTGGAACTGACTCAACTGTAGGGGATATCAATACTGACATCTCTCACATAAGCTAGATACGCATCACACCCCTTCTTAACCATTCATTGAGCTTTAAGAAAAGAAATAACTCTGCTGGGAGTATACTCTAAGGTACCTCTCTACTCTAATCATGGTAAACCTGGTATAGCCAGTGTCACGGGTTTAGCGTGACAATCAAGAATAGCATAATGGGGCGACAACCAGTCCATGCCCAAAATAATATCAAAGTCCACCATGTTGAGCAATAATAAATCGGCTCTGGTCTCAAAACCATTAAGAGCAATCAAACACAACTGATATACGCAGTCCACAATGAGAGAATCTCCTATGGGAGTAGATACATAAACAAGGAAACTCAAAGAATCCCGAGATATCCCCAAAAGTGGAGCAAAATAAGAAGACACATATGAATACGTAGAGCCTAGTCAAATAATATTGATGCATCCCTATGACAGACAGGGACGATACATGTGATGACTGAATCTGAAGCAGCGGCCTCTAAACGGGCTGGAAGGGTATAGCACCTGGCCTGGCCTCCCACTCTAGGGCGACCTCGACCTTCCCGACCTCCACCTTGAGCTGGCTGAGGAGGTGGGGTGGCAGCTGGGGCTGGAAGAATGGCCGGAGGACCTGGTGGAGCATGTGGAGGCTGATAAGTCTCTGGAGGTACACCCCTCCTGGCTCTGGGGCAATCTCTAACCATGTGACGAATGTCACCGCACTCAAAATAACCCCTCGGAGGGCGCGGCGGTTGAGACTGACTCGGACCTGGCCTGCTGGACTGGACGGTAATAGCACCTCGAGTAGGAGGCATACTGGATACTAGCGGTGCATAATAGGGCTCCTGAGGTCTAGGAGGAGTTGGAACACCGCTGGCTGCTGGAAGAGCTCAATGAACAAGGCGACTCAAAAAACCCCTACCATAGCGTGTTGCTGGTGCACGAGCTCCTGAATAATAACCAGTCTCTCGAGACCTCTTAGCCTCTCTATCCTCTCTGTCCCGGCGAACATGCCCTCCATTCTCCTGGCAATGCTCACCGCCTGCTGATAAGTGATGTCCATCTCCAACTCCCTCGCCATACTGGTCAGAATATTGGGGTGGAGTCCCTCAATGAAGTGACGAACCCTCTCTCTGACTGTAGCAACCAAAGCCGATGCATGGCGAGCTAACTTACTGAAACAGACTACATACTCCGACACAGTCATAACACCATGATGCAGCTGCTCAAACTCTGCGCGCCAAGCATCCCTGAGGCTCTGAGGAACATACTCACGCAAGAACATCTCTGAAAACTGAGTCCAAGTGAGTAAGGATGCCTCGTCCGGACTACTCAGCTCATAGGCACGCCACCACTGATATGTCGCTCCCCTCAGCTGGAAAGCAGTGAAAGAAACCCCACTTGTCTCCACAATGCCCATAGTGCGGAGAATACGATGACACTTCTCAAGAAAACCTATAGCATCATCTGAAGCTAGTCCGCTGAAAGTAGGTGGGTAGTACTTCTTGTACCTCTCAAGTCTGAGCTGCTCTGCCTCAGAAGCAGCAACCCTGGTCTTATGCTGAACCGGAGCCACTGGGGGAATAGGAATATACTCTGGGGCCTGACCAACCTGGACCCTCTACTCAGGAGTGCGGGTTGCGGGAGTCTGTGCCCCTCCCCCGACCTGAGATGTAGCGGGAGCTATCGGAAATAGTCCAGCCTGAACCAGAGTACTGAACATGCTCATGAACTGAGCTAAAGTCTCCTGGAGGGCTGGAGTAGCAATAGGGATCTCCGGTGCTGGCCCTCCAGCTGGAGCTACTGGGGGCTCCTCTGACGTAGCTCTCACAGGTACTCGGGCTACACCGTGTGGTCGTCCTCTACCCCGACCCCGGCCTCTGACGGCTCTGATAGGGGGATCGGGTGCCTGATCGTAGGTCCTCCCGGTACGACAAGGAGATAAGTATGGATGTCTATGCACCGATCCGCGAGATTCTAATAAACCGGTTTATGAATCACGACACCTATGAACCTAGAGCTCTAATACCAACTTGTCACGACCTAATTTTCCCTCCGTGTGATGTCGTGACGGCACCTAGTCTCTACAACTAGGTAAGCCTAACATTTTGCGAAATAATGAAATAAAACTATAAATTTAACCAACTATTCAAAAATACACAACAAATCCCAAAACCCGGAACATCGTGAATCACAAACTACAAAAGGAAAGATCTAGTGTCTCTATATATCAAAGTCTAACAAGGAAAAATACAGAAGATAATGGACATGGAAAAGAGTAGAAGGGGACTCCGAGGTCTGCGGACGTGGAAGATATACCTTGAAGTCTCCAAAACTGTCCCGGCTCACTGATAGTGCGGCTGATAAGGTGCACCTGGATCTGTACACGAAACAAACATGTGTAGAGAGTAGCATGAGTATACCATAATGGTACCGAGTAAGTGCCAAACCTAATCTCGGTCGAGTAGTGACGAGGTCAGGTCAAGGCCCTACTGGAGTAAATATAATAAATTAAATAGTAAAAGATATAAATAAAATTTACAATAACACAATTAAAGAAATTCTCAAAAATTTAACAATTAAGGGAGCCCTCGGCTCAGAACAAGGTAAACACAATGGGGAATCTCCCGGGATACCATCCCATAGTTCTGAATGAATATGCAGTACAGGAGGATCTCCCGGAATACGTCCGTAGTCCCAAAGCAAATATGTAGTGTTGGGGGATCTCCCAGAATAAGTCCGTAGTCCCAAAGTAAATATGCAGTGCTGGGGGATCTCCCATAATAAGTCCGTAGTCCCAAAATAAATATGCAAGACAGGGGGATCTCCCGGAATACGTCCGTAGTCCCAATTTAAATATGCAACGTAAGATGAAATGGCAGGTAAGGCATCGAGTTATACAGTTTATATAAAACACAGATAAGGAAAGTAGGTACTTAACTAAGCATGGCACACAGAATGTCAAATAGGCAGTTAAAACACGTAAGCATGCTTCTCTAATCTAAGCTAAATAATTAAACGTATTAGTACAATTTAATAAGGGAAAATAGTTTATGATTTAGAAAGGAAAGACGGGATTTTTGCAATAATAGCCCGTGTACGTACTCGTCACCTCACGTACACGGTGCCCACACATCAAATAATATCAAACATCCTAAGGGAAAAGTCCCCAACACAAGGTTAGGCAAGCCACTTACCTCGAACCAAGCTCGATCAATCGGTCACAATGCCTTTCCCATGAATATCCAGCTCCGAATGGCCCAAATATAGCCAAAAGTAATTAAATATCATAAATACAACCATAATAGACTCATCTAATTAATGAAATCAACACTTTAACAAAAATTCCGAAATTAACTCAAAAATTGCCTGTGGGGCCCACTTCTCGGAATTAGGTAAAAGTTACAAAATACGAACACCCATTCACTCACGAGTCTAACCATATAAAAATTTCTCAAATCCGACCAAAAATCCCCTTCAAAACTCGAAATCTTTGTTGAAGAAGTTCTTCCAAACTGTTTCCCAATTTCAACCCAAAATCCGAAATCAAAGAGGAAATTAATGATAGATTAGTGGGATATAACCATAAAGGAGCTAAGAATCGTTACCCAATTGATATCTCTGAAAATACCTCAAAATCTCGTCCAAATCCGAGCTCCCTATCTCAAGTTTTTGGTAAAATGGCAAAACTCCTATTTTTTGGAAACTTTAACACTGCCCAGCGATTTCTTAATCGCGATCGCGGAAATAGCCTCGCGATCGCGAAGAACAACTTTGCTGCCCTAGAAATTACTCTACGCGATCGCGTAAAACACCACACGAACGCGATGCGGCTCCCCTACTCACGCGATCGCGAACATCCGCACGCGTTCGCGATGAGCAAAGCGCGTGGTCCAGCTTTGGTACACTTAACCCTACGCGATCGTGACCTTGTCTCTGCGTTCGCGAATCACCACCTCACATCACTACGCGTTCGCATGCCCATATCCGTGAACATGAAGAAAACTTCAATCCTCTTCCCAGTTAAGCCTACGCGATCGCGGATCACCCCACACGATCGTGTATAAGGAAACCAGAACTCAGACACCAGAAAACTTCAGCAACTTCCTAAGCCCAAAAATCGATCCGTTGGGCATCCAAAACTCACCCGAGGCCCTCGGGACCTCGACCAAACATACCAACAAATCCTAAAACATCATACGAATATAGTTGAGCTCTCAAATCACATCAAACAATGCTAAAATCATGAATCACCCTCCAATTCAAACTTAAAGAACTTGAAACTTCAAAATTCTACAACCGATGCCGAAACCTATCAAATCACATCCGATTGACCTCAAATTTTGTGCACAAGTCATAATCAATATTACGTACATACTTCAACTTTTGGAATCGAAAAACAACCCCGATATCAAAAATTTCACTATCGGCCCAAAACTCTAAAAATTTGACTTTCGCCATTTCAAACCTAAATGAGCTACGGACCTCCAAAATACAATCCGGACACGCCCCTAAACCCAAAATCACCTAACTAAGCTAACTGAACTGACAGAATTCCATTCCGGAGTCGTCTTCACATAGTTCCGACTACAGTCCAAATCCTAAGGCTTAAACTCTCATTTAGGGAGTAAGTGTCCCAAAACACTCCGAAACTCAAAACCAATCATCCCAGCAAGCCACAATAGCAGAAATAGATATGGGGAAAGCAGTTAATAGGGGTTCGAGGCTTTAACTCTCAAAACGACTGGCTGGGTCATTACATAATATTATTGACCATTTACATGTACTCTCGTTTACTTGCCTTCTGTGTGAGAGTTGTTCTATTGGCACGTGAGTTGTCCGTGTGTTCATGAATCATTATTATTGTTGACATATGAGTTGTCCATGCTGATAATTTATATTGTCACTCCCTTGGCACGTGAGTCGTCCATGCAGTTTTGAATTGTAATGTGGGCACGAAATGACAAGTGATTAGGGTTCATGAGTTAGGACCTGTGAAATGTGACTATGAGGTGAAGAACCTCGGGCAAGTCCTTGAATAAATCTTGCGAGAAAGTGGTTCCTCTTATTAAGTGTTACTTGTTTTTCCTTACTTGGTTTCATCGGACTAAACTGTATTCAACTTACTTCACGGTGTTATTACCTGTTGGGTCTCGTTGATAATTGCTGCGTTTAATTTCCTATTTCTAGCATTATTTCATTATTGTTATCATGCTTAGCTTTAGATTGATATTGTTCCGTGTTAGTTTCACATTCATACTAGTACATGTTATTAAGTCTAGTAGGTGTCTTGACTATCCCTCGTCACTACTCTATCGAGGTTAGTCTTGATACTTACTGGTTACCACCGTGGTGTACTCATGCTACGCTTTCTACACATATTTGTACAGATCCAGGTACTCAGAGTTGTTGATCATTAGCTAGATGATGGGGTATTGCTGTGGAGACTCAAGGTATACCTGATGTTGCGTTCGCAGGCCTCGGAGTCACCTTCTGAAATTTTACTTTGTACTGTTTATTTCTATTCAAGAACAATTGTACATAGGGATTTTCTAGTAAACTCAGTAGAGCTTATGACTTGTACTACCGGTTTTGGGATTGTAAGATTTGTATAGAAATTTTTTTGTTCATGTTTAATATTTTTTGGCTGAGTTTGCCATTAATTCAGTAAGTGTTAGGCTTACCTAGTCCCTAAGACTAGCTGCTATCATGACATGCTACGGAAGAAAATTGAGGTCGTGACAAGATTCTTTGATTAAACATCTACAATTGATAGCAAGATTGTTACTCATGAAAACGAGCTTACCTACTTCTATTTGGGGTCATGCCATTTTGCATGCAGCAATGCTAGTTTGTCTCAGACCGACATATTTTCATAAATCTTTTCCGTTGCAATTAGTTTTGAGTCATGAACCTAATATATCCCATTTGAAATTTTTTGGATGCGCAGTATATGTGCCTGTAGCACAACCATATCGCACCAAGATGGGTCCCCAAAGAAGGTTAGGAATATATGTTGGGTTTGAATCGCCTTCCATTATTCGCTACCTTGAAATATTGACAGAAGATTTGTTCATTGCTCGATTTGCAAATTGTTGATTCGATGACATATTTTTCCCAAAATTGGGGGGAGAAAATAATGAAACCAAATGAGAAATTTTGTGGAAAAAAGGTGCAAAAGATTATTCATTTGTAGAAAATAGTAAATCAAATGCCAGACGCATTTACAGATTTGAAAAGGATAACAAAATCGCGTATCCCTGCAGAGAATGTTCCAATCCGTATTGATGTCCCTGTTGGATAATCTTCTAGTGTCATAGCTAATGAGTCAAAAGCACACCTAAAGCGTGACAGACCATTAGGTTCTAAGATCGAAATCTTAGAAAAAGAAAAATAAATAATGAAGATGAAACTACGAAAAAATCTCATAAAGAAACCCATGATTTAACCAATCTTGAGATTCATGAGGAAATCACTAAGCTTGAGACGCAAGAAGATTCAGAACTATCAATAAACCCAATTTGGGCTTGTAGTCCAAATACATAATGGTGTTAAGCCTGTTGGCTATAAATAGGTCTTTGTACGTAAGAGAAATGAGAAAAATAAGGTACAAAGATATAAGGCATGCCTTGTTGCACAAGCATTTTCACAAAGGCCTGTTGTCTATTATGAAGAGACATATTCACCTGTTATGGATGCAATAATATTTTGTTATCTCATTAGTTTTGCTGTTCATGAAAAGCTTGGCATGCATTTAATGGATGTGGTTACCGCCTACCTTTATGGCTTACTTGATAATGAGATATACATGAAAATTCCCGAGGGATTTAAAATGGCTGACGCACATAATTCAAAGTACCGGGAAATATTTTCAATCAATTTGCAAAGATCTTTGTATGGTCTAAAGTAATAAGGACGACTGTGGTATAACCGTCTTAGTGAGTATTTAGTAAAGGAAGGTTATATAAATGATGCCATTTGCCCGTGTGTTTTTATAAAGAAAACAACATCGAAATTTATTGTACTTGCCATATATGTTGATGACATAAACCTTATTGGAACTCCTATAGAACTCTAAAAGGCAATTGATTCTTTAAAGAAGGAATTCGAGATAAAAGATCTCGAAAAGACAAAATTATGTCTCGGTTTGCAAATTGAACATTTGACAAACGAGATTTTTGTTCATCAATCTACCTACACAGAAAAGGTATTGAAACGGTTTTACATGGATGGAGCAAATCCATTAAGTACTCTTATGGTTGTTCGATCACTTGATGTAAATAAGGACCCGTTCCGACCTCAAGAAAAGAATGAAGAGCTTCTTGAACCTGAAGTACCATATCTTAGTGCAACCGGTACACTAATGTATTTTACTAATACTATAAGGCATGACATAACTTTTTCAGTTAATGTCTTAGCAATATATAGCTCTGCTCCTACAAGGAGACATTGGAATAAAATCAAACACATATTGCGATATCTAAAAGGGACTACCGATATGAGCTTATTTTATGACAATAATTGCAGTCCCGATCTTGTTGGTTATGCCGATGCTTGGTATTTATCCGACCCACATAAGGCTCGATCTCAAACAAGCTATGTGTTTACATATGGAGGCACTGCCATATATTGGCGATCGACTAAGAAATCAATCATAGCTACTTGATCTAATCATGCTGAGATAATTGCTATTCATGAAGCAAGTCGAGAATGTGTGTGGTTGAGGTCTATAATATATCTTATTCGATAAAAATATGGTTTGAAGTGTGACAAACTACCCAAGATTTATATATGAAGACAATGCATCATGCATAGCCCAATTGAAGGCATAATTCATAAAAGGAGATAGGATAAAGCACATTTTACCAAAGTTATTTTTCACACATGATCTTCAAAAGAATGGTGATATCAATGTGCAATAGATTCGTTCAAGTGATAATATGGCTGATTTGTTTACAAAATCTCTACTAACGTCAAACTTCAAGAAACTAGTGTACAAGATTGGGATGTGAAGACTCAAGGATGTGAATTGATGCTCTTATTCGGGGGAGTTAATACACGTTGTACTCTTTTTTCCTTATAAGATTTTGTCCCACTGGGTTTTCCTTACTAGGTTTTTAACGAGTCAACCAAAATGCGTATTTCTAAACTTGTGTACTGTTTTTCCTTCACTAGAATTTTTTTCCTATAGGATTTATTTTAGTTAAGGTTTTAACAAGGTACATTGTCTGTTGAATAGTCATTCAAGGGGGAGTGTTATTATTAGAATTTTATTTAAGGTGAATATCTATATTTTAGAGAGATTTTAGGGTTTGTTACTTGGTGGCTAAGTCACTTTTTCCCTATAAATAAAGGGGTTATATTCCATTATGATTCATCCCTAATCAATAAGAATTATCTCTCTACTTTTCTCTGTAATACTATTTTTCTTCTTTTATTGTTTCACAACAGTTATCAATTAATTTCATATTGGAAAAAGCTTATTTGCTGAATATACCATTTGTACAATTTGGTTTTATTATCATTACCTTAAATACTCTTATGTTACAGCACTAAGCACAAAATCTAATAGAGAATATAGTTCATAATAACACAAAAATATGGACAACTGAAGAGGCATGCTATTGTGAAAAATATGGGTGGGAATTTAAGCACAAACCCATTTAACCCGTCCAACTAGCTCAAGATTGGGTCACTAATTGACCCGCCCATTGTGGAACTCAACCCATCTAAAGTTTGACTGATTTTTAGCCCAAATTGATGCATGAGCGATTTTGCTAAATTATCTTTGAAATAATATTTTTTATTTGATATGTTATATATGACACATAACAAAAGAAAAAATATCTTATTTGGTAATTAAATAATTAATAAGAAAATAACAGACATTCATTAAAGCTTGGTAAGAATTGAACAGGTCGGACAATGACCCAAATTTTAGCCCAACTTGACCCAGCCCATCCCAAGTAACTGACGAGGAAATTAGCCGAGCTAAATAAAAGGGAAGAGGGCCGAGCTGCTAAAATGCACCCACTTTATTCCGCCGGAAAATTATGTTGGTTGGAATTTTTAGAACCACCGTCTATATTGTGACCCCATCAAGAAAATTTTGAAAACAATAACCATGTGCCTCAATTTTAAACACTGAACAAGCTTTAAAATTCTTGGAGAGTGCTTTATATTCTGATAGTATGCTTCAAAATTCTGCCAACACATAAACTTTTGTTGCAGTGTGCTTCAAATTCTGGCATCATACTTCTTGGCAGGGCTATTTTTCTAAAACTTTTCTTAAGGAGGCTAAAATTTAAACATTTGGCACTAAATTATCTTATTTGTGCAAATCACCCTTGTTCTCCATCAGTGCTGATAAGCAATAGAAAATCTTGGGCCTCTTTGCAGATCAGTTTCAAGAAACCCAAAATTTATGAGGAATTTTCAAAAATCACTATAGTTTGGCGGCTATTAACCCTATAGCTACCATATATATATTTACTTTTTATAGCTAAAATTTCGTTGCTACCGGACTGTATTCGTTGTACTCGCACTACTGTATTCATGAATACAGTCGCGAAATTTGCTTAATAAGTAGGGAGTCCAGTTGTTTAATAATGGAAAGAGAATCAATTAGCATGTATCACTCCTAATTTAACTCAACAAAATCAATTCTACAAAATTTCGTTCCTACATACTATTGTATTCATGAATACAGTCGCAGAATTCGCCTAATAAGTAGGGAGTCCAGTTGTTTAGTAACAGAAAGAGGATCAATTAGCGTGTATCATTCCTAATTTAACTCAACAAAATTAAATTCTACAAATATTCGTTGCTATTGTGTTGTATTCCATGTATTCGCGTGACTGCATTCATAAATACAGTGAGGTAATCCGCCTAAAAAACAGGGATTACAACTGTTTAATTCTATATTTCATGTATTCTCGCGAATGTATTTATAAATACAGTGAGGTAATACGCCTAAAAAATAGTGATTATGGGTGTTTAATAACGGAAAGCGCAATATTGAATTATATTCAATTTCACTATATTGAATTCAGTTATATTAAAAATAGCAAAAAATCAAGAAATAAGATGTATACCATTCTATTCAATTCGATTGTATACATTATATTTAATTCACCGATATTCATTATTCACTATTATGCATTGTATTCAATTCATCGTATTTAATTCGATTGTATTCAAACAATAAAAATTCACAAAAACAGTGATATTCGTCTGTATTAAAAAAATACAGACCTTTGGAATACATAAAATACAGGCAAAAAATAATGTATTTATACAAAAATATAATATATTTAAGTATATTTGTACAGAATATATTGTATTTGTATCATTGTATGTGACTCATTAGAAAAGAAGAGAAGAGAGTTAACAGTGATATTTGACTCTATTCAAAAAATACAGCCCTTTGGAATACATAAAATATAGGCAAAAAATAATCTATCTATACAAAAATACAATGTATTTGAATGTATTTGTATAGAATATAATGTATTTGTATCATTGTATGTGACTCAATAGCAAAGATAAGAAGAAAGTTCTCCGGAGATAGCGTTTTCTTTCCTAATAAAATATTGTATACATTGTATTAAAATAAAAAATGGAGACACAAAAATCTGACCCTCAAATCTTCTCCGGTGACTGCTTCAGATTTCCAAAAACTCAATCTGTAGCCATGGTCAGATCTGTTCGCCTACTCCCTCCTCACTTCAGATCTATTCTCTTCGCTTCAGAAAGTCCACCATCGCCACCAAAATTGGCTGCTACGACAGCTGCCTTTATGGAAAAGGGAGAGAGATTTGAGGGAGAAGAGAGAGGATTGGGAATCTTGCTGATAGAGAGAGAGAAAAAATATAACTGGCGTATTTCACGCCTCAATAGTAGAGTATAAAATAAATATTTATTTTTCTATAAAATAGAAAAGATAGTTGTAAATACTAATATTTTGAAATTATTTTGATTTATAATAAATAGTGTGTAATAGTTTTCTATAGGATGTAAAAATTTCAAAATTTATTCATATGCATACTTTACTTTTGCTGCTTTTACTATCCACTGATTTAGTTTATACCGGAAACTTGCAAGAAATAAAGGGCACATAGGATGATTTAGAGGTGTTTGGATTGGCTTAAAAGCATTTTGTTTTTTGTATGTTTGGCGAAATAAAAAATATTTAAAACAACTTTAAAAGCGCTTAAAATAAGTCAAAAGCCATAAGTTGTCCAACTTATTACTTTTTGGCTTAAATGCTGTTTAATTTTGACCAAGCCTTTTACATTATTATTCCTTATGTTTTTGATAATTCTCAAAATACCCATTACACCAAATCCTTTTTTTTCTCCTTTCTTCTTTGTCTTTCCATAGCCTCTTGTCACGATCCCAAATTTCCTCCACCGAATGTCGTGACGACACCTAATCTCTAAGACTAAGTAAGCCTAACAATATACGAAAATATCAAATAAAAACTTAAAATTTCAAAACTTCAATAAATTCATCAATAGACTATAAGCTCAATACGTACAATTTTCCAAAACCCGGTAAGATATAAGTCACAAGCTCTAGTTACAATGCTGAGCAGCCATATATATATATATATATATATATATATATATATATATATATATATATATATATATATATATTGTCTATTAAAACATAAAGAAATAAGGAAAACAGGGTAGAAGAGGACTCCGACGCCTGCGGACGCGAGCATATCTACCTTAAAGTCTCCGAAGCAGCAACACGTCACACTAATATCGAGGTTGATAGGATGTACCTGGATCTATACAAAAAATATGCAGAAGCATAGTATGAGTATACCACAATGGTACCCATTAAGTGCCAAGCCTAATCTCGATAGAGTAGTGACGAGGTCAGGTCAAGGCCTACTAGTGAAAATAAAAACAAGGCAGAAAATATAATGAATGATATATTTAAAATGACAAGGAAGTAAAAAATGAAGAATTTACGGGAAATAACAACACAGAATCAAGAAAAGCTAATACTAACACGAAAGGAAAACAAGAATTTTATATGTTAGGAAAACACAAGAACCAAACAATATAGCAAATAAAGAATATCAATAGGGCACTCCCAAGGTACCGCCTCGCAATCCCAAATCGTAAAAACAAATCACAGTCTTTCCTTATATTACCGCGGGAGCCTTTGTATTTAATTTTTGAAAATTATTTTCCGAAAATAGCATCCCGCATTTTAACACACCTTATCACACTGCATGGCTTCTAGTAATTCCCCTACTAGCCACGCGTATCAAGTCCACCTTATCTCACCGCATGCGTTTCAACACCCACACCTTATACCACCGCATGCGTATCAATAATCACAGCAGGATGGCAGAAACCTCGTGCAAACAATAACAACCACACGGCAGAAACCTCGTGCAACAATAACATGAAAGCCAAAACACAACAGCTAAATAAATGATATTTCAAGGATAGCAATTTCAAGTAAAGAATTTTCACAGTTAAGTAATGAATACGGAAATCAAGAAAAGCAAGTGATTCAACTAAACATGCGATATAAGTTGCAAATAGGAGATATGACAAGTAGATATGTGAGATTAGACTAAACATGATGACTATAACGTACTAAAGTGACTCAATTAAGGCATGAAAAGGAAACTACGTAGCGAAAATCGGAATTTCAACATTTAGCCCGATCACCAAAATACCAAATCCTAAGGGAATTCCCCCCCCCCCCCAAGGTTAGTGTCACGACCCAAAATCTGTCAATGGTCGTGATGGCACCTATCGTGTTACAAGGTAAGCCTACTTCCCAAAATATATCTGCTAAACCGATTATAAGAATTTAATAAAACATTTCAATATTTGAATTTCTCATAAATTAAATCAACTCTAAATATAATTTTAGAAATACGGAAACGAGCCCCAAACATCGGGGTGTCACTAAGTCATGAGCGTCTAAATCTATGAACTAATAATGAAACTGTCTAACTGCCAATACAATCCAGAAGAAGAAATGATAAAAGGAGTGACAAGGTCCTGTGGAGGCTAGCAGCTACCTTGCAATCTCCATAGATAACCGGCCTGAAATCAATGATCGCCACGCTCTAACTCACCTGAATCTGCACAGAAAGTGCAGGGTGTAGCATGAGTATAACCACCTCAGCAAGTAATAGAAATAACTAAGGAACTGAGCAATAGTGACGAGCTAAGTAAAATAGTCCAATTATTTATTTTCACAATTTAAAAATAAACAGATAAATTTTATAACTCTGTAAATACCACAAAGAAGTTTAACAGATAAATGCAGCAACAACACAAATAAATACAACCTCACAGCAGTGTCACTCCATCACTCATCACTCGCACTGATCACTCAATACTCAAAACACTCAACACTCTGCGCTCACTTGGGGTGTGTACAGACTCTGGAGGGGCTTCCAATGCCCAAGCGCTAAGCACGGACAACTCACGTGCTATCATATCAATACCTGAATCCGCACGGTCAACTCACGTGCTACGCAAACAACTCACGCGCTATGGTATCAATACCTGGACCCGCACGGTCAACTCACGTGCTATGCGGATAACTCGCGCGCTATGGTATTAATATCCTCACAACCAGGCCCTCGGCCTCACTCAATCATGTACCTCACTAGCCTCATCATCACCAACAAATAAGGGAACATAGCCCACATCAAGTACCACCGCATATTAACAAATAATAGAGACTGAGGTAATATGTACAATAATTTTTATGACTCAGTACAAATAATGTGAGCATGAATAAAGCCTAAGAATGATCTCTAACATGAAGGCAAACAAGTTCAACAACAAATAAACACATAACCACATATAATAGCCAATTAGGCCTCACAACCTCACGGGACGGACCAAGTCTCAATCCCTCGAGGTGCACACCCACACGCCCGTCACCTAGCATGGGTATCACTTCCAAACAGTCACGTGATGTCAAATCTCCGGGTTTATACTCTCACAGCCAGAGTTAAACCTGTTACTTACCTTAACAGCGTAAAACTCCTACTCCGGGATGCCCTCATCTCTGGACTCGGTCTCCAAATGCTCTGAATCTATTCACAATCAGTACAATACCATCAATATGTGATAATGGAATGAATTCCACAAGAAAAACTATCAAATTAGACCAAAACCCGAAATTGGCTCAAACCCGGCCCCCGGGCCCATGTCTCGAAATCTGATAAAATTTACAAAACTAGAAAGCTCATTCACTCACGAGTCTAACCATACCAAATTCATCAAAATCCGACATCGTTTAGTCCCTCAAATCCTTAAATTAACTCTTAAAAATTCCAAGCCCTAACCCTTCATTTTCACTAATTACAACGATTAAACAACGAAATATCACCATATATACAAGTATTAGGGCTCAAGTAACTTACCTCAACGAAACTCCCTTGACTCCCTCTTCAAAACTCTCCCAAAAGCTCCAAAACCCGAATAGAAATGGTGAAAAACGCACCAAAATTCACGAAGTGTGATATATAGGATTTGCCCTAGGGATTCCGCACCTGCGGACCCTTCCTTGCACCTGTGGACTCGCATCTGCGGTCCCAAGTACGTATATGTGAAAGTCACTTAGACGCCAAGCTTCGCACCTACGGATGCCCCTTCGCACCTGCGGGCTCGCAGGTGCGATCCTCTCTTCCGCACTTGCGCTCAATGCCAGGCCTCCATTTTCCGCATCTGCGACATGCCATCCGCACCTGCGATCGTCGCACCTGCGGCTCAAAATCTGCAGGTGCGGCCACACCAATAGCCTTACACCAGCAACTTCCAGCTGCATTTTCCAACTTCCAAACTCCCCGATACCCATCTGAAATCATTCCGAGTCCCTCGGGACTTCAACCAAAAATACCAACAAGTCATATATCAATATACCAACTTAGTCGAACCTTCGAATCACTCAAAACAATATCAAATCATCAAATTACCCTCGGATTCAAGCCTAAGAACTTCTAAAATTCTAAATTCGGCAACCAATGCGGAAACCAACTAAACCACGTCCGAATGACCTCAAATTTTGAACACACATAACAAATGACACTACGAACCTACTCCAACTTTCGAAATTCTATTCCGACTCCGATATCAAATTTTCCACTGCCGACCGAAATCGCAAAATTTTCAATTTTACCAATTCAAGCCTAATTCTACCACGGACCTCCAAATCACATTTCGGACGCACTTCTAAGTCCAAAATCACCTAACGGAGCTAACGAAACCATCAGAATTCAAATCTGAGATCGTTTACACATAGTTCCATATCCGGTCCACTTTCTAACTTAAAATTTTCAATTATGATACTAAGTGTCTTATTTCACTCTGAGTTCCTTCCGGACCCGAACCAACTAACCCGATAAATCATAAATCAATTACAAGACATAAATTGAGCAGTAAATGGGGGAATGGGGTTATAATATTCAAAACAACTGGCCGGGTCGTTACAGTTAGACAAGTCACTTACCTCAAACCATGCTAAATCAATCAATTAGAAGGCCTTTCCCTCGATTTTGCAACTCCGAAGCTCGAATCTAGTCAAAATAATTTCATACTATAAATATAACTATAGGAAACTAATTTAAATAATAAAATAACGATCTTAGCTAAGAATTGAAAAATCGTTCCAAAAAGTCAACCCAGGCCCACGTCTCGGAACCCGACCAAAATTATAAAATTCGAACACCCATTCGATATCGAGTCCAACCATACAAGAATTACACAAATACGATATCAAAATCTCGATCAAATCCCCAAAATTCGGCCTAAAGACTTTCTTCCATCCCCCCCCCCCCCCCTATTTTCAACCTAAAACACCAATTAATTGATGAAATCAAAGAAATAAACATAAAATTTAACCAAAACTAAGTAAGAATCACTTATCCTAATCACTCCCTTAAAAATATCTCCACGAATCGCCTTCCACCGAGCTCCCAAAATCAAATTGTGAAAATGAACTCAGACCCTCGTTTTGAAATATTTACGTTTTTGCCCAGACATTATGCATCATGACCGCGGACCCTACGTCGCGATCGCGAAGAATAAATAATCACAGCCTCCAAAATAGTCTACGCAAACGCAAAGACACTACTGTGAACATGATGCTTATCCGACCTAACTCTTCGTGAATGCGTGCACAACTACGCGATCGCGTAGGCTTAAAGCCAGATGCCCTAACTGACCACTCTTCTATGCGAACGCGTGAACCTTCTCGCATCCGCGATGACCTGAGACTCTCAAAGTTACACGAACGCGAGCCTAATATCGCGAACGCGAAGAATTAATCATCACCTACCAGCAACAAATCTTCGCTATCGCGTCCCTTTCTTTGCGATCGCAAAAGAGGAAACCAGATACACAGACACCAGAAAACTTCAGCCAACCTCTAAGTCCAAAATTGATCCGTTAACCATCCGAAACTCGCCTGAGGATCCCGGGACCTCAACCAAACATACCAACAAGTCCCAAAATATCGTACGCACTTAGTTGAGCCTTCAAATCACATCAAACAACGCTAAAACCACGAATCGCGTATCGATTCAAGCCTAATGAACTTATGAACTTTTGAATTTCGAAACAAACACCGATTCATAACAAAACAACTCTGATTAACCCCAAATTTTATATAAAAGTCATAATTGATATTACGGACATATTTCAACTTTCGGAATCGGGATCCGACCCCGATATCAAAAAGTTCACTCCCGGTCAATCTTTCCAAAAATCTTCCAACTTTTCCAACGTTCGCTAATTAACGCCGGAATGACCTACGGACCTCTAAATCAATATCCGGACACGCTCCTAATACTCAAATCACCATACGGAGCTATTGGAACCGTCAAAACTCTATTCCAGAGTTGTCTTCACATAAGTAAAACTACGGTTAACTCCTACGACTTAAACTTCTAATTTAGGGACTATGTGTCACATTCCACTCCGAAACTCTCCCGAACCCAACACCAAGCGCCCCGACAAGTCACATAACCAAAATATTAAATAGAGGGAGTAATAATTAGGGAATCAGGGCTAATACTCTCAAAATGACTGGCCGGGTCGTTACACCTCTCCTCGATGAAGCTTCTCCCTGCTACTTCTAAAAAGATGAAGTCTTTTCCCTTCTTACATTTTGCAAAAAATTTAAATTAAACAAACCACTTAGATTATCACCATTCTTGGAACAACGTTGGCTATAGAGGGAAAGTTTTCTTTTTGAAGGCCCTTTTTTCGCATTTATATAAAATTTGTTCTTTTGATGTTTTGTTAGTTTGCATTTAATGGTTTCTCAACAGACGTTTGCTTTAGTTAAATATATCACCCTTATAAGAACAATATTGGCTATGGGTAATGGATGCTTGTTCTTTTCTATGAAGATTTATTTTCGGATTTACGTAATTTTTCGTTCTTTTAATATTATGTTCATTTATGTATGTCAGTTTGATGTTTTAGATTCATTTCGTTTTCATTTTGTTTTTCTTAATAGAATTTCAAATTGTTGATGTAAATATAACATATTTCTAATCAATTTATAACTTAAAGTAAATTTAAACATAGATTAATTTGTATGTAATTAATCTAAAATTAAATATCTTGCAATAATCAATTATCTTTAGTATTAACATTGTATACGGTCAAAACCGAGTTTTCCCTTCGTATGAATAATCGAGATTGGAACATGATAGACCAAGGTTCAACTTCGTGTAATATCAAGCCATGATGCGAAGTTAGATTACCGACCTTGAGACCTAGAGGTCGAGCAAAATAGAGACCGGCCAAGTTCGAGATCGGCCAAGATCAGGATCGGGCTAAATAGAGACCAGTCAAGATCGAGATCGGCTAAGATCAAGGTCAAGCAAAATAGAGATCGGTCAAGTTCGATATTGGCTAAGATCAAGGTCGAGCAAAATAGAGACCGGTAAAGATCGAGATCGGGCTAAATAGAGACCGATCGAGGCCTCGATCGGCCTCGATCGAGAAAAGCTTATCAAGCCAAAAAAATAGAAAGCCGGAATATCGGCAATTGGGCAAGAATCTCAGCGAAAATCATAACGCATATCAATGAGAGGCCAATTAATTAATTTATCATGGGATTCCTTGCTGTATTTAAAAAATTATCTTAAGAATAGAACCTCTCTACTATATAAAAGGGTGTCTGCTTATTTGTAAGGAAGATTCATTCAGATTCATAGAAAATAAGGCAATATACTATCTTTTTTCTGGTTTGGATATTTAGTCATATTGTTCTCCTATCAGTTACTCTCCATTCAGTTTGAGGGTGATAAAACTTGAAGGCTTAGACTAATTAATTCATTCGATTTGCATTCATTTTTTTTTACAGTCTATTTCGATATTTATTTATATATTTTCTCAATTTGTACCGAATTATACCACGTATCCTTAGAACCGCGTATAAATTTAATTGTCATCTATTTTTTGGGTAAACAGTTTGGCGCCCACTGTGGGGCTAAGGATAATAGTGGTTATTTGATACAAATCTTTGTAAAACACGCTATTTTACATTTGCTCTTGGAAGTATATTTGGTTTCAGGCTAAAAATGACGAACTCTCAACTAATACCCTTACATATCGACAACGAATCTGGCCATCAAGGGGAGAATAACAATGAAACGCCCGGGGATGGAAGGCCACCCGCTGACCCCGTTGAAACTCGGGCCATGGATCCGATTGATATTAATTTGCATGTGGCCATCGAAGCGAACCAACATTCCGGTCCCGAAAATAGCATCCATGGTGGAATCCTATATGCAGTTCGAAATACCCAAAATGTTGGAGAAGACGGGATCAACCTGCGTATGATCTTCGAAATGCTGCAAGCTCAACAGGTGGCGATAGCTTAGTTGTAGAGCCAAACCCACGCACCGAGCAGGGCCGAGCCCGGTCCACCCCAAGAAGTCACCCATAGAATGAGGCCAGCTGTGGTAAGGTCGAATGAACAAGAATCGGGGACTAACCCCAAAATTATAAAGATACTCGAGGAACTTACAAAGCGGATAAAATCAGGGGAAAAGAGGATCGAAGCAAATAACAAGAAAGTGGAAACCTATAACTCCAGGGTTGATCAGATCCCGGGGGCGCCACCAATACTGAAGGGTTTGGATCCAAAAAGTTCGTACAAAAGCCTTTCCCCCCAAGCGCAACTCCCAAACCGATCCCCAAGAAATTCCGCATGCCCGAGATTCCTAAGTATAATGGAACGACCGACCCCAACGAGCATGTCATCTTTTACACGTGTGCCATTAAAGGGAATGATATAGAGGATGGAGAGATCGAATCTGTATTACTAAAGAAATTCGGGGAAACCCTATCAAAGGGAGAAATGATATGGTATCATAATTTACCACCTAACTCTATCGATTCTTTGGCCGTGATCGCAGGTTCTTTTGTAAAAGCACAAGAGCCAGAGCCATAAAGGTCGAGACAAGGAAGCTGGACCTCTTCAAGGTAAAGAAAAAAGAGAACGAGATGCTACGAGAGTTTGTATCTCGTTTCCAAATGGAACAAAATGGATCTACCACCGGTCACAGACGATTGGGCCGTTCAAGCTTTCACTCAAGGACTAAACGAATGAAGCTCAGTGGCTTCACAGCAGTTGAAGCAGAACTTGATTGAGTACCCGACTGTTACCTGGGCCGATATACATAATCGATATCAATCAAAGATTAGAGTCGAAGACGACCAGCTGGGGACTCCTTCTAGTTCCGCTACCAAAAGAGACATCGATCGAGAACCGAAGATGAACAGGGATCGATACCAGCTGTATAATATTGATCGTAGGGGAAACAAACATGGGCACAACTCCATACAAGCTAAGAGGAGAAGTGATCGAGACCAAGGCTCTCGAGGGCTGATTAGCAAGAATGGTTTCGACAGGCACACCGGACCTAAGGAAGCACCGCGATTGTCGGAATATAACTTCAATGTTGATGCATCCGCCATCGTATCGGCTATCGGACGCATCAAAGATACTAAATGGACTCGACCTTTACAGACCGATCCAGCCCAAAGAAATCTCAATCAAGTATGCAAGTATCATGGCACCCATGGCCACAGAACGGAAGATTGCAGGCAATTGAGAGAGGAAGTAGCCTAGTTATTCAATGAAGGGCACCTACGGGAGTTTTTAAGTGATCGGGCCAAGAATCACTTCAAAAATAGAAAGTTCAATAGACAAAACAAGCAAGAAAAAACGCAACACATTATTCACATGATTATCGGAGGGATCGATAATCCCCAAGGGCCAGTGTTTAAACGCACTAAAGTCTCGATCGTAAGGGAGAAGCGATCTCAGGCTCAGGATTACATACCTAAAGGAACCTTGTCCCTCAACGATGAAGACGCAGAGGGAATCATGCAACCCCATAACAACACACTGGTAATATCTGTACTCATGAATAAGACTCAAATTAAGCGTGTGTTAATTGATCCAGGTAGTTCGGCCAACATCATTCGATCGAAGGTCGTAGAGCAACTCAGTCTGTAGGACCAGGTCATGCCCGTGGCCCTAGTACTAAACGGATTCAACATGGCATATGAAACTACTAAGGGCGAGATACCTTTGCTAGTAAACGTGGCCGGGACCATCAAAGAAATGAAATTCCACGTGATTGAGGGTGACATGAGGTATAACTCCCTGTTCGGGAGACCATGGATCCACAACATGAGAGCAGTACCCTCGACCCTTCACCAGGTTCTAAAATTTCCAACACCAGAAGGAATCAAAACAATCTACAAGGAGCAACCCACCGCAAAGGAAATGTTTGCATCAACGGAGTGATTCCGATATCGTCACTCTCATCGACAAAGGGGTCCATTTCGAAGGAGGAGACCAAATAGCAATCACAAACGCCGACCTCGACCCAACTAAAAAAGCAGAAGTCTGACAAAGATGATGATTATGGGATCCCTCTATCCTTCATAGTCCCCGATGATTCCCGCGCTACCAAATCAATGGTTGAAGAACTGGAGCAAATTACACTAATCGAACAACTGCCCGAACGAAAGGTATACCTGGGCACAGGGTTAAATCCCAAGCTAAGGAAAAAGTTTATTCAATTTCTTATACCTAACATGTATTGTTTCGGTTGGTCCCATCTTGACATGACAGGGATCCCACTGGAAATCACCACCCATAGACTAAGCTTGGATCCGAAGTTCCATCATATGAAGCAAAAAAGAAGACCCCAGTCTGAGGTCAAACATGCTTTCGTCAAAGACGAGGTAACCGAGATTCTTAAAAAAAGGTCAATCCGTGAAGTAAAATACCCCGAATGGTTATCAAACGTAGTAGTAGTCCCTAAAAAAGGGAACAAGCTTAGAATGTGTGTAGATTACAAGGATCTAAATAAAGCATGACCCAAGGATTCTTTTTCTTTGCCTAATATCGATCGCATGATCGATGCTACGGCCGGCCACGAGATCCTCAATTATCTCGATGCCTATTCCGGGTACAATCAAATACAAATGAGCCCGGATGATCAAGAAAAGACCTCGCTCATCAATAAGTACGGTACCTACTGCTACAATGTAATTCCATTCGGATTAAAAAATGCTGGTGCCACTTATCAACGCCTAGTAAATCGGATGTTCAAAGAACAAATAGGAAAATCTATGGAAGTTTACATTGATGACATGCTAGTTAAGTCCTTGCGAGTAGAGGACCATTTAAAGATTACAGGAAACTCTCAGTATATTGAAGAAGTATAACATGAAGCTAAACCCGAAAAAATGTGCATTCGGGGTCGGGTCAAAACAATTTCTCGGGTTCATGGTATCTAACCGAGGAATCGAGATCAACCCCGACAAGATCAAAGCTATGGATGGTATCACGGTGCTAGACAACGTAAATGACGTGCAGAGGTTAACCGGGTGCATGGCCTCCCTGGGGCGATTCATCTCGAGGTCCTACGATAAAGGCCACCGATTTTTCTCATTGCTAAAGAAGAAAAATAATTTCACATGGACCTCGGAATGCCAGCAGGCCTTGGAAGAGCGTAAACGGTACTTATCGAGCCCATCGCTGCTTCACACACCAAAGGCAGACGAACATCTTTACTTATATTTGGCAGTATCGGAGGTAGCGGTAAGTGGTGTCCTAGTCCAGGAAGAACGAGGTACACAATTTCCCATTTATTATATCAGCCGGACCTTAGGTGAGGTCAAAACTAGATATCCCCACCTAGAAATGTTGGCGCTCGCTTTGATAAGCGCCTTTAGGGAACTAAAACCATACTTTCAATATCACCCCATATGTATTGTAACAACGTATCCAATTCGAAATGTTTTACATAAACCCGAGCTTTCGAGACGGTTGGCCAAATAGGCCGTAGAAATTAGCCGGTATGATATCGAATATCGACTCCGAACAGAAATTAAGTCTCAAATTTTGGCAGACTTTGTAGCTGACTTCACACAGGCCCTAGTACCTGAGGTCGAAAGAGAACTATTGATAAATTTGGGTACGTCCTCAAGAATCTGGACCCTCTTCATGGATAGTGCTTCAAACGTGATAGGGTCCGGGCTCGGCATCGTACTAAAACCACCCACAAGCAACGTGGTTAGACAATCTATTAGAAATGTGAAATTGACTAACAGTGAGGCCGAATATAAGGCCATGATTGCAGGTCTCGAACTAGCCAAAGGCTTGGGAGCGGAGGTGATCGAGGCCAAATGCGACTCCCTTCTCATAGTGAATCAGGTTAACGGAACCATCAAAGTTAGAGAAACCCGAATGCAAAGATACATAGATAAGTTTCAAGTAACTTTGCACCGATTTAAGGAGTGGACTTTCAACATGTGCCTCGAGATAAGAAAAGTGAGGCCGATGCTCTCGCAAACTTAGGGTCATCAATCGAGGACAACGAGCTCGATTCAGGGACAGTCGTGCAACTCATGAGATCAGTAGTCGGAAAGCTTCCCTCAGATTCGAAAGAATCTAGGGCCCTACGCATGAAGGCAGCACGGTTCACTTTGACCGAAGATGGGACATTGTTTAGGAGAACATTCAATGGTCCCCTAGCGATATGTTTGGGACCGGGAGACAGTGAGTACGTTCTAAGAGAAGTTCACGAAGGCACTTGCGGAAATCACTCCGGTGCTAAATCATTGGTTCAAAAGGTAATCAGAGCTGGCTATTAATGTATCGACATGGAAAAAGATACGAAAGAGTTTGTTCAAAAATATGACAAATGTCAAAAGCATGCGCCAATGATTCACCAACCCGGGGAATTACTCCATTCAGTTTTGTCACCATGGCCTTTTATAAAATGGGGAATGGACATCGTCGACCCCCTCCAATTGGCACCAGGTAAAGCTTAATTTATTTTGTTTATGACTGACTATTTTTCTAAGTGGGTTGAAGCACAAGCTTTCTAGAAAGCAGGAAGAAGGAAGTCATCGACTTCATTTGGGATCACATCATATGTCGATTCGGGATGACATCTGAAATTGTGTGGGATAACGGGAAATAGTTCATTGGCAGCAAAGTAACCAAATTTCTCGAATATCATAAGATCAAAAGAATCCTATCAACACCTTATCATCCTAGCAGGAACGGGCAAGCCGAATCAACCAACAAAACCATCATCCAAAATCTTAAGAAGAAGTTAACCGATGCCAAAGGAAAGTGGAAGGAAATTCTACCCAAAGTTCTTTGGGCATATCGCACAACCTCAAAATCCAGTACCGGGGCTACCCCATTCTCATTAGTTTATGGCGTTAGAGCTCTAATACCGGTCGAAGTCGGAGAGCAAGTATCCGGTTCCGATATGCAACAAAGGAATCAAATAACGAGGACATGAATATGAGCCTAGAACTATTGGACGAAAGGCGTGAAACCGCCCTCATCCGATTAGCTACCCAAAAGAAACGAATCGAGAGATACTACAATCGGAACTAATCGTCGATATTTTAATGTCGGGGACTTAGTGCTAAGAAAAGTCACCCTCAAAACCCGAAATCCTAATGAAGAGAAATTAAGCCCGAATCGGGAAGGACCGTATCAAATTCTCGAGGTCACCGAAAAATGGTCTTACAAGATCGGAAGAATGAATGGGGAACAACTACCAAGCAATTGGAACATATCTCGCCTAAAATGGTACCACTGCTAAGGTACGCCTTTTCTTTATTCCTTTCCTATTTTCAGATTAACACAAGCAGGTGGTCGACAAGAAACGACAACGGGCTTTTTTGCAAACGACACAAAGTCCTTAGGTCTGAAAGCACGTGTTGCACTCTTTTTTCCTCATACCGAGTTTTGTCCCAAATGGATTTCTTCGGCAAGGTTTTTAACGAGGTAACAATGAATCGTGCTAACTTAGAATCAAGCCTGATTATGAATCGGCATCGGAGATCTATTCGGCATTATCCGAGGTTCCTTTGCAATCAACCTCGAATACTAGGGGGGCTACCCTCGGATATGCATTATCTTCGAATATCAACTCTAGAAAAGAAACTACTTCATAAAAGGAGGATCTCGAGAAATAGGATTTATTGTAAGGGTCAAATGGTCAAATCGAACCGTGCCCATATAGATTGCTCGAACCCTATTTCGATCGAGAATAAATAGAAATATGTTCCTTGAAAACATCTTATTCTTTAACATTAGTAGAATTTTCTTCTTCTTCCTTCTTTGCAAAGAGCTTCATACTTCCAAATATAAACAAGCCCAAGGGCAATACTTAACCGGAATATGAATGATTTCTCCCTCATTCGGAGACTGCCATCCGACTCAAACAGCCTAAGCAGTCGTGCCCCAGGAGCAAAAGACCTAATAGGCAATGCCCTGATTTCTAAAAGTCACGACCACCCCACTCAAGAACTAATATCTCGGGGAAGCCCAGATAAAATAGGAGAACAAGCCCATTGGGTGACTACCGAACTAAAAGGCTACGACCGATTTAACATGGCTCAGAGACTTCCGAAATCCATAACAAAAATAGGCCTTCAAAAATGTTAAAACTTCGGACAACCGGTCATAAAGGCTACCCTTGGCAAAATCTCTAACTTAAGAAAGGAAACAAAGGCAAGATTTGTTCGAACCCTCGAACACAACCTTACTGTTTCGTGCTAAGGCATTTTCAACCTTTGTAAATACAAATAAAGAAAAGGAAAATTACAATATCCAAAAGGGAAAGAAAAGTCATATATTTATACACAATAGTTTTTTACAAAGGCCAAATCGTCCTAAATTTACAACAGCCAAAAAACGGCCTCAGAAAATATGCAAAAGAAAAACAAGAAACCTAATGTCATAAGTGGCTTGGTCTTCATCGGAGGTTGCATCTCCATCTTCGGGATTCTCTCCGTCTTCAGATTCACTTGAGCTACTCTCGAAGGCTTGCCTCAGGGCCCTGGCTTCTTAGCATTTTCAATTTCGACCACAATATCGAAGACCTCGGCACTGACCCCCTCGAGAGCTTCTCTCCGAGCCTGCCATTTCGCATGTTCAACCATGCCCTTGGCCTTGGTCTGGTTGACCTTGACATGACCCTAAGCTGGGCCACTTTAGCATCAGCTCTTTTGTTAGTCTCGGTCATCTCGGATCTGGCCACTTCGAGTTCACCGGACAAGCTTGTCTTACCGGAAACGGCCAAATCCAACCAATGCTAAAGCTCCTTGATCTACACCAAGGCCTTCTCTTTCACAGCTTGGAGCTGGGTCTCGGCCGACTCCAGTTGAGCTTGGCCGATCTCCTTTTTTGGGGCTAGAATGTCCATGCTCTTTTTAAACTCTTTCGCCTCGGCCTGTATTGCATCCACCTGCGTTTGGAGCCGTCCGATTTGTTCTAACCTCTGTCGGGACTGCATCATTAGTAGTTATCTCCAATTCATCTTCACTATCGTGAAGTACTCGAAATACCTGCTCAGCCATCTCGGCATGCTCATCCCGAGTCATTGCCAAATCTGCCCGAAGCATCTCACTAAGGAGTTTGTAGGTGTCATTCTTCTCAGTGAGGTTCCGAACCTCGGCCTCATTCTCCTCCCGAATTCGGAGGAAAGCCTCATGATGAAACTGAAGCCTGCAAATAAGGAAGAAGGTGTTAGAATTATCTACAACTCTAAGTGTAAAAGAAACAATAGAGATACCCTCAAGGTTACCTGATTCAGAGCATGTTGGGCCTCGTTGAAAAGGCAAGAGGCTCCTACCGTGTTCATCACGGCTTGATCCTCTTCGTTTACCAAGGACCGAAGGTAACTAGCAATCCACAAGGGGGAGAGAAAACTCGGGCATCCTCCGGGATGGAGAGCACTATTTTCCGCCTACGATCGGGATTAGCACTCGGGGCTGGGAATCGGTCTACCAGATTTGGGATCAAGGAAGACCCGTTAGCGCCCGAGCATGATTCTTTCTTTGGTATCGGTAATGCACCGAACTCGATAATATCCTCCGAGGCAGTGGACTCAAGCCCATCCAGAAAGCCATGAATACCAGTTGACCCCTGAACACCCCCGTAAGATCGACTTTCCAACATGTTAGCCTCACGGATCATAGCATCTAAAATCTGAGGGGATCCAGTAATGTCCATTATCCCGAGCTCATCCCTCGAGATATCTTCTGCTGCCCGAAAAGTCTTGCCCCCGGTCTCTCCTTCGACCATCTCAGCTCGGGACGGAACGACCTTGGCTTTTCCTTGTTCAGGAATTAAGGCCAGAGCTCCCTTATCAACCTCCTCTGATTCGGAGGATTGTTTTGTCACAACATTAGCTCGTACACAAGTTAATTACTCTTCTCCTTCTTAAGGCTCATGCCTTAATCGGCGGATCGAGTTCGGAGGCATAATACTGGAGCCCCCTTTGGGCTTGCGAGATTTCTTTATCGGTTTTTACTTTTTCGAGACCGGGGAACTCGGAGCCTCTCTTCTTTTCTTCTCTTTGACCTGCTTCGGAGCAGGGACCTCTTTGTCATCAGATGGGTGCCTCATGGCAACGTCCTTCCCAAGGCCTACAAGGAAAAAATGAGGGTAAGCAAGAGAAAAAGATCAAACGATAATCAATCTAAGAAAGAGACTTACCATGACTACGGGCCTCCCATCCACCCTTCGATAGTTTCATCCAAGCACGCTCGGAGTACGGTCTATGCAACACCAGACCTTCAACCCATTGTTTAAGTTCCGGAATAGGTTCCGGCATATGGGCCACAGCTGTAACAAGCATAGAAAAAGTGGATCAAGAAAATGAAAAGCAAAACCACAAAATTAAACATTCGAAGGGGAATAGTACTCACGATTCATGTTCCATTTCTCACGAAATGACATGTCATCAGTAGGGATCAGGTCCGAAGTTCTAACTCGTACGAATCGGCCCATCCAACCTCGATCACGAGTCTCGTCTATGCTCGAGAATAATGCTTTGGTGGCTCGGTGAGCAAGTTTGATTAGCCCTCCTCGATAGAGTTGGGGACTGTAAAGGCACATGAGGTGATCGAGGGCGAAAAGACACCCCTCAATTTTGCTCAAAACGAATCGGAGGAGAATCACTATTCTCCAAAAAGAAGGGTAGATCTGGTCGAGGATCACGTCATATCTCTTGCAAAAGGCGATGATGACAGGGTCTAAGGGACCCAACGTGAAGGGATAAGTATAAATACTTAAGAACCCCTCCACATGGATTGTAATTGATTCTTCAGGCGATGGGACTACCACGTTCTTTTCACCCCAATTGCACTCCTTTTTTACTTTGTCGAGGATTTTCTCGATGATTGTGCACTGGTACCTTGAGATCGGCTCACATCGGCCCGGTACCGAAGAGGATATTTCAACCTTAAAGTCAATAACGGTTGAGCACCCTATCGGAACCAATTCCTCAGGGTGAGGCTCCGCTGCATCCCCGCCACCGGTGGGTCGTGATGAAGAAAAGGCCTCTTTTTGCGGCACTATTTTGGAGGTTTTCGCCATTGATGATCAAAGAAATAGAGAATTAGGGTTGTATGCAGTGTGAGAATTGTGAAGCAAAAGGTTTTTTGAAGAAGATGCAAGAGTAGACACGAGGTTTTGAGTGAAAAGTTTTGAATGAATATGAGGGTTTGAATACTTATAGCCTGGTAATGATGGTTCAAAACTAGTAGTGGACGACCAACGACTCATAGGCATTTAATGCCTTGGTAACTGAACTGACGGGACGTTTGTCACATACGTCATAATCGGTCTCTTCGCTGACGCCGTCACCCACTGAGTCAGAATTCAAAAATTATTATCGTTTCTCGTCATCATCTTTCCGAGAAAAGAGGGGACTATCTGTATACGGTCAAAACCAAATTTGCCCTTCGTATGAATAATAGAGATTAGAACATGATAGACCAAGGTTCAACTTCGTATAATATCAAGCCATGATGCGAAGTTAGGTTACCGAGCTCGAGACCCAGAGGTCGAGCAAAATAGAGACCGGTCAATTTCGAGATCGGCCAAGATCGGGATCGGGCTAAATAGAGATCGGTCAAGATCGAGATCGGCTAAGATCAAGGTCGAGAAAAATAGATACCGATCGAGAAAAGCTTATAGATCCAAAAAATAGAAAGCCGAAATATCCGCAATTGGGCGAGAAACTCGGCGGAAATCACGGCGCATATCAATGAGATGCCAATTAATTAATCTATCATGGGATTCCTTGTTGTATTTAAAAAAAATATATTAAGAATAGAACCTACCCACTATATAAAAGGGGGGGTCTACTTATTTGTAAGGCATATTCATTTAGATTCATAGAACATAAGGAAATATACTATATTTTTTCTGGTTTGGATATTTAGTCATATTGTTCTCCTACCAGTTACTCTCCATTCAGTTTGAGGGTGATAAAATTTAAAGGCTTAGGCTAATTAATTCATTTAGTTTGTATCCATTTCTTTTACAGTCTATTTTTAGATATTCATTTATATATTTTCTCAATTTGTACCGAATTATACCACGTATCCTTAGAATCCCGTATAAATTCAATTGTCATCCGTTTTTCGGGTAAACAAGTGTGTTTGAGTATATTTCCATCGTTTTAGCATAAATAAGAGCTTATCATTACTTATTTATCAAACACATCATCTCTTTAATTTAAGTTTCAGCACTTCAATTCAAACACGCAACTGATTATTCATAAAATCAATCGCATCACTTAAAAAGTACTTTACAGCACTTATGCTTAAAGTTACCTTTTTTTTCACCTAATCCAAACGGGCTCCTAGTCTTTTATTCATCTGACAAAACTAATAAGTATTCCCTTTTTTGTTTGTACAGTTGAATAATGTGACCACATTAATAAAAATTTAAACGTGTTGATCTAATAATTTTGATATTAGATACCAAACTTCTACTCTTTTTGATATATAAAGGGTTAGATGTTAAAGAGAGACATGTTTATTTATGTTTTTTAATTTAGGTTCAAAAACAAAGTTAATCTAGAGACAATTAGCCATCTGCTTAAGGCTAATTTGCTCTTCGATCATATCTTGGTAAGTTAAATATTGTTAAAGATAAATTGTCGTGAGACGGATTGCATTTTTAGTTAGGCGTATATTGGCTGGGTAAACAGTATTCGAACTTGAATACTCCGTATGTTTTCCTATTGGTATCCTTTGTTTAGTCTGTGTAATGACCCAACGGTCATTTTGACTTTTAGAATCCCGTTCACCTAAATAAAATTCTCTGTATGTGCATTTAATAATTTATGACTTGCGGGGATGGTTGGTTCAGAATTTGGAAGTGATCGGGTTGAAATCGGAACAATTGGTTCCTTAGTTTGGCTTTAAAAGGCCAAGTTTGACTTGGTTAACATTTTGAGAAAACGACCCCGGAATCGGGATCTGGCGGTTCCAATAGGTTCGTATGATGATTTCGGACTTGGACGTATGTTCAAACTGGGTTTTGAATAATCCGAGAGCGTTTTGGCGCTTAATAGTGAAAACTAGCTAATTAAGGCTTAAGGTTCTTGAAATTTGGTTTTGGGTAGGTTTGGAGAAATTGAATTTCGTTTGAAATTCCGAGTTTGGGAATAGCTCCGTATAGTGATTTAAAACTTGCACGCAAAATTTGGTGTCATTCCGAGTGGGTATAAGTATATTTCGGCGCATTCGGAGTATGTTTGAAGAATTTAAAATTTTCTAAGTTGAATCAATTTGGTTTGGGATATGATTCTTAGATTTGATATTGATTTACGCGTTCCGAGAGTTCGAGTGAGTCTGTTTTATGATTTCAAATCTGTTGGTATGTTCGGTGGGCCCCCGGGCCTACCGAGTGTTAATCGGACAAGGCTCAGACCAATTTTGGAATTTTGAAGAAGAGCCGAAGCCTTCTATTTCTGGTACGTTCGCACCTGCACTTGGACAGCCGCAGGTGCGACCCTCGCAGATGCGAGTTTTGTGCGCAAAAGCAGAAAAGGGGAGGCCATCGCCGCAGATGCGGAATTTTGGCGCACGTGCGAACGCGCAGGTGCGAAGCAGTGTACACAGATGCGAGCTTGGCCCAGGCTAGTGAGACTCGCACCTGCGAGGAATTTCCGCAGGTGCGATCAATCCCTTCGCAGGTGCGAAAAACCTGCTTGGACAGAACCTTAAAACGGACGAAACTCAATCCATTTTTGTCCTTTTTCTTCCATGTTTGGGAGATTTCAGAGCTTTTTGAGAGGGGATTTTAACTAATAACTTGGAGGTAAGTTAATTCTACACACCTTGAGTTAAATACATGGATTATGGGTAGATTATAACCGGTAAATCTTAGAAATCAAGGGTTTAGATGAAAAACCTAGATTTGTATAAAAACAAAATTTTAACCACGAAAATGGTTATGGAATTGGATAGAAATTATATATTTGAGTTCTTGAGATTATGGGTAACGTTTTTCTCCGAAAATATCCAGAATCCGAGTACGTGGGCCCGGGTGAATTTTAGAAATTTTACCATTTTGGATAAGGTAATTTATTTAATAGATGAATTTTGAATTATTGAACATGTATTAATTATTTTATATAAATTTTGGATAGTTTCGGATTTTTCAGCACCGAATTGAGATTTTTATGCGACATTTTGACCGGAAAGAGGACTTTGAGACAAGGTGAGTCTCTTGTCTAATCTTGTGAGCGGGAATTTACCCCATAGGTGATTAAATTAATAATTGTTGCTAATTGTGGAGGTCTACGTACGCACGGGGTGACGAGAATCCGTACGTAGCTACTATTTATGCTAAAGTCCGGGTAGTTTAGGACTCAAATCATGAATTACGTGTGTAAATTATATTCTTTATTTAATTAAATTATTTGAAATATATTGTGAATTGTTAGAAAAAGTTAAAGATGGATATCTCATATACGTAATTTTCTGTTTAAATTAATTAATTGTTAAAAGAAATTGTTCATCCTCTCGAATTAATCTTATAATAAATATACTCTCCTTCAGGAGGTACATAAGAAAATATTCACCTTTCTTGTGGAGCGGGCCGAATGCCTCGGCAGTATAGATGCATCTATGGATCGCGCCGCACGTCCCTCGGCAGTGTACACGTTACTCTGGATCGGGCCGTGCGACCTCGGCAGAAATCATGCCTAATAATAATAATAATTACACGATACCTTGATATTTTAAATTGCAGTTTGTGAATTTAATTATTTCTGCTGGTTAAATAAAATTATTGTTAACTCTATGAATCATGTTGATTTAGATATTCTATTTTTATTTCAATTATTATTATTGACCCTTAGTGAGTGTCAAAGTCGGCCATCTCGTCTCTACCTCTTCGAGATTAGGCTTGATACTTATTGGGTACACGTTGTTTACGTACGCATGCTACATTTGCTGCACTTTTTGTGAAGGACCTAAGACAGGTGCTATCGTTGGACCTATCGGTGCGCACCCGCGTTATCCAGAGGCTTAGTGGTGAGCTGCTTTCTGAGCTATTATGCATCAACTAGTGCCTCTTCTGGGAATATTTATTCTGTCTATTTCATTCCAGACAGTATTTATAATTTTTGTATAATCTACTAGATGCTCATACACTTGTGACACCAGGTCTTGGCACACACACTAGTAGAATGTTTGGATTTAATTATTTTTGTTGGTTATTTTAATTTACCATATTTTTTTCATATCGTCTTAATTATTGCAAGTAAGAAGAGTTTAATTATTCGGTAAATTTTTAAAAGAGTTGAATATGGTTTAAAGCACTAGTTGGCTTGCCTAGTTGTATCATTGGGCGCCATCACGACCTATAGGTGAAATTGGGTCGTGACAACATGGTATCAGAGCACGAGGTTCATGTAGGTCTCACAAGTTATGAGCAGGCCTAATAGAGTCTTGCGGATCGGTACGGAGACGTCTGTACTTATCTTCGAGAGGTTATAGGGCATTAGGAAATTACCTTTCTTCATCTTCCATCGTGCAATTGATGTAGTACTAAATATCTTTCTCTTATTCTCTCACAGATGGTGAGAACACGCTCTAATAAGGTTCCAGATCAGGGAAGAGCTACTCCCCTAGTTGCTAGAGGCCGAGGGAGGGCTCCAGCCCGTGGTAGGGGATGAGGACGTTCCAGGACTGTTCCAGTTATGCCGCCAGTGGGTCCAGCAGAGAATCCCATTATTGAGGAACAGGGTGAGGTGCCTGTGGGCGACACCTAGTTGCCTGACCCCCACCCGAGCTGGCTGGCCGGGTGGTGGAACTGCCGGTGCTGGTGCCGTCAGTCGGGAACTCTGTTGTGGAGCCCCACTCAATAGCCTAGGACAATCTCTCTTGTAATGACCAAATTCTCCGCACTCGAAACAACCCCTCCTCTGACGGAACTACTGCTCCTGATAACCCGAGGAGTGACCTGTAGAAGCCAGAGCGGACGAGGCATGATGAGAACTCTGTGTTGGTAGTGCACTGAATGAAGACTGGCCTGAGTGAGCACTGTAAGAACTGTGGCTAGCTGATGCACCACGATGAGTTGGATGACCCGTCTGAGTGTGTCTGTATGAACGACCCCTACCGCGGTAAAACTGACCCCCTGAAGGAACACCGCTGTAATCACCTGGACCACGAGGCCTCTTAGCCTCCCTCTCTCCATGTTCCTGGCTACGAACCATCTCTATCTGCCGAGCAATGTTAACTACCTCATCAAAAGTAGCATCAGATACCCTCTCGATAGTCATAAGTAACAGTAGCTGATATGTGAGGCCATCAATGAACCTACTAATCCTCTCCCTATCACTGGGAACAAACCAGACTACGTGATGAGCCAACTCAGAAAATCTCATCTCGTACTGCGTCACAGACATGCCATCCTGACGTAACTACTCAAACTGTCTACGCAGCTTGTAATGACCCAACCGATCATTTTAACTTTTAGAAACCCGTTCGCTAAAATAATACTCCCCGAACATGCTTTTAATGATTTTTGACTTGTGGGGATGGTTGGTTCGGGATTTGGAACCGTTTGGGTTGAAATCGGAACACTTGGTTCCTTAAGTTAGCCTTAAAAGGCCAAGTTTGACTTCGGTCAATATTTTGAGAAAATGACCCCGGAATCGAGATTTAACAAATCCAATAGGTTCGTATGATAATTTTGGACTTAGGAGCATGTTCGAAATTTTATTTGGAAGTCCGTAGTTGAATTAGGCTAGAAATGGCTAAAATAGGAATTTAAGTTTGGAAGTATGACCGGGGAGTTGACTTTTTGATATCGGAGTCGGAATCCAGTTCTGAAAATTTTCATAGCTCCATTATGTCATTTATGACTTGTGTGCAAAATTTTAGGTCAGTCGGACTTGATTTGATAGGTTTCGGTACCGAATGAAGAAGTTGGAAATTTTAAGTTTCATTAAGCTTGAATTGGAAGATGATTCGCGGTTTTAGCGCTGTTTGATGTGATTTGAGGTTTTGACTAAGTTCGTATGATATTTTAGGACTTGTTGGTATAATTGGTTGAGGTCCCGAGGGGCTCGGGTGAGTTTCGGACGGCTAACGGATCATTTTTGGCCTTTGGAACATTGCTGATAACTGCTGGTATTTTCTTCTGGTATCCTTATACGCAATCGCGTAAGTTGGTCTGCGATCGCGTAGAGTAATTTAGGCAGAGGTAGGTTTGTTCTACGTGATCGCGTGAATGGGGTTGCGATCGCGTAGGGTTAATTTGGGCAGCTGGGAATTTGTTCACTGCGATCGCGTGGACACGTCCGCGATCGCGTAGGATTGGCGAGTGTGTGTATCGCGATCGCATGTCATTGTTTGCGATCGCGTAGGGGAAATTTGAGAGGAAGCTGGGCCACACGTTTGTGCTACGCGATCGCGTAGAGTCAGAACCTGGTGTATCGCGATCGCGTGGGACTTGATGTGATCGCGTAAGGTTAATGTTTGGGCAGAAAATAATTGTGCTACGCGATCGCGTGAGGAAGTTCGCGATCGCGTAGAAGAAATCATTGGGCAGAGAGTTTAAGTTCAGAAAATGGGACTTCGTCCCATTTTTCATTTTTAACGATTTGGAGCTCAGAGTTAGACGATTTTTGGGAGATTTTCAGAGAAAACAATGGGGTAAGTGTTCTTAACTCAATATTGGTTAAATTACCTGAATTCATCACCGTTTTTATCATTTAATTGGTGAATTGAATTGGAAAAGTTTGAAAACCCTCTTGGATAGATTTGAGGATTTGAGGGCCGAATTGTTATCGAAATTTTGTGATTTTGGTATGGGTATACTCGTGGTTGAGTGGGTGTTCATATTTCGTAACTTTTGCCGGATTCTGAGATGTGGGTCCCACGGACAGATTTTTAATTAATTTCGGAAATTTTATTGAAAAAGTAGTATTTTCTTATAGAATTGATTCTAATAATTTTTAGTGATTGTATCGAATTATTTTTTCTAGATTCGACCTAGACAGAGTTGGATAATCGTGGAAAAGGCCTTCTAGTGGATTAAATTGGAGCAAGACGAGGTAAGTCTCTTGTCTAATCTTGTGAGGGGGAAACTACCCCATAGGAATTAAATTGAATAATTGTTGCTAATTGCGGGGACTACGTACGCACGAGATGACGAGAGTCCGTGCGTAGCTACTATTAATGCTAAAGACCGGGTAGTTTAGGACTCAAAGCATGAACTACTTGTGTAAATTGTATTTTTTGTTTAATTAATATTAATTGATATGAATGAATATATTGTGAATTGTTAGATAAATATATTAAAGGATCGAAATCTCATATGTTTGATCTTCTGTTTAAATTAATTAATTGTTAAAAGAAATTATTCTTCCTCCCGAATTTATGTTATAATAAATATACTCTCCTTCCGGAGGTACATAAAAAAATATCTTCCTTTCTTGTGGAGTGGGTCGAACGCCTCGGCAGGATAGATACATCTATGGATCGTGCCGCACGTCCCTCGGCAGTGTACACAACACTCTGGATCGGGCCGTACGTCCTCGGCAGAAATCGTGCTTAATAATAATAATCACACGATACCTTAATAGTTTATTGCAGTTTGTGAAGCTAATTGATAAATTGGAGATCTTTGGAATTTAATGAATTATTATTCCTGCTTGTTAAAGAATTATTGTTATTTCTGTAAATTAGACTAATTGATAAATTAAAAATTTATTGAAATTGAATTGCAGCTTGTAAAGCTATTTGATAAATTGGAAGTTTTATTAAAATTGCATGATTTAATTAATAAATTGGAAAATTGTTGCATTTGAAGGATTCTTATTATTTCTGCTAATTGAATAAAAGTTTTGTTAATTCTGTGAACCATGCTGATTTGAATAATTATAATTTATTCCAATTATTATTATTGACCCATAGTGAGTGTCAAAATCGGCTATCTCGTCTCTACCACTTCGAGATTAGGCTTGATACTTACTGGGTACACGTTGTTTTCATACTCATACTGCACTTGTTGCACATTTTATTGTGCATGTACATATATGTATAGCGGCCTTGTGGGCGCAGAGGTGTGGCTAATAATTGTTGGGACATAGGTGAGCTACATTCTATATTACGATCCGCAACTTACAGAGTCTCCTTCAGAGTTATTATATTTTCCTGTCTAATTTGTATTCTGGACAGATGCTGTATTTTATTTTTAATTCCCTAGTAAATGCTCATGCACTTGTGACACCAGGTTTTGGAAATGGTTGTGAATTGTTTAGAAATTTAGTTGCTAAAAATATTTATCATTTACTCTATGAGTTTTATCTTTACAATTTTATTGAAGAAATTTTTATTTCAAAAATAGTAAAATAGGTAATTAAGTTAATTGATTATGGTTGGCTTGCCTGACAGTGGTATCCGGCGCCATCACAGCCCTTATTTTGGATTTTGGGTCGTGACAATATGGTATCAGAGATCTAGGTTCACTTAGGTCTTATGAGTCATGAGCAAGTCTAGTAGAGTCTTGCGGACGGTACAGAGACGTCTGTGCTTATCTTCGAGAGGCTACAGGGCTGTTAGGAATATTTCCCCTCTTGATTCCTCATCGTGCGATTCGATTCCTTTTAGGCTTATGCCTACATTTCCTTCCTATTCTATCTTATCAATTCATATTAAAGTTTTTGGAAGACTCAGAGTTTATGCTTCGTGTAGATGTAACGCACAGGAAAGTGAAATAGTCAGATGTTTCCTTGATAAAGTGTCCATGTGCTGCAGGGCCTTGGAATTGATCATATTTGGGAACAAGTCAGAGCAAGTGACTCTAAATAACGGTCCTAGTGGATTCAAAAATTTAAAGTATGGTGTATAAGGATCTCGAGTCTATAGTATGGTTGAGTATCGAGCTTTTGCAGCAGATTATGAAACGGGGCTTGGAGTACTCTATATTATCTTCAGGTTGAGGTGTAGCATTGGAAAAAATGAAATAAAATAACTTCGGATTCATAAAAGAAGTATCAGAATGGGTGTACCAGTTGAAGATGTAAAAAGTGCGCACAAGAAGGGATATGAGATAATTAGTCGGTTCTGAAATAGCGTGGTCTCGTGAAATAAGGTCACTTAGGATGAGTGCGGATTTGAGTTCGTGATGTAATGAATGGAGCTATTATTATTTCTAAGGTAAGTTGAGAGTAAATTGAGAAAAGACGAATCGGCTAACAATGGTTAAATTGGCATGATGGTGGCAATGTTCAGTTTCTTTAGCGCATTGAATTATGCATGTGATTTGTGGCGGTACGTGCGAGGCTTGACGGCCGCCGTAATTGATTTTATTTATAGGAATTCAAGTATTATGACATGTTATGTGTAGAGGGATCCCAGAAGAGTTATGGTGGTTTAGACCACTACCTGAGGCCGGTATTTTCTATGGATATGGGAATTCAGTCACATGTTGCAATGGTTCTCTTGAAATGAGTTAAGAAGAAGGTTTCTATATGATGAAGTGTTTACCCTATTAGTGGTTCGGGAGTTGTGATGGAATTCTTATACTCCTGCGCATTGGCGTGGTTAAGTGCACTAAGTAGCATGGGATTCGAAAGTTGAGGATTTAAGATTTCGGTTCGGTGTTGACAAGGATGTCATGAGCTCGGATGAGCAGGAAAGGGATTTAGATGTTTAAAGTAAGATGGTATTGTTTTTGGCATCATCTAAGGTCGATGTCAGGTGTAAGAGGCCTTGTGTATTGATTTGTGGATTCTTGATATGTTTTACAGCATTAGTGTAACCGGTAGCATGGATGTGCAGACTTGTTACCTAGTGCGGAAGGTCGTGGGAGCGTGTCTCACGGAAAGATTATGTAAGAGTGACATGTAGTCACTTGATTGAGTGAAGATTGAAACCAAGTATGAAGATTGTGGTAATATCGCTAATTCGAGAATTTATGCCTGGAGGGTGCTCGGTTCATTTGGTTGTCGACTGTGGAAGTAGTGTTTTGGTTATGATGGCTATTCTTGTATGTTATGGGAAAAAGGTTTATTACGGATACTTGAAAGGTTATTAGCCTAGTACGATGAGATCAGAATCGACTTGAGGTCTGTGGATGGATTTGAATATGAATATGGGCTCTATATCAGGCTGGATGTGTTCATTTCAGCATAACCGCTCCCTATGGAGGAGTATTCAGACGTTGGATGTCGTTTCATCGTCGGTTATTTCATATAATACTATATTGTGTTGTGTGAGTTGCGAAACGGCTTGATAATTGTCTTATGTGTTGAGGTTCTTCATAGCGATGGTGTTATGTGAGCAGGATGGCTCTCGAGATTCAGATCATATATCGCACCTTAGTTGTTCTTGAGTTTTGTAGCGTATGGCGCTGTTAGTCCTTCTAAGGATGGTATTATGCACTTAACGTGCTTGTGTCTGATGTTCAGATATTTTGTAAGTAATGAGCATTCTAGCTCGGTAAGTATTTTCTTATAGATTCTTTTTGTGTGGATCGGGTTGCATGCCGCAATAGTGTGATGTTGAGTACAGTTCCCTATATTCTATTTGTGTGTTTTGTGTCCTATTTTCTGAGGAAGGTTCATGACACCTTTTCAGTTGTTTAATTAGTCACGTAGTTGATAATCCTTTCCATAGTCTGTTTTCCTTATGTATCGCAATCGAGTCCGTAGCTTATTAGATCATTATGGCGTCATATGAGACTTTTTGTCATGTCTGAGGTGGCTTATTGCCTGAGCAGCTTATACTTAGTGAGAAGAGGTTATTGGATCTGAGATCAATACGATCGGATTATATGAAGTATAATAAAGAGCAAATACCATTATTTGGTCCATAATGAGGCAATGGTTCTTGTCAGAAGGAGAAACTCAATAATTTGTTGACTCAGCAATTGGTTATGCATTTCTACACATTTTTTCCATCGTGGAAGCAGTTCAAGAGTTGGAACAGGAATTATAGGTATCATGAGGTGTGCTGTGAACATCAGATTCGTGGAATTTCGGCTATTGTTATTGGAGGATGATATTATGATCATGTGAATGGTGTGATGCATGGTCTAAATTCAACCAAGGTATGCAACCCTGTATTGGTGCATCGTGTAGTGATTGATACGGTGTTCGTAGATTGGAAACAGGCATGGTGGAGAATTCTGGATGTTAGAATTGGGCTCTAAGGCTTAATCGCCTAAATAAAGAGGAGAATCTTCAGATTGGCTCGAGCTAATGTGCTCAATTGGGTGTTAAACTGTGATTTTGGACAACTCCGGAATAGTCCTTAGCACGTTCGAGGACGAACGTATATTTAAGTGGGAGAGAATGTAATGACCCAACCGGTCATTTTAACTTTTAGAAATTCGTTCCCTAAAATAATACTCCCCGAACATGCTTTAATGATTTTTGACTTGCGGGGATGGTTGGTTTGGGATTTGGAACCGTTTGGGTTAAAATCGGAACTCTTGGTTCCTTAATTTAGCCTTAAAAGGCCAAGTTTGACTTCGGTCAACATTTTGAGAAAACGGCCCCTGAATCGGGATTTGACGGTTCCAATAGGTTCGTATGATGATTTTAAACTTAGGAGCGTGTTCGGAATTTTATTTGGAAGTCCGTAGTTGAATTAGGCTTGAAATGGCTAAATTAGGAATTTAAGTTTAGAAGTTTGACCGGGCAGTTGACTTTTTGATATCGGAGTCGGAATCCAATTCTAAAAATTTTCATAGCTCCGTTAGGTCATTTATAACTTGTGTACAAAATTTTAGATCAATCAGACTTGATTTGATAGGTTTCGGTACCGAATGAAGAAGTTAAAAATTTTAAGTTTCATTAAGCTTGAATTGGAGGATGATTCGTGGTTTTAGCGTTGTTTGATGTGATTTGAGGTTTTGACTAAGTTCGAATGATATTTTAGGACTTGTTGGTATAATTGGTTGAGGTCCCGAGGGGCTCAGGTGAGTTTCGGACGGCTAACGGATCATTTTTGGCCTTTGGAACAGGACTGATAACTGCTGGTATTTTCTTCTGGTATCCTTATACGCGATCGCGTAAGTTGGTCTGCAATCGCGTAGAGTAATTTAGGCAGAGGTAGGTTTGTTCTACGCGATCGCGTGAATGGGGTTGCGATCGCGTAGGGTTAATTTGGGCAGCTGGGAATTTGTTCACTGCGATTGCGTGGACACGTCCACGATCACGTAGAATTGGCCAGTGTGTGTATCGCAATCGCGTGTCATTGTTTGTGATTGCGTAGGAGAAATTTGAGAGGAAGCTGGGCCACGCGTTTGTGTTACGCGATCTCGTGAAGAGGGATGCGATCGCGTAGAGTCAGAACCTGGTGCATCGCGATCGCGTGGGACTTGATGCGATCGCGTAGGGTTAATGTTTGGGCGGAAAACAATTGTGCTACGCGATCGCGTGAGGAAGTTCGCGATCGAATAGAAGAAATCACTGAGCAGAGAGTTTAAGTTCTGAAAATGGGACAAACCCATTTTCCATTTTTAACGATTTGGAGCTCGGATTTAGGCGATATTTGGGAGATTTTCAGAGAAATCAACGGGGTAAATGTTCTTAACTCAATATTGGTTAAATTACCCGAATCCATCACTATTTTTATCATTTAATTAGTGAATTGAGTTGGAAAAGTTTAAAAACCCTCTTGGATAGATTTGAGGATTTGAGGGCCGAATTGTTAACGGAATTTAGTGATTTTAGTATGGGTAGACTCGTGGTTGAGTCGGTGTTCATATTTCGTAACGTTCGCCGGATTCCGATACGTGGGTCCCACGGACGAATTTTTAATTAATTTCAGAATTTTTATTGAAAAAGTAGTATTTTCTTATAGAATTGATTTCAATAATTTTTAGTGATTGTATCGAATTACTTTTGCTAGATTCGACCCAGACAGAGTTGGATAATCGTGGAAAAGGCCTTCTAGTGGATTAAATTGTAGCAAGACGAGGTAAGTCTCTTATCTAATCTTGTGAGGGGGAAATTACCCCTGAGGGATTAAATTGAATAATTGTTGCTAATTGCGGGGGCTACGTACGCACAAGATGACGAGAGTCCGTGCGTAGCTACTATTAATGCTAAAGTCCGGGTAGTTTAGGACTCAAAGCATGAACTACTTGTGTAAATTGTATTCTTTTGTTTAATTAATATTAATTGATATGAATGAATATATTATGAATTGTTAGATAAAGATATTAAAGGATGGAAATCTCATATGTTTGATCTTCTGTTTAAATTAATTAATTGTTAAAATAAATTATTCTTCCTCCCGAATTTATCTTATAATAAATATACTCTCCTTCCGGAGATACATAAGAAAATGTCTTCCTTTCTTGTGGAGCGGGTAGAAAGCCTCGGCAGGATAGATGCATCTATGGATCGTGTCCCACGTTCCTCGGCAGTGTACACGACACTCTGGATCGGGTCGTACGTCCTCGACAGAAATCGTGCTTAATAATAATAATCACATGATACCTTAATAGTTTATTGCAGCTTGTGAAGCTAATTGATAAATTGAAAATCTTTGAAATTTAATAAATTATTATTCCTGCTTGTAAAGGAATTATTGTTATTTCTGTAAATAAGACTAATTGATAAATTAAAAATTTATTGAAATTGAATTGCAGCTTGTAAAGCTATTTGATAAATTGGAGGTTTTATTGAAATTGCATGATTTAATTAATAAATTGGAAAATTATTGCATTTGAAGGATTCTTATTATTTCTGCTAATTGAATAAAAATTTTGTTAACTTTGTGAACCATGCTGATTTGAATAATTATAATTTATTCCAATTATTATTATTGACCCATAGTGAGTATCAAAGTCGGTTATCTCGTCTCTACCACTTCAAGATTAGGCTTGATACTTACTGGGTACACGTTATTTTCATACTCATACTATACTTGCCGCATATTTTATTGTGCAGGTACAAATATACATAGCAGCCTTGTGGGCGCAGAGGTGTGGTTAATAATTGTGGGGACATACATGAGCTGCATTCTATAGTACGATCCGCAGCTAACAGAATCTCCTTCAAAGTTATTATATTTTTCTGTCTAATTTGTATTCTGGACAGATGATGTATTTTATTTTTAATTCCCTAGTAAATGCCCATGCACTTATGACACAGGGTTTTGGAAATGGTTGTGAATTATTTATAAATTTAGTTGCTAAAAATATTTATCATTTAATCTATGAGTTTTATCTTTACAATTTCATTGAAGAAATTTTTATTTCAAAAATACTAAATTAGGTAATTAAGTTAATTGATTATGGTTGGCTTGCCTGACAGTAGTGTCCGACGCCATCACGACCTTTTTTTTTGGATTTTGGGTCGTGACACAACTCCTTTCTGCGAGACTGCGGCACGAACTTCTCCAAAAAGAGAACGGAGATTTCCTGCCATGTAAGTGTTACTGCACCAACTGGCATGCACCTCTCAAAAGCCTCCCACCATCTGAAGGCAGTCCCAAAAAACTGAAAACTAATGAACGAGACCCTACTGGTCTCAAGAATACCCGTTGTCCGAAGCATCCGCTGACACTTATCCAGAAAACCCTGAGCATCTTCTGACTCAGTACCGCTAAATAGTGGAGGTTGAAGCCTCTCGAATCTCTCAAGTCTCCTCTGCTCATCATCTACCATAACAGGAACTACCGGGGCCTGAGTAGCTACAACCGTCTCGGCTGGTAGTGCTCCCAATATATGAAGTCCCTGTATTACCTGGTCTGGAGTATGGGCAACAGGGGTATGAGTACCTCCCTCGACCTGAGAAATGGCAGGTGCAGCCTGAGCCGAAACGGCCTGAGCAAGACTAGTGCAAACTGTCAATATCTGGGCCAAAGTCCCCTGAAGGCCTGGAATCTCAATAGGCATAGCTGGTTCCTGAGATGGTCCTGTCGGCTCAACTATATCTGGAATCTGCTCTTGAGCTGGAGCAACTGGTGGTACTACAGGTGCTGGTCCAACTGTGGTACGAGCTACACCTCGACCTCTCTCTCGGCTCTGGCCTCTACCACGACCCCGGTCTCTCGCGGCCCTAACTGGTGGCACTAGTGGCTGACCGTCCGATCCGGTAGTACGTGTCCTCACCATCTGTAAGAGAATAGAAAAATAGAATTTTAGTTTCCGGAATTCACAAATTCGCACGACAGAATACAAGAAAGTGAAGTTTTCCTAAGGGTTCTGCAGCCTCTCAAAGATAAGTACAGACGTCTCCGTACCGATCCACAAGACTCTAATAAAACTGCTCGTGACTTGTGAGACCTATGTAACCTAGGCTTTGATACCAACTTGTCACGACCCAAAATCCCAACTTGTCATGATGACGCCTATCTCGATACTAGGCAAGCCGATAATATCAATAATCTATAATTTCTTTTATGTTTGAAAATATAATATTTAAATACAATACAAAATCTCACAAATACTGATACGAACACTCCCTAAACCCTAGTGTCACTGAGTACACTAGCATCCAATATGAATACAAGTCTGGAAAAATACGGTCTATAATAGTCTAAGACCAAAATACGGTAAAGAAAGAGATAGGGAAGGAGAGACAAGATCTGCGAAATACGGCAGCTACCTCTGAATCTCCGGAAGATCAACTGTACGAGAGAATCAATACCCACTATATCCAGAAGCACGTGGATCTGCACACGAAGTACAGGGTGTAGTATGAGTACAACCAACTCAGCAAGTAACAATAATAAATAAGGAACTGAAGATAATGACGAGCTACACAGTTATAGTTCAGTTTCAGCAATTCCAGCAAAGAATAAACATACTTTCAAATCCAGCAGTTTAAGTCAAATCATTTTTATACAGTTCAAGTTCATGTAATCCGGATATAATATCTTTCAAATAATTTCATAACAATGACAGATAGCAACTAAGTGCAACAACAAATGAAAAGCAAGTACAACCTCTCAGGCAACAGTTACTCAACTCGTCACAACAGCTCAACCACTCGGCTCTCAGCCCTCAGCACTCACACTCAATGGGTACCCGCGCTCACTAGGGGGTGTACAGACTCCGGAGGGGCTCCTATAGCCCAAGCGCTATAATCTGCACAGACAACTCACGGGCTGCACGGACGACTCACGTGCCATAGTATAAATATCTGGATCCGCACGGACAACTCACGTGCTACACGAACAACTCACGTGCTATAGTATAATATAAGGATCGGCACGGACAAATCACGTGTTGCACGAACAACTCACGTGTTATAATATAATATCTCACAATCAGGCCCTCGGCCTCACTCAATCATAAATCTCTCCAGTCTCTCGGGATCTCAATAATTATTAAATCAGCCCAAACAACAATGATATGATGCATCAATAATGAACAATAGAGACTGAGATAAAATAAACAAGTAAACTGTGACTGAGTACAAAACAATAATTTAGCAGATAGTTCAACATGTACACGACCTCTGTGGGTCCCAACAGTACCAACATATAGCCTAAACATGGTTTCTAACGTGACTTACAGTCAAATTTTCACAATACATAGAGAGCACATAGCTAACAACAAGTTATTCAACTTTACAGTTTTTCACGGGACGTACCAAGTCACAATCCCCTCGGTGCACACCCTCACGCCCGTCACCTATCATGTGCGTCACCTCCAAAGTAATCACATGATACCAAAATCCGGGGTTTTATACCCTCAAGACCAGATTTAAACTATTACTTACCTCAAACCGTGAAATTCCTATTCTGTTAAGCCTTTGCCTCGTGAATTAGCCTCCAAACGCCTCGAATCTAGCCACAAATAATTCATTTCAGTCAATAAAATTTATTGGAATTAATTCCATATGAAAATATAATTTTTCCATAAAAATCCGAAATTTAGCTCAAAAATCTCCCATGGAGCCAACGTCTCGGAACTCGACAAAAGTTACAAAATATGAACGCCCATTCAACCACGAGTCTAACCATACCAAAATTACTAAATTCCGATAATAATTTGGCCCTTAAATCCTCAAATTTATCCAAGAGGGTTTTTAAACTTTTCCAACTTAATTCACCAATTAAATGATAAAAACAATCATGGATTCGGGTAATTCAACCAATATTGAGTTAATAACACTTACCTCGTTGTTTCCTCTGAAAATCTCCCACATATCGCCTCAATCCGAGCTCCGAATCATTAAAAATGGAAAATGGCCCATTTTCTGAACTTAAACTTTCTATCCAGACCTCTCTTCTTCGCAAACGCGATAGGTCCCTCGCGTTCGCGAAGCACAATTCGACTGCCCAGAATTTATCCCTTCACAAACGCGACCATGGCTTCGCGAACGCGAAGCTTTACCAATCTCACCCTTCGCGAATGCGACACCACTCCCGCATTCGCGATGCACACACAGACCATACCTTTGCGTTCGTGTCCTCCCCTTCGAGAACGCGAAGAACAAAATCTCATACTCAGAAAACACCCTTCGCGAATGCGAAGTCCCACTCGCGAACGCGAAAGAGGAAATCAGAAGAATGCGGCAGCAGATATCAGCAATCTCACCATGGTCAAAAATGATTCGTTAACCTCCCGAAACTCACCCGAACCCCCCGAGACCTCAACCGAACATACCATCAAGTCCTAAAATATTATACGAACTTAGTCGAACCCTCAAATCACCTAAATTAACACTAAAACCACGAATCATACCCCAATTCAAGCCCGATGAACTTTAAACGACGCCGGAACCTATCAAATCAAGTCTGATTGACCTCAAATTTTGCACACAAGTCATAAATGACATAACAGAGGTATTTTAATTTTCAGAATCGGATTCCGACCCCGATATCAAAAAGTCAAACCCCCGGTCAAACTTTTCAAAAATTCAACTTTCGGCATTTCAAGCCAAATTCCACTACTGATCTCAAAATATATTTTCGAACACGCTCATAAATCCAAAATCACCATACGGAGCTATTGGAATCATAAAAATTCAAATTCTAGGTCGTTTACACATAAATCCACATCTGATCAACTTTTCTAACTTGAAATTTTAAATTATGAGACTAAGTGTCTCATTTCACTTCGAATTCCTTTCGGACCCGAACCAACTAACCCGATAAATCATAAATTAATTGTAAGGCATAAACTGAGCAGTAAATGGGGAAACGGGGTTATAATACTCAAAAACGACCGGCCGGGTCGTTACAATATCAATTTTAACTTAGTCTATTATATAAACAGTGACACCAACATACGTAAGAAATAATAAACTTGACAACAAACATGTATGATAGATGGCCATTTGATATTAAAGTATTTAAGTATTCTTCATGGTAATAATTATTGGTATCAGAGTCAAAAATAGAAAAATCTTTTATTTTTACTATAAAATTTTGCAATCAACCTTTTATTTAGTTGATCAACATATTCATTTATGCTAGCTAAAATATCATGATAATTCTATCATGCGATTTGCACAAATTATGTTTTAATCTAATGATAGAAATATTTCTATTATTAAATGCACTACTATTACCATTGTGATTCATAACCAAGTGTTCAAGAAGAACCAAATAATCTTTTATTGGATGCTCTTCTTCGTTTCAGACACAAAGCAAGAAGACACTGAATACTGGATCTGTTTTTACTTTATATTTCTTGTCAGTTGAATCTTTGTCATTTGAGGCCAGAAGTATAACTTTGGCAAACTAGCTTTTACAATCTCTGCTATTGAGTTATCTATACCCCTGCAGTCATACTTTGGGTTCAAATATACCCATCATTTAAACAGAGGGACACGTGCCATCGTCCTGTTGGCCAATTCTAAATATCTCCTTATTAATTAAAAAGACACATTACCCATACCCGAAAAATAATTTTCTAAAGCAATTTTATTTTTGTAAAAACTGGAAAAAAATAAAAATATTTTTTTTTTTCCAATTTTTACAAAAAATCTGCTTTAAAAAAACTGAAAAATATTTTCTAAAACAATGTTTTTATAAAAAACAGAAAAAAAATGAAAAGTCATTTTTTAAAGCAATTAAAAACTGGAAAAAAACGGAAAGTTTTTTTAACTAAAAACTGATTAAAAAAGAAATATTTTTTTTTCCAGTTTTTACATAAACATTGCTTTAGAAAATTACTTTTTAGTTTTTTTTTTAGTTTTTACAAAAAACATTGCTTTAGAAATTATTTTTCAGTTTTTTTAAAGCAATATTTTTCTAAAAACTGAAAAAAAATATTTTCGATTTTTTTAATTTTTAGTAAAAGAAAACATTCAATTTTTTCTAGTTTTTACAAAAACATTGCTTTAGAAAATTGCTTTTCAGCTTTTTTTTCCAGTTTTTACAAAAATATTATTTTAGAAAATATATTTCAGTTTTTTTAAAGTAGGTTTTTTTGTAAAAACTGAAAAAAAATATTTTCGTTTTTTTTCAGTTTTTAGTAAAAAAAATCAGTTTTTTTTAAGTTTTTACAAAAAACAAATTTCTTCAGAAAATTGCTTTTCGGGGTATGGGTAATGGGTCTTTTTAATTAATTAGGAGTTATTTAGAATTGGCCAACAGGACGATGAGACGTGTCCCTCCGTTTAAATGAGGGATATATTTGAACCCAAAGTATGACTGCAGGGGTATAGATAACCCAATAGTATAACGAGGGGTATTCTTAGACCATTTTCGAAAATACATGTGTATATTTGGCCCTTTTCCGTAAAGGAAATCTTGGCTGTGTGATTGATTTAGTTAGCAGCTGCAGCAATCTTTATCTCCAAAAGTTGATAGTAAAATGAACAGAAATGATACATTCGTAGATACATATGATGTTTACTTTTGTCATTGATTTGAGATGTTTGTCCATTGTCTAGGGTTCTAGGTCTCACTGAAACTTGCTCATGTTTTGCTAGGTCTCTCTCCGTCTCAAAAACGTTATCATAGTTTGATTTGTCACAAACTTTCATAAAGAAGAGAAGACTTTTAAGATATGTGGTCTTAAATAAACCATATTATTTGTGTGATTGTCATAGTATTGTGTGACTATAAATGCTTTATATTAGAAAAATATTGAAAGGTATCGATCTTTAGCAAACGGACTAATAAGAAAATAATGGTACTCTTTTTGAAACAGGTTGAGTACATCTCTTTATACCCTAATCACTTGTGTCATTCAGCTTTTAATTAATTAGTGGTCCACTCTCAATAAACTAGCAAGATATAGAAGTTCACATGATGTGGTTTGTCTTTAATCTTTTAAAAGACGGAGCATAGACTGATTACTATATCCTTGATAAGGAAAATCAGTTTGAAGAAATAATCATCATAATATGACATAGAAAATATTATAAATGATGAATTTTAGATGGCGGAGGAATATCCTTCTCCCCATTAATTTATGCTGGTCAGGTGGTTTGAATGATTGGAATAGACGTAGAGTCGTACATATGTCGGGTTGGTTTGGATTTTATAATTACAAAATTAAACCAATTGTGTCGGGTTATTAAATCTAAAGATCAAACCAAACCAATAAAACTCGGGTATTTCAATCTCGGTTTCCCTGTTAGCTATACATTTATACTTGTTTAGGTTGTTTAGTCCAGTGGGTGTCTTGACTGTCATCGTCACTATTCCACCGAGGTTTGTCTTGATATTTACTGGGTATCGCTGTGGTGTACTCATACTACGCTTCTGCACATTTTTGTGCAGATCCAGGTGCCTTGGATATTGTTGATTATTAGCTACCTGGTCGAGTATTGCTGTGAAAACTCAAGGTAAACATGTCGTCGCGTTCGCAGGTCTCGGAGTCACCTTTTGATATTGTATTTGTACTGTTTAATTCTATTCAGAACAATTGTATTTAGGGATTTTTTAGCTAACTCAGGAGAGCTTATAACTTGTACTACCGGTTTTGGGATTGTAAGTTGTGTATCAAGATTTCTATTTTATATTTATCAGATAATGGTTGAATTCTTCTATTAATTCAGTAAGTGTTAGGCTTACCTAGTATTAGAGACTAGGTGCCGTCTCGATACTCTACAGAGAAAAATTGGGGTCGTGACAAACGAGCGGATGAAATTGAAGTGCAAAGAGAAAATAATATTATTCCCATAGAATTGTGGAAGAGAATGCATGTGCATTCTCAATATGGTATGGTGAGATAATTGGATATTAAAGAGAACAAGTGTATTGTGTTTTCTCAATACGATCTAGTTAATGAATGAGAAAATTAAGGAGTCAATACTATTAACTCAATTAGGAGAGATATATTAGGAATATGAAATGTTGTAGATTTTAGAAAATCTGCATTATATGTAATAATATAAAAGTAGTTGTAACTCATTTAAATAAGTATTAAATAAGTTGTATTATTGTAAATTCCTCAATTTGTATGTTTTAACCCTGTTAAGAAAATCTTTAAAAAATAGGCTCGAGCAAGAATTTTATACCGCGCTGCCAAAATTTTAAAGATTGAAAAATCTAACAGCATGCTTTACAATTATAGTAGTATGCTTTAAAATTCTGGCAATATGCTTTATAATTCTGGTAGCATGCTTTAAATTCTGGCTGTATGTTTTCCTGTTGATCTGCAATTCCTTTGTTTATTTTGTACGAGTGCTGAAGTATTTCATAAGTAGCTATATATTATGCCATGTTTCTGTATAATTTTACAGATAGAAAGTTTTCAAACATGAGCAAAGCTAGGGGATTCGCCCGAAAAATTATATTATTTATATATATAAATATTTAATTAAAAAACAATATTAAAATTATCTATATATATATATAACAGATATTGAATCCCCTGATCCAACCATCTCTTCGTCTATTTACTTATTTATAGTGAAAATTTTGATTTTGACTCCACATTCCCATTTGGCCATCCTATAAAGGAAATCTTGGTTGTGTGATTCATTTAGTTGGCAGCTGCAGCAATCTTTATCTCCAAAAGTTGATCGTAAAATGAACAGGAATGATACATTCGTACATACATATGATGTTTACTTTTGTCATTGATTTGAGATGTTTGTCCATTTTCTAGGGTGCTAAATATCAATAAAACTTAACAGCAATGGAAACATAATTTTATTTCAAACATTCTGCAAGACGAACAAGTACATACACTTATTACAACAAATTACGGAAACAAAACACTACGTGTATCCTTGATAATTAGGCACATTGGATGAACTTCCACAAGGAGCTGAATTACCACTGCCACCCAAACCAGTTGAAGGATATTTGCGACGGTCGTGTCCTGTTTGCGAGCATATGCCACATTTACGCGCATAAAAGGTATCACCAATATCCATTTGGTTCCGTATATGCATTTGTTTTTTGCACTTGTCGTTGACGTATATACTCCTTGTTACATACCATTTTAAATGGTTCTGGCGGCCAATAATGCTTAGCACCCACTGGCTGCAACTGCCCACTATAGGTGTTTAAATATGCAGCAATGCTATATTCTCTATCAACGTAGTTGGTTGCCGCAAAACCTATATGTTGAAAGCACTTCATCGCATATGAGCACGACATGTGGTAGATGAACCATTTCCCACAAGAGCATAACATTCTGGCTTCATTTACGATGTATGTATTATTCCCCCGATTTTGATGGATAGTGGTGCGAACTTCAAAAATATTTCGCTCGTTGCAATACTGTAAATATGAATGCCAATGTGCTCGCCGCCTGTATTTCTCAAATTTTTTCATTGGTATTGGCATAAATTCAACACCCATTTCCATCAATGACGATGCACCTCTAGCCCTTTCAACAAACCTCTTCGCCATCTACTTGAATGACATCCATACAATGGCAGTGACAGACAATCCACGTGTAGAATTCAATAACACGTTGAAAGACTCTGACACATTTTTAGTCAGAATTTCCCATCTTCTGCCACCATCTGCATGCAAAGTCCACTTGTCAAGCTCATGTCGCATCAACCAACGATAGGCTCCTTCATCTTCCTGCATGATAGATTCCATGTGCCTTCTGAATTTACACTCTTGATAATCTGTTGCAGCCATCCACATTAAATCATGCAAATCTTTGTTGGGATATGCCTTCTGGAAATTGGCCTTCAGGTGCCTCACATAATAACGATGGTAGGCATACAGTTCGTGCCATGCACGCAAATTCTGTATAGAACTTAAAATACCACTATGCCGATAAGATATTAGACAAATACTTGAACGTTGTCTGACAACGTGCTCCTTCAATTGGTTCAAAATTAGTGCCCACGTCTCTTGACTTTCATCGGAACAAATAGCAAAAGCTAGGGTAAATATACTTCCATTAGCATCTACTGCAACGACGATCAACAACTTAATATCATACTTTCCATAGACATGAGTGTCGTTTATGGTTTAAATGCCCAGAACGCATATTTGAATATATGTTCTGGTATTCCCGGATTTCGCTCAAGCTTCCATTCAATAACAGTCCTGGGGTTAAAGTGTTGCAATGTGGCCATGTACCTGGGTAGAGATACAAAGGACTTATCCCAGTTACCATAAACAATTTCAAGCGCACTTTTGCTCCCGAGAAATGCTTTTCTTTTGGTAATGGTACACCCATATCCCTGGTGGATAGATGTTATACACTCTTTGATCTTGTACCTTATGGACGCTTCAATGTGTGGAATAAAGACAAGAGAAATCAAGTCAACATTCAAGTTAAAATGATTCCGACTGAATGTGTCCATGTCACAATTGTGGGTGCCAATGTATTTACCCACAACCCACATATTTATTTTCTTCTTCCTCGCACGCAGCATCTAATTACAGCTCGTAAACCATATGGGACAGACTACCTTGTATACATCTGGAGATGACTCTGATACCATGATCTCATGACACTCTTTTACATTGTACTTTCGCACCGCCCTACTTAGGCACACTTTATCGGGAAAAAGCATGCCCTTTGACAACACTGTTGCTCTAGATTCATCCCACATTGCTGTCCGAATTTTGTCAATATCCCTTGTGAGGGAATCCACATCCGGCATACTTGACAAATGATCAAGGTAGGGAATCTCCCTTGAATGAAACGGCACGTGGAACTCGTACACTTTTGGTCTAACAGAAGGTGGAGCATGCTCTCTCGTCAAATCAGGTTCAGCATTCTCTTCCTCCTCATCAAGGAAGGGTGTGTCATCTCCAGGCTCGTCGGCATTGTTGTCATAATCACTATTCTCTCCCTGACTCTGCGCATCTGCCATATCCTGATTAAATATGTCGTCTTCGGGCAATTGAGCAAGGACAAGACCTTCAAGTTGCTCGTTTTCACTGCACAATCAATAAAATAATGAGTTACTCAAATTGATCCAAACTTTACATATAGCTTTATCACTTCACTTATAAATCGTAATGTGTTGACATCCCATGATGGATATTATCTTGTTGGTGATGACTCCCGGATGAACCACCATGATCCAACACACCAGAACTAGGCATATTTCAACTGGGCGTTGGTTCATAACTTGTAAAATTCATATCTGGCAGGTACCCCCTGTGGAATATATGAGTGTTAATACAAATTCAATACTTAAAAAATAAATATCGTAACACAAAAGAAAATTGAAGTTTACCACTCGTCTTGTGAATTATGTAAACTAGGAGAGATATTATTTTCTCGCTCCTCATTCGCCCGTGGAGATAAGTTTAGATAAGGCCAAACTCTTTCAGCCGGAACCTGTTCGGCTAAAACTGCTCCAAAATAACCATCCGATGACTGAGGGATATCCCTACTTTGCGCAACCTCATTATTGCAAACGTCTTCAGCCTTGACGTACATTTCCAACATTTTTATCACAAGAAATTCTCGGTATTCATCCGGACTCCTCAAAAAATCTCTCAGAGTTTCATCATCTTCGATGTTAAACTCAGCATAACAAGCAATACCTTGCGGAGTGACAGAATACGGATATCTTCCGGTTACTTTAATACTCACCGACCGTTTTCTCACACTCATTTTTTACACAACAACGATACCAATGTATCATATTCCATTGTAAGTGGCAACTTAACATGACACTGTGGAGATAAACTATAGCTTACTGAGTTATTCACCACCACAACCTCATCCCCTCCCCCCTCCCAATATAATGAAATCCTAATTTTTCGCTCTTCATACATTATGACAAAATGCAAAATAACTTAATGAAGAAATATTTCATAAGACTTGAGAATATTTATAAATGGAGTTTTACAAAATCCTTAACCTCTTTAAATAAGGCAAAAAACAATCTGGGGGTACAATTATTTGAGGTATAGCGCCTTTTAAAAGGGCGCTATACCTAGTTGAATTATTGTTATGTCAGTTAAGCCTAGAAGAATTATTGGTGGGCCCACATAATATATATATATATATATATATATATATATATATATATATATATATAGCGCCTTTTAAAAGGGCGCTACACTTAACTAGGCAAACGGCCGTTAATGTATAGCGCTCTTTAAAAGGGCGTTATATATAAAATGGTCACCAGGTTTTTTTCCATACATTATGACTCTTTGAGTCCAAAAGAACCACATTTTGATTTCGGACTCCTGAAACTTGCTCATATTTTTTGCACTTTCACCTTCACATATTGTTCATCTAAAAGACGTGCTAAATTGTCTAATTTTCACGTTGTCTGATATATACTCTCTCTGTCTCAAAAACCTTATCATAGTTTTATTTGTCACAAACTTTCATAAAGAAGAAAAGACTTTTAAGATATGTGGTCTTAAATAAACCATAATATTTGTGTGACTGACATAGTATTGTGTGGCTATAAATATTTATATTAGGAAAATATTAAAAGGTATCGATCTTTACCAAACTGACTAATAAGAAAATAGTGATACTCTTTTTATAACAGGGTGAGTACATCTCTTTATACCCTAATCACTTGTGTCATTCATCTTTTAATTAATTAGTGGTCCACTCTCAATCAACTAGCAAGATATAGAAGTTAATATGATGTGGTTTGTCTTTAATCATTTAAAAGAATGGAGCATAGACTGATTACTATATCCTTGATAAGGAAAATCAGTTTGAAGAAATAATCATCATAATATGATATAGAAAATATTGTAAATGATGAATTTTAGATGGCGGAGGAATATCCTTCTCCCCATTAATTTATGCTGGCCAGGTGGTTTGAATGATTGGAATAGATGTATGCAACAACATGATTGATTTCAATAAGATATTGTGGGGCGAAGATGCTTGTATACATTTGCATTGGCTTTCCTCTCCAAAAAAAAATATTAATCAAGAGGTTGTTGCTGGTTTATAAGTCACTATAAAGGATAGTGTTGGTAGATATTACCTCTCTTCCTTAGTTAAGAATGTTTAAGCGTGCTCAAGATTTAATATTGTGTAGGAGTAAAATCAGGAGCAGGGTTTTTCCTGATTCCCCTATGAGGAAACAAAAGGGAAGCACGGTTCGACGTGACTATAAGCATAGCCGAAAGACCCCTCGTATCGAAACCCGAGAGCGGTGAACGATGCAGTTGGGATCGGGTATGGTGGAATAACAAACCCAGACCACAAAGTTTCTGGACCAGGAAAACGCAGAGAACGGTTGTGCATGACGAGTAGAGAGCGGTAATATTCGCCCTCAACTGGATATTACGGAGAAAATCCCGTCCGATATCAACTGTGGATCGACATTTACTGGAAAAAGAAGATTTTTACCTTTTTTAGACTTGTACTAGGACTGAAATTCCCCTACAATATAAAGAGAAAAGTTTCTTTCATTTGAACACATTGTGACACGCAAATCAAAGCAATAAAAGTTTATTTTTGTCTTCTAGTTATTCTTCAAATCGTTCTTCATTCGTTCTCTTCTTTATTCGCAACCGAACTCATACCGAGGGTCCGATCGAGATCAAATTTTACTGTTCAATCTATGATCAGGCTTGATCACCACATTACGATTGGTTTAACCTTTTATGTTATCTTTAACTTAATTACTTGTTGTTCTTAGATCATTCTTATTGAATTATATCACATATCCTTTAAACCACGTATATATTTAATTGTTACTCATTTTTTATGGTAAACAATTTGGCAGCCACCGTGAGACAAAGAATAGTAGTGGTGATTTGATATGAATCTCCATAATACACCCTATTTCACGTTTGTTCTTTGGTGTTTTGATTCCAGGTTGGCCTAAGGATGTCAAATTCTCAGTCTGCTCACTTGAACGTTAACGCCGAGTTAGGCCAACATGGTGAGAATAATATCGTGATGCCTAGCAATGATGTGCCCTTGGTCTATCCCAATGGTGTCCCAGCCGCCGACCCGATCGATGCTAACTCACATATGGCCATCAACATCAATCTACCGACTGATCCTGAAAACAGCATTTGCGGGGGACCCCGGACAGTGGCTCGGGAGGCGCCCGAAGGTGAAAGTGATGGGGTGAGCCTGTGGTTGATTTTTGAAATGTTGTAGGCTTAGCAAGCATCAATAGTGCAGCTACAGAACAAGAGCCATGCCTCTAACAGGGTCGAACCAGAGCAGTCCCGAGAAAGCACTCGGAGGGATGAACAAGTTGCCGTGGAACCGAGCGATTTTAGTCTCGGGGAAACTTTTGAGGTGATGAAGATGCTCGAAGCATTGAAAAAATGGGTGGAGTATAGCGAGAAAAAGACTGAGACCAACGACAAGAAGGTAGAAATGTATAACTCCAAAGTCGATCAGATCCCGGGAGCACCTCCGATATTGAAGGGGCTAGACTTTAAAAAGTTCATTCAGAAGCCTTTCCCCTCGAGCGCGACACCAAAATCGATCCCGAAGAGTTTTCGAATGCTCGACATTCCTAAGTATAATGGAACGACCGTTCCAAATGAGCATGTAACCTCCTATACATGTGCAATCAAAGGGAATGACTTAGAAGACGACGAAATTCTATCGACTCGTTTGCTATGCTTGTAGATGCTTTTGTAAAGGCCCATGCCAGAGCCATCAAGGTCGAGACGAGGAAGTCAGACCTTTTCAAGGTCAAGTAGAGGGACAACGAGCTTCTTAGGGAGTTCGTGTCGAGGTTCCAGATGGAATGGATGGATCAACCACTGGTTGCAGATGATTAGGCCATTCAGGAATTTACTTAAGGGCTCAACCCCTAAAGTTATGTGGCCTCTCAATATCTAAAACAAAACTTGGTGGAGTACCTAGCGTTCACCTGGACCGACATACACAACAGGTATCAATTGAAGATCAGAGTCGAGGACGACCAACTCGGGGTACCATTAGGGACTGTTTACCCCATCAGAACCGATGACAGGTCTAAGAGAGTCATCCACTAAGAGTTGAGGGCGGTCAAAGATCGATACCAGCCATACAACACGGATTAGAGGGGAAACAGATCTAGATGCCACCCAGCAAGGATCAACAAGAGAAATGATCGAGGACCAAGCAGCCAAGGCCTGATGAGCAAGAGCGGGTTTGCTAGGTCGTTCGAGTGTAGGGAGGCACCAAGATTATCAGAGTATAATTTCAACGTGGACGCTGCAAGTATAGTGTCGGCTATAGGCCGCGTCAAAGAGACTAAGTGGACAAGGCCATTGCAGTCTGACCCTGCTCAGAGAGATCCTAGTTTGGTGTGTAAGTACCACGGTACTCACGGTCATAGGACCAAAGATTGCTGACAACTAAGAGAAGAAGTAGCTTGATTGTTCAACAATGGGCACCATCGAGAATTACTAAGTGACCGAGCCAAAAATCACTTCAGAAACAAGGACGCCAACAAACAGGTCAAATAAGAGGAGCCACAACACATAATCAACATGATCATTGGGGGTGTTGATGTCTCCCAAGAGCCAATGATAAAGCACACCAAAGTTTCTATCACTAGAGAAAAATGCACCCGGGATTACGTCCCGGAAGGATCCATCTCGTTTAGTGACGAAGACACCGAGGACATCGTACAACCACACAACGATGCACTAGTAATATCCGTACTCATCAATAAATCTAGGGTTAAACATGTGTTGATTGATCCAGGTAGCTCGCCCAACATCATCAGATCAAGCGTCATAAAACAACTGGGGTCACGGGATCAAATCGTACCAGTAGTCTGGGTATTGAACGGATTCAACATGGCATGCGAAACCACAAAGGGTGAGATAACTTTACCGATAAACACTGTCGGGACAACCCAACAAACAAATTTCTGTGTGATCGAAGGGGATATGAGGTATAACGCCTTGTTTGGAAGGATGTGGGTTCACAACATGAGAGCGGTGCCTTCGACTTTACACCAGGCGCTAAAATTTCCCACTCCGGGAGAAGTCGAAACAGTCTATGGAGAACAGCCGATCGCTAAGGAAATGTTCGTTATCGATGAAGTGATTCTGTTGCCTACGGTTTCAACATCAAAAAGCAGGGAAATGACCAAAGAAGAAGAAACTAAATAGCAATCAATGGTACCGGCCTCAGCGGAGTCGGAAAGACAGAAGGAGCATGGAGCGGATGATGAGGATGATTACAGCATCTCAAGATCTTTCATACCGCCCGATGACACTAACGCCACCAAAATCGACGATTGAGGAGTTGGAGAAAGTTATATAGATCGAGCACCTACCAAATCGAAAGGTATACCTTGGCATGGAGAGCTCATGAAAATTTAACGCTGATTGTTTTGCTTGGTCCCATCTAGACATAACAGGGATTCTGCCAAAGGTAACCACTCACAAATTGAGCTTGGATTCGAAGTTTCACCCGGTCAAGCAAAAGAGAAGTCCACAATCCGGGATCAAACACGCATTCATCAAGGATGAGGTATCTAAACTTCAGAAAATAGGAAATAAACTTAGGATGTGTGTAGATTATAAGGATCTAAACAAGGCATGTCCGAATGACTCTTTCCCCTTGTCTAACATCGATCGAATGATTGACGCAACAGCCGGACATGAGATACTGAGTTTTTTCGATGCCTATTCCGGGTACAACCAAATTTGGATGGACCGGATGATTAACAAAAGACTTCTTTCTCAACCAAATTCGGCACCTACTATTATAATGTAATATCGTTCGAGTTAAATACGCCGGTTCCATATACCAACGCCTAGTCAATCGGATGTTCGAAGAACAAATAGGGAAATCAATGGAAGTTTATATTGAAGATATGTTGGTTAAGTCATTGTGAGCAAATGACTATTTGAAATATCTGTTGGAGACCTTTGACATATTGAGAAAGTACAACATGAAGCTAAACCCGGAGAAGTGTTCCTTTGGGGTTAGCTCGGGTAAGTTTCTTGGATTCATGGTATCTAACCGAGGAATAGAGATCAATTCGGACAAAATAAAGGCCATAGAGGACATCATTGTAGTCGACAACGTCAAGGCAATACAAAGACTGACCAGGTGAATAGCCGTATTGGGTCGGTTCATCTCGATATCGTCGGATAAGAGCCATTGTTTCTTCTCCCTAATGAGAAAGAAGAACAACTTCTCTTGGATCCCGGAATGCCAGCAAGATTTAGAAGAACTTAAGTGATACCAATCGAGCCCCCCCTCCCCCACACCACCACTTTGCTGCACACTCTGAAGGCGGACGAACAACTGTACCTCTACTTGGCTATTTCTGAGGTGGCGGTAAGTGGTGCCTGGTATGGAAAGAAGAAGGTACAAAATTTCCTATTTATTATTTTAGTAAAACCCTAGGCGATGCCGAAACAAGGTATCCTCACCTAGAAAAATTAGCGCTCACCTTACTAAGCACTTCTAGGAAATCAAAACCGTACTTTCAATACCACCCCATATGTGTCACGACCTCCTATCCACTGAGGAATGTCATGCATAAACTCGAGCTCTCGGGTCGGTTGACCAAATAGGCCGTAGAAATTAGCGGGTATAATATTGAGTATAAACCCTGGATCACCATAAAATCTCAGATTTTGCCGGACTTTGTGGCCGACTTTACGCCAGCTTTGATACCCAAGGTCGAAAAGGAGTTACTGCTTACTTTGGGTATCAACTCAGGGATCTGGACCCTATTCACGAATGGTACGTCCAACACAAAGGGATTCGGGCTCGGTATCATATTGAAACCACCTATGGGTAATGTAATTAGGCAGTCTATTAGAACTTTGAAATTGACTAACAATGAGGCTGAGTATGAGGCAATGATTACAGGTCTAGAAATGGCTAAGAGCTTGGGGGTCTAAGTGATTGAAGCCAAATGTGACTCGCTCCTTGTTGTAAATCAAGTCAACGGAACGTTCGATGTAAAAAGGGAACGGATGCAGAGGTATTTGGACAAGCTGCAGGTGACCTTACACCAATTCAAGGAATGGACTCTACAGCACATACCTCGGGATCAAAATAATGAGGCTGATGCGCTGGCCAAATTGGGGTCGTCTGTCTACTCTGATGAGTTCGAATTAGGAGCAGTGGTACAACTAATGAACTCAGTGGTAGAAGAAATTCATGCCGAGGTAAACTCGACAAGTTTAACTTGGGATTGGAGAAACAAATATATAGACTACCTGAAAACAGGAAAATTGCCATCGGATCCCAAGAAATCAAAAGGCCTTGCGCACCAAAGCTGCCAGGTTTAGCTTTGTCGAGGGTAAATTGTTCAGAAGATCCTTCTTCGACCTACTAGCTAGGTGATTGGGTCCGAGAGAGACTGAATACGCTATGAGAAAGGTCCACGAGGGCACTTGCGGGAATCACTCGGGGGCAGAATCCCTGGTTTAGAAGTTAATCAGAGCCGATTACTACTAGAATGAAATGGAGAAAGATGTGAAAGACTTCATACAGAAATGCAACGATTTTCAAAGACATACCCCAATGATTCATCAAACAGGAGAGATGCTTCATCCAGTCCTATCTCCATGTCCGTTTATGAAATGGGGGGTGGACATCGTCGGTCCCCTGCCATGGGTGCCTGGTAAAGCCCAAAAGATACTACTCATAACCAATTATTTTTCCAAGTGGGTCGAGGCTCAGGCATTCGAGAAGGTCCAGGAGAAAGAAGTCATCGACTTCATGTGGGATCACATAATATGTCGATTTGGGATACCGACCGAGATCATTTACGACAACGAAAAATAATTCATCGAAGACCACAAAATCAAAAAGATATTATCAACACTTTACCACCCTAGTGGGAATGGTTAAGCAGAGTCAACGAACAAAACTATACTCCAAATCTTGAAAAAGAGACCGACCGATTCGAAAAGGAAAGTGGAAGGAAATCTTGCCCGAAGTCTTGTGGGCATACCGAACGACTTTGAAGTTGAGTACCAGTGCGGAAGCTTTAATCCCGATCGAGGTGGGGGAACCAAACCTTGGTTACTAGTATGATACCGAAATGTCCAATAGTGAGGCCATAACCATGAGTCTGGACTTATTGGATGAAAGGCGAAAAGTTGCCCGGGTTCGGTTGGCCGCCCAAAAGCAGCGAGTGAGGAGGTACTACAATCGAAGATCTAACCTTGGACATTTTTAAGTCTGGGTCTTGGTGTTAAGGAAAGTAACGCTACACACCAGGAACCCAAACAACGGGAAACTAGGACCGTATAGAGCTGTCGGAATAACCGGGAAAGGTTCATCTAAACTCGAGTCGGGAAACGATGTAAGCTACCAAATAACTTGTAACGACCCGACTTATTGTTTTGTGAATTATCGTCTTGTTCAGCGACTTAAGGTCCCAAGCATCTTTGTGATGTGTATTATGACTTGCGTGTGTGGTGGAGTTTGATTTTCGGATGATTCATGATCAAATTGGAAGAACAATTCTTATTTAAGAAGTTTAAAAGAAAAGAGTTGACCGGAGAGTTGACTTTTGAGCAAACGACCCCGAAATAGAGTTTTGATGATTCCAATAGCTCCGTATGGTGATTTTGGACTTAGGAGCGTGTCTGAAAAATTATTTGGAAGCCCGTTGCTAAATTAGGCTTGAAATGGCTAAAATAAAAATTTAAGTTTGGAAGTTTGACCGGGGAGTTGACTTTTTGATATCGGGGCCAGAATCCTATTCTGAAAATTTGAATACCTCCATTATGTCATTTAATGACTCGTGTGCAAAATTTAAGGTGAATCAGGCTTGATTTGATAGGTTTTGGCATTGAAGGTAGAAGTTGGAAATTGTTAATTTTTCATTAGACTTGAATTGGAGTGCGATTTATGTTTTTAATGTTGTTTGATGTACTCTGAGGGCTCGACTAAGTTCGTATCATGTTTTAGGACTTGTTGGTACATTTGGATGGGGTCCCGAGTGGCTCGAATGAGTTCCGGGGTGAGTTTTGAGCGAGTCCGGGCATTTCGGCACTCTAACGTTGTTATGGGACAGTTAAAGTGCGGAGGACATATTTTAGAGTTCAGAAGTGCAGCCGCAAATTCCCAAAGTGCTGTATCTGTAGGAATTGTGCGGACCGCACTTGAAGATGTGCCGAGCGCAGTTGAAATTTTGCGGCCCGTAGAATTTTTCTCGTGGTTGTAGAAAGGTGATTTCGCTGGTTAGCTGGTCCGACTTAGGAAGCATATATCTTTTAATATACAAGAAATTTGGAGATAATTAAAACACGAAAGTTGTAGCCCTTTGAATCTAGTTTCCAGAAAGGTAATTTGGACATTTGTAGTTAAAGTTATGGTTAATTTACTGAACCCTAGTAGTGTAGAGCTGCAAAAGTGCGGTCGCACAATTTAGATCGCGGCCGCACAAGAAAGTGTGCGGTCAGCATAATGGGGATCATCAGATTTTGTACTATATGAACGAGGGTTTCATCTAATTTTTTATTTTTGGACTTTGGGAGCTCGGTTTGTGGCGATTGTTCGTTGGATTTTCAAGAAAATCATCGGGGTAAGTGATTCTAATTCGGATCTGGTTAATATACATGAATATATCATTGTTTTCATCATTTAATTAGTATTTTGAAATGAAAATTTGGGGAAAATTGTAGAAATTATATAAAACGAAAATTCAAGATTTGAAGGACGATTTATTATTAGAATTCGATAAAATTAGTATGGTTTAACTCGTATCGGAATGGGTGTTCGAATTTCGTAAAAATTATATCGGGTTCCGAGAGGCAGGTCCCGCGTAGACTTTTGGTTGACTTTTTAGAATAAAATTTTAAGTCGACGTTTTATTATCCGAAATTATTTTTGATTAATTTTAATAAAGTTGTACAATTAATTTGGATAGATTTGAGCTGCCCGGAGGTCAATTCATTCAAGAAAGCTGTTTTGAAATATCGGCCTAACTCCATAAAGATAAGTATCTTACCTAACCTTGAGTAGGGGAATTACCCCTCAGGCATTGAGTCTTATGTGAAAATTATGTGATTGAAAGTCATGTACGCAAGGTGACGAGTACGTACTTAGTTTATATGTGCAAATTATATCGGTTAAAATTCGTAGACACCCTTATGTATTAAATTAGAAAATTATTGGAACTTAGTAAATCCTAGAATTGTCATTCCTCGTTCCTTGTTTGTTGAAATTGAATTTTATATGATAATTTGGTGTTATTGTCACTTGAATTTTTATGTGAATCCCGTGTGCTTGTTGATTTGATATTTTTCTTGGAATTAAATTCATTATTGAATCATTATCTGTAAATAATTATTAAATAAATTTAAAACGAGGCATTAATTTATATTTATTAAAATCTGGATTAAAGAAGACGTTGTCCTATGCTGAATTACTTTTCCATCTCTGTTGTTGTTTTGAGATTTTATATACGTTGTGTGGAGCCTTGGGCTATTTCTGAGAAATTTATTGATTTTACTATATCATTAGAATTGGTTGTGGTCATTGGGCAAATTGTGATATGAATTAATTGTGTTATGTTATCATGATAATATTCCATGTAAATTATTGTGTGATTTGAGCTATCTTTATGAGGATATAAGGGTGGCATTTCACTTTTGATATTATGTGGGTATAAGGGTGGCATTTCATTGTGGTTATGTGTGTTGGGATATTGTCTGGACGGAGTGATAGGGGTGGCTATTATACGAAACGATAAGGGTGGCTATTGATATTGTGAGGGCGGAGGGATAAATGAGGCTATTATAGGAGTGATAAGGGTGGCTATAGGAGAGATAAGGGTGGCTATTGTCAGGGATGATATGTGATGATATAGAGTTATTGTGTTGGTAATTTTTATGTGATGATGTAGAGTTATTGTGTTGGTAATTTTTATGTGATGATGTGGGGTTGTTGTGTTGGTAATTTTCATATGATGTTGTGATTTTTCTTGTGTTTATTTTTATATCTTGTGCAACTTGTCTTGTTGTTTCGGTAGACTCGATAATAGTTTGATCTATATTGAAATTGGGAGCCCGTGGCTATTGCCAGGTGGATTATATTATATGGGATCGGATTGCACGCCGCAACAGGTATGATTAATGTTATATGGGATCGGGTTGCACACCGCAACAGATATGAAATGTGGGCACGAGGTGCCGGAAAAAATATGATGATGATATTGGCACGTGAGTTGTCCTTGCGGCTGTAACAGAGATATTGGCACGAGGTGCCGTGAAAATATAAAAGTGGGCTGAGACCCGTATTTTATAATTATGAGATGAGGTGTCACAAGGTGACTTTTATTTGAAAGGATTATATTGAAAATATTATTTTAAAGAATTATATTCGAAAGATATTTATTTGAAATAATTATATTTGAAGGATATTTAATTGAAAGAAGTATGTTCGAAATATATTTATTGGAAAGGATTATATTCTAGAGATTTCTATTGAAAAACTTATAAATGAAAGATGTATATTTTGAAGGACTTGATTATTGGTTGTACTTGTGTTCATTACCTATTTGAGAAATATTTGTGGAGTTCTTGTTGCCGTGCTGTTTACATCACTAGTTGATTATTGTTGCTATCATTGCTATTTATTTTATTATTATTTTTGTATACTATATTGCACAGGTTATTAAACTAGTAAGTGTCTTGACTGTACCTCGTCACTACTCAACCGAGGTTAGTCTTGATACTTACTGGGTACTGATTGTGGTGTACTCATACTACAATTGTGCACATTTTTGTGCAGATCCAGGTATTTGAGATATCAGACTCGGACAAAGTTAGAGTGGGATCGCAAGGATTCAAGGTAGAGCTGCTTGGTCGCCGCAGTCCCTCGGAGTCTTTCTATTTTATTGTACTGTTAATCATTATTCAAACAGTATTGACTATCCGATCCTTGAGATAATTTCATGTATTCATTTAGAGTTCGTGACTCAGTATTTCCAGTCTTGATAGGTTGTTTCTAATTATTTCTGCTGTTGGTTTCGATTATCTAAAAAAAATGGCTTGAATTGTATTTATAATCAGCTTACTTAGTCTTAGAGACTAAGTGCCATCATGACGCCTGTGGTGGGATTTTGGGTCGTGACATAACTGGAACGTGGCACATTTAAAGCGGCACTACTACTGAGGCACGAGCATAATTCCCTTTTGACATTTGTTAAATTACGGACTAACTTGTGCAGGTACTCGGCCGAGGGCAAATGTGACTATTAGGTCTGAAAGCGAGTGTTGTACAATTTTTCCCTTGAACCAGTTTTTTCCTGAAGCGGGTTTTGAAGGCCGGCCTAAAACCAGAGTTATTGATCACCTACACCGTACCAACAGTATTCGAGCCCTCACAATTTCGGCCTCAAATACTGGGGGTCATTACCCCCTAAGTCAGGATCCTTAGAAGGTGTTATTACTTAATATTAAAAGCCAAGGCTAGGTAATTAGGATTCGTTATAAGGTTCAAACTGTCAAATGAACCGCACCCATGTAGCACACTCTTGCCATGGCATAAGGCTTATGCGCCTCTAATTATGTACTCTACATACAATGCAATGAATGAAATTTGCCCTTTATATTTTATCACTACGCATTTTTCACTATCGATGCGTTCCTTGAATTACTTAGAACGAATAGTAGATCCTAAATCCTAGAGCCCACGGGCTACCCCGACTCGGGGACTGTCGTCCGATAAAAAAATCGGATGGCTCGGGCTATCAAATCCCGGAATCACTGAACCTATTAGGTCGGGCCCGAACATGAAGGGCTACAGCCAACTAAAACGGCTCATGGATGTCCAAATTCATACTCAGAAAGTAAGTCCCTTACGTATGATTAAAACTTATTAAAGGATTACCCTCGGAAAAACACCATCGTGTATGACTAAAACACTCAAGTATCTTAAAGGCCTTCATTTTTTATCTAGATATCGAAGCCACGGACAACTTGAAGTTACTATCGAAATCAGGCCTCATTCGAGCTTCAATAAAATGGGTACTCTAGATTACATCCAATTCTATGCTTAGGCATTAATGACGATCTTCAAACAAAAAATTACAAACAAATGCTTAAAAATAAAAGACACAGTACTTCCGAAGGAAATTTGTTATATATATATATATATATATATATATATATATATATATATTCCAAAAAGTATTCACAAAGGCATGATAAAACGACCTCAAAATAAATAAAAAAGAAAAATACAAAAAAAAAAAAGAGAAAGAAAAACTAAGGCATCTCCATCTAATCTTCACTAGAGTTCAACTTAGCACCAGAACCTTCGGGACCTTCGGGCTCGTATAGCTCTTTTGCCTCGGCTTTGAACCTTTTGGACTTTTCAATCTCGGCCTAGAGATCAAACCCCTGGACATGAATCTCCTCGAAGCTCTCTCTCCGGGACAACCGCTTTACATACTCGACCTTTGTTATTAAGCGGTCCTCGGCTATTTCCACATTGATCTTATATTGGGCTAGCATTTCCTCGACCGTAGAGGAATCAATCGAGATTGCCTCTAACTTGGACTTTAGCGCAATATATTCACGGCCGAGGTCGTCCCATTTCGAGATGGCTGAATCCAGCTGTGCCCGAAGCTCGTCATTTAGCTGAGACCACTTGTCGGCCTTATCCTTCGCCACCCGGAGCTGGTCCTTGACCGACGCCAACTCCTTTATTGTAGCCTCCTTTTCCGAGGCCAGAAGGTCCATTTTGCTCCTCAGCGTCTCGGCCGAAGTTTTGAGCTCATTCATCTCTTCCCGGAGCTGGTCAATCAGGTCTATCTTCTCTTGGACCTGCGAGGTTGCGTCGTTAGTTACTACAAGTAACCTCTCATTTTTAACCTAAAAAATCCTTACCTTCTCGACCAGTTCGACATTCTCCCATTTCACGGACAAGGCCTCCTTTTGAGCTTTTTCCAGCTCGGCTCGACGAATAGGGAGATCCTTGAGGGGCTCGTCTTTTCGCTCACTGAGGACCCTACACATGTCCTTCTGCTGAATTTGCTCTTTGAGCTCGAACTCGAGCTGGCTAACTTCCATTCTAGATCGAAGGAAGCTTCCATGATGGAGCACCGAAGCCTGAAAAACAAAATGATAAGATCATAAGGACATGCTGAAGTTAAATAAGATGAACGAAGGACAAAAGAAAGGGGAACTTACCTGGTTTAGTGCTTGTTGTGCCTCGTTGAAGAGGCTCGATGTGCCCACTTCGTTCATCTTCGGCTGGTGCTCTTCGGTCACCAGGAAATAAGATTGCTGGCCACGCCCATCGGAGCAGACAGCACCAGGTGTCCGCTGGGATGGTAAACACGGCCGTTCTTTTATGGTCGGGATCCACAGTCGGTGCAAGGAACTGCCTCAAGATAGCTGGCCACGCTCAAGCTCGGCTCGCCTTCCCCTGACGACATGCCCTTTTACAGGATCACCTAGTGACCCAACCCAGAATAATCCTCCAATGCTCCCATATCCACACATTCAAAGAACATGTTGAGAGCCTCATATAAATATCATGTCGTCTCGTTTGGCTTCTCCTTGTCGGCCTATGCTTCGTCGAACATGGACTCTGTATGGGACGGTAATTCTATGATATCACTGACATCGACATTATCCCTCGGGGTATGGATATTTTCTCGGGAGACCGTAGTCTCTGATTTTCCTTCTGGCTCCCGAGTCAAATAGGGATCGGCCTCTCGGCCACTTTCCCTGGTTGCCGCTTGTTCTTCTTCCTCAATGGGTGACCCATGGGCGACGAACTCTAGTTCATTGTCTTCGGGGTAATCCTTGAACCGGTAGAGGGAGTTAGAGCATGGTATCCTGACTTGGGTACTCTTCTTGTTGCTTTTTGGGACCCGAAAAGTTACCCTCTTCTTCTTGGCTTTGGCGTCCGGGGAGCCAGAAGATTTCCTCTTTTTCTCTTCTTATGTAGTGGCTCTGCGTTGTCCCGAAGTGGAGGGTTTAGCAAGTAAGGATGGAGCCTCATCCTCGTCCAATGGCCGAAGCTCAGTGGTCTTGGGCAAGCCTAGGAAAGAAAAAGATGTTAGTGGAAATAACGGTTGAGTACGAAAGTAGACTTGTTCAGGAGGACCACTCACCGTGGGAACAGGCCTCCCACTTGCCTTTTGAGAGTTTGCGCCACTCGCCCTCAAAGTACGAGAATTGTTTGTAGATCCCCTCGACCCACTCTTTGAAGCGAGGGACTGCGTTGGGAACTCGAGCAACTGCTGCATGATGGTAGAAGCAGGCAATAAGAAAAAAGAACAAAAGAAATTCCAAGTACTGAGAAGGGAAAGAAACTTACAGACTGTGTTCCACTTTTCAGGGAATGGAAAACATTCATAGGGAATGAGATCTTCGGTTTTACCCGAACAAATCTCCTATGCCAGCCTCGATTAACGAACGAGTTTGATTAGCCCCTCCTCGGAAAATTCGGGGACTGTAGAAACGAAGCAGGTGGTCGATGGTGAATCGAGGTGCTTTGATGTTGTTGACAAAATGGCATAGGAGGTTTACGATCCTCCAAAAGGACGGGTGAATCTACTCGAGGCAGACCTCATATCTTTTGCAAAACCTAAGAATTATGGGATCCACCACGGCAAGCGTAAAGGAGTAAGTGTAAACACTTAAGTACCCCTCCACATGAGTGGAAATGTCCTCATCGAGACCAGGGACGAACACTTCTTTGCCCTCCCAATTGCAATCATCCCAAACTTTAGGGAGTGTATCCTCGGTAATGGAGCATATGTACCTCCATACCCCCTCGCCTCAGTCCTATTGACAGAAAGCTTTTTCGACCTTGAAGTCGTTTACAATGGAGCAGCCTCCGGGGATGAAGCTCTTCAGGGGAGGTTCCGGGGCCACTTCAGGTATGGTCACCTCAGCATCTATAGCCGGGTTAGAAGTTGAAGGGACGACCTATTGAGCCACAAATTTTGAAGTCTTCGCAATCGAATTCTAGTAAATATAAAGATTTAAAGGTGAAGATGAAGATTTGAAGGTGGGGATGAAGATTTGAAGATAAGGATGAAGGGGGGTTGGAATGAAGGGAAAGGTTCGAGGGTAAATCAAGGAGCTCTGGAATCGGAAAGTAAAAAAGTGATAAGAGGGACCGAAGCTTTATAGAGAAGGGGTAATCAATGCGTGACTTTTTGCATTTGGGGACGGTAAATCGGCGGCTGACACGTGTCCGAAGTCAGAACGACGAGAAGCGAGGGGACTATCTGTGTATGCATAAAATCGGGGACAGAGTTTTTCCCGATTCCCCTATGAGGAAACAAAAGGGAAGCACGGCTCGACATGACTATAAGCGAGGTCGAAGGACGGATCGGGCACGGTGGAATAACGAACCCAGACCATAAAGTTTCTAGACCACGGGAAATGCGGAGAACGGTTGTACATGACGAGTAGGGAGCCGTAATATTTGCTCTCAACCGGATATTACAGCGCTAATTCCGTCCGATATCAATTGTGGATCGACATTTACCGGAAAAAGAAGAGTTTTACCTTTTTTTTAGACTTGTAGTAGGACTCAAGTTGCCCTACTATATAAAGGAAAAAGTTTCTTTCATTTGAACACACTATGACACGCAAATCAAAGCAATAAAAGTTTATTTTTTTTTCTAGTTATTATTCAAAGCGTTCTTCATTCGTTCTCTTCTTTATTCGCAACCGAACTCATACCGAGGGGCCGATCGAGATTGAATTTTAATGTTCAATCTAAGATCAGGCTTGATCATCACATTACAATTGGTTTGAACTTTTATTTTATCTTTAACTTAATTACTTGTTGTTCTTAGATCATGCGTATTGATTAAATTACTTATCCGTTAAATAGTATTTTAAAAGGCGTGGGCATATGGCAGGGCGTTTTACATATGCCTCAACGGGGCGTAAGCCCCGAGGCGTAAGCTCCATAGGTATTTAATTTTTAATATTTTATAAAATAATATAATGACAGTTAATATTTATAAACAAGTAAAATTGCATAAAAATTGAAGAAAGCTATATATATGTGTGCTCCATCCCCACAAAAAATTAATCAAAATAATTTATTATACGTTACTTACAAGCACAAGTAATTTGAGTCTAAAAGAATAAAATTTTCTATATGGAGGAACAAAAAGGATGATTAACCTGAAATTTAAACTTTGAATTTGCTGCTATGAAGAAAAATGTAATTCTCTTTGTATTTGTAAAAAAAAATTAAATATTCGTTGCTTTTGGGAGATATTAGCAGACTAGCGGACAAGATAAAAAATTGGAAAAACTATGAATTAGGGCTTAAATCAATAAAAAAGGTCTTTACTTTTAAATTTAATACTTTTGAGTTCCTTTTTAAACCTTTTGAGTAATTACCAAACTGACTTTTGAGAATTTGGGTATTATATGAAGGACTAATTTAACAAATTTTATTTTAATTTGAAAAAGTCTCTGGGGCTTACTCATTACTAAAAGAACGTGTCCTGAATGCCCGATGAGACTTTCGCCCCACACCATCGCCCCGGGGCGTTTTTGGTACGCCTCGCCCCGGAGCTCGCCCCAAAAACGCTTTTTTAAACAGAGCCGTTAAATCACGTATAAATTTAATTGTTACTTATTTTTTAAGATAACCAAATATATATAATATATTTTTAGGGGATAAGGTTAACTGATCACCCTTCGCCTTCGCCAATCGTAGTTGTGCCCCCAAATAACAAAAAGGAAAACGAGCGCGAGTTTATCATTTTTCAAATTAAAGGAAAACAGCCAATAAATGACAAGACAAGAATAACATGCTAACTGGGAAGAGAAATTGTGGTTGAGATGTGTGAATGGCGTAATCACATTCCAAAAACTTAGCTAGCTAGGCAAATCTCAAAAAGGTAAAACCACTTCTTTTTTTATATTAAAAAAATTATTTACATACTTAATAAGAATGAGCAATGATTAATTAAGCTAAGAGCTATGTTGCCTAATACAATATTTGTTGACTTTTGTTGGGGAGCATAATTTGTCTTCCACCAATATATATTGTTGGCAAGTCGAAAATTCCTCTAGCTTGTTCGCCCAAATCATGAAATTCTCCACTCAATTAGTCAAAGTTATGCACTTAGTCAACTCGATAATCATCAGCGTTTAGCCCTTAAAAAAGAAAGTAATTATATTAACGTTCCAAATAGGGATTAATAAAAAAACATGAACATATGTTTCATGTGTTCCATATTGATATTTTCCCCTTTTCCTTCAAAGGTCACCATGTATATGTTCCTCATATTGACAACATAGTTTTTTGGGTAATTATATAGTATGGATGTTGATTGATTCGAGTAATCTAGAATTAGGTGTCGTAGAATTCATTAAAGGAGAAACACTTCTTCCTACCAAAGATTTCTGCTTATAATAAAAGTAAAATTTGAATTTTTTCTACTACTTTGAAAACATAGGTACGTGCTAGAATCTTAAATACTATCCTCAGATATATACGAAAAAAGGGATAAAGATGACAAAGGTAAATCAATTTATTATTAGTGATACAAGTGGGACGTTTTTCCAACAAGAACCTATACCAACTCACCCCCACACCGTACACAAACGTCTCCTTACCCCTCAATAAAAAGGAATGGATGAGTCTTAACTTTTATCTCAAAGACAGCAATCAGTCAATCTTTAGTCACCAACTAAAAGATTTGATTCATCGGATTAGTCAAGAAAAAAAATATTAAAGTCATAAATCATATACCCTATATATAGTGATTTAGCATCTAAATTCTAATAATGAAGAAATGATTAACACATGTGATCACGCCCAACTATGCCTCCTAAAAGGTCTAACGGTCGTTGCAAATATAATCCGATTTACAAGTCCAGAGTCGAATCCTACGAAAAATTAATCTACTAATTACAACCACTAGATCCGCAGGAATTCAAACAATCAACCTTCAGAAATATTAAATAACGATTTGAATGTTTACTAACTAAGAGCAACGTAATTAAACTGCAGCAATTTATAACTAACAGAGAAAATGTTATGGACAAGATTTGGAAAAGTCTTGGGTTATGATTTCCCCTATTGTAAGAATCCTCCCCGCTCCGTTTCTATAAATTCGTCTAAGTATTCTCTACCGATCGTGAGTACTTAGGGTGTCGTAATTCTCTTTCGAGTAACTATCACAATTTACTGGACGTATTTTTCCGAACTACACTAGCTGGCTCTAATTCACCGCTCACTAGGATCGCACCAAGGTTTCGTTATTCCTAATCACACCTTTAAACCATCAGTATTGATTCCTCACATACGTTAGGAGTGATGTTATTCAACAACTACCTAAATATGTACCATTTTCCAAATAATACATACTAAATATACACAGTCGATTGAGAGCTCATCAATAAACCATAATGTAAACGTAGTTGAACAAGTAGAGATAAATCAAAGGCAAATCAATATTAAACGTAGTAGAAAATTATCCTCCAATAGGTTCCATCAAACCCTAGATTAGAAAGTTTAGCTACTCATAAATGTATCATCAATCATCATGATGTTCAAAGAAATTAAACTACAAAGTACAGAGATAAACGGAGGGAATTGTCATTTGATTCTTTCTCCATTGTTCTCTGTAGCCTTTTTATTCACCAAAAATAGTGTCCAACCCTTTCTCAACTCATTTGGGAAGTATTTATATGTTAGGATTGAAGTCCTTGAGTCCAAATCCGGGTCGGAGTCTTTTACCCCGCGACTTTTATTCACCTGGCTATAGACTTCGCGAAGCCTGGTCTATAGCGCGGTCAACTTGGCTACAGACCTCGCGAAGCCTGGTCTATAGCGCAGTCAACCTGGCTATAGACCTCACGAAGCATGGTCTATAGTGCGGTCAACCTGGCTATAGACCTTTCGAAGCCTGGTCTGTAGCACGGTTTGGGTACTTGATGCTTTTGCGCTCTTTTCTTGCATTTTTGTTCTCTTTTTGTGCAACTTTCATTCGACTATTTCTTCCGATGTTTCTACATATAAAACAACACAATTTAGTTCAAATGGCGCACAATAAATCACTAAACCAACAAAGCATAGGGCGAGTAATGTGCTAAAGGTATAACATTTTTTTCGAACATCACCACCCCATACTTAAACGTTGCTCGTCCTCGAGTCAACCACTAATTCACACTAACATTGAGTACTTTATTTTCTTTTAGCACATCCGAAGCACACCATACCTATGACTATGGTTGATAGCAAAAATTAAAGCTTAGCATATGCCTTCAACACACACTTTCCTTTACTTTATGCCATACTTCAAAAATTTATTCAACAACAAGACAACATACTTATAACAATCCTAACCTCACACCCCGACTCAATATCACAATGCATTCATGGCTTGAACACTTAACATCATAGAGTAATCTAACAACGCCACCTATCCCTTGAGAAATCATGTGCCCTCACAATAAGAATACGAATAAGAGAGTAAGTTGAATCCACACATTCAAATCAAATGCTCAAATATATTTTAAGAATTCACGTATATAAAAAAAATCTCTCACTCTCGCAAAGAGAAGTCACATGCATGCACAAAGTACCATAGGCTTGCCCATTATGAAAACCTCTACTAATGTAGGCTTGCTCGATCTAAAATTAATTGGGACTTTTTATGGTTATAATGTGGGTTAAAGGACGGGTAGGATAAATTTGAAAATAGTGACTGACCCTCCTAAGCACTTTAACACATCACAAAATTAACTGAGGCGCATATTTCTTCAACTCAACTGCATTTTCACAAATAATATCATCTCCAAAGTATTTTCTCTTTCTTTAAGCACTACTTTAATTCATATCCACTAACAAGAACAAGATATTCTCATTTTTTTTTTGCTACATATTTCTTTTTTCTTTTCAACAATATTTTTTTTCTTTTCTACCATTCCTGCTAGTGGTATATTCTTTACAATATAGGTGCACCTTTCTTTCATTCATTGGTTCCACTCAAAAGCCACCCAAGTTCCCTCCTTACTTCTTTTAGCTCATTTTATAATTGAATTACTTTAAGAGGTAAAAGGATCAAAACAGTCATAATTAAGAACAAAAGGGTATAGCCTCGTAATGTGGTTGCCAAATAAAAGTTTATAGGCTTAAAAGGGTTGACTAGGGAAAAATATTATTTGTAGTAAGAATTAAGCTCAGACAAATTAAAGAAAGCCTAAAATTATTTTTTTCAAACCGAGCAAAACCTAAAATTTCGGTTCAACTCACATTCTAGGCAAGTTCTAGACTCTAATGCAAAGATACAGACTATACAATTTCTCACCACACATGCCACATGGCTTGTTAAGGACGGTTTCATTCCGATTCTCAAACAATTACAAGTATTCACAGAGTCACAAAATATTAAGCATCAAGCACAAAGTTATACAAGCCAAGAAAATGAGATATAGGCGTCAATAAATATGTTATCTACTCAACAAGGCATCATAAGCATTTTTCAAACCATAAGGAAGGTACTATACATGCTAGAGCCTAAATATGCTACTATCAAACTAGTCAAAGGCGCCTAGAAAATCTTATTTTTCCCATCCTTTTATTCCCTAAATCCTACTCTACTCTAAAGATTAAAAAAAAACTATTACCCGGTTCAACTATATCCCGTGGAAAAGAACCAAGGCACAAATAAAACCCACGAGGGATTATTACTATCTAAAGTAATAAAAAGACATATTTTTGGATTTTTTTTATTTTTTTAGACTTTAGTCCCTCAAGAAAACTGTCAACGAGATCCGTCGTCGCGAAAAGTCCAACCATTTCAATTTTTTTTAATCTTTATATTCTATGCTAAAATAGAAAAGACGAAGCTAAAAAAAAAAAAAAAAATAATAAAAAAAGAAGTAATTAGTGTATCTAATATTTACAAGTCACAGAGAATACAACCTCCCTACCCCATATTTAATTCATGCAATATGCTCAGTGCATATATAAATTCATAAAACACAAGTAGGGTGGTAGGAAAAGCTCCCTGATCCGTCATCGTCATCGCCTTCATCTTCAAAGCCCCCATCTACAGTTGTCCACTCTTCATCCTCTGCTCCCTCCTCTACATCATCATCATCCTCCTCCTCGGACTGCTCTGGCTAGGCCTCGGAACACTCTAGCGTGTTGACATCCTCATCCTCTGGGAGCCGTTGGACATCTCCAAGCCCAACCAGCTGCTGGGCATGAGCATTGAGCGGGAAACACTCCTCTAAGATGGCCCTTCCTCTGTAGTGGTCGGCCTTCCTCCAATCCTAAGCTGCAAGTCCATCATCCCATATAAATGGGCCATAAAGATGTCATCGCGAGCAGTGTGCTCAGCACCTGTCAGTGAAGCCATCGCACTCTCCTCCTTAGCCCGAATACTGGTGATGTCCGTCAGTCGGGGGGGTGGGGGGTGGAATGACTACATCAATAGCTCGCTCCTCCTCCATATCTTCTTGTCTCAGATACTAAGTCAGCATGTTACCAAAGGACAATCTATCAATTCTCTTGCTTGTTCTCACCTACGCCATCTGGTAGTGAATCAAGTGGCCCACATTCACTTTCTGGCAAGTCATTAGGAAGTACAACAGGCATACCCTTTCACGGCTAATAAGAGTCTCATGGTTTCATGGTAGTAAGGGCATGTTGATCAATCTCAACCACACCTAAGCTTCCGGCTCAAATTTTGTCTTTGGAAATTTCCTTTGAAGTTGGGTCTTATTGTCACGAACCCAAGCGGCCACAGAATTGACACCACTGAGAGTGTATCTTAGCACCATATATGTTGGATTGGTAATGAAGTTATCTAGGGGCTCCTGGGGAACATCCGAAGCTCCCAAGTAATTGCATATAGTTGAAGCAGAAAAATCAATCAACCTCCCCCGAATAGGCACTAGATGCTCAGGATCATTCGGATCATACCCGGTGTAAAACTCACGGACAAGGTTTGCATTGATATCCCAATCCTTCCAAACACATAGATCAATCCAAGATTATGAATTCCCTTCCAAACTGAGTGATACTTAGCTTTTAGATGGCGCTCATGAACAACCGACTCAGAGTGTATATACTTTAGACAATAAAGCTTGTACCAGTCTTGGCAGATGTAGGTATACTCTTAAGACCAAATTCTCGTTGTCCCGCCGGCTGTGGGCATGAGGCTTCTAGAGCTGCAACTGCTTGCAACCCCTCAACCTGGCTTGAAGTGGCTTCCCCTCCTTCTCTCTTTTTTGGTGGATGTCCGAAGGAAGCCTTAGCTTTGGTGGGAGCAGTGTCTTTGCCCTTGCCTTTACCGATGTCCTTCTTAGGAGGCATATTCATACCTACACAAGTAGACATTAGTCAATCTTGGAAGCAATGAATCACTTCAAAACATGGTATGGTGATGGTAGGCTATAATCCCGTATTTTAGTCGCTTATTGTACTCTAATTCACTGCACTTTACTTATGTTGAGTTTTAATTAGTAGTGTTTTACACTTATTATGTATTTTATGCCGTGTATGAGTGATTCTGAGTTATTTAGATGTTGCGGAGCAAATTCGAGCCAATTGGAGCTTTGAAGTCTGAGTAGAAGTCCAAAGGATTAAATCGGGATCGTGTTTGGGGGTCGAGGACCAAGTCCGGATGTCAAAAACTGGAGAGACGAACTACTCTGAGAAAAATGCACAGCCGCGCCACATGGGACATCGCGGTAGTGCAAAATCTTCCCAGAATCCATTTTGCAAATCATTCTGGAATTCCTCACAAGCGCGCCGCATGGTGCGGTGCGGTAGTACAAATTTGTTAGAGTATTGTCCTATTTCGGCTAAAAGGGGTATTTTCGTCTGGGGTTTATTGGGGGTGGCTTAAATACACGGGAAAATACCATTTTCGGCACTTTTGACAGATTTTTGACCTAAGGAGACCAATGAGGAGTTGGAAAAACACAAGCACAAGGATTTCATCATTCCTTCCTCACTCAATATCCAAGTTTGGATTGAATTTATGTTTTCTTATACTTTAGTTACATTTGTGAAGAACTTCTCCCTGTCTATGGAGTAGATCCAACATGGCTTCAATAGATTTGGTGTATTGATGATTGTTTTTGGATTATTACTCTATTTTTATGTATTTGAGTCATTTTTGGAAGATTTAATTGTAGCATCTATATTCACTTGTTCTTGTAATCAAAAGAGGCATAACTTGTGATATCTTTGCATTATATTATGGGTTGAGTTCATAGATTCTTCTAAGTAATCAAAAGAGGCTAGTTGAATCAATTATTAAACCTAGTTAGGAGAATAATTGAGAGAGGTTCTCCTAAAGACCAATCCATTACGCATTCTTGCATATCTTCACGGAGTTTAAATTGGTTCATATTGAGAGGTTGAGACTTAATCGAGAGAGGAGTTTCTACAAAATAATTGTACTGATAATTAAGTGAATTCGAGAGACTCACTTGAATATTAGAAGTGAATTATCTAGAGTTAAATCCCATACAATTATCTTGCACCTATCCTATCAAAACCCCATTTTCTTCCATTGATAACTTTCTTGCTTATCTTTGTCGCGATTGTCATTAGTCAATAGCTGTAGATTTTAGATTATTAATTATATGAATCTCAACTGTTGATCCTCCTGGATAGCAATCAAGCTATAAGCTACGAGAATACTATTTAAATTCAATCCTTGTGGATACGATATTATACTATACTATCTTTGACTAGCGAGCACAATTTAAGTATGTGTTTTGCACTCGTCATCTTGTGACCAAACACTTAATAGTTCATCACATGATGTTCAACATTTTTCAAGGCTACTAAAACTTTACCTCTTTATTTTAGCATGAGAATCAAGCAATGACACAATGATGTCTACTACAATGGCGAAGCATATGGCTACCGGTGACCTACCCCACACTTAAAATTTTAAGTGGTGCAAGGAGATATAGCACTATTATTAAAATCTCGGAGACTCGGGCTCCAATAGGGACCAAGAATGCCTTTGACGCACATTGACAAACACTTAGCGTGTACTAGTGCCATGGAAGTGCTTGCAGGAATGACGGATTGTCTCACCCTCCCAAATCGGCTTGAGAATTTCGTGATACCACTTTTGTACACAACAACAATACCATTCCTATGGGGTTAGGACAAACAAGCATATTGTTACTATGAAGAATGTATCCAAAAGTTATCTGATTTCATTATTTTACTCAATTCGAAATTTGGCAAAGAAAAGAGTTAGAAACCATAACTTAGATGCTTAGGAGGGGGAATGCTCTTCAATTGATGTTCCTAGTGAGTTAATGAATGGATGAATGATTGGCTTCAATAGAGATTGTGTGTGAGGGGGAGGGTGTTTTGTGAGAGGGCTTAGGTAGTAGGGTGTTTTAATTAAGGTGTGTATGTGTGTGGTGTTTTATTAGAAAGAAGTAAGAAGAAACGAAAAGTAATTAAAAAAAGAAATTTGAGCTTACCTGGCTCCGCGAGGTGGGTCTCGCTACAGCCCAGGCGATGCGAGCTCTGCAGCGAGGAGAGATCCCGACTACACGAGCAAAATAGCCCGGCCTAGCGCGCTAGGAACCTGGCGCTGCGACATCTGCTACTAGGTCTAATGTACTGTATGTTGTGTGATGCGAGGTAGGCAGCGCAATACGGAGCGTACTAAAGTAATTTTTATTTCGTTTTGTGAACGACTCCAAGCACTTTGACTTCCCAGCGTGCTTCAGTACCTGTTCACACACCAAGACTTAACTAAAAACTATTTAGTGCCTACAAACAAAAAGAAAATTCTAGTTACACTAAAATAAACTTCGAATTGGGTTGCCTCCCAACGAGCTCCTTAGCAAACGTCACGGCATGACAAATACAACATTACAATGGGTTGCCTTCCACAAAGCTCCTGATTTAACGTCGTGGCACGACGAAGGCAATCGAACTTAAGGTTCACTCAACATTTTAAGTTCTTGGAAATGAGTCACTGATACACCTTTTTCCTCATCTATGCCCGGGTAATGTTTCAACCTTTGTCTATTGACTCTAAACTTGCGAGAGCTATCTTCTGATGCAATTTCTACGGCTTCGGTGGGATGCATCTCTACCACACGGAATGGTCCTGACCATCTTGACTTCAACTTGGCCGGAAACAACTTCAATCTCGAATTGTATAACAATACCACATCTCCAGGTTTAAAATTTCGCTCAAGAATATTTTTATCATGCATCATCTTCATTCTTTCCTTATATAGCCTTCTACTCTCAAAAGCATGGTAACGGAACTCATCAAGTTCATGAAACTCTGTGACTCTACTCGTTCCAGCGGCCTCCAAGTCCAGATTTAATTGCCTTAACACCCAAAAGGCTCTATGCTCTAACTCCATCGGTAAGTGGAATGCCTTTCCAAACATCAATTTGTACGGTGACATACCAATCGGAGTTTTGAATGCAGTGCGGTAGGCCCATAGCGCATTATCCAATTTTTTGCCCAATCAGTCCGAATAGTATTTAAGTTTTGGTCAAAACACTTTTGATTTCTCTGTTCAACACCTCTACTTGCCCACTTGTTTGTGGCTGATACGGAGTGGCAACCTTATGCCGAACACCATATTTCTCCAACAACTTTGCAAAGGCTCGATTGCAGAAGTGGGTGCCTCCATCACTGATGATCGCTCTTGGAGTACCAAATCGGGTGAAAATAATTTTTCTCAGAAAACAAATAACTCCTTTTGCATCATTTGTTGGTAGTGCCACGGCTCCTACCCATTTCGAGACATAGTCCCCAGCTACCAGTGTGTACTTGTTGCTATATGAGCTGACAAATGGTCCCATAAAATCGATTCTCCATACATCAAATACTTCCACATCTTGAATTGGGTTCATGGGCATCTCATGTCGACGGAAAATATTCCCCGCCCGTTAGCACTCATCACAGCTTTTCACCCAAAAGCGTGCATCTTTAAACAATGTCGGCCAATAAAAGCTCGACTCCAACACTTTAGTGGCTGTCCTTACTCCTCCAAAATGGCCTTCATACGGCGAAGCATGACATGCCTGCAAAACAGAAGGTTGGTCTATCACGGGAATGCATCTCTAGATCATGTTATCAATATAAATCCTAAACAAACATGGTTCATCCCAGAAATACGTGCGACAGTCACGAAAGAACTTCTTCTTCTACACAGATGACAATTTATAGGCAATAATATTGCTCGCCATGTAGTTTGAAATATTTGCATACCATGGCATTACCTCAAGGCTCGTGGCTAAAAGTTGTTCATCTAGAAGGTCTCCACGATCTCTTCCACCTCAACCCTCTTTTCAGCTCCTTCAAGCCTGGACAAATGATCAGCAACTTGGTTTTACATTCCCTTTTGGTCACGGATTTCCGAGTTGAACTCTTGCAGCAGTAGCACCCATCGAATCAGGTGCGGCTTTGACTCCTCTTTCTTAATTATCTACCTGAGAGCAGCATGGTAAGTACAAACAATTACCTTCGAGCCTATCAGATATGCCCTGATTTTGTCAAATGCAAACACCACTGCTAGCATCTCTTTCTCTGTCACTGTATAATTCAGTTGGGCACCACTCAAGGTTCTACTTGCATAGTAGATTGGGTGCATGACTTTATCATTTCTCTGCCTAAGAACCACTCCCACAACATAGTCGCTTGCATTACACATCAGCTCAAAAGGTTGTCCCCAGTCGGGTGCTACTATGATTGGTGCAATCGCCAGTCTCTTTTTCAACTTCTCAAACGCTACCCTGCAGTCATCAGAAAACACAAAGGGGTGATCTTTTTTAAGCAATTTACACAAAGGGTTAGAATTTTGGAAAAACTTTTATAAACCGCCTGTAGAAACCGGCGTGACCAAGGAAACTTCTTATGGACTTGACAGAAATGGGTGGAGGTAACTTCTCAATTATATCAACCTTAGCACGATCCACTTCAATGCCCATACTCAACACTAGGCATCCTAAGACTAGACCTTCATGTACCATAAAATGGCACTTTTCCCAGTTTAATACCATATTAGTCTCCATACACCTCTTTAATACTCTTTTCAAGTTCATATGCCACTCATCGAATGAGTTCCCCACCACTGAGAAATCATCCATGAAAACCTCTAGTATGTCCTCTACCATATCTATGAAGTTGGCCATCATGCGCCTTTGGAATATGGCGGGTGCATTGCATCGGCCAAACGGCATTCTACGAAAGGCATAGATGTCATATGAACAGGTGAACAACGTTTTCTCTCTATCCTCTGGGGCTATAGAGATCTGGTTATACCCCGAGTATCCATCTAGGAAGCAAAAAAGGGACCTCCCCGCCAAATCTATCTAGCATCTAATCAATAAATGGCAGCGGAAAATGGTCTTTTTGATGGCCTTGTTCAATCTTCTGTAATCCATACAGATTCTCCATCATGTGACTGCTCTTGTTAAGATCAACTGAATGTTCTCATTTTTTCCTTCCACTCTTCTTTGGCACACACTGAACTGGGCTAACCTAGTTGATGTCAGAGATGGGGAAGATGATTCATGCATCTAACCACTTGATCACTTCTTTCTTCACCACTTCTTTCATGTTGGGATTAAGCCTTCTTTGATGTTCTCTAGAAGGTTTGTGCCCATCTTTCAGTAGAATCTTATGCATACAAAGTGTTGGGCTGATACCCTTTATGTCTGCAATGGTCCACTCAATTGCAATCTTGCACTCCTTTAGAACATGAAAAGGTTGTTCTACCTGCACATCTAATAAAACAGATGATATAATAACAGGCGATGTCAAACTAGGTCCCAAGAATACATACCTAAGGTGGGACAGCAAGGGTTTCAGCTCTAACTGTGGCGGTTATTCGATTAATGGCTTAGCTGGATGGGTCTTTCTTTCTTCTAAGTGTAGAGGCTCGAATTCGAGCTCTCTTTTCCAGTACCCTTGGCCTTCAAGGGCCAACACCCACTCTGCCAAGTTCTCACCATCTACCTCTTCTAGATTTATCAAGCAGGCTTCTAGGGGGTCTTTTGCATTCAGTGCCTCATCTTTCTCCTCCAAAATCACATCCATCACTTCTATAGATAGCAGTTAGAAAACTCACTGGGTCGCCGCATAGACTTCTGTACATTGAACGTTATCTCTTTATCGTTCAGTCTCATCTTTAGCTCCCCAGTTTCACAATCAATCAGAGCTCTCCTAATGTCTAAGAATGGCCTTCCCAAAATTATGGGAATCTCCTCGTCAACCTAGCAGTATAGAATGACAAAATTTGCCGGAAACACAAACTTTCCAACCTGCACAAGTACATCATCAAGTATACTTGATGGCCTCTTCACCGTTCGGTCGGCTAGCTGTAGTAACATGGATGTGAGTCTTGCTCTTCCAATGCCTAACCTTTTATAGATAGACAAGGGCATCAAGTTTATGCTCGCACCCAAATCACACAATGCTTTCGCAAAATCATATCTGCCTATTGTGCATGGGATTGTGAAACTTCCTAGGTCGGATAGCTTCTCAGCTATGGGTCTCGTCATGACAGCACTACATGTCTGAGTTAGTGTAATAGTTGCCAAGTCTTGAAAGTCGAACTTGCAAGACATCAAGTCCTTCATCATTTTTGCATAACCAGGCATCTCCCCCAAGGCATCAATCCATGGAATGTTCCCCTGGATCTGCTTCGACATCTCCATGAATTTCCTATACTGCTCATCCTTCTAATATTTGTCCAACCTCTGTGGGAAGGGTGCGGGCGGTCGCTTCTTTCCTATGACTTGAGTTTGATGCTGCTCTGGCACTTTTTTCTAATGCCTTCTCTTGCACTTCCTCAGCCTCCTTTGCAAACTGTTTTTCCTTGTTTATTTCCTCCTGAGATGGCTGGATTCTTACTTCTATTAACTCAGTTGACTCATCTACCACAATCGGTACTTGCACAAGTATCTCAGTTTGTCGTCTTTCGCGAGCAATTTCTTGCTCTAGATCAAGATCTCTACCATTTCTCAGACTCACAGCCATCAGCTGCTTCGGGCCGTGCTCTTTCAGGGTTAACATGTGTGTCTGCAGGTAATGTCCCTTGAGGGAGATTATTAAGGGCCATGGATATTTGCCCTACTTGAATCTCAATGCCCTTGATAGTTGAGTCGTGTGATACTACATTTTCGTACATTTGGTGTGCCTTTTCTTGCATTTGGTGGACCTTTTCTTCCATTTTCCCGCTAGACCCAATGAGTTGTTGCAACATTCCATTTATTTCAAGAAATCCATCATCTTGTCACACTATCTGTTGTTGTTGAGGCTGTTGATAAGCTAGTTGATGATTCTGCTAATTGTACCCTTGTATCCCTTAATAAGGCACATCCTGGCCTGTGGTCGTGCAGCTCCAGGATTATTGCTATTATTGTACTACTGTTGTGATGGTCTATACTGCTGGTTCTTTTGGTCCTAATTCTGACCACCTTACCTCTGTCCACCATAGTTGCCCACAGAGTTCATATTTTCCTGATAGTTCTGGTTGTCACTTTCACTACTCCACGAGGACACATATGGTTGGTTAATGCATGGTATACATAAGCCCCCATTAGTTGTGTCAACTATGTGTACCTGCTTCTGGCATGGTTCATCAATCTTCTTGGTGAGGATACTCATTTGCGTCATCAGAGTGGCCATATTCTCAGGTATGGAGTTGTTTGGGTCCAAAGCTACCGAGTGAACTACAAGGGTGATTGTAGTATCTCTTGTTATCCATCCTGAGTTTTGAGCCATTTTATCTAGCAGCACCTTACACTCTCTAAATGATTTGCTCAAAAATGCTCCACCTGTTGAAGCATCAACGTTGGCCTTCAAGCAATCTGCCAATCCCATGTAAAACCTTTGTCCCAACATCTGGTATGGAATGCCATGATGTGGACACTTAACCAGCATCTCTTTGAACCTCTCCCACATTTCTAGTAGTGTTTCCGCAGGTTTCTTTCTGAAGCTCAATATCTCATCAACTTGCTTGGCAGTTTTATTGGGTGGGTAGAACTTGTTCAAAAACTGCTTGACTAATTCCTCCAAAGTGGTGATGGAGTTAACGGGGAGCGAATTGAGCCAAGTCTGAGCTTCTCCAGTCACTGAGAATGGAAACAATAACAGTCTAATTGCTTCTAGTGTCATATTCGGTTGCCTTTGAGTGACACAAATTGACAAAAAGTTTTTCAGATGCTGTTGTGGATCTTCAATGTAAGACCTGGAGAACAATCCCTTGTTCTGCAGCAGATGTAGCATGTTGTTTGTGATTTGAAATGACTCCGCTTGTATCTGAAAGACTGCAATAGCGGTTGCCATATTTTCAGTGGTGGGTTGTGCCCAATCAAATTAAGCCGCTTCTGGCACAATAGGTGCCACTCCCTAATTGTTCGGGTCATTCACATTATTTTAGTTGTTTATTACATCACCCATGTCTAGTTCGATTCATTCCGTTGAGTTCTGTTATCGTTTGTCTTTCTTGTTTGCTCGATTTAGTGCCTTGAAAGCTTTCTCAGGGTCCGATAATGCTTCTTACAATTCACAAGTTCTTGAGGAGTTTCTAGGCATGCACTGTAACGCACAAGACTACAAACGTTAGAGTTTTAATATAGTGAATTTCAAGTCGAGAAAGCTGAATAAACTGGGAATTCTAACAATTTTTTTGGCTGTAATTAATAACACTGTTAATTTCCCGGCAAAGGCGCCAAAATTTGATCAAGCCCAACTATGCCTCCTAAAAGGTATGGCGCTTGTTGCAAATATAATCTGGTTTATAAGTCCAGAGTTGAATCCCACAGGGAATTAGCCTACTAATTACAACCACTAGATCTGTACGAATTCAAGCAATCAACCTTCAAAAATATTAAATAGCGATTTGAATGTTAACTAACTAAGAGCAACGTAATTAAACAACAGTAATTTATAACTAACAGAGGAAATGTTGTGGACAGGATTTGGAAAAGTCTAGGGTTATGATTTCCCATATTGTTGGAATCCTCCCCGCTACGTTTCCTATAAATTCTCCTAAGTATTTTCTACCGATCGTGAGTACTTTGGGTGTCGTAATTCTCTTCCGAGTAACTACCACAATTTACTAGACATATTCTTCCGAACTACGCTAGCTTTCTCTAATTCACCGCTCACTAGGATCGCACCAAGGTTTTGTTATTCCTAATTCCACCTTTAAACCTTCCGTATTGATTCCTCACATACGTTAGGAGTGATGTTGTTCAACAACTACCTAAATATGTACCCTTTTTCAAATAATACATACTAAATATGCACAGTCGATTGAGAGCTCATCAATAAACCACAATGTAAACGTAGTTGAACAAGTAGAGATAAATCAAAGGCAAATCAATATTAAACGTAGTAGAAAATCATCCTCCAATAGGTTCCATCAAGCCCTATATTAGAAAGTTTAGCTACTCATAAATGTATCAACAATCATCATGATGTTCAAAGATATTAAACTACAAAGCACATAGATAAACGGAGGGAATTGTCGTTTGATTCCTTCTCCACCATGCTCTATAGACTTTTTCTTCTCCAAAAATAGTGCCCAACCCTTTTTCAACTCATTTGGGAAGTATTTATATGTTAGGGTCGAAGTCCTTGAGTCCAAATCTGGGTCGGAGTATTTTATCTCCCCCTCCCCCCCCCCCCCCCGACTTTTAATTACCTAGCTATAGATCTCGCGAAACCTGGTTTATCGCACGGTCAACCTGGCTATAGACCTTGCGAAGCCTGGTCGTAGCACGGTTTGGGTACTTGATGCTTTTGTGCTCTTTTCTTGTATTGTTGTCCTCTTTTTGTGCAACTTTCATTCGACTATTTCTTCCGATGTTCCTACACATAAAACAATACAATTTAGTTCAAATGCCGCACAATAAATCACTAAACCAACAAAATATAGGACGAGTAATGTGCTAAAGGTATAGCATTTTGGCCGAACATCAATGTGGAATTGCTTGAAACAAAGACGTGGTGTTCTATCAAAGATACGAAGAAAGAAAAACTATGTGCCCCACTAAGCTAATATGCAACTTAAGGTTTTGCTAATTTAAGTTATTTTGTGCTAAAGTAGTGCAAGTTTGTAATGTTTTTTTTTTTATTTCTATTTTCCAATTTTGGATGCTGTCGACAATGTGGTTGGGTACTGGTCTTACCACATCCAAAAGTTTTAAGCCATGGCCACCAATTGTCCACAATATTAACGTTCTTTTGACTTTTAATCGAGTGGAGTTTGCTTGCATTATAACTAATCTTGATTACTGAGTTGCATTATTTGTTTCCAATTCCAGCACTCACCAGTTGCACACTTGCATTAGTTAAGCGATAAACGTGTCTTCAACTCTTCTGCGGCTCTTTTCTGGCGTATTACTATTGTTTCATATGAATATGCAACGTGCTTCTTAATTTGTTATCTAATTTGGATATTTAACATTAACTTAGTTGTTGTTTTTAAAAACGGGTTAAACAAATATAGCTGATGAAAGTATATTAACTAGTAAACTTCTATTCTTTCCTCTCAATCTCCTAATTAACGACAAGCTAATAATTCTAGACGAAGTACTTTATGTTCCGTTAAGTGCACTCATAGCCACTTTAGTTTTAGGACTGGGGTTTAAAAGATAGCAAGCATTTTCAATGAAGTTAGTGGCTTGTTTGGCCAAACTTCTTCAAAGTCAAAAATATTTTTTTCCAAAATAAATATTTTTTTTAAAGTTGAAGTGTTTGGCAAGCTTTTAAAAGAAAAAAAAGCATTTTTGAGTAAAAGCAGAAGCAGTTTTGGAGAAGCGAAAAAAGTACGTAGTTTCATTCCAAAACCATTTTGAGAAAAATATACTTAGAAGTACTTTTAGAAATTTGGCCAAACACTAATTGTTGTTCAGAGATATTTTTTAAATTAATTAACAAAACGTAAATTATTTTTCACTAAAAGTACATATGATAAAAACACTTTTGAGGAAAAATATTTATCCAAATAAGCTGATTTTGAAGCATGGCCAACCAGAAAATAAGACAACCATAGCTTGAAAAGAGTGACTACCAGGTGCCATTCTTACTAAAACTCCTGCAACCTAGAAATTTATTACCCACTAAAATTAATTGTAATGGCTTGACATAAATAAATTGTGGTACTAGTCAAGAAGTGTAGCTTGAAGTACAGTTGTTTAAAAGTACGAAGGGAAATTAAAGGAAAGTAGAAACTTCCAATTAAGTATAGAAAGATGACACTAGTAATATTCACGTAAAAGTAATTTACATCATTTATTAGTTCATTTCAATTATCAAATTAATTACAAAAGTGAAGTATTTGGTTAGTATTATATTCAGTTGGGATCGTATCAAGCCAGGCCAAGTAAACTTAAGTATATATGTACTAGAGAGCCTTCAAATAAATAAAACAAATCCCTGTCACAAGGGAGATGATGTCGAGCCTCGACCTCGCGCGCGACTTCGCCTATCCACCCACCTCCTAGCTAGTGGGAGAAACGGTGGAGGTGGTGCATTCGGAGCTATCGATAGCAGAGATGGCTGGAACTGCAGGAATCGCTCCCAGGCCTAAACCTAATATATATTGTGAACGTAAAATTTAAGGCATTTTTTACTATCTCTATTATAATCATGAAAAGAATTGACTATGTTTTCACCTGCAACAGTGGTATAAAACCGGCAACGTCTCTCACGATCCCCATGCACGCCCTACACAACTGCCTATGCAGGTAAGCTAGAACAGCTCCACCCAGATGTAACCAGGTAAATCATCTAACCGTTCTGGATGATATAGAAATCACAAGCTGACTAGGTTTCCTAAAATGTTCTGGAACAGTATACCACCAAACATCATCAGCAGAAACAGCCTTGTCTGCCGGTGGATATCCTCTAGCGGTGAGTCATTAGTAATCTCTGCGTGCAGCGTCACCAGATGTTGCCTAATAGGCGTCAGCTGCAATCGACTGGCCCCACTCAACGCAGTCGACTCCAAATGCTGGAAACTAGCGAGCCTCTACAACATATGAAGGTAGTCCTCTCCTGTATAGTCCCTAAGAGCATGCAGGTAAGCTACAGGTATACCATTAACGGGCAACCCGAAAAGAACTTTCACGTCCTCTAGCGTGATGGTAGCCTCGCCGATGTGTAGATGAAATGTGTGTATCTCCGGTCGCCACCGCTCTATCATATCCGTGATCAGGGCCCAATCGAACTGCAACCGACCGATCTCTATAATCCTGTAAAAACCCATCCACTAAAGGCGTCTAACTGTACGGGGATGCAGTGGGTGGTCCCTAATTAACCCCCACAGATCGTCTATACGTCTGGGGTGGAAGGTCTGGGACAGACACTACCCATCCCAGATGTGTGAAGACCTATGGTTGCCTGGAGCAACAGTAACTCTCGAGATGCAGGTCCGGAATGCACGGGGGAAGCTCCATGACGATGTCTGTAAATTGAAAAATATTAATTAAAGTATTTTTCTATTTAATCGTTTAACATCTTTAAATATATTGCAATATTTTTTATATTAATATTTAAACGATACATTTTTTATATTATTACTTAGGTTGATACATTTTTTTATTATTTTTTTATATATTTGTTTCTTACATTTTTGACTAAAATTCGGCAGGGTTTTGTTTGAACTATCATCTTTTTCAGTTATTTTTGGGTTATAAGAGAATTAAATAATTAATTTTCATAACTAATCATGATATATTTAATAACTATTCATATAAAAATACTTAGGTTGACAAATTTTCTATATTATTATTTTATATGTTATTTTCTTACATTATTTGACTAAAATTCGGGAGGGTTTTGTGTGAACTATCATCTTTTTCAGATATTTTTGGGGTTAACAGAGAATTAAATATTTAATTTTCATTACTAATAAGATATTTTAGTAATTATTCATATAATAAATACTTAGGTTGATAAATTTTCTATTTTAATATTTCATATGTTACTTTCCTACATTGTTTTACTAAAATTCTGCAGGGTTTTGCTTGAACTATTATCTTTTTTCAGATTTTTTGGGTTATAACATAATTAAATATTAAATTTTCATAAGTAATGAAGATATATTCAATAATTATTCATATAAAAAAAATACTAGAAACTTAATATAAAATAATATTGAGTCTATTTCATTCGTAACGATTTGTTTGTTAACTGTCATATTTTGCCTAAAATTTCCGGCAATGTCTCTTTTGTAATGTCAACTTATAATTTTATGATTCATATCTAATATTTGATAATTATCTACTAATACATTAAATCCATAATTGAGTACTCTAACCGAATTTGTTAAGGAGAGCACGCAGTTTTTATTCTAGACTACAGAATCTTAAAGAGAACTAAAGTATACTCTATTTGGCCATAAACAAAGTCAACTACCATAAGCTAAAATTTATTATCAGTTTTACTACGCTAAAGGGAACTACATTATAATTAAAGGCACAACATAACACTAAATGACACTAAACAATAATAAAGTCACGTATTAATATACGTACAATACTAAAAGCACATATAACACTAATTATTCAACAAAATAACAATATATATATATATATATATATATATATATATATATATATATATATATATATATATAACAATATATATTTTAGCACATAAATAAACTAATGCGGATAAAAACAATAGTTATATCACAAAATGATCACAAAAAGCATACAACACAATAAAAACAACTAATAAGCACTTTATTTACATGAGTTTTACCAAAAAGTAAGTCGGAATATTTCGATTTACGATTTATTGAATTGTAAAAATTTGATGATTTGGGAGCCGAAACGAGCAATAGACGAGATCCACTACACGACAACGCCTTGGATCCGTTGTTAGCTCGCTAAAATACGGATGGGCACGAATATTTGGGGACGGGTGAGTTCCAATATAGCTTTTAAGCTTTAGGGGGGAGGGGGGGACTATACCTACCTGTCTTTTCAACTTCAGGTATAGTGCATCCGGTATATGCGCTATATTTATATTTTGACCGCCACTTAAAATTCAATTATAACGCATTCAATCCATGCGTTATATATAAATTGATCATCATTTGATTTTTTCACCTATTTTTATGATTTGAGTAAAAAAAATACCATACTTTAATTCAGGACTCGATTTTTTTACCAATAGACAGTTAGAAGGAGCTGTGAAAGAACTAATTACCTTTTCTTCTTTTACTTCCTCTGGAGACTTTTCATCCTAAAAAGGAAAGATCGACTAGTCACTGTGTGTGATTGATTCAGTGCTGGTCTACCAATCTTTATTTCCAAAGTAGTGGTTCAGGCAACAAACAAAAAGGGATAGATGTATTATTGATACTCCAGACTTTTGTTGTTTTTTGATTGATATTATTATTTGATATTTTTTTTGCTTCGATTTTATTTTTTTTGATTGTTGTTATTATTTCGCTTTTTATAGTTCCTTGTCATAATTACTGTGATTTTACTTTATTGAGCCGAGGGTCTTCCGAAAATAGTATTTTTCTACCTTTACAAGGTAGGGGTAAGTTCTGCGTATATACTATCCTTCTCAGACCTCATTTGTGGGAATATACTGAGTATGTTGTTGTTCTTTGTTGCCACTTTGGCAGTTGGTAGAGGCGAATTCGGAATTATAATTCAGGATTGAATCACTAGATCCATCAATTTGTTTTAGTTTTAGGTTCATAGTTCAATATTTTTTTACGATTTCTGTAGGTTTTACACTGATAAATTCATACATAGGCTAAAAGTTATAAACTCAAATGAACTAATTAACATCTATAGAATTAGATCCGTGGGTGGAGGGAGGGAAAAGAGAGGAGGATTGCTGATAGATTTGATGTTTACTTTTATTATTGATTTGAGATATTGTCCTTTAAATTATATATGGACTATGGTGCTAGTAGTCGATTGCTTAAACATATCACACCCCTCACCTTCATATTATTAGTCAGAAAAAGGGCCTTTTCTAAAGTTTTACATTTTTTTCACATTGAATGATACTTTTTTCTTAACCCTTATCACTTGTCTTTTTAGCACTAGATTGGTACATTCGCAATCAACTAGCAAAATTGGGACTTGTTTGATGGCCTAAAATAGATTTGAGAATGGCTTGGCCACACATCCAACGAAGAGAAGGGCCCGAAACTCTATATAAACAAAAAAAAAAATCATTTTATTTTTTATTTTCCGACATGATTGGAATGAGTTGCGTTAGAATTTTTAATTAAGCTAGGAATTCGAAGTTATGGTGGCTCATCACAATATTTATTTAAGCTTAGTTGTGGGAGCATAATTTTTCTTCCACCAAGTGTTGAGAAGTTAAAAATTTACTCCATCTTCGCTCACATCATTAAATTCTCCACTTAATTAATTGGATTTACGCACTTATGTCTCAGTAATCATTAACATTCCCTCCTGAAAAAGCAACTAAGCATCCTATTACCCAATAAATTAAGAATTAAACCTAGGCTATAACATGTTTTTCACATGTTGCATTAGTTATTATGTTCATCTTTTCTTCTGAAGCTTAATATTTTTTCACCAATTTGTCTAACTTCGACTCTAAAGTGGCTCATGAGATGAAGGTTGCATGCAGAGCATTTATACACTGCACAAACGTCCCTCTCTTTGAGATTGGAATCATAATATGCACTTCATATTAAACACAAATACAATTAAAGAGTCAAATTTAAAAAAATTCCTTCTGTAGAAATACAAGTGACGTGCTAGAATATAAGTTCAAATATGCTTTACATAAAGGAAAAGGGAAAAGATTTAACTTTTTACGAAAAAGATATTAAGTACATGAATCATTTATCACAGTGCTTTAGCAACTTAATTACAAATATGAAGAAAAATGAATAACACATGGATTAATTCACAAAGTAGGTATTATCATTTATCAATACACTGTCATCATGGAATTCCTTGACGCAAAGACACGACACACGTCACAACAACGATGTTCAATCAAAGAATGAGAGAAAACAAATACCCCACTAAGCTAAATAATATGCAACTAATTAGGATTTTACTAATTTTGCAAGAGTGTTCGTACTACATGACTTCAAATTTGTACTAGTTTTTATCAATTTTCGGAATGCTGTTGGTATAATGGTCTGACCTCAAACTAGAAGTTTTAAAGCTAGGGCCACCATTTGCCCCCATTTATGTTCTTCTGACGTTTAATTAACAAAGTGGTGTTTGCTTACCTTAATTAATCTTCATTAGTGAGTTGCATTATTTATATAAACCCCAGTGCTCAACCAGTCGCGTTAGTTGAGAGCAACATAAGTGCATCTACATTTTCTGTTGTCGGAAGATTCAAGTACGCCTCTATCTTGGGTAACGCACTAAGAATTATATTAAAATTTAAAAGGATATTCATATAGTATAGTATCTTAAATATATTTTTCAAACATGCATGATACTTCAATCGAGAGATTATCCACTAGCGATTAAGATCAAAATCAGGTTAAAGAAAATCGTATATGTCAACAAGTTTTATCTGATAGATTCTCCGTTACTGTTTCTTTTATTTTAAGTATACGTTTTATTGCCGAAGAAGATGCCTCCACCTGCATAAGTACAGAGGTGAAGTTTTCCTCAATGGACTACTTATTCATGTAGCACTAATTTAAACAACGAGACTCTTTTAATTTTTAACAATTTAGAGCAAGTGTTACCCGTGGCGCGGATGCACCCTTTATTTTAGCAAGGGGTTCATTCTAATCAAGTATTTTTAATACATAACATATATATGTGTTGGTATGCATAAAAATCATTAAATATTAGATTTGAATTCATAATTAACTTGAGTTCAAAACTAAAATCATAAAGGTCGTATACATTAATTTAAATGTTGGGAAGTATGTGTTCAAAAAATAAAAAGGAAAATTAGATGCTAACCGGCTGTGGCCGATCAAAATTACCTGATCTTGTAAAATAAATTTCATTGTCTGTGGATACTAATTAAACTCACTTCCTTGAATACCACTCATCATTAGAAGAATTATGAGACACAGATGCTAAATGTATTACTTTTGACAAGAATCATTTGATAGTAATACAACATATTCGGCGTATTATTTTTCAAGAGAACAAAAATTCGTGTACTCATAAATGCTTTCAGAAACGCAACAGTGACTTTGCTATACTCGGTGAAAAGTATTGGCCATCTTTGTGCCTGATCCATTGACACTAGCCAATCTTACAGAAATTCCTTGTTTTTATTTTTTGTTTACGATGCTCATTTGTGGTTTACCGTTTTTGAGCTAAATTATTCCAGAAATTCTATTTCGAATATACGTGATAATTGTCCACTTTGGATCAAGTCTTTATAATTTTTCTAAGAAGGCCTCAAACTATTATGAGTATCGATCTTTATACCTTTTTTTTCAGCTACTATTTTAAACTTTATTCGCACATTCAAAATAATTTCTCCGTCGATTTAAATTCCACATGGCCCATCACTAATCTCCTAAAATTAAGTTTTACATGATCTATCATCATATTAACTTATTTGGAGATTCAATATATATCACTCACATCTGTTTACCCGTAAAACGGTACAGTTGAATTTATACGTGGTTTCTAGACAAGTGAATTAATTTGATCCTGAAATAATGAAATAATTAAAGAAATGCACAATACTTAGCCTTGAAATGATAGTAAAATCATGTAAACAACGATTTGGGAACAGAGCTTTCGGGCGCAATACTGATGAAACCAAGGAACAAGAAAGTAAAATTGTATAAAGTTTTTTATTGATTATAGCATAAGTTTGCCAGGAAAATCGTGTGTTTTACAATGATAACATAGCTTACTATTTATAGTTGCACCTAGGGAACAAGGTCCTAGGATCATGCTCTTCTTTAATGTCAATTATGAGGGCCATTGAAGAAGGTGTAATGGTGAGCATAAATTCTCTATAACGCGCAGAGCACTAAATGCTGTGGAATATTTTTCATTAAATACTACCGGGCGGAGAGTATTTATTGCATCTTTATGAGCGTTATTCTTTCCGGTGACGGATAGGACAATTGCCTTTGGTTTTAATTATCCCCCGTCTTAGGTTCCACGTGTCCCTTTTTTTGGACGACCACGTAGCATAGCATATTTTACCCTATACAGATAGTCCCCCTGCTTTTCGGTGACATAACTTTGTGTTACCGCGAAGTTGGTAGAAGCACTCTTTTTGTTGGGAATTACTATTATTCCTTCTGAAAAGCTTCTGACGGTTGATTAGACGCACGTCTCTCCGTATTTAATGTCCTGGACACGTGTCATCCCACGATTCAGTATAACTTTTACCGGTTATCGAGGTAATCCTGGCCACGAATTTAACCGCCTAAACCTTTACTTATAAGCATCAACCTCTTTCATTCATACTCCATAACTCTCCAAACTCTCTTTATTCGACTTGCATCCTGTTCTTCAACCTTTCTCCAACTCTCTTCAAATGAAAAAGCTTTTTCTTCTTCAATATAATGGCTTCTTCTTCAAAGAATACCAGTTCTTCAAAGAACAAGAACAAAGCCAAGGACTCTGCTCCTCCAACAATGGGCACCATCATCCCTAGAAGTCTTGACACAATAAAAGACTTCGAAGAGAAATTTTCTTCTGCTAGTTCTCGTCCATGGGCCGTTAGTAGGTATCCTTCTTTCATCTGTCCTTCTAGCATTCTTGCTGTGAAGGAAGACTGTCATTGCTAGGACCTAACCATTTTCGCTCTCGATGTGACGGATCAGGTAACCGTACCCAAGGAGGGTTTTACATACTTTTACACGTATCCCTTTACTTTGGGTGTGTTTTTCTTGAGTGGAGAACTTGACTCCGTTATTGCGGAGTTCTGCCTCCGCTACCAAGTGTGTTTGGCATAAGTAAGTCCTTCTGTGTGGAGGACAATTGCTTGCCTTTGGCGTTTGTGCCAAGAAACGGGAGAGGAGCTATGCTTAGCTCATGTGATGAATCTCTATTCCCCAAAAATCTTCCGCGGGGGAATGAAAAACTTCAGCAAATGTGGCCACCATGCTCTACTATCTAGCATGGATGACGACAACGACCGTTGGTGGATGAAGCAGTTTGTTGTTGTTGCCACCAATGATATTATTCCGGAAACGGCTTCATCCTTTCTAGAATCATGGAACCGCACTCGTAAGCTCCTTGTTTAATACCCCTTTTACTAGAAATTCCTTCATATTTGGACTGATCATCCACATTTCGCCTGTTTCAGCAACACGGTAGGTTCCACCTAGGGTTTGAAGGCTTGGCCTAGTGGGTCCAGAAAATTTTGGACGTTACTACGCTTGAGACCCGCACATAGAAAGAAATGGCCCTTAAATACGGGTGGAAGGCCAAAAACCATGGTAACTCAAACTCGTCTCATTTTTGCTTTTCACGCTAGGAAATTGATTGACTCTTTCTCCCTTTTTCCTAAAATCAGGTCTACCTGCGGGCTTAGTTTCCGTCCACGAAGAGGAAGTTTTGGTTGATCCTGCTTACGCGATGAGGCTGCTTTAGGAGGCGCTTACTCGAACAGGTGTCTCTGGGCCTGCTTCGAGCACAAGTGTTTCTTCATGGAGTCCTCGGCCGGAGAACAAGCAACCAAAAAGAAGGTGTTCCTCTTTTGCCGGAGGGAAAAATAAGAGGGCAATGAATGATGCTCCCGAGTCATCTCTGGAAGTCGTGGTGACGAGCCCTCTGCCTGGGCCGGCCATTAATACCGTGATGATTGACGATGATGGAGAAGCTAGCAAGGAAGGAGCTTATCTACATAGAAGACGACGACTTTCCTCAACTCAACAGACCGCTCAATCCATTGAGTTAGTTATACCAGTTGAGGACGATGTTGGGTACTGGGTCCCTTCCGTCCTCGGCTAACGAGCAACCAATAACCAGCACTGCATTTGTCGCAACTGTTTGTCACTCTTCAACTCCATCAACTTTATCTCCATCTTCACCAACACCAGCAACTGCTACATCATTTTCATCTTCATCAACTCTTCCACCAGCAACTGCTACATCATCTCCACCAGTCGCATCTGCCCGAGAAGAGGGTGTCCTTATCCCCGAGTCCCTAGTTCATGGGAATTTGGGGCAAAACTATGCTCCCCCTCAGAAGATTCACAAAGGAGGAGGAACGTTACTCTCTCGGTCTCCACCGGATGCAATTTGCTATCCCGGCCGGTAAAACTTGCTAACTATCTGAAGCCTTTGGCTTCAAAGAAAGATTGGGAAAAGATATAGGCTCGAGAGAGAGAGTGCTTGTTGAACAATGCCATGCACAATGCCGTAGCGGTACATTCCTTACTTCCTTTGTTATTCCTTTTGCTTTCACCTAAAAATATCCTAAATTTGCCTTTCTTGTTTTGTAGGCCAACTTTCTTGCTTCCGAGGGACTCCAAAGGTTGATTCGGGAAAAGGAAGAACTTATCTCCGCACGGGATCAACTTTTGGCCGAGTGGGAGCAAACTGCCGCTCGCCTCTCAGAATTAGAAGCCAAAGCTGCTGAGGTCGTTGTATTAGAGGCTCGTTTGCAGCAAAGCGAGCAAGAAGTGATAACCCTTAGCCAAGAGACCGTCTCGCTGAGGGTTAAATTTGACGAAGCCAGGGCCAAATGGGTTAAAGTCCATAATGTCGTTCTTGCTGCAACCGACTACGAGGCTGCCTCCGCTAAAAGATTGACCAACATAAAGGTAGCCTTGAACGCCAAAACTGAAGAGCTTGTTGCTGCGGGGGTGAAACATGCCCACTTGGAGGAGAAGTATAGGAAAATTATCGAGCATAATAGGCTCTTTAGTTCAACTGTCCGTGATCTTGATGTTAGCCTTAGATCCGTTAGATCCGCTCGGAAAAACCTTTCTACCGAGGTAACCCACTCAAAGAAGAACTTAAGCGCCGAGCGGCTTCCCTCATTGTTGAGAAAACTTACGTTATGTATAGCATAAGGAGAAAAACCTTGGAAGAGGCCAAAGCTGGTATCATTGACTTTAATGCTAAAATTGCTAAGGCCCGTGAGCTTGAGTTCGCTGCTAAAAGTGGTCTCCCGACAGATCCTGATGCTTTCGATTCTTCCGGTTCCGGTTATAAAACTTCGGGAACTGAATAGGAAGCGGAAGGTGAAGATGTTGAAGGCCAAACTGGCGAGGGCCAAAATATTAAGCCATCGGCGGATCTACCCACTTCCCCTGGAGGCGCGGACACTTCTCTTCCTCCGGGTTTCGAAGATGTAGCAGTTTAGTTTTTCTTTCTTTTTTTCCAACTTTTGTATCTGTGCTATTTTGGCATGTTATTGTAAACAAAAACATCTTTTTGCTCAAGTATTGTTTGAGTCTTTCTTTCATTTGAACATTTATGCAAGTTTTAATCTTTGCATTTTCTTCTTTTTGCTTAAGATTTTGCGCAAGTTTTACTGTTTGCGTCTTATTATGTGAAACCTTGGGTGTATTTTCCCCCGAAAGCATTTTGATTCCGGTCATAAGTTCTACCAAAATCAACCCTTTAACATGAGGGTTTTCATAAGAGAGGGCCCTCTTATATTTACGGTGCTCTTGAAAAGGACGTCTCTTATTCATTACGGCACTAGCATTTGAAGTACTTGTTTAACTTTCAAATGATAAAATCAATTCATCGATCAGACAAGAAACAAGATGGAAAATTAAAGGACTTCACTTTATTCCTTTCGTTTTCAAAAAGTACATAAGCATTCGTTATGTTAAAGAAAAATTGCCATTTCTTGTGGCTAATTTGTACAACTTATTTCTACGGGGATGGCCATGCAGTCCCCGGTCCCGATGACACAATTATGTTCCCGGTTTTTATGCTCCGGTCGACGGGGAAGTCATTGTTATTGAATTCTCATATCATCCCCCCCCCCCGAGTGTTCAAATGCAAAAAATGTGAATTGGAACACTGGGAATCTTGTACCTTCGAGGATCCCACTAATGAATTGCTAGACAATCCTCCACTCGGTAACAAACTTCGCTTCCCCTCAAAAATCTAATAATCCTCTAATGGTTGCTATCGAGCAAAGGACTATCTAATAATCCTCTAATGGTTTGCACTTGTAAACGGTCGGGTAACCTTTTCTTTATAGGAAACTTGTTTTACCGGTCGGAAATTTGCTATAGAGCGAAATATTATCTAACCACCCCGGAGTAGTTCTTCGTTTGTGTGCCTTGCTATTAAAGGTCTTATTGTTGCCGTTGAAACTTTCTTCGTAGTATGCATTTCGTTGCTGCCTCGTTAAAAACCTTGCCAGAAAAACCCAATTGGGACAAAAACTGGACGAAGGGAAAAAGAGTGCAGCACATACTTTCAGTACAAACGATGTTTGTCAGCAATAATATCTCTTGAGGTGTGCCACATTCCAATTTCTTGGCAACTTTTCTCCATTTTGATTCTCTAACTCATACGAACCTTTCCCGGTGACAGCTGAGACCTGATAGGGGCCTTCCCAGGTTGGGCATAACTTCCATGCGTTGAGTTCCCGGGTGTTTTGAGTTACTTTCCTTAAACCCAAATCTCCCACTTTAAAGTAACAAAGGTTGGCCCTTCGATTGTAATATCTTTCCATTCTCTACTTTTGTGCCGCCATCCTTACATGTGCCAAGTCCCTACGCTCATCGAGTAACTCCAAGTTGACCAGCATCGCTTCATTGTTCGCTTCTTCACTTGCCTGGAAATACCTTAAGGTAGGCTCCCTACTTTCATCGGAATCAAGGCTTCTTCTTCGTACACAAGGGAAAGGGAGTTTCCCCCGTGCTCGATTTGGCTGTCGTTCGGTATGCCCATTAAACTCCGGGTAGTTCCTCAGGTCATTTCCCTTTAGCCGCTTCCAACCTTTTCTTGAGGTTTTGTATGATCACTTTGTTCGTTGAATCCACTTGACCATTTGCGCTTGGATGATAGGGTGGAGAGGTGATCCTCTTTATTTTCAAATCTTCAAGGAGCTTTATGATCTTTGTGCCGATAAATTGCGGCCCATGCTATCTCTTTTGGTATTCCGAACCTGTAAATTATATTTTTCAGCAAGAAATGCACCACTTCGCATTCGCCGATCTTCTGATAAGGACGTGCTTCCACCCACTTAGAAAAATAATCAGTAAAATCAAAAGAAATCTTACCTTACCGGGAGCCGGCGGCAACGGTCTGACAATGTCCATCCCCTACTTCATGAACGGCCACAGAGACAGGACTGAATATAGTGGTTCCGCTGTTGATGTACTAGCGGTGCATAGCGTTGGCACTTATCGCATTTTTGTATGAATGCTTTAGCGTCTTGTTCCATGCAGGGCCAATAATATCCTTCCCTTACCAATTTTAACACTAAGGAATTTGCACCCGAATGGTTTTCGCATATCCCTTCGTGGACCTCTCGCATAACATAATTTGCTTTGGATGGTCCCAAACATCGGGATATCGGTCCTTGGAAAGATTTTATGTACAATTATCCTCCTTTAAAGTTATACAGTGTTGCTTTGACACGCAGCTCCTGAGACGCCTTGGAATCTTCAGGCAATTTTCCATGCTCGAGATAATCGATGATCTCATACCTCTAGTCCCAAACCAAATTAGTAGTATTTACCTCGTAATAGCTATCTGCATGCAGGACCGAGTGCATCAGTTGTACTACCATCCCAGATTCTAATCCCTTCATTTTCATTGACGAGTCTAGGTTAGCCAGTGCATCCACTTCTGCATTTTCTTCCCTCGGGATATGAGTAATCGATTACTCTCGAAATCGAGCCAGCAGAGCCTGGACCTTCACCACGTATTGTTGCATGCGCTCTTCATTGGTTTCAAAGATCTCGTAGACATGATTTTCCACCAGCTGTGAGTCGCACTTGATATCTATGACCTCGGAATCTAGTCCCTGGTCCAGTTCGAGTCCTGCAATCAAAGCCTCATACTCTCCTTTATTGTTAGTTAAAGGGACCATTCTGATGGCTTGCCTTAGGGTTTCTCCCGAAGGCGTGGTTGACACTATGCCAAGTCCGGACCCTTTTACGTTGGAGTCTCCGTCCGTGAATAAGGTCCAAACTCCCGATATAAATTCTGACACCATGACTGCTTCTTTCATTGCTAGAGGCAGCAATCCCAGAGTGAAATCGACTACAAAGTCATCCAAGACTTGTGACTTAATAACAGTCCTTGGTTTATATTCTGTATCAAATTCACTCATTTTGACGGCCCATTTGGCCAGCCTACCCGAGAGTTCGGGTTCGTGAAGGATATTTCGCAGGGGAAATGTGGTCACCACAGCTATCAGGTGATATTGGAAGTAGGGCCTCAGCTTCCAAGCGGCGACTACGAGAGTTTAGGCCAGCTTCTCCAAGTGCGAGTAACGAGTTTCTTCTCCCGTTAAAATTTTACTAAAGTAATAAACAGGAGATTGCGTACCTTTGTCCTCTCGGACCAAAACTGCACTTACCGCTACATCCAAGACTGTAAGGTAGACCAACAGTGTTTCACCTTCCTTTGGTTTTGAAAGTAATGGAGGACTTGACAAGTACCTTTTCAAATCTCTCAAAGCCTTATGGCATTCTGGGGTCCATTCAAAGTTGTTATTCTTTTTTAGAAGTGCGAAGAAACGGTGGCTGATGACCGAGAAATGAATCTGCTCAAAGTGGTCAATCTCCCCATGAGCCTTTGAACTTCTTTCACTCTTGACATCTGATTTAGAATGTCTTAAATGGCCTTGATCTTATCGGGATTTACCTCGATCCCCCTTTGTGATACCAGAAATCCTAGGAACTTACCGGAGCGGACCCCGAACGTGCACTTCTCGGGGTTAAGCTTCATGTTACGCTTTCTTAGGATGTCAAAAGTTTCTTGCAGATGCTTAAGGTGATCACCTGTATTCAAAGACTTAACGAGCATATCATCTATATAAACTTCCATAGTTTTCCCTATTTGTTTATCAAACATCTTGTTTACGAGCCACTGATAAATCGCTCTGTATTCTTTAACCCGAAGGGCATCACATTATAGCAATATGTGCCAAAATTTGTTATAAACGAAGTCTTTTCCTAATTTTTTGGGTTCATCTTAATTTTGTTGTACCCGAAATAAGTATCGAGGAAACTCATTAACTTGTGCCTGGCCGTAGCATCAATCATTTGATCGATGTTTGGCAGTGGGAACGAGTCTTTCGGGCATGCCTTATTCATGTCTTTATAATATACACATATGTGAAATTTATTGTTCTTTTTAGGAACTGCTACTACATTAGCTAGCCAGTCTGGATACTTTACCTCTCGGATCAAACCGATATCGAGTAAGCGAGTTACCTCTTCTTTGACGAATTTGTTCCTGGCCTCCTCTATAGGGCATTTCTTTTGTCTTACCAGAGGGATGTTGGGATCCAAACTTAGCTTGTGTATGGCCACCTCCGTTGGGATATCTGTCACGTCTGCATGCAACCAAGCGAAACAATCAGCATTAAATTTTAGAAATTCAATAAAGCCAAACTTGAGCTCGGGGTGCAGTTCTGTCCCCAAGTGGAATTTCCTTTCTAAGAACTCTTCAAACAATGCCACTTGCTCGAGCTCTTCCGCTGTAGATTTTGTTGCATCCGTCTCTTCTGGTGCCTGGAAATACCTTGGCATCTAATAAGATTCTGACGCCTCTACCCCCGGGCTAACTTCATTCGATTCGAGAGTGGGCGCCGGTTCCTGTAGTTGATATGCCACGTGTTCCTTCCCTTAGCTACTTTAGATTGAAATCGCATTCATCTCCCTCACCGCCGGTTGGTCGCTCCTTATCTGTTTAACTCCTTCGGGCATTGGGAGTTTCAGTAGATGATGATATGTTGACGGTATAACTCTCATCTCATGCAACCACAGTCTTCCCAGAATAATATTATATCCCATGTCACCATCCACAACTTCAAAAAGAGTCGTTTTCATCACCCCTTCAGCGTTCGTGGGCAACAAAACCTCTTATCGGGTTGTCACACTCGCAAGGTTTAATCTGGCGAGGAGTTTTGTGGCCGGAATGATGTTTTCGGTGAGTTTAGCTTGCTTCAGTACTCTCCATTGTATGATATTGACCGAACATCCTGGATCCCCATACGTAGGGCAAAAACCGACCCTCGAACACCGTCAGTCCGTGTCGAAATTGTCCTTTGATTTTTCTTTATTCTTCTCCCGTCCTTTTGCCGACAACAGGAAGCCAGCCTGATCATCTTCGGTCCTTATCTTTGACTCATACTGGTTGTGGAGATCCACCCAAGTCGTTGCTTTAAATTCAAGCAAGCTTTCCTTTAGTTTTCGGGAAGTGTCTGAACTTCTCGGATTCAGACCCTTTGTGAACGCTTCAGTTGCCCATTCATCTAGAACAGCCGGGAGAAATATTCTCTCCTTTTGGAACTGGGTAACGAACTCTCACAGCAACTCGAATTCTCCTTTTGCAATTATGAATATGTCGGCCTTTCGGGCCTGCACTTTTCTGGCCCCGGTGTGAGCCTTAATAAAAGAATCCGCGAGCATCTCAAAGGAATCTATGGAATACTCAGGTAACAACGAATACCATGTCAAGGCTCCCCTCGTGAGAGTTTCTCCAAATTTCTTCGGCAAAACAGATTCTATCTCGTGAGGAGCTAAATCATTCTCCTTTACTGCCGTTGTATAAATGGTAATATGCTCCTGAGGGTCTGAATTTCTGTCATTCTTTGGCACATCAGGCATTTTAAACCGCTTCGGGATTAATTCTGGTGCCGCACTTGGCTTGTATGGAAACTGAGTATACTTCTTTGAGTCTGGACCTTTCAGCACCAGTGGTGTGCCCGGGATTTGGTCCATGCGGGCGTTCACTTCCCTCATAACCGTAAGAGTTCATTCTTGAAGGGATCGTTTTCGTTATTGGGACCGGATCTGCTCCCCCCAGCCCCATCGAAGCCAACTTCGCCCCTCGGGGTGTTGTTGCTGACCCTCGGCATTTTTTGATTTGCGGGAGCACCGAGAGGAACCGGACCACGTCTATTCGCGTTATTTGAAGCCCCCGACCTCTCCAGCTTCAACTATGTCATATCCTTATCCTTCCGCGTGAGGTGGCCTAGAATGATCGCTTGTTGTTCTTGTAGGACCCTTACCGCATCAATAATATGCTCATCTTCAGTACTCATCGGGAGTTACCTCCCGAACATATCGTATGTATCGAATGTCATGAACCGGCATGGCATCGTTTCCCTAACTGTGGGTGTCACTGACTGAATCCTCAAGATGAGACTGGTCTCCCTCAACCTCAGGATTGTGTTTGTTGTTAACACCATTATCTGCCATTTCTTATGGTTTTTTGCTAAGATAAATAGACAAAACACTTTAGTAAACAAGGAAAAGATCAACTTAATTACACGGTTGTATAGGCCCCACGGTGGGCGCCAAACGGTTTACCTGTAAAATGGTACAGTTAAATTTATACGTGGTTTATAGATTAGTGAATTAATTTTATCCTAAAATAATAAAATAATTAAAGAAATGCACAATACTTAGCTTTGAAATGATGATAAAATCACGAAGAACAATGATTTGGGAGCAGAGCTTCCGGGCACAACAATGATGAAACCAAGGAACAAGAAAGTAAAATTGTATAAAGCTCTTTATTTATTATAGTGTAAGTTTGCCAGGAAAATCGTGTGTTTTACAATGATAACAGAGCTTACTATTTATAGTTGCACTTAGGAAACAAGGTCATAGGAATATTGACCTATCGCGCACAATGCACACCTCAATACAAGGTATGAATCGGTCAATTGCAATTATAGTAACCTAACGAAGAGTCGAGATCGAATCCACAGAGACCTATATGGGAGTTAGGGGTATATATTCTAATTGCGTGAATTTGAACTATCTTAATTTGCACTTCCACAAATTGATTTTGTTTATGTTGCTATTTTAAAACTAAGATTACAAAATTAAGAAATAAGACTAGGGTAATTGTTTTTGTTGTTTTTCAAGTTTGTAAAAAGCCTAGGGCTATGACCATCGCCTAGGTGTTCGCCTAATGGGATATAAACCTTAATGCTTGTTTTGTCGATTACGGTGTATTATAGCTATCAAATCTCAATTACCCACACAGTACCTCTCGGTCAAGGAGTAGTTTTGCCAATTTGGCTTTCTCATGTCCTAAATGGGTATCACACAAAATGGTTGATAAAAGCTCAAGTCGGGTTATTACTATCTCTAGATTAAACCCTCTAATTGGGTTGATCAATCTCTCGATTGACCCAATTTCTTGTTAGCCAAGTTTTCCTAGACTAAGTCTCTCTTTCTCAAGTAGTGACTAAGTCAATTAGGCATGAACTAATATTTGCAACCATTAATTTCACAAATTAAAGCATGAACAAGGATAAATAATAAACACTCAATCATTAACAAGCATTAAATTAGATACCCATAAGGTTTACACACTAGGGTTGGGTCACAACCCTAGTAAACATCTAGCTACTCGTGCTTGAAATTGAAGAAATAGAAGAAGAAACACTAATTAAACTCATATTGTAAAGTTAAAATGATAAAATCTATAGTAAAATACTCCAAAATATAGAAAACTTCCAAAAGAGGCAAAGAAAAATGGCTACAGGAGTTGTTGATGTCAAAAGTTGACCTAATATGTGAAACTCGTCTATTTATACAAGGCTTGAAATTTAGGACAAAAATGCCCTTCGGGAGGTTCTGCGGCCGCACAATTGCATGTGCGGTCCGTAGAATATTTCATCTTGCAGGAGCTGGGAATCTGCGGTCACAAAATTCTCAACTGCAGCGGCAAGGCAATGTTTCTACGGTCCGCAGATTTATCACTGCGGCCACAATTTGGTCTTCTGAGATCCACATCTTTACTTTTGCGGCCGCAATCTGGTCTTCCGCGGCCGCACAATTCTTGTGCGGTCCACAATTTTGAGGGAACTTGGACTTTGGAAATTTTGCAACCCTCTGAAAGCCTACTGGGGGTTTCTTCATTGTTTGCGGCTGCAGATGGAATTCTGCGGTCCGCACTTTGTGAGATTTTGTGCCTTTTATTGCCCTGTATTTAGATTACTCCTTTTTGAGCCGGATTTTATTTCGGGAGTCTAACTTCCAACATTCCTACAATTTTTCACATTTCATCAGTTTCGGGAATACAATTCAACGCTTCTAAACTAAAATAAAAGCTAAAAGATGCTAATAAGTAGTCGAAATCCCCACTTATCAACTCCTCCAAGCTTAAGTTTTTGCTTGTCCTCAAGTAAACAAAATAGTTCCCACCTCCACAAGTTAAGGGTTATTTCAGCCAGTCAAAGGTGAGTCATTCACACATCAGTTGGGACCAACAATTACCCACACTACTTATGGATTATCAACAAGGCAACAAGTTAAACTTTTATGCATATATAGTTCTAATGTTTCACTTAAGCATCAAGAGTTGACTCTTTTCATCAAGGAAGCTCGCTCTCTCATATAGGTCATTGTGGATCCCAAACTCCTCCTCCTCTTTCTTCATTTAGCTCACTTAAGAATTTTAGCACTCAATCCAAAGATTTGCAAAAGGTTCCCTCATCTCTCTCAAGAGAATGTAGCAAGTACGGCTTCAAGTACCATAGGCTTGCCCCTCGTATAGATCGCCACTAATGTAAGCTCACTCGGCTTGAAATCACGTAGGGCTTTTTGTGGAAGTAATGAATGCTTTTGGACTAAGGTTGGATACACTATGGTTGAGTGGGTTCACCTTTCCTTAAGCACTCCATGCTTTTACTCTCGGCTCATGCTTTGCCACTTCTTTGAGGCACTTTCTTTTTCTTGGGGAACTAGAGAGACTTAACATCACTCTTTCTTGATCATGACATTCATTTTCTCCCTCTTTGATTTCTCCATGATTTGTATCATTACTTTTCTTTGAATCCCTTCAACTCCTCCATTTATTCACTTTGGTTTGTATTTTTCTTTTTGTTCTTTCCTTTTCTTGCCTTTCCTTCTCATCATTTCATTTTTCTTTTTGTGCCTTGATACCTCTTTCAAGTTCCTCGTCTCTCCCCCAAACTTACGTTTTTAGCCAATTGTCTCACAAGAGTGTTAAGGAAAGCTCAGGTGCCAAGAGAGGGTCATGACAAAACAGGTAAAGACTTGCAACATGGTTATGAAATGAGAAAGGCACGAGACTCAACTGGGTTGACTAGGGATAACAACATTGGTAGGTAATGGAAAATTCTAGCGGGTCAAGAAAAGCCTACAATCACTTCTCAAGCCAAGCAAAACTTATTATTTCACCTTGAAACACATTCGGGGCAAGTTCTAGACCATTCGCACGGGTACTTGGACTTACAACAAAACATCTCACCCCTCACTCAGCTGGATTGTTAACGATGATAGAGTTTAGGGACCACAACGACCACATTCAAGATTGAAAATCACTATGGTTCGATTAAACCACTCGATGTTTGCCTAAGTCAACACAAGAGTCACAAAGTCACTAACTAGAGCTATTTCTTTCAAAAACTTTGTTTCTAACCATAAGCACATAGTTAAGTGTGTTGGTACCAAGTGAGGCATGTTTGAATCTTCGAGCATGACTTAATTAGGTCTTTTTATTCATTACTGCAACTATTATTACCTAAACACCAAAAACGGACACAGTCCCTTAAGAAGGTTGTCACGCCATCCATCGTTGGGGAGAGTCACCCGGTTCACACAAGAACTACCTTTGGAAAGAACCGTGGCATTAAGAAAACCAAAGGCTTATTATCTACTAAAACATAAAAAGAAGCTAATAATTCAAAAAGAAGTTACTAAATAGAAAAGAAGCTACTAAATTAAACACTAACTAGTAAGAGAAAAAAAACATAAAAAAAGCCACAAGCAAAAACTATCGAAGCAATACGAATATACATAATGAGAGAAGAACAAAAAAAAAATATATACAGAATAAGGAAAAGGAAGAAAATACTGTCAGTTATTACAAACCAATTGTCTCAAAATCATCAAATATCAAATAAACTCCCCCACCCCCCGAATAAAAATAAGCATTGTCCTCAATGCTTAACAAAATAAGAGTAAAGGAAGGGTGAAAGTGAAGAAAACTCCCTATGGCTCCTTGGCCATCTCTGTGTCCACAGCAGCGTCACCGACCTCAGTCTCATCTAACTGGATCTCATCATCCTCAACTCTGGGAGTGACTGGGTTGGTTAACATCTGATGCACTACCTCGACAGTGTTAGCAGCAAGGTCTGGCTCCTCAGACTGGCCAGCTGGTGCTGAAGATGCTGCAGGATCTGGGTCAGCATATCAAAGGGAATGTCTCTGGCATCTGCAAGCTTGGTAACCTGTCTTCGGAGCTTGTCCACTGACTTCTTGGAGGCCTGCGACTTTCTCATATTTTTCACTTCCTTGCCCAGCTCTTCTATCACTGACTCATGTTACACGAATGTAGCCATAATCGTGTTCTGGTTCTCCAGGAGCTTCTTCAATGTTTCTTCCACTGTTGGGGGCATCTGAGGTGCCGGAATAGAGGATTGTGCTGCAACAGTACTGGATATGTCAGACAACTTTACAGTAGCTGTCTGCATCCAATTGTTGAGGCTCGCCAGTGTCTAGGAGACTCGCACCGCAGATAGTAGAGCAGGAGGCATCGTTTCCGGCTTCAAAGCCGAGGTGGAACCTATAATAGGGGTTGCTGAAGGCACTGAGGCTGGAGGCGGAGGCATAGCTGCGGCACTAGCTGAAGGCTCGGCTGAAGTGGACAGAATGTCAATTACCTCTGCAGCTACCACCGATAGCTCATCAGACTAGCCTGTGGTGGTAGACGGCCGACCCTTTCTCTTAGGGTTGTGTGCATCCATCAATGAGTACCATGAGAAGGGCTTCTTTGCCTGCACCTTGGTATGAAAATCTCTTGGCTCTACCCTCGCATCCGTAAGATACTGTGTAATAGTGTTGGGATAAGGGTAGGATGTGTCAGCATGCCTGGCGACCACGGAGATATTGGCCGACATCACGGCACCCATATTGATCGGGTACCTAGCCATGATGGAAGGCACTAGAACTGCCCGCGGGATAGGGAGATATGTCTCGTTGTAGCTCGGGTCTAGTCGGTTGCATACAAAGGTTTGACACCCATTTGCCTCAAAACTTAAAGTGTTTCTATGAATAGACACCCCTGTTGTGATCCATGGTGGTGGTGGCCCAGGAGCTGCTAAACTCTCAGCTAGCCAACGACGAGCTGCATCCCTAAGTGCATATTTCTCAAGGTACTCTGTGCAACATCATCAAACCCCAGGTAAGTGTTCAATGTGTGCTGATCAATATGCACCTTGAGGTTCCTCACTTTAGTTACCTTTGTCCCTTTCTTGATTTGCGCCACATTGGCGTAGAACTCCCGGACAAGGCATTCCTTCGCATCCACCATGCTCTGGGTGAACCACATCCACCCCTTGAGCTCTCGAAACTGTCTTAAAATTGCAGGGTTGTACTTTTCTAGATCTCTCAACTGGAACTATCGCTTAAGAGTGAGCGACCTCACTAGACACCACTCACGGAAGCTAGATAAGGCAACCAAACCGATGAACCGGTCCTCCCCACCTCTTTCTTCTTCGACCGCTCAAGGCCGGCAACTGTAGCATCTCCCCCTCGGCCATCATCTGGGATGTCTTGAACTGATGTCTCTGGTGCCTGGGGGTAAGTGTAGTGAAAGGCTCAGAAGCCTGACTGGCACTCTCCAAACCCTCGGAGGTGCTATGTGATGAGGACGGCTCATTCCTGAGCTGATATCTCCCTGGTGGCCTTGATTTCACGGCCGACTGCTCATGAACTGAGACTGAGTTTCCCTCGGAGACGTCCCTAGACGGGACATAAGAACTGGTCTCTGAGAGGTTTGCACCTCTCTCTCTACCGACTGCTAACTTCTTTCTGATTTCAGGCTGTTGGGCACTAGGCACGGGTCTCTTCCCTCATCCCCGAGAAGGGTCACGCCTTCCTTTAGAAGTGTCGCCTCGTCCTCTAGATAGAACCATGTTCTGTACCAAGCAAAGGAAATTGTTAGTTTCAATTCAAGTTCAGACATAGAATGAATGCAAGAACACACCAGATATTACAGTAAAAAACATAGTAGACACATGCTTTCAGGGTAGGGAATTACGGTCCGCATAATTGTCATTGCGGCAGCAGAAAGGCCATTGCGGACCGCACAATTTTCCTTTGCGGCCGCAGAAATGGATTGCGGTCCGCACATTTCTCATTGTGACCACAATTCAGACATCACTAATATGCCAAATCTCTGATGATAGAGAGGTGGCTGCTTTGCAGTCGCACTTGAGAGTCACCAAAATGATAACTCTCTGATCACAGGGATTAAGCTGTTCTGCGGCCGCAATAGGATTTCTGTGGTCCGCACATTTTTCATTGCGGCCGCAGAACCATGCCTTGATTTTACCCTAGTCTTTAACTTATGCGGACCACACAATTTCTTGTGCGGCTGCAGATTCCAACAATTACGAACAGATGGACATTTTCACCTAGGACTTGAAATATCGGCACAATCTTGACATGGAAACAACATTTAAGCACAAAAATCAATTTACACATTCCCCTTAGAGCATTTTTCCAGTCTACCCACTACATATTTACCCCACGTGGTTGTTCAAATAGATTCCACAGACAAATGGTCAAAATTTTCAGTTTAAATCTAAAAATTAAAAGAAATTAATCAAGATGATGAAGCGTACCAGATATTATTGTTAGGCTTGTGAGCAGTTATTTTAGCAAGAAATTTCAACTTGGTGCACTTTGTAAGCTTAGAGAGGAAAAAGGGGGAACAGTGCCCTAGCCTCTGCTATTTATAGTGCACGGTGTCTGGCAAGTGCAGGGGAGGTGAGTGTGGCCGAAAAATTCCAATTGCGGTCCACACATTTATCCTAACAGGACACAAGCTTATTCCAAAATAAAGAATCAAACAAAGTTAAATAATTTTACTGTTTAATACTCCTTTTGTCCCCTTCTATAGAACTTTCATAACTTTCTTTTCTTTTTTTTTTGGGATTAGCACAGCTTGAGATTTTAAGATTTCAAATTCAACAACATATCCAGTATTATCCCACACCGTGGGGTATGGGGAGGGTAGTGTATACGCAGAACTTACCCCTACCTTGTGAGAATAGAGAGGTTATTTCCAATAGACCCTCGGCTTAGGAAAGCATAAGCCCACATTAATAAAAATATAGACAAGAAGTGACAGTACCAAAAAGCCATATAAAAGCAGAATAAAAACAACAAGATAGTAAGGTGATCAACAATGAAAGAAAACTGTTACCTGAGGGCCTAGTTTCCCTGGCATTTTGCGGTCCTCGTCATTTGTTGTGTGGCCACAGATTCTGTTGCAGTCCGCAGAATTTGGGTTGCGGCCACAGATTGGCCATTTCTCTGATAGACCAACTTATTTTCCACCTTCAACTTGTGCGTTCCACAATGCAATTGTGCGGCTGCAGAGTACCTTTTGCTACAGCAACCAAAAATGTGTGGTTCGCATAATACAATTGCGGTCCGCAATTTATTCCACACTTAACCAGATTTTTGGGCACTCTTCTTGTAAAACACATTCGTTCCTACAACACACTTCAAATCCAGTTAGAACAAAAATAATGCCTATCTACAAAAAAAAAAAAAAAGAAACATGGGTTGCCTCCCAAGAAGCGCCCCATTTAACGTCGCGGCACGATGCAGATTACCATCATTTGAAATGAATCACTGCAACAATGTGGCCATCATCAACCTTTCCCAAATAGTGCTTCACCCGATGTCCATTGACTCAGAATACCTCATTGTTTTTGTTCTTCAAGTCCAATGCACCAAAAGGCGTCACACCCACAATTTCAAAGGGACCACTCCATCTAGATTTCAGCTTTCCGGGAAATATCCTCAACCGAGAGTTGAATAACAAAACAAGATCGCCCACCTTGAACTCTTTGTTTCAAATGTATTTTTCATGAAGGTACTTCATCTTCTCTTTATATAAGGACGAACTTGTATATGCATGGTACTGGAACTCATCCAATTCATTCAAATGTACAACCCTCAAGTTAGCGGCTGCATCCCAATTAAGATTCAATTTCTTTAAAGACCACATGGCTTTGTGCTCAAGTTCCACCGGAAGATGACAAACTTTTCCGAACACCAAAAGGTATGGGGACATTCCTATAAGTGTCTTAAAAACAGTACAATAAGCCCATAATGCATCATCAAGCTTCTATGACCAATCCGTCCGGTTAGCATTCACTGTTTTGGACAAGATACTCTTTATCTCCCGGTTGGAGACTTCCACTTGACCGCTAGCTTGTGGATGATAGGGAGTCGTAAATTTATTAGTGACACTATACTTGCTAAGCAAAGTATCAAAAGCCTTGTTGCAAAAACGTGACCCCCATCACTTATGATAGCCCGCGGAGTACCAAACCTTGTGAAAATATTTTTCTTCAAGAATTCCACCACACTTCTCGCTTCATTATTGTGTAGAGAAATAGCCTCAACCCATTTAGACACATAATCAACCGCGACCAAGATGTAGGTGTTTCCACAAGAACTCACAAAAGGACCCATGAAGTCAATACCCTATACATCAAAGATATCAATCTCCAAAATGGTATTGAGAGGCATTTTATTCTTTTTCGAGATTTCACCGGCCCGTTGACATTCATCACATCTTTTTACCACATCACTTACATCTTTGTAAAGAGTGGGCCAATAGAAACTGCAACTTAGCACTTTGGCCGTCGTTCTTGCTCTGCCATGGTGACCACCATAAGGCGAAGAATGGCAAGCCCCAAGAATAACACTTTGCTCTTCTTCCGATACACATATTCTAATTACCCCATCCGTGCAAATTCGAAAAAGGTATGGCTCATCCCAATAATAATCTTGACAATCCCGTTTGAGCTTCTTCCTTTGATTTGAAGAGAACTCATCCGGGATGATTCCACACACAATGAAGTTTTCTAGATCCGCGAACTATGGCACCTCCTTCATTTAGAGAGCCAAGAGTTGCTCATTGGGGAATGAGTCATTGATTTCAAGGCTATCATGCGGCCTCCCCTCCTCCTCCAAACGAGACAAGTGGTCCACCACTTTATTTTCACTCCCTTTTCGATCTTGGATGTCAATATCAAACTCATGCAACAATAGAACACATTGCATCAACCGAGCTTTTGAATATTTCTTGCTCATAAGATAGTGAAGTGCTGCATGATCCGTATGAACAATAAACTTTACACCCATCAAGTACATGCGGTACTTCTCAATTGTAAAAATAATGGCAAGGAGATCTTTCTTCGTAACAGTGTAGTTGACTTGGGCACTATTCATGGTCTTACTAGCATAGTAGACCGGATGAAAAATCTTGTTGATTCATTGCCCCAAAACAGCCCCAACCGCTACGTCACTAGCATCGCAAATGAGCTCAAAAGGGATACTCCAATTAGGAGCGCTGATAATGGGAGTGGTTGTCAACTTAAACTTTAGCAGTTCAAAAGCTCTCATACAATCATCATTGAAGTGAAACTTAGCATATTTCTCTAAGAGCTTGCACAACGGGCTCACCATTTTAGATATTCCTTTATGAATCGCCGGTAAAACCCCGTGTGACCTAAGAAACTCCACACGCCTTTCACCGACGTCGGAGGTGGAAGTTTAGAAATCACCTCAATATTTGCCTTGTCGACTTCTATACCATTCTTTGAGATCTTGTGGCCAAGGACAATGCCTTCCTCGACCATGAAATGACATTTCTCCCAATTTAGCGCCAAGTTCGTTTCTTCACATCTTGCCAATACTTTATCCAAATTTGCCAAGCAATCATCAAAGGAATCCTCGACCACCGAGAAGTCATCCATGAAAACTTCAAGATAGTCCACTACCATGTCCGTGAAGATCGCCATCATATACCTTTGAAAAGTTGTCGATGCATTACATAGACAATATGGTATCCGCTTGAAGGCGAAAGTACTATAGGGACATGTAAAAGTTATTTTCTCTTGATCCTCCAGAGCAATAAGGATTTGGTTGTTGCCCGAATATCCATCTAGAAAGCAATAGAAAGCACGACCGGCCAACCTATCCAGCATTTGGTCAAGGAAGGGAAGTGAAAAATGATCCCTCCTTGTGACCTTGTTTAGCTTGCGATAGTCCATACACACTCTCCACCCGGTCACCGTTCTTGTGGGAATCAACTCATTCTTGTCATTGGTGACCACCGTCATGCCCCCCTTCTTTGGGACACATTGCACCGGAGAAGTCCACGAACTATCGGAAATAGGGTAGACAACCCCGGCATCCAACCAGTTGATAATCTATTTTTTGACCACGTCTTGCATAGCCTCATTGAGTCTCCTTTGATGTTTAATAGATGGTTTGGAATCTTCCTCCAAGTTAATCTTGTGCATGCAAAATGTGGGGCTTATTCCCCGAATATCCGCCAAAGTCCACCCAATAGCCTTCTTCCTAATATAGAGCACCGCCAATGTAGAGTCAACCTGCACGTTAGTCAAATAAGAGGAAAGAATAACCGATAAAGTAGAGCAAGGACCAAGAAATTTGTATCGAAGATGTGGAGGCAATGGCTTCAACTCCAAGGTAGGAGGATCTTCAATTGAAGGCTTTGTAGGAGGAGTTTTCCTATTTTCAAGATCCAAGGAAAGTTTATGGGGTGCATAGTTGTACGACCACATCCCTTGCAAAGAGTTCACATATTCCATGAAGCCTTCCATCTCGTCATCATCAAAGTTGAGCAAGACGGCCTCCAACATATCACCCACATTAATCGTGGCACTTGTGTCATCAACAATCACATCGGTTACCAAGTCCACGAAAGAACACACTTCATTGCTATTTGGTTGCCGCATAAATTTGTACACGTGGAATACCACATTTTCATCACCCACCCGGAAAGTGAGTTCTCCGGCTTCCACATCAACAAGATCCTTCCCCATAGCAAGGAAAGATCTTCTAAGAATAATCGACACCTCATAGTCCACTTCACAATCAAGAATGACAAAATCCACCGGAAGAATGAATTTATCAACACGAACCAATACGTCTTCAATCACTACCAACGGTCTCTTCATGGTACGATTGGCCATTTGTAATTTCATAGATGTGGGTCTTGGTTGCCCAATTCCCAAAGTCTTGAAAACTGAATAGGGCATAAAATTGATACTTGCCCCAAGATCACAAAGCGTTTTAGCAAACTCGGCACTTCCTATGGTACAAGGGATTGTGAAAGCACCAGGATCTTCTAATTTAGGAGCCATTGAGTGCACAATTGCACTCACTTGATGAGTGACTTTGATAGTTTCAAAATTCATCGACCGCTTCTTTTTCACCAAATCCTTCATAAACTTTGTATAACCGGGCATTTGTTCCAAAGCTTCAACTAATGGCACATTGATCGAGAGACTCTCCATCATATCAATGAACTTTTTGAATTGATTCTCGCTATTTTGCTTGGCAAGCCTTTGAGGATATGGAGGAGGAGGCTAGGAAATGGTGCCTTAGCCTTTTGCACTAACTGTTCCGGTATGTCAATAACATAATCCCTAGACAGGTTCACTTTCTCTTGAGTCTCTTCCACATTGTCATTAATATCAATCCGAACTTCATCATTTGATTGCATCATATTGCCCGGGATCTCTTTTTCTTGTACCACTTGCTCATCATCCACAAGTTGCCTTTGACTCTAGGTGGGTGCATTTTCACTTTTTCCACTTCTTGTAATAACGGTCATGGCATGCCCCGTGTTCTTCCTACCCTTTGAGTTCACCACCGTGTCACTTGGTAGTGCCCCCTTAGGACGAGAATTTAGAGCTTGAAAGATTTTCCCCATTTGCACTTCTATGTTGCGGATCGATGTGTTGTGTGAGGCAAGTTGGGCATCGAAACCGACATTCTTCTCCATCATTTGCTTGAACATGTTCTCAATATGTCTCATTTCATTGTTGGATGTACTAGGACCATGGGAAGGATAAAGAGGTGGGTTGCTTGGTTGTTGATACATCGGGGGTCTTTGAGAACCCGACCCTTGATTTCCTTGATTGTTACTCCAACCGCCTTAATTGTTGCCTCCCTAATTGCCTTGGTTATCGTTGTTATGCCAATTCCCTTGATTATTGCCACCACTCCAATTTCCTTGATTGTTGTTTTTATTCTAATTGCTTTCATTGCTTCCACCACTCCAATTACCTTGGTTGTGAGAATTCCATTTTCCTTGATTGTTTTGAGGCCGCCATTGTTGTTGGCTTGGGCCCTGGAAGTTGTTTCTTTGTCCTTGAAAGTTGTTCACATATTGGACCTCTTCATTTTGGTCATTATAAGAGTCATCTTGATCAAGCCCACTATCTTCTTGCACAAAATTGTTCACTCTTTGTTACACTTACGGATCCTTTGTTCTCTGTTTGTTCACCATCATGTTTACTCCCTCAATTGCATTGACTTGCCTCGGGTTTTGCACTTTTTGAAGTTGAGCCTTTGCTAGTTGGTTCATGGTGGTGGTCAATTCGGCTATGGCTTGCCCATGGTCATGCAACTCTTTGTGAAGGTGAATTATATTGGGATCACCTTGCGGAACATTAGCCCGGGATTGCCACACCGATGAACTATCCGCCATTTCATCCAAATTATCACACGCCTCTGCATAAGGCATAGTCATGAAGTTGCCACCGGCAAGTTGATTCACTACACATTGGTTGGTTGTATTGATCCCCCGATAGAAAGTTTGTTGAATCACGTTCTCCGTCATATCGTTGTTGAGACACTCTTTAACCATTGTTCTATATCGTTCCCATATCTTGTGTAGTGGTTCATTTGGCTCTTGCTTGAATGCTAGAATTTCATCCCAAAGTATAGCCATGTTCCCGGGAGAGAAGTACTTAGAAATAAATTTCTCCGCCAATTCATCCCAAGTATGAATGGAATGGTTTGGCAAATGTTCCAACCAATATAAAGCTTTCCCCCATAGAGAAAGGGGAAAAAGCCTTAGCCTCAAAGCACCCTCCATTTGTTCGTTTACTCCCCCAACACGTATCCACGAACCCCTTCAAATATTTGTAGGCATTTTCACCCGGAGCACCGGTGAAGAACCCTCGTTGCTCAAGAAAGGTGAGCATCACGTTGGTGATTTGAAAGTTGCCCGCCCTAATACGGGAAGGGACTATTACACTTGCATATCTTTCATTCGGCAACACCCGGTGTGGAGCCGCTCTTGGTGGAGGTGGGGGTGGAGCAGGCACATTGTCATGAGGCACCCGACCTCGTCTATTGGCTTGAGGTTCAAGAGGAACCTCATCCATTTGATCATCCTCAACGTCCACTTCCCCTAAAGCAATATTTCCGAGCTCATTGTTTGCCATGGTTGCACCTACAATTTCCCAACACATTAGTAACACGGAAGGAAAAGAAGATATTCCAAAAACACGCTCAAATATATATCTAACACCGTTTTTAACTCCCCAGCAACGACGCCAAAAATTGACGTATCGTGCACAATGCACACCTCAATACAAGGTATGAATCGCTCGATTGCAATTATAGTAACCCAACAAAGAGTCGGGATCGAATCCACAGGGACCTATATGGGAGTTAGGAGTATATATTCTAATGCGTGAATTTGAACTATCTTAATTTGCACTTTCACCAATTGGTTTTGTTTATGTTACTATTTAAAAACTAAGATTACAAAATTAAGAAATAAGACTAGGGTAATTGTTTTTGTTGTTTTTCAAGTTTATAAAAAGCCTAGGGCTATGACCATCGCCTAGGTGTTCGCCTAATTGGATATAAACCTTATATTTTGTTGATCGGGGTGTATTATAGCTATCAAATCTCAATTACCCACTCAGTACCTCTCGGTCAAGGAGTAGTTTTTCCCAATTTAGCTTTCTCAAGTCCCAAATGGGTATCACACAAAATGGTTGATAAAAGCTCAAGTCGGGTTATTACTATCTCTAGGTTGAATCATTTAATTGGGTTGATCAATCTCTCGATTGACCCAATTTCTTGTTAGCCAAGTTTTCTAGACTATGTCTCTCTTTCTCAAGTAGAGACTAAGTCAATTAGGCATGAACTAATTTTTGCAGCCATTAATTCCACAAATTAAATCATGAACAAGGCGAAATAATAAACACTCAATCATAAACAAGCACTAAATTAGATACCCATAAGGTTTACACACTTAGGTTGTGTAACAACCCTAGTAAAAATCTAGCTACTCATGCTTGAAATTGAAGAAATAGAAGAAACACTAATTAAACTCATATTGTAAAGTTAAAATGATAAAATCTATAGTAAAATACTCCAACATATAAAAAACTTCCAAAAGAGGTAAAGAAAAACGGCTACAGGACTTGCTGATGTCAAAAGTTGACCTATTTTTGTAAAACTCGTCTATTTATACAAGCCTGGAAATTTTGGACAAAAATGCCCTTTGGGAGGTTCTGTGGTCGCACAATTCCATATACGGTCCGCAAAATATTTCATCTTGCAGAAGCTGAGAATCTGCAGCCGCACAATTCTTAACTGTGGCCGCAAGGCAATGTTTCTGTGGTCCGCAAATTTATTAATGCGGCCGTAATTTGGTCTTCTGCGGTCCGCATCTTTACTTCTGCGGTCGCAATCTCGTCTTCTGCAGTCCACATCTTTACTTCTGCGGCCGCACAATTCTTGTGCGGTCCACAATTTTGAGGGAACTTGGACTTTGGAAATTTTGCAACCCTCTGAAGTTGATCTCCAGCTCGTCATTTGCGGCCGCACAATTTCTGTGCGGTCCGCACTTTGCTAGAAAGCCTGTTGGGGGTTTCTTCATTGTTTGCAGCCGTAGATGGAATTTTGCGGTCGGCACTTTGTGAGTTTTTATGCCTTTATTGCCTTGTGTTTAGATTACTCCTTTTTTGAGTCGGATTTTATTTCGGGAGTACAATTTCCAATATTCCTGCAATTTTGCACATTTCATCAGTTTCGGGAACACAATTCAACATTTTTAGACTAAAACAAAAGCTAAAAGGTGCTAATAAGTAGTCGAAATCCCCACTTATCAATCATGTTCTTCTTTAATGTCAATTATGAGAGCCATTGAAGAAGGTGTAATGGTGAGCATAAATTCTCTGTAACGGGCAGCGCACTAAATACTGTAAAATATTCTCCATTAAATGCTACCAGATCGAAGAGTATTTATTGCATCTTTATGAGCGTTATTCTTTGCGGTGACGGACGGGAAAATTGCCTTCGATTTTAACTATCCCCGTTTTAGATTCCACGTGTCCCTCTTTTTGGACGACCATGTAGCATACCATATTTTTCCCTATTCAACATCGTGTAAGTATTTATGATTGTAGAAGCTCATAGGCTAGCGTCTTCTCGTGTGTGCATCTCCAAGCTACTGATAATGATAGTATATGTAAGATGAGTCCATGCCACCTCATTCCGCCACACGTTTGTATTATGCCACATCAGCCCAAAAATTGCTCTTTAACCTGGTATAATATACTATTTGCTTTTGACAAAGTTGTTTACCCGAAAAATCGGATAATGTTAAATTTATGTATGGTTCTAAGGATACGTAATACCCTTTGATATAAAGATAACGATACGAGTATTTTGATTATGAGAATGGGAATGATGAACAGAAAGAATGGATAAGATGAAGCAAGACAAACTCAAGGAGATATCTTTGTATATAAGAAAAGATCATCTGTTCCAATCTATTCAATGTGTCTAGTATTTACAAGGATCCCCTCTTTTATAATAGAGGGTCATTACATTATTTATAACAAAATAATAAAATAAAGCATATAGTGGAGGACCCATGATGACTTGTCTCTTCCTCGATTCCCGCCAAGATTCTCTCTCTTAGTGCGGTTATAACGGCTCTTATCCGTGAGCTCGATACTAGCTCGAACTCGATACTGGCTCGAACTTGTCACTAGCTCGGACATTCTGTCTTGGCTTGAGTTCGACCTTCGAGATGGGCGTGGCTCATTTCTAACCTTGAAGCAATGCCTTGCAGATCGATTTAGTCACGGGCTCAATAAGATTATCGAGCCGACTCCTCGAGCAGCCTTCGAACTCGAGGCTCGTTTGTACCATCTTCGGAGCTTATTCCCAATATCCTACTCTGGGTTTTTGCCACTCGATCTCGATCGAACGTAGGAAAGTCAAAATCTATTTTGACCGAATACAGATAGTCCCCTCGATTCTCATGAAGGATGCGGTGAGAATCGATATGATTTTTGATGGTTCGATCGGGTAACAAGCTGACGTTTTAACAGGGATCGAATATGACGTATGTGATAGTTGTCCCATCGATTTAGTCTTTCAAGGTTTTTAATGCTTGTCAGACGGTGGTCGGCCACCTCTGATATTGAACCATCATGATCAGACGGTGGTCGGCCACCTCTGATATTGAACCGTCATGATGCGAGCGTATAAATAACCCTTTCTTTTATCCTTTACTACTTTTACATCTTCTACCTTCCAAATTTCCCAAATCCCTTTTCGTACTCTCCAACTTACCAGTAATTCTGTCATTTCGTTCTGCAGAAGCCCCTCTTTAAGTCTGTCAAATTTTTTCTACTTTTCTCTATTCCTTGCTTCTGAATTCAAAAATGGCGAAAATGTCACAAACCATCCCTCAGAAAGAGAAAGCTTCATCTTCACAGTGTGCCGCCGATGATATGCGGGTAAAACCACGGCCTGAGGAGTGCGTTCCCGGGGGGTGCGTCCTTACTTCTGATTTCAAGGTCGATAAAGGTTCATCGGTCTCGGGTCGATGTGAACCGGTATCTAGGTATATATGTTCGATTACCGAGAAGCACCTCCAACAGCTAAAGAAAGATTGCAATTGGGATAAAAAAGAAATAATGATTCCTTCTTCTGAAGAAGATATCACTTCGAACGTGAAAGGGTTTTTGAATGCGTATTCTTACCCTTTCATGTTGGGTCCCCTCAATTCTGCTATCATCGATTTCTGTCATCAATACCAAATTATCCTAGGCCAGGTCCACCCATCTTTTTGGCGGATCGTTATCCTGATCCGATATTTTGTGAGCAAAATCGAGGGGACCCTCGACCATCTTATCCGATTATATCGTCCTCGACCCTTTCGAGGAGGGTTAATAAAACTTTAGCATCGGGCTTCCAAGGCTCTATTCTCGAGTATTGACAAGGACAGGGACCGGGGTTGGATGAGAAGGTTCATTCGAGTATGGACTTCGGACCTGATTCCGACTGAAAAGATGCCCTTTCCCGAAGAGTGGAATATGAAACGTAAGTGTGATCCTGATATTACTTCTACTTTGTTTTTTTCATTTCTTCTCTCATCGGCACTCCTCTTTTTATGATGTAGCGGTTCCCTGGATGCCCGGAGCATTTCCTGATCTCAAAAACTGGGTACAAGCTCTTGTTTCGACCTCCACATACGCCGAGCGCTCATGGCGTGATTTGTCAAAAGTCGGTGGGAGGCCAAAAATCAGGGTAAGCCCATTTTTCGTATTCTTCGAACGAAGTGGTTTTCAAATATCTTATTAAAATTTCCCATATGCAGGTTTGGGTAAGGATGCAGTTTTGAGGCCTTTGTCCAACGAGGAAGAAATCTTGACCCCTGTCCAAATACCGGCGAAGGGAAACAAAAGGAAAAGGGCCCCTATTTCCGAAGACCCAAAACCGAAGAAGAGGATGGCTTGCAAGCCGAACAAGGATGCCATTCCTTTGAGTTTGGAATCAGTTCTGCGCCTAAGGGATGAAGATGAAGAAGAAGAAGAAGAAAACGATGGGTCAGCGCTGGCGGCCCGAACGAAGAAAAACATCGATGCCCCATCGACGGCTGGACCGATGATGCTCCACGAGGCTCCGCCTCGCCATGATGGTATACCAAAGAAAGATTTAGTAGAGTCCCCGAATTATCGGAGATCGAAGACGCGGTTCATGGAGCCAACGAGCAGGAGATATGACCGAAGGGGCCCTCGAATCCCTTCGAACCGAAAAGAACGCTCCAGGTGATTCATTTGGGGCAAAAGCAATCGAAGATTCGCCTACTTTTTCCGCTTTTTCTGCTGGGGTGATTCGGGAAACCCAAGTTCTGGGGGCCGTCGATCTAGATAGGCCTCACGATGGAGAGGATCTCTTTCGTGACCTGTTTACCGGTATCGAGGACGTTGCTGGTACTGGTGATGAATCGGACCTTTTTCACGGGGTGCGGCAGGCTTTGAATCATGTAAGTTTTTAAAACTGTTTTGTTGGTACTACCTTCCAGTTTTACTTTTCGTTAACTTCATTTCTTGTTTCTTTGTAGGCAGCGGCAGTTCATCGAGAAGCGTGTTCTTGGTCCCAAAATGAGCTACGTCGATACGAAGTCGACCTTCAACGGGTTATTGATGAGAGGAATTCCCTAAGACTTCTCTTAGGGCAGAGGGACGAGGAAATAAAATACCTCCGAGCTGAGTTAGCCAAGGCTTACCGAGATCAGACCGATTTGTCTGAGCAGGTAATGATACTTTTGAAAGCCTATGGGCTTGATACTGGGATGATGGCTAACCTTTCGGTCTCACAGCTGCAGCAAAAAATTGAGATGATCGGGAAGCTTCGTGAGGAGGTTGACGTGATAAAAACGGAGTCTTTGCAGTGGAAAGAAGGTATGGATCATTTTGCTGTAGAAAAAGAAACTGCTTGATCCCAGTTATCATCGGTCAAAGCCCAACTTCAGAAAATGAATGAAAAAGGCTCGGTTCAGGCAAGAAGGATAGACGAGCTTGAGGCTCGGTTAGCCTCTGTACTTTCCAAGGCCGAAACTGATGCCGAAAAGGCAAAGGCCGATGCGGATGCACTCGTGGCCGTCTATCGGGCCGATGCTGAAGCTGCCCAGGTCCAAGCAAGAGAGGCAGCCGAATCCGCCGATATTCGAGCACATCGGGTTGCCGAACTAGCAAAGTGCCGATCCCGAAGGGAAACCCTCGAGGAGATCCATGCTGGTGGTTTCGACCTCGCTAAAGAAATAAAATGGGCCAAAGAGCTCGAAGCCGATGCTGAAGCTTTGGTTTCTGATGGCGATGATGATGACAATGATGATGATGATGATGATGATGATGGGGGCAAAAGCGGATATGAGAACGGGGGGAGTCTGATAAAGAAGAGACCGCTCCCGACGATCAAGAAATTTAATCCTTAGTTTTTTCGTTGTAATCGACCATGCAGATAATTTTGTATATTGAAAATTCTGCCGACTTGCTTCTGTTTCATGAAGGCTTTTATTCACGCCTTTATGAATATTTTCACAAGGGTCTAAATAACTTTAATCAAATTTGGACTTCGTACTCTCTTTAATGTGGCCTTTAGGCTTACTAGCTGAGTCAACGATTCGAACTCGAAGAAATATAGCCCGTAGGCATGATGGTTGAGTGAGTGCTCGCTCGAACTCGAAATAAAAGTAGCACGTAGACTTATTAGTCGAAAATGATTCGAACTCGAAGTGATGTAGCCTGTAGGCTTAATTGGTCGAGTTCGAACTCGAAATAAAAGTAGCTTGTAGGCTTAGTCGTCGAGTGGATGATCCGAACTCGAAGAAATATAGCTCGTAGGTGCAATGGTTGAGCGAGTGCTTGCTCGAACTCGAAATAAAAATAGCTTGTAGGCTTAGTGAGTGGGTGATCCGAACTCGAAGAAATATATCCTGTAGGCGTAATGGTTGAGTGAGTGCTTGCTCGAACTCAAAATGAAAGTAGCCCGCAGGCTTAGTCGTCGAGTGGATGATCCGAACTCAAAGAAATATAGCCCGTAGGTGTAATGGTTGAGTGAGTGCTTGCTCGAACTCGAAATAAAAGTAGCCCGTAGGCTTAGTCGTCGAGTGGATGATCTAAACTCGAAGAAATATAGCCTGTAGGCGTAATGGTTGAGTGAGTTCTTGCTCGAACTCAAAATGAAAATAGCCCATAGGCTTATTAGTCGAGTGAAATGATTCGAACTCGAAGTAATGTAGCCCGTAGGCTTAATAGTCGAGTGAAATGATACGAACTCGAAATAATGTAGCCCGTAGGCTTAATAGTCGAGTGAAATAATTCGAACTCGAAATAATGTAGCCCGTAGGCTTAATAGTCGAGTAAAATGATTCGAACTCAAAATAATGTAGCCCGTAGGCTTAATAGTCGAGTGAAGTGATTCGAACTCGAAATAATGTAGCCCGTAGGCTTAATAGTCGAATTTAACTTAATTCTGTTTGCATAATAAATCTCCAAATAGAGGAATTTTCCTTGGATATAAGATGTCGGTAAAGAAGAAAACTTTCCTCGCAAGTCATTACACATGTGTTCATGTTTCGTGCCTGGGTTCGGGCCAATCTACATGAGCATGGTTCATTTCGACCATTTGGCTCTTACAAATTTTCCTATTGGAACCCTGTTGTTAAATAACTCTCTTGCATCTGAATGCCCCCTCAGTATTCGAGGTCGATTGTAAAGAGGCCTCAAATATTGTTGTAAGTGCAGCACGATCAGTGGTTGCCTCATTAAAAACCTTGTCGAAAAACCCATTTGGGATAAAACCGGTCTAAGGGAAAAAGAGTGCAACGCGTGCTTTCAAGCGAAAGATCCATCTTAGCTCTTGTTCGGACTTCTGCAGGGATCAGTTTTGAAATGTAAATGAATATGGAAAGGTCGTACCTTAGCAGTAGTACCGTTTTAGATGTGATACATTCCAGCTGCTTGATAGTTGTTTTCCGTTTATAATGCCGAGCCTGTACGATCTCTTTCCGACGTTCTCGAGCACCTGATATGATCCTTCCCAATTTGGTCCTAGTTTTCCTTTGTTCGGATTTCGGGTATTGATGGTGACTTTTCTTAACACTAAGTCCCCGGGGCGGAGCTTGATTCTTCGATTATAATATCTTTCGATTTGCTGCTTTTGGGCGGCCAATTGGACGAGAACAGCTTCTCGTCTTTCTTCCGATAATTCGAGGCTGGTATTCATGGCCTCGTTATTTGATTCTTCCATCATGAATCAAAATCTGGCACCGGGTTCATCAACTTTGACTGGTATCAATGCTTCTGACCCATATGCTAAGGAGAATGGGGTCGCCCCCGTACTGGATTTGGACGTCATCCGATATGCCCAAAGGACTTCGGGCAGGATTTCTCTCCATTTTCCTTTAGCGTTGTTCAACATCTTCTTTAGGTTTTGAACGATAGTTTTGTTCGTTGATTCGGCCTGTGCGTTCCCACTGGGGTGGTATGGCATTGATAGTATCCTTCTTATTTTGTGATCTTCGAAGAATTTTGTTACTTTGCTGCCAACGAATTGTTTCCCATTGTCACATACTATTTCGGCGGGTATCCCGAATCGGCATACGATATGATCCCAAATAAAGTCTATAACTTCTTTCTGTCTTATTTTCTCGAACACTTATGCTTTAACCCATTTAGAAAAATAGTTAGTCATAAATAAAATAAATTTGGCTTTACCTGGGATCAATGGCAGAGGGCCGACGATATCCATTCCCCATTTCATGAACGGCCATGGGGATAGGACTGAGTGAAGTTGCTCTCCGGGTTTTTGGATCATTGGCGCAAACCTTTGACATTTGTCACATTTACGAACAAATTCCTTCGCATCTTTGCCCATATCGATCCAATAATACCCTGCTCTAATTATTTTTCGAACTAATGCATCGCCACCGGAGTGATTCCCACAGGTGCCCTCGTGCACTTCCCGTAGGATATAATCGGTATCTCCCGGACCCAAACACACTGCCAACGGTCCATTGAATATCCTTTGATATAGCGTTCCGTCCGAAGCCAATGTAAATCAAGCAGCTTTAGTCCGTAAGGCCCTAGAATGTTTAGGGTCCGGTGGGAGCTTTCCGCTCTTTAAGTATTCAATATACTTATTTCTCCAATCCCAGGTTAAGCTTGTAGAATTTATCTCGGCGTGACCTTCTTCGATTACCGATCTCGAAAGTTGAACGACAGTCCCTGAGCTCAAGTCATCTATCTCGACCGACGATCCCAAATTCGCAAGTGCATCGACTTTATTATTTTGTTCTCGTGGAACATGCCGCAGAATCCATTGTTTGAAACGGTGCAAAGTGACAAGCAGTTTGTCTAAATACCTTTGCATTCTACTTTCTCGAATGTCGAAGGTTTTGTTTACCTGACTCACCACCAGTAAAGAGTTACAATTGGCTTCAATGACTTTTGCTCCGAAGTTTTTAGCTAGCTCGAGACCTGCAATCATGGCTTGATACTCGGCCTCATTGTTAGTCAATCTGGTAGTTTTAATAGATTGCCTAATAGTGTTACCCATGGGTGATTTCAAAACTATGCCTAGCCCGTACCCCTTTACGTTCGAAGTTCCGTCCGTAAAAAGGGTCCATGCCCCCGATGATGTACCCGATTTCAACAGGAGTTCTTTTTCGACTTCGGGTACGAGGGTTGGCGTGCAATCGGCCACGAAGTCTGCTAAAATTTGAGACTTGATGGTCGTACGGGGTTGATATTCGATATTGTACCCACTGAGTTCAACGGCCCATTTGGCCAATCGGCCAGATAGCTCAGGTTTGTGAAAGATATTACGAAGGGGGTAAGTGGTTAATACGCTTATGGGATGATATTGAAAGTATGGCCTTAACTTTCTAGAGGTGCTTATCAGTGCAAGTGCCAATTTTTCTAGGTGCGGATATCTAGTTTCTGCTTCTCATAAGGTTCGACTCATATAATAAACAAGGAATTGCGTACCTTGCTCTTCTCAAACTAGGACACTGCTTACGGCAATTTCTAATACTGCCAAGTACAAGTAAAGTTTTTCGTCTATTTTTGGAGTGTGAAGTAGTGGTGATCTTGATAGATATCGTTTTAGTTCCTCTAATGCTTGCTGGCACTCCGGGGTCCAAGCAAAATTGTTCTTCTTTTTGAGTAGAGAAAAAAATTTGTGACTTCAATCAGATGATCTCGAAATGAATCGGCCTAAGGCTGCAATCCGACCCGTTAGCCTTTGTACGGCTTTCATGCTGTCCACAACGACGATGTCTTCGATGGCCTTGATTTTATCGGGGTTAATCTCGATTCCCCGATTTGACACCATGAAGCCGAGGAACTTGCCCGAACCGACCCCGAAAGCACATTTTTCGGGGTTGAGCTTCATGTTGTATTTCCTCAAAATTTCGAACGTTTCCTGCAAATGGGTCAAATGGCCCTCTGCGTGCAGGGATTTAACTAGCATGTCATCAATATAAACTTCCATTGATTTTCCTATTTGTTCTTTGAACATTTTATTTACTAGGCGTTGGTAAGTAGCCCCTGCATATTTTAGCCCAAAGGGCATCACATTATAAAAATACGTTCCATATTTGGTGATAAATGAAGTCTTTTCCTGGTCCTCTGGGTTCATTTGGATTTGATTATACCCGGAATAGGCATCGAGAAAAGTGAGGATCTCGTGGCCGGCCGTGGCATCGATCATGCAATCGATGTTGGGCAGCGGAAAGGAATCTTTGGGGCATGGTTTGTTCAAATCCTTATAGTCCACACACATTCTGAGTTTTTTCTCTTTTTTAGGCACTACAACTACGTTGGCTAACCATTCGTGATATTTCACGTCCCGAATGGACCCTATCTTGAGAAGCTTGGTTACCTCATCCTTTATGAATGCGTGCTTTCCCTCGGACTGGGGTCTTCTCTTTTGCTTCACCGGTCTGAACCTAGGGTCCAAGCTTAGCTGATGCGTCGTTATGTCCGGTGGGATCCCTGTTATATCTAAATGGGACCAGGCAAAATAATCGATGTTATCGATAAGAAATTGAACAAGTTTCTTCCTGAGTTCGGTGCTCAACCCCATTCCCAAGTATACTTTTCGCTCGGGCCAGTGCTCGATTAGTGTGACTTGCTCTAGTTCCTCGATTGTTGATTTTGTGGCGTCAGAATCATCGGGAATCATAAAAGATCGAGGGACCCTTTGATCATCATCTTCTTTGATCTTCTGGTTATCTGGCTGGGTCGAAGCCAATGTCTGTGATTGCTATTTGGTGTCCCGTTCTCCTTCTGAGCCCGATCCCTTTATCGGCGAAGGCGAGGACATTGATTTTTCTTCCTCGACGGCGAACATTTCCTTTGCGGCCGGTTGTTCTCCGTACACCGTTTTAACACCTCTCGGTGTCGGGAATTTGAGGGCCTGGTGTAGGGTCAAAGGTACTGCTCTCATTTTGTGGATCCATAGCCTTCTGAAAAGGGCGTTGTATCTCATATCGCCTTCGATCACGTGAAACTTTTTTTTCTGGATGGTTCCGGCCATGTTTATTCATAGGATTATCTCTCCTTTGGTGGTTTCACATGCCATATTGAATCCGTTTAAAACCAGAGTTGTGGGTACGATCTGGTCCTGCAGGCCGAGCTGTTCTACGACCTTCAATCTGATGAGGTTGGATGATTCCTTCTGCATCTTCATCGTCAAAGGACAAAGTCCCCATGGGTGCGTAATCTTGAGTCCGAGATCTCTTTTCCCTCACAATAGATGTTTTAGTACGTTTAAGCACTGGTCCCTGAGGGGTATCGACGTCGCCGATGATCATGTGAATGACGTGCTACGGTTCTTCTTGCTTATTTTGCTTGCTGAAATCCCTGTTTTTAAAATGGTTCTTCGCCCTATCACTCAGAAATTCCCGAAGGTGCCCTTTGTTAAATAAGCGGTCTACTTCCTCTCTTAGTTGCCTGCAGTCTTCCATTCTATGGCCATGGGTGCCATGATATTCGCACATTTGATCGGCATATTTATCAAAGTTGATCTTGCTCATAAGTCCCCGAGAATTTTACCCTCGATCAATCCTTCAATTGTTCCAAACTGTATTGCATGCTGAACCGTTATTCACCTGATCTGCGACATACAGTTGATATCGGTCTCTGTTCGACCTTTGTTCTCTGTCGATCTCCCTTTGGTTTTTAGTAGCTGTCCTGTTCTGATGCACGGGTCCATACGGAGCTCCCAACTGATCATCCTCGACCCTGATTTTTTATTGGTATCAGTTGTGTATATTTGCCCAAGTTATTGCTGGATAGTCGATCAAATTTTATTTCAGCCGACGTGATGCTGTCGAACTTAGCTCGTTCAATCCTTGGGTGAAAGCTTGTACGGCCCAATCGTCTGTGACCGGTGGCAATTTCATGCGTTCCATTTGAAATCGGGATACGAATTCCATCAGCATTTCATTACCCCTTTGCTTTACTTTGAAGAGGTCTCATTTCCTTGTTTCAACCTTTATGGCACCAGCATGTGCCTTTACAAATGAATCTGCTAACATGGCAAAAGAATCGATGGAATTTGGTGGTAAATTGTGATACCAGATCATTGCTCCCTTCGAGAGGGTCTCCCCGAACTTTTTCAACAACACGAATTTGATCTCATCATCCTCCAAATCATTACCTTTGATGGCACATGTGTAAGAGGTGACATGTTCGTTAGAATCGGTCGTAACGTTATATTTGGGAATTTCAGGCATACAGAGTTTTTTGGGGATTGGTTTTGGGGCCGCACTCAAGGGAAAAGGCTTTTGTATGAATTTTTTCGAATCAAGCCCTTTTATCATTGGTGGAGCCCCCGGGATTTGATCGACCTGGCATTGTACATTTTCACTCTCTTGTCCTTGGTTTCGACTCGTTTTGTGAGTTCCTCGAGCAATTTAGTAATTTCGGGAGTTGTCCCCGATTCTTGCTAGTTTGATTTCACTATGGCGGGCTCCGTTTTGGGGGTGATTTCTCGAAGCGGATTGGAATCCGGTCTGCTTTGTATATGAGTTGGGCTCTGTAACTAAGCTATCGCTACTTGTTGGGCTTGTAGCATCTCGAAGATCATACGTAAGCTGGCCCCAATTTCCCCTGCGTTATGGGTGTCTCGGGCTACGGATCGAGTACCGCCTTGAATGCTTCTTTCCGGTTCGGAACGTTGATTTGCCTCCAGAGCTATTTGTGAATTGACATCCAATGTTGCTTCGGCTCGAGTTTCAGGTACTTCGATTCGAGCCTCAGTGCCATCGTTAAGTGGCCTTCCGGCCTTGGGTGCCAAGTTGTTGGTTTCACCTTGGAGGCCGGCTTCGTGGTCGATAGGTAAAGCCATTGCTGATTTGAAGTTGTAAGCTGGTGTGTACTGTAGATTTATATCAAACAATCACTATTATCCTTAGCCCCACGGTGGGCGCCAGACTGTTTACCCGATCGGATTATGTTAAATTTATGTATGGTTCTAAGGATACGTAATATCCTTTGATATAAAGATAATGATACGAGTATTTTGATTATGAGAATGGAAATGATGAACAGAAAGAATGAATAAGATGAAGCAAGACAAACACAAGGAGATATCTTTGTATATAAGAAAAGATCTTTTGTTCCAATCTATTCAATGTGTCTAGTGTTTACAAGGATCCCCTCTTTTATAATAGAGGGTTATTACATTATTTATAATAAAATAATAAAATAAAGCGTATAGTGGAGGACCCATAATGATTTGTCTCTTGCTCGATTCCCGCCAAGATTCTCTCTCTTGGTGCGGTTATAACGGCTCTTGTCCGTGAGCTCGATACTGGCTCGAACTCGTCACTGGGTCGGACCTTCGGTCTTGGCTTGAGTTCGACCTTCGGGATGGGCGTGGCACATTTCCGACCTTGAAGCAATGCCTTGCAGATCGATTTGGTCACGTGCTCGATAAGATTATCGAGCCGACTCCTCGAGCAGCCTTCGGACTCGAGGCTCGTTTGTACCGTCTTCCGAGCTTATTCCCAAGGTTCTACTCCGATTTTTTGCCACTCGATCTCGATCGAACGTAGAAAAGCCGAAATCTATTTTGACCGTATACAAAAGCCTATAAGAAATCCAAGGAAAGTTAAGAAATTTAATATCTAATCCAGAAAATCCCAGGTATTCAAAATTACTCCATATTTTATGCTCCAAGAAAACCAAACAACTTGTTGTTGCATATTTGCTTTTTAGTTAAAGGATTTAAGTTATATTATACACTAAGACTGCATATAATTCTTATAGTAAGTCTAATTTGATATGTTATAACACGTGACTTACTATTATTATAAATTATTAATCAATGCTTGTTAAATAAAGGTACTAGCAATTGCGTGTTAATCTACTTGATGTTAGTAAATAATTCTTACTATCTCTGCATATTGAACTCTTACTTAAATTAGGGAAACAACGAGTTTATCGCGGAGACAGTGGCGGCTTGATAGAGCAAGAAATAAGCTGCTTAAAATACTACTTGGCGGGAGAGGCATGTTCAAAGTAATTTTGTCTTTTCTTAGTATTGACTTCCAGATATCTTCTTTATTTCTAGAAGCTATTTAAAATAATAATTATCCAAGATCCTCATTTTAATAAGCATGGATTTTGAACTATGAATATTCTACGCATGTGAACCTGTTTGAATGTGTCCGAAGTTTAAGAAAAAATAGATTTTTAGAATTTGTGGTACTAAACAAATTAAAAAGGGTTCAGAGTATTTGTGTGGTTATAAAAAGTTTTTATTAAAGGTAGAATTGTAAGTTTAAGTTAAATCATTTTCAAAATTAGAAATGAGTTATTCCTTTTTGAACGGACGAAAACTAAAATAGGTTCACGTAAACTGAAACGCAGAAAATAATAATTATAATGAGCCACGTGCCATCAGGCACTTGCTTTTGTCTCCTGCACTACTGTTTATTCAATACTCCAATAAAATTTAGCTTCTTGAAAGTACCAAAAATCATGACCTTCATTTGTTTCAATACTTTATTGTGGAAAGTACCAAAAGACAGGAAGTGGACTAGGAAAGAAAGATATATCAATATACAAAGTCCGGAACTAAAATGTGATTCTTTTGAATTCAAACGATCGAAATATGTGAAAAAAATATAATATTCAAAATATGTATAACGCCAAGGGCGCTATACCTTAACAGTCGTTTGCCCGTTAAGGTATAGCGCCCTTTAAAAGACCATTATACTTGAATTTAAAAAGACGGGTAAGTATAACGTCGTTTATTAAGGCACTATAGTATAACTCCTTAATAAACGGCGCTATACCTACATAATAAATCGTCCCCTTCCCTTCCCCACCAAACCAGAACCCCCCTCCCCCCCAAATTAAAACTTTAAAAAACAGGCGGTCCCACCATTAACGACCAAAAAAACTTGAGTGGAGCCCACCCGTCCCACAAAAAGTAAAGATTCCCGGTCTCACATCCTAGCTAAGGCGTTATCTCGTTGTGGGTTGCTCGTTTCGGTTTCAAATCATCAAATCTTTAACTTTCCAAAAATCTTAAATCGAGGTATTCCGATTTAATTTTTGTTAAAACTCGTATAAAAATGCATATTAGTTATTTTTAATGTGTTCTATGTTGTTTTGTGATTATTTTGCGATTTAACTAATTTATTATTTTTATCCGGATTATGATATTAGTGTGCTAAAAAAATTAGTAAAAATAGAGAAATTATTATTAGTTGTTAAAAAAATATTAATTAGTTACTTTTTGCTGTGGTATATGTATTTTCGTGAATGTTTTGTGATTAAATTTATTTGTTATTTTTTTTATTCGGTTTAGATTATTTATTTGCTTAAAGACTAGTAAAATAGATAAATTGTTACTTTAGTTCCCTCTAGTGGTATCTTGTGGCCTGATATAGTGCTTGTATTTATAATGTAGTGCCCTTTTAGCGTAGTAAAATGTAGTACCCTTTAGCGTAGTATCCTTGTAGTTATTGAAATTAATCATTTAAGTATCTATTATACCCAAAAATACGTCAAAAAAACTTATAGTTCAAACACAAACTCTGTCCAATTCTAGTCAACAATCGTAAGAAAATAACATGAGAAAACAACAATATTTCGTGAATTAAGTATGAGAAAACAATAATATTTTCAGGATACTTTGGTGCTACTAGGCCTCAAATATCGAGCCCGGAACCCATATGTGTATATTTAATAATTAAATTTTATATAATTATGAAAATTAATTATTTAATTTTATTATAGTAAAAAATAAGTGAGTTATAAATAAAAATATATAATAATAATAAAAATTACATATAAAATAATAAAACTAACATATAAATTAATAAAACTAACATATACAATATTAAACTAACATTTAAAATAACAGACATGTTGAATGGTAAATCGAGAAAATTTTCTCATCATGAACACAAGAATTCAGGATATCTTGGTGCTATTAGGCCTTAAATATCGAGCCCAGAACCCATATGTGAATATTTAATAATTAAATCTTGTATAATTATAAAAATTAATTATTTAATTTTATTATAGTAAAAAATAAGTGAGTCATAAAAAAAATATATAATAATAAAACTAACATATAAAATAATAAAACTAACATATACAATATTAAACTAACATATAAATAATAAACTAATTTGTATATTAGGTTTAGGCCTCGGAGCGGTTCCTGCAGTTGCAGCCACCTCTACCACCCTTAGCTCCGGGTGCACCACCTCCTTTTCTCCCTCTAGCTAGGAGGTGGGTTGATAGGCGAGGATATGGACGAGAGTACGAGGTTGGACATAATCTCCCCTTGTGCAGGGATTTGTTGGATTTGCTGGATGGCGCACAGGTAAATGTATACCTAAGTTTACTTGTCCTGGCTTCATATGTGTTGTGTATACTCACGTTTTCTATGGTTACTTAATAGCCATACAGCGACGAGCTAATAGCTGGTTTGCCCGATTATTGCTTAGCCGGTCGAATTATGTGGAGCTCTTCCGTCCCATTGATGTGCCTTGATATTGTGGAGCATCATGCCACCGAGCGAGTACTTCGCCCGTTTGGCCGGCCGCAGCTTGTACCGCCACCGTCCGCCTGGCATATCACACATTACCAGCGGGATGATCGTTTCAGGGTGGACCAGACATATATGGCATGGCTAGAGGCGCAGATCGATACTTGGGACTAGTGACATGACCTGATTCTACCCCCCTCCACCTGACCGGACGGAGACTGAACATGATTATATAGGCGGGTACCGCAGCGTTACCCGACCTTTCGTCGAGAATCCCATTTATCGCGCTGGCGGTCGGTACGTTCCATACACCGGGAGGCACGAGACACTGGTATGTTATTTGGTGTACTTGCTTATAACGTTAACCTAGTGTTCCGTAATTTATATTTTACATGTTGTGCAGGCTATTGGCCTACATCTGTTCCACCAGTTGGGACTACAGATACAGCAACATACCGGCGAGGGATCAACCGCTTTGCATGAGTATGGCCGAAAGGTTACCGATCTGGCTTCCTAGACATTGAGGTGAGCCCGAGATGATGAGCGATTAGGATACGAGGCTGAGTATGTGGCGCCAGAGCAGTACCATCATGGGCCACTAGTGTGGCTGAAATGTGGTCAACGTGGCAGGCGTGCCCCATGAGGTAAGGGTGTCCCACGAGGTCGTGGGGGTCAGCGAGGAGGTGGTCCCCAGCAAGGGGACGTTGAGGCACATGTTGAGGATGTTGGAGTTGATCTGCTGGGTGACCTCCATGAGCCAGACCACTCTCACAGCAACATGCCGTCATTCAGCCTTCAGCTTCAGCTCACTCCAGGGACTTTGCAGGCGACCCCGTCCGCTCCATTGTTGATCGCGGGCATGACCATTACGCGAGAGGATTGGGATCAGTATTTTCCTGATCTTCCAGGCCCATCGACCGTTGCTGATGATCGGCCAACACGAGATGTGGATAGTGGGCGCCGACTGAGTTATGGCTCATCATCGAGGGATGTTGGAGATCTTTCACAGGCGCAGGTATGTTTGTATTACTATTAAATTTAAATTTGTTTTCATCTCATTGTTTAGCCATACATATTTTTATGTTTGTTTTATTAAGGCTTCATCATCGCCTGTCACGGAGGCCACTTTGTGCGATACTGACTTGGCTACGACGGATGATTATATTCAGGAGCCCGACGAGACCATGGTAAGACAATTTAAATTTTTGTGACTTAACGCGTACATTACTAATATATATTTCATATACTAAAATATCTTATTATTCTGTAGGTTAATGCTGGACCGACGACCCCTTCTACCGAGCCTGCCAGCCCTATTGACGATCATGCTGCAGCGCATCCTCCGATAAAGAGGCGACGTGATGAGGATGATCCTGATAGCGTAGCCAAGAGGGATGGGATGCGCCTCAGGCCAACGGCTGCATTAAAGCATACAAGATGTGGGACACATTGATTTTTTTTGTATTTTATCTACATATGACATTCAGTAAATAATAGCAATAATTTTTATTGTTTACATTATATGCGTATTATGTTTTTATTTATCTGGTTCTTTGTTATTTTAATACTACAACACAAACACAAACACAAACATAGCAACTTAGCATAATTTAAATTCAGTACAACTAATGAAAATACATGACACGGAAAACATAAAGATAAAATACTACACTCAATACATACATGTGTTTGTTTAGTCATTACCGCCTATTATTCTCTGCTCCAACCACTTAAATTTCTCTTCCATTTTATTTTTTTCTTCTTCCGCCTCTTTTAGTTTCTCCCACACTGCCGCAATTTCTCGTTGCATTTCAGAGATCTGGCGTTAGTATTCACCGTTCATATTCCAAATATACTACAAACATGATTTGTAGTATTCCTGATTAATGGGTTCATCATACCATTCCTCAAACATACAATGATTTCTGTCATTGTGTCCAAACAATTGTTGACACATCCAGTATCTACGCCCAACATGACCATCGGACCAACATGCCTTCAAAATCGCACGTTTGCCACAATAGCACCTTGGTTGGTCATTGCGTCCAGACATTTGTTAATGTAAGAAAAATGAAAAAATTATGGAAAATTTTGCTATTTGTTTTTGTTAAGTGCATATAATAACTAAAATGCGCTAGTTATTTATAGGCAAGACAACCCACATAACGTAGTATTTCACCGCGCTATGCTTCGCGTGTTAAAAATTCTTTCGGGTACAAAATAACTTTTCCAAAAGATAGCCTTTGCAGGCGAGCAGCTTTTCATGTCAACAAGACAATACACATAACGTAGTTGGACACCGCTCTATACTTTGTGTTTTAAAGATTCTTTTGGGTACAATACAGCTTTTTTAGAAAATAGCTTTTGCAGGCGAGCAACTATTTCAGGTCAATAAGATAATTATTTTTTTTAATGGGTTTATGTTAGATTTTTGTACTGAAGTATTAATGTTAAATATCAATAAGATTTAACAGCAATGGAAACATAATTTTATTTCATACATTCTGCAAGATAAACAAGTACATAAACTTATTACAACCTCATTACGGAAATAAAATACTACGTGTACCCTTGATAGTTGGGCACATTAGATGAACTTCCACCAGGAGCTGGATTACCACCGCCACCCAAACCAGCTGAAGGACATTTATGACGGTCGTGTCCTGTTTGCGAGCATATTTCACATTTGCGTGCATAAACGGTATTACCAACATCTATTTGGTTCCATATACGTATTCTTTTTTGCACCTATCATTGACGTACATAGTCCTTGTTATACACCATTTTAAATGGTTCCAGCGGCCAATAATGCTCAGCACTCACTGGCTGTAACTGCCCACTATAGATGTTTAAGTATAGCAATACTATATTCTTTATCAACGTAGTTGGTTTCCCCTAAACCTGTATGTTGAAAGCACTTGATGGCATATGAGTACGGCATGTGGTAGATGGACCAATTCCCACAAGAGCATAACCTTCTGGCTTCATTTACGATGTGTGTATTATTCCCCCGGTTGTGATGAATAGCGGTGCGAATTTTAAAAATATTTCGCTCTTTGCAATACTGCAAAAATGAATGCCAATGTGCTCGCTTCCTGTATTTCTCAAATCTTTTCATTGGTATTGGCATAAATTCAACACCCCTTTCCATCAATGACGATGCACCTCTAGCCCTTTCAACAAACCTCTCCGTCATCTGCTTGAATGACATCCGCACCATGGCAGTGGCAGGCAATCCTCGTGCAGACTTCAATAACCCGTTGAAAGACTCTGACACATTTGTAGTCAAAATTCTCCATCTTTTGCCACCATCCGCATGCAAAGTCCATTTTGTCAAGATCATGTCGCATCAACTAACGATATGCTCCCTAATCTTCTTGCCTGATAGATTTCATATGCCTCCTGAATTTACACTCTTGGTGATCTGTTACAGCCATTCAAATTAAATTCTTATTAGGATATGCCTTCTAGAAATTGGCCTTCAGGTGCCTCACACAGTAACAGTGGTAGGCATACAGTTCCTGCCATGCACGCAAATTCTGTACAGAACTTAAAATACCACCATGCCGATAAGATATTAGACAAATACCTGAACGATGTTTAATAACGTGCTCTTTCAAGTGGTTCAAAAATAGTGTTTACGTCTCTTAGATTTCATTGGCCCAAATAGCAAAAGCTAAGGGAAATATACTTCCATTAGCATCTACTGCAACGGCGATCAACAACTTAATATCATACTTTCCATAGACATGAATGCCGTCTATGGATATTACCAGCCGACAATGCAAAAAACCATCAATTGCTGGTTTAAATGCCCAGGACACATATTTGAATATATGTTCTGGTATTCCCGGACTCCGCTCAAGCTTTCATTCAACAACAGTCCCGGGGTTAAAGTATTGCAATACAGCCATGTACCTGGGTAGAGATGCAAAGGACTTATCCCAGTTACCATAAATAATTTCAAACGCATGTTTGCGCCCGAAAAATGCCTTTCTTTTGGTAATGGTGCACCCATATTCCTGGTGGATGGATGTTATACACTCTTTGATCTTGTACCTTATGGACGCTTCAATGTGTGGAATCAAGACAAGAGAAATCAAGTCAGCATTCAAGTTAAAATGATTCCCACTGAATGTGTCCATTTCACAATTGTGTGTCAATGTATTTACCCACAACCCACATATTAATTTTCTTCTTCCTCGCACGCAACATCCAATTACAACCCGTAAACCATCTACGACAGACTACCTTGTATACATATGGAGATGACTCGCATACCGTGATCTCACGACACTCTTTTACGCTGTACATTAGCACCGTCTTGGTTAGGCGCATTTTATCGGGAAAAAACATGCCCTTTGACAACACCGTTGCTCTAGATTCATCCTACATTGTTATCCGAATTTCGTCAATATCCCTTATGAGGGCATCCACATCCGGCATACTTGGCAAATGATCAAGGTAGGGAATCTCCCTTGAATGAAACAGCACGTGGGACTCGTACACTCCTAGTCTAATGGGGGGGAGGGGGGAGGGGGGAGCATGCTCCCTCATCAAATCAAGTCTAACATTCTCTTCCTCCTCATCATCACCCTCATCAGGGAAGGGTGTGTCATCTCCAGACTCATCAGCATTGTTGTCATAATCACTATTCTCTTCGTGACTCTGTGCATCTGCCAGATCCCAATTAAGTATGTCGTCTTCGGGAAATTGAGTAAGGACAAGACCTTTAGGATGCTCATTTTCACTGCACAACCAACAAAATAATGAGTTACTCAAATTGATAAATACTTTACATATACTTATATCACTTCACTTATAAATCGTAATGTGTTGACATCCCATGATGGACATTATCCTGTTGGTGATGACTCCCTAATGGACCATCATGATCCAACACACCAAAATTAGGCATATTCCAACTAGGCGTTGGTTCATAACTTGTAAAATTTATATCTAGCCGATACCCCATGTGGAATATATGAGTGTTAATACAAATTCAATACAGCAAAAATAAACACCGTAACACAAAGAAAAATTGAAGTTTATCACTCGTCTTGTGGATTATGTAAACTAGGAGAAAAATTATTTTCTCGCTCCTCATTCGCCCGTGGAGATAAGTTTAGATCAGGACAAACTCTTTCAGCCGGAACCTGTTCGGCTAAAACTGCTCCAAAATAACCACCCGATGACTGAGGGATATCCCTGCTTTGCGCAGCCTCATTATTGCGAACGTCTTCAACCTTGATATACATTTTCAATATTTTTATCACAAGAAATTCCCGGTATTCATCCGAACTTCTCAAAATATCTCTCAGAGTTTCATCGTCCTCGATGTTAAACTCAGCATAACAAGCAACCCCTTGCGGAGTGACAGAATACAGATATCTTCCGGTTACTTTAAGGTTCACCGAACATTTGGTCACACTCATTTATTTATATAACAACGATACCAATTTATCGTACTCCATTGTAAGTGGCAACTTAACATGACACTGTGGAGATAAACTATAGGTTACTGAGTTATTCACCGCCACAACCTCACCCCTCCCCACCCCACCCCAATATAATGAAACCCTTACTTTTCGCTCTTCAAACATTATGACAAAATGCAAAACAACTTAACGAAAAAATATTTCAGAAGACTTGAGAATATTTATGAATGGATTTTTAAAAAAAAATCTTAACCTCCTTAAATAGGGCAAAAAACCAGTCTGGGGTACAATTATTTTAGGTATAACGCCTTAAATAAGGGTGCTATACCCAGTTGAATTATTGTTATGTCAGTTAAGCCGAGAAGAATTATTTGTGGGCCCACAAAATATGTTTAGCGCCTTAATGAACGGCGCTATACTTGCCCGTCTTTTCAAATTCAAGTATAACGCCCTTTTAAAGGGCGCTATACCTTAACGGGCAAACGACCGTTAAGGTATAGCGCCCTTTAAAAGGGCATTATATATATTTTGGTCACTATATTTTTTTTTCACATATTTCGGTCGTTGGAATCCAAAAGAACCCAAAAGAACCACATTTTGATTCCGGACTCCCAACATACACATAGATGCGATTGGATAAATTTACATTGCTTTCAAGAACGACATTTACAGAATATTCCCTACTGTTACGAGGAATTAGAGGAAAAATCTTGATATTATAAGCTAGATTGAAAATGCCAATATTGCACTCTTTCCCGATAGGGTTTCTCGTAACACCTAACGCACTGAGCCAAATCTCAAATTTCGAGTAGTTTTCCTTGTTTTAAGTTTTTGTAAACTCCAACTTAAGTAGAGATTCCAATTCCATCAAGAAAATAATTAGATATTAAACTCGCCAATCCTTTTATACTTAGAATCTCATAGTATATCATTAATTGGGAAAGAGAAACAATCCAATAGGAAATCCACGACTAATCCCTTCCTTATTGTTCTGATCTAATATTCGGGGCTTACGATTTCGTCCTTTTAAGGCTCCAAAAACATCTCATGAATAATTGAATCAAGAATTCGTTCTTATATGAACCCTAACTTTCCCCCAATATATGATTTTCTTAAAGCGAAGTTTTACAAAGAACCTAAGTATTGGGATAATATAGATTACCAGACGTATAGATAAGGCCGATGCAATTAAAGCACTAATAAGTGCATGATTTGCCTACACCTTGGTCACGTATAGTGGATGTTTGATATTTGCAGTTAAGTAATATACAACTCAGAAAACATGTACACTTAGGCCTCTCGTAAATGTTTTGGGGCGTTTGGTTCAAGGGATTAGGTTGATTATTCGGATATAATTTTGAGATTAAATTTATCTTGTGTTTGGTTGGAGATATTAGCTAAAACTAGTACTATTATTTTTTATGCCTAAAACTTGATATTTTCTGCGTTTCAGTTTGAGTGACCCTATTTCTTTTATGTTTGCTCCGAAAAGACTTGATTCCTTTTTAAATTTGATAATAATTTAACTTAAGATTTTAATTATTACCTCAATAATAAGCTTTTATAGCGACACAAATTCTCAACCAAGTGACCACTAAGTGTTAGAGTCGTGTTGCAGACCTTTACTATATGTGTCATGATAGCCAGTTGTATGACATGTCGACAAATAGGAGAATCTGATTGGACAGTGGATATGATATTCCTCCATGTGGCACAACCATAGCCATGATTTTCATTAAAGGGAGTCAAAACATAAAGAAATAAACTCATCAAAAAGTCAATGAGTGTCATTATATAATATATATACATATTTAAAAAAAAATTACCTAAATATACAGTGTAATTTTCCGGTGAAAGGTCTTTGGTGCTAATTCCTCCTGTACATATTAAGGGCCAAAAAAGACTACTTTAATTTAGTGGAAGGGATTGTTTGTTCTTCCTCTGTCACAATCATTGACAATTCATTCAATTTAATTACTTTTACATTTTTGGCTCACATAATCGATCTAGAAACTTTGTCAATAGCAGTCAACAGGGATTCCCCTTTCTATATAAGGTGAGCAAAACCAAAGCAGCCAACCCACCAACTTGTTATCTCATCCACTTTAATTAGTAGTACTGATATATCTTCTTTGGTATTTTAGAGTAAAAAAAAGTGGATAAGATAAATATGGAAATGGAGCAGATAAAGAAAGCAGAATCAGTAGAAATTGATGATGAGCAAAAATGGGTTTGTGATTCTTCTGTGGATCATAAAGGAAGAGTTCCTCTTAGGGGTTCAACTGGTGTCTGGAAAGCCTCCCTCTTCATTATAGGTAAGTATTTGTCCATGCATACCCAAATAGTTTCACTTGTATATCTGAAGTCAGTTTTTCTCTTAAAGTTAGAATGGCTTCCTCTGTTAGTTCTAGTCCTAAGCTGTGATAAGTGTCAACCAGAGGAGCACTCAGCTTATATTTAATGCGATCAACTGAAACTTAGTTAGGAATTTTCTTAAAGATATTCAAACTCGAAAAGGTGTTTGATGTACCGCTAAAATTTATATTTTATTTATATGAGTCTTTTAAAACATGTAGTTTCGCTCCTACCTGATATACATAAATACATATATACATATATTAATGTTGACGCCACAATTTTCAAAATAGTTAAAGATAATGTTATGAACCTTAAAGATTGAATACATCACTTTTAAATCTTATATTCGCCTCCGATAACAATTGACAAGTAAAGGTGGAAATAAACTTGGCTTATGTCTAGTCATGACCTTAACTCTAGCTAGAATAGATTTTAATATATACAAAGGAAATTGGCCAGAAAACTAAATTTCATTTTCACTTTTTTCATAAGTCTAAACTACGTTTCTGGTTTGTCAATAGTTCCATTTCTGTCATCACAAGTAGTAGGTAAGTCATTAAAAGGGGCAAGAAAGCACTTAAAAGGGTGGCTTTAATACACCCTTGGCGAGGGTAGCGTTTGGCGTGTAAAACATTTACTGTAAAACTGAGGCGTGTCAAAGGAATTTGACTACAAGCTTGGAGGTCAACTATGTATTAAGCCAAAAAATTACCATGTTTATCTTGTAAAATTGACGACTTTTCTCTTTATTGGCAAGAAAGACCATATTTAATTAATAAAAATAAAGATGAAATTTACGGTGTTCCATAAACCAGAGAAGGGGATAAGATATGCTATAAGCACAAGAAGGTTTAGAGGCTTCTAGACTTCTTTTTTTGTGCTTATAGCATTTGAAGATTAAAGGGGGGAAAAGAAGCACAAATAATAGACACACGTCGTTATGGGGGGCCACAAAAGCACTAGTGTAATGTTACTTAATGTGTTACTCACCATATCTTGTCTCATTCTCTTAAATTTTATGGACCCCGGCCAACTTATCTGGAAAAGTTCCTAAAACCAGAAACTTGATGAGATATATTTGGTGTTTTGTCTTTCTTGTTTCCACTTATGTTCCGTTGAGTTATTTATTCTCTTCAATTATCTTTTATTTTAAGGATATCCACTAAGAAAAATAACACTTACATGATCAAGTAGTTCATCTTTCAGCAAAAGAAAAATTGCTTTGAAACCAGTCCCCATTGAAACAAGACATTTGTTGGTCATAAGCACACCACAAAACAGTAGTTAGATTGCTTGTTAAGCGCGTTAGATATTGATTAGCACTGCTCAAGAAATAGACTTTCTTATCACTTAGTTGACACTCTTGACAAAAATAGCAACTGGCCAATTATTGTCAAGTGGATAATTCACTGCTGTCCGCGACACATTATTTTCTATTATTTAAAAAAATAAAATAGATTAAGTAAATAGAAAGTTTATGGTCACTATTTGAATCGTAAGAACTGTATTCCCAGTTAAGTTGCGCGGACTCTTTGTTTTTGGTGCCGCACCCATCTCGACACGGGATAGGTGCGGGTGCGGGGTACGTCCTGGATTCGGTCAACTAATTTCGGATACTTTGACCTGAGTCTATCGACAAATTTGGGGGAAAATTGAGATTTTGATTTCTCAACATCAAAAATAAAACAAATCTAAGACATGGAAAATGACATACCTTCAATATTGTAGTACTTTTGTCTCATATTTGCTGCTTTGTGTTTCAGAAAAATCAAGAATTCAAGGGGTTGTGTTCTGAGTTCGGACTTTTGATAGACAGTAGCAGCGATATAGATGGAGAGTTGGTGGAAGCCTTGAATGGCTTTCTTTTTCTCTTTATAGCTCTATCTTTTATAATTTTTAATTTTCTTAGTCGAATTCCCACACCTGTATCTATACCTGGATCCGCACCCCGAATCTTAAAGTTTAGATTTTGCCGAATCCGACACTCGGATCCGTGCCCGTACTGAATATCCGCACCTGAGTCTGAGCAGCTTAGATTCCCAACATAAGTTCCAAAGCTTAACTCCAGCCATTGCTGCTGCTATTGTGCTAGAATCATCCCAGTGACACAAAATATTAGACAGTATCTACACACAACATTTTTTTCTTTACATAATTTTTATCTTAAAATTTCAATTGCCACTAAGCATAACTATAGATGAGCTTTATATTGATTCACTTGGTTAAGAATAATCAAAGAGGTGATTAGATTTTCATTTTGTTAACATGTTCCTTCATGGTTATGCATATCAGAGACAGTGATGAATTAATTGTTACCTTTCTTACAGTAATTGAATTCAGTGAGAGGTTGAGTTACTTTGGATTAGCAACAAGTTTGATTATATACCTAACAAAAGTCATACATCAAGACCTCAAAACAGCAGCAAAAAGTGTGAACTACTGGTCAGGAGTCACCACCTTAATGCCATTGCTTGGAGGCTTTCTGGCTGATGCATACTTTGGAAGATTTTCTACAGTTCTTATCTCAACCACTGTCTACCTCCTGGTAACCACAATTTCCCTCCTCGATAAGCAAAATGTGTCATCTATATTGAAACGGATGGAGTAATTTTAATAAATAACTTTTTCCCTTGTTCTGTTAATGCAGGGCTTGCTTCTCTTGACAATGTCTAGAGTGGTTCCTAGTCTGAAACCTTGTGATAGTGACCTCTGTCATGAACCTAGAAAAGTCCACGAGGCGATTTTCTTCCTTGCGATCTACCTAATCTCAATTGGGACAGGAGGGCACAAGCCTTCTCTTGAGAGCTTTGGAGCTGATCAGTTTGATGATGATCATCCTTCGGAAAAAAAGAAGAAAATGTCTTTTTTCAACTGGTGGAATTTTGGGCTATGCTGTGGACTATTACTTGGTGTTACTCTTATCGTTTATGTTCAAGACCGCATTAGTTGGGCTATGGCAGATTTGATCCTCACACTAGTTATGGCTTCTAGTTTAGTCATCTTTATTGCAGGGAGACCGTTCTATCGTTATAGAAAAGCAACTGGAAGTCCATTAACACCAATGTTACAGGTGCTTGTAGCTGCAATTAGAAAAAGAAATCTTCATCTTCCTTCTAATCCTTCCCATTTACATGAAATTCCCAAATCAGAAACTAGCCAAAGGAGGCTTTTATGTCACACCAAGAAGCTCAAGTAAGATTTGAAACTTAGTCATGATTATTGTTATGAATATACTCTTTAATTCAATGTAGGTACTATTGAAACACATTTGTGACTCTACTTTATAGGTTCCTTGATAAAGCTGCGATTCTTGACGACAAACAATATTCAATAGAACAGCAGCAGAATCCATGGAAACTTGCAAGTGTGACCAAGGTGGAAGAATTGAAGCTAGTTATCAACACGATTCCCATTTGGCTAACCACTATACCATTTGGTATTTGTGTAGCACAAGCTGCAACATTTTTCATCAAACAAGGCGTGACACTGAACCGAAAGATTGTTCACAATTTTGAGATTCCCCCTGCCTCAATTTTTGCCTTAGCAGCATTTGGCATGATAATATCTGTCACTATCTATGAGAAAATTCTCGTACCTGTCCTAAGACGGGCAACAGGAAACGAAAGAGGCATTAGTATTCTCCAAAGGATCGGTATTGGAATGATCTTCTCTGTTTCTACTATGATAGTTGCAGCTCTGGTCGAAAGAAAAAGATTGAATATTGTTAATAAAAATCCACTCGAGGGTTCAGCTTCAATGAGTGTGTTCTGGTTAGCCCCACAATTCCTTATAATCGGAATAGGAGATGGATTTACCTTAGTGGGATTACAAGAATACTTCTATGACCAAGTACCTGATTCCATGAGAAGTTTAGGCATTGCACTTTACCTTAGTGTGATTGGTGCTGCAAATTTTATTAGCAGCCTCTTGATAACTATTGTGGATCATATCACAGAAAAGGGTGGCAAGAGTTGGTTTGGGAAGGATCTAAATAGTAGTCGGCTCGACTATTTTTACTGGTTGTTAGCTACCATTACAGCAGTAAATTTGTGTGTGTATGTTTTTGTTGCAAGGAACTATTCCTACAAGAATGTACACGGTAGGAAAACTATAGCTGTGGCTGATTGTGATGATCGTGAAGCAGTGGCTTAGTATATAAATATTCCTTTAAATGTTTTACGTAATATTTTTACTACGTTTATTGACATAGTAATATCAGTGTATTCTGACAAGTTTAAAGGAAATAAGAAATCCCTCTTTTTCAATCTCAGTCCCATTGTATTTTGATTATTTTTGACGATAACCTTTGCCAAAATTACAGGGGCGTAGATACCGCTTCGTCGAAATTTATCACTACCTCTATCCCATTTCATGTGAGACGATTTGGAGTACAAGATCAAACTATCTAATTTTGTGTGAATTCTGACATAGAATCTTCAAGTTTTTTGAGATAAAATTTACTTTATCGCAATAATTACTACTTTAAATGGAGATTCATTCTCTACTGATAACATGGGATGCCTGCTTAATTGATCTGACTATTTTTTTATGCACGAAACCTAAAAGGCTGAAAGTCTAACGGAAATGTTATTCTTTCTTCTGGTTTGTTGTCTGTCAAGTGTCAGCTCTAAATTCCTTTACATTTCAATTTATCTCCATGTTTTTTGAATATAATTTTTTTTAGAAAAACAAAAAAGTTCTACTATCTAACAGAAATAAATATATTAAAATACTTAAACACAAGTGTTAATATCATGTACACTAAAAGATTCATATACTAAAAGATTTTATATATATATATATATATATATATATATATATATATATATATATATATATATATATATATATATATGAGTTTTTGGGTATGAGCAAGGTGATGAGTTCTTGGAGAGAGGGAGTCGAGGGTCTATCGGAAACAGCCTCTACGACAGGGTAGGGGTAAGGTCTGCGTACACACTACCCTCCCCATACACCATTAGTAGAATTATACTGAGTTGTTGTTGTTGTTAATATATATATATATATTGTAAATGTGCTAATGAGAAATGTAGTTCACCTTAGTTCTACTTCTAATACAAATATTTGTATTTGTGATTTATCAAATATATAAATTAATTATCGTATATATAATTAAAAATTTAATCTAATTCTATCTTAAATTAAATTTATAATAACATCAATTAATATAAATTTACTAAGCGTCGTAGCGCAGGTTATATCACTAGTATTTATATAATTGAGAGGCATTAGCCCAGTGATGTGGCAGCTTCATTGAACAGGAAGAGTTTTATTTTTTTTACGATTAATTTGTTTTGCCCTTCGATTTTTATCATGAAAAACCCAATAGTCATGGCATCCCTTTCCAAAAAGACATAATGTTTAAAAGCAATGCCTATGCACTCAATACGTTCAATTCCCTAACCGTCCTTTTGTTTCCCTAAAAGACGTAGTAACATTTAGCGAAGTACCGGCCATTCTTAATGCTGCATAATTACTAAGTCTACGAACAGTGGTCTTAATACCCAATTTTTGGCAAAGGTTTGACTCATTTTATTTGTTGCTCTTTTGGTCTATGAACAATGGATCTTTGGCTCATTTTATTTGTTGCTTTTTTCGTCAATGAACAATGTCTTACCTATAAAAAGAAAATGATTGTCTTGATACCCAATTGTTTCAATAATCACTAAGTTATTGTCCTGTAGTCTGCATGAACAACTAAGCATGAAGTTTTATACTTTAGTACTTCAAAAACAAAACATGAAAGCCCAGGATTTGATCTATTTAGTACCACTCTGGCACCGATCCCAAATATGAATGACAAGATTAATGTATTTTGCGTGTTAAGGGAGAAGATATTGTACGGGTATATTTTACAAAATACTCTTTTCCCGTCAATTTTGATATAGAGAAATTTTGATATAGAGAAGGATGCAGTTAAGCATCTCATATTGTACTGACTTTCCGTAACATTAAGCAATCAACAATAATCCTAAAATCTTAGTCAATATTCTTTTATAAAACTAGAGGATCTCGCTTCTTCTAATTTTATATTATACTTTGCCGAGTAGGTGGCAATAGGGGTTTTGGGTTAAAAAATTAACAATAACAATGTAAATATTTTAAATAGGAGAAAAGAAATGAACAAAAAATGTCGAACGACTTTTCGGGCAAAATGGGGATAACATTAATGTATTAATGTATTGCCCAAAAAGTCTAAATACCTTATGTTCTTTTCTATTCTCTCCTATTTAATTATTAATTTTTATAAGATTGTTAGATAGAATAGAAATTTTTTATCCGTATGCATATAAAAGTTATCTATCCTCTATTATTTCTTTTCTTCTTTACTCCCTCTTTCCTACCATTACTTTCTTTATTATATTTTTCTATTTCTTTCATTTCTATTTTTTTTCTTATTATTACTACAATTTATTTCATTCAATTTAATATTTTTGCAACTACACGAAGCGCGAATAATTTAACTAGTTAGAAAATATGTGATAGATCCTTAATGCTAAGCCCATATCCCGGATGAGCTTCCGAAGAGTTGGGCCTATTCCTTATTGGGCCATCTTTCATTTTGTGCTTCAGGGATCCGGCCCTTGTCCGGTTATTTTTATTTTTAGCCACAATCACTTGTACATATATTATTAGGCCCAAATAAATCACAATATATACAAAAATTAATAAAGCCAAATAAAGTCAATATACAAGCTCGAATTCTTAATGTCCCCAGCAAAGTCGCCAGAGCTGTCACACCCCTTTTTCTACCCGCAAAGTAATATTGTGTGGATTAAAGGGTTTTTCCAATTAAAGTGACAAAATTGAGTAGGGATTATTTTATTTACGGAGTCGCCGCTTGGAATTGATTTTGTTGGTGTTCCAAGTCACCTTTTATTTGAATCCCTAATCAAAGGAAGATTTGACTCTATTATTATTGGTCTGCGAAAACAAAGTCCGGGTAAGGAATTCTGTTAACCGAGGAGAAGGTATAAGGCATTCCCCGAATCCGTGGTTCTAGCACGGTCGCTTTTATTGACTAAAATTTGGCTTGAATTATTTTTGGATAAAGTGTGTATTATTTGCCTTAAGTTACTATTGTCTAGTACCGCTTAATAATTAATAATTTTGGCCTAGGAGCGTGCAAGCACACAAGGTCCTTATTTGATTATATGTATTAAAACAAAGAACGTGTCGGTATATATGGTTTAAATACAATTAATATTGAAGAGTCAAGGAGCGGGAATGCACACATGACTACTTTATTAAAAATAATAATAATAATAATAACGACCAAGGACCGTGTATGAACACATGGTCTACATCTCAAACGTGCCTAAAATTGCCTATCGCTTAAATTAATTAAAAAGCGCTTCTTTTTTATATTTATTACTTGTTCGACTGAAAAAAATAATATTATTATTAAAAATAATTTTCACTAATGCAAGACTTTAAACCCGGGTAAACTTATGTTAAACTTTTATGGTATTGGGCCACTTATTTTATTTAACAAAATTTTTTTATTGGTTTTAAAGAAAATGCCCATCTTATTTTCTATTGTCATTGGGCCTATAAATTTTAGCTTATTTGGCCCATGTTGCTTAAGAGCCTCGATGACCGAGACAACACAAAATAACAAGTATTCTTCTAAACCCAAATTGCTTCTTACATTGATGTCCAAACTAAAAATTATTTTTTTTCATAAAAGAAACTTACATGCTAATTATTATCTTTTATCTTCTTAACCAACTTATTTCTTAAAGACTAACATAATATTTCTATTCATCTACACCAACATGGCACTAATCAAACTACACTCATTAACAACATAAAAATCATGACTAAATATAAGAACTACAAAAAAACGGTAATACTTCAATGCTAAAGAGAAGAACTATATTAAGTATAACATTATGTTGACTATAATTTAAAGCATCAAAATATTTGAAGTTAGAAGTCTTTCTTAGATAATTATACATGAACCATGAAAGTAACTCACGGAAAAGAGCCCAAACTAAACAAACATGGTTAAAAGTGGGGTCTTTATCTTTTCCTTAAACTAAGTAATCTTAACATAATGCAATTTCAATCACATATATAAAGAAGAAAACGATAATTTAACTAATCTTTAACAGATTTACATGATGATAATACTAATATGACATTCATCTTGAAATAAAATCAGATCCAATATGTTCTATCAACCAAACCGGGATCAAATCCTACTTATTATCATCAAGAATCTGCAATATAAGAATTTGAAAGTTACCTGGTTTGTGGAATAATAAAATACAGCAGTTCAGCAACAAAAAACTCAGCAGCAAATACAGTAGAAACAGCAGCAACTCAAGTGTTAAGACAACCCAAAAAACTCAACAAAGATGCTTGAAACTGGTAGCTATCAACTTCACAAATTGCCTAAGGGATCTTTTTATTTTTCTCGAGGTTTTTGCACTCAAATAATCCTCACAAAATACTGAAATTTCAGCTTGTTATACGTATTAAGCTGCTGATTTTTCTCAAAGATATATGTCTTTTTGCAACTCTCCAAGATGTGTTTAAGTATAAGATAGAGTGTCCCCCTTTTCAGTGAGTAAGGAACTCTGCATTCTAAGTATAAGAAATTCTCTTTTATAGTAGAAAAGCAGCCCTTTCAATAGGCAAATAAAGTTAGATTTTTGGACAGATTTTGGTTCACCAAAAATCTGTCCAAAAGACTGACTTTTTGTGCTAAACACTGTTCAAGGTCTGTCCCAAAGGTGAAAGGACAACCTGAAAATCTGCTGTGTCAGAAGCAAGGAGAAAAAATGTCCTTTCAGCCACCCTACTAGTAAAAGTAAGCTACTATTACCCTATTTTGTGATAAAATAAACTAAACTTCAGATTTTAACCATCAACAACAAACTACTTGCTCAACACAAATCAAACTTGGACAACTATGAAATGACAAAGTATAGACGAGACTAAAAACGTAATTGAACTAAGTATTAAAACCAACTTGATGGGAATAAATTGAATTTGTGTAAACTAATTACTAAACAAACAACTAAATTCACAAACTAATGCTCAAAACAGAACGAGCATCGTTAATAATCGAACAACGATTAACAACAACTAAATAATCAACTAACTAAGTGAACGATTTAACTAATACACTAAAGATCATGTTTAAATCAATAACAAATCTAACAAACCACTAAACTAAATAGAGATAGCTAATTAAATAAACCTAACTTGAAACTCTAATTAACAAGAAATAACCAAAACAGAAAAAAAAAAAATCATAAACTAATCTACTAAATAAATTTAAAAAAAAAATCAGAAATTAATTAAAGAGATGACGATTATACCTAACAAGTATGCTTGAAGCCGAAAAATAGCTAAAATGGGGGTTCGGGGCATTTTGGCGGTGGTGAGGCGGTGGAGCCGTGGCGGCGGCGAGGAGCGGGCCGGCGGCGACGGGGATTTTGGGGGTGAAATGGGTAGGAAAAGATAGGTCTCGTGGATCTCTATCCATTCATGTATGCGTTGTAGGGTGGTGTTGGCCGGAGCTTCAAGAATTTGGACCAAAAAGTGGCGGCTAAAGTTTCTTAGATCTAAAATTCAAGGAGTTTGAGGGTTTTTTGAAGGAATTGGTTTGGAGATATGGGAAGAGGAGGTTGTGGAGATTATATGGTGTTAATTTGGAGGTGTTTGGAGGTGTCCGTCGCCGGTGGGTGATTTCTGGCGGCGGCGGCGGCGGTGGAGAGAAGAGAGAGAAGAGAGAGAGAGAAGAGAGAAAGAGTTATGGGTGAAATGAGGGAATTTTTTAGATTTTTGAGGCTTTAAATACCTCTTGAGAGATCAAACAAGGACCATTAGATCAATGGGTGATCAATGGATGAGATTTGATCTTGGGTCACTTAATGAAACGACGTAGTTTTGAGGCAAAACTACGTCGTTCCGGACCCTTTCAAAGGCAGCCCCTTATCTTGCACTTTTGGCCACTTTCTCTTTCAAATTTGGCCCAATTTCTTTCTTAATCCTACTTATTAAACTAAATTTACACAAACAAATAAATTAATTAAGTAACTTATTCAAATGATCAATTAACTAGATTAATTCACCAATTGAATAGTTAGTTAATTCCTAAAATGCACAAATAAAGAAAGAAATATTTTTTGGTATTTTTATGATAGGAAATATGCAATCAAAGACACAAAAATTGGGAAATATAATTAAAGCAACAAAACACTAAGGACTTTAGGAGGTGTTAAAATAGTACAAAATTAGGTATTCACTGCTGCCCCTCTTTGCTCGAGAACATGAAGAGTTTTCGTGCAAAGAAAAGTGAATGCCATGGCTAATTTTTGCTCACATATTACTCCAATGAAAGCATTTTTTTAAAAAAAATGGTGACCGAACCCTGCTTCAGAGGTAGCCTACATATCCTTATTTAGAGGAATCAGGTCAGTGTAGTTCTGGAAAATTTTGGTAGCTGGGACTACCAGACACTAGGTTTAAGACTGTTGTTGGTGCTGTTGGTGCTGTTACTGTTACTTGCTGCTTGCATCAAAAGGAAAAGAGAAAGAACTACATATGTCTGGAAACTAAGAGTTACAAAATTCCTAATCTATGTGTCTTGTGGAGTCAAATCTTGATTATTGACCTGCTCGCTTGTGTTGACCTTAGATTGGATCTTGATGCTCTTTGAGGAAAGGATCATGGCTCATTCTTGATTGCTTGCTTTCCGGATCAGAGTTCGGAAAAATGAAACTCGAGAAGCTGGGCTGCTGACACATTATCCAAGCTAACTCCAACTATCTTGTGACTGAAAAACTTCTTTATTATGATGAGAAAGCTGAAACTGCAAGCTTTAATCGTCGCAACATGTGCTCTACGGCAGGGCCTGCAAAGCCATCAAAGACAAACAAAACGAACAAAATTTTCTGCCCCAGTTTGGCACTGAGAAAATTTTGCTAGTTATTGGGTAAAACTGCAGGGCAGCTTATTTTATTTGAAAAATCCAAAAATGAAACTAAAGGCTCCGAAAAGGATGTTCTTATCCTAGGTATAAAATTGATATAACTTGGACTTAGGAGGTACGTGTCCCATGGGCACCGTTGGAATGACTGTGAGATTGAAGGACTCGAACTAGGAATTGCATCTCCTTGGAATAATGACTCATATTAGGGAGTGCATCTCCTATTAAAATGAATACGGTTGACTCAAGCTAGGAAGTGTGTCTCCTACGAGTGAGGTTAAAATACTCGGACTAGGAAGCGCGTCTCCTAGGATTAATGGTTTATATTAGGAAGTGTGTCTCCTATTGGAATGACTCAAGCTAGGAAGTGCGTCTCCTACGAGTGAGGTTGAAAGACTTGGAGGGAATGTAACCAGGGGTTGGCACCCTGTATCACTGAGAACGAATGTAACCAGGGGTTGGCGCCCTGTATCACTAACAAAGAATGTAACCAGTGGTTGGCACCCTGTATCACTAAGCGGGAATATAATCAAGGATTGGCGCCCAAACTAGGAAGTGCGTCTCCTACGAGTGAGGTTGAAAGACCTGGAGGGAATGTAACCAGGGGTTGGCGCCCTGTGTCACTGAGAATGAATGTAACCAGGGGTTGGCGCCCTGTATCACTAACAAAGAATGTAACCAGGGGTTGGCGCCCTGTATCACTAAAGGGGAATATAATCAAGGTTTGGCGCCCAAACTAGGAAGTGCGTCTCCTACGAGTGAGGTTGAAAGACTTGGAGGGAATGTAACCAGGGGTTGGCGCCATGTATCACTGAGAACGAATGTAACCAGGGGTTGGCGCCCTGTATCACTAACAAAGAATGTAACCAGGGGTTGGCGCCCTGTATCACTAAGGGGAATATAATCAGGGGTTGGCGCCCAAACTAGGAAGTGCATCTCCTACGAGTGAGGTTGAAAGACTTGGAGGGAATGTAACCAGGGGTTGGCGCCATAACTAGGAAGTGCGTCTCCTACGAGTGAGGTTGAAAGACTTGGAGGGAATGTAACCAGGGGTTGGCGCCATGTATCACTGAGAATGAATATAACCAGGGGTTGGCGCCCTGTATCACTAACAAAGAATGTAACCAGGGGTTGGAGCCCTGTATCACTAAAGGGGAATATAATAAAGGTTTGGCGCCCAAACTAGGAAGTGCGTCTCCTACGAGTGAGGTTGAAAGACTTGGAGGGAATGTAACCAGGGGTTGGTGCCCTGTATCACTGAGAAAGAATGTAACCAGGGGTTGGCGCCCTGTATCACTAACAAAGAATGTAACCAGGGGTTGGCGCCTTGTATCACTAAAGGGGAATATAATCAAGGTTTGGCGCCCAAACTAGGAAGTGCGTCTCCTACGAGTGAGGTTGAAAGACTTGGAGGGAATGTAACCAGGGGTTGGCGCCCTGTATCACTGAGAACGAATGTAACCAGGGGTTGGCGCCCTGTATCACTAACAAAGAATGTAACCAGTGGTTGGCGCCCTGTATCACTAAGCGGGAATATAATCAAGGGTTGGCGCCCAAACTAGAAAGTGCGTCTCCTACGAGTGAGGTTGAAAGACCTGGAGGGAATGTAACCAGGGGTTGGCGCCCTGTGTCACTGAGAATGAATGTAACCAGGGGTTGGCGCCCTGTATCACTAACAAAGAATGTAACCAGGGGTTGGCGCCCTCTATCACTAAGGGGGAATATAATCAAGGTTTGGCGCCCAAACTAGGAAGTGCGTCTCCTACGAGTGAGGTTGAAAGACTTAGAGGGAATGTAACCAGGGGTTGGCGCCCTGTATCACTGAGAACGAATGTAACCAGGGGTTGGCGCCCTGTATCACTAACAAAGAATGTAACCAGGGGTTGGCGCCCTGTATCACTAAGGGGGAATATAATCAGGGGTTAGCGCCCAAACTAGGAAGTGCATCTCCTACGAGTGAGGTTGAAAGACTTGGAGGGAATGTAACCAGGGGTTGGCGCCATAACTAGGAAGTGCGTCTCCTACGAGTGAGGTTGAAAGACTTGGAGGGAATGTAACCAGGGGTTGGCGCCATGTATCACTGAGAACGAATGTAACCAGGGGTTGGCGCCCTGTATCACTAACAAAGAATGTAACCAGGGGTTGGCGCCCTGTATCACTAAAGGGGAATATAATAAAGGTTTGGCGCCCAAACTAGGAAGTGCGTCTCCTACGTGTGAGGTTGAAAGACTTGGAGGGAATGTAACCAGGGGTTGGCGCCCTGTATCATTGAGAACGAATGTAACCAGGGGTTGGCGCCCTGTATCACTAACAAAGAATGTAACCAGGGGTTGGAGCCCTGTATCACTAAAGGGGAATATAATCAAGGTTTGGCGCCCAAACTAGGAAGTGCGTCTCCTACGAGTGAGGTTGAAAGACTTGGAGGGAATGTAACCAGGGGTTGGCGCCCTGTATCACTGAGAACGAATGTAACCAGGGGTTGGCACCCTGTATCACTAACAAAGAATGTAACCAGGGGTTGGCACCCTGTATCACTAAGGGGGAATATAATCAAGGGTTGACGCCCAAACTAGGAAGTGCGTCTCCTACGAGTGAGGTTGAAAGACTTGGAGGGAATGTAACCAGGGGTTGGCGCCCTGTGTCACTGAGCATGAATGTAACCAGGGGTTGGCGCCCTGTATCACTAACAAAGAATATAACCAGGGGTTGGCGCCCTGTATCACTAAGGAGGAATATAGTCAAGGGTTGGCACCATAACTAGGAAGTGCGTCTCCTATGAGTGAGGTTGAAAGACTTGGAGGGAATGTAACCAGGGGTTGGCACCCTGTATCACTGAGAACGAATGTAACCAGGGGTTGGCACCTTGTATCACTAACAAAGAATGTAACCAGGGGTTGGCGCCCTGTATCACTAAGGGGGAATATAATCAAGATTTGGCGTCCAAACTAGGAAGTGCATCTCTTACGAGTGAGGTTGAAAGACTTGGAGGGAATCTAACCAGGGGTTGGCGCCCTGTATCACTGAGAACGAATGTAACCAGGGTTTGGCGCCCTGTATCACTAACAAATAATGTAACCAGGAGTTGGCGCCCTGTATCAGTAAGGGGGAATATAATCGAGGGTTGGCGCCATGTATCAGTGAGAAAGAATGTAACCAGGGGTTGGCACCCTGTATTACTAAGAGAGAATATAGCCAGGGATTGGCACCCTTTATCGCTGAGAGGGAATGTAACCAGGGGTTGGTACCCTGTGTTACTGAAAGAAGTATAACCAGGGGTTGACACCCTGTATTACTGAGAAGGAATATAATCGGGGGTTGGTACCCTGTATTACCGAATGGAAACGTAACCAGGGGTTGGTACCTTGTATTATTGAAATGAGTGTAACCAGGGGTTGGCACCCAGTATTACTAAGAAGGAATGTAACCATAGGTTAGTACCCTGTATTACCGAAAGGAAATATAACCAGGGGTTGGTACCCTGCATTATTGAAATGATTATAACCAGGGGTTGGCACCCGGTATTACCGAAAGGAATGTAACCAGGGGTCGGCACCCTATATTACTGAACGGAGCGTAACTAGGGGTTGAAAGAGTTCTACCTAGGTTAAACTACGAAAAGCAAACCTGGGCGAAGAGTAGTTCTAACCAGAAACATGAGCTGGTACCCCCTAGGTGAAAAGGTTCTACGTGCATTAAACTACGAAAAACAAGCCTGGGCGAAGAGTGCTTCTACCCGGAACTATGAGCTGGATCCCCCTAGGCAAAAAGGTTCTACCTCGGTTAAGCTACGAAAAGCAACCTGAGCGAAGAGTACTTCTACCCGGAACTATGAGATGGATCCCCCTAGGCGAAAAGGTTCTACCTTGGTTAAGCTACGAAAAACAAGCCTAGGCGAAGAGTACTTCTACCCGGAACTATGAGCTGGATCCCCCTAGGCAAAAAGGTTCTACCTGGGTTAAGCTACGAAAAACAAACCTGGGCGAAGAGTACTTCTACCCGGAACTATAAGCTGGATCCCCCTAGGCGAAAAGGTTCTACTCGGGTTAAGCTACGAAAAACAAGCCTGGGCGAAGAGTAATTCTACCCGGAACTATGAGCTGGATCCCCCTAGGCGAAAAAGGTTCTACCCGGGTTAAGCTACGAAAAACAAGCATGGGCGAAGAGTACTTCTACCCGGAACTATGAGCCGGATACCCCTAGGTGAACAGGTTCTACCTGGGTTAAGCTATGTAAAATAACCTGGGCGAAGAGTACTTCTACCCGGAACTAGGAGCTAAACCCCCCTAGGCGAGAAGGTTCTACTTGGTTTAAGCTATGAAAATGGGAGGTGTGGACAGTAATGATGCATGCTACGAATAAAGGAAAGTGGACATTTTGCAGAAACTTACCTTTGGTGACATTCGCCCTTTGAGAATCGCCATTCTGCACTGCTTTGATCCTGCTTCAAACAAAGAAAAATTTGTGAGTTTTTAAAGTGGTGGTTGGTTTGTGGCCTTGATGCCCTTAGTAGTTTGAATTCACCCCTCCACTGTCGAAGAACTGATTTTTTCAATGTGATACCGAAGTTCCCGAATACTTTGTATCGCTTTCTAGAGACATTGTCTTTCTGACGTTGCCCCTGGCTGTTTCATACCCGGATGTCCATGGTACCGCTAATCCTTGTCCCTAAGGAAAGGCAATTTTCCTTTAAAATCAAACTTAGTTGTCTTTCACCTAGAACCAATTTCTGACTGTAGTGCTTATCAACTTTTCCCATGAAGCAAGTCTTGCTTAGGCGACCTTTTCAGTTTCTTTGAGACATTTTGTCCCCCTTAAAAAAAGAGATCATATATGGATTCCTACCTTCGTCAATGCCGTATATGCTCCAAATTATGCTCGGTATTACGGGGAAACTGTGGCCAGTTTTGCAGCATTTTTTTGCTTTGCTTTTGATGCAAGATTAGACCGAAAGGGAATTTATGGAAAAGAATAGAAGAGCAATTGGAAATGAAAAGGAATTGTGTCTAAATAAAAGGTGTCCCTTTTGGGGAGAGGAATAAGGAGACTTATCTGGAGATATGTGCCGACTTCAATGAATCATGACATGCATTTTGGACTGGACGCCTGATCTGTCTGAGCTGTCTAATTCTCAAAATATGTCACAAATGTTCATCTTGAAACTGTCTTAGTTGTGCTCATGCCGGAGCATCAAAGACTCTCATTCAGCTAGTAGCGCCCTTTGCGGGTTTTCGCTAACTGACCTCTCTCATTTCTCTAATCACTGGCGCCTTACAGTGCCCATACGGGTTTTCACCGATAAGACTCTCTCATTTCTTCTTCTTATTATTATTTTTTTTACTAAGATACGACACGCAGAAGGTTGACCAATGCCCCTGACATGGGGACTTCAAGGATTCTCAGAGATCGATCAGAAGTTCTTAACAGGAAAAGGCGAAAGGAACCTTGAACTGAATTATAACTTTTGGAACTGTTTCTACAGGAAAACCCGTAAGATAAAAACAAACTTCTGCCCTAGTTTTGGAGAATTGGGAATATGGATTTTTGTTGCGATGGGACCGAACCCAGGGTAAGGCTGCCTACGTATCCTTTCTGAATCAGGTCGTACATAGTTTAATGACTCAAAAAATTTGTTGTTTGACTTTTTTTTTTTTTTTTGTGGTAAGTACACATGTTCCAAAAGGTGTAAAACAAGGAAGAAGAAAAATACAGCTTAAAAGGGGTAACAAAAGGGTGACACTTGCTTGGAATAATGAGCAATGGTAGCCTTCGTCATCTCGATCTAAGAAAATCATGCGTGAAAGTTCCACAGTGGGTATATATCAGAGATAATATCTTTTGACTGCATCTGCATTAATAGTCATGTCTGGTACTCGTCCTTCTTCATCTACCAAGTGCAAGGCCCCTTTGGGTAACACTTTCTTGATGATGTAGGGTCCTTTCCAGTTTGGGGCGAACTTTTCTTTAGCTTCTACTTGGTGTGGAAGAACGCGTTTCAAAATGAGTTGGCCTACCTCGAAGTGCCTTGGACGCACTTTCTTGTTGTAAGCGCGTGCCATTCTTTGCTGGTATAACTGGCCAAAGCACACTGCTGCTAGCCGTTTTTCATCAATCAACATTAATTGTTCTAATCGGGTCTTTACCCATTCTGCATCTTCAATCTCCGACTCCACAATGATCCGAAGAGAGGGAATTTCGACTTCAGCCGGTATTACAACTTTCGTCCCATATACCAACAGATAAGGAGTTGCACCAACAGATGTACGAGCAGTCGTGCGGTATCCCAAAAGAGCAAAAGGCAACTTTTCATGCCATTGTCTCGAACCTTGGATCATTTTCCTAAGAATCTTCTTGATGTTCTTGTTCGCCGCTTCAACGGCTCCATTGGCTTTTGGCTGGTAAGGGGTAGAATGGCGATGCATAATTTTAAATTGCTCGCATACCTCCTTCATCAAATAACTATTGAGATTGGCTGCATTGTCAGTGATAATGGTATTTGGGATACCAAAGCGGCAGATGATGTTGGAATGAACAAAGTCTACCACTGCTTTCTTGGTGACTGCTTTGAAAGTGACGGCCTCCACCCACTTGGTGAAGTAATCAATTGCAACCAAAATGAATCTATGCCCATTAGAAGCCTTTGGCTCAATTGGCCCAATAACATCCATTCCCCAAGCAATGAAAGGCCAAGGAGAGGACATGGGATGCAACTCCAAAGGTGACGAGTGAATCAGGTCACCATGAATCTGGCATTGGTGACACTTGCGAACAAAACTGAAGAAATCTCGCTCCATTGTAAGCCAATAATACCCTGCCCGCAGAATCTTCTTCGCCAAAACATATCCATTCATGTGAGGTCCGCATATCCCCGAATGCACTTCATTCATGATCCGCTCAGCTTCTGTGGCATCTACGCATCTCAACAAGTTCAAATCTGGGGTCCTTTTGTACAAAATTTCCCCATTCAGGAAGAAACCGTTGGCGAGCCGCCTTATAGTTCTTTTTTGATCTCCCTTGGCTTGCTCTGGGTATTCTCTCGTTTTCAGGAATCGTTTTATGTCATGATACCATGGTTCACCATCTGGTTCCGTCTCAATTGTATTGCAGTAACTGTGGTGATTCCGAACTTGGATTTCTAGTGGATCGATATGGGTGTTTCCCGGATAAGGGAGCATCGAGGCTAAAGTAGCCAAAGCATCGGCTAGCTCGTTGTGAAACCTGGGAATGTACTTGAACTTGATGGTTTTGAATCTTTTGCTCAAATCTTGTACACATTGTCTGTATGGAATAAGCTTGATGTCTCGAGTCTCCCATTTGCCTTGGGCTTGCCGGATAAGCAAGTCAGAATCTCCCATAACCAATAGTTCATGCACATCCAGATCGAGGGCCATTTTCAAACACATGATACAGGCTTCATATTCTGCTGTATTATTGGTACAGAAGAATCGAAGTCGGGCTGTTGTAGGGTAATACTGTCCAATAGGTGAGATAAGGATTGCCCCGATCCCAACTCCTTTGATATTGACAGCTCCATCAAAATACATTTTCCATAGGGGGTTGTCGTCTGGAACTACTTCCTCTATTGAGTTGACCTCTTCATCTGGGAAGTATGTGGTAAGTGGCTTGTACTCATCATCAACTGGATTCTCTGCAAAATGATCAGCCAAAGCCTGTGCTTTCATCGCGGTGCGAGTGACATCGACGATGTCGAACTCTGTGAGCAGGATTTGCCATTTTGCGAGCCTGCCGGTGGGCATTGGCTTTTGGAAGATATACTTCAGAGGATCCATTCTGGATATGAGGTAAGTAGTATAGGCCAAAAGATAATGTCTCAACTTCTGAGCGACCCAAGTCAAGGCACAACATGTCCTTTCTAAAAGGGTGTACTTAACCTCATAATTGGTGAGCTTCTTGCTCAAATAATATATTGCTTGTTCCTTTTTGCCTGTTGCATCATGTTGCCCCAGAACGCATCCAAAGGAATTATCCATCACTGATAGATATAAAAATAAAGGCCTACCAAGTTCAGGTGGGACCAGTACAGGGGGTTTTGATAGATAATCTTTGATCCTGTCAAAAGCATTTTGGCAATCGTCTGTCCACTTGATTGCAGCATCTTTTTTCAGCAACTTAAAGATGGGCTCGCACGTGGTTGTTAGCTGAGCAATGAACCTACTGATGTAGTTCAACCTTCCGAGCAAACTCATGACCTCCTTTTTGTTCTTCGGGGGTGGCAGATCTCAAATGGACTTTATCTTAGATGGATCCAATTCGATGCCTCTCCGACTGACTATAAAACCAAGGAGTTTCCCATATGGAACCCCAAACGCACATTTGGCTGGATTGAGCTTAAGGTCATACCTTCGAAGCCGTTCGAAGAACTTTTTCAAATCATTCACGTGATCAACCTGTGTCTTTGATTTTATGATGACATCATCGACATATACTTCAATCTCTTTGTACATCATGTCATGAAAAATGGTGGTCATGGCCCTCATGAAAGTTTCCCCTGCATTCTTTAAACCGAATAGCATGACCCTGTAACAATAGGTACCCCACGGAGTGGTGAAAGCGGTTTTTTCTGCATCACCCTCATCTATTAGAATTTGGTGGTACCCAGCATAGCAATCCACGAACGACTGTATCTCATGCTTTGCACAATTATCTACAAGAATATGGATGTTCGGCAAAGGAAAATTATCCTTCGGACTTGCTTTGTTCAGGTATCTGTAGTCAACACAGACTCTAGTTTTTCCATCTTTATTTGGCACGGGCACAACATTTGCCACCCAGGTGGTGTATCGTACGGCTCTTACAACATTGGCGCTCAATTGCTTCATTATTTCCTCTTTGATTTTATCACTCATATCCGTTTTAAATTTACGTTGCTTCTGTTGGACTGGTGGAAAATCAGGATACGTAGGAAGCTTATGAACAACTAAATCGGCACTTAAACCCGGCATATCATCATAAGACCAAGCAAACACATCTCTATACTCAAATAAAAGTTGAATCAAGGCATCTCTGGTTTTTTGTTCAGTGTGAATGCTTATCTTTGTTTCTCTGACTTCTTCATGACCTCCGATATTAATTGGCTCAGTTTCATTGAGGTTGGGCCTAGGCTTGTTTTCAAATTGTTCCAACTCTCTTTTTATTTCATCAAAAACCTTATCTTCATCATATTCGACCTCTTGATGCATTATTTCGAAATTAGACAGCTTTTTGAGATCTGGGCGTGAATTCCGCATGCATGTCATGTTATTAAAGCCGGCATTAACAAAACTGAAATGGAAATAAAATGGCAGGAATTAGGAAAAGGAAAAGATACAAAGTTTAATACGAAAATGAACTGCATTTCATTGAATTTGAAAGGATATAAGGGTTAACGTCAAAATAAAACAATCATACTAAGATATTTGGATTACAACCCTGAAAGTAACCCAAAGTACAAAAGAAAGAAGCTGCAAGAGTCAACTACCAAGACTCCTTCCTTGTGGGGAGAGGAGTTGCTTCCCAGTTATTGAGCATGGTTTCTGGGCCAATTAGTTGCATATCGGCACGACTAGTGCCTTCACCATCCTGGATCATATTCACTTCAAAAAACATCTGCCTGAGGCCATGGAAAATTTCATCAATGTTTGCATGCGCCGAGGAATTTTGACCATGTTTGAATCATGGCTCAACAAAAGTGTAGAAAATGTGAGGGATAGGTTGCTGCAAGACCCACCCATGCTTTTTGCGGTGCTTGGCTTTGTCTTCGTCTGCTTGTGTTGGCCTGAAGCCTAAACCAAAAGTACCCCTGTTACTGAACGGAGAAATGAGTTCTGAAATTCCTTGCAATGATGCCCCCAAACCTTTTCCTGGCTCATAACCTTGTCTCATCATAAGTGCAGCCACCATTACGGATGTGGCGGAGAGACGCAGATGTAGAATGGGTTTTCCTTCCTCAACATGGTCCACAACAACTACTTCAAAAACCTGATAGACAATAGACTCGCATCCTTCCTTGGCCTCAATACATGGGATTAACGGGTATTTATAAATGGATGACTCGTCTTCTCCGTGAACAATAATTTCTTGCATGTCGTGCTCGAATTTGAGCATCTGATGTAATGTGGATGGCACAGCTCGGGCCGTATGGATCCATGGCCTTCCAAGAAGAAAGTTATAAGAAGTTTCCATGTCCACTACTTGGAAGACAATTTCAAAATCAACAGGCCCAATCGTCATGGTGAGGTTGATCTCCCAATGGTATCTCTCCCTGAGCCATCAAAAGCCCGGATACGAACATTGCTGGGTCGGATCCTGTCTGTATTGATCTTCATGCTTTGCAAGGTAGAGATAGGGCATACATCTACAGTCGAGCCTCCATCAACCATGACTCGCTTCACATAATGCCCCTCACATTTGACAATCAGGTGCAAAGCCCTATTGTGACCGGCTCCCTCCTCAGGAAGTTCATCATCAGTAAAGGAAATTCTGTTAACCTCAAAAAATCTATTGGCCATCTTCTCTAACTGATTCACGGTGGTATTCTCTGAGACATGTGCCTCGTTCAGGATTTTGATTAGTACACGGGCATGCTCTCCTGAGTGTATAAGCAGAGATAACAGAGAGATTTGGGCAGGAGTCTTTCTCAGCTGGTCAATGATTGAGTAATCCTGAACTTTCATCTTTTTCAAAAACTCCTCCGCCTCTTCTTCAGTGGCCGGTTTCTTTATTGGCATTTGGCCTTCTCTGATTTGCTTAGCCTTCCTCAACTCTTCTGGAGAGTAACACCTCCCTGATCGAGTCAAACCTCCAGTTTCCCCCACTTCTTCTATGATTTCCTTACCTTTGTAGGTTACTACGGTTTTGTCGTAGTTCCAAGGGATGGTTTTCGTATTTGTTACACGGGGTTATGTGGCAGGCTTGATTATGATCGGCTCTATTATGCCCGTCGTACCGCCCTGATTCTCCTTTGTGATGGGGTGACCTCCAAGGATGTATAACTTTGGGCTTGGAGAATAGGAGCGAACCTCCAACCTCGAGATTTTTGGAACAAATAAAGTTTTCCTCTCTGAGCTCTGGGCACCTTTCACAATCAACGGTGCATCTAGGCTTGGACTTACTTCCAGTTTGGTTCCCTCTTGAATTGTTACCACTGTCATTTTTGCTCGACCAACCGGCTTGTATACATGATCTCGTCCAATCATTCCCACAAAATGAACATCATTGTGTACTGGCAACAGGTTATTGGTCACATTAGGAGGGTCCTCGCCATTCGTGACTACAATCAATTTTTCAACAATGAGTCTTTCTATGGCTCTTTTCAGGGTCCAACAGTCATCAGTGCTATGCCCCGGAGCACCTGAATGGTACTCACACCTAGCATTTACTTGAAATCCGTGCGAATCAGGATGCATATGGTGGGGAGCGATGGGTCCAATCACGCCCATCTGCTTCAACTTCTGGAACAGACTAGAGTATGATTCAGCCAATGGAGTAAATCTTTCCACCGGCCTCTGCTCTCGACCATAATCCTGCCTAGGACGAGCATTGTAGGGTGCCCGAAATTTTTGCTGCTGAAGTCGGGGGAATCTTGGAGCTGGTGCCCGTACCTATTGATTGGGAGGACGAGCATATGATTGAGCATTAAACACTGTATATTGTGGCGGTCCCACGGAGTACTGAGGAATTGGAGGGGATAGTAATGTTGAGGGTAGCTGGATTGCCCCTGCTGAACTTGCACATAAGGGTGCGATGCCCCTCTTTGAACTTCCCTAGATCCCGAAGTCATCATGGACCCTTCATCTCTCTTCTTTCTATTTGCCAAACTTCCCGACCCATTTTGGATAGCTTGGGTGGTGGCTTTGAGAGCAGCTTGACTTACAATTTTGCCAGTCTTGAGGCCATTTTCGACCATTTCTCCTATTTTGATCGCTTCCACAAAAGGTCTACCCATTGCGGACATCATGTTCTGAAAGTAATCAGGCTCTTGGGCCTCCAGAAAAACAGTGATCAACTCGTGGTTATCCATGGGTGGCTTAACTCTAGCTGCTTGCTCCCTCCACTTGATTGCATACTCCCTAAAGCTTTCAGTTGGCTTTTTCTTCATATTGGACAGGGAATTGCGATCCGGCGCAATATCTATGTTATATTGAAATTGTTTAATGAAGGCTTGGGCCATGTCGTCCCAGACATGCCAGTGAGAGATATCTTGGTCAATGAACCATTCGGAGGCTACCCCCACAAGACTTTCCCCAAAATAAGCCATCAGTAATTCTTCTTTTCCACCTGCACCCCTCAGCTGGTTGCAGTACCTTTTCAAATGGGCGATAGGGTCGCCGTATCCATCATACTTCTCGAATTTTGGGGTCTTAAAACCTGGTGGCAAATGGATGTGAGGGAATATGCATAGATCACTGAACGAAACACTTTTGTGACCCCCTAGTCCCTGTATGTTCTTTATGTTTTGTTCAAGACTTTTCATTTTCCTGGCCATCTCATCCGGCTCAACCGTCTTGACAAGCTTTTCGTTTTCCACTGGTGACTCATACTGAGGAGTCTGATTATATGGAGCCAAGACACCGAAAGCCATATTTGGAGAGTAGTATTGGCCATCATAAGCATGAGATGGTGTCTCGTTGATTGGCCTCGTCACAGGAGGTGGAAGCGGGATTGTGTATGCCGGTGCGCCAGACACGACTGGAGGAGTGTTCCTGACCGGTGCGACTGGAGGTCGCACATTAGAGGTACCAGGAGCAACGTGGAGGCTGTAATTTGGCACATACCCTGGTGGTAGGATGTGGTTGCTCGTTGTATGGAGCGGTGGTTGAGTAGCCAGGGGTATGGTGGAAGTTCCTACTGAGGGACCACGGGGTGGAGGCTGACCAGACACCCAAGCTTGATATACATCACACAATTGCTGTCTCAATTTTTTTTATTTCCTCCGACTCTTGTTCAACTGATTGACCCTGGGGGTCGTCAGTGATCAGCTCGATCTCATCATCGTTGGTCATTACTACTGCTCCCTTAGATCTAGTGAAGTAATGGTGTGTTGCCAGTTTCACCACAAACCAACCACCTTAAGCTTACTAGATAAGAGACAACAAACGCGTTAGGGTTAAGCATTTTACAGATATGAGTCAGACGTAATATGCCATGATCCTAACAATATCACCACTTCTAATATGCTTTTGGAAGGCTTCATATTTCATTCCGACTTATAAGGTTGCTGCATATTATTTTCTCTCTTTCTTCTCTTTTCTTCTTCTTCTTCTTTTTATTTTTTTTTATTTTTTTTTATTTTTTTTTACTCCTTTTTATCTTCTTCCCTTTATTTTGGAATTATTGAGAAATATTTCGATCGAACCTTTTGGGGGTTGCCTACGTATCATGTCGCCACATGAATCAGATCGTTTCGTAGTTCAGGGACATGATAATTTTTTTTTTTTACAAAACAAAGTTTTCCTCTCTTCCTTTTTTTTAATGTACAAAAAACAACATCTTTTTGTTTCATTTTTGAATTTTTCTAAAACAAAATCTTTTTCATTGATTTTTGGATTTTTTTTTTAATACAAGACAAAGGAAAATTACATAAAGATACAACCAAAAAGACAAATATTTAAATAAGACTAGACCCGACTCAAAAAAAACTTTTAAAAAATAAAAAAAATAAAAAAATAAAAGGCAAAACAACAAGGCTCAAAACACCAAAAGACTTTTACAGTTTCGATGACTACAAATGAACAATCAAAGTGGACTGCCAACTAAAAGAAGACTCTAATCTCTGCATGAGAATCCACCGGCATCAGTGTAGTTAAAGTGTTTATTCCTGCGGCTTATCTTCCATATCATGGTATATGCGCTTCAAGTCTCTGGCAATGTGGCGTGCAAAGTTGGGCGCTACCGTAGCAAATTGCTCTCGGGTCAAACCCTGACAAGTCACACACCCTCGAGCGGTATAAGTAGCCACTTCATAGACCCTCCTTCTAACATGCTCCTGGCTCTGACTTAAAAACTGGATCTGTCGCTCATGGTTATTGGCTATGTCCGATATATCCGCCTCGCATTGTAACGCTAGATTTAGCTGGTTCTGGACCTTTGCTAGCTCATTCTCTACCTGGTTCTTACCTGATTCTGCAGCCTTGGCCCGAGCCCTTAGATCATGAATGATAAGGCTGTGATGCATTTCTTCGTGCTTTGGAATGGCTGCATATTGCTGAGCAACAACCCTTATTCTCGTTTGCCGAAGTTGTGCTTGAAGTGCTTGAACCCCATGTGTCAGTCTGATTTTCTCCTCTTCAAACTCAATGCATTGCAAATCTATATTCACGTTGGCGATACTTATATCCTTACGTAGAGCCCGGATGATGGATTCATAATCTCTTGTTATTTCTTCCTTGGCATGCCCTACTCTTGTTCTGATTTCAGTCTCCCATTCTGTCGTGCTCTTCAGAACTGTCTCTTGCCTGGATCTAAAAGCATCTTGGTCATAGAACCACTCAAAATATGCCGGGTTTAACTCTCCTCGATCCTGATCGTCCACCATAGTGTGAGATTCAAGCACCTTAATTTCATCCCAAACCTGTTGAGCATAAGCCTCACGAACAAGATCCTCTGATATTACCTCCCATGTGAATCTTTGCATGTGCTCCACTATGGGCACTACTTGTTTTCGACCTAACTGGCGTAGGGCTCTCATAGGCACATATGGTTGAAAACCCCGAAGACCCATCAAAATCAAAAATGAATGGTGGTAGGATCTGTATATGACTTCTTTTGGTGAGAACCAGTGGTAGTTCCATGTGATTTCAATAGCGGTCAACTTTTGAAGATGCCCTCTCCATGCTTCGACTCCCTTGGGAAAGCTACTGTCTTCAGTCAAATCTTCAAACTCATCTCCAAGCTCATTGTGGCTCCAATGAACACTAAAATTTACCCGTGTTGGATGACTGAGAAGGTGCTCTAAAAACCATATTTGGAGTATGATGTTACAGCCTTCAAAGAAATCTTTTCCTTCTTGACACTTGGTCAGGGCACGGTAAATATCAGACAATAACATAGGAATGATAGTGACGTCCTTTCGATGCAATAAAGTGGTGACTATGCCAGATAATCGAATATCAATATTTTTGTCATGCCTCGGGAAAACCATTGTCCCTAGAAATGCCACTAGGAATGCTTTCCGCCCATGGCTTTGCCAAGCTTTGTATCCAATTTTATTATCAAGCTCCTTTCCGTGCTTTGAAAATCCACCTGGACACCCATACCTATCGTACAAGAAATCCAATCGGACGTGCCCTCGTTCCACACTTGCTATTTTATTTTGGCTGATTGTCATCTGCTCAAGGAACTCACTGCCAGTGACATCCCTTGAGGCCAAAGGTCTCTTCTTCCGAAGATCATCACCTAACCTTGTGTATCCAGCTAACTCCTCCAAAGTGGGAGTCATTTCAAAACCATTAAAATGGAATACGTTGTAATTAGGATCCCAGAAATGCACCAATGCCTCGATTAAGTCCCTCCTTGGGTTGATCTCCATAATGTTCATAAAGTGACCCAGATGGTCCTTTATCTTTTCCTGCCCACAAATGCCCATATTTTCCCACCACTGTCTCAACAACCGGGGTGTTTTATGCACAAGCCAAATCTGTGAGGGCTCGTCATCTTTCGGTCTTTTGTCAGATCTTCTTTTCATTGTATCCATATCGCTCCTAAGTAGTAGAACATGAGGTTAGGACCGATGCAAGCTTAGATAATACAAAAATCTCTGATGCCTTGGGGTTTGACTCATGAAAGTTAGAAATGGCAATGTGGGACTCAAGTAACCGACCCTAACCGTGTTTTGAAGTGAGGGTTTACTGAAATTGAGCAGACACTATCGTTGGGAAATGATACAATTTCGAAAGATCATTCAATTGTGACCATAATGGTAAGACTTGACCGATTTGGACGAGGCACCGAACCATAAAAGGGTTGCTTACATATTTTACATAGGGTCAGGAATCGAGTGCGCGTAGTTCGTACAAGAGACAAAACTGGACTACAAAGCCTTCTTACAAAAATGAACCTTTCGCACTTCCAAAGAAGCTTTTGGGGCAGTCACAGCAAAATAGCCGAACATAGGGACAAAATGATAAAAAGTCGATAAAATAAATAAAATGGTTATTTTTACAAAAACGTCCCTTCGATACTCCCGAGAGAGGCTTAAAGGTTGTCTCGGCAAATACTACGACCATAGGGACAAAACAATAAAAGGTAGACAAAAATAAAGAAAATGGCCATTTTTCCAAAAATGGCCCTTCGGTACTTCCGTTGAAGGTTTTAAGGGTGTCTCGGCAAAATGTCCAGACACGAGGGCCAAACAACAAAAGGTGACCAAAAATAGCAAATTTATTTTTTGAAAATTTTATGCACATGCGTAATTTTTATGCTTTTTTTTTTGAAAAATGTGGGTTGAACCTGATGGAGGTTGCCTACGTATCTCACATCCGGTGAGAATCAAACCCGCGTAGTTCGGTGATAAAATTTCCAATGAAACTAACTATATTTTCTCTCTTTATGAAAAATTAATCATGGACACCAAACGCACCAAATCACTTCGGTTTTTTTTTTTTAAAAGAACGAACATTTGTATGGAAATTGGGAGCATGTTTTTATTTTTTTTTTTATTTTTCTCTACTTGTTCAACTAATCCACCCTAAAGCCGGTCGACATGCAAGCCTCCCAAATAAAGTAACATGTAGCACATAAGTGAACGTTATGGTCTCAAAGAGGATACCTGTCTTATACGGACCCGACCCCTGTGCCGAGTTTCGCTAAGTCAAATGCACGTGATGCAAATAAAGTGAACCTACTGGGGATATCCGGCATGAGGTAGGTTCTTCTAGGTTGAAATCCTGATGGAGAAGGTGTCTAGACTGGCTTACTCGAGCGGACAACCCGAGCCGAGGAGCGTCAAGCGTCACCAGTAGTAGAACAACACTGGCTAGCTAACGACTCTCTCGCCTAAGCATGTGTGACTAAATCCTTCACCAGAAGCTGGTAGGCTAACTGGCTTTATCTCAAGACAGAAATTTTGTGATGCTGGTAGGCAAACACAACATAACTAACTATAAGAAGACTTAGAGGGGTGCGAGAGAGGATACAATTTATATGTACAGTTCAACAATATCAAAACAGTATAAAGTGGACAAGTAACAAATTAGGCCCAAATAAATCACAATATATACAAAAATTAATAAAGCCAAATAAAGTCAATATACAAGCTCGAATTCTTAATGTCCCCAGCAAAGTCGCCAGAGCTGTCACACCCCTTTTTCTACCCGCAAAGTAATATTGTGTGGATTAAAGGATTTTTTCAATTAAAGTGACAAAATTGAGTAGGGATTATTTTATTTACGGAGTCGCCACTTGGAATTGATTTTGTTGGTGTTCCAAGTCACCTTTTATTTGAATCCCTAATCAAAGGAAGATTTGACTCTATTATTATTGGTCTGCGAAAACAAAGTCCGGGTAAGGAATTCTGTTAACCGAGGAGAAGGTGTAAGGCATTCCCCGAATCCCGTGGTTCTAGCACGGTCGCTTTTATTGACTAAAATTTGGCTTGAATTATTTTTGGATAAAGTGTGTATTATTTGCCTTAAGTTACTATTGTCTAGTACCGCTTAATAATTAATAATTTTGGCCTAGGAGCGTGCAAGCACACAAGGTCCTTATTTGATTATATGTATTAAAACAAAGAACGTGTCGGTACACATGGTTTAAATACAATTAATATTAAAGAGTCAAGGAGCGGGAATGCACACATGACTACTTTATTAAAAAAAAATAATAATAATAATAACGACCAAGGACCGTGTATGAACACATGGTCTACATCTCAAACGTGCCTAAAATTGCCTATCGCTTAAATTAATTAAAAAGCGCTTCTTTTTTATATTTATTACTTGTTCGACTGAAAAAAATAATATTATTATTATTAAAAATAATTTTCACTAATGCAAGACATTAAACCCGGGTAAGCTTATGTTAAACTTTCATGGTATTGGGCCACTTATTTTATTTAACAAAAGATAATTTATTGGTTTTAAAGAAAATGCCCATCTTGCTTTCTATTGTCATTGGGCCTACAAATTTTAGCTTATTTGGCCCATGTTGCTTAAGAGCCTCGATGACCGAGACAACACAAAATAACAAGTATTCTTCTAAGCCCAAATTGCTTCTTACATTGATGTCCAAACTAAAAATTATTTTTTTCATAAAAGAAACTTACATGCTAATTATTATCTTTTATCTTCTTAACCAACTTATTTCTTAAAGACTAACATAATATTTCTACTCATCTACACCAACATGGCACTAATCAAACTACACTCATTAACAACATAAAAATCATGACTAAATATAAAAACTACAAAAAACGGTAATACTTCAATGCTAAAGAGAAGAACTATATTAAGTATAACATTATGTTGACTATAATTTAAAGCATCAAAATATTTGAAGTTAGAAGTCTTTCTTAGATAATTATACATGAACCATGAAAGTAACTCACGAAAAAGAGCCCAAACTAAACAAACATGGTTAAAAGTGGGGTCTTTATCTTTTTCTTAAACTAAGTAATCTTAACATAATGCAATTTCAATCACATATATAAAGAAGAAAATGATAATTTAACTAATCTTTAACAGATTTACATGATGATAATACTAATATAACATTCATCTTGAAACAAAATCAGATCCAATATGTTCTATCAACCAAACCGGGATCAAATCCTTCTTATTATCATCAAGAATCTGCAATATAAGAATTTGAAAGTTACCTGGTTTGTGGAATAATAAAATACAGCAGTGCAGCAACAAAAAACTCAGCAGCAAATACAGTAGAAACAGCAGCAACTCAAGTGTTAAGACAACCCAGAAAACTCAACAAAGATGCTTGAAACTGGTAGCTATCAACTTCACAAATTGCCTAAGGGATCTTTCTATTTTTCTCGAGGTTTTTGCACTCAAATAATCCTCACAAAACTCTGAAATTTTAGCTTGTTATATGTATTAAGCTGCTGATTTTTCTCAAAGATATATGTCTTTAAGCAACTCTCCAAGATGTGTCTCAGTATAAAATAGAGTGTCCTGCTTTTCAGTGAGTAAGGATCCCCATTCTAAGTGTAAGAGAGTCCCTTTTATAGGAGAAAAGCAGCCCTTTCAATAGGCAAATAAAGTTAGATTTTTGGACAGATTTTGGTTCACCAAAAATCTGTCCAAAAGACTGACTTTGTGTGCTAAACACTGTTCAAGGTCTGTCCCAAAGGTGAAAGGACAACCTGAAAATCTGCTGTGTCAGAAGCAAGGAGAAAAATGTCCTTTCAGCCACCCTACTAGTAAAAGTAAGCTACTATTACCCTATTTTGTGATAAAATAAACTAAACTTCAGATTTTAACCATCAACAACAAACTACTTGCTCAACACAAATCAAACTTGGACAACTATGAAATGACAAAGTATAGACGAGACTAAAAACGTAATTGAACTAAGTATAAAAACCAACTTGATGGGAATGAATTGGATTTGTACAAACTAATTACTAAACAAACAACTAAATTCACAAACTAATGCTCAAAACAGAACGAGCATCGTTAATAATCGAACAACGACTAACAACAACTAAATAATCGACTAACTAAGTGAACGATTTAACTAATACACTAAATATCATGTTTAAATCAATAATGAATCTAACAAACCACTAAACTAAATAGAGATAGCTAATTAAATAAACCTAACTTGAAACTCTAATTAACAAGAAATAACCAAAACAGAAAAAATAAAAAAAATAAAAAAAATCATAAACTAATCTACTAAATAAATTTAAAAAAATCAGAAATTAATTAAAGAGATGACGATTATACCTAACATGAAGCCGAAAAATAGCTAAAATGGGGGTTTGGGGCATTTTGGCGGTGGTGAGGCGGTGGAGCCGTGGTGGCGGCGAGGAGCGGGCCGGCGACGACGGGGATTTTGGGGGTGAAATGGGTAGGAAAAGATAGGTCTCGTGGATCTCTATCCATTCATGTATGCATTGTAGGGTGGTATTGGCCGGAGCTTCAAGAATTTGGACCAAAAGGTGGCGGCTAAAGTTTCTTAGATCTAAAATTCAAGGAGTTTGAGGGTTTTTTGAAGGAATTGGTTTGGAGATTTGGGAAGAGGAGGTTGTGGAGATTATATGGTGTTAATTTTGAGGTGTTTGGAGGTGGTCCGCCGCCGATGGGTGATTTCCGGCGGCGGCGGCGGCGGTGGAGAGAAGAGAGAGAGAGAAGAGAGAAAGAGTTATGGGTGAAATGAGGGAATTTTTCAGATTTTTGAGGCTTTAAATACCTCTTGAGAGATCAAATAAGGACCATTAGATCAATTGGTGAGATTTGATCTTGGGTCACTTAATGAAACGACGTAGTTTTGAGGCAAAACTACGTCGTTCCGGACCCTTTCAAAGGCAGCCCCTTATCTTGCACTTTTGGCCACTTTCTCTTTCAAATTTGGCCCAATTTCTTTCTTAATCCTACTTATTAAACTAAATTTACACAAACAAATAAATTAATTAAGTAACTTATTCAAATGATCAATTAACTAGATTAATTCACCAATTGAATAGTTAGTTAATTCCTAAAATGCACAAATAAAGAAAGAAATATTTTTTGGTATTTTTATGATAGGAAATATGCAATCAAAGACACAAAAATTGGGAAATATAATTAAAGCAACAAAACACTAAGGACTTTAGGAGGTGTTAAAATAGTACAAAAATTAGGTATTCACACCCCCTAGTACCTCACTTGATTCTTCCCATCCTTTATATGTGCATGCATCAGATAATCCGGGAGTTACATTAGTGACTGTCCCTTTCTCTGGTACTGGATATGTATCTTGGAGAAAAAATGTTCTTATTGCTCTCTCTGCTAAGAACAAGGCCGGGATGGTTAATGGGAGAATTACTCAGCCACCCCCTGACTCTCCTTTGTATGACAACTGGCTAAGATGCAATGACATGGTCTTTGCATGGTTGAGTAACTCAGTGTCTAGGGATATTGCTGACATTGTACTTCATTGTGACACTGCAAGAGATCTTTGGAAGGATATAGAGGAGAGATATGGTCAGTCTAATGCTAGTAGGTACTACCAAATCCAAAGAGAGATTGCTGGAGTCTCTCACGGTTCTACTGATATTGCTAGCTATTATACTAGGTTAAGAAAACTATGAGATGAGTTAAAGACTGATTCGTTTGGTCCAGCTTGCACTTGTGGAGCAGAACTACAGTGCAGTGAACGACAAAAACTCATTTATTTTTTTACTGGGTTGAATGAAACATACTCTAATGTTAGAAGTAACATTCTTATGATGAATCATGTGCCTTCCCTAGGTAAAGCCTATTCCATGTTATTACATGATAAGAGTCAAAAGGGAAATTCAAGCTTCAGGGTCTCCATTTCTTTCAGAATCAATTCATTTCATGCCAAGTCCACTCCTGTCCAAAACACTTCAGTAAATAAGACTTATTCTCAGAAGATCAGTTTTGAGAATAAAAAGACAAACATTACGTGCAAATACTGTAGAAAACCTGGTAATTCTATTGAAAAGTGCTATAGGCTACATGGATTTCCTCCTGACTTCAAATTTACCAAAGGGCAGAAAATTGTAGCATGTGTTCAGTTTGATGATCCTAGAACTGATTCTCTTTCAACTCCTAAAGTCTTACCTGGAAGTCCAGTTCATGGGTTCAGTAAAGAGCAATATCATCATCTCATGAGTCTATTTCAACAGTCTCAAATATCTGTTGTAACTCAGGATCCTGGCATTGGCTCTTCTGCTATGGGAGTATTTGCAGGTGTATTTTGTAGCTTTGCTAAATATTCTGTTGCTTTATGTTGTGCTTCTCAATTAAAGGTTAATACTTGGATTCTAGATTCAGGAGCTACCAATCATATGACCCCACATAAAGAACTCCTACAAAATATTCAACCCTTACCTTTTCCTTACTTAGTAACACTTTCAAATGGTTACAAAGTAAAAGTCAATTACACTAGTTCTTTAAAACTGTGTAATGCTCTCATTTTAGCAAATGTTCTTTTAGTTCCTTCTTTTCAATTCAATTTGGTTTCTGTGCCACAGTTAGTTGATCAATTTCACTGTACAACCCTCTTTCCCAATATTTCTTATTATGTACAGGCCCCTTCTCTGAAGAGGCCACTGGAAATTGGTAGAGCTGCTAATGGGTTGTATGCCATTCATTCAGATCTTATTGTGGCATAGTCTGTTTCATCTGTAAATACCATTTCAGCTACTTCTTCATTTCGTAAATGTGATTACAGTGCTTGCACCACTACTTGTAATCATGTTTCTTCTATTAATAAAGCTAATATTTTATAGCATCAAAGACTAGGGCATATGCCATTTAATAGAATAAAATATATTTCAATTCTTTCTGACAAATTGTCTTCAAAACAATCATTTATTTGTCCTGTTTGTCCCTTAGCTAGACAACAGAGACTCTCATTCCCAGATAGCACTATCAAGTCTACTCATTCTTTTCAACTTGTACATATTGATCTATGGGGTCCTTGTCATACAAGAACATATAATGGTTTTAGGTATTTCTTGACTATTATTGATGACTTTTCAAGGGTGACCTGGACACACTTACTTTCATGTAAGAGTAATGCTTTTTCTATTATCAAAGTTTTTGTTTCCATGGTCCAGAATTATTTTAACTCTAAAGTCCAAACAATTAGGTCTGACAATGCATTTGAGCTAGGTTCCAGTTCTTAAATTTCTTCTTATTTTGCTGATTCTGGTATTCTTCATCAAACCATAATTCCCCACACTCCTCAACAAAATGGGATCATGGAGAGGAAACACAAACACTTTTTAGAAACATCAAGAGCACTTTTATTTCAATCTAAACTACCTTTCAAATATTGGGGTGATTGTGTGCTTACTGCCACCTACTTAATCAACAGGTTTCCCTCTAGTACTTTACACAATTTGTCACCTTTTGAGAAACTTCATGGTCATTCTTTTACATATTCTCATCTAAGAACTTTTGGTTGCCTTTGCTTTGCTACTTTGCCAAAGGTGGGTAGGGATAAATTCTAACCTACAGCATCTCCATGTGTATTTCTGGGTTATCCTTTAGGAAAGAAAGGGTATAAGTTGCCAAATTTTACATTTCATTCTATCATATTTTTTAGGGATGTCATTTTTCATGAATATATCTTCCCTTACCATTCTTCATCTCCCCCTCCTACTTTTCCTACTTCTCCTGATTCTTTTACAGATATCTTACCTACCCCTACAACTTCTGCACCTTTCCCTATTCAGGTTCCTCACTCTACCTCACATGTGGCTCCTTCTCCTCATGCCACATCTTCTAATCCTTCTACTACCCTTTCTACTATTCCTTCCCATGTACCCCTTAGGAAGTCCACTAGAGAATCTAACACACCTGCCTACCTTCAAGACTATATCTGTTACTCAGCCATTCCTACTTTTTCTGTGAATTCCAAGGTTACCTCTACTGAGATTCACAAGCATGAACCTCAGTTTTATCATCAAGCAACACCTTATCCTGCATGGCAGGATGCTATGCTTAAAGAATTTCAAGCCTTGGAGGCAAATCAGACTTGGGATATTGTCCCTTTGCCTCCAAAAAAGAAGGACATACCATGCAAATGGGTATATAAAATCAATCAAAGGTTTGATGGTTCAATTGAGAGATAAGGCAAGGTTAGTGATTAAGGGTGATTCTCAGAAAAAGGGCACAAACTATTTTGAAACCTTCACTCCAGTTGTCAAGATCATAACTGTCAAGTGCCTTCTCACCTTGGCAGTCAAGCATGGTTGGGTTGTCCACCAGTTAGATGCCAACAATGCTTTTCTACATGGAGATCTCCATGAAGAGGTGTACATGAAAATCCCTTTGGGCTTGACTGTTGGTCCTTCTTCTTCTGATCCTCATTTGGCCTGCAAGTTGAAAAAATTCCTCTATGGTCTAAAACAGGCTTCCAGACAATGGTGTGCAAAGCTCTCACAGTCTCTCCTTTCCAGAGGTTACTCCCCTAGCAAAAATGACTCTGCTTTGTTCACCAAAATCACTGTCTCTTCCATTGTCATTTTGGTGGTATATGTGGCTGATATCCTTTTAGCTGGAGATAATGGTCAAGAGATTGCACACTTGAAAGCCTTTTTAGATTAGCAATTCAAAATCAAAGATCTTGGTTCTATCCATTATTTCCTTGGTCTTGAGGTTTCTCTGGTAGAATGTGGTTATGTAGTCCATCAACACAAGTATACAACTGACCTTCTATCTGAATTTCATTGTTTGGATACTAAGCCTGTCACCACTCCTCTTGATCCCCAGAACAAGCTTCATATTGACTCTGGCGATCCTATTTCTGATCCTTCTACCTACAAAAGTTTGATTGGCAAGCTAAACTTCTTCCAGCACACCAGGCCTAACATCTCCTTCTCTGTTCAACATTTGAGTCAGTTCCTGGTGTCTCCTAAAGTTCCTCATATGTTGGATGCACTACATGTTCTCAGATATCTTGCCAATGACCCTACTCGGGGTATCTTACTCAGCAGCTCTTCCGATTTCACACTAAAGGCTTATTCTGATTCAGATTGGGCTGCCTGCCCTATCTCAAGGAGATCTGTTACTGGATATTTTGTTCTTGGTGATTCTCCTGTTTCTTGGAAATCCAAGAAGCATCCTACCGTTTCCTTAAGTTTTGATGAAGCTGAATATAGAGCATTGAGACAGGTGGTTGCTGAGGTTTCTTGGCTGCTTAGGCTTCTTGCCAATATGGATTTGTCTATAACTTCTCCAATTTCTATTTTTTGTGATAGTCAGGCTACTATGCATATTGCTAGAAATCCAGTTTTTCATAAGCGCACCAAACACATTTAAGTGGATTGTCATTATGTTAGGGATGTTCTTTCTTCTGGTGTGATTTCTCTTCACCATGTGCACACTTCTGCCAAACAAGCCGATATGCTTACCAAGGCCTTAACAGGTGTATCCTCATCACAGACTTTTATTCAAGCTTGATGTTCACTCACCCTCAAGCTTGAGGGGTGGGGTGGGGTGGGGGTGAGAGACCCTTAATGCTAAGCCCATATCCCGGATGAGCTTCTGAAGAGTTGGGCTTATTCCCTATTGGGCCATCTTTCATTTTGTACTTCAGGGATCCGACCCTTGTCCGGTTATTTTCATTTTTAGCCACAATCACTTGTACATATAAATAGAGTCACTTGACTCTATTCTAAATTAATGGATCACATTTTATTTACCCAGTTGTCTCTCGTGTCTTCTCTCTCACCGACTTAGATAATTAGGGTGTTCTCTTCGATCCAATCCTCCAATTTCTCATTGATTTCATGGGTTAACAATATGCGAGAATAAGATATCACTATTCATGTTTTATTGTTAAATCTTATTTTTTACACAAAAATTACATAAATGATTATATTCATCACGACTGTCCAACTAGAAGTTATTTTATTCTCGACATAGTTGGAAATGGCCAAGAAGGAGAAGTTATTTGCTAAAGTCATCTGTATTATGTTCCACGTAAATCGCACTTTGCACATGTTTACCCGAAAAACGGTACAGTTGAATTTGTTCGTGGTTTCTAGACAAGTGAATTAATTTGTTCCAAAAAGTAATGAAATAACTGATGAAATATGAAATACTTAGCCTTAGAATGTAGATGAAACAACAGAGCTAATGAGTCCGGGAACAAGGTTTCCGGGCACAGCAATAATAAGATCAAAAGCGAGAGAATCAAATTGTGTTAAAATTTTGTATAGAATATAACATAAATTAGCCAGAAAATTCCTCTCCTTTACAATGATAACTGAGCTCTCTATTTATAGCTATGTCTAGTGAAGGAAATCATAGGATCATGCCCTTCTTTAATGTCAATTATGAGGGCCATTGATGAAGATGTAACGTTAGACATAAATGCTAAATTCCTTGTAACGGGCAATCACCCTTAATGCTGCAAAATATTCCGTATTAAATGTTAGCGGATGCAAAGTATTTAATACTCTTTTTATGATCATTATTCCTTCCGGGACAAGCGGAATAGCTATGTTCGATGGCCATCTCCATCTTGTGTTCCACGTGTCCGTCCTTTAAGCGTCCACGAGCCATGTCATATTTTTTCCTATACAGATAGTCCCCCTGCTTTCCGGTGACATAACTGTATTACCGGGAAGTTGGTAGAAATACTCTTTTGGCGGGAATTACTATAATTCCTTTTGAAGGCCACTGACGGTTGATTAGACGCATGTCTCTCCGCATTTAATGCCTCGAACTTGTGTCTTCCCATGATTTAGTACGCCTTTTGCCGATTATCGAGGTAATCAAGGCAATGAATTTATCCGCCAAAATTTTAGTTATATGCATCATCTTTCTCTTATGTACTTCATAATCTCTCAAACTTCTAATTTGCACCTTTATTTCCCAACTTTTCTCTAATCTTCTTCAAATCAGAAATTTTCTTTCCTTCTATTCCAATGGCTTCCTCTTCAAAACGTGCTAGTTCTTCAAAGGGCAAGAACAAAACCGAGGATACTGTTCCTCCGACAGTGGGTTCCATTATCCCAAGAAGTCTTAGTACTTCGAAGGATTTTGAAGAGAAATTTCCTACTGCTAACCCTTGCACATGGGCCGTTAGTAGGTACCCTTCTTTTATTTGCCCTTCCAGTATTCTTGCTGTGAAGGAAGACTGTCGCTTCCATGAGTTGAACATCGTTGCTCCTGATCTATTGGAGTGAGTGACCCTTCCCAGGGAAGGATTTACATATTTGTTTCACGTATCCCTTTACTTTGGGTGCATTTTCTATGAGCGAAGAGCTTGATTCCGTGATTGCGGAGTTTTGCCTTCGCTACCAGGTGTGTTTCGCACAGGTAAGTCTTTCAGTATGGAGGACGGTCGCCTGCCTTCGGCGTTTGTGCCTAGAAACTGGGGAGGAGCTAATCCTAGCTCATATGATGAATCTTTATTCCCCCAAAATCTTCTGCGAGGGAATGATAAACCTTTGCAAGCATGGACGACGACAACGACCGTGGGTGGATGGAACGGTTCGTTGCAGCCGCCACCAGTGACCTTATTCCAATAACGGCTTTATCCTTTCCGGTTGCTTGGAACCGCACTCGTAATTTCTCTTTAATACATCTTTTCTTACTAAATATTCTTCCATGCTTGTATTGATCTTTCAACCTTCGTTTGTTATAGCGACTTGATGGATCCCACCGGTGATATAAGGCTTGGACCGGTGGGTTCAGAAAATCTTGGACATCACAACGTCCGAAACCCATTTGTGGAAAGAACTGTCCATCAAATACGGGTGGAAGGCCAAAAATCATAGTAACTTTAATTTACCTCGCTTCCACTTTTTGTATATGAAGAACTTGGTTGAACCCTTCTAACTTGCTCACGAAATTAGGTCTACCTGCGGGCTCAGTTGGTGTCCCTGAGGAGGATATTTTGGCTGACCCTGCTAATGTGGCAAAACTACTTCAGGAGACACTTACTCGAACAGGCGTCTTCAGGCCTACTTTGGGCGCAAACATTTCTTTACGGAGTCCCCGACTAGAGAACAAGAAACCAAAAAGAAGACATTCCTCAGCGGCCGGGAAAAGAATAAGGGGTAAAGGTTGATGCCCCCGAGTCATCTGCGGTGGTGATGATGACTGGTCCTCCTTCCGGGCTGGCCATAGACACCGTGATGATCAATGATGATGAAGAAGCTAATGATGAGGGAGCTTCTTTACACAGAAGGCGACGATCTTTATCATCTCAACAGGATGCTCAACCTGTTGAGACAGTCACACCAACCGAGGATGATATCTCGTCACTTTGGGGAGAATTTGATTTGGTAGATAATGCCAACTCCCGTTGTCGAGCCCCAATTATTGTGCTCGGTACTGCAAGGCAGAGTACCGAGTTCGTGCCGTCTTTGGTTGGCGAGCATCAAACAACCAGCACTGCATTTGATGCAGTTGCTTCACACTCTTCAACTCCATCAGCTTCATCTCCACCTTCACCATCACTAGCAACTGCCACATCATTTCCATCTTTGTCCACTCTTCAAATAGCGGTTGCTACATCATCTCCATCGGTCGTACCTGACCATGAAAGAGGTAACCCTCCTTCCCAGTCTCCATTTCATGGGAATTTGGGGCAAAATTATGCTGCCCCTTCTAAAGATCCACAAAGGAGGAGGAGTGTTACCCTTTCGGTCTCCAACAGGTGCAACTTGCTTTTGAGGCCGGTGGAGCTTGTTAACTATCTTCAGAAAAAGACTAGGAGAAGAATCAAACATTCTCGGGAGAGTGTTTGTTGAACAATGTTATGCATACGCCGCAGTGGTACGTTCCTTTCTTCTTCTGTTATTTCTTCTACTTTTGAACAAATGTACTCTAAGTTTTACCTTTTCCTATTTTGTAGGCCAACTTTCTTGCTTCTGAGGGCCTCCAAAGGCTGATTCGTGAGAAGGAAGAACTTACTTCTGAATGGGATCAGCTTTTGGCGGAACGGGACCAGACTGTTCTCCGCCTCTCGGTACTGGAGACCAAGGCTACCGAGACCGTTGTTTTGGAGGCCCATTTGCAGCAGAGCCAGCAAGAAATGGTGGCCCTTAGCCAAGAAATTGGGCCGCTGAGGGTTAGATTTGATAAAGCCAAGGCTAAATGGGCAGAAGTCCATAATGTCTTTCTTTATGCAAACGATTGTGAGGCTGCCTCTGCTGAAAGCTTGATTAACATAGAGGCAGCCTTAAACTCCAAAAGTGAAAAGTTTGTTGCTGTGGTAGTGAAAGATGCCCAGTTGGAGGAGAATTATAGGAAAACTATCGAGCATAATAGGCTCTATAGTTCAACTGTTCGTGAGCTCGATGTCAGTCTCAAATCTGCTAGGTCCGCCCGAGAAAAACTTTTCGCCAAAATTTCTCAACTCAAAGAAGAACTCAAGCGCCGAGCGGCTTCCCTCATTGTTGAAAAAATTTATTCCATTTATAGCATGAGGAGAAAAACCTTGGAAGAGGCCAAAACTGGTATCATTGACATTGATGCCGAAATTGCTAAGGCCCGAGAGCTTGAGTTGTCTACAAAAAATGGACTCCCAGTGCAGTCTGACGCTCCAGGTTCTTTTGATTCTGGTTCCGAGTTTTCGAAAACTGAAGAGGGATCGGAAAGTGATGATGCCGAAGACCAAGCTGGGGAAAATGTTGAGCAATCGGTGGAACCAACTCTCGGGGATGCGGATACTTCTCTTCCTCCTGATTTCGGAGACGTTGAAGCTTAGCTTTTTCCTTTCTTTTTCTATTTTGTACCTTTATCCCTATGACGCGCCCTTGTAAATAAAAACATATTTTTTGCTCAAGTATCGTTTGAGTCTTATTTTGCATTTTAAATATTCATGCAAGTCTTCTAACTTTCATACTTGCTTAAGTATTCTGCACATGTTATTCTGTTCGCGCTTTATTATGTGTAATCTTGGATGCTTTTTCTTCGAAGCATTTTAGTTCCAAGAATTATACCTTTTACATGAGGGTTTCAATAAGTATTTGCGCAAGTTTGCTTTTTACGTCTTTTTCGTATGCAGCTTAGAGTGTATTTTTACCGAATGGCATTATGGATTCCGGACATTGATTCTTCCGGAACCAACCTTTTTACGTAAGGGTTTTTATAAGAGAGGGGCCTCTTATATTTATGGTGCTCTTGAAGTGGACGTCTCCTATTCATTACGGCACAAACATTTGAAGTACTTGTTTAACTTTCAAATGGTTAAATTAATCATTGTTCAGACAAGAAACAAGATAAAAACAAAATGATTTCATTTCATTTAATTTCTTCTATTTTCAAATTTTACATAAGCATTTTGCTATGTAGAAAAGAAATTGCCATGACTTTTGGCTATAAAAAAATTGCCATAACTTGTGGCTAATCTTGTACAACTTGTTTCTACGGGGCTAGTTGCGCAGTCCCAGGTCCCGATGATGTATTCTGTTTCAAATTTTCATTCCCCGGTTGACGTGGCATTCAGTGTTGACGTATCCTCATAGCATTCCCCCAGTGTTCGAATGCGAAGAATGAGAATTGGAACACTAGAAGTCTTGTGTCTTCGAAGATCCCACCAATGAATTGCTAGGTAATCCTTTACTTGGCAACATATCTTGTTTCCCATTATGAACCCATGCTATCGAGCGAAAGAATACCTAACAGTCCTCTAGTGATTTGTGCTCGGGAACGATCAGGTAACCCCTGTTCGGTAGCAAACTTAACTTCTCGGTGGGAATTTTCTATCGAAGCAAAGATTATCTAATCATCCCCGAGTGGAAACTTGTTTGTTTGCCTTGTTATCAAAGGTCTTACCACCGCTATCTTCGTAGTATGCTTTCCGTCGCTGCCAGAAAAACCTAATTGGGACAAAAACTGAATGAAGGGTAAAAGAGTGCAGCACATACTTTCCGTTTGACTGTTGTTCTTCAGCAGTAATATCTTTTGAGGTGATCCATGTTCCAGATGTTGGGCAACTTATCTGCGTTTTGGTTCTCCAACTCGTATGATCCTTTCCCAGTGATAGCTGAAACCCGATAAGGGCCTTCCTATGTTTGGCCTAACTTGCTCGAGTTGAGTGACATGTGCCAAGTCCATGCATTCCTCGAGCAACTCCAAGTTGATTAGCATTGCTTCGTTGTTCGATCCTTCGTTTGCCTCAAAATACCTTAAGGTTGGTTTCCCCACTTCCACCGGTATCAAAGCTTCTGCACCGTATACAAGGAAAAAAAGGGTCTCTCCCGTGCTTGACTTGGTCGTTGTTCGGTAGACCCATAGAACCCAGGTAATTCTTCGGGCGAGTTGCCTTTTGCTGCTTCCAACCTTTTCTTGAAGTTTTGAATAATCCGTTTGTTTGTTGACTCCGCTTGACCATTTGCGCTCGGATGATAAGGTCAATAGGTTATCCTCTTTATATTCAAGTCTTCAAGGAACTTTGTAACTTTTGCGCCGATAAACTGCGGCCCATTGTCGCATGCAAGCTCTTTTGGTATTCCAAACCTGCAAATTATATTTTTCCACAGGTAAGTCGATCACTTTGCGTTCTCTGATCTTCTTCTAAGGACCTGCTTCCACCCATTTAGAAAAATAGTCCGTCAAAATTAAAAGAAACCTTACCTTTCTAGGAGCCTGTGGCAATGGTCTGAAGAGTGTTGCCGGTTGATCACCCCTTATCTGTTTGATCCCCTCGGGTGTCAGAAATTTTAACAATTGGTGATATGTTGAAGGCACGACTTTCATCTCGTGCAGCCATGGTCTTCCCAAGATAATGTTATACCCCATGTATCCATTTACTACTTCAAAGAGTGCTGCCTTTGTTAATCCCTCCCGGGGTTGTCAGGCTTGCGAGGTTGAATCCGGCGAGGAGTTTCGTTGTCGAGATAATATTTCTGATGAGTTTAGCTTGCTCCAGTACTCTCCATTGTATGATATTAGCTGAACTTCCTGGATCCACTAAAACACGTTTAATTTTAAAATCTAACACATTTAAAGAAATTACCAGTGCGTCATTGTGCGGCAGTAGTAATCCATCTGCATCTTCGTCCGTGAATGTGATTTTGCCTTCCCGGAGATTCTTACTATAAGTTATCGACACTTTTGTCTTCTTTGCTGCCAAAAATGTGACCACGCTAATTTCATTCCCTCCAAAGATCATGTTGATCGTTTGGCGTGGAGGTTTTTCTCTTGCTTTCGAGGTTTCTGCATCGCCCCTGTTCCGACCATAGTTGTTTTTAGCTCGATCGCTCAAGAATTCTCTGAGGTGACCATTCTTTAACAACGTTTCCACTTCTTACCGGAGTTGTCGGCAGTCCCTAGTCCGGTGGCCGTTAGTGCCATGGTATTCACACCATTAATTTCGATCCCTCTGGCTGGGATTGGAATTCAAAGGCCTTAGGAATCGTGCCTCTTTGATATTCCATATGGCCGACACCAGCTCTACTACACTTATATTGAAGTTATACTCTGGTAACTATAGGTAAGAAGAATCTCACGACCCCCAGATTTCTTTATCCTGCAGCGATATGTTGTTCCGGCCACGATCTGTCCTTCTATCAACGATGAACTTGTCTGCTATCCGAAAACTCCTGCCGCGGCCTTCTGCCCGCTCGTAGGGCAAAAACCGGCCCCTCGAAGTCTGTTTATTCGTGTCAATATCATCTTTCATTATTTCTCTGTTCTTCTCTCGTCCTTTGGTCGACGATGGAACGTCAACCTGATCGTCTTTGATCCTTATTTTCGACTCGATCCTGAATATGTCGGCCTTTCGGGCATGTACCTTTCTGGCACCGGCATGAGTCTTGATGAAAGAATCTGCGAGAGGAATCTATGGAATGCTCGGGCAATAGTGAATACCACGTTAAAGCTCCCCTCGTGAAAGTCTCACCAAATTTTTTCAGCAACACAGACTCATTGTGATGAGGAGCAAAATCATTTCCTTTTACTGTTGTTGTATAAGTGGTAATGTGCTCCTGCGGATCTGAAGTTCCATCATACTTCAGCACTTCGGGCATTTTGAACCGCTTCGGGATTAGTTTCGGGGCCACACTCAGCTTGTATGGTAACTAAATATACTTCTTCAAATTCGGGTCCTTCAATACTGGTGGCGCGCTCGAGATTTGATCAATGCGGGCGTTTAGTTCCTTCATGAACCGCAAAAGTTCCTCCTTGAATGGATCGTTATCATTGTTGAGGCCGGATATACTCCCCCGGCCCCATCGGAGTCAACTTCGCCCCTGGGAGTGTTGTTGTCGACTCTCCGCGTCGTTTGGTTTGCGGGAACCTCAAGAGGAATTGGATCTCGCATGTTCGCATTATTTGAAGCACCTGATAGCGCCTACTTTAGTTCCGTCATAACCTGATCCTGCCGTGTGAGATGGCCTAGAATGATTGCATGCTGCTCTTGTAAGACCCTCACTACACCCGCTACACGCTCCTGATCAGCATCATCAGGAGTCCTCTCCCGAACCTGTCGAGGGAATCGCCCGCCATGCGTCGGTGTGGCGTCGTTCTTCTCATTGTGAGTGTCACTGATTGATCCTCGAAATAAGGTTGTTCCCCTTGAATTTCAGGGTTGCGTGTGCTGTTAATAGCACAGTTGTCTAGGCACCATGGTGGGCGCTAAACTGTTTACCCGAAAAATGGTACAATTGAATTTGTTCATGGTTTCTAGACAAGTGAATTAATTTGATCCAAAAAGTAATGAAATAACTGATAAAATATGAAATACTTAGGCTTAGAATGTAAATGAAACAGAAGAACTAATGAGTCTGGGAAGAAGGTTTCCGGGTACAACAATAATAAGATCAAAAGCGAGAGAATCAAATTGTATTAAAATGCAGTATAGAATGTAACATAAGTTAGCCAGAGAATTTCTCTCTTTTACAATGATAACTGAGCTCTCTATTTATAGCTATGTCTAGGGAAGGAAGTCCTAGGATCATGTCTTTTTTTAATGTCAATTATGAGGGTTATTGATGAAGATGTAACGTTAGACATAAATGTCAAATTTCTTGTAACGGGTCATTACCCTTAGTGCTGCAAAATATTCCATATTAAATGTTACTGGGCGCAAAGTATTTAATACTCCTTTTATGATCATTATTCCTTCCGGTGACAAACGGAATAGCTATGTTCGGTGGTCATCTCCATCTTGTGTTCCACGTGTCCTCCCTTTAAGCGGCCACGTGCCATGTCATATTTTTTCCTATACAGCACATGATTACCACTTTTTTAATGTATGAAATTAGTACTTGATAATTATTATTATTCACCAAACTCTTAAAACAAGGATACTTATAGCTTGTTTGGCCAAGCTGGAGAAATTAGCTTATTTTGAGAAGTGTTTTTTCAAAAGTGCTTTTGAAAAAAATACTTTTGCAGAGAAGCAGTTTGTGTTTGGGTATTTACTCTGAAAAGTACTTTTGAGCAATAATTTGTGTTTGGCCAAGCTTTTCAGAAAGTGCTTTTAAGTATCAAATTACGAATAAGGAAATAAATAGATTTGCTTAATAGTTAATATTATAAGTAAATAAATAATCTTAAAAATTTATTATTAAAGGCAATAATTAAATCTTTTTATTTTATTTAAGTAAAAAATATGAAAATAAAATTTAAAAGTACTTAATTCTTTTAATATAAGTTAAATATATTAAAAATCATTCAACAAATATAAAAGCATTCACCTCTAAAGTCACTATATATTAGAAAGTTATCCTAAAAATAATAAGAAATATTTATACATTAATATCCTAAGTATTAGGTTTAACGGTTATTTTGGTATATACTATATTTTGTTAAGAGTATTTTTGATAAGAAAAAAAGTCAAAACTGCTTCTACTTCTGCTTTTGGGAAGAAGCTATTTTTTTCTGCTTCTCAGAAACTGCTTCTGCTTCTTCCCAAAAGTATTTTTTCCCAAAAGAAATTGGTCAAACACCTCAAGTTAGAGAAAAAAAATGCTTTGAGAAGTGCAGTCTATTAGTTTAATTAAATATGCATCTGACTGGTCGAGAAGTGCATCTAACGATCATCGGACGAAGTAATGCAACAAATTATACTTTTCAAATGGCCTAATTAACAATAATGACTTGACCTAATTTTCATTTTTTTGGTTCTTGAATGTATATATGAATGATGATTGAAGATGAACTAAAATCAAACCTCAACTAATTAAGATTCTTGTAATATCAAAATGCTATAAAAATAAAACAGAGATTCCAATTTCATGAAGAAAAATAAGAAATAAAAGTCAGCAATCTTTTTATTAGGTGACACTCTTTAATCTTTTTATTAGGTGACACTCTTTTCTTTTAGTTAATCCAAAACAAAACTAACATTTTCTATATTTAATAATTATTTAACCTTAAACTTTTTATTTTGCCCTTAATGCAATGATTTATATCCATAAAATTTCTATAAAGGGCAGCCGGCCTGGTGCAATAAGCTCCCGCTATACGCAGGTTTGAGGAAGGACTGGACCACAAGGGTCTATTGTACTCAGTCTTACCCTGCATATCCATAAAAATTTCTATGACTTGTTTTAAATTAAGTATAAGTTTTAAAATTCTTTCTTTTATTTTTAAACTTCTTATCTAGTCAAACACTATTACATAAATTGAGACGGAATGAATACTTCCTTATAATTTGACATATCATTAATTGCCAAAGGGGGAAAAACTAGGAAATCCATGATTCTTTTTTTTTTTTTCTTTAGGCTTTGATAACTGAATTATGAACTCGTTTTTATATGGCCCTAACTTACCCCTCTTATTTCGGATGTCTGAGTTGCCTAGAGCAAATTTTACAGCTTACATCTAACTTACTAGATTCAAAATCTATAATTTGTACATATTTAGTGAATTTTTTAACACATGTCACACCTTCTTTTTTTCGAGGAATGGATGGAGTTTTTCCAATTAAAGTGACATTATTCGAAATGTAATTATTTTATTCAATTCAGAGTCACCACTTGGAATAATTTTATGGTGTACCAAGTCACCGATTTATTTTAAATCCCAAATCGAGAAAATTGACTTTTATTTATGGTCCGCGAATACAGATGACCGGGTAAGGAATTCTGTTAACCCGGGAGAAGGTGTGAGGCACTCACGAGTTCCGTGGTTTTAGCACGGTCGTTCAACTATTAATAATTGGCCTAATTATTTGATTAATACATATTTTAAACCTATTTTATATTTTTACCTTTTGACCGCTTTTAGTATTTATGAAATTTGTTTGAACAAGTCGCGATGTCGCGCACTCGTTTGTTTTTGTACACACTGCGAATCGCGCCACGTGAAACGCACCCGCGATTTACAACATGTTTATTATTATTATTATTATTATTATTATTATTATTATTATTATTATTATTATTATTATTATTATTCGAAGTTATGGTCGAGTCACGTGAAACACACACTCGAATGGAGATTTACGTATCATGACCATACCACGTGAACCGTACCCATAGTCACAATGATTTATTAATCACGCCTAAAGCAAGCTACAAATATTTATAAGTTATTCTTTCTAAGTTTGAGATTATTGTAAGGCATGATTTATGGAAGTTGAAATTGTGGGAGAAAAGAAATTTATCTTCTACGGATACATTTATAATGCAAGATTGTTCATTTGGCTCACATTCTTTCAACTGGCCCATCGATATAATTTGACAAAACCAAACTTCACTTTCCCCAATAGCCTAACTACTGTAACTATTAATTTAAAGTAAAGGAAAACTAAAATCATATTAAAATTCCACTTTATACTACTCAGAGGACGTTTTGATCATGCTAAATTATTCAGGTATTTAAGAAATAAATTGAGTAATCAAATCAAATTTCTAACATAAACTCCAAAACTTGATAGGAAAAGATAGCCGTACTTAAATTGGAATTCAGTTACACTTACCAAGATAAACATATTCACATTAAGAGCAAAATTAATCTGACAAAATAGGTCCAAATCCCATTATCAAAAATGAAACAATTAATATCAAGAAAAATTAATAAACTAATCAAGTCAACAAAATAAATGCATACTATCACAAAAAAACATTTTAAAAAAAACCAAAGCATTCACCAAGCTGATATAACGAGATGAGATAAAATAAATAAAGGGTGGACCTTAAATAGCTGCAAACTTTCTTCAATATTCGAATTAATACAAAGCCTCCAACAAGATCGTATAGTAACAGCTAAATAGAACAACCCACCAAAGAGAAAAATCACAAGGACCTTCGACCAGATCTCTAACGAAATCCACTCGCCGGATGCCGGAAATCTCAAACCCAACTCGTACTCGACTGACGGACAAACCTCATCCCGAACGGAACTCACGGACCTCGAACCTCAACCGGGTCTTAACAGTGATTTTATTTTGGGAGGTGTTTATTGGGCTCAGATCTTGTGTGTATGGAATTGGGCTAGAGGGTTGAGAAAAATTGGGCTTTTGGCTAATGGATTCAGGTTTTGCCCAATTTAGGTTATGATTTGGACATTTGAGCAAAGCAAGACTTTAGGAGAACTAGTCCAAATTAAATCTTCTTTCTTTCTTTTTTTTTGTTTGTGATTTTTAATTTTATCAAATAAAACCTATAAAAAGGTGAAATACAAGCTAAAATATCAAGATTAAACTTAAAAACTATTTAAATATTGAAAGTGATAAAAACTCTAAACATTGTCAAAAATTAGGTGCTCACAACACATATGCATGATCTAAATCGAAAGTTATGAGTTCAAATAAACTCATATCTTGTTCATTGATATGCCCCTGCTTGTGAATAACAAGTTGGTCACACTACTGTAGAATGTTTAATATGTGCAGTTATAAAATAAAGGCAAAATACATAATTTATTCATCGACCTTGCAGCGAAATCCCTGTTACACACCTCACGTTCACGAAAAACCTTTTACACACTCAACCTTTTAAAAGTGTGTCTAAGATACACCACTTTTGTGCTAGACCAATTTTCAGATAACGCGAAAGTCACGCCCTAATAGGGTCGTGACACGTATCATTGACTTTAAAAAAGAAAAAATATATATTAGAAATTACAATTAAAACTCATCTTCTTCATCTTCTCATTTCTATCTTAAGCACCATTGTTGCTTCTACCATAGTTGTTTGTGAGAAAGTTTTTAACAATACCAAAATTCAACCACACTATCTAAACAACTAGTCGAAAATAATCGAGCAACAAATTGAATTCAACAACCCAATAATCAACAAGACCCAGTTGTATTTTCAAACTTTTTTCGATCCCCAACAATGGTGGATTCTAGAATTTTTCACTAAACCTTCAATACTACTGTTAAAGTTTTTAAATCCATCACAAATAAATGGTTTTCACAAAATTTGGACAATAAACCAACAAAAACCGCTCAATTTTAGATCTAAAGTTTTATGTTGTTTCAAAAATTCTATTTGGGGAAGAAGATAGGGGAAGGGTGGTCTAAGGAAGATGACTAAAGGGATGGGGATGGGTTCCTGTGGGAGAGAAGGTAAAAAATGGGCTTTTTTATGGGTTCACGTGCTTTTTTTTTTTATTTTTTTTTTATGTAAACACGGAAGTGCTATCTGATCAAAGTAGTGTATCTTAGACACACTTTTGAAAGGTTGAGTGTGTAAAATATTTCTCGTAAAAGAAAGGTGTGTAATAAAAATTTCGCTACAAGATTGAGGGTAAACTATGTATTTTGCTTAAAATAAAATACAACTCGAAAACTTTGTCAATAGCAGTCAACATGAATTCCTCTTCCTTATATAAGGTGAGCAAACCAAAGTTTTCAATTCCCACCAACTTGTTATCTCATCCGCTTTAGCACTAATAAATACCATCTAATTTGGTATTTTACAGCCAAAAAATGGATAACATAAATGTGGAAATGGAGCACATAAAGAGAGCAAAACCAGAAGAATTGATGAGCAAAAATGGGTTTGTGATTCTTCTGTGGATCTTAAAGGAAGAGTTCCTCTTAGGGATTCAACTGGCGTCTGGAAAGCCTCCCTCTTCATTATTGGTAAGCATCTATCAAAACATACCCGTATAATATTGGCGGCCTGATAGTCAGTGAGAATTCATATAGCCGACCCGATTTGTTTGAAACTGAGACGCAGTTGTTATTGTTGTATTTTCTATCCATGCATACCCAAATAGTTTCATTTGTATAGCTGAAATATTTTTACCTTTTCCTGTCAGATTTTTAGTCCTAAGCTATCAGTGACAATTAAAGTTTAGCTTATATTAAGCAGTCACTAAAACAATTAGCCAGTTTCAAGGCAGAAGATATTTTTCTTTGCATCATTGTTTATATTAAGAATTACAACCTTTACATGACCAATATAACTACTTTCCACCAAGTATAACTGTAGAAGAGCTTACCCTGAATCAATTATATTGATTTGCATGATTAAGAAAAGATTAAAGAGGTGTTAGGCGGAACTAGTGTTTGAACTAAAGATATTGGGTTTGACCAAACCCGTAGCCGACACTCTAGCTCCGCCCCAGAGGTGATTAGGTTTTCATTTTGTTAACATGCATGTTCCTTCATGGTTATGCAAATGAGAAACATTGATATATTACCTTTTCAACAGTAATTGGATTCAGTGAGAGGCTGAGTTACTATGGATTAGGAACAAGTTTGATTATATACCTAACGACGGTCATCCAGACGTCAAAACAGCAGCAAAAAGTGTGAACTATTGGTCAGGAGTCACCACCTTAATGCCATTGCTTGGAGGATTTCTGGTTGATTCCTACTTTGGAAAATATTCTGCACTTTTTATCTTTTCCACTGTCTTTTCCACAATTTCTCTCCTTATAATTCTTTTCTAATAATCGAGAAATCTCCGAAGGTCGGTGATTCAATGTTCAGACTCGTGGATAATGGACTCACCTCTAGGCTTTAGTCTGTAGCAAAGTTTGAATCCACCCATCATGCACTGTGCTCTTACCACTAGACAAAGGGGTTGCACTGAATTTCCTTCTTTGTAATTTAAAACATCGAATGGTATTTTAGAGTATTAACATACAGCATGAGCCTACTAGTATAGGAACACTGGTTGATATATATAATCTAAAATCAGCTAAAATCCCTCTTTCAGCTTTCAATTATTGATAACTTTGCTTTACTTATAGAGGTGAAATGTCAAGTTTCTGTAAAGCCTTGTGACACTGACCTCTGTCCTGAACCTAGGAAAGTCCACGTTGCGATTTTCTTCCTTGCGATGTACTTAATCTCTATTGGAACCGGAGGACACAAGCCTTCTCTTGAGAGCTTCGGAGCTGATCAGTTTGATGATGACCATCCTGCAGAAAAAAAGAAGAAGTTGTCATTTTTCAACTGGTGGAATATTGGGCTATGCTGTGGAATACTACTTGGTGTTACTCTAATTGTTTATATTCAAGACCATGTTAGCTGGGCTATATATGGCAGATATATATAATACTCACAATAGTTATGGCTTCTAGTATAGCCATCTTCATTGCAGGGCGGCCGTCTTATCGTTACAGGAAACCAACTGTTACAAGTGCTTGTAGCTGCAATTAGAAAAAGAAATCTTCCACTTCCTTCAAATCCTTCTCATTTACATGAAGTTCCCAAGTCAGAAACTACCCAAAGAAGGCTCTTAGGCCACACCAAAAGGCTGAAGTAAGATTCGAAACTTAGTTATAATTTGGTTATGCAATTACTCAGGAAAGGTAGAATATAGTATTCAAAAAGAACTGTCTTGTTGAGCTATGCAGTTCTTCCTTCGAACCCATCAGATTAAATTGCGACACTAGGCAAAACTGGCAGCTTTAGCACACAAAACTAGACATAAAAATCGGTTGTGTAGCTTTAAACAAGTAAAATACATGTATTCTTTTTATATTTTTTATGACGTTGATATATAGACGTCCGGAACCCAAATAATGTTTAATTAGACGAGAACAAAAATAGGTATAACGCATTAATTAAATGCTCCTCGTTAACGTTAATCTGCCTCTTTGAAATACACATGGTCCAGGAAACGCAGATAAAGGGAATCTAATGTCCTTAAAAAGAAGCGGAGCATTGGGTGGTGCAAGCATTAAATTTTCAATGTAATTAAAATAATTTAAAATTTATTAGAAAATTATGATTTTTGAATTCGTTCGAAGTAAATAAATAAAAAAAGAGAAGTCTTTTATTATTTTGTTAAACAAATCTACCGATATTTTTAATAGTTGTTATTTTGTATGATATGCAAAATAAATTATTTTATTTCTCTTTTTATTTTCAAATTAGAATTATGAGTTTTATTTTATAGTTTAAATTTCCATAATAGAAATTTAATTAATATATACATCTTAATCTATTGCTTGGAATTATTTTATTTTTTAATATTTTCTTTAAATTTAATTATTAAAATTTTAGTTATATTTAAACTATATGAATTGTATTAATCGAAATTCTAATTATTAATCTTATAATTTTTTTTATTCTTAAATACAAACTATTATAACCATTTAATCTTCAAAATTATAATCCAAGAATTATTATTAGCTAAGTAATGGATTATGATTTTTATATTCTTATCAGGAGAATTAATTAAGTGATTGTTCATAAACTAAATGCTAATCATACAGTTTAGTTTATGAAAATTAAGTTTAGAAAAATTAATTAAATGGTTGTTCATAAATTAAATGTTTATAAACAGTTTAATTTAGGAAAATTCTTATTAGGAAAAACTTAGTCTATGAGCAACAATTTAATTAGTTTTCCTAATAAGAATATAAAAACTATATTCCATTACTTATCTAATAATCCTAATGGATTATAATTTTAAAACTTAAATGGTTATAATCTGTTTATGTTTAATAATAAGAACAACTATATTCATATTTAAAAGTTTTTAATGAATAATACAATTACAATAGCCAAGGAATAAAAGGAGAAATAAAAAATATCGATAGTCTTTTTTAACGAAATAAAAAAAAGGCTTCTCTTTTTTTTTTTTACTTTGAATGAATTCAAAAATCATAATTTTCTAATAAATATTAAATTATTTTAATTACATTGAAAAGTAATTATAAATATTAAAGTATTTATATCTAAATACTTAAACCAAATAACGAAAAGAAATAAAAAATAAAAAAGAAATAGAAAAACAAAATTTTGTTGTGGGCAGGAATCGAACCTTGGACGTCAAGGCCAAAACCAACTTTAAATCTAGTCTTCAACCATTGCACCAGCCAATAATTTTCTAATAAAAATTAAATTATTTTAATTATATTAAAAATTAATTATAAATATTAAAGTATTTATATCTAAATACTTAAACTAAATAATGAAAAGAAATGAAAAAGAAATAAAAAAAATAAAATTTTGTTGTAGGCAGGAATTGAACCTTGGACCTCAAGGCCAAAACCAAGTTTTTAATGGATAATACAATTATAATAGCCAAGGAATAAAAGGAGAAATAAAAAATACATTTCAGAAAAAATATAGAAAATATAATTAGAATTTTGATTAATAAAACTCATATAGTGTAAACATAACTAAAATTTTAATAATTAAATTGGAAAACAAAAATATTAAAAAATAGAATAATTTCAAGCAATAGATTAAACTGTATATATTAATTAAATTTCTCTTATGAAAATTGTAACTATAAAATAAAAATCATAATTCTAATTTAAAAATAAAAAGAGAAAAAAAATAATTTTGTTTTGCATATCATACAAAATAACAACTATTAAAAATATCGGTAGCTTTTTTTAACGAAATAATAAAAGGCTTCTCTTTTTTTTTACTTTGAATGAATTCAAAAATCATAATTTTTTAATAAATATTAAATTATTTTAATTACTTATGAAAATTAATTTTAAATATTAAAGTATTTATATCTAAATACTTAAACCAAATAATGAAAAGAAATGAAAAATAAAAAATAAATAGAAAAACTAAATTTTGTTGTTGGCAGGATTCGAACCTTGGACCTCAAGGCCAAAAACAACGAGCTTTAAATCTAGCCCTCAACCATTGCACCATCCAATATTTTTCTAATAAATACTAAATTATTTTAATTACATTGAAAAGTAATTATAAATATTAAAATATTTATATCTAAATACTTAAACGAAATAATAAAAAGAAATGAAAAATGAAAAAGAAATAAAAAAACAAAAAAAATTGTTGTTGGCAGGAATTTAACTTAGGACCTCAAGGCCAAAACCAACTTTAAATCTACCTTCAAATTCCCTTTAAAAATGAAAGTCTTTTATATGCTTTTCCTGGGCCAACACTTTGCTTCTTTTATGGACATTAAATTTCCTTTATATGCTTTTCCTAGGCCATGTGTATTTCAAAAAGAAAGAAAGAGGAGATGGACGTTAACGTCGTTCGTTAAAAAAAGGATATAGCACATTTAATTAATGCGTTATACCTATTTTTGTTCTCTTTCTTTTTTTTGCCATAGTTTGGGCGCTTGAATCTAATTAAATACTATTTGGGTTCCAGACTCCAAGCTTGTCGCAACTAATCTGTCAAACAACCTGTTGTAGTTTACAAGCATAGACATGTCCTATATGTTAGGATCAAAATAATCAGGTAAAACAAATCTTAAATGACGATAAATCAGACAACAAAAGAAAAATATACCAAACAGACACAAATATTTAATTTGGTTCAATCAATTAACTTACGTCTACAGGCGGAGATGAGCAATCCACTATATAAAAGAGAGTACAAAATATCGAGAGAACAACCTCACGAAGAGATAAACACAAGTGAAAAACTGACACTTGTCCCGAAATTCTCCCCCTAAACAAGACTCTCAAACCCCATATGGCAACATTGTGGATGCTGTTGAATGAGAAGGAAGGACCCTTATTTTATAGAATTCAAAATATTTTCCTCCAATAAAAAGGAATAGCCAAATATGAAAGAATTATATTTTCCTTTTCGTAAAAAGAAAAATAATTATGATAAATATGTTGTCCTTCCTTCAACAGATAGGAAAACTAAATATGCTAAGAAAATCGGGATAAATACCTAACACTATAGACAACTGCTTTTAGATTGTTGAAAGTGCAACACACTTCTCCACTTTAGACTGCCATGATATAGCTCCCCCTAAGAAAGTAAATAGATATTCAGTAATGGATTTTCTATTATCAGTATCACCGGCCATATCAACATCGGTATAGCCCTTCAAGACTGGATCTGATCTCCCAAAATACAAGCATTCATCTGAGGTTCCTTTTAGATACTTGTTTATCCACTTCACAGCTTCCCAATATTCTTTCCCGGGATTGTCAAGAAATCTGCTAACGACACCGATAGCATGAGCAATATTAGGTCTGATACATACCATTGCATACATCAGGCTCCCGACGGCAGAAGAATATGGAACTTTAGCCATACTTTCTTTATCTTCCTTTGTTGTAGGACATATTTTCTTGCTCAACTTCATATGACCAGCAAAAGGCGTGCTAACTGGTTTAGCACTCATTATGTTGAAGCGTTTAAGCACATGTTCAATGTACTTCATTTGTGACAGCAACAACTTTCGATTTTTCCTATCTCGGACAATCTCCATTCCTAGAATTTGCCGTACTGGACCCTAGTCTTTCATGTCAAATGGCTTGGAAATATTTTCCTTCAACTTGGCAATTAACTTCTTGTCTTGTCCTACAATCAGCATGTCATCCATATATAACAACAAGATGATAAAGTTATTGTTAGAGAATTTCTTATAGTATACACATAGATCTGAAAAAGTCTTTGTGTACGTTTGACTTCTCATGAATGAGTCAAACTTTTTGTACCGCTGCCTTGGCGCTTGTTTCATCCCATAAAGACTCTTATTCAACTTGCACACCATGTGTTTCTTCTCTTTTACTTCAAAACCTTTTGGCTGCTTCATATATATCTCCAAATCTCCATGCAAAAACGCAGTTTTCACGTCCAACTACTCAACTTCAAGATCTAGGCTAGCTGCCAAGCTCAAGATTGTTCGAATAGAAGTCATTTTGACAACAAGTAAAAATATTTCATCAAAATCAATACCTTTCTTCTATTCGAAACTTTTTACCACCAATCGAGCTTTATATCTAACAAGCTTGCCATTTCAGTCTTTCTTGAGCTTAAAGACCCATATACACTTGAGTGGTCTTTTGCCTTTTGGAAGTTCAACCTGTTCATACGTGCCATTCTTCTATAAAGAATTCTTCTCGTTTTGCATGGATTCCATCCACTGGATTTGTTCTGGATGAGACAACACTTCCTTGAAGTTCTCTGGCTCCCCCTCATCAGTGACGAGGACATATTCTAAAGAAGGATTCCTCGTGGATTTTACCTTCTCTCTTTTGAATCTTCTCAAAGGTTGTTGTTCTTCTTGTTGTTGCTCTTCTTCTTCCTCTTGTGGACTAGGGTGCTCGCCCTGCTCAGCAACCTCTTCACCCACACCTTCCGTGTTCCATTCTTCACCTGTGGAAGGATTACGTACATATACAGTAGTAGCAGTAACAAAGTTAGTGACTGTACCATTATCATTTTGTCTTTGTTGATTGATCACCATCAATCCCGACCATATCTTATCTAAAGATCACATCTCTGCTTCTGATGATCTTTTTCCTTTCCGGGTCCCACAATCTGCAATCGAACTCTTCATCTCCATAACCGATGAAGATGCAGGGAATAACTTTGTCATCCAGCTTCGTTCTCTGCTCCTTCGCCACATGTGCAAAAGCTTTACTTCCAAACACTTGCAGATAGAAGCACCTCTTTGTTGGTCCAAACTTTCTCCGGAATATCAAAATCTAATGGAATTGATGGACTCTATTAATCAGGTAATAGGTTGTGCGAGCTGCTTCACCCCCAAATAATTTAGGTAGTTTTGCCATTTTGAGCTTACTTCTCACTTTTTTGACAATGATGCGATTCATCCTTTCAGTTACACCATTGTGTTGTGGGGTTCCAGTAACTGTCTTTTCATGTCTAATTTCATGGCTTGAGCAGTAGTCTTCAAACTCCTTTACAGTATACTCTGCTCCGTTGTCTGTCCTGAGACGCTTCAATTTTTGACATGTCTCCCTTTCTACCAGAGTATGGAATTTCTGTAAAACTTGAAATACCTGGTCTTTTGTTCTCAAGAAATAAACCCACAATTTCCGTGAAGCATCATCAATAAATGTGAGAAAATATTTGTTACCTCCCATTAATTCTAAATCCATTGGACCACAAACATCATAATATACTAAATCAAGTATATTTGATTTTCTTCCATGAGTTGCTTGAAATGATACCCTATGTTGTTTTCCAAATAAACAATAATCACAAGAATTCACAGTTGTGCCTTTTGCAAATGAGATGAGTGACTTCTTGGATAGTATTTGCAATCCCTTCTCACTCATATGGCCCAATCTCCGGTGCCATAAATCTGCAGGCGTATCATTTACAGCCGCATGTAATCCACTTTCACATATCTCAACGGTTGTCTTGTAAAACGTGTAGGCAACAACTCCTTTAGCAATCACCAATGATCCCTTGGTGAGTCTCCACTTCCTATTGGAGAAGTGATTCTAGTACCCATCTCGATCGAACGCGATCCCTGAAATCAATTTCATTCGCAGATCTTGCCGCATGTCTTTTAGAACTAATGTGCATCCGGCATTTGTCTTGATACAAATATCGCCAATCCACACAATCTCTGAGTTACTGGTATTTCTCATCTTGACCATCCCAAGTCTCCTGTTTTGTACCTACAGAAGAATTCTCTTACCAGTGTGGCATGGTAGGATGTTGTTCTGTCAACCATCCATTCTGACTCTTGGCTTGCGAAGTGTATGCATTCTTCCTCTTCGTGAACAAAGAGAACCACTGAATCATCGTTGTGCACTGCAGCAGTTGTATTGTCATCATTATTTTGGCCACTGCTCTTGCCTTGACCTTTCTTTGGGCACTCTCTTTTGAAGTGATCAGGTTGACCGCAACTGTAGCAATTCCTACCCTTTGATTAGTTCTTGGACTTTCCATGAGCTTTGGATTTATCACGGCTACTCGATGCTTTATAAAACTTTCTTCCTCTGTTTTCCATGATAAGAGCCTTCCCTTGATTTTCGGGATTCTTCCTCATATTATCATTGAGTAGGATGACTGATGTGACCTGACGAGCTCGAAACACACACTTAAATTATGCTCGCTAATCAAATATAGTATAATATAATATCGTATCCACATGGGATTGGATTTAAACAGTATTCTGGTAGTTTCTGGCTTGATTGCTATCCAAGATAATCAACAATTGAGATTTATATGATTTCTAACTAAAATTAACTAAGAGTCTAAAACTATTGACTAATGACAATCGAAATAAGGAATAAGCAAAGAAAGTTATCAGTGGGAGAATATAGGATTTTGATAGGATAGGTGCAAGATAATTACTTGGGATCTAACTCTAGATAATTTACTTCTAATGTTTAAGTGAGTCTCTCGAATTCACTCAATTATTAGTTCACACGTTCAGCAAACCTCCTCTCTTAATTAAGTCTCAACCTCGCGAGATGAACCAATTTAAGCACTTGAAGATATGGAAGAATGCGTAGTGGATCAGTCTTTAGGAGAACCTCTCTCGATTATCCTCCTAACTAGGTTTATTCAATGATTCAACTAGCCTCTTTCGATTACTAAGAAGAATGAATGAACTCAACAAACAATATAATGCAAAGATATCACAAGTTATGTCTATCTCGATTACATGAACAAGTAAATATAGATGCAACAGTTAAATCATCCAAAATTGCTTCAATACATAAAACTAGAGTTATAATCCATAAACAATCATCAATACACCAAATCCATCAAACCCTAAAAGGAACTACTCTATAGACATGGAGCAATTCATCAAAATAAAATTAAAGTATAGAAAAATATAAATTCAATCCAAACTCGGGTCTTGAGTGAGGAAGGAATGATGAAATCCTCGTGCTTTTGCTCCTCCAACTCCTCCTTGGATTCCTTAGGTCTAAAGTATGTCCAAAAGTCCAGAAAATAAAGTTTTTTCATGTATTTATATCAAGTAGGGTCGGGCCCAAATGAAATCACCCATTCCTAGCCGAAATAGGAAAACTTGCAAACTTATTGCTTTTCATGTGTTGCATTGTGCATAGAATTAGTGTTTTTTCTTGTCAGACCACAGAAACCCAGCCTCTGAACTTTGTCAAATCTTGACACAAAATTATACTGTTGTATCGCACAGTGCGTCGTCCAGTGTATCACACTAGTGCATTTATTCAGCTATTGCTTCTTCCTAGATTTTTGACGTCCAGAAGTGATCCTCGACCCCCGAACATGATCCCGACTTAATCCTTTGGGCTTCTACTCAGACTTCAAAGCTCCAAATAGCTCGAATTAGTTTCATAACATCTACATAACTCGGAATCACTCATGCAGGGCATAAAACACATAATAAGTACAAAATACTAGTAGTTAAAGTTCAACACAAGTAAAGTGCAATGAATTAGAGTGCAATAAGTGACTAAAATACGAGATTATAGCCTACCATCAACACCCCATACTTAAACCATTGTTTGTCCTCGAGCAATCCAACTAAACTTCATATAGGCACGACCTTTTTCAATAACTCTCATAACTCATCACACCAAGAATACTCTTCCACCTTCACATCAATATACGTCAACTCCCAACTTCTTTAAGCACAAATACATCAAGAGTTACCACTATCAAGGAGTGGTTTTTTGCCACAATACAACTATTTTTCTTTTTCTTTTCTTATTCAATTCAAGTGGATCTTACTTTTTTTCAAAAACAATGCACCTTTCTCCTATTTAAATAGTTCCACTCAAAAGACAAACCAACCACCCCACGCTTTAACTTTTACAAAGTTCATAACAAATTCAAGTGCTCATGAGAGGTAAAAGGTTCAAATCAATGGTCAATTCAAATAAATAGGTAGGATTTGTAATGTGGTTGCCAAAAAAATATGATTACAGGCTCAAAAGGGGTTAACTAGGATGCCTAATAATTAGGTGGGTAAATATATATCTGGCTCAACAAAGAAACGCCTATATTATTTCCAAGACTGAATAAAACTAATATTTTGCTTTGCAAACACACGGGGCAAGTTCTAGAAATCAAATACAATACATAGAATAACACAAAACCTTACACACACATGGCACATAACTCAATCAGAATCGGACTCATCAAGACATTCTCGTCAAATAAGTTAAGCAAAGTTAAGATCATACAATTTAGGGCACTTATACAAGAGTCAAAAACTAAGCCTAATCGTCACAACTAAAGCACTTACTATTCTTAAGGCATAATAAAGTCAAGAGATATTGCCTTCAATTCAAATCATAGCACAAGGTTTCCTACTCCTAAAATAATAAACTAACTACACCCAGTTCAAACAAAACTCTTGGAAAAGAACCGCGATACAAAGAAAAACCAAGGGGGAATTAATACACTTCCTAACAAAAGAAAAGCTTTTTTATCTTTTTCTTTCGACTTTAATCCCTTAAGAAACCTATTGAGTGATATCCATCGTCGGAAAAAATTGAAAAGTTTTCAATTTTTATGGGTTTGTATTTCAATTTTCTTTTCTATCTCTAACTACTATAACTAACAAAAAGAAAACTAAATACAATATACATACATACAAATATCCCCCACCCACACTTTAAGTTGTGGCATGTCCCCAAGATACACAATTAAAAATCATAAGGTAAAGAAAACTTTTCTGAACATCTAGTCTGGGTCTGAGTCGAAGTCGGGCTCAATTCCCCACCTTTGGACTAGTGCACACATCCATGCCGATAGCTTCTTCTCAGCCTTTTTGGGGTACATCCCACACTTATCTTTATCACTCAGTGCAGCCTTCTCTTTTGAGCCCTTTACTTTTCATTCAATACTCGCAGTTGGTTTTTCTTTTTGAACCCATTTTTCTATATTCATATAAAAATTCACAGTCTCTTCACCCACTTTAAGCATAAGTTTCCTCTCGTGTATATCTAATATATCTCTATTCGTCACTAAGAATGGTCTTCCTATGATGAGGGGGACCTTCTTGTTTTCCTCCATATTCACCACTATAAAGTCTATAGGAAATACGAACTTATCCATCCGAACTAACACATATTCTACTATCCCCTCGGGTATCAGAGTCTTTTGGTCCGACAACTGCAAGGATATTGGTGCAAACCTTATTTCTCCAATCTCTTTCTCCAGTTTCCTGTATATAGATAGAGGCATTAAATTAATTGAGGCACCAGAATCACATAGTGATTTATCAAAATGAATAGTTTCTACAGAGTAAGGTATAGTAAAACTCCCTCGATCTCCATATTTTTGTGGGAGTTTATTTTGCAATATCGCGCTGCAATGCTCTGCGAGCTTGACCACGAAGGTCTCTTCTATCTTTCTTTTCTTTGTAAGGATCTCCTTAATAAATTTGGCATAAGCAGGCATTTGTGAGAGCACTTCTGTGAATGGTAAGTTTACATAAACCTGTTTCAGCACATCTAGAAATCTCTCAAACTGCTTGTCCAGTTTTTCTCTGTATAGCTTTTGGGGAAAAGGTAAAACAGGCACATGCTCACTCTTCTCAGGTTTCTCCCTTCTCGGATTTTCTTCCTTTTTCTTATTCTCAATTTTCATCGGGCCTTTATTCTTTTTATCAACAACATTCTTCAGTTGCTCCCCACCTTCTTTTTCAAGTATCATCTCTTTTTGGATTGGGGTGGGATCTTTGAACGCTTGTCCACTTCTCAGAGTTACAATATTTACTGTTTCTTTGGGATTATTTTCAGTGTCAGCGGGGAGAGTACCTGGAACCCACTCAGATAATATTGTTGCAATCTTTACCACTTGTCTCTCCAGTTTTCGCAAACCAGTGCCCAATTCTTTGATAGCTGCTACATGAGCATCCAACCTCTCATATGTCTTGATAATGAAAACCTTCATTAGATCCTCTAGACCAGGCCGAATGGGCTGTTGAGGCTGAAATTGCTGCCTCTGCTGATTTTGGTATGATGGAGCTCCTTGTCCCTACGGTCTAGAGTTATTTTGGTGCCAAGAATTCGTAGTACCTCCAGGTGAACTCTATGAAAAACCATGGTGCATCTGACCCATTGCATTAAAATTGTAGTTTCCCACAACATTTACCTCCTCGGTTGAGGCTTGACACTCATGAGTAGGGTATCCTCTTCCACATATATCATAAACTGCGTGAGGCTCACTTTGTATCGAGGCTAAGGTCAGCTTCCTTATCTCTTTGGCCATAGCATCAAGCCGTACCTGCACAGATATGTTAGCATCAACCTGGTGAAAAACAGTTGATCTTCTTTCCGTACTCTCAGAGGGCCATTGATTTGCATCTTCAGATAACTCATCAAGAATTATAACTATCTCCTCTGGAGTCTTCTTCATCAACGGGCCTCCAACTGCATTGGTCAATATTCTACATGAGGCCTGTGTCAATCTATCCCAAAAGTCCTGGAGTTTCGTCCAGAGTTCAATTCTGCTATGTTGGCACTTTCGAACAATATCCTTAAACCTCTCCCATGCTTCAAAAATAGTTTCCGTATCTTTCTGGCAGAAGTTATGGATTTATCTTCTAAACATGGCCGTTTTAGCTGAGGAGAAATATATATAAAGGAATGTTCTGGTCATATCCTCCCATGTTCTAATCGAACTTGCGGGTAAGCTTTGAAGTCGCTGTTTTGCATTGTCTTTGAGTGAAAAATGGATTGCCCTTAAATACACCGCATCTTGTGACACACCATTGTATTGGAAGGTATTCATAATCTCCTCGAAGTCCATTAGATGTGTATTTGGATCTTCGGTTGGCTTCCCTCTAAAGACACATCAATTCTGAAGGGTTTGAAGCAACCCTTGCTTCATCTGAAAATTGTTTGTTGCAGTTGGAGGTGGTTTAACACTTGATGTAGACCGGTCTAGCATAATTGCCAAGTAGTCTCCCAGGCATGTGAGCTATATTTCCAAACTGGTCTGCAGCTAAGGGTCAACAATTCTCCGACCCCTCTCTTCTTAATAGATAATCTGCGCATCTCTAATAGTTGCTTCCTCAGCATCCCGTGCAGCTTGTTCTCTTCGTTTGGCTACTTCTCTCGCAACCAAATCTACATTATCATCACTGATTCCAGCCATATCTTTGGTTGAGGATTTTCCAACCTTTTCTAATGTCTCGGTGAGATTTATTTCCTTCCACAGTTGTCGCAGTTATTTTTCAATTTCTGGCTCGTATGGTAGCACTTCTTTCGCAGAAGCTCGAGTCATGCACCAACCTCCACCTGCAACCTGCGCATATCAAAGAACACCAACCGTAAAAAGAGAAAAATAAAATTAAAAATAAAAAAAAATTCCTAAATTAGCACTACAAACTATTTCAAACACTATTGATTGTCAATCCCCACCAACAATGTCAAAATTTGACGAGCTCGAAATACACACTTAAATTATGCTCGCTAATCAAATATAGTATAGTATAATATCTTATCCACATGGATTGGATTTAAATAGTATTCTCATAGTTTCTAGCTTGATTGCTATCCAAGATGATCAACAATTGAGATTTATATGATTTCTAACTAAAATTAACTAAGAGTCTAAAGCTATTGACTAATGACGATCAAAACAAGGAATAAGCAAAGAAATTTATCAGTTAGAGAATATAGGGTTTTGATAGGATAGGTGTAAGATAATTATTTGGGATCTAACTCCAGAAAATTCACTTCTAATGTTTAAGTGAGTCTCTCGAATTCACTCAATTATTAGTTCACACGTTCAACAAAAACTCCTTTCTCGATTAAGTCTCAACCTCGCGAGATGAACCAATTTAAGCATGTGAAGATATGCAAGAATGCGTAGTGGATTGGTCTTTAAGAGAACCTCTCTCGATTATCCTCAAAACTAGGTTTAATCAATGATTCAACTAATTTCTTTTGATTACTAAGAAGAATTAATGAACGAAAGCAACAAAAATAATGCAAATATATAACAAGTTATGCCTCTATCGATTACATGAACAAGTGAATATAGATGCAACAGTTAAATCATCCAAAAACGCTTTAATATATAAAAATAGAGTTATAATCCACAAACCATCATCAATACACCAAATCCATCAAACCCTAAAAGGAACTACTCCATAGACATCGAGCAATTCATCACAAATAAAATTAAAGTATAGAAAAATATAAATTCAATCCAAACTCGGGTCTTGAGTGAGGAAGGAATGATGAAATCCTTGTGATGAAATCCTAGTCGGGCCCATACAAAATCACCCTTTCCTAGCCGAAAAATTGCAAACTTATTGCTATTCATGCGTCGCACTGTGTGTAGAAGGGTGCATATCATTAGTGCTTTTTCTTGTTAGACCACAGAAACCCAGCCTCTAAATTTGTTAATTTCTGACACAAAATTACATCGATGCATCACATAGTGCGTCGCACTAGTGTATTTTTTCACCTGTTCCTTCTTCCTTGATTTTTTACGTCCAGAAGTGATCCCCGACCCCCGAACACAATCCGAAATTAATCCTTTGGGCTTCTACTCAGACTTCAAAGCTCCAAATAGCTCGAATTAATTTCACAATATCTACATAACTCAGAATCACTCCTAAGGCATAAAACAAACAATAAGTACAAAATACTAGCAATTAAAGCTCAATACAAATAAAGTGCAGTGAATTAGAGTGCAATAAGCGACTAAAATACGAGATTATAGCCTACAATCATGACCTCCTTTAAATCGATGGTATCTCTACCATGCAGGATGGTTGTTGCCAAATTATCATAGGAAGATGGAAAAAAGTTTAGAAGCATGATAGCCTTATCTACTTTAGTGATTGATTCTCCAAGATTTACCAGCTGCGTGATTAATCCATTGAACATATTTAAATGGGACAAAAAATTTGTACCTTCACTCATATGGATGGCATAAAGTTATTTTCTCAAAAATAACTTGTTTGTTAAGGATTAGGACATGTATAGAGTTTCTAGTCTTTTTCATATACCACATGCACTTTTTTCATCCCTGACATTATTGAGTACTTCATCGGACAAGTGCAGTCTGATTTCTTATCCATGTTTGCCCAATCCTCGACTTTCATGGTTTTTGACTTTGCCTCTTTACGATCTAATGCAATGTCTAACTCTTGTTGGATAAGTAAGTCCTTCATCCTTCTTTGCCATATGGAGAAACTGTCATTACCGTTAAATCTTGTACTTCATATTTTACTCATGTCATTTGTTTTTGTCACAAAGTAAAATTGACCGTAAATAATATTTTTGTGAATGAGCAGAACCTGTGCTCTGATACCAGTTGTTGGGAATATTACCCCTACAGAAATAATATTCACGGTATACGATTGTAATGAGAGCGAATTACTAAAATACTATAACTAACGGTAATAATAAGAGAATCAATGACACCACATTTTACGTCGAAAACCCTTCTGAATAAGAAAAGAATCACGGCCCGAAAAGAGCAACTGATTTCACTATAGCAAGGATTTTATAATTTGTGGTACCGAGTAAAATACCCTAAAAAGCACTACAACACTCAAAAGAAATAACCCTCTTTTGATTTTTCCACCTCACTATAATACCGCTCAAACTCTCTATATTTTTCCTCACAAAATATTTTGTTTCTTACTCTGTAAATCACTCTCTTTCTCTTTGTTTGACGTGTTTAACAATTCAGAGCAAGACACCTATTTATAGTGCTTAGAATCACTTCATTGATATCATCAATGATGTCATGTTAATGACAAAAGTCAAATATTTATTGTGAAACCAAAGAAATATTTTTCATAAAATCTTCCTTACTATTCCTTTAGTTGGCTTGATATTTTAAAGCCAAAGAAAGATGTCTTCCTTTCATATGGGATGGACCCATCAACAAGAAGACTCAAAATGCAGTCACTTGTTTGAACTCTAAATGATTACCTGTTGTAGCTTCCTAGAAAATTTAGAGGTCTAGATATACTGCTAAATACAATGCTAAGAAAGACTAGTGTGAAGAGGTCTATATCTTTAATTACTCTCTTTCACTATTGCTTCAGAGAAGCAAACCATGTTGTAGACAAATTAGCCTCTTTGAGTTACAAAAACTAGACATACTCAGACTTTTCAGAATTTTGCTTCCATGCCAAACCATGGAAGGAGCTAGGTAGTTATTTTGGCAACTCCCTTATTTCAAATGTACCCCTTTTTAAAGATGAATAAAATGCTTAGTTGGTATTTTTTTTAATTAAAAGAAAAACACACACTAAGTACTATTATAGTTGAATTCGAACTTAAACTCTTCACGTTATCACTACTATGCTTAGATGAATTAAACAAGTTAGAGTGCATATATTCAAGCTGTAATGAACCCAATTTCTCAACACAAACACAGACTTGTATATTATAATCACTGAATGGAATTACACGGAAATAAGAAATACTAATAGAATGAAGAAGAACTATTAACTTGGAATTAGAGGAATAAGGAAAGAATAACCACACTAAAAGATAGAGATGAGGAGCGCAGACTTTGCCTAAGCATAATCACAATTTGCATAATTCCCAAAACTGTCGATGAATCTCTTTTATCCATTTGGTCACATGCTTCCCCCCTCAACCTAGATCCCAAGAAAATCTCTTATTGGGATGTTCAATTCCTTAGCCTTTTCGTAGTTTAGCCTAGGCCCAATAGCTTGGACTGACCCATAAGTATTATCAGAGGTATCCATGTTCACAACAATACTCCCATCCTCAATAAGAACCTTGTCCTCAAGGTTCGAGTCAAGAAATCTTGAGATCAAAGGCTTTGGTAAACTAGTTGTAGTTATATTGAGTTCAATAGGTGTGAAGTTCACTAGATGGCAGGCACCGACCAATTTCTCTTGAGCAGATTTAAGAGCACTATACCAAGATCTATTAATGTATGGCACAACAATAGTGACTGCATAGTGTACTTTATCCTGTCTCCTAGAGTATGTCCTTGTAGCATAGGTATAGTGACTGCATAGTGTACTTTATCCTATCTCCTAGAGTATATCCTTGTAGCATAGGCATAGTGGATGTGATGATCTTTGAAGCTTTAGGCATAACTTTGGTTCTCCCATGTTGGTCAACATATGGGTCTTCAAGGTCAAAAGGCAAGAGACAATCAACAAGCTTTTCCAACTTTGACCCCATCTGGTTTATCCAAGCAATTATAGTATGCTGGTAAAATATTCTATTGCAGGAGCAACCACAAATCAATTCCAAAAATCTAGCATTGTAAGCAATTACAATACGAGTTACAACATCTTCGAGCATAAGAGTGGAGCTACCAAAGATCTGTTCATTTGAAGCACTAACATAAGCGACACACAAGCGTTTGATAGCTCCTCTTCTAATTGAGAGATTCCCAACGACAGGACAAAGTGCAAGCACAAGCTTACTAGACTTGACAGACTCAAAAGCACCAAGAAGCATCTCATGGAAACCACTATAGATGGTAGTTGGTGGTATAGAAGACTCAAGTACAGTATCCCTCTTGCCATAGAGTATCCCTCTCTCGTTGTCCAACCAACAAACTTTGACATATACATACTTAACAATCAGAATAATCATGAAGAAATCTAGAGAGAACCATGACATATACTTAAAAACTCCCTCATGTTTTCTCAACTGAAGGCTAACCGATGTAACAAACTTGTTAACCATATGAATAGACCGTCCATGATAATCAACACATTTCAGAAATCTCAAGAGATCGTCATCCAAATACTCAGAAAGCTTAAACACATGTTGCCTACTCGGATATGAGTTAACGAAGGTCGCTTCTGCGAAGCCCCCCTTCCCATGTCAGGTCCCTTCCGCTTCTGCGCTGCCTCCTTCGCATCTGCAATCTCGCAGATGCGGAACTCACCACGCATCTACGACCTCTACCCACACTGCTCCAGCCTACTTCTGCAATCAACATGCCGCTTCTGCGGGCTCGCACCTACGGTCAATCTTGCGCATGTGCGATTACACTAGAGTTGGTGCCTTCAGCCATTCTCACAAGTCTAAATTTGATCCGTTAATCATTCGGAATCCACCTGAGGTCCCCGAGACCTAAACCAAACTTACCAACCAGTACTAAAATATCATACGGACTTAGTCGAGTCTTTAGATTACATCAAGCAATGCTAAATATACAAATTACACATCGATTCAAGCCTAATGAACTTTAATACTTCAAACTTCTACATCAGACGCCGAAACCTATCAAATCAAGTCCGATTTATTTCAAATTTTGCACACAAGTTATAATTGACATTACAGACGTATTCCAAATTCCAGAATTGGAATCAAACCTCGATATCAAAAAGTTCACTCTCAGTCACACTTGCCAAAAATCATCCAACTTCCAACTTTTGCCAATTGACCCTTAAATAATCTACGGACCTCCAATTCAACATCTGAACACGCACGCTCCTAAGACCAAAATCACCATACGGAGCTATTGGAGCCATTGAAACTCTATTCCGGAGTCGTCTTCACACAATTCAAACTATGGTCGATTCCTAGAACTTAAACTCCCATCTTATGGACTATGTGTCCCATTTCACTCCGAAACCAAAAATAAATCCTCCTGATAAGTCACAAAACCCAAAAAATAAAAAAGAGGGAGCAACAAATAGGGGTTCGGGTTTAGTACTCTCAAAATGGCTGGATCTAATACTGGCCGGTCGTTACAACATGTCCTCAAAAGATGATGTTCCGCTCCGACGGTCAAGGCTTCCATGATCTACTCGTAAACCAATTGCATCACGTGAATAGATGACAGTAGAAATTTCTATAACCGCAAACACCTGCAATTCAAGCAACTCCAACTTTGTCCTTGTTGTTGAACATGAATAATTAGAAAGGAGGTATGTGATGCCAACCACATCACTAACCAAGACAGCCAATGAAATTACCAATCCCTTCTCGCTTCCACCCTTCCAAGTATAACTGGATATAATTATAATTTTTTGGACCATATTTCTGTATAGTATTTCATTGTGTGGTTTGACAATAAACCAAACCTCCCTATAGGTTTTCCATTGAGTGAATCACAGTCCCACATGAACAGATAATAAGCATACTAAATTCAACTTGATAGCTAATATTCCTGGATCCCCTACACAAAGATCCATCATAGTACCACGAACAGTGACAACAAGGAGATTTACACCAGGATTAAATGGAAATTGATTCGAAAGACATTGACCGATAAAAGTGTTATCAGTACGACAAGCTGATTTCTCAGGAATTCCCTTGAAATTGACCATAACTATGGTCGAATAATCCTTTCAAGTGTTGTTGAATTTCATTAAGAAAGCAATATGTGGTACACTCTCCACCATTAGAATACCTTCATCTTTTCCATGGTCAACATCAGGTATCATTTCATTTGAAGATATTTCGCCTGGTAAAATCCCATCTGCATTCTCCATAAAATTTTTACCAAGATATAGATTCACAATAGTCTCAGGCTCCGTGAAAAAGTCAGCAAGATACAGTTTATCCCAGGTCTTAAATTCAATGTGTTGTTCACTAGTGCCACTATCAAGCGAAATTGCAGTAACATACCTCTCTGACATATCTCTATGAGCACTTTTATCAAAACGTTGGACTTTACTGCTTGCGGGACATGTAGCTTCTAAAGAAAGCATGCCGATTGGAGAATCAGATTGTGCATTGACAAAAATATTGGAGCATCAGTTATGTAACATTGCGTCGAACACCGTAGGTGACTGAATATCATCCAAATCAGCTACAAAGTGAGAGATATAAGAGTTTGCGTTTGTGCTTTGGAAAGTTGTTGTAAAAGAAGAATATTCCTCTGGTGCTCTGGTGAAAATCCAAAAAAGATATTTCATCGAACACGTGCTTGGCCTCTGAGTTACCAACTTTGAATGCAGATTCTAACTCATAGAAGTTGGAATTATGGAATAAATCAGCTAAAGGAGATACTTGAGCCTCAGGCAAATCCAAAGTAGAGTGACTGATGTAGCTATGATAAGCCAAGGATGAATTGGCTAGTCTCCTCTTCGAATCTATGATAGGAGATTTCCGAAATCGTTAAAATATTCTCCTTGAAATAGTTCCAATCATAGAATTTTTGTTGTTGAGAAATAGTTAATCGAACCAAGCGAGGGCATTACCTTCAAGGTAAAACAAATGGAAGAGGTAACCAGTCTTCCTCGGAGAAACAAAGGAATTTGAAGTAAGGGTGGCAAGTGAGCCGGTCCAGGCCCGGGACCGCGGGCCAAACGGGCTAAACGGGCCAGGACCGTTTGGCCCGGTTTTAGTGGGTCTAGGCCAGTCTCGTGGGCCGGTCCTATGATTTGGGCCCGCCAGGCCCGGGAGCATTTAGCCCGCCAGGGACCGGGACTGGACCGATCCCTTAGCGGGCCAAACGGTCCCAACGGCTATATTTTAAAAATAAAAAAAATAATTTTTTTTTTTAGAAATATAGTCGTTGGCTATTTATAAAAAAGTCATTTAACCCCCCCAACTTTGTTTTAACCCCAAATTTTTTATACATTTAATATATATACTATATTATATTATATATACATCTTATATATAATATATAAGATGTATATATAGCTTATCGAATATAGCTTTTATATATATATATATATATATATATATATATATATATTATACATTTAATATATATATACTATACTATACTATATAGATCTTATATATAGTATATAAGATGTATATATAGCTTATCGAATATAGCTTATTACTTATATATATATATATATATATATATATACTATACTACATATACATCTTATATATTCTATAAAAACAAAGGTATTTCTGAAAATGATATTTCTTTTGAAAAACCTATTAAGATCTATTCTCAACATGACATGTTTTTGGGAATGATGCAAATTGTTACTGCTCATAGATGGTATATAAAAATGTACTATTCTTATTGATAATAGTTTTTCTATTACAAATATTGCTATGATTGATAGTGGAGCTGATGTTAGCTGCATTCAAGAAGGTTTAGTGCCTACTAAATATTTTCAAACAACAACTCATATGGTTAAATCTGCATCAGGACATGCTTTAGATATAGAGTATAAATTGCCTAATACTGGTATTTGTCAGAATAAAGTCTACATTCCTCACTTCTTTTTCTTAGTGAAAATCAGTTATACCCTCCAATTATACTTGGAATACCGTTTATTAACGCTATTTATCCTTTTACTAGCATAGACTCGAGAGGTTTTACTGCTACCTATAAGGATAAAGAGATAAGTTATACTTTTATTACAGATCCAGTAACTAGAGATATAAATGCTTTAATTGATATGAAGAAGAAATATATTGATTCGTTACAATTAGAATTGTTTAGTATGAACATATTTGATACTTTAAATTCTACTAAAGTACAGGAAAAGATCAAATTGATCTCCGAAAATATTGCTATTGATATTTGTGCCGAGCATCCCAGTGCTTTTTGGAATAGAAAAAAGCATATTGTTACTCTGCCTTATGAAGATAATTTCCCTGAGGATGATATTCTCACTAAATCTCAACCTTGTCAGATGAACACTGAATTGGTAGAATTCTGCAAGAAAGAGATTGATAATTTGTTACAAAAGGGTTTGATAAAACCCTCAAAATCTCCTTGGTCTTGCACAACCTTTTATGTTAATAATGCGGCTGAAAAGAAATGCGGAGTTCCTAGATTGGTTATTAATTATAAGCCTTTGAATAAGTTTTTAAAGTGGATTAGATATCCAATTCCCAACAAAAAGGATTTGTTGTCAAGATTATATGACGCCAATATATTTTCAAAATTTGATTTAATATCTGGATATTGGCAAATTCAAATATTTAAAGAGCATACTTATAGAACTGCTTTTAATGTTCCATTTGGATAATATGAATGGAATGTCATGCCTTTTGGTTTGAAAAATGCCCCTTCTGAATTTCAAAAAATAATGAATGATATATTCAACCTCTATCTGGATTTTATCATTGTTTATATTGATGACATTTTGGTATTCTCCAAGATATTTGAAATGCATATTAAGCATTTGGATATTTTTAAAAGAATTGTTATACAAAATGGTTTGGTTATTTCAAAACAAAAAATGAGTTTATTCCAAACCAATATTCGATTTTTAGGACATTATATTTATCAAGGAAAAATAACTCCGATTCGAAGATCTATTGATTTTGCCTCAAAATTTTCCGATGTTATTACTGATAGAACTCAGTTACAAAGATTTTTGGGAAGTTTGAATTATATATCACTTTTCTATAAAGATTTGTCTCGCGATTTAGCCCCCTTATATGATAGGCTAAAAAAGGATTATAAAAGCCCTTGGACTGATAGTCATACTATTTTGGTTAAAAATATTAAACAGCGTGTTAAATATTTACCTTGTCTGACCCTTGCTAATCCTGCATGGCAAAAGATTATAGAGACAGATGCGTCCAATATTGGTTACGAAGGGATTTTGAAATAGATAAATCCCGGTAATAAACATGAATATTTGATTAGATTTTACTCTGGAAAATGGTCTGAAGCCAAGAGAAAATACGCTACTGTGGCTCATGAAATATTAACTATAGTTAAGTGTGTTTTAAAATTCCAAGATGATTTATACAATCAGAAGTTTTTGATAAAAACTGACGCACAATCTGTTAAATACATGTTTAACAAGGATTTTAAACATGATGCCTCAAAAATGATATTTGCAAGATGGCAAGCTCAATTAGCCCCTTTTGATTTTGAAATCCAATACAAAAAGGGAATTGATAATTCTCTGCCAGATTTCTTATGTCGTGAATACTTGCTGGATGGAACTCCCATGGGGGCGAGGTAGATGAAGAGGAAGAGGATGGGGAAGATCATCCCCACAATCCAGAGAAAGGACATCCCCTTCAGGATCGTCATACGGATCCACATCAAACTCCCAGTTATACAAATGGGAAGAAAAAGTTTGACCAATGAGAAGATATATCTCAAAGGCGAGTCTTCAATAGTAGGATCATCTATTCACTTGGAAGATATTCCAGAAGATAGCCCGTTATACGCGTACTTGCAGGCATATTTGACTGCTCAAAAGCAAAGTGATACTTTTGCTTCTATTACAAAAGAGGACAATGATGATATCAAGTCCTATGAAAAGGTGACTAAAAGAGAAATAATATTTCTTTTAGAAAATTCTGATATTCAGAGAAAGGAAGAACCTTGGAAGATATTCCAAAGATATTTGATAAATAGATTATATTATCCGGGTGAGTTATACAAAATCCGTTCTTATTATGAAACTATACTCACAAATACTGGCAGTGCAGAATTTCAGTACTTTTCTGGTTATAGTACAGACGAGAACATTTATAACTTCTCAAAGATCATAATCAAACAGATTATATCTGTTGAAGATTGGGGAATATCCACGATGAAAGAAAGGCAGATAAGCCTTAAAAAGTCCCGCATGAATTTTACTTATTGCGATTATATCCAGGCCTTTGATAAAGTCCTTTACTATAATAATGATAGGCACAAACATACTTGGTTCGTTAAAGTATGCGCAAAGATATTTGCAGAGCCCATTCCAAAATGGTTCTTAAACTGGTGGTCATACCACGGTCCGACTATAAAGATTTTACCAGATCTATTTTTCATGTTATACAAAGAATGGACAAAAATTTCTCCAGTCATTAATGAACTTTACCCCGCAGATCATATCTGTTACTTAGAGAAGATTGACCAGATATATTTCTTTCTGGAATTCTCTATTCCTTGGATACTTAAATGGACTCCAGAAGTTGGATTCACCGAGAAACAAGTTCCGTGTTTATACAGAACCTTTTATAATAATTTTTGGGATAAATTAATGAAGAAGGATCCCAAAACAAAGACGTTATATGGTCAATAAGTTTTGGATTCCATCAAGACAAAAATCCAAGAATATTCCAACATCTCTCAAAAGGAGAAGATTGATGATAGTTCAGTCAGACATAGTGCCAGAAAAATCTCTTTTCAAGAAGGGGATAAAAAAGAAATGATCAACGATTATTTGGAAGAAGTTAAAAGAAATTTACTTCGCTCAATTAATCAATATGAGAAATCAGATACTTCGATGCAAAGTGAAACCAGCAACGATGATATCGCTGATGACTCCCAACCAATAGAATCAGAAAAGATATTATCTGATTCTGCCCTACAATATGCGGAAGAATTCCTCCGCAAAATGAAAGAAATAGAAAAGAGACCAGCACAGTAAAGCCGCCGGACCCCACTGCACAGTGAAGCCGCTGGACCCCACTCAACAGTAGATAAACTGTTCACCAACAGTAGAAACACTGTTCATCAAAAGTAGATACACTGTTTACACAGTAGAAACACTGTACGCACAGTAGAAATACTGTACAGGGACCCATGTGAGACCCTATTTTACTGTTCATAGATTCGTTTTCTTTTCTATTTATACGTTCATTCATTCATTCTTTTGAAGGCAGAAGACAACCCCCCCCCCCTCGCTCTCTCTCTCTCTCTCTCTCTCTCTCTCTCTCTCTCTCTCTCTCTTCAATTGTAATTAGAGTTTGAAGTTTGTAACCGAAGAACAACGTAAATAAATTTTTCAGTTCTTCATCTTCAGGCCTTGCATCCCGGCCAAAAGGTACTGGTTTTCTTCCTTAAGTATTTTCTTCTAGTATCTCCTCTCTGGCCGTGACTATGTCCGTCTAAGAGACAATATATCTATGTTGAATATCTAACTTCTCTCCTATATAAACCATGAAAGCAACGACATCTATTAAAATATAAATGAGTTTTGTATATAGTATTTTGACTTGGTTTTGAGATGGTTGGTACAGTCTAATATAGCACTACTCTTATTAGCTCTGCCTTAGTGGCTCTGTCTAGCCAGCCTTGAACCTTAGCCCGAAAAATGAGTTGAAAAGGGGCATCTTCTTTCGCGGTTAGAACTGCTAGACACATGGGCTCAATGAGAGTATGTATTATATTAGGACATACCCCTTGCTTGAGTAAAAAGGTTTAACCTTCCATACAGTCATTAAACTATATATAAAATTCAAGTATATTTCAATTCTTATATCCTTACTGATTGTGTGGATTACCGCCAGTCTTTAAACATAAGGGTACTGAATTAGCTAGATTAAGAATTCTCAAATGTGTTAAAATAGAGATCTTTAACTGGTGGAAACCTTGGTGGACATATAAAAGTCAGCAGAGGTGCAAAATAATTCCAATTCTCGAGCAATCAATGATCTATGTTTTAGCTTAGTTGAGAAGGCCGTGCGGATTACCGCACGGCCTTTGATCTTGTTAAAATGGTCATCGAAAGAAGAATCTCTTGCTGGAGTAGTACTTTTATTTAAGAGACGGTTATTAACCTCTGATAAAGAATAAGGAGCAGAATATTCAAGATTCCATTCATAAATTTCTATTTGCAAAAGAATAAGGAGCAGAATAGTTCTATCATTTTGCAATTATTTTGCAAATATTCAAGATTCCATTCCAAAAAGAATAGTAAGTTTGCTGATAGCAGATATGCTGATAAACCCAGAATGCAAACTTATTATTACAATCGTCCTACTCCTCAAGATGTATTAATAGAGGAACGTGATTGAAATCAGACTAATACGTCTTACAGTGGTTCCGAAATTTATGAATGGAATCTTGATGGTTTGACTGATAGACAATTAACTGCTAAGCTAAATTTATGAATGGAATCTTGAATATTCTGCTCCTTATTCTTTATCAGAGGTTAATAACCGTCTCTTAAATAAAAGTACTACTCCAGCAAGAGATTCTTCTTTCGATAACTATTTTAACAAAATCAAAGGCCGTGCGGTAATCCGCACGGCCTTCTCAACTAAGCTAAAACAGAGATCATCGATTGCTCGAGAACTGGAATTGTTTTGCACCTCTGCTGACTTTTATATGTCCGTCGAGGTTTCTACCAGTTAAAGATCTCTATTTTAACATATTTGAGAATTCTTAATCTAGCTAATTCAGTACCCTTATGTTTAAAGACTGGCGGTAATCCGCACAATCAGTAAGGATATAAGAATTGAAATATACTTGAATTTTATATATAGTTTAATGACTGTATGGAAGGTTAAACCCTTTTACTCAAGCAAGGGGTCTGTCCTAATATAATACATACTCTCATTGAGCCCATGTGTCTAGCAGTTCTAACCGCGAAAGAAGATGCCCTTTTTCAACTCATTTTTCGGGCTAAGGTTCACGGCTGGCTAGACGGAGCCACTAAGGCAAAGCCAATAAGAGTAGTGCTATATTAGACTGTACCAACCATCTCGAAACCAAGTCAAAATACTATATATAAAACTCATTTATATTTTAATAGATGTCGTCGCTTTCATGGTTTATATAGGAGAGAAGTTAGATATTCAACATAGATATATTATCTCTTAGACGGACATAGTCACGGCCAGAGAGGAGAGACTAGAAGAAAATACTTAAAGAAGAAAACTAGTACCTTTTGGCCGGGATGCAAGGCCTGAAGATGAAGAACTGAAAACTTTATTTATGTTGTTCTTCGGTTACAAACTTCAAACTCTAATTACAATTGAAGAGAGAGAGAGAGAGAGAGAGAGAGAGAGAGAGAGAGAGAGAGAGAATTCTAGAGAAAGAGGGGGGGTTCTGTGTTCTGCCTTCAAAAGAATGAATGAATGAACGTATAAATAGAAAAGAAAACGAATCTATGAACAGTAAAATAGGGTCCCACATTGGTCCCTGTACAGTATTTCTACTGTGCGTATAGTGTTTCCACTGTATAAACAGTGTATCTACTATTGATGAACAATGTTTCTACTGTTGGTGAACAGTTTATCTACTATTGAGTGGGGTCCAGCTGCTGGGTCCGGCGGTTTCACTGTGCAGTAGGGTCCGGCGGCTTTACTGTGCTGGTCTCTTTTTTATTTCTTTCATTTTGCGGAGGAATTCTTCCGCATCTTGTAGGGCGGAATCAGATAATATCTTTTCTGATTTTATTGGTTAGGAGTCATCAGCGATATCTTCGTTGCTGATTTCACTTTGCATCAAAGTGTCTGATTTCTCATACTGATTAATTGAGCGAAGTAAATTTCTTTTAACTTCTTCCAAATAATCGTTGATCATTTCTTTTTTATCCCCTTCTTGAAAGGAGATTTTTCTGGCAATATGTCTGACTGAACTATCATCAATCTTCTCCTTTTGAGAGATGTTGGAATATTCTTGGATTTTTGTCTTGATGGAATCCAAGAGTTCTTGACCGTATAACGTCTTTGTTTTGGGATCCTTCTTCATTAATTTATCCCAAAAATTATTATAAAAGGTCTTGTATAAACACGGAACTTGTTCCTAAGTTATCAACTCCTTCGTCAGGGGCTATGGCATTAATAACCATTGCCTTTTCTTTGGTAGTCAAATAATTATCCCACCAGCCACGAAGTTGGTCAGTAAAACCTGCAACAATCATTTTGCAAATAGTTCTATCTGTATTTTTTATACTTTTACATATAGTTGCATACATAAGCATTCTATGCACAAGAATAGTTAATTGTCTATCAGTCAAACCATCAAGATTCCATTCATAAATTTCGAAACCACTGTAAGACGTATTAGTCTGATTCCAATCACGTTCCTCTATTAAGACATCTTGAGGAGTAGGACGATTGTAATAATAAGTTTGCATTCTGGGTTTATCAGCATATCTGCTATCAGCAAACTTACTATTCTTTTTGGGATAACCTCTGAGTTTATCAAACTCTGACCAATCTTCATTTTTATAATCAAAAGTAGTATCTAATTTATCAACAAAATCTTTTGACAAATCAATAGGTTTGATATTCAAACTGGATAACTTTTTATCAAGAAGCTCTTTTAAATCGTTTAAAGATTTGAATTTAAAATCCTGAATTACAGGGGGTCTTTGAACATGAGTAGGAACAATTTGAGCTTTTGATTTGCTTCCTGAAGTAGAGGCAATATCAGTTACTTTCTTGCTAGTGCTCATTTCTTTTATCAAAACTGTTAAATCAATAAGTTTTTTATCAAGAGAACTGATGTGTTCACCCAAAACTTTAACATATAAACTTAAATAATTATTTTGAAAAATTAATTTATTAATTTTTATGATGCTGACTGCAGAAATATCTTCATCAATAAATTTTTAAAATGCAGTAAAAGTAATACCTGTATTATTAGGTAAAATAAAAGGTGCTTGAGGAGGGTATATGGCTTTAGTAATATTGCCACTCCCGTCTTTATAAGATCTTTGTAAAACATTAATATAAAGAGGTAAATAAGTAGTTATAAACCAAGGAACAAAATACATAATTTGATTATGTAAAGCACAAGTTTCATAAAATTCTTGAGAAATATTATTTAAATCATCTTTACTATAAGTATCAAAAAACCAAGTTTTAAACCGGTTCCATTTATCACTGAAAAAATCTTTTTGAATATAAATTCTAGCTTGTGACCCTGGACTAAAATCAATTTGGTGTGGGATCATTAAGTATCATTGGGGTTGAAATCCATCTCGGACGCAGAAGGAATATCCTTATCAGAAATATTATCACTATCCTAAATAATATTTGTCTGGGGGTTAATCTTAACTATTTCAACAGGCTTATCACCCACTTTAGTAAAAATTGTATGCAAAGATGCAGCACGATTTCTAGCCGGTCCGTAGACTGGTTTAACAGGAGAAATATGTTGAATATCGGGCAACAGTCTACGATTGATAAAAGAATGTCTATTATAACTAGAACTAATAGCAGGCACAAGTCTATTATTAGAAAATGACTGCCTATTATAAGTGGAACTATTATTATCAAACTGAATACAAATCCTACCATCCGGATTTTGAGTAATATGAGAATATTCAGTATTACTAACAGCATCAGTTATCTGACTGGGGGATATAACCGAATCCAAAGTCCAAGTAGTTGGAAAATTAATTTCTTCCCACTTAATAGGTCTCCTCATGGTGACCTTAGACTTTGCAAAATTCGTTTTCACTAATATAGTCTGATTAGATGTATCATATAATTTACATCTAGGGTTTAACGTAGATAGCAATTTAAAATAAATTCTATATGATAAACATATAAGTTCAGAATCAGGTGCATAATTATAACCATGCGTTTTCACATTTAATGTTAAAGCATCAAGTATATTAACATTAGATAGAGATAATTGCAGATTGGATTGAGTATTAAAATATACTGGACCGAAGGCAACAATAGATTCAATAGAACCCATCAGAGACTGTCTAAAATTTAGATTTCTAGCATCTCTGAAAGCAGCCAAAAACGTCTCCAGTAACCCTTTAAGGGTTAATGGCTTAAAAGCAATTTGAACCATACCAATATGCAGATAATTATACTGATTTTTATAAACATTTACATCATGCTTGTTTAACAAACGAATAGTCTGTTCAGATGAATTTAAAGCTAAAGATTGCTCTGTAGTTTTAACAAGTTGTTTAGAAGAAAGTTTATCAAACCATCCATAATCATAGATTGTTCTAATAGGGACTTTAGGAATCGTCCATTTGTTTAACAAATCAAGGTTTTGAGGTATATCTACCTCTTCCAACCTAGTATTTTTCATACTAGTTTCTCCTAAATTCATATTTCAGAAACATATCTATGTCGAATATTTCATATCTATCTCATATAAAGCATGAAAGTACCTAGGCTCTGATACCATTTTAACTGGATCAAAGGCCTGGATATAATCCCAATAAGTAAAATTCATGCGGGACTTGTTAAGGCTTATCTGCCTTTCTTTCATCGTGGATATTCCCCAATCTTCAACAGATATAATCTGTTTGATTATGATCTTTGAGAAGTTATAAACGTTCTCGTATGTACTATAACCAGAATAGTGCTGAAATTCTGCACTGCCAGTACTAGTGAGTATAGTTTCATAATAAGAAGGGGTTTTGTATGACTCACCCAGATAATATAATCCATTTATCAAATATCTTTGAAATATCTTTCAAGGTTCTTCCTTTCTCTGAATATCAGAATTTTCTAAAAGAAATATTATTTCTTTTTTAGTCACCTTTTCATAGGACCTGATATAATCATTGTCCTCTTTTGTAACAGAAGCAAAAGTATCACTTTGCTTTTGAGCAGTCAAATATGCCTGCAAGTGCGCGTATAACGGGCTATCTTCTGGAATATCTTCCAGGTGAATAGATGATCCTACTATTGAAGACTCGCCTTTGAGAGATATCTTCTCATTGGTCAAATTTTTTTTTCCCATTTGTATAACTGGGGAGTTTGATGTGGATCCGTATGACGATCTTGAAGGGGATGTTCTTCCTCTGGATTGTGGGGATGATCTTCCCCATCCTCTTCCTTTTCATCTACCTCGCCCCCATGGGGGTTCCATCCAACAAGTATTCACGACATAAGAAATCTGGCAGAGAATTATCAATTCCCTTTTTGTATTGGATTTCAAAATCAAAAGGGGCTAATTGAGCCTGCCATCTTGCAAATATCATTTTTGAGGCATCATGTTTAAAATCCTTGTTAAACATGTATTTAACAGATTGTGCGTCAGTTTTTATCAAAAACTTCTGATTGTATAAATCATCTTGGAATTTTAAAACACACTTAACTATGGTTAATATTTCATGAGCCACAGTAGCGTATTTTCTCTGGGCTTCAGACCATTTTCCAGAGTAAAATCTAATCAAATATTCATGCTTATTACCGGGATTTATCTATTTCAAAATCCTTCCGTAACCAATATTGGACGCATCTGTCTCTATAATCTTTTGCCATGCAGGATTAGCAAGGGTCAGACAAGGTAAATATTTAACACGCTTTTTAATATTTTTAACCAAAATAGTATGACTATCAGTCCAAGGGCTTTTATAATCCTTTTTTAGCCTATCATATAAGGGGGCTAAATCGCGAGACAAATCTTTATAGAAAAGTGATATATAATTCAAACTTCCCAAAAATCTTTGTAACTGAGTTCTATCAGTAATACCATCGGAAAATTTTGAGGCAAAATCAATAGATCTTCGAATCGGAGTTATTTTTCCTTGATAAATATAATGTCCTAAAAATCGAATATTGGTTTGGAATAAACTCATTTTTTGTTTTGAAATAACCAAACCATTTTGTATAACAATTCTTTTAAAAATATCCAAATGCTTAATATGCATTTCAAATGTCTTGGAGAATACCAAAATGTCATCAATATAAACAATGATAAAATTCAGATAGGGGTTGAATATATCATTCATGATTTTTTGAAATTCAGAAGGGACATTTTTCAAACCAAAAGGTATGACATTCCATTCATATTTCCTAAATGGAACATTAAAAGCAGTTCTATAAGTATGCTCTTTAAATATTTGAATCTGCCAATATCCAAATTTTAAATCAAATTTTGAAAATATATTGGCGTCATATAATCTTGACAACAAATACTTTTTGTTGGGAATTGGATATCTGATCCACTTTAAAAACTTATTCAAAGGCTTATAATTAATAACCAATCTAGGAACTCCGCGTTCCTTTTCAGCCGCATTATTAACATAAAAGGTTGTGCAAGACCAAGGAGATTTTGAGGGTTTTATCAAATCCTTTTGTAATAAATTATCAATCTCTTTCTTGCAGAATTCTACCAATTCAGTGTTCATCTGACAAGGTCGAGATTTAGTGGGAATATCATTTTCAGAGAAATTATCTTCATAAGGCAGAGTAACAATATGCTTTTTTCTATTCCAAAAAGCATCGGGATGCTCGGTACAAATATCAATAGCAATATTTTCGAAGATCAATTTGATCTTTTTCTGTACTTTGGTAGAATTTAAAGTATCAAATATATTCATACTAAACAATTCTAATTGTAACGAATCAATATGTTTCTGCTTCATATCAATTAAAGCATTTATATCTCTAGTTACTAGATCTGTAACAAAAGTATAACTTATCTCTTTATCCTTATAGGTAGCAGTAAAACCTCTCTAGTCTATGCTAGTAAAAGGATAAATAGCGTTAATAAACGGTGTTCCAAGTATAATTTGAGGGTATAACTGATTTTTCACTAAGAAAAAGAAGTGAGGAATGCAGACTTTATTCTGACAAATACTAGTATTAGGCAATTTATACTCTATATCTAAAGCATGTCCTGATGCAGATTTAACCATATGAGTTATTTTTTGAAAATATTTAGTAGGTACTAAACCTTCTTGAATGCAGCTAACATCAGCTCCACTATCAATCATAGCAATATTTGTAATAGAAAAACTATTATCAATAAGAATAGTACATTTAATATACCATCTATGAGCAGTAACAATTTGCATCATTCCCAAAAACATATCATGTTAAGAATAGATCTTAATAGGTTTTTCAAAAGAAATATCATTTTCAGAAATACCTTTGTTTTTATCATCAGATTTCTCACCTGAAGAATTGATTTTCTCAATCTGAGTAATCTTATGATCACAAATCATTTGATTTTGTTTAAAAGATTTGATCTCTCGTTTCAAGTTTTTCAATTTCAACCTTTAAATCATCGAAAGAAGAATCTCTTGCTGGAGTAGTACTTTTATTTAAGAAACGGTTATTAACCTCTGATAAAGAATAAGGAGCAGAATATTCAAATTCCTTTTTTGAGTTTTCAAAAGGTTTTGAAGAACTTGAAGAAGAACTTGAACTATTACTAACAGCCAAATTAATAATCTTTTCGCGAAGTTTTTCATCAATAACTTCTTTTAAAAGTTCTATCACATTATCAGATATAATAGTTTTTATATTCAACTCTTGAAATTGAGATTGTAGTTTATAAAACTCATCATCATCATAAGTGCATGTATTACCTTTGCAAGTTGTACAAGTATTATCAATGTTTTTATCACTATCAGATAAATCAAGTAAATTTACTTCAGCTTCAGATTCTGATTCAGAATAATAATCAAATTCTGATCCAAAAGTGTATAACAAACCATAAATCTTATTACGTAACTCATCGTCTAGTTCTAAGATTTTTAGTTTTTGAAGCTTACAGTTTGGAGCTATATGGCCAAACTTTCCACATTTGTAACACTTAATATCATCAAGTTCTCTTTTAGAGCTATTTTTGGTAAATCTTGTAGACTTGCGATGGGCTTTCTTGGCTTCTCGTTCCTCTTTGGATCTATATCTAGATCTCTTTTTCCTATAAGGACTGTCTTGGTTAGGGTATCTATGATACTTATGTTTTTTCTTCTTATGAGTAGAAGTCTCGGGTAAATAGAACTAGGTGCAAAAGTCCCCTAATTGGTTTCTTTCCTTAAGCTTATCCATTTTAAGCTGTCTGGACAATCTTAACTCATTGCACATGTTTATCCCTTCTTGTGTGCAAATTCCTATCAACTTACCATAGGTATAGTCTTTGTATGAAATTTTACCATAGCTACCTCTTAGAATCTTTCTAACTCTTTCAGCAAATAAAGAGGAAGGCCATCTATAAACTTAGCTTTCCAATGTTCAAACTTATTTTCTGGTAGTTCCATCACTCTACTCATAAAAATGTCTTTATACCATCTAAACTCGCTTAAGGTCCTACATCTAAGGCCATTTAGTAGAGTACGGACAATCAAATTCTGATTGGTAAATCTATTATTAAAATGTTCTAATATGCTAAGAACAAGGGTGTAAACAACATCTTCTCTATTTGCTACTAGAGCCGTATATATATATATATATATATATATATACTATACTATACAATATATACATCTTATATACTATATATAAGATGTATATATACTATATATAAGATGTATATATAGCTTATCAAATATACTATATATAAATCTTATATCGATATATATTATACATTTAATATATATATTATACTATACTATACTATATATACATCTTATATACTATATATATTCGATATTAAATATTGAATATTAAAATTTAGGTCACAATTCTATAATAAAATTTACAAAGCATTGTCTTAGATATTTTTTTAACATCCTTTTGTCTCTAATATCTATTTAATTTTTTATTTTTTAAAAAAAATATATTGGGCCCGCTTAACCCACTTAGCCCGCGGGCCGGGACCGTTTAGCCCGGAACCAAACGGTCCAGGTCCCTACAAAAAGCCCATTTAGGCCCGGGCCCGTTTGGCCCATTTAATTTGGTTCCGGCCCGGGACCGTTTGGACCGGCCCACTTGCCAGCCCTAATTTGAAGTAACACTCTAGCCTATAAAACCAACCCTCTAGGTTGCTACTGCAGAATTTATCCAGTATCACCGCTGCCATTGGAGTCCGAATCGATGAAAGCACCAATGTAATGAACCCAATTTCTAAACACAAACACAAACTTGTATATTATAATCACTGAATGGACTTACACATAAATAGGAAATACTAATAGAATAAAGAACAACTATTAACTTGGAATTAAAGGAGTAAGGAAAGAATAAACACTAAAAGATAGAGATGAGGAGCGCAGATTTTGCCTAAGCATGATCACAATTTGCATAATTGCCAAAACTGTCGATGAATCCCTTTTATCCATTTGGTCACGTGCTTCCCCCCCTCAACCTGGATCCCAAGAAAATCTCTTGTTGGGCTATCCAATTCCTTGGTCTTTTCATAGTTTAGCCCTAGGCCAAACAGCTTGGACTGGCCCATAAGCATTATCGGAGGTATCCATGTTCACAACACAAGCAGTCGACCAATCTTTTCATCCTTTACCATTTCCATCATTTTAAAAGTTTAATTTAAGGATTAACCTAAATCAACTATGGCAGGTTTGTACGGGTGGAACTGAGCCTAAGGGACGCTTCGGCTTTCGATGAAGTAAACGGAGGAAGAGACGTGAATGTAAGGGACCGGAATCGAGGCAAGGAGCCTCTCGAGTTGGGTGTAACAACCCGACCGGTTGTTTTGAGCTCTAGTGCGTCACTCGGCGGTTTGAGACCTTGGGTAGTTTCACTTCATATTTTATGACTTGTACACGTAGTCGGAATCAAATTTCGGGAAGTTCAGAGTTGATTCTGATTGAAAATTCTAATTTTGGAAGCTTTAAGTTGGAAGAATTGACTAAGGTTTTACTTTTGAGTATACGACCTCGGAATCAGGATTTGAAGGTTCCAGTATGTTCGTATGATAATTTTGGACTTGGGCGTATATTCGGGTTGTGTATCGGGTCGCCCGGGAGCATTTCAGCGCTTATTGTGAAAAGTTGGCATTTTAAAAGTTTTAGAATTTTCTAAGTTTTGTTTGAGAAGGACTTTGGTGATATCGATATCCGTTTGGGGTTCCGAGCCTTGTAATAGGTTAGTATCGTTATTTTTGACTTGTGCCCAAAGTTTGCCGTCATTCCGGAATGTTTTGATATGATTTGGACGTGTTCGTCGAAGTTTGGAAGTTTTAAAGTTGAAAGAAATATTTTTATCACCGATTCATGAATTTTATGTTATTTTTCGCGTTTCGAGCCTTTGGATAAGTTTGTATAATGTATTGGGACATGTTGGTATGTTCGGACGGGGTCCCGAGGGGCTCGGGTGAATTTCGGGGTGGTTTCGAACCATTTCTATGCCATATTTAATTGCTGATTTTTGGCTACAGTAGTGTGCATCATGATCGCGGACATTGGATCGCATTCGCGCAGAGCAAAATGGGAGAAAGAGGTATGTGAATCGCGTTAGCGGAGAAAGATTCACGTTCGCGAAGAAGAAATTTATGCTGCACATGGCTGATTTTGGAGGCTCATATCTTGCAACTTATAAGGAATTTAAAGATGATCTAAAAATAGTAGTTGTAGCCCTTGTGTCTAGTTTTTAGAAAGTCAAACCAATTGTCATTTGGAGTTTTGTACAAAACGTTATGACCATTATACTAGAGGCTTTCTGGAGGAGTTGGGCAGCTGGTTCTTCACGATCGTGATTGGTTTTTCGCGATCGCGAAGGGAAATTTTGAGCTGAGAAAAGTTGTGCTTCGCGATCGCGAAGAATTTTCCACGATCATGAAGCATTTTCCGTGATCGCGCAGGGTAAATACCTGAGTAGTAGAGAACACTTACCCAATCTTTATTGGTTTGCACATTGTATGATTAGTTTTGGAGCGACGGGCATCGGTTTGAGGTGTTAGAGTGGCGTTGGAGCCGATTATGAAATTTCAGAGCGAGGTAAGTCTCATGTTTAACCTTGTGAGGGGGAATTTACCCCGTAGGTGTTATATTCTTATGTGCTACTTGTTGTGGGAGCTACGCACGTATGAGGTGACGAGTATCCGTACGTATGCTATAATTATTTATTATGTCCAGGTAGACTTAGGTTCACGCCATGCTATAGTTGTACTATTTGAGTCATCTTGCTCGTTTAATTCCTTTATTTAGCATTAGGACTTGAGACTAGACTTCCATAGGGTGATAGACTCGCTATTGTAAAGATGTGATGAGATACTTGATAATCCACAGAATAATTTGTGCTTCCCTTATGAATTCCTCCCGGGTTGTGCATTTTCATCGCAAAGCTTCCTTAAAGTTCATAACTCACACGTTTATTCATGAGTAGAGTCAAGGACCCATTAAAGCTTCTTACTCTAATGGGATCAGGCCAATCGCCTTGGCAGGATTATGTACCACACTCTTATGGGAGCGGGTCATTTGCCTCGACAGTATAATAGATTCATTTATGGTTCGTGCCGTTCGACCATCGGTGGTGTACACATTATTATAAGATCAGGCCATATGCCTCGGCATTTCTATAAAATACTCTTATGAGATCGGGCCATTCGCCTCGGCAGCATCGTGCGTAATATTAGAAAAGAAACCAGCGTATACGTGTATTTTTCTGATTTGAGTTGTGACGACCTATCTAGCGAGGTCCATTTCATATATACTCCGGTTGAGGAGGTAACTGATAATTGAGAGCTTGAATTTATGTTCAGAGGGGGTTTGTACTACGTACCTATATTTGTTTATATTGTTCATTACCATGCCGTATATTTGTTTACTTTCTACTGTATTTGAGTTATTAGACCACTAGTAAGTGTCGATGTCGACACCTCGTCACTGCTTCTCCGGGGTTTGGCTAGATACTTACTAGGTACACGTTGATTTACATACTCATGCTACACTTGTTGCACTTATTGTGCATATATATATATATATATATATATATATATATATATATATAAATGTTTAGTGGTCTTTTGGGCGTAAAGGCACGGCTGTTGCGCGGACTTTACGATGAGTTAAATTCCATGTTATGATCCGCAACATACAGAGTCTCCATAAGAGTTATTTATATTATCCTGTCTAACTTGTATTCTAGACAGATGTTGTATTATTATTGTACTCCTTAGTAGATGTTCATGCACTTGTGACCCCGGGTTTTGGGGGTTCCTACTGGATGTTCATTATTGTAGTTCACGTAATTATTATCATTTCACCTTGTAATTTATATTATATACGAAAATTGAAAATTAAAATCACGGGTTTTCTATGAGTATCAGATTTTACTCTACTTATTTAATAGGATTCATGATTTCGAAAATAATAAAATGAGTAACTAAGTTGATTAATCACAGTTGGATTGCCTGACGGCAGCGTTAGACGCCATCACGACCTACAATGGATTTTGGGTCGTGACAGCTTGGTATTAGAGCTCTAGATTCACTTGGGTCTCACGAGTCATGAGCAAGTCTAGTATATTTTTGCGGATCGGTACGGAGACGTCTGTACTTATCTTTGAGAGACTACAGGGCTGTTATGAGCACTTCCCTTCTTGATTCCTCGTCGTGCGATTTGATTTCCGTTGAAGCTTATCTTCGAGAGGCATATACCTATATTTGTTTATACTGTTTATTATCGTGTTGTATATTTGCTTACTTCCTTTTGTATTTGAGTTATTAGACCACTAGTAAGTGTCTTTGTCGACCCCTCGTCACTACTTCTCCGGGGTTAGGCTAGATACTTACTGGGTAAGCGTTGATTTTCGTAGTCATGCTACACTTATTGTGCAGGTGTGTGTATATATATATATATATATATATGTTTAGTGGTCTTTTGGACCCAAATGCGCGGCTATTGCGGGGACTTTACGGTGAGTTGCATTCCTTGTTACGATCCACATCATACAGAGTCTCCATCAGAGTTATTTATATTCTCCTGTCTAACTTGTATTCCAGACAGATGTTATATTATTATTGTACTCCTTAGTAGATGTTCATGCATATGTGACACCGGATTTTGGGTGTTCCTACTGGATGTTCATTATTGTAGTTCATGTAATTATTATCATTTCACCTTGTAATTTATATTTTATATGGAAATTGAAAATTAAAATCACGGGTTTTCTACGAGTATCATATTTTTCTCTACTTATTTAATGAGATTCATGATTTCGAAAATAATAAATTGCGTAACTAAGTTGATTAATCACCGTTGGCTTGCCTGACGGCGGTGTTAGGCGCCATCACGACCTACAGTGGATTTTGGGTCGTGACACCCGGGTCCGGGCAAAATTTCTGCCATCGAGAGTATCGATGTCATGACCCCCAGGATCGGTTCGAATCCCAAAAATCTCGGAGGTCATTACCAGATAATTGAGCATGACCAACAAAAGGTCGTGATATCCGTGACCGGTTGGATGTCACGGTATGAATCTCGGCACATATCGGCAGAAAACCAGTGATTAGTTAAACGGAAGATTTTTACCTTTTGTGGAATTGTACTTAGGGTCAGATTCCCCTACTATATAAAGGGGGGTCTGATTATTCATTAGGGATATTGTAACACTGATATCAAGGCAATATATTCTTATTTTATTTGTTATTCAAAGTTCTTACTTTTGTTCATCCATTCATCAATAACGTGAGCCCAGGATCGAAGGCATGCATTTCATTAAGCTGTTACTAAGTCTGGGATCACTCCTCTTGATTGGTTTGACAATTTATTACGTCCCTTATCTGTTTAATCTAACACAATTTATCATTTGTATTGAATTAAACCACGTATCCTTCAAACCATTTATAAATTTAATTGTTATCCATTTTTAGGGTAAACAGTTTGGCGCACACTGTGGGGCTAAGGATAATAGTGGTAATTTGATATAAATTTCCATAACATACTCTATTTTACACTTGTTCGTAGCTTTTAATTTCAGGTCAAATTAAAAATGTCGAACTCCCAATCTGCCCATTTGAATGTGGATGCTGAGTCCGGATACCATGGTGAAAACAACATGGTACCCCCTAACGAGGTGCCGCCTGCTCGCCCCAACGAAATCCTAGTCGCTGATCCGATTAATGTTAACTCACACGTTGCTATCGAAGCAAACTTGCCTACTGACCTTGAAAACAGCATTCGTGGGGGAGCCCAATCGATAGCTCAGAGTACACACGACGGCGAAGGTGATGGGATCAACTTGCGCATGATCTTCGAAATGTTACATGCTCAATAGGTAGTGATAGTCCAGTTGCAGAACCAAAGCCGAGCCCCCAGCAGAGTTGAGTCTGAACCGTCCCGAGAAATTGCTCGCATAAATGAACGGGCCACAGAAAGGTTGGGTGAAGCAGAACCCGGGACCAACTCTGAGATAATAAAGATACTTGAGGAACCGACCAAACGGGTGGAATCGAGAGAAGAAAATCGAAGCCAACGACAAAAAAGTAGAGACCTATAACACAAGGGTCAACCAAATCCTGGGAGCACAACCGATACTGAAGGGCCTGGATTCCACAAATATTGTCCAAAAGCCTTTCCGCCCGAGCCTAGTTCCGAAGTCGATCCCAAAGAAGTTCTGTATGATCGAAATTCCGAAGTATAATGGGACAACCGATCCAAATGAACATATGACCTCTTATAGGTGCGCCATCAAGGGAAATGACTTGGAAGATGATGAAATCGAATCCGTTCTGCTGAAAATATTCGGAGAGACCTTGTCGAAAAGAAAATATGATATGGTATCACAACTTACCCCCTAATTCTAATGACTCATTTTCTATGCTTGCAAATACCTTTGTTAAAGCGCACGCCGGGGCCATCAAGGGCGAGACCAGGAAATCAGTCCTTTTCAAGGTAAAGCAACGAGATAATGAGATGCTCAAGGAATTCGTATCGAGGTTTCAAATGGAACGGATGGATATGCCCTCGATCGCAGATGATTGGGTCGTGTAGGCCTTCACCCAAGGACTCAATCCCCTAAGCTCATTGGCTTCACAGCAGTTGAAGAAAAATTTGATAGAATACACTGCGGTAACTTGGGCTGACGTCCATAACCGGTACCAATCCAAAATCAGGGTCGAAAATGATCAGCTCGGGATCCCTTCAGGGTCCGTTTATCCCATCAGGACTAGTGACAGATCCAAAAGGGACATTGACCATGAACCGAGATCGAACAGAGATCGTTATCAACCATACAATGGAGATCGAAGGGGTAATTGGTCCGGACGCAACACTGTGAGAAGTGAAATAAGAAGCGACCGAGGTCATAATAATCGGGGACTCATGAGCAAAAACGGTTTTGACAAACCCATCGGGTCTAAGGAAGCACCAAGGTTATCAAAGTACAACTTCAACGTTGATGCTTTCGACATCGTATCAACCATCGGACGCATCAAATATACTAAGTGGTCTAGACCGTTACAATACGATCCTGCCCAAAGGGACCCCAACCTAATGTGTAAATATCATGGAACTCACGGCCACAGAACCGAAGATTGCCGACAACTGAGAGAAGAAGTAGCCCGGTAATTCAATAACGAACACCTCCGAGAATGTTTGAGTGATTGAGCCAAAAATTACTTCAGGAACAGAGACTCCAACAAGAAGATCGAGAAAGAGGAGCCTCAGCACGTCATAAACATGATCATTGGTGGGGTTGACGTCCCTCAGTGGACGACAGTTAAAACGCACTAAAGTATCCATTACAAGAGAAAAACAGACTCAAGATTATGTACCGAAGGGAACCGTATCTTTCAACGATGAGGATGCTGAAGGAATCATGCAACCATACAATAATGCACTGGTAATATATGTACTTATAAATAAATCTCAAGTTAAGCATGTGCTAATTGATCCAGGTAGCTCGGCCAATATCATCAGATCGTGGGTCGTGGAACAGCTGGGTCTACAAGACCAAATTATGCCTACAGTCCGAGTTTTAAACGAGTTTAACATGGCATGTGAGACCACTAAAAGGGAGATAACCTTGCCGGTAAACACTGCCGGAACTATTCAGGAAATAAAGTTCTACGTGATCGAAGGAGATATGAGATACAATACTCTGTTCGAGAGGCCTTGGATTCACAATATGAGGGCAGTACCTTCGACACTGCATCAAGCATTGAAATTCCCCACATCGGGAAGGATCAAAACAGTTTACGAAGAGCAATTGGCCGCAAAAGAGATGTTTGCGGTCGATGAGGTGGTCCTGATATCCGCACTCTCAAAATCGAATAACCCGAGTTTGGTCACCAAGGAAGAAACCAAATAGCAATCACTGACACTGGCCCCAGCCGAACAAGAAAAGCAGGGGACGAGCGAGGAGGACGATTACAGAGTCCCCAGGTCTTTCATAGCCCCTGACGATTCCGATGTCACCATGTTGACGGTTCAAGAGATGGATCAAGTCATATTGATCGAGCACCTACCCGATCAGAAGGTGTACTTGGTCACAAGTCTTACTCCTGAGCTCAATATAAAACTCATTGAATTTCTTATAGTTAACATAGATTATTTTGCTTGGTCCCATCTTGACATGACAGGGATCCCGCCGGAAATAACTACTCACAAGTTGAACTTACATCCGAAATTTCATCCGGTTAAATAGAAGAGGAGGCCTCAGCCCGAAGTCAAGCATGCATTCATCAAAGACGAGGTATCCAAACTCTTTAAAATATGTTCCATTAGGGAAGTTAAGTACCCGGACTGATTAGCAAACGTAGTGGTAGTGCCTAAAAAGGAAAATAAATTAAGAATGTATGTAGACTACAAAGACTTGAACAAGGCATGCCCTAAGGACTCTTTTTCTTTGCCTAACATCGATCGCATGATCGATGCGACGACCGACCACGAGATACTCAGTTTCTCGACGCCTATTTCGGGTACAACCAGATATGGATGGATCCGGACGACCAGGAAAAGACTTCCTTCATCACTTAATATGACACCTATTATTATAACGTAATGCCATCCGGACTAAAAAATACTGGTGCCACTTACCAACGCCTAGTAAATCGGATGTTCAAAGAGAAAATAGAAAAATCAATGGAGGTTTACATTGACGACATGTTAGTTAAGTCCCTGCGAGCACAGGACCATTTGAAACATTTGCAGGAAACCTTCAACATGCTGAAGAAATACAATATGAAGCTGAACCCGGAGAAATACGTATTCAGAGTCAGGTTCTGGAAGTTCCTTGGATTCATGGTGTCCAATCAGGGAATCGAGATCAATCCCGACAAGATCAAGGCCATATAAGACATCATCGTGGTGGACAATGTCAAGGTCGTTCAAAGAATAACCGGGCACATAGATGCCTTGGGTCGATTCATTTCAAGGTCCTCCGATAAGAGCTATCAGTTCTTCTCGTTATTGAAGAAGAAGAACTTCTTGTGGACCTCGGAGTGCCAACAAGCTTTGGAAGAACCCAAACTGTACCTTTAGAGTCCGCCTTTATTTCATACTCTGAAGGTAGATGAGCAGTTGTACCTGTACTTAGCGGTATTCGAAACGAGGTATCCTCACCTAAAGAAATTGGCGCTCGCTTTGCTAAGCGCCTCCAAGAAGTTAAGGCCATATTTTTAATGTCATCCCAAATGTGTCGTGACTACTTACCTATTGAGGAACATAATGCACAAACCCGAGCTCTTGGGACGATTGGCCAAATGGGCCGTGAAAATTAGTGGGTACGATATTGAATATCGACCCCGAACCACAATCAAATCTCAAAATTTTGGCAGACTTTGTGGCCGATTTCATGCCGGCCTTAATACACGAAATCGAAAAGGAATTATTGTTAACCTCGAGAACCTCCTCGGGGATTTGGACCCTTCTTTACAGATGGTGCTTCGAACACAAAGGGGTCCGGACTCGGCATCGTGTTGAAGCCGCCCACGGGTAACGTAGTTAGGCAATCTATTAGAGCTGTGAAATTGACTAACAATGAGGCCGAGTATGAGGCCATAATTGCAAGTATCGAACTTGCTAAACGCCTGGAGGCCAAGGTGATCGAAGATAAATGTGATTCCCTCCTTGTGGTGAATCAAGTCAATGGGACGTTTGACGAGCGTAAAACACTAGCGATTGAAAGCTCAACTCAATTAAAGTATAGTAAATTAGAGTGCGATAAGCAACTAAAACACGCAATTATAGCCTACTATCAACACCCCACATTTAAATCGTTGCTCGTTCTCGAGCAATCAAACTACACTTTATATAGACATTTCATTAAGTTGTTACTAAGTTCGGGATCACTTCTCTTGATTTGTTTGATAATTTATTACGCCCCTTATCTGTTTAATCTAACGCAATTTATCATTTGTATTGAATTAAATCACATATCCTTAAAATCACTTATAAATTTAATTATTATCCGTTTTTTAAGGTAAACGGTAGGAAAACAAAATATACAAACGAAAAATTTCAAGCATGTCCGGGAAATAAGGGGTTGGAAGTACTTTTGGTGAGTCTCTCCGCTTGTTTCCGAAACTAGGAGAAGACAATCCCAACTCTAACCACTTTTTAGGATGATTTGCCCAAATAGGTTCTTTTAATGCAACTATTTAAATCTTGACCTCGTTTGAAAATTTACAAAAATAACGTTGTGGTCAGAACTGATAGTAAAATCCTGATGAATCCCCAGGATTTTAAATTTGATGGGCAATAGTTGCATTGTCATAAATTCTTGTATATTGTCATAATTTGGCAAATAATTTTGACGAATCATTAGAATTTGGCGGCAGATCATGATGGATTGTCATAAATTGAAGTGTAGAAATTTTTTCCAACATATTTTTGCTTCAAAACTGATCCAAATTAGTCCGAATCAAGTTCAAATGACTCCAAATTTGACATTCAACCTTCTAGTAATAATCTCAATGGTTATATTCAATTCAAGCCTACAGAAAATAATAGACTCAATTTGTCTTCTTATTAAAAATAAAATCAAGTTCAATGAAGTCCAATGTGTTCTTTAATTTTCTTCAACCAAACCTATCCAAATCATTAGGGTAGACATATATAAGCTTAATGAAACATAACCACTCAATTCCAACTACAAATAAAGCAATGACTCTTTAATTTTCTACAACACATATTTCACTCTTTTTCAAATTTTAGTTATGTGCTCATTATTTTTACAACAAGAAGAAAGAGAAATTCTGATGTATGTATGCCTATATTTGTTCTATTTTATTTAATAGGGACAAAAATTAAACCTTGATCCTTAAAAACACACCCGATGAAAATTCTTGTGTAAAAAAAATTATAATTACACTATTTTTAATTTCAAGTACACTGAAATTTTTCATACTTAAGGGCTAAGGCATAGATTTTAAGGACTTACGATTAAGATGGTAAATCTACCGACGATATGAAATGTTTTTTGAGATTTGAGAATGGCTTTAACACATTCAAATAAGAGGAAGGACCCGAAATTTAGAAGCAATATTTTTTATTTAATTTTTTTCCGATATTGATGGGAAAGAGAAAATGATTTAATTATTTAAGCTCGGAAACTATGGTGCCTCACAATAATTTTTAATTTTGCTGTCTCCAACTGCAAAGCAGAAAGTTTTTTTCATGGTTGTCATATTAATCATGAAATTCTCCACTCAATTAGTCAAAGTCACTCTGTATTATCAGCATATTTTGCCCCTTTAAAAGCAAATTATAATCTAATTAAACTTCCAAATTTGGCTCATTGATACTCTCGTAGTAATAACACATGTTTCACGTACTGCATCCTTTAACTTCGTACACCTTTTCCTTCAATACTTAGGATATATTCCTTGTTTTGACTACATATTCATTTCAAGCGGCAATGTTAATTTTTCATATCTTTGAAGATAAATGACGTGCTAAAATCTTAAATACTTTACATATACTCTTATAAAAACGAAAAATAAAATGACAAAGATAAATTGATTTAATAGCATATATATATATATATATATATATATATATATATATATATATATATAAATAAGATCATAACATATGGTACTAATAAAGACGACTAATTTTTTTAGTAGGGGAGGTAACATCCGGTTTACTATTGAAAGTGTGAACTCAATTTATCAACAAGAAATGATCAACAAGAAGAATATATATACACCCACCCAACCCCTAGCATACTAAAGTTAAAAGCATTTCGATGTGTCTTATCTCAAGTAGGGTAATATGTCAAATCCTTTAGTCATGTAAAAGATTTGATTTATCGGACTTGGCTAAAGAAAGAGCTAAAAGTACACGAATCATCTACCCTAGTGCTTTACCCTCTTTATTCGAATAATGAATAAAAAAATGATTTACACATGGGTTAATTCACAAAAATATTATGTACACGTGGATTGATTTACGAAAAAAAAATGCTCCCTGTTTCAATTTATGTGAACCCATTTGACTGGGCATGGAATTTAAGAAAAGAGAGAAGATTTTTGAACTTGTGGTGTAAAATGAGGCACATATATTTTGCGTAGCTATAAAATATTGCATAAAGGTAAATTGTTTCCAAATAAAAAAAAAGATAATTTTTTTTGACACTAACTAAAAAGAAAATAAGTTCACGAAAATGAAATGGAAGGAGTATCTAAAGTGATTTACAATGGTCTTTTCATCATACTGTCACCATGGAATTGCTTGATACTAACATTTACCAAATAGTAGCAGCTTTTCCGTCCCACCTTTTTTCTTTGGGCGGTACAATTAATTTCGCACCACTATGTTCATAGAGTAATATGCAAATTAATTTGGTGCCAAGTCGAAGCAAGTTTTGTCATAATTTTCATCCATTTACCATGCACGTGCACGTGCACTAGCTAGTTTCAAATCATGACCACCTCTTCTGACATTTAACAAAAGTGGAATTTGCTAATTACACATTAGTCATTACCACTAATCTTCATCAGTTAGCTAGTTGAAATTAGTTGCTTCCTACACAAACTCTCAGCCAATTCTATAATCAGTTGATAAAAGTAATCAACATTATTTTATTAATGGAAGATCCGAGAACCCTGTATATCTTGATTAACGAGCATTTAAACAAGTTACATATTGAAAAGCAAATTCGTTATTCAAGTTAGGGTACTGATACAGTATCTAATACTAGTTTTCAAACACGACACTTCATTCTAGATATTGCCGAGGTATATATGGATTAAGACAAAATGACGAAACTATATTTTAAAGAAAAAAGGGCCAGATATGCCCTTATACTATTGAAAAATATTTAATATTGTCCTTTGTTATACTATCAGTTCAAATATACCCCTAACACCATATTGTCGGTCCAAATATATCTCTTACATCGTAAAAGTGGTACAAACATACCTTTCCTACGTTAACTGCCTCCCTATGACTACATTTCATTGCCACCTCACCATTTCACTCCCATTTTCATCCTTCCCCACAACCTTTCTTTCCCTAATATTATTTGAAGAAAAATCACAGATCATAAATATACAAACAAACTATACCAAAAGAAATGCTAACAACTAAAGATAATATGAAATAATTTGAACCGAGAAAATTCTAATTTTCCTATTCACAATTCATGCTTATACGAACAAAAATACATTTTGTTTTATATAAAATTCTAAACAAAGGTACATGCAAACTAGTTTATGGTTTCAAAATTGACCATGGTGAGAAAGAAAAACAACCTAGACACGAAAGTTAATTTTTTTTTGTTTCTTTCTCATCAACCACATTCCTGGAAGGCTACCATTTTTTCTCTCTTTACATTTTACGTTAATATAAAAATGCTACTATATTTTTTCTAAATAGGTCTTATAAATTTAGCGGCAACACAACGAAATACAAAATAAAACACAAAATTGTAAGGTCAAGTGAAAAGTACGTATAATTTTAGGGTCGGCCTGAGAAGCAATAGGTATTTTGAAAAGCGAGAGGAAGTTGAGGCAGTGAAATCTTCAAAATAATGATAGAACTTCAAAGTCATTGAACTTGGTAGCTACAAACAGGGTGAAATGGTGAGGTAACAATAAAATGTGTTCATAGGGAGGCAGTTAATTGAGGAAAGGTAGGTTTGTACCACTTTTTTAATGTTAAGGGTATATTTGGATCGATAGTATGATGTTAGGGGTATATTTGAACTGATAGTATGATGTTAGGGGTATATTTGAACTGATAGTATAACGAAAAATAATATTAAATATTTTCAATAGTATAAGGGTATATTATTTTAAATTGAAGATGGTCATTGTCACTCAAGAAGTGCTCTTCAGTTCTCATATGATTCTCCTTTTATTCCTATAATAATAATAATAATAATAATTTGCTCCCAATGAAGATGCTGCGCGTTCAAACATGCAAACCAAGTTTCCCTCAGTGGAGTGGACCGCACTTATTTAAGCAGCACTTTGCTTTCGCATTATTCACGTTTTATAAACATTTGCTAGTTTGACCGGAGGTAAAACAAAGAAAACTAAAAACCTCATTCACAAACATATTTTTAGAGTTCGTGTCTAATATGATATTCTATTTGTGCTGTCACTATATATACATTAGGGGTGTATAAAGAAAACTAGCAAATCGCATTAAATCGATAATTCGAGTCAAATCAGAAAAAAAAAAACTAATTGTGATTTGGTATTGAAAAAAAATAAATCGACCATAATTAATTTGGTTTGATTTTAACTTTAAAAAGCCAAACTGAAACCGACCCAACCCAATAGTACATTTATACAATTTTAAAAAATATTTTATGCGTTTAAATATTTATTGTAATGTAATTTATAAATATTTCTTAAGCTTTTTCACAGCTTTATCTTTTAACATATTATTTCAATTTTGGACTTAACATTCTTGAATGGTAAATAAATTTTATAACACATAAATGTAGCAACTCAAATAAAGTTCAAATCAATACTAATGCTAACAAAAGAAATTTAATTCAACATTAGGAATGATGATAGTGTTGGATATCTATTTTTTAATTTTACATTGATTTATAATGAAAATGCATAACTTAGTTTAACTTTTTTTAGTGCTTAGTTATGTAATTAATTACTTATTAGCTATACTTATTTTAACATGACTTAAATAAAATTTTTAGACTATGTTAATTTTTATTATGGCTTATTAATTAGCAATATTTACTTTATGTAATTTTATTATCCATGTTATTGAATATTTAGAATAATGTTATGACTTATCTCATATTATTGTGTTATTTTATTGAAAAATATATTATATAGTTGTATCTTACTAGAACTAAAGAAATATTTGGAGCATAAGTTACATATTTTGTGCTATGAAGACTTTACCGGAAAGAAATCCGAAAATCCGAGATTGAAAAATCGACTTCGTTGGTTTGATTTGATTTATAGATTTAAAAATCTGACACCACTGATTTGGTTTGATAATTGAAAATTCCGAACCAACTTGACCTATGTACATCCCTAATATACATCACGAGATGATTCATACGAGTGCAGACTAACCTTGAAACTCAAGACACTAATCGTTTGGTAAGGTGTATAAGAATAGTGCGGAATAAGGTCTATTAGTAATGCATGGATTAGTAATGCATGTGTTAGTAATGCAAGCATTAGTTATGCAGATATTATTTCTTATCTACTGTTTGGTGTGGTGTATTAAAATTATAGTGCATTGCATAATTTTTAAGAAAAATAGTTGTTTATAAAAATGTCCTCCATATTCTCAAGCTTTAAGGGACTTTAAGGATAATTTTGTCTTTAACCAACCTAATGCATGCATTAGTAGTCTTAGTATTACTAATGCCATTGTTTTCCATGCATTACTTATACATAGGATAATACCAAGTATGATATATAACTAATACAAGTATTAGTTATACACATGTTGAAAAAATATATCAAACAAGATATTAGTAATGCATAAAGCTAATGCTTGCATTATTTTTTCTAATACCTCCTACCAAACCGCCCCTAATTTTGTAACGTAGACGCTGGTTTGTGAATTGTGATTCGATGTCATTATCAGACATTAGATGTTCGTTAGGTTATAACTAGTAGAACTGAAAGAACAAAGAAATTACTACCATTAATATTGGATATGGATCATATATTGATAGTGCTACAACATAGCCAATATGGTGTGTATCACTTTTCAAGAGAATCGAATTCTCTATTCATAATTGCATCCAGAAAGGCAAGTCTTGGCAAATACCAACATTTGACTTTGTTATCCTTGGCTAAGATTATTAATAATAACCCATCCACGTTTCTAGCATTGTACTGGTCAATCTTATGGAGTACTAGTATTTTTTGTTTAAGATTCTCCTAATTCTGAAATGGAGCCACAAACCAACATAATTTCTTTCTCACTACAACTCTAATCAGATTAAAGTAAGAAACCAATTTTTTTCTTCGCTCATGAGACGGGATATTATGTCTTGTATGATAATCCGCGCTAATATCATAATCTTAATATTAGAGAAGAATCCAGAATTTAAATTAAGTTTAATGGATACGGTTTATCTACCCTTGCTTAGTATATATTCCTTCCGTTCATTTTTACTTGTCCACTATGAATTTTGCACACCCCTTAAGAAATAATAAATGAAGTGTATAATTTATCACGATACTCATATTAATTTATGCATATTGTTAATAGATTTAAGAAAATTATTTGAAATAACAAATTAATACTGTAGGTATAACAGAAAAAAAGAAATTGTCTTCTCTTGGTATGCTAAAAGTGACAAGTAAAAGTGAAAATATATTTTTAGAATACTGGACAAGTAAAAGTGAACGGAGGGAGTTTGTAAGATATAAATATATACATAATAGTAAATATTCCTTCTCGCTTGGCCAAGAGTGAAGTGTTTTTAGACTAGAGTATAAGTTTTAATATATTATTGTAGTGGTACGTAGCAAGGTCCACTTTATAAAGTGGTAACAAAAATTTGCCTTGAATCCATATTTCCTCTTCTACACTTTTACTTTAATAATTTCCAACATACATCTCGTTCAATAAAAGCACGTTGATTTGAGTTTTTAATTGTACGTGAGGCATCTACTCCACTACAAATACTTTTAGGCTTAAATTTCACTCACCAGTATTTGTCAAATAACATGCTGATTGTGTCACTTCTATGTGGAACTATGCTTAGTACAATTACTTACTTTCACATACATGTGCAACTGGGGGCTAAGAGGTAATTATTTTAGTTATTGAAAACTCACTTTAAACATGTGAGGAAACAAAGAAGTTGCTTTGCTCAATATTACCCTAATTAAATTATTGCATTTCCCACGGTTAACCTTTTCTATCTTCTTTTTAGTTTCCTATTCGGTGTCTTGTATTTGCTTTGAAGTCCCAGCTAAATCATTATTTGCTTTGCATAAAACCCATTATAGGGGGGAGGGCGCCCTGCTTGGATTTTTTTTTAATTTCTAATGCTCAAACACCAAATTTCTGGTTTAAAGATGAAAGAATCATATCCATCCTACCATAATTTTTGATGGGATTAACCTTTTATATCTGAAATGCCATTATTTGATTCGGGTGAAATTTGGAACGGGTGCTCTTGAGGATGTGAATTAATTAAAAAATAAGCGTATTCGTTCTGTAGCATAACTTTTACAAGATCAATTCGAATTGACTCGGGTCCATTTAGAAAATCTTGTTCGGTATGGTTTGTTTGTGAGCACTCTACCACCCTTCTCACCTCCTCATCGAGAAGGAAAAGTTAAGAGGTACTAATATTTAATATAATGCACATATCCGAAGTCTTCAAATGTCATCTGTTCCAACAAAACCACACTGCTTAAAATATATATAAACCACAACTTCATGGTGGACAGAGAGGTGGTTTAATGAAGCAGAAAAATTCAGCTTAAAAATACTACCGGTGGAAGAGCATATTTATAGTAATTGTTTTTACTTAGCACTGACTTCCAGATATCCTATTTAATTCTAGCAGTTAAGTAAAATAATTATCACCTTGATTCTCCTATTAATACACCAAATTAAAGCTATGCCTTTGACATATGAACACACTTCATTGGGCAACAAGAATTACAACTTTGCAGTACAAAAATCAAAGCATCACTTTGTTACATCAGATATTTGTTCTTTTTTTAATCTAAATGTATTTACAAATAGTCACATTGTATAGCTCTCCAAATAACCCAAAAAAAAAAAGATTAAAAAACGCTCAAAATAACAAGCCTGTCATGTAAAATGGAAAGAATGTAGTAATCTACCTTGTGGAATCAGATATATCAATGGCCTTTATTATCACCATTATCTTGTTGTAACAGTCACCAAAATGAACCAAGCCAGGAAAGGAAAATAAACAACAGACTTTTTTGTAAGTATGACGCAAAAATATGATTCACTTTCATGTACTTTACCTTTCATTGTGTCACAGATAGTTTAAAACTATCCCCAAAACTAATTAGGGAAGCTTGTAGTTAGCTTCAGCTCCCTCAGCTCATTATACTCTTTTTTGTTGGAAGATGAATAAAATGCCAGTTTTTGTTTTTTTAAAGGAAGAAGTTTATAGTACTTCCAAGAATGACAAAAATTTTACCAACAGTAATTACAAAAAAATTCCTGATATTTTGAACATCAATTAAAGATCTCAGTTATTGCACTTTGTGAGAATGATGTTCGGACTAGCTAGTGTGTACCTCGACTAATCCATCAGGCTGCCTACTGCAACCCGCACAAACATGTCAGGTAAAGTTTGCCTAAAAAGGTCCAGATGATCTCACACTATAACTATAGGATTAGAACCTGAGATCTCTCGGTGGTTACTCCTATGCTTCTACTATTAAACTATCCCCTCAATAAGGACCCTAATATTACACTCTTCTTCCAATAGCATCTGATGTAACACCATACATGAGGGTAATCCAACATTTCACGAACAGTATGTATTCGAATCCTATCAACAAAATAAAAGATAAAAACAAGGAACAGTGTGAATAAAAAAGGTGTTAATATTTCAGAGGTGCAAAATAATACAACCGTAAAAACACTTCTCTGCAATACCTATCATGGCCACTTTTGTGCCAAGAGTTCCAAATAGAAGAATCTGATTGTAGCATCGATGCCATTCGCTGTTAAGAGCCAAGGACTGCTTTAAGTTAGTGGAAAGGGTTGTCTCTCTACCTCAAGTCGCAATCATTGGCTATAAATTCCATTTACTTTCACATTTCTTGGCACTCACACTTCTCAAGAACCTTGACAATAGTAGTGAGCAGGAATTCTTCTTCCTATATAATATGTACAAACTCATGCAGCCAACCAACCAACCAACTTCTTATCTCAGCCGCTTTAGTACTGATATATCTTCTCTGATATCTTAGAGTCCAAAAATGGATAAGATAAATGTGGAGATAGAACAGGTAATGAAAGCAGAATCAGTAGAAATAGATGGGGAAAAATGGGTTTATGATTCTTCTGTCGATCATAAAGGAAGAGTTCCTCTTAGGGATTCAACTGGTGTTTGGAAGGCCTCCCTCTTCATCATTGGTAAGCATCGATCCAACAAAATGGCATACACTCAATAGCTTCACTTATATGTCTAATGTTTCTCCCTCTCATGATCTATAATTACTCAAAGATAAAGAAATTTTGAATGGCTTCTTCAGTTTAGATTGTTCAGAGTATTACAATTATCTATCCTGTGAGTTCCAGTCCTAAGCTATCCATAGAACTAAAGATAAAAAAAGAGCTCTAGCTTATCGTAAGCAATCATGATCTTAGTACTAGCTAGAATAGATGCTTTTAACATATACAAGAGAAATTGGCCAAATACTAAATTAACTATCACTCTCTTAAGAAATAAGTCAAAACTAGGTTCAGATCTGTTAAACATTCCATTTCCATGATGCTCAGGGCTGCATGATTGGAATAGTAAGTAAGTCATAACACAAGAGGAGTCAAGTTACGTTACTAATTTTATATTGTAAGTTTGACGACTGCTTGGTCTTTAACAAGGAAAGAACTCCACGATTAAGAAATATTCAGGAACTTCCCCAAACCAGCAAAAGGAATGCTTGAAACTGTGTCTTAAAATAAGCATTTGAAGCACAAAGAACAGACAGATATGGGGAGGGTGGATATTCCTCAAAAGTACTTATTTTCATGTTATTGAAACTGTTCCCTTCTAATACCGTTTTTTATCTTAGTCGCTTCTGTGCAATCCAAACTTATTTGAGTAACCTCCTAAATCAGAAACTGGCTAAGATGTTTCGGAATTTTGTGAATTTTCTTTTCCCAAATTAATTTCTTGAGTCATTTGTTCTCTTCAATTATTTTATCTACGGAGGATAATGGAAGAATTATACCATCCAATAAATGCTCATAAACTTATATGATTTAGTAGTTCATCTGTCAGGAAATGACTAATCAAGAATTAACTGAATAGAATAATCACCTTTTAAGCGCTGTAGATATTGATCAGCTTGTTCAAGAAATAGACCTTTCTCTACCTGGTTGGCCATGGTTCGATAAAAAACTAGTGGCCAATGAAGAAGTAAATAACTCACCGGCCTCTGCAAACATCTTTTCATTTTTTCTAAAAGTTAAGGAACTAACTGAAAAAAAGTATATGGTACCATAGTAACATAAATTGCATAATAGATTGATGCCTTCTCTTGCTGCTGCAATAGTCCTAGATTTATCCTAGTCCTAGATTCCATCCTACTGGCCCCAAATATTATGCAGTATCTTAGCACAATACTTTTGTTCATTACATCTTTGTTTATATTAAGAATTACACCTTTTTTATAAGGATATTAAGAATTACAACTTATACATGAAGATTATTCTATATGCCAATAAACTAAGCGGTAGAAAAAATTACCCCATATAGTGATCTGGGATTATATGCAATTCAAGTTGGTTAAAATTAAATGTCATTATATTTTTCATTTTGTTGGGCATGGTCCTTTATGGTTATGTAAATGGAGATAGTGAAAAATTGATACCTTTCAAACAGCGATTGAATTCAGTGAGAGGCTGAGTTACTTTGGAATAGCCACAAGTTTGATCATATACCTAACGAAAGTCATCCATCAAGACCTCAAAACAGCAGCAATAAGTGTGAACTACTGGTCAGGGGTTACCACTTTGATGCCATTGCTTGGAGGCTTTCTGGCTGACGCATACTTGGGAAGATTCTCCACTGTTCTTGTCTCTTCCACGGTCTACTTCCTGGTAACCACAATTTCCGCTCCTTGCAATTTACAACATGGAATGGCAGTTTAGAGTATTTTCTTACAATAAAGAAAAGCATGTGCAAAAGCTGTTGACCCTACTAGAGTAGTAACGGTAATGAACTGTGTTAAAAACTGAAATCGGCTAAAATCCCTTGCAATGATTGGTAACAATCCTCTACTTATAGATAGCAAATGAATACTTTCTGGAAATCCTATTTAAACATCAAGAAATGGATCACATTATCATCTCTGCATAAACACAAATTTTGGTTGTAGAATCATTGGAACTTTTAGATATCGTAAAAAAATAATTGTTTGCCCAACACCCAAAAATGATCTCTTATTTGTTCTCGCTTAAATGTGGATCAGGGCTTGCTTCTCTTGACAATGTCTAGAGTGGTCCCGAGCTTAAAACCTTGTGACAGTAACCTCTGTGATGAATCAAAGAAAGTCCACGAGCCAATTTTCTTCCTTGCCATATACTTAATCTCTATTGGAACCGGAGGACACAAGCCTTCTCTAGAGAGCTTTGGAGCTGATCAATTTGATGATGAAAATCCTGAAGAAAGAAGAAAGAAGATGTCCTTTTTCAACTGGTGGAATTTTGGGCTTTGCTGTGGACTATTACTTGGTGTTACTCTTATCGTTTATGTCCAAGAACATGTTAGCTGGGCTATGGCAGATATAATACTCACAGTAGTTATGGCTTCTAGTATAGCCATCTTCGTTGCAGGGCGGTCATCCTATCGTTATAGAAAAACAACTGGAAGTCCATTAACACCCATGCTACAGGTGCTTATAGCTGCAATTAGAAAAAGAAATCTTCATCTTCCTTCAAATCCTTCTCATCTACATGAAGTTCCCAAGTCAGAAACTACCCAAAGGAAGCTCTTAGGCCACACCACAAAGCTGAAGTAAGATTCGAACTTAGTCATGATTAGTTATGCAATTACACAGGAAAGGTGGATTATAGTATTGAATATAATTTTTTATTTTACTTTACAGGTTCCTTGATAAAGCTGCAATCCTGGATCACACACAAGATTCAATAGAACAGCAACAGAATGCATGGAAACTTGCAACTGTGACCAAGGTGGAAGAACTGAAGCTACTTATCAACATGATTCCTATTTGGCTAACCACTTTACCGTTCGGTATATGTGTAGCACAAGCTGCAACTTTTTTCATAAAACAAGGCGTGACAATGAATCGGAAAATCATTCACAATTTTGAGATTCCCCCAGCCTCAATTTATGCCCTGACAGCAGTTGGCATGATAATATCTGTCACAATCTATGACAAAATCCTTGTACCTTTCATGAGAAGGGCAACAGGAAATGAGAGAGGCATTAGTATTCTCCAAAGGATCGGTATTGGAATGATCTTCTCGGTTTCTACTATGGTAGTTGCAGCTTTGGTTGAGAGAAAGAGACTGAATGTTGTTCATAAAAATCTTTTTGCGGGTTCAGCTTCAATGAGTGTGTTTTGGCTAGCACCACAATTCCTTATCATTGGAATAGGAGATGGATTTACCTTAGTGGGATTGCAAGAATACTTCTATGACCAAGTACCCGATACCATGAGGAGCTTGGGCATCGCACTTTACCTTAGTGTAATCGGTGCTGCAAATTTTATTAGCAGCCTCTTGATAACCATTGTGGATCATATCACAGAGAACAGTGGCAAGAGTTGGTTTGGGAAGGATCTAAATAGCAGCCGGCTTGACTATTTTTACTGGTTGTTGGCTACCATCACAGCGGTAAATTTATGTGTCTATGTTTTTGTTGCAAGGAGTTATACCTACAAGAATGTGCACAGCATGACAACTATGGCTGTAGCCGATTGTGATGATGGGGATAATCGTAAAGCAATGGTTTAGTTCATGTAAATATTCGTTAAGTTTTATTTTAGTACTTCAATGAAATAGTAATATCAGTGTATTCTGATAAGATAAAAGGAAATAAAATTCCTCCATTTCCTTGTTCAATCCCAGTCACGTCAATTTCTTTTTCCTCTTTAATTTGCAGCTCAGAGTGAGATGAAGTTAATGGCGCAAGTACTGAAGAAGTATCACCAACCTTATCCCTTCTTTCTTGTTCTAGCAAAACATTTATGTCATTTTTATATAACTTACTCGACTAGCAAAATAAGGATTATATAGCCGCCTCTTTTTAAGAAGAAGAAGACCAAGAGAACATACTAAAGCAAATTGCTTCATGAAGTAACCTGTTCAATTAAGTGATAGTTCATTGCAGGGAGTTTCGCACGTTGTGTAACGGAGATATATCTTTTCATAAAGAAATGTGTTCAAAAAGCTATCATATCAGTTGAAGGAATCAAAATAAATTAACATCTGGTAAGGAAACTAGATTAAAAAAAAAAAACAAAGTTTCACGGCAAAACAACTTTACAACCAACAGATAATTTTCGATAAGTTCAGCACTTGTATAAACAAGGCAGACAGGAAAAACATACTATGGAAATTACAACAAAACTATGGAAAGATTGGTCAATCACTGTGTCATAAGACTGTAAAATACTTACTCTTTTCATCACTGGGATATTCCAAAGCTATTGTTTAAAAACACAAATTTATTTAATTATTTAAACTTTTCTAGTCATTACATTGATACATTATTCAACAACCACTACTATAATACTTAAGTCAAATTAGTGTTTTACACTCCATATCCTCGTGGCTTTCTCTGCTGGTTTCTAACACTATGAGAAGAGCGTCCCGAGAGATATCACTAAGCATTTACTCATAAATCCTAACACTGACAAAGAAGTAGAGGACTAATATGAGGATAGATAATGCTGATACTTACATTTCACGTGCAACGGTGCAATGAATTTAATTAGACAATAATAAGAAACCAAAATAACTGTCTAAATATAAAGGAAAAACCAGCAACATATTTACATTTTACACCAACGAGTTTTATGCCAATGACAAAAATACCTGATCCCGAGCACTCTTTGGAATTTCATACTCAGCTACCAAAATACAAATACCTATAAATTTAAAAATTGATTAGAAATGGGTTCGTTTGCTCAAAACAATGTTGCAATTTGGCAAATGCCAATAATGTTTTAAGAGATTAAATTTCAAAATTCCATCAATTTGTTTTTGTTGGATGAAGTAATAAATTGCATTCCTTAGCATCCGGGGGATGCAATCGGATATAAAAAGAGTATCTCCTGCACCCACGTGGTGTCAAGGGTTCACAGTTGAACCCGCTTTGTTGAAAAATTAAATTGTATATATTAATAAATTATACATAAACAGATGATATTTGTATAGAAATTAATAAAATGAACCCGCTTCAAACAATTGTGCTCTTTGTCGATGCCGTCAAACGGGTTCTAAGCTAGCGTTTGGCCATAGATTCCCAAATTTGTTCTGAAAAATCTGATTTGGGTGAAGTTTGGTTTGAAGATGAAAATGTGTTTGGACATCAGTTTTCAAAACATATTTCCCAAATTTATTTTGAAAAAATATGAAACATGACTTATACCCACAAGTTCTAAAAACTATCACAAATACCCAACAGTACCATTATCAATAACATTCATTATATTATCGCAAACCATATTCCTGAACATAAATAAATTTGATACAAAAATATCATTTTTATAATGAATTACATGATATACAATCAGGTGACCGAGAAGACGAAATAACATTGTTACAAAATAACAAATTGTAGGCTCTTTTATAAAATATAAAAGTTTGGGGCAATTTTTAAAAAATGTAATAGTGATATTTTGGCTTTGGGATTTGGGATTTTGCCAAAATGTAGGCAAAATCTATGATCAAATATGTGTTTGCCAAATAAAACCCAAATTTATTTTGGCAAAATCTATGGTCAAACGGGTCCTAAATGTACGGGGTACCAAGTTCGAACCTATTTTGCCCATTTTCGAATTGTTATTTTAATCTGTATTTTGGGACGAAGTGTACGCAACCGATAGTTACTTTATCTTTCCTTTTTGCCGGAATACAATAAAAATTATTCTATAGTTTAATCTGTTTCAAAAAAACAAACCTACCTACAAAGTGAAATTGGTTCGTTATTTCTTAAAATTTGATAAAATGCAAATATATTTGTTGAAATTATTTATAATTAGTTAGTTTTATTTAGTTTAATGACGTTTATTTGCTTTATACTTAATTTTCTAGTTTGGTTTATAGCTCCAAAAAGTTGTTACTTGAATTAGTTTAGTGTTTATAGATTTATTCTCTTCGCTCTTTCATATAACAACTTCTTATCAGTAACAAAAAAAACTCTAGATTTATTTAAATATTTTAGAGTTAATAATTTTTTGTTAAATTGAATTTTTTGAAATAAAATTTGTAAATTACTAAATAAGTTTCTACAAGTAGATAGATAAAAAAACCTTTTTATTATGTTAAACTATAGAGTGCTAACTTTAAAATAACTTCATTTTGAGATTGTATTAAGAATAATAAATAAATAAATAAAATGATCAAATCCTGGTTGTCACACCCGACTATTTATACTATTACTTGCCCTCGTATTTGACTGAACTCGTTTATGCAAAATCTTAAGTCCGCCACTGGTTATTACTATCTGCAGTTCAAGGAGTTAGAAAAATTCATGAACAAATATTTTCTGCCTGGAAATGCTTGACAGAACTTCATTAATTTATATGCTCAAGCTGTCAGATAATTTAAATCATGTACTAAAACTGTAGATTTAGTGTCATAAGGAAATATAAAGGGAAGGAAACCTGAAAAAAACAAACTATTAGAGGTACTAGCAACAGATAAACTTTTAAGATAACGCAGTACATTTTCAATATAGGTATACAGTGAAAGAGGAAAAATTGAGACAAATTCGAATTACTTACTCATATTAGTGGTAAGTACTTCTTCAGTCGAGTTCGAGCGTAGGTTTATTAAGGAACGCTTTACCTACTATAGACTTTCCGTCAATCCAAATTTAATTGAGCCCAATACAAATATCAAACATTATGGGAAAATTTTAAAAAATGAAAAGGCTCACTTGAAAAGAAATTGTGCCAGAGGGGCTCTGGCCCAGGGGAAACGGGGGAGTTTTGGTTTGAAACAGGGATTTGGGACGTGTGATTAGAAAAGGAGGAATAAAGAAAGGAAGTAGGAAAGAAAATAAGGAGGAAATGAGAAAAAATTAAATAGAAATATGAAAGAGCAAATATAAAAAGAGGAAAAGAAAAAAGAAAATGAAGACAAGATAAAAGGAGGTTTTAAAGAAATAAAAACATGGGAAGGAAAATAAAGTAGATGGAAATTTAAAGCGAAAGGGATTAATTTTCGTTAAAATAAAAATATTTATTTTTCAAGAAATTCTTGTCGTTTAGTGCCAGAATTAAACCATAAGTAAAACTTACAATAAAATTTTGCTTAAAAAAAATAAAATCTCATAAATCTCACAACAACATTGATAATCCAGTTTGAAAAAACAGTCTTGCAAGGCATAGTATGTAAAAGAGATAAAAAATATTTACTAGTTAAATCCAATTATAATATTTGTGCTAGCTATAACTCATCCACTCAAAACTTAATAAATAGAATTATTTTAAAAATTTGTGCTTGTAAGCGGGATAATCCACTAAAATATTTGGTTGAACCATTTACTCAAAACTTGATGGGTAAAATAATAACCTGGTGCGAATATCTATATATATTTGTAACATCTATCAGTGAGTTTTTTTATATATATATATATATATATATATATATATATATATATATATATATATATATATATATATATATATATATATATATATATATATATATATATATATATATATATATATATAACACAAACTTAAAGAGAAGAATTGTATTCATAACATAGTTTGTAAAATTAGAAACCACAAGAACAAGATTTTTTTATGTTTGAAAGATATATATCAGGGGAAAAGTGGACTTGAGTTGTTAGGGTATAAATAACTTAAATTATATATTTATCATTTTGATTGAGGGAAGATGTTTTAAGAATAAACTTGAGGGACAAAAGGAAGTGTAGTACTACGAAGGAGAGACCTAAACTCTGATACCATGAAAAAGTTAATATTCCTTGATAAATATTATGACAAGTACAGTGAGATATATAATATGTACATCTAAAAGATAATGTTATCTCTAAATATAACAAAAACTTATAATTCAAATCACATATTTATTATTTTGGTTGAGGAAGAAGATACGATATAGATGAACTTGAGAGACAAAAGGAAGTCGAAATATGAAGGAAGAGACTTAAGCTCTGATACCATGAAAGAGTTTGTATTTCTTGATAAATATTGTGATAACTACAATGCGATACAATATATAATATGTACATCCATGGGGAATCTACTAAGAGCCAAGGGCGTGTCACGCCACCCACAAGTCTTGGTCGAGACTTTGTATTTATGTGTGTATGTAATAAAAAGATAAATAATTAAAGTGACTCTCGAATTATAAAAAGGCACTCAAGGTGCCGATGGCAAAAAGTTAGGTACTCCCCCCTCATGATGGGAGTCCGATTTCAGCCGGTAACGATTAGAACATTCTTTTAAGTTTGCCCAAAGATGAGACAATTACAAAGGAGGAGAGTTAATTTTATCTATCTTTTTTTTTCGCTTCATATATTCTCTTTTCTTTTTTCTCTTTCCTGCCGAATTGCTCTTTTACTCATTCTTATTTACCCATCTCTTTGTTGATTTGGTGACTTTTTAACTTTTTTCAATTGTAAGAAATAAAAAGTATTCTTTTTTTTTTCCACAAAATGTGTAATAGTTTCTTTCTCCCATATAATTTTTTTTTCTCCTCTAATAAAGAAAAAACTTTTTCCTGCTAGCCTTTTTCGTCAAGCGATATTTTTTTAAAAAATATTTATTTATGCAATTTGAACAAAATAGTATAAATTGTTAGTGTTGACATCCAATTTTGTCCCTCCTTTCTTCTAATTAATTTTCTTGAGTTTCTAAGTTACTAATAAATCAAATACTTTATTTTTCAATACTATTTTCCATTTGCTACTACTACTGTTATTATCATTATCATCATTATCATTACTATTATTATTAATAGAATTTTCGCAAGTAATATTGTTGTTACTTTAATTTTTATTAATATCTACTTAGTATTATTTATCATACATATATAGTATATAAATTTAAGTTTTAATACAATGAAATTCAAAAGAATTAAATTGAAAATTGAAAAAGATCAAGAAATCCGACCAAAACAAGGTCCATATATTCATGCTCTTTCACTACGTTAAAGCCCACCAGAATGCCCATCTAATAGCCCATTTGATGCCAAATTCTGACCTATGCAGAAAGTCCAAACGTCCAACTAATCCATAAATCCAAACCCAAGAAATAAAACTAAGTCTTATGTTTTATCCCTAACCCCAAAACCAAGCGGCCATTTTCCTCTTTCTTCCTCTTTGGTGTAAAGTCATTACTTCCAGTAGCCATGGCAGAAATTTGCCTCGCCAATTTGTAAGACTTTTGTCTCTCTCACAAAAATACTTGTGACTCTTCTCTCCCCTATCTTATCTTCATAGATTTCTTCAAACACAAGAAGCCAAAGAACTTTTGAATTTTCTGAGAAAAAATCACCAAGGATGATCTTCTGCCATGGTTAATCAAACACAAACGTTCAAATTTAAACGGGCCTTGACTTTGACTTAAAACTTTTCTCTCAAACTCTACCCTAAGAACCCTAATTTTTCTTTTATAATTACTTTCTTTGGCTCTCAGCGGAGTAGAGAGGTTGAAGGGAACAAGAAACACCACTTTACATTGTCAAAATACTAAGTCTACTAAAGAATCTGCCTATGCTCGAACATTATCACTTGTACTATAACCGTTGTTCACTATTAAGATCGAAAAAATCAGGAGTCATGCGGAAGCTAGTAAAGCAAACCTTGAACGACGATAAATCAGAAAACAAAAGAGAAATATACCAAAAGAGACACAAACATTTAATGTGGTTCGGTCAACTGACCTACGTCCAAGACGGAGATGAGCAATCCACTATATAAAAAGAGAGTACAAGATATTGAGAGAACAACCTCACGAAGAGGCAAACACAAGTGACACACTAACACTAGAACTAAACTCGCCTAGATGAACCTCTCTTGATCCTAGCTCTGATACCACTTGTTAGGACCAAAAAAATCAGGTGTCATATCTGCATCAGCTTATCTTACTGTACACTCATCAGCGCAAGTCCTCGGCAAGACACATCTAGGGGCCCAGACCTAGCTACCATGCATTTTCTCCCAATCAATTACCATCAACAAAAATCCACACAATGTACTAACCTTCCTAGAAGCCAGAAGCCTTCAGTTCAGTTCATTTGCTTCAATTTTTGGATGATAGAAGCAGGACAATATTCACTCTCTTTTCAGAAAACCAGACAGCAGCAGCTCCTTTGCCCAAATGTATGGGCCTTTTTGATAGCTATCTTCAACTAGGATTTCTTTGACCTCAATTTCAAAGAAAAGTTGAAGATAGTCTCCTTTACATATACATGTTTTTTGCCACACTTTCTAGGGAGTTTCTACACCCTCTCTAGTTGTAGAACTTGTTGTATATGGAAGGTAACCTTCCAACTCATTTACGTATTAGATTTAGGCTCAGTTTTGCATGATTATATTGTTGATCTAGGCTTACTTCACATGGTTTTTGTATACCCAATTGCCTATCATGTTGGATAGACAATTGGTACATCATCTTAGGTCTCACTACACATAGCTTTCAGGTTTCATTTGGTTGTTAGATTAGGACGACCAGGTGTACTTTCATCTTATTCTGGAGGTCAGGTTTATGCCCCCTCCTTTGTTGTACATTATTTTACATATATAAAAATCAATGTTCCTATATAAAAAAATCTCGTATGGCTATATTGTGGATATTGCTAAATGAGAAAGAAGGATCCTCAATTTATAGAAGTCCAAACCTTTTCCTACAAGAAAAAGAACTAGCCAAACATGGAAAAATTATAATTTTCTTCTACAAAAGGAAAACTTAATTATGGTAAATATATTGTCCTTTTCTTCAAGAAATAGAAAAACTAAATATGGTAAGAAAATCAGGACAACCCCTAACATTTCTCCCCCTTGGTCTCAATTATCTGACAAAATAAATTTGATCCACCTTCTTCACATATCCTTTAACAGGTTGCATCTCCAAATCTCCACCACAAAGTTTGTCTCAACGTGAGTAGTACTCCAGTAAAATTTCTCAGACAAAATTATGATTACCGTCAAATAAGTTGTAGCTAGAACTAAACTCGCCTAGATGAACCTCTCTTGATCCTAGCTCTGATACTACTTGTTAGAACCGAAAAAATCAGGTGTCATACAGAAGCTAGTAAAGCAAACCTTGAACGATGATAAATCAGACAACAAAAGAGAAATACACCAAAAGAGACACAAATATTTAACGTGATTCGGTCAACTGACATATATCCACGACGGAAATAAGCAATCCACTATATAAAAAGAGAGTACAAAATATCGAGAGAACAATCTCACGAAGAGGCAAACACAAGTGACACACTAACACTTATCCCGTAAAGTTCTCAAAAGACTTGGGTATATTTTTTGAAAAATAAAGCTGATGCATGTGATATTTTTATGAGCTTCAAAGTTTATGTGAAAAAGCAAAATGGGTATTTTATTAAAATATTGAGGAATGATAGGGGCACTGAATTTCTTGTTTGTGATGATTATTTGAAGAACTATGGTATTAGGCATCAATTGACAGCTAGATATACACCTCAGCAAAATGGCGTGTCTGAAAGAAAAAATAGAATAGTGATGGACATGGTGAGATCTATGATGCATTCCAAAAATATTCCAAAAGATTTTTGGGCAGAAGTTGTTTCCTGTGCAATTTATGTATTAAATAGGTGTCCTACACGGTCTAATTTTGGAAAAACTCCACAAGAGATCTGTACAGGTAAGAAACCAAATATTTCTCATCTAAAAGTATTTGGTTGTCTTGCTTATGCACATGTTCCTGATGCTTTGAGAGAGAAATTGGATGATAAAGCTGAAAAGTATATTTTTATTGGTTATAGTCATGAGACAAAGGGTTATAAATTGCTTAATCCAGATACATGAAAAGTGATTATTAGCAGAGACGTTGCTTTTGATGAGCAGAGTTCTTGGGATTGGTCAAAGAAGGATTCTGAACCATCTAGGTCTCAACCAATAATTTCAGTCACAGATGAAGGAAGTTCTAGCAGACATCAAGAGAAACATGTAGTAGATCTTGTTCAAGCAGAGACGTCCAGTCGCCCGCAAAGACAACACCAACTACCAGCTCGCTTGCAAGATTATGTTGTTAGCGATGATAATGATTTATCCGAGGAAGATGTTGTAAATTTTACCTTATTTGCAGATTATGATCCAGTTTCTTTTGAGGAAACTGTTAAAGATGATCGATGGGTTCGTGCAATGAATGATAAAATTCATGCTATTGAGAAAAATAATACATGGGAATTGACTATTTTACCACCCTCAAAAAGACCAATTGGAGTCAAATGGTTCTACAACACCAAGTTCAAACCAACTAGAGAAGTGGATCGCTATAAGGCGAGATTAGTTGTTAAATGATACAAGAAGAAGGCATGTATTGATTACTTTGAGGTATTTACACTTGTTGCTAGGCTTGATATTGTTCGTATGATAATTTCTCTTGTTTCCAATCATTGCTGGAAATGTTTTCAAATGGATATGAAATATGCTTCTTAAATGGTGTACTTGAATAAGAAGTGTATGTTGAGCAGTCTACTGGTTTTGTCAAAAAGGGTCAAGAAAATAAAGTTTATAGGTTGAAGAAGGCATTATATGGATTGAAACAAGTACCTAGATCTTGGTACACTCGTATTGTAATGACCTGACTGTCATTTTGAGCTTTTGCACTTCTCTCGATAGTTTGGGGGTATGAGTAGCTCTGTATGATGTATTATGACTTGTGTGAATTGTCGGTTTTGGTTTTCGGGTTATTCATAATCGATTTGGAAGAATAAAATTTTATTATTAAAGCTTTAAGTTAGAAGAGTTGGCCAAGTTTGACTTTTGTAAATTTAACCCCGGAACAGAGTTTTGATGGTTCCGTTAGGTCCGGATGGTGATTTCGGACTCGGGCGTATGCCCAGATTTGTATTTGGATATTCCTAGAAGGATTCAGTGCTAATTGGCAGAAGTTGAAAATTTGGAGGTTTGGAAAGTTCATAAGTTTGGCCGGGAGTTGACTTTGTGGATATCGGATTTAGATTGTGGTTATGGGAATTGAAATATCTTCGTTATGTTATTTGGGACTTATGTGCAAAATTTGAGTTCATTCTGAGTTGATTTGGTATGTTTCGGCGCGAGTTTTGGGAGTTGAAAGTTCAAAGTTCATCCAAGTTCGAATTTGGGTGCGATTCATCGTTTCGATATTGTTATGTGAGATTTGAGGCTTTGAGTAGGTCCGTGTTATGTTATGGGACTTGTTGGTATATTCGGACGGGGTCCCGAGTGGCTCAGATGAGTTGCAGACGTGTTTCAGATCATTTTCTTTCATTTTGGTCTTGCTGGTGTGTTCTAGTTTCTGGTGCATGGATTGTTCGTCGCGATCGCCGATTAGTAGATGCGATCGCGTAGAGGGAAATATGGAACTAGGTTGTTTCTTATTTGCGATCGCGATTGTTCAGATGCGATCTCATAGCTGGGTGTTGAAGACTGTACACGTTCACATAGTGGATGTCGCGTTCGCGTTGGGCGGAGCTGAGAGCGGGAGTTGGAAGCTTCTTCAATGCGTTCGCGTAATTTTGGACACGTTCGCGAAGCTTGGTCGCCTATGTGCTTCGCGTTCGCATGGGTACATTTGCGATCACATAGTTTATTGTTGGGAGGCAGTGTGGTTTGTTCTTCGTATTAGCTGGGCTTTGTTTGCGATCGCATAAGGTATTTTCTGGGCAGTGGAATTTTCTTCTTCTCGATCGCGATGGTATTTCCGTGATTGCGGTTCATTAATTCGCCCAATGATTATAAAGTACTCTATTTCGGGGGTTTCAGCCATTTTTGTATTTTTGGAGCTATGGAGCTCGGATTGAGGCGATTCTTGAAGTAATTTTTACCATGTGGATTGGGGTAAGTGTTCTCTACTCATTTTCGATTTTATATCATGAATCTATCTTTATTTTAGGCATTTTATTGAGGGTTCCAAAAGAGAAATTGGGGGTTTTTGGCTAAAGTTTCATAGAGCGAATTCTTGAGTTTTGAACATCGATTCGAAGTCGGATTAGAGTGAAACTAGTATGATTGGACTCATAATTGAATGGGTTGTCGGATTTTGTGAGTTTTGTTGGGCTATGAGGCGCGGGCCTAGGTTGTACTTTTTGATTGATTTTGGGCTTTTGAGTAAAGATTCGACATTCATCAATTGGAATTGTTTCCTTAGGCTTTGTTTGATGTATTTGAGTTGCTTTTGGCTAGTTTCGAGCCGTTCGGAGGTCGGTACGCACGGTATGGCATTTTCGGAGAATCGTTTGGCTTGATCGATGTTGGATTTGGCTTGATCAATGTTGGATTTGGCTTGTTCGAGGTAAGTAACACTTCTAAACTTGGTGCTGAGGGTATGAACCCCTGAATATACGTGATATGTGTTTGGTGTTGAGGTTACGCACATGCTAGGTGACGGGCGTGTGGGTGTGCACCGTGTGAATTGTGACTCGGTTATTTCTGTGATACTGTGTAATTACCTAATCTTATTTGTATCTATGAAATCTCTATGTACTAGAGCTATTAAGTTGCGATCCATGTTAGAAACCATGTCTAGGCTACATGCTTATTCTGTTGGGACCCACTGAGGTCATTAATGTTGTTGAGTTATTTGCTTACATTGCAATTTCATACTCATTCATGTTCATTCATTCCATATCAAATCCCAGTCTCTGTTTCTATATATTGACACATCATATCATCATTTTTGGGCTAGTTTCATGGCATTGTGAGCCCGAGAGATTGGAGAGATTGATGACTGAGTGAGGCCGAGGGCCTGATTGTGAGTGATATTATGGGATCGAGCTACACGCCGCAACATATTATATTGATTTATGCCTAGATCTGGCTTATTATTGCGCTTGGGTTGTGATGGTAGGCTATAATCCCGTATTTTAGTCGCTTATTGCACTCTAATTTACTGCACTTTACTTATGTTGAGCTTTGATTAATAGTATTTTGCACTTATTGTGTGTTTTATGTTGTGTAGGAGTGATTCCGAGTTATTAAGATGTTATGAAGTAAATTTGAGCTATTTGGAGCTTTGAAATCTGAGTATAAGCCCAAGGGATTAAACCGGGATCGCGTTCGGGGGTCGAGTACCAAGTCCGGATGTCAAAACTAGAAAGAAACGAATTACTCTAAGCAAACTACACTGTCGCGCCGCATGGGGAGGCGTGGCTGTGTAAAATATGGCTAAAAAGTGTTTTGAAATTCGTTCTGGAAATTGCCAAAAGCGCGCCGCATGGTGCGGCGCGGTAGTGCAAAGTTCTTAAAGTTTCTTCCCATTTCAGCTAAAAAGGGTATTTTCGTCCGGGGTTTATTTGGGGGATAGTTAAATACACGGGGAAAACACCATTTCTGGACTTTTGGATAGATTTTTGACCAAAGGAGGCTAAGGAGGATTTGGAAAAACACAAGCACAAGGATTTCATCATTCCTTCCTCACTCAAGATCCGGGTCTGAATTGAATCTATGCTTTCCTATACTTTAATTATATTTGTGAAGAACTTCTCCATGTCTATGGAGTAGATCCTTTTGTGTTTTGATGGATTTGGTTTATTGATGATTGTTTGTGGATTATAACTCTATTTTTATGTATTTGAATCATTTTTGGAAGATTTAATTATTACATCTATATTCACTTGTTCTTGTAATCGAAAGAGGCATAACTTGTGATATCTTTACATTATATTGTTTGTTGAGTTCATAGATTCTTCTAAGTCATCGAAAGAGATTAGTTGAATCATTGATTAAACCTAGTTAGGAGAATAATCGAGAGAGGTTCTCCTAAAGACCAATCCATTATGCATTCTTGCATATCTTCACAGAGCTTAAATTGGTTCATATTGTGAGGTTGAGACTTAATCGAGATAGGAGTTTCTACTAAATAATTGTACTAATAATTAAGTGAATTAAAGAGACTTACTTGAACATTAGAAGTGAATTATCTAGAGTTAAATCCCGAACAGTTATCTTGCACCTATCCTATCAACCCCTATTTTCTCCCATTGATAACTTCCCTGCGTACCTTTGTTGCGATTGTCATTAGTCAATAGCTTTAGGTTCTTAGGTAATTGTAGGTACAAATCATAGAAATCTCCATTGTTGATCCTCCTGGATAGCAATCAAGTTAAAAACTACGAGATCACTGTTTAAATCCAATCCATGTGGATACGATATTATACTATACTATCTTTGACTACCGAGCACAATTTAAGTGTGTGTTTTGCGCTCGTCAGGCTGAAGGAGATCCTTCGGAGTCTGTACACACCCCAATGAGCGTAGTTGATTATATTGAGGGATGGATTTTTCCTGGGTATGGATCTTGCCTGAAGCATTTATATTTGGGGGTGGATCTTCCCCGGGCTGGATTGGCCTTATACAGTAATGAGTGACTGACTGTCAGTATATATATCTTTATGGGAAATTTGAAATTTTCACTAATTTGTCACAGGAAGATCTTTTTGTTTGCCCATCTCAGTATGACTTTCATGTCCACTTAGATTATTCGTAGTAAGTAGCTCACTTTGTTACTAGTATTGTAGTTTCCCATGAAATAGCCTGGTATTGCGGCTTGAGAGTTATTATGGCAGAGACATGTCTAGCTCATAGCAAAATATTCATTCCATCTAACCAATACATGATTTCACCCCAATGTTAAGATGTCCTAGCTACATGGTTTCGCGAACTCGTGTGTGGTTGAAAGTTAAGTAGCCTTACCGCGACCTTTTCCACCCAACCTCAGGTGGATGTTTAAAATTTTAGCACATATCATGAGCATATTGATTTGGAAGACAAGTTTGTTGTATCTCTAGTCCTCTCATATAGGATAAACTATTGTGAAGGGTTAAGCTGTCAGAATGATAATAATCTCACAAGTGTTCAACTTCTTTTTCATCCTCATGGGCTTGTGGCATAGATTCCTTGTGCTAGTTACTATTAAGAGCATAATGCAACTTCATGTATTTTGAAACCCATATAACATTCAGGGTGCTAGAATATTCTTATTTCGAGTTAAACTAAATTTCCTTACACTCCAGAAGGTGACTGTTGTCACGTACTTGGATATTTCTCCTTAAGGCTTAGTATTGCTGAACAAGACACATAGGGGATGAAACTATTATTATTGTCCCTCTCATAACTCATAATCTTCCAGGAATAACTGATGCTAATGTTCTTTTCCTCCCGATCATGCCTCCCATATATCACATGTCTAAAATGACTCACTTGTTATACATCTTAGGATCTTGTACATGGTTCCCGCATTATTAATGTGTACTAGTAACTATGCCTCGTTTGTTGAATCGATGATTTCATCACAATGGTTAACCATGGCAGCACTATTGGTGGTCACCCTTATGTATCTTAGAATATAACCTCTTAAAATGCCCTTCCCAGTACAATGATGGATTCTTGAACAATTCCAGCCCAATCTCGAACCTCGTTGTTCCTATTTGTGGTAAATATGCCGAGAGTTGTAGGTTCAAACATGTCAAAGAAGAAGCATCATTCCATGATCGAACATATTGGGTAGGAACTTTATAGTCATATTCATTCTAGCACATCATAGAATAATGGTTGAAGGTCGCCAAGGGTTTAGTTTGGGTGTCTGACACAGAGACTTAGAGTTGAAGAAAGCGAACAGGTTATTCTCAAGATTTTCTCCATGAAGATAATATGTGAATTATTAATAAAGGTAAAGTGGGTGTAGTGCACATTGGGTCTTATGGAATCTTGAAGGAAATAAAATAGGCCAAGCTATGAGTATGATGTCCCCCATCATTGTTCCCCAAGCACCCGATGCTTCATGTATCTACGTCAAAGAAGTTAGCTAAAAATCCTTTGTATATCGTTTCGGTGGAGGTTATTGAAGGTGAAGTTAATGGATAGTTAGCTTATGAGAGGTACCTAATTTCCATCATTGTTAGATAAGTCTAGCAGTTGAGATTACCTCCGTCAAGTGCTATGGCGAAGTTCGTGAGTCGAGGACGTTACCTCGAAGGCCGAAAGTGTTGTGAAAAGAAAATATTCTCACTTGTTTGTATAGCCAAATGATTGTGGTTCGAAAGGTACTTTCTATGTGCTATGATTTAACTATGTGCAGCTCATGTCCATATATCACTTTTGATAATGTAATGCTGGTAATGTTGAGATTTCTGTCATTGATATATTGTAATGTTTTGCTGAGTTGTGAGTGTGTTGTTAGGAAGGTTTTGGTGATTCTATAACAAGCGGATAGGCCCAAATACAGGGAAAATTCTGCCAAAATTTCTGAAAAATTTGGGAGTTAGTCAAATTTGAGTTTGAGATGTGTAGGAGAAGTGATGTGTTATGTTAGGTGTTTGGGGGCGGACTCTACTCCTCATTCGAGGATGAATGATCCTAAGCGGGGGAGGATGTAAGGCCCCATAAAAGTTTTACCAATAACTCGAGGTTTGTGGTGTCGAGGTAGGCTAATGTGTAAGGCCCCGTAAATTTCTATCGCTAATTTGAGTAATTTCGAGCTTAAGAATACAATTTAATTTAGACTCGAACCACATGAGAATCACTAGAGTGAATAAAGTTATTTGGATACTTGGGGATAATTATTTTATTAATATTTGAGTGTTGTAATAATGGGGAACACTTGGATATTAATTTCAAAGCAATAAGACTAAATAAAATACAGTGAGCTATCTCCCCATAGCGCATCTATAGCACAGGAGGGAAGCAGAAAATTTTAGCAAACTAGTGAGCTAAAGCCTTATAGCACAGGGATAGCACCAGTGAAAAAATATTGTACCTGATTTTAGCAAACCAGTGAGCTAAAGCCTTATAGCATAGGGATAGCACCAGTGGAAAAATACTGTACCTGGGCCTATTAATACCTGAGCGGGGAGAGAGAGAAATAAAAGGATTTCAAGACTAGGGCATTTCTCTCCATCACCCATCTGGCCAAGGTTTCCAATACACACTTAAGGTGAGATTTTAAGTGTGTTTTTATGATGATTCCACTTCTCAATCACTGGTTACAACAAGGTTTTGTATTGGATTCCATAGGGTTTCTTCAAAATCTCAATAACACCCCAAAAGTTGACTTTCAAGATTTGGTCTATAAGAGGTAATCTTTCACCCTTAAACCTACATGCATGGATTGCTAGTGAATATATGAGCAGGTAATAAGTACTATCACTTATGAGATGGTGATTGAAAGCCATAAATACTTAAACTAGATTATTGGGTGTTGTAGAGATTTTGTAATGAGTTAATTAGTGAAATTTGGTGGATGTGAGTTCATTGATGATTATAATAGTGCTAAGAAGGTAGTTAGTGGACAAAGGATATTGTTGTATCTCTTGTTGGTGGGAGGGAGTGATTGTTGGATAAAGAAACACCATTACTAGAGGTAGTTGAATGCTATGCACTATAGGTGTTTGATAAAATGCCAAAATGACCAAAAACCTGGAAATGTTTACTAATATTGGTCCAATTGAGTTATGTTGATGTAGATTGATATTGTAAGAGTAGTGGGCGGTTTTATAGCACTAAAGAGCTCCATCAAGGTATGTTGGCTAAACTTCTCTCTTAGAATTGTATTCCATGATGTTCCTGTAAGTTTCAAGTATGGTTTGCCCTAGGTCCTAATTCCCATGTTCCGAGTTATTTCTAATAAATTCGATTATCCTGAGTAAACAAAGTGTAGAAAGTTATGTATTCAAAACGTGTTCCAAATGTTCCTATCACATTATGTTATCCTTCGGGAATGTGTTCAAGAATGATATGTATATTAAAATGTTATGGCTTTGAGTTGTGTTTCAAATAAAAGTTATGATGCCAAATTGTGTGAGAAAAATATGATGTGCTTAAGACTCTTAATTGCTCATATGTGTACCTAATGTCTTGATTAGAAATGCCTTGTTGTTGATAACCTATAAAGATACTGGAAAGTGGAAGGAGTGGGTTGGAGATGTAAAGTATGGCCACCGTGCCAATAATGAAAGTTATACTTGTGGCCAATAGTGCCAATGAAATAAAATGATGTGTGAAATATTATGAAATGGGCCTCGATTCAATTATTCCAAATTGACTCCGAAAATAAAATTGTCTAAAAGCTTATGTATTCAAGTCATGTCCAAATGTGGTTGTTCTAACTAATGCTATGCTTGGTAAGTATTTCCAACGTGTTTTGAGCTCTTATATATTCATGAGTTGAAATTGTGTATTTCCCTTTTTTGGGGAACAGTATTTCAAGAATAAATGGTGTGTTACTCGTTTATGATTTTAACTTGTGCTTCGATTGCCAATCATTTTACTCAATTTCTTGGAAAGAAATTCATTGTGTTTAAAGTCTTCATTACTAATGAATCTAAAGTTGTGATTTTCGGAATATTATATTTGTTGATATTTATGATGATGATCCATGAAAGGAAAGAAATAAAAGTGTAGAATATGAAATACGGCCATTGTGCCATGAATGAAGAATCATATGTATGGCCAAGAGAGCCAATGAAATAATGATGTTGTAAGTGGTTGAAAGTGTTCATGAGGCTATATACGGTGTGAAAATTTATGAGGTAAATGCATTTGTATTGTTGTTTCCTTGGTATTCAAATCAAGAATGTTTTTGGGAGTATCGCTAGTCATCGAGGAAGGGTAGGTAACAACGTAACCCGAAACTACACGTGCCGGTGTAGGAGTGATTGAGGGGTAAATCCCCGCATTGATATAATGAAATTATTCTTCTTATTCGGGATGATATTGATGTGATGATATTATTCCCCTTATTTGGGATGAGATGATTGCTAAAAAAGGGTGATGTCGATCTACACGGCATTTTGGTGAGACGGCCTAGCCGGTCGGGTCGTGATCGGATGCCATGCCGCACACATGGTGGTGATTGTGTTGGAAATTGTAATTGAAATTGTGATTGTAGTTGATGTCTCAAAAGAGATGGCCTAGCCGATCGGATTGTGATCGGACTCCGTGCTAAAAATACGGTGGTATTGTGAACAATGGTATATCGGTGCTAAAGATCTCTCAACCAAAAATAATATTATCTTCATATTTTTATTATCACTTCACAGTATTATCTTCATATATTGGAAATTATTATGTTTTAACTTGGCATTTGGATATCATTGATTGTTGATTATTGTTTCCATGGTTTTTCCTTTCTTATATTGGCATTCTATTTTGAAAAAGGACATTTAGGTTTACATACTAGTACTATTACATATGTACTAACGTCCCTTTTGTCGGGGGCACTGCATCTTCAATGGATGCAGGTGGTTCATCAGCGGGCAACTTTGGTCCTTATTAGCAGTTACTCCCTATTCAACAGGTTTTGGTGATCCCTACTCTGCTCCGGGCCTTGTGTCACCTAATGTTGCACTTTACGTTTTGAGGTATAGCCAGGGCCTTATCGTCGACACTTTCCTTCTTCTCTTCTATTGTACTTAGAGGCTTCGTAGACAGGTTGTGGGTAGTGTTTGATGTTGGGAATTGAGTTAGAAGTGTTTGTATTTGGAAAACATGTTTTTCATTATATATATAAACTTGTAATATTTTGAAAATTATACATGAAGTTACTAATGGTAATGAAATGGGTGTTGTTTATGAAATCCTTTCAATGTTTAATATGGAGTACATCTCCACTTTATTCACTGGCAAGGTCAGGTAGAAAGTATCTAGTAGGCTTGCTTGACCGGGTTATCTTGGTTGAGCATCGGTCGCGCTCCCTGAGTTCGGGGTGTGATAGTGTGAGTATGTTCTTTTGGACTTATATGGCTGTTAGTGTCCTATTAGTGGAAATTGTGGCTCGATGAGTGGCTGGATGGCTATATGATGAGTATGATGTGACTGCGGGATATGTTCATATGGTTTGATTGTGACGAGAATAGTTTGCTTGAGATGTAAAAAGGACTATTAGGTGCTAGATTGCTGTCTTGATGTGACGTATAGTCTCGAGTTATGAGTGTGTTGAAATATTTTTTATGTTGTTTAATTGTGGAACGGAGTATATTTTCATGTCTTGTTGTGAGTTCAGACTCATGAAAAATTAAGTGATGGCGTAGTAATCATGGTTGCAAAAGGATATAGCAAGATGCCACTTTGAGGCTAAGCATGTGAGTTATCTCCTACGGAGTAATCTACAGAGGTGTGACCCTTATAATGTTGTGTGGAGAGTTTCTCTTTTACCAGTGGGGTATATGTGTTGAGATTTGAATTTGAATTCAATTGAGAAAGTTGACCTGATCGTCATATGGATGTATGCGTGCTTAATAGATGATTTGAGGTACTATATGATTTGTGTTATGTGAACTTATGAAGGATTTAGTTGAATCTCCAAACGGTATTATGGCAGTAATAGAGTATGGGTATGATGAGTTATCAGATGTTCTATTCTATGGCATTAAGCTAAGTGGGGGAGTCTGCTATCAGCGATTTGATTGCACAATTATGTGTTGTATTGGTTTCGGTTTGAGGTATACTTGTGAATCAGTTATGACCTATAGAGGTTGAGATCGAGGATGACTCGAGTAAGCAAATTTTCGGAGGCGGGTTGTATTACACTTTATGGGTATATAGAAATCATGGAATGAGTTGAGTTGTTATTCGTGACGGATGGAGTATGCACGGTGTATGAATTTGCTCGATTGCATTAAGGAAGGGTTACTTCTTCAGGTATTGTTTTGCTAATGGAGCACAGGTCGTTCGGCCTGTTGGGCGGTGCAATTGAGATTTGAGCATAGTGGATGACTCTCGAGAAGGTTCTAATGGATTCAAGATTTATATGTGGCAATTGAGAATTTTTCGGACTTGTATGTGGCTAAAATCTGAGATTTGCATTGGACAGTGTCGAGACTCGCGGTATTTCTATATCATTATGGATTTTACATTTTGGTATAAGAAAGGCGGAGGAAACAACTTCAAATTCACAGAAGGTTTCTTCAGAGTGGGTGTCTCGATTGCTGTATAATTGGAATGTTTAAGAGGGAATACAATGGCTTATGGGCCTTAGGACGGTGTGGTTTTATGCTAGGATCTCGTGGGATGAGTTTTGGTTAAGGATCGTGGTGTTATGGTAAGAGAAGTGTCCATTTGAGGATGATTCGGAAGGAACTCAAAGAAATAGAACAACTTAATAATAGCTTGGATCAGCACGGTAATGGATATGATCAGTTCTTTGGGTACTTATGATGTGGTGAGCCTCTACAGGTGTTTCTTGGCAATGCTCTTGGGTTATGGCAACCTGCATGGTTTAGTTAAGTTAGAGGGATTCAGTGCTGATAGTTGGGTTATGTGCAAATGGATTTCAAAGTGTTCTCAATGGTTTCTACCACGGTTCGAGGTGTATATTTCCTGTTGGTGTGAGGAGCGTGTTGTGATTTTCTCCTGGATGAGATCAAATGGAAGGTTCATAGCTAATTGAGTATGTAGTTTGCTTGTTACTCAGAGTTCATTATGAGATTCTCGTACTTTTCATATTCGTGATAGATGCGGTATGTTGTGTGGGATTTAGATTTGCGTGTGCAAGGTCTCGGTTTAGTTTTGAAAGGAAGGGCATTGATTCTTAGACAACATGGGTGATTTTAGACGACTAGATGAATGATATTACTACTTCGTATTGCCTGAGGAGGGCATATATTTCAGAAGGTGCACTGAGTGTTGACTTACTGATACTTCATTGGTATTGCGGTACTCGCCTGGTTGATTGATTGCTGATATTCAAATTTTGCTATGTGGCACGAAAGAATTATAGAAGTATTCATTGCGGGATGATCGTGTATGAGAGATGTGTTAGACATTCTGGCGGTGGAGTTGGGATCAGATATGGTGATTCGTGTATTCTATGGATTTGGAGACCAGGAGTTCTCAGAAGCAGATTGTTTTGTGGTTGTGGACGGTGAAGATGTGGCCAAAGCTAGCCAGATGATAGTATATGTTATGGTTAGGTCATTGTGGACTTTCGGAGGATTATTTATTTATTTGTGGATGACCGGAGTTGATTTGGGGCTCATTGGTAGGCCCAACGAGGATGTGTATTCTACATCGGGTGGAATTCGTTGACTCTGTACTGCTATTATTGGGGGATGTGCCATTCGGTTAGAGTGGAGCTTATTCATGCTCTGCTATGATCTATGTGTTACTCCTCTACGCTACGAGGGGTTGTGATTTGTTGGTTATAAGCATACATGGTGCAGTTCTGTTTGGGTCTTGTAGCGGGATTTGAGCGAGATGGTTATTGATAAGTGGTTATGAGTTTCTGCGTGTTTCTTCCATCATTGGCAGTGCACGAAGGTTTTAGAACGAGATCTTGTTTGATATGAGGTTATTACTGGTATTGGGTTATTTTGAGCAGCTACTGTGATCGAAAATTTTGCTACGAGTATGCGAGTCGTATGGTGTGTCATGCGAGTACATCTTGGGTTATGGCTATGGATTGATACAACTTGTTCATACTTAGACAATGTATAGATGCGAGGTTTGGGTCTTATAGAAAATTCTGGATGTTGAAAAAAAGTGGATTTTATGGTTTATGGGCTAGGTTGAATCAAGGATCTTTAGTTATGTTGTGTCTTCAGGCTTATATGGATTAGGGTGACATGGGATCACCCCCGGGTATGTGCATGGTAGGGTTACACAGTGGTTTGATGGCCTTGGAACGACTATCGGCATGTTCGAGTATGAACGTATGTTTAAGTGGAGGAGGATGTAACGGCCCGACCGGTCATTTTGAACTCTTACACGTCGCTCGGTAGTTTGGGGCTATGAGTAGCTTTGTATGATGTATTATGACTTGTGTGAATCGTCGGTTTTGGTTTTCGGGTCATTCAGAATCGATTTGGAAGAATGAATTTCATTATTAAAGCTTTAAGTTGGAAGAGTTGACCAAGTTTGACTTTTGTGAATTTGACCCCGGAACGGAGTTTTGATGGTTCCGTAAGTTCCGGATGGTTATTTCTGACTCGGGCGTATGCCCCAATTTGTATTTGGATATTCCTAGAAGGATTCTGCACTAATTCGCGGAAGTTGGAAATTGGAGATTTGGAAAGTTCATAAGTTTGACCGGGAGTTGACTTTGTGGATATCAGATTCGAATTGTGGTTCCGGGAATTGGAGTAGCTTCGTTATGTTATTTGGGACTTATGTGCAAAATTCAAGTTCATTCTGAGTTGATTTGCTATGTTTCAGCGTGAGGTTTGGGAGTTGAAAGTACATTCATGTTCGAATTTGGGTGCGATTCGTCGTTTTGATGTTGTTATGTGAGATTTGAGGCCTCGAGTAGGTCCTTGTTATGTTGTGGAACTTGTTGGTATATTCGGACAGGGTCCCGAGTGGATCGGGTGAGTTGCGGATGTATGTCAGATCATTTTCCTTCATTTTGGCCTTGCTGGTGTGTTCTGGTTACTGGTGCATGGATTGTTCTTCGCGATCGCGGATTAGTAGATGCGATCACATAGAGGGAAATATGGAGTTGGGATATTTCTTATTCGCGATCGCGATTGTTCAGACGCGATCGCGTAGCTAGGAGTTGAAGACTGTACGCGTTCGTATAGTGGATGTCGTGTTCACGTAGGGCTGAGCTGAGAGCGGCAGTTGGAAGCTTCTTCAACTCGTTCGCGTAATTTTGGACGCGTTCGCAAAGCTTGGTCGCCTGTGTGCTTCGCATTCACATGGGTACATTTGCTAGCGCATAGTTTATTGTTGGGAGGCAGTGTGGTTTGTTCTTCGTGTTAGCGGGCCTTTATTTGCGATCGCATAAGGTATTTTCTGGGCAGTGGAATTTTCTTCTTCGCGATCGCGATGGTATTTCCGTGATCGCGGTTCATTAATTCGCACAGTGGTTATAAAGTACTCTATTTCAGGGGTTTCGGCCATTTTTGCATTTATGGAGCTATGGAGCTCAGATTGAGGTGATTCTTGAAGCAGTTTTCACCATGTGGATTAGGGTAAGTGTTCTCTACTCATTTTCGATTTTATATCATGAATCTATCTTTATTTTTGGCATTTGATTGAGGGTTCCAAAAGAGAAATTGGGGTGTTTTGGCTAAAGTTTCATAGAGCGAATTCTTGAGTTTTGAACATCGATCGATGTCGGATTTGAGTGATACTAGTATGATTGGACTCGTAATTGAATGGGTTGTCGGATTTTGTGAGTTTTGTTGGGCTCCGAGGCACGGGCTCGAGTTGTACTTTTTGGTTGATTTTGGGCTTTTGAGTAAGGATTCGACCTTTATCAATTGGAATTGTTTCCTTAGGCTTTATTTGATATATTTGAGTTGCTTTTGGCTAGTTTCGAGCCGTTCGTAGGTCGGTACGCATGGTATGGCATTTTTGGAGCATCGTTTGGCTTGCTCGGTGTTGGATTTGGCTTGTTCGAGGTAAGTAACACTTCTAAACTTGGTGCTGAGGGTATGAACCCTTGAATATACGTGATATGTGTTTGGTGTTGAGGTGACGCACATGCTAGGTGACAGGCATGTGGACATGCACCGTGTGAATTGTTACTCGGTTATTGCTGTGGTATGTGTAGTTACCTAATCTTATTTGTATATGTGAAATCTCTACGTACTAGAGCTATTGAGCTGTGATCCATGTTAGAAACCATGTCTAGGCTACATGCTTATTCTGTTGGGACCCACTAAGGTCATTTCTGCGGTTGAATTATTTGCATACATTACAATTTCATACTCAGTCATGTTCATTCATTCCATATTATATCTCAGTCTCTGTTGCTATATATTGACACATCATATCATCATTTTTGGGCTAGTTTCATGGCATTAAGAGCCCGATAGACTAGAGAGATTGACGACTTAGTGAAGCCGAGGGCCTGATTGTGAGTGATATTATGGGATCAGGCTGCATGCCGCAACATGTTATATTGATTTATGCCTGGATCTGGCTTACTATGGCGCTTGGGCTGAAGGAGCCCCTCCTGAGTTTGTACACACCCATAGTGAGCGCAGTTGATTATATAGAGGGATGGATCTTCCCTGGACATAGATCATGCCCTAAGCATTTATATTTGGGGATGGATCTTCCCCGGGCTGGATTGGCCTTATACAGTACTGAGTGGCTGACTGTCAGTTGTATATATATATATATATATATATATATATATATATATATATATATATATTTGGGATGGATCTTCCCTGGGCTGAATTGGCCATAGACAGTACTGAGTGACTGAGCGTGTCGAGTGATTGAGCATGATGAGTGGAAAGTGTGAGACAGTGAGATTGAGTACTCTGAGAGTGTGAGTACATGAGTTATAACTGAGATACATTGCATTTGACATACATACTTGAGGTACATGCATAGAGATGCATTTCTTTTTGCCACTCCGGTTTTGGTGTCATTCATGATTTCACCTGCATATTGACATGTAGGCATAGAGATGTATTTTCCTCATGCCATTTGATAATGAAACATTTTATTTTTTGCTGACAAGGTTTTGGGAAAAATCATAGTTTTCAAACTTACTCATATATTTGGTGATTTCGGTAAAAGATTGAGTTTTCACTTATATAGTTGAAAAGCATGTCTATTTTTCGTAAACGTGAACGAGTTGAGCATCATACCTCTGGGTCATTTTTCTTGTATTATTTTATTATATTGTTATGAACCGTTGCTGGTTATTGGAGTTGGACTCGGACCCTTGTCCCAGCTCGTCACTACTTTCAACCTAAGATTAGGTTTGTTACTTATTGAGTACATGGGGTCGGTTGTACTCATACTACACTTCTGCACCTTGTGTGCAGATGTTGGAGGCTGATGTTGCTGTGCACGGCAAGAGCTGAATTTGAAGATGTACCTGCGTTCCGGTCATAGCTGCCTCTTGATCTTGGTAGCTTTAGAATTTTAATCTGTTTATGTATATTTCCAACAGATGATGTACTTTATTTCATACCAGCTTTGTAAATTCTAAATCTTAGAAGCTCATGATTTGTACTACCAGTCCTTGGGAATTCTTGTATAAATGCAGTTTTATTATTATTTCTTTTTTTGAAAAATCTCATTAATTTGGATAGTTGTTAATTGGCTTACCTAGCGGGTTGGGTTAGGTGTCCTCACGACTAGTTGGATTTTGGGTCGTGACACGTATTGATTCGTATTTTATTGGACATGGATTTCAGAGATGTCCATATGAGCATACTTTATATATCAAATTCAAGCCTTGCGAAGATATTCTCATTATGTGCTTATATGTGGATGATTTAATTTTTAATGAAAATAATCCTAAATTAATTTCTGAGTTGGGGAGGCAATGATTAGCCAGTTTGAGTTGACTGATTTGGGTTTAATGTCCTATTTTCTTGGCATTAAGGTATCTCAATTAGATAATGGAATATTTATCTCTCATAAAAAATATGCTGATGATATTCTAAATAGATTTAATATGGATAAAGCCAAACCAATTTTGATCCATGTTGAAGTTTGGACGCGGCCCCCGGATGCTTCGCATCCGCAGTTCACTCCTCTGCCAGTCTTTGATAATTTGGTCATAACATCTTGTAAAAAGGTCCAAATGACAAACGGTTTGAAGCGTTAGAAACTAGACTCGAAGATCTTTAATTTGATAGGTTGTATAATCACATAACGCTTTATATATATGTAGGTATACTTGTCCAAAGTTAGGTCTTATGCCAAAATATATCAAATCGATCCGGAATGACCTCAAATTTTACACGCAAGTCGTAAATAACATAACCAAGTTATTCAAATTTCCGGAATTGAACTCTAAGCTCGATATCATTAAAATCAACTTCTGGTCAAACTTATGAATATTCCAAACCTTCAAGTGTCCAACTTTCGCCAATTGGTATCAAAACTTTCTAGAAATATCCAAATGAAATTCTGGGAATATGCCCGAGTCCAAACTCACCATCTAAATTTCGTTCCGAGGTCAAATACTAAAAATTCAAACTTGGTCAACTCTTCCAACTTAAAGCTTCAAACATAAAATTCATTCTTCCAAACTAATTCCAAAACACTTGAAAACCAAAACTAACGATTCATACACGCCATAATATATCATATGAAGTTATTCAAGACTTCAAATAGTTGAAATGAGCGTAAATACTCCAAACGACCGTTCGGGTCGTTACAGCTGGTTATGGTGCTTCTGCATCTATGGAAGAATGGACACAGATGCGGACAATTGGTCACAGAAGCGCAAACAGGCTTGACTGGAGATCATCGCAGATGCGGAGGTGCGAGGTGAGCTGGGTCTAGCTATTTTCGCAGAATCGAGGGTCGCAGATGCGACAGAGTGACCGCATATGCAGAATTTCTGGGCAGAAGCTATAAAATCAAGATTTTTGGTTCTTTTATCATATTTTGAGATTTTGGGCTTGGATTGAAGCGATGTTTTAGGCGATTTTCATCACAAGGATTGGGGTAAGTGTTTTACACTTGGTTTTGATTATATTTCATAATTCTATCATCGTTTTTGGCATTTGGATTATGAATTGTAAAGAGAAAATTGGGGGTTGTAGCCTAAAGTTTAATAGAATGAGTTTTTGAGTTTTGAACATCGATTTGGAGTCGGATTTGAATGACACTAGTATGGTTGGAAATGTAATTTAATGGGTTGTCGGATTTTATAATTTTCGTCGAGTTCTGAGGCACGGACCCAAATTGGACCTTTGTGTTGATTTTGTGCTTTTGATTAAAGATTTGATCTTTATCAATTGAGTTTATTCCCATTGGTATTAATTGATGTATTTGAGTTGATTTTGTCTAGTTTCGAGCAGTTTCGAGGTCGGTACACGTGGGATGGCATTTTTGGAGCATCGTTTGGCTTGCTCGGTATTTCATTTGGCTTGTTCGAGGTAAGTAACACTTCTAAATTTGGTGTTGAGGGTATGAAACCCCGAATTAAGTGTTATGTGATTGATGTTGAGGTGACGCACATGCTAGGTAATGGGTGTATGGGTGTGCACCGTGTAAATTATGATTTAGTCGATTCCATGGAACAGTGTAGCTATTTTATCTGAACATTTTTATTGTACTCTATGTGTTAGAGCACTTGAGCTGTAATTCATGCCAGAAATCATGTTTAGGCTATATGCTGGTTTTATTGGGACCCACAATGGTCATTCTTTGCTCATACGTTATTTTCTTAATTGTAGTTATGTACTTAGTCGTATTCATCATTACATATCATATCTCAGTCTCTGTAATTGTATACTGTCATATCTCATATCATTGATTTGGGCTGCTTAGCATGAGTGTTGTGAGTCCGAGAGATTGGAGAGATTGATGACTGAGTGAGGCCGAGGGCCTGTTGTGAGTGATATTTATGGGATCGGGTTGTACACCACATCAAAGCTTTATTGATTCATGCCAGGATTTGGCTTATTATAGCACTTTGGCTGGATCGGCCCCTCCAGAGTCTGCACACCCATAGTGGGCGCAATTGCTAGCAATCATTTGCATTGGGTTGGATCTTCCCTGGTTCATTTGCATTGGGCTGGATCTGCCCCTGGTTTATTTGCATTTTGGTTCATTTGCATTGGGCTAGATATGCCCTGGTTTATTTGCATCGTTGGGCTGGATCTGCCTTGGTTTATTTGCATGTGGGACGGATCTGCCCTATACAGTACTGAGTGACTGAGTGTGTTGAGAATTGAGCATGATGAGTGAGAATACGAGACAGTGAGATGGAGTGCTCTGAGAGGGTGAGTACATGATTTCATCATTGAGATGCATTGCATTTGACATGCGTACTTGAGATATATGCATAGAGATTTATTCCCTTCGGCTACTCGACTTTGGTGACATTCATGATTTCACCTGTATATTGACATATAGGTATAGAGATGTATTTTCCTCATGCTATCTGAAAATGAAATATCTTATTGATCGTTGAAATAATTTTGGGAAAATCACGGTTTTCAAACTTATTCATATGCTTTTGGTGCTTTTGGTGCTTTCGGTGGAAGATTTGGGATTTACTGTTTTACTTGAAAAGCATGCCTATCTTTCTATAACTGTGAACGAGCTGAGCATCTTACCTCTGAGTTATTTTCATGTACCATTTTATTATTATTGCTATGACTGTTGCTAGTTATTGGAGTTAAACTCTGACCCTTGTCCCAACTCGTCACTACTTTCAACCTAAGGTTATGTTTGTTACTTATTGAGTACATAGGGTCAGTTGTACTCATACTACACTTCTGCACCTTGCGTGTAGATGCTGAATGCTGATGTTGTTGTGCAAGGCGGGAGCTGGATTTGAAGATGCACCTGTATTTCGGTCATAGCTGCCTCTTGATCTTGGTAGCTTTAGAGTTTTAATCTGTTCCTGTACAGTTCAAATAGATGATGTACTTAAATTCATACCAGCTCTGTAAATTCTAAATCTTAAAAACTCATGATTTGTACTACCAGTCCTTGGGAAGTTGTATAAAATTCAGTTATCTCATCTTTGATTCACATCAGCGTTATTATATCATGTTATTTTGTTAATTGACTTACATAGCGGGTTGAGTTAGGTGCCATCATGACGGTTTGGATTTTGGGTCGTGACACCAAGTGATTAGGGTTCATGAATTGGGACCCGTGAACTGTGATTATGAGGTTTGGTACCTCGTGGAAATGCTTGAACAGATCTGGTGTAAAAGCGGTTGTTCTTATTGAGTTGTTGCTGGTTTTCTCTTTATTTGGTTTCACCGGACTAAGACAGTGTTCAGCTTACTCTACAGTATTATTACCTGACTGTTTCTAGTTAAATATTATTATTACTAGTGTTTCATTGCAAGTATTATTTTGTATTCCTTATCCTGCTTAACTTTATATTAATATTGTTTCTATGTTAGTTCACCTTCATATTTGTTCAGGTTGTTTAGTCCGGTAGGTGTCTTGACTATCCCCCATCCCTACTCCACCGAGGTTAGCCTTGATACTTACTGGGTACCACTGTGGTGTACTCATACTATGCTTCTGCATATTTTTGTGCAGATCTAGGTGCCTCGGTTGTTGTTGATTATTAGCTGGCTGGTCGAGCATTTCTGTGGAGATTCAAGGTAAACCTATCGTCGCGTTCGCAGGCCTCGGAGTCACGATATTGTACTTGTACTGTTTAATTCTATTCTGAGCAGTTGTATTTAGGAATTTTTCTAGTAAACTCGGTAGAGCTTATGACATGTACTACCGATTTTGGGATTATAAGTTGCGTATAAAGATCTCTAATTCATATTTATCATTTGATGGTTGAATTCCTCGATTTATTTCGTAAGCGTTAGGCTTACCTAGTCTTAGAGACTAGGTACCGTCACGACATCCTACGGAGGAAAATTGGGGTCGTGACACCTAAAGACCAATCTATTAATGCATGCTTGCATACTTCACAGTGCTTATATTAGTTCACCTAGTAGAGTTAGGATTTAATCGAGAGAGGAGTCTTGACTACACATTTGAACTAATCATCAAGTGAATTCGTGAGAATCATTAGAACATTAGAGTGAACTAAACTAGAGTTAAATCCCAAATAGTTATCTTGCACCTATCTTGTTAAACCTTTATTCCTCACATTGATAAGAAACCAACTTTGCGAATCCCCAATTCTTTGTTGTCAATTGTCAATTGATTTATTTTAGTAGTTAATTGTAGTTCATAATTATTTAACTCAAGTGTTGATAATCCTGAATAGCAATTAACCCAGAAATTACTCGAACATTATTTAAATCCAATCCCTGTGGAGACGATATTTTATTATACTATCTTTGATTAGCGAGCATCAATTTCGTATTGTGTTTTGCGCTCGTCAATTATCCGCTTTGGGCTTAGACCCGCACGGTTTTAAGACGTGTCACTAGGGTCTAAGGCTTGTTTACTTATATACCCAGCATATCTCTAGTGTTTTGTCGATATGGATTTGCCTAGGGTGCCACAATTGGGCTTTTCTTTCTTGCTTTTTTATTTCTTTTTTTAATTCAATAATAGTTTATGCTTAGTAGCCAACTTTTTTTTTTTTTTTGAATTCAATTAGAGTTTTGTACTAGTACGTAATAATCAACTTAATTAATTTTATTCACTTTTAAATTCCTCCCTTAAAATGAAAAGTCTCAATATGCAATTTCTCGTTTCACTAATAGAAAAATATAAACTTTCTGCTACACCCGTCAACTCTAACTCGAAGACAACAACTGTGAGATCCTTCAACTTTTGACTACTAAATATAGGGGTATCAAAATATTCCAATTAAAACCGACCATACCGAACCTAGTCAAATTAATTTTAGGAGTCTTAAAGTAAAATCATAAGTTTTAGCGTAAAGTTATAACGGTGCAGATAAATAGGGTAGATCTTCTATTTTAGAAAAATACATAAATATGTAATATAAAATATACTATATTTTATATGTTAAGTTTACAATAAAAAGCATTAAAAATTTTACCTTGGTCCTTGGTGCTTGAGGTGAATTCAAGTAGAAACAATTACAAAGATACCCAAACCTACCCTACCATTATTTAAGCAAAGGTATCATACCTTATTTGAACTTCTCAAACGATAATTGTCAGCAATGATGCGAAGGCAGTTTCAACTACTTTCTTTTTCTTCCACTTTTATTTTTTTTACATTTTTTTTTTATTGATTTGTGAATTATTCCATTAAATTATTTATATGTGATGGACATTTGTTAGTCTTCTACAAATAAATTTTTTCATTTTCTTTTTGTAGCAGTTGACATTGTAAGTCATGTAGAGGAACATAGGAACTTCTACATCAATTTCTCATTGTGACGAACAGTCTAGAACCATATCCGTCTCACGTGATCATAAAAATTGTGTACGTTGTGCGTTATATAAATGTTTATTATTATTTTTATATAGCGAATCAAACATCTATATATATATATATATATATATATATATATATATATATATATATATATATACACACACACTATATTAAAAGCACTAAGGCCTTTAGCGAAATGTCGTTCGTCTTTTTTACCCTTTAAAAATAGAGTTCACAGTGGATAAAATAATAATTTAAATATTTTCCTAATATGTAGGATTGGTCATTTAACTGTCTTCCTAATATATCTGGGACATTAAAATTAACTATAATTTTCATTATTAAATTTTTCCATATTTGAATTATGTTGAGAATCCTAATATTTATGTTTCAAAATCAATTAAATTTTTATTTTACATAGATTTCTTTATCTAAAGCCCATTAACATTAAAGTTGTAGTAAACTATATATCTTTTTATCATTCAAAACTTAGAAATTAAAAACTCATATTTGCACTATCTTTTTTCCGTCAGATTAGCACTACTTTAAGCTACTAAATATAGGCACACATAAGCTATATATAACACAAAAGTAAAATACTCATTATATTTGGCAAAATTAAAAGGAACACCGAATTATTAATAAAAATTAAAGAACAATAATTATAATTTTCTTTTTTCCGTTAATTGAATTTTTTCTTGAAATTTTAAATGATATTAGCCAATATATTTTTCGACAAGTTAGTCTAAGTATTTTTTTTTACATGTTGTATGAAACGCAAGATTCTTTTTTAAAATTGAGTTGAAATATTTACTTTAGTTTCTTATAACTTTTTGGGGCTATTTTCCTTCTAATATCTTTATAATATAACATAATTAAGTTATTTAGATTTTTAAATACATTGGCACAGTAAAATCAGGGGTTTATTTTCATCATACATTAATAATTTTATAATATTAATAAATAAATTGAAAGGAATAATCGAATAGAAAGAAAATTAATATATCTCATTTCTAAAGAGCAATATTCAGTTTAGGTAAATAGATATGCAACATGAGTGGAATAGGTTAAAATTCGAGCGTGAGATGGAAGAGTTGTAATCCCCATTTTTATCATTTTAGAAGTGCAAAAACTTGTATTTTGTACTCATATAAATAATTTTGTGTTACTAAATTTAGTACTTAATATATAATTCCATTGAAGGACAATTTGAAACATTATATAGATGTTATTATCTTTAATCATGTGAATTTTGTTTTGCTATTAAAAAAAAAAGAAAAGAGAAGTGAGCGTAATTCTCAAACCGCAATAGAAGTTTGTGTTATAACGAGAATCTCGGAGGGAACTTTCCGACATTATCCAAATTGTAATTATAGCTAAATATTAAAACTTGGGATGAGTTAATATTAAGCTTTACATTAATGAAAGAATATTTTCTTTAATGTTTAAATAAATAGTTAAATAATTAAATTAGCTAAGAAGCAAAAGAATGCAGTTCATTTTTTTCCAAAATATGTGAACGTATTTTTCAAATGAAAAAAAACTCCTAGGATACATATATTTGTTCCATAAGAAGTGCATTAACGGTTAAAAAATAAAAAATAGAGTAAAATCAGTTATTGTGTAATATTAAGAGTCAAACCGGTAAAAATATAAACTTGAAACAAAAAAGATGAAATAGTAGAAGACAAGATATATTCTATATGGGTTATCATTCATTTTGTTTTTTAAACATTCCTACAAATTGAACTCCCTATATCTTTTTAATAAATTTAGTTTCTTGTTGTAAAATATTAATTTAATATTAGTCATTCTTAGACTTTAATCACATGTACCTTGTTTCTAAGAGCCATAGGGCAAATCTATCATTCCCAAATCTCAAAAAGACCAAGAGATTATATTTTTAAATTTGTTTTATTTGCCAAATCTTTGATGATGGTAAGTATTTTTGTGTTACTTTATTGTTTCAATATTAGATACAAAAATAATAATAATTTTTATAAGATATTCCACTTAATTCTAAGGACTTATATGATGCATAATTTTTTCTTTTATGAACTAGCTAAAGTGGAATTAACATTCTATCAATTTTAGGAACTCACTTTTTTTTTGTATCTCAACACTTTGTTTAATGCTACATATTTTAATCTTTTAAGACGGTATATTTATTGATATTGAAAACACGCGCAAAGAGCGTACCCTAAGACTAAACTAATAAAAATTGCCGACTCTTATATGATGATTTCAAAAAAATTACGGAAAATTTGCCGAACCTTACCAGAAACTAAGATGATTGGGATAATTTGAAAAGTCTAATTTTAGTTATGCATAGAAAAGTAACCAAAAAATTGGTATGATATAATTTTTAGAAAATATTGACACCCCTAACTGAACACACTCTTAACCTTGATTTGTTAGTAAGTTTTTGATTATTTTTGAAGTTTGATCACACACTTTTGATCATTGATCCTTTTTTTATTTGAGAAAAAACTAAAAATCATGAAGTTTAATAGGCTTAAATCAAACGTCTTCCCTTCCCGTAGCACCATCTTATGAAGAAATCCCTCACTCTCTATTTCGTGTTTTCTCTTTCTTTAATTTTGTTTTGGTTTATACTTTGTTGATAAGTTATCATAATCAATTAATCATTAAGTTCTTATAGAGTTGGATGCCGAATTTTATCGCTAGTAATTGGCATATCAAAAGACAATAATATCCCTAGTGCACTCAAATCATGGATCCGTCTCTAACCGTCGTCATACCCAAATATATATATATATATATATATATATATATATATATATATATATATATATACATGTATATAAATATTTAATAATTCATTGATCAGGTGGATGTATATCTAATCAAGAAACAGAAAGGAAATTCATAGCTAATTAACAAGAAACCGCTACCAAGGTTGGGATATATAGTAATGAATCTTTGAAAGTACCCGTAAAAGAAAAAAAAGAATATGCTAAGAACATGCATTTACATCCCTCATGTATTTAACGACCTAAATATTTTTAAAATATTTTTTATGGAAAGCTTCATGCCTTCAAGCATGCTGATTCACGGCCACGGTTGTTCTATGAATTTAAGTTATATACTGAGAGTTTAATATTTTTTTATATTATCGCCATAATTCAATCTACTATAGCAAGATATTTATCATTATTTTAGGTTATCAAATGTTATTAAATAAATTTATGCAGTTATCTTTTAAATTACATAATTATGTAATAGTTTTTTTGGTTATCTTTTAATGCATATAATTTAATTGGGTCTTGTCATTGTCAACAAAAGTTGTGGCGGAGTGGTAAGTACTCATTCATCTTTAACCAGAGGTCTCGAGTTTGAGCCGGTATGAAATCGTCTTTGTTAGGGAGCGCTTTACCCGACCCCGGGTGGAAACCAAGGTCCTTTCATTTCTCCCATTTTCAGTGTTCACGGATGCCACATCCTCCAGTCTGAGGAATGCGTTCTTGTTGAAAAAGCAGTCAAGGATACCTCAAAAGGAGAAAGTTCTCGTCTTATCATTGGCTTAAAGAGGAATATGATCAACAAAATGATTCCAGTCTACCTGGTGTCAACACCTTATCTTACCTTTATAATACGGATTTTAAGTTATCTAGATCGACAGTGTAAATTGTTTTTGCACTATTAATGTAGTTTAAGGATATTAGAAGTAAGATTACATATATGCCGTGCAAGTCTAGCCAGCGTAAGAATAGTGAATTGAGATTAAATTAAATGAATTGCACTACCTAAATGCAAACAGTACAAATATTTAGGCTCGTTCTAGCAGAATGGAATGATTGATGAAAAATTGCACAATTGAAATAGAGAGGTGTTACGTGATAAAAAGATGTCTATCAAAGTGAAAGATAAGTTCTATAAAACAGTTATAAGACCGGTAATACTTTCTGGGAGTGATTGGGCCTATATATTTCAATACATCTACAAGATAAATTCCTCAAAGATACGGATGCTAAGATGAATGCGTGATCATATAAGAGTAGAAATAATCACATTCACGAGAATATGTTTTAGACATTAACACTTTTACAGGTTTTATGCTTTTTAGGAGTGGTTACCTTTAAGCAATTATATGTTTAGAAATATATAGAATTTCTGATACTTTGCTTTGTATTTGCATAATATTGATTTTAAATAGAGGTTAGAATTCATATAGCTGACTGCAACTTGAGATTAGACTTAGTTATTGTTTATCAATATAGTTTAAAGATTGTAATTATTACTTATTACTCTTTTCTTCAGAATTCACGTTTATTACAGAAGTTACATATTACAATTGAACACAATATGATACCAACTATCTACTTGTAGAATTCCGAAGCACTATATATATCCCTGCTTCTAATGCATTCTTCATCATTCTTTCTTGCAGGAAAAAAAAAACCACCCCTTTGCTCCTGGCTTCTCCTCTTTCATCTTAAATATAACTTGGTGGAGCATATATTTAAGATGCCTACAACAGTTCGATGCTTTCTTAACTAACCTTCTCGTCTCCTTAAAATAAACAAGAGTTTACATGTTTAGGCTGCCAACAGAACCATGTAATCCTTGACAAGATCCTAATGAATTTTCTTTGGCTTCTTTTGCCTAACGAACAATAAATTACAGTAACTAGGAACCAATGTGTCTTATCTAAATTAAAGAAATATACACAAGACTTCTGCCAAATTCTCCAAGGAATTCAAATTCTTGAAATTGTCGAAGAAAAGAATTTTAATTGCAGTAATAGCTTTCGGAACTCGAAACCAAGTAAAAGAACATTTCACTTTCCTTAAATTAGTGAAGAAATAACTGTACAGATAAAAAGCTACACAGAATAAGTTGTGATATGTTAATCGTCATTATATATATTAACAGCTTTCTCTCAGCTCGGTCTATCGCCTTCACGGGGAACAGTGCTGATCCTCACACTTGAGGAGAGTCATGATTTGAGACCTCGAAACACTTTGCCTATTATTAAGAACATCAATGTAACTTCCAAGCCTATAGCGATCGGAGTTTGTCAGTGAGAATGGAGGGTTTAGAAGGAGTAATGGTGCTTCCACCTGAAGGAATGATAACAAGCGGACTGCTTTTGAATAAAAAACCACTGCATTTTCCGTCCGACCCATGTACTCTTCAACCTGCCACATATTTCAATATCCAGTAAATCATTTGAGTTGAATCTTAGAGATTTAAGGATTTTTCTTTGTCCTAATGTTACATGCTGACAATTATATATTGTTGCTGGGGGGCAGGGGGATTTGTTCCACCAAAAACTACCAAGATAAATCAAATACTTACAGCCCCCTTTCTGCCGAGATCAAGCGCAGATTGAAATATCATCTCCATTGCATCTGGCACCTCTGTATTTCCTAGAAACAAGCAACAAACATACATAAATGTCTTCATCTTCATTTGGTACGGCCATAAAAGTAGGTCTATGAACCATTTTGAAGCAAAATAAATTAAAACATTATCACACTAAAAATCTAGGATGCTCTCAAGCTGTGATGTAAAACAATAGCTAAGGATAACATTTGATGCACGTAAACATAGTACAAGCAGGCAACTATAGAACAGTTGATAATTCTATATCTCCAGATCCTTCTCAGAAACCACCAAGATTGCTAGCATACTTTTTTCTCTTGACAGTAGCAATGGGATTAAAGCTAAGCCAGGCATATGACAGCTAGAATAATCCTACTAGAAGAAAAGGAGGAAACAGAGGACAAGCCAAAAGCACAGCAACCTTTAGTAGTGTTCACATAATAAGCACAAAGATGTTGAATAAAACAAGGGAGGCACACAGCACAAGTTTCACAACATGTTTTTTTAATTTATAAAGACACAAGTTTCACTACTTAGTCACCAAATATGTACCAGGCTCAATATGTTTGGCAAGTTCCTCTGCCTTCCCAACTTCATTCAGAAATGCTTTTTCAATATGAGAGAACACATTCCCTAGCCCCAAAATGCTACCAGTGTCCTCTTTACTGTTGAGACTAACTCGACTGTCCCTCAAAATCTCCGTCAATTTGGTAGTCTCTTGGTTTGAACTTCCTTCAATTGCTGATGCCACTTGCATATGACATACATCCAAGGCTTGTTTCCATATTGCAAGCATGACAAGCTCAATGGAAAATGCTTCCAGATGCCTGTCTGCAGTAATCTATAAACAGAACAGAGAAATATTAGTGAGAAAACATCAGTAATGATACAATAGCAGCTTAGACAGCAGAATTGTCTGCCAAGCCAAAAAGAATCACGAAGACGCAGTATTTCTGGAATATGGTATCTAGAGAACACTGAAAAGTTGAATGGGTACGTTTTCGCAAAAAGATTCTAAAGAGTAGGCAGATACAGATACAAAGATATCACCAGCATTCAAAGATTTAGCACCACCTGATATTAACAAGGTTGGTGCATGTTCAAGATATATCAACCAGATCACTATAGTTGTAGAGGACCGAGGAGTTTTGACTCAGAGCTAAAGTTTGATAGAAGACTTGATTTACTGAATGAATCCAGTGCAGAAATCACCGCGCTTTCTTTTCATATTCTTCTTTTTTCTCTTACGCTCTCAGAAATGAGAAAAGGCAAGTTTTATAGAACTGGGTGGCCAAGCCAATATGGAGCAGCAGAATGGAGCGGTATACAATAGGGAGATATCCTACAGAATATTTGTGAGCCCAGTAATGTTATGAGGGGGTAAAGGTTGTGCCTCTAACGCTCAACTTATGTAAATGTCATAGAAATACAAATTTTAACATGGATTTGCAATCACACAAAATTGAACATATTAGTCACATCAAGCAGCGGGTCAAGTATTACATAAAGAATAAAATAAGAGGTCATCTAAGATGATTTTGATCATATTCTAGATGGACCTTCATATGTACTGGTCGGTAGGTGCGACTATGATGATTTAACGTGATAAAAAGGGACTATATAAACTTAAAATCAGAGGGAAGTCGTCTAAAAACCTATGATCTGTTGAACCAATAGACTTAAGGAACAAAACACAAGGAGACATCAACTAGATATGATTAGGCTTAGATCTTATCATTGTTGCATTTGGTCTGGCGTTATCAGTGACATGTATATCTTGGTATAAGTGCAAGATATAAGGAACATCTCGTTTTGGAGAAACCCTGCCTTAAAAAGACGATCTAGTGTTGGAATAAATAGGAATGAATAGAGTAAAATGGAACAAAGGCTTTGTTAGCCGACCCAACTAATTGGGATTCAGGGCAGTTGGTTGTTGATAGCATAGATGTAATGTTCGGCCAAGTCAAATGTATAAAATATCTCCAATATAAGTAGAAATTTATTTACCTAGAAAACTAAATAAATGAACCTCAGATCATAAATTACAAAACCAAATAGAATGTTGATACCATGTAAATAACCTGGTCCACCACAGAAAAAGCTATGCTTCGCTTTGTGAAATTCTTTAAAAAGGTTTTTCACGAATTAAAAAGTTGACTTTATGTATGCAAAGTATACTTCAGAAACAACTCAAGATTGTACTGTACATCTTCTACTCACATTTGTCACAACAGAGATTTGTCCAACTCAGAGTCCAACTCAGACACAGAATGATTTTAAACTTATGATATTGAACACACTGCAGAGCAACAAATTTGTACACAATTTCCAGGAATAAACAGCAAACAATGAAGCGAAGGTCTATCTGCACCAAGATGAAGATGTTCATACTTCTGCTTTTTTATTATTGATACATGATTAGGAACCACACATTTTCACCATGCCTAGGTAACTTCGACATATACTTTTTGAAGTACACAGGGATGACCAAGTTGATAAAGTTAGATGAGTCCACTTGAGCAAATTTGTTAGACTCCAAGGGTCCTACCTTGGATGCCACTAGAGCAATGCTAAACAAAAGTAGCAAGGCCGCTACAGAACTGCATTACGCTCTAAATGAAGCGTAGGAGAAAATAAACTTGCGGATCCACAATGAACTAGACAGAACTGTTCTCCCTCCATTCCTGCATGCTAAGAACCACCTAACTAACATATTTGTTAAGATATAGGACCTCCCATATTTTTAAAGAGAAAATGCCATCAATGTGAGTTACCTTCTCATTTACTAACTCTGTGATAGCAGAAGCAGAATGTTGCAGTGACACAATTCTGGCTATGCCATCAGTCGGCTGCTCCAGAGGGTCTACAATATCTGTGGATCCTTGTGAAGCTCCTGGAGCAAAAGAGGAACTTTCCAACCTTCCTACAGGACCTATTCTATTAGTTGCAGAACCAACAGTAAGCACCGGCTCACTTACTCTAGTTTCTATGTTCCCAGAGGCTTGCAGTGAAAAACTTGATCTGAATTGCATATTGCTAAGCCTGGATGTACCTGCTGAAGAAGATGAGTCCATGAGGGACCTAGATACAAGGACATATTCCTTCTCAATCAGCTCGAATGAATCCGCCACTGTTGAATCAGGTGAATATCAAATCAGGAAATTCAATCCTGACCAAACTAATTAGAGATAAGCAAAAGGCAACTTTAGCTGAATATGTAGGCAAAAGGAAAATTGGGAACATTATTGCAAAAGAGCACCTTTTGGACATAGTCTATGGTCCATTAATCTAGATTCCTTCAGGTTCCCTTCTGAGTGTCCGTGTTGGCCAGGGCTAAAACCAATAGTATCTGATTTGTGCGTGATGTTACTACAATCCAGAGGAGGATCAATTCTGCTTGGAGCACTAGAAACTTCTTTCCTATCAGCTCTTGCAACCTGAGAATGTCCACAGGAAGATCTCTGTGGTATTCCAGTAAAAGGACTGCTGGAATAATCATCTAGACTAAAGGGAAGACCATCTTCTTGAAAAGTTTCCTCAGTACTCCTTACAGGATTGCATTTTGCCAGAGAAAAACCATCTATTACCCTTTGAGGTCTCTGATTCCTGTGTACCATGTCCGACGCATAAAGTCCGAGTGAGGAAACAGTATATAATGCCAAGAACTTTAATTCATCGACTAGCTTACCAAGAAAACTCAGCAGGCTGCTTCTGTGCAAGAAATGGGTGGTTAAAGAACTCTTCAAATGTCAACCGCTCCACTGTGCGTTCAGACATGCAGAATAAGAAAATTTTGAACTTTTCATGAGAAATGCCAGGTAATGGTTACTCTGGGTTTAAATCTTATGGCCTTCTGAATGGTAAAGTATGTAGAAAACAATGATGCAAGTACTCAAGTCTTAGTGTCCATGGGGGACATTAAACTGTTTAACTCCAGACAACATAAATGAAGTACCTGGTTTACAACGCAATAATTTTCGGCACAAATCTATGCAATGAGAACTTAAATTCTTGACATCTAGAGGAAACTGCAATTTAGTGGAGTTCACTATGTTTTGGAGCAACTGCAGGAAAAATGGAGGGAAAAAAATTAGAACAGGGCTGCAAGGCATTTGAATTTCACCGGTCAAACTGAAAACAAAAGAAACAATAAGGTAAGTTACTATGCACAGCTGAAAAGGTATTAAACCTGTATTTGATTGTTTCCACTAAACGGGGTTTTGCCAGTTACAAGCTGAAACAGAATGGCACCAACACTCCAGAGATCTGCCTGTGATTGGAGCCAAAAGTTAACAAGAATTAAAAGAGAATAGCCTATGGACCGGTTACGTAGAAAGAGAATACCACCTTCGCATCATACTTCTGAAGCTGCATTATTTCAGGAGCCATGTACAATGGTGAACCACATAGAGTTTCTGCAAGTACCCAAGGCTGCAAAGACCTGAGAAGAGAGAATGGTACTTTTGAGTCGTTAGGAGTTTCGAGTGGATTACTTAGGAAAACCTTTAACCCTAAGGCTGCAAATCTTAAAACAGAAGGGAAGGATAAGAGTAAATCTAGCAAATGTGTTTTCTGAAAAGAGATGAAATGTTAAGGAAGGGTGCGCATGAGAATGACGTTCCAACAATGTACTATAAATTTACCTTGCAAACCCAAAATCAGCAATCTTCAAGGTGGAGTTGTCATCAGCTGCAGACAACAGAAGATTCTGTTTGATCAAGACAAGGGCACAAGTCAATGAGTTGATAATTCTACCGAAAAAGCCATTGAATTTCTGAAAAAGCTTCCAAAATAGCTCCTATCTCCCAAAGAAAGAATTACAACCAAAGAGACACTATTCATTCATAGAATACCACACATTTGGTTCCGTTCCCTCAACTAAGATACCAAATTGCAAATGAAAATACTAATATATCTGTATACAAAGAGTCATCTCCTTGAATGGGCTTCCTTTTCCTTTGTTATTTCGTTTTTATTAATGAGTTAATAATAAGAAACCTACATTGGAGAAATGCGATTTTCTATTCAAGAATAAAGCAACTGAATGCCTCAATCACCTGTAAGTCATGCCAAGTACTTCCTAAAGTTAAATCTTTTTTTTTTCAAATCCGTAGCTACTAGAGCTGGTTGTAAATATAACATGCGGCTTAAAAAGAACAAGGTAAGTGCTACTTGAAAATGTCAAATCATTAGAAAATGACTAACGAGTAGTCCCTTTGAAACTGTTGTTTTTTTAATATTTATACTAGAGAAATGCTACAGTGATAGACATTACATGCTCATGACTTCAAAGGTGAAAACTTCTGGAAAGGAAAACACATTTCAGCAGCTAAATACTCCTCCTTAAACAAAAAACAACTAAATTCATATGTTTAAATTTGTAACTTAGGTTGTCAAGGCGACCACCAAAGCAAACTAAAATGTGGTGCAACACTGGAAGGAAAGCATACCTGGGGCTTTAGGTCCCTATGGATTAGATTGTTTTCGCGAAGGATTTTTAGGCCTGATGCTGTGACATGGATATGAATATGAACATGAATATTACCATGTGGAATTCATCTAGATAAGAATAATTCAGTCTAAAAGTGAGAAGAGGAAAATAGGCAAAAGAAAATAGATGCTTTACACAAACCTAGCTGCTGCATGAAATGTTTTGCAGTTGCTTCTGTGATTCTCCCTTGGCGTCGTTGGATGTACATTGAAAGATCACCTCCTCTGCAGTACTCCAAAACAAAATATATTTTTCCCGGCTCCTATAACCCACGCACATGAGGGTTCATTTAGAGAAAAACCAAAAGCACCAATATGAAGGTTGAAGAAACATTCTGTTCATCTTTTAAGCAGATCATATAGTCAGTCACACCATGCAACTCCAAATAGAAAATAAATAATGCAAAATGTGTAAATCTAGGATGGATGTACTAATCAGGTCTCAGATTCTAGTATCAAAATCCATCCTTAGCTAGGCATAAGTGCTGAATTTTATCATCATGTAGAGTTACAACAACAACAACAACAACAACTATGGCTTAGTTCCAAACAAGTTGGGGTTGACTATATGATTCCTCTCTTCTGAAGCTCAATGTCATCATCAGTTGAGCTTCCGTTGAACTTCAAGAGAAGGAGTTAAATCTCCCTAAAACCGTAGTAAAACCAAGCTAGACGCTTCTCACAATTAAACATTATGTTACGCTGTTTGTTTAACTTATTTATAATTTCTTCCTAAGATTTTCAAATCGGATTTTTTAACTAAAAAATGAGCATTGGGTTTGTCGCTTGAAAATACAAAAACATAAAGCATGATCTCAAAACTCCATTCGTCGAAAAAAGCAGTTAGATAAACCTTTACTGTTTTCCTTCTTATTTGCATAATCCTTGGTGTGTAGACTTATCCAAAAAGTGCACCGTACTCGGCAGAAATAGTCGAGGTGTGCACAAGTTGATCCAAATACAATTGTTAAAATAAATCAATAAATAGATCTCTATCATTTTTAATTCTTCTCTAGTACTCAAAAACAAAACAGCACACAAGCACCTAGATGTAAATTCACATGACAATCTCAACATAATAGTACTTTGCAAAGCAGAAAATTGCACTTCATTGTCACTTGGGTGGTGGGTGCAAAATTTCGGAGCCACTTTAGTTTGTAACAGCAAATACGAACTTGTATAAAAATATACTACTTACATATTACTCTAAAATTGTGCAACTATATATAAAGTTAAAACACTGAAATTGAATAAGAGTTGAGTAGTGGGAATAAGAGTTGAGTAGTGGGACCTCAATCATGTCATGCAAGCGAATAATATTAGGATGATTAATCTTCTGCAAAATGATAATTTCCGACTTGAGGCTCTCCCGGAGTTTCGGGTCGAGCCGAGCAGTAGCAATCTCCTTGATTGCAACGTCTGTACCATCGACACGGTGGCACCCGTGCCACACCGTTGAAAATGACCCTGTCCCGATTTGCTTCACAATCACATAATCCCCAATCATAAACCTCCCACCTCTGTTCATCGATTCAGCCATCCCCGCAAAAATTTATGCCAATTGCAGAATAATTCAACTTTTTTTTTTTAAATTTTGATACGGGAGGCGTACAGATATGGAGATGATATTAGGGTTTAGACTTTAGATTATCAGCGAGGAACTCTGCTGTTGGTGACTGAATTTTAAAAATAATGGTACTGTATTGATTAGGGAGAGAGGACAAACAATGGCTACATCTTCTTTTATCAGTGTCTGTATTGGATTTGCAAGTTTGATGATAGTGTGCCGTGTCAGTGTACTTGGTGAACATATTGACTTGGCTTCAACTGGATTCTTTATTTATGTATTCCTCTTGTGTTTTTTAATTTATGTGTCGCTATTTTAATCAAACTTTTTAAATTTTAATAATAAATTTGTAGTTAAAGAAAAATTAATTAACTCATGCTCATACAATTAATTCATTTATACCTTCCCTATCGTAAGAATTGTGATACTTTGATTTGTCGGTTTCATGAACTGTTTTTGGTTGTGCAAAATAAAATTAGAAACAAGAAAAAGCAAAATTAGAAAAGAAAACCAAAATAAATTATTGATTTTTTACCGTGCTAGATTCAAGAACAATATTAAAATTTGATTTAGTGCAGTTTTAGAGTTTAAATAATTATCTGATCGATCATATGCTAGATGCGTCTGGGTGGTGTAGTTGGTTATCACGCTAGTCTCACACACTAGAGGTCCCCGGTTCGAACCCGGGCTCAGACAATTTTTGTTCCCTTTTTCTATTCTTCTTCATCATTTGTCTAGTGATGTATACTCCCATTTTCATCATCCTCAAAATTTTGAACCACTTTACTACTCTCCGGAGGTCATACTTGAATTTCCACTTTGTTTTCTCTACCTTTTCTCCTTTCTCTTATCGTGGCTTTGTGTTCCTCTGAATTCTAGGGTTTCGCATAATAATTCTTAGCAATGGATTGGGGCAACGTGAGCACACAAGATCTAATTGAGGCTCTACGCGAAGTCGAGTGGTCATCTCCGCCACGTCCCCCCTCTGAATTCTTCTCTCGATTCACTTTCCCTCGATCTTATACCAAATGGAACAGTCGCCTCAAGTGTAATCTCTACTAGTACGTACGTTTGAAAAAACTGCAAATTTAATAAATGAAATGTTTCCCTGAATTATTTTAAAAATTGCTTTGGTTTTGTTTTTGCAGTTACAGGACGAATTACTTTATTATGATTGTGGTTATTCTTGGTAAGGAAAAATTGTTGAGTTTTATTCATTTCAGATATGATTTTAGCATAACAGTGTTAATTTGGAACTAACAAGTACAATTCATGTGTATTTCGTATTGCAGCATTGGGGTTTCTAAGGGGGCCACTTGCAATTGTTGCTGCGCTTTTGACAGCACTTAGTATTGCTTTTCTAAATGACAGGTATTTCTATTCTATGGATTGTTTTATCTGTGGTGAGGTTTTTGTTTGCCACTAGAGTTTTAGTTTGTCTCTTCAGGAGCATCCTATAAAACTGGAACGATATTGAGAAGAAAAAAGAACTGATTTTTAGTTTACATTTCATTCGTCTGTATTTTGCATTCTTGTCTTGGCTTTTCTAAATGACAGGTCGAGGATGGGGAAGAAGGGGGAGAGGGAGGTTAAATGGTTAGAGTGACTGACGGGAGGGTGGTTGTTAATGGGTAAAGGGGGTGGTTTTTTTCACGTGCAAATGTGGCAATTTAATAGAGCCAGCATGGATTAAATGGGCGAATTGGAGCTTCGTTAGCAAAGAAAGGCAAATATGTATGAATAATGGTGAGGGTATTTTTGTTGCCAACTTCTAATAGAGGGCAAAGTTAAGGAAAGTCAATAAGTGGGGAAAATTTGGACCTGTTTTAGATAAAGTAATAACCTTGGTACAAATGAAATATTTTCATTTTTTTGTCAACGCATCGCGAGCGGGTCATCTTGAGTTTGAGTTAACACCTTTGTCATTTCTTCCCTTCTTGGTTTTCTTTTATGCTTTTGTGCAGGTTATATCTTTTGACTTGAACTAAACCTGAAGTTCTGCCCTCTGGACACCATTTTGCAAGTTCTCTCCTATTTACTAAAGGGTTAAATATTAGCTTTTCTAGCCTTGAGTTATTTTCTTAGAGAGTTATTTTTCTTTAAAACTGCAGTAGTTTGAACGGCATAGTCTTTTGGTATTTGGTCTACAAGAAAATAGTATACTCCTGATGCAGGGATGTAGTAGTGAACTAAATGCATTTTCATTTGTTACCCATTAGCGTATTCTGCACTCTGTATGGAGAGAAAACGACACGAGTCATTTCTACTTTGTGAAAGTTTTTCTATGTTTTCCTGGTCAATAGTATTTCTTACACTTTATATTAGGCTGAACAAGAAGGAAAAGCTTTCATGTTAGTTTGATGTTTCAGTTTTTCTGGTGATGCGTCAATAGTTAGAACAATAACCGATTTCAAATCAGTAGGTTTTATTTACTGTTGGAAGATTTATCTGTTTGTTCAGAGATGTTTTATTCAGATATGCATGGGATACAAAATTTGCTGCTTAAAGATTCTAAGTTTTATAACTGCATTCATACTTTATTCTTGCATCTTTTAATGTTGCTAAGTGTTGTTCCTGCAGTTTTGCAGGTACTTTTAGCGAAAAGGTGACAAGAACTGTCAGGCAGTTTTCACCTCATTTAGCTGCAAAAATGAGGCCTCCACTCACGTGAGTACACATGTATATTTGGGTTATTATAGCACACTGAGTCTGTATCGCTGCTGACATATGTTTGATAATGTTCAGGCCTGTTATTCGAGGGCGGCCATCCGCTAAAAGAGCAATATTCATTTGTGGAAGGCCTCGTTCGGTGTTTGTCTTTGTATTTTCTATAGGTACTGGAATTGTTTGTTTTCTTATATGTTTATTATCTTCCTTTTCCTTCCTGTTGAACCTTTGGGAGTTGTAATATGAAATTCTGTTTGATCGCTGTTGTGATTATGCAGTGAGTTTCTTCCTCTGGTTTGTTTCCTGTGGCCTCTTAACGGTCTTGTGGGCACTTGGTATAGGCCTTCTTGGTAAGTTCTCTCGTTCTAATTATAAATTTCGTTCAACTTCTATGTAACGATTTAATAAAACTCTCTCTCTCTCTCTCTCTCTCTCTCTCTCTCTTCAGCCACTCTTGTTCATGCAAGCTTCAGGACTCCTAATTTGAAGGCTCGTCTCAATACATTTCGTGAAGAATTCCGACCTGTCTGGCGCAACTATAGTGAGCTGTAGCTTCAATGGACTTCCGGTAGCTTTACTGTGATTCCCCATTAGATGTATTGATTCGTTAATTATATTTTTCTTCATCTTATTGTCTGTAAATTAACATGGTCTAATCAGTCTTGAAATAGTACAAAAGACATGTGGTTTGGCATTTTACATGCTTTCCGGATAAGGTTCTTTAAAAGAAAAGAAAAATACTGGTCGATCCTGTATTTTTGAACTCTCTCTCCAGTTCGATTCGGAAAGAATGAAATGATGTCCTGATAGCAAAATGGATTGATCTATAATATATAGTGTAACTTCAGATTTAAGCTGCTAAGATCATATGAACTACAAGGTATTGGTTTTGAGACTCTGTTGTATCCTATTTACAAATATCAATTTGATTGGCTTCCTATTGGTTTTATGCTTGCGCTATGCCTTGTGACTTTGAGTGTCCATTTACCTTTCTTTAACCTGCATCTCAAATTCTGCACAACTTAAAATCCTATGCCCTTGGGCATTTCTTTAATGAGACCTCTTTATATTGCAGTTTGACGCAGTATAGCTTAAAAACTGATTAAATTGCAGTATTAGCAGTAAACTCATCAAACTAATTGCTCCAGATTACAGATGTCTCCTACATTTTTGCTTATTTTATTTAAAAAGTGACTGCTATTTAGACTTGTGTTAGTCTCTTGGCTATTTGTATTGGAGTAGGTTTTGGAATATTGCCATCACGTGTTGTGGACTCGCAGATCAGCCAAGCGACTGTAGACTTTGTTAAATTCTTCCCTCTGTGGTGTATTCATTTTTATACATATGAGAAGCTTTGGGTTATCGTCGCAGCTGGAGTAGTATTTCGTAGAATGTGGCTGTTTCTATTTGAAGTGCATTTGTAATGCCTATACGAAACACAACGTCTCTCATAACAGTACACAGTTAAACTAGTAAATTATTGAAGTTTTTCATGTGATTTACTATAAATTTCAGTGGGTCTGTTTATACACATATTCTATGACATAGCGTTTCTGTGGCTGTTTCTTAATTACTCCGATTACTAACGCACTTGAAAGAGGTCCATGCTTCTGACATTCTTTGGTTGTCACCCAAAAATGCCTATAAATAGAGGCACTCGATCTCATGATAGTAAGAATTAGTGACGTTCGCACCAAATAGAAAAGTCAAAACTAAATTGATTAAAAAAACCAATTAGGTTTGGTTTGATTTTGTTTGATATTGAGAAAAAAAAAACACAAACCAAACCAATATATAAATATATAATTATATATATACGTTTAAGATTCTATATAGAATTTCTTTGAAATATGTCTAGAAATATTTAAGATCCTCCCATGTAATATTTAATAGGACTACGAAGTGCATCCATTTTTGTTGGCTTTAAAATGGTTGTTTTAAAATGGTTGTTATAACAGCCTAACCCACTAGTGATATTGTCTGATTTGGGCCTAGGCCCGCACGGCTTTAAAACGTGTCACTAGAGTCTAAGGCCTGTCTACTTATATAGCTGGTATTTCTCCCGTGTTTTGTCGACGTGGGATTCGCCTAGGGTGTCACATACACCCCCTTAGGGACTCTGCATCCTCTCTGAGGTTTGCCCCACACCGTGCAAGGTTGCACGCGGAGTGGCTCTGATACCATATTGTAACAACCTAGCATACTAGTGATATTGTCCGCTTTGGGCCTAGGCCCGCACGGCTTTAAAACGCGTCACTAGAGCGTAAGGTTTGTCTATTTATATACCCAACATCTCTCCCGTATTTTGTCAATGTGGGATTCGCCTAGGATGTCACATCTGTATCATCACTTTCTTATCAAGTGTTATTGAAATGCCTCAATCTTTTTGTACTTTCATATTCATATGTCAAGATCTGTTAAATTCTTATTTCTTTTTCGAATTTGAAATAGTTTTTCAATAATTTTAAAATTAAATAGAATATATCATTAGTTAGGTTTCATATTGATTTTTATGTTTAATTATTAAATTTGGTTATACTTGAAAGTTTTCATCAACGAAAAACTATTGTTAAACGACTAAGAAAATAACTATCACATCTTGCTAAAACCATTCTCCCATAAGAATATTAGATCATATGTTTGTCATTTATTTTTTATTTTTTACTAAACATATATTTACTTATCAAAATTTTATCTATAACTTTAACAAAGTAATATTGAAATAATATTCATTTAACAAAAAAATCAAAAAACCTAAACCAATCCAAACCGATATAGTTAGTTTGGTTTGGTTTTGATAAAAAAAAAATAGACCAGCCCGATCTATGTACATCCCTAGTACGAATAGGTGAAAATAGTACGGGCTAGCCAGTTCTTGGACTGGTAATTGAAAAACAGTCAGGGCTTGCAAAGTCATTGAAAAATATTCCTTCTGTTTCAATTTAGATAACACACTTTCCTTATTAGTCCGTTCCAAAAAGAATGACACATTTCTACAATTGAAAATAATTCAACTTTAAACTCTTCATTTTACCCATTTTAACCTTAATGAGAAGCTTTTATAACCACACAAATATCATGACCCCACAAGCTTTTATTCCTTAAGTTTTTAAGACCACAAGTTTCAAAAGTCTTTTTTTTTCTTTAAACTCCATGCCTAGTCAAACTACCTCATCTAATTTGAAACGGAGGGAGTAGTCATTTTTTTTATGAAACACGGAAAGTTCCAGCATAATATGTTGGATTATGGAGCTCCTGCGTATAAACTTCCAGCATATTATATTGGAACTCCAACACACAGAAAGTTCCAACATAATATGCTAGATTATGGAGCTCATGCATATAAACTTCCACCATATTATGTTCGAACTCCAACACATTATGCTAGAATCTCATATGTAAAATAATCAAACCCCAACATATTATGCTGGAATTTTTTCAAATTTTAAGGGTGTTTTTGTTCAGATTTTATCTTTACAAGAAAAAATAGCTGAATTTCGATTACTTTTGAAATTGTGACTATTTTTCAATTACCAATTGTAAATCTGACTATTTATGATTTTTCCCCCAAAAAATAGCTCTCCTTATGGGATCTGTAATTTATGTCAAATTGCTCCCTGAACTTCTACTGTTCCTGCTTAGGCAGACCCTAGAAAACATTTCTGTTCATTTGACGACTCTTATTTGTCCACTCATGAAAACAACAACTATATAACATTAGACCAATCAATTGTAGGCAAATACACCGAGAAATATCTCAAAGTTAACGACCAAAAGTGAATACAAATATGAAACCAGTGATAATTGTCCAACTATATTGCATCACACTTTAATGATCAAATGGCAATATTGCTCTGGTCTCTTTCCGTGCCTTTAGCTTAATTCACTAATTTTACTAACAACATGGGCTCAAATAGCAATAGATACCATTATTCCAACAGCTAGACCCTTCTTTGATGTAAAGATATAGATTAGTGTAATTGCTTGAAAGGATAGAGCTATCAATATGCAGCCAATAAAGAACAAAATCTTTTTTCAAGCTTCGGTAGATTAAAATTTAATAAACATTAATTACTCATCATAACATGTAAAGACATTTCTACTGAAATTTTACTTTAAACTCTGAAAATATAATAAAGAACAAACCATCTTTATCATATCCTTTAAAAGGTTACACCCCGTTAACAAGGATTAGTTGAATGATTGACAACAAGTTATCATTATCACGTGAAAGAGGATTTGGTAATTTCTTATCACCAAAAGCTTGGTTACACTTAGAAACAGCAAGCCTAGCATCTGCTCCTTGTTGACCTATAGTTCCTCCAGATTGGAAAGCTGCTTTTATGCTTGAAATATCCAAACTGAGCAGATTATAATCTTGTAAACAAGAACTCAAAGCAGCCTTTACATTTGGATTTTTTGCACTTTGGGACAGTGATATGGCTTTATTAATTACTGCTCTTACGGTCTTGGACCCCAAATCAATTGTTATTCCCTCAAGATCATGATCAGTTTTTGCTGTTTTAGAACGAGGATCTGATCCAAGAAACTTTAAACAAAAGTTTTCTACAAATACTGCTCTATGACAAAAGTTTGACACTAACGGGGTTTGGCTTGTTGCAAGATTTACAAGTGTAGTAACACATAAAAAGATGAGAAAAATCAGTTTGGCCATTTTCTTTTGATGTGAAAGTGAAGGAGAAAATGGAGTTATATGATGCAATGAATCTTTCATGTCTTTTTATAGTGAAATTCTGAAGAAATTTAAGATTGTGAAGATCTGTCCTAATGTGAAAAATCTTCATTAAGATGCATTTTTGGCAAAGTGATCCAGATTAATTAAGTTACTAGTAGTTATGTATTAGTAAAATCTACACTAGAGATCCCGTTATATTTTGCAAGGTGATCAAGATCAATATGCATTTTTGGCAAAATGATCCAGAATAGTTAAGTTAATAATTATGTATTGGTAAAATCTACACTAAAGATCCCATAATACTTCGCAAGGTGATCTAGATCAATAAAGTATTGTGATCATATTGTAAAATCTATATATATTTTTGAGTGTTGCATCTTCCATTTTATTAATTGAGTTTGAAAAGTCAAATATACAATCTTTGAATTAACAAACTTTATATGGTTTTTAATAATTCCTCAATCAAAGATAATCGTATTAGATATAGATACTTTTGAAAGTCTGGCATCCATTCCAATACTTCTTTATTCGGATTACCTTGCCAATAAGAAACTAGGATACTCATAATCTTTTAATTAAAGTTTTACCCTTTTATGTCCTTTTCCATATAATTAGTTTTATTCGGTGATTTTGATTGACTTAATTAATTTTCCTATTTTCGTTTGCAGAAAATTCTGCCACAGTTTCACCGTATCCTGGGCAGACCATGAATTGAATGCACTTTATTTACTTCTAATGCACAAGTTTTGAAGTTCTTACATAGAAATAAAAGCATTAATACAACAGTAGGATATTCATTTTATTACTCAAAAGTGCAAAGATATGGTATGACACTACAATATAAATTTGAAATTGACCCCTAAATATAATCACTGAGCATGTTCACAGCAAATCAAATTCTTGGAAATATTCCAAAAGGGACATGAAAAATATTATCAACAGTAACTCTAGAACTCACCATCCAATATCTCTTCTAGAACTTTGGCAAATGGAGTAGCTCTAAACAGGCTTGCCTGCACAATGCAAAAATAATGCCAAGAATCCAATTAAAATATATCCAGAAAAGTTCTAGATAAATATATCTGGTAAATGCATTAATAGAAAAAATCTCCAACCATCAAACTTTAATACAGTGAGTCAGCAACGATATTATAAAAGAATTAGGGGGAATGGTGAGACAATGGTAAATAGTAATGAGACTTAGTAAACGAACGATTCAAGCTCCTTACAGAAGGCATGCAGTTCAGATTGATAACTCGATAAGCTACATTCACAGAATAAAACCACTCTTTCAAAGGTGAGATCACTCCCAATTCCTATTTTTCTTAGCCTAATCATTTATTCGTGGAAGTAAATTATTCAAAAAGTCTCCCACAGGTAAGGATTTGTTTTTCTGTTATCTATTCGGTCGGGGAGTGGGAAAGTTGTGTAACTATAGCCAATCAAACTACTATCTGGTCCAGTCATATAGCCATGACCCATGAGTTTATAGCGTCTGTCACTAGTTAGAAATATCAAAGTACTGAATTATTCTAAAGTCTAACAACCACAAATGCAGGTTGTAATATTCTTTTCATTTTCTTTTTTCTTCCAAGGAACAGGGAATGCTATATCCTGAGAAGATATATATTTTTGGTCCTAATGCATTTTCACATTTAAATCTGGTAAAAAATAACGACTGATATGTAACTGCAACCTTAATCATATGAAAGGACTTGAAAGTACAATAGGTATGAACAAGGGTTGTGGTGGAGTGGTAAGTACTCCTTTATCCTTAACTAGAGGTCTCGGATTCGAGCCTTGAATATGGAGTCGCATTTTTTAGGGAGCGTTTTATCCCCCAATATAGGATTTCTTGGCGCGAATCCGGATTTAGTCGGGCCTCAATGCAAGTACCGGACACCGGGTGGGAAACCAAAAAAAAGTACAAAAAGGTATTGAATAAGAAGGAAAACAGAAACAACTTGCCTGCTGAATTTCGGAGAACTTGGTGAACAAGTCATCAGGTATGGACCAGTCAAAAATATCAAAATTCTCTTTGATCCTGGATTCATTTGTGCTTTTAGGAAGTACACTATGACCAATCTGCACACCCCAACGAAGACAAACCTGAGCAGGAGTCTTTCCCAATTTCTCAGCAACTGAGAGTACAACAGGCTGCTTCAGAACCTCATCACCCTTAAGGAATACTAAACCTGGAGAACCGAGCGGTGAATAGCCTGAAAGAATAAATTTTTAAAGTACCGAAATAAGTTAAATTGATGGCCAGTCTAGTCATGAAATAATAGTAATTAATCAACCAATTCCAAGCAGACAGAAGCATCAGCGCAAGAATTCGCTCCTGAGAAATTGACTAGAATATATGCAAATCTGAAAACTGCTTTTAGTTAGTGAGCTTACAGAGAGGTGCACTCCCCTGGATTTGCATAATTCCTGCAATTTTGTCCGCTGACATGTAGGATGGCACTCCACTTGGTTAACAGCAGGAGGAATACGAGCTATTTCCAAAAGATCTCCTAGTTTTTTAGTAGAGAAATTGCTAACCCCGATAGCTCTAGCCTTCGTAGAATCATAAAGTTTCTCCATTGCTTGCCATGTGCTAGGTATATCTCCTGGAATTAGATTTTCAGGTTTAAAGCCATCCGCAGCATTCTTCATCCGAACAGGCCAGTGCATCTTCAAAAAAGATAAAACCAAAAAGGAAAACCAAAAATGTAAGTACTCAGAAGTCGAGTCAAGGCACAGTATAGCAGCAGATGCTTCTAAAAGATAGTTAATCAAAAGTTTCAAAACTGAAACATCTAGTCAGCATCACAAACAATAGAATATGAAAAGCTTCCGTTAAGCAGAACTCACAAGGTACAGATCAATGTAGTCAAGTTGCAAATCATCTAGAGTCTTTCTGAACGCAGCCGGTACATCTTCAGGAGCATGATCAGTGCACCTACACAAGTTCATAAATCAAAATCTGTTAATATCTTTAAAAGTAATGGACAAAAGTTAATGGAAAAGAACCAGAGATAACCAACACTGCAATTGCTTCAATGCATGTCATCTGAATGAACTAGGATACGCCTTTGTTCTTGTAAAATTTAGAAACAAAGACATTTGTGCATATAAATGAAAGAAAAGAGTATATCAGCAAATTAAAAATCCCGTTGTTAAAGGCAGCTTAGAGTATTTATTCCATTATCAAAAATAATTAAAAGCATCCATTACGTCCCATAACACAAGAGAGATAGAGAGAGAGAGAGAGAAAGAGAGAGAGAGATTATGTGAGTGAGAGCTCAACAACGCTAAATGAAAGAGCGGCGATAAATAATTGATGAGATCACAAACATTGAATAAGTTAACTTCCAAAAGGACAGTAATCTGACTCTGTTATATTAAGGGCGACAAAAGAAGAAAAAGGCGCCCTTTATCAATTTGTTTGAATCTTGATTACCACAGCTTGGATGTAATAAAGAGATCTTCCCTCTTGACAACACCATCTTTGAACAGTCTCTTCAGAACTTGACCAATCTAAATAAACGTAAAAAAGTCAGCAGAGGTAGTACTTTCAGTTCTAGATTAATGTAGAAAAGAGGAACACAAACATTGATCACGTCGTACATTCTATAGGAATAAATCATAGTTTAAACAGAAAGCAATAAATTATTAGTCTGGCACATGTTTTGCAAGATTAATCTCGAGCGAAAACCATAAACATGGTACAAAAAGGGGTTCATAGCTTCTAAGATTAAGATGTTAGTCCAACTTTGACAGGAGACACAAATGCTAGACACAGCTTGCAAAAGAGTGCATGTCTTCTAGTAAACAAAGCCAAACATGACAATTAAAATACCATCTTAATGAGATTCACTCCTCTAAACACATTATGGATTTGTGCTGATATCTGAGATCCAAGATAAAATGCATAAAACTTTTCACCCTACACCAGCATTTGAGGAACATGTACAATGCATGTGAAAGGTAAGTAATAACTTAGAAACGCTTCGGCAAAAACAGACATTTCAACATAATACCCTATATTGTCTCTAGGCAAGTGATAGATTAACAAGGCCATTTGTAATAACATGAGTATGCTAGAGACATTTATCTATGAAAAGCCTATATTTGCTTTATTGTTAACTCAAATTACCTCTTTTTCATTGCCATAAACTTGAGCACAATCAATATGACGGTATCCAACCTGCAGCGCAAATGAGAAATGAACAATTAACTCTGAATTTTTGCCGAATACCAAAAATGACATAGCTCTAGTTTCTTGCACCAAACAACCATCCCTTGCTACCCTAAAAGCATACAACAACAACAACATACCCAATATTACCCTAAAAGCATACAATTCAAGATTATAGATATGGGATCGCTTAGTTGCAAGTGACAGTTCAAATTGGGTGACTTTCTAAAATTGATCCATAAAAGCATATATTAGTAGCAAAATAGTGTAACAATTGTAGTACTCCCAACTTTTTACATTGGAAACGTTATGCCAAATTCTAATAATATAATTATATGAGAAAGAAAATTTGACATGTGAATCATGTGATCCCAAATACAACAGTCGAAAATGAATCCTGTGTATTGACAGCTAGTCCCTCTGAGAATACATTGAAGCAATAAGTGCATGACATGTGTATTATACATAAGTTTTATTAGTTAACGACAGTTAATTAGTATATATTCACACAATTAAGTAAAACACAATTTAAGTTCTATGCACTGTTAGTATAAAAAATCATTATATTATCACTATATATAACTTAAATCCTTTAATTTATGAGTTTAAATTCTATGGATTGACGGTATTAAAAACATTTAAACAATATTGTAAGTAACCGCAATTGAACAGAGGACCTTGATAGCAGTCTCAATGGCTTGGCCGACGATACCAGGATCGGACTGCCACGTGCCCAAACCAACTGACGGAATCTTAGCTCCGGTATTCAATTCAAAGTATTGTATAGCTTCCGCCATTGACACACACTCTTTGAAACCAAAGCTTAGAACTAATTGGGAGTCAAGGAGAAGGAGATTAAAGAGAAGAAGAAAGAAAATTGGAAAGTGAAAGGAGAAGTATTAGCAAACACAAGCTGTCAACTAAGGGATAGAGAGCCACGATATTTTAAATTTCTATATGGAGGAAAATCATATCGGAATGTTCAAGAGAAATGGAGTATAAATTTTTAAATAAAAAAGTATTTTATTTAAAGAATCTTTTTTCATTAGCTTTTGCGTACTAAATGCTACAACAATGTCTAAGTGTTCATTAAATTAAATTACATAATAGGATTTGTAAAACAAAATGCATTCTGTTATGAAACACTAGAGTACGTGAATGTCCATAATTCCTAAATTGAGTAACACTCACTACTTTTCTTCATAAACTTCATAACTCCTACTACTCTAATATTTATGATTGTAACTCTTATATCTCTATAACTTCTCCATGATCCTCGTCCATGATTTAAATGCTTAATGGTATGTTTATGATATTCTTATATATACCTCTATGTAATACTATAAATAAAGGATGAGAAGTGATATTGTAGACACTTGAAAATACATGAAAAATACTTGATGAAATAAGAAAGTTCTCTCTTTCCCCTCTACATCTCCTGTCTATTTTGTTGTTTTATATTGTTGCTTTGAACTTAATTTTTTAACACATTATCAGCATGGAACTCTAATTTTTATTTCAGTTATCATCTTAAAGTACGAAGATAACCAAATCCATGGTTGAACTACAAAAATATTGTCTACCTAGAATCAGTTACGTTGCTAGTGGAAGCTCGAGTATTTCATATTTGAATCAATTTGCTTCAATTGTCCGGGGAGTATTTTTTCCATTCTTCCTATAAATTCACATTTTAATATTTTGAATTTAAGATTTGATATTGTTCATATTACACAACAACAACAACAACCCAATAAAATCCCACTAATGGGGTCTGGGGAGGATAGTGTGTACGCAGACCTTACCCCTACCCCGAAGGAGTAGAGAGGCTATTTTCGAAAGACCCTTGGCTCAAAAAAAAAAAGACAAAAGGGACAAAAAGGGAGACAATATTAGTATCACAACAACAATCATAGAATAAATAGGAACATCATGAAATCCGGAAGAAAGATGCAAAGTAAAGGGAGACAATATTAGTAAATATTAGTATCACCACAACAGTCATAAGTAAAATAGGAACCTCATGAAATCTAGAAGAAAGATGTAAAGCAAAAGCGATAGCTAGTAAATAGGACCTGCATTGAAAAGAGAAATAGTAAGCCACAACATTCCCACTAGTTATCTTAAAAAAAAAAAAAAAAAAAAAAAAAACCTACATGGCTAGTCCCACCATGTTACGAAATAAGGCACGACTCAACTACCTCCTAACCTACAACCCTAATACTCGACCTCCACATCTTCATATCAAGTGTCATGTCCTCGGAAATCTGGAGCCTCGCCATATCCTGCCTGATCACCTCTCCCCAATACTTCTTAGGCCGCCCTCTACCTCTTCTCGTGCCCTCCGTAACCAGCTGGTCACACCTCCGTACCGAAGCATTTGGACTTCTCCTCTGAACATGTCCGAACTATCTAAGCCTCGCTTCCCGCATCTTGTCATCAATGGGAGCCACATGCACCTTCTCCCGAATATCATCATTCCTAATCTTATCTATCTTAGTGTGTCCGCACATCCACCGCAACATCCTCATCTCTGCTACTTTCATCTTCTGGATATGTGAGTTCTTAACAGGCCAACACTCAGCCCCATACATCATAGCCGGTCTAACCACCGCTTTATAAAACTTATCCAAACACTACAAGAAACTTGATCTTTAGCGACCGCTTCTTAACGAAAGGACATGAATCTGGTCGTTATAAGTGTACTAATCACGACTATTTTTTTCTCCGGTCGTTAAAGCCAATTTTTAGTTCTGCATTAACGAGGAGAAAATATTTGCTCCTTCAAAAGTATAATATCCGACTGTATCATTAAGGCGCTACTTTTCCCTCTCTTTTATTTTTCCCAACCCCATCCTCCACCACCACCCCTCCCCAAATAAAGGAAAAAGAAACAGAAAAAAGAACCCTAAGCCATTCTCTCTGTTTTCGAAGAGTAAATTATGCGGTTCAAACCGATTTGCTCATCACCTGTGACTGATAAAAACTCGATCTATAATTTTCTTCTCTTTCTATTCAAGGTAAGTATCCGCCAAATCCCTAAACCTGCCGTAGAAACTATGGAGTGTGAAATTGGATAGTTTTTGCAGTTCCGGTTATCTCTTTTTTGATAGTAGTTATTATCTTTTATAGAAACTGCAATGGTTTAGTAATCTACTTTTGAGTATTATAATGGAAGTTCCTGCGATGGTTTGGCAATCTAATAGTTCTTTCGGTGTTATTTTACTTTTCTGTTGTTGGTTATTTGTATTCAATGATCTCCTCGAACCCTAATTTGTGTTTGGCATTGTCCTACTTATATTTTATCTCAATTCTCGCAATTTCATAGTCTGTATCTATTTATGCCATAACATCTGATCCATTACCCCATGACATATCTGGAATTAATTGCCTCGTCAACGGTATTTTTATTTAAAATGCGAATGCCTTTCTTAAAATAGGAAAAAAAAAAGATTTCTGGAAATTGAATTGTGTATGTGTTTGCCTCAATAACTCTATATTCCTTTATTCTCTAGGTAAAAGTCGCCATTAAAGTGAAAACATCAGTAATTATTTGTTTCACTTCATCTGGAAGGGCATCAAGGTAGAGTTTGTCATTATTACTATATTTCTTGGGATATTGATTCTCTTTGTTTATAAGAGTTGTAATTTATGCTCACGTAAACAGATTGATAGCTAAATATAGGCCAGCAATGCCAGTATTGTCTGTTGTAATTCCTCGACTCAAGATAAATCAACTGAAGTGGAGTTCTAGCGGTGCATTTGAGGTACAACCTAGGGCTCAAAGTTTTTTTAACTATCAAATCCAGCTTATCGGCTGATAGCCTGTTAAATGCATTAGTAGAGACTGAGTATTAAACTATTGCACCTTTGTTTACTTGATATTTTTCTGTTTCCTATTTAGATTTGTCGTTTGATTAAGTAGTTCGATTGATCTCTTCATTTAAATTGATATTATGCCATCCTATGTTCGACTCCACTATAAATTACTTTAGTAATAATAATGAAGTTTGTGCTCCATATTTTTTGTATCGACGTGATTATTCTATATTTTTCCCTTCTTAACGATTGTGGAAGAGTTTTTTGAAATTCTTTTTAATTTTGTGTTTCAATTTGTCATTTTTTTTGTTTATAGGGAGTCCTATGGTAAATCTATTTGATGTAATTGCAGTATCTGACAGCTGAAATATTAATATATCCTTTTGTATTTGACTTATTTATTTTAATCTATAATTTTCATTCTTCAATTTTATTATATGAAAATATTAGAGTGACAAAAATGTTTAAAATTGCAATAATTAGCTTTTGAAGCGTCTACACTATTTGTCGATCACATCTTTCCAGTTTCACTACCAATGTAGTGATCTACTACTGTCTCCTTGCTCTTTTACTTTATTTCATCTGGGTTTCTTTTCTCCTTGTTAATTGTTTTTTACGTAATCTTGTGTAACTTTTTATTGACAATGAAGCTGACAGATCTTGTGTTTAATTTCGTCATATTCAGACAAGGCAATCTCTTATTGTCCGAGGTCTTTTCCCAATGCTGGTTGATCCTCGACATCCTGTACGTCATCTCATCAATTTGGTGTTTCACGTTTGTTGTTTGATTTATCTTGTTCTATTATTGGTATGGTTGATTACATTTAGGTCTTCTTCTTAGTTAGAGTACTTTGTTTTTTGATTGGCTCCTACTCTATCATTTTTTGCTGTCATTAGATCCCACACAGAAACATATATGATTTCCCCTCTTCCATCTTTTCGTGTTGCTTATAATTCGTTAATAAGGTCATATTATATTCCATGCCTATTGCAAACTTGAAACTTGTGTCAAATTGAATGGCTTTATGTAGTTGAACAACTTTCACCCCAAATGTTCTTAATTGGATGTTCATATACTTCATTTTGGCTTGTTGATAGAACTAGCAATACTGAAAAAATAGAAATTAGTTTAATGGGTCCTTCCATAGTTCATTCGTAGGAGTCAGTGCTCAGTATCCTTTCCAAGTGCTTTTCTAAAGCAGTGTGTTTTGGAGATGTCTAACTAATTTTTGTTGTGTTCATAACTTACTCCACGGAAGAATGACCATCAATGCCCATTTAAATATCAATAATTAAACCTGTAAAGTATGTTGTATTTAGCCGCTTTCATTTAGAGAGGTCAAAATTTATCCCTGGTTTAGCTGTTCCACTAAATTATTAAGCCAAGTTAATGATATTGTACCTCTCATCCTTTGTAACAGAGTGATGTGGACACATGTCTGTGTATATGCTTGTCAAGATTTTGAAGTCTTTCTATTAATAATTTTTTTTATCTTTGTTCTTTCAGGAGATCAAGAATTTGAAGTTTAAAGAACTTTTCCCAGAAGAAAGTACAGAGCAAGTATAAACAACTGCAAATATTAAAAAACAAGTTGAAGCACATGAGATACATGCTTTCTATTTTGTTTAGAGTTGCTTAAAGATGTTCTCACTTGTACATGAATTCTGTTCTCTTTTGTTAGGAGTTGACAACATACTGTCATACAAATTAGATAGCTATATTCTTGTAATATGACACTTTAGTTCTTTGTAATAGACTATGAAGTTTATATGAACATATATAATAGTGTCTTTTAAGATGTGTATGTGTATCTAAACCTTGAAAGATTCGATTCGATTGTTGTGGAAGATTAATAAACAACTAGCTAAGGTGAAAGAATAACGACCGAATTTGTTGTCATAATTACAAGATTTAACGACCGAAATTACAAGCAACGAAGGAAAATGTGGTCGCTAAAAGGAGCTACAACGACCGGATTTCTTGTTGTCGCTAAAGGTTCTTTAACGACCGACTTGAGATCCGGTCGTAAACTTTTAATGTCGAGGCTTTTAGCGACCGGCGACGACCGGCTTTTTTCTGGTCGTTATTGGCTAATAACGACTGGATTATGGCTTTTAACGACCGAATTTCCCTTCGCTAAAGGCCTATTTTCTTGTAGTGAAACTTACACAAAATACAATATTATTTGTGCATGAAAATAAGCTGCTTCAATCAAGAAGAACCATATCCAATCTTTTGATTTGCCTATATATTATATGTGTCTGTCGGCAGTCACTTTTGGTAATTGATGAAAAATATACAGTGACGCGAGGCATTAGAATTAGAAATCTGATTTTCATAAAAAGAAAAAAATCATAGTGTTGTAGATTAAACGCAAGTAACTTACGGTGCTATTCATATTTGTTGTGACCTTCGCTGCAGTGTTATCTAAGGCTCCCCATGATTAAAGGCTCAAGGGTGATGCACTATGGCCTATTATGACAAAGGTTAAGGAAAAAACGGTGGGTTTTAAGTCCCAACGCACCATGAGAGTAAGACATTGAATTTTAAGTCCTGATACTCCATGATTGTAAGAGTTGGGTTCGAGTCCCAACTGATTATGGCCTAACATGCCTTTATATGGGTAAGTCATTGGGTTTGAGTCCCAATGCACCATATTGATGATATAATGATGACTAAAGAAAAATAATGTATTTTTCATGAAAAAGTATGAAGCTAGTCCCACTTGATTTGCTCCATTCTTGAAATGAATGTGATAGCAGTGCATAACAAATCTAAATGAAGATAAGTGGTTGACCAATGAACGTAGGCGTGCCAAAGACCAAAATAATAATAGTCATTATTATGGTAATTATAAAAAGGAGAACAATAATGATTCTCAAATAATCCTTCAAAGGTGAAGGAAATGTGTGTCAATATGGTCTGTAAATATGAGGCACGTTCAGACGATTATAGTCCATTTTTTGAAAGAATGCGACTTGTGATATGCTTTATAAATGCAGACTCATTCCTGAAAGTAAATGTGAAAATATATATGTGATACAAATTATGCATAAGAATGTGCTTATGTATGATTGAATAAATACTACAACTCGCCTCTACGGGAGGTTTGAGAGAAAGAAAGATAATGAACATTACTGTGTGGTTACATGAATATGTCATTGGTTGCGTACATGTGGTACGTCACAAATGTTTTGTCATGCCTTATAAAAATTTATTAAAGGCAATATTAAAGCAAGAAATGATTTTGCTTATGATGATTTTGACAATGACAATTATTATGATATGATTTTCTCCATGAATGAGACATTTACCATATGGATGGTGCGACAAAAGATCTTATAGTACAAAATCAATTAAGAATTCCGGAAGAACTAATTTGTTACTACCCGGATGCATAAAATTGTTCATGACATTAATATTATAGTAAATCTCAAAAGAAAATTTTTGAGTTTCAAATATATTAGCCAAAGCGGTTGGCATATTGAGACTATAAATGAAATGAAGATTGAATATCTTCATATTACTATAATCATACAGGGTAAATATAAAAAGTTACCCGATTTTTCTTCTATTTGTACTACACAAGTATAAGCATGATGATGCAATAACATGCCACAAGTAAACTGGAGTTTTACTGAAATAAATATTAGTTGGCATGACCGGTTGGCTATCCCGGTTCAATTATGATGCGAAAATTAATTGAGAATTCACATTGGCATATATTGAAGAAATAAAAATTCTTCAAGAATTCTCTTATGCCGCTTATTCTCATGATATACCAGTTAAGATTGGGATTGAATCTCTTGATTTTTTGAACGAATAAAAGATTATATATGGGCTCAATCACCTATCATGTGGACCGTTTACTATTATATGATTTTAATAGATGCATCTATTGTATGATCACATGTGTATTTGTTATCAACTTGCAGTTTGACTTTTTCAAGTTGATTGCTCAAATTATTAGAGCATAGTTCCAGATTGTAAATTATGACGATTAATCTTGATAATGCTGGTTTAAATCCAAGTTGGTTTAGCAGAAATTGTATGCCTCCAATTATAGCTAAACCATTGGTTATGAGAATAAAACTCCAAAAATAAATTTGGTATGTGATGTATTATTTAATATACACTGCACTTTTATGCATCTAGCCAACAACTTATGATAAATTCTCTCTATCAACACTAGTTCAGGGTTAGGAACCAAATAATTTCCATTTAGACATATGGATGTACTATATGATTTAATTGTTGGGTCCTCAAAGAAGGTTGGAGATATGTGTTGGTGATCCCAATACCAGGGGAGAGAATATGGGCAGTTGAAAAAGTAATACATGAAATGAATTATTATGAGTATACCTAGATACTCGTACTAGAAAATGTGAACTTGAAATTCAAGTAATAATTCATTTGCAAAATATGTACAGGCGCATTTGTCGACCCAAAGCTAAATGTCATATTTTAGCTGCTAATGCTCCAAATAGAATAAAGTTTATGATGAACAGAGTCTATGGCACGCATAAAGCGTAATAGACTAATTTGTTCCAAAGATAAAAATCCTTGAAGAAGGAGAGGAACAAATGATCAAGATGGTCATAATAATGAGGCAAGTATTCTAGAAGAGCACCACGACATAACACTTCATAAGACCTTATGGGAGAGGCTTAGGTACTTGAAAATAATGAGATAAATAGATAAGTTATGTATTTATTGGGTAACAATGGAACTCATACAAAATGATTGTCGACGATATTGTTGATATAATTGTCACGCCCCGACCTCGTGGAGCGCGACCGACGCTCAACAGAGTTACCTCGGTCGAGCAAGCCTGCACAGTGCCGTCTACCCAACTCACCCACAAATAAAGAGAAGAATATATTTCATTAATAAGTCAATAAGAAGTCATGTGAACAATACTGGTTCATTTCCATTAGTCACGACATTAACAAGTTTTCAAAACAGTACATTGTACAATCATAGTTGAAGTGGAACAGATGATAAAATTACAACATTTTTAGTTTAAACTTTTCCAAACAGACACAACCCACACTATGTCTACAGAGCCTCTAACAGTAACAAAAGAGTGTTATGACAGTGCCGGCAACAAAGCCCCGGCTATATCTCAAAATTATATGTACAAAGGATAGAAGATTAAAGACTCCGAAATGAAGTGGGGCTCACCAAATCAGCTGAGGAGAGGGTGTGCTGCTATCACTGATCAATACCACCTGCTATGGAACCACCTGCATCCATTAAATATGCAGCATCCCCGACAAAAGGGACGTTAGTACATATGGAATAGCACTAGTATGTAAAACTAAACACCCTCTCAATAGAACGAGCAACAGTAAATGGAGAATAAAATATGGTATCAATAGGAGACTCAAACGGTATCAAAGTATCACATTAGGGGAAACATAAATTTCAAGTAGGTTTCGGTAATTTAAGTTAGGAGATATTTAGCACCGATATACCACCGTATTTTAGCACGGAGTCCGATCTCAGCCTGATCGGCTAAGTCGTCTTACCCCGAGACATACACTCACAATACCACTATGTGCACAGCATGGCGTCCGATCTCAGTCCGATCGGCTAAGACGTCTTACCACAATGTCATGTGGGGTGACATTACATCACATCTAGCTAGCAATAATCTCATCTCATCTAAGGGAAAAATATCTCAACACACCAATCTCATCCCATATAAGGAGAAACAGTCTCATCACATTAACAACGGGATTTACCCATCAATCACTCCTACACCGGCACGTGTAATTTCGGGGTTAGGTTGTTCCGACCTACCCTTCCTCGGTGGCTAATCGATACTCCCAAAGCATTAGTTATTAAAAGTATTTACCTCTCAATTCATATTCTTTTACATGTCATTCATTTTATTGACATCATTGGCCATAACACAATATCATTCTTGGCACATTGGTCATACTTCATAATTCAGCTCACTATTCCCTTTTCAATCATTATCATGGATAATCAACAACAAGGCCTTTCAAATTAAGATTTTAATCACATACTTGAGCAAATTAGGGTCTTAGGCACATATGACTTCTTATACAATTGACATGATAACTTTTATAAAATTCACACTTTTAAATCATAACAAAGTAACACACAACCCATACTTAAACCACATTCTCAAACATTAACTCAACATAACAAGAATCTTTAGAATACCTATTGAACGCGTAATTATTTCGACACAAGGCTTATTTGACAAAAAATCAATTTATAAGGGCATCACGAGACTTACAAAGACATTACGAAGTTCAATTCTAAGAGAAGAGTTTAGCAAACATACCTTGCCTCGAGCCTTTTTAAATTACTACAATGTTCCGGAATTCTTAGCTTCTTCAATCTATTTGGAAATATAGCAAAATTGAACACAAATTAGTAGAGAGTTTATGGTTCCAGCTCATTTGAGCATTTTATCAAATACTAGGTGGGTATTATGAGTTCAAGGTCCTCCCATGGTGGATTATTTCACCCCACTACCCAAAGTCTACCCAATTTAGCTCAACATTCTTCCCCCAACCCTTGATAGTACATGCATGTAAAAATAAACAACTCCCACACCCAAGAATTGCCTTACTAATTACCTATTTTTAGTTAAATTTCAAAATTGAGGGTTAGGGTGTAGAATCTTACCTCTAGGATGAAGACCCAGTGTGTTTTCCTTGTTAATATTCCAATATTTGAGTAGGAATGGAGGAACAATTGGTTGAGGAACTCTCTCCCTCTCTACAACACTTTCTCACTCTCAAAATGTCAGGTTCTTACTTAAGAAATGGTACATAGAGTCTATATAACGAAATGGGGTCGGGTTATAAAAATCAAAAAAAGAAGCTCCGAAACAGAATCTACGGTCGCATATGCGACCGCATAATGCTTTTGTGGTCCGCGAAATAGCCCTTCGGAACTGGGCACCGCTGCCTGGGTATGCGGCCGTTCTGCAGTCCGCATATTGATTCTGCGGTCGCAAAGCGGACCGCAGAATCTCCTCCCGAAATTCCTCATGTCGATCATGCGATGCAATCTGCAGCCCGCAAAGTAATTCTGCGGCCGCATAATAGACCACATAATGGCCCACAAAATTTTCTCAAGTTTCTTCTTCACTCTGCGGCCCATACAGTGATTCTGCGGCCGCATAGTGGGCCGCAGAAATGTCTTTTTCTGCCAACATTTTTTTTTAACTCCCTAGCGCATTGTTCGACACAAAAAGTTCGTACTGCGACGAGCTTGCGAGCCGTGAAGAATTTCTACCATCACCAAACATATTAGCCTACCTCGCTACCACGGAACCTCGGGTTTTAGGTAAAATTTTACGGGGCCTTACAATAATGTACCATCAATTTCATTAATATTGATGAGGATCTTGAGCTCAAATCTGTCATTGAATTTGGATAGATAAATGATTGGCCAAATGAAAATACACAGTCAAGATAGACTTCACCTGAAAACGTGAAGGTTTGGATTGATAATCCCAACACCTGAAAGTATAAAGCTAGTGGGGTGGTACAAGATATTTATAAATGTTCTGGCATTAATTATATGAAAACATCTCCTCTTGTGGTAGATGCAATTGCTTTCATATTTTAGTCGGGGAATACATGAAAAACTTGATATGCATATAGTTAAAATCCTTGAAGGGTTTAAATTATTCTAAAATACATAAAGGTTCCCGGGAAATTTATTAAATAAAGCTCCAGCTATACTTATATTACATATATGATTTATTTTTGTGTCTTAGTGCAATTGGTGCACTTATATTTCTTGCTAGAATTATGAGTATAACAATATCCTAGCAAGATTTAAATTTATTCCTTTATGGGGATACTGAAATACGATGAGTATTATATTGAAAAATGAAATCATTGATTAAAATTTGCTCATCCTAACAAATATTACCAAGGTTTTGTTGATTATGCAAATGCAGGGTTGATGTTCGTTCTTCAAACAATCTACTTACATATGAGGGTACTGCCATATTATTATTCTACAAGGCAGTCAATTATTGATACTTATTCAAGTCATGCAAAGATACTAGCAACTTATAAAGTGTAACGATCCGGCCGGTCATTTTGAGTGTTGTAACTCCGTTCCCCTATTTACTACTTGTTATGTTCTCAATAATTGTTATGTGACTTGTCGGGGTGGTTGCTTTGGTTCCGGGGATGTTTCGAAATAAACTGGGATACTTAGTTTCAAAGTTGGAAGCCTAATGTCTTATGTGTAAATGACTCCAAAATAGAGTTTTGACGGTTCCGATAGCTTCGTAGGGTGATTTTGGACTTAGGAGTGTGTCCGGATAGTGATTTGGAGGTCCGTAGTTGATTTTGGCTTGAATTGGCGAAAGTTGGAAAAATGAAAGTTTGGAGGGTTGAGAAGTTTGATCGAGAGTTGACTTTGTGGCTATCGGGCTCAGATTTTGGTTTCGGAAGTTGGAATAGGTCTGTTGTGTCATTTATAACTTGTATGCAAAATTTGAGGTCAGTCGGAGTTGATTTGATAGGTTTCGACATCGAATGTAGAAGTTAGAAGTTCATAAGTTCATTATGCTTGAATTGGGGTGCGATTTATGTTTTTGATATTGTCTGATGTGATTTGAGGTCTTGACTAAGTTCGTATCGTATTTTAGGACTTGTTGCTATGTGAAACTTCTTAGTTCGAATTTTGGAGATTTGAAATGCGATTTGAGGTCGGATTTGAGTAATTTTGGTATGGTTGGACTCGTGATTGAATAAGTGTTCGGATTTTGTTAATTTTATCAAATTTTGAGATGTGGGTCCGGGGTTGACTTTTTGAGTTGAATTTTTTGCCTTAATTAAAGATCGAATCTTTATTAATTGGAATTAATTCATATAGCTTTTGTTGATAGTATTACGTTATTTTTGGCTAGATTTAATTCTTTCGGAGGCCGATACGCATGGGAAGGGATTGCTAGCGGAGAGATTTGGTTTGCTTGAGGTAGGTATCTTATTTAAACTTAGTTGAGGCACTAGTTGCTTGAATTGTTGTGATAGCTATTAGGTGCGCACATGCATGGGGATGAACCCATGTGCAGGCACCGGGGTCATTTATTCATGTTCAGATTGTGCTCGGGCTCTTATAAGCCCTGAATTGACTGTTAAGCTTTAAGATATGATATTTCTCATGTTCATAACAATTTGTGTGATCTATTTGAGCCATGCTGAGGTTACATAGAGGTTTAATCCCTAATCGAGCTTGATAAATGCTTTTTCAGTGATGAAATTTCCGATTTGAGCTATGATACTACACTTTGCACATGCCTACATGTTAGCATGTCATTTATACCAGTCTAGGAGCATGAGAATTATTATTCATTAATCACATACATGTATACTTGTTTATTTGATCATGTATGATATGTTTAGACTGGAGGCCTGTGACCATACCAGGCAGAATGTGTTATTGGCACGTGAGTTGTCCGTGCAACATGTGAGTCATCCATGCGGATCCATATATTCATGTTATTGGCACGTGAATTGTCTGTGCAGCATGTGAGTTATCCGTGCGTATCCATATATTGATGTTATTGGCACGTGAGTTGTCCGTGCAACATGTGAGTTGTCCGTGCGTATCCATATATTGAGGTTATTGGCACGTGAGTTGTCCGTGCAGCATATGAGTTGTTTGTGCGGGTACTATTATTAGCACATGAGTTGTCCATGCAGCATGTGGATACATATCTATCCCTCTAAGGTCACCCTCTCATGTTTCTCTCTTGATGGTATACACACGGTTATTGAGAATACTGATCTGTGGTTTGGAACGGATATGGAAAGTTGAGATAATCCGGCTAGTGTTGTGTGAATTTTGCATTTCCTTGATCATTTACCTGATTTAACTGCTTATCACCTCTACATGCCATGATATTGTCTAAGCAGAGTATTTGAGAAACTGTACACATGCACACACAGTTGTTTTCTCACAGTAAGTTTTCAATATTATTCCGTGCCAGTTTAAAAGATGGAAGTACATAGGTGATATCTAGTATCATTAATAATTTATGCTTTTCTTACCTTACCGTGTTTATTTACGATACTTATTGAGTTAGTTGTACTCATACTACACTCTGCACTTCGTGTGCAGATCCAGGTGCTTCAAGACATGGAGGTTGCTAGTGTTGGAGCTTATTCAGTTCGGAGACTATCGAGGTAGATGTTTTGGAGTTAGCGGACCTTGACTCTCCTCCTTTTTATTTAGTTTTGTTTGTACTGCTCTATCTTCCTAGACAATGTTTCCGGAGTCAGACCATGTTATTGTATAGATGCTCATGTACTCAGTGACACCCGAATTTTGGGAAATTCTATATTGAGTTGCAGTGTTTCCTTCCAGTTATTATGAGATTTTATTTACTTAAGCCTATTTCAGTATGTTTAAACTAAAGATGCCTATTATTTGTGAGTTGTCGGCTTGCCTAGTATCGCGATAGGCGCCATCACAACGCATGTGATTTTGAGCCGTGACAAGTTGGTATCAGAGCCTAGGTTACATAGGTCTTACGAGTCATGAGAAGGTTTAGTAGAGTCTTACAGATCAATACGGAGATGTCTTTACTTATCTTCGAGAGGTTGCCGAACCCTTAGTAAAACCCTCACATTCTTGTATTATTACCGTGCGAATTAGTTGATTACGGAAACTAAACTTCTGTTATTCTATTCTCTCACAGATAGTGAGGATACGTGCTACTAGGCCGGGCGAATGGCCACCAATACCACCAGCTCGGGCCACAAGAGGTCGGGGCGCGGTAGAGGCCGAGGTGCAGCTCGTACAACAGCTAGAGAAACACCTGTTGACCCACCAGTTGCTCCAGCTCAGGAGCAGATTCTAGATGTGGTTGAGCCGATACGACCAGCTCAGGCACCCGTTGTGCCCATTGTGATTCCAGGCCTTTAGGAGGCTTTGGCCCAAATATTGACTGTTTGCAGTAACCTTGCTCAGGCGGTTTCAGTTCAGGCCACACCAGCCACTTCTCAGGCAGGGGGAGGTGCTCAGACTCCCGCCGCCCATACTCCAGAGTAGGTAGTGCAGGGACTTCAAACACCGGGAGTACTACCCACCCAACTGGTTGCAGTTGCTCATTCATAGGCGGGTCCCATTATGAGTGATGAGGAGTAGAAGAGACTATAGAGGTTTGGGAGGCTCAAGCCTCTTACATGGGCTGAGTCAGAGGATGCTCAGGACTTCTTGGATAGGTGCCAGTAGATTCTTCGCACGACGAGTATTCTAGAGACTAGTAGGGTCTCATTTACTACTTTTCAGCTGACGGGGGCATCCTTCAGATGGTGGGAGACCTATGAGCGGAGCAGGCCAACCGGTGCTTCATCACTTTCATGGCACGAGTTCTCCGTTCTCTTCTTGGAGAAGTTTGTGCCACCGACATGCAGGAATGAGTTGCGTAGGCAGTTCGAATAGCTATGCCAGGAGGGTATGTCTGTGACCCAGTACGAGATGAGATTTTCAGAGTTGGCTCGTCACGCGATCTGGTTGGTTCCCACAGAGAGGGAGCTGATTAGGAGGTTCATTGATGGCCTCAGCTATCAATTGCGTTTTGTTATGACTCGGGAGAATACATTAGGTATTAGGTTTAACGAGGTGATTGATATTGCTCGACGACTAGAGTTGGTCCGTAGTCAAGAGCATGAGGAGAGGGAGGCTAAGATGCCTCGTGGTTTGGGTGGTTTCAGTGGTGTTTCTTCTGGGGGTCAGTCCCACCACAACAGGGGTCGTCCTTATAGGCCCGCTCAGATGGCTCATCCGGTTCATCGTGGAGCATTAGTTAGCCATGGTTCTTACAGTGCTCGTTCGGGTCAGTCATCATTCAGTGCATTACCAACGCAGAGTTCTCACCATGCTTCATCTTCCCAGGCTTCTACAGGCAATTTCTTGAGTTATCAGGAGCAGCAGCTCCGTCAGAGGAGGGGTTGTTTCGAGTGCGGGGACTTGAGTCATCTCAAGATGGATTGCCCTAGACTGTTGAGTGGGGTTCCACAGCAGAGTTCTCGGCTGATGATATCGGCACCAGCAGCTACACCACCCACTCAGGGGATCTGGCAGCTAGAGGCCACCCTAGAGGGAGAAGCCGATCAGGTGGTGGTCAGGCTCGATTCTATGCCATTCCTGCCAGGCCATAGGCCGTTGCATCAGATGCAGTGATCATAAGTATTGTTTTAGTGTGCCACAGGGATGCTTCCGCATTCTTTGACCTTGGATCTACTTATTCCTATGTATCATCCTATTTTACTCGTTATTTGGATATGCTCAGTGAGTCCTTAGTTTTACATGTCTATGTATCTACACTAGCGGGCTATACTATTATTGTGGACAGTGTGTATCAGTCGCGTGTGGTGACCATTAGAGGATTGGAGACTAGAGTTGATCTCTTATTACTTAGTATGGTTGATTTTGATGTGATTTTGGGTATTGATTGGTTGTCTCCTTGTCATGCTATTCTGGATTGTCACGCTAAGACCGTGACATTGGCGATGCTGAGGTTGCCAAGGATCGAGTGGAGAGGTTCTCTAGATTATGTTCCTAGCAGAGTGATTTCTTATCTGAAGGCCCAACGGATGGTTGGGAAGGGGTGTTTGTCGTATTTGGCTTTCGTGAGGGATGTTGATGCTGATACTCTTACTACTGATTCTATTCCGTTAGTGCGAGACTTTTCGGATGTGTTTCCTGCAGACTTGCCGAGCATGCCACCCGATAGGGATATTGATTTTGGTATTGACTTGATACAGGGCACTCATCCCATTTCTATTCCTCCACATCGTATGGCACCAGTAGAGTTGAAGGAATTAAAAGAGCAGCTTCAGGAGCTTCTTGATAAGGGGTTTATTAGGTCTAGTGTGTTACCTTGGGGTGCACCGGTTTTGTTTGTTAAGAATAAGGATGGTACTATGCGGATGTGCATCGATTATAGGTAGTTGAACAAAGTTACAATTAAGAACAAGTATCCTTTGTCGTGCATTGATGATTTATTTGACCAGCTTCATTGAGCGAGAGTGTTCTCTAAGATTGATTTGAGGTCTGGATATCACCAGATGAAGATTCGAGACTCAGATATTCTGAAGATGACATTCAGGACCCGCTATGGTCACTATGAGTTCCTTGTGATGTCTTTTAGGCTGACCAATGTCCCCGAATATTTATGCATCTGATGAACAGTGTATTTCAGCCATATCTTGATTTATTTGTCATAGTATTCATTGACGATATCCTGGTGTACTCTCATAGCCAGGAGGATCATGCCCCAATATTTGAGGATTATACTACAGCGGTTGAGGGATTAAGGTGGATCCAAAGAAGATAAATGCGGTCTAGAGTTGGCCCAAACCGTCTTCAGCTACTGAGATTCGGAGTTTTCTTGGCTTGGTCGGATATTATCGTCGCTTCGTGGAGGGTTTCTCGTCCATTGCAGCGCCTTTAACTAGGTTGACCCAGAAGGGTGCTCCATTCAGGTGGTCGGATGAGTGTGATAAGAGCTTTCAGAAGCTCAAGACTGCCTTGACCACAACTCTTGTTCTAATTTTGCCTTCAGCGTCGGGTTGTTATACAGTGTATTGTAATGCTTCGCGGATTGGTATTGGGTGTGTCTTGATGAAAGAGGGTAGAGTGATTACTTATGTTTCGCGCCAGTTGAATCCCCATGAGAAGAACTACCTTGTTCATGATTTGGAGTTGGCAGCCACCGTACATGCATTGAAGATTTGGAGGCATTATCTCTACAGTGTGTCTTGTGAGGTATTTACGGATCATCGGAGTCTCTAGCACTTTTTCAAACAAAAGGATCTAAATTTGAGGCATCGGAGATGGTTGGAGCTGCTAAAGGACTATGATATTACCATTTTGTATCATCCCGGGAAAGCCAATGTGGTGGACGAAGCCTTGAGTAGAAAGGCGGTGAGTGTGGGTAGCCTTGAATTTATTCCTATTAGTGAGATACCACTTGCATAAGATGTTCAGACCTTGGCCAATCAGTTCGTTAGGTTAGATATTTCGGAGCCCAGTCGGGTTCTAGCTTGTGTGGTTTCTCGGTCTTCCTTATATGATCGTATCAGAGAGCGTCAGTATGATGATCCCCATTTGCTTGTCCTTAAGGACACGGTTTGACATAGTGATTCCAATAAGGTTACTATTGGGGATGATGGGGTGTTATGGATGCAGGGTCGGATCTGTGTGCCCAATGTAGATGGGCTATGTGAGTGGGTTCCTGAGGAGGCCCATAGTTCGCGGTATTCCATTCATCCGGGTACCACAAAGATGTATCAGGACTTGAGGTAACACTATTGGTGGGGGAGGATGAAGAAAGATATAGTGGGGTTTGTAGCTCAGTGCCTAAATTGTCAGCAGGTGAAGTACGAGCATCAACTCCCGGGCAGATTGCTTTAGAGGCTCGGGATTTCGGAGTGAAAATGGGAGCGTATCACCATGGATTTTGTAGTTGGGCTCCCACGTACTTCGAGGAAGTTTGATGCTATTTGGGTGAGTTGATCAAGTCCGCACATTTCATTCTAGTTGGGACTACCTATTCTTTGGAGTGGTTGGCTGAGATTTACATCCGCGAGATTGTCCGCTTTTACGGTGTGCGGGTGTCCATCATTTCAGATCGAGGCACACCGTTTACATCACTATTTTGGAGAGCGGTGCAGCGAGAGTTAGGCACACGGGTTGAGTTGAGTACAACATTCCACCTTCAGACGGACGGACAGTTCGAGCGCACTATTCAGATATTGGAGGATATGTTACGCGCTTGTGTCATAGATTTCGGGGGTTCTTGGGATTAGTTTTTGACGCTTGCAGAGTTTGCCTACAACAATAGCTACCAATCAAGCATTCAGATGGCTCCGTATAAGGCATTGTATGGGAGACAGTATCGGTCTCTAGTGGGTTGGTTTGATCCGGGTGAGGTTAGGCTAGGCTATTGGGTACTGACTTGGTTCAGGATGCCTTGGATAAGGTTAAGTTGATTCAGGATTGGCTTCGCACGGCGCAGTCTAGACATAAGAGTTACGCGGATGAAAAGGTTTGCGATGTTGCTTACATGGTGGGAGAGAAGGTATTATTCAGAGTTTTGCCTATGAATGGTGTTATAAGATTCGGAAAGAAGCGCAAGTTGAGCCCTCGGTATATTGGCCCGTTTGAGGTGCTTGAGAGGATTGGGGAGGTGGCTTACAGACTTGGATTGCCTCCTAGTCTACTGAGTATTCATCTAGTGTTTCATGTATCCATGCTCCGAAAGTATGTCAGCGATCCGTCTCATGTTTTGAATTTCAGCAAGGTTCAGTTGGATGGTGATTTGACTTATGATGTGGAGCCGGTGGCCATTTTGGATCGGCAGGTCCGAAGGTTGAGGTCAAAGAACATAGCTTCAGTGAAGGTGCAGTGGAGAGGTCAGCCAGTCGAGGAGGCTACTTGGGAGACCAAGCGGGAGATGCAGAGCAAACATCCATGCCTATTTGAGAATCCAGGTATGATTCTAGATTGGTTCGAGGACGAACATTTGTTTAAGAGGGAGAGGATGTAACGAACCGGTCGGTTATTTTAAGTTTTGTAACCCCTTCCCCCATTTACTATTTGTTCTGTGCTCAATTGTTGTTATGTGACTTGCCGGGGTGGTTGGTTTGGTTCTGGGGATGTTTCGTAATGAATTGGGACACTTAGTCCCAAGGTTGGAAGCATAAGTTGAAAGATTTGACCGGATATTGACTTATGTGTAAATGGCTCCAGAATGGAGTTTTGACAGTTCTGATAGCTCCGTAGGGTGATTTTGGACTTAGGAGTATGTCCGAATAGTGATTTGGAGGTCCGTAGTTGATTTTGGCTTGAATTGGCGAAAGTTCAAAAAATGGAAGTTTGGAGAGTTCAAAAGTTTGACCAAGAGTTGACTTTGTGGTTACCGGGCTTAGATTTTAATTACAGAAGTTGGAATAGGCCCGTTGTGTCATTTATGACTTGTGTGCAAAATTTGAGGTCAGTCGGAGTTGATTTGATAGGTTTCAGCATCGAATGTAAAAGTTAGAAGTTTATAAGTTCATTAAGCTTGAATTAGGGTGCAATTCGTGTTTTTTAATGTTATCTGATGTGATTTGAGGCCTCGACTAAGTTCTTATCATATTTGAGGACTTGTTGGTATGTTCGGTTGAGGTCCCGGGGACCTCGGGTGGATTTCGGATGGTTAACAAAGTGGAATTGGACTTTGAAGATTACTGAAGTTCTGTGATTTGGTTTCCTTCTATGCGATCGTGAGGTTAGGTCCGCGATCGCGAAGGGTCTTTGAGGGCTATTAGATTTTACCTCTTTGTATTCGCAGATTGAGTGTCGCGATAGCGGTATTAGAGAAGCTTGTGCTTCGCGAACACGTACAGTGGATCATGTTCGCGTACAAGGAAGTGAGGCAGCTAGGGGTCACGCGAAGTTGTTCTTCGCGATCGCGTGAAGATGTTCGCGATCGCGTAGGTCTATGAATCTGTGAATCGCGTTCGTGAAGGCCATTTTGGGGGCAGCTTTGTTTTTTTCTTCACGAACGCGAAGGACTTTCCGCGATCGCGAAAAGAAATCTCTAGGCAGCAGTGTTAAATTTAAAAAATAAGGGTTTGAACCCATTTTTCATATTTTGAGCTAGAGACCTCGGATTTGGGCGATTCTTGAAGGGATTTTCAAGGAGGTAATTGAGGTGTGTGATTCTAACTCAATTTTAGTTGTATTACATGAATCCATTAGTATTTTTGTCATTTAATTAGTGATTGTAGTTGAAAATTTTGGGAAAAGTGGTGAAACTTCTTACTCCAAATTTCGGGGATCTGAAAGGCGATTTGAGGTCAGATTTGAGCAATTTTGGTATGGTTGGACTCGTGGTTGAATGTGTGTTTGTATTTTGTTAATGTTGTCGAATTCTGAGACGTGGGCCCGAGGTTGACTTTTTGACTTGACTTTTTTGACATTATTTAAAGATCGTAGCTTTATGCTATACGCGTGGGAAAGGCTTGCTTGCGGAGTGATTTGATTTGCTTGAGGTAAATATCTTATTTAAACTCGGTTGAGGAACTAGTTTCCTGAATTGTTGTGATAGCTACGTGCTATTGGGTGCGCACATGCGTGGGGATGAACCCATGTGCGGACACCAGGGTCATTTATTCATGTTCGGATTGTGCTCGGGCTCTTATATGCTTAGAATTGACTGTTAAGCTTTAAGCTATGGTATTGCTCATGTTCGTAACAGTTTGTGTGATCTATTTGAGCCATGCTGAGGCTACATAGAGGTTTAATCCCTGATTGAACTTGATAAATACTTTTTCAGTGATGAAATTTTCGATTTGAGCTATGATAGCACACTTTGCATATGCACGTTAGCATGTCATTTATACCACTCCAGGAGCATGTGAATTGTTATTCATTCATCACATACATGTATACTTGTTTAGTTTCTCCTGTATGATATGTTTGGACTGGAGGCCTGTGACCATACCGGACGGATTATGTTATTGGCACGTGAGTTGTCCGTGCAGTGCGTGAGTTGTCCGTGCAGATCCATATATTGATGTTATTGGCACGTGAGTCATCCGTGCATCACGTGAGTTGTCTGTGCAGCATGTGAGTTGTCCGTGCGGGTTCTATTATTAGAATGTGAGTTGTCTGTATAGCCTGTGGATACAGATCCATCCCCCTAGGGTCACCCTCTCATGTTCCTCTCTTGATGGTGTACACGCAATTATTGAGAATACTAATCAATGATTTGGAACGGATATAGAAAGTTGGGAGAATCTGACTAGTGTTGTGTGGATTTTGCATTTCCTTGATCATTTACCCGATTTAACTGCTTATCACATCTACATGCCATGATATTGTATGAGCAGAGTATTTGAGATATTGTACACATATACACACGGTTGTTTTCTCACGAAACTTGATGAGTAAGTTTTCAATATTGTTCTGTGCCTGTTTAAAAGATGGAACTACACAGGTGATAGCTAGTATCATTAATAATTTATGCTTTTCTTACCTTCCCGTATTTATTTACGATACTTATTGAGTTAGTTGTACTCATACTACACTCTGCACTTCATGTGCAGATCCAGATGCTTCCGGACACGGAGGTTGCTAGTGTTGAAGCTTATTCAGTTCAGAGATTATCGAGGTAGCTGCCTTGGCGTCCGCAAACTTTGACTCTCCTCATTTTTCTGTAGTTCCGTTTGTACTGTTCTATCTTCCTAGACAGTGTTTCCGCAGTCAGACCTTGTTATTGTATAGATGCTTATGTACTCAGTGACACCCGGATTTTGGGGAATTATGTATTAAGTTGCGGTGTTTCCTTCCAGTTATTATGAGATTTTATTTACTTAAGCATATTTCAGTATGTTTAAATTAAAGATGCATATTATTTGTGAGTTGTCGGCTTGCCTAGTATCGCGATAGGCGCCATCACGGCATATGTGCTTTTTGGTCGTGACATAAAGCAAGTGACTCAACACACAACAGATGTGTGACTTTTCTTTTAAAAGAAGATTATAATAATATTGAAGACAATATTGCTTGCTTATCTTAACTGAAAGAAGGATATATCGGAGGAGACAGAATAAAGCACATTTTACCAAAGTTCATTTCATACGCATGATCTTCAATAGAATGGTGAAATAGATATTCAATAAATTTATTCAAGTGATTTGGCGGACTTATTCACTAAGGCATTACCAACCTCAACATTTGACGAATTGTTGTAAAAGATTAAATGGCGCCGTCTGTGAGAAATAAAGTTATGTTTTCATCAGGGGGAGACAAATACGCACTGCACTCATTTTTCCTTGGCTAAGGTTTTATCCCACTAGGTTTTCCTGGTGAGGTTTTTAATGAGGCATCAAACAATACGTATTACAAGATATGTGTACTCTTTTCCTTCACTAAAATTTTTTCCTATATGATTTTTTCCTAGTAAGGTTTTAATGAGGCACATTATCTATGGACATCCACGGGGGAGTGTTGTGAAATATTAGAGTATGTTGAATGTCCATAATTCCTAAATTGAGTAACACCCACTACTCTTCTCCATAATCTCCATAATCTCATTACTCCAATACTTATGATTCTCATATCTCCATAACTTTCCTATGATCTCCATCCATGATCTAAATGTTTAATGGCATGTTTATGATATTCTTTTATATACCTCTATGCAATACTATAAATAGAGGATGAGAAGTGATATTGTAGACACTTGAACACACTTGGAAATACATGGAAAACACTTGATGAAATAAGAAAGTTTTCCCTTTCCCCTCTACATCACTTGTCTATTTTGTTATTTTATATTGTTACTTTGAGCTTAGTTTCTTAACGCATTTAACTACTATAGTAAGGAAGGTTACGTTCTTACTTTTGAAGGAAAATATTTTCTTCAATAACCGGTTGATTAGTTTTTGTTGGAGTAGGCATTTAAATATGAAGAATATTATGTTAATATTAAAATGTATGATTTTTCATCTGTTTTAGTGGCTATAAACACTAAAAATCGATAATAATAACTTCGTATCCATTATTCAGAAAGTGGCTATGATAAGTTATATGCTTTTTTGTTTTGATGATTTAAAAATTTCATATGAGAATCAGATAGGGAACCTGATACAAAGTCTCTCCATGCTCAGAACAACAAGTCAAATGTCTGGCAGAAGTTCCAATAAAATCAGTTAAGGGAACGGCAGATGGAACAGATTCTGACTCTTAGGATAGTTGTAATTGTTAATAAATTTCTAAATAAGTTACAATAAGCGTATGTAGTGTAAAGATGAAAAGAAAAGGTGAATGTAACAATTAAATATTCATCCTCGCTTTTCTAGGGTACAACTCACCTAACATTCGGGAACGAATGTTCTTCTTAGTGGGGGAGAATGTAACAATCCCATTTTTTTTAAAATATACTAATTAATTGAGAGATTAGAGAATTAATTTTATTTATATCTATATATTGGGTCAAGTATTAAGTTAGTAGGAGGAAATTTATTATAATATATAAGATAGTTATTAAATAAATACAGAAATGCAGGGTAAGGCTGCATACAATAGACCCTTATGGTCCGGCCCTTTCCCGGATCCCGTGCATAGCGGGAGTTTATTTCACCGGGCTTCCCTTTTTATAGTTATTAAATAAATAATTAGTGGGCCTAATTTATAATTAGGTATACCAGCGAGCAACACTAATACTTTTCGATAATAATAGGGATGAAAAAGAAAAGAAAGATGGGGCTTAACCTTATTGTCACGTCCTTAGTCTTCAACTAAGCGCACGTGCGACACTTGACAACTTGCTCATGATTTTGCATAACTTGCTCACGTTCTTGTTATGTCAAGTCAGCCCTACTATACTAAAGATCACTAAGGGAATGTTAGAACACAAGAGAATTGCCAAAGGAAGCTTTTGTATTAGAGAGAACTTGATTGTTTTGCTTGTTGAGTTACAAATGAATAGCCCCCTTTATATACTAGTTTCATAAGGGCTAGTAAGTAAATAATAATTATATACAAGACCCTTATTATTTATAAGTAAGTCCCTTCTCTAGAATATTCTACATAGCTAGAATCTTCTAAGGACTTTCCTAGCAATTCTATAGGGTTTTAAGGTCTTCCATGAGAAATCTCCATATTTCTCTAGAACCTTCCCATCTATTTCATATGTAAGCTTCCACATGGCATTAATATATGCCAAATAGAACCTACGTGGCATGATGATATGGAAGTTCATGACACTCTCCCCCACCCAATTTTGTGCCGCCCTCGGCACAAAGCATCGACACGTACGCGCGCACCTCGCCTTGGAATCGTCGGAGATCTTTGTCCATTAGCCATGATTCTCTTTGGAGCGGTTCGCCTTCCCATGTCACAAGGTACTGGTCACCTTTCTTCTTGCCCTGTTTGTACTTTGGATGGCTAGCAATGATGGCCTCGATCCTCTGCCCATCGGTTGCCTCTCCTTGCTCTTGGCCTGAATCTCCCCATGACTCGACCAAGTCTAGCGGCTTCTCAAGCATCATGTCCCTACTTCCATTCCCTATTTGGCTGCCCTCTGTGGTCCCAGCCTTGCTAGCAAACTTGACCCTTTTGCTTGGTTCCTCGTCTAAGTCCGATAGCATGCCATCACTTTGTAACTCGCCATCCTCTTCAACAATGTACACCCAACGTTTATTGCTACCACCATGCTCCATTTGCATGGTGCCAAGATAGGCTTTGGAATCCCCTACATTCGGCTTAGATTCCAAGAGCATCCCCCTAATACAGGCGGTCCCTCTTGTGTTACCCTTATGTGCTTGAGCAAAGTTCCCAATCATTACTGCAAGACTCCCTAACTCTGGACATTCACTTGACCGATGTGATCCTTTAAAAAAGTAGCACCCTTCCTTAGGCACGTACTCGCTACCATTTTCAGGCCCCTTGCCGTTTCTCTTTGACCCCTGTCCGTCATGGGATGGCCCCTTGCCACTGCCCTTGTATACCTTGGCTATGCATTTTCCATTGTTCTTGTCGTGATCTCCCCCACCTCTCTCGGTGTTGCCTTCTTTGGACTTGGCAGGATCCATATTGAAGTCAACGAACGACTCGACTACCGCTATGGCCTCGTCCACGTTGGCTACTTGACGTCTTCTTAACTCTTGCTTTTTTCCCATTTTGCAACCCATCCATGAAATAGAAGAGGGAATTCCTTGGACAATGACATGATTTGCAGCATTAAGATAGTGAACTCCCGCACATACTCCTGAATTGTGGCCGTCTGTCAGAGCTCCCTTAGCTTCCGCCTAGCTTCATACACCATATTCACCGGGTAGAATTGCTTCTTCAACTCCTTCTTGAACTGCTCCCATGTCTCAATCTTGATAGCCCCTTCTCCATGTCAGTACACTTTCGATGCCACCATAACACGACAACCTCGGTCAAGTACATTAAGGCGTTGCGTACCTTAACAACTGCGTCATCCTCCTTGATTACCTCAAAATACTTGTCCATCCTCCATAGTAAGTCTTCCACCTCGCATGCGTCCCGTGCACCGCCATACTGCTTTCTCTTAGGACCTTCACATTGGTCCCTTTTTTACAAGTACCATGCCCTTGATAATTCCGACCATGGTTCCCTACAAAGCTTCCTTTTAGCAATCCCTTGTATTCTTTCTGACATTCCTTTAGTCATAACCTTTGCTCTGATACCACGTTGTCACGTCCTTTTTCTTCAACTAAGCGCATGTGCGGTACTTGACAACTTGCTTATGATTTTGCACAATTTGCTCACGTTCTTGCTATGCCAAGTTAGCCTTACTATACTAAAGATCGCTAAGGGAATGTTAGAACACAAGAGAATTGCCAAAGGAAGCTTTTGTATTAGAGAGAACTTGATTGTTTTGCTTGTTGAATTACAAATGAATAACCCCCTTTATATACTAGTTTCATAGAGGCTAGTGAGTAAATAATAATTATATACAAGACCCTTATTATTTACAAGTAAGTCCCTTCTCTAGAATATTCTATATAACTAGAATCTTCTGAGGACTTTCCTAGCAATTCCATAGGGTTCTAAGATCTTCAATGAGAAATCTCCATATTTCTCTAGAACCTTCCCATCTATTTCATATGTAAGCTTCCACATGACATTAATATATGCCAAATGGCACCTACGTGACATGATGATATGGCGGATCATGACATTATGCTGCTATAATTAGGATTTAGGGTTTCGAATATATATATTTTACACGTGGGTGTTAGGCGTAAACGAGTCCCAATTGTGTGTCAATACTGACTAAACTAAGTAGGGGAATAAACTTTGTAAGCTTCAGGCAAAGGTACGTGTAGTGATTTTGATATGAATTTGAATGAATTTTGTTGTCAAGTAATATTTAGGTAATGATCAGAGGGATAATGGAGTTAGAAAGAAAACAAAAAACTTAGAATTTTTTAAAAAAAGCTACTATGAAAACTACTTCACTGATATTGTCGATTTTTTTGCCTCTTTAAGTTTTGGGTCATATTAATAATTAATCATTAGGTAATGATGAGAGGACATGATTATTGTAATGATAATTAAGTTTACTAGTACATGATGAATAATTAAAAAAATGAATTTCAAGGTGCATTCAATAATTTAATTAGCGAGTTTGAATCTGTGAAGTTATGTAAAATTGCTTCTTCGGTTCTTAGATTGAGATATTAGGAGATTTCTTTTGCCTTTATAAATACAGTCATACCTCTCTATAACAGTCTCGTTTGTTCCGAATATTTTTAGATGTTATAACGAAGTGTTGTTAAATAGAACATATATTATAACATAACATGAAAATTAGTTCCGAAAAAGCTTAACTTTTCTAATGAAGTGTTGTTATATAGAAATGATGTTATAGAGAGGTATGACTGTATGCCATTTGATAGGTGGAATAGTAAGATTAAACTCTAAGATCGAAGGTCTGGGATATTGAGATTTGACCTGACTAGCATAATTAATATTGTTAATTAATGTTTTACATAGATTGAGGCTCATTGGAGGCCGTTTAGTTGGTGTTCTAGATGTCGCAAGGTTGGGAAACTTTCCGTTAGCGAGGTAAGTGAGACTTTAAGTTTTGATGCTTGATTTTTCAAAATTCATTTTTAAAATATGTTTTGTCTGCCTTGACCATGTGTTGGGACGAGCGTGCGCTTGGCAGAATCAGTGGTCTTTGACCAGCCGCAAATATATATTATTTTGTAAAAAGCTAAAATTATTTAATAAGTGATTTGTGGTTGGTATGATGTGGCATAACTTCGTGCTATGGCGTTGGGGCGTTAGAAATTATTTCTTCGCTGCTGTAATATATTTGGAGCATTGTATCTGCTGCCGTGGTAGATTTGGGGCATTGCGTATGCTGTCGTAGTAGATTTGAGGCATTGTGTATGCTGTCGTGGATTGTTGGAGTGTTTGATTAATTTCCTGTACTGCCGTTAAGGACAAGTCCTTTGGGTAGATTGTATTGAGATATATATAGTATTGTTGTTGAATAATTATTTGGACCTTATAAAGTAATTATATGGTGAAAGAATTTCCGTGTATATTATTTCTGTGCTTGTTGTGTGTTTATATTTCTAACACTTGTTCCAGGAGTATTCAAAGTGGCGGGTCAAGGATCTTACTGGGTTATATTTACGTATAACTCACTCTTTACCTGCATGTCTATGCAGATACTATTGGTGAAGACGGAGCTAGTAACTGACGAGTTCGCTAGAGTTGATTCAGTTATTGAATTGAGCCACCGCATTGTTCGTGGAGGCTGCCAAAAGAGTCTTTATTATCTATCATGTATTGTCTTTTGCAATTCTCTTAGATGCTCCATGGTCTAGTGTGGGATTTGGGCTAGAGTTTCAGTAAAATATTTCGAGATATTAATTGTTCGTAATGGTTGTCAAATTATGTAGATACTTAATTAATTAATCAAATGCTCTAAATTAATGGCTAAGGTATGAAAGTATGGTTCGCCTGGCAGGTAGTGTGTGCTGGGTGCCAATCACGTCTAAGGGGTAGTTTGGGACGTGACAACTCACTTATATATTACCAACATGAGGCAAGGGATTACGCACACTTTCGAACCCTAAATCATATTTTACTCTCAAGTGTGTAGCCGCATCATTTACTCCAAGGCATTGAAGAACAAAGCATCAACAGAACAAAGGACCAGATCCCAGCATTGAGTACATCGTGTGTTCTTAGTATTATTGTATCTTTGTTAATGTTATTCACTTGTAACTCCTACTCAGCTTATTTAGAAGCATCTCATAGGATACCTTTATAAACTATAAATCCTGTGATTGTGTTTGACTAGAGTTAGTCAAAGTGGTTAGCTTTGTAATAGAGTTATACAAAGAGGCTTGAAATATAGTTATTGCAAGTAGGTGATGGATTAAGAGTTTAATTCCTAGGTTACAATAGGTCGTAATCTAAAGTTGCTCGATTAGTGAAGTTGAAATCTTACGAGTGTAAGTCGTGATTTTTAATCCCGTAAGTTGAGAGTTTTCCACATAAAATATTATTGTATTATTTACTTACTGTTGTGTGTGTGTGTTATGTGAGAACTGATAGATAACCATATTCTCTTTATAGTTTCGTGGACTCTTAGTTTACATCAGGCTATAATTTCATTCATCCACCTTACTGCTTAACCACTAAAAAGTTTAGTGATTTTTATGATTACATTAATGAAGTTAAGTGTTTTATTAATTACAAAAATAATTTAGTAACTTTAGTTGCAATAAGTTGAAAGTTGAATAACTATCTATGAGACAGTTAATTTTATAAAAGGTCTCGAACTTATAGTCAAATTGCAGAAAAATAATCAAATTAATTTTTATAACAAAAGAATCACTGAACTTTCACTTTATATTGGGGGAATTATACATAAATACAACTCACACATATATATATTACAACTAAGTGGCCTATATTTAACTTTGTAAAGTTGTAGCCCAAACATAATAGACTAAGATACAACATCCAACTCCAAATAGGTTCTCGAAATAACAGTTCAATTTTTTTAAAAATGCTCAAGCTTTGAATCTAATTTTTGAATCAGTAATTGTGACTCAAATATTAGTTCAACAAGCCAAATCCATTTGGGTGGGGAACATTAGATCTTTAAGATAATCCACTATTGTTGAACACACTTAAATAAATGGGGTTTAAATTTTTAATATGGTTTTATGAAAAAATTTGGAGTGGATATTGTTTAGACTTGTTAGAAATAGTATAAAGATATTGTAAACAAAACTTGAAGTCATTTTAATGAAGGTTTGAACTGGTCTACCATTGTTGAACATACTTAAATAAATGGGTTTAAATTTCGAATTTGGTTTTATGAGAAATTTGAAGTGGGTGTTATTTAGAGTTGTTAGAATAGTATAAGGAGGTTGTATATAACATTTGAAATCATTTAGTGGAGATTTGGACTGTTTTCGAACAAGAATTGTAACTGAAAATGGTGGAAGAAGTTCGTCTACATATGCATGTATAAAAGTGTATAAGAGTTGTTTATATGCCCATATTCACTACTATATAATATTATACATCATTATACAAAAACTGATTTTGTCTTCTTCTTTGCGTCTTTTTTGAAATTTAACTCAAATCTTGCTCAAGTCTACTCCAAATCACTTCAAATTTAAATTTTGAACTCCTTTTGATGTTTTCAATCAATTGGAACAATACCTAATCCAAATAATTAACAAAATCAAAAAATCCTATTTCTAAAAATGAAGCTTTGAATGGCCTTCAATGATGGACTTCTATTCTTTAATTTTCTTACATTGCAACCACCTTTTGTTTGAAGAGAGGGATTAGAAACAACATTAAACAATAAATTCATGAAAAACTGAGGATTCTTATCTGCAAAAGCTCTCACCTTTTCTTTAGAAATTTCAATTTCTCTCCACTTTTTGTGGTTTGTTTGGGCGAAAGAAAGTAGAGAGAAGAAGAAGAAAGACACTAATGGTGTGAGAAAAGAGAGAGGAAATAAAAATAAAAGTGAAAACGAAATATAACCTTAAAATAATAAATGTGGGCTAAAGGTTGAAAAGTTTCTTTCATGTTATGTACAACCCGAGCCAAACAGGGTAAGAATTTCAAACCTGGGCCATTTTTTGTTAGGGTCAAATGACAAGGGCCGTAATCCTCCCCATTATCTAATTGAAGGTCAAAAGTGTTGAATTGAAGAGTACATGGACTAAAATTGAACTACATCAATAAATCAGGACCAAATCGTCATATTTCCTTGAAGAATATCTTTGTCAACTGGATACGCCTCTGCCATACACATAAACAAAAAAAAATAACTTTAATTATAAGTGACTCAAATTAAGTTCTTACAACTAGCTCTTAATATAGAACCTCGAATAGACCTAAGCTTCAAATTAATTCCAGTTCAGAAGCAAACCTCTGTTTTCCTTCCAAGTGTGCTCTCTTGTTTAGGTCCAACAAAATATTCTCTCTGTAATAATTCAGTATCTTGCACTTAACAAATATAAAAATATGGTGACGAAACAATCAGCCTGTGTAACTAGAAACAATCTCCAAATTTCGTCCTTCCAATTTATATTTCTGATTACTAAAAGGGCTTGGCTGGCCGCTTGCATAAGCAGAAAATAGCGTGCCTTTCTTTACTCTTTGTAATTGGTGTTACTATCAGGTCAGTAAAAATTAATTTTAAGAAATATTTATAGTAAGCAAGGTTAGTGAGTTTTTAAGAAATATCAGGTAACCTGGTGCCGCAAGATGATTATTGAGAATTACGATCATAAGCGGATCCATGATAAGTTTATGGGTTTTTATAACGTTCTAAGTTAATATGTAATAATAAATTTAAATGGGTTCACAATCAAACTAGTTATAAATATTTAGTGGATTTTTAAATATATATATATATATATATATATATATATATATATATATATATATATATATATATATATATATATATAAAAGGTACTAGGCAAAAGTCACTGGTTCCTGTAAATCTGTTTCTTCCGCTCTGGATCCGCTACTAATAAGTAATTACAATGGGGTCGATATGAATTAATCAAGACAGCCTTTTTTCAGATTGGAAGGAACACCATTCGGAGACCGAAGGCTCTTCAGTCGGGAGAGACTTGCTATCTTAGCGTTTTTTCTCGCCATACATGAAAAAAAAATAAAAAAAGAGCGACGAACTCAGTTTTTATTCAGCCATAAGTAGAGGTGTCAAATGAGCAGGTTGGACTGATTTTAGATGGATTCCAATGGGCTAAGTAAATAAATGAGCGGGTCTGAGTTGAGATGAGCTGAGTCAAGTTGAACTAAAATTTGGGTCATAGCCCAACCCGCCCAACTCTTACCAAATTTTAATTAATGTGTATTATTTTTTATGAATTGTTTAATTATCAAATAAGACTTTTTTTCTTTTATTATGGTCATATATAACAGATCAAACAAAAAAAAATATTTTTGAAATATTTTAGCAAAGTTACTCATGGATTAATTTGAGCTAAATATTAGCCCAATTTTTTGATGGATTGAAATGCGTTAGAGCAAGATGGACTGAGTTCAATAAATGGACGGGTCAATGACCAGTCCAACCTTGAACGGGTTGGACGGATCAAATGAATTTGTGCTCAAATTGACGCCCCTGGCCATAAGACAATCTAAATTAAAGAACTTCTAACGAGTCAAGCCCCAACGTCACAATAGCAGAAATACTGTTAACAAATTTCTGTAAACCTTGAGAATGGACGCACATCTCATCTTGTCTAAGATACTGTGTGCACTTCGGCAAATTAAACGGGAAATGAAACCTAACCCGTTGAAATCAATAAAGTTAAATTAACTATGTAAAAGCTTTATTCAATGTCTGTAAATAAAGATAAAATTTTGCCTTCTTAGGATTAAGGAGAAGTGTCAATATCTAAGATGACGTGAATAGTAACATGCGACTTGCCTATTGAGATCATGCGCTGCCACATCATAGTTAGGGACTGTTAGGCAAAAGCCAAACAGATATAGCTGCATACGACATACATTACAGGAGAATAAACAGGTAAAAGAACACTTCTAATTTTAGCCTCATTTTTAAAGCCGCTATACAATATTATTCTCCCTAAATAAATATCATAATTGAGTACTAAATTAACCATAAAGTTTGACTAAAAACCAACTTGGGTGGGCATTCACCTCAACATCAAATGTCACCATACACGTTTCTCAAATCCATATAAAAATTTCTCATAGATTAGGCTAATAGCTTTCGACGACTTAATCACCTAACAACATCCACTTATGTTATACACTTGTTATTTTTTTCTTCTTCTGAAAATTCAAAATGAAAGCGCCTATTCAAGCAGTCAGTTCTTGGTGGTGATTGATTATGAATATAATAGTCTTATCTTGGTCTATTACTCTATTGTGCCAACAAAAACTTTCATGAGGGGATTAAAAAGAAAAAAGAGAGAGAGACAAATGTGTTGAGTCTTCTACCAGTTCGAAGGCGATTTTAACACGAGATAACAAAATTGTACACTTTGAAACAAGTCAATATAATGGGAAAATTTCCAAAATATTGCACGGGCGCCTTATTTGGTAGCCCCCATTTAACCTATACCTACTTTTTAAAAGAGTTTTAACTTGTAACCACTTTTTAAACAAGTTCAGGCCTCCTCCTCCTCCTCCTCCTCCTCCTCTTCTTCTTCTTCTTCTTCTTCTTCTTCTTCTTCTTCTTCTTCTTCGAGTGACAGTGATTTTATATGATGTTTGTGAACGTATTTTAAGGTAGTTTATGATATTTTATAGTGGTGAACTATTATGACGCTTTATTTTTTACTATTGCTTAGGGTTTTGTCACGACCCAAAATCCACTATAGGTCGTGATGGCGCCTAACGCTGCCGTCAGGCAAGCCAACGGTGATTTACCAATTTAATTACTCATTTTAGTATTTTTGAAATCGTGATTTTCCTTAACTTAATAGTATATCATAGAATTTACAAAATGAATAAAAATATTAACGTGAACCACAATAATGAATAACCCAAAGAGAAACCCCAAAACCCGATGTCATAAATGTATGAGCATTTTTCTAAGAGATACAACAACAATACAACGTATATCCAGAATGTAAATAAGATAGGATAAATTAAATAGTATGATGGAGACTCGGTGGACTGCGATGCATAGCCTGGAATATAGCTCATATAAAGTCTCCTCAACAGGTGTGCCTACGCGCCAAAATGATCACCAAATGAACCTGTCAGTTCCTGCACATTTAGTGCAGAAATGCAGTATGAGTACGTAAATCAATGCCTACCTAGTAAGTATCGAGCCTAACCCCAGAGAAGTAGTGACGAGGGGTCGATAACGACACTTACTAAAGGTCCAATAAAATAATGGAATAAAACAAGAGCAGATATGAGGCATACGACAATGATGGGATAAATCCGTAAGTTACATAATCTTCCAATTTACTTCTTTTAAAGCATGAATTTCTAAATCTTGTATTCTACCATAACTACTCAAAAATGTCAAGAGTCATTATCAAATAAATAAGGAATACCATATAAAATACCGGGCATCAGTGGAAAGACTTGCTCGTGAATATTCGGGCTACTAACGATATAACGCACGATTCTGCCGAGGTCATTCGACCCGATCCAGAATAATGGGTACACTGCCGAGGGTCGAGCGACATGAACCATAGATGCATCTATATACTGCCGAGGCGTTCGTCCCTCTCTACAAGAAAAGGAAGGAAGTTCCCGGAATTATGAGACGGGCGTTTACATTATAGAACAAGAGCATAAAATGAATATATTCTTTACCACTTTTCAAATAACTCGCCAACCACTCAAGTGTTAAAGCTTGGCCTAGTATACATATTTTTATTTCTAAATCAATTATATTTATAACTTCAATTAAGTAAACTAGCACAATGAGTTCAAGTAGTTCAAATATTACATGATAAGATCCTAAGTCTACCCGGACCTAAATATGCTATAGCTACGTACGGACTCTCGTCACCTCGTGTGTACGTAACACCTACAACTAGTTGCACATAACAATAAATAATACCTAGGGGTAGTTTCCCTCTCACATGGTTAGACAAAAGACTTACCTCGCTCTGAAGTTCCATAGCCTGCTCAACCGCTACTCTAACACCTCAAACTGATGCTTGTCGATCCAAAACCCAATGAATTTCTTGCAAATCCCACGAAAAATTGCTACAGACCGAGCTCCCAAAGCCCAAAAATGAAATGAGATGAAACCCTTGTTCATATAGTACAAAATCTGATCTTTCATTGTGCTGACCGCACATTCCAGGCTCTGCGGCCGCAATCCAAATTGTGCGGCCGCACTTCAGCCGCCTCTACACTACCTGGCTTCAGTAAATGGACCATAACTTTCTCTACAAATGTCCAAATAATGATTGATTTGCCTTTATGAAAACTAGACTCAAAGGAATACAACTTTCATTTTTGAATCATATCTTAATTCCTTGTAGATTAAATGATATAAGCTTTTGAAGTCGGACTATCGAATATACAGAATGTTCTTTCTGCAGTCGCGAGAGGATTTCTACAGTCCGCACATTTTCTCTGCGGTCCGCACATGAGGCTTTGCCTCAGCACTCCAAAATATCCCCCCCCCCCCCCGCTTCAAAAGTTACAAAACAACATCTGAGTGCCAAAAGGTCCGAATGTACCAACAAGTCCTAAAACACGATACGAACTTAGTCGAAACCTCAAATCACATCAAACAACTCTAAAACCACGAATCATACCCCAATTCAAGCTTAATGAAACTAAGAATTTTCAACATCTACATTCAATGCCGAAACCTATCAAATCAAGTCCGATTGACCTTAAATTTTACATACAAGTCATAAATGACATAACACACATATTACAATTTCCAGAATCGGATTCTGACCCCGACATCAAAAAGTCCACTCTCGGTCAAACTTCCCAAAAATCATCAAATTTCTAACTTTTGCCAATTGACGTCGAACGACCTACGGACTTCCAAATTGACATCCAGACATGCTTCTAAGACCAAAGTCACCATACAAAACTAGTCACAGGCTCCGAATCCCAAACAGACACCAATAACCTCTAAATCCATTGCAAACCAATCTTAGGAAAATTCTTAAACCTTCAAAATGCCAACATTACATACTAAGCGCCGAAATACTCCGGGGCCACCCACTGCTCGACCCGAACATACGCCCAAGTCGGAAATCATCATACGGACCTATTGTTTACTCAAAAGTCAAAGTTTGGTCAAATCGTCCAACTTAAAGCTTCCAAATTTAGAATTTTCTTTCCAAACTAACTCCGAACTTTCCGAAATTAAATTCCGACCACACGTACAAGTCATAACACCTGAAGTGAAGCTACTCAAGGCCTCAAACCGCCGAACGACATGCTAGAGCTCAAAACGACTGGTCGGGTCATTACATTCTCCCCCACTTAAACATACGTTCGTCCTCGAACGTGCTAAGAACTGCTCCAGAGTAGTCCAAAATCATTGTTTAACACCTCGTGCACCTGCCCGTGCCACTACAGCTTGAGCCAGACTGAAGATCCTCCCATTTATTTAGTCAATAAGCCTTAGAACCAAATTCCAACCTCCGAATTCTTCTACAAGATGTGATTTTAATATACGAATACCGTTCAATCACAACACACTATACCAAAACATGATCATACACCTTTGCTGAATTCCCACCATGCACCGCATGATTCACATGCCCATAATAACATCCTCCAACTACAATAGCTGAAATTTCACGAATCTGAAGCCGATAATACGCCTCATAACACGTATAATCCCGATTTTCAATCCTCCCAATTCTACCACGACAGAATAGATGTGTTGAAACTCATAACCACCTGCATACTTGGTTTTAATCTTTAACAATCAGGTGACTAACATGTCAGACTTATACAAATCTCCCTGTGGGGTATGCTCCCACGATTTTCCACTCAAGTAGGAAAGTCGCACATCCATACCACCAACCGTTCTAATTCTGTAAGGCAAATCAAGAATCCGCAAATCAATATGCAAGCCTCTTACATAGAATGCCGTTCGCAGGTGACACTAAAGAAAATGCCAGCTTACTCCGAACATATAAATTCTCCCCTGCTCATCTGAGCTGGTGACATTCTCGTCAACACCAAACCGCCACCTTGATCCTCAACTTTAAAATTCCCATGGCGCTCACTGCACCTATCATGCCGTTGTACAAAAGTACAAGAATTTATCATAACTCCTTAATTATTAGTAGAATAAACACTTCATACACTAGAAACCTTTCACTTAGCTCATTTCAGAAGAACCAATGCAACACACAACTGAATTCCCAAATTGCAGAAAATACAAACCTTAAGTCGTGATCTAAATCGTCATGACTCTTCCGGATTCCATTTACACAACAAGGACATTTTAATCAAATACCTCCCAAATCTATAAGGTTAGGGTGGTTGTCCAGCCCGCGGGTACAACCACAAACCACATGTATAACTTCACGCTGAAGGAACTGATCACTGCCATAATCATGCTAATTCAATCATTACTAACCGACCTAAATTCTTCCAATTTACTCTCAATTTGTCTTAGAAATGATAATAGCCCGCTTTTTTTACAAACGTAACGAACCAAATCCGCACTCATCTCGAGCGACCTGCATCACGAGACCACATCGTTTTATTACTTATGAACCACCTTATATTATCCTTATGCGCACAATAGCATCTCCAACTGGTGCACCCATTCTGAAAGACCTTCCACGAATCCAAAACTGTTTCTTCGTTTCCTCCAATACTGCACCGTATTCCTGATGATAATATAGAACTCTCCAAGTCCCGTTTACAATCCACTGCAGAAACTCGATCCTTAACCACATAACGGACCCAAAATCCTTAGGTACTGGACTTAAATTCTTGAACTCACTGGACCATTGTTAAGAGTCACCCACTCTGACCTGGTCTCGAATATAACCAAACTCCATGGCTCTGCTAGCACATGAATACCCTCTCAATGAAGCAACCGACTGAATTCTTTTCCTTGTACATTACATCCACAAGAAGCATAACTCCGAGTCTTCCCAAAACCTACACCTGAATCGATAAGAGGAAGTTTGGCACATATTCATCAAGTTCCTTGCACACGTTCATTAGTCATAAATAGTTCACCCATGCACCAACCCACAATGATTCCTTCTTCTTAATTACCATGATCGCGCACCGTTAACCCGCCAAGTTTCTCGAAGCATTTTGTTAATCTCTTCATGAACATTGTGAATCATCAGCCACAATCTCATATCCGACCTTTTTCCATGACGCTGTATAAGTCTGTTCCTTCCTCGTTTACATCAACTGAGAGTTCAACAAATATCATCCAAAATCAAGTCATATCTCACCTGAAATGGTAGTCAAATCTTCACACCCCTCTTCATTCCAAGAAAACTCATTTATGCCATATTCACTCTTTCTCCATACGGTTACCATCATTCCAAGAAAAATACGTATACCAAATCACATTCCATCATGATTCCCAAACCGTTCTATACTTTCTGAAGGTACGTGGCTATCCTACCTCAAAATACATATGCTACTCTGCCTCTTCCACTTCGGTCAAACCATCACCCTTAAGCAACTTCTTGACTTTTGCTTCTCATACTTGACCTGCTAGTAAATTAACCACGGCAAAGACACCTCATCATGTCATTTCTCATTCATCGTTACCTAAATGTTGTATAAAATCAAAATCCATCTGTGTAGCACCTGAACTAACAAATTACTACCAATTCTAAGTCTCCTAGAAGATCATCTTTCTCGAGCCATTAACATTGGAACCACCCATTCGATCCTGAACTACTGCACACCGCTATTTCTGACAACCGCCCCTCAAGCACCATTTCACTACACCCTGCGACACCATATCACAATGCAAATTCCATCACACTCGGAATACCAAGTCTCGTTACTCCATCAACCCAAACCTAAACATTCATAGTCCAATTGCCTTTTCTTTGTTGGAATTAAATACTGAACCTATAAATCATGCGCTGAGAAATCCTCCTTCCGAGCCATTAACTGCCGCGATCCATACATAAGCACCCTACCATTACACAAACACGGTGCAGTAACAACTCATGAATAACATAGAAATCCATGCATAGCCTCAAAACCATAGGAAGTATGGATACTGAACTAAAACGACAGAACACCCTTCCGCAAGGCGATGATAATAGCCTGCCCAAACACGCAGGGAAAAATATCCTGCACTACTTCTGATGTATCAATACCACTACTCAATGTCCAATTGACAACAAGCACTTCACGTCGCATAAGATTGAGTAGGAAGGAAATCGAGGCAGAAAACTCAATGGAATCAAACCGCACGATAAAGGAATTAATAAGGGAAGTGCTCCTAACAACCATGTAGCCTCCCAAAGATAAGTATAGACGTCTCCGTACCGATCCGCAGGACTCTACTAGACTTGCTCATGAATCGTGAAACCTAAGTAAACCTAACGCTCTGATACCAAGTTGTCGCGACCCAAAATCCACTATAGATCGTGATGGCGCCTAACGCTGCCGTCAGGTAAGCCAACAGTGATTTACCAATTTAATTACTCATTTTAGTATTTTTGAAATCGTGATTTTCCTTAACTTAATAGTATATCATATAATTTACAAAATGAATAAAAATATTAACGTGAACCACAATAATGAATAATCCGAAGAGAAACCCCAAAACTCGATGTCACAAGTGCATGATAATTTTTCTAAGAGATACAACAATAATACAACGTATGTCCAGAATGTAAATAAGACAGGATAAATTAAATAGTATGATGGAGACTCGGTAGACTGCGATACGTAGCCTGGAATATAGCTCACATAAAATCTCCTCAACAGGTGCGCCTACGCGCCAAAATGATCACCAAATGAACCTGTCATATAGTACAAAGTCTGATCCCCTATTGTGCTGACCGCACAATATTTGTGCGGTCCGCACATTCCATGCTCTGCGACCGCAATCCAAATTGTGCGGCCGCACTTCAGCCGCCTCTACACTACTAGGCTTCCGTAAATGGAAAATAACTTTATCTACAAATATACAAATTATGATTAGTTTATCTTTCTGAAAACTAGACTCAAAGGCTACAACTTTTATTTTTGAATCATCTCCAAATTCTTTGTAGATTAAATGATATAAGCTTCCGAAGTCGGACCATCGAATCTGCAGAATCTTCTTTCTATGGTCGCGAGAGGATTTCTGCAGTCCGCACTTGAGGCTTTGCCTCAGCACTCCAAAATGTGCCCCCCCTCACTTCAAAAGTTCCAGAACAACATCTGAGTGCCAAAATACCTAGACTCGCTCGATACTTATCCCGAAACACACCCGAGCCACTCGGGACGGGGTCTGAATGTACCAACAAATCCTAAAACACGATACCAACTTAGTCAAAACCTCAAATCACATCAAACAACGCTAAAACCACAAAGCATACACCAATTCAAGCTTAATGAAACTAAGAATTTTAACCTTCTACATTCAATGTCGAAACCTATCAAATCAAGTCTGATTGACCTCAAAGTTTGTACACAAGTCATAAATGATATAACACACCTATTCCAATTTCCAAAATTAGATTCTAACCCCGATAGCAAAAAGTTCACTCCCGGTCAAACTTTTCCCAAATTATCAAATTTCCAACTTTCGCCAATTGACGTCGAACGACCTACGGACTTCCAAATCAACTCCCGGACACGTTCCTAAGCTTAAAATCACCATACAGAACTATTCCTAGACTTTGAATCCCAAACGGAAATCGATAACCTCTAAATCCATTATAAACCAAACTTAGGAAATTCTTAAACCTTCAAAATACCAACATTCCATAATAAGCGCCGAAATACTCCGGGGCCACCCGCTGCTCGACCCGAACATATGATCAAGTCCGAAATCATCATATGGACCTATTGAAACCTTCAAATCTCGATTTCGGGGTCGTTTACTCAAAAGTCAAAGTTTGGTCAACTCGTCCAACTTAAAGCATCCAAATTTAGAATTTTCTTTCCAAACCAACTTCGAACTTTCCGAAAATAAATTCCGACCACACGCACAAGTCATAACACCTAAAGTGAAGTTACTGAAGGCCTCAAACTGCCGAATGACGCGCTAGAGCTCAAAATGACTTGTCGGGGCGTTACAGGTTTCTTCTTCTTCTTTTTCGTAATTGCAAAATGCGTTCATTAGATTTATTTTTGTTTTGACAAATGGATGATTGAGTTTGTTCTTGATGATATTTGGAGGTTATGTTTCAAATTTGAGCTCATTTGGAGTAGATTTAGGTATTAAATTGTATATTGGGTTGTTATAATGCGAAGAACAAATTTATGTTTCTGGGCAATTTGCACTTCATGCCTATTTGGCTTTAAGTGCATAAAAATATTGGTTGCACTTCAGACCTTTTGGCCTTAAGTGCATATGAAGTGCAATTTTTTACTTCAGACTTATTGGCTTTAAGTGTAGCAAAATGTTTGTTGCACTTCAGACCTTTTGGCCTTAAGTGCATCTGAAGTGTAATTTTTCACTTTAGACTTATTGGCCTTAAGTGTAGCAAAATGTTTGTTGCACTTCAGACCTTTTGGCTTGAAGTGCATCTGAAGTGTAATTTTTTACTTCAGACTTATTGGCCTTAAGTGTAGCAAAACGTTTATTGCACTTTAGACCTTTTGGCCTTAAGTGCATCTGAAGAGCAATTTTTCACTTCAGACTTACTAGCCTTAAGTGCATGAAACCATTGGTTACACTTCAGACCTATTTGGCCTTAAGTGCATCTGAAGTGCAAATTTTCACTTCATACCTATTGGTCTTAAGTGAATGAAAATGTTTGTTACACTTCAGACTTTTTGGCCTTATGTGCATCTGAAGTGCATATTTTCACTTCAGACTTTTTAGCCTTAAGTTGCACTTCAGGCTTATTAGCCTTAAGTGTATGAAGCACTTCAGACCTATTTGGCCTTAAGTGCATTTGAACAGCAATTTTTTCACTTCAGACTAATATTTTTTAACTTCAGACCCGATAAGTTTAAAGTTGATCGTAAAGTGGGTACGCTTTCAAACATTTTTGCAAAGCAGGTATATGTTCAATTGTGACCCCAAAACCGGATATAGATGCAAAAGCCCCAAAAATTTCATATAAAAACATATGGTCTCCCTACTTTTAAATTTTATAGCCCATTTTTCAATTTACAATCAACTAGCCCAAAAAATAATTGGCTAAGTTTTCACATCCAACTCCAATAGGTTCTCGAAATTACTATTCATTTTCAAAAAAAGATTTCTCAAGCTTTTAAGTTAATTTTTGAATTAGTAACTATGACTCAAATATTAGTTCAACAAACCAAATCCATTTGGATGGTGAAAATTAGATTTTAACAAGCTTAAATATGTGAGTTTAAATTTTGAATTTGATTTTGTGAGAAATTTAGAGTGGGTGTTATTTAGACTTGTTAGAAATAGTATAAGGATGTTTTATATAAAATTTTAAGTCATTTAATGAAGATTTGGACTAGTTTTGAACAAGAATTACAACTGAAAATCGTGAAAGAAGTTCATCTACAGACGCTTGTATAAAGGTGTATAAAATTGTATAATAGTGTATAAGATATATTTATACACTCATATACACTATTATACATAATTATACAAAAAACTGACTTCGTCTTCTTCCTTGCGTCTTTTCTGAAATTTAACTCAAATCTACTCCAAATCACTTCAAATTTAAATTTTGAACTCCTTTTGATATTTCAATCAATTGGAATAACACCCAATCTAAACAATTAGCAAACTCAAAAAATTCTATTTTCGAAAGCGAAGCTTTGAATGGCCTTTAATGAGGGACTTCTACTCTTCAATTTTCTTACATTGCAATCAGGTGACATAGGGGGAGAAGTAGTAATAGCGGACGACCCCTTTCAGCATATGTAGAAGATGTGAGAAGAAGAGAGAGTGAAAGCCAAAAAAAAAAAAGAATTACCGTTACTAATTTACTGTGGGCTAATGGGTGCAAAGAAAATTTAAAAATATGTATAACCTGGGCCAAACCAGGTTCAGGCTTTAAATATGTGTTATTTTCGGATGAGCTGTAGGCCCAAGTGATATCTGATATATTTTTGTCCAATATAATTTGCCTGAAAGACTTTACACTATTTTAAAATGTACTATATTTTGTATGTAGCTTCAAAAAATCTCACACTATTAAGTATTAATATACACCTTTTTGTTTGTACCCAAACAGTATGACAACTCCTTAATTCAACAATTTTTAATTTACTCCTTTTCCTTTCTTTTTGGTTGTATGGATTTGGATCATTCACTGTAACGACCCGACCGATCATTTTGAGTATTTATGCTCCTTTCTACTATTTAAAATCTTGAATAGTTTCATACGATGTATTATGCCTTGTGTGAATTGTCGGTTTTGGTTTTCAGGAATTTCGGAGTAAGTTTGGAAGAATGAAATCCAAGGTTTAAAGCTTAAGTTGAAATAGTTAGCCGGATGTTGACTTATATGTAAATGACCTCGGAATAGAGTTTTGATGATTTTAATAGCTCTGTATGATTATTTTGGACTTAGGAGCATGTCCAAAAGATTATTTGGAAGTCCGTAGTTAAATTAGACTTGAAATGGCTAAAATAGAAATTTAGGTTTGGACATTTGACCGGGGAGTTGACTTTTTGATATCGGGGCCGGAATCTGAATCTGGAAATTGGAATAGGTCCGTTATGTCATATATGACTTGTGTGCAAAATGTGAGGTCAATCGGACTTGATTTGATAGGTTTCGACATTGAATGTAGAAGTTGGAATTTCTTAGTTTTGTTAAGCTTGAATTGGGGTTCAATTCATATTTTTAGCGTTGTTTGATGTAATTTGAGGCCTCGACTAAGTTCGTATGATGTTTTAGGACTTGTTGGTATATTTGGTTGGGGTCCCGGGGGGCCTCGGGTGTATTTTGGGTATGTTTCGGGTGTTATCGGATCATTTTGGGCTACTTTGGTTGCTGGTTTTCTGATGTCTAGTGTTGTTCTTCGCATTCGCGAGGAGCCTCTCGTGTTCGCGAAGAGGATTTTGCTGCTAAGACTTTGTTCTTCGCGTTCGCGAAGAGAATCTCGCGTTCGCGAAAAAGGAATTCCTGTTGTCCGTCATCTGAATTTGGAATTTTATATCTCACAATATATAAGGAATATAGAGATGATCTAAAAATGAAAGATGTAGCTCTTTGTGTCTAGTTTTTAGAAAGTTAAACCATTTGTCATTTGGAGTTGTGTACAAAATAATATGGCGGATATATTACAAGCTATCTGGGAAGAGTTTGAAAATCTCTACTGCACATGGATGATTCTTGAAGCTTATATCTCGCAATATATAAGGTAGTGGGAGATGATAAACAAATGAAATTATAGTACTTGATATCTAGTTTTCAGAAAGTTAAACCATTTGTCATTTGGAGTTTTGTACACAAAGGTATGACCATTATACTAGAGGCTGTCTGAGAAGAGTTTGGAAATGGCTTTTGAGAATTTTTATTCATCTTGAACGCGATGGGAGGCTTGGGAACGCGAAAAAGGAAGTCGGGGCAATGTTATAAGTCCTCTATTTCGGACCTTTGAGACATTATTTCATATTTTTAATTGGGAACCTCGGAATTTAGCGATTTTGGAGAGTAATTTCACCACAAAACTTGGGGTAAGCATTCTTCACTCACTTGTGATTATATTTCATTAATTAATCTTCATTTTCGGCGTTAGATTATTGTTTTTTCAAGAAGAAAATGGAAGAAATTTCTATAATTTCACAAAACGAATTTTTGATTTTTGAATACCGATTCGGAGTCGGATTTCAATAAAATTAGTATGGTTGAACTCGTAATTGAATGGGTTGTCGAATTTTGTGAGTTTCATCGAGTTCTGAGACTCGGGCCCCACTGGCGATTTTTGGAGTGGAATTTCGGATTTTGTTGGAAAATTAGTATTTTCATATGGAATTAATTCCTATAATTTGTGTTGACCATATCGAATCAATTCTGACTAGATTCGAGGCGTTCACATGCTGATTCGTGTGGCAAGGGCATATTGGGATAGAGAATTTCACGGTTTGAGGTAAGTAATACTTCTAAACTTGGAGATGAGGGTTTGAACCCTGATTATACGTGTTATGTGATTTGTTTGGCGGTGACGCACATGCTAGGTGATGGGCGTGTGGGCGTACACCGTAGAAATTGAGACTCAGTAAATTTTGTAGAGATGTGTAGTCAATTAACTTGCATTATTCCGTGTATTTTACATGTGTTAGAGAAACTGAGCTGTGACTCATGTTTGAAATCATGCTTAGGCAAATGCTGGTATTATTGGGACCCACTGAGGTCATTTCTGTTTTCGAATTATATGTTAAACTGTAATTTTATACTCAGTAATATTCATTCCTTGCATATCATATCTCAGTCTCTGTTGCCATTTATTGATACATCATATCATCATTTTGGGCTAGTTTCATGACATTGTGAGCCCGAGAGACTGGAGAGATTGATGACTGAGTGAGGCCGATGTCCTGATTGTGAGGCTATTATGGGATCGGGCTGCACGCCGCAGCATATTTTTATTTATTTATGCCTAGACTTGGCTTATTATAGCGCTTGGGCTGAAGGAGCCCCTCCAGAGTCTGCATCCTCCACAGTGAGCGCAGTGGATATTATATTTGGGATGGAGTTCCCTGGGCATGGAGTTGCCATATATATTCACTTCTGGGATGGAGTTCCCTGAGCATGGGATTGCCTTATTTATTTATATTTGGGATGGAGTTCCCTGGGCATGGAGTTGCCTCATTTATTTATATTTGGGATAGAGTTCCCCGGGCATGGAGTTGCCTTATTTATTTATATTTGGGATGGAGTTCCCCGGGCATCGGGTTGCCTCAATTATTTATATTTGGGATGGAGTTCCCTGGGCATGAAGTTGCCTTATTTATTTATATTTGGGATGGAGTTCCCTGGGCTAGATTGGCCCTGTACAGTACTGAGTGACTGAATGTCAGTTATTATGTATATATATTTGGGATGGATCTTCCCTGGGCTGGATTGGCCATATACCGTACTGTGAGACTGAGTACTCTGAGAGTGTGAGTACATGAGTTCATCATTATGCTGCATTGCATTAGACATGCATACTTGATATGTAGGCATAAAGAAGTATTTTTCCTCATGCCATCTAATAATGAGATTTCTTAATTGTCGTTAAAGTTTTGAGAAAAATCACAAGATTCAGACTTACTAATATTTTCGGTGACTTACGACAAAGGATTTGAGTTTTACTGTTATATTGAAAAGAAAATATTTATTTTTCCGAAATTTTATACGAGGCTGAGCATTTTATTATTGAGTTATTACTTGTGCTGCTTTAAATGATATTGTTATAAACTGTTGCTGGTTATTGGAGTTGGACTCTGACCCTTATCCCAGCTCGTCACTACTTTCAACCTAAGGTTAGGTTTGTTACTTATTGAGTACATGTGGTCGGTTGTACTCATACTACACTTCTGCACCTTGCGTGCAGATTTCTGATGCTAATGTAGCTACGTACGGTGAGAGTTGGATCTGAAGATCTACCTGCGTTCCAGTCATTGCTGCCTCTTGTTCATGGTAGCTTTAGAATTTTTTTTCTATTCGTATATACTTCAAATAGATGATGTACTTTTATTTTACACCAGCCTTGTAATTTCTAATCTTAGAAGCTTATAATTTGTACTACCAGTCCTTGGGGAGTGTATTAGAGTCAGTTAAATATTAATTGAATCAGATATTTGTAAATTGGCTTACCTAACAGGTTGGGTTAGGTGCCATCACGACTAGTTGGATTTTGGGTCGTGACAAGTTGGTATCAGAGTTATAGGTTCATGGGTTCTATAAGTCATGAGCAAGTATCTAGTAGAGTCTTGCAGATCTGTATGATGATGTACATACTTATGTTCGAAAGGCTACAGGGCAATTAGGATAAACTTCCCATCTTTCTTTCCTTATAGTGCAGAATTGATTCATCTTGAAACATAACTCTTTGAAATCCTTCTACGCATTCGTGTGCGCATGTGAGCGCTCGGTATCAACTGTGCATCACCGTCTTGTGATCCTATAAATGAGGTTCGAGATGCGTATTCTGTGTTTTGGTGATGGACCAGTCTGGAGGACTTGAGGCTAGGTTTAGATCGCAACTTAGGCTCGGTAGCTTTAGTTGTGTGAACTTGTACATTTTGACTCATATGTCTGGTAATGTCCCTATGAGTGGAATTTGTGGCTCGATGAGCAGTTGAATGACTCTATGATAAGTATGATGTGACTGTGGGATATGTTTAGGTGGTTTGAATGTGACGAAAAGTGTTTCCTTGAGATGTAAAAAAAAGGGCCATTGGGTGCTTGATTTCCATTTTGATGTATAGTCTCGAGTTATGAGTGTGTTGAAGAAACTTTCACGTTGTTAAATTGTAGAAAAACTTAAATTCTGATGTCTTGTGGTGAGTTCAGACCCATGAAGTTTAAGTGATCGTGTAGTAATTATGGCTGCAAAAGGGTATAGCAAGATGCCAATTTGAGGCTATGCAGGTGGATTGTCTCCTGCGGAGTAACCTACGTAGGTGTGTCCCTTATAATGTTGAGTGGGGAGTTTCTTTTCTACCAGTGGCGTATACGTGTTGAGATTTGAATTTGATTCTAGTTGAGAAAGTTGACTTGACTGTCAAGAGAATGAATGCAAGATTAGCGGATGATTGAGGTATTTTATGGTTGGTGTTGCATGAGCTTGAGATATTGTTTTGTTGAACTGACTGTAATATTATGGCAGTAATAGAGTATGAGTATTGTGAGTTATCGAGTATTTTAATCTATGGCTTTGAGCCAAGTGGGGGAGCCTGCTATTGACAATTCAATTTAATGGTTATATGTTAAATTTTAGTTTTGGTCTGAGACATACTTGTGGACCAGTTATGACTGCAGAGGTTGAGGTCGAGGATGACTCGAGTAAGGAAATTCCTGGAAATGGGTTACATTGCACTTAATGAAAATATGAAAATTATGGAATGATTAAGTTGTTATTTTGAAGGATGTAGTGCACACGAAGTATGAATTTGATTGGTCGTGTTAAAGCAGGGTTACTTCTTTGAGGGTTGATTGTGATAAAGGAGCACGTGTCTTTCGGCCTGTTTGGGCAGAGCAATTTAGATTTGAGCAGAGTGGATGACTTTCAAAAGGGTTCTAACTGATTCAAAATTTATATATAGCAATTGAAAATTTTTCCGGACTTGTGTACAGATAGAATCTGAGATTTACATTTGATGGTGCCGGGACTTGCGGTAATTCTGTATGAATATGGATTCTATGTTCCAGCATAAAAAAGAAAAAATAAACAATTTTAAATCCACATAAGATATTTTCAGAGTGGTATTTCGGTTGTGGTATTATGGGGGTTAATTATGATGTGATGAGACTTTACAGATATTTTGGTAGAAATATTCTTGGGTTTGGTGACTTGTGTGGCTTGGTCGAGTTAGAGGAATTCAGTTCTGATAGCTTGGTTATGTGCAAATTGATTACAAAGTGTTCTTCATTGTTTCTACCATGGTTTAAGCCGGATATTTTCTACCGGTGTGGGAAACATGTTGTGTATTGTGATTTCCTCTTGGAAAGAAGCAAGAAAAAGGTTTCTAACTAATCGGGTATGTAATATATTGGTGACTCAGAGTTTATAATGAGATTCTCGTACTTTTCACATGATAGATGTAGTGTGTTGTGCAGGATTTAGATTTACATGTACAAGGTAGCAGTTCATTCTTGAAAGGAAGATCACGAATTTTGGACAGAATGGTCAATTTTAGATATTTAGATAAATGTTATAACTACTCGGTAATCCTGAGAAGGGTGCGCATATCAAAAGGCACATTGTTTTTTGACTTACGGATGTTCATTGGTATTGTGGTACTCATATGGTTAATAGACTATTGGTATTCTAATTTTGCTATGTGGCACATAAGAATTATAGAAGTATTCCTCGCGAGGTGATCGTGCGTGAAAGATGTGTTAGTCGTTCGAGTGCTGAAGTTGGGATCGGTTATGGGGATTTATGTATTCTATGAATATGGAGACTGGGAATTCTCAAAAGCATATTGTTTCAGGGTTGCGGCCTATTTGAGGCGAGTATTTTATTTAAACTAAGTGGAGGCACTAGTTGCGTAAATTATTTGTGATAGTTGCGCGCTACGAGTGCGTATATATGTGAGCTTTTGAGACCATGTGTGGGTATCTGTGATGACCTAAAAGATCATCTTATGTTTTAGACCTCGAATCTGCGCTCTTAAGCCTTAAAAATCTTATATTTATCCATCTCGATTTGCGGGCGCAGTCCGGGCATGTTTCTGTAAAGCTTTATGTTAAAAATTGATGAAAATAAGAATTTATGCCTTAAAAAGTTGATTTTAATTGACTTCGGTCAATATTTTTGGTAAACGGGCCCAAATCCGTATTTTGACGGTCCCATTGGGTCCGTATCGAATTATGGGATTTGGGCGTATGCCCGGAATTAAATTCCGAGGTCCATAGCCCGAGAAATGAATTTTTGACTAAAATAAAATTTTAGAAAATTAATGGTTTTAAAGTATATGCTTAATGCTTGATTTTGTTGGTATCGGGCCCGTATTCTGGTTCCGGATCCCGGTTCAAGTCCGTTATAATATCTGAATTATGTCTGTGAAATTTGGTGAGAAACGGAGTTTAAATGACGTGATTCGGACCTTTGGTTGAGAAAATAGTAACTTTAAGTGTTTTTGAGAATTTCATTGATTTTGATGCTAAATCCGTAGTTTTAGGTGTTATTTTGGCGATTTGATCGCACGAGCAAGTCTGTATGATGTTGTTAGACTTGTGCGCATGTTTGGTTTGGAGCTCCGAGGGCTCGGGTGAGTTTCGGATAGGCTACGGGGTGATTTGCACTTAGAAAATCTGAGATTTTTGCTGCAGCAGCTGTTCTGGTGTGCCCTTCTTCGCGTTCGAATAGGTAATGTCGCGAATGCGAAAGGTAAAACGGGGGCAGGGGAATTTTCTTCTTCGCGAACACGAAGCATTGGGGTGGTACCCTTCGCGAACGCGATAGTTTAAGGGACCTGGGGTGAGGGGAGTCATGTTCTTCTACGCGAACGCGTCCATTGGGTCGCGAATGCAAAGGCTTAGGTGGAGCTGCCTTACACGAACACGTAGAAAGACTCGCGAACACGAAGGCCTTAGGCTGTTGTGCATCGTGATCATGACAGGCCTCTAGCGAAAGCGATAAAGGCCTGTCCAGTGTTTTAAAACAGACTTCAAAGACGGGATTTGTTCAAAATTTCACATTTTATTCACTTGAACTCAACCTTGGGCGATTTTTGAAGTGGGAATTCAACACCAATTCATAGGTTCGTGTTCTTAAACTCATTCATTTCAATTTCCATCAACTCCTACTAGATTTCTAGGCCTAAATCTTGTTCTTTAAGAGTAGAAATTAGGGATTTTAGGAGAATTGTGGGTTTTATAAATTTGGAAATTTAGACCTCGATTTGGGGTCGGATTCTGGAACTAATGACATATTCGAGCTCGGGGGTGAATTGGTAAATGGAGTTTGGTCCAAACCTCGAGTTTGGACTAAGCAGGCCCGGGGTCGGTTTTTGACCTTTTTTGAGAAAATTTGGGAAATCTGTAATTATTCATTAAAGTTGATTCCTTTAGAGTTAATTGATGGTATTTAGCTATTTGTGACTAGATACGAGTGAGTTGGAGGTGAATTCTATGGGAAAAGCGGTACTTGAGTAGTGAGTGGCCTGCGAATCGAGGTAAGTGTCGTGTCTAACTTTGGCTTGAAGGAATAGGTATTATGTGTTTATTTGCTACGTATTTGGTTGTTAAATACGATGTATATGTGAGGTGACGAGCATCTATGCATCGTTGCCGAGTCATAGCATGCGAGTGAAATTCTATTCTTGTCTATTTATTAGCCTTAAATTCTATCCATGCTTAGCGGGTTATTTGAAATGTTGGGTGACTTATATCTGGTTTCACTGAGATTTGGTAACTTTCGAATATTGATTCAAGGTTGAGGTTACATTGTGCTATTGATTATGGGTAAAATACTGGTTTCTTTGTGATACTCCTATCTATCCGTTGTTATTGATTATGTGATTTGTGAGGAGGAGTGTAAAGCATGAAGGGTGATGCCGTGCATGCATTATTTATATTGTGAGGAAGAGTGTAAAGCACGAAGGGTGATGCCGTATATATTATGAGAGGTTTAATGCACGAAGGATGATGTCATGCCATTCTATTTATTTATTTGGTGAGGTTGAGAGTAAAAGCACGAAGGGTGATGCCGTGCCGTTCTATTTATTTATTTATTTGGTAAGGTTGAGAGTAAAAGCACGAAGGGTGATGCCGTGTAGTTTTCCTTTACTGTTTTATTTGCTCAATTTGTTTAAAGATTTTTGATTTAATTCTGTCTTTTCATTATTCTCACTCTTTATATTGTATTCCCCCACCGTATGTCCCCTCCCATTGTTTCTGCGTTATTTCTTTATTTACTGTTGTTGCCACTAGCATGATTATACTGTTCAGGTTATATGTGGGTGTCTTGTCCTAGCCTCGTCACTACTTCGCCGAGGTTAGGCTTGACACTTACCAGTACATGGGGTCGGTTGTACTGATGCTGCACTCTGCACTTTCTGTGCAGATTTTGGTACCGGCTCAGGTTGATCGAGATTTTGCTATTAGTCCACTGTCCGGAGACTCAAGGTAGATATGTCGGTGTTCACAGACCTTGAAGTCCCCATCTATCTTTTATGTCCTACTATTTTCTTTCATTCAGACATCTATATTTCTTTCAGATTATTACTTATAGTAAATTCTAGAATGCTCGTGAATTGTGACTCCAGATCCGGGTAGTAGTAATTAATACAGTTTTATAATATTCCGCACTTATTATATTTTATCTTAGTTAATTATTATTATTTACTGAATGGAAATAATGAATTGGTTTAATGATTCTCTAATGTTGGCTTGCCTAGCAAGTGAAATGTTAGGCACCATCACGGTCCCGTCGGTGGGAAATTTCGGGTCATGACAGTATCAGGGCAAGTATTCCTACTCGGAAGAATGCTTAGGCTATGATATGCCTAGAGTTGACTGTTAAGCATAAAGTTATAACATTTCTCGTATTCGTACCTTTGTTGAGAACTATCTAAGCTATAGTTGAGGTTACAAAGAGGCTAATTCCCTAAATAAACTGGGTAGTTATTTTTTCTGCGTTAACTTACCGATTTGATTTGCGATAGCACACTTTGCACATGCCTACTCTATGGCGTGTTATTTATACCAGTCCAGGAGCATGTAAATCTTATTTCATTTATCATATACATGTGCATGTATTTGATTGCTCTTGTATGATATGCTTGGACTGGAGGCCTGTGACCATGCCAGGCGGATTATGTTATTGGCACGTGAGTTGTCCATGCGGATCCATATACTGATACTATAGCACGTGCGTTGTCCAGCGGGTGATGTTAATGTGAGCTCTAGAAAAGCTGGTTACCGTTATTAGATTCGTATGTCTTGGTTATACTATATATGATGAGCTTATAGCATTTCAGTTGTGGTGATGCTTGTAGAACTTACAATACGGTTCTCTTCTTTAAGACATTTTTCCATTTTGGATACACGGATTACGTAGTTGTGGCTTGAGTTGTATTGGCATGGCGTGTCTGTGGGATAGTTGTGTTTAATAGTATATGGTCATTGGACCTAGAATGGGTACTATCAGATTTTATTACGGTGTATTGGGAGGATAATATTGAAAGACGTCTTAGAAAGAAATTATGGTTCTAATTGGGGCGAGAGAGCTCCATGATTTATTGATCTGATAAGGGGTTATGGCATTCCATGTGTTTCTTTCATTATCAACACTGTATGAAGGTTTTGGAACGAGGTTTTGTTTGATATGGGGTTTAATACCAGTACCGAGTTGGTTTTGAGTAGTTACTGTGATCGAGAATGGTGCTTCGAGTATGCGAGTTGTGTAGTATGTTATACGATTATATCTATAGTTATGGCTTGATACAGTTTGTTTAGACTTATACAATGTTTAGATGTGGGATTCGTGTCTTGAAAAGAATTCTGGATGTTTGAAATTTGGGTTCTAAGTTTTACGGACTAAAGTTAAAGTAATGATCTTCAATTATGTTGTATTGTCAGGCCTATATGGAATAGTGTGGCGTAGGATCACCTCCGAGTATGTGTGTGGTAAGGTGGAATAGTGATTTGATGGCTTGGAAATAACTCTTGGCACGTTCGAGGACGAACGTATGTTTAAGTGGGGGAGAATGTAATGACCCGACCGACCGTTTTGGGCATTTACGCTCCTTTCTACTATTTGAAGTCTTGAGTAGCTTCATACGATGTATTATGACTTGTGTGAATTGTCGGTTTTGTTTTTCAATAATTTGGAGTTAGTTTGGAAGAATGAAATCCAAGGTTTAAAGCTTAAGTTGAAATAGTTAACCGGATGTTAACTTATGTATAAACGACCCCGAAATAGAGTTTTGATGATTCCAATATCTCTGTATGGTAATTTTGGACTTAGAAGTATGTCCGAAAAATTATTTGGAAGTCCGTAGTTAATTAGACTTGAAATAGACTTGATGATTCCAATAGACTTGCATTTCTTGCTGTAAGCTAATCGCAAAACAGGTAAGAGAAAAAGGTCTAGATCGAGATGGCCAGTGATCTGCCAATGTAATATTGGCCAACAAAGCTTATCAAAGGTAAAGTACTACTGTTATTCAGGAGGATTCAAATTGTAACATGGTCTGTTTGCTGCTGCTGGTTATCTATGCATAGTTAGACTGCCTCCCAGTGGTATTAGCATGTTAATATGCTCAGTCTGGGGGTGGTCTAATGGTGTAAGGAGAATCACATGAAAGCAAGGGTGGACAAAGTGTTGCAATGCTAGTAAAACTGTACTGCTTACAGTGTACACATCAAATTGAGTGGTGCGTAAAGGAAATGCAATATCAGGTCACAAAGCTTCTTCAAAGTGTAACTCATCTGGAAGTTACATGTTTTCTGCTGTAATTCCATAAATTACATGCATTCACCTAGAAGTTTTATGTTTTCTACTCAGTTGGAAAACAGTTCAGCAACTTGATTTCGATATGGAGATGCACTCTTAGTGTACTGCTGTTACATCATTTTGGCTGCTGCTGTTCAACTATCTGATTGCGATGGTTATTTCAAAAGGTTAAAGGGATTACCGAGATGGAAACGTTTGGTAATTCATCAATGAGTCAACACAAACACATAATTATTAAATGGGGATAGAACTAATAATATACTTCTTTAAATGCATCATCAGCAAAGCAGGGCACATGAAGATCAAGGTTTACTGTTTCAGCACATCACCTTACGTTTCATGTTTCACTATGAAGGTACCAACTATCTGTGTGCTATCGTATCACTTCCCAGTGGTATTAGCATGGCTTAATGCTCAATCTGGGGGGGGGGGGGGTTGGTTTGATGGCATACAACAACAATATACCAACCAGACATCATTCACAACATTCTTTAATCAATCACTACCCAGACTTCATCACTTCTCTCATAACACACAAGAACCTGGGAGCAGGTTCTCTCCTCCTAACTTGTTTGCTACATTGTGCAGGTTCCAGGGTTAGGCTCAGATTATTGAGGCATCAGCATGGAGTTCTATTAGCACCCAAGTACTCAAGAACCTCCAGTTTTTATCAATTTTCACGCTCCAGTAACAACATTATGCTAAGTGGACATAAACACAATCAAACCTCATGGATAAGGCTGCACATATGAGCAGCCTGGTGGTTTCACATGACATGCTACTACAACAGGTGCACACAGTTGGAAGATATGATATGCTACAAAATGGCTGCTTGAATATTAGTACAGTATAGTAATTTATCATTGTCCAGTGGTATTAGTATGCGCGCATGCTCAATCTGGAGATGAGAGAACACTATATTGTACTCATATCTCAGGCACACAATACTGCCACGTTGCTGCATTCATCAACTACATACATAGTCCCCATTGAAGATCCATTTGAATACCCATCGAAGCAACTCTGCTTCTGGAGTAATGCAGGTCCAAAATTAAGATGTCCAAACTGATCTGCTTTGCAACTTCTGGATTTAAACATACCTATTCCATTGGATTGCAACAAAAGGCGCCGGGTGAGAGCTTTGGAGGTGCTACAACAAATTGTTTGCAATTGGTGTGTGCATTCATGGTCGTCGACAACAATTGGATATTACAAATGACTAGCTTTGTATTTTCCATCTTCCATTACGCTACTGCTACATTGTGTTAGCAATAGCCATTGAATCACTTTGTCGCATTATTCTCTCTTTTCCTTTTTGTAGTTCACTTGAACATTTTGTAATTTTGACCCAATTTGGGATTTATTTAATATATTAGCTACTAGGTGAATATACCTAGTAGTATATTTGCTAAAAAACAAAAATTAGACTTGAAATCACTACAATAGAAATTTAAATTTGGAAGTTTGACCGGAGAGTTGACTTTTTGATAACGGGGACGGAATCTGAATCTGGAAATTGGAATAGGTATATCTGACTTGTGTGCAAAATTTGAGGTCAATCGGACTTGATTTGATAGGTTTCGACATCGAATGTAGAAGTTGGAATTACTTAGTTTCATTAGGCTTGAATTGGGGTTCAATTAGTATTTTTTAGCATTGTTTGATATAATTTGAGGCCTTGACTAAGTTCGTATGATGTTTTAGTACTTGTTGGTATATTTGGTTGGGGTCCCGGGGGCCTCGGGTGTGTTTCTGGTATGTTTCGGGTGTTATCGAATCATTTTCGGCTACTTTGGTCGCTGGTTTTCTAATGTCTGATGTTGTTCTTTGCATTCGCGGGGAGCCTCTCGCGTTCGCGAAGAGGAATTATCTAGTGGAACTTTGTTCTTTGAGTTCGCGAAGAGACTCTCACGTTCGCGAACAAGGAATTCCTATTGTCTGTCGTCTGATTTTGGAGCTTATATCTCAAAATCTATTAGGAATATAAAGATAATCCAAAAATGAGAGTTGTAGCACTTAGTGTCTAGTTTTCAGAAAGTTAAACCATTTGTCATTTGTAGTTGTGTATAAAATGTTATGGTGGATACATTACAGGCTGTCTGGGAAGTATTTGAAAATCTCTGCTGCACAGGACTGACTTTGGAAGCTTATATCTCGCACTCGAAAAGGAACTGGGAGATGATAAAGAGATGAAAGTTATAGTACTTGATGTCTAGTTTCCATAAAGTCAAACCATTTGTCATTTGAAGTTTTGTACAAAAGGTTATGACCATTATACTAGAGGTTGTTTGAGAAGCATTTGGAAATGGCTTTTGAGAATTTTATTCATCGCGAACACGATGGGAGGATCGCGAACTCGAAGAAGGAAGTCGGGGCAGTGTTATAAGCCCTCTCTTTCGGACCTTTGAGGCATTATTTCATATTTTTAGTTGGGAACCTCGGGATTTAGCGATTTTGGAGAGGAATTTCACCACAAAATTTGGGGTAAGCATTCTTGGCTCACTTATGATTATATTTCATGGATTAATCTTCATTTTCGGCGTTAGATTATTGATTCTTTAAGAAGAAATCGGAAGAAATTTCTATAATTTCACAAAATAAATTTTCGAGTTTTGAATCCCGATTCGGAGTCGAATTTAAATGAAATTAGTATGGTTGAACTCGTAATTGAATGGGTTGTCTAATTTTGTGACTTTCGTTGGGTTCTGACACATGGCCCCACTGGCATTTTTGGAGTGGAATTTCGGATTTTGTTGGAAAATTAGTATTTTCATATGGAATTAATTCCTATAATTTGTGGTTACTGTATCGAATTAATTATGACTAGATTCAGAGGCATTCAGGGGCGTTCAGAGGCTGATTCACGTGGCAAGAGAATATTGGAATAGAGAATTTCACGGTTTGAGGTAAGTAACACTTCTAAACTTGGAGCTGAGGGTATGAACCCTGATTATACATGTTATGTGGTTTGTTTCGAGGTGACGCACATGCTAGGTGAAGGGCGTGTGGGCATTCATCGTAGAAATTGAGACTCAGTAGATTCCGTAGAGCTATGTAGTCAATTAACTTGTATTCTTTCGTGTATTTTACATGTGTTATAGAAACTTAGTTGTGACTCATGTTTGAAATCATGCTTAGGCAAATGTTGGTTTTATTGGGACCCACTGAGGTCATTTCTGTTGTCGAATTATATGTTTAAACTGTAATTTAATACTCAGTTATATTCATTCATTGCATATCATATCTCAGTTTCTGTTGTCATTTATTGATACATTATATCATCATTTTTGGCTAGTTTCATGACAGTGTGAGCCCGAGAGACTAGAGAGATTGATGACTGAGTGAGGCTGATGGCCTGATTGTGAGGATATTATGGGATAGGGCTGCACGCCGCAACATGTTTTTATTTACTTATGCCTGGACCTGACTTATTATAGCGCTTGGGCTGAAGGAGCCCCTCCGGAGTCTGAGTACTCTGAGAGTGTGAGTACATTAGTTCATCATTATGCTGCATTGCATTAGACATGCATAATTGATATGTAGGCATAAAGAAGTATTTTTCCATATGCCATCTGATAATGGGATTTCTTATCTGTCGTTAAAGTTTTGAGAAAAATCACAAGTTTCAGACTTACTCATATTTTCGGTGACTTACGACAAAGGATTTGAGTTTTATTGTTATATTGAAAAGAAAATATTTATTTTTCTTGAACTTTATACGAACTGAGTATTTTATTATTGAGTTATTACTTGTGTTGCTTTTAATTATATTGTTATGAACTGTTGCTGATTATTGGAGTTAGACTCTGACCCTTATCCGAGCTCGTCACTACTTTCAACCTAAGGTTAGGTTTGTTACTTATTGAGTACATGTGATCGGTTGTACTCATACTACACTTCTGCACCTTGCGTGCAAATTTTTGATGCTGATGTAGCTGCGTACGGTGAGAGCTAGATCTGAAGATGTACCTGTGTTCCAGTCATTACTGCCTTTTGTTCATGGTAGCTTTAGAATATTTTTTTTTCTGTTCGTGTATATTTCAGACAGATGATGTATATTTATTTCATACCAGCTTTGTAAATTCTAATCTTAGAAGCTCATGATTTGTACTACCAGTCCTTGGGGAGCGTATTAGAGTCAGTTAAATATTAATTGAATCGGATATTTGTAAATTGGATTACCTAACAGGTTGGGTTAGGTGCCATCATGACTAGTTGGATTTTGGGTCGTGACATTCACACGATCTTCACTGTGTAAATGTGATTATGCTACATATCACCTTTATTAAAATTCCTCCTAATTAAGCTAAATTTTGTTGGATGACGGCATTACCATGCCGATAGAGTTAGGGTCTGTTTGGTAAGTCACCAAGTAATTAGAATTGGTATAATTATTTGGGTAATAATTATACAACCTAGTAACTACTGTCACGACCCAAAATCCATTAAAGGTCGTGATGGCGCCTGACACCGCTGTCAGCCAAGTCAAAAATAAATACTTAATTGGGTTCTCATTTTAATATTTTTGAAATCATATTTCCTTCCATTAAATGGTAAAAGATGAAATTTACAATATAAATAATAATATTTTTAACAATTCCAATACAGTGCAACCCACAATCGCCCCAAAATCCGGTGTCACAAGTGCATGAGCCTCAACTAAGAATGTAAAATAAAATACAATATCTGTCCGGAATAAAAATTGGACAGGAAAATATAAAATACTCTGAGGGAGACTTTGCTGGCTGCGGACTCATAACATGGAATGCAGCTCACCTAAATCCCCGCAATAACCGCGCCTCTGCGCCCACAAGGTCACTAGGCATATATGCACCTGCATAAAAATATGCAGCAAGTATAGTATGAGTACATAAATCAACACGTACCCAGTAAGTATCCCGCCTAACCTCGAAGATGTAGTGATGAGGGGTCGACTTCGACACTTACTATGGGTTATAAATAAAATGTCAATGATATAATTAAGCATGGATTATATAATACAGTTGCAAGCTCAATATTTTGAAGTAAGTAAGCAGTTCCTTTATAATTAAGAAATCTCCAAATTTATTTCCCATTATTTAACAATTTATCTCTGGCCAAGAAGGCAATATCATTTATTGTAAATTCCAAAGCAATCAATTAAATCATGCGCAAATCATGTCGAGGTCGTACGGCCCGCTCCAACATAAATATTTAAACTGTGCACTGCCGAGGGTCGAACGACGCGAACCATAGATGCATCTATTTAATCTGCAAAGGTGTTCGGCACGTATAGCATGATTTGGGTCCTAAACTACCCGGACATGAGCATAATAGTAGCTACGCACGGACTCTCGTCACCTCATGCGTACGAATCCCCCCTCCCCCCCCCCCCCAAAAAAAAAATAGAAGCACATATTAAGTAAATTCACCTATGGGGTTAATTTCCTCTTACAAGGTTAGAAAGGAGACTTACCTCGCTCCGAAGTTCCATAGCCGGCTCCCAAGCCTTTCCAACAACTCAAACTGATGCCCCACGCTCCAAAACTAGTCAATAAATGTGCAAACCCATAAAAATACACTCTAATACTCACAACAATTCGATTTAAACAAATTCCCAACTCCGCTCGAAAAGTTGATAAAATCACCCTTGGGCCCACGTACCCAGATTCTAAAAATTTATGAAGATAAACTTTACCCATAACCTCACGAACTCAAATATATAATTTATTTCAAATTTCATGCCCAAATTCGTAGTCAAAATCCAAAATATAAATTTCTAGGTTTTTCACTTAAAATCCCAAATTTCTACAAAATTTCATGTCTAAATCCATATATAATTCAAGTATTAACTTGCTATAGGTGGAAATCACTTACCTTGACAAAGATGACGAAAATCTCCCTTCCAAGAGCTCCACAAATTGCCCAACCAAATAAAAAATGGAGGATAAATGGCCAAATCCCATCTTTAAAACAATCTGCCCAGGCCAGGCCCTTCTTCGCTCTCGCGAAGGTTGCAGACCTCACTGCTTCGCGTTCGCAGCTGGAGTTCCGCGTTCATGAAGGCCCATCTACTCCAGGCCCCCACTCCGCTTTTCTTCTTCGCGTTCGCGACCCCTGGTCGCATTCGCGTAAGCTTTCTTAGGCAACCCTCCGCGTTCGCGACCTTCGCCTCGCGTTCGCGAAGGCCAAAACCCAGCTGCCTCAAATTCCTCTTCACGAACGCGGGACACCCTTCGCGTTCGCGATGAAGGAAACCAGAATCCAGCAACAGCAGTCCAAAATAGCCCGAAATGATCCGAAACCATCCCGAAACACACCTGAGGCCCCCAAGACCCCGTCAAATCACACAAACCAGTCCCACAACATAACACGGACCTGCTCGAGGCCTCAAATCACATCAAACAACATCAAAATCATTAATCACACCCCGATTTGAGCTTAATGAACTTTAGAACTTCAAACTTCTACATTCGATGCCGAAACCTATCAAATCGCATCCGATTGACCTCAAATTTTGCACACAAGTCACATTCGACATTACAGACCTACTCCAACTCCCCGAATCGGAATCCGACCTCGATATCAAAAAAGTCCACTTCCGGTTAAACTTCTCAAAAACCTTCAAATTTCTAACTTTCGCCAAATGACCCCGAAATGACCTACGGACCTCCAAATCCATTTTCGGATTTGGGTTGAAGTGCATTTCAATACCAAAATCACCATACGGAGCTATTCCCAGACTCGGAATCCCAAACAAACATTGATAACATTGAAATGCACTTCAACCCAAATTTATGAAATTCTTTCAAAATGCCAACCTTCCACAATAGGCGCCGAAACGCTCCCGGGTGATCCAAAACCCGATCCGGACATGCGCCCAAGTCCAAGATCATCATACGAACCTGTTGGAACCTTCCCCGATTCCGAGGTCGTTTACTCAAAAATCACACTTTAGTCAATTCTTCCAACTTAAAGCTTCCGAATTTAGAATTGTCTTCCCAAAATAACTCCGAACTTCTTGAAATTCAATTCCGACCATACGCACAAGTCATAATGCCTGCAGTGAAGCTGCTCAGAGTCTCAAACCGCTGAATGACGCGTTAGAGCTCAAAACGACTGGTCGGGTCATTATATTCTCTCCCACTTAAACATACGTTCGTCCTCGAACGTGCTAAGAACTGCTTTGGAGTTGTCCGAAATCATTGTTTAACACCTCGTGCACCTACCCGTGCTACCACAACTCAGTTGAGCACATTAGCTCGAGCAATCTGAAGATTCTCCCCTTTATTTAGGCAAATAAGCCTTAGAGCCAAATTCCAACATCCGAGATTCTCTACTAAGCCTGCTTCCAACATACGAACACCGTTTCAATCACTACACGATGTACCAATACATGATTGTATGCTCTCACTAAATTCACACCATGCACCACATTATTCACATAACCATATTAACATCCTCTAACGACAATAGCCGAAATCCCACGAATCTGATGCTCACAACACACCTCATAACACATATAAGTCTTGTTCCAATTTTTGAACTACCACGACAGAGAAGATGAGTAGAACTCATAGCCACCTGCCGAATCACAATTTATGGAGTATCTCGTCCCGACAAGAACCATTACCTCATTCTGGACTGATTAACAATATTTACTCTTTAATATGCTTCATATAAATTTGATCGCACTAATCCCAGGTCCAATAATCTCGTCTCACCCAGTACAAGCTGCTCAGGCAATAAGTCACCTCAGACACTGCCAAATATCTCGTATGATGCCACCATGTGCCAACAATCAACAAACTCGAATGTGGTACATAAGGAAAACAAACTCTGGAAAGAACTTCTCAGCCCACGTAACTAATTAAACAATCGAAAAGGTGTCATGAATCTTTCTCAGAAAATACGAGACAAAACACACAGGAATAGATATAGGGAACTGTGCTCAACATAACACTGTTGCAGCGTGCAACCCGATTCACACATGATACCGTGGCAGTGTGCCACCCGATCTAAACAACATATCCGTGGCGGCGTGCCACCCGATCCAACCACATACCCATGGAGGCGTGCCACCCGATCCACACATCATAATCTAAAGAAAACACACATCGAGCTATAACGCTCATACACACGAAATGCCCGAATATCAATCACAAGCACGCCAAGTGCATAATACAAATCCTAGGGAGACGGGTAGCATCACGCGCTACAAAACTCAAGCACCATTAAGGTGCGATATATGACTTGCATCTCGAGAGCTATCCTGATCACATAATACCACAAACCATACATGATCTTAATACGAGTGCAAATAATCAAACCACCTCACAACCCACTTGGTATAATATAGATTACACGGAATAGCTGACGACGGAAATAATATCCTAGGCCCGAAGACCCTTCCGAAAATAACGTTATGCTGAAATAAACATATCCGGCCTGATATACAGCCCACATTCACATTTAGATCCATCCACAGACCTCAAGACAATTTAGATCGTACCGCACTGGGCTAATACCCTTTCAAGGATCCACAATGACCATTTTCCCATGACACGCAAGAACAACCATCGAATCAGGAACAAACTTCCATAACTCACAATCAAATGAACCAAGCGCACTTCAGGCATAAATTCTCGCATTAGCGATAGTGCCACAATCTTCATAATCAATCAGGCGACTACATGTCACACTTACACAATCTTCCCGTGGGACGCACTCCCACGAACTTCCGCACCAAGTAACAGGTCTGCACCTCTATACTGCCAGCCACTCTAATGCTGTAAAGAAAATCAAGAATCCGCAACTCAGTACACAGAGCCTCTTACATAGGACACCGATCTCAGGTGACGCTAAAGACAATACCAGCTTACTCTAAACATCTAAATTCTTCCTTGCTCATCCGAGCCCTTGACATTCTTGTCAACACGGAACCGCAACCTTGATCCTCAGTTTCAATTTCCCATGCCGCTCACTGCACCTAACATGCCAATACGTGGGAGTACCAAAATTCCATAATAGCCCCTGATCCACTAATGGAATAAACAATTCATCATACAGAAACCTCTATACTTAGCTCATTTCAGAAGAGCCATTGCAACACGTGACTGAATTCTCATAACCGCAGAAAATACAACCCCATGTAGTGGTCTAAACCACCATGTCCCTTCCGGGATCCATATACTCATAATAAGCCATAATAACCGAATACCTCTGAATAAATCAAATTACGACGGTCGTCAAGCCTTGCACGTACCGCTACAACTACCTGTAAAACTTCACGCTAAAGAAACTGATCACTGCCACAGCCATGCTGATTCAACCATTACTAACCGACCTCGCCTCCTTCCAATTTATTCTCTACTTGCCTTAGAAATAACAATAATAGCTCCATTCAAACGTCATGAACCCAAATCTGCACTTATCCTGAGTGACCTTATTTCACGAGACTATATTGTCTCCAAAACCCCCGAACCATCTCATACCCTCCTTATGCGCATATTCACATCTTCAACTGGTACACCCATTCTGAAAATCCCTCTATGAATCCGAAGTTATTTTTTCCCATTCCTCAAAGGCCATACGCTTTGAATCACTAGCCACATTTACATATTCGACCTCTTACCGGATAGCCAGTAAAATTCTTCATAGGAGCTTCATCAACACCATGCAACAGTTAACCTGCTCACCAGAAATAACCCACATGTGGAAATTCCATGCCGACATCTTCCAACAACGCGGTACCGAGTACAATTACTACGAAACCAATAAATCATCCTGATCCTGTGCTCGTTCACCTGTTGTACAAGTTTGTTCACTTCTTATGGACATCAACTAAAGGTACGACAATACATTCCAATCCAAAGTCATGTTGTATCCTTCTTCATATCATGCAACTCCTTTCCGTCGTATCCAACCCTTCTCCATATAGCAGCCAAAATTCCAAATTAAGTTCGTAGACTTAGTCACTGTCCACCATGAGTTCCAAATCACTCTAAACTTTCCGTAACGCGTGTAGCTATCCTACCACCGAACCCATATGCTACTCTGCCACTCTTCCACTTTGGTCAAACACTCTCCTTTAAGTAACTACTCGATTTCTTCTTCTCGCACTTGGCCTTCTAGAAACTTAACCGCGATAAGAAACCTCCCACATGTAATTCCTCATCCTTCGCTGCCCAGTTGTTGCCTTAAATCAAAATCTGTCTCTGTAGCACTTGAACCAATCGATCACTACCAACTTTAAACCTTTCTGAAGATCATCTTCCTTGAGCCCTCAACACCCAGACCACCGATTAAGTCATGAACCACCGCACACTGCGACCTCTGATAGCCACGTCCCCGGCACTATTTCACACTACCCTGCCTCGAAGGCAAATTGATGAAAACCATAACATCGGTGAACTTAACACATTCAATCCAGGGCGACGACACCACATCACATATGAAAATTCCACCATGCTCGAAATACCAAGTCTCGTTACTCCATCAACCCAAACCGGAATATTCATAATCCAATTGCCCTTCCTTCGCCGGAAATAAAATATTGGATCTCTGAATCGTGCACTGAGTAAACCTCCTTCTAAGTCATTCACTGCTCATACGTATAGACAAGCATCCTACCATTACACAAACACAGTGCAATATCAACGCACGAATCGTCATAATAATCAATGCCAAACCTCAAAACCTTAGGTAATACTGATACTGAGCTGTAACGACAGAACGACCTTCCGCAAGGCGACGACAATAGCCCAATCAAATATACAGGGAGAAACATCCTGCACCACATCTGTAGTACATTAAAATTCCTCGATTTCCAATTGATAACAAGCGCTTCACATCGCATAAGACTGAATAGGAAGGGAATGAAGGCATAAGCCTCAAAGGAATCGAATCTCACGATGAGGAATCAAGAAGGGAAGTGCTCCTAACAGTCCTGCAGCCTCTCAAAGATAAGTACAGACGTCTCCGTACCGATCCACAAAACTCTACTAGACTCGCTCATAACTCGTGAGACCTAAGTGAACTTAGTGCTCTGATACAATATTGTCACGACCCAAAATCCATTAAAAGTCGTGATTGCGCCGGACACCGCTGTCAGGAAAGCCAAAAATAAATACTTAATTGGGTTCTCATTTTAATATTTTTGAAATCATATTTCCTTCAATTAAATAGTAAAAGATGAAATTTACAAAATAAATAATAATATTTTTATCAATTCCAATACAGTGCAACCCACAATCGCCCCAAAACCCAGTGTCACAAGTGCAAGAGCCTCAACTAAGAATGTAAAATAAAATACAACATCTATCCGAAATACAAATTGGACAGGAAAATATAAATGCTCTGAGGAAGACTCTGCTGGCTGCAGACTTGTAACGTAGAATGCAGCTCACCTAAGTCCCCGCAATAATCGCGCCTCTGCGCTCACAAGGCCACTAGGCATATATGCACCTGCACAAAAATGTGCAGCAAGTGTAGTATGAGTACGTAAATTAACGTGTACCCAGTAAGTATCCCGCCTAACCTCGAAGAAGTAGTGACGAGGGGTCGACTTCGACACTTACTATGGGTTATAAATAAAATGTCAATGATATAATTAAGCATGGATTATATAATACGGTTGCAAGCTTAATATTTTGAAGTAAGTAAGCAGTTCCTTTATAATTAAGAAATCTTCAGATTTATTTCCCATTATTTAACAATTTATCTCAGGCCAAGGAGGCAATATCATTTATTGTAAATTCCAAAGCAATCAATTAAATCATGCGCAAATCATGCCGAGGTCGTACGGCCTGATCCAACATAAATATTTAAATGGTGCACTGCCGAGGGTCGAACGACGCGAACCATAAATGCATCTATTTAATCTGCCGAGGCGTTCGGCCCGCTCCACAAAAGATAAACACATTCAAAGGTCAATCAAGAATTCTTTAAGGAGCAACTATCCAAGAAATGTCAATTCTCATTTAACGGTCAAGAAAAACGGAGTTTAACCTTTTTTAAAAAATAAATTCATTTACCAAGTTCAATATGTTTTAAGCAATTTAAATTAACAATAAGGTTGCAGATATCGTAAGTATATCATGATTTTGGTTCCTAAACTATCCGGACATGAGCATAAAAGTAGCTACGCACGGACTCGCGTTACCTCGTGCGTACGTAGCCCCCCCACAAATAGAAGCACATATTAAATTAATTCACCTATGGGGTTAATTCCCTTTTACAAGGTTAGAAAGGAGACTTACCTCGCTCCGAACTTCCATAGCCGACTCCCAAGCCTTTCCAACAACTCAAACCGATGCCCAACGCTCCAAAACTAGTCAATAAATGTGCAAACCCATAAAAATACACTCTAATACTCACAACAATTCGATTTCAACAAACTCCCATCTCCGCTCAAAAAGTTGATAAAATCACCCTCGGGCCCGCGTGCTCGGATTTCAAAAATTTTTGAAGATAAACTTTACCCATAACCTCACGAATTCAAATATATAATTTATTTCAAATTTCATGCCCAAATTCGTTGTCAAAATCCAAAATATAAATTTCTAAGTTTTCCTCTTAAAATCTCAAATTTCTACAAATTTTTATGTCTAAATCCATATATAATCCAAGTATTTAACTTGCAATAGGTGAAAATCACTTACCTTGACATAGATGACGAAAATCTCCCTTCCAAGAGCTCCAAAAATCGCCCAACCAAATGAAAAATGGCCAAATCCCGTCTTTAAAAAAATCTGCCCAGGCCAGGCCCTTCTTCGCGTTCGCGCTCAAATCCTAGCATTCGCGAAGGCTACAGACCCCACTGCTTCGCGTTTGCGGTTGGAGCTACACGTTCGCAAATTCCAAACTACTCCAGGCCCCCACTCCGCTTTTCTTCTTCGTGTTCGCGACCTTCGCCTCGCGTTCGCGAAGGACAAAACCCAGTTGCCTCAAATTCCTCTTCGCGAACGCGGGACACCCTTCGCATTCGCGATGATGGAAACCGGATACACACAACAGCAGTCTATAACAGCCCGAAATGATCCGTAACAATCCCGAAACACACCCGAGGCCCCCACGACCCTGTCAAATCACACAAACCAGTCCCACAATATAACACGGACCTGCTCGAAGCCTCAAATCACATCAAACAACATCAAAATCATGAATCACACCCCAATTCAAGCTTAATGAACTTTAGAACTTCAAACTTCTACATTCGATGTCGAAACCTATCAAATCACGTCCGATTGACACCAAATTTTGCACACAAGTCACATTCGACTTTACGGTCCTACTCCAACTCCCGAAATTGGAATCTGGCCCAAATATCAAAAAAGTCCACTTCCGGTCAAACTTCTCAAAGACCTTCAAATTTCTAACTTTCGCCAAATGACCCCGAAATGACCTACGGACCTCCAAATTCATTTCCGGACGTGCTCCCAATACCAAAATCACCATACGGAGCAATTCCTAGACTCGGAATCCGAAACAGACATTGATAATATTGAAATGCACTTCAACCCAAATTTATGAAATTCTTTCAAAATGCCAACCTTCCACAATAGGCGCCGAAATGCTCCCGGGCGATCCAAAACCCGATCTGGACATACACCCAAGTCCAAAATCATCATACGAACCTGTTGGAACCTTCATATCCTGATTTTGAGGTCGTTTACTCAAAAATCACACTTTAGTCAATTCTTCCAACTTAAAGCTTCCGAATTTAGAATTGTCTTCCCAAACTAACTCCGAACTTCCTGAAATTCAATTCTGACCATATGCACAAGTCATAATACCTACAGTGAAGCTGCTCAGAGTCTCAAACTGCTGAATGATAAGCTAGAGCTCAAAATGACCGGTCGGGTCGTTACAATTACACAGCCTAGTAATTACACAGTATTGTAATTAGACGACAAGTTTGTTGTTTGTCATAATGTAATTATAGTGTAATTACAAGTTTACTGTTTGGTTGCACAAGTATAATTATACGATTAGATTAAATTTAAAATATAAAGTTAATTATTAAAAAATATAATTTAAGATTTACTAAATATATGCCTTTATAAATGATATTAAATTTTACATCTACGATACATATTATTTCTTGAAAATATATTAATTACTAATAATATATTTCTAACTAATATAATAAAAATAATTGGTATATATGTTTTAAATTAATAATATTATATTTTAATTAATTATAAATACTAAAAGTACATATTTTGTTAGATATCATGGATTGCATGTTTGATAAAAAGATTAATGTTTATAAATATAATGCTATAATATTACTCAAATATTTTACAATAAAATAATCTATCAATTCTAACTGAAAAATGAATGGCATGCAATCTGAATTTGTAAGTCAATACTACTGTGGAAAGAGTAAGAAACTTGAATAATTTCATTCATGTCTTTGAATGTCATATACATGGATTTATTTACAGTTTAGAAACAGAATCATCTAAATTCCATAAAATCAATGATTATGCAGAATAAAATAAAAAAGAATCAGAATTTAATATTTTAGATTACAACAATTATCTCTAAAATCTTAGAGGATGGGATCTTGATATGGAGAATATCTTCCTGGGAATCCTCTATCATTCAACATCCCCCCTCAAGCTGGTGAATGGATATCTCTCATTTCTAACTTGCTTATCAGGTCTTGAAACACATTGTTTGGCAGTCCTTTTGTTAAAATATCGACCAACTAATCTTTTGTAGATACAAATGGCTTACAGATGAGTCCACTATCTAATTTCTCCTTAATGAAGTGTATATCTACCTCAATATGCTTAGTGCGATCATGCTATATAGGAATATGAGCTATACTTGTTGTTTATATATTGTCACAATATAGTCTCATAGGTCCTTCCCATCTTATCTTCAAATCATCAAGGATTATCTTTAATCATAACAACTCACAAACTCCCATTGTCATAAATCTGAACTCGAATTCTGCACTTGATCTGGCCACAATATTTTGTTTTTTGCTTCTCAAGTCACAAGATTTCTTCCTAAAAAAGTACAATATCTAGAAGTTAACCTTCGATCAACCAATAAACCATCATAATCCGCATCAGTATAAGCCTCTAAAACCATGTCTCCTCCTCTAAATAGTAATCCCTTTTCTGGACTTCCTTTAAGATATTATAGAATCCTGTTGGCCGCTTGGAGATGCATTTATCTATGGTCAAACATAAATTGGCTAACGACACTTACAACAAAGGCAATGTCTGGCCTTGTATTGGACAAGTAGATCAATTTTCCTACAAGATTTTGATACGATCCTTTATCTACCACAGAATCTTCTAGAGCATTGCACAACCCATGATTATATTGAATTGGTGTGGCCACTGGTTTACACCCTAATTTCCCTATTCTTTTTTAGCAAATCAAGCACATATTTTTGTTGGGAAATAAAGATTCCTTGATTAGAATGTGCTACTTCAATTCCCAAAAAATACTTTAATTTTTCAAGATCCTTAATATCAAATTCCTTGAGTAAACAATTCTTCAAATTGTGCATCTCCTCTGAATCATCACCTGCTACTATGATATCATCTATATAGACTAGTAAAGAAGTTATATTTCCTGTTTCTGAGTACCTTATGAAAAAGGTGTGGTCTCTTTGACTCTGTCGATAGCCTAGCTTGATCATAACTTTTGTAAATCTTCCAAACTATGCACGAGGTGATTGCTTTAGTCCGTAAAGTAACCTTATTCAGTCTACATACCATTCCCTTCTCGCTTTCAAAGACAGGTGGTACTTTCATATATATCTCCTCATCTAAATCTCCATGTAGAAAAGCATTTTTAATATCAAATTGTTGTAGGTTCCAATTAAAAATCGCAGCCAATGACAATAAGATCCTTATTGTGTTCATCTTTGCCACTGGGGGAACGTCTCCAAATAATCAATTTCATAGGTCTGTGTGTAACCATTTTCTACCAAACGTGCTTTAAATCTTTCTATAGACCCATCTGACTTGTATTTCACGATAAACACCCATCTATACCCTACCGACTCTTTTCCTTTTGGTAATTCTACCATTTCTCAGGTTTTATTTTTCTGCAATTCTTCCATTTCCACCTTCATAGCTTCTTCCCATTCTTTGTCACTTAATACTTCAGACAAAGTTTTTGGAACAGGAATTGTGTGAAGGTTACAGAGAAAAGCTTTATGGCTTGGGGATAGGTTTTGATATGTCAAGGAAAGACACAAATGGTGTGGTGTGCAGGTTCTGGTTCTTTTTCTAAGTGCAATGGAAAGGTCAAGGTCATTTGGTTTGTTAAGTTATTCTTCATGATTAGTTTGGTTTGGTGTTTCTGATAGTTCAACAGGTTCAGGATAGGTATTAGGAGCAGTAACAAGAGGAGATAATTGTGGTTGAGTAGTTTGATCAGTTAGCCTCTTTCTTCTAGAATAAACCTGCAATGGTGGATTATTTTATTGAATTCCTTTGTCTATATCAAGATTAGAATACTCAATCGGTTCATTAGGATTTAGAGACTCAGGTGGGTAAAGAGATGGTGACTCGGACAAGGACACAAATAAGGATTTGACATGGCTAGGAATGGACAAATCAAGTAGTGATAAGTCTAGATATCCTTTTCCATCCAATGACCCCCCCTGAATGTAAGAATTCTTAAAAAATGACTCACTTTCATCAAATGTGACATCAGCCGAAAAAGAAATTTCTTGGTTGATGGTTGGTAACACTTACAACCTTTTTGAGTAGAAGAATATCCAATAAAAACTTACTTAAGAGCACGTGGATCTAATTTGCCTCTATTCTGAGAATAAATGTGAACATAGGTAATACTCCCGAAGATTCTAGGAACCAATTTACTGGAATTTTCGAAATTCGGGAAGAAACTCCTAAGAGTATCAAGTGGACTCATAAAATTCAGAATTCTTGATGATATTATGTTACTAAGGTATGCAGTAGTTAGGACAGCTTCCCCCCAATACTGATTTGGAACCCTTTTGTGAAACAATAGTGATCTAGTAATGTCAAGTAACAAACCGTTTCTTCTCTCAACTATCCCATTTTGTTGAGTATTGACACATGAAGAGTTCACGAATAATTTCCTCCTTTTTGAAGAAAACAGAGAGGTTATGATTGAAGTAGTCTGTGGTACTTTCAGAACGGAATCTTTTAATTGTCACATCAAATTGAGTTTTGACCAGATTAAAAAAGATAGGAAGGACATGGATGACATCTGATTTTTGCTTTAACAAATAGATCCACGTTACTCTTGCACAATCATCAATGAATGACACAAATCATCTAGCACCAGAAATATTAGGAATGGAAGAGGGTCCCCAAACATCACTATGAATAAGAGAAAATGGAGTCTGACATCTTTTGTTGCTAATTGGAAAGTAAACACGTTTATGTATTGCAATTTCACAATCTTCACAATGAAAAGACTCAACAACCAAATCTTTAAATAAAGATGGAAATATTAGCCTGATTACATAAAAAGAAGGATGACCTAAGTGACGATGATATAGCCAAACTCTCCCTTTATTTGACATAACGTATTCATACAAGAATGAACTAGATAAGGAATTCTTAATTGTATCTCCACCATTGTGAAAATCCAGAAAATAAAGACCACCTTTCTCACTAGCATGTCCAATCATTTCCTTCCTGTCATATTTCAGAAATGCACTATTCGAAGAGAAAAAAGTTACTTTGCATTTGGAATCTTTGGTGACTTTGTGGACAGAAATGAGATTTGCAAATAAATTTGGGACATAAAGAACATTCTTCAGTATCAAAGACTTTCCCAGTTGTATGTCTCCTTGGCCAGCTACAGTAATAACTGAACCATCGGTTATAATTATTTTTATAGCTAGGGCAAGGTGAATATTATATAAAGATATGAGAGGAACAATGTCACGACCCAAATTTCCCTCCGTAGGATGTTGTGACGGCACCTAGTCTAAGACTATGTAAGCCTAACACTTACTGAATTAAAGACATAATTTAACTAGAACAACTACGAAGCATGAAACTGAATTTTTCAATAGCAAAACCAATGATCCTAAGTGCAATACAATACCCCAAAACCAGTAGTACAAGTCATAAGCTCTAATGAGTTTGCTAGAAAATTCCTAAATATAACTGTTCGGAATAGAATCAAACAGTACAAGTACAATATCAGAAGGTGATTCCGAGGCCTGCGAACGCGACGACATGTTTACCTTGAGTCTCCACCGCAGTTCTCAACCAGCTAGCTAATAATCAACAATAACTGAGCCACCTGGATCTGCACAAAAAATATGCAGAAGCGTAGTATGAGTACACCACGGCGGTGCCTAGTAAGTATCAAGACTAACCTCGGTGGAGTAGTGACGAGGGACAGTCAAGACACTTACTGAACTAAACAACCTGAACAAGTATGAATTTGAACTAACAGAGAAACAATATTAATATAAAAAGCTAAGCAGGATAAGGAATACAACGCAATACTTGCAATGATACACTAGTAACAATAATTTTTAACAGGAAGCAGCCGGTAATAATGTTGTAGAGTAAGATGAACACAATCTAAGTATGGTGAAACCGAATAAATGAAAAACCAGCAACAACTCCATAAGAACAATTGCTTTCACACCAGATATGTTCATGCATTTCCACGAGGAACCAAACCTCATAATCACAACTCTCAAGTCCCTATTCATGAACCCTAATCACTTGGCACCTTGTGCCCACATTACAATTCATAACCGCACAGACGATTCACGTGCCAATAGAACAACTCTCACGCAGAAGGTAAGTAGACGAGAGTACATGTAAATGGTCAATAAAATCAGGATTCATCTTCTTAAATCGATATTGTGCCAATGTTCTACCACAATTCAAGTCAACAAGTAAGAGTAAATACAATGAATGACACATAAGAAATGATCACCACAAAAATGTACAATGTAATAAAGATAGCAGTGAAGTTGAAGCAACAACTAGTACAACAAGATTAGCTACATAGAACTAAGAAAATAATGCAACATGGAGGAAAATAATTAATAATATGCTAAGGAAAACAACAATCAAAGACAAGTGCATAGGAAAGGGGAAATGTCAACAAGAGCCCTACCGAGGTACCGCCTCGTAGTCTCAAATCATAAAACGAATCACAAACTTTTCTTATATCACCGCGGGAGCCTTTACATTTAGTTTTGAAAATCATTTTTCCCGAAATAGCATCCCGCGTTTTAGCCCACCTTATCACACTGCATGACTTATTGTAGTTCCCTTACTAGCCAAGCGTTTCAAGCCCGCCTTATCTGACCGTATGTGTTTCAACACCCACACCTTATACCACCGCATGCATATCAACAGTAACAATAGCACGACAGAAACCTTTTGCAATAACACAACAACGACACGATAAAAACCTCGTGCAAACAACATAACAACATGGCAGAAACCTCATGCAAACAATATAACAATTCTCTCAACAATAACACGTGTGCCAAAACATAACAACAACAACAACAACAACAACAACAACAACAACAACACAACACCAACACCACCACCACCACCACCAACAACAACAACAACAACAATGACAACAACAACAACAACAACAATAACAACAACAATAACACGAGAATACGACAAGTAAATCAACTCAGGAACTTCAAAACACAAAGATACGGTAGAACGAGTTCACAAAGAAAGATACAACAGGGAATAATGGTCTCAACAAGAATATCTCAATAATGAAGAGATAATGTGTAGAATGATTCCACAAAAGTACAATTCGATGATAAGAGAGATAGCATGAATCAATGATTCCAAATAATGATAAGTCGACAATGAAAAAGGGATAACAAAACTTCATTTAAGGTTGAGCAGTTACGGAAGAGATACAACAAATTTAATTAAGGATAAGCAATTAAGGAAAAGATAACAATAACATCAATTAAGGATAGATACTAACGAAAAATATAATAGTAATTTTAATTAAGGATAAGCAAGTACGGGAAGGATATCATGGCAATTAAAGAGGCAACAACTTCAGTTAAGGAACATAAGAGTTTAATCGGCAATAAGGGTCGAACATGAAGCAATTAATTCCAAATAAGACACGTGAGGGTAAATTTGGTAAATGGGGGATTTAACATGACAAACAAATTTTTATATCTAATGAACATAAGAACCTAAGAGCTCTAAACGGTTAAATTTCCATAATTAGCCCGAGTACGTACTCGTCACCTCGCGTACACGACCTTCACATGACACAATTAGCACAAGTGACTCAAATCCTAAGGGGTAGTTCCCCCCTCCCCCCTCCCCCCCCCACAAAGTTAGGCAAGATACTTACCTCAACAAAGCTAGACTGATACTTTAAAATGACCTTCTCGAGTGAAACAACCTCTAGACGGCCCAAATCTAGCCAAAATAACTCCAAATCATAAATAAAACTCATAGGAAACAATTCCGGTTAATAAAACTTTGATCTTTAATTATAACTAAAAGGTTAACCCAAAAACCAACCCCCGGGCCCGCACCTCGAAACTGATAAAATTCACAAATTTCGAACAACCATTTCGATACGAGTCCAACCATACAAGAATTTACCAAATTTCGATATCAATTCATCCTTCATATCATCATTTTATGTTTTTTTAAAGATTTTACAAAATTTCACATTTTCTACCTTTTAATTCACTGATTTAATGATATAAATAAGTATGAAATCATGAAATGTAATCATTTTCGGATATAGAACACATACCAAAATCAAACTCGTGAAGAATCCTTCCAGAATCGCTCAAAATCGAGGCTTCAAACTCAAAAATGGACAAAAATGCCAAACCCTAGAATATATGTAATTCTTCCCAGGTTTTTTCGCATTTGCGAACAGAAACGCCGCATCTGCAGCCTCTCATTTGCAAGAAAAGCTTCGCATCTGCGAACACAACTAGAAAGCCAAGTGGCCACACTTGCGCAAGAATGAGTCGCATCTGTGACTCCGCGGAAGCGTATAAACAGCCGCAGAAGCGGACATCTTCGCATTTGCGATCAATAGGCCGCAAAAGCGGCCATGGCATCTGCGACAAAATCTCCGTAAAAGTGAAGCTTCCTCACAGGCCTAAACATCGCAGAAGCGACAGAAACTTTGCAGAAACGGCTCAACATCTGCGATCAAACCTCCGCAGAAGCGGATACACCAGAACACTACCCAACAACCTTAACCAAAAATTTCCAAAATGATCCGAACCTCGTTTGAAACTCATCCGGGCCACTCAGGACCCCGTCCTAATATACCAACAAGTGGACCTACTCGAGGCCTCAAATCACATCAAACAACATCGAAACCACGAATCGCACCTCGAATCGAACTTATGAACTTTCAAATCTTCCAACTTCCAAAACTTGTGACGAAACATAGGAAATCAACCCAGAATGACATCAAATTTTGCATGCAAGTTCCAAATGACATAACAGAGATAACCTATCTCTCGGAATCGCAATCCAAGCCCGATATCAACAAATTCAACTCCCGGTCAAATCTCTTAACCTTCCAAAACTTCATCTTTCCAATTTTCGCCAAAATGCATCAAATTACCCTACGGACCTCCAAATCCAAATCAGGACGCATGCCTAAGTCCAAAATTATCAGACTAAGCTATTGGAATCATCAAAATGCCATTTCGGAGTCGTCTACACAAAAGGCAAGACTCTGATCAACTCTTACTGCTTAAACTTCTAAAACAGGAATCCTTCATCCAAATTGATCTCGAATCATTCAAAAACTGAACTCGGTCACACACACAAGTCATGACACATAATACGAAGCTTCTCGAGACTTTACACCGTCGAATGGGATGCTAATTCTCAAAACAAATGGTTAGGTCGTTACAAACAAGTCATATGATCAGTTGACCTGGAATCAACCGCCCACATTGGAGAAACTTTGTCTCTGACATTAGCAACAAAAGTGTCACGACCCAATTTCCCCTCCCTGTGACGTCGTGATGGCACCTAGTCTCTACAACTAGGTAAGCCTAACATTTTTCGGAATATTGAAACAAAAATATAAATTTAACCAATTATTCAAAAATACACAACAAATCCCAAAACCCGGAATATCGTGAATCACAAACTACAGAAGGAAAAATCTAGTGTCTCTATGCATCAGAATCTAACAAGGAAAAATACAGAAGATAATGGATATGAGAAAGAGAAGAAGGGGACACCGAGGTCTGCGGACGCGACAGATATACCTTGAAGTCTCCCAAGCTGTCCCGGCTCACTGATAGTGCGGCTGATAAGATGAACCTGGATCTGCATACGAAAGACATGTTCAGAGAGTAGCATGAGTACACCACAATCGGTACCCAGTAAGTGCCAAGCCTAGCCTTAGTCGAGTAGTGACGAGGTTAGGTCAACGCCCTACTGGTAAGTATATAATAAAATAATATAGAGTATAATACCGCAATAAAATAAAGTGCTAAAATTTAACGATAATGAAATCATAGAAGGTGAAGGGGGATCTCCCGGAATACCGTTTCGTAGTCCCAAAGTAAATGTGCAGGGGGATCTCCCGGAATACCGTTCTGTTGTTCCAAAGTAAATGTGCAGGGGGATCTCCTGAAATACCGTTCCGTAGTCCCAAAGTAAATATGCAGTACAGAGGGATCTCCCAGAATACCGTTTCGTATTCCCAAAGTAAATATGCAGTGCGAATGATAGAAATACAACTACATCACGAAGTTCTTACAATTTAGACTAAGTACCAGTCAGGGAAGAAGCAGGAAATTCACTAAGCATGTTGCACATAATTCACATAAAACAATTAAGACACGTAGACATGTTGTATTAGACTAAACATGATAGCTACACATATTGGATTAACTCAATTAAGAATGAAAATAGATTAGTACTCATTAAAATGGTATAACTCAAAATAACAGGAAAACATGTTGCTGCTCAGTAAGAAAATCGGGTTTTACCACAACTAGCCCGTGTACGTACTTGTCACCTCACATACACGGCGCTCACATATCACAATAGTTCCAAATCTTAAGGGAATTTCCCCCACACAAAGCTAGGCAAGCCACTTACCTCGTACCAAGCTCAATCAATCGGTCACAATGCCTTTCCCACGAATATCCGGCTCCAAATGGCCCAAATCTAGCCAAAAGTAATTACATATCATAAATACAACAATAATAGACTCATCTAATTAACGAAATCAATATTTTAACGAAAATTCCGAAATTAACTCAAAAATCGCATGTGGGGCCCACGTCTCAAAATTGGGTAAAAGTCATAAAATACGAAAGCCCGTTCACTCACGAGTCTAACCATATCAAATTTACTAAAATCCGACACCAAATGATCCTCCAAATCCACAAATCAAACTTCCAAATCCCTAGCCTCCAGTTCCCAATTTCCACCTTAAATACACACTAACTAGGTGGGAAAATACATGGGGAAGCAAGATTATTGATCAAAAATAAGCACAAGGGACTTACGTCAAGAAATGCCTCGAAAATGCTCTAAAAATCGCCCTAAACCGAGTTTGCAAAGTCAAAAATGACAAAAATCACTAAGCCCTTCGGTTTTAACCACTGCCCAGGTATTTCCGCACCTGCAGAACCTGGGCTCGCACCTGCGGGTGCGCTTGTGCGGAAATTATGCGCATCTGCGCAATTCACTTGCCCATTCTGCCTTCGCACCTGCGATGAAATGGCCGCATCTGCGCGTGCGCGCCTGTAGAATTCCTTTCCGCTTCTGCGGACCTTGCGCACATGCGAAGATCCCTAACGTATCTGCGGGCATCGAAGATGCGGAAAACACCTCGCACCTACGACCCCTGGCACTCCTCCATTTTCCCGCTTCTGTGTTAATTTGTTCGCACCTGCGGACTCGCACCTGCGGGTAGCCTTGCGTATGTGCGATTACAGCAGAACCAGCAAAAGCACCAGATTTTCCCTAAGTCCAATTTCATTCCGTTAAGCATCCGAAACACACCCGAGGCCTCTAGGACCTCAACCAAACCTACTAACCAATCCTATACACCATACGAACTTAGTCGAGTCTTCAAACCACATCGAACAACACCAAAAATCATGAATTAAGCACGGATTCAAGCCTATGAACTTAAAATTTTCCAAATTCTACAAATGACGCCGAACCACGCCAAGCTCGATATCAAAATTTTCACTATCGACTGAAATCGCCGAAAAATTTAACTTTCGTCAATTCAAACCTAAATCTACTACAGACCTCCAAAACACATTCTGGATGCGCTCCTAAGCTCAAAATCACTCAACGGAGCTAACGGAGTTGACAGAATTCCATTCTAGATTCGTCTTCACATAGTTCCGACTACGGTCCAATTTCTAAGGCTTAAACTCACAACTAGGGACTAAGTGTCCCAAAACTCCCCGAATCCCATAACCAATCACTCCGAAAATCCCCAAAAGTAGAAACAAATATGGGGAAAGCAGATATTAGGGGATCGGGGCTCTAATTCTCAAAACGACCGGCTGGGTCGCTACATCCTCCCCCTTTTAAAACAATCATTCGTCCTCGAAGGAGTATAAAGACATACCTAAAACTGTGAAAAGATGAGGGTACTGGCTGTGCATATCCTGCTCGGCCTCCCAAGTTGCCTCATGACCGGTTGTCCCCTCTATTGAACCTTCACGGAAGAAATGTTCTTTGACCTTAGCATTTTGACCTGCTTGTCTAAAATAGCCACTGGCTCCTCAACATAGGATAAATCCTTGTCCAATTGAACTAAGCTGAAATCCAACACATGGGACGGATCGCCGTGATACTTGCGGAGCATAGAAACATGGAATACCGGATGAACTCCTGCTAGTCTGTGAGGCAAGGCAAGCTCATAAGCAACCTCCCCAACTCGATGCAACACCTCAAATGGACCAATGAACCTTGGGCTCAGCTTACCCTTCTTTCCAAGCCTCATAACGCCCTTCATAGGCGAAACCCGGAGCAAGACTCGCTCTCCAACCATGAATACCACATCGCAAACCTTCCGGTCTGCATAACTCTTCTCTCTGGACTAGGCTATGTCTATCTTGAATCACCTTCACTTTTTCCAAGGCATCCTGAACCAAGTCCGTACCCAATAATCTGGCCTCACCGGGTTCGAACCAACCCACTGGGGGCCTACACCACCTACCGTACAGAGCCTCATACGGTTCCATTTGAATGCTAGACTGATAACTATTATTGTAAGCAAACTCCGCAAGTGGCAAGAACAGGTCCCAAGCACCCCCGAAATCTATCACACATGCACAGAGCATATCTTCTTATATCTGAATAGTGTGCTCGGACTACCCATCTATCTGAAGGTGCAATGCTCTGCTCAACTCAACCCTAGTACCCAACTCATGTTGTATAACTCTCCAGAACCGTGATGTAAACTGCATACCCCGGTCAGAGATAATAGATACTGGTGCGCCATGAAGCCTGACGATCTCACAGATGTAGATTCGAGCTAGCTGCTCGGAAGAATAGGTAGTCATCACAGGAATGAAATGAGCCAACTTGGTCAACCTGTCCACAATCACCTAAACTGCATTAAACTTCCACTGAGTCCGTGAGAGACCAGCAACGAAGTCCATAGTGATCCGCTCCCATTTCCACTCCGGAATCTCTATCTTCTGAAGCAACCCACCCGGTCGCTGATGCTCATACTTCACCTATTGGCAATTTATACATCTAGCCACATACTTTACTATGTCTTTCTTCACCCTACTCCACCAATAATGTTGCCTCAAGTCCTGATACATCTTCGCGGCACCGGATGAATGGAGTGCCACGAGCTGTGAGCATCCTGAAGAATCAACACGCAAACTATCTACATTGGGAACACATAGCCTGCCCTGCATCCTTAATGAACCATTATCTCCAATAGTAACCTCCTTAGCATCACCGTGTTGGACTGTGTCCTTAAGGACAAGCAGATGGGGGTCATCATACTGACGCTCCCTGATACGATCATAAAGAGAAGATCGAGAGACCACACAAGCCAATACCCAACTTGGCTCAGAAATATCCAATCTCACAAACTGGCTGGCTAAGGCTTGAACATCCAAAGCCAATGGCCTCTCTGCTGCTGGTAGATATGCTAAACTCCCCAAACTCTCTGCCCGGCGACTCAAAGCATCGGCCACCACATTGGCCTTCCCAGGGTGGTATAAAATAGTGATATCATAATCCTTAAGTAGCTCCAACCACCTCCGCTGACGTAAGTTAAGATCTTTCTGCTTAAACAGATGCTGCAAACTCTGATGATCGGTGTAAATCTCACAAGGAACAACGTACAAATAATGCCGCCATAACTTCAAGGCATGAACAATAGCTGCTAACTCAAGATCGTGGACAAGATAGTTCTTTTTGTGCACCTTCAGTTGTCTGGACACGTATGCAATCACCCTACCATCCTGCATCAACACCGCGCCCAGACCAATCCGCGATACATCACAATATACAGTATAAGACCCCGAACCTGCAGGTAATACCAATACTGGGGCTGTAGTCAAAGCTATCTTGAGATTTTGAAAGCTCTCCTCACATTTCTCTATCCACCTGAATGGAGCACCCTTCTGGGTCAGCCTGGTCATAGGTGCTGCAATAGATGGGAATCCCTCTACAAAGCAATGGTAATATCCCGCCAAACCAAGAAAACTTCGGATCTCTGTAGCTGAGGACAGTCTGGGCCAACTCTACACTGCTTCAATCTTTTTTGGATCCACCTAGATCCCCTCACTCGATACTATATGAACCAAGAATTCCATTGAGTCTATCCAAAACGCACACTTTGAAAATTTTGCATATAACTTCTTTTCTCTCAAGGTCTGAAGTGCAGTCCTCAGGTGCTGCTCATGATCCTCCCGACTCCGGGAGTATACCAGAATGTCGTCAATAAACATAATGACGAATGAGTCAAGATAGGGCCGGAACACACTGTGCATCAAGTGCATAAAAGTTGTTGGGGCATTAGTCAGTCCAAAAGACATCACAAGAAACTCATAGTGACCATATCTGGTCCTGAAAGCAGTCTTTGGGATATCTGGCTCCCGAATCTTCAACTGATGATAACCTGAACGTAAGTCAATCTTGGAAAACACTCTGGCACCCTGTAACTGATCAAATAAGTCATCAATACAAGGCAATGGATACATGTTCTTCACTGTGACTTTGTTCAACTGGCGGTAATCAATACACATCCATATAGAACAATCCTTCTTCTTCACAAATAAGACAGGAGCACCCCAAGGTGACACACCGGGCCGCATCAAGCCTTTATCAAGAAATTCTTGTAACTGCTCTTTCAACTCCTTTAATTCAGGAGGAGACATACGATATGGAGGAATAGAGATGGGCTGAGTGCCCGGTAACAAATCAATGCCAAAATCAATATCTCTGTCGGGCGGCATGCCCGGAAGAAAACACATCTAGAAAGTCCCTCACTACTGGAACTGACTCAACTGTAGGGGTATCAATACTAACATCTCTCACATAAGCTAGATACACGTCACACCCCTTCTCAACCATTCATTGAGCTTTAAGAAAAGAAATAACTCTGCTGGGAGTATACTCTAAGGTACCTCTCCACTCTAATCATGCTAAACCTGGTATAGCCAGCATTATGATTTTAGCGTGACAATCAAGAATAGCATAATGGGGTGACAACCAGTCCATGCCCAAAATAATATCAAAGTCCACCATGCTGAGCAATAATAAATTGACTCTGGTCTCAAAACCACTAAGAGCAATCAAACACGACCGATACATGCGGTCCACAACAAGAGAATCTCCCACAGGAGTAGATACATAAATAGAGGAACTCAAAGAATCTCGAGGTACGCCCAAATACGAAGCAAAATAAGAGGACACATAAGAATATGTAGAGGATGGGTCAAATAATACCGACGCATCTCTATGACAGACCGGAACAATACCTGTAATGATAGAATCAAAAGCAACTACCTCTGTACGAGCAGGAAGTGCATAATATCTGGCCTGGCCTCCCCCTCTAGGGCGACCTCTACCTCCCCGACCTCCACCTCAAGCTGGTTGAGCAGGTGGGGTGGAAGCTGGTGCTGTAATCATAGCCTGAGGACCCGGTGGAGCACGTTGTGGCTAAAAAGTCTGTGGAGGTGCACCCCTCCTAATCCTGGGGAAATTCCTCACCATGTGGCGAGTGTTTCCACACTCAAAATAAGCTTTGGGAGGGCGTGGCTACTGTGACTGGCTTGGGCCAGGTCTGCTGGACTGGCCGCTAGGAACACCCCATGCAGGAGGCACACTAGATACTGACGGTGCATAATAAGGCTCCTGGGGTCTAGAAGGAGCTGGAACACCACTGGAGGCTGGAAGAGCTTAATGAATGGGGTGGCTCACATAACCCCTACCATGGCGAGCTTCTGGGGCACGAGCTCCAGATTAATAACCAGCCTCTCGAGACCTCTTGGCCTCCCTCTCCTCTCTATCCTGGGCAAACATGCCCTCGAATCTCCTGGCAATACCTACAATCTAATGATAAGAAATATCCGTCTCCAATTCCCTGCCCATACTACTCCGGATGCTAGGATGGAGACCCTCAATAAACCATCGAACTCTCTCTCGAACTGTGGCAACTAAGGCCGGTGCATGTCGGGCCAAATCACTGAAGTGAACTGCATACTCTGACACAGTCATAGCACCCTGGCGCAACTGCTCAAACTTCGCGCGCCATGAGTCCCTGAGGCTCTGAGGGACATACTCTCTCAAAAATATGTCCGAGAACTGAGTCCATGTAAGTGAAGCTGCCTCAGCCGGACTACTCAACTCATAAGCACGCCACCACTGATGGACTGCTCCTCTAAGCTGGAATGTGATAAAAAAAAAACCCGCTCGTCTTCGCTACGCCCATAGTACGGAGAATACGATGACACTCCTCCAGAAAACCCTAAGCATCATCTGTAGCCAATCCGCTAAAAGTAGGTGGGTGGTACTTCTTGTACCTCTCAAGTCTGAGCTGCTCCGTCTCAGAAGCTGCTGCTCTAACCTCGGGCTGAGCTGGAGCAACCGAATGCATTGGTATAATCTCTGGAACCTGGTCAACCTGAACCCACTGCTCTAGAGTACCGGCGACGGGATTCTGTGCTCCTCCCCCGGCCTGAGATGTGGCAGGAGAAAGTGGAATCAATCCAGCCTGAGCTAAGGTGTTGAACATGCTCAGAATCTGGGCTAGAGTCTCCTTGAGGGCTGGTGCAGCAACAGGTATCTCAGGTGTCTGCCCTCTAGCTTGAGCTACCGGGGGCTCCTCTGTAGCAGCTCATGCGGGTGCTCTGGCTGCACCATGTGGATGTCCTTGGCCTCTACCCCGGCCCCGGCTTCTCGCAGCTCTAGCAGGGGGCGCGGGTGCCTGTTCATCAGGTCTACTTGTACGTGTCCTCACCATCTGTGAGAGAATAGAATACAGAAATTTAGAATCTCTGAAGTCAACAATTTTCGCACGACAAGGAATCAAAGTAGTGAAATTTTTCCAAACAGTTCCATAGCCTCCCAAAGATAAGTACAGAAGTCTCTGTACCGATCCGCGAGACTCTAATAAACCGGTTTGTGACTCACAACACCTACAAACCTAGAGCTCTGATACCAACTTGTCACGACCCAATTTTATCTCCATGTGACGTCGTGGCGACACCTAGTCTCTACAACTAGGTAAGCCTAACATTTTGCGGAATATTGAAACAAAAATATAAATTTAACCAATTATTCAAAAATACACAACAAATCCCAAAACATGGAACATCGTGAATCACAAACTACAGAAGGAAAAATCTAGTGTCTCTATGCATCAGAATCTAACAACGAAAAATACAGTGAGAAAGCGTATAAGGGGACTCTGAGGTCTGCGGACGCGGCAGATATACCTTTAAGTCTCCCAAGTTGTCCCGGCTCACTGATAGTGTGGCTGATAAGGTGCACCTGGATCTGCACACGAAAAACATGTGCAGAGAGTAGTATGAGTACACCACAAGCGGTACCCAGTTAGTGCCAAGCCTAGCCTCGGTCGAGTAGTGACGAGGTCAGGTCAAGGCCCTACTGGTAAATATATAATAAAACAATATAGAGTATAATACCGCAATAAAATAAAGGCTGAAATTTAACGACAATGAAATCATAGAAGGTAACAACTTAGTACACAGAAACACAACAGGGGATCTCCCGAGATACCGTTTCGTAGTCCCAAACGTAAATGTGTAGGGGGATCTCCCGGAATACCGTTCTATAGTCCCAAAGTAAATGCGCAGGGGGATCTCCCGGAATACCGTTCCATAGTCTAAAAGTAAATGTGCAGGGGGATCTCCCGGAATACCGTTCCTTAGTCCCAAAGTAAATATGCAAGGCAGGGGGATCTCCCGGAATACCGTTCCGTAGTCCCAAAGTAAATATGCAGTACAGGGGGATCTCCCAGAATATCGTTCCGTAGTCCCAAAGTAAATATGCAGCGCGAATGATAGAAATACAACTACATCATGAAGTTCTTACAATTTAGACTAAGTACCAGTCAGGGAAGAAGCAGGAAATTCACTAAGCATGTTGCACATAATTCACATAAAACAATTAAGACACATAGACATGTTGTATTAGACTAAACATGATAGCTACACATATTGGAATAACTCAATTAAGAATGAAAATAGATTAGTACTCATTAAAATGGTATAACTCAAAAAAATAGGAAAATATGTTGCTGCTCAGTAAGAAAATTGGGTTTTACCACAACTAGCCCGTGTACGTACTCGTCACCTCACGTACACGGCGCTCACATATCACAATAGTTCCAAATCTTAAGGGGATTTCCCCCACACAAATCTAGGCAAGCCACTTATCTCGAACCAAGCTCAATCAATCGGTCACAATGCCTTTCCTACGAATATCCGGCTCCGAATGGCCCAAATCTAGCTAAAAGCAATTACATATCATAAATACAACAATAATAGACTCATCTAATTAACGAAATCAACATTTTAACGAAAATTCTGAAATTAACTCAAACATCTCCTGTGGGGCCCATGTCTCGGAATCAGGTAAAATTCATAGAATATAAAAGCCCGTTCACTCACGAGTCTAACCATATCAAATTTACTAAAATCCGACACCAAATGGTCCTCCAAATCCACAAATCAAATTTCCAAATCCCTAGCCTACAATTCCCAGTTTCCACCTTAAATACACACTAACTAGGTGAAAAAATACATGGGGAAGCAAGATTATTGATAAAAAATAAGCACAAGGGACTAACCTCAAGAAATTCCTCGAAAATGCTCTCAAACAATGCCCTAAACCGAGTTTGCAAAGTCAAAAATGACAAAAATCACGAAGCCCTTCGATTTTAACCACTGCCCAGGTATTTTCGCACCTGTGGAACCTGGGCTCGCACCTGCGGGTGCGCTTGTGCGGAAATTATGTGCATCTGCGCAACTCAGTTGCCCATTCTGCCTTCGCACTTGCGATGAAAGGGCCGCATCTGCGCGTGCGCGCCTGCGGTATTCCCTTCCGCTTCTGCGGACCTTGCACACCTGTGAAGACCCTTAACGCATCTACGGGCATCGCAGATGTGGAAAACACCTCGCACCTGTGACCCTGGCACTCCTCCATTTTCCCGCTTCTGCGCCAATTTGTTCGCACATGCGGGCTCGCACCTGCGGGCAGCCTTGCGCATGTGCGATTACAGCAGCAAAAGCACCATATTTTCCCTAAGTCCAATTTCATTCGTTAAGCATCCGAAACATACCCGAGGCCCCCGGGACCTCAACCAAACCTACCAACCAATCCTATACACCATACAAACTTAGCCGAGCCTTTAAACCACATCAAACAACACCAAAAATCATGAATTAAGCACGGATTCAAGCCTAAGAACTTAGAATTTTCCAAATTCTACAAACGATACCGAACCACGTCAAATCTAGTCCGAATTACCTCAAATTTTACACACAGGTCAAAAATGACACTACAAACCTACAACCACTTTCGGAAATCCATTCCGAGCTCGATATCAAAATTTTTACTATCGGCCGAAATTGCCGAAAAATTTAACTTTCGCCAATTCAAGCCTAAATCTACTACAGACCTCCAAAACATATTCCGGACGCGCTCCTATGCTCAAAACCACTCAACGGAGCTAACGGAGTCAACGGAATTCCTTTCCGGATCCTTCTTCACACAGTTCTGACTACGGTCCAATTTCTAAGGCTTAAACTCACAACTAGGGACTAAGTGTCCCAAAACTCCCCGAATTCCATAACCAATCACTCCAAAAATTCTCAAAAGTAGAATCAAATGTGGAAGTAAATATTAGGGGATCGGGGCTCTAATTCTCAAAACGATCGGCCGGGTCGTTACAAAAAGTGGAAGAAATACATGCAAAGGCCATTGAATAACTACCTGCCGAAGATGATATCTCCAGAGATTCCAGCAATGTCTTCAATTTCTCAATATCTTCTTTGTTGAATTCTGGGACTAGTAGACATTTTTCATCAATCTGAGGGTTGCTAGCAATATGTGCCTGCTTTCCATCAAAAGTATTTTTGGTTGGAGGTTTACCATTGAGTTTTCAACATCTCTCTCTCGTGTGCCGGTACTTTTTGTAGTAAGTGCAGTAAAGATTTTCCCTGTTGACAAGCTATTTGAATGAACTTGCGTGCTTGATGGTGATCTCCAATTGTGAAACTCCAAACTCTTTTTTATTTGTCCCTTTTGTCATGAGAGCCGCTCCTTCATTTATTTGAGTTTCAAGCATATCACTCATCCATCCTTCCTCTGTCCGTATAATGACCATTGTCTCGTTCTATGATGGCAGATCTTCGTTCCCTAAAATTTGCACTCGTACAACATCAAACTCCACATTTAGCCCTACAAGAAAATCATAAATACTTTCTTTTTCAATAAATATTTTTAAAATTACAGCATTATCTGTACAACGCATTTGAATGCATTGATAGTGATCCATCTCTTACCGTAACTGTCACGCCCCAAAATCGACGAGCGCACCGGTGCTCAATCGAGTGAACCCGACCGAGCAAGACTGTTAGATTTTATTCTGCCCAAACTCATCCACGAATAGAGATAAAGCATATTTCCTTAATTAGACAAAAATGTGTTCATGTCTACAATACCAATTCATTTCCAATAGTTTCATCCTTTTTAAAGTCCCAAATGGACAAATAATACAACCACAACATAACATATTTTGTCTTTCCCAACACCAATACACAACCCACACTATGTCTACGGAGCCTCTATAAATGAAGAAGAGTGCAATGATCATGCCGGCAACAAGGCCCCGGCTATACCTCAAACCGAATACACAAAGTACAAAAGATGCATGCCCCCAGGATGAAGTGATGCTCACCAAGTCAGTTGGGTAGAAGGTGTACTGCTATCACTGATCAATATCCCCTGATGTGGAACCACCTGCATTCATTTAAAGATGCAGCGCCCCCGACAAAAGGGACGTTAGTATTGTCGAATAGAACTAGCATGTATAACTAAATACCCTTTCAATAAAATAACAAATATTACAAATAAAATTATCATAATGTTAATGGAAGCTTTAATCAACATCAAACCTCAATTTAGGATCAAGACAGTCTTTCAATTAATTTCCATATCTCACATTGAGAGATTTTTAGTGTCGATATTCCATTATTCATAATACCATTATTCACAATACCGAGGTCTGGCCTTATTAACTTTGCTTCCCTAATTTCGAACCACCCAGTGGGAGATCTACATCTCCTGCCATATAAAGCCTCGAATGTTATTATTTGAATGCTAGCATGATAGATATTGTTATATGAAAATTCTATGAGTGGTAAATGATCATCCCAACTACCTTTGAAGTCTAGAGCACAAGCGCACAACATAACCTCAAGCGTCTGAATAGTCCGCTCTGCCTCCCCGTCAGTCTGCGGGTGAAAGGTTATACTAAGATTCACCTGAGTACCCAAACCTTGCTGAAATTTCTTCCAAACATTAGCAGTGAATTGTGCTCCCCGATCAGAAATGATGGAAACTGGGGTGCCATGCAACCTGACTATTTCTTTGATATACAACTGAGCATATTGTTTCATTGTGTCGGTAGACATAACCGACAAAAAGTGTGTTGACTTCGTGAGTCGATCCACATTTACCTAAATTGAGTCACACTTGTGCGGAGTGCGCGGTAATCCTACCACAAAGTCCATATTAATCATTTCCCATTTCCATATTGGAATTTCTATATTCTGTGCCAACCCACCGGGCCTTTGGTATTCAGCCTTCACTTGCTGACAATTCGGACATCTTTCCACAAAGTCCTCCACATTCCTCTTCATATCATTCCACCAATAGACTTCCTTAAGATCATGATACATTATTTTGTAGAACCTGGGTGCACGGAATACCTAGAAGTTTGAGCTTCAGTCATAATTCTTTTACGGAGACCACCCACATTTGGAACACATAGTCGCCCTTGGTACCTTAGTGTACCATCATCCATGCCAAGAGAAAAGGCCATGGTCTTATGTTTATGAATCCCCTCTTTCAATTGCGCCAGCAATGGATAGTTGTATTGTTTCTCTTTGACTTCCATAACAAGCGATGATTCAGTACTATTTTGCACAATTACCCCTCCTTCACTAGAGTCTGCAAGACGAACTCCCAAACTAGACAATCGATGAATTTCTTTGGCCAATGGCCTTTGATATGCCTCCAAGTGAGCCAAACTACCCATAGATTTCCGGGTAAGAGCATCCGCCACAACATTGGCTTCCCCGAATGATATAGAATATTGATATCGTAATCCTTACGTAACTCATGACATCTTCTCTACCTTAGATTCAATTTATTCTATTTGCAAATATATTGAAGGATCTTTTGGTCCGTGAATATGTTTACCTGGACCCCATATAATTAATGATGCCAAACCTTTAATGTATAAATCACAGCAGCAAGTCCTAAGCCATGTGTTGGATTGTTTTTCTCATGATTCTTGAGTTGCCTAAAGGCATAAATGATCATCTTGTCATATTTCATCATTAGTGGAACATCTATATCAGATTTCTCTATCATATGACCTCCTAGGAATTGAGTTCTACAAAAATTTCCTTGATACGATTACAATCTTATTAGTACTTGCAACTTGTTTTTTTCCAAAATTTCTCAACAAAAGACATTACTAGGCCAGTTTTTTTATGGGACCATCTGTTTCAAATGAATAACATCTACTAGCTTGCGCGCACACCCTGATAACATCAACCTGCATGGCATTTCCTCAACATGTGAAGTAACATCGTGCTCAGACCTTTCTTTGCCATCCTCTTTCCTCATTATAAGTATTATAGGATTTTAAGAAACCACTCTACTTCCCTGGTGAACATTCTAACGATTCCTCTTTACTGCTAAACACTTCCCAAAATACATATCGATACCCTTCATATATATTTAGCCCGAACAGGGCCTTTTTTGAAACTTGAGATCCCCCTAAATTCTTCAACGATGACTTCTTGTTTTCCTTATAAGTGTAGGACTTAGTCCACATGGTTCCATCCTCGATGAGTAACTCACCTTATTCCCCGTATTGTAGTCACCAATAATATTTCCTAATATTGCAGCCTAAGAGCTATCATGTTAAACATGTTTGGTTCGTAACAAGTGTTCATCCTCTCTCAATTTGTTTCGAACATTTTCTTCTTTTTTCTTCCTTTGCTCTAGACAATATGCTGGTACCATATTTTCTTTGTGACTGGAGCATTCGTTCCCATCCCATTTTGCCCTTAATTCCTAGTAAATAGCCTTATTGTGCCACACACTTGTCTGCCTCCCATGAGCTCATAGTATCATTGTGCCTGATTTTTTGAATTTATCACACCACCACTTCATCACCAGTAGTTTCACTTTCCAATGTAATATGTAGACATGAACTCCCTCTAAATCTTTTAATTGATATTCAGTGTCACTCAAGTCGGCTGCACTACAGTTAATCCTTTATATCTTCTATTAACAATTGTGCTCTAGGCGAGTCCACCATTCTGATATGAATTATTTTGTGATTCCACCATTTATTCTCACCTCATTCCTCCAAGTTAGTGAATAGCTATGCGCTCTTCCATATGTTACGTGGTCTATTCCCTTAGTTGGGAATTCATCTTGCTCGCCTCTCGACACTTGTTGGGATATCTGTGGAAAAGTATGTTCATCTGTGTATCACTTAACACTTCCTTGCTTGCAAGATTCTTAAAAGACTTTCCATCAAGTCCAGATGCACTCTTGGGTTATTATAACATCACATTTATCTCTCCCACTCGTTCTGTATTTCTTAAAGCCTTGGAACTTTAGCTAAATCGCAAATCCGTGATTAACTCATTCTAAGAACTCACAAGCCTTTCACATTTGATCTGTAGTACTTCCTTGGGTTCCATTGTCCCTGACTTTCTAACAAATGTAAAGAATTTATATTTCCATGACTTTCTAAATGTCGATAACCTTGTCATGTATATTTCCATGTACAAAGAATTTATATTTCTTAACCTTCCATATTATTTTTGTACTAGTAGTTTATCTTTTGCATTTCCTTTGAGAGAATCACGTTATCCCTTACCACTTTTCTAGACTACACATGTCTTCAACAAAATATCCAAACATCATAGCTACATGGCCGTACTCTTGTTTTATTTCACTTAAGTAGCCTCACCATGGTCCTTCCCTCCCCACTTTGGGTGAATGTTTCATATTTCGACACAAGTCTTGAATTTAGCAATTTGAGGGACACATGTTTCACATCTCTAGTCCTCTTGTATATGATTGACTATTAGGGAGATTTAAGTCCCCATGGTATTAACCTCAAAGGTTCTCTACTCTTATTCAGCCACAAAGTCCTGGGATCCTAATCCCCCGTGTCAATATCCTTTTTGGAGTGTAACACAACTTCACACATTCCTGGGATTTTTATTATATTCCTAGTGCTAGAGTCTTCTCATTGTGGGTTCAATTGACTATCCTTTCATAACTTTTTATCTCCCGTGCGAGACCTACACATTTATCATTACTCTCCAGGCCATGCCTTTCATACATCTTAGAATCATATACCTGGTTCCCACACTATCCATACGTACAAGTTAAGCTTAGGTCTCATTTATCACGTCAATGCCTCTTTGGAGGTGGGCAATCACTTCTAGCACTCTTCTCATATAAAGTATGTTCATGGTACTATATACATTGTCTCATATGGCCATACCATTCATTCAACATGATACATGTGCCATCTATTTAATATTCAAGCCTTTACCCTTTCGTCATGTCACATGACAACATTACTTGGAATAAACCAAAAGAGCATTTAAACTTACCTTGAACCTCAACGCACGAGTTGGAGGAAGAATAATTTCACAATCAGTTTTATCGCAGGATTCAAAATATCAAAGAAGGGTATTATTCCTAAATGTCCAAGTAGCATCCTAGTTATAGATGTGGTCGACAACACACCGATAAGAACGACTCTACTAGACACGGCTCCGAGACATCCTAGGACACTATAAAATCTTAGGCTCTGCTATCAAGTTTGTCACGCCCCAAAACCGAGGAGCGTGACCGGCACTCAACCGAGTGAACTCGACCGAGCAAGCATGTTAGATTTCATTCTACCCAAACTCATCCACGAATGAAGATAAGATATATTTTCTTAATTAGACAAAAAGGTGTTCATGTCTACAATACCAATTCATTTCCAATAGTTTCATCCTTTTTAAAGTCTCAAATGGACAATTAATACAACCACAACATAACATATTTTGTCTTTCCCAGCACCAATACACAACCCACATTATGTCTACGGAGCCTCTATAGATGAAGAAGAGTACAATGATCATGCCGGCAACAAGGCCCCGGCTATACCTCAAACCAAATACACAAAGTACAAAAGATGCATGACCCCGGGATGAAGTGGGGCTCACCAAGTCAGCTGGGTAGAAGGTGTACTGCTATCACTGATAAACATCTCCTGCTATAGAACCACTTGCATCCATTTAAAGATGCAGCGCCCCTGACAAAAGGGGCGTTAGTGCTGTCGAATAGCACTAGCATGTATAACTAAATACCCTCTCAATAGAATGACAAATAATATAAATAAAATTATCATACTATTAATGGAAGCTTTAATCAACATCAAACCTCAATTTAGGATCAAGACAGTGTTTCAATTAATTTCCATATCTCACATTGGGAGATTTTTAGTATCGATATTCCATTATTCACAATACCAATGTACACAATACCAGTGTTCACAATACCGATGGTCACAATACCAATATTCATAATATCGATGTTTACAATACCAATATTTACAATACCGATGTTCACAATACCAATGTTCACAATACCAATGCCACCACACTTTTAGCACGGAGTCCGATCACGACCCGATCGGCTAGGCTATCTCATTAGAGAATCAACCACAATTACTATCAATACCAATACCACCGTAAGTTTACCACGGAGTCCGATCACGACCCGATCGGCTAGGCTATCTCATTAGAGAATCAACCACAATTACTATCAATACTAATACCACCGTAAGTTTAGCACGGAGTCCGATCATGACCCGATCGGCTAGGCTATCTCATTAGAGAATCAACCACAATTACTATCAATACCAATACCAATGTAAGTTTAGCACGGAGTCCGATCACGACCTGATCAGAGAGGCTATCTCATTAGAGAATCAACCACAATTACTATCAATACCAATACCACCGTAAGTTTAGTACGGAGTACGATCACGACCCGATCGGCTAGGCTGTCTTGTTCGAGATATCAATCTTTTTGTATCAATTATCGCATTTCATATTTACTTTCATATATTTTTATTTCATTAGCACTAATGGCCATAATTTATGAGATTATTCTTGGCACGTTGACCATATTTAGTATTTCATGCTCACCTTTTTACTTTCAAATATCAACGTCATCATTACCAACAACAACAATTCAATTCAAGGTATTTAGTATACCTATGAGCAATTAAGAGTCTAAGGCACATAGAGATTTTTCACAAAATTTGGCATAATAGCCTTTGTTTGAACTTGACTTAAATTCGAAGCATTATTAATGCACAGTCCATATTTTTAACACTTCATCAATTGGTAACATAACATGAATAAAGTATTTGGGATGCTTGTTGAACATATATCTTTCAACCCAATCTTACTCGGAATAGCCAATTTCATAATGAATCACTCGGGACTTACACAATTCACATGAATATCATGGGATTTAATTCTAAGAGAAGATTTTAGCCAACATACCTCAATTGAGCTTCCTGAAACTCTAAAATATTCCGGAATTCTTAGCAACTTCAATCTATTGTAGAAATATAACAAATTTAATAAAAATTAGAAAGATGATCATGGTCCTAGCTCATTTGAGCATTTTATCAAACACTAAGTGTGCATTAAGGTTCCAAGGTCCTTTTATAGAGAATTCCATCATCCCACAACCCAATCTTTACCATTTTTAGCTCAACAATCTTCCTATACCCTTTTATAATACATGCAAGTAAATAAACAATCCTCCTGTCCAGAAATCATCTTGCTAATTATCTATTTCTACATAAAATTTGAAAGTGAGGGTTAGGGTGTAGAATCTTACCTCTAGGATGAAGACCTAGTGAGTTTCCCTTCTTAATCTTCCAAAACTTAGGCAAGAATTGAAGAATAATTATTGAAGAGCACCTTCTTACTCTAGGGCACTCTCTCTCACTCTAAAATATTAGATTATAGCTCAAAAATGGCCCAAAGAGTGTATTTAACGAAATAGGGTCGGATTTTAAAAACCAAAAAATGGAGCTCCGGAACGGTTCTGCGGTCGCATATGCGACCGCATATCGGTGGCATAATTGCTAACAAAAATGATCAAAAATCTATTTGTGTATGAGGTCACTATGCGGTCCGCATAACTGTTATGCGGTCGCATAATGCACTGCATAACAGTTATGCGGTCGCAGAGTCGACCGCATAGCTGCTTCCAGAATGGCCCTCTCCTGCTCACTTTTGGGGCCATTATACAGCCCGCAGATTGATTAGGCAGTCGCATAATAGACCGCATAAACGTATTTTTTCGCCAAAATTTTTCCTTTACTTTTCGGTACATTGTTCTACCCAAAAGGTCCGAGCCTCTATAACACTCAACACGTAAAACCCATTCGGCACCACAAAACATTATTTTCTTTTGCAAAATTTTACGGGGCCTTACAATAACCCCTATAAAAGGTTAGAATATTTAACAGATCGAGCTCCTTGTTTTGTGGCAGACAATTTTATTTTTATTTCATAGACCCTGGTAGCATCATGAACTTTAGAGTATGTCTACTTCACTGCATCCCAAATTTTCTTAGCAGTATTCAGAAACATATCAGTATCACTAATTTCTGGAAGCATGGAGTTTCATAACCACAACATCACCATTGAATCATGTTCATTCCATGCATCAAACTTAGGGTCTTCTCTGGATGGTCCTGTACCGAGGAGATATCCTAATTTCCCTTTACCTTTTAGAAAGGTGCGAATAAGTTGAGACCATTTTAGATAATTTTTCCCATTCAATCGATAAGAGGCTTGAATATTTTGTAAATTTCTAGTTGAAAATAGCTCTACAGTGGCAGAAACATTTTTAGAGACTGGAGTATTTGCAATAGTACTCTTTTCGGACATGGTTTTCAAATGGTTTCAACCCTTGGACGAATAAAGAGGACAAATGTGATGATGAATAAAACAATTTAGTCAGGAATAAGCCTAACGCTCTGATACCATGTGGAAGAGTAAGAAACTTGAATAATTTCATTCATGTCTTTGAATGTCATATACATGGCTTTATATACAGAAGAGGTTAGAAACAGAATCATCTAAATCCCATAAAATCTGGGATTATGCAGAATAAAATAAAATAAAAAAAGAATCAGAATTTGATATTCTAGATTAAAACAATTATCTCTAAAATCTTAGAGGATCAGATCTTGATATGGAAAATATCTTCCTGGGAATCCTCTATCATTCAACAACTACTAAAGTAAATAAAATAAAACAAAAAATATAACATAAATTCAAAATCTAAAAAACAATTAACATAATACTCTTATGTAAAATTACGATGAGATTCTACTTAATGACATCACTCATTATATGTCAAGTTTATTAATGATTCATTGTTTCAAATATTAGGAGGTGTAGTTTCAAAACTAGAATAATAACACAATTATGTTTAATGAAGAAAATAAAAAGAAATAATAAATATGAGCAACTGCATAAAATCACAAAAAATAAGTATTGCAAAATGAGAATATTATTTAAATATTAAAAATTAGTCTATCATTTTAACATAGCTAAGTTTGCATATAACCTCGTTCAATAACAAAGTTCAACTTTAATGACATCACTTATTATAAGTCAAGTTTGTGGATGACTTATTCTTTCTAAAATTATGAGGTATAATTTTTTAAAAGTATTAGAATAATAATATAGTTATGTGCAATAAAAGATAAAGAAAGATAATGAAGAAAGAACCAAAATATGAGAAATTATGTTGAAACACATGAAGTAAAGGTTGGAAAATGAGAAATAAGAAAATAAAAGATAGAGAATGTAAGAAGAAAAATATTTGAAAAAAGAATTTAAAAAGTTAAAATAAAAAATAAATTAAAAAGAAAAGAAAAAAAATTCAGAAAATTACCTTGTAATTACACCTGTAATTACCGGCCATTCACAGCCCCCTTCCCCGAGAATTGGAGAGTGTAATTATACCCCTCAATTACGCCCAATTACATGTTGTAAAATATATTAAAACTGTGTAATTACACTCAATTATACTCAAATTCATGTATGAGTGACTTTCCAAACATGCCTTTAATGTAAATTGGATTTTGATACAGGAAATTTGAAGGTACTGGTAATAATTCCAAGTAAAGCTCTTGAAAATTTTAAAAACGGGATCCTTAAATTAACCAATTTGTTGTCACCCTTTGTTCGAACCACCGCAATTCTAAAGACACCATATGTTAGATTCAATGTTACGTTTACGAATAGTTAAATAACTGATAAAACATGTTCCTATTAAACAAAATAGATACGCTATTTATCCCATCTAGAGTGAGTAGTCATATACGAGGGCCTAATATACAAGTGGAATCTGTTTTTTTTTTAAAAAAACATCTAATCATTTGTAGAAGGCCGTGCCTCATATCTTAAACTAAAAATACCAAAAAGGCGTTCTACACACGAAAAACTAATAGGAGGAGGATGGCGGAATGTTAACAAGATTTAAATAATTTAACTCTTGAAAGTATTTTGATTTTTCTTATAACCGTGGAGTCCAGTTAGTTTATGCGTACTTCGACTAATTCTATCAAATATTTATTACCTCTTACCAACACAAATATCGAGTAACTCTAATAACAGTCCATTGATACAGTACTTTAGAGGGGTATTATCACTTTTAGCCCGCGCCAGAAACTATTTATATCTCGTAAACGAAAAAGTGTATAAAATTTATATAATTTTTGTATATAACATACAAAATGTATACATATAAAAAAATATATAATATTTTTTTATATGTTATTTTTACAGTGGCTATACAGTGTCATTTCTCCTAATTTAGATGTCCGAGGTCCACCAAAATGTGCACTAATATAAGAACTATATAAAAAGTAGTGGAAACATAGGAATGCAGTTTATTTTCTCTAATTTGTAAGACTCATGAGTTGGTTCAAATTGTTTGTTACTTAAAAATAAAATAAAAGAAGCCATGGGCGGCAGCAGAAGGAGAATTATACAATGAATCCTACCACTCCAAATTAATTAATTCATTTAGTAAGGGCTTTTTCTTTATATGTTTTCAAACAACCTTCAGTGTTGCTGAATGAATGGACAGAAGAACAAGTGAGGAAGCCGTTGACAAATTAAAGTCATACATAAAATAATTCATTGACTTTGCATTGTTCTCTAAGCGTGCAAGAATATAAGTCGTGTTCCAGTTTCAATGCTATTAGTTTAACCAAAGCTCGAATAATTTATGGTCAGCCCTCTCATTGTACGTTGTACGTGTATCTAATCATGAATTATAAAGTTTTAAATCTATATATATTCTCGATACACTTTACCTTTTAATTAACTTACTTTATAAAGAAGTTGTCATATAACTAGAAATAATAAAATTTCTTCCAAAATCACACACTGTACGAAAAAATGGAAAAACGAACTTTACTGTGTAGAGCAAATTAACCAATACCTTTTTCCCTTTGCGAACTTAAGATGGGTCCATAATATATATTTCACATTGTTACAAATATATAATGTAAGTAAATAAATACGTCTCTTTTAAAAATAATTTAAACTTTTAAATGAGACAGTTATATGACTCAACATGATATGTGAAACATGATATGGCTCAACATGATATGTGGAACAGATATAGGTCCAACATTCAAACTACTCTCTCCTCTAGCCGCTAGGCAATATGTATAAAAAAGAACTACAACGTGATTATCCCTTAAAACCCATCAAAATGATCATATGTGAGGCATACGTGTTGTAGACCTACATTAATAATAAGTCTTTCTCTCGTAGCTTAAACTTTTAGACGATGCATCCCTTTAGAACTCCGAGTCAAACCCACATCTGAAAAATATTTTTTTAAAAATAAATAAAAATTTTGGATAGGACATTGTGTCATCTTGCTGTTAGAAAGATAATTACGTAATAAAATATCAAATTATAGTCATAGTTGTTAATCATCTTAAATACGAAATCAAGCATGCTTGCTCTATTTTCTTGTCAATTATATATAAAACTCTCATTCTCTGCCGACCATGACCTCCTCTCCATTTTATTCCAATCATCTCTTCCCCTCCTCCAAGCCCTGCCCTTTCAATTCTATGGAGATTGATCCTTCAAACTCTGAGAAACCAGACCAAATAACATGGACCTCCAATGAACTAGGTTTAGGGCATGTTAAGTTTTATAGGTGTAGCTTTTGTAAACGAGGTTTCTCTAATGCACAAGCACTAGGTGGACACATGAATATCCACAGAAAAGATAGAGCCAGACTTAGAGAATTTTCAAGTGAAAACTTACTTTCTTTGGACATCAACAACTCTTTTAATCCTCCTCCTCCTCCTGAGAACGACGATTCGTTGCAAGGAGAAGTATCATACGATGAAATAATTAGTAGCCCCTCGAAAAGGCCATGTGTTAATACATCTAAAGAAAATGATCGTAGTCATGAGGTGATTATTGGAGATCTTTTGCAATTACCTTTGTTCAAGGAGACTCCATTAATTAAAGAAGCAAGCAATTGTGTGGACAGGCAAGTAGAAGAAAAGGGCATGCAGCTAAATCCTGTTTCAGAATTGGACCTTGAGCTTAGGTTAGGGATGGAACCACCTCATGAGTCCTCGATGAAAACCTTGTAGTTCGTTAAGTCTATATCTACGATCAGATCCTTTCTGAACTCCCATATGTGACCGCTTATCCAAGAGAAGCCTTTTCCTTTCTAATTTGTTAATCAAATATACTTGCTAGAATCCATCAAAAGAGGTACTTCGCTCCCTCCTTACAACTTCCTCTCTTTTTCTTTCCTTTTTTTTTTTATAGTGTACTCCATATTAATTTCAGTTAAACAATCTAAATCAACAAAAGAATATTGTTATTTGTTCTTTTTCTTTCCTTTCCTAAACCTTGAACTTTTCCGAATTTTACGCATGCTTGTGCTTATACAACTAAAGATGCTTAATTCAGCTAGATTATATTTTCTGATCAGAAATAGTTTTCTTGAAGTTTAGGTGTACCCAATGTAATGCTCTTTATAAAAGGAAACGTGCTGTCTATATTTATTTGTTTCTTCGTTCCTTTTCTGTTTTGCTTTTTTTGCATTTGCTTTTTGTTCTTTTTGTTTTCTGCACGCTGATCCTTCTGCAAATTAAGACGGACCAAAAGGCTTGTCCAACATAATTAACGTAGAGGTAAAGAATTTTGTCAACTTATTCAAATTTGTTTGGAGGTTTTGAGAGGAAGAACACTATCAATTAATTAATGATATTTTCTTGAAGAGACAAGTGGAGAAAGAACATACTATCAATCAGTGAAATTCTTCTAATACATATATCATGTTAAATCTACGCCTCTCCCTTTTAATAAGTACATATACGCAACTATATATGCATTCTTCCATTAATTTTCTGTTACATGAATTGTAAAATAATCATATCTTGAATTGTAAATTTTTTGCAATGACTCGCTCATTTTTCAAGTCTTCTCTCTTCATAATCATTATCTTTTCTTGGCTTTATACAATTCTCAAATATCTTGTCATCAATCCTTTGATAGATGAGAATGTGAATTTTCTTGTCCACATTTCTAGCTCATTGCAGTGACATCATCCGCTCTCTCTCTACGCAAGATTCCTGAGTGTACAGTTCTCCATATATAATCCTTGCCTTGTTAGGGTTGACACCTTTAAGTTTTTAGGCTCCTTGCCAATCAATATAATCCTTCAAAAAATATTTAACTTTTGAAATCTTAGTAGTTCAACCTACCAAATTACTTTCGTCAATTTGGCAAGCATTCTCGTAGCTACAGTAGCTTAATCTCGTTCACATTCATATTAATTTGAAGTTCATTTTCTCAAATCTTCAAAAAATTCGGGTTCGCCACATGTATTTCAAGACATTTGACTCTGATACCAAATATTAGAAAGTTAGCATAAAAATACTCTCAATCAATGATATTCTCTTGAAAACAAGTGGATGAAAAATTTCTCTTTACTTCTCACGACTCTACATACATAATAAAATGGTCATACGGTATACATAGATATTTATAGGTTTTGTTATATCAATTGTTTTCCTCTTTTTCCTAAATACATGGACATAACCCTACTTAAGTTCTTACAATAATTTCCTAATACATGAACTAAGAAAACCATATGCATGTACGTACTCTGAAAGAATTTAGTTTATTTTTTCTACAAAACTGTCTTCCTTTAAAACGGAATTATACATACTTCATGCCAAACCATTTTGAATTATTTTCTTAAAACAAATCTGAAATTCATTTGCATTATATAAATTCTATTTAAATAAGTAATTATAGGAATTTTATGGAGGAGCATGAATTATAGCGTGGAGTCATGACACTAACTACTTCTCTCTCGCATGCATGACAAGCTTTTGTCAAATCTTATTTATTACTTAAAACATATATAGAATTTTATCTTGAAATGATAAATAGTGATTGTCGATTGGGGGCGTGATCCTCCCTGCAGGCCTGCACCCTTGAAGTAGATGAGATCAAATTCAGATTTGTTTGATTAGGATAAGTAATGAACATGGACTGTTGATTTTTGTTTGTTTTCAGCTTTTTCGCACTTTTGCAGTCATCTATTTACTTATAATTGGGTTTGGAACTGTTTGTTCAATTCCATCTGATTGTGTTGAATATCCAAACTTGAAATTAATAATAATTTTCTTGTCACTGTTTCTCCTATTGTATAAGTATAATTTTGGGATTTGTAATTAAGACACACCTTGTTAAAAGCAACTAGGTTCCAAAGAACAAAAAAGAAAGTAATTTTGGTCTCTAGGATGTTTAAAGAAGTATTTAAGTGTGAATATATACAGCATATAACAAAAAAGTGTACAAAAATATGTATATAACACATGTATATAATCATCATTCTATTCACGTATGCATGATTTTAAAAGGTTTTAAATTGTTTTTCGATTACGTAATCTTAACTGCGCATTGTTAAAGAACTCGGATGATTTGAATTTATATGACCATTTTTGTCGGTGCATTCTGATTCTTATCTTTTAATTTTCAAAAAATAAAGAAAAAGTACTACTTTACCACCTTGTATTATTATTAATAAAATAAAATACAACACGTTTTTCCTTGAAAAAGTTGAAAAGCTAATCTGTTCAGCGCATGGCAAAATGAAGGGAGCTTCAATACTTACTCTTTATTGCAATCTTTACCAAGATTAAAAAGGAGCCCTTACTTATTCAAGTGAGAGAATGACCAATGACCATAAATGAAGCGCATATTTGATTTTGTAAATCGCATATGAAATGTACAACCTATTAAATAGGAAAAAATGTAGATAGTGAAGTACAAACAAAGTTGAACTATTTTAAGGACACATTGTTTTGATCATTTTTTCCCACATTCTTTTGGTTGTTTTCTTAGTTATTTGTGCACTCGGAATTACTTGTGAAAGTTGTAACTTTTAAGATGTTTCATTCACGACCATAACATATATAACGGCTTCTCTTTTCAGCACTTTCTGAGTTAAGGTAACACTAGAAACTAATTAATCTGTGTCTCCTTTTTCATCTCCATGTCAAGGGGTTCATATACATGACTAATTAACACGTCTATGTTAATGGCCGTCTGGTGCTACATTTTGGGGTATTCCTTTGAGATTCTCTATCTTAATGGTAAGTATATATTTTTTTGGTTTTCTCTCATCTGTTAAATATGGTTACTTGAAATATTGAACTGTGGGCGAAACAGGCCAAACTTCACGCAAAATCAGACAAAAGTGTCTGAAGTTCAGCCTTTTCAAGACCACAACTTCAGTCAAATTGCCAAGGCCACAACTTCAGTCCAAAATATCCGACCTTGGTAAGTCAGGCCAAACTAATGTCTAAAGTTTGGCCTTGCTAAGGCCACAACTTCAATCGAAAATATCCGAAGGTTGGCACTTCATACGCGGATATTTGCACTTCAGTTGCATATATCTTAAGTGTGTTCTGAAGTCGGTAAATTTGCAAAAGAAAATTCAATTTCGGCTACAACTTAAGCAGTAGCCCCAAAATAGGGGATTTGTGAACTTCCAATCATGTAATTTCGCAAAAGCTTGGACAGGTGAAAGGGGAGGCCCAAAGTAGAAGCCATCTTCTTGTACTCTCCAATAGCATTCATAACAGTCGTTGCTGACGATTCCATTTTCCATAAGTCCACAATTTTCCTTCAAACTTTTGCTAAAAATATCAAATATATTTTCTTTTTCGTTCCACCAAAAATGACTAAAGAACAATGTACGACTAAAAAATGTTCATGAAAATTCCAACTATAGTTATAATTTGCAGAAATCATATAATACCCTAAATCGTCATCTTTGGATTGGCAGTGAATTTCTAAAGGACTAGAATTGTTGAGGAGGCTATGAAAATCATAATTCGAAGTAATATAAATTTTAACATTTACAGTTAAAAAAGATATGATAAAAGATAAATGAGAAGATTTTTTTTTTGACATCTAAGTGACTCATTTCTAACACCTGCAATGATCGTTTCTCATGTATATGTTGGTTGTGAAATTTTTACCATTATATTGTATCTATTTAATAAAGGAAATAAGACGGTCCAACCAAATATGAATATTATTAGGATAATACTTTAATTCATTTTTGTATAGGGTAAAATATGTTATATTAAATGATCGCATAAGGAAATGACACGTGGAGCCGAATGCTAAAGATAGCTGAAACCGAAGGCAACTATTCCGTCTGTTACCGGAAAGAATGATACTCATAAAGATGAAATAAATGCCTGCCGCCCGGTAGCATTTAATGAAGAATATTCTACACCATTTAGTACAGTGCCAGTTACAAAGAATATGACATCCATGCCGCCGTTACACATTTTTCAATGGCTCTCATAATTGACATTAAAAGAAGGGCTTGATCCTAGGACCTTGTTCCCTAGGTGCAGCTATAAATATTGAGATATATTATCATTGTTAAGGACACAAATTTTCTGACAAACTTACGCTATACTATATTCAAAACTTAATATAATTTTATCTTCTTACTTTTTAATTTTATTACTGTTGTGCCTAGAAGCCCTACTCCCGGAACTACTGTTTCTGCTATTTCATCTCCATCTCAAGGCTAAGTATTGCATATTTATCTAATTTTTCTATTATTTCAGGATCAAATTAATTCACTTATCTAGAAACCACGTATAAATTCAACTGTACCGTTTTACAGGTAAATTGTTTGGCGCCCACAGTGGGGCCTAGACAGTCGTGTAATTAAGTTGGTCCTTGCCTCTTTTACTAACGTGTTTTGGTTATTTGTTCTTAGCAAAAAATCATAGAAAATGACTGATAATGGTGTTAATCTTGAGGCCCAAGGAAACCATCCTCAGCACGAGGATTCAATCAGTGATACCCGCAATGAGGGGAACGATGTCGCGCCGGTCTACGGCAGGTGGTATCCGCGACATGTTTGGAAGGCGACTCCTGATGATGCTGAAGAAACCAACCTGTACGGAGAAGTACCTATGGGGGTCTTGTATACAGTGCGATACGCCCATAATGCATCATCCAGCTTCCCGGCCCAGTCCTTTCTATTCCCACTTACTATTTTTTCCAAAATCTGCTTTACCTCTCTGTTGGAAACTTCTACTTGACCACTCGTTTGGGGATGATGGGCAGTGGAAACCTTGTGCTTAACTCTATATTTTGCAAGAATAATATTCAGTAATTTGTTACAAAAGTGAGTTCCCCCGTCGCTTATCAACACTCTTGGAGTCCCAAAACGTGTGAAGATGTGCTTCTTTACAAAGCTTACCACTACCTTTGCATCATTAGTAGGAAGAGCAATGGCCTCCACCCACTTAGAAACATAGTCGACCGCCACCAAGATGTACCTGTACCCATTAGAATATGGGAACGGTCCCATGAAATCAATCCCCCAAACATCAAAAAGCTCTACTGCCAGAATATTTTACAAAGGGCATCTCGTGCTTACTCGTGATAGTTCCGGTTCTTTGGCATCTATCATAATTTTTAACAAAGGCATGTGTATCCTTAAACAATTTTGGCCAATAGAAACCTGATTGTAGTACTTTTTGGGCGGTTCTATCCCCGCCGTGATGACCTCCATATGGCGAAGCATGGCAGTCATGCAATATAGCATTCATCTCTTCCTCAGGAACACACCTTCGCACCAACTGATCTGCGCACTGCCTATATAAGAATGGCTCATCCCACATGTAGAGCCTCACATCATGTAAGAATCTTCTTCTATTGTCAGGTGTCAATTCTAGTGGCGTCACCCCACTTGCAATAAAATTCACATAATCTGCATACCATGGGGCTTCACCTGAGGTGACTGCTAATAATTGCTCATCAGGAAATGTTTCTTTGATTGACCCTCCTTCAGCTACATGGTTCTGACTTTTTAATCTGGACAAGTGATCAGCCACTTGATTTTCTGTCCCTTTTCGATCTCGGATCTCTAAGTCAAATTCTTGCAAGAGGAGGACCCAACGAATCAGTCTCGGCTTGGCGTCTTTCTTTTCAAACAAGTATCTGATAGCTGAATGATCTGTGTAGACGATGACTTTGGTTCCCACTAGATAGGATCTGAACTTGTCAAACACCCACACCACTGCAAGCAACTCCTTTTCAGTAACTGTATAATTCATCTGAGCTGGATTCATAGTTTTGCTCGCATAATAAATGGAGTAAAAGATTTTATCCCTCCTTTGCCCCAAAACCGCTCCGATTGCTATGTCACTTGCATCGCACATCAACTCAAATGGTTGTGCCCAATCTGGGCCAATGATAATTGGTGTAGTCACCAATCTTCCCTTCAGCTCCTCAAATGCTTTCAGACATGCATTATCAAACTTGAAGGTGACATCTTTCTCTAAGAGCCTGCATATCGGAGAAGAAATTTTCGAGAAATCTTTAATGAATCGACGATAAAAACCTGCATGGCCCAAGAAACTGCGAATGCCTTTGATGGATGTCGGTGGGGGCAATTTTTCAATCGCCTCCACCTTTGCTTTATACACCTGTAGACCATCTTTTGACACCTTGTGCCCCACCACTTCTTTCATGATTGGATTTAGTCGGCGATGATGCTCTACACTTGGCTTGTGTCTGTCCTTCATGAGGATTTTGTGCATGCAGAAAGCTGGACTAATGCCTTTAATGTCAGACATTGTCCACCCAACTTGTGCTCACGTAGCACTCTCAATAGCTTTTCTTCCTGCAATTTAGACAAGTGAGAAGAAACAATAACAGGTAAAGTGTCAGAACTACCCAAATAAGCATATTGAAGGTGAGGGGGTAGGGGTTTGAGCTCCAGTTTTGGAGCTTCTTCAATTGACGGCTTTGGAGGATGCCCGGTTGGCTTATTCAGGGGCTCAAACGGGTGTATTCTTTGTATGTAAGCACATGATGTATCTAGGATATGCATTATCTCCTCAACCTCATCATCAATCGTCAAGCTATCGAATACTATGAGTGCTTTTTCTAGAGAGTTGTCTAGATATACACTTGTGTCAAGAAGTTGCTCGTCCGCCTCCACAACAGATATCATAGAGAGCTCCTCATAGTGGCGGGAAGTTGGATTGCTTTGTAGTCATTAAAGACTGCTTCCTCGTTGTCCACCCTCATAATCATTTTTTCCTCTCTCACTTTAATTATTGCATCACCAGTAGCCAAGAGAGGTCGTCCCAATATGATTGGAACTTGTTCATCAGCCTCAAAATCTAGAATAATGAAGTCAGCTGGGAAGATAAATTTCCTAATTTGCAGCAGCACATCTTCAATCACTCCTTCCGGGTAGGCTATGGACCTATCAGCTAATTGCAACATCACAGTGGTTGGTCTTAGAGCTCCCAAACCCAATTGCTTAAACAAGGACAAGGGCAATAGATTTATGCTTGCCCCCAAATTACAAAAGAGCACGACCCACATCACTATTACCGATTCGGACTGGGATAGTGTAGCTGCCAGGATCCTTAAGCTTTTGGGGAAGCTTGTTTTGGACCCTTGAAGTGCACTCCTCAGTAAGTGCAACTATCTCGAACTCAGTCAATTTCCTCTTGTGAGCCACTATATCTTTTATGTACTTACACCACCAGTATTGAAAAGGCCGGACTCGAAGAAGTATACTCAATTGCCATACAAACGAAGCGCGACACCAAATTTGATCCCGAAGCGATTTAAAATGACCGACGTGTCGAAATATGATGGGACTTCGGACCCTCAGAAGCATATTACCACCTATACAATGATAGTGAAGAGGAACGATTTATCTCCCCACGATATCGAATCAATTTTGCCGAAAAATTTAGAGAGACTCACACGAGGGAGCCTTGACGTGGTATTCGTTGTCACCCGAGCATTCCATAGATTCCTTTGAGATACTCGCATATTCTTTCATTAAGGCTCATGCCGGGGCCAGAAAGGTGCAAGCCTGGAAGGCCGACATATTCAGAATTGCACAAGGAGAGTCCGAGTTGCTCCGGGAATTCATAATCCAGTTCCAAAAGGAATGGATGTTGCTCCAGGCTGTTCCGGATGAATGGACCGTTGAAGCATTCACCAAGGGTTTGAATCCGAGAAGTTCCGATGCTTCCCGGAAGTTGAAGGAAATCTTGCTCGAATTCCAAGCGACGACTTGGGTGGATGTTCACAATCGGTATGAGTCAAAGATAAGGATTGAGGATGATCAGCTCGGCTTCCCAGCGTCAGCTAAAGGTCGAGAGAAGAATAAAGAGAAATCAAAAGACGATTTCGACACAGATAGACGATCTTTGAGGGGCCAGTTTTTGCCCTATGAATGGGCCGAAGGATGCGATAGAGGTTTCCGGTCGACAGACAGGTGCGCTACCGATAGAAGAACTGATCGCGATAGAAATAATAGATCACTATAGGACAAGGAAGCATCAGGTTCTCGAGATCCTTCCTACCGTAGACGTTCAGAATACAACTTCAACATAAGTGTAGTAGAGTTGGTGTCGGCTACGAGGAATGATAAGTGGAGATTTTGACTGCTTATTAGCACCTTTTAGCTTTTGGTTTAGTCCAAAAGTATTGAATTGTATTCCCGAAAGTAATGAAATTGTGCAAATTGCAGGAATGCTGGAAGTTTGGTCTACCGAGATGAAATCCAACTAAAAAGGAGTGTTCCGAAACACAAGGCAATAAAGGGCACAGAAGCACAAATGTGTGGTCCGCATAAGGAATTTTGCGCCCGCAGAAGAAATTTCGAACTGCAAAATTCCATATGCGGCCGCAAACCAAGAATAAAAGCCCAACATGACTTTTAGCAATGTGCGGACCACATATGAATTGTGCGGTCGTAGAACTTGGCTTAAGAGTAAAAGATTAGAGAGTATGCAAAAAGACCAAGTCCAGGAGCCATTGTGAAGTGCGTACCACACAAGAATTGTGCAGCCGTAGAATATTGCCTCGCGGCCGCAATCCAGAAATATACGACCACATAAGTCACCTTCCTGCCAACTGAAGGAATCTGCGGACCGAACATGGAATTGTGCGGTCGCAGAACCACCCGAGGGGAATTTTTGTCAGTGATTTTCAGCCCTATATAAATAGAAGAGTTTCACAAAATTAGGTCAAGCTTGAACATACATAGCTGTTGTAGCCATTTTTCTTTGCTATTTTAGGAAGATTTAGCTCATTTGAGTATTTTAATGTTAGAGTTCATCATTTTAATCTTCCATTATGAGTTTAATTAGTTCTTCATCTTTATTTTCTTCAAATCCCATTATGAGTAGCTAGAGTTTTACTAGGGTTATGACCCAACCCTAGTGTGTAAACCTTATGGGTGATTAATTTTATGCTTGTTTATGATTGGGTGTTGATTATTTAGCTTAGTTCATGCTTCAATTTTAGAATTAATGGTTGCAAACATTGATTCATGCCTATTTGACTTAGTCTCTACTTGAGAAAGAGAGACCTAGTCTAGGATAACTTAGCTAACAAGGAATTGAGTTAATTGAAAGATTGATTACCCTAATTAAAGGGTTCAAACTAAAGACAGTAAGAACCCGACTTGAGCTCTTATCAACTGTTTTGATTGATACTCATTTGGACTTGAGAAAGCCAATTTGGGCAAAATTACTCTCTGATCGAGAAGTATTGAGTGTGTAACGTGGAGTTGAGATCTATAATACACTCCAATCAATAAAACGAGTATAAACATCTTTATCCCATTAGGAAAATACATAGGTTATGGTCACAGTCTTAGGTCTTTAATCCAATTAGAAAAACCTCAAAAATATTTATCTATAATCTATTTTCTTTAGCTTGCATTTAGAATAAAAATAGAAATAGAAAACCAAACCTTGTTGTGGAAGTGCAATCTTAGATAACCCATTTGCTTTCTTCAAATATATACTCCTAACACCCCTCACAACTTCATGTGGAAATCGACCCCGACTCATGTTGGGTACTATTATTACATACGACTATATCATATCTCCTATAGAGGTGTGTTGTGGACGTCATCAATTTTTGGCGCCATTTCCAGAGAGTTAAAATTATGTTAGCTATATATTTGGGTGTGTTTGTGGAATATCTTCTTTTCCTTCCGTGTTAATAACTTGTTTGAGAAATCGTAGGTACAACCATGGCAAACAATGAGCTCAGATAATTTCCTTTAGGGTATGTGGACGTCGAGGATGATCAAGTTGATGATGTTCCTCTTGAACCTCAAGCTAATAGAAGAGGCCGAGTGCCTTATGACAATGTCCCCGCTCCACACCAGATATTATCCAATGAAGGATATGCAAGTACAATAGTCCCTCCCCGTATTAGGGCGAACAACTTTCAAATCACTAATGTGATGCTCACTTTGCTTGAGCAACAAAGTTTCTTCACCGGTGCTCCAACTCAAAATGCGTACAAACATTTGAAGGGGTTTGTAGACACTTGTTGGGGGAGAAAACAAACAAATGTCTCTGAGGATGCATTAAGGCTAAGGCTTTTCCCTTTTCTTTATGAGGGAAAGCTTTAGATTGGCTGGAATGATTGCCAAACCATTCCATTTACACTTGGGATGAGTTGGCAAAATGTTTATTTCTAAGTTCTTCTCTCTGGGGCACATGGACACACTTTGGGATGCGATTTTGTCATTCAAGCAAGAGACAAATAAACCACTACACGAGATATGGGAACGTAATAGAACAATGGTTAAGGAATGTCCCAACAACGATATGACAGAGAATATGATTCAAAAAACTTTCTATCGTGGGATTAACACAACCAGCCAATGTGTAGTGAATCAACTTGCCGGTGGGAATTTCATGATTACGCCTTATGCGGAGGCATGTGAGATTTTGGATAAGATGGCGAAAACATCATCGGCTTGGCAATCCCGAGCCAGTGTTCCACAAGGTGACCCAAACATGATTCACCTTCACAAAGAATTGCAAGACCATGGGCAAGCCATTGCTGAGTTGACAACCACCATGTCGCAACTAGCAAAGGCCTAACTAAATCAAGTGCAAAATCCCAAGCAAGTCAATGCCATGGAGGGAGTGAACATGATGGTGAACAAAAGGAGGACTAAAGGTCTACAAGTGCAAAATCGAGTGGAGAATTATGTGCAAAAAAATAGTGGTTTTGATAAAGATGATTTTTACAATGAACAAGAAGAGGATGTGCAATATGTGAATAACTTTTAAGGGAAAATAAACAACTTCCAAGTCCCTAACCAACAATAATGGCGACCTCAAAACAATCAAGACAATTGAAATTCTAACAACCAAGAAAATTGGAGTTGTGGAAACAATCAAGGGAATTGGCATAACAATAACAATCAAGGAAATTGGAGTGGAAATAATCAAGGAAATTGGGGGGGGGGGGGAGGGGGTAACAATCAAGGAGGATGAAACAACAATCAAGGCAACCGGGGGTCGGGCTTTCAAAGGCCCCCAATGTATAAACAACACTCCTCCTTATCCTTCCCATGGTCAACTTGCCTCACACAACACATCAATCCGTAACCTAGAAGTTCAAATGGGGAAAATCTCTCAAGCTCTAAATTCTTGTCCTAAGGGGGAACTACCAAGTGACACGGTAGTAAACCCAAAGGGTGGGAACAACACGGGGCATGCCATCGCCATTACTACAAGAAGTGAAAAAGGTGGGAATGCACCCACCTTAAGTCAAAGGCAACTTGTGGATGATGAGCAAGTGGTAAAAGAAGAAGAGATCCCGAACAATGTAGTGCAATCTAATGATGAAGTTCGGATTAATATTGATGATAGTGTGGAAGAGACTCAAGAGTAGGTGAACCCATCTAGGGATCATATTATTGACATACCGGAGCCGGTAGTGCAAAAGGCTAAGGCACCATTGCCTAAGCCTCCACCTCCATACCCTCGAAGACTTGCCAAGTAAAATGGTAAAAATCAATTCAAGAAGTTTATTCAAATGATGAAGAGTCTCTCAATCAATGTGCCATTAGTTGAGAATTTAGAGCAAACGACGAGTTATGCAAAGTTCATGAAGGATCTCATGACAAAGAAGCGGTCAATGAATTTTGAAATGATCAAATTCACTCATCAAGTGAATGCAATTATGCATTCAATGGCTCCTAAGTTGGAGGATCCCGGTGCTTTCACGATTCCTTGTACAATTGAAAGTGCCGAGTTTGCTAAAGCTCTTTGTGATCTTGGGGCGAGTATCAATTTGATGCCCTATTTAGTTTTCAAAGCTTTGGGGATTGGGCAACAAAGACCCACTTCTATGAGATTGCAAATGGCCGATCGTACTATGAAGAGGCCTTTGGGAGTGATTGAGGATGTCTTGGTTCATGTTGATAAATTCATTCTTTTGCCGGATTTTGTCATTCTAGATTGTGAAGGTTATTATGAGGTGCCGATTATTCTTGGAAGACCTTTCCTTGCTAAAGGGAAGGCTTTTTATGATGTTGAAGCCGGAGAACTTACATTCTGGGTTGGTGATAAAAAAAATAGCTTTCCATGTGTGTAAGTCCATGCGTCAACAAAATAGCAATAAGGTGTGCTCTTTTGTGGACTTGGTGACCGATGTTATTATTGATGACACAAGTGCTACAATCAATTTTGGTGATATGTTGGAGGCCGTCTTGCTCAACTTTGATGATGGAGAGATGGATGGTTTCATGGAATGTGTGAACTCTTTTCAAGGAATGGGGTCGTACAACTATGCACCCCCGAAATTGTGCTTGGATATAAAAATAGGACAACTCCCCCTACAAATCCTTCTATTTAAGAGCCTCCCACCTTGAAGTTGAAGCCATTCCCTCCACATCTTCGGTATGAATTTCTTGGCCCTTGTTCTACTTTACCGGTTATTCTTTCCTCTTGTTTGACTAACATGCCGGTAGATTCCACATTGGCGGTGCTACACAAGAAGAAGAAGAAGAAGAAGAAGAAGAAGAAGAAGGATATTGGGTGGACATTGGCGGATATTCGGGGTATAAGCCCTGCCTTTTGCATGCATAATATCAAGTTAGAGGATGGCACCAAACCATCTATTGAACATCAAAGAAGACTCAATGAGGCTATGTAAGAAGTCGTCAAGAAGGAGATTATCAAGTGGTATGATTCCAGGGTGGTTTACCCCATCTCCGATAGTTCATGGACTTCTCCGATTCAATGTGTCCCAAAGAAGAGGGGAATGACTGTGATCACCAATGACAAGAATGAGTTGATTCCTACAAGAACGGTGACCAGATGGAATGTGTGTATGGACTATCGCAAGCTCAAAAAAGTCACAAGGAAGGATCACTTCCCACTTTCTTTCTTAGATTAAATGCTTGAAAGATTGGCCAATCGTGCTCTCTATTGCTTTCTTGATGGGTATTCGGGCTACAACTAAATTCTTATTGCTCCGAAAGATCAAGAGAAAACAACCTTTACATGTCCCTATGGTACTTCCGCCTTCAAGCGGATTCCATTTGGTTTGTACAATGCACTGACGACTTTTCAATGTTGTATGATTGCTATCTTCATGGACATGGTGTAGGACTACCTTGAAGTTCTCATGGATGAATTCTCGGTGATTGGAGATTCTATTGATGACTGTCTTAAAAATTTGGATAAAGTGTTGGCTAGATGTGAAGAAACAAATTTGATGCTTAATTGGGAGAAATGCCATTTCATGGTCGAGGAAGGCATTGTCCTTTGCCACAAAATCTCAAAGAATGGAATTGAAGTTAACAAGGTAAAGATTGAGGTGATTTCTAAACTTTCACCTCCAACTTCGGTGAAGGGTATGCGAAGTTTCTTAGACCATGCGGGGTTTTACCGGCATTTCATCAATGATTTCTCTAAGGTGGTGAACCCGTTGTGCAAGCTTCTTGAGAAGGATGCAAAGTTCAACTTCAATGATGATTGCATGAGAGCTTTTAAATTGTTGAAGTTCAAGATGAAAACTACTCCCATCATCATCGCTCCAAATTTGAGCGTCCCTTTTTGAACTCATGTGTGATGCAAGTGATATGGCGGTTGGGGCTATTTTGGGGCAACACATCAACACGAATTTTAATCCGATCTACTATGCTAGTAATACCATGAATAGTGCCCAAGTCAATTATACTATTACAGAGAAATAACTCCTTGTCATTGTGTTTGTAATTGAGAAGTTCCGCCCGTACTTGATGGGTGCAAAAGTCATTGTCCACATGGATCATGCCGCGCTTCACTTTGTTGATGAGATGGGAGCTTTTGTTGCAAGAGTTTGATATTGACATACAAGATAGAAAAGGGAGTGAAAACTAATTGGCGGATCACTTGTATTGATTGGAGGAGGAGGGGAGGCCGCATAATGGCCTTGAAATCAATGACTCATTCCTCGATGAGCAACTCTTGGCTATTTCAATGAAAGAGGTGCTATGGTTCACGAATCTAGAAAATTTTCTTGTGTGTGGAATCATTCCGGATGAGTTCTCCTTGAACCAAAAAAGAAATTCAAATAGGATTGTTAAGATTATTATTAGGATGAACCATACCTTTTTTGGATTTGTATGGATGGGGTGATTAGAATATGTGTACCGGAAGAAGAGCAAGGTGAAATTCTTGGGGCTTGTCATTCTTCACTATATGGTGGTCATCATGGTGGAGCAAGAATGGAAGCCAAAGTGCTTAGTTACGGATTTTATTGGCCCACTCTTTACAAGGATTCAAGTGAGCTAGTTAAGAGATGTGATGAATGTCAATGGGCCGGTGGAATCTCAAAGAAGAATGAAATACCTCTCACAATCATCTTGGAGATTGATATTTTCGATGTGTGGGTATTGACTTCATGGGCCCTTTTATGAGTTCTTCTGGAAATACATACATCTTGGCCGCGGTTGATTATGTGTCCAAATGGGTTGAGGCTATTGCTTTACCCAATAACGAGGTGAGAAGTGTGGTGGCTTTCTTGAAGAAGAATATTTTCACTCGGTTTGGTACTCCACATGCTATTATAAGCGATGGGGGTCACATTTTTGCAACAAGGCTTTTGACACTTAGCTAGTATGGTGTTACTCACAAAGTCACGACTCCTTATCACCCATAAGCTAGTGAACAAGTGGAATGTCACAATCCAAAATCCACTATAGGTCGTGATGGCACCTAACACCGCCGTCAGGCAAGCCAACAATGATTAATCAACTTAGTTACTCATTTTATTATTTTCAAAATCATGAATCCCATTAAATAAGTAGACTAAAATCTGGCACTCATAGAAAACCCGTGATTTTATTTTCTAATTTTCGTTTAAAATATAAATTACAAAGTGAAATGATAATGATTACGTGGACTACAATAATGAACATCCAGTAGGAACCCCCAAAACCTGGTGTCACAAGTGCACGGGAATTTACTAAGGAGTGCAATAATAATATAACATTTGTCTGGAATAAAGGTTAGACAAGAGAATATAAATAACTCTAATGGAGACTCTGTATGTTGTGGATCGTAACATGGAATGCAGCTCACCGTAAAGTCCCCGTAACAGCCGCACCCTTTGCGCCCAAAAGACCACCAGGCATATGTATATATATATATATATATATATATATATATATATATATGTATGTATGTATGTATGTATGTATGTATGTATGTGTGTGTATGTGTGTGTGTGTGTGTGTGTGATGACCCAAAAGGTCATCTTTAAATTTAATAATTAATTCTGTATTCTAAGACCTCAAAAAACACTATTTATCATTCCTCGACTTACATGCGCAGTCCGTATAATTTTCTGAAAAGTTTTTATGTAAAAAGTGGATTAAAATGTGAAATAGAGCCTTAAAACTCAACTGAATTGACTTTGGTCAACATTTTGAGCAAACGGACCCGGATCAATGTTTTGACAGTTCTGTTAGAGGTGGAGGCTAGCCAGTTAGAGGCCGACCCAAGGACGCATTTCAGAGTGGTGGGGCCCAACCCCGATTTTATGCTTTTCCAGCTAGGCCTGAGGCCGAATCATCCGATGCCATGATTACAGGTATTGTTCCAGTTTGCCATAGAGATGCTTTAGTTCTATTTGATCCAGGATCTACTTATTCCTATGTGTCCTCTTATTTTGCTTCATATTTGGTGATTCCTCATGATTCTCTGAGTGCTCCTGTGTGTGTGTGTCCACTCCAGTGGGAGATTCTATCGCGGTAGATCATGTCTATCATTCGTGTGTGGTTCTATCGCGGTCATCTTTAAATTTAATAATTAATTTTATATTCTAAGACCTCGAAAAGCACTATTTATTATTTCTCGACTTGCGTGCGCAATCCGTATAGTTTTCCAAAAGTTTTTATGTGAAAAATAGATTAAAATGTGAAATAGAGCCTAAAAATTCAACTGAGTTGACTTTGGTCAACATTTTGAGCAAACAAACCCGGATCAGTGGTTTGACAGTTCCAGTAGGTCCGTATCGTGATTTGGGACTTGGGCGTATGCCCGAAATTTAATTTGGAGGTCCCTAACTCAAGTTATGACCATTTAACGAAAACTAGTAATTTAAAGGCTAAAGATTTCCAAAAGTTTGACCACGGATTTGACTTTGTGATATCGAGATCGAAATCCGATTCTGAAAATTTGAATAGCTCTGTTATGTCATTTTTGACTTGTGTGCCATATTTGAAGTCATTCTAGATTTATTTAACATGTTTCGGCACAAGTTTTGTAAATTGAAAAGTTTGAAACTCAAAAGTTCGAATCGAGGTGTGAAATGTAATTTTGATGTTATTTGATGTGATTTGAGACCCGGAGTAAGTCCGTGTTATGTTTTAGGACTCGTTGGTATATTTGGTTGAGGTCCTAGGGGCCTCGGGTGAGTTTTGGAGGGTTAACAGATCAAATTTGGACTTAGAAGGAAATCTGAAGATTTCTGCCATCTGATGTAATCGCACCTGCGGAATTTCCATCACAGGTGCGAGCTCGCACAAGCGAGCCTTCCATCGCAGATGCGAGATTAGGCTGGCCTGGAGTCTTCGCAGGTGCGGCCATTTTTGTGCAAAAGTACGACCGCAGATGCGGTCCTAAGCATCGCAGAAGCGGAGGCTGGGCAAGTGAGGTTTGCAGAAGCGAAACTCCCTCCGCAAAAGCAGATGCGCAGGTGCGAGCCCAGGCACCGCATGTGCGAAAATGCCTGGCCAGTGTATAAATCGAAGAGTCTGAGATGTTTCTCATTTTTAGACATTTTAAGTCTCGGATTTTGGTGATTCCAAAGGGGTTTTTCACGATTTTGAATTGGGTAAATGTTCTATAACCAAAAGTGTTTATATTTCATAAATCCATGTCTATATTCATCACTTATTTCGGATTTAGATGCAAGAAATTGGAATTTTTGTAAAACTTTCTAAAAATGAAAAATTAAGATTTGAAGGTCCATTTGACATCGGAATTTGGTAATTTTTGTATGGTTGGACTCGTCTCGGAACGGGTGTTCGGATTTCGTAAGTTTTTTTCGAGATTCGAGATGTGGGCCCCACTGATGAATTTTGAGATGAATTTTGGATTTTAATCCGGAATATTAGTAAATTCATATGGAATTAATTCCTACGATTTGTATTGAGTATATTGAATTATTTATGACTAGATTTGAAGATTTCGGACACGAATCCGCGAGGCAAAGGTTTATTGGATTCTTGAATTTGATTGCAAGCGAGGTAAGTGTCGTGGTTAACTTGACTTGAGGGAGTAGGACTTATTTGTCTATTTGCTACATGATTTAATGTGCGGGTACAACGTATATGTGAGGTGACAAGTACTTATGCGTTGTGGTTGAGTCAAAGCATGCGAGTGGAATTTGTTTATTTTGAATAATTATCTATTTAATTAAAATATTCCTGCTTAAGTTTATTATTGATTATTTGATCATTACTCGAGAAATTATTATTCATTTCATTATTGTTGAATATTTTGGAAGGTAAAGTTGGTATTTTGGTATTGAATTGATTGATAAGTGTATATACCCGCATTTCAATACTCTTCCGAATTTATATTATTATTTTCATGATAAGGAAGAATGTAAAAGCACGAAGAGTGTTACCGTGCCATTTGTGAGAGTAAAAGCATGAAGGATGTTGCTGTGTCATTTGTGAGAGTAAAAGTACGAAGGGTGTTACTGTACCATTTGCGAGAGTAAAATCACCAAGGGTGTTGCCGTGCCATTTGTGAGAGTAAAAGCACGAAGGGTGTTGCCATGCCATTTGTGATAGTAAAAGCACGAATGGTGTTATCGTGCCATTTGTGAGTGTAAAAGCACGAAAAGTGATGCCATGTTTAATGAGAGTAAAAGCACGAAGGGTGGTGCCATGCCATTTTCATATTATCATTTGCTCGTTTTATTGTTGATAAATTAATCGGCTGCTAAGTGACAATTCTCTTGCTGAAATTATTATATCTTTCCCCATCGCATATTCCCTCCCAATTTATAAATTGTTATTTATTGTATTATTATTACTTTGTATTAGTATATACTTGTACATGTTGATTACATACGTGTCTTGTCATAGACTCGTCACTACTTCGTCGAGGTTAGGCTCGGCACTTACCAGTACATGGGGTAGGTTGTACTGATATTGCACTCTGCACTTCTTGTGCAGATTTCAGAGTTGGTCCCAGCGGTGTACTATAGATTTGCCCGAATACAGTTACCTGTGGAAACTTGAGGTATAACTGCACAACGTTCACAGTTCTGAAGTCCCCTTCTTTATTATCTCAGTTGTATATTATATTTCAAAAAACTTGAATTTTATCCAGACCTTTATTTGTATTATTCTAGAAGCTCGTGCACTTGTGACTCCAGTTCTGGGATGGTATTTAGACATCGCTATTATTATGGTTTATTCACTACATTTCAGACTTTACTTCCGCATTTGTTTCTTTGTTATTAATTAACTTAAAATTGTTTGAAAATGGCTAATATTATTCTAACGTTGGCTTGGCTTGCAAGTGAATTATTAGGCGTCATCACGGTCCCAAAGGTGGGAATGTCGGGTCGTGACAGTTGGTATCAGAGCACTAGGTTACATAGGTCTCACGGGTCACGAGCAAGCTTAGTAGAGTCTGAAGGATCGGTACAGAGACGCCTGTACTTATCTTTCAAAGGATATAAAGTTTAGGAACAATATCACTTCTTTCTTATTCTGTCATGCAATCTTATTCTATCATCGATAATTGAACCATTCTATTCTTATTCTCTCGCAGATGGCGAGGACACGTAATACATCAACCGATGGAAGGGACCAGAACCCCTGGTGGCAACTATGACTAGGGGTAGAGGTCGAGGCCGAGGTCGTGCTAGAGGCTGAGGCAGAGGCAGAGGTAGAGCTCAGTCTAGAGCTCGAGCAGCAACACCTATTGTAGAACCTCAGGTGGATCTTCAGGAGGAGATTCCCGTTCATAATGTACCGGTTGGACCAGTTCAGGTCCCTGGAGGATTTATAGCTACTCCAGTGCTTCAGAACGTTCTAGTCCGTTTGGTGAGTCTTATGGAGGGCGTGGCCCAGAATGGTACATTTCCAGTGGCACCAGCCGTCTCACAGGTTGGGGGAGGAGCACAGACTCCCACTACCCCTACTCCGGAGCAGATGGCTCCACAGTATCAGGCTCCAGCAACCCCACCAGTTGGGGTAGTGCAACCAGTTGTTGCAGCACAGACCGATGATAGGCCCGCCATATCTTCTGAGGCCTTATTGAGACTGGATAAGTTTACTAAGTTCTTTCCAGTTTACTTCAGTGGTACACCTTCTGAGGACCCACAAGATTATCTTGACCGTTGCCATAAGGTACTGCGGAACATGGGTATAGTTGAGACCAATAGGGTCGATTTTGCTGTATTTTAGATGACGGGTTCTGCCAAGAGGTGGTGAAGAGATTTTATGTTGACCAGACCAGCTGGGTCACCTACACTTACTTGGGAGTAGTTCTCACGGCTATTTCTAGAGAAATTCCTCCCTATCACATTGAGAGAGGATTACCGTAGGCAATTTGAGCGTCTACAGCAGGGCAATATGACTGTTACTCAGTATGAGTCCCGTTTTGTGGATTTAGCCCATCATTCTCTCCTTTTACTACCTACTGAGGGAGAGAGAGTGAGGAGGTTCATTGAGGGACTCACTCACCCTATCAGGATTCAGATGGCCAAGGAGACCGGAAGTGAGATTTCCTTTCAGGAGGCTACTAATGTCGCAAGGACGATCGAGATAGTTCTTGCACAGGAGAGAGGGTAGAGGTCTGATAAGAGGCCTCGTCAGTTCGGTGGTTTCAGTAGTGCCTCGTATGGAGTCAGGGGTAATTTTGGTAGGGGTCATCCTCCAGACCGTTTCATTCAGCACTTCAGGCATCTCCTGGTGCTTCAGGGAGTCGCGGTCTTATTATGCCTTACTCTAGGCAGCCAACATTTAGTGCACATTCAGCTCATATCAGTGCACCACCACTTCAGAGTCACTACAATGGTTATTCGGCCCGTTCGGGTCAGCAATCACTACAACCGAGGTTCTGTTATACTTGTGGTGATCCGAGGCAAATTGCTAGATTTTGCCCCATGTCTCAGGGCAGCATGCAGCAACAGGGTTCTTGTGCTATGGTTCCACAACCGGTTGCTTCACCAAATGCTCAGCCAGCTAGAGGTAGGGGTCAGGCAGTTAGAGGAGGAGGTCAGACCGTTAGAGGTGGAGGCTAGCCAGTTAGAGGCTGTCCGAGGGACGCAGTTCAGAGTGGTAGGGCCCACCCCCGATTTTATGCTTTTCCAGCTAGGCCTGAGGCCAAATCATCCGATGCTGTGATTACAAGTATTGTTCCAGTTTGCCATAGAGATGCTTCAGTTCTATTTGATCCAGGATCTACTTATTCCTATGTGTCCTCTTATTTTGCTTCAAATCTGGTGATTCCTCGTGATTCTCTGAGTGCTCCTGTGTGTGTGTCCACTCCAGTGGGAGATTCTATCGCGGTAGATCATGTCTATCATTCATATGTGGTTCTATCACGGTCATCTTTAAATTTAATACTTAATTCTATGTTCTAAGACCTCGAAAAGTACTATTTATCATTCCTCGAGTTATGTGCTCAGTCCGTATAATTTTTCGGAAAGTTTTTATGTGAAAAATGAATTAAAATGTGAAATAGAGCCTTAAAACTCAACTAGGTTGACTTTGGTCAACATTTTGAGCAAACAATCCCGGATCAGTGTTTTGACAGTTCTGGTAGGTCCGTATCATGATTTGGGACTTGGGCGTATGCCCGGAATTTAATTTGGAGGTCCCTAGCTCAAGTTATGACCATTTAACGAAAACTAGTAATTTAAAGCCTAAAGATTTCCAAAAGTTTGACCACGAATTTAACTTTTTGATATCGGGGTCGGAATCCGATTCCGAAAATTTGAATAGCTCCGTTATGTCATTTATGACTTGTGTGCCAAATTTGAAGTCATTCCGGATTCATTTAACATGTTTCAGCACAAGTTTTGTAAATTGAAAAGTTTGAAACTCAAAAGTTCGAATCGAGGTGTGAAATGTAATTTCGATGTGATTTGAGACCCCGAGTAAGTACGTGTTATCTTTTAGGACTCGTTGGTATATTTGGTTGAGGTCCCGGGGGCCTCGGGTGAGTTTCAGAGGGTTAACAGATCGAATTTGGACTTAGAAAAAAATTTGAAGGTATCTGCCATCTGATGTAATCGCACATGTGGAATTTCCATCGCAGGTGCGAGCTCGTACAAGCGAGCCTTCCATCGCAGATGTGGGATTGGGCTGGCCTGGGGTCTTCGCAGGTGCGGCCATTTTTGCACAAAAGTGCGACCGCAGATGCGGTCCTAAGCATCGCAGAAGCGGAGGCTGGGCAAGTGAGGTTCATAGAAGCGAAACTCCCTCTGCAAAAGCGGATGCGCAGGTGTGAGCCCAGGCACCACAGGTGCGAAAATGCCTGGGCTGTGTATAAATTGAAGTGTCTGAGATTTTTCTCATTTTTAGACATTTTAAGTCTTGGAGTTTGGCGATTCCAAAGGGGGTTTTAACGATTTTGAATTGGGTAAGTGTTTTATAACTAAAAGTGTGTATATTTCACAAATCGATGTCTATATTCATCACTTATTTCGGATTTAGATGCATGAAATTGGAATTTTTGTAAAACTTTCCAAAAATGAATTATGATTTGAAGGTCCATTTGACATCGGAATTTGGTAATTTTTGTATGGTTGGACTCGTCTCGGAACGAGTGTACAGATTTCGTAAGTTTTTCCGAGATTCGAGATGTGGTCCCCACTGATTATTTTTGAGATGAATTTCGGATTTTAATTCGGAATATTAGTAAATTCATATGGAATTAATTCCTACGATTTGTATTGAGTATAGTGAATTGTTTATGACTAGATTTTAAGATTTCGGACATGAATCCACGAGGCAAAGGTTTATTGGATTCTTGAATTTGGTTGCAAGCGAGGTAAGTGTCGTGGTTAACCTTGACTTAAGGGAATAGGACTTATTTGTCTATTTGCTACATGATTTAATGTGCGGGTACAACGCATATGTGAGGTGACAAGTACTTATGCGTTGTGGTTGAGTCAAAGCATGCGGGTGGAATTTGTTTATTGTGAATAATTATCTATTTAATTAAAATATTCCTGCTTAAGTTTATTATTGATTATTTGATCATTACTCGAGAAATTATTATTCATTTCAATATTGTTGAATATTTTGGAAGGTGAAGTTGGTATTTTGGTATTCAATTGATTGATAAGTGTATATCCCCGCATTTAAATACTCTTCCGAATTTATATTATTATTTTTATGGTAAGGAAGAGTGTAAAAGCACGAAGGGTGTTGCCGTGCCATTTGTGAGAGTAAAAGTACGAAGGGTGTTGCCGTGCCATTTGTGAGAGTAAAAGCACGAAGGGTGTTGCCGTGCCATTTGTGAGTGTAAAAGCACGAAGGGTAATGCCGTGTCAAATGAGAGTAAAAGCACGAAGGGTGGTGCCGTGCCATTTTCATATTATCATTTGCTCATTTTATTGTTGATAATTTAATCGGCTGCTAAGTGACACTTCTCTTGCTGAAATTATTATATCTTTCCCCATCACATATTCCCTCCCAATTTATAAATTGTTATTTATTGTATTATTATTACTTTGTATTAGTATATACTTGTACAGGTTGATTACATAGGTGTCTTGTCATAGCCTCGTCACTACTTCGTCGAGGTTAGACTCGACACTTACTAGTACATGGGGTCGGTTGTACTGATACTGCATTATGCACTTCTTGTGCAGATTTCAGAGTTGGTCCCAGCGGCGTACTGTAGATTTGCCCGGATACAGCTACCAGTGGAGACATGAGGTATAACTGCACAACTTTCACAGTTATGAAGTCCCCTTCTTTATTATCTCAACTGTGTATTATATTTCAAACAGCTTAAATTTTATCCAGACCTTTATTTGTATTATTCTAGAAGCTAGTGCACTTGTGACTCCAGTTCTGGGATGGTATTTAGACATCGCTATTATTATGGTTTATTCACTATATTTTAGACTTTACTTCCGCATTTGTTTCTTTGTTATTAATTAATTTAAAATTATTTTAAAATGGCTAATATTATTCTAACGTTGGCTTGCCTAGCAAGTGAATTGTTAGGCGCCATCACGGTCCCGAAGGTAGGAATTTCGGGTCGTGACAATATATATACCTGCACAATAAGTGTAACAAGTGTAGCATGAGTACGTAAATCAACGCGTACCTAGTAAATATCTAGCCTGACCCCGTAGAAGTAGTGACGAGGGGTCGACGCCGACACTTACTAGAGGTCCAATAAAGCAATATGCTAAATCCTACACAGATATGAAGCACAACAGTAATAGTAGGATGAAACGATAACCAACATAATCTTTCAAAAGTTCTTTTAGCGATATAAAATTCTCAATCTCGTATCCTATCTCAACAGCTCAGGAAATATCAAGTGCTAATATCAAATGAATAATAAATACCATATAAAATGTAAGGCATCAGTGGAAGGAAAATCTCATGAATATTCGGACTGCTAGCGATATATCGCACGATTATGCCGAGGTCGTACGATCCGATCTCATAAGGAATATGATATTGTCGATGCAAACGGCTCGATCCCATAATAACGCGTACACTGTCGAGGGTCGAGTGACACGAACCGTTGATGCATCTATTATACTACCGAGGTGAACTTCCCGCTCCCATAAGAGTGGTGCAAAATTCTACAGTATCCCACTAGAACAAGAAGCTTTAACGGGTCCTTGACTCCACTCACGAATATACGTGTGAGTTATGAAATTTAAGGAAAACTTTGCAATGAGTACGCACAGCGCGAGAGAAATTCATAAGGGAAGCACAAATTATTCCGCTGATTATTAAGTAGCTCGTCACATATCTACAATAGCGAGTCTATCACCCTATGCAAGTCTAGTCTCAAGTCGTAACGCGAAATAAAGGAATTAAGCGAGCAAAGATGACTCAAATAGTACAATTATAGCATGGAGTGAACCTAAGTCTACCCGAACATGATCAGGAATTCTAGCATACGCACGGACACTCGTCATCTCATACGTGCGTAGCTCCCACAACATGTAGCACATAAGAATATAAAACCTAAGGTATAAATTCCCCCTCACAGGTTTAGATAGGAGACTTACCTCGCTCCGAAGTTCCATAACCGGCTCCAACACCACTCTAACACCTCAAACCGATTCCCGTCTCTCCAAAACTAGTCAAACAATGTGCAAACCAATAAAAATATACTCTATTACTCGTAATAAATCAATTTATAACAATTCCCAACTTCGCTTGAAAAGTCAATAATGTCAACTCCTGGGCCCATGTGCCCGGAACCCGACAAAACTCACAAAATCCGACAAACCATTCAATTACGTGTCCAACCATACTAGTTTCACTCAAATATGACTCCGAATCGACGTTCAAAACACAAAAATTCACTCTATGAAACTTTACACAAAACCCCAAATTTCTCTTTTTAAATCATCAATCAAATGCCAAAAACGAGGATAAATTCATGAAATATAATTAAAATTGAGTAGAGAACACTTACCCTAATTCATATGGCAAAAATCGCTTCAATCCAAGCTCCACAACTCCAAATATGATAAAATGACGATATTTTCTCTTTAATATACCCTACTTAAATCCGACCGCACCAATCTCAGGTCCAATAACCTCGTCTCACCCAGTACAAGTTGCTCAGGCAATAAGCCACCTCTAACACCGTCTAACATCTCATACAGCGCCAACAAGCTACAACTCGAATATGACTCATAAGGAAGAACGAACTCCAATAAGGAACTACCCAGCAGCATAACAAATAAAACATCCGAAAAGATGCTATAAACCTTTCTCAGAGAATGAGAATCAAAATACACATAAATAAGTATAGGGAACCGTACTCAACATCTCATTGATATGGCGTGCAACCTGATCACACATGATACTGTTGCAGCGTGTAACCCGATCCAAACAACATACCCGTGGCAGCGTGCCACCCTATCCAAACAATATACCTATGGCAGCGTGCCACCCGATCCACACAACAACCAACAAGGAAACACCTATCAGCCGTAATGAATATACTTATGAAATGCCTGAATATCGACCACAAACACGCCAAGTGCATAATACAACCCTGGGGAGACGGATAACGCCATACGTTACAAAACCCAAGCACGACTAAGGTACAATAAATGACCCACATCTATAGAGCCATCATGCTCATATAACGCCACTAGCTATATGGGATCACGACACACGTGTGAATAATCAAGTTGTCCCACAACCCACCTGGTACAATAGAGTATTACATGGAATAGCTGGCGACGAGAATAACATCCAATGCCCGAAGTTCGCATCTAACTTGATGTAGAGCACATATTCATATTAGACCCACAAACGGACCTCAAGTCGATTCTGATCATACCATACTAGGCCACAACCTTCCAAGGATCCACAGTGGACCAAATAATGACACACATGAGCAGCCGTCCAATCCGGAACAAACTCCCACAGTCCACAACCAAGGAATAGAGCACCTTCCAGGCATAAACTCTCATTGGCGATAGTACCGAAATCTCCATACCTGATTTAAATCTCTAGCAATCGAATGACTAACACATCACCTTTATATGATCTTCTCGTGGGATATAACCCTATAACATTCCACACTAGGTAGCATAGTCTGCACATCCACACCTCCAATCGTACAAATTTTGTAGTGCAAATCAAGAATCTGCAAATTAATACACAATGCCTCTTCCATAGAACACCATTCTCAGGCGACACTGAGATAATGACAGCTTACTCTGAACACCTGAATTCTCCCCTGCCCATCCGATCTCGTGACATTTTCGTCAACACTGAGCCGCTGCCTTGATCCTCAACTTCCAATTCCCATGTCGCTCACTGCACTTATCATGCCGCTACACGAGAGTACAATAATTCATCATAACTCCTGAACTACTCATAGAATAAACACTCAATTGGCTAGAAACCTTTCACTTAACTCATTTCAGAAGAACCATTGCAACACGTGGTTGAATTCCCATAACTGCAGAAAATACAAACCTCAAATCGTGATCTAAACCGCCATTACCCTTCCGAAAATCCATTTACACAAAGAAAATACAAACCTCAAATTGTGGTCTAAACCACCCTTCCGGAAATCCATTTACACAACAAGGCCATTTGACTCAAGTACGTCCCAAATCAAGCAAATTATGGTGGCTGTCAAACCCGCACGTACAACCACCAACCACCTGTTCAATTTACTCTTGACTTGCCTTAGAAATAATAATAGCTCCATTCGAGAAAATAACAAAACTCAACAACATTCCTCCCGAGTTACCCAATTCACTAGACCACATCGTCTCAATACTCAGGAACCATCTCATACCCTCCTCATGCGCGCAATAACATCTCACTCTGGTATACCCATTCTGAAAGATCTTCCGCGAATCCGAAACTATTTCTCCCATTTTTCTAATAGTGCCCCGCAGACCCGATGATAACATAGAAAATTCCCCCAAGTATTCTTCACACTTTGCTGCAAAATCCTGGTCCCCAGCCACATAACGAACTCATTAGAACCACTGTTTAGAGTCACCCACTCTGACTTGGTCCCGAATATAAGACAAACTCTAGTGCGTTGTCGGCAAATGAACACTCCCAAAGAAGCAACCGGATGAATTATTTTCCTTATACATCACATCCACAAAAAGCATAAACTCTGAGTCTTCCCAAAACCTGCGCAAGATTCGATAAAGCGAAATATGACACACATTCATCAAGTCCTTTGCTCGAATTACCCCTGACGTTTTCTTTTCTTAGTCATAAATAATCAACCAATGCACCGATAACCAGAAGCTTCACAAGCAGACAACCACGCGATCCAATCGTAGACGGTGGGCTCCCCCACTTAACTTTAAGCTACAATTACACAAATCTAAAACCCACAAAGATTCCTCCTTCTCAATCACCATAATCTCGCATCGTTAACCCGCCAAATTCTCGAAACCTCTTATTAAACTTTTCATTAAACATCCCGAATTATTAGCGATAATTGCCGATTCAGCATCCCGCTGGATAGTAAGTAGAACTCCTTGTAGAAGCTTCATCAGAAATCATGCAACCGCTGACCTGCTCACAGGAGATAGCCCACCTGTGAAATTCCATACCGACATCTTCCAACGACGCTGCATTGGGTGCAACTACCACGAAATCAGTAAACCCTCCTGAGCCCATGCTCGTCCACCAACTGTAAGAGTCTATTCATTCCCCATTGACATTAACCAAAAGTCTTACAATATATTCCAAAATCGAAGTCACATCGCATCCCATAACGATAATAAAGCTTTTACAACCCTAAACACCCCAAGTAAACTTATCTCCGTCATGTTCAACCTCCTCAGCACAGTGGACACCATTCCAAATAAAATATGTAGACCTAGTCACTGCCCACCATGATTCCCAAATTGCTCTAAACTCTTCTCAAGGCGCGTGGCTCTCCTACCACAGAATCCGTATGCTACTCTGCCACTCCCACTTTGGTTAAACCATCTCCTTAAGAACCTTCTTGGCCTCTGCTATTCATAATTGACATGCTAGCGATTCAATCACTGCGAGACATCTCCCACCATGTCCTTCCTCATCCTTCGCTGCCCAAAATACTATCTCAAATCATAATCCATCTTTGTATCACCCAAACGGGTAAATTGCCACCAACTCTGAAACTCCATAAAGATCCTCCATCTCGAGCCATCAACGTTAGAAACATCGATTCGACTCTGAAGCCGCATTGCACCACTATCTCTGGTAATCGCTACTCAGGCACCATTCCACAACAACAACGCATGATAACAAAGCACGAACATCATAACAATCTGCGCACAACCTCAAAATCATAGGCAGTACTGATACAATGCTGAAATGAGAGAACACACTTCCGCAAGGCAATGATAATAGCGTGTCCGAATACACAGGGAGAAACATCATGCACCATGTCTGCAGTACCATTACAACTCCTCGATGTCAAATTGAAACGAGCGTTCAACATCTTATAATAATGAGTAGGAAGGGAATGGAGGCATAAGCTTCAATGGAAATTAAATCGCACGACGAGGAATCAAGAAGGGAAGTGCTCCTAACAGCCATGTAGCCTCTCGAAGATAAGTATAGACATCTCTGTACCGATCCGCAAGACTCTACTAGACTTGCTCATGACTCGTGAGACCCAAGTGAACCTAGAGCTCTGATATAAAGCTGTCACGACCCAAAATCCACTATAGGTCGTGATGGCGCCTAACGCCACCGTCAGGAAAGCCAATAGTGATTAATCAAGTTAGTTACTCATTTTATTATTTTCGAAATCATGAATCCCATTAAATAAGTAGAGTAAAATCTAGTACTCGTAGAAAACCCATGATTTTATATTCTAATTTCCATATAAAATATAAATTACAAGGTGAGATGATAATGATTACATAGACTACAATAATGAACATCCAGTAGGAACCCCCAAAACCTGGTGTCACAAGTGCATGGGCATCTACTAAGGAGTGCAATAATAATACAACATCTGTCTTGAATACAAGTTAGACAGGAGAATATAATTAACTTTGATGGAGACTCTGTATGCTGCAGATCGTAACATGGAATGCAGCTCACTGTAAAGTCCCCGCAACAGCCGCACCCTTTGCGCCTAAAAGATCCACTATATATATATATATATATATATATATATATATATATATATATATATATATATATATATATATATATATATTCCTGTACAATAAGTGCAGAAAGTGTAGCATGAGTACGTAAATCAACGCGTACCTAGTAAGTATCTAGTCTAACCCCGGAGAAGTAGTGACGAGGGGTCGGTGTCGACACTTACTAGAGGTCCAATAAAATAGTATGCTAAATCCTAAAAAGATATGAAATACAACAGTAATAGTAGGATGAAACGGTAGCCAGCATAATCTTCCAAAATTTCTTTTAACGATATAAACTTCTCAATCTCGTATCCTATCTCAACAGCTCGGGAAATATCAAGTGCCAATATCAAATGACTAAGAAACACCGTATAAAGTGCAAGACATCAGTGGAACAAAAATCTCGTGAATATTCGGACCGCTAGCGATATTATGCATGATTATGCCGAGGTCGTACGACCCTACCTCATAAAGAATATGATACTGCCGAGGTGAACGGTCCGATCTCATAATAATGTGTACACTGCAGAGGGTCGAGCGGCACAAACCATAGATGCATCTATTCTAGTGCCGAGGCAAATGACCCCCTCCCATAAGAGTGTGGTGCAAAATTCGGCCAAGGCGAACGGTCGGATCCCATTAGAACAAGAAACTTTAACGGTTCCTTGACCCCACTCATGAATATATGTGTGAGTTATGAAATTTAGGGAAAACTTTGCAAATAGTATGCACAACGCGGGAGAAATTCATAAGGGATGCACAAATTATTCCACGGATTATCAATTAGCTCGTCACATCTCTACAATAGCGAGTATATCACCCTATGCAAGTCTAATCTCAAGTCGTAATGCGAAATAAAAGAATTAAACAAGCAAAGATGACTCAAATAGTACAATTATATCATGGCGTGAACCTAAGTCTACCCGGACATAATCAAGAATTCTAGCATACGCACGAACACTCGTCACCTCATACGTGCATAGCTCCCACAACATGTAGCACATAAGAATATAACACCTACGTGGTAAATTTTCCCTCACAGGGTTATACATGAGACTTACCTCTCTTTGAAGTTCTATAATCGGCTCCAATGCCACTCTAACACCTCAAACCGACACCCGTCGCTCTAAAACTAGTCAAACAATGTGCAAATCAATTAAAAAAAACTCTAATACTCGTCATAAATCAATTTATAAAAATTTCCAACTCCGCTCGAAAAGTTAATAAAGTCAACTCCCGAGCTCACGTGCCCAGAACCTCACAAAACTCACAAAATCCGACAACCCATTCAATTACGAGTCAAACCGTACTAGTTTCACTAAAATTCGACTCCGAATCGGCGTTCAAAACTCAAAATTTTACTCTATGAAACTTTAGACAAAACCCCCAATTACTCTTTTTAAATCATCAACCAAATGCCAAAAATAAGGATAGATTCATGAAATATAATTAAAACCGAGTAGAGAACACTTACCCCAATCCATATGGCGAAAATCACTTCAATCTGAGCTCCATAGCTCCAAATATGATAAAATGGCCGGAAATATAGCTTCCGCCCAGGTATTTACCCTTTGTGATCGCGGAAAATGCTTCACAATCAAAAAGCACAACTTTTCTCAGCTCAAAATTGCCCTTCGCGATCGCGGAAAACAAATCGCGGTCGCGAAGAACAAGCTGCCCAACTCCTCCAGACATCCTCTAGTATAATTCTCATAACCTTTGGTACAAAACCCCAAATGAAAAATGGTTCACCTTTCCAAAAACTAGACACCAAGGGCTAAAACTTTCATTTTTGGCTCATCTCCAAATTCCTTAGTTGCAAGATATGAGCTTCCAAATTCAGCCCTATGCAACAGAAATTTCTTCTTCGCGAACGTGAATTTGTCTCCGTGAACGCGATTCACAGACCCCTTTCTCCCATTTTGCACTTCGCAAACGCGATCCAATGTCCACGATCGTGATGCACACTGCTGTAGCCAAAAACCAACAAGTACAAACCAACAAGCACATATCGATTACAAATAGCCTAGAAATAGTCCGAAACAACCCCGAAACTCATCTGAGCCCCTTGGGACCCCATCCGAACATACCAACACGTCCCAATACCTTATACAAACTTATCGAAAGGCTTGAAATGCCACAAATATCATAGAAATCATGAATCAATGATAACAATCTTTCTTTTAACTTTCAAACTTCCAATCTTCGATGAATGCATCCGAATCATATCAAAACATTCCGGAATGACGCCAAACTTTATGCACAAGTCACAAATCATGATACGAACCTAGTCCAAGGCTCGGAACCCCAAATAGACATAGATATAACCAAAGTCTACCTCAAACCAAACTTAGAAAATTCTAAAACCTTCAAAATGCCAACTTTCCACAATAGCGCTGAAATGCTCCCAGGTGACTCTATACGCAACCCGAACATACACCCAAGTCCGAAATCATCATACGAACCTATTGGAGCCTTCAAATCCTGATTCCGAGTTCATTTACTCAAAAGTCAAACCTTAATCAATTCTTCCAACTTGAAGCTTCTGAAATTAAAATTTTCCATCCGAATCAACTCTGAACTTCACAAAATTTGATTCCAACTATGCGTATAAGTCATAAAATATGAAGTGAAGCTACCCAAGACCTCAAACTGCCGAGCAATGTGCTAGAGCTCAAAATGACTGATCAGATCGTTACATAGAAGTTTCTAACCGGGAGATAAATAGTATCTTATCCAAAACGGTGAATGATAATCGTACATATTGGTCCAAGAAGCTTGATAATGCATTATAGGATTATTGGATGGCTTACAAAACACCTATCAGAATGTTGACATACCGGTTGGTGTTCGGAAAATCTTGTCATCTTCCGATGGAACTAGAGCACAGGGTCATGTGGGCTCTAAAGAAGTTGAATCTTGATTGGGATGTAGCCGCTAACTTTGAGGGTTGCACATTTGAATGCATTGGATGAGTTCTGGTACCATGCTTACGCAAGTTCATCCTTGTACAAAGGGAAGATGAAAAATCTTCATGACAAATACATTTGAAACAAAGAGTTCAAGGTGGGCGATCTTGTATTATTGTTTAACTCAAGGTTGAGGATGTTTTCCGGGAAGCTAAAATCTAAATGGAGTGGTCCTTTTGAAATTGTGGGTGTGACACCTTTTGGTGCATTAGACTTGAAGAACAAAAATAATGAAGTATTCTAAGACAATGGTAACAGGGTGAAGCACTATTTGGGAAAGGTTGGAGATAGCCATGTCATGGCGGTCATTCATTTGAATTGATAGTATTATGCGTCGTGTCGTGACGTTAAATCGGGTGCTTCTTGGGAGGCAACCCATGTTTCATTTCCTTTACTCTTTTGTAGTTAGGTGCTATTTTTTTGCTAACTTTATTTGAAGTGTGCTACAGGGCTGAGTGTGACTTATAAGAATTGTGGACAGAAATCTGGCTAAGTGTTGCAAGAATTGCGGACCGCAGTTGACTGTGCGGAGCGCATATTTATGGTTGCTACAGCAAAAGTGCAATGCAGCCGCACAATTATCTTGCGGACCGAATGAATGAAAGGTTGAAAATGTCAACTCTCTGAAGTTTAGTATATCAGAGAAAAGGTCAATGTGCGACCGCAAAAGGAAATCTGCGGCTGCAACATGAAATTAGCGGCCGCACACAAAGTTGTGCGGACCGCATATGAGACATTGAGTAATGGTCACCAGGTAACAGAGTGCGGACCGCACATGAAATTGTGCGGCCACACTCGCTCCTCCTTCCTTTAGACATCTAGCTCATATAAATAGATGAACATGGGCATTTATCACGTTTTCACTCTTTGAGCATAGAAATAGTGCCCTCTTGAAATTTCTTGATGATTCCATCTGTCCACACACACAACATCCTTGATCAGTCACTCATTACACTCATTCATCTGGCATGCTTAAATTTTGTGTTAATCATTTTCTTTTAATTTGTAGATTTTTAGTTATTTTTAGGCCATTTGTCATTAGAATTCAACTGTGCATCCATGTGGTGGTAAATCTGTAATGGGTTAATTTATACATGCTCTATGGGGATTGGGTTAACATATTTGCATGCTTCTATGATGTTGCCATGTCAAATTATGCACAAAACTGAAAAACCTAGAATGAAACAACTGAACTATATGTAGTTTTAGACTTCTGCGGCTGCACCTGAATTTGTACGGTCCGCAGAAACAGATTTTAGGGTAACATTAGTGAAGAAGGGATCTACGGCCGCAAGGTAAAATGTGCGGACCACAGAATTCCCATTGCGGCCGTAGAAATGCACTTTTACTATCATTAGAGAGTCCATACTTTGAGACTCTAATGTGCGGCTACAAGTTTAATTGTGTGGACCACAAAAAATGTGATGCGGCTGCACATAAGCCAATTCCATGTCATCAGAGAGTTGGCATTTGTTGGGTCTCATAGGTGCATCCACAAGTGGAATTGTGTGGACCGCTCTCGACTTTTGAGGCCGCAGAAAAAAATTGTGCGGTCTGCAAGTCATTATTTGCGACTGCAAGAAAATTGTGCGGACCACAAATCAGGTTTCCTGCAAGTATTCTTTGACTGTGTACCCTCGTGGTGTCTTCTGGTTTATAACCTACTTGCATATCTCCTTTGAATATCTGAACATTGAATTGCAACTAACAATCGATTTTGCTTGATACAGACAATGGTTCGATGTAGAGGATGCAGCGACACATCTAAAGGGAGAGGTGAACCTTCTCGGGGTCGAGGCAAGAGTACCTTACCCCTTGGACAACAAAAGACAATTACAAAGAAAGCTACACCCGATAGATGGAGAGGTGCAGATCTCTCCGAGACGAGCTCATATGTCCCGTCTAGGGAAGCATCAGAGGGTAACTCAGCCTCTGTTTAGGAGCAGTCGGCCGTACAGTCGAGGCTGCAAGGGTGATACCAACTCAGGGATGAGCCGACCTTATCTCATAACACTTCCGAGGATTCGGAAACTGCTAGTCAGTCTTCTAATCCATCAGCTACACCTGTCCCTAAGGCACATGATACACTAGTTCAAGATATCCTCGATGATGGTAGAGGGGGAGATGCTACAGCTGCCGTCCTTGAATGGTCGAAGAAGAAAGAGGTTTGGGAGAACCAATTTGTCAGCTTGGCTTCCTTCACCAGCCTTCATACATGGTGTCCAGTGAGGTCACTAACTCTCGAGCGACACTTTCTATTGAAAGATTTGGAGAGGTATAACCCAACAGTGTTAAGGCAGTTCAGGGAACGCAAAGGGTGGATGTGGTTCACTCAAAGTGTAGTAGACACCAAAGAGTACCTGGTCCATGAATTCAATGCAAATGTGGCTCTTATAAAAGAAGGGACAAAAGTGACTAAAGTATATAATCTAAAAGTGAGATTTGATCAGCATACACTCAACACATACTTGGGCTTCGAAGATGTTGAGCCAAAGGAATATTCGAAGAAGTATGCATTGGGAGACTCATCCTGATCTTGGTTAGTAGGGGTTCTAGCAGCACCAGGGACACCACCACCATGGATTGCCGCAAGGTTTCATATCCACCGGAGCACTCTGAGTTTCGAGGAGAAGGGGTGGGAAACCTTTGTCTGCAGCAGACTGGATTCGAGCCAAAATGAGACTTACCTTCCGATTCCTCGGGCTTCTATTATGGCCGGATACCCTATCAATGTGGGTGCCGTGATGTCGGCCAACATCTCAGTGATTGCTCGGCAAGATGACTCGTCCTACCCGTATCCCAACACTATTAAAGAATATCTCACGGATGCAAGGGTAGAGCCGAGGGATTATGACACAAAGGTGAGGTGGAAGAATCCTTTTACTTGGTATTCACTGATGGATGCGAACAATCCAAATAAGAAAGTTCAGCCTCCTACTATCGGGGGCCAGTCTGATGAGCCAGCTATGGTAGCTGAGGTAGTTGATGTTCCATCCACTTCAGCTGAGCCTTCCTCCAGTGCCTCAGCTATGCCTCTGCCTTCCTACACAACCCCTACTGCAGCTCCTACCACAGCTCCCACCTCGGATTTGAAGCCAGTGCCTATGCCTACTGCCCCACTTTCTGCGCGGCGAGTCTGCCAGACATTGGTGAGCCTCAACAACTGGATGCAGACAGCCACTGGAAAGATGTCTGACTTATCCAGTACTGTAGCAGTGTAGTCTTCTATTCAGGCACCTCAGTTTTCCCTGACAGTTGAAGAGACATTGAAGAAGCTCCTGGAGAACCAAAACACTATTATGGCTCCCTTGGTACAACATGTGTCAGTGATCGAAGAGCTGGGAAAAGAAGTAAGGAATATGAGAAAGTCCTAGGCCATCAAGAAGTCAGTGGACAAGCTCCGGAGACAGGTGATCAGGCTTGCTACAATCGTAGATATTCCCTTTGACATGCTGCTTGACCCAGACCATTTCATCCCAGATCCTATATCACCATCTGCACAGGCGGCACCAGGTGGCCAGTCTGAAGAGCCAGACGTTGCTGCCAACACTGTTGAGGCAGTGCGTCAGATGTTCGCCAACCCAGCCATACCCAGAGTTGAGGATGATGAGATTTTGTTGGCTGAGCCTGAGGGCGATGACACTTCTGGGGACACAGATATGTCCAAGGAGCCATAGGGAGTTTTCTTCACTCTTTCCCCTCTTTTACTCTTATTTTGTTAAGCATGAGGGACAATGCTTATCTTTATTCGGGGGGAGGGGATGGAGTTTATTTATTATATTTGATACATTCTGAGACATTTGGATTGTAATAACTTGATACATTTGGAGTTTATATATATATATATATATATATATATATATTCTCTCTCTTTCTCTCATTATGTATATTCATTCTATCTTCAGTAGTTTTTACTTATTAGCTTATTAATTTTTGTTTCTTTATTTGATTTAGTAGCTTCGTTGTTTGATTTAGTAGCTTCTTTTTATGTTTAAGTAGATAATAAGCCTTTGGTTTTCTTAATGCCACGGTTCTTTCCAAAGGTAGTTATTGTATGAACCAGGTGACTCATCCCAATGATGGATGGCGTGACAACCATCTTAAGGGAATGAGTCAGTTTTTTGTGTGTTTAGGTAACAATAGTAGTAGTAATGAATAAAAAGACCTAATTAATTCATGCTCGAAGAGTCAACCATGCTTCAATTGGCACCAACACGCTTAACTACTTGCTTATGGTTAGAAACAAGGTTTTTGAAAGAAATAACTCTAGTTAGTGACTTTGTTACTCTTGTGTTGAATTTGGCAATCATCGAGTGGTTTAATTGGACCATAGTGATCTTTAAACTTAAATGTGGTCATTGTGGGCCCTCAACTCTATCCTCTTTTACAATTCGGTTGCCTGAGGGGTGAGGTGAATTGTTGCTAGTCCAAGTATCCGTGCGAAGGATCGAGAACTTGCCCCGAATGTGTTTCAAGGCGAAATCCTAAGTTTTGCTTGGTTTGAGAAGTGATTGTAGGCTCTCCTTGGCCCGTTTGAGTTATCTATTTCTAACCAATGTCATTATCCCTAGTCAACCCCTTTGAGCCTCTAGCCTTTCTTGTTTGATAACCATGTTACAAGCCTTTACTCGTTTGGTCGTGACCCTCTCTTGGCACCCGAGCTTTCCTTAAAACTATTGTGAAACAAATGGCTTAAAACATAAGTTTGGGGGAGAGATGAGGAACTTGAAAAAGGTATCAAGGCACACTAAGAGAAAATAAATAATCTCTATGAGAAGAAAAGACAAGAAAAGAAAAGAACAAAAAGAAAGATGCAAAAAGTGAATAAGTGGAAGGGTTAAAGGGATTCAACAAGAGGTAATGATCCCAAACATTGGAAAATCAAAAAGGGAGAAAACGAATGAAATGATCAAGAAAGAGTGATGGTAAGTCTCTCTGGTCCCTAATGAAAAGCAAGTGCCTTTAAGAATTGGCTAAGTGTGACCCGAGAAATGAAAGATGGAGTGATTAAGGAAAGGTGTAAGCACTTACCCATACGTTATACTACCCTAACCCAAAAGAAGTCCTACTTGATTTCAAACTGAGTGAGCTTATGTTAGTGGCGACCTATATGAGGGGCAAACCTATGGTACTTGAGGTTGTACTTGTGACATTCTCTTGAGAGAGATGAGTGAACCATTCATAAATCTTTGGATTGAGTGCTAAATTTCTTAATTGATCTACGCGAATGGAAAGTAGAGGAGGAAGAGTTTGGGGTCCACCATGACCTACATGATAGAGAAAGAATCCTTGATGAGTAAAGTCAATGGCTGAAGCTCAAATGTCACATTAGAACTACATGTGCATGGATGTTTAACTTGTCGCATTATTGATAATACATGAGTAGTGTGGGTAATTGTAGGTTCCAACTGATGTGCGGATGGCTCACCTTTGCCTCGCTGAAATGACCCTTAACTTTTGGAGGTGGGAACTAATTTATTTGCTTGAGGATAAGAAAAGACTTAAGTTTGGGGGAGTTGATAACTGGGGATTTTTACTGCTTATTAGCACCTTTTAGCTTTGGTTTTAGTCCAAAAGTATTGAATTGTGTTCCCGAAACTAATGAAATTGTGAAAATTGCTGGAATGCTGGAAGTTTGGTCTCCCGAGATGAAATCCGACTAAAAAAGGAGTGTTCCGAAGCATAAGAAAATAAAGGGCGCAGAAGCATAATTGTGCGATCCGCAGAAGAAATTGTGGACCGCAAAATTCTATCTGCGGCCGCAAACCAAGAAGAAATTCCCAACAAGACTTTCAGCAATGTGCGGACCGCATATGAATTGTGCGGCCGCAGAACTGGGAGTATGCAAAAAGACCAAGTCTAGGAGCGTTTGTGAAGTGCAGACCGTACAAGAATTGTACGGCCATAGAAGATTGCCTCGCAGCCAGAGAAGATTGCCTCACAGTCGCAATCCATAAATGTGCGGCCGCAGAACTCACCTTCTTGCCAACTGAAGAAATTTGTGGACCGCACATGGAATTGTGCTGCCGCAAAACCTCCCGAGGGACATTTGTGTCCATGATTTTGAGCCCTGTATAAATAGATGAGTTTCACAAAATAAGGTCAAGTTTGAACATACACAGTTGTTGTAGCCATTTTTCTTTGCTATTTTAGGAAGATTTAGCTTATTTGAGTATTTTTAACGTTAGAGTTCACCATTTTAATCTTCCATTAAGATTTAATTAGCTCTTCATCTTTATTTTCTTCAAATCCCATTATGAGAAGCTAGATTTTTACTAGAGTTGTGTCCCAACCCTAGTATGTAAACCTTATGGGTGATTAATTTTATGCTTGTTTATGATTGTGTGTTGATTATTTAGCTTAGTTCATGCTTCAATTTTAGAATTAATGGTTGCAAACATTGATTCATGCCCATTTGACTTAGTCTCTGCTTAAGAAAAAGGAACTTAATCTAAGATAACTTAGCTAACAAGGAATTGGGTTAATTAAAAGATTGATTAACCTAATTAAAGGGTTCAAACTAGAGATAGTAAGAACCCGATTTGAGCTCTTATCAATTGTTTTGATTGATACTCATTTGGACTTGAGAAAGTCAATTTGGGCAAAATCACTCCCTGACCGAGAGGTATTGAGTGGATAACATAGAGTTGAGAGCTATAATACACCCCAATCAACCAAACGAGTATAAACATCTTTATCCCATTAGGCAAACACCTAGGTTATGGTCACAACCCTATGCCTTTAATCCAATTGGAAAAACCTCAAAAACATTTATCTATAATTTGTTTTCTTTAGCTTATATTCATTAGAGTAACAATAGAAATAGAAACAAAACCTTGTTGTGGAAGTGCAATCTTAGATTATTGATGGTAGGCTATAATCTTGTGTTTTAGTCGCTTATTGTACTTTAATTTACTGCACTTTATTCGTGTTGAGCGTAATTTGATAGTGTTTTGCACTAATTGCGTGTTTTATGCCTTGTAGGAGTGATTCCAAGCTATGTAGATGTTATAGAATGAATTCGATCTATTTGGAGCTTTGAAGTCTGAGTAAAATCCCAAGAGATTAAGCCGGGATCGTGTTCGGGGGTCAAGAACCACATCTGGATATCAAAAAGTCAAGAAAAATCCGTACTCTGAGAAAGCAACACATCCGCGGCACGTGCCGTGCCGCGCCTTCACAATAGTCTTGCTGCATGTCAGAAACAACTCTTTGGATTTCCCCACTAATGCCCCGCATGGTGCGTCGCCCCATGCGACATGCCTGTGTAATGTTTACAGAGCAATTGTCCTATTTCGCGTAGGAAAATGTGTTTTTGTTTGAACCCGATCCTACTTGGTATAAATACATGGAAAAATGTTATTTCCTGGAATTTTGATACATCTAAGACCTAAGGAGGGTAAGGAGGAGTTGGAGAAGCAAAAGCATAAGGAGTTCATCAATCCTCACTCAAGACATGAGTTTCGATCGTTTTATGTTGTCCTTTACTTTAAACATATTTGTGATGAATTATTCCATATCTATGGAGTAGTTCCCTTTAGGGCTTGATGGATTTGGTGTATTGATATTTGTTTGTGAATTAGAACTCTAGTTTTTTTGTATTGATTTGTTTTGTATGTTTTAATCGGTGCATCTATATTTACCTGTTCATGTAATCGAGAGAGGCATAACCTGTGATATATTTGCATTATATTTTATTGGTTGAATTCATTAAATCTTCTTAGTAATCGAAAGAGGCTAGTTGAATTATTGATTAAACTTAGTTAGGAGGATAGTCGAAAGAGGTTCTCTTAAATATCAGTCCACTACGAATTCTTACATATCTTCATCTAGCTTAACTTAGTTCATCTTGTGAGGTTGAGACTTAATCGAGAGAGGAGTTTTTACTAAGCGTTTGAACTAATAATTGAGTGAATTTGAGAGACCCACTTGAACGTTAGAAGTGAAATAATAAGAGTTAAATCCCAGACATTTATCTTGCGCCTATCCAATCAATCCCTATTTTCTCTCATTCATATCTTCCTTGCTTACTTTTGTTTCGATTTTCATTCGTCAATTAGCTTTAGATTCTTAGTTAATTTTAGTTTTTAATCACATAATTCTAAACGGTTGATTATCTTGGATAGCAATCTAGCTACAAACTATGATAATACTATTTAACTCCAATCCATGTGGATACAATATTATATTATACTATATTCGACTAGCGAGCATATTTATGTGTGTGTTTTGTGCTCGTTAAATTTTGGCGTTGTTGCCAGGGATTGGCAATCAATAGCGCTTGAATTTGTTTGTACTGCTAATTTAGGAATTTTTCTTTTTTTATTTTATTTTATTTTTCCTTTTTTATGGTTGGAGTTCTTTAACTATGTGCAAGCTACAGGTTAGATTCGTGCATGACTCGATTTTTTGGGAAGGAAGTGCTACCATACGAACCAGAGATAGAAAAACAACTGCGACAGCTGAGGAAGGAAAGAAATTTCCCCGAGAATATAGAGAATGTTGGGCAATCCTCAACCAAAGAAATTATGGATGGAGATGATGATAATGTGGATTTATCTGAAAGAGAGGTAGCCCAACAATGAGAAACAGTTGCACGAGATGCTGAGGAAGCAGATATTCGAAATGCACAACTTGTCTATGAATAGGAGAGGGCTCGGAGAGTTGCTTAGAATCAACCCTTGGGTGTAGACCAGTTCAGAATAATACCTCACGGGACTGGGAGACCACCTGGTGATTATGCTAGACCGGTTTACAACCAAGGATTATGAAGTATTAGACCACCTCTAGTTGCAACTAACAATTTCGAGTTAAAGCAAGGGTTACTCCAAACCCTTCAAAATTGTTGTGTCTTCATAGGGAAGATGCACGAATATCCAAACACAATCTGATGGACTTCAAGGAGATTATGAACACTTTTTAATATAATGATGTGTCACAAGATGCGGTGTACTTAAGGGCATTCCCCTTCACACTGAAAGATGATGCTAAGCAGTGGCTTCGGAGCTTGCCAACAGGATCAATTAGAACATGGGAGAAAATGACTAGAAAATTTCTTGATAAATATTTCTTCTCAGCTAAGACGGGAAAGTTTAGAAGAGAAATCCATAAATTTTGTCAGAAAGATACTGAAATTGTGATTGAAGCTTGGGAGAGGTTTAAGAAATTAGTTCGAAAGTGTCAACATAGCGAAATTGAACTCTGAATGCAACTCTAGGATTTTTGGGATGGATTGACACCGACCTCACGTAGAACATTGAGTAATGCAGCTGGAGGCCCATTGATGAAGAAGACTCCAGAGGAGATAGTCACAATTCTAGATGAGTTGTCCAAAGATGCAAACCAGTGGCCTTCTGAAAGTGTTGAAAGAAGAAGATCAATTGGTGTTCACCAAGTTTATGCTAATACATCTATGCAGGTATAGCTTGATGCAATGGCAAAAGAAATATGGAGGCTGACCTTAGCTTCGATACAGAGTGAACCTCATGCAGCATGTGATATTTGTGTAATAGGACACCCTACTCATGAGTGTCAAGCCTCATCTGAGGAAATAAATATTGTGGGAACCTATAATTTCAATGCAATGGCCAAGAAGTACCCCGGTGTTTCATTGAGTTCACCTGGGGGTACTACAAATACATGGCAACAAAACAACCCTAGATTTCAGAGACAAGGAGCTCCAGGCTTCCAAAATCAGCAAAGGCAGCTGTTTCAGCCTCAACAATCCAATCAGCCTGGTCAAGAAGATATGATGAAAGCCTTCATTGTCAAGACAGATGAGAGTTTATATGTTCATGGGGCAACAATTCGAAATCTAGAGAAGTAAGTGGGACAAATTGCAACTATATTGTCTGAGAGAATTCCAGGAACTCTCCCAGTTAATACTGAGAGAAATCCCAAAGAAACAGTGAATGATGTGACCTTGAGAAGCGGGAAAGTGTTGAAAGATCCCACTCCAATCCAAAAAGAGGTGATATCTGAAAGAGAAAGTGGGGAGCAACTGAAATTTGAAGTTGATAAGAAGAAGAAAGGCAAGAAGGCAACTGAGAAAAAGAAGAAGGAAAAGAATTCGAGAAGGGAGAAAGTAGAAGAGAGCAAGCACATGCCTGCTTTACCTTTTCCCTAAAAGCTGTATAGAGAAAAGCTGGACAAGCAATTTGAGAGGTTTCTGGATATGCTGAAATAGGTTAATGTAAATGTGCCATTCACAAAAGTGCTCTCCCAAATGCCAGCTTATACCAAATTCTTGAAGGAGATAGAAGAGACCTCAGTAGTCAAGCTCACAGAGCATTGCAGTGCAATCTTGCAAAACAAACTCCCACAAAAGTGTGGAGATCCAGGGAGTTTTACTATACCTTTCTCTTTAGGCTCTATCGGTTTTGACAAATTATTATGTGATTCTGGTGCATCAATTAATCTAATGCCTCTATCTATTTACAGAAAATTTAAGAAGGAGATTGGAGAGGTAAGGTCGGTGCCAATATCTTTGCAGCTGGCAGACCAAATGACTCTGATACCCGAGGGGATAGTGGAAGATGTTTTAGTTTGGGTAGATAAGTTTATATTTCCTATAGACTTTATAGTGGTGAATATAGAGGAGAATACGGAGGTCCCCCTTATCTTAGGAAGACCATTCTTATCAACGGGTAGAGCAATCTTAGATATACATGAGAGAAGAATCATGCTTAGAGTGGGTGAGGAGACTGTAACTTTCGAGATAAATGTAGAAACAGGGGTTAAAAAGGATAAGACATATGCAAGTGTTGAGTGGAAAGTGAAGAGTTCGAAAGAGAAGGTTACGAAGAGTGGGGAAGATAAGTGTGGGGTGAACTCCAAGAAGGCTGAGAAGAGGCTGTCGGCGTGGATGTGCGCATTGGTTCGAAGGCATGGAATGGATCCCGACTTCGACTCAGACCCCGACTAGATGTTCGAGAAAGTTTTCTTTACCTTATGCTTTTTAATTGTGTGTCATGGGGATATGCCACAACTTAAAATGTGGGGTGGGGGATATTTGTATGTATGTATATTAGTCCTAGTTTTCGTTTGTTAGTTTTAGTAGGTTGATAGAACAAGAATTGAAAAAACCATAAAAAAATTTAAATTTTAAATTTTTCAATTGTTCCTGACGATGGATATCATTCGACGGGTTTCTTAAGGGATTAAAATCGAAAGAAAAATACAAAAAGATTTTCTTTTATTAGGTAGTCTAATAATTTCCCCTTGGTTTTTCTTTGTGCCGCGGTTCTTTTCCAAGGGTTTTGTTGGAACCTGGTATAGTTAGTTTTTATTTTTGTTAGGAGTAGGAAACCTTGTACTATGATTTGAATTGAAAGAAATATCTCTTTATTCTATTATCTCTTGAGAATAGTGAGTGCTTTAGTTGTGACGCTTAAACTTAGTTTTTGACTCTTGTATAAGTTCCTTAAATTGTATGATTTGAACTTTGCTTAACTACTTTGACTAGAGTGTCTTGCTAATCCAATATGGAGTGAGTTATGTTCTATGTGAAAGTGAGGTTTTGTATTATTCTGCGCATAGCATTTGATGTCTAGAAATTTCCCTGTGTATTTGCAAAGTGAAATAGTAGTTTTATTCAGTCTTGCAAGTGATATAGACATTTATTTGTTGAGCCAGATATATGTGTTTACCCAGCTAATGTTATGTATCTTAGTTAACCGTATTGAGCCTATAATCTTGTTTCTTTGACAACCACATTACGAACCTTACCCATTTATTCAAATTGACCATCTATTTGAACCTTGTACCTCTAGTGAACACTTGAATTTGGTATGAACTTTGTAAAGGTTGAAGTGTGAGGTGGTTGATTTGGGTTTTTAGTGGAACTAATGAAATAAGGAGAAAGGTGCACTATATTAAAAAAGTGAGAGCCACTTGAATTGAAAGAGAAAAGAAAAAAATTGTTGTATTGTTGTGCAAAATATTTCTTGATAGTGGTAACTCTTGAGGTAATTGTGCTTAAAGAAGTAGGGACTTAATGTATATTGATGTGAAGGTGGAGTTATGGTTTGACATAAGTGTGGGGTTTTGAATTGTTAATGTGTAGGTATTAAAGTACTTAGGGAGGTGTAGTTACTATATCCAAATGTATCCTACCCGTCCCGCATCCTGCATTACAACCAATGAAAGTCCTACTTGATCCTTGACTGAATGAGCTCAATTAGTAGAGTAGTACACTACGGACGAGCCTATGGTGCATCTTTTGTGGAATATGAATGTTATTTCTGAGAGGGAGTGAATTCTTTCTATCTTAAGTTCGTAATTGCTCTTAAATTTTATTGTGTGAGGAACTACTCTTTATTGTGGTGTGAGGGCACTTGATTCATGAAGGAAAAGTAATATCGTTGACCTCTATGTTAGAGTAAGTGAGTGGGTTATAAATAATGCATTGTGCTTTTGAGTCAAATCATGAGGCACTGATGTTACACTATTGTGCTTAGTCTATTTTAAATATTCTTGGTGTGATGAGTTAGGAGAGTTGTTTAAAAAGGTCGTGTCTATAAAAAGTGTAGTTTGATTGATCGAGGAAGAGCAATGGTTTAAGTGTGGGGTGTTGATGGTACGCTATAATCCCGTGTTTTAGTTTCTTGTTGCACTCTAATTTACTGCACTTTATTCGTGTTGAGCCTAAATTGATAGTGTTTTGCACTAATTGCGTGTTTTATGCCTTGTCGAAGTGATCCCGAGCTATGTAGATGTTATAGAATGACTTAGAGCTATTTGGAGCTTTGAAGTCTGAGTAAAAGCACAAGGGATTAAGCCGGGATAGTATTCGGGGGTCGAGAACCACATCTGGATATCAAAAAGTCAAGAAATATCCGTACGTAGAGAAAACAACACACCTGCAGCACATGGGGCGGCGCATGGCGCGCCACGCCTGTACAAAACTCCTGCTGACTATCAAAAACAACTCTCTGGATTTTCCCACTAATGTCCCGCATGGCACGTCGCCCCATGCGGCGCGCCTGTGTAAATTTACAGAGCAATTGTCCAATTTCGCGTAGGAAAAGGTATTTTCGTTTGGGCCTGACCCTACTTGGTATAAATACATGGAAAAATATTATTTCCTGGACTTTTGACACATAAGACCTAAGGAGGCTAAGGAGGAGTTGGAGAAGCAAAAGCACAAGGAGTTCATCATTCAATCCTCGCTCAAGACACGAGTTTGGATTGTTTTATGTTTTTCTTTACTTTAAACATATTTGTGATGAATTACTCCATATCTATGGAGTAGTTCCCTTTAGGGTTTGATGAATTTGGTGTATTGATATTTGTTTGTGGATTACAACTCTAGTTTTTATGTATTGATTTGCTTTAAATGTTTTAATCGGTGCATCTATATTCCCTTGTTCATGTAATCAAGAGAGGCATAACCTGTGATATCTTTGCATTATATTTTATTGGTTGAATTCATTAATTTTTCTTAGTAATCGAAAGAGGCTATTTGAATTGTTGATTAAACCTAGTTAGGAGGATAATCAAAAGAGGTTCTCCTAAAGACCAATCCACTACGAATTATTGCATATGTTCAATGAGCTTAACTTAGTTCACCTTGTGAGGTTGAGACTTAATCGAGAGAGGAGTTTCTACTAAACGTTTGAACTAATAATTGAGTGAATTCGAGTGACTCACTTTAACATTAGAAGTTAATTAATTAGAGTTAAATCCCAGACATTTATCTTGCACCTATCTAATCAATCCTTATGTTCTCCCATTGATATCTTCCTTGCTTACTTTTGTTTCGATTGTCATGCATTCATTAGCTTTAGATTCTTAGTTAATTTTAGTTTTTAATCACATAATTATAAACTGTTGATTATCTTGGATAGCAATCCACCTACAAACTATAATAATACTGTTTAACTCCAATCCATGTAGATATAATATTATATTATACTATATTCGACTAGCGAGCATATTTATGTGTGTGTTTTGCGCTCGTCAATAATCCATTTTCTTGCTTCAAATATATACTCCTAACACCCCCATAACTCCCAATGGAAATCAACCCCGACTCTTGTTGGGTACTATTATTTCATATAACCGTATCATATCTCCTATAGAGGTGTGTTGTGGACGTCATCAAGGAGCATTAAAGAAGCACTACTCCCGAAGCAGATGAGCTCCGATCCCAGCCAGAGGGATCCTAATTTATGTGCGAATACCACAGGACGAACGGCCACCAGACTGGGGACTGCCGACATCTACGTGAAGAGGTCGCGACACTACTGAAAAATGGCCATCTCAGGGAATTCTTAAGTGATGGGGCCAAAAACAATTACGGTCGCAACCGTGATAACACGGAGCCCTCAAAAGCAGGAGAAGATCCCTCGTGCCAGATGATCAACATGATTTTCAGGGAGAACGAGATTAACGGGATTATCTTTTCGGCAGCAAAAAATACGAATGTAACAAGTAACCCACAGCAAGAGGCTCCGAGAAGTCACTGAAGTCGACATCACTTTCACGAAGGAAGATGCAGACGGATTGTTGCTACCGCACAATGACGCATTGGTAATTTCTTTAAATGTATTAGATTTTAAAATCTAACGTGTTCTGGTGGATCTCGAGAGTTCGGCCAACATTAAACAATAGAGTGTATTGGAACAAGCCAAACTTACCGGAAGCATTATTACGGCCACCAAACTCCTCGCCGGGTTCAACCTCGCAAGCGTGACAACCCGAGGAGAGATCCTGCTACCCACAAATGCCGAGGTGGGTGATGAAGATGACCATTTTCGAGGTTGTGGACGGTGATATGTGTTACAACATTATCCTGGGAAGACCGTGGTTGCACGAGATGAAAGTTGCATCATCGAGGTATCATCAACTGCTGTAATTCCTTACTCCCGAGGGGATTAAACAGATAAAAGGCAACCAACCAGTGACAAGGGAGATGAATGTGATTTCGGTCTCCAGTAGGAAAGGGAAGGAGAATGCGGCATTGCAATTATAGGAACCGGCGCCTTCTCCCGAATTAAGTGAAGTCAACCAGGGGGAAGAGGCATCAGAATCTTATTAGGTGCCAAGCTATTTCCAGGTACCAGAAGAGACGAATGCAACGAAGTCCATGACGGAAGATCTTGAACAAGTCACACTGTTTGAAAAGTTCTTGGAGAGGAAATTCCACTTGGGGACATGACTGCACCCCGAGCTCAGGTTTGGATTTATTGAATTTCTTAAATTTACTGTCGATTGTTTTGCTTGGTTGCATGCGGATATGACATGTATCTCGACAGAAATGGCCATACACAAGCTAAGCTTGGATCCCAACATCCCTCCAGTAAGACAAAAGAAATGCCATATTATTGAGGCCAGAAATAAATTCGTCAAAGAAGAGGTAACTCTCCTACTTGATATTGGTATAATCCGAGAGGTAAAATATTCGGACTGGCTAGCTAACGTAGCAGTAGTTCCTAAGAAGAACAATAAATTTCGCATGTGCGTAGACTATAAGGACTTGAATAAGGCGTGCCCAAAGGACTCGTTCGCACTGTCAAACATCGATCAAATGATTGATGCAACGGCCAGGCACGGATTAATGAGTTTCCTCGATGCTTATTCCTGGTACAACCAAATTAAGATGAACCCGGAGGATCAGGAAAAAACTTTGTTCATAACGAATTTTGGCACATATTGCTATAATGTGATGCCCTTCAGGCTAAAGAATGTCGGAGCCACTTATCAGCGGCTCGTAAACAAGATGTTTGAAAAACAGATAAGGAAAACCATGTAAGTTTATATAGACGATATGCTAGTTAAGTCTTTGAACACAGGTGACCATCTTAAGCACTTGCAAGAAACTTTTGACATCCTAAGGAAGCATAACATGAAGCTTAACCCCGAGAAATGTGCATTTGGGGTCAGCTCCGGCAAATTCCTAGGATTTCTGGTGTCACAAAGGGGGATTAAGGTAAACCCCGATAAAATCAAAGCCATCAAAGACATCTCGGACTAGTTATCAAGCGTAAAAGAAGTTCAAAGGCTCACATGGAGATTGGCCGCTTTGAGCAGGTTCATTTCCCGGTCATCAGAGAAATTCACCGTTTCTTCATGCTACTCAAAAAGAAGAACGACTTCGAATGGACCTCGGAATGCCAATAGGCTTTGAGGGATTTGAAGAGGTACTTGTCAAGCCCTATATTACTATCGAAGTCGGAGGAAGGCGAAAAATTATTAATCTACCTAGCAGTCTCGGAAGTAGCGATAAGCGCCATTTTAGTCTGTGAGGATGAAGGTACGCAATCTCTCATCTATTACGTTAGTAGAATTTTAACAGGAGCAGAAACTCGCTACCCACATTTGGAGAAGCTGTCCTTAGCTCTCGTAGTCGCCGCTCGATAGTCACCCGATAGCTATGGTGACCACATTTCCCCTGCGGAATATCCTTCATTAACCCGAATGTTTGGGTAGGCTGGCCAAATGGGCCGTCAAAATGAGTGAATTTGACATAGAATATAAACGTAGGACTGCAATTAAGTCACAGGTTTTGGCCGACTTTGTGACCAATTTTAGTCTGATATTGCTGCCTCTGGCAACCGAAGAAGCAGTGATGGTGTCAGAATCGACATCAGGAGTTTGGACCCTATTTATTGATGGAGCTTCCAGTGTAAAAGAGTTCGGGCTTGGAATAGTATTAACCATGCCTTCAGCCTGATGGCTTCAGGAGAAACCCTAAGGCATGCCATAAAAACGGTCCATTTGACTAACAACGAAGGAAAGTATGAAGCTTTGATTGCAGGACTCGAATTAGCCCAGGGACTAGATTCTAAGGTCATAGAAATCAAATCCAACTCCCAGATGGTGGTAAATTAGATCTACGAGATCTTTAAAGCCAAAGAGGAGCGCACGCAACAATAAGTAGTGAAGGTTCAGGCTCTGGTTGATCGATTTTGGGAGTGGTCAATTATGCACATCCCGAGGGAAGAAAACTCAGAAGCGGACGCATTAGCTAACCTCGGATCATCAACCGAAATGAAGGGATTAGATTCCGACACGGTAGTACAGCTGATGCACTCAGTTCTGGATGTAGATATCTATTATGAGGAAATACGACAAATTTGGTCTGGGACTGGAGGAATGAGATCATTGATTATCTCGAACACAGGAAGTTGTCCGAAGACCCAAGGCATCCTGGACTCTACGCGCAAATTCAACACGATATAGCTTTAAAGGAGGCCACTTGTACAAGAAAGCTTTCCATGGCCCGTTGGCTCGATGCGTGGGAGCCTCCGAAGCTAATTATTTTATGCGAGAAGTCCACGAAGGGATATGTGGAAATCATTCGGGCGCAGACTCCTTAGTATTAAAATTGGTAAGGGCAGGATACTATTGGTCCTGAATGGAACAAGACGCCAAATACAAAAAATGCAATAAATGCCAATGCTACACATTACTGGACTACTGGTACATCAACCAGCAGAACTATTACACTCAATTTTGTCTCAATGGCCGTTCATGAAGTGGGGAATGGATATCGTCGGACTACCGCCGCCGACCCCTAGTAAGGTAAGTTTTATTTTAATTTTAACTGACTATTTTTCTAAGCAGGTTGAAGCAAGTCTTTATCAGAAGATCGGCGAACGTGAAGTGGTAGATTTCTTGTGGGAGAACATAACTTGCAGATTTGGAATGCCAAAAGAGATAGCCTGCGATAATGGGCCACAGTTTATAGGCGTAAAGGTTACAAAGTTCCTTGAAGACTTGAAAATCAAACGGATCACCTTTTCGCCCAATCGTCCGAGCGCAAATGGTCAAGAAAAATCAACAAACAAAGTGATTATACAAAATATCAAAAAGAGATTGGAAACATCTAAAGGTTAATGGCCCGAGGAACTGCCTGGAGTACTATGGGCATACCGAACAATGGCCAAATCGAGCACATGAGAGACTCTTTTCTCCCTTGTGTACGGAGCAGAAGCCTTGATCCCAGTGGAAGTAGAGGAACCTACCTTGAGATATTTCCAGGCAAATGAAGAGGTAAATAACGAAGCAATGTTAGTCAATTTGAAGCTACTCGATGAGTGCAGGGACTTGGCGCATATAAGGATGGTAGCTAAAAAGCAAAGAATAGAAATATATTATAATCGAAGAGCCAACCTCCGTTATTTCAAAGTGAGAGACTTAGTTCTAAGGAAAGTAATTCAAAACACCCGGGAACTCAACGCAGAGAAGTTAGGTCCCACATAGGAAGGCCCCTACCGGGTTTCAGCCGTCACCGGGAAAGGTTCACACGAATTGGAGAATCAATATGGAGAGAAGTTGCCAAGAATCTGGAATGTGACAAACCTCAAGAGATACTATTGCTGAAGAACATCACCTGTACTGAAAGTATGTGCTGCACTCTCTTTCCCTTCGTCCAGTTTTTGTCCCAATTGGGTTTTTCTGGCAAGGTTTATTAACGAGGCATCAACGGAGAGCATACTACGAAGAAGGTTTCAATAATCTTTTGCTCGGTAGAAAAGTTCCCACCGTGAAGTTAAGTTTGCTAATCAACAAAGGTTACCCGACCGTTCACAAGTGCAGACCACTAGGGAATTGTTAGATAGTATTTGGCTCGATAGCATAAATTCCTAAGAGGAAGTGAAGTTTGTTACCGAACTGAAGATTATCTAGCAATTCATTAGTGGAGTCCTCGAAGGTGCAAACTTCTAGTGTTCAAATTTGCATTCTTCGCATTCGATCAATGGGGGGAATGATATGAGGATACGACAACAATAACTGCCATGTCAACCGAAATACGAAAATCGAAAACATATCATGGGGACGGGGGATTGCGCGACCAACCCCGTAGAAATAATTTGTATAAGTTAGCCACAAGAAATGACAATTTCTTTTTAGCATAACGAATGCTTATGTAATTTTTGAAAATGGAAGGAATAAAGTAAAGTCCTTTTATTTCTATCTTGTGTCTTGTCTGAACGATGAATTGATTTTGTCATTTGAAAGTTAAACAAGTACTTCAAATGCTAGTGCCATAATGAACAACATACGTCCTCTTCAAGAGCACCGTAAATATAAGAAGGATCTCTTTTTTTAAAATCCTCACGATAAACGGTTGATTTCGGAAGAATTTGTGCCCAAAATCAAAATGCATTCAGGGGAAAATACACCCAAAGCCTTGCATAATCAGATGCAAATAGTAAAACTTGCGCAAAATACTTAAGCAAGAAAGAAAGCAAAGATTAAAACTTGTGTAAATATTCAAACAAAAGAACATAGAAAGACTCACACAATACTTGAGCAAAAGATGTTTCTATTCACAATAAATGTGCCAAAACAGCACAAGTACAAAAGTTGAGAAAAGAAATGAAAAGCTAATCTGGTGCATCTCCGGAACCCGGAGGAAAAAAAGCATCCGTGCCCCCAGGGGAAGTGGATAGATCCGCTGCCGGCTCGATATCTTGACCCTCATCATTTTGGCCCTCAACATCTTCGCCTTTCCATTCCTCTTCAGCTCCCGTGGATTCAGAACTGGAACCAGAAGAAGAAGAAGCATCAGGCCTGGTCGGGAGACCCTTTTTAGCAGCTGACTCGAGCTCACGGGCTTTAGCGATTTAGGCATCAAAGTCAATGACACACGTATTAGCCTCCTCCAAGATTTTTCTTCTCCTGCTGTACATAACATATGTTTTCTCAACAATGAGGGAATCCGCTTGGCACTTGAGTTCTTCTTTAAGCAGGTCAACTTCGGCATAAAGATTTTCCCCGGCGGATCTAACCGACTTGAGACTAACGTCGAGTTTGCGGATAGTAGAGCTGAAAAGTCTATTGTGCTCAATGGTCTTCTTATACTTCTCCTTCAATTGGGTATATTTTGCCCCGGAAGCAACAAGCTCTTCACTTTTGGAGTTCAAGGATGCCTCCAAATTATTTAATATTTCAGCGGAGGCAGCCTCGCGATCGGATGCAGCAAGAACGACATTATGGACTTCAGCCCATTTGGCCCTAGCCTCTTCAAATTGAACCCTCACCAGGGCGATCTCTTGGCTAAGGGTCTCTACTTCTTGCTCACTCTACTGCAAATGAGACTCCAACACAACAACCTTAGTAGTTTTGGCTTCCAGTTCTAAGAGGTGAACAATAGTTTGGTCTCGCTCGGCCAAAAGTTAATCCCGCTCGGAGGTAAGTTCCTCCTTTTTCCGAATCAACCTTTGGAGTCCTTCGGAAGCAAGGAAATTGGCCTGCAAAATAAGAAAGGCAAACTCAAAATACTACTAAATCAAAGAGAGAATAAATGACAAAGGAAATGAAGAGTACACTATTGCGGTGTTGTGCATAGCATTGTTCAACAAGCACTCTACCGAGAGAGCTTGAATCTTTTCCCAATCTTTTTCTGAAGCCAGAGGCTTCAGATAGTTAGCAAGTTCCACCGGCCGGGATAACAAATTGCATCCGAAAGAGACCGAGAGAGTAACACTCCTCCTCCTTTGCGGGTCTTCTGAGGGGGTAACATAATTTTTCTCCAAATTCCCATGAACTAGGGATTGGTGGAGAGAAACATCCTCTTCTAGGACAGATCCGGTCAGTGGAGATGATGTAGCAGTTGCTAGGGGAAGATTTGGTGAAGAAGGAGATTAAGTTGATGGCGTTGAAGGGTGAGAAGTAGCTGCAGCAAATGCAGTGCTGGTTGTTGGTTGCTTGTCAAACGAAGATGGCAAGGACCCGGTACTCAGCCCCACAATATCGGGTGTAGCGACTGGGATCCGAAAACGGGAGTTGGCATTTTCCACCATCTCAAACTCCCCCCCAGTTCGTCGAGGCGTTATCCTTGGTTGGTGTAACTAACATAATATACTAAGCAGTCTGTTGAGTTGAGGAAGGTCGTCGTCTTCTGTGTAGAGAAGCCTCCTCCTCGCTGGCTTCTCTATCATCGTCAATTATCACAGTATCGATGGTCGTCCCGGGCGGAGGGATCATCACCATGACTTTCGGAGATGACTCAAGGGCAGCATTCTTCGCCCTCTTATTCTTTCCCCCAGCTGCGTAAGAACGCCTTCTTTTTGGTTGGTTGTTCTCCGGCCGGGGAATCCGAGAAGAAGCACTCGCACCAGAAGCAGGCCCGGAGATATCTGTCGGTGAAAAAGCCTTCTGTAGCAGCCTCGCCGCATCATCCAAAACGTCCTCCTCGGGGACAACAACCGCGTCCTGGGGTAGAATTGAATTCAATAAAGAGAGAAAGGATTAATTAACTTCCTCACACAAAAAGCAAAGACAGATAAGTCTAAGTTACCATAATTTTTGGCCTTCCACCCGTATTTAAGGGCCAGTTCTTTCCACGTGCGGGTTTCGGGTGTAGTGACGTCCAAGATTTTCTATACCCACCAGTCCAATCCCTCAACCCTAGGTCGTACCCATCGAGTTGCTAAAATAGGCAAAAGGAGTGGGGTCAATAATGATATGAGATGATCTCTAATGAAAGAAAGATTAAACAAGGAACTTACGAGTTCGGTTCCCTGATTCCGGAAAGGATGAAGCCGTTGTCGGAATGATATCATTGGGGGCAATTGCAACAAACAGTTCCATCCATCCATGGTCATTGTCATCATCCATGCTAGATAGTCGAGCATGGTGGCCATGTTTGCTGAAGATTACCATTCCCCCGCGGAAGATCTTGGGGGAATAGAGGTTCATCACATGAGCTAGGGATAGATCCTCTACCGTTTCTTGGCACAGGCACCAAAGACAAGCAATCATCCTCCACACGGAAGGACTTACTTGTGCCAAACACACCTGGTAGCGGAGGCAGAACTCCAAAATGACGGAATCAAGCTCACTACTATGAGAAAATGCCCCCAAAGTGAAGGGATACGTATAGAAGTTCGTAAAACCCTTCTTGGGTAAGGTTACCCGCTCCGCCAGATCAAGAGCAATAATGTCTAAATCCTGGCGATGAAAATCTTCCTTCATAGCAGGAATACTGAAAGGACGGATGGACGAAGAGTATCTACCAACGGCCCATGTACGAGGGTTAGCAGAAGAACATTTCTCTTCGAAGTCTTTAGTTGTGACGAGACTTCTGGGATGATGGTGTTCGCTGTAGGAGGATGAGTTTCATCATCTTTGCTTTTTTTCTTTGAGGAACTAAGGTTTTTAGAAGAAGAAGCAATTTTATGTTAGAGAAGAAGGAAAAGCTTCTCTATTATGAAGAAAATTAAAGAAAGGTTGAGTTTGAGAGAGTTTGGAGAATTATGAGGTGTGAATAAAGAGGTTGATGCGTATAAGTAAAGGTTTAGGCAGCTAAACTCATGGCCATAATTACCTCGATAGACGGCAAAAATTATGCTGAATCGTGGGATGATGCGTGTTCGGTGCATTAAATGCGGAGAGATATGCGTTTAATCAACCGTCAGAAGCTTTTCAGAGGGAGTCAATATAATTCCCGCCAAAAAAAATATTTCTACCAACTTTCCAATGACACAAAGTTATGCCACCGGAGAGCAGGGGGACTATCTGTATAGGGTAAAATATGTTATATTAAATGATCGCGTAAGAAAGTGGCACGTGGAGCCGAAGGCAGAGGATAGCTGAAACCGAAGGCAACTATTTCGTCTGTTACCGGAAAAAATGATACTCATAAAGATGAAATAAATGTCTGCCACCCGATAGTATTTAATGAAGAATATTCTATAGTATTTAGTACGCTGCCCATGACAAAGAATATAACATTCATGCCCGTCGTTACACATTCTTTAATGGCCCACATAATTGACAATAAAAGAAGAGCTTGATCCTAGGACCTTGTTCCCTAGGTGTAGCTATAAATAGTGAGCTTTATTATCATTGTAAAGGGTACGAATTTTCTGGCAAACTTACGCTACACTCTATTCAAAACATAATATAATTTTATCTTCTTGCTTTTTGATTTCATTACTGTTGTGTCCGGAAGCCCTGCTCTCGTAACTACTATTTCTGCTATTTCGTCTCCATCTCAAGGTTAACTATTTCATATTTATCTAATTTTTCTATTATTTCATGATCAAATTAATTCACTTGTATAGAAATCATGTATAAATTCAATATTACCGTTTTAAGGGTAAACAATTTCCTCACTCAACCAAATATAGACAGCCAATTATTGATTTTCGTACCTTATATATATACTTTTTCCAAACAAGAACGTCAAATTTGAAAACAAAATTCAATGACGAAGCATTGAGAGATATGTTGTTAACTTTTTACCTGTAAAGGAAAATGACCAAATACCTGTAAAGGAAAATATATCAAATCGGGCTTCCAAATTTACCGGATTACAGTTTAATTATTTCACTAGTCAATATATTCTATATCAACACTTTTACTAACCACAATCATTATAGGATTATTGTTCAAAAAGATTAAACGACATTGCTTTTACGGATGTGATTATTTCTTAGTTAATGCATAGATAATAATGCTCATTTAATAAATTATAACCGACTTACATATAAAGGTAGAGCAACTGGCTTTGTTAGGTCACCAGGAGTACTCCTTGTTGGGAGGAATAAGGGCCGATGATCTTAGAACGGCGTTTGGACAAACTACTTGAGATTGGATTGTGTAATCTTGATACTGATAGCCTGTTTACTACTATCAGTATTCAGCTTCATCCAGTTACGGTAAATAAGGCTAATAATCACTGATAAATGATGAAAAGTATATGCTTTTGAGTATGTTGGCATATCATTTTGCATGTGAGTTACGGAAGATTACATGCTTATAAACATAAAATGTGTTCATTACATATTTATTGTGTGTAGGAATGAGTTTGGATGGAACTTGGTGAAAATCGGATGATTTGATACAAAAAAAAAGTTGAGAGGCAAGAGCTGGGAGCGTGCCACAATTGGTGCATTGCATGAAGGTAAGCGCGAAATGGCCTAGGAAGTGAATCAAAACCAGTGAAGTATGACACTTTGGCACTGAACCAGGCACGCGACTCAACTTCTTCTATTCGAGATAGGAGAGATCAAGGCCGCCCCATACAAACCCTAATCGATATAAATACATAAAAAAAAATATCCTTTCAAAGAGGGAGACAATACTTTAGGGTTAGACAACATTCGGGTAGGCAAGAACACGCTAGGAGCAAGGTGGAGAATTCTTCTATGAGTTTTTAACTTTCTTCTTCCTATTTCCATTATTGGTTATCAATTCTAATATTGTAGTTTGCATACTATTATGAATAGCTAATTTTCTATCTAGAGTTTTGATGGAACTTCTTGTAGGATGAATCCTTGTCATGTTTTAATATAATTTAACCTTTGGATTTATCTTCGTGTTCAACTACGTGCTTATTTTAGTTGATTGAATGGTCATCGATTGACTGTGCCTATTTATTATGTGTTGCTTGAGAAAGAATACATATTTAGGTGGTTGTTGAATAATGTCACTCCTATTGTATATGAGAGATCAATACGGCGAGTTTAAAAGCGGGATTAGAGATAACGAAGTTTTGACGTGATCCTAGTGAGCGGTGAAGAAGTGCGAGCTAGCGTAATTCGAAAGAATATGATTAGTACATTATTGTAGTTGCTCGAGAGAGAATTACGATAAGTCGAGTGCTTATAGAAAATAATTAGGCAAAATTATAGAAGACATAGCGGGAAAGATTCCGATAACCGGAAAAATCATAACCGTAGACCTCCTTAATTTATTCTCCAATCCTTAATATCTTTATTTTTTAATTTACTACTTTAATTTGTTAGTTAATTAGTTAGACATAAGAATCTTAACCTTTATAACTTTGAAATTGTTCGAGCTTGTCTTCTTAGAGATAGTGAACAGTTGTAGCTAAACCTTAGTTCTCTATGGGATTCGACTCCAGACCCTTAGACCGGATTATATTTGCAGCGACCACTTATCCTTGTTAGAACTAGAGTTAGGCGTGATCAAATTTTGGTACCGTTGTTGGGGAACTAACAGTGTAATTGTAGTTGTATATATTGCTACATATTAAGTTTGAACTTCTATTTTGTTTTATTTTGTTTTATTTTATTTTATTCTACTTGTTGATTTGAGAAACACGACAACTTGAAAATATGAGAGTTTAGGTGTTGCTAATTCTACTGTTGATCCTCATACATATTGTGAAGAAAATCACCCGTGGTAAAATTATCAAAACATTTTCGAGAGCGAGTTATATGCACCAACTCAAACTTATTTGTGGAATATGTGTGATATGTGTGGTGGTCAAGATGATTACTTTCATGGTTGTACTTATATTTCTTATCCTCCCCCAACTCCTTACTATGATGGTTTTACTTTTTCTTGTAAATTTAATAGGAACAAAGAATCTGAGGATGATGGCCTGAAAGAGATCAAAGATATGCTAAGACACCTTGTGGGAAATAATAATGAGACACAACTGCAGATACAAAGGTAAGAGGAAACTATTCGCAACTTGGAGGCACAAGTGAGTCAACTAGTTGAAACTTTTAGTGCTCAACAAGTTAATCTTATGGATAGAGCCAGGAGCAGTGTGCATTAGAGACATAAATTGAGGTGCCAATGGAGGAGTCCAGAGTAGAACACCAACACTCTAACCAACTAGAATTTGATGATGTCAATGTTGAAGAAATGATACTAGAGTCAGGCAAGGACATTGATGATACAAATTTAGCTGACTCTAGTATAATTTGTATCGAGGAGGATGAAAATCTTAAATTTCAATTATTTGAGTGTGTTCGACCTCATTCCAAACACTTATCTACATTATGTTCGGATGGTGAAATGAGAATTGATCCTTATGAATACAAAAAGGAGTCAAGAGAAAAGGTACATGGGCCTTATATTTTGAAATTTTCAAGGCCGTTTAGGCAAAGTGACACTCCTCGGCCGAGATCTAAAAAGTGCATGAGAATTTATTTAATTTTTGGCTCACAAGAATTTGTACCGCCCCAAGAGCATAATCATAAGCTTGAATCAAAACTTGGGGTTTAATTCGTAAGCTCGAGGTAGAGACAGAAAGTAATTCACGTCATGCCGCGACATTAAATCAGGCGTTTGTTTGGAGGCAACCCGACTTTACAGCTTTCTTTTATTTTTAATTTTTTCATTTTTTATTTTCTAGGAGAATGGGAAGCAAAGCCATTGGAAGGAAGCAAAAGCAAGTAAGATGGTTAGAACTAAGTGGTGGATTCTCGCACAAAGAATCAAGTCGGGAGAAGTTTGAGTACCCCATGAGTAGCTAATGTTTCGACATTTGGCCTAACGGGGAGTTTCTTTTAATCTCTTGTATTTGTGAGTGTGCATTGGGAACAATGCATAATTTTAAATATGTGGTGAAGAGACAGTTTGAGTGATTTTCTATGCTATATTATGTGTGTTGAAATAAAAAACTAATTAGGTATGAATTATTCCTCTTGGTTTTTCATATGGCCACAGTTCTTTTCCATGGGATGACTACTCTTTGAACTGGGTAGTAGTTTTTTGTAGGTAAAATTTTCAAAAACGCTAAGGACTTTTTGAGACGATGGACTTGCTAGGAAGATTTCTTAACGGTTTAAAGTCTATAGAAAAATACAAAATAATTTTTTTTCTTTTTCTTTTTAACGGGATAATAAAATGGGAAGAACTTGACTATCTATTCTTTTTGACATATTTTATATCGTGACTTAGAGCTGTAGCATTTACACTAAGTACTTTCTTCTTGATTCCTCTGAATATATGCCTTGAGAATATATGTGACTTTCTTTTGACGCTTGGGCTCGTCTGCTGACTCATGTTGTTACTTCCTAGTGTTTGGATTATATGATGATTGTGCTAGTTGCTTTAACTTTAGAGTCAGGTCTGAACTGTTCTAAGTGAATCATGTGCATTGTGAGGTGAGATTTTGATTGTACTTTGTGTCATCCCTTATTAGTCTAGAACTTACCCTGTATGTGAGTCGAAGAGAAATGATTAAATCTTGTGAGTTTAGGAAATGATGTAGGCATTTCTTTGATTTACCCTTCAGCCTATTTGCCTATTAGTAATAACATTATTCGTAATTAGCCCTTTTGAGCCTGTAGACCTTTTTCTTTGGCACCAACATTACGAGTCAATCCCTATTTTGTTCTAAATTATATCTTGTTTACCCTTTACCTCCAAAAGTACTTAAGTCGCTGAAAGAGTAAAGAAAGAGATTGGGTAGCTTTTGAGTGGGACCATAAAAGGGCCGGCAAGGTACATTTGTGGGTAGAAGTCTTGCTAGCTGGAAATACTAAATAAAGGAGAGTATGAAAAAAAAAGAAAAAAAAATAAAATAAAACAATGATAACACCTCCCATATTTTTGTTTGGGCTAGTGAGTATCTATATGTTGATGTGCTTAATTAAGAAGGGCTTAATTGTGTATGGTTTAAAGACAAAATATCTAATTGGTCATGATAAGAATGTGCTTAAAAGTGAAGGGTGGTGTATTAAAGTGATTAGGAGGGTTAATCACGATTTTTCTATATATATATATATATATATATATATATATATATATATATATATATATATATATATATATACATACACCCTACTCGTACCTTAGCCTACATTACAACCTATAAAGTCCTACCTTATCCTAGACTTTGCAAGCTTAAATTAGTCGAGTCTTACACTACAGGCAAGCTTATGCTATGAGCTTAGGTGGAATAAGAGTTTCTTCGTGAGAGTGAGAAAATTCTTTCAATATTTTAGTCTTAGACTATACTTGAACTTATATTTGAGTATGTGGACTATTTTCTCTATGTGATTTGCTGGTAAAGGCACATGATTTGCAAAGGATTGGCGGAGTCCTTGGTTTTTGAGTTGGCACAAGAAGCAAGTCATAGTATGGAATGTATTGGTGTCAATTTTTAAGGCTATGATGTTAGAAGAGTCATACAAATATTTTAAATAGTTTTGGCATTGGTCTAATAATGAGAAAAAGTGTGAAGAGTGCATATGTTGGGTTATAAGCATTGATATAAACCATTGTCATTGATATGATGCTTGAGTATGTTTTGGAATTGTGTTACTCGCCGATGTGCTTAATTTTAAGTTGCTCGAGGATGAGCAAGAGTTTAAGTGTGGGGTAGTGATAAATGATGAAAAGTGTATATTTTTAAGTATGTTTGCATATCATTTTGTTTGTGAGTTGCGGGAGATTACATGCTTATAAACATAAAATATGCTCATTACATGTTTATTGTGTGTAAGAATGAGTTTGGATGGAAGTTGGTGAAAATCGGATGATTTGATGCAAAAAGAAGTTGAGAGGCAAGAGTTGGGAGCGTGCCACATTTGGTGCATTGCGTGAAGGTAGGCGCGAAATGGCCTAGGAAGTGAATCAAAACTAGTGAAGTATGGCACTTTGGCACTGGACCTGGCACGAGACTCAATCTCCTTTTCGAGATAGGAGAGCTCAATGCTGCCCTATACAAACCCTAATTGATATAAATACATCATAAAATGTCCTTTTGAAGGGGGAGACACTACTTTAGGGTTAGACAATACCCGGGGAGGCAAGAATATGCTAGGAGCAAGGTGCAGAACTTTTTTACGAGATTTCTACTTTCTTCTTCCTTTTTTCATGATTGGTTAGGAATTCTAGAATTGTAGTTTTGCACACTATTATGAATAGCTAATTTGTTATCTCGACTTTTGATGGAATCTCTTGGAGGATGAATTCTTATTATGTTTTAATATAATTTAACCTTGGGATTTATCTACTTGTTCAACTACGTGCTTATTTCAGTTGATTGAATGGTCATCAATTGAATGTGCCTATTTATTATGTGTTATTTGAGAAATGATACATATTTAGGTGGTTGTTGAACAATGTCACTCCTAAGATATATGAGTGATCAATACTGCGGGTTTAAAAGCGAAATTAGAGATAACGAAGTTTTAATGTGATCTTAGTGAGCGGTGAAGAAGTGCGAGCTAGCGTAATTCGAGAAAATTTGACTACTACATTATTGTGGTTGCTCGAGAGAGAATTACGATAAGTCGAGTGCTCATGATCAATAGAAAATAATTAAGCGAAGTTATAGAATACATAGCGAGAAAGATTCTGACAATTGGGGAAATCATAGCTCTAGACCTCCATAATTTTGTCTCTAACCCTTAGTATCTTTTTTTGTTAACTTACCACTTTAATTTGTTAGTTAATTAGTTAGACATAAGAATCTTAATCTTTATAACTTATGAATTATTCGAGCTTGTCTTCTTAGTGATAGTGAACAATTGTATCTAAACCTTAGTTCTCTATGGGATTCGACTCCAGACTCTTAGAGCGGATTATTTTTGCAGCGACCACTTATCCTTTTTAGGACTAGAGTTGGGCGTGATCAAATTTTGGCACCGTTCCGAGAGAACTAACGGTGTAGTTGTAGCTGTATATATTGCTAGGTTTTATGTTTGAACTTCTATTTTGTTCTATTTTGTTTTATTTTTTTAATTTTATTTTATTCTACTTGTTGATTTGAGAAACATAACATCTTGGAATTATGAGAGTTTAGGTGTTGCTAATTTTACTTTTGATTCTCATACATATTGTGAAGGAAATAACCCGTGGAAAAATTATCAAAATATTTCCGAGAGCGAGTTATGTGCACCAACTCAATATTATTTGTGTAATGTGTGTGATATGTGTGGTGGTCAAGATGGTTACTTTCATGGTTGTCCTTATATTTCTTATCCTCCTCCAACCCCTTACTATGATGGTATTACTTTTTTTTGTGAAGTTAATTGGAATAAAGAACCGGGGATGATGACCCGAAAGAGATTAAGGATATGCTAAGGCACCTTGTGGGAAATAATAATGAGACACAACTACAGATACAAAGGCAAGAGGTAATTATTTGTAACTTGGAGACTCAAGTGAGTCAACTAGTTGAAGCTTTTAGTACTCATCAAGTTAATATTATGGATAGAGCCGAGAGCAGTGTGCATTAGAGACAAAAATTGAGGTGTCAATGGAGGGGTCCAGAGTAGAACACTAACACTCTAACCAGATAGAATTTGATGATGTCAATGTTGAAGAAATGATACTAGAGTCAGGCAAGGACATTGAGGATACAAATTTAGCTAGCTCTAGTATAATTTATATCGAGGAGGCTGAAAATCTTAAATTTCAAGTATTTGAGTGTGTTGGACCTCATTCCAAAGACTTCTCTACATTATTTTAGGATGGTGAAATGAGAATTGATTCTTATGAGCACAAAAAGGAGTCAAGGGAAGAGGTAGATGAGCCTTATATGCTGAAATTTTCAAGGCCGTCTAGGCAAGGTGACACTCTTCGGCCGAGATCTAAAAAGTGCATGAGAATTTATTTAATTTTTGGCTCGCAAGAATTTGTACCGCCCCAAGAACATAATCATAAGCTTGAATCAAAACTTGGGGTTCAATTCATAAGCTCGAGGTGGAGGCAGAAAGTAATTCACGTCATGCCGCGACATTAAATCAGGCGTTTGTTGGGAGACAACCCGACTTTACAACTTTATTTTATTTTTAATTTTCTTTTAATTTTCTTATTATATTATTTTTGTAGTATCATTTTTTATTTTCTAGGAGCATGGTAAGCAAAGCTATTGGAAGGAAGAAAAAGCAAGTAAGATTGTTAGAACTAAGTGGCGGGTTCCCGCACAAAGAATCAAGTCGGGAGAAGTTTGAGTACCCCATGAGCTGCAAATGCATCGGCCTTTGGCTTACCGGGGAGTTTATTTTAATCTCTTGTATTTATGAGTGTGCTTTGGGGACAATGCACAATTTAAAATGTGGGGTAAAGAAACTATTTGGGTGATTTTCTATGCTATTTTAGTTGTGCTATATTCTGTGTGTTGAAATAAAAAAATAATTAGGTAGGAATAATTCCTCTTGATTTTTATTATGGCCACGATTCTTTTCCAAAGAATGACTCTTTTAAGTGGGTAGTAGTTTTTTTGTAGTTAAAGTTTTCAAAAAAGTCTTGGACTTTTCCCGACGAGGGACTTTCTAGACAGTTTTCTTGACGGTTTAAAGTCTATAGAAAAATACAAAATGATTTTTTTTTAACAGATAATAAAATGGGAAGAACTTGAGTATCTATTCCTTTTGACATGTTTTATATCAGGGCTTAAAGTTGTAGCATTTACGCTGACTACTTTCTTCTTGATTCTTGTGACTATATGACTTGAGAATATATGTGACTTTCTTTTGACGCTTGGGCTCATTTGTTGACTCCTGTTGATACTTCCTAGTGTTTAGATTATATAATGATTGTGCTAGTTGCTTTAACTTGAAAGTGGATTTCAAACCGTCATAAGTGAGTCATGTGCATTGTGAGGTGAGATTTTGATTGTACTCTGTGCCATCCCTTATTCGTCTAGAACTTTCCCCGTGTGTAAGTCGAAGCGAAATGATCAAGTCTTGTGAGTTTAGAAAATGATATAAGCGTTTCTTTGATTGACCCTTCAACCTATTTGCCTATCAGTGATAACATTATCCGTAGTCAGCCCTTTTGAGCCTATAGACCTTTTTTTTTGGCACCCACATTACGAGCCAACCCCTATTTTGTTCTAAATCATATCTTGTTCACCTTTTACCTCCAAAAGCACTTAAGTCGCTGAAAGAGTAAAGAAAGAGATTGGGTAACTTTTGAGCGGAACCATAAAAAGGCAGGCAATGTGCAATTGTGGGTAGAAGTCTTGCTAGCCGGAAGTACTAAACCTTAGTTCTATGTGGGATTCGACTCAGGGCTCTTAGATTGGATTATATATGCAGCGACCGCTTATCCTTTTTAGGACTAGAATTAGGCATAATCAATCACATACAAAAAATATAGTCCGGTGCATGAAGTATCCGTCGTTCATGCAGGATTGAGGAAAAGACCGCACCTTAGGGAGTGTCATATAGGCAGCCTACCCTATATAAGCATCAGTGACTGATATAGTGCCAATCACATGTGAAAGAAAAATGTTTTCTCCCTCATACTTTGCTAATGACAAAGATTTGTACTCTACTTGTGCCAAAATTTATATTTTTTCACAAAAAATGGTTATGCATCTACTCTAAATTATCTTTTCTTTTTGCATCAAAATAGATGTATCTCTATATATATAGATAAAGTAATTTTTTTTTCATTTTCTATTTCCGGTGGATTGCGTTTTTAAGGCTTGATATGTAGTTGGGAGATCACTTGGAAAAAGATGTAATAATTATTCGAAAGAGGACCACATTATTACAATATCTCACACGATTATATTATGGAAAATATTTAGTCAATATGCAGCCAAACACTCTAAGCCTATCACGACCCTAACTTCCCTCCGTAGGATATCGTGATGGCATGTAGTCTCTAAGACTAGGTAAGCTTGAAAACATGCGAATAACTGAAATAACAACTTTAAATATCGAAGCATCAACTGAATAAAATGAAAACTACAACTCAATATAGATACAACTCCCAAATCCCGATAAGAAATAAGTCACACTCTCTATCCATAATATAAGAAACAAGGAAAAGACGGAATAGAAGGAGACTCCGAGGCCTACGGACGCGGGCAGGTGTACCTTGAAGTCTCCAATAAGCAAGTCACTCCACACACTAACACCGAGGCTGATAAAATGTACCTGGTTCTGTACAAAAATATGTGCAGAAGCATAGTATAAGTATACCACAACGATACCCAGTAAGTGCCAAACCTAACCTCAGTAGAGTAGTGACGAGGTCAGGTTAGGGCCCTACTGGAAATAATAAGAAACAAAGCAGAAGATATAATGATATAATAAAATGACAGGGAAGTGAAACAATAAGAGTTTACGGAAAGTAACAACACGGAATAAAAGAAGGCAATTACAACATGAAAGGAAGTAAGAATCTTACAAGTTAAGGAAGAACAACAACAACAAACTATACAACAAATAGAAAAAATCAACAGGGGCAGTCCCGAGGTACCGCCTCGTAGTCCCAAAAGTAAATATCTCACAATATTTCCTTATACCACCCATACATATCAATAATCACAACGGCACGGTAGAAACCTCGTACAAACAATAACAACTGCATGGCAGAAACCTCGTGCAATAATAACAACCGCACGGCAGAAACCTCATACCACAATAACAACCATACGGCAAAATCCTCGTGCCACAATAACAACCGCACGACAGAAACCTTATACCACAATAACAACCAATCACCTCGACAAAAATTACAAAAACCAAAACTTAACAACTGAAACAATGATATTTCAAAGATAGCAATTTCAAGTAAAGAATCCTACGTTTCAATAATGATTACGAAATCAAGAAAAACAGGAAATTCAACTAAGCATGTAGTACAAGATGAAAATAAGAGGTAAGGCAAATAGACATGTGAATTTAGGCTAAACATGATGACTCTATATGCTAAGGTAACTCAGTTAAGGTATAAAAAGGAAACTACTTAGGTAAAATTGAAATTTCATCATTTAGCCCGTGTACGCACTCGTCACCTCGCATACACGGCCTTCACATATCACAAATTGTCATAACAATACGAAATCCTAAGGGGATTTCTCCCACACAAGTTTAGACAAGTCACTTACCTCAAACCACACTCAATCTATCAATTAGAAGGCCTTTCCCTCAATTTTTCAACTCCGAACGGCTCGAATCTAGCCAAAACAATTTCATAATATAAATATAACTTTAGGAAACTAATTTCAATGATGAAATAATGATTTTAGCTAAGAATTGAAAATCGCTCCAAAAAGTCAACTCGGGCCCATGTCTCGGAACCCAACAAAAGTTATAAAGTCTGGAAGACCATTCAACCACGAGTCCAACCATACCTAATTTACCAAAATCCGACACCAAATCATTACTCAAATCCCCAATTTAAACTCTCCACATCCCTAGCTTCAAACTCTAAAATTACACTTCAAAACCGCACAATCTAGGTGGAAAATTAATGGGAAAACATAATTATTGAGTAAATTTAACCACAAGCGACTTACCTCAGGAATCCCTTCAAACTCCCTCTCAAAATTCGCCTAATCCCGAGCTTGAAATGTCCAAAATCAAGGAAATCACAAACCCCTCGAACTTAATATTCTGCCCAGCACTTTCGCACTTGCGACTCATGTAGTAGCACTTGCGGTCTCGCAGGTGCGATATATCTTCCGCTTCTGCGGGTTGCCCAAGGCTCCACTACCTTCGCTTGTGCGAGCATAGGGCCGCACCTGCGCGTTCGCGCCTGCAAAAAATGTTTCGCACATGCGACCTTCGTCGTTCCTGCGCATATCCTCACCGAAGCGATTCTGCGGGACTTTGTCCGCATCTATAAGCCCTTGCTTGGGTTTCCTTCACCGCTTCTGCGTTCCCTTAAGCGCACGCGCGAGTCCACACATGCGGTTATAACCTCTGCAGGTGCGATTACACGAGAAGCTGGGAGCTTCAGCATTTGCACAAGTCCAACAATTGATCCCATATCGATCTGAATCACACCCGGGCTCCCCAGGACCCCGTCCGAATATACCAACTAGTTGGAAAACACATAACGGACTTACTCCAGGACAAAAATCACATCAAACAACGCTAAAAATACGGATTACACCTCGATTCAAGCATAATGAACCTTTGAACTTCTAACTTCCACATCTGGTGCCGAAACCTATCAAATCACGCCCGGTTAACCCCAAATCTTATACACAAGTGACAAATGACACCACGAACCTATTCCAACTCCTGGAACCCCAATCCGAGCCCGGTATACACAAAATCCACTCTCGGTAAAACTTCTAAATTTCCAACTTTTGCCATTTCAAGCCTAATTCAACTACAGACCTCCAATTCACAATCCGGACGCTCTCCTAAATCCAAAATCACCTAATGGAGCTAACAGAACCATCAAAACTTCATTCTGGAGTCGTCTATACATAAGTTAATATCCGATCAACCTTTTCAACTTAAACTTCCATTTTAGGGACTATGTGTCACATCTCACTCCGAAACTCACCCGAACCCGACACCAAGCGCCTCAGCAAGTCACATAATCACAAAATGAAGTAAAGGGAGCAATAAATAAGGGATCGGGGATAATACTCTCAAAACGATCGGCAAGGTCGTTACATCCTCCCCATCTTAAAATAAACGTTCGTCCTCGAACGAGTATAGAGACATACCTGAAGTGGTGAAAAGATGAGGATAACGGCTGTGCATATCATGCTCGGTCTCCCAAGTCGCCTCCTCGACTGATGACCCTCCACTGGACCTTAACTGACGCAATGTTCTTCGACCTCAACTTTTGGACTTGCCTGTCCAAAATGGCTACCGGCTCCTCAACATAAGATAGATCCTTGTCCAACTGAACTGAGTTGAAGTCTAACATATGAGACGGATCGCCGTGATACTTCTAGAGCCTAGAAACATGCAATACTGGATGAACTGCAGCTAGACTGGGTGGTAGTGCAAGTCTGTAGGCCACCTCTCCAACCCTCTCAAGAATTTCAAAAGGTCCGATATACTTAGGGCTCAGCTTGCCCTTCTTCCCGAACCTCAAAATACCCTTCATGGGCAAAACCCGGAGCAAGACCAGCTCCCCAACCATGAATTCAACGTCACGAACCTTCCGATCCACATAAATATTCTGTCTAGATTGGGTTGTACGAAATCGATCCTGAATCAATTTAATCTTTTCCAAAGCATCCTGAAGCAAGAGCCTCACCCGGCTCAAACCAACCCACTGGGGACCGACATCGTCTACCATACAAAGCCTCATACAGGCCATCTGAATGCTCGACTGGTAGCTGTTGTTGTATGCAAACTCCGCAAGCGGTAAGAACTGATCCCAAGAACCCCCAAACTCTATCACACACGCATGAAGTATATCCTCCAATATCTGAATAGTGCGCTCGGACTATCTGTCCGTCTGAGGGTGAAATGTTGTGCTCAAATCCACCCGAGTACCCAACTCGTGATGTACGACCCTCTAGAACTTCGATGTAAACTGCGTACCACAGTCGGAGATGATAGATACAGGCACGCCATGAAGTCTGACAATCTCGCGAATGTAAATCTGAGCCAACTGCTCTGAAGAGTAATTGGTCACCACTGAAATGAAATGAGCCAACGTGGTCAGCTTATCCACAATCACCCATACTGCATCGAACTTCCTATGAGTCCGTAGGAGTAAAACAACAAAATCCATAGTAATCCACTCCCGTTTCCACTCCAGAATCTCTAGCTTCTGAAGCAATCCACCTAGCCACTGATGCTCATACTTTACCTACTGACAGATTAGGCACCGAGCTACATATTCCACTATGTTCTTCTTCATCCGCCTCCAACAATAGTGTTGCCTCAAGTCTTGATACATTTTCATGTCACCTAAATAAATGGAGTACTGCAAACTGTGAGCCTCCTAGAGAATTAACTCACGCAAGCTATCTACATTGGGCAAACATAGCATGACCTGCATCCGTAATACACTGCCATCTCTAATAGTGACCTCCTTGGCATCGTCGTGATGAACTGTGTCCTTGAGGACGAGCAGATGGGGGTCATCATACTGACGCTCTCTGATATGATCATAAAGAGAAGACCGAGAAACCACTCAAGCCAAAACTCGGCTCGGATTAGAAATATCCAATCTAACAAACTGGCTGGCCAATGCGTGAACATCCAAGGCTAGTGGCCTCTCTGCTACCGGTAGATATGCTAAGATGCCCAAACTCTACGCCTTGCGACTTGACGCATCGACCACCATATTGGCCTTCTCGGGATGATATAGAATGGTGATATCATAGTCCTGAAGAAACTCCAACCACCTCCGTTTTCGCAATTTAAGATCCTTCTGTTTGAACAGATGTTGTAGACTCCAGTGATCGGTGTAGACCTCACAAGGGACACCGTACAAATAGTGTTGCCAGATCATCAAGGCATGAACAATAGCTGCTAACTCGAGGTCATGGACAAGATAGTTCTTCTCATGCACCTTCAGTTGTCTAGACGCGTAGGCAATCACCCTACAGTTCTGCATCAACACCGCGCGGAGACCAATGCGCGACATATCACAATATACCGTATAAAACCCCGAACCAGTAGGCAGTACCAACACTAGGGTTGTAGTCAAGGCAGTCTTGAGATTTTGAAATCTCTCCTCATACTCCTCGTTCCACATGAACGGAGCACCCTTCCGGGTCAGCTTGGTCATAGGTGCTGCAATAGACGAGAAACCCTCCACAAATCAACGGTAATACCCCGCCAAACCAAGAAAACTCTGGATCTCCTTAGCTGAGGACAGTCTGGGCCAACTTTGCACTGCTTCAATCTTCTTTGGATCTACCTTGATCCCCTCACTCGATACTACATGACCCAAAATGCCATTAAATCTAGCCAGAATTCACACTTCAAAATTTTTGCATATAACTTCTTTTCTCTCAAGGTTTGAAGCACAGTCCTCAGGTGCTGCTCATGATCCTCCCGGCTCCGGGAGTACACCAGAATGTCGTCAATACACACAATGACGAACGAGTCAAGAGAGGGCTGAAATACACTATTCATCAAGTGCATGAATGTTGGTGGGGCATTGGTCAGCCCAAAAGACATCATAAGGTACTCGTAATGACCATACCGAGTCCTGAAGACAGTCTTCGAAATATCTGGCTCCCCAATATTCAACTGATGATAGCCTGAACGCAAGTCAATCTTGGGAGAAGACTATGGCACCATGTAACTGATCAAATAGGTCATCAATACGAGGAAATAGATACCTGTTCTTCATTGTAACCTTGTTCAACTGGCGATAATTAATACACATGCGCATAGAACCATCCTTCTTCTTTACAAACAAGATTGCAGCACCCCAAGGAGACACACTGGGTCGAATGAAGCCCATATCAAGCAACTCCTCCAACTGATCCTTTAACTCTTTCAACTCTGCTGGGGCCATACGATATGATGGAATAAAAATGGGTTGAGTTCTCGGTAACAAATCAATACAAAAGTCGATATCCCTGTCGGGCGGCATGCTCTGAAGATCCACCAGAAATATATCTTGATAATCCCTCACTACCAGAACTGACTCCACGGTAGGAGTATCAACACAGATATCCCTCACGAAAGCTAAATAAGAATTACACCCTTTCTCAACCATACACTAAACCTTTAGAAATGAGATAACTGTGGTAGGAACATAATCTGAAGCACCTCTCCACTCTATCCGTAGTAATACTGCCATAGCCAGCATCACGGTCTGGGCGTGACAATCAAGAATAGCATGATAGGGTGAGAACTAGTCCATGCCAAAAAAATATCAAAGTCTACCATACTGAGTAACAATAAATCAGCTTTGGTCTCAAAACCACCGAGAACAACTAAACACGACCGATACACATGGTCAACAACAATAGAATCTCCTAGAGGTGTAGACACATAGAAAGGAGAACTCAAACAACCACGAGATACGCCCAAATATGGAGCAAACTAAGATGGCACATATGAATAAGTGGAGCCTGGGTCAAATAATGCATAGTTGCGGCTAGCTCGGGCCTGATCGGCTAGACTGAGCGCTGAAAGCACCCCGTGCAGGAGGTGCACTAGACAATGGCGGTGCATAATAGGGAGCCTGGGGGACTAGGAGTGGCCGGAATACTGTTGGCAGCTGGAAGTGCTAAATGAACAGGGCGACTCACATAGCCCCTACCATGACGAGCTGCATTTAGGGCACAAGTACCACTATATGTGCCAGACTCTCGAGACCTCTTGGCCTCTCTCTCGTCTCTCTCCGGAGTCAGCATACCCTCCAATCTACTAGCAATCCCCACTACCTACTGGTATGCGATCACTGAACCGGACCGCATACTCCGACACGGTCATAGAACCCTGGCGCAACTGCTCAAACTTTATGAGCCATGCATCTCTAAGAATCTTGAGAACATACTCTATCAAGAACATATTTGAGAACTGAGTCCAAGTGAGTGAAGCTGCCTCGGACAGACTACCCAACTCATATGCTCAACACTACTGATAAGCCACTCCCCTAAACTGGAACATAGTGAAAGCAACCTTACTAGACTCTGCAATACCCATAGTATGGAGGATACGGTGGTACTCCTCAAGAAAACCTTGTGTATCCTCTGACGCCAAGCCATTGGAAGTAGGAGAGTGGTACTTTTTGTACCTCTTGAGCCTGAACTACTCCTCCTCAAAAACTACTGCCTAACCTTGGGCTGAACTGGAGCGACCGGCTGAACTGGTATGATCTTTGGGACTCGGTGAACCTGGACCCGCTGCTCTGGGGTACGAGCGGCGGGAGTCTGTGCTCCTCCCTCGGCCTGAGATGTGGCAAGAGCAAGTAGTATCAACCGTGCCTGAGCCAAAGTGCCGAACATGCTCAGATACTAGGCGAGAGTCTACTGGAGAGCTGGTGCAGTAACAGGCATCTCAGGTGCTAGTCCTCCAACTAGAGCTACTGGTGGCTCCATTATAGTAGCTCATGCGGGTGCTCTGGCAGCACCACGTGGACGTCATCGGCCTCTACCCTTGCCCCGGCCTCTCGCGGCTCTAGCAGGGGGCGCGGGTGTCTGGTCATCTGATCCGGTTGTACGTGTCCTCACCATTTGAGAGAGAATAGAAAGAGAGAAGTTTAGAATCCTAAAGTCAACAATTTCGCATGACAAGGAATCAAATAAGTGAAGCTTATCCTAACAGTTCCATAGCCTCCCGAAGATAAGTACAGACATTTCCGTACCAATCCGCGAGACTCTACTAAACCTGCTTGTGACTCATAACATCTATGAATTTAGAGCTCAGTTACCAACTTGTCACGATCCCAACTTCCCTCCGTACGATTTCGTGACAGCACCTCATCTCTAAGACTAGGTAAGCCTAACAACATGCGAATAACTGAAATAACTACTTTAAATCTCGAAGCATCAATTGAATAAAATGAAAAATACAACTCAATATAAGTAGAACTCCCAAAACCCGATAAGAAATAAGTCACAAGCTCTAGATACAATGCTGCACAATCATGTACATCACTCTCTATCCATAACATAAGAAACAAGGAAAAGACGGAATAGATGGGGACTCCGAGACCTGCGGATGCAGGCAGGTGTACCTTGAAGTCTCCAAAAAGCAAGTCACTCCACACACTAACACCGAGGCTGATAAAATGTACCTGGATCTGCACAAAAACATGTGCAGAAGCGTAGTAGGGCTATACCACTACGGTACCCAGTAAGTGCCAAGCCTAATCTCGGTAGAGTAGTAATGAGGTCAGGTCAGGGCCCTACTGGAAATAATAAGAAACAAGGCAGAAGATATAATGATAAAATAAAATGACAGGGAAGTGAAACAATAAGAGTTTACGGAAGGTAACAACACGGAATCAAAGAAAACAATTACAACATGAAAGGAAGCAAGAATCTTACAAGTTAAGGAACAACAACAAACAATACAACAAATAGAGAAAATCAACAGGGGCACTCCCGAGGTACCGCCTCTTAGTCCCAAAAGTAAATATCTCACAATTGTTCCTTATACCACCCATACGTATCAATAATCACAACGACACGGCATAAACCTCGTGCAAACAATAACATCCGTACGGTAGAAACCTCGTGCAATAATAACAACTGCACCGCAGAAACCTCATGCCACAGTAACAACCGCACGACAGAAATCTCGTACCACAATAACAACCGCACGGCATAAACCTCATGCCACAATAATAACCAATCACCTAGACAAAAATCACGAAAACCAAAACTTAACAACTGAAACAATGATATTTCAAAGATAGCAATTTCACTCAAATTTCCAATTTAAACTCTCCACATCCCTAGCCTCAAACTCTAAAACTACACCTGAAAACCACACAATCTTGGTGAAAATTCAATGGGGAAACATAATTATTGAGTAAATTTAACCACAAGTGACTTACCACAAGAATCCCTTCGAAATCCCTCTCAAAAATCGCCTAATCCCGAGCTTGAAATGTCCAAAATGAATGAAATCATGAAACCCTCGAACTTAATATTCTGCCCAGCACTTTCCCACATGCGACTCATTTAGTCGTACCTATGGTCTCTCGGGTGTGAAATATCTTTCGCTTCTGCGGATTGCCCCAGGCTCCACTGCCTCCGCTTATGCGAGCATAGGGCCGCGCCTATGACAAATGTTTCACACCTGTGGCCTTCGTCATTGCTGCGCATATCCTCGCCACAAAAGCGAAGCCGCTTCTACGGGACTTTGTCTGCATCTGTGAGCCCTTGCCTAGGCTGCCTTCACCGCTTCTGTGTTCCCTCAAGCGCATGTGCTAGTCTCCACCTGCGGCCATAACCTCCGCAGGTGCGATTACACCAGAAGCTAGGAGCTTCAGCATTTGCACAAGTCTAACAATTGATCCGATATCGATCTGAATCACACTTGGGGCCCCCGGGACCCCGTCCGAGTATATCAACTAGTTGCAAAACACATAACGGACCTACTCTAAGCCAAAAACCACATCAAACAACGCTAAAAATTCGTATTGCGTCTCGATTCAAGCCTAATGAGCTTTTGAACTTCTAACTTCCACATTCGATACCGGAACCTATCAAATCACGTCCGATTGACCCCAAAATTTACACACAAATGACACCACGGACCTACTCCAACTCCCGGAACCCCAATCCGAGCCCCGTATCCACAAAATCTACTCTCGGTCAAACTTCTAAATTTTCAACTTTCGTCATTTCAAGCCAATTCAACTACGGACATCCAATTCACAATCCGGATGCGCTCCTAAGTCCAAAATCACCCAACGGAGCTAAGAAACCATCAAAACTCTATTCCGGAGTCGTCTACACATAAGTCAATATCTAGTCAACCTTTTCAACTTAAACTTCCATTTTAGGGACTATGTGTCCCATCTCACTCTGAAACTCATCCGAACCCGACACTAAGCGCCCCTGCAAGTCACATAACCACTAAATGAAGTAAAGGGAGTAATAAATAGGGGATCGGGACTAATACTCTCAAAACGACCGATCGAATCGTTACAAAGCCATCCTAATTTACCACTGCCGAATTTTCCAAAGCTTGAAAACAAAAATGCTAAATTCCTAGATAGTCCCTCAAACTTAGCACTATTTCTAAGTTAAACATTCCAATTTAATGCGTAGGATAGAAGTTTCAATTCGACAAAAGTGTCTGACAGGTCAAACTACTGTATCTCAAAGTTAATTTTGAGCGCGCGACAGTCTTACTTTTATCCTTATTACCTTTTCATTTCCTAGAATTTCGTATTACAATTTCCTAAAATTTCAATATATTTCCTAAAATTTCCTTAAGAAATCCTACAATTTCAATTTATTTCCCTCTCATCTCCGGCGAGCACCTGACTGGAAAAGAAGCACAAACACTTCGTCAAAGCTATCTATTCCTAAATATGTCGTGGCTAAAGTTATTTAATCAAATTATTTTGCAACAGAATTGAACCATTGGGGGCCGAAAACAAACAACAGCCCTTTAAAATAAACAAGAAAAAGGAAAAACGAAAACTGTCAACCAATATTATTTGGAGGTTTTCTGGGGTGTTTGTCCATCACCAACTTAGCGATGATTTATATTGTGTCTCTTCGTTGAATATTTATTTTAGGAAAAAGGGTCAAATATATCTATCTATTTTCCGATATTGTCTATATTTAATCTTCGATATAACATCCGGCCAAATTTACCCCCGTCGTTATATTATCCGGCCAAATTTATCTTTATCATCTGTAAACTTTTAAAATTACCCCTTAATCTGTTAAGTAATCCAAAATTTTCCAACTTCCTTTTATTTAAATTAATTGTTGTTCTTCTTGCTCCACTATTTTTAAAAATTACTACTAATGTGAATGCTAAAGATACTAGACTATACAAATTATTCATGGATATTTTTAATTACTAATGCACCCACTTTTCTTCTTGTGATAATCTATGTGGAATTGGTTTAAAATTTTATTTATTTTTCAATCATATACACACCGTAAAATTCAGTGGGTCTATTTATTGTGTATTATATGCAGCTGATCATCATGTATGTACATGTATATTCAAATATATTTTGTTATTGTCTGGTTAGTATAGAGTTCGATCGACTAACTTAAGAGAGCACAATGCGCAGACATTTGATTAAATCAAAGTTGAATTCGATAATATAAAGTCTCCAAGGATCTTCAACTTCTATCACTAATACATGCAAAGTCTCCATACATTTGGTGCAACAGATTCATTAAAGTTGAGACGTTGTAAATACTTTTAAAATTTAGACAAGCTACGTAATTTAGATTCTTCAATTTACTAACCGTTGTATTATTCTTTTGAATTAAGAAAGCAGGTAAATGTCAATTATTTCGAAAATTATGGATTAAGAAGAAGAATAAGTGACTTAACTAAAATAATTTGAGAGATTTTGGGTCACATGACGGACTGGGAGGTAATTTTTAAGAGTTTGCTGATGGTAGTAAATTTGTCCGGATAGTATAACGGTAGGGGTAAATTTGGCTGGATAGTATAACTGATATTAAATGTAGACAATATCCGAAGTAGTGAGGTATATTTGACCTTTTCCCTTACTTTATTTATGTGTTATCTCCATCTTCAAGAATAACTACTACTACGGATAAAATGAGAAAAATATAATTAATTTTTTATTGAACTTCTAAAATGATAAATAATTTGAAACAACTATTTATAGAAATCATGGAAGATAATTTGAGCCCGAGGGGGTAATTTGTTTCTTTGCATTATAGTTGTTCACTTTACTCATTCTTGGCAAATGTGTTTCACGCACCTCGTCTTATGGGCACAGGTGTACGTTCACAACACACACTTAGAGGTGTTTAATGTGGTGTTTAATCATCACATGTCCTTAGTCATCATATTACCAAAACATTTCTCAAACTGATTTACTTGTAATTCCTACTTAGCTTAGTTAAAAATATTGTATAGAAAATCTTTGTAAATTTATAAACCATGTGTTTGTGTCTTGGCTAGAGGTAGTCGAGTTGTAAACTTTGTAATAGAGTTATTACAAAAGGGCTTGTAATATTACAAGTTAGTGAGGGATTAAGAGGTTAATTCCTAGGGTAAGGTTTGCGTACCCTAGGAGCCGAGGTTGTGAGTTCGAGTCACCCCAAGAGCAAGGTGAGAGTTCTTGAAGGGAGGGAGCAGAGGGTCTATCGAAAACAGCCTCTCTACCCTAGGGTAGGGGTAAGGTCTGAGTACACACTACCCTCCCCAGACCCCACTAGTGGAATTATATTGAGTTGTTGTTGTTGTTGTTGTAAGAGGTTAATTCCTAGTTTACAATAATTTGTAATCTGAAGTTTGCTCAGTAGTGAAGTTGAAATCCTACAAGGGTAGATCATGATTTTTAATACCGTGAGCTGAGAGTTTTTCACGTAAAACTCTATTGTGTTATGTACTTACAGTTGTGTGAGTGTGTTCTGTAGTACCTAATAGAGAATCCGATTTTCTATATAAGTTTGGTGACCCTTAGTTCCTATCAATTAAGAGAAATATTTTTGGTATAATACGTAAATATATACTCTCATTGTTGAAATATAACCTTATAATAGGTTTAAATGATTAATGAATTGGAGTAGGAGCGCACAGTTACGCTGTAGATCTCTTTTCGTAGGCTTATCTAACCTATACTTAGCTTCAGAAGAATCTCCGGAAAATGCATTGATGATGAGGGTAACTAATTCAACTGCTTTTTTCATTTCAATTGTGCCGATTATCAAATACTACTATCTCAATCACCACCAATCGTTTCTTTTCATCATATCTTTACATCGTTATAAATATGTGAATATTCTACCACTGGCTTAGTGTTACTGCACATAATGGAAGTACATTTATGTATAAATGTAGAAATTTATGCATCTAAACATGAGTGAAAGACTTCAATTATCTTAGCTAACGTTTTACCATAAATTTTCAAATTTGTTTTGAAAAATCTGATTTGGATGAAGTTTGCTTTAAAGATGATAATGTGTTTGGACATCAGTTTTCAAAACATATTTCACTTTTTATTTTTGAAAAAATATAAAATATGACTTATACCTACAAGTTCTAAAAATTATCACAAATACCCAACAATACGAATATCAATAACATTCATTATATTATCACAAACCATAGTCCTGAACATAAATAAATATAGTACAAAATTATCATTTTTAAAATGAATTACATAATACACTATCACATGACTTTAGAAGATAAAACAGTATTGTTACAAAATAATAAATGGTGGGCTCTTTTATAAATTATAAAAGTTTGAAGCAAGTTTTTAAAAACGTAATAGTAATATTTTGGGTCAAAACCAGCTCTTGGGTTTTGGGTTTTGGGAATTTGCCAAAACATGGATAAAATCTAGAACAAACATGTATTTGCCAAAAAAAAATAAATAAATTTTGGCAAAATGTATTGCCAAACGGGTCCTTATTTTCTAGATGTTGTTACTGCTTTTCTTTACATGGATTTTTCTTTCTACTCATATTTTGTGAGCCGAGTATCTATCGAAAATAACCTCTCTATCTTCACGTACACATTATTCTCCCTAGACCCACAAGTTGTTGTTGAACATGGCTAAATGATATTCACCATTCAAATCACCATTACAAATGGAATATAAATTATCTGTGAGGATTTAATCCCTCGAGTGAAACCTTTTTCTGCATTAATAAATAGTTGGGTTTATTCGGCCTAACTTCCCATATCGAGAAGCATTTAATCTCTTCAATGTCAACCATACAGGACATTCTTCTAGAGACCATCTTCACCAACTCTTACATGCCTTTTCTTCTTCTTATTGTTCTCAGATTACCATCTACATATAGCCAAGCTTGGCCAAAAATAAAAAGGTAGGTTCAAGCTGCTGCTCCGAATATCCGACCTCATCTCATCAACCACTAAAAGAAAAAGGAAATCTCCATTTTGGATAAGCTGCAAACTAAAATGGGGATAACAATATTTCCCACAGTTGAGAAGTGCACATCAGAAGGAAGAGAAAAACATACAGTAGTAGCAGACTTGGATGGAACTTTACTCCGAAGTTGTAACTCTTTCCCATATTTCGCCCTGGTTGCTTTTGATGTTTCTGGGGTTTTAAGGTTACTCTTTCTTCTCTTAGTCTTACCTCTTGCCGGAATTCTTTACTATTTAGTCTCAGAGTCAGCTGGAATCCAAGTTATTATCTTTACAACTTTTGTGGGGATGAAAGTTTCCGACATAGAATCGGCAGCACGTGCTGTGCTGCCAAAGTTCTATTCAGAGGATCTTCATCCTGAGTCTTGGAGAGTTTTTTCGTCGTGTGGAAAACGTTGCGTTTTGACAGCCACCCCTAGGATTATGGTGGAAGCATTTTTAAAGGACTATATAGGCGTGGACATAGTTTTAGGGACAGAGATTGAAACATATAAAGGTAGGGCAACTGGTTTTGTTAAGTCACCAGGGGTTCTTATTGGGAAGAAAAAGGCTGAGATTCTCCAATCGACGTTCGGAGAAACTCAACCTGAGATTGGATTGGGTGATCGTCATACTGATATTCCTTTTATGACATTGTGTAAAGAGAGCTACTCTGTGCCACCAAATCCAAAAGTAAAGGCTGTAACTTTAGATAAGCTTCCTAAACCTATTATTTTCCACGACGGCCGCCTTGTCCAAAAGCCAACACCACTAACTGCTCTTTATATTATTCTTTGGATCCCTTTCGGTTTCCTCCTTTCTTGCCTGCGAGTTATTAGTGCTTCACTCCTCCCGACCCCTCTTCACTACTACGCATTTCGGGCCCTTGGCGCCCGTCTCACCATTAAAGGAAACCCACCACCCCCTAAGAAATCCAAAGACCATTCTGGTGTTCTATTCGTTTGCTGTCATAGGACACTTCTTGATCCTGTTTTTCTCTCCGCAGTTTTAGGTCGCCCTATTCCAACTGTTACATACTCTCTTTCACGATTTTCTGAGCTTATTGCACCCCTTAAAACAATCAGACTCACTCGAGATCGTGCCTCTGACGCTTTCGTGATCAAGAAACTATTAGAAGAGGGTGATCTCACAATTTGCCCAGAGGGGACTACAAGTCGTGAACCATTTCTTCTTAGGTTTTCGTCATTATTTGCTGAGTTAACTGATGAGCTCGTGCCCGTGGCAATGGTGAATAAGATGAGTATGTTTTATGGCACAACAGCTAGGGGATGGAAATGGATGGACTCGTTTTTCTTTCTCATGAACCCACGTCCCAGTTATGAAATTACATTCTTGAAAAAGTTGCCGTATGAGTTCACTTGCAAGTCTGGGAAATCAAGCCATGAAGTCGCTAACTACATACAAAAAGTTATTGCTGAAAATCTTTCTTACAAGTGCACTACTTTAACGAGGAAAGATAAGTATATTGCTCTTGCTGGAAATGATGGCACTGTTATGAAGAAGCCTTGAATCAAGGTCTAAAGTATAATGGTTTGTTTACGTAGATAGAGTATCCTTTCAACAATTATGTAAAAGGTTGCTTGCTAAAAATATTTTGGAAATAATGGCTACCCAAATGTGTGAAATTCGAACTGCACATGCATGCAATATGCCAACTTCAGCATTTGGGTTTGAAGACTCAACTTGAGAACCGTATGTCTGAAGTTTGAAACTTCATACTCACGATTTTCTATTTTAGTTTCCCGGGGTTTGAATATTTTGATGATTTTGAGACAGTTAAACTTTAATTGCTTTATAAACTTTGACTATATTTTAAATAAGGGTCCTAAAATACGGCTATTTGTGCACTTCTCCAAATCATATCTTACGACGCTTCCTTAAGTAAGTAAGACCAAGAACTTAGAGAAAAAGAAGTATTTCTCCATGCTGATCATCTACTCACAATTTCAAATAAGTTGTGTGGCAATTTAGGCTACTTGTTAGTCCAGTCCATTAACAACTTTTTATCCAAAACCATTCCCAATTCAAAAGATTGATCAGTCACTTTTTTATGCGAGATTAGTTTATTTAAGTGGAATTATGTTCCTACTTACTTATTATAAATTTAAACTAAAAAAGGCAACATTTAAATCTATTTTTTTCCTAATCAGATACTTAATTGGTGGATAATAAAAGAAAATTAAGAAGGGAAAAAATCTCCCAAAATCATCGAGCATGGGAATGATAACAAAGTCGATGGATATAATTTTATTATATATTAGGTCTCTTCTTTCATAATAAAAAAAAATGAAAATATTTCATTTTAGGATCCATTCTACAGTGAAGAAGAAAATATATACTTTGTACTCAAAGAAAATGCAGGATTTACAATTTGCTGACAACGTGAATTTTGACGGTGAAGGTAAGCTTCAACCTGGACTTTATGCAATTTACTAATTTTAAGTGTGCATGTTTTTTTAATAGAAAACTTAATCTAATTTATTTATATGGTGTATTAATTTACGAATGTATAGATGGCCCGTGCCTTTAATTTTTACTTAAATCCTAAATTCAAGATTTTCAATTTAAATTATTTTTTTATGTATGAGATAGTAGACCTAATAATATAATGAAAGAATATTTGCCGGTTTTGTTAAAGTTCCCCATGGTTGCCGATTTCGGGAGATTTTTTTCCCTTTTTAATTTTCTTTTATTATCCACCAACCAAGCATCTGATTAGGGAAAAAAATAGACTTAAAGGTTGCCTTTTCTTAGTTTAACTTTTATAATAAGTAGGAACATAATTTTCCTTTTTCCCTTTTTAATTTTCTTTTATTATCCACCAACCAAGCATCTGATTAGGAAAAAAAAATAGACTTAAAGGTTGCCTTTTTTTTCGTTTAACTTTTATAATAAGTAGGAACATAAGTCTACTTATCAAGAAATAAATTAGCCCTGCATAAGTAATGTTGATTGTGTGACTCACATAGTAAAAGTAAAATTTCTCCTTAAGTAAGACCAAAAAGACTCCAAGAACTCATAGAAAAAGAAGTATTTCTCTATGCTAATCATCTACTCACAATTTAAAATAAGTTGTGTGGCAATTTAGGCTACTTCTTAGTCCAGTCCATTAACAACTTTTCATCCAAAACCGTTCCCAATTCAAAAGATTGATCCATCATTTTTTCAAGAATTTTCATTGGGTGTTCTTTTTAAAGATTGGTATTTAATTTTTGTCCCTGTTAATACAAGTAGTGTAAATATAGACACCCGCCTTGCCCTTTTTCCCCTCCTTCTTCCTCCTTCTCTATCGTCTTATTCTCCTTCTTTCTCCTTCTCCTTTTTGCAACAATTATGAGTACACATCAAAATTGAAAAATAATATGATACGTCTTGTAGAAGATTGAAAATCCATTGCTTTATTTTGTTGTCTTTTTGTTTGGTAATCTCAGGTTGTAAAAAAAAAAATAGAAAACTTTTGAAAGAGATACTAATTTAGAAAATGAATCCAGTGTATTTTATAAGGTACACGTAGCTATATCAACTATAAGGCTGCATTAAATATTACTGGAGCCTGGAGGTATCTCAGCCCTAGATAGATGGTCCACGTTGAATATAAACTCAAACTGAAGGCAAGCTCATTAGACTTCCGTACTTCATTATCGAAATAGATTTGTACTTTCCTTGCTCCGAAATTAATTATTTTTTTCAGGAGTGTGTTTACAAATTATCTTCCTCTTTTTTTCATTTCAAAATAGATTTATTTCTATGTATTATGATAGAGTACTATTCATCATTTTCTCATATCGATATACAATTTCCACATTTATCCGTGTTTTGCATTAGCGTTCATAATTAAGCTGAAGTGCTACGAGATCTGGATTGCATTTTTAAGGCTTGATGTTTACAATTGAGAGGATTTGGAAACTTGGTAACTAAAAGACTTAATCATTTTGAAAGAGGACCACATTAACACAATATCTCACGCGATTGTATTATCGCAAACATTTAGTAATTATGCTGCCAAACAATCTAACCTAGCCTACTTTGCAGCTGCCGAATTCTCCAAAGCTTGAAAAAAGAGCTAAACCTAATGTCTCTGCTACTTATCCTACTCTTAATGATAAACTGCAAGTCCAACGTTCAAATTGTTTTTCTTCTTCTTTTTGTTTCATTCTTATGAGGTTGCAATCAAGTGAAAACCTCTCTTCAAACTCCATTCACTTTCATTCCTAGTGTTTACCCTTAAAAATGGATAACAATTGATTTTATACGCGGTTTTAAGGATATGTGAACTAATTTAATACAAATAATTAATAACGTTAAATAAGTGAACTAAAAATAGAATAAATAACCAAACCAGTTGTGATGTTAGGTCCGAGCTCGGATCTGAGCTTAGAGATTGTTATGCCCTCGATTCGAAGCCAAATACCTATGAAGGACTATGAGCCAAAGCAAGAACTTTGAATAACTTTAGAAGCAGAGAAAATAAGTATATATTGCCTTGATATACGCGTTAAAATGTGTCTATTGAACAATAAAGTTTCCCTTTATATAGTAGGGGAGTTTTACCCTAACTACAATTCTAAAAAAGGTAAAAATCTTCTTTTTCGTCAATCACTGATCCACTGTCGATACAGGACGAGATCCACGCTGGGATATCCGGTTGGGTGCGGATATCACGGCCATTCATTAGTCGTGTACAACCGTTTGGTTATGCCTTCTGAGGTCTTGGAGCCTGAACCGGATTCGGGGGGCGTTGTCTTGATGGCCCTAGTGGTAAGCACATCGTTTGGGCTTGGTACGAGAGGTTCCTGGCTTCGATCCCAATTTCATGTAGTTATGTCCTTAATTCGTTTGCCCCACCGAGAAGTCGGGGTGCTCACTAGCCCCAATTTTACTCGTATACAGATAGTCCCCCTCGTTTTTCAGAGAGTAGATTTGCCGAAACGATAGATGAACCTCGGTTCCTTCCTTCATACGTCACGACCGAAACGATAAAGAAGTCAGAATGTCCCATCAGTCGTGTCGTTCTGACTTCGGACACGTGTCAACCACCGACCGGTTGTCTTCGAATTCAAAGCGTCGTGTACTTCACCTACAAAAGCTTCTACCCTCTATGCGTTTTCCACTTTCCGATCAAGCTTCCACCTTCGAATTTTTTAGCTATCACCAACTTCTTTTAAACCTTCATATCTTCAACCTCGATCTTCAAACTCTCATAATTGTTCTTAGGTTCTTACCCAGATTTTCTTCAAATCTTCATATTCTAATCTTCAGCCCTTTAACTTGTTCCTTCAAACCTTCGTATTTTTTCTTTAAATTTTCAAACTTTTTCAGATAGCAATGGCTAAAACGTCTAAATCAGTTCCTCAACAGGCAGCCTCTTCATCTTCATACTCGGCCACAAATGCTGAGGTGGCTGATCCCGAGGTGACTGTTTCTGAAGTGGCCGCTCCCGAGGTGGCTGCCTCCGGGACATCTCCCCTCGAGCCTGCCTTCGAGCCTCATATGAAAAGATTTATACCCGGGGGTTGCTCAATCACTGACGACTTCAAAGTCGAGGAACCCTTATCCAAATAGGACCGGGGTGAAGGAGCATCGAGGTATATATGCTTCATTACCGAAGATGACCTTCCCGTGGTCCGAGTGGACTGTAAATGGGAAGGCAAGGACGTAGTATTACCCGAGCCTAAGGAGGCTATTACTACCCACGTGGAGGGGTATTTAAGTGTTTACACTTACGCACTTTACATTGGGCCCGGTAGACCCAGTTGTTTTGGATTTTTGCAAGAGATACGAGGTGTGCCTTGGTCTAATCCACCCATCTCTCTGGAGGATCGTGATCCTCCTCCGTTATTTTGTGAATAATACCGAGTCTCGTCAGTTCACCATCGACCACCTGCTCTATCTATACGATCCCTGAAATTTCCAAGGGGAATTAATCAAGCTCACTCGCCGGGCCAGCAAGGCCCCCTTTTCGAGTATTGACGAAGACCGAGATCGAGGCTGGCCGGGGTGCTTTATTCGGGTGAAGACTGAAGACTTGATCCCTCCCGAGTTCATGCCATTCCCCGAGAAGTGGAAAGCATCTCATAAGTGCTACCTTTCCTTAAGTGTTAATGTTTCTTCATTTACTTTCTCATCATTCGTATTTATGATTGTGCAGCTGTTGCCCAGGTTCCAAATACGGTCCCCGGCTCAAGGAGTGGATCGAAGGCATCTGCAAACAAATGTGGTACTTCGAGCGCTCATGTCGCAATCTTTTGAAGGGCCGATGGGAGGCCCGTTCCCATGGTAAAGTTCTCCTTCAAACAACTATTACCGTGCTCTTAACCCACATTATACTGACCCCTCTTCTTCCTATTATAGATTTGCCTAAGACAACCAAAATTAGGCCTTTAGAAGGGGATAAGGATGTGTCCTTGTCCATTGATCCTTCCATTAGGAGAAAAGAAGAGAAGGAAAAGGAAATCTTCGGGCTCCCCGGGTGCTGAGGTAAAGCTAAAGAAGAGGCTGGCTCATAAGCCTAAGAAGAGTACCAGCTCCCGGGTGTCGGATTCTGACTCGCTTCTGTGGCTCAGGGATGAGTCGGAAGAAGATAACATTTTTGTTGCCCACGGATCGACCCCTCCTAGGGAGCAGGCGGGAGCTGAAGGGAAGATTCGTAAGGCCGAACTCCCTCAAACTCAAGAGAACGATATGGAGACGGGGGCTGGGACCCCCGAGAAGATGGCTCCGCTCCGAAGGAAGCGACTGGTGTCATATACATTATGGAGATGCCATACTACAATGAGTCCATGCTTGAGGAGGCCCAAGCAGGAAAATAGAAGTCTAGTGAAGGGGTTCATGGCGCAGACGAACCCCTTCATTCTTTCTTCGATGGTGTGGACTCGTCCACTTTGGAAGATTTGTTCGGGCTGCGAAACCTAGAAGTCCCAAAGAAGTACATATTTTTGAAAACTGGTTGGCCGAGTTCGAGCCCAAAATTGATTAATCAGTTTTTTGCTCTGAGTGTGGACCCCTGTCGCAAGAGAGCGGTTATTCTTACTGTCCCGGAGGATACTTGAGTTCTATCTGCTCTCATGGGTGTAGCCATCTACCTCCGATGCTTGGTGACCGAGGAGGACCAGGAAAAAATAAATGAGGTGGACGTGCCGTGTCTTTTCAATGAGGCGCAGCAGGTGCTGAACCGGGTAAGGCATCATTACGTCCTCTTAACGTTTACTTAGGTTTTCATATCTCTCACGACTTTCATTGTTCTGCAATCCTTGATACTTTACCACGAGAGCTTCCTCCGGTGCCGTTGCGAGGTCAATCAGCTTGAGCTCGAGCTCAAGGAGAAAGGTTGAAAGAGGGATATGTACAAGCCCCTCAGCGAGCAACAAGATAGGGCCATCAAGCACCTTCAACCGAGCTGGATAGGGATCAAAAGGAAGCTACGACCCTGAGGCGGGAACATGCCGACCTGGTCGAAAAGGTAAATGTCTTTGAAGTTAGAAACGAGGAAGTAGTCATAGTGGCTAACGACAAAACCTCGCAGGTCATACAGAAGATCAACCAACTCCGAATCGAGATGAACGAGATCCAAGTCATGGCCGATGGGTGGAAGAGAAAAATGGACTTGTTGGCTTCAAAGAAGGAAACAACCCCGGCAAAGCTGGCATCTGTCGAGGTTCAACTTTGGGTGGCGAAGGAGAAAGCTGACAAGCAGTCCTAGCTGAATGATGATCTCCGAGCATAGTTGAGCTCGGCTGTCACAGAGCGGGACACCCTTGGTGGAAAGTACGAGGTAATAAAGTCCAAATTGGAGACAACCTTTGTAGATGCCGAGGAGATGGTGGCCCAATACAAGGCCGATGTCGAAGCAGCTGAGGCCCGCTTGAAGACCAATGCCGAATATATGAGGCAGGTGTCTTGAAGGGAGACCCTTAAAGAGATTCACGCTCGAGTCTTCGACCTGTCGGCCGAGATCGAGGAAGCAATAAAGCTTGAGGCTGAGGCGAAGAAACTTTGCGAGCCTGAAAGTGTTGAAGGCTCTGAGGGTTATGAGGGATCCGAAGGCTCTGAGGGTTCTGGCGACGAGTCAAGCCCCGGTGAAGATCAGGCATGAATGCCTTAGAACTTTTTTAGTTTTTGTCTTGTGTATGTTTTTTGTTTATTTTGAGGCCATTTTTGTTGGGTCTTTGTAAATACATTCTGGAATATATAAAATTTTCCTTTTCGGCAATTTCGAGTCTCTACTTTTTTAGCATCTTTTCATAATTTCTATTCTTGCAAATATTTTTAACGCTTTAATTTGACTTAAAAATATTTTTCAAACCTTTGAAAAATGAACGACTTATTACTACTTAAAAATAAGACGATGCTTTTGTCGAGGTTAACCTTTAGCAGATTTTGAATTTTTATGAAGGTCTTATGTTCTGATTACGAGCTTAGGACGTCTCCGAGCCGTTTTTAGGGTGGCTGTAGCCTTTTGTGTTTAGGCACTACCTAATAAGTTTTGTGCCTCCAGGGTTTGGTAGCCCGAGTTGCCCGAACGTTTTTCGGATGACAGTTCCCGAGTAGGGGTAGCCCTTGGGCTCGATAGTCCCCGAATAGGGGTAGCGCTTGGGCTTGATAGTCCTCGAATAGGGATAGAGCTTGGGCTCGATAGCCCCCGAATAGGGTAGCCAATGGGACCTTAGGATCGATATTTTAAGAGGCAAAAATGCGTAATAGCAAGGTGGAAAATTTCTTTCATTTATGTGTGTAAAGTACATGATCGAAAGCATGTAAAAGCTTTAGACGATGCTTTTGTCGAGGGTAACCTTTAGCAGGTTTTGAATTTTTATGAAGGTCTTATGTTCTGATTACGAGCTTAAGACGTCTCCGAGCCGTTTTTAGGGTGGCCGTAGCCTTTTGTGTTTAGGCACTACCTAATAAATTTTGTGCCTCCAGGGTTTGGTAGCCCGAGTTGCCCGAACATTTTTCGGATGACAGTTCCCGAGTAGGGGTAGCCCTTGGGCTTAATAGTCCCCGAATAGGGGTAGCCCTTAGGCTTGATAGTCCTCGAATTGGGATAGAGCTTGGGCTCGATAGTCCCCGAATAGGGTAGCCCATGAGACCTTAGGATCGATGTTTTAAGAGGCAAAAATGCGTAATAGCAAGGTGGAAAATTTCTTTTCATTTATATGTGTAAAGTACATGATTGAAAGCGTGTAAAAGCTTGTATCATGGCTAAGGTGGCCTATGTGGGAACAGTTCACTTGACCATTTGACCCTTACAATAAATCCTAACCACTGAGCCTAAACTATTCGAGTACAAAGTTTTCTTCTTTCCTTGCTAAGAACTTTAATCCGAGGGTGATGGCCCCCAATATTCGAGGTCGATCTTGAGAGGGCTCTGATACTGTTGATGCGCCCATTGACTCCGATTTAAGACCGGACTTCGAATCTAAATTAAGCACAATTTACTGTTTTCTATTTAAAAACCTTGCCGAAAAACCCATTAGGGACAAAACCGGTTCAAGGGAAAAAGAGTGCAACGCGTGCTTGCAGACCTAATAGTCATATTCTCCCTTGGTTATTGTCTGCAAGTATCAGTACGATTCATAATATTATAAAAAAGTAAATGAGTTCATACCTTAGTAGTAGTACCGCTTTAAGTGGGTCACGTTACGGTTGTTCGGTAGTTGTGCACAGTTTTCTGGTTCGAGTTTGTACGAGCTTTTATCGGTATTTCCAACGACTCGATATGGTCCTTCCCAATTCGATCCTAGCTTCCCCTCATTGGGGTTTTGAGTATGCAGTGTTACTTTTTTTAACACCAAGTCCCCGATCTTGAAGTGCCGGAGGTTGGCTCTTCGGTTGTAATATCTTTCTATCCGCTGTTTCTGGGCAGCCAACCGGACTAGGGCTGCCTCACGCCTTTTAACCAATAGTTCTAAGCTCGTGAGCATGGTCTCACCATTAGATTCTTTGGTCGCATATTGGAACATGAGGCTCGGTTCTCACACTTCAACCGATATTAATGATTCGACACCGTAGACCAAAGAAAACGGGGTGGCCCAGGTACTAGACTTCGATGTTTTACGGTATGACCACAAGACTTCGAGCAAAATTTACTTCCATTTAACTTTGGCATCGGTCAACCTCTTTTTAGGATTTTGGAGTATGATCTTGTTTGTAGATTCTTCTTGTCCATTCCCACTAGGGTGATAGGGTATTGATAGTATCTTTTTAATCTTATGGTCTTCCAAAAACTTGTTTACCTTGCTGCCGATGAATTGCTTCCCATTATCACACACGATCTCGGTCGGTATCCCAAACCGGCATATTATGTGGTCCCAAATGAAGTCAATGACTTCTTTTTCCTATACTTTCTCACACTTTTGAGCTTCGACCCATTCGAAAAAATAATCGGTCATAAACATTATGAATTGAGCCTTACCGGGCGCCCACGATAGGGGACCGGCGATGTCCATTCCCCATTTGATAAACAGTCATGGGATAAGACCGAATGGAGTAGATCTCCGGGTTGATGGATCATCGATGCATGTCTCTAACAGCCATCACATCTTCGTACAAAGTACTTTGCATCTTTATCCATGTCGATCCAGTAATAGCCGGTTCTGATTAATTTCCAAACCAAAGATTCTGCCCCTGAATGTTTTCTGTAAGTGCCTTCGTGAACTTCTCTTAAGACATACTCAGTATCTGTCGGCCCCAAACATATGGCGAGCTGGCCGTCGAATGTTCTTCTAAACAGAGTCCCTTCGGACAGGCTAAATCTGGTTCCCTTCGTGCGTAGAGCTCTCGATTCTTTACGATCGGAGGGCAGCTTCCAGTTTTCAAATAATCTATGTATTCTTTCCTCCAATCCCAAGTTAAACTTGTCGAGTTTACTTCGGTATGGCCCTCTTCCCCCACTGACTTCATGAGATATACGACTGTTCTGGAATTCGTCATCATCAACGGACGATCCTAAGTTAGCCAGGGCATCGTTCTTAATCTCGAGGCACGTGTTGCAGGGTCCATGTCCGTTCATCAAGTGGGGAATGGACATCGTGGGACTCCTCCCAGCAGGACGAGGTAATATACGATTCCTTTTGGTTTTAACTGACTATTTCTCTAAATGGGTAGAAGCAGGAGCGTTCGCCCAGATACACGAACAAGAGGTAACCACCTTTATTTGGAGAAATATCATCTGCCGATTCGGCCTACCCAAGGAGATCAGTTGGGACAACGGACCCTAGTTCGCGGGAAAGAAAACTGCCAAATTCTTCAAGAAATGGCATATTAATAGGATATTATCAACCCCATATCACCCAGCATATAACGGGCAGGCAGAATTCTCCAACAAGACCATATTAAACATCATGAAGAAAAACCTCGAAGACGCCATGGGACTGTGGCTAGAGATACTCCCAGAAATATATGGCATATAGAACCATCCTGAAGATGAGCACATGAGAGACACCCTACTCTCTATTCTATGGGACCGAAGCAGTCATACCAGTAAAAGTCAGAGAACCCAGCCTAAGGTACTCCCATGAAAGGTGTACTAGTAATGACGAGAGTAGAAGGCAGGAACTCGATGATATCGACGGACGAAGAGATATGGCATACATAAGGATGGTCGCCCAAAAGCAACAAGCAGAACGTTACTACAACAAGAAAGCAAAAGTCCGACCGCTCAAAGTCAGGGACTGCGTACTCAAAGCCAAAACTCAAGCAAGGAAAGACCCACGGGAAGGAAAACTGGGAACAAAATAGGACGGCTCATACAAAATAATAGCCAAAGCAAACATGGGTTCGTTTCAATTAGAGATGATGAAAGGAAAGCAATTACCAAACAATTGGAACATCACCCACCTCGAATACTTCAACTTCTAAAAGGAAGAAGCGCCCCCAAGTTGTACTCTTTTTCCCTCACTTGAGTTTTGTCCCATTAGGGTTTTCTCAAGTATGTTTTTAATAAGGCGACGAAAGGGACACTTTGAGTCGAAGTATGCGAAGGAATGAATGTTTTCTCTTTCATTGCCCGACTCCTCAATAATCTCCAAGTCGAACAATGAAGAGACTAGATAGACTAGGACTGGGAATGGAATGCCATACAATGCCTAAAGATTGTAACTTTCCCCCATCATGTAATCAGAACAACAACGTCAAAGTAATAAAAACTTACATTTATCAAAACTGCCTTAACAAAAGGTTAAGTTCGACCGAGCTTGAACAACACCTATCGGCCCTCGACCGTACCTTAACAAAAGGTTAAGTTCGACCTAGCTCGAACAACACCTATCGGTCCTCGGTCACACCTCAAAAAAAGGTTATGTTCGACCTAGCTCGAACAACACCTTTCGGACATCGACCGCATCATAACAAAGGTTAAGTTCGACCCAGCTCGAACAAACACCTATCGGCCCTCTATCTCATCGTAACAAAGGTTAAGTTCGACCCAACTCAAACAAACACATATCATCCCTCCGCCGCATCTTAACAAAGGTTAAGTTTGACTCATCTCGAACAAACACCTATAGGCCCTCGGCCGCACCTTAACAAGGGTTAAGTTCAACCCAGATCGAACAACACCTACATTTAACAAAAGGTAAAAAAATCAACCAAGTTTGAACAACACCCATCGGCCCTCGACCACGATTTAACAAGAGGTTAAAATTCAACCAAGTGCAAATGACATCTATCGGCCCTCAGCCATGTTTCAATAAAAGGTTAAACTTAACCAAACGACAAGCTAAGTTTAACGAATTCCAAACCTAACCGATTGATCCCCAGACATACTCGATCTGTACAAACAATGGAGGGGATCTACCCCATAGCTATTCAATCCAAATCAAGGTGACAACAAAAGAATGAAGGAACAAAACACGCAAGGTACAGAAAAAAATTATAGCAAATACGAAAGACATAGATGAAAGCAAAAACCAACTTTGATATTTATAGACAAACATTTCTTACAAAGTCTCTTGAAGATGCAAGCTAAAATACACAAAATTATAAAAATAAAACTATTGTTGGCCATCGCCATCATGACCCACAACATCCTCACCTGTCCGGTCTTCAACACTATCACCACCCTAATTTTCAGCACCCTTAATGTCCTTTCTCGGAGGGTAAATATAATCGTACCATGCCTCATCCTCAAAATGATATATGGGGTCCTCCCCATCCTCATCTTCTCCGCCAAGGGTGAGGCGTAGCCGGGTCGTAGACACAAGCAACCCGAGCCTCGTGAGGCTTACCCCGAGCATCCTCAAAGTCTGTGGCATTAATAGAGCCCGCCACATGCAACTTATGAAGCACATCTGATCGGGCCTCGGCATGAATCCATTCTTCATACAACACAAAGGGGACATTGGGGATGCCAGAAGTCGTTGATGAAGAAGATCGTGTAAGAAGTTTGGCCTTCTCGGCCTTTAGAGCAGCAACTCGATCATACAGATCAGAGGTCTCTTTTTCCAACTCCCCAATCCTTTCACCGATCCGTTCTTATTTAGCCTTCGCCATCGACCAGTCATTTTCTCGATCAGAACGAAGGTTTAGGTTTACCAATTCAAGGAACTCTACAATTCTTCAAGCCTCCGATCGAGTATAATCTACCTTATTAAGCTCCTCCTGCTTCTCGACGACTAAGCCATTGAGAGCCTCCACCTTGAATTTCCACTCTTCAAGTTGACCTCACAGCTGTACCACTTGGGCTTAGAGATCACTGCATTGAGCCTCTATTCCCTTACAAAGCTCAAGTTCCTCCTTTTTGCTCCTCAGCGTCCCTTCAAGGATGCTACATTTCTCCACCACCTATATTAACTCCTCGTCTCTCTTCTTTAAGTCTTCTCTCAGGACCCGCACATCGCCGCCTTCGCGAAGATGACACTGGAACTCTCGGTACTTCCCAAGGCACGTTGTATACTTATCTTTCAGCTTCACGTAAATTACTTTACGTCTCTTCTCCCGACGAGTGTTCTCAATCTCCAGAACAAACCATCTACAAACTAAAGAAAAAGAGTTAGAACTTGCAAAGAAACTAATGCATAAAGAAAAGAACAGACAATAGTCGTACTTACTCGGAGAGCGAGACCATCAATGTTATTCTAAAGTGTTCCATCATTTATTATCTTGAGGGTCGTACCCTCAATCTAAAAAAAAAGAGGACCGAGGGCAGGGATTACGTCATCGATATTTACAAGCAGATTACAATCCAATGGGATCACAATAGTTCTGGATCCCCTTTACAACCTCACCTCGAGTTGAGTAAGTCCCTCATCGATCATCCTCAACTCGTCCATATCCATATCAAAGTTAGATCCGGCGTCATCTTCAGTAGAAGAGGGGACATCAGCAGAAAAAGGGACATCCACTGCAGCCCTAGAAGACGAAGCCTCATCTTGCCTCGGTAGTGTGAGGCAGTCGTCATACATCCCGCCTTTGACCATCTCCCTCGCAGGATGCATCGATGCACTCATGCTCATCTCCTCCAAGTGCGCGACCTCGGAGCCCAACCCAGTGCTATCTCCAATATGCACTGTGGCCGTCTCTCAAATAACGAAGTCACCCTTTTTGAAGTCGACGGCTACTGGCCCTTCTCCTCCCGTATCTATGGCTTTTCTCTTACGCGATATTAGACTAATGTCCTCAGAAGAGACATCATCGTCCTCATCAATCAACAAAAGGAGTTAAGGAGTCAAAGTAGAGGACGAAATGGGGACAGGTTCTGGGACTGTAGCGGCCGAGGGAGGGGTAGGCACAAAAGCAACAGTAGTCACAATAGGGGCAGAAGCCGAAGGGGTAGAAGCCTTCCTATGAAAGGATGGCACCGGTGCCCAGCTCCTTCGAGAAGACCCCCTACCTGGGAAAGAAACAAACATTTAAGTTAGCAAAATGAATCGGCGTACAACAAGAAATGAAAATACCACGGGCAAATAGAAAAGGTTATTTGTTAAAGGAAGAGCCGGTCTGAGCTTCTTGATGAAGCACAGCCAGTCGTAGATCCCTACAAGGTGGGGGAGGACTTGCTTGACCCAGTAAGAAATGCATATGACTAAAAGGGGAGGCTGATTGTTTGCTATAAGGAAAGGGAAAGTCCTTCAATTAATTTCGAGCAAGTAAAGGAACACAAATAAAAAATGAGCACTTACGTGTGTAATTCCAAGCCTCGGGAAAGCCATCGGCGTTAGCCACTACATCTTCTATCTTGACATAGAAAACATTGAGCCAGAACTGGTAATTGGCCTTATCGTCTGTCATCTCAACCAAACATTTGCCTCCACGATGGAGAAGATTCAAAATCATTCCCCTATAGAATCTAGGGGTGAAGAGATGAACCTAATGCTGCAGCGTCAGCTCGACCCCGGCCAGCTCGGCAAATTTGGTCAGCATTCTAATAATTTTATAGACATACGGTGCAAACTGAGGAGGGCAGACGCCGTAGTGATGATAGAATTCCTCCACCAACAGAAGGAGGGGGAACGAATTATCAATGAGGAAGGGATAAGAGTATAGAGCGCAGTACCCAGGGCGATGAACCTGGACCACGTCCTCACCAGTCGGGATCAGTTCGCTTTGGTTTGGAAGGGCGAACATGGCCTTGAGTTATGCCAATTCTTTAGGCATCATCGTCGATTGGAAAATCCCAGGCGCGGTGTCCGGTAACTTGTTACGGTCAGACCTAACATCAGGATTGTGTGGGATTATTTCTTCTATTGACAGGAATGCTTCATCATCAACAATTCCGGAAGCACCCTCCCTATGAGAAAGAAACACAACTGCTAAATGAGCAATGCAGCTCCCTTCACCAATGTTTGATGGTAAGTTAGACATGATGCAAAGTAGTAAAGAAGAATAACAGGCGGGAAATGATGGGGATGAAGCAAGGCAACGGAGTGAGGAAAGGAAGTTTAGAGAAGATAGCAATAAGAATGATGGTGCTCTGGAAAGTTAGGAGAAAAAAACTTCAAACTCAAGTCCAAAAATCTCAATTTATAGAGATCATGACACTAATCCTAAAAATAGCTCGTCATAATTTGCACCAGAATCGAACAGCTGATCCAATCAAGGGTCACACATGAATCGAGGTAACGTATCCGGAAAATGCATCACAATGATGCTTGATGTCATGGGTGTTATTCTATTCCATGGACATGATAACTCCAATAAATTACCCGGGAAACTTGAGGTATTTGAAATATGCGGCCCACAGAGGGCCACATGGCCTGTTCGATACGACCATTATGACTCTTGTAGCTTACTCGATAAGTTTGATCGAAAGTGAAAGTATCCGCTCATTAAGCTCATCTGCGAGGATGATTTCAATAAGCGGAGGGACTAACTATATGGGTCAAAACTTATCTCTAATATGATTAAAACATGTTAACATTAAGGAGGCATTCACAGACTGCCATGTGTCACCAACACAACTCCAATGAAGACCTGCCTAAGGTCGAAGTGGTTCCAAAAGATGAATGTTGCGGTCGAAGAATCAACAAGGATTAAGGTCGAGAAGTCGTCATATATCAATGCTGAGGTCGAGCATCCTAGACAGAGCTATAACGGCTAGTTTTAAGATAGGACACTAAAGAAAATATTCCAATAGATATTCTCCGTACCTATACTATTAGGGTTTCAAGGAATATGTTTCCTATAAATAGAAAGAGACACAATGATAGGGGACATAAGATATTTACTTGTAAGAAAACACATTGACTCTAAAGAGAGAATCTGGTCATATTACAAGCATACAAAAACAACCTTTTTAGTAGGACTCTTCTTTAGATTTTTCACTCGATCCAAGAACAACCTGGGTGTTCTAAGGCTCATCAATCATTATTAGTTTTCAAAAAGAATATTCACAAATCTCATCCCTTTTTGGGTGACTCACACTTTTATATTTACTTAAATATAATTTATTTCTATTTAATGCTATCTTTCATCTTTTTGGATCATTGAATATTGTTATTAGCGAGTAGACTTCACGCACCACCAGAACATATATACCAAGAAAAGAAGAATTAGTTCTCTTTAACCGAAAAGAATTTAATAATAACTCTCCCAACGACTTGTAATGGCTAACTAAGCGATTAAACTTCACGCACCACCAGATGGACCCGTTGGACGGCGCCATACCAGTGTGTTTGGATGGTCAATCACTCTCTCCTTTGATGGTGAACCAAACTACTGAGGGAATTGTTACAACACAGACCTACTCTACAATAATAACGACATCACCAAGCTCATCAATGATCTCAAGCCGCCATGAGTGTGAATCAGAGATTGCTAGAAATACTACACACAATGGAATGCCGACAGTGATTTTCAAAGCTTCAGACTACTACAAAATTATTGCAGCTAAGTGTAAACTCACAATTGTCGGCATGTTCCTCAAACCAAGGCCCCAAATTGATCGATTTAGGTCTAAGTTAAGGAATTAATTCCGCTTAAGGGTTCGACAAAAATTGGAATTTACGACAACTATAATGTGTTTCTAAATTTTACTAATGAAGATGACTTCAATATTATTTGGTATAAGCATGTTATTGAAATTTATGGCATGCAAATGTGGCTTCAAAAATGGTCGCCGTATTTCAAGCTGGAAGAAGACTTGCCTTTTGCTCATGTGTGGGTTCTTCTACCCGACTTACCTTTTCATATGCATACTTGAAATTATGTCAAACAGATAGTGAGTTCGGTTGGCACACCACTAGAAATGGATGCTGCTACAAAATGCAAAACTAGGCCTAGTATGGCGAAAGTTAGAGTCGAGATAGACTTGCTAAAGTCACAACCAGAGTCAGTATTTTTAGGTTTGGAAAATGATAACTCTCATCTGAGAGGACATGTTTAGACATTGGAGTATGATAATATCCCTAATTATTATAAATATTGTAAAAATCTCGAGCATTTAATGATTAATTGCCGGGTCTTGGAAAGCAAAAGGAATGCCGAGACTAAAGCAAATAAAGTTCAAAATAATGCCCCTTCTAAGGTTAATATTGTTGCAGAAGTTGTAAGTGGAAACATACATACCAATAAAGGATAGGTTAGTAGAACCAACAGGAAAGATTAAAACATACATGTTATGGGGAACAACAAAGATAAACAGATAGCACCTGAGATTGAGGTTGTTGTCAGTTATAATTCCAATAGCAGCAGCAAGGAAGGCAATGATAATGAGGAGATTACTACTACAAAAGCTAGAACTGGAAGAACAAGAAAAAGACTAAAATGGAATTTCCTAAATAGAAACCCAAGGTTATCTTCAAAGCCAAAAAGAAGAACGTTGTTAAAGCCATAGTGAGTGATAATGAATATCTTAAACATGAAGTAGAAAATATTGATATATCAGGAAATGAAGAATACCACCAAGAAGTTGATGTGAAGAATAGTCATAGGGTACAAAACCAAAAAGAAATGGAGGCCAGCAGTAACAATCAAGATATGGGGAGTAACCCAACACTTGAGACAAAGTTCAAGAATCTAGAAATATTCAAGAAAAAAAGAAAGCAATAAGATGATCAAAGTTCTTGTAAGGTACAAGACAATAAAAAGTAAGATATTGTTCAAGAATCTACCAATATTCTTGACAAAAAGAGAGAAACAAATATTTCAAGAACTCAACAATACATAGAAGCAACAAATAAATCACAATGCGGAGATGCAAAATGTGAATCAAGAACATTCTGATGAATCCAGCAGCGTCCCTTCAGAAATTAAAGCTCCTCTAGGACTGAACCTTGTGGTTCATCTGAACGTTGAACCTATCCATCTGCACTCTAACATCAATAAGGGTAGGGAACAACCTGGACAAATTATTGAAATGACTTCACCAAATGGTAAAGTCATTACAACATGGTCACCTGTGAGGCAGAATCAAGACCCTCCAGGAAATATTTGAAATGATGATGGCTTCTCCCCAGTTATAAAGGGAAGAAGCAGGAGGAAAAAGAATGGCAAGAAAATACCAGAAAAATATCCCCTTTACTAAAAAAGGTAGAACAAAGTAGCTACTTCTCTTTTATTCCATGATTAGAGCAATGTTTTGGAATATTAGGAGAGCTAAATAAAAAACGGTCATTCATAGGCTCAAACATCTCATTACATATCATAAAGTGGATTTTATTGCTATTTTAGAATCTTTTGTAAGTATGAACAAGATTGAAGGCTATATGAAGTATCTGGGATACCAACATTTCATCTCTAATATAAATGGTATGATTTGGTTCCTTTGGAATGGAAATTACCACACTTCAGTTATTGACAACAAGGATCAACAAGTCACCATCAAAATGCAGTATGGGGTTGCTGCCACTGATCGCTATATCAATGCTGTGTATACCAAGTGTACATCGAAAGCTTTGGAGTAGTCTCGAATGGGTTTATTCTCAAATTAATGGTCCTGGTGCATTGGAGGTGAATTCAATGTAATTATAGATCTTGAGGAAAAGGTTGGAGGCAAACCATATATAATGAACAGAAGTTTTGATTTCAGTAACTGCATGGACACATGTAAAGTTATAGATTTAGGATTTGTGGGTCCTAGTTTTACTTGGTGTAATAACAGAAAACCAAGGAAGAGGATCAGGAAAAGGCTTGATAGAGTCTTTATTAATGATCATTGGGCTCAACTTTTCTAGAGTAATATGGTTAAACACTTAGCGAGATCTGGTTCGGACCACAAACCACTCCTCATCACTTGCCAAAAAGATCACTAAAATGGTATTAAATACTTCGGGTTCTTGGATTTTTGGGCAGACCACCCTACCTTCATGCAACTAGTGAATGAGGTTTGAAACTCTCATATCAGTGGAATTTCTATGTGCGTGTTCCAACAAAAATTGAAGCTCCTCAGTAGGAAGTTGTGTCTATGGTCTAGACAGGTAGTGGAAAATATTTTTGATCAGGTCAATCAGTGGGAGGCCAAGATGTAGAATCTTGAAGATCTAGATCTACTTCACAACAATGAGCAATTTAGAGTAAATTTAAACAAGGGCCAAGATGAATACATTAAATGGCTTGGAATGCAAGAAGCTCTTCTGAAACAAAAAGCTCAAATCAAGTGGACGGAAGAAGGTAATTGCAACATTAAATATTTGTATTCCTTTTTCAGGGACAAGAGAAGGAGACTTCAGCTTCACAGAATAAAGAATCACATAGACAAATGGGTTAAAGGTGATAAAATATAGCCAAAGCCGCAATTCATCATTTTGAGCATATTTTCAATCTACAACACCAGTCCATGGAGCATGACATTTTGGATAACATCTCTTGTTCTATCAATAATGAAGAGAGTGACATTTTTACCTCTATTCCTAATTTAACGGAGATCAGAGAAGCTGTATTTAGCATGAGCTCCTCAAGTTTAGCTAGCCTTGATGGCTATAACGATACTTTTTACCACAAATATTGGGATATTATTAAGGAGGATGTCAAGAATCAAGGGTAAGAATCTCACTAAGTTCTACTCTCATACTTGTCTTGTACTAATCCCAAAAGTTGAATCACCTTCTAATTTTTGTGACCTTAGGCCTACCAACCTAATTAACTTTTTCAGTAAGATTATTTCCAAAATACTCTCTAGAAGGCTCAACCCAATGCTTGATAAGATCATCTCTCATAATCAGAGTGACTTTGTAAAAGGTAGAATGATCACTGAAAGTGTTCTTCTAGCCAAAGAGTTGATTCAAGGCATATCCCAAACCAACAGAGGTGGTAACATGATCATAAAGTTGGATATGGCTAAGTCCTATGAGAGGATGTCATGGAATTTCCTTATGGCTGTTATGAGAAAATTTGGTTTTTCTAAAAGCTGGATTGATATCATATGGAGGCTAGTGTAGCGACCCAGCCGGTTGTTTCGAGAGTTATAGCCCTGTTTCTCCCATTTCTACTTTTTTTGTTTTATTCAGCTATATTATATTATATCAGATTAGTTAGAGGTGACTGAGTGGAGATGTTCGCCTGCTTAGTGAATTATTGGGGTGTATGTAACACCCCGAAAAATTTCGAAGTACTTAAGCGCTATGAAGAAAGTTGATGTGCGCTAATTATATTATTTTGTATGCAGACGAGGACTATTAATATGATGGATATCAATTGGATATGATAATAAGTATACGTGGCATATTATAAGTGATGTGGGGTCTAAGGAGAGCCCTAAGTCCAAGTCAAGTTGGAAATTTCATGATAAACTAAAGTTTCAAATGGGTACGCACAAGACCAAACTTTGAATGAGCATATCTACATATATATAAGGATTTATGTGATGATCTACCTATAAAATAAAAGATCTTCAAGTCTAATTTCTAACGCTTTAAACCGTTCGTCATTTGTACACTCCTACAAGAAGTTATGACCACATTATCAAAGGCTGGCAGAATGTGATTCTGCGGCCAATTCTGCGACCGGAGAACCATTATGCGATTGCAGAAGTGGTTATGCGACCGTAAAACTGGTCACAGACCTGTCCAGTGAAGCCCATTTTTGGGCATCGATTTTGCGGTACATTGTGCGACCCGCATAAAAATTGTGCGGTCCATTATGCGACCGCAAACCTGATTTCGGAGGGTTAATTTTCCATTTTTATAACCCGACCCCATTTTGATAAATAGCCTTTGGGGCTTATTTTGGGGTATTTTTCTGAGGGTTTTAGACAGAGGTAAGAGCATTTTAGAGAGAGAAGGAGGAAATATAACATTCTAATCATCCAATCTTGCATCAATCTTCAAGAATCAAGGAATCCAATCACAAGATCTTCATCTAAGAGGTAAGATTCAAACCCCTAGTCTTCAATTTCGAGTTTGGGGTGAAAGATTGGTGATTGGGAGTATGATTCTTAGGTGTAAGAGTATTATGTATATATGTTTGTACCAATAAGGTTTGTGGGATGATTGTTGATCTTAAATAAGTAAAGATTGGGTTATAGAATGAAGGAAATCTTGTAGAAGGACCTCGTAACCAAATTCGCACACCTAGTGTTTGATAAAATGTTGAAATGAGCTTAAACCGTGAATACCTTCCTAATTTATGCTCAATTTTGTTATGTCTCAAAATAGATTCGGATTGCTAGAATTTTCGGTATGTTGTATTAATTTAAAGAAAGCTTATGTTGGCTAAACTACTCTCTTAGAATTGAATTCTGTGATGTTCCCGTAAGTTTCAAGTATAGTTGTATCAAGTTTTTTATTCTATGTTCCGAGTTGTTCCCAATAAATTTAATTGTCCCGAATAAGCAAAGTGTCAAAAATTATGTATTCAAAACGTGTTCTGAATATTCCTATCACATTATGTTATCTTTTGGGAATGTGTTCAAGAATGATATGTGCATTAAAATGCTATGTATTTGAGTCGTGCTTCAAATAAAGGTTATGATGCCAAATTGTGTGAGAAAATTCCAATATGCTTAAGACTCTTAATTGCTCATATGTATACCTAAAGTCTTGATTGGAAATGTCTTATTGTTGATAATCTATAAAGATGGTTGGAAGTGAAATAAGTGAATTGGGGATATAAATTGTGGCCAACGTTCAAAGAGTGAAAGTTATACTTATGGCCAATGGTGCCAATGAAATGAAATGATGTGAGAAAGGTTATGAAATGAGCCTTGATTCAACTATTCCGAATTGACTTTGAAAATAGAATTGCCTAAAAGCTTATGAACTCAAGTCATGCCCATATGTGGCTGTTTTAACAAATGCTATGCTTTGTGAGTATTTTCAATATGTTTTGCGTTCTTACATATTCGTGAATGAAAATTGTGTATTTTCCTTTTTAGGGAAAAGTATTTCAAGAATAAATGGTGTTACTTGTTTATGATTTTAACTTGTGCTTCGATTGCCAATCATTTTACTCCATTTCTTGGAAAGAAATCCATTATGTTTAAAGTCTTTATTACTAATGAACCTAAAGTTGTGATTTCCGGAATATTCTATTTGTTGATATTTATAATGATGATCCATGAAAGGAAAAAATGAAAGAGTGGAATATGAAATATGGTCATTGTGCCATGAAAAAAGAATCACATGTATTGCCCAGAGAGCCAATGAAATAATGATGTTGTAAGTGGTTAAAAGTACCAATGAAGCTATATACGATGTGAAAGGTCATGAGGTAAATGAAATCTGTATTTATGTTTCATTTGTATGCAAATCAAAAATGTTTTCTCCTTATTTTGGATGGGATTGATGTGATAGATTTATTTCCCTTATTTGGGATGAGATTGATGTGATAAAATTATTCCCCTTAATTGGGATGATGTCGATCCACACGGCATTGTGGTGAGACGTCCTAGTCGATCGGGTCATGATCAGATACCATGCCGCACACATGGTGGTGATTGTGCTGGAAATTATAATATAAATTGTGATTGTGGTTGATGTCTCTAATGAGATGGCCTAGCCGATCGGGTCATGATCAGACTCCGGGCTAGATTCACGATGGTATATTTGCACGAAGATTATGATTGTGGTTAATGTCTTCAAATAAGACGGCCTAGCCGATCGGGTCATGATTGTACTTCGTGCTAAATTCACGGTGGTATTGTGAGGTAGGTTATGATGTGTATATTATGAACATTGGTATTGTGAATATTGGGTTTGCAAAAGGTGATATTGTGAACAGTGGTATATTGGTGCTAAAGATCTCCCAACCAAAAATAATATTATCATCATATTTTAATTATCACTTCACAGTGTTATGTTTTAACTTGGCATTTGAATATCATTGATTGTTGATTGTTGTTTCCACAGTTTTTCCTTTCTTACATTGGCATTCTATTTTGAAAGAGGACAGTTAGCTTTACATACTAGTACTATTCCATATGTACTAACATCCCTTTTATCGGGGGCGATATATCTTTAATGGATGCAGGTGGTTCATCAGTGGGAAACTTTGATCCTAGTTAACAGTCACTCTCTATTCAGCAGGTTTTGGTGAGCCCTACTCTATTCCAGGCCTGATGTCATTCGAGTTGTACATTATGTTTTGAGGTATAGCTGGGGCCTTGTTGCCGGCACTTCCATACTACTCTTCTATTATACTTAGAGGCTCCGTAGACAGGTTGTGGGTGGTATTCGATGTTGGGAATTGAACTAGTAATATTGGTATTTGGCAAGCATGTTTTTTATTATATCTATAAACTTGTAATATTTTGGAAAATATAAATGAAGCTGCTAATAGAAGTGAAATGGGAGTTGTTAATGAAATCTTTTCAATGTTTGATTAATGGAGTACATCTCCTCTTTATTCATGGATTAGTTTGGATAGAAGAAAATCTAACAGGCTTGCTCGGCCGGGTTCACTCGGTTGAGCGCCGGTCGCGCTCCCCGAGTTTGGGGCGTGACATCAAATTTATGATATTGTTCGCACTTTTTCACGAATTCTGAAGCATCCTTTTTCATGGTGGGCCAATACTATCCTGCCCATATGAGACATCTAACGAGTGTTCAATTTTCGGAGTGATCGCCGCAATGGCCTTCATGGATATCTTCGAGGATGCGCTGGGTTTGTTTTGGGCCCAAACATTTCGCTAGAGGGTCGCCTATGTCCTCTTGTATAGGTCGCTATGAAAGAGATTATATTTGGCTGCTTGCATTCTTAGATTTTTGGATTCCTTGTTGTCGTTTGGGAGTGTGTCATCCTGTACATAGGCTATAATACGATTGTGCCAATCCCAAGTTAACTTACATATCTTACCTCATTTTGGTCTAGCAATGAGTTGAGGAGGTGGACTATACTTTTATCCCCGGTTGTGGTGCTTTTGGTGGCTTTGGCCAATTTGGCTAGGCCATCCGCTTCAACATTATGGGCACGCGGGATATGGTCGAGCTAGCATTCATCGAACTTGGGCAGCAGCTTATAGATGTCGGTCTGATATTTTTGCAACCTTTGTTCTTTGATATGGTGAGTCCATGTGACTTGATTGACTACAAGTTGGGAATCACAATGGAGCTTTTACCGCTTCGCCCCATAATTGAGTGCTAGCCTCAATCCTGCATTTACGGCCTCATACTCAGCCTCTTTATTAGTCATATTTGAGAATCTCATGGGCTGGTGAATTACTTTGCCGGTCGGGACCTCAAGTACAATTCCCAGTATGGATCCGAAAGCGTTGGATGCATCGTTGGTGTATAGGACGTAGAGGTCTTGTGTTTGGAGAGAAGCTTGGACAGCTTCTTTCTTGACCTCAGGCATTATCTTTGCGCTGAAGTTTACGACGAAGTCTGCGAGCACTTGCGACTATATCATAGTTTGTGCCTGATATGTGATTTCGTGCTCGCTTAGCTCGATGGCCCACTTGGCCTGCCTCCCAGATAATTCGGGTTTATGTAAAATACCTCTTAGAGGAAAGGTGGTAACAACCGAGATAGGGTGGCACTGGAAATAGGGTCTAAGCTTTCGTGAAGCTATGACAAGTGTCGGGGCTAGTTTCTCGAGGTGTGGGTACCTCGTCTCAACGTCGGTGAGTGTTTTGCTAATGTAATAAATGGGGATATTGCGTACCATTACTTTATTGGATCAAGACTGCACTTACTACCACTTCGGAGATGGCCAAGTAGACGAGGAGATGTTCACCGAGTTCGGGCTTTGAGAGTGGAGGTGATGATGACAGATACGCCTTCAGTTCTCCTAGAGCTTGTATGCACTCGGGCGTCCACTCAAAGTCGTTATCCTTTTTGAGTACGCCAAAAAATTTGTTACATCTGTCAGATGACCACGAGATGAATCTCGATAAGGCAGTGATTCGACCAGTCAACCTTTGGACTTGTTCTTGGTAGTTAGGAGCTCTAATATCCCTTCAATAGCTTTGATTTGGTCTAACTAACAAGCCCAAGAACCTTCCCAGGCTACGCCAACCATGCATTTCTCTAGGTTTAGTTTCATTTTGTATTGTCTCAGTATGTCGAAAGCTTCCTTCAAATGGTCGTTATGGTCGTCTGCCTTAACGGATTTGACCAGCATGTCATCGATATATACCTCCATGGTCTTGCTGAGCAGATCTTTGAACATTTTAGTGACCAATCTTTGATAGGTAGCCCCAGTGTTCTTCAGCCCAAATGGCATGACCCTATAAAAATATGGTCCTCGGTGGGTGATGAACGTGATTTTCTCCTGGTCCTCTTCTTCCATAAGTATCTAGCTATAGCCCGAGTACGCGTCCAAAAAATACAACAGCTCGTGCCTGACCATTGCGTCGATGAGTTTGTCGATGTGTGGTAATAAGAACGAATCCTTCGGTCATGCTTTGTTCAAGTCCGTGGAGTGTACACACATCCACCATTTCCCATTTTTCTTTTTGACCATCACTATGTTGGCGATCCACTTGGAGTATTTTGACTACTTGATGGAGTCATTTTCTAATAGTTTCTCCACCACCTCGTGGACAGCATCGTTGATGCCATGATTGAACTTTTGTCTGACCTGCCTTACCGGGGTAGAATGAATCAATGTTTAATTTTTATATGGTGATCTTCTTAGTGATGCCTGACATATCTGTGCTGAAGGCAAACAAATCTACATTAATTAATAAGAATTAACTAAATTTACCTAGTTCTAGGAGTTTGCAGCTGATGTAGGCCTTTTCGTTGTAGTCGCTGGGATCAAATTGAATGGGTCGAGGTCCTCTATAGTCGAGTCTGCGTCTTTAACCATTTCGGGGTCCATGATGACGTCCCTAGTTTCTTCTTGTGCCGGCCTCAGCCCTATTGGTTGCTATGCCTCCTTTTTCTTATCTCTTTTCCGTTGGGTTGTTGTGCTCTCTAAGATGATACAGTAGCATTTTCGAGCGTGCGTTGTTCTCTCCGTATGCTGAATATACTTCCATCTTGGTATAAGCTAGAGGGGACGGCTCTCATGGGATGTATCCATCATCGTCCTACTATGGCATAGGGGACGGTCTGATCCATGATGTGGAATGTCGTCTCCAGCATTATGTCGCCGGCCAAGACGGGGAGTGTAATCTCTCCTGATGTCCTTTCAACTGCATTATTAAATTCAGTTAGTATGATACATCATGGAACTATCTTGTCCTCGAGTCTCATCTGTGTGAGGACTCGGGGATGAATAATGCCCGCTCCATTCATATCGTCCGCCATTATACATTCTACATCAGTATCTTAAATGCGTAAAGTAATGACGAGAGCATCATTGTGAGGGAAATTCAAACTGTTGGCATCTGACTCGTCGAAGATGATACTTTCTTCGAGTCTGTCATACCGATCATGGGTGATAGATCTTATGAGCTTATGAACGGTAGTGAATTTAAAGTCATTGATGGAGGCATTGTGGTTGCCGCCAATGATCATGTTGATAGTGCGAGCTGGTGACGGTGGATTCGGTGGGACTTTGCGCTCATGTCCTCTGGAGAAGTTGTTTCTCCCCTTGTCTCTCAATAGCTCTTTGAGGTTTCCCTGCTGCAATATGTTTACAACCTCTTGCTTAAGGGCGATGCAGTCTTCTGTCTTGTGTTTGCACTCCTGGTGGAACTCGTAGAGGGCGTCAGATTTTCTGGTGCTTGGATTGGACCTCATCTTTGGCGGCATAATAAGGTGGGTATACCTCTTTCGTTCCGGTGAGTCCCCGTTCTTGGACTGGATGGGCCTTCATCACATCGAAAACAAGGTGGGGCAGGGCCCCTGATGTATGGTTGATGTTGTTCCCCGTTTGGTCATGAGGCTGGGTGATCCCTTCTTGGGTTATCTCTCCGTTCTTTCCTGGACACGGCTTGTACCGAGACATCGAGTTGGTCGTCATCATCTACTCGGACTTCGGCGCAGTAAGCATTGTGGATTTCATCCCAAGTGGTTGGAAGATATTTCATCAACTGGCTCAACATTTTTCTCGTCACTCTTGAACCATCTCTACTCAATCCGTTCTAAAAAGTCGTGACCTCCATCCTCTCGGACACGTTTGGTAGGGTCATCCTTACCATGTTGAATCGGGCGAGGAAGTCCCTCCATCCCTCTCCCAAGGACTGCTTGATGGAGAATATGTCAATTACTCTTGTTTCGACTTTCTTGGTTCTGACATGTTCCGTTACAAACTTATCGGCCATTTTCTCGAAGGTTTGTACTGGGCGGGATGGTAGCTGTGAGTACCATGCTAATGCCCCTCCCGTAAGGGTTTCGCCAAATTTCTTCAACAAAATAGAGGACACCCATTCCTTGGTGAGGTCTTTGCCTTTCACAGTGGTGATATAATGAGTCACATGATCTTTGGGGTCAGTCATTCTGTCTTATATCCTGAGATGCAGCGGCATTTTGAAGGTCTTTGGTATGGCATGAGAGGTTGCCTCCTTGCTATACGTCTACTCTATGAACCTACCGGCGTCCCTCTTTGGCAGTAGTTTAGGGGCACCTAGTATCTTGTCGACTCGTTCTTGGTGTTCTTACATTTGATCTCTGAGCGCTTTATTTTCATTCTCCATTTCATCCATCTGCATTGTCAGTAACATGGTGAGTTATACCTGGCGTTAGAGGGTCTGGTTGGTCACCTGTTCATCTGCTCGTTGCAATATGTGGGCTCTTGCTGTCTCTGTAGTCGTGCATGGAGTGGGCTTATTGAGCATGCTTACTAGCATATCCGCCAACCATGCTTTGAGGAGTTTTTTCATGGCTGGTGGCGTCCCTTCTCCTGTGTACGTATGTGGAGGCCCATTTTCCATTTGGTTTTGTTATGTTACAATGGGGGGAGGCGACCTTTCGCGCTTAGGGAGGCAATGGGTATCATATCATCGCCTAATGTTTCACAGCTCTCGTTGATAGCGTTCATGAGGTTGTTAGGGAAATCACCTGTCACTTTAGTCCTCTTTCCTTGGTTACCTGCCATGTAGGTTTCCTTACGTGCAAAGAAATAGAAATATCTTGGGGTTTGTTAGGCTAGTGACTCACGTTAGCTGCAGATCTAAAGGAAACTAAAAAATTAGCTAAGAAATCCTCACAGACGGCGCCAAATTGTTTGACCCAAAATATAGATCTTGGTTCAACCAATTAGATTTAAATAATAAAGAGTCAATCTTAGTTAATAATAATATCCAAAAGATAAGGTTATCGGCTTTATAATAAATAATATGTATATTGACCGAACGGTAATGAATGTGAGCACTAATAACAATATTCAATGATCCAAAAAGATGTAAGATAGTATTAAATAGTAATAAATGGCATTTAAATAAATAAAAACGTGTGAGTCACCCGAAAAAGAATGAAATCTGTGAATATTCTTTCTGACAATGAAGAATGATTGATGAGTCTTAGAACACTAAGGTTGTTCTTGGATCGAGTGAAAAAGCTAGACAAGAATCTTAGTAAAAATAAAAATTTTGTATGCTTGTAATATGAACAGATTCTCTTTATAACGTCAATGTATTTTCTTATAAGTAAATATCTCATGTACCTTATCATTGTGTCTCTTTCTATTTGTAGGGAACATATTCCTAAAAACCCTAATAGTACAGGTGCAGAGAATATCTATTAGAATATTATCTTTAGTGTCTTATCTTGAAACTAACCGTTATAACTCTGTCTAGGATGCCCGGCCTCGACCTTGATCTATGATGACTTCTCGACCTTGATCCTTGCCGACTCTTCAACCTTGGACATGTCTTCATTGGAGTTGTGTGAGTGACATATAGCAGTCTGTGAATGCTTCCTTAATGTTAACATGGTTTAATCATATTAGAGATAATTTTTGACCCATACAGGACTAACAAGTGCTTACGTTGACCAATTACTAAAAGGCACCACATTAGCATTAGTGAAGTGATCAACAGTGACATATAATCAAGGACGCGTCTCTAGTTGTTGAGGAAGGTGATCGACGGACTTTAACAATCAATGCTACACGGATATTGATTTGGCAAAAAATAAATTTTCAGAGAATTGAAACCTGAGGTCAAGCTAATTAATTGTGCACGGGATAAACTTCTCATTTTATTTGATACTCTAATCTATTTGAAGATCGAAAGCTGGACCTTCAATATTACAATCCAAGCCCATGACACGTATTATGCGCTTTGACTCAACTGACCTAATGAATTTATTGCTTGGACTATACTATTATCCAGTTAAAAAATACGTGTATTATGTAAACTTGTATTGTCTCTTTTAAAACTTATTACTATCATCTTTCTTTTAAATGTGGGATTTGCCTAAATAACATATGCATCCCTTGTTCAGAAGTTTACTAGTTTAGAAGTTTGCCAGTCTCTTTAACTCGCCCTCTTCGACTTGTCCTCTATCATTGACGGCATTCATCTTCAGGTAAAAACTAACCGTTATTCACACTAAGTCAACGAATGCAAGACTTATATCTTGTATTTACACCTTTTTATAAAAATTATGGTTAAGTAATATACACTTTAAATTGTTGATTATTAAGGTTAATTATTTAGTTAGGGTGTAAACACCCGATGCAACTGCATAAATTGTGTGAGGGTTGTCTATAATTGACAAATAGAAACTCTAGGATCCAAAATCTTACATTACCAATGTTTTGAATTCACAAATTTATGTTGTCAAACATCGATCACCCTCAATTAACCTGTATCAGTTGTGCGAGTCACATTCCATTTTCTTGTATACTTCTCATTGTAGACTCCTACTATTTTTAGAGATTTCTGTTGTTATTGGTAAAAACAGAACTATCTACAAAGTACGGTAACTTTTTTGTTTTGATGATCCGATCTTTCTTCAATAAGATGATTTTACTGAAATATTTAGAACTCTCATGGGTTTTTGGCCAAGTAGACAAAAGTAAACATCCTCGAATTCTACCAAAACTTAACAAAGGTTAAAGTCTTGTAGTATCATGAGGCAACTCTCGCTAGTTTCATGAATTTGGACCAACGAACTTTACATTATTCTTTAAAATAGTTAGTAATGAGATGTTTCTGTATTAGTAGAAAAACGGCATGACATGTGGACTATCATCGAGGTCACGAGGCATAGTACGTGGACTATCAATATAGCGACAGGTGGCATTCTTAATTAGACGAGTTAAAGAATGCAAGAAGACACGGGAGGAACACCTTCGGGTTACACTGAGAAAAGAATCGGACTTGACAGCTGTATAAGAAGAAATATGATCGGAATGGACAAAGACCATTAAGAAGGGAAGATGCACGAACATGTCATAAATAAGGAAAATCGATATATAATTACGGTTACGGAAAATTCTCAGCCATATATACTTCCATTACAATTGTATATGGTAACGGGTAATCAAGACAATTAATGCCATTAACGAGCCCGAATTAAGTAAGGAAATCGCTATAATTATTTACTCCTATATAAGGACTTAGACCTCATTTGTAGTGCCATCTGATTTTTATTGAAATTTATGCAATCATTCTTTACTTTATTCACAAGGTTCTAACTGTAATTTTGGGAGTGATTAACAATCTATTTCGTATTTTCTTTCTTTGCCAATTATTTTCATTACTTGCTTTATCCTTCAAATTATTGGAAAAGTAAAGTAAATCTTGGTTATCAATAACCCGATTTCTTCTTTATATTGACTTTGACCGAGAAATCTATTTTTGGGTTAAACAAATTGGTTCCGTTACCGGAAATCTGATAATTTGTTCACTTTCCAAACTTCATTTCTAACGACCAAATATGTCAACCGCTAACGAGAAAAAATAGTTGAACTAACAAGTTGGAACTCCACATCACACACCTACGGGATCCCCTCAGCAATCCCGTAAAAGTTCACCTGAAAAGTCTGCTTCACGCACTGATGGTCAATATGGAGGCGACCAAACCGTGGAGCAGGATACTCTAAAGCAATTGATTGCAGAACATTTGAGCAGTGCACTGCAGGCTTTTGTCAGAGGATTACACAACGCAGCACAAACTCCTCCACCAGTTAATACAACGACTTTGGAGAACTTATGTTCAGGACTTGATAACTCTGGAAGTAGAGAAATTCCCAATGAATCTCGCGTTGGAGGGTCAGGTACACCAAATAATTCTAGTTTACAAAGTTTAGTGCTAACTTTGCAGAAACAGCTGAAGGAGAAAAATGAGCGTATAGAGCAAATACCTGGCGTGCCTCCCATGATCAAAAGTGCGGATATTGACAAGTATTCACAACAACTCTGGAAGCCAAGTGCATCGCCATTGCCAATTCCCAAAAAGTTTAAAATGCCTGATATTTCCAAATATGATGGAACGTCTGACCCTCGAAATCATCTAACCGCATTCACTACCGCTGTGAAAGGCAATAATTTAACGAAGCTGGAGATCGAATCAGTGTTGGTTAAAATGTTTGGCGAAACACTCACAAAAGGAGCGTTAACATGGTATTCTCTCTTACCTGAAAATTTCATTGATTCTTTTGCTGAGCTTGCAGATTCATTTATAAAAGTACATTCGGAGGCTCAAAACGTTGAGAAAAGGATGGAATACATCTTCAAAGTTAAACAAGGGAGTACAAAGTTGCTTAGGAAATTCGTAGATAGATTCCCACGAGATAGGATGATTCTTCCACGAGTACCTGATAACTGGGCGGCTATGACATTCACATACAACTTGAACGAAAAAAGTTCAGAAGCCACGAGAAAGTTGAAAGAAAGTTTGTGAGAGTTTCCTACAACAACTTGGAATAATGTGTACAATAGGTACAATACAAAGCCGTGGATAGAACAAGATACAGTCTCACAACTAAGGGCTGAAAAAAACCAGGTTCGAGACGCTTAGAATCAGAAAGAAGGACCGATAAAAACAAATACGAGCCATACATGGGATCCGCGGGGAGAGACTCTCGATCTAAATAAGAGAATGCACGATTTGATTCAAGATCAAGACAAAAAGATGCGAGTTCTTCATCCAGGTTCAAAAAGGAGCGGAATGCCCGAAGCAATGATTCTAGTACACAAGCAAGAATAGGAGATTATAACTTTAACATTAGTACCTCTGAAATGGTGGCTGTTTTAAGAGGTATGGGAGATAAGGTGTGATGGCTGAACAAAATTAGATCACTTCCAAATAAAAGAAACCCAGATTTGTTGTACGAGTTTCATAATGATCATGGCCATATAGAAGTAGATTACAGGCTTTTGCAAGGAGAGGTCGAACATTTTTTGAAGAAAGGCCATCTTACTGATTTGTTCAGTAAGAAAGGGAGAAAATCATACATGAAGAACAGGCAAGAACCCCTAAAACCTCCATCACCAAAGAGAACAGTCAATGTCATAACTGGAGGAGATGAGGTCAATGGAGTAACTTACACAACTGCGCAAAAGACATCAAAAGTTATTTTCACTCTCGAAAAGCGAGTCCGGCAAGTCTTGGATGGCGACAATATAACATTTGACGATGAATACGCGGACGGCTTGATGATTCCTCGCAATGATGCACTGGTAATATCTCTACTTGTACATGATACTAACGTAAAATGAGTTTTGATTGATCCAGATAGCCAATGATAATACCAAACTGGGGGTGGTAAAGGAAATGAAAGCCAATGATAAGATCATACCAAAGGGATGGTCTTTTCTCGGTTTGATAATTCAAGCGTAGTTACGAAAGGGGAAGTTGTACTTGCCACATTTGCAGAAGGGGTCATCAAAGATACAAAGTTCTAGGTGATAGATGGCAGACATGGCCTATAATATAATCTTAGGAAGACTATGGATTCATGATATGGACGTTGTCCTATCCACGTTGCATCAAGTTATCAAATTCCCTTCACAATGGGAAATCCGACAAATCCGCGAAGATCAACAAGCTTCACAAAGAATTAACTCGATGGTGATTTCAAACACAATAGCCAATGATGCAGATGCAAAATAGCAATTACATAATTCAATTGCGGACATTGTTGTTCATACCTCAACTGAAAACACACAAGGTCAAGCCGACTCAAGACTTGATGTGATTCAAGAGCTAGAGGAAAATGAGAACATTAAAACAACCACGGAGGAGCTCGAAGGTGTAATACTATTTGTCCACTAGCCAGATAGAAAAGTTTACATCGGAGCAAATTTGAGCACAGAGATGAAAGGCAAGTTAATTGAATTTTTACTTGTTAACGCAGATTACTTTGCTTGGTAGTATTAAGATATAACAGGTATACCACCGGAGGTGATGACTCATAAACTGAATGACGATTCATTACACCTACCTGTCAAGCAAAAGAAAAGGAAGCAATGGTCCTTCAAAAATCAAGTGATTCAGGATGAGGTACAAAAGCTTTTGAAATTTGATTCAATACGAGAGATAAACTACCCTGACTGGTTAGCTAATACCGCTCTGATTCCAAAAAAGAATGGAAAATGGTGAGTTTGTGTAGACTATACTGATTTAAATAAGGTTTGTCCTAAAGATTCATTTCCTTTACCGCATATAGATCAATTAATTGATTCTACCGCAGGTCATGAGCTTTTAAGTTTTTTAGATGCATATTCAGGTTATAAACAGATAAAAATGCACCCTCTAGATGAGGAAAAAACTTCGCTTATCACAGACAGGGGAACTTACTGTAATAAAGTCAATTCATTTGGCTTGAAAAATGTTGGAGCCACATATTAGAGATTGGTGATTTAAATGTTTCAAGAACATCTGGGAAAAACTATGGATGTCTACATAGACGATATGTTGGTCAAGTCAACACAGGCGGGGGATCATTTTTAACATTTGTCTGAGACCTTTGAGATTCTCCGCTAGTACAACATGAAGTTAAACCCAGAAAAGTGTGCTTTTAGCGTGGCTTGAGGTAAGTTTTTAGGTTTTCTTATCTCTAACAAAGGTATTGAAGTAAATCTCGCACATATCAAAGCTATTGAGGAACTACTAGATATACTCACGCGCAAGAAAGAAGTTCAAATATTAACAGGTAGGATAGCAGCTCTGGGAAGATTTATATCAAAGTCATGAGAAAAAAGTTTAAAATTCTTTTCAGTGTTGAAAAGGCAAAATTAGTTTGAAGACTGACAAGTGCCAACAAGCTCTGAAGGACCTAAAGGCGTATCTATTGAATCCACCTTTGTTAGCTAAACCAAAATACGGAGAGAGATTGCTCATTTGCCTCGTTATGTCAGAAGTAGCGGTAAGTGCGGTATTGGTGCGTGAAGATAAAGGTAAACCATATCCAATTTATTATGTTAGTAAGTCCTTATTAGATGCTGAGACAGAGTATCCTCACCTAGAAAAACTTGATTTAGTTTTAATTATGGCATCAAGAAATTTACGACCTTACTTTCAGTGTTATCCTATTTCTGTTATAACAGTTTTCCCACTAAGGAACATACTGCATAAACAGGAATTATCAGGTAGATTAGCTAAATGGGCAATAGAACTCAATGAATATGATATCCTATATCAGCCTAGAACTACAATAAAATCGCAGGTGTTAAAAGATTTTGTAGCGGATTTTAGTACGAACCTAGTTCCTGAAGCAGAAAAAGAACTACAAGTGTTTACCGGAGCTAATCCGGGGACTTGGACCCTATTTATTGACGGTTCCTCAAATTTTAAAGGAAAAGATTTGGGTATTGTTTTAATTCCATTTTCGGGTGAAGTCATAAGACAAGCAATAAAATGTTATCCAATAACTAACAACCAGGCAGAGTATGAAGCTGTGATTGCAGGCTTGGAGTAAGGTCTCGTAAAAGTTTACCTAAAACCTGGGGTTTCGTGCTGCCGTGGCAGTGCATGGCATTTCTGCAGTCCATTCGGCGATCACAAAACTGATCTGTGGACCGTAGATCTGCCGCGGAATGAAGAAGAAACTTGAGCTAATTTTAGGACCATTATGCGGTCCATTATACGGCCGGATAATCATTTCGCGGGCCGCACAATCCATCACAGATCCAATATAAAGATTTCCAGAGGGGAGTTCTGCGGTGCATTATGTGACCGCGGAATTGGTCTGCGGACCGCAAGCCTATCGGAGAGTGAAGCAGAAATGCCCAGTTCCGGAGGGACATTATGCGGTCCATTTTGCGGATCACAAAAGCATTATGTAGTCGCATATGCGACCGCAGATATGCATCGGGACTTTATTTTTCTAATTTTTTTAACCCGACCCTATTTCGATATATAGTCGTTGAAGACCATTTATAAGGTAAAAATTTGATATTTTGAGAGTGGAGGAGTGCTCTAGAGTGAAAGGGGGTTCCTAAACTCATTGTTTCTCAATTCTTCCTCATGTCTTGGAGAATTAGCAAGAAAAACCTCACTAGGATTTCATCCTAAAGGAAAGATTCTACTATCTAGCCCTCAATTTCGGGATTTAACTGAACATAGGTAATGAGAAAAGCAATTCTGGGGTGTGGGAGTTATCCATTATACATGCATGTACTATCAAGGTTTAGAGAAAGATTGTTGAGCTAAATTGGATAGACTTTGGGTAGTGGAATGAAGGAATCCACCATATGAGGAGCTTGAAATCATAATACCCACCTAGTGTTTGATAAAATGCTCAAATGAGCTGGAACCATGAACTTTTTCCTAATTTGTGTTCAATTTTGCTAAATCTCTAAATAGATCAAAGTTGCTAGGACTTCTGGAACTGTGTAGTGAGTTAAGGAAGGCTCAAAGCGAGGTATGTTGGCTAAACTCCTCTTTTAGAATTGAACCCCACAATGGCCTTGTAAGTCATGCGTTGCTCATTCGTTCGAACTTCATATACGAGAATTCTAAACAAGAACTGGGGACTTGAAATGAATCCAAGTGTAGGTTCTTTCTCAGGGCGTAGGGAATAGCACGTAAAAGATGGTCTGGAAAAACAAATACATGATTTCAACATAAAAAGCGGTGGATGAGCGGCAATGGCTGGGGAATGGGGAAAGTACATCCTTTTGTTCTCAGTTCGTTGGAATTACTTCCATCACTAACCAGTTCAGCTTGGCTAGTGGGCTTTTGAGTTCGAATAGAATCTAATAAGTGAGATCTCGAGTAAGTGTTTACATAATCTTCTTATGTCCAAATAAATGATTCATCGAAATAATGAGACACCATTGATATTGACAAATCTGAGGTCGCCAAATGCTTGGGGAGTTCCTCTAATCAATCCCTTTCCTTCTTCTTGTTGCTAGATACGGTGAAGGGATGGTAAGGCTTTGAAGCCAAGCAGGTAGCTATTAGAAAGAAGTTGAAGCTACAACAGTATAAGGGAGAAAAGAAATGACTCTTGCTTTGCCCACAAGCCCTACTAGCGTAGCAAGTCTGGTCACTGGTGTGTTGTTCATTCTAGCGATAGGCTCCAAGCGTGATTCTGATTCTAAATTCGGTTTTCTGTTCTAGAATAAATCTATTATAAAGAAAGACCTGCCTATAATGAAGAGGGGCTGAAGTCTAAAATCATTCCTACCAATCATATAGTCAAGCTTGAGTGCCTCCCTTTTTTGATGATCTTGTCACTTCTCTTTAACTATAGCTTCAAGATGAACTAAAAGATCTTAGTAGCCAGAGGAAAAGAAAGCAAAAGCGATTCCCGTACTAGCGGCGGGCGAAATGGAAGCTGCCTAAACCGTAAAAATTGGGTTATGGGAGAGCAATACAAGCGTCATGCAGCTAGGCTGAAATTGTTGAACCAGAGAAATAAGTTGGAAAGGAGTGGAACGAAAGCAAAAAAGTGAAGACCAAAAGAGACAGGCTTATGACTAAACACTACCCGGAACGAAGCCCAATCAATTCGAATCGGTCAGTCGAACAAACAAAGACTATAGTTCGCGATCAAGTCGCTCACTTCTATAGCAGTTCGGAATTCCATTTTGATCTGTAAAGTTCTTCAATTGATCCATCAAGGATAGAAGGGAGTAGGGGTAGGCATGAGTACACTCATTTCACACTCGAACTCTCCTATTGTGTGTGCTTTCAAGCAATAAGAAATCCTTTTTATTTTTTATTACAAGTCTATATTTGATTCTATATCATATATATATATATATGTATCTCTCATTCTATATTTATTTCAAATTCTAATTGTTTAATGGAATGGTTAGTTATAACTAACGAGATATTCCTCCACTTTCAGGCGAAAGTGAAGATAAAAAAAAATGTTTCGAACCAATGGGATTTTTCAAATGGTAATGAAGCTTGTCATTCTGTTTATTTGGCAAAATCCGACTCTGGGTTTCATATATGTCTGAGGATCCGCATAGACCTCGATTTATGTGTTATTTATCCATTCTTACTTTTTTATGCTAATGTTGGTGACTGAAAATAACTCTCTATATTTATATAAATAATAATAAATAAGATGAATGTAGCATTAGAAGCTTAAGTATCCGGAAAGAAGGACGAATGAGAATGTGGAAAAGAAGAGATGGTCTTATCTATATCAATAGGAGACAATATGAGCAAAAGACAGGAATCCCTAAATCCTGTAGAAAAGAACTCACTCTGTTCGGATAAGGGAAAACTCCAGAGATTGCTTTGAAATAAGATCCTTGCGTTGACCCTTTCCTGAACCAGAACCGAGGGAGGATGAGAGGAAAAGGGGATCAAAATGTCCCATAAATAAAGTGAGGGATTTCCATTCTTCCTTCCCCCCTCCCCCCCTCCTCACCCCCCTCCCCTTTTCAATAAATAAGCCTCGCGGGCCCCTCTCTGATAAGGAAGGAAATGAAATAATCTCAATATTACGACAAATCCAGTCTAATGGTTGTTCTCCACTAACCACAAGGATATAGGGACTCTTTATTTCATCTTCGTTACCATTGGTAGAGTGATGGGCACATGCTTCTCAGTACTGATTCGTATGGAATTAGCATGACCCAGCGATCAAATTCTTGGTTAAGAACTATTGACTGTAAACCATAGGTCTCGGTGAAGTAGCCCATAGGTATGGGATTATTCCAAATAAGCCTTGTGTCAAAAGATATATGCGTTCAATATGTATTCCAAATGTTCTTGTTATGTTGAGATACTATGTGAAAAGGTGATTTAAGTATGGGTTGTGTGTTAATATGTTATGACTTGAAAATGTGATTCTAATGAAAGTTATCGTGTCGAATTGCGTAAGAAATCATATGTGCCTAAGACCCTTAATTGCTCAAATGTGTATTTAAAGTCTTGAATAGAAATGTTTGTTGTTGACGATCCATGATGATGTTTGAAAGTGAAACAGTAAGTATAGAATATGAAATACGGCCAACATGCCAAAATAATGATATTACATTTGGGGCCATTAGTGACAATGAAACAAAGAGGCGAGAACAAGATGTTGAAATTAGTTGTGAACCCTTTTAATAATAAATGCTTTGGGAGTATCGTTTAGTCACCGAGGAAGGGTAGGTCAAAATAACCTAACCCCGAAACTACACGTGCCGGTGTAGGAGTGATTGAGGGGTAAATCCTCGTGTTAATGTGATCAGGTTGTTTCCCCTTATATGAGATGAGAATGATGTGTTGAAATGTTTTCCCTTTAATGGGATGAGAATATTTCTAGCGAGATGTGATGAGATGTCGACCCACACGGCATTGTGGTGAGACGGCTTAGCCGATCAGGCTGAGATCGGATGTCATGCCACGCACATGGTGGTATTCTCAGTGGATGTCTCGGGGTGAGACAGCTTAGCCGATCGGGATGAGATCAGACTCTGTGCCAAAAACACGGTGGTGTATCGGTGCTAAAGCTCTCCCAACTTAAAAAGATTAAAACTTACTTGAAATTTACCTTTCCCCTAACTTGGCACCTTGATGGTGTTTGAATCTCTTAATGATTTCATATTTCCTTCTTTGTTTACTGTTATTCGTTCTAATGAGAGGGTGTTTAGTTTTACATACTAGTACTTTTCCATATGTACTAACGTCCCTTTTGTCGGGGGCACTGCATCTTTAATGGATGTAGATGGTTCCATAGCAGGTGGTATTGATCAGTGACAGCATCACACACTCTCCTTAGCTGACTTGGTGAGCCCCACTTTATTTCGGGGTCTTGTATCTCTTGTCCTTTGTACATAGCACTTTGAGGTATAGCCGGGGGCCAAATACAAAGGCCCAATACGGACCTGACCCAGTCCAAACACCCATCTTCTTCTCCACTTTGGCAATACATGCCACTCTCCCTAAACCAATCACAATCTGCCACATCACTCGCCTCTCTCACTCACAAAGAAAGCACAATGAATCTAGACTATTGATCTATCAGATCAACGGCCCACATTTTATTCCCAATTTTCCTTTACTTTTTGTATCTCACGAGACTCAATCTCAACCGTCCAAACCCTATCATCTAACAGCCAACAATTTTCCTCATCTAAATCATTTCAAAATTCCTAATTATTAAAATGATCGGAATTGTTGATCAACAAATCCAACGGCTCCCATTCCATCTCCCTATCTTAACTCAGAGACGACCAAATTCCCTCCCCAAACCCTAATCATTTCACTCAGAGACCTGGACGCCTCTCTTTGCCTTTCTCCTCTCTTTTCTCTCAACCTCACGAACTCAATCAGTCACAAACCTTGCACAAATTAGTGCAAGGTCACAAATCAATAAGAGACTTCATCTCATTTGCCTTCTGAATCCGCTAATCTCTCCAATTTCATTCCCATTTCATCACATAAATTCGAAATCCCCAAAGCATAACCCTAGACTCAAAGACAAAAGCTCAAATCGCTTGAGCTATGTTATTATCTTTCAAATCGGAGCCTAAAATCACCTCTTACCTCCTGAACTCCGTGAATCGTGATGCAAATTCCAATTTCAATCACAAAATTCAAACCTCTGAATCTTGAAACCCCAGACCCAAAGACGTAATATTAGGTCTTTGATGTTTCTTCGTGTTTTGTCAAATCAGAGTATGCATGAACCTTCTTCAGAAAATCATCATGGAATCCTATACCCAGAGGTCAAACGTAGTGACCTCTAGGTTTTAAGGTTTGTCCGTTGGTTCGAATTTTCAAAAACCAATTACCCTTCACTCAGGTAAACTCAATACTAAATTCCCCCCTCAATCTTTAGATTTTCACTCGATTTGCTATCATCATTATCATAAGTCATCTTCCACTATCTTAGTTTGAATCCTGAAACCCTAAGGCATTGAATGCGACTATAAAAAGGGGCTTTCAATGCTCTCACCTAACAAGAGATAACCTAAGAACTAAGACCTAACACTAAAGAGATACACACACAGAAACACTAAGATGTTTAATCTTAGGTTTCTCATTGTTTTTCTTTTCCTTTTTGCTGATTATTATTGCTAGTCCAAACTCGAGTGTTCTGGTATCTTAAGAAGCTGAAAAGAGCTCTCGTTTGGTATGCTGCTCTCAAAAAGGTCAGCACCTCTATCATTCTTCTTTTTGGTTCGTTTTATTTGAATACTACAAAAATGCTAAGTTAGGTTTTGTATATTACAGTTGTTCTATAGTGTTTAATATGTTAATATTTGTGCTCTATTAGTTTAATGACTGTTTTTGATTAGTTGTCCTGCTATGAGTCTTGAAATGATGGTTGATTAAACTATATGATTGATTCTTGCTGATTTTATTCCTTGAGTTCCAACCGTCTACATGCTTAAGTTGTTATATGTTCATGTTCACATGAACCTTATAAGCTTTGTTGGCATACAGTAACCTTTATCCTTGCATGTTGCATCTTTGTAACTTGTGAGTTTCTTAAGTTGAACCTATATTCTGATAATTATGATTGAATGAATTTTAAGGTGTTTCAGTTTATATCTCCTATCCTTTAGTCTTATGCAGTAACTCTAAGTGTTTATATGTTATTTCCCTGCTCATGTCTGTTAGACTGTTTCTGAGTTGCTACTATGGTCTTCATTTTGTTTAGTTGCTTGTTGCTTATGTTAACATGATCTTGTTTGTACTAAACCTCTCATTTCTTCTTTTTATAATCTTATTGTACACACCCTTTTAAGGTTATGTCATCTTTCCTCATAATGTGATTAACCTTCTATTATTCCTTCTCTATTATAAAGACTAGTAATTGGATAAACTAAACTTAACTGTTTTCTTGATTAGTCAACAACCTCAGCAGCATGTTTATTTGATATCTCATATCTCTTATCTTTAGGGTCATCATGCATCTTTATCTTTTAAGGAACCTAGCTATTCTACCCTAGTTATGTAATAACTTGTAAAAAGTAAGTATAATCAACTATGTATTCCTATATTGACTTAGAACTAAGTTTTGAGTTAAACCATTCTTGATGTAGTGTCTTTCCCTTATCTGTAACCTTTTTCTTAATTGAACTCTCAAAATGTGTAAGGTTTTCCCCTGTTTACATAAGAATCATCATTGCATTTGAAATGTTTAAGTATATGACTGAATGTTGCATGTTCTTGTTTAGTTCCTGATTATATATCATGTCCAGAACTGCCCTAATCCTTGCTCTTTTGATAACTTTAAAACCAAGTCTAATCCCTAAAGTCTCATAAGGATCCTGGCTAATATTATCTAAACTTGATAATTTATTAGAAGTATGATTTGTAGAAATCCTTAGGAACTCCTTGTTGTGGTCTGTAAATTGTACATATGTTGAAAGCCTTGATCATGTCCTAGATGTCTTCAACAGCCACTGCAAAATGATTAGACATGACTGTGTTGCTTGAATTTACATTGCTGATTCTTTTTAAAAGTATTAATGTAGCAGTACCAACCTATGTATGTGCTGAAAACAAAGTCAACCAGTTCACATTAGGTTTACCATATACAAGAAACTTCTATATATGCTGAGTTGCTATTGTATAGCTTTACCTTTCTTTGGAGTATTGCCTTACTCTAAATTTGGACTGTTGTAACATGTTTGGGATGTTTCTTATGTTCACCTGTATGAGTTTCATAATTTTTCTTTCATGTGATACATATGTTTGTTTGGACATCCAGTACAGTCTGTATGTTCTTATGATAGGAGGGAAGGTATATATTTTGTGATTGGTAATATTGTAACATTTAAGTTAAATTGGAAGGGCCTCATTGGTACTTAAACTCGTAAGGGAAACCAGTTATTAGTGTTTAAGAATTTTTGGGAGCGGAGCTCGACTCTAGGTTGGGCTGCCCTCCCCGGGCCAAGCATTGCCCTGGGCCTTGAGTCCCTTGTGAAATTTGAAGTGCCGGGGGATCCAAAGGGAGCATCGACCTCTCATTGACACATTTAGTACTTTAAAAGTTTAATGTTTAATGACAACGAAAGATTTTCAATGTGAATTATTTGCTAAGTAAAATCACCACATTAATATATAATTTCCCACAGTATTAGTCATTTTCTCATTTCAATTAATTTTTTATATACATGTCATGTGTATTAGAATATGCTGAGAAAATTGAGTATATTTCTAATGACCTTCTCTGCTCCTTTGGGTATGCGTACATTTGGGCCTGCTGAGTTCTTAAGGAACTGAGGCCCAAACCAGCTCTTGTTGCATTTTGAAGAGTTTAGTTTTGTCATGGCCGCATCTCTCAAGTCGCTAGGCCTATCTTGTTGGGGCCCAATCATCAGAGTCGAGTCCTCTCTCCCTACCTCTTTCGTTACTGTTCTTCATTTCCATAGCTTAGTTTACATCTTTCATCATCTTTTGCTTACTGCCCTTATTTTTGTTTTTATCATATGATGTCCTCTTGTATTTACACTCATATATTACATTATGTATTTTTCTTTTATGCTATAGTATTACATGGAACATAGGTAAACCTAAATTAAAATAGGACTTAAAAAGAAATAGCTAGTAATTAATCTACCCCTCCTGTTAATTATAACTTGTTCATCTTGCACACTCACTTTTTCTTAATCATTTTTTAAGCTCATGTGCTTAATCAGAACGACAGCTCGTTTCCAAAGAAAATTAGGAAAGAATAATTGGTTTTCACTAACAAGAAATGAAATCAGATTTTCTTGGTTTTCACTAACAAGGAATGAAATCAGATTTTCTTAAAAAAGCGTGAACGAACAGTCTCAAATAAATTTCCAAAGACTTGCTTCTTTAAATCTTCTTTTTTTAGAAAAATCAAGGTACATTTGAAAATCATCTTTCTTACAAACAACTCTTAAGATTACTCTCGCATCTATTCTTCAAAGTACTTACTTTCATGACTTAATAATTACCAGCCTTAAAATCTAGACCACTTTCAAAATCCTCTTAACTTTCAATAACTCTTTATAATCCTACACCCCTTCTAAAGTCTTATATGTACTCCTTTTAACATGTAGTAAATCATGACTTAGTGACAATTAAGCATAGTATAAATAATCGAGCCTTTAAATTAGTCTGAGTCCTATGGAGCTACCTCATGTAGATTTTAAGGGGTGCCTAATACCTTCTCCTTAAAAGAATAAAATCCTTACCCATAATCTTACTGGTTTGCAGATCTGTAATGAACATAATTTAATAATTAAATAGGTACCCTAGTATACCTTTAAATATTAGGTGGCGGCTCTCTTTCATCAGCAAGAGAGAAACCACAAGTTGAATCCTGTCTTGACTAGTGCAAAATAGGGTGCATCAACACGGCGACTCTGCTTGGGATTTCACACTTAGGTTTTGACCTTAATAGACTTAGACTAATTTGGCTTCTAGATTTATTTACACCTTGCTTTGATTATAGTTGAAATTGCAATTACATGCGTAATGCTTTATTTACTCTTTATAATTATTTGCTCTTTATGATAATCATGCTTATTGCTGCTACACCCTTGTTTGTTACTGCTTTATATACACTGTCATCACATCTCTTTTAATTGAGTCTTGGCCGTACACTATCACACATAATGACACGCGAGGGTTGTCTTTTACACCCCCTCCGAACCTTCTTTTAAAAAACTCTCTAGTTTCAGAGAATGGTTTTGTCAGGTCAACTGACATAACTTCTCGCAGCTTTCATTCCAATTCAAAAGTAGGAAACACTATACTCTAGTAAAATAGGTAATACTGCATAAACATTAGGTGAGTCGGTCCTTGGTACCGACACCAATTAGGAAGCCACCTTGATGTCAACAGGTCATGCACCCAACGATATAATTTTAGTGAAAAGACCAACAAACATGACAAGAAACTTAAGGATCCAAAGCAAACACTTACCCAAATATCCTTCTTTTACCCACCTCGGAAAAATGGAAATAAACCAAAACATCCCTGAAATTAACATGGTAATGGGAGCACCACATAAGCTAAAACAGTGGTGGAAGAATATTCGTCCGGAACACGGAGACGAGGTTCGGACGCACCTAGGGGAATTAACGACATTGATGAAAATCCGAGCAGACAGGGTGCTCACTCGCCTGTTGATAGAACTTTGGGATTCGGTGAAGGTGGTGTTCAAATTTGCCGACTATGAGCTAGTACCGACATTGGAAGAAGTCACAAGTTTCACGGAGCTGCCGTTCAATAGAAGAAAGCTAGTATTGCCAGTTACTATGCCTAGTTATCAGTTCTTGGATGCTCTAGGTCTTACCAACAATAGAAGTCTCAGAAGTATCAAGGATATATCAGTGAGCCTCGACCAGATGTTCGATAGGTTTTGGCACCGTAAAAGCTACGAATGGTATTCAGGGGATTTTCAATGTGACTAGGCGACGTGGGAGAGTTTCAGACCTATCACCTTTGCAATGGCAGTGCTGGGATTATTGGTCTTTCCACAGCGAAGGGACCGTATCAACATCAACCTGCAACCAGTGGTCCTGGCAACCTTCTGCGGCGATCTTCAAGTTACTTTGGTGTCGATGGTGTTAGCTGAGATGCTGAGATCTTTGTCCGCATGTGTAGGAGGGTACAATTTCTTTAAGGGTTGTAACCTCTTACTTCAGATCTGGGCTACTGAACACTTCTTCCAGCGAGAGGCCACCATCGACTACTTCGTGGGTGTCAGCAATATGATCTGCAGCCACAATGAAAGAATGAGACACTTGATCTTCCCACATGGGCAAGAAGGAGGGAAACACTGACCAATCTGGCAGGAGAATGGATCAACTGGAAACTCTCTTGCTTAGGTGGAAGGGAAATATTGAGGACTCCTCAGAAGTATTTCATTGAGTTGATCAGACTGCAAGGCATTCAACCATACTCACCCCTGCGGGTCCTCAGACAATTCGGGATGATCCAAGATGTGCCTCTATGGACAAGGACGGCGCTGTACAAGGATGAATACAATGGCCAGATCCCAATTCCCAAGATAAGAAGACTGCAAGAATAATGGAATAACCTGGTGACAATGACTATGGGTCAAAACTCATGGTGTACTCCCGAATATTATGTCTGGATTAACGAAGAAGAAGAAGAAGAATTGGCCCGCCCAAGCAGAGAGGGTATAGCCTAGTTAAAGGATGCAGTGGTTGCCTTGCAGATTTATCATGAGACCCTGCCGCATTATCTTGTGACCATATCAATGCATCGTCAGGTGTTCCCAGGATCCATTGACCTCATGTTGCCACCTACTGAAGATGATGGTCAGGTAGTAGAGTGCATCTAGATAGAGTCAAGTATAGAGCCAGAAGAAGATCCGGAGGAGGAGTCTGAATTCAACGATGATGAGGAAGACCTGGAGGAGGATCCGGAAGAGGAGCCAGAAGAAGAGAATGGCACAGGAAACTACTCAGGGGATGGATATTAGAGTTGATTGATTTTTCCTCTTTCCTACTTTGTACCTTTACCCCTAGTTTCTCTTTTACTTTCCAAAAGGGTGAGATGTAATCCTTGTTCCCACTTATATCAGTCCAAATTATCAATGAAAACAAATTTCTTCGGATCTAAATGTGTCAAGTCTAAATTTCTATCAAATATCCACGAACTAGGCCTACCTCCGGCAATGAGAGGCCCCCGCAAATTCTAGGAACGCGCTAGTTGTAATGCACGAATTATCTTCTCTATGTGATTTCCTGCTCGCATAAATAAAGAAACTGACTCTTGTTCCTTTTATTTTCTTTCTTCTTGTTTTCCTTTTGCTTTATTATTATCCCCAAAAAGAAAAGAAAGTTGGTTTGTGCTGACAAAAACTGGTGGAACCGCCATACAATCTTAGGTCAAAGGGAAAGATGCCAGTCGTAGAAAACTAAAAATGCACATGCTCTGGTCATAGCCGACTGCCGGGGCGATCGGGGGAAAAGATAACACTAGGAATGATGAACATGTGGCCAGGATGGCCCAGGAAATGGTTAAGGGAGGAGGTACAACATATCAGAGAACTGGTGCACTGGCCATGACAATACTTCCTCAGCCACCTAGATTCCCTTCTTTAGACTCACTTCCAGATCACTTTCCTTCCACACCACGCCAAAACAATAACACCCCAACTTCAACTCCCACCACTCAAGTCATACCTTCAATAACACCCGCTAACCCACCAAATCCCCCTATTCACACTCCTTACGTACCACAATACACTCAGACATCACAGAACCCGCCTATTACCACTAATTCAACTACCCCTCCTCGTGACGGAGTCACTTTCACCACAAACCAGCACATATCTGTGGTACATGTTGCCACCCATGAGCGGTAAGTTCCCCCTGTATATGCCATTTCAGAACCTACCTTTACAGCACCTGTCACGGTCAGGGTGCCTTATGATACTGATCAATACGCCGAGATAGAGTGAGAAGACAGGCGTAAGGAAGAAGAGTCAGTACCTGAGTAGTTGCAAATGTTGAGAAGGCAAATGAAGAGTCTCCAAGTTGCCTGAGGAGGTGAAAGTTTGGACTCTGAAGACCTATGTATTCATCCAGATGTGGATATGCCAGTAGGGTACAAACCCCCAAAGTTCGATATTTTTGATGGGACGGAGGACCCTCACGCACATTTGAGGGCTTATTGTGACAAGTTGGTCGGAGTGGGAAGAAACAAGAAGTTGAGGATGAAATTTTTTATAAGAAGTTTGACGGGAGAAGCACACCAGGTATACCCGACAGGACCCACAAAATTGGAGAACTTGGAAAGATATGGCCGAGGACTTCATGAATCATTTTTGATTCAATACAGATATCACTCCTGATCAGTTCGCAATGGTGAACCTGCAAAAAAAACCATCTAAGTTGTTCCAAGGATATGCACAACGGCAGAGGTCGGAGGTTGCCAGGGCGCAACCTCCACTGGATGACAGTGAACTAACCAAGTATTTCATTAGAGCCCATGATGGAATATACTTTGAAAAGATGATGGGAATGATGGGTCAAAAGTTCCCCGAGCTGGTCAAGATGGGAGATTTCTTAGAAAAGAGCATAAAGTCTGGTAAAGTACTATCCATGGCAGTACTATAAGTGGCCAGCAAGTCCATCCAGTCAAGGTCAATCGGTATCGTAAAGAAGAAGAAAGAGGAGGTATCAGCAGTCGTCCCTTACTACCAAACCAACCTACCTTACGGAAGCACCTCTTATTCCCCAGACAGCCACACACCACCACCCACTTACGCTCCAGTCTATAATACCCAGTCATATTACCACCCTCAACCACAATACAACCCTCCCCGAGCCAACAACAACCAAAACCCATAACGGCCATATGCTCATGTCCAAAGCACTACTCATCAAAACTTACATGTTTAGGCACCACACCCTCATCCTAACTTTGAAGAGAGGGATCCTAGAACTTATACCCCGATTGCTGAGCCTCTAGCCTAATTGTTTGAAAGGTTGAGAAGAGAAGGATTGATACACCCAGTGTGGGAAGGGTTCATGAGCATCCCTCCAGATATTTTGATGCCACTAAAAGATGCGTGTATCATTCCAATGTACCTGGTCACGATACTAAAGATTTTTTTGAGTTGAAAAATGAAATTGAAATCCTGATCAAGAGCGGAGCCATTCAGTGCACTCCAGCACCACCTAATGTGAATCGCAGCCCACTGCCAAATCATCGAAACCAGGCAGCTAACATGATCACATTAGACGAAGAATATAACCTTAAGGGAACAATTATCACTATAGAGAATGCAGAAGCTGCAATGATCCCTCCTCAAAAAGCTCCAATAATTATAGTACAATTAAGGTCTACATTGATAGTTCAAACCTATCCGCAGCAACCTGCAGATGCTACTCGAGACGAAGAAGATCCGGAGTAGAAAACCATCCCATGGACGTACCAGCAAAAGGGAAAGGCCAAAATGATAGACTTTGTCGTAGCCCACGGTATGACTAGGTCTGGGAGATTCTACGCCCCTTAAGATGTCAAAGCTTTTCGTAGTTGTGAAAGCAGTTTTTTGTTGGAATCCTTTTTTTAAAGAAAAAGATCGAGGAAACCTGGGGAGAGAACAATTCCAAGGAGGAACAAAACAGATCCAGAAGCCGCTGAGTTTTGGAAAAGAATGTCAAGCAAAGAGTATTATGTGGAAGACCAGTTGAAGAAAACTCTAACACAAATATCTATCATGGATATATTAATGAGCTTTAACGTTCATAAGAACGCTTGCTTAAAGTACTAAGTGTACCAAGTAACACCACTAGCGAGGCGTTTGCTGCGACAATTGGAAAAATGGTCGAAGCAAACATGATCACTTTCAGAAGAGACAAGCGAAGCCACATAAGGGTCAGAGCCTTTGATGGTTCACAAAAGATGTTATTGGAGAAATTTATCTAGCTTTGCAAATTGGGCCGGTCAATTTTACGGTGTTGTTCCAAGTGATGGATATCTCTTCTTCCTACAATTTTCTGCTGGGCAGGCCCTAGATACATATGGTAGGGGTTGTGCCGTCTACTTTGCACCAATACATAAAATTCAAGTAGGGATGCTAAGAGATTATGGTTCACAGCGAGTGGGATCACTCCGCCTATTTGGAGTATGCTGTCCCATTCATTGAAAGGTTGGACGGAGTTGTCTTCCATGTTATAGAAATCATGCAGACTACTGAGTTGGTGAAGACTGAACAAAATTTGGGAATGCAGTCGTCGTATAGATCCAAAATGTCTATGAAGGAGATGATGAAATATAGATACAGACCAGGAACAGGGTTGGGAGTCAAGTCAGATGGAATCACAGAGCCAATTGAACATAATGGGCATAAAGGAAGGTCTGGCATATGATATCAGCCTCCGAAAGTGAATGCTCGCATCGTTAGCTCTGGGAAAAAGGTTGTTTTGCTAGAGCATGTTGTAAGTTCGGGATAGAGTTTGACACCCGAAGATGATTTCATCGATGGGATGGGAAAGCTGTTCATGAATATGATTGAAGAATGTTGTGAAGGAACTGACATCAAGACACTGACTATCAGGGATGCCGAACCAGGGGAATAGCTGCAGAATTGGACAGCCAGTCCATTTGGTTCGTCGGGAGTCTTGATAGTATGGAACTATAAAAGTTTTCTTTTGAAAAGAGAACGATCAATTGCCTCTTGTGAACGCTTAAGACATTCCCCTTTTGATGAAATAAAAGAATCATTTTCCTAAATACCACCACTTTGTTTTACCGCTTTATTTATACTTAGTTTTTCTTTTCAGTAATCAAATCGATAAAAAATCGCGTTCTACGATTATGACATGTAACGAAACCGCTGAGCGCAACGACCCAGATTATGAGGAATATGACGAGAGTTTGATGCCAGACAATCTCCCGCAGGAGATCGAGCAATTGGAGAGTCAGAATAATCCCAATCTTGAAGAAACAGAAGTGGTCAATCTTGGAAGCGAAGAAGATGTAAAAGAAACCAGAATTAGCATTCACCTAGAAGCCGAGCAGAAGGAAAAAATGATTGAGCTCCTCTAATAGTACGTCTACGTGTTCGCATGGTTCTATGATGACATGCTAGGATTAAGCACCGACATTATCTCGCATCGACTACCCACTGACCCTACCAGACTGTCGGTAAAGTAGAAGCCCAGGAAGTTCAAACCTGATTAAAGTCTGAGGATAAAAGAAGAAATGACCAAACAGATAGAGGCAAATGTAGTAAGGGTGACCAACTATCCAAGCTGGTTGGCAAACATTGTCCTAGTGCCCAAGAAGGATGAAAAAATCAAAATATGTGTGGATACCGAGACCTCAACAAAGCTAGTCCAAAGGATGATTTCCCCTTGCCAAATATCCACATTCTCATCGTAAATTGTGCGAAGCATGAACTGCAGTTGTTTATGGATTGTTTCGCCGGATACCACCAAATCTTAATGCACGAGGAAGACACAGAGAAGACATCTTTCACCACGCCTTGGGGAGTCTATTGTTATAGAGTTATGCCGTTCGGTCTCAAGAATGTCGGCGCCACCTACATGAGGGCCATGACGACCCTCTTTCATGATATGATCCATAAGGTTATTGAAGTATATCTGGGTGACTTTATCATAAAATCTCGAAGGAGTTCAGAGCACTTGGACGACTTGAGGAAATTGTTTGAACGCTTGCAAAGGTACAGTTTAAAGTTGAACCCAGCAAAGTGTGCGTTCGGAGACCCCGCTGGGAAACTATTAGGTTTCATCATAAGAAGGAAGGGGATAGAACTGGATCCATCAAAAATCAAGGCCATACAGGAATTAACACCACCAAAGAGTAAGAAAGATGACATGAGTTTCTTGGGAAGATTGAATTACATTAGTCGTTTCATAGCCTAGTGAACCCATTTTCAAGCTGCTAAAGAAGGATGTTGCCACGAAATGGATGGAGGAGTGCCAGAAACCCTTCGACAGAATCAAAGAGTATCTTTCAAACCCGCCAGTGCTAGGAAACCATTGTTACTCTATTTGTCAGTCTTGGTCAATGCCTTTGGATGTGTGTTGGGGCAGCATGACGAGACTGGGAGAAAGAAGCAGGTCATCTACTACTTAAGAAAGAAGTTTACACCATGTGAGGCCAAGTATACCCTGATAGAATGCATTTGTTGTAATGTAACTTAGATTTCTAAAAAGCTAAGTCATTACATATCGGCATACACTGCACATCTAATATCTCGGATCGACCCGCTCAAGTACATTTTTCAGAAGCCAATGCCTATCGGAAAGTTAGTTAATGGAAAATTCTCCTCAGCGAATTTGACATTGTGTACATAACTCAGAAGGCTATCAAGGGAAAAGCTTTAGCCATCCAACTTGCTTAGAATCTAGTGGATGGAGATTACGAACTTCTTACCACGTATTTCCCCGATGAAGAAGTACTATTTGCCAGGGAGGATATTGCAGAATCATACCTTGTGTGAAGAATGTTTTTCGATAGAGTAGCAAACTTCAAAGGAGTCGGGATTAGGGCAGTCCTGATTTCAGAATCTCGACAACACTATCCAGCATCGACAAAGATAAGATTCCCTTGTACCAATAATATGGTTGAATACGAGGCATGCATCCTTGGAATCAAAATGGCAGTCGACATGAACATCAAAGAACTTTTGGTTATAGGAGATTCTGATTTGCTGATACACCAAGTCCAAGGAGAATGGTCCACCAAGAATGTTAAGATACTATCGTACCTTCACTACGTGAAGGAGTTGTGCAAGAAGTTTACAAAGATTGAGTTCAGGCACGTCCCCAAAATTAAGAACAAGTTCGTCGACGCCCTTGCGACCTTACCATCTATGATTCAGCATCCAGAAAAGAATTACATCGACCCAATTGAGGTAGAGTTCAGAGATCAACATGCTTATTGCTTCCATATGAATGAAGAACCAGATGGTAAACTATGGTATCACGACATCAAGAAATTCCTTGCGACCCAGGAGTACCCATAAAATTCTACTAATGGTCAAAAGCGAGCCCTCGGGAGGTTAACAAACAACTCTTTCCTCAACGGGGAAGTCATGTATAGGAGGACCCCAGATTTAGGTTTGCTGAGATATGTGGATGCCGCTGAAGTGACTAGTCTATTGAAAGAAATACATGCAGGGACGTGTGGACCCCACATGAACGGGTTTACATTAGCCAAGAAAATTTTGAGAGTTGGATACTTTTGGATGACTATGGAAAGAGACACTATCCGCTACATGCAGAAGTGTCACCAGTGCCAGATCCATGGAGATTTAATCAGGGTTCCACTAAATGAGTTAAATGTAATGGGTTCACCCTGGCCGTTCGCCTACTAGGGAATGGACGTGACAGGATCCATAGAACCTGCAGCATCAAACGGATGACGAGCTAAAAACACAACACAAAATTATGCTCGCTAGTCGAATATAGTATAGAAAATATCATATCCACAGGTATTGGATTTAAACAATGTTTTCGTAGCTTCCAATTTTAATTGCTATCCAAGAAGATCAACAATTTAGAGTTGTGTGATTTAAAACTAAAATTTACTAAAAGTCTAAACTATTGGCTAATGACAATCGCAACAAGAGTAAGCAAGAAGATATAAAAGGGAGAAAATAAGGGTTGATTGGATAGGTGTAAGATACTTGTTTGGGAATTAACTCTAGTTACTTCACTTCTATGGTTCAAGTGAGTCTCTCGAATTTACTCTATTATGTTCAAACATTCAGTAGAAACTCATCTCTCGATTATGTCTCAACCTTACGATATGAACTAAGTTAAGTTCGGTGAAGATATGTAAGAACTCATAGTGGATTGATCCTTAGGAGAACCTCTTTCGATTATCCTCCTAACTAGGTATAAACATTAATTCAACTAGCCTCTTTCGATTACTAACAAGAATCAATGAATTCAACCAATAAGATAATGAATAACATCACAAATTATACCTCTTTCGATTACATAAACAAGTGAATATATATATATATATATATATATATATATATATATATATATGCAACAACAAAAACACCCAAAACGCTTCAATACATAAAATTAGAGTTAATATCCACAAACAATTCTCAAAATACTAAATCCATGAATCCATAAGGAAGAATTACTCCATGGATGTGGAGAAATTCATCACAATTAAGTTTAAGTTAAAGGAAAACATAAAACATCCAAACCCTTGTCTTGAGTGAGGATGAATGGTGAAGTCCTTATGCTCTTGCTTCTCCCTCTTCTCCTTAGCTTCTTTAGGTCTAAATTATGTCAAAAGTCCTCAAAATACCATTTTTCTATGTATATATACCAAGTAGGGTTGGGCCCAAACAAATACACCTTCTTCTAAGTGAAAACGGACACTTTTCCGGAGTTGGACGTGCGCGGCCGCACACCTAGAAGTGTGCCTGCGCACTTTTCACATTGTTCTGCCCCATATGCGCGGTCAGTGCGTGACTGCATATTTTCCGCGCACTGTTCACCCTGTTTTGTTGGGAACTTGAAACACTATAAAACAGGAAAGTTGTAGCCCTTTGGATTAGCATTCCAACAATATATTGTGGAGCACAAACGAAGTTCCGAGCGAAAAGTTATATTCATTTTACTAGACACTATGCAGTATGCCTGCTCGATTCTTTGTTCGTTCTAAACTATCATCCGTTGATCCCCGAACACGATCCCGGCTTAATTTCTTGGGCTTTTATTCATCAAAGCTCCAAATCACTTGAATTCATTCCATAACATCTACATAGCTCGTAATCACTCCTACAAGGCATAAAACACACAATTAGTGCAAAACACTAGCGATTAAGGCTCAAACTCAACTAAAGTGCAGTAAATTGGAATGTAATAATCGACTAAAACATGAGATTATAGCCTACCATCAACAACCCACACTTAAACCATTGCTCTTCCTCGAGCAATCAAACCACACTTTATATAGACACAACCTTACTAAGTAACTCTCCTAACTCATCATACCAAGAACATTTAAAATAGACTAAGCACAATAGTGTAACATCTTCACCTCAAGATTTGACTCACAAGCACCACGCATTATTCACAACTTACTCACTTACTCTAACATAGAGATTAAGAATTACCTTTCCCTCATGAATCAAGTGCCCTCACACAACAAAAGAGAGAGTAATTCCACAAACAATAAAATTCAAGAACAATGAGGAACTCAAGATAGAAAGAATTCACTCACTCTCAGAAACGATATTCATGTGCCACAAAAGATGTACCATAGGCTTGCCCGTAGTGTACTACTCTACTAATTGATCTTATTCACTCAAGGATCAAGTAGGACTTTTAACTGGTCGTAATGTAGGTTGCGGGACGGGTAGGATACATTTAGATATAAGAGTGACTACACCTCCCTAAGCACTTTAATACATACACTTTAACATTCAAAACCCCACACTTATGTCAAACCATACTCCACCTTAACATCAACATGCATTAACTCCCCAATTTATTTAAGCATCATTACATCAAGAGTTACCACTTATCAATGAATCTAGTTCACAACAATACAACTATTTTTTTTCTTTTTCAATTCAAGTGGCTCTTGATTTTTTCAATTCATTGCTCCTTTCTCCTTATTTTAATAGTTCCACTCAAAACCCAAACCAACCACCCCACACTTTAACTTTTATAAAGTTCATAATAATTTCAAGTGCTCACGAGAAGTAATTGGTTCAAATAGATGATCAATTCAAACAACTGGGTAAGACTTGTAATGTGGTTGCCAATGAAATAGGGTTACAGGCTCAATGGGGTTAACTACGATTACATAACAATTTGGTGGGTAAACACATATATCTGGCTCAACAAAGAAACGCCTATATCACTTCCAAGACTGAATAAAACTACTATTTCGCTTTGCAAACACACGGGGAAAGTTCTAGACATCAAATGCAATGCACAGAATAACACAAAAATCTCACACACACATGGCACATGACTCACTCAAGATTGGCCTCATCAAGACACTCTAGTCAAAGCAATTAAGCAAAGTTAAGATCATACAAATTAAGGCACTTATCCAAGAGTCAAAAACTGAGCCTAAGCATCACAACTAAAGCACTTACTATTCTCAAGGCATAACAAAGTCAAGAGGCATTGCTTTCAATTCAAATCATAGCACAAGGTTCCCTACTCCTAACAAAAATAAAAACTAACTACACCCGGTTCAAACAAAATCCTTGGAAAAGAACCACGGCACAAAGAAAAACCAAGGGGGAATTGATACACTACCTACAAAAGAAAATCTTTTTGTTTTTTTCTTTCGACTTAATTCCCTCAAGAAACACGTCAAATGATATCCATCGTCGGGAAAATTCGATATTGTTTCAAATTTTATGGATTTGTTTTCAATATTTTTCTATCAAACTACTACTAACCAAATAAACGAACCAAATTAATATACATACAACATACATACAAACACATCCCCCACCCCACACTTTAAGTAGTGGCATGTCCCCATGATAGACAATTAAAAAGTATAAGGTAAAGAAAACTTCCCTGAATTTTCTTCTTTTCCGAGAACTTATGAACTCCACCCCTAATTCTGAATTTATTCGTCGTTTTCGCTCCTTGGGATTCTTTATGGAGCTCATTAAGCCCAATTCTTCTAAGGATACATGCAAGACCCGCTCTTTTCTTTCTTTCGTGTCTGCATCTTGAGCGGTGAATTGCTCGTTCATGATGATCCTTAACTTGTTTCTGCATTCTTTCACAGGATCAATCCATATATATTCCTGTAAATCCCCAAAAATAAAATCCACATGATCAAGATTAGAATAAGAAAACAAGGATGAAAGGTCAAGTGAATATTCCTCTGGTATGCCCAAGACCATTTGTTTCTCATTCTCTCCTACTACATGTTGCAGATGTGGAAAGGTGGATGGGGGTTTGAACTCTTGTTTCGTTGCTTCACACTAAACCACAGCCTTATTTTTTATCACCTCGGTTGAATCAGAGTCATCTTGAACAGTGAAAATCTCTCTCTGTGGATGCTCATCCTCTTGGGTAGGCTCATTCTCACAGGGTATCTCCTCTATATATTCACCATCACAATGCAATGAGCTTCCTGACAATGTACTTACCAATTGACTCACTTGCGTTATTAGGTTGTTAATGGCTTCATCATCTTGTGTAAATCTCTCTACCGGCTTATTTATGAACTTATACACAAGCTCTTCCAAACTATCATTCTCCCCTTGAGGTGGTTGTCTCACTTCACTTCCATTCAATTTATAATAAGGATATTTATCCCAACCAGAGTCAAGATTATGCTTGTATGAATCCTTAAACATGTACGGACTTGAAACAGAGTGAGGCTGTTCAAAATACGAACCATAGGAAGAATACATATCTACTTGACAGTCAACCCATAAATAATTTCCACCGCATTTAAAATACATAGCAGACCGCTGATAATATTCAGCTGCTAATTCTTCAACCGTTTTTTAGGCTGGTTGTACTCCATCTTCACAGTATTTAGAGTTCAATACAGTATCTTCTCCAACTTTTAGGTACTACAAAACAAATCTTGAAAAGAAGTTAACTAATAAAGAAAATAAAATAGAAAAGAAAAGAGAAAAGGAAAACTAAAACATAATTCCTAAATTAGCACTACAAACTATTTCAAACACTATTAATTACCAATCCTCAGCAACATCGCCAAAATTTGACTAGCCAGAAACACAACACAAAATTATACTCGCTAGTCGAATATAGTATAGAAAATATCGTATCCACATGGATTGGATTTAAACAGTGTTTTCGTAGCTTCTAGTTTTTATTGCTATCCAAGATGATCAACAATTTAGAGTTGTGTGATTTAAAACTAAAATTTACTAAAAGTCTAAACTATTGGCAAATGACAATCGCAACAAGAGTAAGGAAGAAGATATCAAAGGGAGAAAATAGGGGTTGATTGAATAGGTGTAAGATACTTGTTTGAGAATTAATTCTAGTTACTTCACTTCTATGGTTCAAGTGAGTCTCTCGAATTCACTCTATTATGTTCAAACATTCAGTATAAACTCATCTCTCGATTAAGTCTCAACCTTATGATATGAACTAAGTTAAGCTCGGTGAAAATATGCAAGAATTCGTAGTGGATTGATCCTTAGGAGACCCTCTTTCGATTATCCTCCTAACTAGTTCTAAACATTAATTCAACTAGCCTCTTTCGATTACTAACAAAAATCAATGAATTCAACCAATAAGATAATGCTAAACATCACAAATATATATATATATATATATATATATATATATATATATATATATATGCAACAATAAAAACACCCAAAACATTTCAATACATAAAACTAGAGTTAATATCCACAAACAATTCTCAAAACCCCAAATCCATCCATCCCTAAGGAAGAATTACTCCATGGATATGGAAAAATTCATCACAATTAAGTTTAAGTCAAAGAAAAACTTAAAACATCCAAACCCTTGTCTTGAGTGAGGATGAATGGTGAAATTCTTGTGCTCTTGCTTCTCCCTCTTCTCCTTAGATTCCTTAGGTCTAAATTATGTCAAAAGTCCTCAAAATACCATTTTTCTATGTATATATACCAAGTAGGGTTGGTCCCAAATAAATACACCTTCTCCTACGCGAAAAAGGACACTTTTCCGGCGTTGGACGTGCGCGGCCGCGCACCTTGAAGTGTGGCCGCACACTTTTCACACTGTTCTACCCCATATGCGCGGTTAGTGCGCGGCCGCGCACTTGCCACACACTTTTCACCCTGTTATATTGGGAATTTAAAAATATGTAAAACATAAAAGTTGTAGCCCTTTGAATTATCTTTCCAACAATATATTATGTAGCCCAAACAGAGTTCCGAACAAAATGTTATGTGCATTATACTAGATACTGTGCAGTATGCCTGCTCGATTCTTCGTTCGTTCTAAACTATCATCCATTGATCCCCGAATATGATTCCGGCTTAATTCCTTGGGCTTTTACTCATACTTCAAGGCTCCAAATCACTTGAATTCATTCCATAACATCTACATAGCTCGAAATCACTCCTACAAGGCATAAAACATACAATTAGTGCAAAACACTAGCGATTAAGGCTCAAACTCAACTAAAGTGTAGTAAATTGGAATGTAATAATCGACTAAAACATGAGATTATTGCCTACCATTAACGGACATCATTTTATTTTGGTATCTATCGACTATTTCACCAAATGGGTTGAGCCATCTACTTACAAGGCCGTCACAGAGAAGGTAGTGGTAGATTTTGTCCGAAACAACATTGTCTGCATATTAGAATACCGGAGTCCATCATCACTGACAATTATGCTAACCTCAATAGTGACCTCAATTCCACAGCCTACAGACCGCAATTCCATAGCCTACAGACCGTAAATGAATGGGCAATCGAGGCAGCCAACAAGAGTATCAAGAGGATTTTGCGAAAGATATTGGACAATCACAGACAATGGCACGAGAAGCTGCCCTTCGCTTTATTAGGTTATCGGACTACCATGAGAACATCCACTGGGGCAACGCCGTACATATTGGTATACGGCACTGAAGCGGTGATACCTGCAGATGTCGAGATACCATCCTTAAGAGTCATTCAAGAAGCAAAATTGGACGACACAAAGTGGATACGGGTCATGCAAGAACAACTCATGCTCATTGACGAGAAAAGAATGGATGCAGTGTGCCATGGATAGCTATATCAGAATAGGATGTCCAATGTGTTTAACAAAAGAGTGAAGCCTCGCCAATTCACACCGGGGCAGTTGGTTTTGAAGAAAATCTTTCCCCATCAAGAAGAAGCCAAAGGAAAGTTTGCACCAAACTGGCAAGGTCCTTATGTGGTTCACCGAGCACTGTCTGGTGGAGCTCTAATCCTGGAAGAAATGGATGGAAGAGTCAGCATGAAGCCTATCAACTCGGAAGTAATCAAGAGATACTACGCCTGAAAACAAATAGAGTTAGGGTTTTTAAATTAATAAAACTACGTTCAACCTAACTTCTCATGGAGGGATACGTAGGCAACACACGTAGGGTTCGGTTTCTCTCCCCCTTTCTCTTGTAATAGAAAAACCAAATATCACTTTTGTATGTTGTTCAAAAACTACGCCGACTTGATTTCCTCAGAAAGGAATATGCAGGCAATCCTCATCAGATTCAATCGTCTTTTGTAATTGAACTTCGTTCTGGCCTGATTCCACTTGGATACATAGGTTGTCTGAGTCAGACTCAGCCATTTTCATTCTTAGTCTTATCATTTTGCATCTGTTGTAATCGAACTACGCTTCGACCTGATTTCGTTTTGGATACTTAACCTAGCTTCGCAATCAAGAGTATCTCTTGGAAATGCTTTTGTTTCCTTTACTATTATTTTGAATGTTTTGACATTTTGCTCATGCAGCTTTATGTATGATTACGATTTTTATCAATCACTCCCGAACGGAGAATACTGTACATTTAAGTGCAAAGCTCTCCCAACAAGCGGAGACGCACTTTACTAATCGAGCTCTGCCAACAATCAAAGACATTTCTCAGTGAAAATATCTCCCAACAAGTGGAGATGCACTTTACCAACAAGCTCTCCCAACAAGCGGAGAAAATTTTCAAATGCTTCCAATAGCTACAGAATGGTACACAGCCCGACTAACAAATCGAGTCAGGATCAAGTATGCCATCATCCCAATCCCAAATAACGGCTCGCTGGCAGCCAGGCATCATCATTCTTGCATCATTTACATCACATCTTAATATATTCTGCATTACAATATATCGGTATGCGTGTATTTCATTTATTTTGCAAGAACAAACACCACATAATGGATCTTTTTCTTAGTAGCAGACCAAACTACAATGCTATGGGGACAACCAACTTAATAGCGGGCCTAAGATCCCAGCTCAGGACGATCAGCGAGCTCAAAATTTTGAATTAACATAAGTTCGATGATCGTCCTAAGCTGGGATTTATGTAAGTTCCCAGCTATACATAAGTTCTATAATTAACTCAATAAATTACTTCTTAAAATAGTTAATTAGTTTACTATTTCAATAATTCAAAATTAATATACTAGTGAAGTATTTTTACAAATAATTAATTAATTACAATAATTAGTAGTATTTAACAATTATAATTTTCATTATATTTTATTGAAAATTATTAATTTTATTTAACTTAATTTCAAAAGGGATGAAAGACCAAAAGGCCACAATTGCAATTCTTGAATCAATTATAAAATGGCTACCTTTTAAATGATACTTAGCCCAAATACAATGCCCAATTCGGACCTGACCCAGTCCAAACACCCATCTCCTTCTCCACTTTGGTAGTCCATACCACTCTCGCTAAACCAATCACAACCTGCCACACCACTCGCCTCTCTCACTCACAAAGAAAGCATAATGAATCTGGACCATTGATCTATCAGATCAACGGCCCACATTTTATCCCCAATTTTCCTTTAATTTTTGTATCTCACCAGACTCAATCTCAACCGTCCAAACCCTATCATCTAACGGCCATAAATTTTCCCCATCTAAATCATTACTAAATTCCTAATTATCAAAATGATTGGAGGCGTTGATCAACAGATCTAACGGCTCCCATTCCATCTCCCTATCTTAACTCACAGATGACCAACCACCCTCTCCAAACCCTAATCATTTCACTCAGAGACCTGGCCGCATCTATTTCCCTCTCTCCTCTCTTTTCTCTCAACCTCACAAACTTAATCAGTCACAAACCTTGCATAAATTAGTGCAAGATCACAAATCGATCAGAGACTTGATCTTCATTGCCTTCTGAATCCACGAATCTCGCCGATTTCAATCCCATTTTATCACGCAAATTCGAAATCCCCAAAGCTTAACCTTAGACGCAAAGATAAAAGCTCAAATTGCCTGAGATCTATTATGATCTTTCAAATCGGAGCCTGAAATCACCTATTACCTCTTGAACTCAGTGAATCCTGCTACAAAATCCTTTTTCAATCACAAAATTCAAACCTCTAAATCTTGAAACCCTAGACCCAAAGATGCAATATCAAGTCTCTGATGTTTCTTCGTGTTTTGTCAAATCGGAGCATGCATGAAACCTTCTTCAGAAAATCATCATGGAATCCTAAAACCTCTAGGTTTAAGGGTTTGTCTGTTGGTTCGAAGTTTCAACAACCAATTACCCTCCACTCAGGTAAATTCAATATTGAATTCCCCCCTCCCCCTCCCGTCTTCTGATTTTTACTCGATTTGCTATCATCACTATCATGAGTCATCTTCCACTATCTTAGTTTGAATCCTGAAATACTAAGGCATTGAATGCCGCTATAAAAGGGGGCTTTCAATGCTCTCACCTAACAAGAGATAACCTAAGAACTAAGACCTAACATTGAAGTGATACACAAAAAAAATGCTGAGAAGTTTAACCTTAGGTTCCTCATTGTTTTCCTTTTCCTTTTTGATGAGTACTATCGCTGGTCCAAACTCTAGTGTTCTGGGATCTTAAGAAGCTGAAAAGAGCTCTCATTTGGTCTGTTTTTCTCAAAAAGGTCAGCACCTCTCTCATTCTTCTCTTTTGTTCGTTTATTTGTATACTACAAGCATGCTAAGTTAGGTTCTGTATATTACAGTTGTTATATGGTCTTTAATATGTTAATATTTGTGCTCTATTAGTTTAATGACTACTTGTGATTAGTTGTCCTACTATGAGTCTTCAAATGATGGTTGATTAAACTATATGATTGATTCTTGTTGATCTTATTCCCTGAGTTCCAACTATTTACATGCTTAAGTTGTTATATGTTCATGTTCACATGAACCTTATAAGCTTTGTTGGCATACAGTAACCTTTATCCTTGCATGTTGCATCTTTGTAACTTGTGAGTTTCTTAAGTTGACATATATTCTGATAATTATGATTGAATGAATCTTAAGGTGTTTCAGTTTATATCTCCTATCCTTTAGTCTTAAGTAGGAACTCTAAGTGTTTATGTTATTTCTCTGCTCATGTTTGTTAGACTATTTCTGAGTTGCTACTATGGTCTTTCATTTTGTTTAGTTGTTGTTGCTTATGTTAACATGATCTTGTTTGAACTAAACCTCTCATTTATTCTCTCTGTAATCTTATTGTACATACTCGTTAAGGTTATGTAATCTTTCCTCATAATGTGATTAAGATTTTATTCTTCTCTCTCTGTTATAAAGACTGGTAATTGGATAAACTGAACTTAACTGTTTTCTTGATTAGTCAACACTCTCAGCAACATGTTTATTTGATATCTCATATCTCTTATCTTTAGGGTCATCATGCATATTTATCTTGTAAGGAACCTAGCTACTCTGCACTAGTTAAGTAATAACTTGTAAAAAGGAAATATGATCAACCCTGTATTCATGTACTGACTTAGAACTAAGTTTTGAGTTAAACCTGTCTTGATGTAGTGTCTTTCCCTTATCTGTAACCTTTTGCTTAATTCAACACTCAAAATGTGTAAGGTTTTCCCCTATTCACATAAGAATCATCACTGCATTCGAATAAGTATCTGACTAAATGTTGCATGCTCTTGTTTAGTTCCTGATTATATATCTTGTCTAGAACTACTCTAATCCTTGCTCTTTTGATAACTTTAAAACCAAGTTTAATCCCTAAAGTCTCATAAGGATCCTGGCTAATGTTATCTGAACTCGATGATTTATTAGGAGTATGATTTGTAGAAATCATTAGGAACTCCCTGTTGTGGTCTGTAAATTGTACATCTGTTGAAAGCCTTGATCATGTCCTAGATGTCTTCAACAGCCACTGCAAAATGACTAGTCATGACTGTATTTGCTAATTCTCTTTAAAAGTATTAATGTAGCAATACCTACCTATGTATGTGCTGAAAACAAAGTCAGCCAGCTCACACTAGGTTTACCATATACAAGAAACTTCTATATATGTTGAGTTGTTATTGTATAGATTTACCTTTCTTTGGAGTATTACCTTACTCTAAAATTGGACTGTTGTAACATGTTTGGGATGTTTCTGATGTTCACCTGTATGAGTTTCAGAATCAGATTTTCTCTTTCATGTGATACATATGTTTGTTTGGTCATCTAGTATAGTCTATATGTTCTTATGATAGGAGGGAAGGTATATATTTTGTGATAGGTAATACCGTAGCATTTAAGTTACATTGGAAGGGCCTTATTGGCACTTAAACCTATAAAGAAAATATGTAGTTAGTGTTTAAGGGTATTTGGGAGCGGAGTTAGAATCTAGATTGGGATGCCCTCCCCGGCACAAGCATTACCTTGTGCCTTGAGTCCCTTGGGAACTTTGAAGTGTTGGGGGATCCAAAGGGAGCATCGACCTCGGGTGGAGCTTCCTCTTTAGCCCTTAATTCATTGACACATTTAGTTATTTAAGGGTTTAATGTTTAATGACAACGAAAGGTTTTTAATGTGAATTATTTGCTAAGTAAAACCTCCACAATAATATATAATTTCCCACATTATTAATCATTTCCTTGTTTCAATTATTTTTTTATATGCCAGTAATGTGTATTAGAATATGCTGAGAATATGAAGTATATTTCTAATGACCTTATTTGTTCTTTCAGGCATGTGTACATTTGGGCTTGCTGAGTTCTTAAGGAACTCGGGCCCAAACCAGCTCTTGTTGCATTTTTGAAGAATCCAGTCTTGCCATGGCCGCATCTCTCAAGTCGTTGGTCCTACCTTGTTGGGGACCAATCATCAGAGTCCAATCCTTTCTCCCTACCTCTTTTGTTACTGTTCTTCATTTCCATTGCTTAGTTTACTGCTTTCATCATCTTTCGCTTACTACCCTTGTTGTTGTTTTTATCATATGATGCCCTCTTGTATTTAACACTTATATATTAGATTATATGTTTTTCTTTTATGCTTTAGTATTACATGAAACATAGGTAAACCTAAATTAATATAGGACTTAAAAAGAAATAGCTAGTAATTAATCTACGCCTCCTGTTAATTATAACTTGTTCATCTTGCACACTCACTTTGTCTTAAAGATTTTTGAAGCTTGGGTCCTTAATCATAACGGCAGCCCGTTTCCAAAGGAAAATAGGAAAGAATCACAGATTTTCAGTAACAAGGAATGAAATCAGATTTTCATAAAAAAGCGGTAACGGACAGTCTCAAATGAATTTCGAAAGACTCGCTTCTTCAGATCTTCTTTTTTTAGAAAAACCAAGGTACATTTGAAAATTATTTTTCTTACAAACAACTCTTAAGATTACTCTGGCATCTATTCTTCAAAGTACTTACTTTCATGACTTAATAATTACCAGCCTTAAAATCTAGACCACTTTCAAAACCCTCTTAACTTTCAATAACTCTTTATAATCCTACACCCCTTATAAGGTCTTATACGTACTCCTTTTAACATGTAGTAAACCATGCCTTAGTGATAATTAAGCATTGTATAAATAACCGAGCCTTTAAATTAGTCTAAATCCTATGGAGCTACCTCAAATAGATTTTAAGGGATTCCTAACACCTTCCCCTTAGAAGAACAAAAACCCTTACCCATAATCTCACCGGTTTGTAAACTTGTAATGAACATAACTTAGTAATTAAATAGGTACTCTAGTATACCTTTAAATATTAGGTGGTGACTCTCTTTTATCAACAACAGAGAAATCACAAGTTGAATCTTGTCTTGACTAGTGCAAAATAGGGTGCAACAATGACTTATCTTCAATGGCTTCATAATCCTTCTCCCACTGCTCGATCTCAACTTTCAATTCTTCTTTTTCCGCCTCCAAGGCTTCATAAGCTTCCTTCAAAGGAGCAAGAGAAATTTCAAGGAACAAAATCTTATTTGCAGAGGCACAGAGGTCTACTTGAGCTTGGGTAAGCATCTGAACCAGATCACCCGCGTAAACCTATTTTTGATTAAGGAGTTCTTTCAAACCCCTTATCTCTTCAATAGCCTTGGAATATTGTTCAGCAAAGGAGGACTTAAGTCTGTCCTTATCTTTCTCAACTTGAATGGAAGAATCTTTTAAAACCGTTAGTTCAGCGGAGACCATCCTAAGTTGTTGTTCCGAAGCTCTTTTCTCCTCTGCAAGAATGTCTTTCTCTAGTTGAAGGCCTTCGAATTGTTCTTTCTAGTTGTCAGTCTCGATGTGCAACTCAATTACCTGCTGGTCAGTCCATGAAATCCTTTTCATAAGCTTTGTACCTGTCAAATTAATCTACAAAAAGACAAAAAAAGAGGAGTTACGAATGAGAAAAAAAGAAGGAAAGGAAGATAAGTGAAGATATACCTTAAGAGAAGAGTTAACGATGTCATTCATCAAAGTCAAAGAACTGTGACACTCCAACTTCTTCTTTTACACGGGTCCTAGCAACGGTTTCAGCCACACATCAGCTTGTCCAGATGTTTTCAACAAATTTCCACCATTGGGGACTTCAATCAAAACTTTTTTCATACCCCGCCTGCTTTTAGAAGGCTCATCTTCTACACGAGGAACTGCAGCGGGGGCAACCATTAGGGCAACTTTGGGCAAAGAAACATGGGGTTTAATAGTAGGTGTAACTGACAACATTGGAAGGGAAGCAAGTGGCAGCTCTTCGGAAACAGGCCCGAGTCCTTCTTCACCCTCAAAGCCATGGGTGAATAACATTTCAATAGGACTGGAAGGGGGTTGTCTAAGTTACCAATGCCTTTATCAGAAATTTCCAAAGGGACACTCTCTGGCTCATCAACAAGACTAAAGGGTATTGAACTTGAAGGGGGATCTTGAGAGACTGGGGCTTCATTATCTGAAACCACACGTCTTCTGACACGTGGTTTTTTTACCAAGGAACCTTCTTCGGTATCCTCTTCATTATCGGACCCACGGGCTTCAGTAGATTTTTTTCTTGGAGGAAGAAGCAATCAAAATCCGTTCTTGTGCAAAACTTACAGAAAGCCTGACTGTGGGAACAGATGCGGGGTTGATGCCACGAATGGAAAACCCTAATAAAAAAGGGTGATGAAAAAAGTTATATATGAATAAGCAAAGAGGGAAAGAAACCATGAGAATGAAAATGTATCGTGAGTCTTCACTTTCCATCCAAATTTCTGTGAAAGAAATTGTCACGCCCCGAACTCGGAGAGCGTGATCGGCGCTCAACCGAGTGAACCCGGCAGAGCAAGCCTGTTAGATTTCCTTCTACCCAACTTATCCATGAATAAGGATAATACATATTTTGGTTAATTAGACAATAAGGTGATCATGTCTACAATACCAATTCATTACCATTAGTTACTCCATTAATAAGTCTCAAAACACACACACACACACACACACACACACACACACACACACACACACACACACGCACACACACACATACACACCTTCATGGTTCAAAGTGAAACAAGTGATTTAATCACAACACAACTTGTTTAACATTCCCAACACCTATACACAACCCACACTTAGTCTACGGAGCCTCTAAAAATACCAAAGAGTACAATGATAGTACCGGCAACAAGGCTCCGGCTATACCTCAAAACACGATAACACATACGAAACAAAAGATGCACAACCCCAGAATAAGATGGGGCTCACCAAGTCAGCTGGGAAGAACGAGCACTGCTATCACTGGTCAGTATCCTCCGTTGTGGAACCACCTGCATCCATTAAAGATGCAGGGCTCCCGGCAAAAGGGACGTTAGTACATGTCGAATAGTACTAGTATGAAAACCAAACACCAATTTAAGAACTCAGAAATACAGTATGAATATGATGAATCAAGGCGATAATAGGATAGCATAGATAGTCGTTTAAACCAAAGCAAACTTATCAAGAGTTGTCATTAACATTTATAGAATTTAAGGTGAGATTTTATGTAACCATTTTCACACAAAACAGCCCCGCTGGCTCGCCCCAATGTATGCAGGTAGAGGTGTAAGCACAATACCAAATCTCTATTCAAGCGGCCCTGCCGCCTCACCCCAATGTATGCGGGTTGAGGTGTAAGCATAATACCTATTTTCACACAAAGCGGCTCTGCCGCCTCACCCAAATATATGCGGGTGGAAATGCATCAACGATACCAATAAATACCTACACAAAGCGGCCATGCCGCCTCACCCCAATATATATAGGTGGGTGGTGGTGTAACAACAATACCAGAATCATACACAAAGCGGCATTGCCGCCTCACCCCAGTGTATATGGGTGAAGGTGTAATCCCAATCACAATCTCTATACGATTTGGCATAATAAATGCCCCATAAATCACGACTTGGAATTATAACATGTAGATACACAATCCATAGTTTGGAACACGTCCTCAATTTATAATGCAATATAATAAGAGCATTTGAAACACGATTTGAACATATATCTTTGTCACAAAACTTATTCGGAATACTTGATTTGTAATAAATATCTTGGACCTTAAAAGGATATTGGGGTTCCAATACTTAAAGGACAGTTTAGCCAACATACCTCAATTGAGCTTCCTTAAACTCTAAAATATCCCGGAATTTTTAGCAACTTCAATCTATTTTAGAAATATAACAAGTTGAACCAGAATTAGGAAGATGATCATAGTTCTAACTCATTCGAGCATTTTATCAAACACTAAGTGTGCATTAAGGGTCCAAGGTCCTTTTATGGAGGATTCCATCATCTCACAACCCATTCTTTACCATTTTTAGCTCACAATCTTCCTACACCCTTTGATAACACATGCAAGCAAAATAAATAACTCCCATACCCAAGAATTGTCTTGCTAATTACCCATTCTTAGATAAATTTCGAAATTAAGGGCTAGGGTGTAAAATCTTACCTCTAGGATGAAGACCTAGTGAGTTTTCCTTGTTAATCTTCAAAGATTTGAGCAAGAATTGAAGGACAATTTTTTGAAGATCACTATCCCACTCTAGGGCACTCTCTCACCCTCAAAATATCAGATTTTAGCTCAAAAATGATACAAATCGTCTATTTAACGAAGTAGGGTCGGGTTATAAAAATCCAAAAATGAAGTTCCGGAACAGAGTATGCGGTTGCATATGCGGTCCGCAGAATAGGCCTCATAATTGCCCTCCGGAACTAGGCAAATCTGACTCGGTCTACGGTTATTATGCGGCTCGCAGACCTGTTCTGCGATCGCATAATGCACCGCAGAACTGGTCTGCGGTCGCACAATGCACCGCAGAACTGGTCTGCGGTCGCACAATGCACCGCAGAACCTTCCTCCGAAAATCTCAAAGTTGGACATGCGATCAGAGTGCGGCCCGCAAAATCATTTTGCGGTCGCATAATGGACCGCGAAATGACATAAAAAATTCCCCAGTTGCCTGCCTCACTTTGCGGCCACATAGTGGGCCGCAAAAGTGCATTTCTTCTGCCCAAATTTTTCCTTTACTTTCCAGTGCATTGTTCAACCTAAAAAGTCTGAGCCACGGAATTTATACAATCCTCAAACACATAAGCCCAGTTTGGCACAACGAAATATTATTTTTCCTTTGCGAAATTTTACGGGGCCTTACAGAAATTTTCAAGATCTTTTCTCCATGAGAGCAGCAGTAATATTTTTTTTACCCAAGCATGGAAGTCAGGAATTTCCTCGAAAACTTTAGTGATTGCTGGAAAAAAAATATGATTATGTAAAGGAACTAAAGACATCAAAGAAAGAAAAAGAAAAAAATACTTACGTGCAAAGTTCTATTTTTCTGAAAAAGGCAAGTTTTCTTCACCCACTAATCCACTAGTGGGGGGCAGCAACAAATCGGGCGTACCAGCCACTGTCATGATTATCCTCGGGACTGACTAAAACCCTTTTACTTCTAGCCACGAGAGAAAAGACTCCTTCACGAAACAGTTTTGGAGAATGAAGGTGAAGTAAATGATGGAAGGTAAAAGGAGCGGAAACCAAATTCGACAAATAGCGAAGGCAAGCAACTGCCCTCCACACGATGGGACTGATTTGACCAAGGCAAACATTAAAATAGCGACAAAACTCAATGATCACTGGGTCAATAAGAGGTTTAAACCCTAAAGTGAAAGGATAGGTATAAATAAAAGAAAAGTCAGCATAGTAAGAAGTGATTCTTTGGTTGGTACCAGGAATTAAAACTGAAAAATCTGGTTTCCAATGACATTCACGTCGGACTAAAGAAAGAAGACCTGGAGTGATCAAACTTGGGTAGTGTTCAGCAGGGTTAAGGGAAGCTATAGAAGAAACTTGATTTTTCATGGCTTCATGATTTGACACGAAAGAGAACTCTTGAGGAACAATCTCAGAAACTGTCGGCTTGCGTATAGGTTCATTCTGATCCCTACACTTGGAAGAAGATCTAGGGGTTAAGGGGGTTTTAGACCTAGAAGAGGATGGTCTAACAAAACTACTTTGAGAAGTAGAACTGCGAGTTGATAATAAACCAAGACTACGAAGTCTTCCACCTCTCCTACTCCTAGTAGGGGCAGTAGAAGGAGCAAGTTCATCAACGATCACAACTTTACGAGGGTCTGGTGTTGAAGAAGACATGCTTAGCAAAGAAAATACAGAGAAAAGATAGAGGTGTACGAGAGAAAGTTAAGGAGACAAATGCAAAGAAGAAGGAAGAGGGTTTTAGAAAATCAAGTATGATGAAGTATTTATAAGAAGAAGCAATTGTCATCAAGGTTGGTCATTATGAACTGTCATAATGGAACCGTCACTTCGTGACTGATGCAGCCGCCGAAAATCCCTAAAAAAGCACTGAAAACTGCAGAACCAATCAAGGTAAGACATGTGGCTTGAGTATTAAATGAACGTGACGTACGTCGCATCGACTCTGCAAAAGGCATTATGATACTCGAGAAACGGCGGCAAAGAATTCCCGCCATAAATACTTACCATTTCCCGAATATTCAATTTAGAATATTCAGAAAGTTAGGAGGGGGAGGGGGAGACTATCTGTATTAGTGAAAAAAAGACATGACACGTGGACTATCATCAAGGTGACGAGGCATGGTACGTGGACCATCAATATAGTGACAAGTGGCATTCTTAATTAGACGAGTTAAAGAATGCAAGAAGGCACGGGAGAAACACCCTCGGGGTTACACGAAAAAAAGAACCGGACCTGACAGTTGCAAAAGGAGAAATAGGAGCGGAATGGATAAAGACCATTAAGAAGGGAAGATGCACGAACCTGTCATAAATAAGGAAAATCGATATATAATTACGGTTACGGAAAATCTATTATAATTATATATGGTAACAGGTAATCATGACAATTAATGCCATTAACGAGCCCGAATTAAGTAAGAAAACCGTTATAATTGTATACTCCTATATAAGGATTTAGACCTCATTTGTTGTGGCATCTGATTTTTATTAAAATTTATGCAATCATTCTTTACTTTATTCAGAAGGTTCTAACTGCAATTTTGGGAGTGATTATCAATCTATTTCGTATTTCCTTTTTTTGCCAATTATTTTCATTACTTGCTTTATTCTGCAAATTATTGGGAAAGTGAAGTAAATCTTGATTATCAATAATCTGATTTCTTTTTTATATTGACTTTGACCGAGAAATCTATTTTTGGGTTAAACAGTTTGGTTGTGATTATTTTACATTCATTTTGTTTATAAATTAGTTTAATAAAATATCAACTAATGTGGTCGGATATCATATAAAAGTTAGTTTTTGAAATAATGCATAGTACTTCAAATAAAGTGCTGATCATATACTTATAAGAATTATATCAAAATTTATTCTCTACAGAAAAAAAATATCGAACTAAACAAGCTGTCTTGATGTACCTTAATCTATGTTAGGTCGTGAAAATGAATTTTTGCCCTACATACTAAGAGCCCGTTTGGACATAAGAAATTTTTTCCTCTTTTTCCAAAATTTTTTTATTTTTTTTCGAAATCAGCGTTTGTTCATAAAATTTTTAATTTTCACTTGAAAATGCATTTTGGAAATTTCTGAAAATTTGAAAAACCTCCAAAAAACTGTTTTTCAAAATGTTCACTCAAATCACTCACAAAATTTCAAAAGCAACCCAAAATTATATTCATGTCCAAACACAACTCTAAATTTCAAATATCATTTTCACTTAAAAAAATTTTCCCCTATTTTGGAATTTTATAATTCTTATGTTCAAACGCTCACTAAATCATTTATAAAAAAAATTTAGATCAAGAAAGTCAATGGTGTCGAACTTTGAATTAAACTCTTTTAAAAATTAAAGTAATTCTTTAGTATCATCACGTAAAATCAATGGAAAAGATTTGCAGATACAGATGGACTGTAACAGTAAGATTGGATATTGGTGGTAAAGAATTGGGACTCACATCACATGAGGTAAACATTACACCATGTATTCTCAGGGCCAGGGCCATAGTGTTAGCTAAAGAATATGTTGAAGTAAATTCAGTGGTTTTTACTCAAATTCTGTTATTGAATTAAATATTTATTAAATACTTAAAAATAAATTTAATTATTATTATGTATTAACTTAAAATCATTACAAGAACTAATAAATTTTAAATTCTAAATTTATTTCCGCGTATCCTTTGTTTCAATAGGCGTCTAGGAGAAGGATGATAAGTTCAAGCGAAAATGCAGTAGGAAAGTTCGTTGTTGCTTCCTTGAATTGACAAACCGTGTCAGACGAAAATTACGGTACTTACACAATTTATTTATTTTTGCCAGCATTTCTTGGTTTCACTTTCAGATATTCATGATTGTAGCTTAGTCTGGATTACTAAGCGTTAGTCTTCTGATTTGTCTGCTTTGTACTCAAGGAAAATCTCATTCTAATGTTCATTTTCTCAGTCAAGTCTTGACGCTGTCAAAAATTTCATACTCATAATCCATTTTCACATTCTCCTTACATTTTACTACTCCCTCATCAATAACTTATACAGTATATATTATTTTATAAATTCTTTATAATTTTTGTTACTATAAAATTAGACGTAAAAATTTTCTATTAAACATAATGTTAAAGTTCTATAAAGTGCAAACATAAAAAAAATAAAAATCATTTTTATCAGAAATTAGTAACTAAGCGGAGCTGCGCCTTGCCATCAATGCAACTGCTAATGAATTTGACAATTAATGGCATCAATAATTTTAATATTTTCTGCATGATGTATAGACAAGAAAGTTGAATATTGAGCATGATAACATTTATTATAAAATTTGTTATAGTCAAAGAGTCTAATAATTCAAAGAGCTCTTCAGATGATTACATTTGGCAAGTTATTAGTAATCTTCTTTCCAGACAGAAGGATAGGGAATTTTCCAACGCAACATTAAGCATAGAGTTTAATTTGTTTAGGCGCCAGATAAAGAAAATGGGTTTAAATAATTGAAATACAATGGTTAGAACGAATACGCAATGGAAACGCTAGTAGTCATTAATCATTAGTCACACCGGGTAATCAAAGGTATATCTACAGTGTAATATACAGGTTCATGTGAACTTAGTAGTTTTTTTCCAGATCTATAATATATATTATAAAATTTATATATTTGTAAATATTTTACTATGAGTTTAATTATTACTTATTGTATATTAACTTAAAAACATTATAGAAAACTATAAAGTTTAAATTTTGAATCCCATTTTGAAGGTGACAACTACATTTAGAGCTTAAGCGGAAGTTCTCTTGTCATTTTCCATTTTTGCAATTATTCATAAGGGTAGTGGAATGAGATGACAAACTGAAGATGGGAACTGAACTAAAGACCAAGTCAAGAATCCGAGGTTCACACACAAATCCAAACATTATGTACTTGAATAACATTTGAAAAATCAGAGAATCCTACTGTTCTTTAACCGACATAAGTAGATTCTTTAAAAAAATATATGTGTTTTTATTCTTGCACCAAATTATATTCATTCGTTATGACTAATAATATCGGGAAATAAAGTTATGATTAAATAATAAATCTCTAATAATATATTTTAATTAATCATAATTAAAAAATAAAATATCATTAAATAATTGAATTAGTTATAAATTCTTAATAAAATAAATAGACAAGTTACTGAGAAGGGATTGAGTATGTTGATGTAAGGATGATCTGAAACTTTTGGTCTTAGGCGAAAAATGTTTGAAAATGGAATATTACCTTAGTATGAAAATGACTATGAAATGAATAATTGACTGCGAAATAAGTTTGACTATGCATATCAGTATATGTGAAAGTGAAAGCAATAAATGATTCCAAAATTAGACAACATTTTTAAGTACAGTAGTATATCATCTGACACGGTTTGTCAATTCGAGTAAAAATTCACAATTTCAAATAAACAGTATAAATCCACTTAATTATTTATAAAATAAAAATAAATACAAAAGCAGTATAAGTACAAATATTTTGAAAGCTTGTTTCAACTACACATGTATATAGAGTTACGTTCAACATGAAAACACTAGTTAATTTTTGCACTCTCTACCAAGCTAAGGACTTTGGCCACAAAATCCAAGAACTCAATGCCAAAACCTACATTCAGGGTGTTTGCGGTTCGGTTTGGTCAATTTTTTATTAAAATCAAAACTAAATCAATTTAATCAATTTTTACAATTTTAAAATTAAAATCAAACCAAATTAAATACAAACCATCGGTTTGGTTATTGTTGGTTTGGTTCGGATTTTCGGTTCTTAATAAGTTAATGATAAGTCGATAATAGTAAAACGATACTATACAATAATATTTTAAGTACTACTAGAGCATAAATTCAAATACCTACAGTGATAGTTCTTTTAACTATTTATATTTAAAACTGTAGCATATAATATAAAGCAGAGTATTAAAATTGTAGCAATAATATAAGATAGAAAATTGTACCCGGTGAACTAAGTTGAAGTACATGATAGAATCAAAAGAACAAGCCAAAATAAAGGTTCCAAAGTATAAACAACTTTGTCCATTTAAAAGTAAAAATTATGTATTTAAACTAAAAAAAGAATGATACAATCCATAATATCATATTCAATTTGAGTAGCTTTTTTTTGACTTTTGTGATAGATTTTTTTGTAACTCTTCTGATAGGCAAAAGTAGATAGGGTTAGAGAATTTGAGTCTCTTAAGAAAAAGAAATTGGCCAATTTTTATTACTTTGGGCTTAGGCAATCTTTTAAGATATAAGTAATATAAACCAAAATTTATATATAATAATTAAAATACAGAAAATATTTAAAATTATTTACAAAAAGAAATGATACTTTATAAAAATATTTATTAAATTTTATATATAATTTATCGGTTTGGTTCGGTTTATTTTTTGATTTTTTATAATAGAACCAAAACCAAACTAAATATTATCGATTTTTAAAATTTAAAATCAAAACCAATCCAAATCAAGAAAAATATTGGTTTGGTTCGTTTTTCGGTTTGGATCGATTTTTTTGCCAAACCATGATCAGCCCTACTTACATTTCACTGTTTCAGTCCATTGTATCTTTTTTTCACACCGACTAATTCTATTCTATTGCTTTCTCTTTGAATAAAGATTAATGACAGGTAAAAATTACTCTCTCGGGTCTACTTTAATTGATTTTCTCAGTTATTTTCACACATATTAAGAAATTCACCTTTTAACATTAATTAATAATAAAATTAACCATATTAACCTTAATTTGTTCATTAAAAATTTAACAAATACTTCTAGACTCTTTACTCCAAGAGCAAGTTTAGAAAAAAAAAAGTTAATTTTCTAATATTTGAAAAAATTAAATATTATGGACCACAAAAAAACTTAAAAAATTAATTAAAGTAGGTCGGAGGTGAGGGAGTAACTGTTACTAGTAAGAAGACTACTTTATAGGGAGTTGGAATTGAGGAGATTAATTAATAGATGCAAAACCAACTTGGAATTTACTAACTTTTTGTGGAAAATGAAGGCCGCGTTACTTCCTTGAGTGAGGGAATATTTTTTTTTTTTTTTTTGGTACTAGAAAATTACTTTCTCATTAAATATTTTCCTGGAGAAATGATTCCATCATAGAAAACACTTATTCGCGGTCACAATTCGATATTTGAATATATTTTGAAAGTGTCCAAGGAACTACGAGAAATAGCACAAGTAAATATAGTGGTTATTGTTATACAAAGTTAAATCTTCTGATTTAAGGTATCATCTTAGCAGGCCTAGAATACTAAATTCCATGTTCTCAAGTCAACATATATAAATATAATATGTCGGGACATTTTTCTTGGAAAATTCTAATATTTTGGGAGAAACTTAAATATGAATTCTCTCTACTTTCAGGTCGGTATAGTTCAATTATTGTACCACATAGCATCAATTAATTTCGCCTGCCCCATAATACACTTCAAAAATTTATGTGATACAATCCTCCACTAGTAATAGAATACTAAACTGGGGTCAAACGTTAAGAAAAAAACTCAATTTGATATCAGAAATTAATCATTATACTGTTGCGACCGATGCAAATTGCTACTAAAAATTCGGTAATTAATGACATGGATAATTCTATAAAAAATTTATGAACATGAAAGTTGATTGTGCATGATAGTATTTGTATAGATCTGAGATTTGACTAGTTAGTAATCATCTTACTAGAAGATAAGGAATTATAAATATACAATGCCAGATTTGGATTTGAATAGATAATTTTTCGCAAGAATATTTAGTTGCCCATCTATATAAAGATATATATATATATATATATATATATATATATATATATATATATATTTTCACACATACTCATCCTGTCCAGTTTTCCTTTATTATATATGTTTTAGTCTATAGACTGGTAAAAGTGTAACGGGATTACTTTAGTACTAATAATTCTACTTTAATAATAATTATACGCAGCCAGATTTGGATTTGATCTCCTATGTTAATCGGAAAATGAATTCCAATATTACTTTCACCGTTTTTAGGATATAAAAAATGCTGATATCCACTTCTTTCACGACATATAACAGTACAAAGTTAATGGTAAAAACGGCATGAGGGTTCCCACAAGATAGACTGTAATATAAGAGATGACATCAGTTTGAATCACAATGTTAGAAGGACAAATGCTCAATTCAGTTATCTTTTTCTTAATGATATTTATTAAGTAATAAAAAGCACAGAGAGTATAAAGGAACTAGAGCAATGCCTTTACAAATCCTTTTTTTTTTTACCTAAAGGAATGCTCTTAGTAATTAGCTAGTGCGTTCTGAATTTCAAGATTTTTTTCATTTCGAACGTTCAACCCGAAATCTTTGATTAATGCTAAAAAATCTTATTCATCGCTTCACAAGATACTTCTTATTGGTTTTATACATTTAAATTAAAATGATGGCTTCTAGAAGTAGAAATATTGACTGTCAAAAGTGTATTATCTTTTTTCCTTGCTTTTCGCTTGGGGCGGGTCCTTAAACGATACTAAAACATATCTATATGGTCGATATTAAGTGAAGGTTTGTCCAACGAGTTGCTGTTTAGTATGTTCATAGTGATCCTCTGTAGATAAATTCTAAACGTACTGGAATGAGCCTTGAAACTCTATATTAGACCAAAGTAAGACCAAGTTAAAGAAACCGTAGAAACTTATTCGGATTTACACATATTCAATGAATAAATGACATGTGTTGTCTTTAAATACACTCTTATCACTAAATAATAGTACTAGTTAATTACTCTATGCGAATCTTTTTGCTTTTCGAATATCAATTTGATTAATTTTGAAGCTAATTGGATTAGATTAACTCAAAATTTTAAAGTTAGATATTCAAATACTATAGAAAAAGTACTATAGATTGCAATTCTTCTCAAGCCAATATTATAAAAAATATATTTTAAAATATTAGTCAAAATTTACACCGTTTGAATCTCAAAAACAAAAAAGGTTCATATAAACTGAAACAAAGGGAATAATACATATTCTCACTTTAATTTATAATTTAACTATGATAAATTAGCACGATAAATATAAAGATGGGATGTGGATAATTGTTTTTAAAAAAAAAGAAACAGAGACTTAGAGACAAAACCAACCAGGTACTCAAACAACATTTGACAATCAGTGAATCCAACTGTTTCCTAACAGACATAACGAGATTCCTGAAACGTGGCACCCATCCCTCAACTACTGCACAACAAGACCAATAAGCTAGGAACAAGTGAATCCAATCCCTCTCTTCAGTAAATTCAATTGACCAACCTGTCAATATATTTTCTTATTTTTTTTCCTTTCATATTATCACCCAAAAATAAAACTTAAGAAAAAGATATATATGTCCAACCGTCTAAACGCGTAATCATAATCCAATACAGACCCAATGAAGATCATTCGAAGCTGTTTCTCTTCTCCTCTTTCTCCTTCCTCTCTTCCTCAAATACCTTCCATTTCCTCACTCATTCATCCTCCTCCAGCTTCCACCATTTTTTATAAATACTCGTGACAAAACCTAAAAACATTTAATTTCTATTACACACTTATCTTCAATGGTTGGTTTTGCAAAAATGGGTTGGCTTAGTACAGACAATAATAAGAGCTTGATAATGGGAGATCATAGTCTTTCTAACAGCGATTCCAATAATAGAAAGGCCAACCAAATGGGAATCTTGGCATTTGAGACGGCGAAAATCATGTCAAGATTACTCTGTTTGTACAAATCTCTATCCAATGCTGAGATTTCAAAGCTGAAAACAGAGATGAGATCACAAGGAGTTGCATATTTGAATTCCAAAGATGAAGGATTTCTTTTAAGCCTCGCGTGTGCTGAGAGGCTTGAGGATCTTGATAAAGCTGCGGCTGCTGTAGCACGATTAGGCCATAAATGCAATGATTTTGGCTTGAATCGTTTTGATCTTGTGTACACGGATCTCAAGCTAGGGATTATTGATTTTGGGAAACTGGAATATGGGTCAAAGGAAATTGAAAAAAGAGTTGACAAAATGGAGAAATTGATTAATGCCACGTCTGGTTTGTACGCAGCATTGGAAAATTTAACAGAATTGGAGATATCAGAGAGGAAAATGAAAAAATGGAAGGAGAAAAAAACAGCAGGGCAATTGCAGAAAGTGAATTGCGACATGTTTAATCAGAGACTAGAACAGCAAAGGAAGCAGGTTCGACAGTTAAGAGAGATTTCATTGTGGAGTCAAACGTTTGATAAAAGTGTTGGTCACATGGCACGTATTGTCTGCATAATTTACGCACGAATTTGCGTCATTTTTGGTCCTTATATTCCTGTTCTTCCCTCTGTTTCATTGCGTAACATGCGTTCATCTCAGCAAAAAGAGATTCTTAAAGTCCAACCAGAGAATTGTTTGATCGAACCAATAAGGGAACAGATTATTTCGAGGTCCGGGCCGATTCCCACGACGTCTAAACCTACTTTGGTACGATTTTACAGCCGAAAATCGATATTTTTCCTATGTGAAGATGAAGGTTTTGGATCGGAAAAATTGGCGAAAAACAATAGGGTGTTTCATGCAGCAGGGCCTTCAACCGTAGGTGGTTCAGGGCTCGCGCTACGTTATGCTAATGTAATAACATTAGTAGAGAAGTACTCGAATCCATCCGAATCGGTAGACCTTAATTCACGAGAAAATCTGTACCAAATGTTACCGGAAAACCTGAAAAAAACAGTGAGATCAAAATTGAGCAAGAATTTGAAATGTATGGATGAGGACGAATCGTTGGCCGAGGGGTGGAGGGAGGCATTGAAACATATAATGGAATGGCTAGCGCCAATGGCTCATAACACTATAAATTGGCAGCTTGAAAGGAATTTGGAGAAGACTAAGTTTGATATTAAGCCTTCTGTTTTGTTGTTGCAGACGTTGCATTATTCGGATAAAGAGAAGACAGATGCTGCCATTGCTGATATTTTAGTTGGATTGAGTTGCATTTATAAGTGTGAGAATCGCCAATGGAGTGAATCTTGATTTGGTGATTTTTTTGAGAATTGGTGAATTTTTCAATCATATAGTTAGTCATGGCAAATATTAGCTAGGATTCATTGGGTTGTGGAAAAGAAATTGGAGTACTTCCTTTTATACAAATATACTTTTTCTTGATTTCTTTTTCCAATGGTCCTAATTTTTTTAGCAGGATACCTGCAATAGTTTCATGCTGAGTTGTATATATGATCTCTTCATTTTCCAAGATTTTGATTTAAGATTAATTCACTCTTTTTCTTGTGTAAATATGAATAAACTCATGAGAAAGAAACCAAGCACTCCAAATTGGGTTGCATAGTAATGTAAATATGAATAAGAGCCGGTCCTTAGTCACTTGCCAAAAACATATAAACCAATCCTTAATTACAAGTTACAACACAAATTGAAACAGTGACACATATAACCAAACTTTTTAGGAAAATGAAAAAACAAACAACAACAACATTGTTTACCGTCAAAATCGGATAACAATTGAATTTATACGCGATTTTAAGGATAGATGATCTAATTTGATACAAAGCTAGAATTCAGATTTAATATGGAAGAATAAATAGACCTCGTAGGGTTAACTTCCTTCGAATTTAGATGTGATATTATTGAAGCCAGAAATACATGAACAAAGCTGGAAAAAATAGTATGTTGTTCTTTGAAGTATGTTACAATGTTTTTCTAAATTACTCAGTTTCCTCTATATGTTTGGGAGATGAAGCTTTTAAGACATTACTTTATAAGAAATTATGTAGACCGTTGACTCCTTTTTTGACTTAATTCTGTGATTCGTGCCATAATGATTGGTTAATGGCGAGAATCACGGATCCTTATCGGATGAGTTGGCGAAGCTTTTCTTCGAGGCCGTCAAAAGCAGGATCGGTCATGCCTTCGGTAAACTCGAGGGCAAATCTGATGGTCTTGTCAAACTTCGAACCTCGATATTTTGGCCTTCTGTTAATTGGCTCAGCAAATTTCCCTCGATCTTGTTCGGACTTGATCTCGTTCGGTCCCGGGGTTACGAGCTCAATGATGTATCTTCGCATCGTGGTTTGATATAACTCCAGATCGGGCTTTAACCTGTCATATTTTAATCTCGATTGGTCACACAAGAGGCGAGCCCGATTTCGACTGTATACAGATAGCCCCCTCATTTTTTGGAGAGAAGATGACGAGAAACGATGTGAACTTCCGAATCCCGCTTCGATGGATCATGATGTAAGCGATAAAAGGTTACTGAAACGTCTTGTCGGTCCAGTTACCAAGGCATTAAATGCATCTCAGTTATTGGTCGGCCATTACGGGTTTTGAACCGTCATTAGCAGACTATAAATATCCCAACTTTCATTCCTTCAAACTTTACGTTCAAAGCTTCTTCTATTCTTGTTCTTCAAAAATCTATTCACTCTCCAACTTTTGTACCCAAATTTCTTGAACCTTTTGCAAACCACTAAGCGTACCTTCTTAATTTCCTCTTATTCATCTCTACTCTAAAATGGCGAAAACTTCTAAGACTGTCCCACAAAAAGAGGCTGCCTCTTCATCACGACCTACCGGCGATGGGGTTGTGACGGAACCACACCCTGAGGAGTTCGTTCCTACAAGGTGCCCGACCGTTGCTGATTTCAAGGTCAAAAAAACTTCCTCGGTACTAGGTCGGTGTGAGCCGGTCTCGAGATATATATGTTCTATGACCGAGGATCTCCTTTCCAAGGTAAAAAAGATTGCAACTGGGCAAATAAGCATGTGGTGGTGCCTTCGCCTCAAGAAGAAATTACTACCCACGTGGAGGATTTTCACCCCTTCATGTTGGGTCCCTTAGATCCGGTCATTATCGCCTTCTACAAGAGGTACGAGGTGACCCTCGATCAAACTTACCCCTCATTCTAGAGGATAGTAATTCTTCTTCGTTTCTTTGTAAATAAAATCGAGGGGTGTTCCTTCACCCTCGATCATCTTATGCGCATGTACAATCCCTCAATCTATCGAGGGGGTTTGATCAAACTTGCTCGTTAGGCGAGTAAGGCCCCATTCTCGAGTATAGATGAGGCTCGGGACTGACGCTGGATGGGCCGATTCATTCGAATAAAGACGTCGGACTTGATCCATGCCGAGGACATGGCAGTTCCCGAGAAATGGAACATAAAGCGTAAGTATAGCTTCGCCTTAAAGATTTTATTTATTGTTTCTCCCCTTCCCTCATTTCTTATCGGTGTTTTTGTGGTGCAGCTGTGGCTCGGATGCTGGATGTCGTTCCTCAACTCAAGGTGTGGGTCGAGGAATTTGTGTCACAAAGACCATATTCCGAGCACGCTTTGATGTAATTGTCGAAGGGTCTGTGGGAGGCCCGTAACCATGGTAAGTTTTCTTTTTTGATTCAATAATGTTTGACTTTCTCCTTGCGCTATCGAATTCTTATCGGTTCTATTTTCTTTTATAGGTCTCCTCAAAGATGTTGTTATAACGAATCCATCCGGTGATTAGGATGTGCCTAGTAAGTCCCTTGCTCTGAGGCAGGGTGATGAGAAGAAAAGGAAAAGGTCCCCGATCTCTCTGGACTCAGAAAATAAAAAACCAAAGAGGAGGCTGGTGCGTAAACTTAAGGAAAGTACCGGTGTCCTCCCATCGGACTCAATCCACTAACTGAGGGATAAGTCCGAAGAAGAAGAAGAAGAACACAGTTCCGAGGTAGTGGCTCAAGTGTGAACTGCTTTGCCTCAAGCTGGGGAGGCTGCTGAGAAGGCATTGCCCGAGATCTCTGAGCCGAAACAGGATGCGACTACTTTGTCTCAAGCCAGGGGAGTCGAGAGGGAGACCGGGGCCGACACTTCTCGAACAGAGGAATGTGCCTCAAAATATGTGCTTGGGGAGATTAACCTTACCAGGTCTCCTCAGTTCTCCGATACCATGATCCACGAGGCCGGTATGCTAGAAGGTCATTCTTATGAAGGGCCTCAAAGGGTGACAGATATTCACAACTTCTTGGATGGGTTAGAGTCCACTGCCTCAAAGGACGTTACTGGGCTCAGTGACTTGCCGGTGCCAAAGAAGGTACCATCATCAGGGACCAGTGGGTCTTCTTCGAGCCCAAAGTTGGTGGATCGGTTCCCAGCCCCGAGCATTAACCTAGACCAAAGGCAGTCAATAGTTTTCTCTATCCTGGAAGATTCCCAGATTTTCTCTACCCTCGTGGGGGTTGGTAGCTATCTTCGGTGCTTGGTGACCGAAGAGGACCAGGTCGTGATGAACACGGTGGAAGCGACATGCCTTTTTAATGAATCTCAACAGGCTTTGAATCGGGTAACTTCGAGTGTCCCTTTATTATGTATTTTAAATTTGAAGTTGCAAATAGTCATAACACTTTTCTTTATGCTTGTAGGCCTCGGTATTGCACCATGAGACTTTCCTCCGATTCCTGGAGGAGTTAACCCAACATGAGGCCGAGGTTCAGGAGCTTGCTGAGAAGAGGGACTCATATAAGCTTCCGAGTGAGAAACTTCAGGCCGAGTTAGAAGCGGCTCTGAAGGAGCATGTCGAGTGGGCCGAGCAGGTAAACCGAGTACCTGAAGGTAGTGATGACGAACTGGATTCAGTGACTAATGATCCGATTCTGCAGGTTCCACAAAGGCTTGAACAAATTGGGCAGCTCTAGGAGTAGGTAGACACGATACAAGTTGAGGCCGAGGAGTTCAAGAAAAATATGGATCTCTTATCCTAAAAAAAAGAAGTTGTCCAAACAGAGCTGACATAGGCCGAGGCCCAGCTTCGGGCTGCAAAAGAGAAAATCTTGGTGCAAGTCAAGAAGATCGATGGGCTTCAATTTCAGCTAAACTCGGCAATTTCTAGTCAAGAGAATCTGGCCAAGGAACTCGAGGCGGCCAAATCAGGGGTGCTTGTGGCCGAGACCGAGGCTGATGCAAAAGTGGCCAAATTTAAGGTTGACATCGAGGCGATTCATTCGCAGGCTAAAGGTATGGTGGACCATGAAAGGTTGCAAGCTCGAAGGGAAACTTTCGAGGGAGTCCATGCTCAGAACTTCGACCTATTGGTTGAAATCGAGAATGCCAAAGTAGAAGAAGCCAGGGCCCGGAAGCTGGATTTTACCGAGGAAGCTTCTGAGAGCTTAACCGAATTTGAAGGCGGGGAAGATCCCAAGGATGAAGATTCCGCCATCGATGAGGAACAAGCCGCTTAGGCCTTTCGAGTTTTTTATTTTTTGCTTTTGCGTCTTTTTGAGGCCATTTTGGCCATTTTAGATTTCTGTATCTGGCAATTCTGGCCTTTGGAAAAAGATTTTATATATATATATATATATATATATATATATATATATATATATAAGGCTTTCTTTTCCTTTCGGCTTTTAAATTTTTCCTTTTCTTTATTACTTGTATTCATGAGGGCCGGAATACATTAGCATAATATAAATTAGGTTATGTTCGAAAGTCCAAACAAATCTTACCTTTATCGCCGCTTTGGGTTAAGGCATTGTAGAGGTTCGGCGTTGCCGATAATGTTTCCCGAAAATATCTTAGGTTTATAGCCTTGCCGAGGGCAACCTTTAGAACCGATTATAAAGAAGAATTTTTTCGAAGGCCGTGTTTTGTTACGGGTTTCGGATGTCTATGAGCCGTGTTAATATGGTCATAGCCTTTTAAATTCGTGCGTTTCCTAATAGGTCTTTCGCTTGGACCATCTGAGATTGTTTTTGATCGGCAGTCCCCAAGTTAATGTTCAAACTTGGATTTAGGTGGCCCTTGGGCTTTATACCTTTAGTTCTCGGTTGTGTTAATATGGCTGTAGTCTTTTCAATTCGATCATTGCCTAATAGATCTTTCTCTTGGACCGTCCAAGATTGTTTTCGATCGGCAGTCCCCAAGTGAATGTTAGAACTTGGATTTAGGTTTCCCTTGGGCTCGATTAGTAATTCTTGAGTGAATGTTTTGAACTCCGATTAATGTGTCCATTGGGCTCGATTGGTAATCCTTGGGTGAGTGTTTCGAACTCGAATTAATATGCCCCTTGTGTTACAACCAGCACTTTGGGGTTCTGATTTCGGCCAAGAAATGGTGAGAAAAGGCTCTTCTGATTGTCTGACGTAGGTCTGTCTATTCGGGCAACTTGGGCTTTTTAATTTTAGAAAATATAAATGGGGTATAGGTGATGAAAGCTCCGACCTACCTCCCCCATACGTGCTGCCACCGAGCCTTATAGAACGAGCTACCTTAGGGGAGACCTCAAGGGCCTGCCTGGATGACTTAAAGGAGTATCCTAGGTATCCATACGAGTTTGGGAACTCTATGGATGGCACAACTCCTTCAAGCTAGCGTTGGGCATCAAGTAGGTGCTGGAGGCTCGGTGTGTAGGATGGCCAGCCCCGCGGGCTGCCGAAATGTTGGAAGTAGACCTCCGTGCCGATCGGATACTTGACGCACCTATCTTAGGTGCATCATGTGTCGACTTGTGAGCATGACTTGGATTCAACCATGCAAGCAAGGGTCCGTTGTCCTAAACTTGTAGTTATGGGGCGACATTGCACTATTCAGGATGGAAGTGTGTCGCGAGGGCTATGTATGGGCATGGCACGAAAGACGCGCATGACAATGGCCAATAACTAAAGGTTGACTTACTCGGGCTAAGCACAAACTAGTTGCGGATGCACCAGGCGAGTGTCAAGCTTGAGGATTGGGCTGTGCACGCGAGAGCGATGCTCAACCTTGGGCGAGGGACAAGATATGTCCTAAGCCAAACCCCCAGGGCGCGCATGGATTGTGATCCTAAGATGAAGCGCCACGACATGTCTAGGTCCAAGTGCCTAGATATCCTACGGGCGACATAATTGGATCATGCCTTCTAGGTAGGCTTCACCAATAGGCATAGGATCGTGCTTGATAACCTGGGAAAGGACGAAGGTTGGCCTGCAGCGGGGGGAACTGCAGGCATCGCACGGGCGAGTCGATACCGCTGGCTTACGTAGGGAAACGGGCTCGTGACACGTGGTATCAGAGCTGATTAAGGCCATACTATACCATGGCACAATGTCAAGGCAAGGGTGGATATGGCGAGTGCATTTTGGATGTCCATGCAGAGATCATGTCAAAGAAGAGATTGAGAACCTGATATTGTTGGTCCAAGAAAGAAATGGGTGATTCCATTTGCTTTCAAAAGTCTAGGGTGCTACTGAATGAGGTGATATGCCGATGAGTTGGATGGTTGAGAGAAGGCCATGTTCGCCAGGTCGTGCAATCATATTGCAAAGAGTGGGAGCCGTGGACTATAAACGTTCGGCATGATCATAGCGGAGATCTTGCCAAGGATGCGTGCAACGCATCATTTAAGTGTCTTTCCTATGGGGTGGACTTTTGGACTGCCTGAGGGCATTGCCAAGGTGAGGAAATGAGTTCGAGGGTATAGCGAAGCTTCAGAATTGGGTAGATTTCCAAGTTAGAAGGTGTCATCATTATGGAAAGGGGTACGCTGAATGATTGGAGGACCGTTGAGAGTCCAAGTGCAAGGCACAACCAAACCAGGAATCCGTGCCAGCAGGACCAAGAGAGTACCTGTCTATAGGGCGAGTATTGAAGTACTACCGAGAGCATTGGTTACTTGCTGAGGAAGTGACAATTGGAAAACAAAGAGCTTTGTTCGGGAATGCGGTGATGCTATGACTTTGAGAATGTAGTACTCACCAAGCGTCATCCCAAGAGCTGGTCGAATGCCAAGTGGGACGACAGTGCTAAGAAGTATCCTCTATATTGAGTGTGGGAGGATCCCGCCTATGCAAGAGGCATAAGGGCGAAGTTGTGAGTCTAGAAGACAACACATCTTCAAGGTAATGAGGGCAAGCGAAAGGCTACATGAGCTATGCCAGAGGCGTTTGAAGGCTATGTGAGAAATTGAGCTACTAGAGCCGTGCCAAAGAAGCATGTTGAGGTGCTTACCTGTGAAGGAAAGCTTCAAACGGACATGAAGTCCGTGAGGGTCATGGTGTAGTTGACTAGTGTGGGTCAAATACAAAGTTAGACACCAGAGGGTGCAAGTGCGGAGGAACTTTCCAAGTGAACACCGAATGGAGGTGAACTGCAGAGGCACGCTTGGAAGATACTTGGAGAAGGAGTGCATAGAGCACGACTCCTTTTGAAAAAAGGACTTTGAGGAAGTCTAACCCATAGAACAAAGGGAGCCGCGAAGAACTCACCTGAGGGGGCAGACTCCGGGATGTCTTAGGCCATGATGTGTCATCGGGGACGATGACATAATGAGTGAGGGAGGATGTCACAACCCGCACTTTGGGGTTGTGATTTTGGCCAAGAACTGATGATAAAAGGCTCTTCTGATTGTCTTACGTAGGTCTATCTACTCGAGCAACTTGGGCTTTTTAATTTTAAGCATATATAAGGAGGGTATATGTGATGAAAGCTCCGACTTGCCTCCCCCACACGTGCTGCCAACGAGCCGTATAGAATGAGCTACCTTGGGGGAGACCTCAAGGGCCTGCCTGGATGACTTAAAGGAGTGTGCTAGGTATCCATATGAGTTTGGGAACTCTATGGACGGTGCAACGCCTTCGGGCTAGCATTGGGCATCAAGTAGGCACTGGAGGCTCGATGTGTGGGACGGCCAGCCCCGTGGGCTGCCGAAATGTTGGAAGGAGACCTTCATGCCGATTAGATACTTGACACACCTATCTTAGGGGAATCATGTGTCGACTTGTGAGCATGACTTGGGTTCAACCATGCAAGCAAGGGTCCGTTGGCCTAAACGTGCAGTTGTGGGGCGGCACTGCACTATTCAGGATGGAAGTGTGTCGCGAGGTCTATGTATGGGCATGGCACAAAAGACGTGCATGACAATGGCCAAGGACTAAAGGTTTCTTTACTCGGGCTAAGCACAAGCTGGTTCCGGATGCACCAGGCGAGTGTCAATCTTGAGGATTGGGTTGTGCACGCGAGAGCGATGCTCAACCTTGGGCGAGGGACAAGACATATCCTAAGACAAACCCCCAGGGCGCGCATGGATTGTGATCCTAAGATGAAGCGCCACGACATGTCTAGGGACAAGTGCCTAGACATCCTACGGGCAGCATAATTGGAGCATGCCTTCCAGGCAGGCTTCACCAACAGGCAAAAGATCGTGCTTAGAAACGTGGGAAAGGACAAAGGCTGGCCTGCAACGAGGGGAACTGCAGGCACCGCATGGTCGAGTCGATGCCGTTGGATTAATGTAGGGAAACGGTCCCGTGACAGTTGGGCTCGATTGGTAATCCCTGAGTGAATGTTTTGAACTCGGATTAATGTGGCCCTTGGGCTCGATTGGTAATCCCTGAGTGAATCTTTCGAACTCGGATTAATTTGACCCTTGGGCTCGATTGGTAATACCTGAGAGAATGTTTCGAACTCATATTAATATGGCCCATGGGATCAAGTTGTAATCCTTGAGTGAATATTTTGAACTCGAATTAATATGGCCCTTGGGCTTGGTTGGCAATCCCTGAGTGAATGTTTCGAACTCGGATTAATATGGCCCTTGGGCTCCATTGGTAATCCCTTAGTGAATGTTTCGAACTCGGATTAATCTGACCCTTAGTCTTAATTGGTAATCCATGAGTGAATGTTTCGAACATGATTTAATATAGCCCTTGGGCTCGATTGGTAATCGATGATTGAATGTTTCGAACTCGGATTAATATGGCCCTTAGGCTTGATTGGTAATCCCTGAGTGAATATTTTAAACTCGAATTAATATGGCCCTTGGACTCTATTGGTAATCCCTGAGTGAATGTTTCGAACTCAGATTAATGTGGCCCTTGGGCTTGATACCCTTAGGGGACTGGAAGTAGGAAATTCCTTAAACAGTGTGATATCAAAAACAAGAAAAGTCTTATTCTTTTTATTCTTATGCGCATGATTGTATATGTATACATGTTTTGTGCCAAGGCTCAATCGATCCATGTGGGAACGGTTCATTTTGGCTATTTGGCCCTTACAATTAGTCATATTGATCGGCCCCTATCGATCACGAAGTTTCTTTCGTTGTTAAAGTCGCTATCTAAGGGATATTGCTTCCCCCCAGTGTTCGGGGTTGAACGAAGTAAAGCCTAGAATGTTGTTGTGATCGTTATCACCGATTCGTAATCGGCCTTCAATTCCAAGTTAGCACGATTTACTTGTTGCCTCGTTAAAAATCTTGCCGAAAAACCCATTTGGGACAAAGCCAGTTCAAGGAAAAAAGAGTGCAATGCATGATTTTAGACCTATGACTTCGTTTTATCCTTTGTTGGTTACCTGCAAGTGTTAGCTCGAACCAGAAAAAATAAGAGAAAGAATCACAGTCGACCTTAGCAATAATATCGCTTTAAGTGGGTTAAATTCCAGTTGTTCGGTAATTTATCGTTGTCCATTGTTCTGAGCTTATAGGATCCTTTTCCAGTGATCTCGATAACTTGGTATGGCCCTTCCCAGTTCGGCTCTAATTTCCCCTCGTTCGGGTTTCGGGTGCTCAGTGTGACTATCCTTAATACCAAGTCCCCTGTATTGAAGTTTTGAAGGTTGTCCCTTCGATTGTAATATCTTTCGATTCGTTATTTCTTGGTGGCCAGTAGGACGAGGGTGGATTCTCGCCTTTCATCTAGTAGCTCGAGGCTCGTACTCATAGCCTCATCATTCGATTCCTTTGTTGCGTATAGAAATCTAATGCTTTTTTCTCCAACTTCGACCGGTATTAAAGCTTCGGTACCATAAACCAAAGAAAATGGGGTGGCCTCGGTACTGGACTTCGAGGTTGTTCAGTATACCATAGGACTTTGGGTAGCATTTCCTTCCATTTTCCTTTGGCGTCGGTTAGCCTCTTTTTAAGGTTTTGGAGTATGGTTTTGTTGGTAGATTCAACTTGTCCATTCCCACTAGGGTGATAAGGCATTGATATGATTCTTTTCATCTTATGGTCTTCAAAGAATTTGGTCACTTTGCTTCCGACGAATTATTTCCCATTGGGGCATACAATCTCGACTAGTATCCCAAATTGGCATAGAAAAATAGTCAGTCATAAATAATATAAATCGAGCCTTACCAGGTGCCTATGGAAGGGGGCGACGATATCCATCCCCCATATCATGAACGGCCATGGAGATAAAACTGAATGTAGCAGCTCCACAAGTTGATGAATCATCAGAGCGTATCTTTGACATCCATCACATTTTCGGACGAATTCCTTTGCATCTTTCTCCATGTCGATCCAGTAATACCCAGCCCTGATTATTTTTCGAACCAAAGATTCGGCGTACGAATGATTTCCATATGTACCTTCGTGGATTTCCCTCAGAATGTACTCAATATCACCCGACCCTAGATATATTGCAAGTGGCCATCGATTGATCTTCCGAACAAGGTTCCGTCTTCGGATAGGCTAAATCGGGTTGTCTTTGTATGCAGGGCCCTTGATTCTTTAGGGTCCGAGGGCAGCTTTCCATTCTTGAGATATTCTACGTACTTGTTCCTCCAGTCCCAAGTTAATCTCATTGAGTTGATCTCGGCGTGATATTCTTCCACCACCGATTTCATAAGCTGCACAACTTCACCAGAGTTGAACTCGTTGTCTTCGATGGAAGATCCCAGGTTAGCAAAGGCATCGACCTCATTGTTTTGATCCCGAGGCACATGTTGTAAAGTCCATTCTTTGAACCGATGTAGCGTAACATGTAACGTGTCTAAGTATATCTACATTCATTCTTCCGTGACCTCGAACGTTCCATTAACTTGGTTTACAACAAGGAGGGTGTCATACTTAGCTTCGATCACCTCTGCCCCCAAGCTTTTGGCTAATTTGAGACCTGCAATCATGGCCTCATATTCAGTCTCATTATTAGTAAATTTCACAGTCTTAATAGATTGTCTAATTATATTACCTATTGGCAGTTTTAGTATAATACCAAGTCCGGACCCTTTTGTGTTCGAAGCACCGTCCGTAATGAGGGTCCATATTTTCGAAGAAGTTCTTGAGTTAACCAATAACTCTCTTTCGACCTCGGGTATCAGGGCCGGTGTGAAGTCAGCCACAAAGTCTGCCAATATTTGGGACTTAATGACTGTTCAAGGTCGGTACTCAATATCGTACCCACTCACTTCCACTTCCCACTTGTCTAATCGGCCCAAGAGTTTGGGCTTATGCATAATGTTCCTTAACGTATAAGTAGTTACGACACTTATGGGGTGACATTGGAAATATGGTTTTAGCTTCCTACAGGCACTTAGCAAAGAGAGCGCCAGCTTCTTCAGGTGAGGGTACCTAGTTTTGGTCTCACCTAAGGTTCTGCTAACATAATAAATTAGAAATTGCGTACCTTGCTCTTCTCGAACCAATACTCCACTTACCGCTACCTCTGAGACTGTTTGGTACAAGTACAATTGTTCGTCTGTTTGTGGTGTGTGAAGCAGTGGCGTGCTTGATAAGTATCTCTTGAGATCTTCTAAAGCCCGTTGACATTCCGGAGTCCATGAGAAGTTATTCCTCTTTTTCAACAGTGCGAAGAATTGGTGGCTTTTATCAGACGAATTCGAGATAAATCGACGCAGCAAGGCTATGCGCCTTGTTAGACTTTGCATGGCCTTTATGTTGTCTACGACTGTGATGTCTTCAATGGCTTTGATTTTGTCCGGGTTGATATCTATCCCTCGGTTGGATACCATGAACTCGAGGAATTTTCCTGATCCGACTCCGAATGCACACTTTTCTGGGTTCAACTTCATATTGTCCTTTTTTAGTATACTGAAGGTTTTCTGTAAATGTTTTAAATGGTCCTATGCTCAGAGGGACTTAACCAACATATCATCAATGTAAACTTCCATCGTTTTCCCTATTGTTTCCTAGAACATTCGATCTACTAGACGTTGATAGGTGGCACCAGCATTTTTTAATCCTAATGGCATTACGTTATAACAGTACGTGTCGTATTTAGTGATGAAGGAAGTTTTCCTGGTCATCCGGGTTCATCCGTATTTGATTATACCCGGAATAGGCATCGAGAAAACTGAGGATCTCGTGGCCGGTCGTGGCATCGATCACGCAATCAATGCTTGGCAAAGGGAAAGAGTCCTTGGGACATGCTTTGTTCAAATCCTTATAATCTACACATATTCTTAATTTTTCCCTTTTTTAGGGACTACCACTACTTTTTCTAACCATTCCGGGTATTTAACCTCCCGAATGGACCCTATTTTAAGGAGTTTAGATACCTCGTCCTTGATGAAGGCATGTTTCACTTCAGATTGGGGTCTCTTCTTCTGTTTGACCGGATTGATTTTCCAGTCCACGCTTAACTTATGAGTAGTTATCTCTAGTGGGATCCCTATAATATCAAGATGGGACTAAGCAAAACAATCAATGTTAACTATAAGAAATTGAATAAATATTTTTCCTAAGCTCGGGAGATAGTCCCACGCCCAGGTATACCTTTCGATCGGGAAAATGCTCGATCAATAAAACATGTTCCAGCTATTCGTCGATTTGGTTGAGTCGGAGTCATCGGGGATTATAAAAGATAGGGAAACCCTGTAATCATCCTCTTCATAAGTCTTTCGCATATCTGACTGAATCGCGACCGGTATCGGTGATTGCTATTTGGTCTCTAGGTTGGCGCTGGAAATTGGTTCCTTCGATGTTGCGAGCGTCGATATCGGAACCACTTCTTCGATGGCAAACTTCTCTTTTGCGGCCGGTTGTTTCCCATAAATTATCTTGATTCCCCTGGGACCGGGAATTTTAGCACTTGGTGAAGAGTTGAGGGTACTGCCCTCATGTGGTGGATCCATGGCCTTCCGAGAAGGGCGTTGTACCTCATGTCCCCTTCGATTACATAAAACTTGGCCTATCGTATGATTCTTGCGGTATTGACCGGTAACGTTATTTCTCATTTGGTGGTTTCACATGCCATGTTGAACCAGTTCAAGACTCGGACTGCTGGCACGATCCTGCCTTGTAGACCGAGCTGTTTTACGACCTTCAACCGAATAATGTTGGCCGAGCTACCTGGATCAATTAACACACATTTAATTCTAGTTTTATGTATTGGTAGAGATATTATGAGCGCATCATTGTGAGGTTGTATGATCCCTTTTGCATCCTCGTCGCTGAAGGATAAGACTCCTTCAAGTATGCAATCTCGAGTTCGTTTTTCCCTGGTAATCTCGAGTTTGTTTCTCCCTGATCATCTTCGACCCTTATTTTCGACTAATACCGATTGTGTACATCGTCCCAAGTAATGGAAGGGTATTATATTAGATTTTGTTTTAATTGCTATGAAGCCACCAAGCTTCGAATATTGAGTCCCTGAGTGAAATCCTGAACAAACCAATCATCAGCGACCGGAGGCATATCCATTCGTTCTATTTGAAAATGGGAGACGAACTCCCTGAGCATTTCATTCTCCTTCTGTTTGACTTTGAAAAGGTTTGATTTTATGGTTTCGACTTTGATGGCACCGGCATGTGCTTTTACGAAAGAGTATGTAAGCATAGAAAATGAGTCAATAGAATTAGGAGGTAAGTTGTGATACCATATAATGGCTCCCTTTGACAGGGTCTCCCCAAATTATTTCAGCAAAACAGACTTGATTTCATCGTCTTCCAAGTCTTTCCCTTTGATGGTACATGTATAATAATCTACATACTCGTTTGGATCAGACATTCCGTTGTACTTAGGTATTTCGGGCATACAAAATTTCCTGGGGATCGATTTTGGAGACATGCTTGGAGAAAAAGGTTTTTGCACGAACTTCTTGGAATATAGTCCCTTCAATATCGGGGGTGCTCCTGAGATTTGATCTACTCTGGAATTATAGGTTTCAACCATTTTATTGTTCCCGTCAATCTTTATTTCCCCTGACTTTATCCACTTTATTAGCTCCTCGAGTATTTTTATAATCTTGAGGTTAGTCCCCGACTCTTGTTCATTCGACCTTACCACGGTCGGTTTCGTTCTGCGGGTGACTTCTTAGGGATAATTGGGTTCAACCCGACTTGGTGCCTAGGTTTGGCTCAACTGAGTTATCGCCACCTATTGAGCTTGCGACATATAGAAGAGCATGCGTATACTGATCTTGTCTTCAATGTTTTGTGTGTTTCGAGCTACCGGTCGGACACTACTACAGACGTTATTTTCAGGGTCGGTAGGCAAGTTCGCGTCGATGGACACATGAGAATTTACATCAATTGGATCTGCAGTCTAAATTTCAACGACATCAGCGGGTGTTCCCACATTAGCGAGTGTCATGTTGTTATTCTCACCTTGATGATCGGCAACGTTGTCGATATGTAGAGGTGTTAATTGAGAGTTTGTCATTTTTAGCCTGAAATCAAAGGCATTTCAAGAGCAAGTGTACATCAGTGTGTGTTGTGGAGATTTGTATCAAATAACCACTATTATATTTAGCCTCACGGTGGGTGCCAAACTGTTTGCCCTCAAAATCAGATAACAATTAAATTTATACGCGGTTTTAAGGATACATGATCTAATTTGATACAAAGCTAGAAATCAGATTTAATATGAAAGTATAAATAGACAAATAAATACAAACCATGCAGATTGAACAACTTAAGCCTCGTAGGTTAACTTCCTTCGAATTTATATGTGATATTATTGAAGCCAGAAATATATGAACAAAGGTGAAAAAAATAGTATGTTGTTCTTTGAAGTATGTTACAATGTTTTTCTGAATTACTCAGTTTCCTCTATATATTGGGGAGATGAAGCTTAAGACATTATTTTATAGGAAATTATGTAGACTGTTGGCTCCTTTTTTGACTTAAATCCGTGATTTCTGCCATAATGATTAGTTAATGGCGAGAATCACGGATCCTTGTCGGATGAGTTGGCGAAACCTTTCTTCGAGGCCATCAGAAGCAAGATTGGTCTTGCCTTTGGTAAACTTGAGGTCAAATCTAATGGTCTTGTCGAACTTCGAACCTCGATATTTTGGCCTTCTGTTATTTGACTCGGCAAATTTTCCTCGATCTTGTTCGGACTCGATCTCCTTCGATTTTCTGGTTACGAGCTCAACGATGTATCTTCGCACCGTGGTTCGATATAACTCAAGATCGGGCTTTAACTTGTCATATTTTAATCTTGATTGGTCACACAAGAGGTGAACCCGGTTTCGACCATATACAAATATATTTAGTATAATCCCACAAGTAGGATTTGAGGAAGGTAATATACGCAAATCTTACATCTACCATGTGAAGGTAAAGATGTCACGACCCGGATTTCCATCTCTCGGTACTGTGATGGCGCCTAACATTTTACTTGCTAGGAAAACCAATGTTAGAAATAGTTGTTAGCCATTTTTAACCATTCTTATTAATTGATAACCAAGAAAAACTGAATAAATTGAAATAGAATGAGTAAACAAAATAATTGTGATATCTAAATACAATTCCAGAACTGGTGTCACAAGTGCACGAGCAACTGGAGTACTACAAATAATAGTTTGAATGAGAGCATAACTGTCTGAATTGAAATAAATAGGTAGAGTAATGTAGGAGGGGATTTCAGGGCTGCGAACACCTTGTAGTTATACCTCAAGTCTCTGTCAAGCAATCTACTGACCGCCGCTAGGACCGACTCCAAAATATGCACAAGAATTGCAGAGTGTAGTATGTGATGACCCGATAGATCATTTGCAGTTTTAGCCTTCATTTTTGTGTTCTGGGGCGTCGGATAGCTCCATTTTAGCTTTTCTCGATTCGCGTGCGCAGTCCGCATCTTTTTACGGAAACGTTTTATGTGAAATATTAAAGAAAAGTGAAATTTTGCCTTCTGTTTTGTTGTTGCAGACGTTGCATTATTCGGATTAAGAGAAGACAAAAACTGCAATTGCTGATATTTTTGTTGGGTTGAGTTGCATTACAAGTGTGAGAATCGCCAATGGAATGAATCTTGATTTGGTGGTTCTTTGAGAACTGAAATTTTCAATCATATAGTTAGTCATGACAATAGTATTAGCTAGGATTCATTGGGTTGTGGAAAAGAAATTGGAGTACAACTTATTTTATATAAATACTTTTTCTTGATTTCTTTTTCCAATGTACCTAATTCTTTTAGCAGGATACCTGCAATAGTTTCGAGTGTGTATATATGATCTCTTCATTTCCCAAGATTTTGATTCATGATAAATTCACTCTTTTTCTTGTGTAAATATGAATAAACTCATGAGAAAGAAACCAAACACTCCAAATTGTGTTGCGTAGTAATGTAAATATGAATACGAGCCATTCCTTAGTCACTTGCCAAAAACATAGAAACCAATCCTTACAAGTTACAACAATAATTAAAACATTGACATGGATCTCAAACCATTACAACAACAACCATGACAACAACTAGGTTATACCCGGTGTGATCTCATAACTGGAATATAGGAATGGTAGAATATACGCAAATTTTATCTCTACCTTGTGTGAGGCAGAGGCTTTACGCAAAACCTTTAGGGGAAATATCAAAACAAAGGACTCTGAGAAAACATTGGTTCTATCTTATGCTAATCCACAAGTCCAAAAAACACTCATTTATTTGGACTAAAAGGAAAACAAGTTGTAGAGAATCAGCCAATACTTGGCGGCATACTAACTCTGTCAAAACGATCAACAATAATCCGAACTCTAGAGGGTCTAAAATCTTGAGTTAACGCCCAAGGCGGATGAATGAATTCGATAAGTAAGTTTGGCATCTCCGCTAAAATCACTTTTGCAGCTTCTTCCCCTGAAAATCCAACCAATTAAGGCCACATCTTGGGACAATGAGCAGGGGATGCAGAACAATATTTCTCATTACGCTGAACTTCATATGGAGGAGAACAGTCACAATTCTTACTCTCCATGTCTTTCAAGAACTTGAGTTTCGATGCAAATGCAAAACATTGTCCCTCATTAATAAGACCTGATTTCAGTACAATAAACTAAGGGTGCTTAAAATAGAAGCAACTATCATTTCCAGCCAATAATTAGGACATATTAATTGTATTTAGAAATTGCACTGATTAATTATTCTATTATCTTAGTGATGCCTTAGATGATAATTGCATCTTTGACTCTAACAATTAAGTAGTCATTTTGACTAAACAATCTAATCCACATGATTAAGGGTAACTCGTAATCTATTTTTTTTCACCCAATCATTAACACATCTAGTCAGCAAGTGCCTAGTCTCTGAAGCACATGGTTCGGATTTACATCTATATACAGTCAAAATCGAGTTTGCCCTTCATATGACTAATCGAGTCAGGAACATGATAGATCAAGATTCAACCTCGTATATATCAAGCTGTGATACGAGGCTAGGTTGTTGAGCTCGTGACCCAAAGACCGACCAAGATCAAGATCGGCCAAGATCGAGATCGAGCAAAATAGAGACTGGTCGAGATCGATCTTGGTCAAGACCGAGCAAAATAGAGATTGATCGAGATCGGTCAAGATTGAGACTGAGCAGAATAGAGGCCGGTCGAGATCGGTCAAGATCGAGATCGAGCCAAAAAATAAAAAAGCCGGTATATCCGCAATTAGGGCAAGAATCTCGGCGGAAATCACGACGCATATCAAGGAGAGGTAAATTAATTAATCTATCATGGGATTCCTTCTGTATTTACAATTATATTCAAAGTAGGAATTCTCCACTATATAAAGAGGGTTTGATCGTTTGTAGAAAGGGGAAATTCTGATGCGATAAAAACAACACATTACCTTCTTTAAAGTTTCATTATTTTGTTACTATGTTCATACATTAGCAGAATCCTTACTTGTTTTGAGGGTGACCGAACTTGAGGGCTAATGCTAATTGATTCATTTGGTTTGCATTTATCTCTTTTATAGTTAAATTCAGTAGTGATAAATATATTTTCTCGGTTTGTACCAAGTTATATCATGTATCCTTAGAGTCACGTATAAATTTAATTGTTATCCGTTTTTCGGGTAAAATAGTTTGGCGTCTACCGTAGGGCTAAGTATAATAGTGATTATTTGATACAAATCTCTGTAAAACACATTATTCTATACTTGCTCTTGGAAGTATCTTTGATTTCATGCTAAAAATGTCGAACTCTCAATTAATGCCCCTACATATCGACAACGAATCTAGCCATCAAGGCGAAAATAACAACGTGACGTCCGGGGATGAAAGGCCACCCGCTGACCCCGTTGGGACTCGGGTCGTGGATCAGATTAATGTTAATTCGTATGTGGCCATCGAAGCGAACCAAAATTTTGGTCTCGAAAATAATATCCATGTTGGAACCCGATCTGCAGTTCGAAATACCCAATATTGGAGAAGACGGGATCAACCTGCGTATGATCTTCGAAATGTTGCAAGCTCAACAGGTGGCGATAGCTCAGTTGCAGAGCCAAACACAGGCACCGAGCAGGGATGAACCCGGTCTACCCCAAGAAGTCACCTACAGAACGGGGCCAGTTGTGGTAAGGTCAAATGAACAAGAATCGGAGCCTAACCCCGAAATTATAAAAAAGCTCGAGGAACTGACAAAGCGGATAGAGTCAAGGGAAAAGAAGATCGAAACAAACGACAAGAAAGTGGAAACTTATAACTCCAGGGTTGATCAGATCTCGAGGGCACCACCAATATTGAAGGGTTTGGATTCTAAAAAGTTCATACAAAAGCCCTTCCCCCCGAGCGCGGCTCCTAAACTGATCCCCAAGAAGTTCTGCATGCCCGAGATTCCTAAGTATAATAGAATGACCGACCCCAACGAGCATATCATCTCTTACATGTGCGCCATTAAAGGGAATGATCTAGGGGACGACGAGATCGAATCCGTATTACTAAAGAAATTCGGGGAAACCCTATCAAAGGGAGCAATGATATGGTATCATAATTTACCACCTAACTCTATCGATTCTTTTGCCATGCTTGCAGATTCTTTTGTAAAATCACACGACGGAGCCATAAAGGTCGAGACTATGAAGTTTGACCTTTTCAAGGTAAAGCAGAAAGATAACGAGATGCTCAGAGAGTTTGTATCTCGTTTCCAAATGGAACAAATGGATCTACCACCGGTCACAGACGATTGGGCCGTTCAATCTTTCACTCAAGGACTAAATGAATGAAGCTAAGTGGCTTCACAACAGTTGAAGCACAACTTGATTGAGTACCCAGCTGTTACCTGGGCCGATATACATAATTGATATCAATCAAAGATTAGAGTCGAAGACAACCAGCTGGGGGCTCCTTCTGGATCCATTACCAAAAGGGACGTCGATCGAGAACCAAGGTTGAACAGGGATCGATACCAACCATATAATAGAGATTGTAGGGGAAACAGACCTAGGCACAACTCCGTATGAGGTGAAAGGAGAAGTGATAGAAGCCAGGGCTCATGAGCAAGAATGGTTTCGACAGGCATACCGGACCTAAGGAAGCACCACAATTGTTGGAGTATAACTTTAATATTGATGCATCCACCATCGTAACGGCTATCGGACGCATCAAAGATACTAAATGGCCTCGACCTCTGCAGACCAATCCAGCCCAGAGAAATCCCAATCAAGTATGCAAGTATCATGGCACCCATGGCCACAGAACGGAAGATTGTAGGCAGTTGAGAGAAGAAGTAGCCCGGTTATTCAATGAAGGGAACATTCGGGAGTTTTTAAGTGATCGGGCCAAGAATCACTTCAAAACAGAGAGTTCAATAGGCAAAACAAGCAAGAAGTACCGCAACACATTATTCACATGATTATCAGAGGGATCGATGTTCCCCAAGGGCCAGTGTTAAAACGCACTAAGGTGTCAATCATAGGGGAGAAGTAATCTCGGGCTCAGGATTATATACTGAAAGGAACCTTGTCCTTCAACGATGAAGATGCATAAGGAATCATGCAGCCCCATAAAGATGCACTGGTAATATCTATACTCATGAATAAGACTCAAGTTAAGCATGTGTTAATTGATCCAAGTAGCTCCACAAACATCATTCGATCGAGGGTCGTAGAGAAACTCGGTCTACAAGACCAGGGTGTCCCCACGACCCTAGTGCTAAACAGATTCAACATGGCACGTGAAACTACTTAGGGCGAGATAACTTTGACAGTAAACGTGGTTGGGACCATCCAAGAGACGAAGTTCCATGTGATCGAGGGCGACATGAGGTATAACGTTCTGTTCGGGAGACCATGGATCCACAACATGAGAGCAGTACCCTCGACCCTTCACCAGGTTCTAAAATTCCCAACACCATAGGGAATCAAAACAATCTACGGGGAGAAACACGTCACAAAGGAAATGTTTGCCATTGACGAAGTGATTCCTATGTCATCACTCTCATCGACAAAGGGGTCAAATTCTAAGGGAAAATATGAGACCAAATAGCAATCACAAACGCCGGCCTCGACCTAACTAGAGAAGCAGGGGACTGACAAAGATGATGATTATAGGGTCCCTCGATCCTTCATAGTCCCCGATGATTCCGACGCTACTAAATCAACGGTCGAAGAGCTGGAGCAAATCATACTAATCGAACATCTGCCCGAACGAAAGGTATACCTGGGCACGAGGTTAAATCCCGAGCTCAGAAAAAAGCTTATTCAATTTCTTATAGCTAACGTAGATTGTTTCGCTTGGTCCCATCTTAACAAGACAGAGATCCCACCGGAAATCACCACCCATAAACTAAGCTTGGACCCGTAGTTCCATCCGGTGTAGCAAAAAAGAAGACCCCAGTCCGAGGTCAAACATGCTTTCGTCAAAGACGAGGTAACCAAGCTTCTTAAAATGGGGTCCATCCGTGAAATAAAATACCATAAATGGTTAGCAAACATTGTAGTAGTCCCTAAAAAAGGAAATAAACTTAGAATGTGTGTAGATTACAAGGATCTAAATAATACATGCCCCAAGGATTCTTTTCCTTTGCCTAATATCGATTGCATGATCGATGCCACGACCGGCCACTAGATCCTCAGTTTTCTCGATGCCTATTCCAGGTACAACCAAATACAGATGAACCCGGATGATCATGAAAAAACCTTGTTCATCACTAAATATGGTACCTACTGCTACAATGTAATACCATTTGGATTAAAAAATGCTGGTGCCACTTATCAACGCCTAGTAAATCGGATGTTCGAAGAACAAATAGGGAAATCTATGGAAGTTGACATTGATGACATGCTAGTTAAGTCCCTGCGAGCAGAGGACCATTTAAAGCACTTACAGGAAACTCTCAGTATATTGAAGAAATACAACATAAAGCTGAACCCGAAAAATGCGCATTTGGGGACGGGTCAGGCAAATTTCTCGGGTTTATGGTATCCAACCAAGGAATCGATATTAATCCCGACAAGATCGAAGCTATCGATGGTATCATGGTGATAGAAAACGTAAAGGCTGTGCATAGGTTAACCGGGCGCATGGCCGCCCTGAGGCGATTCATCTCGAGGTCCTTCGATAAGGGCCACCGATATTTCTCATTGCTAAAGAAGAAAAATAATTTCACATGGACCTCGGAATGCCAGCAGGCCTTGGAAGAGCCTAAACGGCACTTATCGATCCCGTCGCTGCTTCACATGCCAAGGGCAGACGAACAACTTTACTTATATTTGGCAGTATCAGAGGTAGCGGTAAGTGGAGTCCTAGTCTGAGAAGAACGAGGTATGCAATTTCCTATTTATTATGTTAGCCGAACCTTAGGTGATGCCGAAACTAGATATTCCCACCTATAAACATTGGCGCTAGCTTTGATAAGTGCCTCTAGGAAACTAAAATCATACTTTCAATGTCACCCCATATGTGTTGTAGCAACTTATCCACTTCGAAATATTTTGCATGAACCCGAGATTTCGGGACGGTTGGCCAAATGGTCCATTGAAATTAGTAGGTATGATATTGAATATCGACCCCGAACAACAATTAAGTTTCAAATTTTGGCAGACACATCACACCGGCCCTAGTACCCGAGGTCGAAAGAGAACTGTTGATAAATTCGAGTACGTCCTCAAGAATCTGGACCCACTTCATGGACGGTGCTTCGAATGCGAAAGGATCCGGGCTCGACATCATACTAAAACAACCCATGGGCAACGTGATTAGACAAACTATTAGAACTATGAAATTGACTAACAATGAGGCCGAATATGAGGCCATGATTATAGGTCTCGAACTAGCACAAAGGCTTGGGAGCGGAGGTTATCGAAACCAAATGCGACTCCCTCCTCGTAGTGAATCAGGTTAATGGAACCTTCGAAGTTAGGGAAGACCGAATGCAAAGATACCTAGATAAGTTACAAGTAACTTTGCACCAATTCAAGGAGTGGACTTTGCAACATGTGCCTTGAGATCAGAATAGTGAGGTTGATTCCCTCGCAAACTTAGGGTCATCAATCGAGGACAACAAGCTCGATTCGGGAGTCGTCATGCAACTAATGAGGTCAGTAGTCGAAGAAGGCCACGCTGAGATAAATTCCCCAAGCTTGACCTAGGATTGGAGAAATACATACATAGAGTATTTGAAAACTGGAAAGCTTCCATCAGATCCTAAAGAATCGAGGGCCCTGCGCACAAATGCAACACGATTCATCTTGTCCGAAGATGGAACCTTGTTCAGAAGAATGTTCGATGGTCCATTAGCAATATGTATGGGACCAGGAGACACCGAGTATGTTCTGAGGGAAGTTTACGAGGGCACTTACGGGAATCACTCTGATGCCGAATCATTGGTTCAGAAGGTAATCAGAGACGGTTATTACTGGGTCAACATGGAAAAAGACGCAAAAGAGTTTGTTCAAAAATGTGACAAATGCCAAAGGCATGCACCAATGATTCACCAACCCGGGGAATCGATCCATTGGTTCTTGTCACCATGGAAATTTATGAAGTGGGGAATGGACATCGTTGGCCCTCTTCCACGGGCACCAGGTAAAGCTCAATTTATTTTATTCATGATTCACTATTTTTCTAAATGGGTTGAAGCACGGGCCTTCGAGAAAGTTAGGGAGAAGGAAGTCATCGACTTCGTTTGGGATCACATCATATGTCGATTCGGGTTGCCATCCGAAATTGTGTGTGATAACGGAAAACAGTTCGTCGACAGCAAAGTGGCCAAATTCCTCGAAGATCATAAGATTAAAAGAATCCTATCAACACCTTATCATCCTAGTGGGAACGGACAAGCCAAATCGACAAAGAAAACCATCATAAAAAATCTTAAGAAGAGGCTAACCGACGCCAAAGGGAAGTGGAAGGAAATTCTGCCTGAAGTTCTTTGGGCATACCGCACAACTTCAAAGTCCAGTACTGGGGCTACCCCATTCTCATTAGTTTATGGAGCCGAAGCTCTAATACATGTCGAAGTCGGGGAACCGATTATCCGGTTCCGATATACGATAAAGAAATTAAATAACGAGGCCATGAATACAAGCCTAGAACTATTGGACAAAAGGCGTGAAGCCACCCTCGTTTGATTGGCCGCCCAAAAGCAACAGATCGAGAGATACTACTATCGAAGATCCAATCTTTGATATTTTAACATCGGGGATTTAGTGTTATGGAAAGTCACCCTCAATACCCGAAACCCCTATGAAAGAAAATTGAGTCCGAATTGGGAGGGACTGTACCGAATCCTCGAAATCATCGGAAAAAAGGTCATATAAGCTCAGAACGATGAATGGGGAACAACTGACGAACAATTGGAACATATCTCACCTAAAAGGGTACCACTGTTAAGGTACGCCCCTTTTCCATTTCTTTTCTATTTTCAGATTAACGCTTGCAGGTTGTCGATAAGAAATGACGATGGATTTCTTTAGCGAAGGGAACAAAGTCTTTAGGTCTGAAAGCACGTGTTGCACTCTTTTTCCCTCAAACCGATTTTGTTCCAAAATGAGTTTTTCCGACGAGTTTTTTAACGAGGCAACGATGAATCGTGCTAACTTAGAATTAAGCCTGATTACGAATCGGCATCGAAGATCCATTCAACATTATCTGAGATTCCTTTGCAATCAACCTTGAATACTGGAGGGGCTACCCTCGGATATGCGTTATCTTCAAATATCAACTCTAGAAAGGAAACTACTTCATCAAAGGAGGAACTCGTTAGATAGGATTTATTGTAAGGGTCAAACTGTCAAATCGAACCCTGCCCATATAGATGGCTCGAACCCTGTTTCAATAGAGAATAAAGAGAAATATGTTCCTTACAAACATCTTATGCTTTAAAATTTTTCTTCTTTATCTTCTCTCTTTACAAAGAGCTTCGTACTTCCGAATATAAACAAGCCCAAGGGTAATACTTAATCGGAATACAAACGATATCTCCCTTACTCGGGGATTGCCATCCAACTCAAACAGTCCAAGTCATCGGGCCTCGGGAGCAAAAGACCTAGTAGGCAACTCCCCGATTTCTAAAAGTTACAGCCACCCCACTTAGAAACTATTATCTCGGGCAAGCCCAGATAAAATAGGAAAACAAGCTCAATGGGTAGCTCCCGAACTAAAAGTCTACGGCCAATTTAACACGGCTCAGAGACGTCTGAAATCCGTAACAAAATTAGGCCTTCGAAAAATAAAAAATACTTTCACAACCGGTTCTAAAGGCTACCCTCGGCAAAATCTCAAACTTAAGATGTTTTTCGGGAAAAAGTTTGATAACATCGAACCCCAATAACGCCTTAACTCAGAAAGGAAATAAAGTCAAGGTTTGTTCGAATCCTCGAACACAACCTTATTGTTTCATGCTAAGGCATTTTCAACCTTTGTAAATACAAATAAAGCAAAGGAAAAATATGAGAGCCGAAAGGGAAAACAAAGCCTTATATTTATACATAATAGTTTTTTACAAAGGCCAAATTGGCCTAAATTTACAACGGCCAAACAACGGCCTCGAAAAAAAATACAAAAGAAAAAACAAAGAGTCCTAAGAGGCTTGGTCTTCATCGGAGGTCGCATATTCATCCTCGGGATCTTCTCCGTCTTCGGATTCACTTGAACTCTCGGAGTCTTCCTCAGGGAAGGCCAGCTTCCGGGCCCTGGATTCCTCTACTCTGGAATTTTCGATCTCATCCATGATATCTCTAGACTCTCTGGATTCCCCTTCGAGGGCTTCCCTTCGAGCCTGCCATTTCGCATGTTCAACCATGCCCTTGTCCTTGGCCTGATTGACTTCGACATCAACCCTAAACTGGGCCACTTTAGCATCAGCTCTTTTGTTGGCCACGGCCACCGCAGATTTGCCTATGGCCACCTCGAATCTGGCCACTTCGAGTTCATCGGCCAAGCTTGCCTTATCAGAAATAGCCAAATCCAATCGATATTGAAGCTCCTTAATCTTCCCGACCTACACCGAGGCCTTCTCTTTTTCAGCTTGGAGCTTGGCCTCGACCGAATCCAATTGAGCTTGGATGGCCTCCTTTTTCGAGGCTAAAATGTCCATGTTCTTTTTGAATTCTTCTGCCTCGTCCTGTATCACATTTACCTGCGTTTGGAGCCGTCCGTTTTGTTTGAGCCTCTGTCGGACATGCAGAATCAGATCATTAGTAGTTATCTCCAATTCATCTTTACTATCGTGAAGCACTCGAAATACTTTCTCAGCGATCTCGGCATGATAATCCCGAGCCATTACCAAATATGCCTGAAGCTTCTCACCGAGAAGCTTGTAGGTGTCACTCTTCTCAGTGAAGTCCTGAACCTCAGCCTCATGCTCCTCCCAGGTTCGGAGGAAAGCCTTGTGATGCAACACCGAAGCCTGTAAACAAGGAAGAAGATGTTAGAATTATCTACAACTTTAAGTATAAAATAAACAATAAAGAAAACACGGGCATCCTCTGGGATGGAAAACACTATCTTCCACTTACGATCGGGGTTAACACTCGGGGCCGGGAATCGGTCCACCAGTTTTGGGCTCGATGAAGACCCGATAGCGCCCGACCAAGATACTTTCTTCGGTACCGGTAATCCACCGAATCCGGTAATATCCTCTGAGGCAGCGGACTTGAGCCCATCCAAAAAGCCATAGATATCAGTCGCCCCTTGAATACACTAATAAGATCGACTTTCCAACATGTTGGCCTCACATATCATAGCGTCCAAAATTTGAGGGGATCCAGAAATATCGACCATCCCGAGCCCGTCCCTCGAGACATCTTCCGCTGCCCGAGAAGCCTCGTCCCTGGTCTCTCCTTCGACCATCTCAGCTCTGGACGGAGTGGCCTCAACTTTTTCTAGTTCAGGAATTATGGCCAGAGTTTCCTCACCAAGCTCCACCAATTCGGAGGATTTTTGTATTAAAATATTAGCCCGCACACGGGCTACTTCCTCTTCTCCTTCTTCGGGCTCATCCCTTAATCGGCGGATCAAGTCCGAAGGCATAACACCGGAGCACCCCTTGGGCTTGCGAGACTTCCTCGCCAGTTTTTTCTTTTTTGAGACCGGGGAACTCGAAGCCTATTTTCTCTTCTTCTCTTTGACCTGCTTCGAAACAAGGACTTCTTTGTCACCAGATGGGGCATGGAAACGTCCTTCCCGAGGCCTACAAAGGAAAAAAAGGGTAGTAAGCAAGAGAAGAAGATCAAACGATAACCATTCTAAGAAATAAACTTACCATGACTACAGGCCTCCCATCGACCCTTTAATAATTCCATCCAAGCACGCTCGGAGTATGGTCTGTGCAACACAAGACCTTAAACCCATTGCTTAAGTTCCGGAATCGGTTCCGATATTTGGGCCACAACTGTAACAACATAGAAAAAGTAGATAAAGAAAATGAAAAGCAGAGCCATAAAATTGATCGTTCAAAATGGAATACTACTCACGATTCGTATTTCATTTCTCAGGAAATGGTATGTCTTCAGCAGGGATCAAGTCTGAAGTCCTGATTAGAACAAATCAGCCCATCCAACTTCGGTCACGAGTCTCGTCTATGCTTGAGAACGGGGCTTCGATGGCTCGGCGAGCAAGCTTGATTATCCATCCTCCATAGAGTCGGGGACTGTAAAGGCGCATAATGTGATCGAGGATGAAAAGACACCCCTCGATTTTGATCGAAAAGAATCGGAGGAGAATCACTATTCTCCAAAAAGAAGGATGGATCTGGCAAAGGGTCATGTCATATCTCTTGCAGAAGGCGACGATGACAGGATCTAAGGGACCCAACATGAAGGGGTAAGTGTAAACACTTAAGAACCCCTCTACATGGGTAGTAATCGATTCCTCAGGCGATGGGACTACCACATGCTTTTCGCCCCAGTTGCATTCCTTTTTCACTTTGTCGAGGATTTTCTCGGTGATTGAACACATGTACCTTGAGATCGGCTTATATCGGCCTGGTATTGAGGAGGCATTTTTGACCTTAAATTCGATGACGGTTGAACACCCTACAGGAACGAATTCATCAGGGTGGGGCTCCGCCGCATCCTCACCACCGGCGGGTCATGATGAAGAAGCGACTTCTTTTTGCGGCACTGTTTTGGAAGTTTTCGCCATTGATGAACAAGGGAAAAGAGAATTAGGGTGGTATGCAGTTTAATTCGAGTTCTAGAAATTTAGGTGTGAAAATTATGAAGCAAAGGGATTTTTTGAAGAAGATGCAAGAGTAGAGAAGAAGATTTGAGTGAAAAGTTTGAATGAGAAAAGATTGGGTTCTTATAGGTTGTTGGCGACGATTCGGAACCGGTAATGGCCGACCAACAATTGACAGGTATTTAATGCCTTGGTAACTGGATCGACTGGACGTTTCATCGCATACGTCATAATCGGTCTCGTCGCTGACGTCATTACCCATCAAGTCGGAGTTCAAAAAATTCATATCGTTTTTCGACATCTTCTTTCCGAGAAACGAAGGGACTATCTGTATACGGTCAAAATTGAGCTTGCCCTTCATATGACTAATCGAGACTGGAACATGATAGATAAAGGTTAAACCTCATATAATATCAACCTATGATGCGAAGTTAGGTTGCCGAGCTCGTGACCTAGAGACCGACCAAAATCAATATCGGTCAAGATTGAGATCGAGCAAAATAGAGACTGGTCGAGATCGATCTTGGTCGAGACTGAGTCAAAATAGAGACTAGTCGAGATCGGTCAAGATTGAGACCGAGCAGAATAGAGACCGGTCGAGATCGGCCAAGATCGAGACCGAGCAAAATAGAAACCGATCAAGATCATGATCGGCCAAGATCGAGATCAAGCCAAAAAATAAAAAAACCGGTATATCCGCAACTAGGGTGAAATCTCGACGGAAATCTCAACGCATATCAAGGAGATGCCAATTAATTAATCTATCATGAGATTCCTTCTGTATTTAGAATTATATTCAAAGTAGGACTTCCCCACTATATAAAGGGGATTTGATCATTTGTAGAAGGGGGATATTTTGATGCAATAAAAACAACACATTACCTTCTTTAAAGCTTCATTATTTTGTTACTTTGTTCATACATTAGTAGAATTCTTACATGTTTTGAGGGTGACCGAACTTGAGGGCCAATGCTAATTGATTCATTTGGTTTGTATTTATCTCTTTTATAGTTAAATTCCGTATTGATATATATATTTTCTCGATTTGTACCAAGTTATATCACGTATCCTTAGAGCCGCGTATAAATTCAATTATTATCCGTTTTTCGAGTAAAGCAACATGTACAATTATTTTCCACATCCACAATTTGGAACGTGGAGTGAAAACTGAACAAACACCTAAACTTCCACAAATACCACCATTATATTATATAGATTTCAGTGCTCCGCAAGGATTGGGTGAGTGGTTTCCCACCTGGGAAACCAGGGGTCGATTTTCCTCACCAGCAGTCTGCTCAGTCAGAGCTCGTCGCACATGACTTGCCTAGTATGGTTTACATTTCCCGTGTGATTTGCAAGTTATTGCATACTAATCAACAGGTTACCCAATGCGTACACAAAAGATAGTGCCTACGACTTTCCCTAGAAAGTTTCCAAAAAAAACAAAAAAAAAAAGTTCAGCTTCGAAAGGGCCGGAGGGAGAGGAGTGGACAGGTTTAGGCCAGCCTTATGGACAGCACCGACCAAAAAGATGCTTGATAAATAAAAACAATGGTGATATTATTCCGTATTATATTTGTTCTCATTTAGTGTGGAATCTTTGATATTAATACCACATGCAAGCATGTGTAGGCTTCTTTTTTGCAAAATAAAAATACTGGATTTAACTAGGCTGAGGTATAAATATGTGTTATAAACAATGCAAAAATAATACATTGCATGTAAAAATAAGGAAACAAGTGAACAAAGATTATTATTTTCATGTATTTAATCAAGTAATTTTGCAAGTTTCGACGATTTAATTTCTAATAACTTAATAGCATTGACATAATATTAATTGAAGTTATTTTTCAAAACATTGAGATTCTACAATTTCTCATCTTCGTCTCATAATTTACGTTTCTTTATTTCTTTTTTTTTTTTTATCCTTTTGTGTATGGTCAAAACCGATTCTCGGTCCTAGGGGTGTTCAAAACCGAGCCGAAACCGAAAACCGAACCGAAACCGAAGCTTAATGGCTTATTGGTATCGGTTTAACGGTTTAACGGACGGGGAACGGATTGAAATTTTTTTATTAACGGCTTATCGGTTTGGGGGCGGATTATTCAATTTTCTTAACGGATAATCCGTTAACCCGTTAAGAATATATATATATATATATATATACCATTCTTTCACTTTCAGTACTCTATCTCTATTCTCTATTACTAATTTACTATTAGACATTTAGTTATAATTTACTATTCCATTTAGTTATTATTAGATAATTTTGATTATCATGTATTATACCCAGTGTTCTCTTCTATTTCTTATGATAGTTATAAGTTGTTAATAGGCTCATCCCCAGAGATGATTCTACTGGAAAATACGTTGGAATACACATCTATCTATTTCTTCTATTTAGCTCTCTTCTTATGAATTTTATTTTGAGTCATAGCGGTCAACAAACAATCCGATAAACCGCCCGATAACCGCCCGATAAGAGCTAAACCGATACAAATCCGCCCGATATCTTATCGGATGGCTAGCGGATTAATACATTTAAAAGCCGATAATCGATAAGCCAAACCGTTAAGAGTATATAACCGCCCAATCCGTCCGATAAGCAGCCTTACTCGGTCCTAAAGACTGACCAAGACAATGACGTCTCGATCAAAGGGTATTCACATATCAAGCTCGGACGAATTCCGAAGTAAAGACGTTGAGTTTCGAGCTATAAGACCGATCGACGACAAAACTCGGTATCATTATCGAGCCCGTATCTGAATCAAACTACGAGGTAACTCCAACCGACATAGGTCCTGAATATCGATGCCCAAGGCAGAACGGGCTCGAACCAAGACTGGGGGTTCGACCTAACACCAAGCTCGAGCCAGTGCCGAGCTCGCCGACAAAAGCCATCATAACCGAATCGAGGGAGAGAATCTCAGCAGGAATCAAGGAAGAGACAAACCATCATGGGTCCTCCACTATATGTATTATTTTATTATGTTGTTATAGATAAAGTAGTAACCCTCTATTATAAAAAGGGGGCATAGACCGCAATTGTTACAACCCATATTTTCATACGTACGAGTACGTCGTAAGTCAATTGATGTAAGCTCAGAAATAAAATTATATTTAAAAAACTTACAAAGTAAGTTAATCATGTTACCTCGTAGGTTAAAAATATTGAAGATCATGAATAACAAGTACAAAGATGGTTGGAAGGTTCAAAAGCTAAAGGAATTGAAAAACATAATGTTTCGTCGAAAATCGACAAATTGGAAATGTTATAGCATGTACTTTTGGAGTGTGACAGGGTGTTTAACATGATAAAGAGGTTATGTTATGAGTTATGTTAGTCGTATGATAGTCGTGTGTTATGTTTTGAAGTCAAGCGAGTGGTGGAATAAAAGTCAATGAAAGTCATCACAAGTTACGTTCATAAGTTTTACTGAAACTTTGGGTCAAATGTAAATGCAATTTTCTCCCAATATATGTAGATTTATGGGGTGTTCCACCCATCAAATGAAAGATCTATGAGTCTATTTTCCAACGCATTAAACCGTTTATCAATACGTTATCAGAGTAGAGAGATATGGGCGTTTTTCCGAGACTGCACAGACTGTCACCTACTTGCTTAAACGAGAATCCAAAACAGGGCATGTTCGGGTCGTCCATAAATGGGCCAATTCGGGTCATTTAGAGAGGCCATTTTAAATGCCTATCCCCTTCATATATTAGGCTGATAATTGGGAAAAATAACCCGACTTAATCTCTGCAAAAATCCTCCCAAAAAATTTCCCACAAACCCCAATTGATTTTCTCTCCCTTTCAAGTTCTAATTGGAGGTAAAGCCTAGAGTTTGAAGAACCAAGATAGGAGCCGAGTTATCCAACAAATAAGGTAAGTTTACTGCTCTTTCATCCATTGTTTTCTGTTGTATATGCATAGTAAGTTGTTCTATATTTGTAAGAACTCATGGGACGGTGATCGGAAGCCGTAAGTTTGAGTTATTCACTTGTAGCAGACTGTTTTGTGGACTGTTTTATAGACTATTTTGTGGTGCTGTTGGGCAGCGTGTTTTACTATTTTTTTGTGAGAGTTTTGGAGGAGGAAGGGTGTGGAGAAATACCACATAAATTTACGATATTGGGCTGATCGTTCATCGTAACAATTTCGAGTTGTTGACACTACTACGGTGGTCGTTTTGTATATGAAGAGATTGGGGTGTGTTGGGCTGTTTTGTAGTATTGTGTGGTATGCATAAGGTTGGAAACTAATGTATATATGTTGTTATTATTGTTTTTGGTGTTGTGGTGTTATCTTGAATATGGAGGAAGTAAGGATTATAGGGGAGATGTTGTCCGTTTTAATACAAAATAAGTTTGTCGTTCGTTATACGTTAGTTGTACTTTTCGTAACTTAATGGTAGTATTATTATCGTTGTTATAGATTAAGGTGAGAAGAGGCGAGTTAAAGTTGGTGATTGGAAATATTGTGATAAGGTATGTTAAGGCTAAACCGTTCTTCATTTTGGCATGATCTCGTAACTACATGAGTTTGATAGCGAGGCATAAAGAGAAGTACGTATTCCTGAATTTATTCACATTATCCTAGTCTCAGAAGTTACAGTATTCTCCCTTATCGAGACTTCATATTCAATTTAGTATTATCTTATTTCAGCTAAGAGAGCATAGAGTGTATATATATATATATATATATATATATATATATATATATATATATATATATATATATATATACAGTGTTACAGTATTTGTTTACCACCATCGAGCTATAATCGGTGGGCAGGCCCCTATTGGGCAACCTCTGATAAGATGGTAAGTTATATACCGAGCCTACTGTGGCCGAGCGCCCATGAGCGAGCCCAGAATGGCTGAGATACAGAGCCTAGTATGGCCGAGCGCCTATGAGCGAGCCTACTACGACAGGGCAGTTACACATACCGAGCCTTATAGGGCCGGACAACTATTTTCCATACTATATGGAGAGAGTTGAGTCAGTATCAATAGGTAAGCATATCTTCAGATTATTTTTGACTCCTAGTTACATTCAGTTATTATATCATCAGTTCAGTTTTAGCTTTCAGTTATTCTGTTGCCTTACATACTCAGTACATTATTTGTACTAACGTCCCTTTGCTGGGGACGCTGCATTTCATGCCTGCAGGTCCTGATAGACAGCTGGATAGACCTTCCCAGTAGACAGATCCAAATATCAGCTTGGTTGGAAAGCTCCACTTCCCCGGAGTTACCAGGTCTAGACCTTGGAGTCTGTTTTATATATACAGGTTTGATGGGTAGGTCGAAGCTCTGTCCCGACCATGATACAGTTCAACTATCTCTAGAGGCTTGTAGACAAGTCCTGTATAGTTTGTATAATAGTAGATGTTCATGGCGGCCTCGTCAGTCTGCACATTTATATATATATATATATATATATATATATATATATATATATATATATATATATTTGGGGTATGTTTACCCCTTAGATGAGACAGATGATTCAGAATATGGCCTCATCGGCCTAGGTTGAGAGTTATTCCTCTAGAGTTCACAGTTACAGAGTGGTACGCTCGGGCCGAGTATGGTACCGGGTGCCGGCCACGCCCCTTCAGGTTTGGGGCGTGACAAACTTGGTATCAGAGCAGTTTTATCCTAGGGAGTCTATAAGCCGTGTCTAGTAGAGTCTTGTTTATGGGTGTGTTGTGCACCACACTTATAAGCAGGAGTCTACAAGGTATTTAGGAGTCTGTTACCCTTCATTCAAATCCAAATCGTGCTATAGAGCTGAGTCAAAAGAGTTCGAGCCAAAGCTTATGTTTGCTAATGATATAGCGATACTTTCAATTAGAAAAATTATAGCTAGCTAAAGGTCTAATACAACAGCAGGTAAAAGCATTAGTAGAGAGAGAATTCTTGACTACGTGGCCCTGTTTGACACCCTATTAGATTGTGCTTACCATATGTGCGAATTTCCCATTTACCCTAAGACGGGAATATCTAACATACCCCGTGAATAGCAGGCCATGGGAATGTCAAAAAGTAAAAGTATAAGTTTCAACATATAACAGAAGCAAGGTGAAGAAGGGTACGAGGTACCTAGTTAATGAAGACTGTCCGAATTTCCATGTCCGGCAGAGAAATAAAAGGATTCTAAGTTACCTTCAACAGAAATAGAGGTATGTACAATTGGCCACACCCATCTTAGTTATGCCCTATAGGAGCTAACATATATTGTTTAAGAGAAGGATGGGATATCAAGATCTAGCTTGGGTTAGAGTAAACCGAAATGGTGGATTGAGCCAGGGGAGCTAAAAGTGAAACAATGTTTTGTTGAAGTTTTCAGAATAATGCGATAAACAACAGTATTAGCAGGAGAATAAGAAGAGAGTAAATGAAGTATTATGAGTAAGATGTGATAAATGGGTGATAACAGTAAATCAAAATATGATATGATGACATAGTCTATAGTCAAGTGAAGAAAAAAAAAACAAGAGGTGGCAGGTCTTGAGACAATAAAAGAGTATAGGCCAAAAGTCATATCCTCATTTCAAGAAATGAGTTGGTGCGTCCAACGTGATTACCAAAACAAAACAATTTAGACCCCCGGAGTAATAGAAATTAGCATGGGCTAGTTAACAAGATAAACTGAATATCAATTAGGGATCAAATGAGGTGATGATAGTTGACATCAAGAGAATTTCAAATATCGCATTCCAGTAATAATACAATCGACAACAGAAGAATAACCTTTAAAGGTCACTCAGGAAGACGCTTCCCTAAAGCAAGAACTTTGAGAAAAGTTAATCTTAAGGGACTAAGTGTTCCAGTTACACTAGGTATCTGATACCGTCGTGTGTAAGATATTCAATTATCCTTGATACATAAGGGTTACTGCAAGGCAAGTAAGAGTCAAAATAGACGTGAAAATACGTCGAAGATGAAGAGGTAAAATATTTATAAGTAAGTCTTCATAGCATTGCATGTTAATACTCCCCTAAAGGGGGGGAAGATGGTGTAATATGGTATTAAGTCAGACTTACGTGGTTCAGGTAACTATGGAATAGTAAAGGAAGAATGCAATAAATGGTGAAAGGAATGATATTGCATTTATTCAGATCCTACAGACATGATACGAGTCCAGAACATTATGCAAGCACGACGACGAGGGGAGGCAGTAAAGGTTCCCACACCAAATGTTATTGATAAATAAGAGCGAATGAACACTTGATACATTAGGAGCCAGTGCAAAAGTTAAGTTAAGGTAGAAGACATAACCCAAGAGTGGTTACCCAGAAGGTAAATATGAGCATGGACTCATGAGTAGTTATTAGTTCATTCAGGAATTCAGGAAGAGCCTAGTCATGACTAGACAAGAAGTCTTAGATAAATCAGTAGATCATGCAAGATAAATGAAGTGAAACCCAGCATAGGAAATTCGGCCTCGTAGATACGACATCGTAATCCTTGAGGAATATTCTGATAGGAGTTGGGTAGTAAAAGGTACCGTATAAGTGTTATGGAAATGAAAGAGAGAGTGCCACTGAGGAGATAATAAAAATTTGAGTGCAGAAGTAACCCTACGAGCATAAGGGCACAGAGATAAGTAACTAAGGATAATTATTGGCGAGTCAGTACATCAAATCTTTCGTCGGGTATACGATGTAAAAAGCTCCCAGCTTTACAAGAGTCAGAGGGTCTTCCCTAAGTGCTACAACGAAAGACTAGCTGAGGAAATAAGGAAGAAGGCTCCAACATATGCATAGTGACCTAAAGAAGAAATGATCTTGTAACAACATTCTCACTACAATATTGTATACACTCCATAAGAAAGTGGAACCTATCGTGGCTAATGAATGGGAAGTAAAAAAAAAAATCAAAAGTAATATTTGAGATCATATGAGTTGCATGAAATTCCAATAGGCGTGGGAAATAAGACCAAGTATTCATGCAACAAGTGGCAGAACGACCAGGAGAAGTAATTGCGCACTTTTAAAGAAAACTGAGAAGACACGAAAGGAATTATTCAATCAATGACCCAGAGTTAGTTACGTTATGACTGCACTTAACATTTCAGAGTATTATCCATACAACATATATGTTGACATTCCTACAATTATAGAAGACTCTGGTATAAAGTTAAAAGAAAGAATTGAGTCCACCTCACAGACAAAGGCTTGAATTGTTAGAAGATTATATTATGAATGTTCTATGGCGTCCACAAAAGGTGAAAGTAATAATACCCTTAGCAGCAGATCGGAAGATAGCCTAAGCCTACTTAAAGGCTAGGAGAGAAGAGGAAACTAACGAGTTACATCAGGTAAGTGAATTAGGAGTCTGAACTTTGCAAAATCACTCTTAACATTAGAGGTACAAGAAAGATAGTACAACAGCCATATTCTATAACGGCTCTACAATAAAGCTAGAAAAAAAGTACCAGTCTCATAAGGAATAAGTATAAAGCTCCCACCGGATTGTGTATGCACTAGAGGTGCAAGTTTATAGTAGAGCTTCAAGAGGTGGAAGTGAATTCTACCTATGTGGAAGGGAGGTTATGAAAGAGACAGAAGATACAATGCGAGATTAAAAGCTAAGTAAGGTAAAGGTTAAGAAGGTACGAAATGCTCAAATGTAGAAGGTTGTGAATAGTCCATACATCAGATAGCGGGCTAGAAGCGCCATGATTCAGTACCCACAAATGATAGTGGTGTTGTCAGGGACATATCTTCTAGCCTATAGTTTCCAAGTACTGAGACGTCTAGTTAAGAGACTAAAGAAGAGTTAGAGACAATTTGATGTCCCGCTTGAAGTTCCTGAATAACATAAGGAAATGTATGGTGCTAGAAAGTTAAATGGAAGGTTATGAGTACTATAAATAGATATGTGTAGGTCGCAAGCTAAAGTATAGTAGAGCAACAATATTATTGAGAAGGTGACGAGAATAGGTAAGGCCTTAAAATTAAGCCCATCAAAACAAGAGAGCTGATGGTTTCCATAAGTTATAAAAAGAAAACTCAGTATAGCCTGAATGAACTCAGAGGAGTCTAAGACTATGAGCAATTTGAAGAGATAAAATGTTGCCCTAGTAGTAGAATAATGGTGTAATTGTGATATATAAGAGGATAACGTTAAGGCCATTGATTGGTTAATGATTCAAAGAGAAGGGATCTCATGAATTGCATGAGATTAGAATACCCCTCATAAGATGAATCACGTTGGGATGCGATAAAATACAGTTATTAAAGTATAGTATCGTCCCTAGATGGATCAAGAAAATAACTTCAGATGTTTCCTGGTGAGATGTGATCCCTAAGGATAATGTATTACGTAAGAGGTTTCAAGTTATGAATGGTAGATTATAGATCCACATTAAGGTGAATGAACAATAGGCAGATAAAAGTTCCAAAGTATGAGATGATATCAGGCCTTCATTGTTAAGATGAACAGTAATGCGGAAGAACTAAAGGACGTAGATTTATACATATAGGATAAGAAGCGAGAGGTAACATGGAGTTTAGCATACCTCGGCAATAATAAACTGAAGTAAGTATGATAGTGTAGTATAAACTACCTAGATATAGTAAAGCCATAAGGATATATTTACAAGGCTACGAAACAAGATATCGCAACAGTCGTAAGTTTGACAAATTACCGAGCGAAGAACTTTACTACACCTATATACACCGGGAGGAACAACTTGTCATAGTTCTATATATGTTCCCAAAGTGAGGCCTAGAGATTGGCTAAAAGCTGGAGGAAAAGGAACAGAAGAGTCACATAGGCACACATACAAGGACAAAGTCGTACATGATGCATGATAGAAGGTCGCAATAATTACGAGGTTGGAAGGATTCAAACTATAAGTCGTGGTGTCAGAAAGAGGCCTAAAGGGGGGAATGCCCGGGCCTATGGATTTATTCATAGAACAGTTGCCTAGATGGAAAGGCCAACAATAAATTATTTATGAGATATATAGGTTATGAAACTGATAAGTGCACCAGTCAACATTCGAGGATGAATGTTCCAAAGGGGGAAATGATGTTACAACCCATGTTTTCGTACGTACGAGTACGTCGTAAGTCAATTGATGTAAGGTCAGAAATGAAATCATATTTGAAAAATTTACAAAGTAAGTTAATCATGTTACCTCGGAGGTTACAAATATTGAAGATTATGAACAACAAGTACAAAGATTGTTGGAAGGTTCAAAAGCTAAAGGAATTGAAAAACATAATGTTTCGTCGAAAATCGACATATTGAGAATGTTATAGCATGTACTTTTGGAGTATGACCAGGGTGTTTATCATGATAAGGAGGTTATGTTATGAGTTATGTTATTCGTATGATATTCGTGTGTTATGTTTTGAAATCAAGTGAGTGGTGGAACAAAAGTCAATGAAAGTCATCACAAGTTACGTTCATAAGTTTTACTGAAAGTTTGGGTCAAATGTAAATTCGATTTTCTCCCAATATACGTAGAGTTATGGGGTGTTCCACACATCAAATGAAATATCTATGAGTCTAGTTTCCAACGCATTAAACCGTTTGTCAATACGTTATCAGAGTAGAGAGATATGGGCATTTTTCCGAGACTGCACAGACTGTCACCTACTTGCTTAAATGAGAATCCAAAACAGGGCATGTTCGGGTCGTCCATAAATGGGCCAATTCGGGTCATTCATAGAGGCCATTTTAAAGGCCTATCCCCTTCATATATTAGGCTAATAATAGGGAAAAATAACCCGACTTAATCTCTGCAAAAATCCTCCCAAAAAATTTTCCACAAACCCCAATTGATTTTCTCTCCCTTTTAAGTTCTAATTGGAGGTAAAGCCTAGAGTTTGAAGAACCAAGATAGGAGCCGAGTTATCCAACAAATAAGGTAAGTTTACTTCTCTTTCATACATTTTTTTCTGTTGTATATGCATAGTAAGTTGTTCTATATTTGTAAGAACTCACGGGACGGTGATCGGAAGCCGTGAGTTTGAGTTATTCACTTGTAGCAGACTGTTTTGTGGACTGTTTTATGGACTATTTTGTGGTGCTGTTGGGCAGCGTGTTTTACTACTGTTTTGTGAGAGTTTTGGAGGAGGAAGGGTGTGTAGAAACACCACATAAATGCAGGATGTTAGGCCGGTCGTTCATCGTAACAATTTCGGGTTGTTGACACTACTACAATGGTCATTTTGTGTGTGAAGAGATTGGGGTGTGTTGGGCTGTTTTGTAGTATTGTGTGGTACAAATAATGATAGTATTATTATCGTTGTTATAGATTAAGGTGAGAAGAGGCGAGTTAAAGTTGGTGATTGGAAATATTGTGATAAGGTATGTTAAGGCTAAACCTTTCTTCATTTTGGCATGATCTCGTAACTACATGAGTTTGATAGCGAGGCATAAAGAGAAGTTCGTATTCCTGAATTTATTCACATTATCCTAGTCTCAGAAGTTACAGTATTCTCCCTTATCGAGACTTCATATTCAGTTTAGTATTGTCTTATTTCAGCTAAGAGAGCAGAGAGTGTATATATATATATATATATATATATATATATATATATATATATATATATATATATATATATATATATATATATATATATATATATACAGTGTTACAGTATTTGTTTACCACCATCGAGCTATAATCGGTGGGCAGGCCCCTATTGGGCAACCTCTGATCAGATGGTAAGTTATATACCGAGCCTACTGTGGCCGAGCGCCTATGAGCGAGCCTACTATGGCAGGGCAGTTACACATACCGAGCCTTATAGGGCCAGACAACTATTTTACATAATATATGGAGAGAGTTGAGTCAGTATCAACAGGTAAGCATATCTTCAGATTATTTTTGACTCCCAGTTACATTAAGTTATTATATCATCAGTTCAGTTTCAGCTTTCAGTTATTCTGTTGACTTACATACTCAGTACATTATTTGTACTGACGTCTCTTTGCTGGGGACGCTGCATTTCATGCCTGCAGGTCCTGATAGACAGCTGGATAGACCTTCCCAGTAGACAGAGCCAAATATCAGCTTGGTTGGTAAGCTCCACTTCCCCGGAGTTACCAGGTCTAGACCTTGGAGTCCGTTATATATATACAGGTTTGATGGGTAGGTCGAGGCTCTGTCCCGACCATGATACAATTCAACTATCTCTAGAGGCTTGTAGACAAGTCCTGTATAGTTTGTATAACAGTAGATGTTCACGGCAGCCTCGTCGCCTGCACATATATATATATATATATATATATATATATATATATATATATATATATATATATATACACGGCTGGATGCATCAGCTCTGCACATATATATATATATATATATATATATATATATATATATATATATATATATATATATGTGAGCTTTTGGGTATGTTTACCCCTTAGATGAGACTGATGATATTTTCAGATGATTCAGAATATGGCCTCATCGGCCTAGGTTGAGGGTTATTCCTCTAGAGTTCACAGTTACAGAGTGGTACGCTCGGACCGAGTATGGTACCGGGTGCCGGTCACGCCCCTTCAGGTTTGGGGCGTGACAGCAATAGACTCATCTTCCCCAAGATACATTAAGAGTTCATGTTGCTCATTGAGCCTTCCTATTGATTATTCCCATTTTATAGCAAAATACTTGTATTGTCATTTTTGTATCATAAGGAATTTACGTATCCTTAGAACCACACCTAAATTCAACGTTTCCCGATTTTTCGGGTAAAGAGTTCGGCGCCCACCGTGGGGCTAAGGGTAACAGTGATTGTTTGATATAAATCTACAGTACACTCCAACTTACAACCTCAAATCAGCAATGGCTCTACCTATTGACCTCGAAGCCGGCTTTCAAGATGAAACCAATAACTTGGCTCCCGGGGCCGAAAGACTATCTGACGACGTCAACGAGACTCGAATCGAAGAACCCAAAATTCGAGCCGAAGTACCATTGGATATCTATTCACAAATAGCTCTAGAACATATTCAACGTTCTAAACCGGAAAGAAGCGTTCAGGGCGGTGCTCGACCCATAGCCCGAGACACCCACAGCACGGGGGAAATTAGGGTCAGCTTGCGTATGATTTTCAAAATGCTAAAAGCCCAACAAGCAGCGATAGCTCAGTTATAGAGCCAAACTCATATGCAAAGCAGGCCGAACTTCAATCCACTTCTTCGAGAAGTCACCCCCGTAACGGAGCCCGCCATAGTAAAATCAAATGAGCAAGAATCAGGGACCACTCCTGAAATTGCTAAATTACTAGAGGAACTCACAAAACGAGTCGAAGCCAATGACAAAAAAATGGAAACATATAATGCTAGGGTCGATCAAATCCCGGGGACTCCGCCGATGATAAAAGGGCTTGATTCAAAAAAATTCATACAAAAGCCTTTTCCCTCGAGCGCGGCTCCAAAACCAATCCCCAAAAAATTCCGTATGCCCGAAATTCCCAAATATAACGGTACAACGGATCCTAACGAACATGTCACCTCCTACACATATGCCATCAAAGGCAACGATTTGGAGGACAATGAAATCGAATCTGTGTTGTTGAAAATATTCGGAGAAACCCTCGCAAAGGGAGCAATGATCTGGTACCACAATTTGCCGCCAAATTCCATTGATTCTTTTGCCATGTTAGCAGATTCGTTCGTAAAAGCACATGCTGGTGCCATAAAGGTCGCAACAAGGAAATCAGACCTCTTCAAAGTAAAACAAAGGGGTAACGAAATGCTGAGGGAATTCGTATCCCGATTCCAAATGGAACATATGGATTTGCCACCGGTCACAGACGATTGGGCCGTACAAGCTTTCACTCAAGGGTTGAACGAGTTAAGTTCGTCAGCATCACGTCGGCTGAAACAAAATTTGATCGAGTACCCGGCAATAACCTGGGCAAATGTACACAACCGGTACCAATCAAAAATCAGGGTTGAAGATGACCAATTGGGAGCCTCGTACGGACCCGCACATCAGAACCGCACTGCCACTAAAAATCAGAGGGAAATCAATAGAGAACAAAGATCGAATAGAGACCGATACGAACCATACATCATAGATCGGATGGATAACAGTTCAGCACATGATACGGTTCGGAACAACCGAAGGACTGATCGGGGGCAAACTTCTTGGGGACTTATGAGTAAGAGCGGCTTTGATAAATAAGTCAATCCTATAGAAGTTCCTCGATTATCGGAATATAATTTCAGCATTGATACATCCGCCATCGTATCGGCCATCGGACGCATCAAAGACACCAGATGGCCTCGACCCATACAGATCGATCCTGCCCAAAGGAATCCCAATCAAATGTGCGAATATCATGGCACCCATGGCCATAAAACGGAAGATTGCAGGCAATTAAGAGAGGAAGTAACCCGCTTATTTAGCAAAGGACACCTTCGGGAATTTCTGAGTGACAGGGCGATGAACCATTTTAAGAACAAGGACTTCGACAAGCAAAACGAGCTAGAAGAACCGCAACACGTCATTCACATGCTCATTGGTGGCGTCGATTCCCCTCAGGGACTGATGCTTAAACGCACTAAAACATCGATCATGAGTGACAAGCGATCTCGAACTCAAGATTACACACCCATAGGGACTTTGTTTTTTAATGATGAAGATATAGAGAGAATCATCCAACCCCATAACGATGCACTGGTAATATCCGTACTCATGAATAAAACTAAGATTAAGCGTGTGTTAATTGATCCAGGTAGCTCGGCCAATATCATCAGATCGAGGATCATAGAACAGCTCGGCCTGCAAGATCAGGTCATACCCGCAACTTTGGTTCTAAACGGATTCAATATGGCATGTGAAACCACCAAAGGCGAGATTACCCTGCCGATAAACGTGTCCGGAACCGTCCAAGAAATAAAGTTTCATGTGATCGAAGGCGATATGAGATATAACGCCCTTTTCTGAAGGCCATGGATCCACAGCATGAGAGCCATACCCTCGACCCTGCACCAGGTCCTTAAATTCCCAACATCGAGAGGTGTCAAAATAGTGTACGGAGAACAACCGGCCGCAAAGGAAATGTTCTCCGTCGAGGCAGAAAAATCAAAATCCTCGTCTTCGCCGATAAAAGGATCAGGTTCAGAAGGAAACATAATAGAAGAGCGGAGCGCCAAATAGCAATCACAGTCATCGGCTTCGACCCAGTCAGATAAGCGGAACATTGAAGAAGATGATGATCGATGGATCCCTCAATCTTTCGTAACCCCCGATGCTTCCGATGCCACCAAATCAACGATTGAGGAACTGGAGCAAATCATACTGATCGAACGTTGACCCGAGCGAAAGGTATACCTGGGGACGGGTTGAGCCCCGAACTCAGGAAGAAACTCATTCGATTTCTTATCAATAATATCGACTAATTTGCCTGGTCCCATCTAGATATAACAGGGATCCCGCCGGACATAACGACGCACTAGCTAAGCTTGGACCCTAGGTTCAGATCGATGAAGCAAAAAGAAGACCCCAGTCCGAGGGAAAGCACGCATTCATAAAGGATGAGGTAACCAAACTTCTCAAAATAGGGTCCATTCGGGAGGTAAAATACCCCGAATGGTTAGCCAATGTGGTTGTAGTGCCTAAAAAGGGGGACAAACTTAGAATGTGTGTGGACTATAAAGATTTGAACAAGGCATGCCCCAAAGATTCCTTTCCACTACCCAACATCGATCGCATAATCGATGCCACGACCGGCCACGAGATCCTCACCTTTCTCGACGCCTATTCCGGGTATAATCAAATTCAGATGAACCCGGACGACCGGGAAAAGACTTCATTTGTGACCCAATATGGAACATATTGCTACAACGTAAAGCCCTTCGAGCTAAAAAATATTAGAAGAACAAATAGGTAAATCAATGGAAGTCTATATTGATGACATGCTAGTTAAATCCCTGAGCGCAGAGGACTATTTGACCCATTTGCAGGAAACGTTTGAGATTCTGAGGAAATACAACATGAAGCTCAACCCCGAGAAATGTGCTTTCGGGGTCAGTTCGGGCAAGTTCCTCGGCTTCATGGTGTCAAATCGTAGAATCAAGATTAACCCCGACAAAATCAAGGCCATCGAAGACATTACCATCGTGGACAGCGTGAAAGCTGTACAAAGGTTAACGGGAAGAATTGCAGCCTTAGGCCGGTTCATTTCACAATCATCAGATCGAAGTCACAAATTTTTCTCCCTGCTTAAAAAGAAGAACGACTTCGCTTGGACACCAGAATGCCAGCAAGCGTTGCAGGAATTAAAACGATATCTATCGAGCCCACCACTTCTTCACACTCCAAAACAGGCGAAAAGCTGTACTTATACTTGGCGGTATCGAAAGTCGTCGTTAGCAGTGTCTTAGTTCGAAAGGAGCAAGGTACGCAATTTCCCGTTTATTACGTAAGTCGGACCTTAGGAGAAGCTGAAATTAGGTATCCGCACTTAGAGAAATTGGCACTTGCGCTAGTAAGCGCCTCCAGAAAGTTAAGGCCATACGTTCAATGTCACCACATAAGCGTATTAACCACCTACCCACTCCGTAATATTTTACATAGGCCCGAACTGTCAGGCCGATTGGCCAAATGGGCCATCAAACTCAATGGGTATGATATCTAATATCAACCCCGTACTGCCATCAAGTCTCAAATTTTAGCAGACTTCGTGGCCGACTTCGCCCCAACCCTCATACCCGAAATCGAAAAAGAACTCCTTCTGAAATCAGGTATATCGTCAGGGGTATGGACACTTTTTACAGACGGGGCTTCGAACGTAAAGGGGTCCGGGCTAGGCATAGTTTTGAAACCCCCCACGGGAAACATTATTAGGCAAGTTATTAAAACTATTAGGTTAACTAACAACGAGGCCGAGTATGAAGCCATGATTGCAGGTCTCGAACTAGCTAGAAACTTGGGAGCAGAAGTCATCGAGGCGCATTGTGACTCTTTGCTAGTGGTGAGTCAAGTAAACAAAACCTTCGAAGTCCGAGAAGGTAGAATGCAAAGGTATTTGGACAGACTGCTTATCACTTTGCACCATTTCAAACAATGGACTCTACGGCATATTCCACGAGAATGGAATAATGAGGCCGATGCTCTTGAGAATTTGGGATCGTCAGTCGAGGTAGATGATTTGAGCTCGGGGACTGTCGTTCAACTTTCAAAATCGGTAATCAAAGATGGGCACGCCAAAGTAAATTCTACTATCTTAACCTGGGATTGGAGAAACAAGTATATTGAATACTTAAAAAACGGAAAGCTCCCGTCAGACCGTAAAGATCCCAGGACCCTACGAACTAAAGCTGCTCGATTTACGTTGGCCACTGACGGAACACTATATCAAAGGACCTACGATGGACCAATAGCAGTATGCTTAGGTCCGAGAGATACCAATTACATCTTCCGGGAAGTACACGAGGGAACTTGTGGGAATCACTTTGGTGCCGACACATTAGTTCGAAAAGTTATCAGAGCAGGATACTATTGGATTAATATGAGCAAAGATGCGAAAGAATTTGTTCGTAAATGTGATAAATGTCAAAGGTTTGTGCCAATGATCCATCAACTCGGAGAGCAACTTCACTCGGTCCTATCCCCATGGCCGTTCATGAAATGGAGAATGGACATCGTCGGACCTCTGCCATCGACCCCAGGTAAAGCCAAATTCATTTTATTTATGACTGACTATTTTTCTAAATGGATTGAAGTGCAGGCGTTCAAGAAAATAAAAGAGAAGGAAGTTATAGACTTTATTTGGGATCATATCATATGCCGATTCGGGATACCCGCTGAAATAGTATGTGATAATGGGAAGCAATTCATTGGCAGCAAAGTCACAAAATTCTTCGAAGATCACAAAATAAAAAGGATACTATCAACGACATACCACCCCAGTGGGAACGGACAGGACGAATCAACGAACAAGACTATTCTTCAAAACCTGAAGAAGAGGTTGAACGACGCCAAGGGAAAATGGAGAGAAATCCTGCCTGAAGTCCTTTGGGCATACCGGACAACATCAAAATCCAGCACGGGGGCAACTCCATTCTCCTTAGTATATGGTTCCGAAGCATTGATACTGGTCGAAGTCGGTGAACTTAGTCCCAGATTTCGATTCATGACGGAAAAATCAAATAACGAGGCCATGAACACCAGCCTTGAATTATCGGACGAAGGACGAGAAGTTGCCCTCATCCTATTGGCCGCCCAAAAGCAACGAATCGAAAGGTATTATAATCGAAGAACTAAGCTTCGCCATTTCAAACTCGGGGACTTAGTATTAAGAAAAGTCACCATCAATACTCGGAATCCAAACAAAGGAAAATTAGGACCGAATTGGGAGGGACCATATCAGGTGCTCGAGGGAGTTGGAAAAGGATCATACAGGCTCGGCATCATAAACGGCAAACAACTATCAAGCAGTTGGAATGTATCACATCTAAAACGGTACTACTGCTAAGGTACGAACTTCCCACATTCATTTAACTAACCCCTGTAGAAAGTCCGGACAAAAGCTAAATGTTCCTATATGGAGTCGATCACTAAACCATCCAGAGCCTTTGAACCCACGCCACAAAGCTGAGATGGATCTTTCGCTTAAAAGCACGTGTTGCACTCTTTTTTCATTAGACCGGTTTTATCCCAAATGGGTTTTTTGCAAGGTTTTTAATAAGGCAACCATAGATCGCGCCGCACTTTTAAATAGTATCCGAGGCCTCTATCCAATCGACCTCGAATACTGGGGGGGCATCAGGGCCTCAAATACATCAAATTCAGATACAGGAAAAGTCATTTCACAACAATAGGGTTCCAAGAGGAAATATTGTAAGAGCCAAATGGTCAAAATGAACCATGCTCATGTAGATTGGCCCGAACATAGGCGCAAAACATGAACACATGTACAATGACTTGAGATTTATTGTACAGCCAGAATTAAGATTCACTCAATTATTAAGCCTATGGGCTACGTTATCTCGAGTTCGATACATTCACTCGACCACTAAGCCTACGGGATACATTATCTCGAGTTCGATACATTCACTCGACTATTAAGCCTACGGGCTACATTATCTCGAGTTTGATACATTCACTCGACCATTAAGCCTACGGCTATCTTTATCTCGAGTTTGAAACACTCACTCGACTATTAAGCCTACGGGCTGCATTATCTCGAGTTCGATACATTCACTCGACCATTAAGCCTATGGGCTACATTATCTCGAGTTCGATACATTCACTCAACTATTAAGCCTAAACGGGCTACATTATCTCGAGTTCGATACATTCACTCGACCATTAAGTCTACGGGATACCTTTATCTCGAGTTCGATACATTCACTCGACCATTAAGCCTACGGGCTACCTTTATCTCGAGTTCGATACATTCACTCGACCATTAAGCCTACGGGCTACCTTTATCTCGAGTTCGATACATTCACTCGACCATTAAGCCTATGGGCTACCTTTATCTCTAGTTCGAAACACTCACTCGACTATTAAGCCCATGGGCTATATTATCTCGAGTTCGAAACACTCACTCGACTATAAAGCCTACGGGCTACCTTTATCTCGAGTTCCAAACACTCACTCGACTATTAAGCCTACGGGCTACATTATCTCGAGTTCGATACATTGACTCAACCATTAAGCCTACGGTCTACCTTTATCTCGAGTTCGAAATACCCACTTGACTATTAAGCCTATGGGCTACCTTTATTTCAAGTTTGAAAACATTTACTCGACGGCTAATAAGCTACTTTTATTCTGAATTTAAATTAACTTAACCGTTACACTACTCCTGCGGAATATGTTCCTTCAGAGTTTGAATCATCGACTCAACAAGCAAACCTAGGGGCTACAAATCTGATCGATCATAGAGACTACGGGGTCAAAATTGCCCTGTTATATATATAAGTATGTGTACAAAATTGCCTACGCAATTAATTTACAAACATGAAGAACTAGAAACTAAACTTCTTGGTCGAGATCTTCCCCATCCTCGAATCCGCTTTTGCTACCATCATCATCAGAAGCCAAGGCTTCAGCTTCAGCTTCGAGTTCTTTTGCCGTTTTTATCTCATCGGTAAGGTCGAAACCTCGAGCGTGTATCTCCTCGAGGGTCTCCCTCCGAGACCTATACTTGGCAAGTTCGGCAACCCAATGAGCTCGAGCATCGGCAGTCTTCGCCGCCTCTCGGGCCTCCATCTGAGCAGCCTCGGCATCAGCCCGATATATGGCAATGGACTTATCCGCCAAGAGTTTCGACGACTCAACCTCCGCCTTAGCCGCAGCAAGTCGTGTTTCAAGCTCATCGATCTTCTTAGCTGGAACCAACCTCTTTTGCTTGACACTTCGAAGTTGAACGTCGGCCGATAATAATTTTGTTGAGATGGTTTCTTTTTCCACTGCGAGGCGGTTGATGGTCTCCTTCTAGCGATTGCTTCAGCACGGATTTGATCAACTTCATCTCGAAGAAACCCGATCTTTTCGATCTTTTGCTGCAACTGAGACAACAAAGGATTAACTTCCACAGTTGAGGCAGACCCATTCTTTAACAGAAGGAGGCTCACCTGCTTATCGAGCCCGACCCCTTCTTCACGGACCTTAGCCAAATCTACTTGGAGATCCTTTATAGTCTCGTCCTTTTGGCCGCAAAGAAGCCGCATGGCATCTCTCTCACCTGAGACCTTCCATAGCTCGGCCTCACACTGGCTAAGATCGACTCGAAACCTATTAATGGCCTGCACAGTAAGAAACAGGAGTCAAGAATGGAAAAGAACAAAGAAATCAAGTGTGGAAGAATCATTACCCGAGTAATGAAACGCTGAGCCTCCTCTAATAAAAGAGAAGCATCACCGATATCGGGACCATCGTCGACCCCAGTAAAACAATTCCTAAAAGGATCCCCTACACCAGAGCCAGCGCCGATATTGGGAGTCTTCAACTCTCGAGCTTCCTTCAACGCCTCCTCGGAAAAAGATGGAAAAGAAGGCGAATGACCCATTGTCATAGCCCCGAGCAAATCACTCGGAGCACTCCGGTCGAGACTCAGGTCTTCGGAACCAACCCCGACAGGCACAACCACCATCGGCTCGGGAGCTCTAGCAACCTCGATGGTCTCCGTAGATCGAATTACCAAAGCCGAAGAGCTATCTTCTTCTCCTTCTTCTCTCAGGCATTGGACCGAGTCCATCGAAAGGGCGATTGCTTTTCTCCTCACCCTTCGAGTTTTGGGCTTCGGGTCCTCTGACCGAGAGGAAGCTCTTCGCTTCTTATCTTTCCCCTGTTTGAGAACCAGGGACTTGTTTCCTTCTTCACCGCTCGAAGGCCTCAGAGCGGCATCCCTAGTTACGCCTGCACAAAAGAAAATCGGTAACAAAAAGAACGCACAGAACACTTCGAAGAAAACAGGAAGCAAACCTCACCATGATTATTGGCCTCCCATCTGCCTTTTGCCAAATCACGCCAAGCGCGTTCGGCATAAGAGGAGCTCGAGGCTAACTTCCGAACCCAGTCCTCGAGGTCAGGCATGGCTTGTGTCATCTAAGGGGAAGCTGAACATCAGGAAAGGACATCAGAAAAAATTTGAAAAAAGACATGAAAAGTAAACAAGAATCACTTACGATCAAAATTCTATTCTTCAGGGAACGACATCTTCTCCTCCGGAATAATATCATGGGTCCTCACTTAAATATATCGACCCATCCAACCTCGATCCTTGTCTTCATCGATGCTCGACATCAAAGCCTTCGATGCTCGACGATGAAGTCTAATTAGTCCTCGGAAAATCTGAGGTCGGTACAGTCGTATGAGGTGGTTCAGAGAAAAATCCACCCCCCCGGCTTTGATAGAGAAGAAGCGCAACAAGATCACTATACGCCATAAAGAGGGATGAAATTGGCCAAGAGTAACCTGGTATCTTTTGCAGAAATCGATAATCACTGGGTCGACGGTTCCCAATGTGAAGGGATAAGTATAAACACTTAAAAACCCCTCCACATAAGTAGTGACGGAGGATGGAATTTGCAACACAACCTCGGAACCCCAGTTGCAATCTTTTCTGACGGTCTCGAGATGATCCTCCGTTATAGAGCACATATACATCGATACATGCTCACATCGACCCGAAACGAACGAAGGATTCTCCACCCTAGAATCGGTCTTCAAAATACATGGGCCAGGAACAGAGTCATAAACGGACGGCTCCGCCGGCTCCTTATCATCAAACGGTTGTGAGGAAGAAGCTTTCTCCTTCTGAGGTACGATTTTGGAAGTTTTCGCCATTGATATGAGAGGAAAGAATGCGAAGGAAGGTGAAAGAAGGGACAACACCAAAACTCTGGTATAAGCGGCCCTGAAGCAGCGAAATAGAGAGGATAAATAAGAGAATTTGGAAGAAGAGAAGTGGTAAAAGTTATTTGGAAAGACTATTTATAGGCTAAGGCATGATGATTCGGTATTAGCGGTGGCCGGCCACCGTCTGACACATATTAAAAGCCTCGGTAAGACAGAACCGATGGGACAGTTATCGCATACGTCATGATCGGGGTCGATAGGAACGACGACATGAATTTGATCGAGCCGTAGAGAAATCATATCGTTTCTCGCCACATCCTTTCCGAAAAACGATGGGACTATCTGTGTACGGTCAAAACCGATTCTCGGTCCTAAAGACTGACCAAGACAATGACGTCTCGATCGAAAGGTATCCACATATCAAGCTCGGACGAATTCCGGAGTAAGGGTGCCGAGTTTCGAGCTATAAGACCGATCGACGGCAAAACTCGGTATCATTATCGAGCCCGTATCTGAATCGAACTACGAGGCAACTCCAACTGACACCGGCCCCGAATATCGATGCCCAAGGCAGAACGGGCTCGAACCAAGACCGGGGGTTCGACTTAACACCAAGCTCGAGCCAGTGTCGAGCTCGCCCACAAAAGCCATCATAACCGCACCGAGGGAGAGAATCTCGGCAGGAATCAAGGAAGAGACAAACCATCATGGGTCTCCACTATATGCATTATTTTATTATGTTGTTATAGATAAAGTAGTGACCCTCTATTATAAAAAGGGGGCATAGATTGCAATAGACTCATCTTCCCCAAGATGCATTAAGAGTTCATGTTGCTCATTGAGCCTTCCTATTGATTATTCCCATGTTATAGCAAAATACTTGTATTATTATTTTTGTATCATAAAGAATTTACGTATCCTTAGAACCACACCTAAATTCAACGTTTTCCGATTTTTCGGATAAACACCTTTCACTAACACCCGAAGTCACCTTCACATTTACATATGCACCCAATCGTTTGACTTTAGGCACCTAGTCGTTGTTCATAAGAAAACTCATTAGTTTGAAAATTCATAAGCTCGAAAATCGAGAACGAAATACGTGGTACTTAAGTTTTGCAATTTCAATTTGCTGAAAAATGTGAAACGGGAGTAGTGAGGATTCATTCAAGATTCTTTGATCTTTTGTTTCTTCATCTTTTTGCCAACTACTTACAGTCAGCAATTACATTTAAATATAATGTTTTGCATCTATATACTGTTTCTATAATGATTGGCAGCACATGTCTCTTACTTTTAATCGTATTATTATAACTTTTGAAATGTTAATATATATATATATATATATGACCATAATAAAATAAAAAGTTTTATTTGATAATTAAATAATACACATTAATTAAAATTTGGTAACTAAGAGTTAGGTGGGTTAGACTATAACCTAAATTTTAGCAGAACTTGACCCAACCCATCTCAGTCCAAGTTTGACCCGCCCCTAATTTATCAACTCATCCCATTTTGATCTGTCCATAATCAGTCCAACCTGCTCATTTGACAACCCTATGTATAACATATACTGTATATAATATGTACTATAGCAATGTATAATCTACGTATACCAGCTAAAAGATGTTAATAATGAAATCGGTCCGGCCATTTGTATAAAAAACCTTATGTACATTTTATTCTTAATTTTCGGGTTCCTAGCTTTTTTGGGTTAGATTAAGCCCATCCTACAAAAAACAAATGTAGACTTGTTCATACAGGGCTCGTTTGGTATGAGGGATAAGAGATACTTTAATTTCGGAATTAAATTTTAGATGAGTTTATTCCATGTTTTGTTGGGATAAAATCGTGGTATAACTGGCTAATTCCGGAATTTGTTATCCCAGGATTATAGTATTTTTTTTTTCTTAATGGAGGGTGAGATAACTAATTTCGAAATAATTAATTATGGAATAATTTGTTTCTCAACCAAACGACCCCACAGTACTAATGAAAATAAGACAACAAGAACAACAACAACTCAGTATGGGGTATGGAGAGGGTAGTTTGTACGTAGACCTTACCTCTACCCTAGGGTAGAGAGACTGTTTCTGATAGACCATCGGCTCCCTCCCTCCAAGAACTCCCCACTTTGCTCTTGGGGTGACTCGAACTCACAACCTCTTGATTGAAAGTGGAAGGTGCTCAACACTAGAGCAACCCACCCTTATCAATAAAAATAAGAAAAATATTGAAAAATTATTTGTTCTCAATAACTAGAAGAAGTTGGAGGAGAAAAGAAGCATTTAGTAGTCCAATTGTAGCCAGAGTTTACTGTTTTTGAATGCATTATACAGACCAGTGGGTCAGCCCCGAGACACTATTATGCCTATTAGCTCTGAGAGTGAGTCTGAGCAAGAAAAACACAAGAAGAGAACTTTCCCAAGGTGGTGGATATACAATTGGTCAGAAAGCAGCCAAGTGGATGCCATGGTTAACTTTTGCTATTCGCGTATTCAGAGTAAATAGGAGCTTAATTCTAGAATTTGGGATAATTTTGTGTGAACTATGAATTGCTATATGACCAATATTGTAAACCCAAAAAAAGTGTTAATTGCAGCATGCATGGTCACCTTTCACAAAGGAAATAGGATATATAAATAAACTGAATACAAGCAAAGTGGTCAAACAATCATATTTTATCCTTACAAATACCGTTGGTTTTTATTTAGACAAATGATTGGTGAACAACACCTTTTTTTAATGATGGATTAGAATTTTCATTAAGGGAAGTTAAAATATAAAAATTAAAGACATAATTAAGTAAATAGAAATGTATTCTCTCTAACAGTTTAAGTTTTTAGATGAAATAATCACATGTATACTTCAATATAGTATCGGAACAGGAAGAAGTTCTGGGTTCGAGTATCACTGCCATCCAATATCAAAAATAATTTTCACGTGTTTGGCTCAAAAAATAGAATCAAGTCCGCACGTGAGGGAGCGTGTTAAAAATATAATTAAATAAATAAAGTATGATCTGTAACAGTTTAACATTTTAGATAAGATAGTCATATACTTTAACAGTAAACACATGCAAAAGACAAGATGATTCAACGTATTATATATATAAAAAAAATACATTTACATAACATAATGTAATTTTTCAACGAATTACTGCACTTCAAGGCAACATTGCCTTTCTTTTTACGACTTGCCGGTCAATCATGGTTAAAATATATAAAGGGCTTTAAGCCTATAAAATTTCTTCGAAACATATGTTTTATTCAAAAAATTGTCAGGGAGAAGGTGAGAGACCATTGCACTCTTCGTTTGGTACACTAGATAAAGTGGGATAAAGCATGGTACTAAATTTATACTATATTTGGATAAATTTATACCGTTAATCAAACACAGTATAAATTTAGTCTCAGATTTAATCCTGAATATACCATCTTATCCCATTAAACTTGGTATTATTTTATCATACCTGTCAAGTAGGATAAATTAGTTTAGAGATTATAATCTCATAACTATAATTCCAAGATAATTTAGTCCGCGTACCAAACGACCCCTTAAATATGGAGTAAACTTGTAGTCTTTTCATTTCTAGAGGAGTGTATTACTTCCAAATCTCAAGTTGTAGTTGTAGTAAGTTCTATTTTTTGCACAAGTAGCCATGCGATATAAGTTCTTTTTTTGTTGTCCTTTTTTTCTTCTTTTCTTTATTCCTTCAAGATTGTGATAGAGAAGGAGGGGGGGTATAATAATTGCCTCAATTTTTCTTATTCTACAAGAAGAAATCTGTGAAAATAACAATAATAACGAGAGAACATTTATGGAGGAAAAAATAGCTTGAATATTGACCTCAAAGCCAACTAGTTCCGAGAAGACTCCATTTTGTTGTTAATCTAGTCTCCAGTACATTCAAGAATAAAAAAGAGAAAAAAGCAATGTCCATGTCACATAATAAAGTCCTCATCTAAAATATCCACGTAATATAGCCAATCCTCCATCGTGTGGCTATTAGGAATTCGTAATCCAAAATGCACATAACTTTCTTGCTTGTACTTTCTCATATACTCCAAATAACTCGTGCTATAAATTCTCTCCCTTCCCATATTCTTCTATTCAACAATCAACTATTTGTCTCAGCAAATATTAAGAGCTAGTGATCTGTTGTTTGATTTTCAGCGTAGTTAAAATAATGGCTGCCTCTGTCTCAACTGTAGCAGCTGCCAACAAAGTACCGGTATTGTGTTCTTCTCTTCACAATTCAAGACATGTCAACTTGCTTTTTATAGTTAAATAATAGAATCTAAACTGTCTTTTAGTTCGTTTTAGTCTAGGTTTCTATGATTCTGCTCTGTTTACTAAGATTCTAGCATTCCTTTTTCGGGTTAATTGTCTATATCACATTCTCATCCGGTCAATTTTACTAGAAACAAAAGCAGCTTCAAGTTGAACTATTAATTGGCTTGTAACTTATGTACATTAATAAGTGGTCACATGCTGTCAAATGGCATCTACAAAAGAGAATAACGGGTGATAATAATAATAGTATACTGTTAACGTGTTCTTAGTTAAAGATTAGAACTTTGGATAGTATTTGTCATTTCTTTGATGGGAATGTTGAGTTATTCGAAAAAGGTGGCAAGAAATTTGATTTATTTTAGAGATGATCGCATATAAAATTGATACAAAGGATGCTATGTGAGAATTGATATACTTAAAATGGGTTTCGGCAAAGGGCCAAATATACTCATCTATTTTCGAAAATGGTCTAAGAATACCCTTCGTTATACTATTGGGTTATCTATACCCCTTCAGTCATACTTTGGGTTCAAATATACCCCTCATATAAACGGTGGGACATGTGTCATCGTCCTGTTGGTCAATTCTAAATATTTCCTAATTAATTAAAAAGATTCATTATCCATACCCGGAAAATAATTATTTTTTTTTGTAAAAACTGAAAAAAACTAAAATATTTTTTTTTCCAGTTTTTACAAAAAAGTGCTTTAAAAAAACAGAAAAATATTTTTTAAAACAATATTTTTGTAAGAACTGAAAATCAATTTTCTAAAGCAATTAAAAACTGAAAAAAACTAAATTATTTTTAACTAAAAACTGGGAAAAAATATATATTTGTTTTTTTTAATTTTTACAAAAATACTGCTTTAGAAATTTGCTTTTTAGTTTGTTTTTTTTTTTTTCAGTTTTACAAAAATATTATTTTAGAAAATATTTTCCAGCTTTTTTTAAAGCAGTGTTTTTTGTAAAAACTAGAAAAAAAAATATTTTTTCGTTTTTTTCAGTTTTTAGTATAAAAAAATTCAGTTTTTACAAAAGGAATTGCTTTAGAAAATTGATTTTCAGCTTTTTTTTCCAGTATTTTTCAAAAATATTGTTTTAGAAAATATTTTTCATTTTTTTCTAAAGCAGTTTTTTTGTAAAAACAAAAACAAAAATATTTTCTTTTTTTCAGCTTTTAGTAAAAATAATTTTTAGTTTTTTTCAGTTTTTACAAAAAAAGATTTCTTTAAAAAATTATTTTTCGTGTATGATTAATAAGTCTTTTTAATTAATTAGAAGATATTTAGAATTGACCAACAGGACGATGACACGTGTCCCTCCGTTTAAATGAGGGGTATATTTGAACCCAAAATATGACTGCAGGGGTATAAATAACCTAATAGTATAACGAGGGGTATTCTTAGACCATTTTCGAAAGTAGAGAGGTATATTTAGCCCTTTGCCGTATGTGTTTACTACTGAACTAGATTCGGGTACTAGTTGCTCCAGATTGTGCAGTTTGTTTCAAGAATTTGGGTACTAGATCAGAGGCAGATCCAGGATTTGGAGCTTTCAGGTGCCACGTAGTTTTGAATTTCTATGTGTCGCTATATACATTAAGATTTGGTAAATATTTTGTCGGGAGCTTAGTGCACCGGGCTGCCCTTTAGTTATGATAGAGCGGAGATTTGAAAAAGAAAATATTATTTTAACTTTGTGTGAAAAAAGCAAATAACTTAACTAATAAGAGACACAAAAAGATAGTCAAAAGTTAACAAATAAAGTAAGATAGTTAACAATTATTACATAAGAAGAAAAAAGAGAATGGACTATATAAAATGATAGAAAGCTTAACGTGATATAGTAAGCCAAAAGGTTCAAAAACTGCTGCCAGTGAAGATCAATCCTTCACAACCAAGGTGGAATCTCCTACCCTTTGCCACTGCCACCTTTGTATCATTTTTTGTTACTATGGCTGCCGCTTTAAATATATATACGATTTCTTACTTATATATACATAGAGTTTCGACAGAACCTTGCGGGTGGCATACCACCCCTCGGGCCTTGCTAGATCTGCCGCCCCTGTACTAGATGCTCTAGATTATGTACCTTGTTCAAGAATTTAATATGAATTGCAAATTAGAATGCCATAGGAAATTATATTTATACAGGGCCTGTGATTTTAATTGAAGCAAATTGTGTACTAGTAGAAGTAGATTGTGTACTTGGTTCGAGAAATTTTACTGTGTTTAAGTGTCTTTTACTAAGAAAACATCCTTTGTGCAGTTGAGTTTGAACAACTCTGTTGCTGGAATTTCAGTTCCAAGCACCACCTTCTTTGGCAAGGTGTTGAAGAATGTGAACGCCAAAGGCATTTCCATCCCCAAGGCCTCGAACAGGAACTTCAGGTCGATTGTAGCTCAAGAACAAGAAATAGATGAGAAGAAACAGAGTGACAAGGACAGATGGAAGGGACTTGTTATGGACATGTCTGATGATCAACAGGATATCACGAGGGGTAAGGGTATGGTTGACACTCTTTTCCAAGCTCCTACGGGTACTGGTACTCACCACGCTGTCTTGCAATCCTACGAATACATCAGCCAGGGTCTTCGCCAGTAAGTTGAGATTATTGAAAGTTAAGATATATAATCAATCCGAAAAATATGAATCTAAATGACAAATGGTGACCTGATTTATTCCAGATACAACTTGGACAACACGTTGGACGGATTCTACATCGCTCCTGCTTTCATGGACAAGCTTGTTGTTCACATCACCAAGAACTTCTTGAAATTGCCCAACATCAAGGTCAGTAATAGTAACAATTTTATCTAGAAATTCTCTCGCTTATGGCATAAGTTGAATGGTTTTAAGTATTAATCTTGTCAAATTTTCTTACAGGTACCACTGATTTTGGGTATATGGGGAGGCAAAGGTCAAGGAAAGTCTTTCCAGTGTGAGCTTGTCTTCAGAAAGATGGGAATCAAGTGAGTAATGATTGTTTAAAAGTTTAATTTATTTTGTCAGAAGGAAATGGATCAAAGTTACTCAACTATGTTCGCGTCTTTAATATTCGCAGCCCCATCATGATGAGTGCTGGAGAATTGGAAAGTGGAAATGCAGGAGAGCCAGCAAAACTGATTAGGCAAAGGTATCGCGAGGCAGCAGAAATAATCAGGAAAGGAAACATGTGTGTCCTCTTCATCAACGATCTCGATGCAGGAGCTGGTAGAATGGGTGGAACTACCCAATACACAGTTAATAACCAGATGGTGAATGCCACCCTCATGAACATTGCTGATAACCCGACTAATGTCCAGCTTCCTGGTATGTACAACAAGCAAGAGAATGCCAGGGTCCCTATTATAGTCACTGGTAACGACTTCTCCACATTGTATGCTCCTCTTATCCGTGATGGTCGTATGGAAAAGTTCTACTGGGCACCAACCAGAGAGGACAGAATTGGTGTATGCAAGGGAATTTTCAGAACTGACAGCGTACCAGATGAGCACGTTGTAAAGCTTGTCGATGCCTTCCCTGGACAATCTATTGGTAAGACCACTCAAATGTGTTATAATAATTTTCTTTGAGAAAAGGAGTTTCAAATGATGATAACTTATGGGTATAATTCTGTTCTTATCACAGATTTCTTTGGTGCTTTGAGGGCAAGAGTATACGATGACGAAGTCAGGAAGTGGATTGAAAGCACTGGAATTGAACAGGTTGGGGAAAAACTGTTGAACTCAATTGATGGACCTCCAACTTTTGAGCAACCAAAGATGACAATTGACAAGCTGCTCGAGTACGGAAACTTGCTTGTCCAAGAGCAAGAGAATGTGAAGAGAGTTCAATTGGCTGACAAATACCTCAAAGAGGCAGCACTTGGAGATGCAAATGCTGATGCCATCAACACTGGAAACTTCTAATGTTAGCCCCGGATCTTCATTGAGCTAAATCCTAAAGAAAAGGTTTGGTATTCGTTTCAAATGTTTTAGCGATAACATTGTACATGTCATATATATGACTGACTTAAAATTTTCATTTACTGTGTGGATGCAGGATATTAAGAGAACCTGGCAACAAGACCTTGATCCACCTTTTACAAGTGATCGATGAACGAACCTGTCTCTTCAAATTTTTAGAGGAACTTTTGTAATGGTAGTAGCTAGAATATAAATTGTGTTCAAGATATCTGTTCAGTTGCATTTATAAGGGAAAACAAACTTTGAGTATCTTTCTGCGGGCTTGTTTGAATCTCTTTTTCTTTTCTTGTTGCTTTAGTTTTTTCTGTTATTCTCTACATTCTCCTCTGTTGGGTTCATGAGAATTAAAGCTGCAAATTTATCAGGTCTATTCTTTATGTTTGCAATTGTTTGTGGCTCTCAGACAATCATTAGAAGAACCATCAATGAAATTGTTACAGTGATGCGATAGAATTGTACCTACCATATAGATTATGCTATAATATCTACATAAGCTAAATCTCAATGATATTCATTTATGTAATTAGTTGCTCACTTGCTTATTTTCAATGTTTCAGAACAACAAGAAAGAAGAAGTGTCTTAAGTTGTATAATTGTATTTATCAGATAGGATTAATTTGGACTCGTGGTTGAATAGACGTTCATATTTTGTAATTTTTGTCGGGTCCGAGACGTGGACCCGGGTAATAAAGCGATAAATGAATTTTCAATGATTTTAAGAAAAGCAATTCTTTTTTTTCATCAAAAGGGGAACATCCAAGCGTTCATGAAGGCAATTGACAGCACAATTTAAATTGACTTGTCTATGTTATATTAAGTGTAATAACATGAGATTCAACAAATACAGGTTGGCCCTAACAAAAGACAAAAAGGATTCTCAAATCGATTGACCAAAATCAAAATCAAAATAATATTCACATCAGTCGGGACAAGTAAATGACTCTATAATCTCTGTTCTTGTGAAGGCAAAACTGAAGCTCGACACATTGGACAATCTTTCTTCCTCCACAACCATTGTTTAATGCAATCCGTATGATACTCGTGCCCACACTGCAGTTTCCCTATACTCTCTTCATCTTCATATTCAGATTGGCAAATAGCACAGGTTTCTTGTTCTATATCAGAAACAACTGTGGGATTGACTCCATCTTTAGCAAGAGAATGGTGAGTTCTTATATTCAAATACTTCAATACAGCGTCATCGTTCTCTTTCTCCTCATCATGACCATCCACGTTATCCTCACGATCAAATAGATGATCATACAGAAAGCCAAAATTAAAGGCTGAATTTGCCTCCTGATCGATCAGCCAGTTGATATGATCAAGTATTCCACTCGGATCATTAGTGACATAGCTATCATCAATTAATTCATAATTTGGCACAGGACAATACCTCCAAATTAGCCCGTATTGACCATAGTTGTCTACTACAACTGACGGTAAGAAGACCATATCAACTGAATAATATGGCCGAGGAGGTTGAAAAGCAGAGGTTTGATGCGAATATTGTTGAGCAAAAACATCATCAATTACTGTTGGATAAGAACCAACTCCGGAAGACGGATAATAAGGGCGCCTTTGAACGTTACGCCGATAGCCTCTTTGCTGTTGGTGATTGCCATAATAATTGGGTGAGGAATGGCGTGTGTCATTATGGGGAAGTTGGGAAGAGCGATGAGTTTGCAGACTACTCATAGTTGACGTTCTTTGAGTTCTTGAAAAGAAGCAGAAAGTAATGTAACGAGGACACATTCTTAAAGCTGTAAACGAGGTATAAATAGAACTTAGGTTCGTATTCCGAATTTAGTTTGGAGTCGGTTTTACGAAAATGGCCGTTAATTCCCTTTTCCAATATGGTATATTTTCCTAAATGGGCTGTCAGACAGTTGTATTCCCAATTTGATTTGGAATAGCCGTTAACTCCATTATGCTATTTATTTCCTAAATGGGGCTATTGTTTGTATTCCTAGTTTGTCTGGAAATTGGTTTTACTGTGATTGCCGTTAGTTCTAATATGGTATATTTTCCTAAATCTGCTTCCGCTGCATAAGCTTGAATTTTACTGGATTTAGTCCCTACAAAATTTGGGTTCGATTTTTAAATTCGTAAAATGTTGACACAAATATACATTAATTATTTAAGTTCAAATTTGTGTTAATATGTGTTGAATAATTAATTTGAACTTCACAAATTGAATAAGTTCTTCTTATTAGTTTTAAATCTCCAAAATCTATTTCATTTGCAGGCCCAAGCTCATGTCTAGGGGTGGCAAAAATGATTTAAAAAAGTAATTAATCACTCATATTATCCACTAAAAAATGGGTTGGATAATGAATTATTTAAAAATTGATCAAATATGGATAAGAACCATATTATCCATTTAGAAAATGGATAACCAATGGATATCTAATGGGTTTAACTTTTACATTTGTAAAGCTTCAAATTATAGGTTCCTCAAGTTTAGGAGAATAGGAATTCTTTCAAAAGTGATCATATTCATAAAGTCATGGATAATATGACTACTCATATTATCCGCCGGTTAATTCGTTTTTTATCCGTATCAAATATGGGTCGGGTCGAATAATTTATCCATTTTTTCATGGGATTTTTACCTTCCTATACACTATTTGAAACTTTATTACCCTCCCTACTCAAGTTTCAATTTAATTACATAGGCATATACAATTTACCAATTATATACACTTTAGGAATTAAATGAGTATCCATTTATATTAGGAATTGAATAAGGAATCAATTATTTCTCATCCTTATTCTCTCTCCCTCCCGCTCTCTCTCTCTCTCTCTCTCTCTCTCTCTCTCTCTCTCTCAATCTCTCATTCTCTGTTCTTTTTCCAATTTTTCTTCCTCTGATTTCCTCTATTTTTTATCCTTTCATGTTGTATATATTTTTAATGGATTTCAATCGTTTTACTATAGAGTTTTAACTTAGCAATATTCTTTCATGTTGCATAATTGGTGTTCAAATTGAAATTATCAATCAATAAATTTTGAATGTGTTTGACTCTCCACTATTGACAGCCATTAAAAAGTTTTGAAACTTTGAATTCAAATTTGGGTTTTCAAAAACCATTATTTGTTTCGATTGGGTGTTGTTGCAAACAATTGAAAATATTGTTTGGAGTTTATAAGTCAATTTTAAGGGTGTTTGGTGAAGATTAGACTTGATTTTGGCTGAATTTCAAATTAAAACTTGAAGAAGAAGAACACATAATATACAATATACTTACGAATTTGTAGTAAAGTTGTAGTAGTTGTATAATGTATGAATCATTTGTATAAAATTTGTATTTAAATTATCAATATAATTCTTTTACATAAAGTTATTGATATGTATCAAAATTGTATTAATAGAGAATGTTTTGATTGGAATTGTAGAGAGAAAGAAGCACACACCACATACAAAATATATACAAATCAAATACAAAATATATAAAATATATAAAAGACATATTGTATAAAGTTTGTATGAAAATTGTATATAAGTTGTATGATATTGTATATGTATTTTAACCGAGTAAAACAAATATATGAAAGTTGTAGATAAGTTATAAATAAATGTATACTATATAATTAATTGTATGAAATTTATTTTTAGTATGTATGTTGTTGTAGATATATTCATTTGTATTAAATTTATAAAATATTTGTTTTAAAATTTGTATGTTGTTATATCATCAGATTGTATAATATTAATTTGAGTACACTCAAGTTGCAGCTCAGAGACACACACTGAATTATGAAAAACAAATGTTGAGTACACTCAAGTTGCAGTTGTTGTCGCCCGTGCTTAACACAAATTCCGACCAAGGAGTCGCCGGGAACTTGGATTCCAGTCAGCGGTTTAGTATCTGATTGCCGCAACGACAATTGGCGTCTCTTTCCGTCCAATCAGAAAATAATTCGACATCTGAGTCGTTGGTTAACTGTCATTTAAATTCCAATGTTGGATATCCTCCTTCCTCGGCGGTTAAATGGACTCTAACTCATCGCCATATTCATATCCTCAATTTCATTGCTTGCGCTGTATAACTCTTTCCTTTCACTCTGTTATATATCCCCTAAATCCCCTAATTTAAGGCACTAATAATGGATTGTATATAATTTGTAAGTAATCCTTGTATAGGATGGTAATATACAAAACTAGAACAATTTTGGTAAATAAGTTTCAAATACTTTTCATTATCCGTTTTAACCCATTTCATATCCGACCCGTCCGTTTGCCTCCCCTATTCATGTCACGTACTTAATGACAGACATTCTGGTCAAATCCAATGCTAATGAAATAGTGACATATACTCAACTAATGTGGCATGTCAAGTCAACATAAAGAGTCAATATAAAGGTTAATTTAAGGCTGCCAAGTATCCAAATGACATATTTCAATCAATCAAATATAATCTTATCACACTCCTTTTGTTTCAATTTATTTGAACTCATTTGATTGGGACGAAATTTAAGAAAATAAAAAAGATTTTTAAACTTGTGGTTAAAATGAGGTACGGGTATTTTGTGTGGTTATAAATCATTGTATAAAAGTAAATTATTTTCAAATATAAAAAGAGATTATTCACGGACTAAAAAAAAAATAAGTTCATATAAATTGAAATAGAAAAAGTATAATTTTGGTGATGGTTTTGATGATCAAGTGGACAAATCAAATTGAAAAAAAAAAGGTTTGTATTCATCACAAACTCCTTTTTTTTCAATCTTCTACATTTATAAATAAGGGCTCTCCATTGGGCCAAAAGAGACATAAAAATACGCATTTCTCTCCGATGGTGATCGAGAAGTCTTCCGTATATACATCTTTAACCATACCGTCTTCACTAGCAAACACCCTTTTCAATCTTCTATAATTATAAACAGGGGCTCTCCACAAGGCCAAAGAGACATAAAAATACATATATCAAAAAGCATTTCTCTCCAATGATGATCGAGAAGTCTTACATATACATCTTTAACAATACCGTCTTTATTTGCAAATATTTTGACTTTATAACAGAGACTAGAGAGACTATTTTATGCACCAGCGCGCGCATTGACCTGCTGCTTTTTTCGAGAGAAAAGGCATTAGGGCATCTCCAACCCTCCCCTATTTCTCGGGGCAATTTTTGCCATAATGGGGCTCTAATGCTCCCCCATTTTCGTCCCCAAAATGCGGGATGAATAGTGTTACTCCAAATATGGAGTGACACTATTCATCTCCTCCATTACTATTTATCATTACTTTATTATTATTTTTATTATTTAACTTATTTAATTTATCTCTTTATATATACCTAATTATGTTTATGTAATATCTTTATAATATTAATTTTACATCTTAACTTTGGCGTATAATTTTGATAAATTAATTTTCGTGCATTTATTATTTTTATGTCAAATTGTAAGTTAATTTTATTATAAGTTATAATTGTACAAAAAATATATAATCATCTCAAAAATTGAATGGTTCAAATATAAAATCATGTCAAAAAGATGTTGAACGTGCAATCGAGGTTTTGCAAGCTCGTTTCACAATTGTTGCAGGACCATCACGTTTTTGGAGAAAAGAAGTGTTACATGATATAATAACTACATGTATTATACTACACAACATGATAATAGAGGATGAACGTGATCTTAATGCACCAACTCAAGATGATTGGGAATGTCCACCTCCAACGGTAGATCATTTATGGGAGCATCCTAGAGGTGAAAGTTGAATATTTATGTAATATTTAATATGAATTTTACCATAATATAATATGTATTTAATTATCTTGTATAACAATGATTTCACTTTTATTTGCTTACAAATTATATTATTTAAAAATTTATGGTATAAAATATTTTTATATTAAATTATATGTGATGAATATGTAAAAAAGAAAAAAAGATAGAAGTTCTTTAATAGAAATAAGAAAATAAATTTTAAATAAAAGATAATAATATAATATTAAAGAGAGAGAAGAATATAAAATGAAATATATTTTTGTTGGAGTAAAAAATAGAATAATGGTTGGAGTAACTTTACTCTATTTTGGAGTTTACTCCATTTTGGAGGAGAAAACTGATGTAAGGGTTGGATATGGCCTAGAGGATTTCTTAGTTGGTTAATTCAACTTGTTTTCAACTTTACTATGTTTATTCTTAAATTTCAGTTCTGACATATGAATCAACAATCGTATTAACCTTATTCCTTACCAAGCCTCAAGTCCTAGCAAGTCGATAAGTAATCACCATTTACCCGTTAGTTTAAACAGCAAATAGCATGATAACTAAAACATATTGTGAGACAGATTTATCACTTTTTAGCCCTGTATGCGAGTAGAACCGAACTCTACGCTTGATCGAGCATCTAAAATAATAGGTCAAGGCACGACACCTACGTAAAAGATCGAAGTTACAGATATAACTAAGCTCGATATCGAGGATCGAAGTTCGAACAAAACCATCAGATTTGCCCTCGAGTTTAGCGGGGGCACGACCGACCCCTCTTCTAACGACCTTGAAGAAAAGCTTTGCCAACTCATACGACAAGTATCCATGATTCTCGCCATTGACCAATCATTATGGCGGATATCACGGGATTAAATCAAAAAGGGAGCCAATGGTCTACATAATTTCTTATAAAATAATGTCTTAAAGGTTTCATCTCCCTGTATATATAAAGGGAATGGAGTAATTCATTGGACACATGGCAACATACTTCAAAGAACAACTTATTATCTTTCCCAGCTTTGTTTGTATTGTTTTGGCTTCAATAATATTCTGGGGCCCATAATATCACTCCTAAATTTGAAGGAAGTTAACTTTGCAAGGCTTAAGTTGTCCAATCTACGTGGTTTGCATTTGTGTTTCTATTTATTTTCCATATTAAATTTGATTTCTCACTTTGTATCAAAATATATTACGTATCCTTAAAACCACGTATAAATTTAATTGTTATCCAATTTTGAGGGTAAACAGTATGGCGCCCACAGTGGGGCTAAGGATAATAGTGGTAACTTGATACAAATCTCTATAACACACACTTCTTTACACTTGATCTTGGAAGTATCTTTGATTTCAGGCTAAAAATGACAAACTCTCAATTAACGCCCCTGCATATCGACAACGGGTCCGGTCATCAAGGTGAGAATAACAACGTGGCACCCGGTGGTGCAAGGCCACCCGCTGACCCCATTGGAACTCGGGCCGCGGATCTGATTGACTTTAATTCACATGTAGCTATTGACGCGAACCAGCATACTGGTCCCGAAAACAGAGTCCATGGTGGAACCCGATCTGCAGCTCGAAACACACAAAACATCAAAGAAGGCGGGATCAGCCTACGCATGATCTTCGAAATGCTGCAAGCTCAACATGTGGCGATAGCTCAGTTGCAAATCCAAACCCAGGCATCGAGCAGGGTCGAACCCGGTCCACCCCAAGAAGTCATCCATAGAACGAGGCCAACCGTGGTAAGGTCAAATGAACAAAAGTCGGGTACCAACACCGAAATTATAAAAATGCTCGAGGAACTGACAAAACGGATAGAGTGAGGGAAAAGAAGATCGAAGCAAACGATAAAAATGTCTAAACCTATAATTCCAGGGTAGATCAAATCCCAGGAGTGCCCCTGATACTTAAGGGACTGGATTCAAAGAAGTTCGTGCAAAAACCTTTTCCTCCAAGAGCGGCCCCAAAATCGATCCCTAAAAATATTTGTATGCCCGAAATACCTAAGTACAACTAAACGACCGATCTAAACGAGTATGTAACCTCTTATACATGTGTCATCAAAGGAAATGACTTGGAAGACGACGAAATCGAGTCTGATTTGCTGAAATAATTTGGGGAGACATTGTCGAAGGGAGCCATGATATGGTATCACAACCTACCTCCTAATTCTATCGACTCATTTGCTATGCTTGCAGATTCTTTTGTAAAAGCACATGCTGGTACCATCAAGGTCGAAACCAGAAAATCAATCCTTTTTAAGGTCAAACAAAGAGACAACGAGATGCTTAGGGAATTCGTGTCCCGTTTTCAAATAGAACGAATGGAACTACCACCGGTCGCTGATGATTGGGTCGTACAAGCTTTCACTCAGGGACTTAATATCCAAATCTCGGTGGCTTCGTAGCAATTGAAGCAGAATCTGATCGAATATCCTGCCATTACTTGGAACTATGTACACAATCGGTATTAATCAAAAATCAGGATCGAAGATGATCAACTTGGCGAGCCTTCGGAGTCTATTTACCCTGTCAGGACTTTCGACGGAGTCAAGAGAGACGTTAATCGTGAATCGGGATTAAATAGGGATTGGTACCAGGCATATAACGGAGATCGGATGAGTAGCAGATTCTGGGGGAACCCCATAAGAAGTGAAGGGATAAATGAACAAAGTTGAAGTAACCGGGGACTCATGACCAAAAGCAGTTTTCACATGTCCATCGGGCCTAAAGAAGCGCCGAGGCTATCAGAGTACAACTTCAATATCGATGCGGCCGCCATCGTATCAGCCATCGGGCGAATTAAGGACACCAAATGGCCTTGACCTCTACAATCCGACCCATCTCAAAGAGATCCCAACGAGCTATGTAAGTATCATGGAACACATGGTCATAAAATGGAAGACTATCGACAATTGAGGGAAGAAGTAGCCTGACTATTCAACAACGGGCACCTTCGAGAATTCTTAAGCGACCGGGCCAAGAATCATTTCAGGAATAGGGATTCTAACAGACAGACAAAACAAGAAGATATCGAACCTCAACACGTTATTAATATGATCATCGGTGGGGTTGATATCACACAAGAGCCAGTGATGAAACGCACCAGAATTTCCATCAACATAGAGAAATGAACTCGAAACTACACACCTGAATGAGTCTTATCCTTCAGCGCGAGGATGAAAAAGGGATCATACAGCCTCACAATGATGCAATGGTAATATCTGTAGTCGTAAACAAAACTAGAATTAAACGTGTGTTAATTGATCCAGGTAGCTTGACCAACATAATTCGGTCGAGAGTCGTAGAGCAGCTCGGCTTGAAATACAAAATCGTGTTTGCAGTCCGAATCCTAAACGAGTTCAACATGGCATATGAAACCACTAAGGGAGAGATAACATTACCGGTCAGCACCGTCGGGATCATACGAGAGGCCAAATTTTATATTATCGAAGGGGACATGAGATACAACACCCTACTCGGTAGGCCATGGATCCATCACATGGGGGTCATGCCCTCCTCTCTTCACCAAGTGTTGAAGTTCCCTACCCCGGGGGGGGGGGGGGGGGGATTAAGACAGTCTACGGAGAACAACCGGACGCAAGAGAAATGTTTGTAGTCGAAGAAGTGATTCCTGTGAACACCTAATTTTTGACTATATTTTAATTGTTATCACCTTCTACTATGTAAATATTTTTAGAAATTTAATATATATTTTTAGCTTTGTTACACTTTTTTATATAGGATAAAAATTAAAAATAATTTAAAAGGTCAATTATTACTATTAATATTGTTTTTATTTTTATTTTAAAATAAAATAAAAAACCGAAAACAATTAATTTTTTTTAAATTTTTGGATGGGAATAAAAAAGAATGAAAGGTAGAAAGTATGGAATTAAAAAGTAAAAGTAGATGGAAATTGTGTTTAAAAAAAAGTAAAAGAAAGTAGAAAATTAAAAAAACAAAAGTAAAAGAATGTGAAATTTTTTAAAATGCAAAAGGAAAAGAAAGTTGGAATTAAAATATAAAATTAAAGGCAGGTGATAAAATAAAAAAAATAAAAGAAAGTGGAAATTAAAAAAAAAAAGGTAAAATAATTGAAAAAACAAAAAAGTATAGAGAGAGAAAAAAAGAGAGGAGGGAATTGAGAGAAATATTATTTACGTTTTCTACGCTAAGGGAATTTATATTCGTGTCATTCTTTCTTCGTCTTTCTTTCGAAAAATCCAGCTAAAATCAACAACAAAACCCAGCAAGAAATACCTCGAAACAATCCATTTTTTTTCAATCAAAACAGCAGCTTCCAGCAGCTTCAAAAGTCATGCTGACTTTTTTTTTTGGATGGTGTTCCTTTATTGTCAAAAGGATGTCTCAACTAAGAATTGGTGTAACTTATGTTGGGAAAATATGGCCAGGGAATGATATACCCTATGTTGGAAAAGAGACTAGGGAGAGGAGACTCTATGCCTAAAATAAAATCAACAAGGGAGTGAAGACCCTAAGTTGAAAAAGAGACTAGGGAGTGGAGACCTTATGTCTAAAATAACATCAACTAGGGAGTTGAGACCCTATGTTGGAAAAGGCGATTAGGGAGTGGAGACACTATGTCTAAAATAAAATCAACTAGAGAGTGAAGACCCTATGTTGGAAAAGAGACTAGGGAGAGGAGACCCTATGTCTAAAATAAAATCAACTAGGAAGTGGAGACCCTATATTGGAAAGGGCGACTAGGGAGAGAAGACTCTATGTCTAAAATTAAATCAACTAGGGAATGGAGACCCTATGTTTGAAAAGAGACTAAGGAGTGGAGACCCTATGTCTAAAATAACATCAACTAGAGATTGGAGACCCTATGTTGGAAAGTAAACTAGGGAGTGGAGAACCTAAGTCTAAAATAACATCAATTAGGGAGTGGAAACTTTATGTTGGTAAAGAGACCAGGGAGTGGAGACCCAATATCTAAAATAAATTTAACAAGGGAGTGGAGACCCAATGTTGAAAAAGAGACTAGGGAGTGGAGACCCAATGTCTAAAAATAAAATTAACTAGGGAGTGGAGACCCTATGTTGGAAAAGGCGATTAGGGAGTGGAGACCCTATGTCTAAAATAAAATAACTTAGGGAGGGGAGACACTATGTTGGTAAAGAGTCTAGGGATAGGAGACCCTATGTCTAAAATAAAATCAGTTAGGGAGTGGAAACCTTATGTTGGAAAGGAGACTAGGGAGTGGAGACCCTATGTTAGAAAAGAGATTAGGGAGTGGAGACCCGATATCTAAAATAAAATCAACTAGGGAGTGAAGACCTTATATTGGAAAAGAGACTATGGAGTGGAGACTCTATGACTAAAATAACATCAACTAGGGAGTGGAGACCCTATGTTGGAAAGGATAGAAGGGAGTGGAGACCCTATATTTGAAAAAAGACAAAGGAGTGGAGACCCTATGTCTAAAATAATATCAACTATTGAGTGGAGACCTTATGTTAGAAAAGAGACCAGGAAGTGGAGACCCTATGTCTAAAATAACATCAACCAAGGAGTGGAGATCCTATGTTGGAAAGGAGACTAGGGAGTAAAGACCCTATGTCTAAAATAACATCAACTAGGGAGTGGAGACCCTATATTGGTAAAGAGACAAGGGAGTAGAGACCCTTTGTCTAAAATAAATTCAACTAGGGAGTGGACACCCAATGTTGAAAAAGAGACTAGGGAGTAGAGACCCTATGTCAAAAAATAAAATTAACTGGGGAGTGGAGACCCTATGTTGGAAATGGCGACTAGGGAGTGGAGTCTCTATGTCTAAAATAAAATAACTTAGGGAGTGGAGACCCTATGTTGGAAAATAGACTAGGGATAGGAGACCCTATGTCTAAAATAAAATCAATTAGTGAGTGAAAACCCTATGTTGGAAAGGAGACTAGGGAGTGTAGACCCTATGTTGGAAAAGAGACTAGGGAGTGGAGACACTATTTCTAAAATATCATCAACTAGGGAGTAGAGACCATATGTTGGAAAGGAGACTAGGGAGTGGAGACCCTATGTCTAAAATAAAATCAACTAGGGAGTGAAGAACCTATGTTGGAAAAGTGACTAGGGAGTGGAGACCCTAAGTCTAAAATAACATCAACTAGGGAGTTGAGACCCTATGTTGGAAAAGGCGATTAGAGAGTGGAGACCCTATGTCTAAAATAAAATCAACTAGAGAGTGGAGACCCTATGTTGGAAAAGAGACTAGGGAGAGGAGACCCTATGTTTAAAATAAAATCAACTAGGAAGTGGAGACCCTATGTTGGAAAGGGCGATTAGGGAGAGAAGACTCTATATCTAAAATAAAATCAACTAGGGAATGGAGGACCTATGGTTGAAAAGAGACTAAGGAGTGGTGACCCTATATCTAAAATAACATCAAATAGAGACTGGAGACCCTATGTTAGAAAAGAGACCAGGGAGTGGAGACCCTATGTCTAAAATAACATCAACTAGGGACTGAAGACCCTATGTTCGAAAAGAGACCAGGGAGTGGATACCCTATGTCTAAAATAACATCAACCATGGAGTGGAGATCCTATGTTTGAAAGGAGACTAGGGAGTGGAGACCTTATATCTAAAATAAATTCAACAAGAGAGTGGAGACCCAATGTTGAAAAAGAGACTAGGGAGTAGATACGCTATGTCTAAAAATAAAATTAACTAGGGAGTGGAGACCCTATATTGGAAAAGGCGACTAGGGAGTGGAGACCCTATGTCTAAAATAAAATAACTTAGGGAGGGGAGACCCTATGTTGGAAAAGAGTCTAGGGATAGGGGACCCTATGTCTAAAATAAAATCAGTTAGGGAGTGGAAACCCTATGTTGGAAAGGAGACTGGGAAGTGGAGACCCTATGTCTAAAATAAAATCAACTAGGGAGTGGAAACCCTCTGTTGGAAAGGAGACTGGGGAGTGGAGACCCTATGTCTAAAATAAAATCAACTAAGGAGTGAAAACCCTATGTTGGAAAAGAGACTAGGGAGTGGAGACCCTATGTCTAAAATATAATCAACTAGGGAGTGGAGACCATATGCTGGAAAGGGGACTAGGGAGTGGAGACCATATGCTGGAAAGGGGACTAGGGAGTGGAGACCCTATGTCTAAAATAAATTCAACTAGGGAGTGAAGACTCTATGTTGGAAAAGCGACTAGGGAGTGCAGACCCGATATCTAAAATAAAATCAACTAAGGAGTGAAGACCTTATATTGGAAAAGAAACTATGGTGTGGAGACTCTATGGCTAAAATAATATCAACTAGGGAGTGGAGACCCTATGTTGGAAAGGATAGAAGGGAGTGGAGACCCTAGTTTTAAAAGAGAAAAGGAGTGGAGACCCTATGTCTAAAATAATATCAACTATTGAGTGGAGACCTTATGTTGGAAAAGAGACCAGGAAGTGGAGACCCTATGTCTAAAATAACATCAACCAGGGAGTGGAGATCCTATGTTGGAAAGGAGACTAGGGAGTAAAGACCCTGTCTCTAAAATAACATCAACTAGGGAGTGGAGACCATATGTTGGTAAAGAGACCAGGGAGTGGAGACCCAATGTCTAAAATAAATTTAATTAGGGAGTGGATACCCAATGTTGAAAAAGAGACTAGGTAGTAGAGACCCTATGTATAAAAATAATATTAACTAGGGAGTGGAGACCCTATGTTGGAAATGTCGACTAGAGAGTGGAGACCCTATGTCTAAAATAAAATATCTTAGGGAATGGAGACCCTATGTTGGAAAATAGACTAGGGATAGGAGACCCTATGTCTAAAATAAAATTAATTAGGGAGTGGAAACCCTATGTTGGAAAGAAGACTAGTGAGTGTAGACCCTATGTTTGAAAAGAGACTGGGAAGTGGAGACCCTATGTCTAAAATATCATCAACTAGGGAGTGGTGACCATATGTTGGAAAGGAGACTAGGGAGTGGAGACCCTATGTCTAAAATAAAATCAACTAGGGAATGAAGACCCTATGTTGGAAAAGCAACTAGGGAGTGGAGACCCGATATCTAAATTAAAATCAACTAGGGAGTGGAGACCCTATGTTTGAAAAGAGACTAAGGAGTGGATACCCTATGTCTAAAATAACATCAACTAGGGACTGGAGACCCTATGTTGGAAAAGAGAACAGGGAGTGGATACCCTATATCTAAAATAACATCAACCAGGGAGTGGAGATCCTATGTTTGAAAGGAGATTAGGGAGTAAAGACCCTAAGTCTAAAATAACATCAACTAGGGAGTGGAGACTCTATGTTGGTAAAGAGACGAGGGAGTGGGGACCCTATGTCTAAAATAAATTCAACTAGGGAGTGGAGATCCAATGTTGAAAAAGAGACTAGGGAGTGGAGACCCTATGTATAAAAATAAAATTAACTAGGGAGTGGAGACCCTATGTTGGAAAAGGCGACTAGGGAATGGAGACCCATTGTCTAAAATAGAATAACTTAGGGAGTGGAGACCCTATGTTGGAAAATAGACTAGGTATAGGAGACCCTATGTCTAAAATAAAATCAATTAGTGAGTGGAAACCCTACATTGGAAAGGAGACTAGGGAGTGTAGACCCTATGTTGGAAAATAGACTAGGGAGTGGAGACCCTATGTCTAAAATATCATCAACTAGGGAGTGGATATGTTGGAAAAGAGACCAGGAAGTGGAGACCCTATGTCTAAAATAACATCAACTAGGGAGTGGAGACCTATGTTGGAAAGGAGACTAAGGAGTAAAGACCCTGTCTCTAAAATAACATTAACTAGGGAGTGGAGACCATATGTTGGTAAAGAGACCAGAGAGTAGACACCCAATGTCTAAAATAAATTCAATTAGGGAGTGGATACCCAATGTTGCAAAAGAGACTAGGGAGTAGAGACCCTAGTTCTAAAAATAATATTAACTAAGGAGTAGAGACCCTATGTTGGAAATGGCGACTAGGGAGTGGAGACCCTATGTCTAAAATAAAATAACTTAGGGAGTGGAGACCCTATGTTGGAAAATAGACTAGGGATAGGAGACCCTATGTCTAAAATAAAATCAATTAGGGAGTGGAAACCCTATGTTGGAAAGGAGACTAATGAGTGTAGACCCTATGTTTGAAAAGTGACTAGGAAGTGGAGACCCTATGTCTAAAATATCATCAACTAGGGAGTGGTGACCATATGTTTGAAAGGAGACTAGGGAGTGGAGACCCTATGTCTAAAATAAAATCAACTAGGGAGTGAAGACCCTATGTTGGAAAAGCGACTAGGGAGTGGAGACCCGATATCTAAAATAAAATCAACTAGGGAGTGGAGACCTTATGTTTGAAAAGAGACTAAGGAGTGGAGACCCTATGTCTAAAATAACATCAACTAGGGACTGAAGACCCTATGTTGGAAAAGAGACCAGGGAGTGGATACCCTATGTCTAAAATAACATCAACCATAGAGTGCAGATCCTATGTTTGAAAGGAGGCTAGGGAGTGGAGACCTTATATCTAAAATAAATTCAACAAGGGAGTGGAGACCCAATGTTGAAAAAGAGACTAGGGAGTGGAGACCCAATGTCTAAAAATAAAATTAACTAGGTAGTGGAGACCCTATGTTGGAAAAGGCGATTAGGGAGTGGAGACCCTATGTTGGAAAAGGCGATTAGGGAGTGGAGACCCTATGTCTAAAATAAAATAACTTAGGGAGGGGAGACACTATGTTGGTAAAGAGTCTAGGGATAGGAGACCCTATGTCAGAAATAAAATCAGTTAGTGAGTGGAAACCTTATGTTGGAAAGGAGACTAGGGAGTGGAGACCCTATGTTGGAAAAGAGACTAGGGAGTGGAGACCCGATATCTAAAATAAAATCAACTAGGGAGTGAAGACCTTATATTGGAAAAGGGACTATGGAGTGGAGACTCTATGACTTAAATAACATCAACTAGGGAGTGGAGACCCTATGTTGGAAAGGATAGAAGGGAGTGGAGACCCTATGTTTGAAAAAAGACAAAGGAGTGGAGACCCTATGTCTAAAATAATATCAACTATTGTGTGGAGACCTTATGTTAGAAAAGAGACCAGGAAGTGGAGACCCTATGTCTAAAATAACATCAACCAGGGAGCGGAGATCCTATGTTGGAAAGGAGACTAGGGAGTAAAGACCCTAAGTCTAAAATAACATCCACTAGGGAGTGGAGACCCTATGTTGGTAAAGAGACAAGGGAGTAGAGACCCATTGTCTAAAATAAATTCAACTAGGGAGTGGACATCCAATGTTGAAAAAGAGACTAGGGAGAAGAGACCCTATGTCAAAAAATAAAATTAACTGGGGAGTGGAGACCTTATGTTGGAAAATAGACTAGGTATAGGAGACCCTATGTCTAAAATAAAATCAATTAGTGAGTGGAAACCCTATGTTGGAAAGGAGACTAGGGAGTGTAGACCCTATGTTGGAAAAGAGACTAGGGAGTGGAGACCCTATGTCTAAAATATCATCAACTAGGGAGTGGAGACCATATGTTGGAAATGAGACTAGGGAGTGGAGAACCTATGTCTAAAATAAAATCAACTAGGGAGTGAAGACCCTATGTTGGAAAAGCGACTAGAGAGTGGAGACCCTAAGTCTAAAATAACATCAACTAGGGAGTTGAGACTCTATGTTGGAAAATGCGATTAGGGAGTGGAGACCCTATGTCAAAAATAAAATCAACTAGAGAGTGGAGATCCTATGTTGGAAAAGAGACTAGGGAGAGGAGACCCTATGTCTAAAATAAAATCAACTAGGAAGTGGAGACCCTATGTTGGAAAGGGCGACTAGGTAGAGAAGACTCTATGTTTAAAATAAAATCAACTAGGGAATGGAGACCCTATATTTGAAAAGAGACTAAGGAATGGAGACCCTAGGTCTAAAATAACATCAACTAGAACTGGAGACCATATGTTGGAAAAGAGACCAGGAAGTAGAGACCCTATGTCTAAAATAACATCAACCAGGGAGTGGAGATCCTATGTTGGAAAGGAGACTAGGGAGTAAAGAACCTAAGTCTAAAAAAATATCAACAAGGGAGTGGAGACACTATGTTGGTAAAGAGACCAGGGAGTGGAGACCCTATATCTAAAATAAATTCAACAAGAGAGTGGAGACCCAATGTTGAAAAAGAGACTAGGAAGTGGACACGCTATGTCTAAAAATAGAATTAACTAGGGAGTGGAGACCCTATAATGGAAAAGGCGACTAGAGAGTGGAGACCCTATGTCTAAAATAAAATAACTTTGGGAGGGGAGACCCTATGTTGGAAAAGAGTCTAGGGATAGGGGACCCTATGTCTAAAATAAAATCAGTTAGGGAGTGGAAACCCTATATTGGAAAGGAGACTGGGGAGTGGAGACCCTATGTCTAAAATAAAATCAACTAGGGAGTGAAAACCCTATGTTGGAAAAGAGACTAGGGAGTGGAGACCCTATGTCTAATATATAACCAACTAGGGAGTGGAGACCATATGCTGGAAAGGGGACTAGGGAGTGGAGACTCTATGTCTAAAATAAAATCAACTAGGGAGTGAAGACTCTATGTTGGAAAAGAGACCAGGGAGTGCAGACCCGATATCTAAAATAAAATCAACTAGGGAGTGAAGACCTTATATTGGAAAAGAAACTATGGTGTGGAGACTCTATGACTAAAATAGCATCAACTAGGGAGTGGAGACCCTATGTTGGAAAGGATAGAAGGGAGTGGAGACCCTAGTTTGAAAAGAAAAAAGGAGTGGAGACCCTATGTCTAAAATAATATCAACTATTGAGTGGAGACCTTATGTTGGAAAAGAGACCAGGAAGTGGAGACCCTATGTCTAAAATAACATCAACCAGGGAGTGGAGATCCTATGTTGGAAAGGAGACTAGGGAGTAAAGACCATGTCTCTAAAATAACATCAACTAGGGAGTGGAGACCATATGTTGGTAAAGAGACCAGGGAGTGGACACCCAATGTCTAAAATAAATTCAATTAGGGAGTGGATACCCAATGTTGAAAAAGAGACTAGGTAGTAGAGACCCTATGTCTAAAAATAATATTAACTAGGGAGTGGAGACCCTATGTTGGAAATGTCGACTAGGGAGTGGAGACCCTATGTCTAAAATAAAATAACTTAGGGAGTGGAGACCCTATGTTAGAAAATAGACTAGGGATAGGAGACCCTATATCTAAAATAAAATTAATTAGGGAGTGGAAACCCTATGTTGGAAAGGAGACTAGTGAGTGTAGACCCTATGTTTGAAAAGAGACTAGGAAGTGGAGACCCTATGTCTAAAATATCATCAACTAGGGAGTGGTGACCATATGTTGGAAAGGAGACTAGGGAGTGGAGACCCTATGTCTAAAATAAAATCAACTAGAGAGTGAAGACACTATGTTGGAAAAGCGACTAGGGAGTGGAGACCCGATATCTAAAATAAAATCAACTAGGGAGTGAAGACCTTATATTGGAAAAGAAACTATGGTGTGGAGACTCTATGACTAAAATAACATCAACTAGGGAGTGGAGACCCTATGTTGGAAAGGATAGAAGGGAGTGGAGACCCTATGTTTGAAAGGAGGCAAAGGAGTGGAGACCCTATGTCTAAAATAATATCAACTATTGAGTGGAGACCTTATGTTGGAAAAGAGACCAGGAAGTGGAGACCCAATGTCTAAAATAACATCAACCAGGGAGTGGAGATCCTATGTTAGAAAGGAGACTAGGGAGTAAAGACCCCGTGTCTAAAATAACATCAACTAGGGAGTGGAGACCATATGTTGGTAAAGAGACCAGGGAGTGGACACCCAATGTCTAAAATAAATTTAATTAGGGAGTGGATACCCAATGTTGAAAAAGAGACTAGGGAGTAGAGACCCTATGTCTAAAAATAATATTAACTAGGGAGTGAATACCTTATGTTGGAAATGGCGACTAGGGAGTGGAGACCCTATGTCTAAAATAAAATAACTTAGGGAGTGGAGACCCTATGTTGGAAAATAGACTAGGGATATGAGACCCTATGTCTAAAATAAAATCAATCAGGGAGTGGAAACCCTATGTTGGAAAGGAGACTAGTGAGTGTAGACCCTATGTTAGAAAAGAGACTAGGAAATGGAGACCCTATGTCTAAAATATCATCAATTAGGGAGTGGAGACCATATGTTGGTAAGGAGACTAGGGAGTGGAGACCCTATGTCTAAAATAAAATCAACTAGGGAGTGAAGACCCTATGTTGGTAAAGCGACTAGGGAGTGGAGACCTGATATCTAAAATAAAATCAACTAGGAAGTGGAGACCATATGTTGTAAAGGAGACTAGGGAGTGGAGACACTATGTCTAAAATAACATCAACTAGGGACTGGAGACCCTATGTTGGTAAAGAGACCAGGGAGTGGATACCATATGTCTAAAATATCATCAACTAGGGAGTGAAGATCCTATGTTTGAAAGGAGACTAGTGAGTAAAGACCCTAAGTCTAAAATAACATCAACTAGGGTGTGGAAACTCTATGTTGGTAAAGAGACGAGGGAGTGGGGACCCTATATCTAAAATAAATTTAACTAGGGAGTGGAGACCCAATCTTGAAAAAGTGACTAGGGAGTGGAGACCCTATGTCTAAAAATAAAATTAACTAGGGAGTGGAGACCCTATGTTGGAAAAGGCGACTAGGAAATGGAGAGCCTATGTCCAAAATAAAATAATTTAGGGAAGGAAGACCCTATGTTGGTAAAGAATCTAGGGATATGAGACCCTATGTCTAAAATAAAATCCGTTAGGGAGTGGAAACCCTATGTTGGAAAGGAGACTAGGGAGTGGAGACCCTATGTTGGAAAAGAGACTAGGGAGTGGAGACCTTATGTCTAAAATATAATCAAGTAGGGAGTGGAGACCATATGTTGGAAAGGGGACTAGGGAGTGGAGGCTCTATGTATAAAAGAAAATCAACTAGTGAGTGAAGACCCAATGTTGGAAAAGCGAATAGGGAGTGGAGACCTGATATCTAAAATAAAATCAATTAGGGAGTGGAGACCCTATGTTGTAAAGGAGACTAGGGAGTGGAGACCTTATGTCTAAAATAATGGAGACCCTATGTTGGAAAAGATACTATGGAGTGGTGACGCTATTACTAAAATAACATCAACTAGGGAGTGGAGACCTTATGTTGGAAAGGATAGAAGGGAGTGGAGACCCTATGTTTGAAAAGAGACAAAGGAGTGGAGACCCTATGTCTAAAATATTATCAACTATGGAGTGGAGACCCTATGTTGGAAAAGAGACCAGGAAGTGGAGACCATATGTCTAAAATAACATCAACCAGGGAGTGGAGATCCTATGTTGGAAAGGAGACTAGGGAGTAAAGATCATTTTTCTAAAATAACATCAACTAGGGAGTGGAGACGCTATGTTGGTAAAGAGACCAGGTAGTAGAGATCCTATGTCTAAAATAAATTCAACTAGGGAGTGGACATCCAATGTTGAAAAAGAGACTAGGGAGTAGAGATCCTATGTCTAAAAATAAAATTAACTAGGGAGTGGAGATCCTATGTTGGAAATGGAGACTAGGGAGTGGAGACTCTATATCTAAAATAAAATAACTTAGGGAGTCGAGACCCTATGTTGGAAAATAGACTAGGCATAGGAAACCCTATGTCTAAAATAAAATCAATTAGGGAATCGAATCCTTATGTTGGAAAGGAGACTAGGGAGTGTAGACCCTATATTGGAAAAGAGACTAGGGAGTGGAGACCCTATTTTGGAGAGGAGACTAGGGAGTGGAGACCTTATGTCTAAAATAAAATCAACTAGGGAGTGAAGACCCTATGTTGGAAAAGCGACTAGGGAGTGGAGACCCGATATCTAAAATAAAATCAACCAGGAAGTGGAGACCTTATGTTTGAAAAGAGACTTAGCAGTGTAGGCCCTATGTCTAAAATAACATCAACTAGGGACTGGAGACCCTATGTTGGAAAGGAGACCAGGGAATGGATACCCTATGTCTAAAATAACATCAACCAGGGAGTGGAGATCCTATGTTTGAAAGGACACTAGGGAGCAAAGACGCTAAATCTAAAATAACATCAACTCGGGAGCGGAGACTCTATGTTGGTAAAGAGATGAGGGAGTGGAGACCCTATGTCTAAAATAAATTCAACTAGGGAGTGAAGACCCAATGTTGAAAAGAGACTAGGGAGTGGAGACCCTATGTCTAAAAATAAAATTAACTAGGGAGTGGAGACCCTATGTTGGAAAAGGCGACTAGGGAGTGGAGACCCTATGTCTAAAATAAAATAACTTAGGGAGGGGAGACACTATGTTGGTAAAGAGTCTAGGGATAGGAGACCCTATGTCTAAAATAAAATCAGTTAGGGAGTGGACACCCTATGTTGGAAAGGAAACTAGGGAATGGAGACCCTATGTCTAATATAAAATCAACTAGGGAGAGGAGACCCTATGTTGGAAAAGAGTCTAGGGAGTGAAGACCCTATTTCTAAAATATAATCAAGTATGGAGTGGAGATCATATGTTGGAAAGTGGACTAGGGAGTGGAGACCCTATGTCTAAAAGAAAATCAACGAGAGAGTGAAGACCCTATGTTGGAAAAGAGAATAAGGAGTGGAGACCCGATATCTAAAATAAAATCAACTAGAGAGTGAAGATCTTATATTGGAAAAGAGACTATGGAGTGGAGACTCTATGACTAAAATAATATCAACTAGGGAGTGGAGATCCTATGTTGGAAAGGATAGAAGGGAGTAGAGACCCTATGTTTGAAAAGAAACAAAGGAGTGGAGACCCTATGTCTAAAATAATATCAACAATAGAGTGGAGATCCTATGTTGGAAAAGAGATCAGGAAGTGGAGACCCTATGTCTAAAATAAAATCAACCAGGGAGTGGAGATCGTATGTTGGAAAGGAGACTAGGGAGTAAAGACCCTATGTCTAAAATAACATCAACTATGGAGTGGAGACCCTATGTTGGTAAAGACACCAGGGAGTAGAGACCCTATGTCTAAAATAAATTCAACTAGGGAGTGGACACCTAATGTTGAAAAAGGGACTAGGGAGTAGAGACCCTATGTCTAAAAATAAAGTAACTAGGGAGTGGAGACCCTATGTTGGAAAACGCGACTAGGGAGTGGAGACCCTATGTCTAAAATAAAATAACTTAGGGAGTGGAGACCCTATGTTGGAAAATAGACTAGGGATAGGAGACCCTATGTCTAACATAAAATCAATTAGGGAGTGGAAACCCTATGTTGGAAAGGAGACTAGGGAGTGTAGACCCTATGTTGGAAAAGAGACTAGGGAGTGGACACCCTATGTCTAAAATATCATCAACTAGGGAGTGGAGACCATATGTTGGAAAGGAGACTAGGGAGTGGAGTCCCTATGTCTAAAATAAAATCAACTAGGGAGTGGCGACCCTATGTTGGAAAAGCGACTAGGGAGTGGAGACCCGATATCTAAAAAAAAATCAATTAGGGAGTGAAAACCTTATATTGGAAAATTGACAAGGGAGTGGAGACCCTATGTTAAAAATAACATCAACTAGGGAGTGGATACCATATGTTGGAAAGGATACAAGGGAGTGGGGACCCTATCTCTAAAATAAAATCAATTAGGAATTGGAGACCCAATATTGGAAAACCGACTAGGGAGTGGAGATGCGATGTCTAAAATAAATTCTACTAGGGAGTGGAGAACTTATGTTGGAAAGGAGACTAGGGAGTGTAGACCCTATGTCTAAAATATCATCAACTAGGGAGTGGAGACCATATGTTTGAAAGGAGATTAGGGAGTGGAGACCCTATGTCTAAAATAAAATCAACTAGGGAGTGAAGACCCGATGTTGGAAAAGAGATTAGGGAGTGGAGACCCTATGTCTAAAATAAAATCAACTAGGGAGTGAAGAACCTATGTTGGAAAGGAGACTATGGAGTAGAGACCCTATGTCTAAAATAAAAACTAGGGAGTGGAAACCCTATGTTGGAAAGGAGACTAGGGAGTAGAGTCCCTATGTCTAAAATAAAATCAACTAGGGAGTGACGACCCTATATTGGAAATGAGACTAGGGAGTGGAGACCTTATGTCTAAAATATCATCAACTAGGGTGTTGAGACCATATGTTGGAAAAGAGACTAGGGAGTAGAGACCCTATGTCAAAAATAAAATCAACAAGGGAGTGGAGACACTATGTTGGAAAAGCGACTAGGGAGTGGAAACCCGATGTCTAAACTAAAATCAACTTGGGAGTGGAGATCCTATATTGGAAAAGAGACTAGGGAGTGGAAAACCTATGTCTAAAATAAAATCAATAAGGGAGTGGAGACCTTATGCCTAAAATAAAATCAACTAGGGAGTGGAGACCCTATGTTTGAAAAGAGACTAGGGAGTGGAGACCCTATGTCTAAAATAACATCAACTAAGGAATAGAGATCCTATGTTTGAAAAGAGACAAGGGAGTGGAGACCCTATATCTAAAATAACATCAACTAGGGAGTGAAGATCCTATGTTGGAAAGGAAACTGGGTAGTGAAGATCCTATGTCTAAAATAACATCAACTAGGGAGTGTAGACCCTATGTAGGTAAAGAGACTAGGGAGTGGAGACCCTATGTCTAAAATAAATTCAACTAGGGAGTGGAGACCCAATGTTGAAAAAGAGACTAGGGAGTGGAGGCCCTATGACTAAAAATAAAATCAATTAGGGAGTGGAGACCCTATGTTGCAAAAGGCGACTAGGGAGTGGAAACCCTATGTCTAAAATAAATTAATTTAGGAAGTGGGCGCCATATGTTGGAAATGAGACTAGCTAGAGGGGACCCTATGTCTAAAATAAAATCCACTAGGGAGTGGAAACCCTATGTTGGAAAGGAGACTAGAGATTGGAGACCCTATGTCTATAATAGAATCAACTAGGGAGTGAAGACCCTATGTTGGAAAAGCGACTAGCGAGTGGAGACCCGATGTCTAAAATAAATTTAACTAGGGAGCGGAGACCTTATATTGGAAATGTGATTAGGGATTGGAGACCCTATGACTAAAATAAAATCAACTAGGGAGTGGAGACTCTATGTCTAAAATATCATCAACTAGGGAGTGGAGACCATATGTTAGAAAGGAGACTAGAGAGTGGAGACCCTATGTCTAAAATAAAATCAACTAGGGAGTGAAGACGCTATGTTGGAAAACAGACTAGGGAGTGGACACCCGACGTCTACAATAAAATTAACTAGGGAGTGGAGACCTTATATTGGAAATGCGACTAGGGATTTGAGACCCTATGACTAAAATAAAATCAACTAGGGAGTGGAGACCCTATGTTGTAAAGGAGACTAGGAAGTGGAGACCTTATGTCTAAAATAAAATCAACTAGGGAGTGAAGACCCTATGTTGGAAAAGCAACTAGAGAGTGGAAACTCGATATCTAAAATAAATTCAACTAGAGAGTGGAAACTCGATATCTAAAATAAATTCAACTAGAGAGTGGAGACCTTATATTTGAAAATATACTAGGGATTGGACACCCTATGAGTAAAATAACATCAACTAGGGAGTGGAGACCCTATTTTGGAGAGGAGACTAGAGAGTGAAGACTCTATGTCTAAAATAAAATCAACTAGGGAGTGGAAACCCTATGTTGGAAAGGAGACTAGGGAGTGGAGACCCTATGTCTAAAATTGAATCAACTAGGGAGTGGACACCCTATGTTGGAAAATAGACTAGGGAGTGGAGACCCTATGTATAAAATAACATCAACTAGGGAGTGGAAACCCTATGTTGGAAAAGAGACTAGGGAGTGGAGACCCTATATCTAAAATATCATCAACTAGGGAGTGTAGACCATATGTTAGAAAGGAGACTAGGGAGTGGAGAGCCTATGTCTAAACTAAAATCAACAAGAGAGTGAAGACCCTATGTTGGAAAAACTACTAGGGAGTGGAGATCCGATATCTAAAATAAATTTCAACTAGGGAGTGGAGACCTTATATTGGAAAAGAGACTAGGGAGTTTAGTCCCTATGACTAAAATAACATAAATTAGGTAGTGGAGACCCTATGTTTGAAAGGAGAATAGGGAGAGGAGACCTTATGTCTAAAATAAAATCAACTAGGGAGTGAAGTCCCTATGTTGGAAAAGCGCCTAGAGAGTGAAGACCCAATGTTGGAAAGTAGACTAGGGAATGGAGACTCTATGCCTAAAATAAAATCAACTAAGGATTGGAGACCCTATGTTGGAAAAGAGACTAGGGAGTGGAGACCATATATCTAATATACAATCCCCTAAGGAGTGGAGACCATATGTTGGAAAGGAGACTAGGGAGTGGAGACCCTATTATTAAAATAAAATCAACTAGGGAGTGGAGACCCTATGTTGTAAAGGAGACTGGGGAGTGGAGACCTTATGTCTAAAATAAAATCAACTAGGGAGTGGAGACCCTATCTTGGAAAATCGACTTGGGAGTGGAGACTTTTTGTCTAAAATATCATCAACTAAGAAGTGGAGACCATATGTTGGAAAAGAGAGTATGGAGTGGAGATCCTATGACAAAAATAAAATCAATTAGGGAGTGGAGACCCTATGTTGAAAAAGCGACTTGAGAGTGGAGGCCCTATATCTAAAACAAAATTAACAAGGAAGTGAAGACTCTATGTTTAAAAAGAGACTAGGGAATGGAGAACCTATATCTAAAATAACATCAACTAAGGAGTGGAGACCCAATATCTAAAATAAATTCAACTTGGGAGTGGAGACGCTATGTCAAAAAATAAAATCAACTAGGGAGTGGAAACCCTATGTTTGAAAAGGCGACTAGGGAGTGGAGACCCTATGTCTAAAATAAAATAACTTAGGGGTGGAGGCCATATGATGGAAAAGAGACCAGGGAGAGGAGACCCTATGTCTAAAATAAAATCAACTAAGGAGTGGAAATCCTATGTTGGAAAGGAGACTAGGGAGTAGAGACCCTATGTCTAAAATAAAGTTAGCTAGGGAGTTCGAAAAGTGCCTAGGGAGTAGAGATCATATGTCTAATATATAATCAACTAGGGAGTGGAGACCATATGTTGGAAAAGAGACTAGGAGTGGAGACCCTGTGTCTAAAATAAAATCAACTAGGGAGTGAAGACCCTATATTGGAAAAATGACTATGGAGTGGAGACCCGGTATCTAAAAGAAAATCAACTAAGGAGTGGAGACCTTATATTGGAAAAGAGACTCGGGAGGGGAGACTCTTTGACTAAAATAATATCAACTAAGGAGTGGAGACCCTATGTTGGAATGGAGACTAGGGAGTGTAGACCCTATGTCTAAAATAAAATCAACTAGGGATTGGAGACCCTGTGTTGGAAAAGAGACTCGGGAGTGGAAACCCTATGACTAAAATAACATCAACTAGGGAGTGGAGACCCTATGTTTGAAATAAGACTATGGAGTGGAGACCCTATGTCAAAAATAAAATCAACTAGGGATTAGAGACCCTATGTTGGAAAGTAGACTAGGGAGTGGAGACCCTATATTGGAAAGTAGACTAGGGATTCAAGACCCTATATCTAAAATAACATCAACTAGGGAGTGGAGACCCTATGGTTGTAAAGAGACCAAGGAGTGGAGACCCTATGTCTAAATTAAAATCAACTAGGGAGTGGAGACCTTATGTTGGAAAAGAGATTAGGGAGTGGAGACCCTATGTCTAAAATAAAATCATCTAGGGAGTGGAGACCCTATGTTGGAATGGATACTACGGAGTGGAGACCCTATGTCTAAAATAAAATCAACTAGGGAGTGGAGACCCTATATTGGAAAGGAGACTAGGGAGTGGATACCCTATGGCTAAAATAAAATAAACTAGGGAGTGAAAACCCTATGTTAGAAAGGAAACTAGGGAGTGGAGACCCTATGTCTAAAATAAAATCAACTAGGGAGTGGCGACCCTATGTTGGAAATGAGACTAGGGAGTGGAGACCCTATGTCTAAAATATCATCAACTAAGGAGTGGAGACCCTATGTTTGAAAAGAACTAGGGAGTGGAGACCCTATGTCTAAAATATCATCAACTAGGGAGTGATGACCATATGTCTAAAATATCCTTCCAACAGCTCCAAAAGTCATGTTGATTTGTTTTTTCTTTTGGATGGTGCTCCTTCATTGTCAAAAGGATGTCTCAACTAAGAATTGGTGTACCTTATGTTGGAAAAATATGGCCAGGAAATGATATACCCTATGTTAGAAAAGAGACTAGGGAGTGGAGACCCTATGTCTAAATTATCATCAACTAGGGAGTGAAGACCATATGTTGGAAAGGAGAATAGGGAGTGGAGACCTTATATCTAAAATAAATCAACTAGGGAGTAAAGACCCTATGTTGGAAAAGCGACTTGGGAGTGTAGACCCGATGTCTAAAATAAAATCAACTAGGGATTGGAGACCCTATATTGGAAAAGAGACTAGGGAGACCCTTTGTCTAAAATAACATCAACTAGAGAGTGGAGTCTCTATGTTAGAAAAGGCGACTAGGGAGTGGAGACCCTATGTCTAAAGCAAAATCAACTAGGGAGTGGAGACCCTATGTTGGAAAAGAGACTAGGGAAGAGAGAACCTATGTCTAAAATAAAATCATCTAGGGAGTGGAGACCCTATGTTGGAAAGGGCGACTAGGAAGTGGAGATTATATGTCTAAAATAAAACCAACTAGGGAGTGGATACCCTATATTGGAAAAGAAAATAGAAGTGGAGACCTTATGTCTAAAATAAAATCATTTAGGGAGTGAGACCCTATGTTGGAAAAGCAACTAGAGAGTAGAGACCCGATGTCTAAAATAAAATCAACTAGGGAGTGGAGACCCTATAGTAGAAAAGAGACTAGGGAGTGGAGAACCTATGTCTAAATAACATCAACTAGGGAGTGTAGACCCTATGTTGGTAAAGAGACCAGGGAGTACAGACCCTATGTCTAAAATAAATTCAATTAGGGAGTGGAGACCCAATGTTGAAAAAGAGACTAGTGAGTGGAGACCTTATGTCTAAAAATAAAATCAACTAGGAAGTGGAGACCCTATGTTGGAAAAGGAGACTACAGAGTAGAGACCCTATGTCTAAAATAAATTAACCTAGGGAGTGGAGGCCCTATGTTGAAAAGGGGACTATGGAGATGAAACCCTTTGTCTAAAACAAAATCAAATAGGGAGTGGAAACCCTATGTTGGAAAGGAGACTAAGGAGTGAAGACCCTATGTCTAAAATAGAATAAACTAGGGAGTGGATATCCTAAGTTGGAAAAGAGACTAGGAGGTGGAGACCCTATGTATAAAATATCAACAACTAGGGAGTGGAGACTATATGTTGGAAAGGAGACTAGCGAGTAGAGACCCTATGTCTAAAATAAAATCAACTAGAGAGTGAAGACCCTATGTTGGAAAAGCAACTAGGGAGTGGAGACCCGATGTCTAAAATAACATCAACTAGGGAGTGGATACCTTATATTGGAAATGAGACTAGGGAGTAGAGACCCTATGACTAAAATAACATCAACTAGGGAGTGGAGACCCTATGTTGGAAAGGAGACTAGGGAGCGGAGAGCCTATATCTAAAATAAAGTCAACTAGGGATTGGAGATCCTATGTTGGAAAAGAGACTAGTGAGCGGAGATCCTATGTCTAAAATAAAATCAACTAGGGAGTGGAGACCTTATGTTGGAAAAGCGATTAGGGAGTGGAGACCCTATGTCTAAAATAAAATAAACTAGGGAGTGAAGAGCCTACGTTGGAGTGGAGACCCTATATCAAAAATAAAATAAACAACAGAGTGGAAATCCTATGTTAGAAAAGAGACTAGGGAGTGGAGAACCTATGTCTAAAATGAAATCAACTAGGGAGTGGTGACCATATGTTGGAAAATAGACTAGGGAGTGCAAACCCTATGTCTGAAATATCATCAACTAGAGAGTGGAGACCATATGTTGGAAAAGTGACTAGGGAGTAGAGACCCTATGTAAAAAATAAAATCAACTAGGGAGTGGAGACCCTATGTTGGATAAGTGACTAGTGAGTGGAGACCCGATGTCTAAAATAAAATCAACTTGGGAGTGGAGACCATATATTGGAAAAGAGACTAGGGAGTGGAGACCTTATGTCTAAATTAAAATCAACAAGGGAGTGGAGACCTTATGTCTAAAATAAAATCAACTAGGGAGTGGAGATCCTATGTTTGAAAAGAGACTAGGGAGTGGAGACCCTATGTCTAAAATAATATCAACTAAGGAGTGGAGACCCTATGTTGGAAAAGAGACCAGAGAGTGGAGTCCCTAAGTCTAAAATAACATCATCGAGGGAGTGGTGATCCTTTGTTGGAAAGGAGACTAGGGAGTGAATACCCTATGTCTAAAATAACATCAACTAGGGAGTGGAGACCCAATGTTGGTAAGAAGACCGGGGAGTTGAGACCTTATATCTAAAATAAATTCAACTAGGGAGTGGAGACTCAATGTTGAAAAAGCGACTAGGGAATGGAGGTCCTGTGACTAAATATATAATCAACTAGGGAATGGAGACCCTATGTTGCGAGGGGCGACTAGGGAGTGGAGACCATATGTCTAAAATAAAATAACTTATGGAGTAGAGGACATATGTTGGAAAAGATACTAGCTAGAGGAGACCCTATGTCTAAAATAAAATCAACTAGGGAATAGAAACCCTATGTTGGAAAGGAGACTAGGGAGTAGAGACCCTATGTCTAAAATAGAATAACCTAGGTACTGGAGACACTATGTTGGAAAAGAGACTGGGAGTGGAGACCCTATGACTAAAATTACATCAACTAGGGAGTGGAGACCATATGTTAAAAAAGAGACTAGGGAGTGGAGACCCTATTTCTAAAATAAAATCAACTAGGGAGTGAAGACCCTATGTTGGAAAAGCAACTAGGGAGTGGAGACCCGGTGTCTAAAATAAAATCAACTAGGGAGTGGAGACCTTATATTCGAAAAGAGACTAGGGTGTGGATACCCTATGACTAAAATAACATCAACTAGGGAGTGGAGACCCTATGTTGGAAAGGAGACTAGGGAGTGGAGACCTTATGTCTAAAATAAAATCAACTAGGGAGTGAAGACCCTATGTTAGAAAAGCGACTAGAGAGTGGAGACTCGATATCTAAAATAAAATCAACTAGGGAGTGGAAACCTTATTTTGGAAAAGAGACTCGGGAGTGGAGACCCTATGACTAAAATAATATCAACTAAGGAGAGGAGACCCTATGTTGGAAAGGGGACTATGGAGTGGAGACCCGGTATCTAAAATAAAATCAACTAAGGAGTGGATACCTTATATTGGAAAAGAGACTCGGGAGTGGAGACCCTATGTCTAAAATAGAATCAACTAGGGAGTTAGAAAAGAGACTAGGGTGTGGAGACCATATGTCTAAAATATCAATAACTAGGGAGTGGAGACCATATGTTGGAAAGGAGACTAGAGAGTGGAGACTCTGTGTTAAAAATAAAATCAACTAGGGAGTGAAGACCCTATGTTGGTTAAAAACGACTATGGAGTGGAGACCCGATATCAAAATTAAAATCAATTAGGGAGTGGAGACCTTATATTGTAAAAGAGACTCAGGAGGAGAGACCGTATAACTAAAATAACATCAACTAAGGAATGGAGACCCTATGTTAGAAAGGAGACTAGGGAGTGGAGACTCAATGTCTAAAATATCATCAACTAGGGAGTGAAGACCCTATGTTAGAAAAGAGACTAAGGAGTGGAGACCCTATGTCTAAAATAAAATCAACTAGGGAGTGGAGACTCTATGTTGGAAAGGAGACTGGGGAGTGGAGACCCTATGTATAAAATAAAGTCAACTAGGGAGTGAAGACCCTATGTTGGAAAAAAGACTAGGCAGTGGAAACCCTATGTCTAAAATAAAATAAACTAGGGAGTGGAGACCCTTTGTTATAAAATCGATTAGGGAGTGGAGACCCTATGTCAAAAATAAAATCAACTAGGAAGTGGAGACCTTATGTTGGAATGGAGACTAGGGAGTGGAGACCCTATGTCTAAAATAAAATCAACTAGCAAATGAAGACCCTATGTTGGAAAAAAGACTAGGGAGTGGACACCCTTTGTCTAAAATAAAATCAACTAGGGAGTAAAAACCCTAAGCTTGAAAGGAAACTAGGGAGTGGAGACCCTATGTCTAAAATAATCAACTAGGGAGTGGCGACCCTATGTTGGAAATAAGTTTAGGGAGTGGATACCCTACGTAGAAATAATATAATCAACTAAAGAGTGGAGACCCTATGTTTGATAAGAACTTGGGAGTGGAGACCCGATGTCTAAAATATCTTCAACTAAGGAGTGGAGACCATATGACTAAAATATCCTTCCAGCAGCTCCAAAAGTCATGCTGGTTTACTTTTTCTTTTGGATGGTGCTCCTTTATTGTCAAAAGGATGTCTCAACTAAGAATTGGTGTACCTTATATTGGGAAACTATGGCCAGGAAATGATATACCCAATGTTGGAAAAGAGACTAGGGAGTGGAGACCCTATGTCTAAAATATCATCAACTAGGGAGTGAAGACAATATGTTGGAAAGGAGACTAGGGAGTGGAGACCCTATGTCTAAAAATAAAATCAACAAGGGAGTGGAGGCCCTATGTTGGAAAGGGTGACTAAGGAGTGGAAACCCTATGTCTAAAATAAAAAAACTTAAGGGGTGGAGGCCCTATGTTGGAAAAGAACTAGGGCGATGAGACCCTATGTTGGAAAGGAGACTATGGAGTGGAGACCCTATGTCTAAAATAAACTCAACTAGGGATTGGAGACCCTATGTTGGAAAAGAGACTAGGGAGTGGAGACCCTATATCTAAAATAAAATCAACTAGGGAGTGGAAACCCTGTGTTGGAAAACAGATTAGGGAGTGGAGACCCTATGTCTAAAATAAAATCAACTAGGGAGTGGAGACCCTATATTGGAAAAGATACTAGGTAGATGAGACCCTATGTCTTAAATAAAATCAACTAGAGAGTGGAAACCCTATGTTGGAAAGGAGACTAGGGAGTGGAGACCCTATGTCTAAAATATAATCAACTTGGGAGTGGAGACCCTATGTTGGAAAAGAGACTACGGAGTGGAGACCCTATGTCTAAAATATCATCAAATAGTGAGTGGAGACCATATATTGGAAAGGAGACTAGGGAGTGAAGAACCTATATCTAAAATAACATCAACTAGGGAGTGGAGACCCTATGTTGGTAAAGAGACCATGGAGTCGAGACCCTATGTCTAAAATAAATTCAACTAGGGAGTGGAGACCTAATATTGAAAAATAGACTAGGGAGTGGAGACACTATGTCTAAAAATAAAAATAACTAGGGAGTGGAGACACTATTTTGGAAAAGATGACTAGGGAGTGGAGACCCTATGTCTAAAGCAAAATCAACTAGGGATTGGAGACCCTATATTGGAAAAGAGACTAGGGAGTGGAGACCCTATGTCAAAAATAAAATCAACTAGGGAGCGGAGACCCAATCTTGAAAAAGTGACTAGGGAGTGGAGACCTTATGTCTAAAATAAAATCAACTAGGGAGTGGAGACCCTATGGTTGAATAGAGATTAGGGAGTGGAGACCCTATGTTGGAAAGGAGACTAGGTAGTGGAGACCCTATGTCTAAATAAAATCAACTAGGAAGTGGAGACCCTATGTTGGAAAAGAGACTAGGGAGTGGACACCATATGTCTAAAATAAAATCAACTAGGGAGTGGAAACCCTATATTGGAAAAGAGACTAGGTAGTGGAGACCCTATGTCTAAAATATCATAAACTAGTGAGTGGAGACCATATGTTGGAAAGGAGACTAGGGAGTGCAGACCCTATGTCTAAAATAAAATCAACTAGGGAGTGAAGACCCTATATTGGAAAAGAGACTAGGTAGTGGATACCCTATGTCTAAAATATCATCAACTAGTGAGTGGAGACCATATGTTGGAAAGGAGACTAGGGAGTGGAGACCCTATTATTAAAATAACATCAACTAGGGAGTGGAGACCCTATGTTGGAAAGGAGACTAGGGAGTGGAGACCCTATGTATAAAACAAAATCAACTAGGGATTGGAGACCCTATGTTGGAAAAGAGAATAGGGAGTGGAGACCATATGTCAAAAATAAAATCAACTAGGGAGTGGAGACCCTATGTTGGAAAAGAGATTAGGGAGTGGAGACCCTATGTCTAAAATAAAATATCTAGGGAGTGGAGACCCTATGTTAGGAAGGAGACTAGGTAGTGGAGACCCTATATCTAAAATAAAATCAATTTGGAAGTGGAGACCCTATGTTAGAAAAGTGACTATGGAGTGGACACACTATGTCTAAAATAAAATCAACTAGAGAGTGGAAACCCTATGGTGCAAAGGAGACTAGGGACTGCAGACCCTATGTCTAAAATAAAATCAACTAGGGAGTGAAGACCCTATGTTGGAAAAGAGACTAGGGAGTGGAGACCCTATGTCTAAATATTCATCAACTAGGGAGTGGAGACCATATGTTGGAAAGGAGACTAGGGAGTGGAGACCATATGTCTAAAATAAAATCAACTAGGGAGTGAAGACCCTATGTTGGAAAAACGACTAGGAAGTGGAGACCTGATGTCTAAAATAAAATCAACTAGGGAGTGGAGACCCTATATTGGAAAAGAGACTAAGGAATGGATACTCGATTTCTAAAATATCATCAACTAGGGAGTGGATACCATATGTTGGAAAGGAGACTAGGGAGTGGAGACCATATGCTTAAAATAACATTAACTAGGGAGTGGAGACCCTATGTTGGAAAAGGCGACTATGGAATGGAGACTGTATGTCTAAAATAAAATATCTTAGGGAGTGGAGGCCCTATGTTAGAAAAGAGACTAGGAAATGGAGACCCTATGTCTAAAATAAAATAAACTAGTGAGTGGAGACCCAATGTAGGAAAGGGAGACTAGGGAGTGGAGACCCTATGTTGGAAAGGGAGACTAGGGAGTGGAGACCCTATGTATAAAATATAATTAACTAGGGAGTGGAGATCCTATGTTGGAAAGGAGACTAGGGAGTGCAGACTCGATGTCCAAAATAAAATCAACTAGGAAGTGGAAACCTTATATTGAAAAATCAACTATGGAGGGAGACCCTATGTTGGAAAGGGCGACTACAAAATAGAGACTCTATGTCTAATATAAAATCAACTAGGGAGTGGAGACCCTATGTCTAAAATATATTCAACTATGGAGTGAGACCCTATGTTGGAAAGGGCGAGAAGGGAATGGAGACACTATGTCTAAAATAAAATAAACTAGGGAGTGGAGACCCTATGTTAGAAAAGAGACTAGGGAGTGGAGACCCTATTTCTAAAATAACATCAAATAGAAAGTGGAGACCCTATGTTGGAAAAGATACTAGGGAATGGAGACCTTATGTTTAAAATAACATCAACTAGGGAGTGGAGACCCTATATCTAAAATAGCATCAACTAGGGAGTGGAGACCCTATGTTGGTAAAGAGACTAAGGAGTGCAGACCCTATGTCTAAAATAAATTCAACTAGGGAGTGGAGGCCCAATATTGAAAAAGGGACTAGGGAGTGGAGACCCTATGTCTAAAAATAAAATCAACTAGGGAGTGGAGACACTATGTTGGAAAAGACGACTAGGGAGTGGAGACCCTATGTCTAAAATACAATAACTTAGGGAGTGGAGGCCCTATGTTGGAAAAGAGACTAGGGATAGGAGACCCTATATCTAAAATAAAATCAATTAGAGAGTGGAAACTCTATGTTGGAAAGGAAACTAGGTAGTGGAGACCCTATGTCTAAAATAAAAACAACTCGGGCGTGGAGACCCTATGTTGGAAAAGAGACTAGGGAGTGGAGACCCTATGTCTAAAATATCATCAACTAATGAGTAGAGACCATATGTTGGAAAGGAGACTAGGGATTCAAGACCTTTTATCTAAAATAACATCAACTAGGGAGTGGAGACCCTATGGTTGTAAAGAGACCATGGAGTGGAGACCCTATGTCTAAAATAAATTCAACTAGGGAGTGAAGACACTATGTTGGAAAAGAGACTAGGGAGTGGAGACCCTATGTCTAAAATATCATCAACTAGGGAGTGGAGACCATATGTCTAAAATAAAATCAACTAGGGAGTGAATACCATATGTTGGACAAGCGACTTGGAAATGGAGACCCGATGACTAAAATAAAATCAACTAGGGAGTGGAGACCCTGTATTGGAAAAGAGACTAAGGAGTGGAGACTCTATGTCTAAAATATCATCAACTAGGGAGTGGAAACCATTTGTCTAAAATAACTTCAACTAGGAAGTGGAGACCCTATGTTGGAAAAGAGACTAGGGAATGGACACCATATGTCTAAAATAAAATCAACTAGGGAGTGGAGGCCCTATATTGGAAAAGAGACTAGGTAGTGGATACCCTATGTCTAAAATATCATCAACTAGTGAGTGGAGACCATATATTGGAAAGGAGACTAGGGAGTGGAGACCCTATGAATAAAATAACATCAACTAGGGAGTAGAGACCCTATGTTGGAAAGGAGACTAGGGAGTGGAGACCCTATGCATAAAACAAAATCAACTAGGGATTGGAGACCCTATGTTGGAAAAGAGAATAGGGAGTGGAGACCATATGTCTAAAATAAAATCAACTAGGGAGTGGAGACCCTATGTTGGAAAAGAGATTAGGGAATGGAGACCCTATGTCTAAAATAAAATAAACTAGGGAGTGAAGACCCTATGTTAGAAAGGAGACTAGGTAGTGGAGACCCTATGTCTAAAATAAAATCAACTTGGAAGTGGAGACCATATGTCTAAAATATTGACTTGGGAGTGGACACCCTATGTCTAAAATAAAATCAACTAGGAAGTGGAAACCCTATGTTGGAAAGGAGACTAGGGAGTGAAGACCCTATTTCTAAAATAAAATCAACTAGGGAGTGAAGACCCTAAGTTGGAAAAGTGACTAGGGAGTGGAGACCCTATGTCTAAAATATTATCAACTAGGGTGTGGAAACCATATGTTGGAAAGGAGACTAGGGAGTGGAGACTATATGTCTAAAATAACATCAACTAGGAGGTGGAGGCCCTATGTTGGAAAAGAGACTAGGGAGTGGACATCATATGTCTAAAATAAAATCAACTTGGGAGTGGAGACCCTATATTGGAAAAGAGACTAAGTAGTGGATACCCTATGTCTAAAATATCATCAACTAGTGAGTGGTGACCATATGTTGGAAAGGAGACTAGGGAGTGCATACTCTATGTCTAAAATAAAATCAACTAGGGAGTGAAGACCCTATGTTGGAAAAGCGACTACGGAGTGGAGACCCTATGTCTAAAATAACATCAACTTAGGGAGTGTAGACCCTATGTTGGAAAATAGACTAGTGAATGGACACCCTATGTCTATAATAAAATCAACTAGGGAGTGGAGACCCTATGTCTTAAAATAAAATCGACTAGAGAGTGGAGACCCTATGTTGGAAAACGCAGCTAGCGATTGGAGACCCTATACTACCATGATTTAGAACTTTCTTTCTTTTTATTATTTTCATTTCCTTTTTCATTTTTGTTTAATTATTTTTTAGAGAATGAGTAAATACGGGAAAGAAATTGGAGAAGACTTCCCTTTTGGAGTTGTTGCCGCTGGAAAGATGTTTCTAGCTCCCGCGCTGTTTCTTTTTCTTCTTCTTCTTCTTCATTTATTTTTGGTTGCACCTGCTTCTTGCAAGGTTGCTTTTGATTGCACTTGTTTCATGTTTTTCAAACAAAGAAAATTTGTTTGAAATGGTGGTTGATTTTTCGGCCTTGAGTGTTTCAATCGCTTAATCTTTGCTTGCTTCTTTGATGATAATTTCACCAGCAACTGCTAGTTTCCTGAATACCAATTGCATTTCCGATCCCAGAGAGCCTTTGGCTTTTCCATAACTTTGCCCTGGTGGTTGGTCACGTGGGACTTAACCTTTGTCAACTTTATTTTGCCTTTGTGGGCATTTGACTTCTTTCTTCCAATTTTAACTTCAGAGCATTGGGGAATCCTTGCCGAGGCTAGGCGCCTTTTGTTTTTGCATATTAGCTTGTATCAAATGGAAGCCATATACATTAGTTTTGCCATCCCTTCTTTGCCTTAGTTTTTTGGAACAAAGTTAGACCGAAAGGAATTCAAAGAAAAACAAACAATGGAATGGAAAATGAGTTTGAACAAAAGGTATCCCTTTCGGGGAACGGAAAGAAAGACTTATTTGGGAGTACATGCGGACTTCAATGAACATAACATACCTTTTGGACTGGATTCAAGATCCGTGTAAACCGTTCGACTCTCAAAAATTTATCACAACTTTTACCTCGAACCCGAGAAACCTTGCCCGGGACTGTGTCGGTGCCAATGTCTGTGAAGATCCTCTTTTCGATGAGTAGTTCCCTTTACTGGTTTTCACAAGCCGACCTCTCTCATTGCTCTTCTCATCATCACCTTATAGTGCCCTTTGTGAGTTTTAACTAACAATACTCTCTCATTTTTAATTTCTCTGTTTAACATCGCCTTACGGTGCCCGTGAGGGTTTTCACTAATAATACTCTCTCATTTTATTTCTCTCAAATTAGTTACAACAGATCCAAGTAACTATATCCTCCAATTTTGAACATTCTTGTTGATTGATCGAAAGGACTTGAAAAGTATTTGGGTGAAAAGAATTCGGATTGAATTACAACTTGGGAACCTTTCATGCGAAACCATCAACAAACCGTTGTAACATCTGCCCCAGTTTCAACTTTTGAGGAAATGTGAATTTTTATTTTGGTGTGACTGAACCCCAGAGAGAGGTTGCCTATGTATCCTTTCAGAATCAAGTCGAACATAGATCAAGGAACTTTATTTTTGATTTTCTTTTGTTTTTCTTTTGTTTTTCTTTTTTTTATTTCAATTTTCATCTTCCTTTTTTTTTCTATAACACTTTCAGGTTCCAAAGAGAGTAATCAAAGAAAGAGAACCGGCTCAAAGGGTTTGCAAAGGTGGATAGTATTTTGATAGTGAGAAAGAAAGCCTTCTTCATCCGAATCGGAGAACATTAATACTATATAGAGGATCAAACAATAGTACCTTTTGATTGTACCTGCGTTGACAGTTGTTTCAGGGACATCTCCTTCAATGTTTCCCATGTACAACACTCTCTTTTGGAAGTACTCTGGTTACAATGTATGGATCTTTCCAATCTGGAGCCAATTTTTCTTTAGTTGTTCCAATTCGTAGTTTTATTTCCTTAAATCTATCTTCATTGTATTCTGATTCTTGATTCATTATTTCGAAGTCTGACAATGTTTTAGGATCTGGGCATGAAGTCCGCAAGCATGTCATGTTATTGAAATCTGCAATTAACAGAACTGAAAAGAGAATAAGAAAAGCAAGATTAAGAAAAGATACATTCCTAGACAATGAAATATTAATTTCATTTGATTGTCTAATTTATTTATTTTTTGATTTTTTTTAATTTAAAAGATAGAAAGGTTTACATCGGAAAGTAAGACAATAAAAGTAAAATATCCGGATCACACCCTGAGATAATCCGAACGCAGAAAGGATAGCAAGACTGGCTACCGAGAATCCCGTCTGATGGGGAACTTTTAGGCTTGGCGACCATTTTTTGGCTTTTCTTCTGTCTCGGCAGTGGCTGCAATGGTCTTCAGTAACGGATCAAATTCCTCATCTTCACAAATCATTCTGACTATTGGCCTATAGGCGTGAGTAGGTAAAGGATTGTTCATGATATTAGGGTCCTCTTCATCCCTTAGCACTATTGCCTGGACCTCGATAAAGTCTTTCACTGCTCTTTTAGGAGTCCAACAGTCTTCAGTATTATGTCCCACTACTCTAGAGTGGTATTCACATCTAGTATCAGCCCGGTGTGAGGGGGACTTGGGGTTTGGCCGGTTCGGAGCCACTGGCTGTAGCAGACCTAGCCCACTTAACTTTTGAAACAAACTTGAATATGATTCACCAATAGAGGTGAACTGATTCCTTCTGAGTGGCTCTCTTGGGAGAGGATTATATTGGGGAACATTTAGTTGAGGATTATATGGAGATTGGTAGGGAGTGGCATTTCTGGGAGGTGGAGCTCAATTTTGTGTATAATGTTGTGGTCGCGTGTAAGGTTGCACGTTCATCAGCGCATAGGGAGGCGGTGACACGACATAAGCAGCATCTTGATGGGGATAATAGTGTTGTGGGACCTTAGGAATCATATATGATTGGTCGAATGACCTGCAGGCCCCCCTCAAGCTCGAAGCCATCATGACTCCCTTTTCTCTACCGTTTCTATTCATCATACCCTTCGAACCATTCTGAACGGCCTGTGATGTAGCCTTAAGGCAGCATGACTCAAGATTCGGCCCATTTTTAAACCATTTTCGATCATCTCCCCAATTTTGATAGCTTCAGCAAACGGATTACCCATATTGGACATCATGTTCTGGAAGTAGTCCCCATCTTCGGCCTGTAGGAAGACCGTAACCATTTCTGCTTCGTCCATTGGACACCATATTCACAAAAACTTTCCGCGATTTTCTTCATCAAATTGGACACAGAGTTCTGTTTTTGGATTTTTCACTCTTTCTTTCTTTTTTTGCTCTTTGTTTTCTTTGTTATTTTTGTCACTCTTTTCTTTCTTTTTCTTTCTCCTTTTTTTTTCTTTTCCAATCAGTTTATTTGATGGCAATGATCGAATTCGATGGGGATTGTCTACGTATCATGACGCCACATGAATCGGATCTTGCATTGTTCGGAAAACCAGAAATAAAGTAAATAAGCAAACTCTTTTTCTAATTTATTTATCAATCTTTGTTTTGTTTTTTAAAAGCATACCACAAAAGCTCCTTACAAGGAACATATTTTGGATTTAGAAATTTCTCTCTTTTTTTATTCAAAATTTTCGAAAGAAAGACTTCTAAACAAGAAGAAAATATTTTTGGATTTTTATTTTTTTCTTTTTTTTTATTTTTTGATAATTTTTGAAAGAAAGAAAAAAAAATTGAATTTTGAGTTTTGTTTTTTGGGAGAAAGGCTTCTAATAAAAAAAGAAACATATTTTTGGATTTTGATTTGATTTTGGTTTTCAAATGAGAGACTTCTAAAAGGAAAGAAAATATTCTTTGGCTTTAAAATATTTTTCTTTTAATTGGGATTTTCGAAGGAAAGACTTCTAAAGAAGGAATTAAAGGAAAATATTTTTTATTTTTTAAAATTCGGGGCCAGAACCGATGTGGTTTGCCTACGTATCTCACATCCGGTGAGAATCAGACCCGCGTAGTTCGGTCAGTTTTGACGCAACAAGAAAATATGGCTTGTTTTGAAGTGACCTTTTCTTTTTCTACTTTTCTTTTTCATAAATTTGGCAGAGTTTCGGGATATTTTGAATACCGGGATTTTTAGAACCGGGTGTATTTCTCTCCTACCTCACTCTTGTTGTTTTTTTATTTTATTTTCCTATTCTAGAAGTCAGTCAACATGCAAGCCAAAACAAATAAATGCATAAGTAGCATGTAAAATACATCATGATGGTCTTTTAAATTGGGTACACCTGTCCTAGACGGACCCAACCCTTGTGTTGCGTCCCCAAAGTTAAATGCACGTGATGCAAACAAACGTTCCTACTAGGGATCCGGTATGAGGCTATGTTATTCTAGGTTTGAATCCTGGGGTGTGTTGTTCTAGACCTGGCTTACCCGAGCGGACAACTCGAACCGAGGGGAGGCAACGTACCGGGAATACAGAAGCTTTGCCAGCTTTGCAACTTGTCCGATCCTCATTCTAAAATTAGGGGTATGACTCTAACAGAAAAGAAGTCACGCGAAGCGCACGCTTCCCAAAAGATTTAGAAGACTTAGAGAGAAGAAGGGTGTCGTAACAGTTTATATACAATTCACGATAATATCAAAGCGATAAAGAGCGACAATTAGCACATTAGGCTCAAACACGTAAAAAAAAATCAGATAATAAACAAAAGCCAAGTATAACAGTTATTCTAAGTTCGAATTCTGAACCCTAAACGAGAGATTCTGGGATCCTATCCCCAACAGAGTCGCTAGAGCTGTCACGCCTCCTTTTTCCCAGAGAAAAAAGAGTTTTTCCAATTAAAGTGACATTATTCGAAATGAGATTATTTATTTAATTCAGAGTAGCCACTTGGAATAATTATTTTGGTGTTCCAAATCACCGGTTTATTTTAAAATCCCAAATCGAAGAAATTTGACTCTATTTGTGGTCCGCGAACACAGAAGACATGGTAAGGAATTCTGTTACCACGGGAGAAGGTGTGAGGCACTCCCGAGTTCCGTGGTTTTAGCACGGTCGCTCAACTATTAGTAATTATCCTAATTATCTAATTTATTACATGTTTAAAACCTATTGTGTATTTTTATTTTTTAATCGCTTTTAATTAATTATTTTAATTCCTTTTTAGGATTTATGAAATTTATTTAAATAAGTCGCGATGTCGCGCACTTATTATTTTTGTACACATTGTAAATCGCGTCACGTGAAACGCACCCGCGATTTACAACATGTTTATTTATTATTATTATTATTATTATTATTATTTGAAGTTATGGTCAAGTCGTGTGAAATATGTACTTAAATTGGGGATTATGTATCATAACTATGCCACGGGAATCGTACCCATAGTCACGATGATTTATTGATTGCGCCAAAAGCAAGCTTCGAATATTTATAAGTTGTTCCTTTTGTGTGAGGCATTAGTTATGGAACTTATTGTGAAAGGAATAAATTTACTATAAAAAAATGGGCTAGCTTTGTTATTAAAGGAAAAATGGGCCAGCAGCATGTTATCACGAAAGTGTATTTTTGCAAAAGTAAGAAATCTTATGCCCAATATCAAATGAATTTACAACAACTTTTCTATTCAATTAAAAATTAATAAAGGATTCTCATTAGATCTTTCATTAAACAATATCAACTCAAATCATTCCATCAGTTCTAACCAACGATTCAAAATCGCGTTCACTCGATATTTCATCAAACATATTACAATATAAGGATCCTTCGTTCTTTAATAACTAAATCCCATAACTTATCAAAATTTAAGAACAACTAAGAATCTTAGGATACTTTTGTAATTCTAAAATCATCACTGTAATCAAACTTGTTCCTTAACACTGTTAATCCATTATAATACTATGAGCCTGCGAAAAGGAATTAAAACTAGCTATTCATGCTCATCATAAAAGAAAATTTTGTTATACTTTAACATGTGCAAACAGAAACCAATTTTATGCATTAACCATGAATAAGATGGGATTTTATATTTCTTCTTTTCAAAATTCAGTAAGACAAAGCAAACAATTAACGTAAACTTCGGAAGATTTAAAATAACAGAGCAGTTTAAAGCTTTTAGAAGGCCAATCAAAGGAAAAGAAAAATGACCTTTGTATTGATGGATCTTAGTTCAGACCTGGACAAATTCTTAACAAAACATTCGCCTACAACCTCAATCGGAACCGGCGACCAGAGTTTTCGAACGACACCTTCGATCTCGACTCTTGAAGCTGCTGTTTTGATTGAAAAAAAATGGATTGTTTCGAGGTGTTTCTAACTGGGTTTTGGTATTGATTTTAGCTGAATTTTTCGAAAACATGACACGAATAAGAATTTCCTTAACGTAGAAGAAGCAAAAAATATTTCTCTCAATTCCCTCCTCACTTTGTTTCTCTTTTTTTTTTTTGCCTCACATTTTCTCTTCTACTTATAAAAAAAAATTCGGAATTTTTTCAAATTTATTTTTAAATTATTTTATTATTTTTTAATTAAAAAAATCCCACTTCCCATTTTTCTTCTTTTTAAAAAAATATTTCCCAATTTCCTTTACTTTTACTTTTTAAATTTTTCACATTTTTACTTTTATTATATTTAAATTCTCACTTTTTTTACTTTTCTTTTTTTTCACTTTCTTTTACTTTTTTAAAAAAAATTATCAACTACCTTTAATTTTATTTTTAAATTTCAACTTTCTTTTACTTTTTATTTTTTTAATTTCCACATTCTTTTACCTTTGTTTTTTTTTTAAATTTTTCACTTTCTTTTATTTTTTTAAAAATACAATTTTCACCTACTTTTACTTTTACTTTTTAATTCCATACTTTCTACTTTTCCTACTTTTTTATTCTCATCCGAGAATTTAAAAAAATATTAATTGATTTCGTTTTTTAATTTATTTTAAAATAAAAATAAAAATAATATTAATAGTAATAATTGACCTTTTAAATTATTTTAAATTTTTATCCTATATAAAAAAAGTGTAACAAAGATAAAAAAATATATATTAAATTTCTAAAAATATTTACATAGTAGAAGGTGATAAAAATTCAAATATACTCAAAACCTAGGCGCTCACAATTCTGATATCAACATCCACAACATCGAAAGAACCGAGCTCATACACGAGCCATGAGGCTAAATAGCAATCACCGATACCGGTTGCGACCCGATTGGATAAGCTAAAGATTAATGAAGACGATGATTATGGTGGTTCCCCGAACTTTCATAGCCCCTGATGACTCCGACGTGACGAAATCAACGATCGAAGAGCTGGAACAAGTTATATTGATCAAGAATTTGCCCGATCGGAAGGTATACCTAGGCACAGGGTTAACTCCCGAGCTCAGAAAAAAATTTATTTAATTTCTTATAGTTAAGATAGATTATTTTGTCTGGTCCAATCTTGATATGACAGGGATCCCCCGGAGATAACTACCCATAAACTAAGCATGGACCCAAAAATCAATCCAGTCAAGCAGAAAAGGAGACCCCAACCCGAGGTGAAACATGTTTTCATTAAAGACGAGGTATCTAAACTTCTTAAAATAGGGTCCATTCAAGAGGTTAAATACCCAGATTGGTTAACAAACGTAGTGATAGTCCCTAAAAAAGGGAATAAACTAAGAATGTGCGTAGATTACAAAGATTTGAATAAAGCATGCCCCAAAGACTTTTTTCCCTTGCTCAACATCGATCGTATGATCGATGCCACAGCCGGCCACAAGATCCTCAGCTTTCTCGATGCCTATTACGGGTACAATGAAATACGGATGGACCCGGGTGATCAGGAAAAAAACTCGTTCATCACTAAAAATGGAACATACTGTTATAATGTAATGTTGTTTGGGTTAAAAAATACCAGTGCGACATACTAACGCTTAGAAAATCGGATGTTCGAAGAACAGATAGGAAAATCGATGGAAGTTTACATTGACGATATGTTGGTTAAGTCCCTGCGAGCAGATGAGCATTTAAAGAATTTGCAGGAAACTTTTAGCATATTGAAGAAGTATAATATGAAGTTGAACCCGAAAACATATGCGTTCGGAGTTGGATCGGGTAAATTCCTCGGGTTCATAGTACCCAACCGAGGAATCGAGATCAGCCCTGACAAGAACAAAGCCATAGAGAATATCACAGTTGTGGATAACGTAAAGGCCGTACAAAGGCTAACTGGGCACATCGCCGCTCTAGGGAGATTTATTTCGAGGTCATCTGACAAGAGCCACCGATTTTTCGCACTACTGAAAAAGAAGAATAACTTCTCATGGACCCCAGAATGCCAACGAGCTCTAGAGGAGCTCAAAAGATAATTATCAAGCCCACCGCTGCTTCACACACCAAAGACAGATGAACAACTATATTTGTACTTAGCAATCTCGGAGATAGCGGTAAATGGAGTCTTATCTTGGGAAGAGCAAGGTACACAATTTCTGATTTATTATGTTAGCAGGACCTTAGGTGAGGCTGAAACTAGGTACCCTCGCCTAGAAAGACTGGCGCTCGCTTTGCTAAGTGTATCTAGGAAGCTAAAACCCTACTTCCAATGTCACCCCATATGTGTCGTAACTACTTACCCGTTGAGGAATGTCATGCATAAGTCAGAACTCTTGGACCGACTGGCCAAATGGGCCGTAGAAATAAGTGGGCATGATATTGAGTACCGACCTCAAACCACCATTAAGTCCCAAATTTTGGCGGATTTCGTGGCCGACTTCATGCCGTCCCTAATACCCGAAGTCGAAAAAGAGTTATTGGTAAACTCAGGAACTTCTTCGGGCATTTGGACCCTCTTCACAGATGGGGCCTCGAACGCGAACGGGTCCGGACTCGGTATCATACTAAAAACACCAATGGGTAATATTGTTAGACAATCTATTAAGACTATGAAATTGACTAACAACGAGGCCAAATATGAGGCCATGATTGCAGGCCTTGAATTAGCCAAAAGTTTGGGGGCATACGTGATCGAAGCCAAGTGCGACTCCCTCCTTGTGGTAAACCAAGTTAATGGAATATTCGAATTCAGGGAAGAACGAATGTAGAGATACTTGGACAAGTGACATGTGACATTATATCAATTCAAAGAATGTACTTTGCAACAAGTACTTCGGGATCAAAACAGCGAAGCTGATGCCCTCACTAACTTGGGATCGTCGGTCGAAGACGACGAGTTTAAATCAGTAGAGGTCGTACATCTTATGAGATTGGTGGTGAAAGAAGGCCACGCCGAAGTCAACTCGACGAGCCTAACTTGGGATTGGAGGAACAAATACATGGAATATCTCAGGACCGGAAAGATGCCCTCGGACCCTAAAGAATCGAGAGTCATGTATACCAAGGCAGGTCGATTTAGCCTATCTAAAGACGGAACCCTGTTCAGAAGATCATTCAATAGCCCACTAAGATTGGAGTTCCTCGATCGTTGGCTAGATTCTCTTGGTCAGAAACAGCTAAACTCAGCTAAGATTGGAGTTCCTCGATCGTTTTGGCCTGCGCTGAGTCCTTCTCCTTTGCATCCTGAAGCTGAACCTCAGCAGAAGCCAATTGTTCCCGGGCAGTTTCTTTTTTCGATGCCATACGGTCCATAATTTTCTTTCATTCTTCGGCCTCGGCCTTCACCGCGTCCACCTCTGCCTAAAGCTGCTCGGCCTGGTCAAGTCTCTTTAGAGCCTGTAGCTTCGGGTCGTTAGCCAAAGTATCTAAATCATCATCGCTAATATCGAATATTCGTATTACCTGCTCGAGAAAACCGGCATGCTCCTTCCGAGCCGCTTCTAACTCGGCCTGAAGCTTCTCACTAAGAAGCTTATAAGTATCCTTCTTCTCGGCAAGCTCCCGAGTCTCGGCCTCGTGACGCTTGAACTCCTCCCGGTATCAGAGAAAGGCCTCATGATGAAGTACTGAGGCCTGCAAACACAATGTTAGGATTATTCACTATTGAATTTAAGTATATAAAAAAGGGATATGCGAAATTACTCGATTCAGCACCTGTTGAGCTTCGTTGAAAAGGTAGGGCGCCTCTACCTCGTTCATTTTGATTTTATCCTCTTCGGTCACCAAGAACCGAAGGTAACTAGAAATTCCCACCGGGGCAGAAAGAACTCTAGCATCCTCCTTGATGTATATATAAATTGCTCGCCTCCGAGTAGGATCAACCTCGGAGCAGGGAACTGATTCACTAATTTCGGGCTCGAAAAGGACCCGCCAGCTCCCAGGGACGGTATCTTCCTTGGTACTAGTAAGTCACCCAAATCGGTAACATCCTCTGAAGCAGTGGAATCCAGGCCGTCAAAAATATTATGGAAAGAATCAGCTACTCCTTGAGCCCATTCGCCGAGGTTACCTTTCAACGCCTGAGCCTCATTTATCATAGAAGTTGTAAACGAAGGCGACCCAGAAAGGTCAATCACCCCAAGCGCCTCTTTGGGTACATTATCTTTTGACCGGGATGTACCAGTCACATTTTCTTTCTCGACCTCACTGGCTTGGGCCAAATCAGTCTCGACCCTCTCGGAGACTTCAACCACAATATTTTCTACTGCCTCCACGGCTCGAGGCATTTCGGAGTCGTTTCTCACGCGGGCCACTAACTCAGAATTTTCTTTTTCCTGGTACTCATCCCTCAACCGACTGAGTGAGTCCGATGGACGTTCTCGAGCGCTGGTTTTCTTAGGTTTCTGTGTAGGTCGCTTCCTAGGTCTTTTCCTTTCAAGGGCCGGGAGACTCGGGGATTTTCTTTTCTTTTTCTCTTTGCTCAGTTGATGGAGGACTCATATCGACGTCCTTTCCTAAACCTGCAAAATGAAAATATAATGGATCAGAGACTAATGATGAAGAAACGAGATTAGATGTATTATTAGGGAAAACCCTTATCATGATTATGGGCCTCCCATTGGCCCTTCGAAAGCTCACACCATAAGCGCTCGGAATAAGGTCTCTGTGTTGCAATGCCCTCGACCCACTCTTTAAGTTCGGGAATGGGGTTCGGCATCTGGGCACCAACTGCATCACATTAACATCGATGAGAAAACAAACGGGATGAAAAGCAATAAAAGGAATACCGAAAGCAAAGCTAGACTTACGTTTCATGTTCCAATTCTCAGGGAATGGCATGTCTGCATCCGGGATTAAGTCTAAGGTCTTCACTCAAACAAATCTACCTAACTAGCCCGGTCTCGATCCTCGTCGATACTCGAGAACAAGGTCTTGGTGGCTCGGCGTGCAAGCTTAACTAACCCTCTTCGATAAAGTCGAGGGATGTACATGCGCACGAGATTGTCGATGGTGAATGGACATACCTTGACCTTTCTCATAAAGAATCGAAGTAGAATAGCGATCCTCCAAAATAAAGGATGTATCTGCCCGAGCGTCATATCATACATTTTGCAAAAGGCTATGATAACTGGGTCTAGAGGACCCAACGTGAAAGGGTAAGTGTAAACACTTAAGAAACCCTCCTCCACGTAGGTGGTAATTGATTCTTCAGGGGTAGGAACCATTACGTGTTTTCCTACCCAGTTGCAATCCTCTTTAACCTTATCGAGGATGTTGTCCGTGATCGTACATATGTACCTCGAGACCGGTTCACATCGACCCGGTTCCATGGGCGTATTCTCAACCTTGAAATCAGCCACAGTAGGGCACCCAGTAGGGATGTATGATCTCAGAGGGGGTTTCTCAGTAGCAGTGTGAGGAGCGTTTTCAGAAGGTTTTGCAGAAGAAGGTGCTTCTTCTTTAGGAACAGACTTTGAAGTTTTTGACATTTTTATAAAAATGAAGGAAAGAGATTGTTGATAAGGGGAAGCTTTGAGGCTGGTAATGAGAAAACCAGAAGATGAAGAAGATGAAGTTCTTAGAACGCAAGAAGGATTTGAGCGTAAATGTTCTAACAAATGGATTAAAGGGCATTTATAGGTTCCTCAAGCGACGGTTCATCTCCCGAGGTAGCCGACCGTCAACTGACATATATTTAATGCCTCGAAGACCGGACTAACGAGACGTTTCCACTATTCTTATCACCTACGTCATGTATCCGTCGTCATGATTTATTGAAGTAAGAACCGAGGGTTCATATCTTTTTTTATCGCTTACTCTCTAAAAAACGAGGGGACTATCTGTATACATGTAGAACCGAACTCTACGCTTGATCGAGCATCTGGAACAATAGGTCAAGGCTCGACACCTACGTAAGAGATCGAAGTTACAGATATAACTAAGCTCGATATCGAGGATCGAAGTTTGAACAAGACCATCAGATTTGCCCTCGAGTTTATCGGGGGCACTACCGACCTCACTTCTAACGACGTCAAAGAAAAGCTTTGCCAACTCATACGACAAGTATCCGTGATTCTCGCCATTTACCAATCATTATGGCAGAAATCACGGGATTAAATCAAAAAGAGAGCCAACGGTCTACATAATTTCTTATAAAATAATATTTTAAATGTTTCATCTCCCCGTATATATAAAGGGAATGGAGTAATTCATTGGACACATGCTAACATACTTCAAAGAACTACTTATTATCTTTTCCAGCTTTGTTTGTGTTGTTTTGGCTTCAATAATATTCTGGCCCCCATAATATCACTCCTAAAATTGAAGGAAGTTAACTTTGCAAGGCTTAAGTTGTCTAATCTGCGTGGTTTGCATTTGTGTTTCTATTTATTTTCCATATTAAATTTGATTTCTCACTTTGTATCAAAATATATCACGTATTCTTAAAACCACGTATAAATTCAATTGTTATCCGATTTTGAGGGTAAACAAGCCCGCGCCATAAATTATTTATATTCGCTAGCCGAAAAACTGTATAAAATATGTATATAACATACAGAATATATATATATATATATATATATATATATATATATATATATATATATATATATATATATATATACATTTTTCGGCTATATTTTGAGAGCGGTTATAAATTGTCTTTTTCTTATTTTATTACTATCCATCAGAAGTTGTCTTAACTCAAAAACAGTAAAATAAATGGTGAGGACTTTTATTACCACTACAGTTTTTACGAAGACCGGTAATCGGGGGCGGAGCTAGAGTGTTGAAAGTGGGTTTGACCGAACCCAGTAGCTTTAGTTGGAACCTTGTATTTGTCTTATAAATTCTATTGAATACGTATAAAATATTAATTTAGAACTCAGTAACTTTAAACGATTAGAATCCCGAACCCATAAGTTTGAAATCCAGGTTCCGCCTCTGCAGTTAATTCAATGAACTTAGCATTTGCGATTGAATCCAGAACATAATCCTAGAACACAAAAAGGAAAAAGAATATGCCTCACAATTTTTGTTTCCCATTGAGTAAGTGGCAAACCTGTTACAGACATGATCATTGAGATGACAAAATGGAGTTTGTTTATACTAAGTTATGTGGTCATTATATTAAAAGCGGATGGGTACAAGGTACTACTAATATATATACCCCGTTTATCCTCTTATGTTTGGTCCTGTTCGATCCTAGGTGATGATTGAGGGCCGGGGCGGAGCTAGGGGCTAACTAGATTTATTTGAACGTTTTTCGTTGAAAAATTATAATATGTATAATGTTAGAATTTTATTTATTTATATACAATAGATGTTGAATTTTCTTGAGTTTTGACACAACTCAAGAATTCTTCGTATGTTTACATCTTTATATTTTGAATTCTCTCAATGAAAATTCTAGGTCGTTACTAATTATTAAATAGAATTGGTGAGCTTGAAACAAGTTATTCTTTAATTTAAAAAGCTTTCGCTTTTTTCAAAAAAAAAATTACTTTTTTCGGAATCAGTGTTTGACTGTAAATTTTTAAATTTCAGTTGAAGTTGGAATTTTTCGGAAATTTTTAAAACTCCATAAAATTGTTTTTCTTTTCAAGTCACTTACAAAAATTTAAAAATAACTCCAAATTATATTTATGTTCAAATACAACTCTAATTTTTAAATACCATTTTCACTCATTATTTTTTTTACCTTTTTCCGAAATTTCACAATTCTTATGTCCAAACGTCCACTTATTATTCTGTTTCCAAGTGGAAGATTAAGAAAAAGAAAAAAAGTTTTCTTACTATTTTAAATGTGAAGAAGATTCCTCTCCACGTGCTGGTCTCGACAAGATGAGCATGTCGGAAGAAATTAACTTGATGAATTGTCATAAGAATTCTTCTCTGTCAAATGAAATGACAAAACCACCAAAAAATTGGGATTCTTTGCATTTCGTACACCTAGAAATAGTTGGGCATAAAATCCGAAATCCTAGAAATCGGATAATTAATATTTTGGTCTTCGGTATTAGAGTATTGGCATTTCGATATACTGAAATACCAAACTTTTTAGTATACCGTATATCTATATAGATTAAGACTTAAGTAGCCCAACTAAATTTGAGACCAACCGAGCCCGAATGCCTAACCCAAGTCTTATTTCTTACTTATTTCTTTACCTTAGATTTTTTACTCTAGTTTTCTTATATTTCTCAAACAGACTTCAACGAGTTTAAAGTTCAATCTTCAGCCGACTCCTTTTCCTGTCTTTATTCTCCATTTCACTTACTCAGTGTAACTCTCTCTTCATTCCTCTCTTATACAGTACTACATTAGAAATAAATTCTTTTCCTTTAGAATCTTTATAAAATGATAAAAATTTTGAACTTATTCATACATCAGAATCAGATTGCTCGAGTAATAATCAACATTTTAATTTGAGATTGAATATAGCATATCTCCTCGATTTCTTGGATTATTTGAACGAACATATTTGTTCAAGGAATTCCAAAGTCCAAACTAGAACCGAGCAAAAACTTTGGACAATTTGACTCTATTACTCGAGTTCTTTGCTGGTACTTGTGGAGGAAATGTTACTTTTTATGTTTTTGTTTTACAATTTGGCCTCATAAAGGATAAAAGATGATTTCAGAATTAACGAAGAAGATAATGTTTTTTCTTTGGCCGGGAGTGTTGAAGCATTAACATTGGTTTGGTTATATGGTCTTATTATCTTTTGGGGGTCGTTAAACGGATTCACAGTTAAGTACGTAAAAACGTACCGAAATCATACCGAACTATATTGGTACGGTATTTGGTAAGCACAATTAATAAACCGAATACCGATATACTTAACTGAAATTCTTAAATACCGTATCGAAGTACCGAACCCCACCCGTAACTAATAGAATGCACCATCTTATATTATACACCATATCTTTTTGTTTGTTAATGATTTTAACTCATAATCTGTCCATGTTCTATCAAAACCTTAAATAAGATCATTTTGTGAGTACATATGTGGAATTGCTAATGGGGCGAAAAGAAAATGCAATTGTTTGACTTGGCATTTCGGCCCTTTTGGCAATGTGACGGTACTAACGGAGGGACGATATATATAGTGAATATAGGTTTTTTTGTATCTATACTCAGTTTTGGAGTCACAACTGAATTTATACCCACTTTGTAAAAACTTTTACAAGCCTACCCACTTTAAACTCAACTTCAGACTTATCGAGTCTGAAGTTAAAAAAAATAGTCTGAAGTTAAAAAACTTAGTCTGAAGTTAAAAAAATTAGTCTGAAGTGAAAAAATTGCAATTCAGATGCACTTAAGGCCAAATAGGTCTGAAGTGCAACCGATGGTTCATGCACTTAAGGCCAATAAGTCTAAAGTGAAAAATTACACTTCAGATGCACTTAAGGCCAAAAGATTTGAAGTACAACAAACGTTTTCCTACACTTAAGGTCAATAAGTCTGAAGTGAAAAATCGCACTTCAGATGCACTTAAGGCCAAAAGGTCTGAAGTGTAATAAACGTTCTCCTACACTTGAGGCTAATAAGTATAAAGTGAAAATTTGTACTTCAAATGCACTTAAGGCCAAAAGGTGTGAAGTGCAACCAATGTTTTCATGCACTTACAGGCCAAATAGGCATGAAATGCAAATTGCTCAGAAATAGAAATTTGTTTTTCGAATTTTAACAATCCAATATATGATTTAATACCTAAATCTACACTAAATGAGCTCAAATGTGAAACATAACCTCCAAATATCATCAATCACAAACCCCAATTCATCAATTTGTCAAAACAACAATAAATCTAACGAACCAATTTTGTAATTACGAAAAAGAAAATGAAGAAACCCTAAACAATAGTAAAAAATAAATATCACAACTACTCAACATTGTAAAACATCATAAACTACCTCAAAATATGTTCACAAACAATAATAAATCAGAGAACAAAAGAGAAATATATCAAAAGAGACACAAACATTTGACGTGTTTTGGTCAATTGATCTACATCCACGGTAGAGATGAGCAATCCACTATAAAAAGATAATACAAAATATCGAGAGAACAACCTCACAAAGAGGCAAACACAGGTGACACATTAATACTTGTCCCCAAAAGCTCTCCCCCCTAAACAAGACTCTCAAAACCCTTATGGCTCCATTGTGGATGCTACTGAATGAGAAAGAAGGATCCTCATTTATAGAAGTCCAAAACTTTTCCTCCAAAAAGAAATTAGCCAAATATGAGAGATTTATAATTTTCTTCTGCGAAAAGAAAATTATAACAACCACCTAACAAAAACACTTTTCATTTGACGAGTGTGATTTAACATATTGTAAGAAGTTACTGAGCTTTCTTTCATGTTATAATCCTCATTTATTTTAGAAGGTAACATATAATTATTCATTAAGTGATTTAAATGGTAATAAGGTTTATATTGTTACTATTAGTGTATAAAAATTAAATTAAAAAATTATAGAAATAAATTTCAATGAATGTCCCTTTTGTATGCATGTGTTTAAATTTTATCCCCTATCTTCACGCTCTTCTTCTTTTCCTTCTTTCTATTCCTCATGTGCTAAACTAACTAATAATTATATAATTATCATTGAAATCAATATCAAGAAGCAAATTTCATAAGGAACGTCACTCTATGAATACACCAATTGCAAAAAACAAACCAATACAGAACGTTACACTTAATAGCGGGGTGTACAAATAAAACCGACAAATCGCACTAACTCGATAATCCAAGTCAAATAGAGAAAGAAAATCCGACTATGGTTTGGTGTTAGAAAAACATCCCCGACGATATTTGGTTTGGTTTGGTTTTAATTTTAAAAAGTCAAGCCGAAATCAAACCAACCCGATATTATATGTATAGAAGTTTTAAATATATTTAATACATAAAAATATTTATTGTATTGTAGTTTATAAATATTTTTTAAGTTTTTCATAATTTTATCTTTTAACGTATTAATTCAAGTTTGGACTTATAATTTTTGGATGCTCCAATAAGTTTTATAGTCCATAAATATTAGTAACTCAAATAAATCCTAAACCAAAATCAAATCAATACGAATGATAATAAAAGACATTCGATTCAATTATACTATGAATAAAAATAGTGTTGGATATCTATTTTTTTAGTTTTTTCATGGTTTAGATAAAATGCATAACTTATTTTTCTTTTAGTGTTTAGTCATGTAACTAATAGTACTTATTAGTCATACTTATTTTAGCAACTTATTAGTAATTTTAAATTATGTTTGTTTTCATTATGGCTAATTAATAGTAATATTTATTTTATGCGATTTTCTCATCTTTATTGTTGAATATTTTAGTACAATGCCATGAATCATCTTATATTTATATTATTTTATTAAAAAATACCTTATATAGTTCTATCTTACTAGGATTACAGAAATATTTGGAGCACAAGATTCTATATTTTGTGCTATGAAAACTTTAGGATAAAAAAACCAGAAAACCCGAAACAACCCGAGAAAAACCGAGATTTAAGACCCTAACTTTTATTGGTTTGGTTTGGTCTTTAGATTTAATAACCCGATATAATTGATTTGGTTTGGTAATTAGAAAATTCGAACCAACCCGACCTATGTACACCTCTACTTAATAGAAACGCTTGAGATAAATAATTAGAGCATGTATAAATTGTAACTCTTTTATCAATCATCAGTTCATTGAATTATAAGAGAAGTAATATTTCACGGTTTGAACGAATACATAAACATTAGACTTCTTAGTTGTGTAATAGTTATAGTTATTTGAAACACGTGCAAGTTTTGCCCATTGAGAAAAATTTGTGATAATTTAACAAGATAGGTAGAATGGAGATAATACCAAAGTTATATCTGCAACACTTGTTAACAAAGTTTTTCCATTCTTTCGGGTAGTTCCAGGGCTATTTTTGCAAAACTTTCTTAATGTGGATAAAAATTAAACAATAATCTCAAAAGATCCTATTTGTAAAAATCTCCAAAAATTAAAATAATAAGAAAAGATTGAAACTTGCTTGCAAATAACGGCACTCTTTTACATACGTTAAAGAAACACCAAAAAGAGAGGGGAAGAAGCTCTTTGTTTTCTACAGCCTCCACCTATGACCCAATTTTAAGCAGTGCATTAATTTGAAACTTCTTCTTCGGTAAAGAATAGTGACAACTAACTAGTGGTTCATTGCGTCAGATGTCATAACAACTAACTTGCTATAAATAAAAGAACCTCTCTTTCACTTTAGTCTAAAGGACAATGCTTCTGCAAAATAAATGTCACCCTTCTGTTTTTCTGTAACTTTCCTCTCAACTCCATGTGCCCCGTTGCATAAGAAGAAAAAATTCAATATTCATTCTTTAAAACCTGCTCAAAATCCTTCTCTTTGCTCTCAATACAAATCTTAAAACTCTTATTTACAAATGGTAAGTTGTCTTATATTCCTCTGCCCCATCATTTGTTTCTCAATTCTTGTTTCATCTGAGGTTGATGAATTCATATATACAAGATTCAATGAACCAAATAACAACAACATAAGCTTGAGTGGAGTTGCAGAAATAGCCCAAAATGGGTTTCTTCAGCTAACCAATGACACAAGTAGACTAATGGGCCATGCCTTTTATTCTTCACCTTTCCACTTCAAGAACTCCAGTAATAATAGTACCGCCTTCTCTTTCTCAACATGTTTTGCTTTCGCTATCGTCCCTGAATATCCAAAACTAGGTGGCCATGGCTTAGTATTCACTGTTTCTCACTCAAAAGATTTTAGTACAGCTCTTCCAAGTCAGTATTTAGGCCTGCTTAATGCAAGTGATGTTGGTAATTTCTCTAATCACATTTTTGCTGTTGAATTCGACACGGTACGAGATTTTGAGTTCGGAGATATTAATGATAACCATGTTGGTGTCAACCTCAACAGTTTACAGTCCAATATGTCTGCTGCAGCTGCTTACTATAAGGATAATGAGTCAGTGAAAGAAGATTTGAATCTCAAAAGTGGAAAGATTATTCTTGCTTGGATAGAATATGATTCTGTCAAGAAATTAGTTAATGTTACTCTTTCACCAACTTCTTTAAAACCCAAAATTCCTCTTTTCTCTTATCATTTAGACCTCTCTCCAATTCTCAAGGAAACTATGTATGTTGGCTTCTCTGCTTCTACTGGTTTGCTTGCAAGTTCACATTACATTTTAGGTTGGAGTTTTAAGTTAAATGGAGAAGCTAAATTTTTAGACTTGGATTCTTTGCCATCACTTCCTGGAGCCAAGAAGAAACACACTGGCTTAATTATAGTCATCTCAATTGCTGCAGCTGTTTTCGCGTTAAGCTCGATCTTGGTTGCTATTTATTTAATCTGGAGGTTCAAGAATGCTGATGTAATAGAGCCTTGGGAGCTTGAGATTGGTCCTCACAGATATTCTTACCAAGAACTCAAGCAAGCTACTAAAGGTTTTAAGGACAGTGAACTACTCGGGCGTGGCGGATTTGGTAAAGTTTACAAGGGTATTTTACGAAATTCAAAAACACAAATTGCCGTGAAGCGCATTTCGCATGAATCTAAACAAGGTTTGAAGGAATTTGTGTCTGAAATTGCCAGCATTGGAAGACTCCGTCATAGGAATTTGGTGCAATTGCTAGGGTGGTGTAGGCGTCGTGGTGATTTGTTGCTTGTGTATGATTTTATGCCTAATGGAAGCTTGGATAACTTCTTGTTTGATCAGCCCAAATTGGTATTGACATGGGAACAAAGGTTCAAGATAATCAAAGGGGTTGCTTCTGGTTTACTATATTTACATGAAGGCTATGAACAAGTTGTGGTACATCGAGACGTTAAGGCTAGTAATGTGCTACTAGACGGTGAATTAAACGGAAAGCTTGGGGATTTTGGACTAGCAAGATTATATGAGCACGGATCAAATCCGTGCACGACTAGGGTGGTAGGCACATTGGGGTACCTTGCACCAGAATTGCCAAGAACAGGACGGGCCACTACGAGTTCTGATGTGTTTGCCTTTGGTGCTTTGTTACTCGAGGTAGTCTGTGGACGTAGGCCGATTGAGCCCAAGGCAGAACCTCAGGAGTTTGTACTGGTGGATTTGGTGTGGGACAAATGGAGAGAAGGGAAAATTCTTGAGGTTGTGGACTACAGATTGAAAGGTGAATTCGATGAGAATGAGGTTTTGATGGTATTAAAATTAGGATTAATGTGCTCAAATAACCAGCCATTGGCGCGGCCGAGCATTAGGCAAGTGGTAAGATACTTGGAAGGTGAAATTCTGATGCCTGAGGCTCCAACAGGGCAAAATGCTGATGATGGAGAATTGGGGTTCGACGAAACTGAACGTTGGAATTCTTTAGGATCAACTAATATTATCAAGTCAAGTTCATTTACATGTTTGTCTAATGCAGATGAAGATGGTAATTTTGCTTCTTTTTCTACTTCACCACTTCCACTTCTGTATAGTGGTGAAGTACCTAGATACTGATATGAACTAGCAAGCAAACTCCCCCTCTATATTTTTTCAGGAACATTTCCTGATGAACACTACATTTTTTACCCTATTCTTTGTCTTTCCTCTCTGTATGCGTTCCAGTCTATAAAGATTCAGTTGCATAATCTAAAGTTCTCTTCAGTTGAACAATGGATAAAGATTGATGTAATGTAACTATGAATGAATATGGTCGTTCCAAAGTTCTCTGTTTACCTCTCTGTGTGTGCGCGCGCGCATTGTATTAGTAAAAAATAAATATTATACGTGAAATTATATGAGGATGACAGGGCATGATACGTGGATCACTAAGAAGATGACAACTGGAGTGTCGCATTAAAAGATTCACGATAGTAAAGAGGGAAGATTCATGAACCTCTAATTAATGTGGAAGAAGAATCGGAACCGTTACAAAATCTTCATGAACAGTTACAATTGCCAATTATAACGTTTCATTAATGTCATTAATGCTCATAATAATTCGGTCATAAAAGGGAAGAAATGTTATATTTGTAAATTCCTATATAAGGGAAGAGAATTTCACTTGTAAGGACACGTTCTGATTATTATTGGAATATAATTATTTTCTTGTGCTTTCAATTGATTATTTGCCATTTCTTATTCTAATTTCATTTCTTATTTCTCAGAGAATATTAAATTTTTTGATTATCAGTAACCCGAGTACTTCTAAAAATAGGCTTTAACTGAGAATCCAATTCTTTGGTTAAACAAATTGGTTCCGTTACCGGAAATCTGATAATCTTCTCTTACTTTCCAAATCACTCTCTCTCAACTGAATCATGTCGAATGTCAATGACAACAACCAACAGGTGTAAGGAACTCTAGTTCCGTCACCTCAAGGAACTCCATGCAATTCAAGAGAAGCATCACCAGAAAGATCCACTACTTATAACAATGAACAACATGAAATGAACAAACTGTTGAGCAGGATGCTGTGAAGCAGTTAATTGCTGAGTACGTGAATGATGCTCTCCAGGCTTTCGTGAGGGGACTACCAGCTGTGCCACCCACACCTCCACCAAACAATACTGCAACTGTGGAAATTCCACGGTCAGCGTTGGTTAATTCTGAAAGCGGAGGAACTCCCAACGAGTCACGTGATGGGAGACCAGGTACGCCTAATAATTCTGATTTACAAACTTTAATACTAACCTTGCAGAAACAGGTGAAAGAACAAAACGACCATATTGAGCAAATATCTGATGTACCACCTGTGATCAAAAGAGTTGATTTCGACAAATATTCACAGCAACCATGGAAACCAAGCGCAGCTCCAATACCAATTCCCAAAAAATTCAAAATTCCTGACATCCCAAAATATGATGGAACGACCAATCCACGTGACCACGCTACTGCATTCACCACGGGAGTAAAATGCAATGATTTAACCAAGCAGGAGATTGAATCTGTGCTGGTCAAAAAGTTTGGGGAAACACTTACTAAAGGAGCGTTAACATGGTACTCTCTTTTACCTGAAAATTCTATTGACTCTTTTACTAAGCTTGCAGATCTATTTATAAAAGCACACTTGGGTGCACAAAAAGTTAAAAAGAGAATAGAGGATATATTCAAAGTAAAGCAAGGAGATACAGAATTGCTTCGAGAATTCGTAGACAAATTCCAACGTGAAAGAATGTTGCTACCAAGAGTACCTGATAATTGGGCAGCCATGGCATTTGGAAGCAATTTAAACGAGAAAAGTTCAGAAGCTACGAGGAGGCTTAAAGAGAGCCTACGAGAATTCCCTGCCACGGGATGGAATGATGTCTATAATACGTACAATACCAAATTACGGATCGAAGGAGATATCGTAGCTCAGTCAAGGGTTGAAGAAAAAACAGGTTCGAGGCAGTCAGAATCTGAGAAGAGGTCCGGTAAGAATAGGTACAAGCCTTATATGCGACCTTCGGGGCGAGAAGCTCGTTCCAAATTCGAAAACATGCGGGCTGATCACAGGTTCGCAAATAGAGATTCAAGTTCGTCATCGTCGAGATTCAGAAAAGATCGAGGTAACCGCAACAGAGATGCTAATACAAACGCAAGGATTAGGGACTACAATTTTAACGTGAGTACCTCCGAGTTGGTCGCTGTTTTAAGAAGCATGGGGGATAAGGTACGATGACCTAAAGTGATGAGATCAAGTCCAAATAGAAGAAACCCATACTTTTGGTGCGAGTTCCATAATGACCACGACCATAGAACATCAGACTGCAGATTATTACAAGGTGAGGTGGAACATTTATTGAAGCAGGGCTATCTGACATAAATTTTCGGCGAGAAAGGCAAACAAGCTTACATGAAAAATAGGCAAGAGCCCCCAAAACCTCCGTCTCCGAAGAGAACAGTAAATGTGATAAACGGCGGAGAAGAAGTCAACGCCGTAACCTATACAACTGGGAGAAAAACAACAAAGTTCACAATAACACACGGGAAGCAAACTCGCCAAACTCTGGAAGACGGCAACATAACCTTTGATGATGCAGATGATGATGAATTAATGATTCCTCACAACGATGCATTGGTAATATCTTTACTTATACATGATACTAATATAAAACAAGTTTTAATTGACCCAGGTAGCTCAGTGAACATCATTCTATTAAGAGTGGTGAACGAAATGCTGATGGGCGATCGTGTAGTTCCAAAAGTACGTTCCTTATATGGGTTTGATAACTCAACCATTTTTCTAAAGGGAGAGATTAAACTAAGCACATACACAGAAGGGGTCATCAAAGAAACACAATTTCAAGTGATAGACACGGATATGGCCTATAATGTGATTCTTGGGAGGTCGTGGATTCATGAAATGGATGTTGTGCCATCCATATTGCATCAGGTTATCAAATTCCCTTCAAAATGGGGAATTCAACAAATTCGAGGAAATCAACAAACTTCAAAGAGCATCAATTCGGTGATACAACCAAGTCAAAAAGATACGAATGCAAGTAAAAAAGATACGGGTGCAAGTCAAAAAGATACAAGTGCAAGTCAAAAAGATGTGGGTAGAAGTGAGAAAGATGCGGTAAATCAAATTTCAACAGAAATTATATCAAAACAAACAGACGTGGACTCCAGACCAGATGTAATTCAAGAGCCAAAGTAGAACGAACATTAAAAGAACGATTGAGGAGCTTGAAGCTGTTCCACTATTCGAACAATGGCCAGATCGAAGAATTCATATCGGAGCAAGGATAAATCCAGATAGGAGAAGTAAGTTAATTGAATATTTAAAAGCTAACACGGATTGTTTCGCATGATCAAATTCAGATATGATAGGTATACCTCCGGAGGTGATGACTCATAAATTAAATGAAGATCCATCATTCATACCTATCAAACAAAAGAAAAGGAAGCAAGGATCATTCAAAAATCAAGTGATCGATGAAGAGGTACATAAACTCTTAAAGATCGATTCAATACGCGAGGTAAAATATACTAACTGGTTAGCTAATACTGTGGTAGTTCCGAAAAAGAACGGTAAATGGAGAGTTTGTGTGAATTACAGCGAGTTAAATAAAGCATGCCCGGAGGATTCATTCCCTTTACCGCATATAGATCAATTGATTAATGCTACCGCAGGCCACAGATTATTAAGCTTTCTAGATGCGTATTCTGGTTACAATCAAATAAAAATGGACCCCTTAGACGAAGAAAAAACTTTATTTATTACAAACAGGGGGGCTTATTGTTACAAAGTCACGCCTTTTGGCTTGAAGAATGCTGGAGCCACGTATCAGAGGTTGGTGACCAGGTTGTTCCAAGAACACCTGGGGAAGACGATGGAAGCGTACATTGATGATATGTTGGTCAAATCTACACAAGCGAAAGATCATTTTCAACATATTTTAACTACCTTCGAGATCCTCCGCAGATATAATATGAAACTGAACATAGAAAAGTGCGCTTTTGGCGTAGCTTCAGGTAAGTTTGTAGGCTTTCTCGTATCCAATAGAAGAATTGAAGTAAATCCTATACATATTAAAGCTATTGAAGAAATACCTGATATACTCACAAGCAAAAAAGAGGTACAAAGATTGACAGGTAGGATTGCAGCTCTGGGAAGATTCATTTCAAGATCTTTAGAGAAAAGCTTTAAATTCTTTTCTGTATTGAAGAAGCAAAATCAGTTTGAATGGATTGAGGAATGCCGACAAGCCCTCAAAGATTTGAAGGCATACTTAACAAATCCTCCCCTACTGTCTAAACCCAAGGATGGAGAAAGACTATTTGTATATCTTGCAGTTGCAGAAGTGGCTGTAAGTGCAGTTTTAGTAAGGGAGGACAAAGGTAAACAATCTCCTATTTATTATTTTAGCAAATCTTTATTAGATGCTGAAACTAGATATCCTCATATAGAGAAACTAGCTTTAGCATTAGTCATGGCAGTTAGGAAATTGAGACCATATTTTCAATGCTATCCTATCTCCGTAGTAACTGCATATCCATTAAGGAATATTTTGCATAAACAAGAATTGTCAGGCAGACTAGCCAAATGGGCAATAGAACTAAGTGAATATGACATTATTTATCAACCTAGAACTGCAATAAAATCTCAAGTTTTAGCAGATTTTGTCGCAAATTTTAATACAAAAATAATTCATGAAGTAAAAAGGAATTACAAATTTTTACTGGAGCTAATCCAGGTACGTGGACTTTATTTACCGATGGCTCTTAAAATGTCAAAGGATCCGATTTAGGTATTGTCTTAATCCCACCCTCAGGTGAAAGTATAAGACAAGCAATTAAATGTTACCCTATTACTAACAATGAAGCATAGTATGAAGCTGTAATTGTAGGTTTGGAACTAGTACGAGAACTCTCTATAGAGAAAATCATGATTAAAAGTGACTCTCAATTGGTAGTCAATCTGATGTAGGGGACTTACACTGCTAGAGAGGCACGGATGCAATAATACTTGGAAAAGGCACGAGAACTAGTCAGGCAATTCCAATCATGGAAGGTCGTTCAAAATACCCAGGGAAGAAAACGCAGAAGCAGACGTGTTGGCTAACCTTGCTTCAGTTGTAGAAGTAACAAGCGGAGAAAATGCTATTGTAATATATTTATTTCATTCAGCACTTGACTAGGATAAAAATGAGGTAAGCTTTAATAATTTAACCTGGGATTGGAGAAACGAGATTGTTAATTTTTTACAGTACGGGATCATACCTGAAGGCAAGAAAGAATCTCAAGTGGTTCGACAAAAAGCTGCTCGTTACTGCCTAATTCGAGATAATTTATATCGAAAAATGTTTGGCGGTCCTTTAGCAATGTGCCTTGGACCCAATCAAACGGAGTACATGATGAGGGAAGTACATGAAGGACATTGCGAAAATCACGCAAGTGGAAAATCTTTAGTTAAAACACTAACCAGGGAAGGATACTACTGGCCTAAAATGAAGAAAATGCGGAAATATTTGTAGCCAAATATGATAAGTGTCAACGATATGCCAACAATATGCATCGACCTGCAGAGTTATTACATACAGTTATTTCCCTATGGCCATTTATGAAATGGGAAATGGATATAGTAGGGCCTTTACCACAAGCTAAAGGAAAGGTACGGTTCTTATTAGTATTAACAGATTACTTTTCAAAATGGGTAGAGGCAGGAGCTTTCAAAGAGGTACGAGAGAAGGAGGTGAAAGACTTCATTTGGCGAAACATTATATGCCGGTTTGGAGTCCCAAAAGAAATCGTATGTGATAATGGCCCACAATTTATAGGCTCGAAAATCACAGAGTTCTTTCAAAGTTGGCAAATCAAATGAATAACCTCTTCACCTTACCATCCCGTGGCAAATGGACAAGCTGAGTCAACGAATAAGATTATCATCAATAATTTGAAGAAGAGACTAGAAAAATCGAAAGAGAATTGGCCTGAAGAATTACCAGGAGTGTTATGGGCTTATAGAACCACAACAAAAACAGCCACGAGAGAAACTCCATTTTCGCTTGTGTACGGTTCAGAAACTTTAATCCCGGTTGAAACATGAGAACCAAGCACGAGATTCACATTGGCAATGAAAGAGTCGAACGATGAGGAATTAAGAACAAACTTGGACTTACTCGAACAAAGAAGAGAAGCAGCTTTAATATGGATGGCAGCACAAAAGCAAATCATAGAACGATACTACAACAGAAAGGTTCACCTCAGGTACTTCAGAATTGGGGACTTCCTTCTTAAAAAGGTTTTCCAATCAACGAAAATAACCGGAGCAGGAAAGTTAAATCCAAATTGGGAAGGACCCTATAAAGTTCGATGTATCGCTGGAAAAGGTGCCTACGAATTAGAAACCATGGATGGCAAGGTTTTACCCTCGAGTTGGAATGCTGTTCATTTAAAGAAATACTATTTTTGAGCAAAAGCAATACCCACTGTCAGGTATCATTCAATTATGATTTTTGTTTTGTACAGTTAAAATTATACTAACAATTTTAGATGATAGGCAAAAAGCTAGCCCACACCAAATGATGATATTAGACTTGAAGGACATGCGGAAGCAACATTATTCCCGGTCTAGGGTTGCAACCTTTGTGATGGAAATATAAAAGGGTTAAGTAATCATCATCTAAATTATATATACCTCCGAGTCCCGTATGTTTTTCCTTTTCAAGAAATGGACCATATGGAAGGAATAATCAAGTGCTCGAGATTTCATACTTCAAAGCTCAAACACTTGGGGGACTATATATATATAAGGAAGGCAAAGAAGACTGGAAAAGTCAGAATTCAAGTCAAGCCTATGGTCTACCCAACAAATCGAAAATTAAGAGTAAAGTCAAGAGCCACAAACACAAGCCTGATTCAAAAACCTATCAAGAATACACCCGTGGATGTAAATTTCAAAATCTTACGAATGTTTAGGTTAAAGGCAATATTTAGTCATGGGTTGCAAGATATACCCTTGAATTTTGTAAAATCTGTTGTAAAGAAAACAGTTACGAAAGAGTTATAGATGATACTTGAATACATGTAAAGTGTTATACAATTTGAAAGTTCGAATGATACAAAACTTCCTCAAAGCTATTCAAAGAAACGTGTGTGTTCTTATTTCTTATTTTGTATGTTTACACCATTATGAAGTTGAGACGTCTTCTTCATTAAGTGTCGTTTATAAAAGGGCCCTCTTTTATAATTCATGCATGTTCAAAAAGTCACGGAGTATTGAAGCATGTTTAAATGCATAATAAAAGAGTAGAACAGAAACTCAAAATTAAATATTATATAAACCCGGTTAAAACTAAGTGTAAACTTAGTTCAAACCAAAGTATTTGATATTGAACCCCAAAACGGATCAAGGGTAAAACTTGCCAACTATTCCACAAATAAAAAAAAATCAAACACAATAAACTTTCCAAACCCAAGTTCACTATGGGGCAGATTCTAAAATAGTACTATCAACAGCGAGAGAAATCAAGATGGCGCTATCAGCAGCAGTAGAAGGTTCGACTTGAGCAGAAGAGATTTGAACACTAACTTCACCAGGAGTAGGTTCATCACCCTCGGGAATGCCGACCTTAGGTGAAGAAAAGTTTTGACTCTGCTAAGTTTTTTCAATGGTTTCCTTAGTTTTTGCAATCTCAGCAGTCAAGTCAAAACCTTCCTGGTTAGCCTCCATCAAAGTCTCGAGGCGCGTGTTCAAGAAATTCCAGCTTACATCAAGAGTTTATTTATCCTCAAGGGCCTCGTAATCCCTCTCCCATTGCTCAATTTCGGTCTCCAACTCTTCTTTTTCAGTCAAAGTAGCATCATAAGAAGTTTGTAAAGGGGCGAGTGATCTCTCTAAGAATTGGACCTTGTTAGAAGATGCATGGAGGTCTTCTTGAACTCGAGTGAGCGTTTGAACAAGCTCCCCGGCATAGACTTCCTTCTGATTAAGCAGTACTTTCAGACCCTTAATTTCTTCAGTAGCTTTAGAAAGCTGCTCGACAAATGAAGAATCAAGGAGGTATTTATCCTTGCCCATTTGACTAGAAGAGGCTTTTTCAATCGCCAATTCTGCTGCCATCACTTTCACTTGCTGTATCAAAGCACAATTTTCCTCATCTAAAACTTCTTTTTCTAACTGGAGGCCTTCAAATTGTTCTTTCCAGTTGTCCGCTTCCGTATGATAGTCATTGACTAACTACTCAGTATGGATAATTCTCTTTATCAACTCTGTGCCTATCAGGTTGATCTACAAAAGAAAGGGAAAAAGTGATTATCAAACAAAGATAAAGAAATCACAAGGAAAGTAAAAAAAGAAGAAGCTAAGGCTTATACCTTCAAAGATGAATGGAAAATGTCATTCATCCATGTCAAAGAGCTGTGGTTTTCCAATTTAGACTTCTCAACTAGGTCAATCAGCGATTTCAGCCATACATCAGCTTGGCCAGACTTTTTCAAAAGATTACCATCCTCGGGGACTTCAATGGTAACTTTTTTCATCATCCTAATGCTACTGGAAGAACCAACTTCAACATGAGAAGTGGTAGCAATAGGGACAGTTGAGGAAGTAAAAATAGCCACGGGAGGAGCAGTGGCAGCAATAACAGGCGCGGGAAACTGAGAACTAATAGGAGCAGATACTGGAAATGACGCAAGGGGTGCTTCATCAGAAACTAAGCCAAAGTCTTCACTATCAAATCCATGGGAAAACAACTGTTCTGTAGAGTCACAAGGCGCAATAATCATCTCTTTATCAGATCTCATCAAAGTGGCACTTTCAGGCTCATTCACGGGAACTAAATTTGGAGGAGGAGTGGCTTCATCATCCGAAACAACAAGTCTTCTAGCCCGATGCTTACGCAATAAAGAGCCATCCTTTCGTTCCTCTTCACCCTCAGAACCATGAGCTTTCTATGCTTTTCTCTTTGATGGAGAACTCAAAATCATCTCTTGAGTCATGGACAAAGAAAGTCTTGATGAAGCAATAGACGCGACACTAACACCCCGAATGGGAAACCCTACCAGAAGAAGAAGTTAGTAAAGAAAGGTAGAAAGTTAAAGGGAAGCATACCATGAGTTTTAAATTTCCAACCAAACCTTTGAGAAAGGTATTTCCAAGACCTTCCTTCCATAGGAGCAACCGACAACAATTTTTCTACCCAAGCACGGAAGTCTGGTATTTTTTCAACAACTTCCATGGTTGCTAAAAAGAAAAGAAAAAAACAGCCACGGGATCGTAAGTTTCTTCTTCCTTCATAAAAGAGAAGAAATATATCTAAAAAAAAACTTACGTGCAAAGTTCCATTTTTATGGAAAAGGCATGGTCTCTTCACTCACTAAATCACTTCTGGGAGCAACAACAAAACGAGCATACCAGCCACGATCTTTATCATCTTCAAGGCTAACCAAAAGCCTTTTACTCCTAGCCACGAGACTAAACACCTCTGAATGAAACAACTTAGGGGAATAAAGATGAAGCAAGTGTTGAAAGGTGAAGGGTAAAGCGGCCGAATTAGCCAGGTGTCTTAAACATACAACAACTCTCCATACAATAGGACCAATCGGTCCTAAGCAAATGTTAAAGAAATGACAAAATTCTATGATGGCTGGGTCAATAGGTGGTCTAAAACCTAATGTAAAAGGATATGTGTAAACGAAAGAGTAACCAGCTTGGAACGAAGTAATCCTTTGGTTTGGACCAGGAACTAAAATTGGAAAGTCAAATTTCCAATGGCATTCTCTTCGCACAAGAGAAATCAAACCCTGAGTAATCTGGAAAGGATAAACATCGGCACGATCATGGGAAGTCATAGAAGTAACTTGATTTCTAATTGATTCACGATAAGTGGAGAAAGAAAATTCTGCAGGAATAATTTCATCAACAGTTGATTCTCGAATAGGTCACTCGAATCCCTATTTCTGGGAGAAGATCTATGAGTTAAAGAAGCCCTAGTTCTAGAAGAAGAAGGGGTAGCAACGTTGGGTTGAGAAGTAGAACCACGAACAGATAAAGATCCTAAGCTACGCAACTTACCGCCTCTTCTACTCCTAACAGGAGCAGTTGAAGGGGGAAGTTCATCTACAATTACTACTCTGCGAGGATCAAGGTTCGATGGAGATATGGTTGTACTGTAAAATAATACGTGCTGATGTATAAGAACAATTATGGAAGAAGAATACTGTAGATTGATGGTTTTCGTGAAAGCAAAGGCATAAGAGGTATTTATAAGAAGAAGCAATCGTCATGTAAAGGGAGTCATGATGGAAACATCATAATGAAACAGTCACTTCGTGACTGACGCGGCAACAGGAAAGCCCTAAAAACCGCTGAAGAGTCGCAGACCCAATCGATAAATGCCACGTGGAACATGCATTAAATTGAAGTGACATACGATGCGTTGGTTCTGAAAAAGACACAATGATACATGGGAAACGACGGAAAAGAATTCCCACCATAAATGTGTACCACTTCCCAAATATTCAATTGCTGAATATTTGGCAAGTGAGGGGACTATCTGTATTAGTAAAAAAATAAATATTACACATGGAATTATATGAGGATGATAGGGCTAGATACATGGATCACTAAGAAGATGACAACTGGAGCGTCGCATTAAAAGATTCATGATTTACAACAGGTACGAGCAAATCACTCACGAGAGGAAAGGGTACGGTTGCTCGAGCCTAAATTATTCAGTGAAGAGACATAGGCAGGATGAATCAAGACAGTAAAGACTGAAGATTCATGAACTTCTAATTAATGTGGAAGAAGAATCGGAACCGTTACAGAATCTTCATGAACAGTTACGGTTGCCAATTATAACGTTTTATTAATGTCATTAATGCTCATAATGATTCGGTCATAAAAAGAAAGAAACATTATATTTGTAAATTCCTATATAAGGGAAGAGAATTTCACTTGTAAGGACACGTTCTGATTATTATTGAAATATAATTATTTTCTTGTGCTTTTAATTGATAATTTTTTCATTTCTTATTCTAATTTCCTTTCTTATTTCTGAGAGAATATTGAATTTCTTGATTATCAGTAACCCGAGTACTTCTAAAAATAGGCTTTAACTGAGAATTCAATTCTTTGGTTAAACACTCATGTCTTTATCTTTTTCCTTCATTTAGAAAAATCAACAACAACAAATCTAATAAATTCCCACCCTGGTATCTAGGGGGGTAAAATGTACGCAATCTTACCCCTACCCTGCGAGTGCAAAGAGTTTGTTTCCGATAGACCCTTGGCTAAAGAAAAGATGAAAAGAAGCAGTAGCAACAAGTAGTAACAACAACAAGATATTAACAAGACCGAAGCCAAGATAACAATTAAACGATAGATAGTAATAGCAATCTTCTTTTAAGAAAAAGATAGTAGGAAAATTTAACCATACTTTGTGGTCAACAAACATAGAAAAATATGGTGCTCATGTCACACTTGATAAACGGTTTAGAGAAGAAATTATGAGGTAAGGACCTTCACCAACGAATTTCTAGAGTCAATCCATCACCAAACCGTATTTTAGTTTAGTCTAATGATTAATGCAATATGATCACCACAGAGAAAGTGTTATAATAGTGGCGTAAACTTGAGCGGAAGGCTAATACTTTTTATGTCACAAGAAGCATAGTGATGCCACCAGAAATGAATGGAGATAAAGTTGAATAATATTAAAATCTAACTTAGATGATAATGCGGCCTTTTGGCAAATAATTTCAACTTAGGCCTCTTTTGAATTTTAAATTAGACACTTGAAAGCATGCCTAGCTTTTATTTTAAATAGAATAAACGGCCACTAATAGTTCAGTGGGGAAGTTGTTGAATAAAGTCTTCTAAGGGCAAGACAATCTTCCAAAGAATCCAACAATGAGTTCGCGAGTTGGATGATATACATTTAAGAACTCATTCTTTCGACGAAACAAAAACGTCTAAATTCTGGGCGCGTCAACTTATGATGTTACTTGTCTAGCTCCATTACAATTGAAGCTCGTGGAGCTATGACAGCAGTAACTGGGGACCATACTTAGTTTTATGGAATTTGGCTATAATACTTTCTCAACCCGAATGATAGTTTTCAAAAGTGTAGGGAACTAGGGATATGGCTTGAGACCATGTGTACATTTCTGGTGAGAGTTGACGAAGTCTAGCCGCAGCAGTCATGATGTATGATGACTAATGAAAGGCCAAGTTTTCTTCACGCTGCTACTTTTGTTTGTAGTCTTTTTCTTTGGCCTACTTGCTTTCCAACTGAAAATAGACAAGTCGTTGAAATTCTTCCTCAAGGACCACAGCTGAATTCTCCCGTTGGACCTTCCTTTTATCCCAATGCATTCTTCATTCAAATCTTTTTTTCTTTTGCGTAATTATTTGATATTCGGAACTTATCGGTTCGATTAATTCAAACTCGTACAATTCTCAATTCTCTTGTGGGCCGAACTCGAAATCTCTAATTAATAATTAAGAGTGAAAGAATCACATCCATCAAATCTCGTGGTTCATTTCATCTTTATCTTTAAATCTTAAAAAGCTAATACGAAAGCAGTCGAAATATCATTAAGTAGCCAAGACCTTACACCTGCTTAAGAGACTTCTAACAAGAAAGTTATCTCAACCAAATTTGAGTAGAAATGGCATGGGATAGTCACTTTTTAATATGATATTTAGTTTTTATCCGGTATTTTTAATACTGAGCAAAAATAGCTAATACTTTATTAAAATTAATACGAAAAAACGTTTTTACCCTTTCTTCACGAGTACTGTGTAAATATTAAGGACATTCTGTCCTTAACATTTACACTGCACACATGAAGTTAAGGACGCCATGTCCTTAACATTTACACTAAACATATGAAGTTAAGGACAAGTTTAACAACGGAAGGTATAAATACAGGACACTTTGTCCCTAATATTTACACAACATTCATGAAGTTAAGGACACCATGTCCTTAATATTTATACAATACTCATAAAGTTAAGGACACTATGCCCTTAACATTTACACTGCACATATGAAGTTAAGGACATCATGTCCTTAACATTTACACTGCACATATGAAGTTAAGGACATGAGGTTCTAAAGTTTAACAACAGAAGGTGCAAATACAAGTTAAGGACATTATGTCCTTAACATTTACACTGCACACATGAAGTTAAGAATGTCATGTACTTAACATTTCCACTGCACATATGAAGTTAAGTACATGATGTCCTAAAGTTTAACAACGGAAAGTGCAAATACATGACACTTTGTCCTTAATATTTACACAACATTCATGAAGTTAAGGACACCATGTCCTTAATATTAGCACAGGGGTATTTTCATCCGGGCGGGTAAAAAATTATTAAGCACTGGCTAAAAAGTAAATATATTTTAAACAGTGGATAATGAGTAAAGACATCTCTAATTAGTGGCTAACCATGCACTTCCCCCCAAATTTGATATACTCCTTTCTGTCCACGATAAGTGACCATTTTATCTTTTTATTTTGGTCCAAAATAAGTGTCCATTTACATAATCAAGAAGGAATTAATTTTATTTTTTCAAAAGTTGCACTTATTTACATATTTCAATATGTCAATGTAATAATTAATTAAGGTAAATTTAGCGTGTATTTCCTTAATGGGTGTGCCAAACGTAAAATGGTCACTTATTGTGGACCGGAAGGAGTAACTATGCCACTGTTGAAATGGCGACCCCATTATTTACCCGTAAAACGGTACAGTTAAATTTATACGTGATTTCTAGACAAGTGAATTAATTCGATCCTGAAATAATACAAGAATTGAAGAAATATGCAATACTTAATTCGATCCTGAAATAATACAAGAATTGAAAGAATATGCAATACTTAGCCTTGAAATGACGAGAAATAGCAAGAACAGTAATTCCGGGAGCAAGGCTTCCGGACACAACAATAATGAAATCAAAAAGTAAGAAGGTAAAAGTGTATAAAGCTTTAAATAGATTATGGCATCAGTTTGCCAAAAAAATCATGTCCTTTACAATGATAACATAGCTCACTATTTATAGCTGCACCTAGGGAACAAGGTCCTAGGATCATGCCTTTCTTTAATATCAATTATGAGGGCCATTGAAGAATGTATAACGGTGAACATAAATGATAAATTCTTGGTAACGGGCAATGTACTAAATGCTGTAGAATATTCTCCTTAAATGCTAGTGGGTGGCAGGCATTTATTGCATCTTTATGAGCATCATTCCTTCCGGTAACAAATTGAACAATTGTCTTCGTTTTTAGCTATCCTCTGCCTTCTGCTCCATGTGTCATTCTCTTATGCAATTACTTAGCATAGCATATTTTACCCTATACAGATAGTCCCCCTCCTTTCCGGTGACATAATTTTGTGTCTCCGGGAAGTTGGTAGGAATTATTTTTTTGGCGGGAACTTCTCTGACCCCTTCTGAAAAGCTTCTGACGGTTGATTAGACGCACGTCTCTCCGCATTTAACGCCCCGAACACGCGTCATCCCACGATTTAACATATCTTTTGCCGGTTATCGAGGTAATTATGGCCACAAATTTAGCCGCCTAAAACTTTACTTATATGCATCAATCTCCTTTATTCACACCCCATAATTCTCCTAACCCTTTCAAACTCTCTTCATTCAATTTGTACTTTGTTCTTCAACCTTTCTTTAACTCTCCTAATACGAGAAAAGCTTTTCCTTCTTCTATAACATATAATGGCTTCTTCTTCAAAAAGTACCAACTCCTCAAAGAACAAAAACAAGATGAAGCTGCTCCTCCTACAGTGAGCACCATCATCCCTAGAAGTCTTGTCACAACTAAAGATTTCGAAGAGAAATTTCCTTCTGTTAGCCCTCGTACGTGGGCCATTAGCAGATATCCTTCTTCCATTCGTCCTTCCAGCATTCCTAGTGTGAAGAAAGATTGTCATTGCTAGGATTTATACATTATTTCTCATGATCTGGCGGAGCGGGTAACCTTACCCAAGAAGGGTTTTACGTACTTCTATACGTATTCCTTCACTTTGGGGATATTTTCTCTTAGTGGAGAGCTTGACTATGTTATTGCGGGGTTATGTCTCCGCTACCAAGTATGTTTGGCATAGGTGTCATGACCCAAAATTCTAACCTGTCGTAATGGCGCCTATCGATGGTACTAGGCAAGCCGATTCTCAAAAATACTTCCAATGTTTCACAAAAGATAAGTCAAAAGCTTTTACATGATATAGTTTTCATAAAAACCTGAATTGAACTCAAAGTACAGAGCGGAAAAATAGCCCCAAACATCGGGTGTCACCAAGTCATGAGCATCTAAACAACCAGACTAAGAAACAATGTCTACAAGAGTCTGTGTCCAAAATACCAATACAGAAAGAAAAGATAACAAGAAAGGAGAGACAAGGACTGCGAACGTCGACAACTACCTCGTGAATCTTCGATACTCAATCACACACGAGATCAACATCCTCCGTGACCAGAAACACCTGGCTCTGCACACGAAGAGCAGGGTGTAGTGTGAGTACAACCAACTCAGTAAGTAACAATAATAATTAAGGAATTGAAAGGTAGTGACGAGCTTAACAAATACAGTTCATTTCAGTAATTTCAGCAATGAAAGTAGACATATTTCAATTCCGGCAAATTTAAGTCAAGTCAGTTGCACATTACCAAGTTCAGGTAAAACCAGATACAATATTTTCCAGAATTTTCAGAACAATGACATAAATCATCTAAGTGCAGCAACAAATGAAATAAGTGCAACCTCTCAGGGCAACAGTCCCTCAGGCTCTCTCAATAGCTCAACACTCAGCTCTCAACCCTCAATACCCACACTCAATAGGTACCTGCGCTCACTGGGGGTGTATAGACTCTAAAGGGGCTCCTACAACCCAAGCGCTATAATCTGCATGGACAACTCATGTGCTATAGTATCAATATGTGGATCCGCACGGACAACTCACGTGCTATAGTATCATATCAAGATCCGCACGGACAACTCACGTGCTATGGTATCAATACCTCACAACCAGGCCCTCGGCCTCACTCAGTCATCAACCTCTCTAGTTTCACGACCCTCAATAATATAGGGGAATAAACCCAAAATAGAATGATATAATGTATCAACAGGTTATAACAGATACTGAGGTATAATATACAAGCAATACTATGACTGAGTACAAGTAACAATAAACAGGAAGGTTCAACAGGCATCACGGCCACTAGGGTCTTTACAGCACCAACACATAGCCTAAGCATGATTTCTAGTATGATTCACTGTCAAATTTCTATAGAACAAAAAGGACACAAAGCTAACAACAAGCTTATTCAACTTTCCAGTTTCATGGAATGGACCAAGTCCCAAGTCCCATGGTGCATGCCCACACGCCCGTCACCTAGCATGTGCATCACCTCCAAAATAGTCACATAATACAATAATCCAGGGTTTCATACCCTCAGGACCAGATTTAAAACTGTTACTTACCTCAAACCGCGCAAAACTTTACTCCAAAGTGCCTTTGCCTCTCGAATCGGTCTCTAAACGTTCCGAATCTAGCCACAAGCAGTACAATACTATTAATATAGGCTAAAGGAATCGATTCCATAAGAAAAACACGAAATTATAATCCAAAATCCGAAATTGGCTCAAACCGCCCCCCCGAGCCCACGTCTCGAAATTTGACAAAAGTCACAAAAGCCGAAAGCTCATTCACTCATGAGTTTAACCATACCAAATTTACTCAAATCCGATAACAAAATCCCATTCAAAACTTCAAAAATCTAACTCAAGGACACTTCCTTTATTTTCCCAATTTTTCACCCCAAATCACAAATTAGATGATGGAATTAAAGACATAATCATGGAATTTAGCCAAAACCAAGTAAGAATCACTTACCCAAATCAACACCACAAAAATCCCTTCAAGAATTGCCCATATCCGTGGTCTCTAGCTCAAAATATGAAGAATGAGTTTAAACCCTCGTTTTTAAAATTAAATAATGTTGCCCAGATTTCCTTCTTCGTGAACGCGACCGTCCTCTCGCATTCACGTAGACCAATTTGACTGCCTCCCAGTTTAACTCTTCGCGAACGCAACCAATGCTTCGCGAATGCGATGCTTTACCAACTATGACCTTCGCGAACGCGACCCATGCCTCGCGAACACGTAGACCAAAAGGCTGGGGATCCCCAGCTGCCTCACTCCTCTTTGAGAACGCGACACCACTCCCGCGTTCGCGATGCACATACAGACCACACCTTTGCGTTCTCGTCCTCTTCGTCGCGAACGCACAGAACAAAAATTCCCAGCTCACAAACACCCTTCGCAAATGCGAGGCTCCTCTCGCGAACGCGTAAGAGGAAACCAAAAAAACATAGCAACAGACATCAGCCATCAACGAAGGTCCAAAAATGATCCGTTAACCACCCGAAACTCACCCGAGGCTCCCCGGAACCTCAACCAAACATACCATCAAGTCCCAAAATATCATACGAACTTAGTCGAACCCTCAAAACACCTCAAACAACATCAAAACATGAATTACACATAGATTCAAGCCTAATAAACTTTGAAATTTTCAAATTCTACAAACGACGCCGAAATCTATCAAATCACGTCCGATTGACCTCAAATTTTGCACACAAGTGACAAATGACCCCACGAACCTACTGTAACTTCTGCAATCAGAATCCAACCCCGATATCAAAAAAGCAACCCTCCGGTCAAACTTTCCAAAAATTTGACTTTCGCTATTTCAAGCCTAATTCTACTCCCGACCTCCAAGTCACAATCCAGACACGCTCCTAAGTTCAGAATCACCCAACGAAGCTAACAAAACCATCAAAATTCCAATCCGAGGTTGTTTACACATAAGTCGACATCCGATCGACTTTTTCAGCTTAAGATTTCAATTAAGTGACTAAATGTCTCAATTCACTCTGAATTTACTCCGGACCCGAACCAACTAACTTGGTAAGTCATATAGCAGCTGTAGTAAACAAAAGAAAAAAATAGGGAAACAGAGCTACAAGTCCCGAAATGACCGGCCGGGTCTTTACATCCTCCCCCTCTTAAACAAACGTTCGTCCTCGATCGAGTATAGAGAGATACCTGAAGTGGTGAAAAGATGAGGATAACTGTTGCGCATATCTTGCTCGGTCTGCCAAGTCGCCTCTTTGACCGGCTGACCCCTCCACTAAACCTTCACAGAAGCAATATTCTTCGACCTCAGCTTTCAAACCTGCCTATCCAAGATCTCCACTAGTTCCTCAACATAAGATAAATCCTTGTCCAACTGGACTAAGCTGAAATCCAACACGTGGGTCGGATCGCCGTGATACTTCCGGAGCATAGAAACATGGAATACTGGATGAAATCTTGCTAGACTGGGAGGCAAGGCAGTCTCATAAGCAACCTCCCCAACACGTCGCAATACCTCAAATGGACCGATAAACCTCAGGCTCAGCTTGCCCTTCTTTCTGAACCTCATAACACCCTTCATGGGTGACACCCATAGCAGGACCCGCTCTACAATCATGAATGCAATATCGCAAACCTTCCGATCCGCATAACTCTTCTGTCTGGACTAGGCTGTGCGCAGTCTATCCTGAATCACCTTAACCTTCTACAGAGCATCCTAAACCAAATCTGTACCCAATAATCTAGCCTCGCTCATCTCGAACCAACCCACTGGAGACCTATACCGCCTACCATACAGAGCCTCATACGGTGCCATATGGATGCTCGACTGATAACTATTGTTGTAGGCAAACTCCGTTAGTGGCAAGAACTGATCCCACAACCCCCAAACTCCATCACACACGCACAAAGCATATTCTCTAATATCTGAATAGTGCGCTCGGACTATCCGTCCGTCTGAGGGTGAAATGTTGTGCTCAACTCCACTCGATTACCCAACTCATGTTACAGGGCCCTCCAGAACCATGATGTCAAATGCATGCCCCAGTCAGAGATGATAGATATCGGTATGCCATGAAGCCTAACGATCTCACGGATATACACTCGAGCCAGCTGCTCGAAAGAATAGGTAGTTATCACAGGAATGAAAGCTGACTTGGTCAGCCTGTCTACAATCACCCAAACTGCATCAAACTTCCGCTGAGTCCGTGGAAGCCCAACAACAAAATCCATAGTGATCCGCTCCCATTTTCACTCCAGAATCTCTAATTTCTGAAGCAACCTACCTGGTCGCTAATGATCATACTTCACTTGCTGGCAATTTAGACACCGAGCCACATACTTCACTTTGTCCTTCTACATTCTCCTCCACCAGTAATGCTGTCTCAAGTCCTGATACATCTTCACGGCACCTAGATGAATAGAATACCACGAACTGTGAGCTTCCTAGAGAATCAACTCATACAAACCATCTACATTAGGCACACATAGCCTGCCCTACATCCTCAATGTATCATCATCCCCAATAGTGACCTCATTAGCATCACCGTGCTGGACCGTGTCTTTAAGGACAAGTAGGTGGGGGTCATCATACTAACGCTCCCTGATACGATCATAAAAGGGAGACCGAGAAACCACACAAGCCAATACTTGACTCAGCTCAGAAATATCCAATCTAACAAACTAGCTGGCTAAGGCCTGAACATCTAATGCCAATGGCCTCTCTACTGCTGGAAGATATGCTAAGCTCCACAAACTCTCCGCCCGGGGACTCAAGGCATCGGCCACCACATTGGCCTTCCCGGGATGGTATAAAATGGTGATATCATAGTCCTTAAGGAGCTCCAATCACCTACGCTGACGCAAGTTAAGATCCTTCAGTTTGAACAGATGTTGCAAACTCTAGTGATCAGTGTAAATCTCACAATGGATACCATACAAAAAGTGCCGCCAGATCTTTAAGGAATGAACAATAGCTGCTAACTCAAGGTCGTGGACATGATAGTTCTTTTCATGGGACTTCAACTGGCGCGAATCATAAGCAATCACTCTACCCTTCTGCATCAAAACACACCCAATACCGATCCGAGAAGCATCACAATATATTGTATAAGAACTAGAAGCTGATGGTAGAACTAGAACTGGAGTCGTGGTCAAGGCAGTCTTGAGCTTCTGAAAGATCTCCTCACACTCATACGACCACCTGAAAGGAGCACCTTTTTGGGTTAATTTGGTCAAGGGCGATGCAATAGACGAGAAACCTAGCATGAACCGACGGTAATAGCCATCCAAACTAAGAAAACTCTGAATCTTTGTAGCTGAGGATGGTCTGGGCCAACTCTGAACCGACTCTATCTACTTCGGATCTACCTGAATACCATCACTGGACACCACGTGCCCCAAGAACGCCACTGAACTGAGCCAAAACTCACACTTGGAGAACTTAGCATAAAGTTTGTCCTCCCTCAACTGCTGCAACACGATTCGCAAATGTTGGGCATGCTCTTCCTAGCTACTAGAGTATACCAGGATATCATCAATGAATACAATAACAAACGAGTCGAGATAAGGCTGAAACACACTGTTCATCAGATGCATGAATGTTGATGGGGCGTTGGTCAGCCCAAAAGACATCACAAGCAACTCATAATGACCATAACGAGTCCTGAACGCTGTCTTAAGTATATCCGAGTCCCGAATCTTCAACTGGTGATACCCTGACCTCAAATCAATCTTAGAGAACACACCCGTTCCCTGAAGCTGGTCAAATAGATCATCAATATGCGACAAAGGATACTTGTTCTTGATTGTGACTTTGTTCAACTGCCTATAATCAATGCACATCCTCATAGTACCATTCTTCTTCTTCATAAATAGAACTGGTGCACCCCAAGGTGACACGCTAGACTGAATAAACCCCTTATCAAGGAGTTCCTGAAGGTGATCCTTCAATTCCTTCAACTCTTTCAACTCCACCGGTGCTATACGATACGGTGGAATAGAAATAGGCTGAGTGCCCATCACCAAATCAATACCGAAATCAATATCCCTACCAGGCGGCTTTCCCGGTAGGTCTGTAGGAAACATATTCGGGACATCTCGCACCACCTGAACATGATCAATAGCAGGGGTCTCTGTACTAACATCCCTTACAGAGGCCAAATAAGATAGACAACCCTTCTCAACCATCCGATGAGCCTTTAAGTATGAGATCACTCTACTGGGAACATAGTCTATAGAGCTGCTCCACTCAACCCTCGGTAACCCCGGCATCGCCAACGTCACAGTCTTAGAGTGACAGTCCAAAATAGCATGACATGGAGACAACCAATCCATACCCAATATCACATAAAAATTGACCATACTAAGCAGCAAAAGATCTACTCTGGTCCCCAGACCCCCAATAGTGACCACACATGACCGATATACACGGTCCACAATAATAGTATCGCCCACCGGTGTAGATATATGAACAGATGAAGTTAAAGACTCACGGGGCATATCCATATAATGAGCAAAATACGATGATACATATGAATAGTTAGAACCAGGGTCAAATAATACAGAGGCATCTCTGTAGCAAACTAAGACAATACCTGTGATCACAACATCTGAAGCAATGGCATCTTGTATGGCAGGGAGAGCATAGAAACGGGCATGGACACTCCTTGATTGGCCTCCCCCTCTAGGGCGACCCCTGGCTGACTGAACCCAGCCCCGAGCTGGCTGGGCGGGTGGTGAAGCTGCTGGTGCCGGTGCCATCGGCCGAGAACTCTACTGTGGAGTCCCACCCAACAACCTAGGGAAATCTCTCTTAATGTGACCAAAATCTTCTCACTCGAAACAACCCGTCCTCTGGCAGAACTACTGCTCCTGATACCCCGAGGAACTGCCCGTAGACACCTGAACTGACGAGGCAGGGTGAGAACTCTATGCTGGTAGTGCACTGAATGAAGACTGGCTCTGTTGATAGCTGTATGAACCATGGCCAGATGATGCACCACGGTGAACTAGGCGAGCCGTCTGAGCATGTCTGAAAGGACGACCCCTACCGTTGTGGAACTGACCTCCAGAAGGAACACCGCTAAATCCACCCTGTCCACGAGGCCTCTTGGCCTCCCTCTCAACCTGCTCCTGGCTGCGAACCATCTCAATCTGACGAGCAATGTCGACAACCTTATCAAAATTAGCACCAGACACTCTCTCTCTAGTCATAAGCAATCGCAACTTAGAAGCGAGGCCATCTATGAACCTCCTAATTCTCTCCCTGTCTGTGGAAACCAACCAGATAGCATGACGGGCCAACTCAGAAAATCTCATCTCATACTGCGTCATGGACAGATCACCCCGACGAAGCTGCTCAAATTGCTTGCGTAACTCCTCTCTACTGGACTGAGGCACGAACTTCTCTAGGAATAGACTGGAGAACTGCTGCCAGGTAAGGGGTGCTGCACCGACCAGCCTACGCCTCTCGTAAGCCTCCCACCAACTGAAGGCAGGCCCAAAGAACTCAAAAGTAGTGAACAAAAACCCACTGGTCTCTAGAATACCTATTGTATGGAGTATCCTCTGACATCTGTCCAAGAAGCCCTATGCATCCTCTCCCTCGGTACCACTGAAAGATGGAGGCTGGAGTCTCCCAAACCTCTCCAATCGACACTGCTCATCATCGGGCATGACAGGAACCACATAGTCCTGAGCAGTTATAACCGGCTGGGCTGGTGGTGCCCCCGGTGTCTGGAGTCCCTGTACCACCTGCTCTGGTGTGCGGGCGGCAGGAGTCTGAGCACCTCCTCCGGCCTGAGAAGTGGCTACTGTGGCCGGAACAGAGAACGCCTAAGCAAGACTGGTGCACATGGTCATAATCTGAGCTAAGGCCTCCTGAAGGTCTGGAATCACAATGGGCACATGTGGTGCTTGAGCTGGTCCCAAACTGGAGCCTGCTCCTGAACTGGGGCAACTGGTGGATCTGCAGGTGCTAACCTAGCTACGGTGCGAGCTGCACCTCTTCCCCTACCGCGACCTCTACCGCGACCTCTACCGCGACCTAGGCCTCTCACGTCCCTGACTGGTAGTACTGATGGTTGTCCATCCTGCCCCGTAGCACGCGCCCTCACCATCTTTGAGAGAATATAACAACAACAATTCAGTTACCAGAATCAAACGATTCACATGACAAGAATTCAAGAATGTGAAATTTCCTAAGGGTTCGGCAGCCTCTCGAAGATAATTACAGACGTCTCTGTACCGATCAGCAAGACTCTACTAACCTACTCATGACTCGTAAGACCTATGTAACCTAGGTTCTGATACTAATTTGTCATGACCCAAAATCTTAACCTGTCGTGATGGCGCCTATCGTTGGTACTAGGCAAGCCGATTCTCAAAAATACTTCCAATGTTTTACAAAAGATAAGTCAAAAGCTTTTACATGAGAGAGTTTTCGTAAAAATATGAGTTAAACTCAAAATACAGTGCGGAAAAATAGCCCCAAACATTGAGTGTCACCAAATCATGAGCATCTAAACAACCAGACTAAGAAATAGTGTCTACAAGAGTCTATGTTCAAAATACCAATACAGAAAGAAAAGATAACAAGGAAGGAGAGACAAGGATTGCGAATGCCAACAGCTACCTCGTGAATCTCCGATACTCAACCACGCACGAGATCAATGTCCTCTGTGACCAGAAACACCTGGATCTGAATACGAAGGGCAGGGTGTAGCTTGAGTACAACCAACTCAGTAAGTAACAATAATAATTAAGGAACTGAAATGTAGTGACGAGCTATTCAAATATAGTTTATTTCAGTAATTTCAGCAATGAAAGTAGACATGCTTCAATTCCGGCAAATTTAAGTCAAGTCAGTTACACATTACCAAGTTTAGGTAAAATAGGATACAATATTTTCCAGAAGTTTCAAAACAATGAAATAAATCATCTAAGTGCAGCAACAAATGAAACAACTACAACCTCTTAGGGCAACAATCCCTCAGGTTCTCTCAATAGCTCAACACTCTGCTTTCAGCCCTCAATACTCACACTTAATAGGCACCTGCGCTCACTGGAGTGTACAGACTCCGGAGGGGCTCCTACAACCAGAACAATATAATCCACACGGATAACTCACGTGTTGCACGGACAACTCACATGCTATAGTATCAATATATGGATCCGCACGGACAACTCACGTGATGCATGGACAACTCACGTGCTGCACAGACAACTCACATGCTATAGTATCATAACAAGATCCATACGGACAACTCACATGCTATGGTATCAATACCTCATAACTAGGCCCTCGGCCTCACTCAGTCATCAACCTCTCTAGTCTCACGACCCTTAGTAATAAAGGGGAATTAGCCCAAAATAGAATGATATAATGTATCAGCAGGGAATAACATAGACTGAGGTATAATATGCAAGTAATACTACGACTGAGTACAAGTAACAATAAGTAGGAAGGTTCAACAGGTATCAAATTTCTCTAGCACATAAAGGGCACAGAGCTAACAACAAGCTTATTCAACTTTCCAGTTTCACGGAATGGACCAAGTCCCAATTCCCACAGTGCGCGCCCACACTCCCATCACCTAGCATGTGCGTCACCTCCAAAATACTCACATATTACAATAATCCGGGGTTTCATACCCTCAGGACAGATTTAAAACTGTGAATTACCTCAAACCGCGCAAAACTCTACTCCAAAGTGCCTTTGCCTCTTGAATCGGTCTACAAACATCCCGAATCTAGCCACAAGCAGTACAATACAATTAATACAGGCTAAAGGAATCGATTCTATAAGAAAAACACGAAATTATAAGCCAAAATCCGAAATTAGCTCAAACTGGCCCCCGGGCCCACGTCTCGAAATCCGACAAAAGTCATAAAACCCGAAATCCCATTCACTCACGAGTCTAACCATAGCAAATTTACTCAAATCCAATAACAAAATCCCATTCAAAACCTCAAAAATCTAACTCAAGGACACTTCCTCTTTTTTCCCAATTTTCCACGCCAAATCATAAATTAGATGATGAAATTAAAGACATAATCATGGAATTTAGCCAAAACCAAGTAAGAATTACTTACCCCAATCAACTCCACGATAATTCCTTACAGCATCGCCCAAATCCGTGGTCTCTAGCTCAAAATATAAAGAATAGGTTCAAAGACTCGTTTTTTGAAATTAAATACTGTTGCCCATATTTCCTTCTTCGCGAACGCGACCGTCCTCTAGCATTCGTGTAGACCAATTTGACTGCCTCCCAGTTTAACTGTTCGCGAATGCGACCAACACTTCATGAACGCGATGCTTTACTAACTCTGACCTTCGCGAATGCGACCCCTGCTTCGCGAACGCGTAGACTAAGAGGCTGGGGATCCCCAGCTGCCTCACTCCTCTTCGAGAACGCGTCACCACTCCCGCGTCCGCGATGCACATACAGACCACACCTTTGCCTTCGCGAACGCACAGAACAAAAATTCCCAGCTCATAAACACCCTTCGCGAACACGAGGCTCCTCTCGTGAACGCGTAAGAGGAAACCAAAAAAACACAGCAGCAGACATCAGCCATCAACGAAGGTCCAAAAATGATCCGTTAACCACCCGAAACTCACCCGAGGCTCCTCGGAACCTCAACAAAACATACCATCAAGTCCCAAAATATCATACGAACTTAGTCGAACCCTCAAAACACCTTAAACAACATCAAAACATGAATTACACACAGATTCAAGCGTAATGAACTTTGAAATTTCCAAATTCTACAAACGATGCCGAAACCTATCAAATCACGTCCGATTAACCTCAAATTTTGCACACAGGTCACAAAGACCCCACGAACCTACTGTAACTTCTGCAATCGGAATCTGACCCCGATATCAAAAAGTCAACCCTCCGGTCAAACTTCCCAAAAATTTGACTTTTGCCATTTCAAGCCTAATTCTACTCCCGACTTCCAAATTACAATCCGGATACGCTCCTAAGTCCAAAATCACCCAACGGAGCTAACAAAATCATCAAAATTCCAATCCGAAGTCGTTTACATATAAGTCGACATCCGGTCGACTTTTTCAGCTTAAGATTTCAATTAAGAGACTAAATGTCTCAATTCACTCTGAATTCACTCCGGACCCGAACCAACTAACTTGGTAAGTCATATAGCAGCTGTTGAACATAAAAGAAGAAGAAAATGGGAGTCCCTCCATGTGGAGGAAAATTGCTTGCCTTCGGCGCCTGTGCCAAGAAACGGGGGAGGATCTATCCCTAGCTCACGTGATGAACCTTTATTCCCCCAAGATCTTCCGTGGGGGGGTGGGGGTGGGGGTGATTAACTTTAGCAAGCAAAGCAACCATGCACTACTATCCAGCATGGATGATGATAACGATCGTGGATGGATAGAACTGTTTATTTTAGTTGCCACCAGTGAAATCGTCCCGACCTCCACTCTTTCCTTCCCGAAATTGTGGAACCACACTCATAAGTATACAGTTTGCATCTACTATTGTTAAAGATCCTCTCCTCGTCATTATTAAATTTTCTTCATTTACCTGGCTCAGGGACTCGGTGGGCTCCCCCTAGGGTTGAGGGCTTGAACCAATAGGTTCAGAAATATTTGGGCGCTACTACGCCCAAAACCCACTCGTAGAAAGAGCTGTCCCTAAAATATGGGTGGAAGGCCATAAATCATGGTAAGTTGAACTCGTCTTGTCCTTACCTTTTCAAATGAGAAAATTGTCTAATTTGTTTCTTCTGTTGAATATAGGTCTACCCCAGGGTTCAGTTGTCATCCCCGAGTAGGACGTTTTGACTGATCATACTGATGTGGCGAGGCTGCTGCAGAAAGCTTTTTCACAGACAGGCATCTCCGGGCCTGCTTCTGGTGCAAGTGATTTTTGTCGGAGTCCCCGACCGGAGAACAAGCAACCAAAAAAAAGGCGTTCCTCCATAGCTGGGAGAAAGAATAAGAGGGCAAAGAATTCTTCCCCCGAGTCATCTCTGGAAGTCATGGTGACGAGCCCTCTGCCCGGCTCGGCCATAGAGGACGATGACCTTCATCAACTCAATAGACCGCTCAATCTATTGAGTGAGTTAAACCAACCGAGGATGATGTCTCGGCGCTCTGGGGGGATTATGAAATGGTGGAAAATGCCAACTCCCATTTTCGGATCCCAGTCGCTGTGTCCGGTACTGTGGGGATTAGTATCGAATCCCTGGCATGTCCGGTTAATGAGCAACCAACAACTAGCATTGTGTTTGTCGCAGTTACTTCTCACCATTCAACACCATCGGCTTCATCTCCATCTTCACCAACTCTTCTACCAGCAACTGTTACATCATCTCTACTGGCCACACCTGTCCGAGAAGAGGATGTTCCTCTCCTCCAGTCCCCAGTTCATGGGAATTTTGAGTAAAATTATGCTGCCCCCTCAGAAGATCCGCAAAGGAGGAGGAATGTTACTCTCTCGGTCTCCACCTGATGTAATTTGCTATCCTGGCCAGTGGAACTTGCTAACTATCTGAAGCCTTTGGCTTCAGTAAAAGATTGGGAAAAGATACAGGCTCTCTCGGGAGAGTTCTTGTTGAACAATGCCATGCACAATGCCTCAGCGTTACATTCTTCAATTTTATTGTCATTTCTACTGTCGTTGACTGAATAAATATAGTAAGTTTGCCTTTCTTGTTTTGCAGGCCAATTTGCTTGCTTCCGATGGCCACCAGAGGTTGATTCGGGAAAAAGAAGAACTTACCTCCGAACGGGATCAACTTTTGGCCGAGCGGGATCAAACTGCTGCTCGCCTCTTAGAATTGGAAGCGAAGCTGCTGAGGCCGTTGTGTTGGAGACTCATTTGCAGCAAAGCGAGCAAGAAGTGAAAACCCTTAGCTAAGATATTGGCCCACTGAGGGTTCAATTTGATAAGGCTAAGGACAAATGGGTTGAGTCCATAGTGTTGTTCTTGCTTCAATCGATCGCGAGGTTGACTCCGCCGAGAGATTGACCAACCTAGAGGCAGCTTTGAACTCCAAAACTGACGAACTTGCTGCAGCGGGGGTGAAATATGCCCAATTGGAAGAGAATTATAAGAAGACCATTGAGCATAATAGAATTTTCAGCTCTACTATCCGCGAACTCGACGTTAGCCTCATGTCCATTAGATCCCCCCGGAAAATCTTTCTGCCGAGGTTAACCAACTTAAGGCAGAATGGCCTAAATGGTACTTATACTTGTGCCACTTTGTCATGCCGGTCCCCAAACTTAACAATTAATCAATTGAACACTTACACTCCTTCAAACCGTGTATAATAAACGCTTATAACAGGAGACTACCAGTGCGTGTAATACAATCTCCTCCACGTTGACTGCCACGTCAAAAAATATCAATGTGTAGATGCCATGTCTCATGGTAGATTAAAATAATTAAAATAAAAAATAAAAATAAAAATAAAATTCAAACATTAATCCCCTCCCTCATTGATTTCTCACTCTCCCCTCACGTTCTTCCTCTTGCCCATCTCGCTTCTCTCTCTTCATGTTCTTCCTCCTCCCCCTTTCCAATTCTTCCCTTTTTATATTATCGAAATAAAATTAAAATGAATAAAGAAAAGAAATCGAGTAAAATTAATTTTTTTTCAGATCAACAAGTGGGAGAAGAAGTTCGGTGGTCCATTTTTTGTCCAGCTCGAAAATGGGGGAATAATTCATTATTTTTCTTTTTTTACTGATTAAGGAAAAACGTCTTGTCTTGTTTGATTTTTGAAATTGGGGGTTAAATTTTCTCAAAAAACTCTAATCTTTTTAAAGTATTAATTGGTAAAAGATGTATAATTTGTGCTTCAAAATCCTTTATGGGCTAATTTTGAGGTGTGGTGATTTTTGAAGATTTTTTGATTGACCCTTTTTTTTTGGTTTATTGGTATTTTTGATATTTTGATGGGTTTCCCTTCTACAAAAAGGGCATATAATTGAATTTTAAAAGAGAACTGAATTATTGGTCAGAGGATTCTAAATTTATGATAAAGTTTCAGATTCGAGGAAAGAAACAAACAAAGAAGATAGGGGAGGGGAGAAAGAATTGGACAGAAAATATTGAAGAGAGAGAGAGAGAGAGAGAGAGAGAGAGAAAACAATTAGACAGAAAATATATATATAGAGAGAGAAAAGCAAAGAAGAAAAGCTCACTTTTGTTCAACAATGGAGGATGAACAATCGGGAAGAAGATGACAGCCAAAAAATGGTTGTTTGTGCCTTTTTAATAGGCCATACGCTCCTTAAATGAGTGTAGTACACGCACTTCAATAAAAATACCACATAGAATGAGCAGGGTTTAAAATGCTCGGTTTTTAAGGGTAGAGGGTTTTGCTTGGCAAACTTGTAAGTACGAATACCGGCATGACAAAATTGGACAAGTACAGGGGCCTCCCAGGTTATTCTGCCCCAACTTAAAGAAAAACTCAAGCGCCGAGCGACTTCCCTCGTTATTGAAAAAACTTACATTATGTACAACATGAGGAGAAAAACCTTAGAAGAGGCTTAAACGGGTATCATTGACATTAATGCCGAAATCGCTAAAGCCCGTGAGCTAGAGTCAGCTGCTAAAAGAGGTCTCCTAGCAGGGCCTGATGCTCCTGGTACTTCTGGTTTCGGTTCCCAAACCTCAGGAACTGAAGAGGAACTGGAGGGCGAAGATGTTGAAGGCCATATTGATGATGTCCAAGATGTTGAGCCATAGGTAGATCTACCCACTTCCCCTAGGGGCACGGACACTTCTCTTCCTCCGAGTTCCGGAGATGCAGCAGTTTAGCTTTTCCTTTCTTTTCCCATATTTTTTATCTGTGCCGTTTTGGCATGTTTATTGTGAATAAAATCATCTTTTTCCCAAGTATTGTATGAGTCTTTTCTTTGTTTGAAAATTTATTCAAGTTTTAATCTTCGCATTCTTTTTTGCTTAAGTGTTTTGCACAAGTTTTACTGTTTGCGTCTGATTATGTAAGGCCGTGGGTGTATTTCCCCCTGAAAGCATTTGGAATTTGGGCACAAGCTCGTCCGAAATCAACCCTTTATCGTGAGGGTTTTTATAAGAGAAGCCCCTCTTATGTTTACGGTGCTCTTGAAGAGGACGTCTCTTGTTCCTTATGGCACTAGCATTTGAAATACTTGTTTAACTTTTAAATTATAAAATCAATTCATCGTTCAGACAAGAAACAAGATATAAATAAAAGGATTTTACTTTATTCCTTCTATTTTCAAAAAGTACATAAGCATTGGTTATGCTAAAAAGAAATTGCCATTTCTTGTGGCTAGCTTATACAACTTATTTCTACGGGGCTGGTTGTGTAGTCCCCGGTCCCGATGACATAATTATATTTTTGGTTTTCATATTCCGGTCGATGTGGTAGTCATTGTCGTCGTATCCTCATATCATACCCCCAAGTGTTCGAATGCGAAGAATGCGAATTGGAACACTGGAAGTTTTGCGCCTTCAAGGTTTCCACTAATGAATTGCTAGATAATCTTCAAATCAGTAACAAACTTCACTTCCCCTTAGGAATTTATGCTATCGAGCCAAAGACTATCTAACAATACTCTAGTGGTTTGCACTTGTGAACGGTCGGGTAACCTTTGCTTGATAGCAAACTCAATTTCCCGCTGGGAATTTTGCTATCGAGCCAAAGATTATCTAATCGCTCGGGAGTGATTCTTCGCTTGTGTGCCTTGCTATTAAAGGTCTTATTACTGCTGTTGAAACCTTCTTCATAGTATGATTTCTGTTGTTGCCTCGTTAAAAACATTACCAGAAAAACCCAATTGGGACAAAAACTGGACGAAGGGAAAAAGAGTGCAGCACATACTTTCAATATAGGTGATGTTTGTCAGCTATAATATCTCTTGAGGTGTGCCACATTCCAGTTGCTCGGCAACTTTTCTCCATCATGATTGTCCAACTCATATGAGCCTTTCCCAGTGACAGCTGAAACCCGGTAGGTGCCTTCCCAGGTTGGACCTAGCTTCCCTGCATTGAGTTCCCGGGTGTTTTGAGTTACTTTCCTTAGAACCAAGTCTCCCACTTTGAAATAACGAAGGTTGGATCTTCGATTATAATATCTTTCTATTCTCTGCTTTTGGGATGACATTCTTATATGCGCCAAGTCCCTGCGCTCATCGAGTAGCTCCAAGTTGACTAATATCGCTTCGCTGTTCGTCTCTTCACTTGCCTGGAAATATCTCAAGGTAGGCTCTCCTACTTCCACCGGGATTAAGGATTCTTCTCCGTACACAAGGGAGAAAGGAGTTTCTCATGTGCTTGATTTGGCCGTTGTTCGCCCATAGCACTCCAGGCAGTTCCTCAGGCTATTTATCCTTAGCCGCTTCCAACCTCTTCTTGAGATTTTGTATGATTACTTTATTTGTTGATTCCGCTTGACCATTCGCGCTCGGATAATAGGGTGAAGAAGTGATTCTCTTGATTTTCAATTCTTCAAGGGACTTTGTAATCTTTGCGCCTATAAATTGTGTCCTGTTATCGTAGGCTATCTCTTTTGGTATTCTAAATCTACAAATTATGTTCTCCCACAAGAAATCCACCACTTCACGTTCACCGATCTTCTGATAAGGACCTGCTTCAACCCACTTAGAAAAATAGTCGGTTAAAATTACAGGAAATCTTACCTTACCAGAGGCCGGCGACAGTGGTCCGACGATATCCATTCCCCACTTCATGAACGGCCATGAATATAGAACTGAATTTAATGGTTCTGCTGGTTGATGTACCAGTGGGGCGTAGAGTTGGCACTTATCGCATTTTAGCATGAAACATTTAGCGTTTTGTTCCATTCGGGGCCAATAATATCCTGCCGTTACCAGTTTTAGTACTAAGGAATCTGCCCCCGAATGATTTCCACATATCCCTTCGTGGACTTCTCGTATAATATAATTAGCTTCGGACGCTCCCAAGCATTGAGCCAGCGGGCCTTGGAAAGATTTCTTGTACAGTTGGCCTCCTTTGAAGCTATATCGTGCTATTTTGGCGCACAATGCCCGGGACACCTTGGAGTCTTCAAGAAACTTCCCGTGTTCGAGATAATCGATGATCTCATTCCTCCAGTCCAGACCAAATTAGTCGTATTTACCTCATAATAGTTATCTGCATCTAGAACCGAGTGTATGAGCTACCATCCCGAAATCCAATCCCTTCATTTCCGTCGATGAACCGAGGTTAGATAATGCATCTGTTTTTGCATTTTCTTCCCTCGGGATAGGAGTAATTGACCACTCCCGAAATCGAGAAAGCAGAGCCTAGACCTTTACTATGTATTGTTGCATGCGCTTCCCTTTTGGTTTCCACGATCCTGTAGATCTGATTTACCAACAGCTGGGAGTCGCATTTTATTTCTATGACCTCAAAATCTAAATCCCCGGGCCAATTCGAGTCCTGCAATCAAAGCTTCATACTCTACTTCGTTGTTAGTTAAAAGGACAATTCTTATGGCCTGCCTTACGGTTTTTCCCAAAGGCGTGGTTAATACTATGCCAAGCTCGGACCCCTTTACATTGGAAGCACCATTCGTAAATAAGGTCCAAACTCCCGATGTCGATTCTGACACCATCACTGCTTCTTTGGGTTCTAGAGGCAGCAATCCCGGACTGAAATCGGCCACAAAATCGGCCAAAACTTGTGACTTAATCGTAGTCCTCAGTTTATACTCTATGTCGAATTCACTCATTTTGACGGCCCATTTGGCAAATCTACCCGAGAGTTCAGGTTTGTGAAGGATAATCCGCAGGGGAAAGGTGGTCACCACAACTATCAGGTGACATTGGAAGTATGGCCTCATCTTCCGAGCGGCAACTACGAGAGCTAAGGCCAGATTTTTCAAATGTGAGTAACGAGTTTCTGCTCCAGTTAAAATTCTACTAATGTAATAAATGGGAGATTGCGTACCTTCATCCTCACGCACTAAAACGACGCTTATCGCTACCTCCGAGACTTCTAGGTAAACTAATAGTGTTTCACATTCCTTTGGTTTTGATAGTAACGGAGGGCTTGACAAGTACCATTTCAAATCTCTCAAAGCTTGTTGGCATTCCAGGGTCTATTCAAAGTTGTTTTTTAAGCAGCGCGAAGAAACATTGGCATTTCTCTGATGATCGGGAAATAAACTTGCTCAAAGTGGCCAATCTCCTTGTGAGCCTTTGAACTTCTTTCACGCTTGACAACTGGTCCGGGATGTCTTCCATTGCTTTGATCTTATCAGGGTTTACCTCAATCCCCCTTTGTGATACCAAAAATCCTAGGAACTTGCTGGAGCTGACCCCGAACGCGCACTTCTCGGGGTTAAGATTTATGTTTGTCACGACCCAAAATCCCACCTCAGGCGTTGTGATGGCACTTAGTCTCTAAGACTAGGTAAGCCGATTACAATTTCATTTGAAGCCATTTTTTTGAAACATATAATTTAATACCAGTGTCGAAACCAAAAGCGGAAACAAATATAACAACCTCCCAAGACTGGTAATACTGAGTCACGAACTCTAACTGAATCTATTCAATGATCTCAAGGATCGAATATACAATACTGTTTGAATAAGAGTTGACAATACAATAAAATGGAAAGACTCAAAGGGACTGCGATGACGAAACAACTCTACCTTAAATCCTTGCTATCACACTCTAACCTCTGTCCGAATCTGATATCTTCAATACCTGGCTCTGTACAAAAATATGTAGAAGTGTAGTATAAGTACATCATAGTCGGTACCCAGTAAGTATCAAGACTAACCTCGGTGGAGTAGTGACGAGGTACAATCAAGACACTCACTAGTCAAATAACTTGTGCAATATTGCAAACAAAAATAATAGAAAGACAAATAGCAGTGATAGCAACAATAATCAACTAGTGATATAAATAGAAAGGAAGCAAGAACACCATAAATATTGCTCAAGCGAATAATGCATACAAGTACAACCAATCAATCAAATCCTTCAAAATATACATCTTTTAAATGTAAGTCCTTCAAATATAAATCTTTTACATATAAGTTTTTCATATAAAAATTATTTCTAATATAAGTTTTTCAAATAAAAGTCACTCTGTGACACCTCATTTCATAATTATAAAACACGGGTCTCAACCCACTTTCATATTTTCACGGCACCTCGTGTCCATATCTCTATTGCAACCGTATGGACAACTCGCTTACCAAAATATCAATGTATATAAGATCCGCATGATCAATTTATTTTTAATAAATTAAGTTTAAATTTTTTAAACCAAGTAAGAAATCAACAAAGAAATGAGTTTATTTTTGAACTCTTTTGGGTGAATAAAATGACATTTCAATTAAAATGAAGCATCCGATAGCTACTAATTTGGATGTAAAATTTATTAACTTAAAACATAATAGCAATTTATTTTATTCAAAACAACTCAAACCTCGAAAACCAGTAAAAACCAAAAACACAAATCCTCAGAGTCTCGTACGAAAAGCCAAAGCCAACATAATACAGTAAGGAATACAAAACACATAATAAAATCAAATAATACATCACGAAAGAACACAAGAATTTACATATCACGGAAAAGCAAAATAACCAAATGCAAGTGCAACCATAGAGAAATATCAACAAAGGGCACTCCCGGGGTATATCCTCGTAGTCCCAAATCATAAATAAATTTCAACAAAGGGAACTCCCGAGGTACCGCCTCGTAGTCCCAAATCATAAATAAATTTCAATCTTTCCTTATATCACCGCGGGAGCCTTCACATTTAGTTTTTAAAATTTATTTTTTCCAAAATAGCATCCCGCGTTTTAGCCTACCTTATCACAACGCATGACTTGTAGTAGTTCCCCTACTAGCCACGCATATTAAACCCACCTTATCTCACTGCATGCGTTTCAACACCCTGACCTTATATCACCGCATGCATATCAATATCACAATATTTCACAAATCACGCCTCAAGTGCCCAAATATCACAGCATAACACAACTTGCACCTCAAGTGCTCAAATATCACAAAATATTATAAATTGCACCTCAAGTGCTCAAATATCACCACATATTACAAATTGCACATCAAGTGCTCAAATATCATAACATATCACAAATTGCACATCAAGTACTCAAATATCAAAACATATCACAAATTGCACCTCAATTGCTCAAATATTACAAATTGCCACAAAAATCAATAATATATTATTTTCCACAATAAGGAGCCCATTGCTCGACCATAATGTGCACAAAACTCATAACAAAAATATCCGGGAGGGAACAACTCAACAGAATAATATTTCACAATTTAACACGTTGCCTCAATATGATTTACGACCTTTATAACTCAATACCAATTTCAATAACATGAATTGGAAAGTAATTCATCAAGGAACAATGCCTTCTTTAATCCAATTTTTTGGCAAATAGATTAATGCCTCCTTTTAAATTTATTTAATAAATTATTTGCAAATGAATAATCCATAACGAAATTATCTCCAGAAAATATCAACTCAACAAAAATATAGGATTCACATAAAAATCAAGGTGGCAATCACACCAAATTATCATATAAAAAGAAATTCAACAACCAAGGATTGAGGCATGGCAAATAGAGGATTTAGTAAGTGCCAACAAATTTTCAATTTAATATTTAAGGATGTCTAAGAATTTTAACCGGTATAAATTTACATATAAGTCAAGTACGTACTCGTCACCTCGCATACATGGCTTTTCACATTTCACAACTGGCACATACGACTCAATGCTTAAGGGGTAATTCCCTCACTCAAGGTTATGCAAGATACTTACCTTTCTAAAGTTATGCCGATATTCCAAAATAGTCTTCTTTCTTGAATTGACCTCCGGACAACTCAAATCTATTCAAATTGATTGTATAACTTCATTAAAATTCATCGAAAATAATTCCGGATAATAAAATGTCAACTTAAAATTTTGCATTAAAAAGTCAACCAAAAGTCAACGTGCCGCCCGCCTCTCGGAACCTGACAGAATTTTCACAAAATTCGAACACCCATTCCGATACGAGTTCAACCATACCAAATTCCGATAACGAATCGACCTCCAAATCTTAAATTTTCATTTTTGAAAGATTTTACAAAAAATCTATTTTCTTCCAATTGATTCACTAATAAATGATGAAGATAATCATGGAATCATGAAATATAATGTCACGACCCAAAACTCTAACCTGTCGTGATGGCGCCTATCGATGGTACTAGGTAAGCCAACCTTTCAAAATACTTCAATATTTCATAAAAAGGATAATTCAAAGCTTTTTCATACTAGAAATTTTTAGAAAAACCGGAGTTGAATTCAAAATAAAATGTAGAAAGATAGCCCCAAACATCGGGGTCTCACCAAGTCATGAGCATCTAGATATCCAGTCTAATAAAAACAGTGTCTAAGTATCAATACAGGAAAGAAAGAAAACATAGAAGGAGAGACAAGGTCTGCAGACGCTGGCAGCTACCTCGTAGTCTCCGGTACTCGATCGCGCACGAACTCAATGACCTCCGTGATCAAACACACCAGGATCTGCACATGAAGTGTAGGGTGTAGCATGAGTACAACCAACTCAATAAGTAACAGAAATAAATAAGGAACTGAGAAGCAATTACGAGTTATACAATTACAGTTCATTTTCAATAATTCTAGCAAATAATAAACATGCTTTCACATCCGGCAGTTTAAGTCCAATCAATTTTATACAGTTAAAGTTCAGGTAATAGAGATATAGAATCTTTCAGGAATTTCACAACAAAGACAGATAGCAACTAAGTGCATCGACAAATGAAAAAGCAAGTACAGCCTCTCAGGGCAACAGTTACTCAACTTGTCACAACAACGCAAATCACTCGGCTCTTAGTCCTCAGTACTCACACTCAATAGGTACCTGCGCTCACTAGGGGTGTGCAGACTCTGGAGGGGCTCCTTTTAGCCCAAGCGCTATATCCGCACGGATAACTCACGTGCTATAGTAGCAATATGGGGAACCGTATATACAACTCACCTGCTGCACGGACAACTCACGTGCCATAGTATCAATACCTTACATACAGGCCCTCGGCCTCACTCAGTCATCAACCTCTCTAGTCTCTCGGGATCTCGAAAATCACAAGATCGGCCCAAAGAAAGATAACATAGTGTATCAACAAGAATCAAGAAGAGGCTATACGCAAGTAAAACCATGACTGAGTACAAGACAACAATTAGCAAGTAATTCAACAAGTACGCGACCTCTGCGGGTCCCAACAGTACCATCACATAGCCTAAGAATGATTTCTAACATGATTTGCAGTCAAATTTCTATAACACAAGGAGAGCATATAGCTAGCAACAAGTTATTCAACTTTACAGTTTCACGGAATTGACCAAGTCCCAATTCCTACGGTGCACACCCACATGCCCGTCACCTAGCATGTGCGTCACCTCCAAAATACTCACATAATCCAATAATACGGGGTTTAATACCCTCAGGACCAGATTTAAAAATGTTACTTACCTCAAACCGTGCAAAATCCTACTCCGCAATGCCTTTTCTCCTCTAATCAATCTCCAAACGCCCCGAATCTAGCCACAAGTAGTACGATATAATTAATATAGGCCTAAAGAATCAATTCCATAAGAAAAGCACGAAATTATAAGCCAAAATCTGAAATAGGCTCAAACCGGCCCCTGGGCCCACGTTTCGAAATTCGACAAAAGTCACAAAACCCGAAAGCCCATTCACTCACGAGTCTAACCATACTAAATTCATCAAAATCCGACATAATTTGGTCCTCCAAATCCCCAAAATCCAATTTCCAATTCTCAAGCCCTAAACTCCCAAATTTCACTCAAAATCTCGCTAATTAGGTGGGGAAATCAGTGGGGAATCAAGAATTATGATAACAAACGAGTACAAGAAGTTTACCATCACCTCGAAAATCTTCTCCAAAATCGCCTAAGTCTGAGTCCAAAATGTTGAAATAAGACTAAAATCGCGAACCCTTGCTTTTAAACCTTCTGCCCACACTTTTTGCATATGCGGACCCACTGTCGCATCTGCGACGCCGCACTTGCGGAAAATCCATCGCAGGAGCGGATTTCACTTGATATCCTAGATTCCGCTCCTGCGGCTACAAGACCGCATCTGCGCCTATCGCAGGTGCGGAAGCCCATCGCACCTGCGGCTAAAACTCGCACTTGCGCCCAGCTGCCTACTTTTGTGACCATTGCAGGCGCGAGAAACTCTTTGCACCTGCGACCTCTGCTCAACTCATCTTTGGCCGCTTCTGTGGTTCCTTCTCCGCTTCTGCGGTGCCCACTCTGCAAGTGCGGTCACACCAGTAGCAGCAACACTTCAACTGCTTCATCAACTCAAAAATCAAGTCCATTAACCACCCGAAATCAACCCGAGGCCCCCGGGACCTCAACCAATCATACCAACTAGTCATATAACCCAATGCAAATTTAGTCGAACCTTCAAATCACCCAAAACAACATCAAAACAGATATACTGTCGGATTCAAGCCTAAAGAACTTTTAAACTTCCAAATTACACAAACGACGCCGAAACCTATCAAACCACGTCCGATTGACCTCAAAATTTACACACAAGTCATATACAACATTACAGACCTACTCCAACTTTCGGAATCAGAATCTGACCCCGATATCAAAAAGTCAACCCCCCGGTCAAACTTTCTAAAAATTTAACTTTCGCCATTTCAAACCTAAATTAGCTACAGACCTCAAATTCACAGTCCAGACACGCCCCTAAGTCCAAAATCACCCAACGAAGCTACCGGAATCGACAGAACTCCATTCCCGAGTCGTCTTCACACAATTCCAACTATAGTCAAAATCCTAAGACTCAAGCTTTCGCTTTAGGGACTAAGTGTCCCAAAACACTCCGCAACCAAAAACAAGACCTCCCGGCAAGTCACATAAGCAGAAACAGATAAGGGAAAGCAATAAATAGGGGATTGGGGCTAATACACTCAAAATGACCGGCCTGGTCGTTACATCCTCCCCCTCTTAAAATAATCGTTTGCCCTCAAACGAGCATAGAGACATACCTGAAGTGGTAAAAAGATGAGGATAATGGCTGCGCATATCATGCTCGGTCTCCCAAGTCGCCTCCTCGACTGGCTGACCCCTCTATTGAACCTTCACAGAAGCAATATTCTTCAACCTCAGTTTTCGAACCTGCCAATCTAGGATCGCCACCGGCTATTCAACGTAAGATAAATTTTTGTCCAACTGGACTGAGCTGAAATCCAACACGTAAGACGGATCGTAGTGCTACTTCCGGAGCATAGAAACATGGAATACTGGATGAACTCCTGCTAGACTGGGAGGCAAGGCAAGCTCAAAAGGAACCTCCCCAACATGTCGTAATACCTCAAAGGGACCAATGAACCTTGGGCTCAACTTGCCCTTCTTCCTGAACCTCATAACGCCCTTCATAGGCGAAACTCGGAGCAACACCCTCTATCCACCCATGAATGCAACATTGCGAAACTTCCGATCCGTATAACTCTTCTGTCTGGAGTGTGCTGTGCGTAGTCTATCCTGAATTACCTTAACCTTCTCCATAGAATACTGAACCAAGTCTGTACCCAATAATCTAGCCTCGCCCGACTCGAACCAACCCACCAGAGACCTACACCGCCTACCATACAGAGCCTCATACAGTGCCATTTGGATGCTCGACTGGTAACTGTTATTGTAAGCAAACTCCGTTAGAGGTAAGAACTGATCCCACGATCCTCCAAACTCCATCACACACGCACGAAGCATATCCTCTAATATCTGAATAGTGCGCTCGGACTGTCCGTCCGTCTGAGGGTGAAATGGTGTGCTCAACTCCACTCGAGTACCAAACTCATGTTGCACGACCCTCCAGAACCATGACGTAAACTGCGTACCCCGGTCAAAGATGATAGATACCGGTATGCCATGAAGCCTGACGATCTCGCGGATATATACTTAAGCCAGCTGCTCGGAAGAATAGGTAGTCATCACATGAATAAAATGACCTGACTTGGTCAGCCTATCAACAATCACCCAAACTGCATCAAACTTCTACTGAATCTGTGGAAGCCCAACAACGAAATCCATAGTGATCCGCTCCCATATCCACTTTGGAATCTCTAACTTCTGAAGCAACCCACCTGGTCGCTGATGCTCATACTTCACATGCTGACAATTTAGACACCGAGCTACATACTCCACTATGTCATTCTTCATTCTCCTCCACCAGTAATGCTGTCTTAAGTCCTAATACATTTTTGTGACAACCGGATGAATAGAATACCACGAACTATGAGCCTCCTAGAGAATCAGCTCACGCAAACCATCTACATTGGGCACACATAGCCTGCCTTGCATCCTCAATGCACCATCATCCACGATAGTGACCTTCTTAGCATCACCGTGCTGGACCGTGTCCTTAAGGACAAGCAGATGGGGGTCACCACACTAATGCTCCCTGATACGATCATAAAGAGAAGACCGAGAGACCACACAAGCCAATACTCGACTCGGCTCAAAAATATCCAATCTAACAAACTGGCTAGATAAGGCATGAACATCTAATGCCAATGGCCTCTCTGCTGCTGGAAGATATGCTAAGCCTTCCAAACTTTCTGCCCAGCGACTCAAGGCATCAACCACCACATTATCCTTCCTAGGATGGTATAAAATGGTGATATCATAGTCCTTAAGAAGCTACAACCACCTCCGCTGACGCAAGTTAAGATCCTTCTGTTTGAACAGATGCTACAAACTCTGATGATCAGTGTAAATCTCACAATGGACCCCATACAAATAGTGTCACCAAATCTTCAAGGCATGAACAATAGCTACTAACTCAAGGTCATGGACATGATAGTTTTTCTCATGAGGCTTGAACTAGCGTGAAGCATAAGCAATCACTCTACCCTCCTGCATCTAAACACACCAAATACCGATCCGCGAGGCATCACAATACACTATGTAAGAACCAAAAGCTGATGGTAGAACTAGAACTGGAGTCGTGGTTAAAGCAGTCTTGAGCTTCTAAAAGATCTCCTCGCACTCCTCCGACCACCTGAAATGAGCACCCTTTTGGGTCAATTTAGTCAAGGGCGATGCAATAGATAAGAAGCCCTCCACAAAATGGCGGTAATAACCAGCCAAATCGAGAAAACTCTGAATCTTCGTGGTTGAGGATGGTCTGGGCCAACTCTAAACCACCTCTATCTTCTTCGGGTCTACCCGAATACCCTCACTGGATACCATGTGTCCCAAGAACGCCACTTAACTGAGCCAAAACTCACACTTGGAGAACTTTGCGTAAAGCTTCTCCTCCCTCAACCGCTGTAACACAATCCTCAGATATTGGGCATGCTCCCTCTAGCTACGAGGGTACACCAGGTTGTCATCAATGAATACAATAATGAACGAGTCAAGATAAGGCTAAAACACACTGTTCATCAGATTCATGAACGCTACTAGGGCGTTGGTCAGCCCAAAACACATCACAAGGAACTCATAACGGCCATAACGGGTTCTGAAAGTTGTCTTATGAATATCACAGTCCCGAATCTTCAGCTGGTGATACCCTGACCTAAAATTAATCTTAGAGAACACACTCGCTCCCTGAAGCTGGTCAAATAGACCATCAATACATGGCAAAGGATACTTGTTCTTGACTGTGACTTTGTTCAACTTCCTATAATTAATCCACATCCTCAGAGTACCATCCTTCTTCTTTACAAATAGAACCAGTGCACCCCAAGGTGACACGCTAGGATGAATAAACTCCTTATCAAGGAGTTCTTGAAGTTGTTCTTACAACTTCTTCAATTTCGCCGGTGTCATACGATACGGTGGAATAGCAATGGGCTGAGTGCCCGGCACCAAATCAATACCGAAGTCAATGTCCCTGTCAGGAGGCATGCCCGACAGGTCTGTAGGAAACACATCCGGGAAATCACACACAACAGGAACATAATCAATAGCAGGGACCTATGCACTAACATCCCTCACAAAAGCAAAATAGGAAAGACAACCCTTCTCAACCATCCCCCGAGCCTTCAAGTATGAAATCACTCTACTGGGAACATAGTCTGTAGATCCGCTTCACTCAACTCTCTGCAACCCCGGCATCGCTAATGTCACGGTCTTAGCGTGACAATCTAAAACAACATAACATGGAGACAACCAATCCATACCCAATATTACATCAAAATCGACCATACTAAGCAACAAAAGACCACTCTGGTCTCCAGACCCCCAATAGTGACTACACATGACCGATATACACGCTCCACAATAATAGTATCACCCACCAAAGTGGATACATGAACATATGAAACTAGAGACTCACGAGGCATACCCAAAAAATGAGCGAAATACGAAGACATATATGAATAAGTGGAACCAGGGTCAAATAATACAAATGAATCTCTGTGAAAAACTGAGACAATACCTGTAATCACAACATCTGAAACAATGGCATCTAGTCTGGCAAGAAGAGCATAGAAACGGAACTGGCCACCCCCTAATCAGCCTCCCCCTCTCGGGCAACCCCTTGCTGGCTGAGCCCCACTGCGAGCTGGCTAGATGGGTGGTGGAGCTGCTGGTGCTGGTGCCATCGGCCGAGTACTCTGCTGTGGAGCCCTACTCAATAACCTAGGGTAATCTCTCTTAATGTGACCAAAATCTCCGCACTCGAAACAACCCATCCTCTGACGAAACTGCTCCTCCAGATGCCTAGAGGAACTACCCGTGGAAACCTGAGCTGACGAGGCATGGTGAGAACTCTGCGCAAGTAGTGCACTGAATGACGACTGGCCCTGCTAATGACTATGTGACCCGTGGCCAGATGATGCACCACGGTGAACTGGGCTAGCCATCTGAGCATGTCTGAAAGGACGACCCCTACCGGGGTGGAATTGCCCCGAGAAGGAACACCGTTGAATCCACCCTGGCCATGAGGCCTCTTGGCCTCCCTCTCAATCCGCTCCTGGCTACCAACCATACTAATCTGACGAGAAATATCGACAACCTCGTAGAAAGTAGAACCCGACACTCTCTCTCTAGTCATAAGCAATCGTAGCTGAAAAGTGAGGCCATCTATGAACTCCCTTATCCACTCCCTGTCTGTGGGAACAAACCAAATAGCATGACAAAGCTGCTCGAACTGCGTCACAGACATATCACCTAGATGAAGCTGCTCGAACTGCCTGTGCAGCTCCTCTCTACGGGACTGTGGCACGAACTTCTCCAGGAATAGACCGGAGAACTGCTGCCATGTAAAAGGTGCTATGCCGACCTGCCTACGCCTCTCGTAAGCCTCCCACCAACTGAAGGCAGCCCCGGAGAACTGAAAAGTAGTGAACGAGACCCCACTGGCCTCTAGAATATACGGTACAGAGTATCCTCTGGCACCTATCCAAGAAGCCCTATGCATCCTCTCCCTCGGCACTGCTGAAAGATGGAGGCTGGAGTCTCCCAAACCTCTCCAATCGACACTGCTCATCATCAGGCATGACAGGAACCACATAGTCCCGAGCACCTGCTCTGGTGTGCGGGCGATGGGAGTCTAAACACCTCCCCCTGCCTGGGAAGTGGTTGATGTGGCCGGAGTAGAGAACGCCTGAGCAAGACTGGTACACGCGGTCAGGATCTGAGCTAAGTCCTCCTAAAGGCCTAAAATCACAATGGGCACGGGTGTTGCCTAAGCTGGTCCCACAAGCTCATCCACAACTAGAGCCTGCTCCTGAACTGGGGCAACTGGCGGATCTGCAGGTGCAGCCCTAGCTGCAGTGCAAGCTGCACCTCTACCCCAACTGCGGCCTCTACCGTGACGTCGGCCTCTCGCGGCCCTGACTGGTGGTACCAGTGGCTGTCCATCCTGTCCTGTAGTATGCGTCCTCACCATCTGTGAGAGAATTAGAACAATAGAAATTTAGTTACCAGAATCAAAAGATTCGCACTACAAGAATTCAAGAATGGGAAACTTTCTAAGGGTTCGGCGTCCTCTCGAAGATAAGTATAGACGTCTCCGTACCGATCCGCAAGACTCTACTAAACCAGCTCATGACTCGTGAGACCTATGTAACCTAGGCTCTGATACCAACTTACCACGACTCAAAACACTAACCTATCGTGATGGTGCCAATCGATGGTACTAGGCAATCCGACCTTTAAAAATACTTCAATATTTCATAAAAAAGTATAATTTAAAGCTTTTTCATACTAGAATTTTTTACAAAAACCAGAGTTGAATTAAAAATAAAATGCGAAAAGATAGCCCCAAACATCGGAGTGTCACCAAGTCATGAGCATCTAGATATCTAATCTAATAAAAACAGTGTCTAAGTATCAATACAGGAAAGAAAGAAAACATAGAAGGAGAGACAAGGTCTGCAGATGCCGGCAGCTACCTCGTAGTCTCTGGTACTCGATCGCACACGAACTCAACGACCTCCGTGATCAAACACACCAGGATCTGCACATGAAGTGCAGGGTGTAGCATGAGTATAACTAACTCAGCAAGTAACAGAAATAAACAAGGAACAGAGAAGGAGTGAGGAGCTATACAATTACAGTTCATTTTCAATAATTCAAGCAAAGAATAGACATGCTTTCGCATCCAGCATTTTAAGTCCAATCAGTTTTATATAGTTAAATTTCGGGTAATCGAGATGTAGAATCTTTCAGGAATTTCACAACAAAGACAGATAGAAACTAAGTGCATCAACAAATGAAAAAGCAAGTACATTCTCTTAGGGCAACAATCACTCAACTCGTCACAACAGCTCAAATCACTCGGCTCTCAGCCCTCAGTACTCACACTCAATAGGTACCTGCACTCACTAGGGGTGTGCAGACTCCGGAGGGGCTCCTTTCAGCCCAAGCGCTATATCTGCACGGATAACTCACATGCTATAGTATCAATATGTAGAACCGCATGGACAACTCACGTGCTGCACGGACAACTCACATGCCATAGAATCAATACCTCACAGACAGGCCCTCGGCCTCATTCAGTCATCAACCTCTCTAAACTCTCGGGCTCTCAGAAATCACAAAAATCGGCCCAAACAAAGATAACATAGTGTATCAACAAGAATCAAGAAGAGGCTAAAATATGATACGCAAGTAAAACCATGACTGAGTACAAGATAACAATTAGCAAGTAATTCAACAAGTACGCGACCTCTGCAGGTCCCAACAGTACCATAACATAGCTTAAGCATGATTTCGAACATGATTTGCAGTCAAATTTCTATAACACAGGGAGAACATATAGCTAGTAACAAGTTATTCAACTTTACAGTTTCACGGCGTGGACCAAGTCCCAATTCCTATGGTGCACACCCACATGCCCGTCACCTAGCATGTGCGTCACCTCCAAAATACTCACACAATCCAATAATCATTTGTTTCATACCATCAAGACCAGATTTAAAACTGTTACTTACATTAAACCGCGCAAAATCCTACTCCACAATTCCTTTTCCCCTCGAATCAATCTCCAAACGCCTCGAATCTAGCCATAAGCAATATGATATAATTAATATAGGCCTAAAGAATAAATTCCACAAGAAAAATACGAAATTATAAGCCAAAATTTGAAATAGGCTCAAACCGGCCCTGGGCCCACGTCTTAAAATCCGACAAAAGTCAAAAACCCGAAAAGCCCATTCAATCACGAGTCTAACCATACTAAATTCATCAAAATCCGACATCATTTGGTCCTCCAAATCCCCAAAATCAACTCTCCAATTCTCAAGCCCTAAACCCCCAAATTTCACTTCAAAATCTCGCTAATTAGGTGGGGAAATCAGTGGGGAATCAAAAACAAGTACAAGAAGCTTACCTCAATAATCCCCTCGAATATCTTCTCAAAAATCACCTAAGTCCGTGTCCAAAATGTTGAAATAAGACAAAAATCACGAACCCTTGCTTTTAAACCTTCTGCCCACACTTTTCGCATCTGCGGACCCACTGTCGCATCTGCGACGCCGCACTTGCGGAAAATCCATCGCAGGAGCGGATTCCACTTGAAATCCTAGATTCTGCTCCTGCGGCTACAAGACCGCATCTGCGCCTATCGCAGGTGCGGAAGCCCATCGCACCTACGGCTAAAACTCGCACTTGCGCCTAGCTGCCTACTTTTACGACCATCACAGGTGCGAGAAACTCTTCGCACCCGTGACCTCTGCTCAACTCATCTTTGGCCGCTTCTGTGGTTCCTTCCCCGCTTCTGCGGTGCCCACTCTGCATGTGCGGTCATACCAGTAGCAGCAGAACTTCAGCAGCTTCATCAACTCAAAACTCAAGTCCGTTAATCACTCGAAATCAACCCGAGACCCCCGGGACCTCAACCAATCATAGCAACTAGTCATATAACCCAATGCGAACTTATTCGAACCTTCAAATCACCCAAAACAACATCAAAACTCACCCGGATTCAAGCCTAAAGAACTTATAAACTTCCAAATTCTACAAACGACGTCGAACCTATCAAACCATGTCCGATTGACCTCAAATTTTGCACTCAAGTTATCCAACAATACGGACCTACTCCAACTTCCGGAATCGGAATCCGACCCCGATATCAGAAAGTCAACCCCCCGGTCAAACTTTCCAAAAATTTGACTTTCGCCATTTCAAGCCTAAATTAGCTAGAAACCTTAAATTCACAGTCCGGATATGCTCCTATGGCCAAAATTACCCAACGAAGCTACTGGAACCGACAAAACTCCATTCCGGAGTCGTCTTCACACAATTCCGACTACGGTAAAAATCCTAAGACTTAAGCTTCCGCATTAGGGACTAAGTATCCCAAAAGACTCTGAAACCAAAAACAAGACCTCCCGGCAAGTCACATAAGCAGAAACAGATACGAAAAAAATAGTAAATAGGGGATCGGGTCTAATACACTCAAAATGCCCGTCCGGGTCGTTACATATAATGAAAACCGAGTAGGAAACACTTACCCCAATCCATTTGGTGAAAATCCTCTCAAATATCGCCCAAATTCGAGTTCCCTAGTTCCAAAAATGTTGAAATGAGCTAAAACAAAACAAAACTGCTCAATAAAAACCCATTTCCCGTCACAAAAAGTCAATTTTCCATTACTAAAGGTCCGCACCAGAACCTGCTTGCACCAGCAATTTAATATTTCACTAAAAAGGCTCTAACTCCATCATAAGAACTCATAATTTGACGAGTCTTGTTCCTGTGAGTCACAAATAATAATATGAACCTCGTCGTTCAATCGAAACTCAATTCGAAGCTCATTTGCTTAATACGATACCAATTTCTCTCGTTAAATAATTAACTCATATTTTGCGCTAAAAACCCAATCGCGACTTGATGAAATTAGACCAAACACTCCAGATCATTCCTATAATTCATTATCAAACTCCCGGAAGTCTCGAAATCAAATTTCGATCTGTAGAACTAAAAATGGACCTTTGGATCATTACATGTTTATGCTCAAAACACCAAACTCTTCCAAAACTCATCCCAGCCCCATGGGACCCCAACCAAGTATACTAACAAGTCCCATAACATGACACGAACTTAGTAGATGCTTAAAATTATATTAAACAATACTAAAACATGAATCGCACCCCAATTCAAGCTTAATGAAAACTAACGAATTCCAAATTCTATATTCGATGCCGAAACCTATCAAATCAATTCGGAATGACCCCAAATTTTGCACATGAGTCCTAAATGACATAATGGAGCTGTTCCAATTTTCGGAATTGAATTTCGACCCCGATATCAATAAAGTCAACTCTCGGTCAAACTTTCTAAAAATCTTCCATTTTCCAACTTTTGCCAAAATGCGTCAAAAATGTCCTACGGACTTCCAAATCCAAATCCGGACATACGCCTAAGTCTAAAATTACCATAAGAAACTATTGACATCATCAAAATCCTATTTCGGAGTCGTTTCCTCAAAAGTCAAACTCCGGTCAACTCTTTTTATTTAAGCTTCAAAAATAAGAATTGTTCTTTAAACTTAATCCTGAATTATCCGAAAACCAAACTCGACCACACACGCAAGTCATAATACACATCAGAAAGCTGCTCTGGACCTTAAGTCCCTAAACGAGACGCTAATTCACACAACGACAAGTCGGGTCGTTACATTCTCCCCCTCTTAAACATACGTTCGTCCTCGAACGTGCCGAGAATTATTTAGAGGACTTCAATTTACTAAGTGTATTTACTATACATATATTCACGGGTGATCCTACATCACCACAGTCGACATAAGTCCGACAACACCATCTCAGTTGAAGACTATTTCTTTTGTCCACACTTATAAACTTTAAAACCAATATTTTTCTTACACTCCAAACATTTTCAAAAGGTCCGATTTTCATATCAACACACAGTATTAGTCTCAACCGGCTGTAGCAAATCGTGCCTACACTCGTACATCATACGTATGCCCATAACCACATCTCTGATCATAATAGATGTTCATAATCAATTACAACATCGTCAATTAACCTCATGTTGACTAAAATCTCGTTTCAAACCTTCACCTTACTAACAATGAGACACGAGGCATGAAGACCTTATAATTACTTAACTGAATTAACGAGTCACATTTAACGCCACATGTGCACTCTCTTTGTAGGCTAAAACTCAATAATTATAGCACGAATATGGTTAAATATGCACAGAAACACATAAAAGAATTATCAAATAAGCCTAACAGGCATGACTCCACATCAGTACCATACTACAAATTAAATTTCACAAAGGGAGAATTTAAAACACATGAATTTAACCACAAGGATCTCATCTTGATATAACTTCCACCACGGCATGCATCCTGGGTTAAACATATCAAATCACATTAAACTGCAAGGATCCCATCCTCAATTCTAAATCACAAGTACTTTGCACATTGTGCCAACTGAAATTTTCCATTTTTTTCTCTTCTTTTTAATAAATTCTGTGAAATAATTTCACAACAAATAATTAACCCCCATACCGGTAGGGCATATAATTCAAAAAATTGTAATCAATTATCCCGAAATTACACCAAACCCACTGTAGTGAGTAACAGAAAGCCACTTTTAGACTCGTAACTCTCAATTGTGTGCAAAACAAAATGATAGACACGGGCTAACACCATCAAATCTCCCAACAGGGACAAACACGTGAGTGGTGTACAAATCACAAACTCGCCCTTTATGGAGCACGATAGGAGGTCTCACCTCGATAATCAGAATTGAATCAAAATAGGAATAGTGCTCCCTTTTATTATAAATTAAATCATACCAGTAACGACACCATCTGATGTATTGGCCTCAACCAAGTCATAGCAGTTATAACAATGGGTCGGGCCTCCCTCTCTTGGGCACCCTCTACCCGCCTGTCCTCCACCCCTAACTGGTTGTGCACGTGGAGTATTAACTGGAATAAAGCATGTAGCTTGAGTGTTCTGATGAAATCTATCCCTTCCAAGTCTGGGACAATTTCTCATGATGTGCCTAGTATCACCACACTCATAACAACCCCTCTGCAGGTGCAGGTGCTCATACTAAGTCTCTGCCGGATAACTGGAATAAAAGAACCTCGTGCTATTGGTGCACTAAAATATTAACTAGAGCACTACGAGTACTCTGAATTGCATACTAGGCTGACCGACTGCCTGAGATTCCGCCATGATGAGTCATAGCTACAGAGTAGAATCCACTGAATCCTCTAGAGTTCCGAGACCATTTGGCCTCCTAAGACTCCTTTTCCTCACTTTGAACACATTCTACCATTCTGACAATCTATACTACTTACTGAAATGGAATGTTAGTCTACAACTCTTGAGCCATGCATATTTAAAAATCATAATCGATCCCTTCAGAGAATCTGCGGACTCGCTCTCTAACTGTAGGAACCAAGATAAGGGCATGACGGGCTAACTCACTGAACCAGATAGCATAATCTGACACTATCATGGTGCCCTGACATAATCGTTCAAACTCTATACGCCACGTATCCCGGAGAGTCTGGGGAACAAACTCTTTCAAAAATATCTCCTAAAATTGAGCCCAAGTTGGTGGTATTGCATCGCCTGGTCTACCTTTTTCATAAACTTGTCAACATTGATACGCTGCTCCTGATAACTAAAATGTAGTAAAGGCAACTATGCTCACTTCTACAATGCCCATGGTGCGGAGAATACTGGGACATTTTTTTTCTAGAAATCCCTAAGCATTCTCAATAGTTGTACTGGTACTATACTCGAAACTTGACCAATGTGAACATGCTGCTCTAGAGTACGGGCAGTAGGAGTCTGAACTCCTCCCCCAAATCTGTGAAATATTTGGCGAAATGGAGATCAGTCATGCCTGAGTCAATGTACCAAACATGTTCAGGAATTGTGCTAAAGTCTCCTGAAGTCTGGGGGTAACAACAGGTGTCTCTGGTACTTGTCCCTCAACCGGAGCTACTGGTGGTTCCTCAACTGCTGCTCTGAAAGGTTCTCTAGTTGCGGCATGTGCCCTTCTTCGGTCTCTACTTCGGCCCGGGCCTTTTGCGGCCCTAGCAGAATGCGTGGGTGTGTGCATAGCTAACCCGGTAGCGCGTCTCCTCACCATTCATGAGAGAATAGAGATACAAAGGCTTAAACTCCAAAATCAACAAATTCCGCAAGACATGAATGGAAGAAGAGGAAATTTCCTAACAAATTTGTAGCCTTTCGAAGATAAGTACAGACGTCTCCGTACCGATCCGCAAGACTCTACTAGACTTGTTCGTGACTCGTAGAACCTATGAACCTAGATCTCTTATACCAACTTGTCACGACCCAAAATCCCACCTCAGGCGTTGTGATGGCACTTAGTCTCTAAGACTAGGTAAGCCGATTACAATTTCATTTGAAGCCATTGTTTTTAAACATATAATTTAATACCAGTGTCGAAACCAAAAGCGGAAACAAATATAACAACCTCCCAAGACTGGTAATACTGAGTCAGGAACTCTAACTGAATACATGCAATGATCTCAAGGATTGAATATACAATACTGTTCGAATAAGAGTTGACAGTACAATAAAATGGAAAGACTCCAAGGGACTGCAACGACCAAATAGCTCTACCTTAAATCCTTGCGATCACATTCTAACCTATGTCCGAATCCGATATCTCCAATACCTAGCTCTGCACAAAAATGTGCAAAAGTGTAGTATAAGTACATCACAGTCGGTACCAAGTAAGTAACAAGACTAACCTCGGTGGAGTAGTGACGAGGTACAATCAAGATACTCACTAGTCAAATAACCTGTACAATATTGCAAACAATGATAGCAACAATAATCAACTAGCGATAGAAAGACAAATAGTAGTGATAGCAACAATAATAGAAAGACAAATAGCAGTGATAGCAACAATAATCAACTAGTGATATAAACAACACCATAAATATTGTTCAAGGGAATAATGCACACGAGTACAACCAATCAATCAAGTCCTTCAAAATATACATCTTTCAAATGTAAGTCCTTCAAATATAAATCTTTCACATATAAGTTTTTCATATAAAAATTCTTTCGAATATAATATTTTCAAATAAAAGTCACTATGTGACATCTCATTTCATAATCATAAAACACGAGTCTCAACCCACTTTTATATTTTCATGGCACCTCGTGTCCATATCTCTATTACAACCGCACAGACAACTCGCGTACCAAAATATCAATGTATATAAGATCTGCAGGATCAATTTATTTTCAATAAAGTGAGTTTAAAATTTTTAAACCAAGTAAGAAATCAACAAAGAAAGGAGTTTATTTTTGAACTCGTTTGGATGAAGAAAATGACATTTCAATTAAAATGAAGCATCTGATAGGTACTGATTTGGATGTAAAATTTATTAAATTAAAATATAATAGCAATTTCTTTTATTCAAAACAAATAAAACCTTAAAAACTAGTAAAAACCAAAAACACAAATCCTCAGACTCTCGTACGAAGAGCCAAAAAAACCAAATGCAAGTGCAGCCATAGAGAAATACCAACACAATACAACAAGGAATACAAAACACATAATAAAATTAAATAATACATCACGAAAGAACACAAGAATTTGCATATCACGGAAAAATAAAATAACCAAATGCAAGTGCATCCATAAAAAAATATCAACAAAGGGCACTCCCGAGGTATCGCATCGTAGTCCCAAATCATAAATAAATTTCAACAAAGGGAACTGCCGAGGTACCGATGTAATGACCCGACCGGTCGTTTTGAGCTCTAGTGCATTGTTCAGCAGTTTGAGGCCATGAGAAACTTCACTTCAGGTATTATGACTGGTACGCATGGTCGGAATTGAAATTTCGGAAGTTCAGAGTTTATTTGAAAAGAAAATCCCCATTTCGGTAGCTTTAAGTTGAAATAATTGACTAAGATTGTATTTTTGAGTAAATAATCTCGGAATCGAGATTTGAAGGTTCCAACAGGTTCTTATGATGCATTTGGACTTGGGCATATGTCCGGATTGGGTTTTGGATGACCCCAGAGCGTTTCGGCGCCTATCGTGGAAGTTGGCATTTTGGAAGAATTTCATAAATTTGGGTTGAAGTGGATTTCAATGTTATCAACGTCCGTTTGGGATTCCAAGTCTGGGAATAGCTCTGTATAGTGAGTCTGGTATTGGGAGCATGTCCGGAAGTGGATTCGGAGATCCGTAGGTCGTTTTGGAGTCATTTGGCTAAGGCTAGATATTTGAAGGTTTTTGAGAAGTTTGGCCGGAAGTGGACTTTTTGATGTCGAGGTCGGAATCCAATTCTGGAAGTTGGAGTAGGTCCGTAATGTCAAATGTAACTTGTGTGCAAAATTTGAGGACAATCGGACGTGATTTGATAGGTTTCGGCATCGATTGTAGAAGTTGAAGTTTCAATGTTCATTAAGTTTGAATTGGAGTGTGATTCATGATTTTGATGTTGTTTGATGTGATTTGAGGTCTCGAGCATGTTTGTGTTATGTTATGGGACTGGTTGGTATGATTGGACAGGGTCCCGGGGGCCTCGCGTGTGTTTCGGGGTGGTTTAAGACCAAAACAGGATGATTTGCTGATGTTGTATCTGGTATCTGGAGTCCCGCGTTCGCGAAGAGGAACTTTGAGGCTGCCGGGATTTAGCCTTCGCGAACACGAAGGTTGAGACGTGAATGCGGTGAATAACTTGAGGAACCTATGCGAACGCGAGTGGGGAGTCGCGAACGCGTAGAAGGAAATGAGGATTGGGCTTGAGGATGCTTGGCCTACGTGAACGCGAGGCTGGGTATGCGAATGCGAAGCAGTGAGGGTGGAAAGCTTCACGAACGCGTCGTGAGGAACGCGAACGTGAGGAGTCTAGGAAGCTGGCCTTCGTGAATGCGACCAGGATGACATGAACGCGAAGACGAAATTTGGGGGCAGTGTGTCTTTGGCATTTGCGATCGCGATGGTGTTTCCGCGATCGCGAAGAAGGGCGGACCTGGGAAGTGAAGTTTTATATACGGGATTTGGCCATTTTCCTCCACATTTCATTTTGGGTTGGGTGAACTTTGGAGCTTTTGAAGAGGAGACTTCATCATCTATTATGAGGTAAGTACTTCCCGCACATTGTGAGTTAAATACATGGTTTATATATGGATTTAGACATGGAAATTAAAGAAATTTTGGGGTTTTGGTAGGAAACCTAGAAATTGGTATTCTTGGATTATGATCACGAATTTGGGCATGAAATGGAGAATAAATTATATATTTGAGTTCGTGGGGTTATGGGTAAAGTTTATCTTTGAAAAGTTTCGGAATCCGGGCACGTGGACCCAATGGTGATTTTTTCAACTTTTCGAACAGACTTGGAAATTGTTATAAAATAATTAATTATGAGTATTAGAGTATATTTTGATTCGGTTGCGTCATATTTGACTAGTTTTGGAGCGTCGGGCATCAGTTTGAATTGTCAGAACAACCTTGGAGCCGGTTATGGAATTTCGGAACAAGGTAAGTCTCCTTTCTAACCTTGTAAGAGGGAATTAACCCCATAGGTGAACTAAATTATTATGTGATTCTATTTGTCGGAGCTACGTACGCACGAGGTGACGAAAGTACGTAGCTACTAACTATGCCTATGTCTGGATAGTTTTAGGCTTACAACATGCCTTGTTGCTATTGTTGTTGAATTTATGTTTATTGCTTGCCTTGAAAGGAAACGAGATTGAGTTAGCTTATTAAATGTTTCAAAAGGAGTTGAAATTGAGGAAAAGTAAGGAACTTAAAGGTTTTCATTTTAACTTCGTATTTTTGTAAAGAATTGAGGAACACCATAATAACTTAAGAAATCTATGTGTAACCGCGTCGCATGTATGTTTCGCGAGCAGGGTAATTTTCTTAAAAAGCTACAAGCTGAATTCCCCTTAGTTTGAAAAGAATCAAGAAAGAGATATGATTTTAATGTTAAATTTATATTTGACTGCGTTCCACGTATGATTAGCGAGCAGGGTATTTCCTTCTACCACTCTTACGAGATCGGACCATTCGCATCGACAAGATTTATGCACCACACTCTCATGGGAGCGGGATGTTCACCTCGGCAGGTTAATAGATGCATCTATGGTTCGCACCATTCGACCCTCAGCAGTGCACATTTTACTTTTATGTTGGATCGGGTCGTACGCCTCGGCATTTCCTCTCTATATATATATTATCCTCGTGGAATCGTGCGTAATGTTTGGCAAGAAGTCAGTGTATCTGAGGGTTTTTCCCTGATTTGAATTATGACAACCATCTCTTTGATGAGATCCACTACATCTCTCTCTATATATATATATGCTCCGGTTACGGAGGGAACTCGCTAGTTGTGAGCTTGAGTAAATTGTAAAAGGGAAATTGTACCACGTATTATATGCTTGTTTGTTTTATATATTTACTCTGTCTCATATTCATTCACTTATTTAATGTACCTTATATTATTGATGGCCATAGTAAGTGTCGGAGTCGACCTCTCGTCACAACTTCTTCGAGGTAAGGCGGGACACTTACTGAGTACGCATTGATTTACGTACTCATACTACACTTGATGCATGTTTTGTGCAGGTACATATATGACTAGTGACCTTGTGGGCGCAGAGGCACGATTATTACGGGGAGTTAGGTGAGCTGCATCTTATGTATGACTCGCAGCCAGTAGAGTCTCATTCAGAGTATTGTATTTTCTTTCCTGTCCAAATTTGTATTCCGGATAGTTATTGTATTTTATTTTAAATTCCTAGAAAATGCTCATGCACTTGTGACAACGGGTTCTAGGATGATTATGGGATGTTCAGTATTAGAATTGGAAAACATTGTTATTTATTCTGTAAATTCATCTTTTACTAGATAAATTGAAGTAAAATTTACGATTTCAAAAACATATTAAAATGAGAATTTAATTAATTATTTAGTGTTGGCTTGCGTGACAGTGGTGTCCGGTGCCATCACGACCTTTAACGGATTTTGGGTCGTGACAACATGGTATCAGAGTACTAGGTTCACTTAGGTCTCACGAGTCATGAGCGAGTCTAGTAGAGTCTTGCAGATTGGTACGGAGACGTATGTACTTATCTTCGAGAGGCTACAGGGCTGTTAGGAGCACTTCCCTTCTTGATTCCTCATCGGGCAATTTGATTCCTTTGAGGCTTATGCCTTTATTTCTTTCCCATTCACTTTTATGCGACGTGACGCACTGGTTATAAATCGGGAATTGACAAATTGTAATGGTACTACAAATGTGATGCGGTATGTTTCTCCTTGCGTAGTTGATTGGACTATTGTCGTTGCCTTGTGGAAGGATATTCTGTCATTTCAGCTCAGTAACTGTACTTTTGAGAGCTTTGAGGCTATGCACAGGTTGCTATAATGCTCAGGAGTTGTTGTCGCACAGTATTGAGGTGATGGTAGGATGCTTGCCTATGTGTTGGGGTAGTGAATTACTTGGAAGGAGGTTCACTTAGTGCATGGTTCCGAGATTCAGTATCTTATTTCGGCTGAGGAAAATCAATTGGCCTATGAATGTCCAGATTTGGGTTAATGGAGTAACAAGGCTTGGTATTTTCTAGTGTGATGGAATCTTCATCCGAGGTGTGGTGTCGTCGTCCTTGATTGAATGTGTTAAGCTCATCGGTGTTATGATTTTCTTCGATTCGCCTTTGGGGCAGGGTAGTATATGGGTTCTGTAGTAGAATGACTACACGCCTTGAGAAAGTTTTGAGTGATTTGGGATTCATGGTGGACCGTGACTAGGTCTACAGACTTAATTTGGAGTATTGGCTGCTATATTGAGGAAGATTGGGTGTGACAGGAGGGAGTTGCTTGATATGAAGAAGGATACAACATGACTTTGGATGGAAAGGTATTGTCGCACCTTTAGTTGATGCCCTTGAGGAGTGAACGGACCTGTACAGCTGGTGAATGAGCACGGGCTCAGGATGGGTTACTGATTTCATAGTTATTACACCTAGTGCAGTGGCATTGGATGATGTCGGCATGGAATTTCCACAGGTGAGTTATCTCTTGTGAGCAGGTTAGCGGTTGTGTGGTGTTGATGGGGCTGTCACGAAAGAATTCTACTGGTTATCCGGCAAGAGGTCGAATTTGTGAATGTGGTTAGTGATTCAGAGTGTTCATGAAAGGTCAAATGGAAGGATTTTGAGGAATTTGGCGAGTTGGTTGTGCAAGATCAGTTCAACGATGAAGAAAGAATCTTGGCGGGTTCTAGAGTTATGCAATGGTAGCTTCAAGCTAAGTGGGAGAGTTCCACCGCCTACGGTTGGATTGCATGGTCGGCTAATTGTGAGATTTCTGATTATCGGCAGATTGGTGGGATATTATGACTAAGGAAGAGAGAACATCATCGGTAATTTGAGCAAAGGATTGAGGAATGTGTGATATAGTAGGCCTTATTGACTCATGTTCAGGTTCTAGGAAGATTTAGGATTTATGCATCATGTAAAGGTGACTTACAAGGAAAGTGATTCAGCCGGGTGCTTCTTGAGAGGGCATTCATGTGCTAATGGAGCCTGGGAGTCTGATTATATTCGGGACCAAGTCGGAGTGGGTGACTCTCAACAACGGTCCTAGTGGATTCAAAAGTTAAAGTGTGGTGCCTAAGGATTTCGAGTCTGTAGTATGGTTAAGTATTGAGCTGTTGTAGCGGATTATAAAAGTGGCTTGGAGTGTTCTATGTTATCTTCAATATGTGGTATAGCAATGGAAGAATGGGAGAAAATAACTTCAGAATCGTAAAGGAAATATCAGAATGGGTATACCAGTTGAAGATGCGGATGTGCGCACAAGGAGGGTGTGAGATGGTTCGTGGGTTTTGGGGACGATTTGGTCTCGCGAGATGGAGTCACTCAGGATGAGTGAGGATTGAGTTCGTTATATTGATAAAGGAGTTGTTGTTACTTCTAAGGAAGATCCAGAGTTAGGAGAAGTCGGGTTCGGTTAGCAATGGTTGAATCAGCATAGTGATGGCAATGATAAGCTCCTTCAGTGTGTTGGGTTATTCATGTGATTTGTGACGGTACACGCGAGGTTTGACGGTCACCGTAAGTGATCTTATTTGGTGGCTTTCAAGTATTATGGCCTGTTACGTGCAGATGGATCCCAGAAGGGTTATGGTGGTTTAGACCACTACTTGAGGTTGGTATTTTCTGCGGATATGAGGATTCAGTCGTGTGTTGCAATAGTTCTCTTGGAATGAGTTAATAAAAGGCTTCTATGTGATGAACTGTTTTCCCTATTAGTAGCTCGAAAGTTATGACGAAATTTTTGTGCTCTTGCACATTGGCATGATTAAGTGCAGTGATCAGCATGGGATTTGGAAGTTGAGGATCAAGGGTGCGGTCGGTGGTATGGATGTGCAGACTTGTTATCTGGTGCGGAAGGTCATGGGAACACGTCCCACGAGGAGATTGTATAAGTGTGACATGTAGTCACTTGATTGATCGAAGATTGGAACCAAGTATGGAGATTGCGGTACTATTGTTCATGTGAGAATTTATGCCTGGAGGGCGCTAGGTTCACTTGGTTGTGGACTGTGGAAGTTTGTTCCGGTTATGATGGTTGTTCTTATGTGTTATGGGAAAAAGAGTTATTATGGATTCTTGAAAGGTTATTAGCCTAGTACGGTTGTGATCAGAATCGGCTTGAGGTATGAGGATAGATTTAAATATGAATATGGGCTCTATATCAGGCCGGATGTGTTAATTTCTGCATAGCGCTCCTTGTGGAGGAGTATTTGAACATTGGATGTCGTTTCGTCGTCGGCTATTTCATGTAATACTATATTGTGCTGTGTGAGTTGTGAACCGGCTTGGTAAATTTCTTATGTGTTGGGGTTCCGCATAGTGATGGTGTTATGTGAGAAGGATGGCTCTCGAGATTCAAATCATATATCGCACCTTAGTTGTGCTTGAGTTTTGTAGCATATGGTGCTATCTGTCTTCCCAAGGATAGAATTATGCACTTAGCGTGCTTGTGGCCGATATTCGGGTATTTTGTAGTAATGAGCATTCTAGCTCGGTAAGTATCTCTTTATGAGGATTTTATGTGTGGATCGGGTGGCACGCTTCCACGGGTATATTGTTTGGATCGGGTTGCACGCCGCAACAGTGGGATGTTGATTACAGCCCCCTATATCTATTTTCGTGTGTTTTGTTTTCCATTTTCTAGGGAAGGTTCATAACACCTTTTCGGTTGTCTAATAAGTTGTGTGGGTTGAGTAGTCCCTTCCAGAGATTCGTTTTCCTTATGTATCACGTTCGAGTTTGTAGCTTATTGGCACATTGCGGCATCATATGAGACTTTTAGTCATGTCTGGGGTGGCTTGTTGCCTGAGCAGCTTATACTGGGTGAGACGAGATTTTTGGGATCTGGGATCAGTGCGATCGGATTATATGAAGTATATTAAAGAGAAAATACCATTATTTGGTTCATAATGGAGTGATGATTCTAGTCAAAGGGAGATATTCAGTGATTTGTTGACTCTGCAGTTGGTTACGAATTTATACACATCTCTTCCGTCGTGGCGGTATTGTAAGAGTTGTAACGAGACTTATATATGACATGAGGTGCATTGTGAGCATCAGATTCGTTGAATTTTGGCTATTGTTATCAGAAGATGTTATTATGGTCATGTGAGTTATGCAGTACATAGTGTGAATTCAACAAAGGTATGCAATCATGTATCGGTGCATCGCATAGTGATTGATACAGTGTTCGTAAGAGGGGAACAGACCTGGCAGAGAATTCCGAATGTTGGAATTGGACTCTAAGGCTTATTTGGCTAAGTAAAAAGGGAGAATCTTCAGATTGGCCCGAGCTAGTGTGCTCAACTGAATTGTGGCAACATGGGTAAGTACACGAGGTATTGAACAGTGACTTCGGACAACCCCAGAGCAATTCTTAGCACGTTTGAGGACGAACGTATGTTTAAGTGTGAGAGAATGTAACGATCTGATCGGTCATTTTGAGCTCTAGCGTGCCGTTCAGCAGTTTGAGGCCATGGGCAACTTCACTTCAGGTATTATGACGGGTACGCGTGGTTGGAATTGAATTTCTGGAGTTCAGAGTTGATTTGAAAAGAAAATTCCCATTTCGGAAGCTTTAAGTTGGAAGAATTGACTAAGGTTAGATTTTTGAGTAAATGATCTCAGAATCGGGATTTGAAGGTTCCAACAAGTTCGTATGATGAATTCGGACTTGGGCGTATGTCCGGATCGGGTTTTAGATGACCCGAGAGCGTTTCGGCGCCTATCGTGGAAGTTGGCATTTTGGAAGAATTTCATAAATTTTGGTTGAAGTGCATTTCAATGTTATTAATGTTCGTTTGGGATTTCGATTTTGTGAATAGCTCCGTATGGTGATTATGGTCTTGGGAGCGCGTCCGGAAGTGGATTCGGAGGTCCGTATGTCATTTTGGAGTCATTTGGCTAAGGCTAGAAATTTGAAGGTTTTTGAGAAGTTTGACCAGAAATGGACCTTTTGATATCGGGATCGGAATCTAATTCCGGAAGTTGGAGTAGGTCTGTAATGTCAAATGTGACTTGTGTGCAAAATTTGAGGACAATCGGACGTGATTTGATAGGTTTCGGCATCGATTGTAGAAGTTGAAGTTTCAAAGTTCATTAAGTTTGAATTGGGGTGCGATTCATGATTTCTATGTTGTTTGATGTGATTTGAGGTCTCGAGCAAGTTTGTGTTATGTTATGGGACTGGTTGGTATGATTGGACGGGGTCCCAGGGACTTCGGGTGGGTTTCAGGGTGGTTTCAGACCAAAACGGAATGATTTGTTGCTGCTGTATCTGGTATCTGGTTTCCTTCTTTGCGAACGCGAAGGGAGTCCGGCGTTCGCGAAGAGGAACTTTGAGGCTGCTGGGATTTGTCCTTCGCGAACATGAAGGTTGAGATGCGAACAGGATGAAGAACTTGAGGAACCTACGCGAACGCTAGTGGGGAGTCGCGAACGCGTAGAAGGAAATGAGGACTGGGCCTAAGGATGTTTGGCCTACGGGAATGCGAGGCTGGGTATGCAAACACGAAGCAGTGAGGGCGGAAAGCTTCCCGAACGCGAGGTAGCTGGCCTTCGCAAACGCGACCAAGATGATGCGAATGCGAAGAGGAAATTTGGGGGCAGTGTGTCTTTGGCCTTCGCGATCGCGAAGAAGGGCGGACCTAGTCTGTGAAGTTTTATATACGGGATTTGGCCATTTTCCTCCACATTTCATTTTGGTTGGGCGATATTTGGAGCTTTAGAAGAGGAGACTTCATTATTTATTATGAGGTAAGTAACTCCCGCACATTGTGAGTTAAATACATGGTTTATATATGGATTTAGACATGGAAATTGTAGAAATTATGGGATTTTGGTAGGAAACCTAGAAATTGATATTCTTGGATTTTGATCACGAATTTGGGCATGAAATGGAGAATAAATTATATATTTGAGTTCGTGGGGTTATGGGTAAAGTTTATCTTCGAAAATTTTTAGAATCCGGGCACGTGAGCCCGAAGGTGATCTTATCAATTTTTCGAACGGCGTTGGAAATTGTTATAAAATGATTAATTATGCATATTAGAGTATATTTTGATTCGGTTGCATCATATTTGACTAGTTTTGGAGCGACGGGCATCAGTTTGAATTGTCGGAGCGGCCTTGGAGCCGGTTATGGAATTTCGGAGCAAGGTAAGTCTCCATTCTAACCTTATAAGAGGGAATTAACCCCATAGGTGAACTATATTATTATGTGATTCTATCTGTGGGGCTATATACGCACGAGGTGACGAGAGTTCGTACAAAGCTACTAACTATGCCTATGTCCGGGTAGTTTTAGGCTTACATCATGCCTTGTTGCTATTGTTGTTGAATTTATGTTTATTGCTTGCCTTGAAAGGAAGCGAGATTGAGTTAGCTTATTAAATGTTTCGAAAGGAATTGAAATTGAGGAAAAGTTGGGAACTTAAAGGTTTTCATTTGAACTTCGTATTTTTGTAAAGAATTGAGGAACACCATAATAACTTAAGATATCAATGTGGAACCGTGTCGCATGTATGTTTCGCGAGCGGGGTAATTTCCTTAAAATGCTACAAGCTGAATTCCCCTTATTTTGAAAAGAATGAAGAAAGAGATATGATTTTAATGTTAAATTTATATTTGACCGCGTCGCACGTATGATTCGCGAGCGTGTATTTCCTTCTACCATTCTTATGGGATCGGGTCGTTCGCCTCGGCAGGATTAATTGATAAATTGAAGTAAAATTTACGATTTCAAAAAAATATTAAAATGAGAATTTAATTAATTATTTAGTGTTGGCTTGCCTGACAATGGTGTCCGACGCCATCACGACCTTTAACGGATTTTGGGTCGTGACAACCTCCTCGTAGTCCTAAATCATAAATAAATTTCAATCTTTCCGTATATCACCGCGGGAGCCTTCACATTTAGTCCTTAAAAATTATTTTTCTCGAAATAGCATCCCGCGTTTTAGCTCACCTTATCACACCGCATGACTTGTAGTAGTTCCCCTACTAGCCACACGTATCAAGTCCACCTTATCTCACCGCATGCGTATCAATATTATAATATTTAACAAATCACACCTCAAGTGCCCAAATATCACAGCATAACACAGCTTGCACCTCAAGTGCTCAAATATCACCACATATTACAAATTGCACCTCAAGTGCTCAAATATCAAAACATATCACAAATTACACCTCAAGTGCTCAAATATTACAACTTGCCACAGAAATCAACAATACATTATTTTCCACAATAAGGAGCTCATGGCTCGACCATAATGTGCACAAAAGTCTTAACAAAAATATCCGGGAGTGAAAAACTCAACAGAATAATATTTCACAATTTAACACTTTACCTCAATATGATTTACGACCTTTATAACTCAATACCAATTTCAACAACATGAATTGGAAAGTAATTCATCAAGGAACAACGCCTTCTTTAATCCAAATTTTTGGCAAATAGATTAATGCCTCCTTTTAAATTTATTTAATAAATTATTTACAAATGAATAATTCATAACGAAATTATCTCCAGGAAATATCAACTCAACAAAAATACGGGATTCACATAAAAATCAAGGTGGCAATCACACCAAATTATCATATAAAAATAAATTCAATAACCAAGGTTTGAGGCATGGAAAATAGAGGACAATTTAATATTTAAGGGTGTCTAAGAATTTTAACCGGTATAATTTTCACATATAAACCAAGTATGTACTCGTCATCTCGCGTACATGGCTTTTCACATTTCACAAATGGCACATACGACTCAATGCCTAAGGGGTAATTCCCCCACTCAAGGTTATGCAAGATACTTACCTTTCTGAAGTTATGTCGATATTGCAAAATAGCCCTCTTGCTTGAATTGACCCCCGGACAACTCAAATCTATCCAACTTGATTGTATAACTTCATTAAAATTCATCGGAAATAATTTCGGATAATAAAACGTCAACTTAAAATTTTGCATTAAAAAGTCAACCAAAAGTCAACGCGAGGCCCGCCTCTCGGAACTCGATAGAATTTTTACGAAATTCGAACACGCATTCCGATACTAGTTCAGCCATACCAAATTTACCAAATTCCGATAATGAATCGACCTCCAAATCTTAAATTTTTATTTTTAAAGATTTTGCAAAAATCCCATTTTCTTCCAATTGATTCACTAATAAAATATGAAGATAATCATGGAATCATGAAATATAATAAAAACCGAGTAGGAAACACTTACCCCAATCCGTTTGGTGAAAATCCTCTCAAATATCGCCCAAATCCGAGTTCCCTAGCTCCAAAAATGTTAAAATGAGCTAAAAAAAAACAAAACTGCTCAATAAAAACCCATTTCCCATCACTAAAAGTCTATTTTCCGTCACTAAAGGTCCGCACCAGAACCTGTTTGCACCAGTAATTTAATATTTCACTAAAAAGGTTCTAACTCCATCATACGAACTCAAAATTTGACGATGCTTGTTCCTATGAGTCACAAATAATAATATGAACCTAGTCGTTCAATCGCAACTCAATTCAGAGCTCATTTTCTTAATGTGATACCAATTTCACTCGTTAAACAATTAACTCATATTTTGCGCTAAAAACCTAATCAGAACTTGATGAAATTATACCAGACATTCCAGATCATTCCTATAATTCATTATCAAACTCTTGTAAGTCTCGAAATCGAATTTCGATCTCTAGAACTAAAAATAGACCTTTGGATCATTACATGCTTATGCCCAAAACACCAAACTCTTCCAAAACCTCTTCCAAAACTCATCTGAGCCCCATGGGACCCCAACCAAGTATACTAACAAGTCTCATAACATGAAACAAACTTAGTCGATGCTTAAAATTATATTAAACAACATTAAAACACGAACCGCACCCCAATTCAAGCTTAATGAAAACTAACGAATTCCAAATTCTACATTCGATGTTGAAACCTATCAAATCAATCCGGAATGACCCCAAATTTTGTACACGAGTCCTAAATGACATAATGGAGTTGTTCCAATTTCCTGAATTGAATTTCGACCCCGACAATAAAGTCAACTCCCGATCAAACTTTCTAAAAATCTTCCATTTTTCAACTTTCGCCAAAATGCGTCAAATTGACCTACGGACTTCCAAATCCAAATATGGACATACGCCTAAGTCCGAAATCACTGTACAAAACTATTGACATCATCAAAATCCTATTCTAGGGTCGTTTGCTCAAAAGTCAAACTTCGGTCAAGTCTTTTCATTTAAGCTTCAAAAATAAAAATTACTTTTTAAATTTAATCCTGAATCATCCGAAAATCAAAGTCGACCACACATGCAAGTCATAATACACATTAAAAAGCTGTTCGGGACCTTAAGTCACTGAACGATATGCTAATTTACAAAATGACAAGTCGGGTCGTTACAATATTGTGCTTCCTTAGGATATCAAAAGTTTCTTGCAAATGCTTAAGCTGATCACTTGCGTTCAAAGACTTAACAAGCATATCGTCTATATAAACGTCCATGGTTTTCCCTATCTTTTTTCAAACATCTTATTTACGAGCCGTTGATAAGTGGCTTCGGCATTCTTTAGCTCGAAGGGCATCATATTGTAGCAATATGTGCCAAAATTAGTTATGAACGAAGTCTTTTCCTAATCCTCCGGGTTCATCTTAATTTGGTTGTACCCAGAATAGGCATCAAGAAAACTCATTAACTCATGCCCGGCCGTTGCATCAATCATTTGATCGATGTTTGGTAGTGGGAACGAGTCTTTTAGGTACGCCTTATTCGAGTCCTTATAATCTACACACATACGAAATTTATTGTTTTTCGTAGGAATTAATACTACATTAGCTAGCCAGTCTAGATACTTTACCTCATGGATCGAACCGATATCAAGTAGGCGAGTTATTCCTGGCCTCCGCAATAGGGCATTTCTTTTGCCTTACCGGAGGGATGTTGGGATCCAAGCTTAGCTTATGCACGGTGACTTCCGTTGGAATACCTGTCATATCCGCATACGACCACGCAAAATAATCGGCATTATAATTAAGAAATTTAATAAAGCCAGACCTGAGCTCGGGGTGCAGTCCTGTCCCCAAGTGGAATTTCCTCTCCAAGAACTTTTCAAACAATGCAACTTGCTCGAGCTCTTCCACTGTGGACTTTGTTGCAGTCGTCTCTTCTAGTACCTGGAAGTATCTTGGGACCTGATAAGATTTTGACACTTCTCTTCCCTGGTTAACTTCACTTGATTCGAGAGTCGGTCGGTTCCTGTAATTGTTATGCCAAAAACTCATTCCCTTTGCTATTGGAGACCGAAATCGAATTCATCTCCATTGTCTCCGGTTGGTCGCGTTTTATCTGTTCAATTCCTTTTGGAGTTGGGAATTTCAGCAACTGATGATATGTTGATGGTACGGCTCTCATCTTGTGCAACCACGATCTTCCCAGAATAATGTTATAACCCATATCACCATCCACAACTTCGAAAAGAGTCATCTTTATCACTCATTCGGCATTCGTGGGCAGTAGGATCTCTCATCGGGTTGTCATGCTTGCGAGGTTGAATCCGACGAGGAGTTTTGTGGCCGGAATGATGCTTCCAGTAAATTTGGCTTGCTTCAATACACTCCATTGTATGATATTGACTGAACTTCCTGGATCCACCAGAACACGTTTGATATTAAAATCTATTACATTTTAAAAAATTACTAGTGCCTCATTGTGCGGTAGCAACAATCCGTCTGCGTCCTCCTCCGTGAAAGTGATGTCGTCTTCAACGACTTTCCTGAGTCTCTTGCTATGGGTTATTGATACCTTCATCTTCTGTGTTGCCGATAAGGTAATCGCATTGATCTTGTTTGCCCCGAAGATCATGTTGATCATCTGACGTGAGGGTTTTCTCCTGTTTTTGAGTTCTCTGCATTATCACGGTTGCGACCGTAATTGTTCTTGGCCTGGTCGCTTAAGAATCCGCTCATGTGCCCCAGAGCCTTCAAACCTCTATTTTGAAATATGATTGCTAATTTCAGATATTCGGGTCCATGAAAAGCTGCATTTGGATAAATTATTACCCTTTTCTTGTACTACATATCCCATGTCACAAACAACACCTTTTTTTTCTTTTAAAAATCGAGAAATCCCTAAGAGCCAGCTGATGCACTGTTCCAAACTCATTTGATCATCTTCAATCCTTATCTTAGACTCGTATCGGTTGGGAACATCCGCTTAAGTCGTCGCTTGGAACTCAAGAAAGCTTTCATTCAATTTTCGGGAAGCATCAGAACTTCTCGGATTCAAACCCTTGGTGAATGATCCAGCCGCCCATTCATCTGGAACATGCATGAGCAACATCCTCTCCTTTTGGAACCAGGTGATGAATTCCCGTAGCAACTCGGACTCTCCTTGTGCAATTCTGAATATGTCAGCCTTTTGGGCCTGCACCTTTTTGGCCTCGGCATGGGCTTTAATAAAAGAATCAGCGAGCATCTCAAAGGAATCTATGGAATGCTCGGGTAACAACGAATACCATGTCAAGGCTCCCCCCGTAAGAGTCTTTCCGAATTTCTTCATCAAAACAGATTCAATCTCGTGGGGAGCTAAATCGTTCCCCTTCACCGCCATTGTAGAGGTGATAATATGCTCTTGAGGGTCCAAAGTCCCAACATATTTCGGCACGTCGGGCATTTTAAACCGGTTTGGGATCAATTCTAGTGTCGCGCTTGGTTTATACGGCAACTAAGTATACTTCTTTGAGTGTGCCCCTTTCAGCACCGGTGGTGCACTCGAGATTTGGTCAATGCGGGCGTTCACTTTCCTCATAAACCGCAGGAGCTCGCTTTTGAAGGGATTTCTCTCGTTGTTGTGACCGTAATGACTCCCCCTGACCCTATCAAGTCCGTCCTCACCCCTCGGGGTATTTTTGTTGACCCTCTGCATTTTTTGATTTGCATGAGCGCCGGGAGGAACTGGAGCTCGTTCATTTGCGTTATTGGAAGCGCCCGACAATGCCTGCTTTATTTTTGTCAAAACCTTATCATGACGTGTGAGATGGCCTAGAATGACCTCTTGTTGCTCTTGCAGTACCCTTACAGCTTCAACAACATGCTCCTCTTCATCATCATCGGGAGTCGCCTCCCGAACATGTCGCGGGTACCGCCTATCGTGGACCGACGTAGCATTGTTTCCCTTATTGCGGGTGTCACTGATTGAATCCTCATGTTGAGGCTGTTCGCCTTGGGCCTAAAAATTATGTGCATTGTTAACACCATTTTCTGTGATTGTTTGCTAAGAACAAATAATCAAAACATGTTAGTAAAAGAGGCAAGGATCAACTTAATTACACAACTGTCTAGGCCCGACGGCGGGTGCCAAACTGTTTACCATAAAATGCTACAGTTAAATTTATACATGGTTTCCAAACAAGTGAATTAATTTGATCCAGAAATAATACAAGAATTGAAGAAATATGCAATACTTAGCCTTGAAATGAAGAAGAAATAGCATAAACAGTAATTCCGGGAGCAAGGCTTTCGGGCACAACAATAATGAAATCAAAAAGTAAGAAGGTAAAATTGTATAAAGCTTTGAATAGATTATAGCGTCATTTTGCCAGAAAATTCATGTCATTTACAATGATAACAGAGCTCATTATTTATAGTTGCACCTATGGAACAAGGTCCTAGGATCATGCCCTTCTTTAATGTCAATTATGAGGGCCATTAAAGAAGGTGTAACAGTGAGCATAAATGACAAATTCTTTGTAACGGGCAGTATACTAAATGCTGTAGAATATTCTCCCTTAAATGCTACCGGGTGGTTGGCATTTATTGCATCTTTATGAGCATCATTCCTTGCGGTAACAAATGGAACAATTGTCTTCGATTTTAGTTATCCTCTAACTTCGGCTCCACGTGTCATTCTCTTATGCAATTACTTAGCATAGCTTATTTTACCATATACACCCATCATATTTCAGACATTAAGGGATGTTTTCAAAAGAGGTAATTATTTCTGGTATGTTAACCCCACGGACTAGCATTTAGTGGGCGTTTGGACATAAGAATTGTAAAATTCTGGAAAAAAGTGAATTTATTTTTTCAAGTGAAAATAGTATTTGAAAATTAGAGTTGTGTTTGGACATGAATACAATTTTGAGTCATTTTTGAATCTTTGTGAGTGATTTGAAGTGAAAATTTTGAAAAATAGTTTTTTGGAGTATTTCAAATTTTTGTAAAATTCCGAAATTCATCTTCAAGTGAAAATTGAAAATTTGATGGTCAAACACTACAAAAAAAAAAGTATATTTTTCCTGAAAAAAGTGAATTTGTTTTTATGGCCAAACGGCCCCTCAATATGGCTATTTAGAACCCTCTATTCACTTTTATTTGTCCACTATAATAAAAATATATTTTTACTTTTTCTTGTTGACTATACTAAATCAAAGGAAAAATGAATTTTTTTTCTTTTACCCTTATCATTAACAACTCATTCTCCAAATCATTTTTCAAGATTTTTGAAAATGCTATCATTATTATGGAAAAAATTTTGAAATACATTTATTTTTTCTTAAAGAAAGTGCAAAGTCAAAAGTGAATAACTAATTTCGGGATTAAATTTGTGTCAGACCCAAAATTTGACTAGTCGTGATGGCACCTAACCCATCCGCTAGGTAAATCACTTAACCACTAACCAATTCCAATAACAATTAATAAAGCAATTTAAGTAAAGAATTATCTTAATCTTATACATTCCCCAAGAACTGGTAGTACAAATCATAAGCTTCTAAGAATAGAGTTTACAAAGCCGAAATGAAATAAATACATAGTCTGTTTGAAAAGTATATAAATAGAGTTTTATAGATCTAAAGCTACCATGAACAAGAGGCAGCTACAAACGGAACGCAGGTACATCTTCAATTCAGCTCTCATCGAACACAACAACATCAACAACCAACATCTGCACGCAAGGTGCAGAAGTGTAGTATGAGTAGAACCGACCCCATGTACTCAATAAGTAACAAACCTAACCTTAGGTTGAAAGTAATGACGAGCTAACAAAAATGTCGGGTTCAACACAAATATTCCACAACAGTTCATAACAGCATAATACAAGAAACAAAAGAGTATCTCGGAGATAAAAGGCTCAGTTCATTCACAGTTCCAGAAAAATAGGGGTTTCCTTTCAAGTATCACAGTGAAAACCCAAATCATTTACCGAAAAAGCCAAAATACGAGTAAGTTTGAAAACTGTGATTTTTTCAAATATCCCTTCCACAATAAATAAGATGTTTCATTTTCTTTCCAGATAAAAAGTGCGAAATATCTCTCTATGCCCACATATCAATGTGTGTAAAAAGTCATGAATGACGTGATACCGTACAGCATGAGAAACAAATGCATCTTTATGCCTGTATGCCATGTGTGCATGCCAATGCCATGTATCTCAGAGATGAATCATGTACTCAAACTCTCAGAATACTCAATCTCATTGTCTCGCATCCTCTCTCTCTATGCTCAATGCTCAGCACACTCAATCACTCAGTGTTGTACAATACCCATTGCGGCGTGCAGCCGATCCACATATATATAGTCGACTGCGCTCACTGGGGGTATGAAGACTCCGGAGGGGCTCCTTTCATCTCAAGCGCTATATCGCTACAGCGTGTATCCCGATCGCACAATATATAAATAGCCATAAGGCTCGTTACGACGTGCAACCCGATCAATATACATATAGCCCTCAGGCTCGTTACGACGTGCAACCCGATCCACATAAAATATAATCAATATAATATGTTGCGGCATGTAGCCCGGTAGAAAAATATCACTCTCACTCAGGCTCTCGGCCTCACTCAGTCATCAATCTCTCCAGTCTCACTCACGGACTCACAATGTCATGAAACTAGCCTGACAACAATGATTTGATGCATCAATAAACAACAACTGAGATTGAGATATGATATGAATGCATGAATATGACTGAGTACGATATATCAATGAAATCAGTGAGATAACAGCAAGAAACGACCATTATGGTCCTAACAATATCAGCATAAAGCTTAAATATGATATTTAGCATGATTGACAGCTCTGTTACTTTATCACATGGTGATAACACAGATATCAACAAAATAGGGCCATTATACAGTGCCATGGAAATAACAGAGTTACAATTCACAGGGTGCATGCCCACAAACCCGTCACCTAGCATGTGTGTCACCTCATTACCAATCACATAACACGTAATTCGGGGTTTCGTACCCTCAGCACTAAATTTAGAAGAGTTACTTACCTCGAACAAGCCAATACCAATGCCGAGCAAGCCAAACGATTCTCCATAGATACCATCCCGCGCATTCCGACCTACGAACGGCCCAAAACTAACCAAAAAAAACTCAAGCACATCAAACAATGCTAAAGGAACCAATCCCGATCGAAAAAGATCAAATCTTGAATCAAAAAGCCCAAAACCGGCCAAAAGCCCAACCCGGGCCCGCACCTCGGACCAAACAAAATTTACAAAATCCAACAACCTATTCAATTACGAGTCCAACCACACTAGTTTCACTCAAATCCGACTCCAATTCGATGTTCAAAACTCAAAGATTCACATTATGAAACTTTAGGCCAAACCCCCCAATTTCCTCTTAAACTTTCACAATCCCATTACCAAAAACGAAGATAGATTCAGGAAATATAAACAAAACTGAGTAGAGAACACTTACCCCAATTCATATGGTGAAAATTTCTTCAAGAATCGCCTCAATCCGAGCTCCATAGCTCCTAAAATGTAAAAATGGCCGAAACCCTCCAAATAGAGTACTTTATACTTCTGCCCAGGCATCCTCTTACGCGATGAACAAAATAATCTACCACCATAGTACACTTCGCATTCGCGGTAAACACCTCATGAACGCGACTAATAGTTGGCTCAGACCTTCGCGAACGTGGCTCCAACTACGCGAACGCGATGAAGAAGGCCTCCGGCTCCGACTCCCAACTCAACCCTACGCGTCCGCAATCCATCATACGCGAATGCGAAGAAGACTTGCCCCAACACTACACAAATGCGGACCATTACTCACAAATACGATAAAGAAATGCTACTGCCATCCAAATACACTACGCGTTCGCGACACTTGCCGTGCGAACACGATGAAGGACTGAGACACCAGAAAATAGCAGAACATAGCAGTACCAAAATGAAGAAAACCTGATCTGAAATTAATTCGAAAAATGCCCGAGCCCCTCGGGACCCCATCCAAACATACCAACAAGTCCAATAACATAACACGGCCTACATGTGGCCTCAAAATACACATAACAACATCGAAACGACGAATCACACCTCAATTCGCATTCAATGAACTTTGAAACTGTAAACTTCCAAAACTGATGCCGAAACCTATCAAATCACGTTCGATTGACCTCAAATTTTGCACACAAGTCACATTCGACATTACAGACCTGCTCCAACTTCCGGAATCGAAATCCGACCCCAATATCAAAAAGTCTACTCCCGGTCAAACTTTCAAAAATTTCAACTTTCGCCATTTCGAGCCAAATTCAACCACGGACCTCCAAATCACAATCCGTATGCGCTCCTAAGTCCAAAATCACCCAACGGAGCTAACGGAACCATCAAAATTCCAATCTGAGGTCAAATGCTAAAAAGTCAAACCTGGTCAACTCTTTCAAATTTAAAGCTTCCTAGTTGAGAATCATTCTTCCAAATCAGTCCTGAATAACCTGAAAACAAAAACTGATGATTCACACAAATCACAATACATCATACGAAGCTACTCACGCCTGTAAACTACCGAGCGAAGTGTAAATTCTCAAAATGCCCGATTGGGTCATTACATTCTCTCCCACTTAAACATACGTTCGTCCTCGAACATGTTCAGGGTTGTTCTCAAAGCCATGAAACCGCCGTATAACCTTGTCATGCACATACCCAGGGGTGATACCACGTCACCCTATCCCATATAGGTCCGATAACACAACATAACTGAAATTTCTTAATTCAACCTAGTACATAAGCCTTAGAATCCAATGTTTTTCCAAAATCCAGAATTTCTTATAAGATCTGAATCTTGCAACCTACACATTGTTTAAGTGTGAACATTTGTACCAAGACGCAACCATAACCCAAGATACAATCGCATGATATATCACATAACACAGATACTCGTAGCATTGATTTCTAATCACAGTAGCTACTCAAAATAACCCAATGTCGGTAATAAACCACATATCAAACAAGACTCCATTCTAAAACCTTTGTACACTGTCGATGAAAGAAACAAGCAGAAACTCGTAATCATTCATCAGATCAACCAGTCATGGAACTCTCTCTCCTTCAACAAGACCTATAGCAAATTTCTAAGCCGACTTTCGATATTATCCTTCCAACCATGCTGTAATATATTCCGATAGTATCCATTCTAGGTCCAATGACCTCGTCTCATCCAACACGACCACTCTAGTAACATGAGACATCAATATAATCTAAATCCATAACCCGTGCAATCCGTGTACCAATAAACAACATTCCAAATACACTCAATCATGGAAAGAAAAATGACTCAGACGAGAGAACTATCCCGCAAGCTCAATAAGTACCACCACAACGCAATGCTAAGAACCTATCACATACCGTAGAACCAAAACACACGAATCTAACATGAAGGATCATGTCTCAACATAACTCTGATGCAATGTGCGACCCCATCCAAACACTGGCCCATATGAGATATCTCGAGCCACCATGCTCAAAATCAATAGCCACGCGAAATTCGACACCAAGCACCCAAAATGCATTACTATAACCACGGAGAAGCAGATGACACAATGCCACACAAACCCAAAAGAACATAACCAATACGCCCTCAATCATGCAATACCCAACTACTCATCTCGCTCAAATTTCACTATAAGACCACAATAGAACAGCACTATTTGTGCATATAACTAACGAATCACAACTCCTCGTAGCATAGAAGAGTAACTCACAGATCATTTCAGAACATGAATAAGCTCAACAAATACCGAATGGCACATCCCTCAACAATAGTAGTATGGAGCCAACCAATCCGGCTCGGTGTAGAATACACACCCTAATTGGGCCTACCAATGGACCTTCAAATCAACTCCGGGCACCCACAAATAGATAAATAAACCTCTGAAAGCCTATAATTGACTGAATCATAACACATACTATCATCTAGCTAGCTTCGGCCATGACTTCACAGTCCACAACCATGAAACAGTCTGCTCCTGAGAACTCCAATCTCCAACTCCATAGAACACACGAATCACTATTTCTGATTCCATATCCACCACCCGAATGTCTAACACATCTCTTATACACGATCATCCTATGAGGAATACTTCTAAAATTCTTCCGTGCCATCTAGCAAAATTTGAATATCAGCAGTCGATCAACCAGGAGAGTGCCGCAATACTAGTGAAGTATCCATAAATTAAAACACATTGCCCCTTCTGAAATGTATACTCTCATCAGGCCATACCGATTAGTAATATCATTTACCTAGTCATCTGAAACCGTCCATGCTGCCTATGAATTGTTTGACCTTCCCTTCCAAACAGAACTGTGATCTCGCTCACGTAAACCTCAATCTCACACAACACACCGTATATACCATGCCATCATATGAAAAATACGAGAACTTTATAGTCCTCTCCGAGTCACAAGCAACTACATACTCAAATAGACAAGGACCTTCCATTTGATTCCATCAAGGATAAAATCACTATCCACCATATGCTCCTCACGCTAGTAGGAAATATACTCCTTGAACCATGGTAGAAACCATTGAGAAACCTTCAAAGTCCATTTGCACATAACCAAGCTATCATAACTGAATCTCTCTAACTCAACCCAGCCACGCAGGTCATCAAAACCCAAGAGCATTGCCCCAAAACACCTGTAGAGACTAGCCACATCATAAGTACCCAAAGAACTGATTATATCCATTATTGAGCTAACCCAACCTACTACCAAGCTGTCCTATTCCACCAAGTCCTTTCCAAATTGATACTTCTCCTTGCTAGAACACCACGATCCCTAACTAAAATTCACCACACAAGAGACCCTAGTATAAAACCACAACACCCTAAGGCCCATAAGTCGCTGACTTCCCTCTTAAGCACCCCAAGGCACCACAACCGAGACACCCACTCTAAAGAGACCTTATGTGAACCTAAAACTATTTCCTCCACCTTCTTGATACTGAAATGCACAACCCACAATGATATAAAATGCTCATCCAATGCAACTGCCAGTTTCTAGCCATATACAAATCTTGAAAAATTCCAAATCACTACATATAAATTTTGAATCCATTAGAACCATTCTCGAGAGGCATCCACCACTCTACTCAAATCTCAATTAAACAGACCAAATGGACCGAACGACCTGTGACCCATTAGCACACCAATACCCAAGGGAGTAAAGAGTAACCCACACTCCTAAGCAACCGAGCAAATTTCTACTCCATGTACACTACATCCTTCGCGAATAACCACTCAATTATTTTATGATTTCTCATATACCCATAGAGTGTAATACAACCTGTATCTAGAAATTCCTTTACCCGATTCATCCTCGATCTCGACCTCTGCAAGTCATAACTGATTCACTAGTATACCCCGAACCGAAACCAATACAACACATAACCGTGCAATCAACTCGTCGATAGCAGACTCCCCCACTTGGCTCAAAGCCATGGAATAAAACATCTAACTACTTACAATAACCATACCCCATTACTACCATAATACCATAGTGAGATTCAACTAAATCCTTCCTGAGCTTCTAAACGCAAACCATCTAATACTTCAAATTATCTGCAAATCTCGCATTCACCCTTGTAATAGTCAAGCCAACTTCCACAAGTAATCCAAACTCAAATTGCAACATATATCATTCACTGGTAAAAGGAAACTCTCTACAAAATATCTTAGGGATCACACAACCTCAGGACACCTCGCAAGGGATAACCCACCTGCTTTGCCTCAAACTAACATCTCTCTACATCCTTTCACAATCACGACTACTATGCAATCACTTAATCTTCTCTATTCTAAACTCATCAACAAGACATGAGAAACTACTTCACTCCACAACTCAACAACATGAGAGATCCCTCAACACACCCATAACTCGAGACCATACGTCAAATCAAGACAGAAATCAATCACCCAGTAGTCCTTGCTACATCTCAAGTAAACTCTTCTCGTCACATTCGAACAATCTGAACATATCCCGCAGTCACATCATACTCACCACATAGCCATTCTACCGCTCATCGGCCACAAATTCCACTCATAGGGACACTACCGGACGTATAAATCCAAAAGCATATGCTCACATAATCAAAATCTTCGTGCTCAAGAATAGTCAAAACTCGGCCTCAAGTCCTCCAGACTGTCCCATCATCAGCACACCAAAATCACATCTCGTACCTCAACCATGGAATCACAAGACGGCGATGCACAAATGATACAGAGCGCTCATGTGCGCATACGAATACGTGGAAGGAACTCAAAGAGTTAAGCTTCAAGCTGAATCACCATCGCACGATAAGGAAAGAAAGATGGTAAATATATCCTAAATGTCATGTAGCCTCTCAAAGATAGGTATTGACTCCTCATATCGATCCGCAAGACTCTACTAGACACTTGCTCATGACTTGTAGAACCTACGAACCTAGAGCTCTAATACCACCTTATCAGGACCCAAAATCCGACTAGTCGTGATGGAACCTAACCCACCCGCTAGGTAAGCCACTTAACCACTAACTAATTCCAATAATAATTAATAAAGCAATTTAAGTAAAGAATTATCTTAATCTTATACATTCCCCAAGAACTGGTAGTACAAATCATGAGCTTCTAAGAATAGAGTTTACAAATCATAGTCTATTTGAAAAGTACATAAATAGAGTTTTACAGATCTAAAGCTCCCACGAACAAGAGGCAGCTACAACCGGGACGCATGTACATCTTCAATCCAGCTCCCATCGAACACAGCAACATCAGCAACCAACATCTGCACGCAAGGTGCAAAAGTGTAATATGAGTAGAACCGACCCCATGTACTCAATAAGTAACAAACCTAACCTTAGGTTGAAAGTAGTGACGAGCTAACAAAAAGATCGGGTCCAACACAAATATTCCACAACAGTTCATAACAGCATAATACAAGAAACAAAAGAGTATCTCAGAGATAAAAGGCTAAGTTCATTCACAGTTCCAGAAAAATAGGCGTTTCCTTTTAAGTATCTCAGTGAAAACCCAAATCTTTTACCGAAAAATCCAAAATACAAGAAAGTTTGAAAACTGTGATTTTTTCAAATATCCTTTCCACAATAAATAAGATGTTTCATTTTCTTTCCAGATAACAAATGTGAAATACCTCTCTCTGCCCACATATCAATGTGTGTAAAAAGTCATGAATGACGTGATACCGTACAGCATGAGAAAAAAATACATCTCTATGCTTGTATGTCATGTGTGCATGCCAATGCCATGTTTCTCAGAGATGAATCATGTACTCACACTCTCAGAGTACTCAATCTCGTTGTCTCGCATCCTCTCTCACTATGCTCAATGCTCAACACACTCAATCACTCAGCGTTGTACAATACCCGTTGCGGCGTGCAGCCCAATCCACATATATATAGTCGACTGCACTCACTGGGTGTGTGCAAACTCTGAATGGGCTCCTTTTAGCACAAGCGTTATATCGTTGCAGCATGCAGCCCGATCCCATAATATATAAATATCCATAAGGCTCGTTGCGGAGTGCAACCTGATCCATATAAAATATAATCAATATAATATGATGCGGCGTGTAGCCCGATCCCAAAATGTCACTCTCACTCAAGCCCTCGGCCTCACTCAGTCATCAATCTCTCCAATCTCACTCACGGACTCACAATGTCATGAAACTAGCCCGACAACAATGATATGATGTATCAATAAATAACAACTGAGACTAAGAAATGATATGAATGTATGAATATGACTGAGTATGATATATCAATGAAATCAGTGAGATGACAGCAAGAAACGACCACTATGGGTCCTAACAATATCAGCATAAAGCCTAAACATGATATTTAGCATGATTGACAGCTCGATTACTTTATCATATGGTGATAACACAGATATCAACAAAATAGGGCCACTATACAGTGCCATGGAAATAACAGAGTCCCAATTCACAGGGTGCATGCCCACAAGCCCGTCACCTAGCATGTGCGTCACCTCAATACCAATCACACAACACGTAATTCAGGGTTTCGTACCCTCAGCACTAAGTTTAGAAGAGTTACTTACCTCGAACAAGCCAATATCAATGCCGAGCAAGCCAAACGATGCTCCAAAGATACCATCCCGCGCATTCCGACCTGCCCAAGACTAACCAAAAAGAACTCAAGCACATCAAACAATGCTAAAGGAACCAATCCCGATCGAAAAAGATCAAATCTTGAATCAAAAAGCCCAAAAATGGCCAAAAACCCAACCCAGGCCCGTACCTCGGACTAGACAAAATTTACAAAATCTAACAACCTATTCAATTATGAGTCCAACCACACTAGTTTTACCCAAATCCGACTCTAATTCGATGTTCAAAACTCAAAGATTCACATTATGAAACTTTAGGCCAAAACCCCCAATTTACTCTTTAAAATTCACAATCTCATTACCAAAAACGAAGATAGATTCATGAAATATAACCAAAACCGAGTAGAGAACACTTACCCCAATTAATATGGTGAAAATTGCTTCAAGAATCGCCTCAATCCGAGCTCCATAGCTCCCAAAATGTAAAAATGGTTGAAACCCTCGAAATAGAGTACTTTATACTTCTGCCCAGGCATCCTCTTACGCGAAAGCGTCAATACCATCGCGTTCGCGATGAGCAAAATAATCTGCCACCATAGTACACTTCGCGTTCGAGGTAAAAACCTCGCGAACGCGAATCACAGCATGGCTCAAAACTTCGCGAACATGGGTCCAACTACGCGACCGTGATGAAGAAGGCCTCCGGCTCGGGCTCCCTGCTCAACCCTACGCGTCCGCGATCCATCATACGCGAACGCAAAGAAGACTTGCCCCAACACTATGCAAACGCGGACCATTACTCGCGAACACAATGAAGAAATGCTACAGCCATACAAATACACTACGCGTTCGCGACATTTGCCACGCGAACTTGATGAAGGATTGATACACCAGAAAACAGCAAAACACAGCAGTACCAAAATGAAGAAAAAATGATCCGAAATCAATCTGAAACACGCCCGAGCCCCTCAGGACCCCGTCCAAACATACCAACAAGTCCAATAATATAACACGGACCTACTCGAAGCCTCAAAACACACATAACAATATCAAAACGACGAATCACATCTCAATTCGAATTCAATGAACTTTGAAACTTTAAATTTCCACAACCGATGCCGAAACCTATCAAATCACGTCCGATTGACCTCAAATTTTGTACACAAGTCATATTTGACATTACAGACCTGCTCCAACTTCCGAAATCGGAATCCGACCCCGATATCAAAAAGTCTACTCCCGATCAAACTTTCCAAAATTTCAACTTTCGCCATTTCAAGCCAAATTCAACCACGGACCTCCAAATCACAATCCGGATGCGTTCCTAAGTCCAAAATCTCCCAATGGAGTTAACGTAACCATCAAAATTCCAATCCTTGGTCAAATACTAAAAAGTCAAACTTGGTCAACTCTTTCAAATTTAAAGCTCCCTAGTTGAGATTCATTCTTCCAAATCAGTCATGAATAACCTAGAAACCAATACCGACGATTCACACAAATCACAATACATCATACGGAGCTACTCATGCTTGTAAACTACCGAGAGAAGTGCAAATGCTCAAAGCGACAGGTTGGGTCGTTACAATTTGAGATGAATTTATAATATATTTGATTGGGATAAAATTGTGGTATAACTAATCTATCCCGGGATTGTAGTATTTTTTATCCTTATAGAAAGGTGGAATAACTAATCCCGCAATAAGTAATCCTGGGATAAGCTATTTCCAACCAAACGACCCCTAAAAGTGAACAGAGGAAGTTCTTAAAATATTGTTTAAATATGTGTGGCCATGTGTCATCATTTGTTTTGTGCTTCAGCTCACCCGATGCCTATGTATTTTATTAGGGGAAAAGGCCCAATATACCCCTCTACTTTAGTATATTGTTCACATATATCCTCCGTTATGATATCGGGACATATCTACCCTTACCGTTAACAAAACGTTTTAAAAATACCTTCCATCTAACAGAATCCACCACATTAATAAAATAATCATTTTAAAAAAAATTAATTAATCCATAACTCATTAAACCCATCATATAAAAATATGAAACCTAGATTTTTGAGACGTCTTAACATATTTTATTCATTTAAAGAGAAATCGAGAATAATGGTGATTAGTAAGAACTTATATTTTTTGTTCTTAGTTTTTCATGGTGGCATTAAGATGTCATGTTATCACTTTCAGTTGTATTTTTTTGTGGAAATAATATGATATCCCTTTGTCTAATGCAATGCACACTTGATAGTTGGTTTATATGTTGATAACAATTGATACATACTTTAATAATATTTGTGTTTGGTAAATACATGACGTTAGTGTACTTAGGTTGTTAAGTTACTTTTAAACTTGTTGGTGTACTTTTGATGGATATAAATTATTCATGTAATTTCATATGTAAAAAAAAAAATTTAAAATAAAATATGAATAATGATATCATATCCTCGCATATTTTCTAACATATCTTGTAGGAAAAAGAAATTATGAAAAAGAAGAAAAAGGGCTAAAAGATAAGAGAATGAAGCAAAGCCACAGTTGCACACATCATCTTCATATTCGCAAATGTGAAATATACATATGGGCTTATGGAAAGAGATAATTAGAGATGAAAAGGAGCATAGTTGCATATGTGGAATCTATATACGCAAGGTCACATTCGCATACATGAAACCTACATTTGCAAGTCTAACCCATGAAGTCAAGAATGGAAGAAAAAGAACTATAGATGCATATGTGGAATCTATATACGCAAAGGTCACATTTGCATACATGGAACCTACATTTGCAAGTCTAACTCATGAAGTCAAGAAGAGAAGCAAAAGAGTCATATATGCATGTGTGGAATCTATATTTGTAAAGGTCACATTCGCATACATGAAACCTACATTTGCAAGTCTAACCCATGAAGTCAAGAATGGAAGCAAAAGAGCTATAGATGCATATGTGGAATCTATATACGCAAATGTCACATTTGCATACATGGAACCTACATTTGCAAGTCTTACTCATGAAGTCAAGAAGGGAAGCAAAAGAGTCATAATTGCATATATGGAATCTACGTACACAAAGGTCACTTCGCATACATGGATTTCACATTCGCAAAAGTGGAACATGACAAAACTACTCACCTTTTACTATAAATAGCAAGCTCTCTTTGTATAAGGATATCCAATCTTTTGCAAGACAAGAACTAGTCTTGGTCTTCTTTCTTTGTAGTAAAACTATTTTTTTAGTCTTTAAAATATTTCTAGTCTTCTAAATATCTTTTTTAGCTTTTCTTACTCCATAATGGAGTAATCTCTTTTTGTTGGGATAGTTGATGAAGCTTGATATATTTTATAATACAATCTCAGTTTTTATATATTATTGGCTTGAAACTTTTTATTTACATTTCATATTGTGCTGAAATGATGATTTTTAATTACTCTATTATCACTTCTATATTTTATCTCTAAGTTATTCATATATCAATTTTGTAATTCTCGCGGAGCAAAATTAATATATAATAACTGATTAATAAAATAGTAGAGTGAAAGTAATTTTTCAGTAAACTATTATATCAAATCAGTAATCTTGCTTTCATCAGTTTTAATTCTCACAGAGGAATTGTTATAGGCAAGATTATTGATCCTTCGTAAAAATATTCTCACGAAATATTTAATTTCTTTTAGCACAATTCAAGCAAGACAAATATTTCGGTTTAAACGTCACTAGTCTTAAGTTGATTAATTAACATAATTCTCATTGAGTGTTATTAATTGGTTATTTTTTAGTGAGTAAAATATAATTGTATTAGAAATAAGCAATTATTCTTTAAAGAAATAAATGTAGAAATTGAGATTTTGTTATAGTAATTTTATCAAGTGAATTCAATGATTCCCAACTCTTTTTTAAAAAAATTTAAATCCTTCAAAAGTTATTTGTTTTGTTTAAGTAATTTACAAGTTTTAAACCCCACTCACTTTTCATCAGTTTGATTCCCTCAAATAGTAGTTAAAATATTACAAGTCTGTAGAATAGATTATCCAGCCTCTGTGGGACGATATCTTAAACTATACTAGAATTTGACAGAGTACGAGCAGGAAATTCCAATACACATTGGCCTCGTCAAATTTTTGGCGTCGTTGCTGGGGATTGGCATACATCTACTTCAGATTAAATATTTTGTTACTAATTTGAGAATTTATTATTATTATTTTTATTGTTGTTAATATTTTCACTATCTACTAATAAGTATTTCTTCCTATTTCTTCTATCATTACATTTACTGTAGCATATTAAATATAATATTACTAGTATTTTTACCTACAATACTATTTTAACTTTATTTCTAATTACTATTATTTACTAGTACTACCTTTACTTATACTTAATATATTATCGTACCTTTTTTCTAACTATTTTTGTTGTCTTTGAAAATTTATTTATTTATTTTATTAACTACTAGTACTGCTAAATTAGTGTTAATTTATTATTATTATTATTTACTTGAAAATTTTAGATAGTTTATGACCCGCTCTTCTACAAAAAGGTTGGCTAGTTACGATCCAGAAATTGAAAAATCTCTTCGATTGTCCAGGAAAGGATAAACATCATCTTTTCAAAGCATAGCTCGTGAAGGAATGGAGAATCGGGGAGTAGATGACATTCAACGACCAGTACATGTGGAGGATCAGTTTGATGAAGTAGCACCAAAGCCACCAAACAAAATCCTAAGGGATTATGCTAGACCTGACCTGTCACGACCCAAAATCCATTAAAGGTCGTGATGGCACCGGACACCGCTGTCAGGCAAGCCAAAAATAAATACTTAATTTGGTTCTCATTTTAATATTTTTGAAGTCATATTTTCCTTCAATTAAATAATAAAAGATGGAATTCACAGTGTAAGTAATAATCTTTTTAACAACTTCAATACAGAACAACCCATAATCACCCCAAAACCCGGTGTCACAAGTGCATGAGCATCAACAAGGAATGTAAAATAAAATACAGCATATGTCCGGAATATATATTTGGACAGGAGAAATATAAATACTCTGAAGGAGACTCTGCCGGTTGCGGGTCGTAATATGGAATGTAGCTCACGTAAGTCCCCGCATGCATACACGCCTCTGATCTCACAAGGCCATTAGTCACATATGTACCTGCACAAAAATGTGCAACAAGTGTAGTATGAGTACGTAATCAATGTGTACCCAGTAAGTATCCAGCCTAACCCCGGAGAAGTAGTGACGAGGGGTCGACATCGACACTCACTAGTGGTCCAATAACATTAGGTACACTAAAGAGGTAAGTAAATATGAGGCAGAGTAAATAAATGAGATAAACAAGTGTAAATCACGTGGTACAGATCCCCCTCTTTACGAGGAACTCAAGCTCTCCATTAGAAATTCCCTCCTTAACAGGAGCACATATATAGATATAGTGGATCTCATCAGATAGATTGTCATAACTCAAATCGGGAAAACTCGCAGAATTACTGGCTTCTTACCAAATATTACGCACGATTCCATGAGGATATGATATAGGAAATGCCAAGGCGTACGGCCCAATCCAACATAAATATTTAAATTGTGCAGTCGAACGACACGAACCATAGATGCATCTATTAAACTGTCGAGGCGAACGGCCTGCTCCCATGAGAGTGTGGTACATAAATCCTGCTGAGGCGATCGGCCCGATCCCATAAGAGTGAAATATATAATCCTGCCGAGGCGAACGGCCCGATCCTATTAGAATAAGAAGCTTTGACAGTTCCTTGACCCCACTCACGAATAAACGTGTGAGTTGTAATTTCTTTAACAAAAACCTTTCAATGAAGTATATATATATATATATATATATATATATATATATATATATATATATATATATATATATCACGGAAACATGTCGTAGGAGGAGTAAAGTTATTCGGTGACAAATCGTGAAATCGTGAAGTCTCTGCAATAGCAAGTCTAGTCTCAAGTAGAAATGTAAAATAAGGAATTAAACAAGCAAGGATAATCCCTATAGTACAAGTACAACATGGTGTGAACCTAAGTCTACCCGGACAATAACATGAATCTAACTACGTATGAATCTTGCCACCTCATGTATACGTAGTGCCCATAACAAGTTGTACACATCAAATATACCACCTAGGGGTAGTTTCCCCCTCACAGAGTTAGACATGAGACTTACCTCACTCCGACGTTCCAAAACCGGCTCCAACACCTCCCTAACACCTTAAACCGGTGACCGCCGATCCAAAACTAGTCAAATAAGATGCAACCCAATCAAAATATACTCTAATACTCATAATTAATCAATTTATAACAATTTCTAACTCCGCTCAAAAAATCGATAAAGCAACCCTCAGGCCCACGTGCCCGGATTCCGAAACTTTTCGAAGACAAGCACTACCCAAAGCACTACGAACTCAAATATATAATTTATTCTCAATTTCATGCCCAAATTCGTGATCAAAATCCAAGAATACCAATTTCTAGGTTTTTCTTCAAAATCTCAAATTTCTACAAATTACCATGAATTTTCAAGCCTAAATTCATATATTCAACTCTCAAGCGGTAGAAATCACTTACCTTATGCTTGGTGATGAAAGTGGTGCTACAAAATCGCTCCTAGGCCGGCTCCCATGGAGGAAAATGAAATGAAAATGGCCAAACTCCCGTTTTTAAAACCTCACTGCCCAGGCGACCTCCTTCGCGATCGCGGAAAGACCATCGCGATCGCGAAGGCCAAAAATACACTGCCTCCAATTTCCTTTTCGCATTCCCGTCATCTTGGTCGCATTCGCGAACATTTGAGACCACCACCCTTTGCGTTCGTGAAGGCCAACTGCTCCAGGCCCCTCTCCCTCATCTCCGCATCGTGTTTGCGGTTGGGCCCCCGCATTCGCGAAGCACCGCGAAGCACTGCCGGCCTAGGAATCTTTCTTCGCGATCGCTCCCCTTCACCCGCATTCGCGAAAGACAACACCAGCACTAGCAAACCAGCAACAGCTTTTCATCCAAATTCGATTCGAAACCAACCCAAAACACACCTGAGGCCTCCGGGACCTCGTCCAATCACACCAACATGTCCCATAACATAACACAAACTTGCTCTAGGCTTCAAATCACATCAAACAACATTGAAATCATGAATCGCACCCCAATTCGATCTTAATGAACTTTAGAACTTTAAAATTCTATATTCGATGCCGAAACCTATCAAATCACGTCCGATTGGCTTCATATTTTGCACACAAGTCACATTCAATATTACGGACCTACTCCAACTTTTAAAATTTGAATCTGACCTCGATATAAAAAAGTCCACTCCCGACCAAATTTCTCAATAACCTTCAGATTTCTAACTTCCGCCAAATAACCCCAAAATGACCTACGGACCTCCGAATCCACTTCCGTACGCGCTCCCAATACCAGAATCACCATACAGAGAAATTCCTAGACTCGGAATCCCAAACGAAAATCGATAACATTGAAATATACTTCAGCCTAAATTTATAAAATTCTTCCAAAATGCCAACCTTCCACAATAGGCGTTGAAACGCTCCCCGGGTCATCCAAAACCCAATCCAGACAGACGCTCAAGTCCAAAATCATCATACGAACCTGTCAAAAACTTCAAATCTTGATTCTGAGGTCGTTTACTCAAAAATTACACCTTAGTCAATTCCTCCAACTTAAAGCTTCTGAAATTAGAATTTTCTTTCCAAGTCAACTCCGAACTTCCCGAAATTAAATTTCGACAACGCGTACAAGTCATAATACCCGAAGTGAAGCTGCTCATGGCCTCAAACCGTCGAACGACATGTTAGAGCTCAAAACGACCGGTCGGATCATTACATTCTCTCCCACTTAAATATATGTTCATCCTCGAACGTGCTAAGAACTGCTCAGGAGTTTTCTGAAATCACTGTTTAACACCTCGTGCATCTACTCGTGCCTCCATGACCTAGTTGAGCACATTAGCTCGAGCAAACCTGAAAATCCTCCCTTTTATCTAGTCAAATAAGCCTTAGAGCCAAATTCCAGCATCTAAAATTCTCTACTAGGTCTGTTCCCAACATACGAACACCGTATCCATCACTACATGATGTACCAATACCTGATTGTATACGCTCACCGAATTCACACCATGCACCGTATTATTCACATGTCCATAATGACATCCCCTGACAGCAATAGCCGAAATCCCACGAATTCGATGCCCACAACATATCTCATAAAGCATATAAGTCTCGTTTCACCTCTCGTAATACTGCTACGTAAAAAGATATGTGTAGAAACTCATAACCACCTGCCAAATCACAACTCATGAAGTCCATCCTCCCGACAAGAACCATTACCTCATTCTGGACTGAATATCAATATTTACTCTTTAATGTGCCTCATATAAATCTGATCGCACTGATCTCAGGTCCAATAATCTTGTCTCACACAGTACGAGCTGCTCAGGCAATAAGACACCTTAGACACTGCCAAAAGTATCATATGATGCCACAATGTGCCAACAAGCTACAAACTCGAATGTGATACATAAGGAAAAATGAACTCTGGAAAGAACTACTCCACCCATGTGACTAATTAAACAACCGAAGGGATGTTATGAACCTTCCTCGGGAAATGAGAAGCAAAACACACAATAATAGATATGGGAAAATGTACTAAATATCACACTGTTGTGGCGTGTAACCCGATCCAAACATGATACTGTTGCGACGTGCAACCCGATTCAACCATGATACATGTGGCGGTGTGCCACCCGATCCAAACAACATATCTGTGGTGGCGTGCCACCCGATCAAACCAACATAATAATCTAAAGAAAACACACATCGAGCCGTAATGCTTATACTCACGAAATACCCGAATATCAACCATAAGCATGCCAAGTTCATAATACAAATCCTGGGGAGACGGGTAGCATCACGCGCTATAAAACTCAAGCACAACTAAGGTGCGATACATGATCTGCATCTCGAGAGCCATCCTGCTCACATAACACCACAAACTATACGGGATCTCAATACGAGTGTGATTAATCAAACTGCCTCATAACCTACACAGAAGGGCCAACAACAGAAATAACATCCAAGGCCCAAAGACCTCTCCGAAAATAACGTTATGCTGAAATAAAGACATTCGGCCTGATATAGAGCCCATATTCTCATTTAGATCCATCCATGGACCTCAAGCCAATTCTGATCGTACCGCACTGGGCTAACAATCCTTCAAGGACCCACAATTATTGATTCATGACTCATAAGAACAACCGTCAAATCTAAAATGAACTCACATGGTCCACAACCCAAGGAGTAGAATGCCTCTCAGGCATAAACTCTCGCACTTGCGATACTACCATGACCTCCACATTCGGTCTCAATCTTTAACAATCAAGTGACTAACATGTCACACTTATACAAATCTCCCCGTGGGTCATGCTGCCACGACCATTCCGCTCAGGTAGTAAGATTCGCACATCCATACCACCAGCTGTTCTAATTCTATAGAGTGAGTCAAAAATCTACAAGCCCATACACAAAACCTCTTCCCCATGACACCGATCTCAGGTGACGCTAAAGACAATAACAGCTTACTCTAAACATCTGAATTCTTTCTTGCTCATCCGAGCTCTTGACATTCTTGTCGACACCAAACTGTAACCTTGATCCTCACCTTCCAATTCCCCTGCCGCTCACTTCACTTAACATTCCACTATGCGAGAGTATGAGAATTCTATCCTGACTCCTGATCCACTAATAGACTAAACACTCCATTATATAGACCCCTTTTACTTAACTCATTTCAAGAGAACCATTGCCACACGAAACTGAATTCCCATAACAGCATAAAATACAAACCTCAAGTTGTGGTCTAAACCACCATTACTCTTTCGGGATCCATCTATACATAACATGCCTTAATAATCGAATGCCTACAAATAAATTAATTACGGCAACCGTCAAGCCTCGCGCACACCGCCACACATCACATGCATAACTCAACACATTGAAGGAACTGATCATTGCCACCATCATGCTAGTTCAACCATTGCTAACTGATCCGACTTCTTCTAATTTACTCCGGACTTGCCTTAGGAATAATAATAATAATAGCTCCATTTAAAACATAACGAACCCCAATCCGCACTCATCCAGAGTGACCTTATTTCACGAGACCATGTTGTCTCAAAACCCACGAACCATCACATACTTTCCTTGTGCGCATATTGGCATCTTCAACGGGTACACCCATTCTGATAATTCTTCCATGAATCCGAAGTTATTTTCTCACATTCCTCCAATGTTGCACCGTAGACTGTAGACAACAAAGAATATTCCAAGTCCTTTTTTCCATAATCTGCTGCCAAAACTCGATACTTAACCATACCACGGACTCGAAATCCTTAGGCACCGCGCCTTAAATTTTGAACCTACTAGGACCATTGTTGAGAGTCACCCACTCTGACTTGTCCTCGAATATAATCAAACTCCAAGGCCCTGCTAGCACATGAACACACTCCCAAAAAAAGCAACTGGTTGAATTCCTCTCTTTATATATCACATCCACACGACGCATAGACCTTGGGTCTTCCCAAAACCTGAACATGAACCGATAAGGTCAAAGATAGCACACATTCGTCAAATCCTTTGCTCAAATTACCACTGACGTTTTCTTTCCTTAGTAGTAATAACACCCCCCCCCCCCAATACACTGATCACCAGAAACCGCATAAGTTGACAACTACGCAATCAAATCATAGATAGTGGGGCTCTCCCACTCAGCTTGAAGTTACAATTACATAACACTGGGACCCACCGAGGTTTCTTCTTCCCTATTGACATCAACTAAAAGTCTAACAACGCATTCCAAACTCGAAGTTATGTTGCATCCAAATAAAATCCATCGTCCTAGTCACTGCCCATCACGATTCCCAAATTGCTCTAAGCTTCCCTCAAGGCGTGTGGCTATCCTACCACAAAACCCATATGTTACTCTTCCACTCTCCTGCTTTGGTCAAACCCTATCCTTTAAGAAACTCCTCGACTACTACTTTTCACACTTGACCTCCTAACAATTCAACCACCGCAAGACACCTCCCACGTGTACTTCCTCATCTTTCACTGCCTAATTGTTGCTCCAAACCTGAATCCATCTCTGTAATATCCGAACACACGAGTCGGCACCAGCTCTAAACCACTTAGAAGAGCATCTTTCTCAAGCCATTAATACTAGAAGTACCAATTTGATTCCAAGCCCACTACACTCTATTATTTCCGACAATCGCTTTTCCGGCACCAGTTCGTACTACCCTGCCCCGAAGGCAAATTGATGAAGACCATAATACCGGTGAACCTTAAAGTGTTCAATAAGGACAATGAAACCACATCACATTTAAGAATTCCACCACGCTCGAAAATACCAAGTCTCGTTACTCCATTATCCCAACTAAACATTCATAGTCTGATTACCTTTCCTCCGCTGGAAATAGAATGTTGAACCTCTGAATCATGCACTGAGAAAAACCTCCTTTCAAGTCATTCATTGTCTCGACACATAAACAAGAACCCTACCATTACTTTATTATTGTGCGATAACAACTTACGAACACTATGGCAACCTGCGCATAGCCTCAAAACCATCAGAAATATAGTTATTGAGCCAAAATGACAGAACACCCTTCCGTTACGAGCACATTTTTGTTCAGGTACATTTGTTCGTCTTTCCGCAAGAAGACGATAATAACTTGCTCGAATGCGCAGGGAGAAATATCCTGCACATGTCTTTAGTACCACTACAACTCCTCGATGCCCAAATGACACGAGCGCTGAACATCGTATAAGAATGAGTAGGAAGGATATAAAGGCATAAGCCTCAAAGGAATCAAATCGCACGATGAGGAATCAAGAAAGGGAAGTGCTTCTAACAGTCTTGTAACCTCTCGAAGATAAGTACAGACGTCTCTGTACCGATCCGCAAGACTCTACTAGACTCGCCCATGACTTGTAAGACCTAAGTGAACCTAGTGCTCTAATACTATGTGTCACGACCCAAAATCCATTAAAGGTCGTGATGGCACCGGACACCGGAGTCAGGCAAGCCAAAAATAAATATATAATTTGGTTCTCATTTTAATATTTTTGAAGCCATATGTTCCTTCAATTAAATTGTAAAAGATGGAATTCACAGTGTAAATAATAATATTTTTAACAATTTCAATACAAAACAACCCATAATCACCCCAAAACCCGGTGTCACAAGTGCATGAGCATCAACTGGGAATGTAAAATAAAATATAATATTTGTCTGGAATACAAATTTGGGCAGGAGAAATATAAATACTCTGAAGGAGACTCTGCCGGTTGCGGGTCATAATATGGAATGCAGCTCACATAAGTCCCTGCATGCATACACGCCTCTGCTCTCACAAGGCCACTAGTCACATATGTACCTGCACAAAAATGTGCAGCAAGTGTAGTATGAGTATGTAATCAACGTGTACCCAGTAAATATCTAGCCTAACCCTGGAGGAGTAGTGACGAGGGGTCGACATCAACACTTACTAGTGGTCCAATAATATCAGGTACAGTAAAGAGGTAAGTAAATATGAGACAGAGTAAATAAATGAGATAAACAAGTAAAAATCACATGGTACATATCCCCCTCTTCATGAGGAACTCAAGCTCTCCATTAGAAATTTCCTCCTTAACCGGAGCACATATATAGATATAGTGGATCTCATCAGATGGATTGTCATAACTCAAATCGAGAAAACTCACAGAATCACTGGCTTCTTGCCAAATATTATGCACGATTCCATGAGGATATGATATAGGAAATGTCGAGGCGTACGACCCGATCCAACATAAATATTTAAATTGTGCACTGCCGAGGGTCGAACGACACGAAGCATAGATGCATATATTAAACTGCCGATGCGAACGGCCTGCTCCCATGAGAGTGTGATATATCAATCCTACCAAGGCGATCGACCCGATCCCATAAGAGTGAAATACATAATCTAGCCGAGGCGAACGGCCCGATTCTATTATAATAAGAAGCTTTGACGGGTCCTTGACCCCACTCACGAATAAACATGTGAGTTGTAATTTCTTTAACAAAAACCTTTCAATGAAAATGGCCAAACTCCCATTTTTAAAACCTAACTGCCCAGGCGACCCCCTTCATGATCGTGGAAAGACCATCGCGATCGCGAAGGCCAAAGAAACACTGCCTCCAATTTCCTCTTCACGTTCGCGAACATTTGAGACCACCACCCTTCGCGTTCGCGTTCCACCAGCCGCGTCAACTACTCCAGGCCCCGCTCCCTCATCTCCTCTTTTAGTTCGCAGTTAGGCCTCCGCGTTCGTGAAGCACTGCCAGGCCCACCTACGCATTCGCAGGCCCATCACCGCGTTCATGTAGGGAAAAAATCACCAACCCAGGAATCCTTCTTCGCGATCACGCCCCTTCACCCGTGTTCGCGAAAGACAACATCAGCACCAGCAAACCAGCAACAGCTTTTCATCCAAATTCGATCTGAAACCACCCCGAAACACACCTGAGGCCCCCGGGACCCCGTCCAATCACACCAACCTATCCCATAACATAACACAAACTTACTCGATGTCTCAAATCACATCAAACAACATCGAAATCATGAATCGCACACCGATTCGAGCTTAATGAACTTTAGAACTTCAAACTTCTACATTTGATGCTGAAACCTATCAAATCACGTTTGATTGACTTCAAATTTTGCACACAAATCACATTCGACATTACGGGCCTACTCCAACTTCTGGAATCAGAATCCGACCCCTATATCAAAAAGTCCACTCCCGGCCAAACTTCTCATAAACCTTCAGATTTCTAACTTCCGCCAAATGACCTCAAAATGACCTACGGATCTCCGAATCCACTTCCGGACACACTTCCAATACCAGAATCACCATACATAGCTATTCCCAGACTCAGAATCCCAAACGGACATCGATTACATTGAAATACACTTCAACCCAAATTTATGAAATTCTTCCAAAAGGCCAACCTTCCACAATAGGCACCGAAACTCTCCCGTGTTGTCCAAAACCCAATCCGGACATACGCCCAAGTCCAAAATCATCATACGAACCTATCGGAACATTCAAATCCTGATTCCAATGTTGTTTACTCAAAAATCACACCTTAGTCAATTCCTCCAACTTAAAGCTTCCGAAATTAGAATTTTCTTTCCAAATCAACTCCGAACTTCCCGAAATCAAATTCCGACCATGCGTACAAGTCATAATACCCGAAGTAAAGTTGCTCATGGCCTCAAACTACTGAACGATGTGTTAGATATCAAAATGACCGGTCGGGTCGTTACATGACCGCTTCAACTGTGAATCTAGTGTCAGAAAACCCCCAGTGACAGCTAATAACTTTGAAATAAGGACTGGCCTTGTAATGACCCGGCCGGTCGTTTTGAGAATTTAAGTTATGTTCGGCAGCACAAGGCCCTGAGCAGCTTTGTATTATGTGTATTGACTTGCGTGCGTGGTTGAATTCAGTTGCCGGATGATTCGGAGTGATTTGGGACACTTAGTCCCTAAAATAGAAGCTTAAGTCTTAGGATTTAGACTATAATTGGAACTGTGTGAAGACGACTATGGAATGGAGTTCCGAAAGTTCTGTTAGCTCCGTTGGGTGATTTTGGACTTAGGATCATGTCCGGACGATGAATTTGAGGTTTGTAGCTGATTTAGGCTTGAAATGGCAAAAATCAAATTTTCGGAGATTTTGACCGGAAGTGGACTTATGATATCGGGGTCGGAATGTTATTCTGAGAGTTGGAATAACTCCATTATGTTATTTGGGACTTGCCTGCAAAATTTGACATCATTCCGAGTTGTTTTGATAGGTTTCGGCATCGGTTGTAGAGATTTGAAGTTTCAAGTTCATTAAATTTGAATTGGAGGGTGATTCGTGTTTTTAGCATTGTTTGATGTTATTTGAGGGCTCGACTAAGTCCGTATGGTGAGGTCCCGGAGGCCTCGGGTGTGTTTTGAATGCTTAACGGATTGAGATTTGGACTTGTGTAGTTGTTGAAGCTTTCAAGCTTCTGGTGTAATCGCACCTGCGGTGGGATGGCCGTAGGTGCGGACTTGCACATGCGGAAGGAGAAGCGCATGTGCGGTTTGGTCAAGCTTGGTCTGTGGGCACAAGTGCGAGATTGGCCCACAGAAGCGGAGCCGCATCTGCGGAAGATGGAGCGCAGAAGCGGACAGGGCCTGGAGCGTGAGGATCGCAGAAGCGGAAGATATCCACAGGAACAGGCGCGCAGGTGCAGCCCCTTGCTCGCAGATGCGGACCAGCCTCCTTAAGTCATTTCTGCACTTGCGAGGGTAATTCTGCAGGTGCGACTGGTGGTCCACAGATGCGGTAATGCCTGGGAAGAACCCTTTTAAGCGAGGCTTCGAGATATTTGGCCATTTTCTTCATTTTTGAACTCGGGTTGGCGATTTCTTGAGAGCATTTTCGAGGGATTTTGTGAGGTAAGTTCCTTGTGCTTATTTTTTATCAATAATCTTGCTTCCCCAATTATTTTTCCACCTAGCTAGTGTGTATTTAAGGTGGAATTTGGGAGTTTGAGGCTAGGAATTTGAAGAGTTTGATTTTGGGTTTTGAGTGGCCATTTGAGGTCGGATTTTGATAAATTTGGTATGGTTGGACTCGTGAGTGAATGGGCTTTCAGATTTTATGATTTTTTCCTGATTCTGAGACGTGGACCCGGGTCGACGTTTTAGGACGGATTTCGAAATGTTTGTTAAAGTCTTAATTTCATTAATTAGATTAGTCTATTGTAGTTGTATTTATGATATGTAATTATTTTTGGCTAGATTTGGTCCATTCGGATTTGGATAATCGAGAAAAAGGCATTGTTACCGATTGATTGAGCTTTGTTCGAGGTAAGTATCTTGCCTAACTTCGTGTGGGGGAACTACCCATTAGGATTTGAGTCTCTATGCTAATTGTAGTCCGTGTACGCGAGGTGACGGGTACGTGCTCGGACTTATTTGTGGAAAGTTGGCCTTTTAGGGTTCTTAGGTTCTTGTATTTTACTGAATATGTAGTTATTTTGTTATGAATACATTTCTTAATTACTGGTTTCACCTCTACCTGCTTTAATTAGAGTTAATTGCTTCATGATCCACTTTTGTTGTTTATTTGATTCATCTGTGCTTTAACTAAAATTGTTATCTCTTCTATTGTCATGTTATCTTTCCCCTGACTGCTTATCTTTATTTGTAGTTATAATTATCTCTTCTGTAATTGTTCATCCTTAATTGAGACTATGATTATCTTTCTGTTGCTTATCCTTAATTGAATTTTTTAGTTTCTCTTTCGTAATTGCCCGACCTTAAAATAAGTTTAGATATCATATATCTTAGTTGACTTGTCCTTATTTGGAATCATTCGACTTGTGTTAGCTCCCTTGTTGTTAAACTGTACATTGCGGGCCGTTGTTACATATTACTTCCTTTCTTATTGAGTTGTTCTTATTATGACTAGCATTCTCTATTGTGGCCACTCCTTGTGAATTTATTTCCTCTGTTCCCTTGAGTTCTAGAATTTCTGAGTTCATTTATTTGTCGCACCCTTGTATTAGTGTTATTGTTGTTGTTGTACTTGTTGTTCTTGCATATTTACTTTGGGACTACGAGGCGGTACCTCGGGAGATTCTCATGTCTTGCATATTTACTTTTGGGACTACGAGGTGGTACCTCGGGAGATCCCATGTTGAGCATTCACTTTTGGGGCTACGAGACGGTATCTCGGAAGTGCCCTTTGTTGACATCTCTTTGTTATTGAGTTGCACGAGGTTTCTGTCGTGCTATTGTTACTATTGATATTTGCACATGCAGCATGACAAGGCAGGATATATATATATATATATATATATATATATATGTGGCTTGCGCATGTGGCGAGACAAGGTGGGAACATTATTATGCACATGTGGCGAGACAAGGCGGGCATTTACTTTACTATTGCACACGTGGCGAGACAAGGTTGCCTATGTCAGGGATTGATTTGTGATGATTTGTGATGGTCTGGGGGCATTCTTGTTATTGATATTTGGTGTAGTGGTACACTTATCTGTGTGAGATTTATCTTGTGAAAGTTGTGAGAAAACATTCTACGTATTGTCCGTTCTTTTCCTTATGCTCGCTAGCTGGTATGAACTACGTTAGGACACTTGCACAAGCATACACGAAGTTAAGCACTCTTATCAGATAAGAGGTTTTCTTGATATTGTTGAGTATAAATGCACACCCTTGCTTACTTGCCATCTATGTGATAATGGCTCTATTTGGCACGCGAGTCGTCAGTGCGGTTATGAGGTATAATGAGGGCATAGGATGCCAAGTGTTAGGGTTCAGGTATAGAGACCCGTGAGTTCTGATTTGTCTGAGGTTCGGTACCTCGTGGAGTTTGTTGACTAAAACCTAATGTGAAAGCAGTCGTTGTTGCTGAGTTATTATTTGTTCTTGTTGTATCTGTGATTTCGAATTTGGGTTGTGTTTACGTTTACCCCTTATGTGTCATTATTATGGTATTCCGCTGATACTTGTTGTTGTCCTTTCCTATTGAAATTACTGTATTATTAGTCATATCGCGTAGTCTTTATGTAGATATTATACTCTGTTGTTTCAATTATTATACTTTGTTCAGGTTATTTAGTCCAGTAGGTGTCTTGATTGTTCCTCGTCACTACTCCACTGAGGTTAGTCTTGATACTTGCTGGGTACCATCGTGGTGTATTCATACTACACTTCTGCACATTTTTGTGCAGATCCAGATATTTCAAAGTTAGTCGATCATTAGCTAGTTGTGCGGATTGTTGCTGTGGAGACTCAAGGTAAACCTGTCGCTGCGTTCACAGGTTTCGGAGTCACCTTTTGATTTGTATTCATACTATTACTTTATTTCAAACAGTTGTATTTACAAGAATTGTAGCAAACTCTGTAGAGCTTATGACTTGTACTACCGGTTTTGGGAATTGTAAATTTTATAGAGATTTCTATTTCAAAAGTTGTTAGATGTTATTTATTATTGTTGTTATTCAGTAAATATTAGGCTTACCTAGTCCCTAAGACTAGGTGCCATCATGATACCCAACGAAGGGGAAATTGGGTCGTGACAGGCCTAATTCAAACGATTCAACAGTCTTGCATCTTCACTGGAGACACAAGTCAAGATCCACACAATCATTTAATTGAATTTTTGGAACTTGTTGAAACAGCTAAGTATAATGGAGTACCTCCTGAAGCTATCAAGTTAAGGCTATTTCCTTTTTCTTTAAAAGGAGATGCCAAGACTTGGTTGCAAAGTTTGCCACAAGGTTCCATTACCACATGGGACCAAATGACTCAGAAATGTTTAAACAAATATCTTTCCCCTGCTAAAACCACAAAGTTAAGACAGGAAATATCTAATTTCTTGCAAACTGACACTGAGTCAGTTTATCAAGCTTGGGAAATATTAAAAGCAATATTAAGACAATGTCCATACCATGGCATTCCTGAACACATACAACTGTATATTTTTTATCACACGTTAAAAATATTATTGAACGAGAGGTTTTGTAATGGAAAATACCACGGAGGAAGCATTGCAATTGTTGAACGAGATTTATGAGAATGTCATCCAATGGCCATCTGAGCATGTAATCATCAAGAAGGTTGTTACGGTAAATCAGGTTGATGCTTTAAATACACTAACACAACAAATTATTTCTTTGGCACAAAAGTTTGAATCTTTTCAGGTGAATACACAACAACCAAGCCAATATGAGGCTTGTAACATGTTTGGAGGAAACCATCTGAACCATGAATGCCAAGCAAACAATCATAATCACGAACAGGTCCATTATGTCGGTTATAAATCGTACCCTTTTGGGAGTCCAATGGCACAAAAGCATCCAGGATTTCAATGGAGCCATCCAAATGGTGCAGAGAACTCTCAAAGCTTCCAAAAGCAACAAGTGCAAGATCCATCGGGATACCAGAATCAGAACCGTTGGCAACCAAACTATAGACCTTATCAACAAGAAGGTCCATATCAGCAAAGGCGTCAACAAGCTCATTCAAGTCTTGATGACCTTTTGTATAAGTATATTAAGGTCACTGATGAAAAGATGGAAAGCCAGGGTACAGCCCTCAAAAATCTGGAAATTCAATTAAGCCAACTAGCAACTCTTGTGTCAGAAAAGATTCAAGGTCCCTTGCCAAGCAATACAGAGAAAATTCCAAAGGAGCACCTTAGGGCCATCACCTTACGGTCAGGTGAGGAGCTTGATGAACCCTATGCAGACCAGTCAGAACAACATGTAAACAATGATAAGAATGTTGAAATACCCTCTGAACTATCTAATGAGAAAGAAGTCAAGAAAAAAGAAGAAAACAATATTGAAAAATTGACTCCTTTCCATGTGACAATTCCTTTTCCACAAAAACTAAAAAGAGAAAATCTTGATAATCAATTTTCAATGTTTTTAGAGATTTTAAAATAGATTCACATCAATATTCCTTTCACTGATGCTTTGTTACAAATGCCTTCTTATGCCAAATTCCTAAAAGAAATTTTATCAAGTAAAAGGAAATTGGAAGAAGTTTATGTGGTGATGCTTACTGAAAAATGCAATGTTATACTTCAAAATAAGCTTCCACAAAAACTTGGCGATCCAGATAGTTTTACAATTCCATGCACTTTGGGAGGAGTATATTTTGAAAAAGCATTTTATGATTATGGAGCATCAATTAACTTGATGCCATTTTCTATCTTTAGAAAATTAAATCTTGGTGAAATGAAAGACATAGGTGTTTCTCTTCAGTTTGCAGATCAAAGTACTAAGAAACCTAAGGGAATAATTGAAAATATGCTCGTAAGAGTAGATAAGTTTGTTTTCCCTGTAGATTTTATAGTACTTGAAATGAAGGAATGTCCTGATGAACCAATTATTTTAGGTAGACCATTTCTATCCACGGGTAGAGCAATCATAGATGTCCATCAAGGACAACTAATTTTGAGAGTTGATGAAGAAAGAGTCATTTTTTATATGCAAAAGATATTAAGATTTTCAGGAGATGAGACATCATCTTCGTGTTTTTCGATTGACATTCTTAATTGTCTTACAGATGAATTCAAAGATGATAAATTAATTCCAGACTCAATGGAATGATATTTGGCCAAATCTAGAATCATACAAGACGATGATCTTATCATCAGAAGAGAAGCCAAAATACTAGAAAAGGATTCTGACGATGTGGAGATGCAACCAGAACAAGTTCAACAAAATATTGAACTCAAAGTTCTCCCATCTCATTTAAAATATGTTTATCTTGAGGAAGAATTATTTCCAGTAATTATTTCATCTTGTCTTACTGCATGACAAGAAGAAAAACTAATTGAAGTGTTGAAAGCACATAAAGGAGCCTTGGGGTAGAATATAGAAGATATCAAAGGGATTAATCCAGTTGTTTGTACGCACATAATTCTCATGGAAGATAGCTACAAACCAATAGTCCAGCCCCAAAGGAGATTGAATCCAACAATGCTAGAAGTAGTAAAAAAAGGAGATTGTAAAGCATTTGGCGGCAGGTATTATTTATCCCATTTCAGACAGCCCTTGGGTAAGCCCTGTTCAGGTAGTACCAAAGAAAGGAGGTATGACAGTTATAAAAAATGAAAGTAATGAACTCATACTTACAAGGACTGTCACATGATGGAGAGTCTGTATTGATTACAGATAGGGCTACTTATCGGGCAGATTGGGCGGTTATTTACTCTTAACGGTTTGGCTTATCGGTTATCGTCTTTTAAATGTATTAATCCGATAGCCACCCGATAAGATATCGGGCGGATTGGTATCGGTTTAGCTCTTATCAGGCGGTTTATCGGATTATTTGTTGACTGTTGTGACTCAAAATAAAATTCCTATGCTCAGCAGACTACATTCCAGTCTATAGAATATGGCACCTAAGAAGAGAGCTAAATAGAAGAAATATAGAGCTACATTCCAGCGTATTTCCCAGTAGAATCATCTCTGGGGATGAGCCTATTAACAACTTATAACTATCAGAAGAAATAGAAGAGAACACTGGGTATAACACATGACATCAAAATTATCTAATAGTAACTAACTGGAATAGTAAATTATAACTAAATGTCTAATAGTAAATTAGTAATAGATAGAGTACTGGAAGTGGAAGAAGGGTTTTTGATTATTTAATATATATATATATATATATATATATATATATATATATATATATATATTCTCTTAATGGGTTAACGGATTATCCGTTAAGAAAATTGAATAATCCGCCCCCAAACAGATAAGCCGTTAATAAAAAATATTTCAATCCATTCCCCATCCGTTAAACCGATACCAATAAGCCATTAAACTTCGGTTTCGGTTCGGTTTTCGGTTTCGATTCAGTTTTGAACACCCCTAATTACAGACATCGCAATTATGCTTCAGAAAAGATCGTTTTCCTTTACCATTTATTGATCAAATGTTAGAAAGAATTGCAGGATATGGTTTTTACTGTTTTCTTGATGGCTATTCAGGGTATAACCACCTTAAGAGTTTGAAGAGACAAACTTAATTCTTAATTGGAAAAAATATCATTTTATGGTTACTATAATGACCTGATCGGTCGTTTTGAGCCCTAGCATGTCGTTCGGCAATTTGAGGCCATGAGTAGCTTCACTTCAGGTATCATGACTTATACGTGTGGTCGGAATTAAATTTCGGAAAGTTCGGAGTTGATTTGGAGAGAAAATTCTAATTCCGGAAGCTTTAAGTTAGAAGAATTGGATAAGGTTTGATTTTTGAGTAAACGATCTCGGAATCAGGATTGGAAGGTTCCAACAGGTTCGCATGATGATTTTAGACTTGCGCGTATATCCGGATCGGGTTTTGGATGACCCAGGAGCATTTCGGCACCTATTGTGGAAAGTTGATATTTTGGAAGGATTTCATAAATTAGGTTGAAGTGTATTTTAATGTTATCGATTTCTGTTTGGGATTCTGAGTCTGGGAATAGCTTCACATGGTGATCCTGGTCTTAGGAACACGTCCGGATGTGGATTTGAAGGTCCGTAGGTCATTTCGGGGTCATTTGGCGAAAGTTAGAAATTTAAAGGGTTTTTGAGAAGTTTGACCGGGAGTGGACTTTTTGATATCGGGGTTGGGTTCCGATTCAGGAAGTTGGGTTTTTGAGAAGTTTAACCGGGAGTGGACTTTTTTATATCGAGGTCGGATTCTGATTTAGGAAGTTGGAGTAGGTCCGTAATGTCGAATGTGATTTGTGTGCAAATTTTGAGGTCAATCGGACATGATTTGATAGGTTTCGGCATCGAATGTAGATGTTTGAAATTCTAAAGTTCATTAAGTTTGAATTGGAGGGTGATTCATAGTTTTGATGTTATTTGGCGTGATTTGAGGCCTCGACTAAGTTTGTAATGTGTTTTGGGATGTGTTGGTATATTTGGTTGAGGTTCCGAGGGCCTCGGGGGGATTTCGGATGGTTAACGGATCGAGTTTGGACTTGGAAGGAAAGCTGAAGCACCTGTCTTCTGGTGTAACCGCACCGGCGAGGTTTTGGCCGCAGGTGCGGGGCCACAGAAGCGACCAAGAGGGTCGCAGAAGCAGTTCTGGCTGGGAAAGGCTGGGACTGCAGATGAGGTCGAGTTCTGCAGAAGCGGGACCGCACCTGGGCATGTGGAGCCATAGAAGCGCGTATGGGGCCGCAGATGTGGAATTGAGGGGCCGGAAGAAGGACCGCAGAAGCGGTCGAGTGACTGCAGGTGCGAGAGATCGCTGGGCAGTGTGTCTTTTAAGAATGAGATTTGGCCCATTTTCTTTCATTCTCTCTTGGTTTGGGCGATTCTTGGAGAGGTTCAAGTGGAGGTTTTTATCATCAATGGCAAGGTAAGTTATCCCCACCTATTTTGAGTTAAATACATGGTTTTTATATGGATTCAAGCATGGAAATTGGTAGAAATTGTGGGATTTTTGGTAGAAAACCTAGAATTAGTATTTTTGGATGTTGACCACGAATTTGGGCATGAAATTGAGAATAAATTATATATTTGTGTTCATGAGGTTATGGGTATCTTCAAAAATTTTCGGAATCCGGGCACATGGGTCCGAGGGTGATTTTATCGACTTTTCGAGCGGAGTTGGGAATTTGTCTAAATTGATTTGTTATGAGTTTTAGAGTATATTCTTATTGGTTTGCACATTGTTTGACTAGTTTTGGAGCGAGGGGCACCAGTTTGAGGTGTTAGAGCGGCGTTGGAGCCGGTTACAGAACTTCGGAGCGAGGTAAGTCTCCTGTCTAACTCTGTGAGCGGAAAATTACCCCTAGGTGATATATTTAATATGTGTAACTTGTTGCGGGGACTACATACGCACGAGGTGACGAGAGTTCGTACGTAGTTAGATTCATATTATTGTCCGGGTAGACTTAGGTTTATATCATGTTGTACTTGTACTATAGGGATTATCTTTGCTCGTCTAATTCTTTTATTCTGCATTATGATTTGAGACTAGACATGCGTAGAGTGATGGACTTGCTATTGTAGAGTTTTCGTGAGTTTTATAATTTTCCACGGAATAATGGTGTTCCTCTTACGGATTTCTCGCGCGTTATGCATTGTCATCAAATAATTTTCCTTAAAAATTATAACTCACATGTTCGTTTGTGAGTGGGGGTCAAGGACCCGTTTAAACTTCTTATTCTAATGGGATCGGGTCATTCGCCTCGGCAGGATTTATGTACCACACTCTCTTGGGAGAGGGTCGTTCGCCTCGGCAGTTTAATAGATGCATCTATGGTTCGTGTCGTTCGATCCTCGGCAGTGCACAATTTAATATTTATGTTGGATCGGGCCGTACGCCTCGACATTTCTAGAAAAATATCCTCATGGAATCGTGCGTAATATTTAGCAAGAAGCCAGAGTATCTGTGAGTCTTTCCCTGATTCGAATCATAACAACCTATTTGGTGAGGTCCATTATACATACATACATATATATATATATATATATATATATTGCTAATTAAGAGCTTGAGTTTATTATAAGGAGGATAATTGTACCACAGATTTATACTTGTTTATTTCATTTATTTACTTTGCCCCATATTTGTTCACCTCCTTACTGTACCTGATATTATTGGACCACTAGTGAGTGTCGATGTCGACCCCTCGCCACTACTCCTCCGGGGTTAGGCTAGATACTTACTGGGCACACATGGATTTACGTACTCATACTACACTTGCTGCACATTTTTGTGCAGGTACTTTTATGTCTGGTGGTCCTTTAGGCACGGATGATGCGGGGACTTGCCGCGAGTTGCATTTCAAGTTACGATCCACAACCAGCAGAGTCTCCTCCAGGGTTATTTGTATTTTTTTTGGGCAGAATAGCCTAATAGACACTTGTACTTATTCACGTTTGTCATTTCGGTCCCTATAAACAATGAAGTTTCATCTAGATACTTATAGTTGTTCAAGATCGGTATTTTAAACCCCTCTTACTTCGCGTGTTCTTCAAATCTCTAACATGGACGACACATCAGTGTCCACGTCAAATGTTTTGTAACACATCATTATTAATATTTATTTTCACATTATTTTGGAAAATTTTATTTTTCTTTTTTATTCCACCACCTTCCTCCTCCCTCACAATCAAAATGAACAAAAACAATAGTGCCAAAATTGTAGAAAATTAACAAGTTCATCAAACCAACATTTAATAAGAGCAAGAGAAATTCCAATGGAGATTTTAATATTTTTCGGAACCTCAATACTTGTGGAGATTGTGGAGACCAATGACTTCTCCATAATTATCATGAATCGAACAAATATTCCTTCCTTTAGAACTTCATACGAGAAGCCGATTAGTTTGTTGATGGAGATTTGTAAAACTCATGAGATTTGGAGACCAATAACAGAAATAACCACTTTCAGAGTTTCAGTAAGGAATTTTCAAGGAATGGTTTGGGTTTTTCTTGGGGGGGGGGGGAGACGCATGAATAGGAAGAAAAAAATGAATAGGGTGGGGTGGGAGGAAGAAGAAGAAGGAACAAGGAGAATAAGGAAACAAAATGGGGGTGGGGTGGGGGGAAGAACAAGAAGGAATAAGGAGAATAAGAAAACGAAATAGGGGTGGGGTGGGGTGGGGTGAAGAAGAAGAGGAAGGAGCAGGGAGAATAAGAAAATCAGATGGGGGTGGGGTGAGGGGAAGAACAAAAAGAGACATCTCTTTTGCTTTTTTCTTCTTTTTTTTTACTAATTTTATCTTTATATTTTTTATTTTATTTTTCCTTATTATTTTAATGATTTTTTTTATTATTATTATTATTATGATTTATTGTTCAAAATGTCCATATTCAAGCTCATTGTCCGCGTGAATTACAGCCATTTTGTCCACCTCAATCGTTTTGCTGCCACATGTGCTCGGTCAATGGTCAGAGGTGTTTAAAATTCATGTTTTGATCGAGTTTAAGTGTCCGGTTGAGACTTCGTAAAGTAGAGGGACCGAGATGCCAAGACAGAACAACGACAAGTGTCTATCAGGCTATTCTTCCTTTTTCCTGTCTAATTTATATTCCGGACAGATGGTGTATTTTATTTTACCTCCTAGTTGATGCTCATGCACTTGTGACATCGGGTTTTGGGGGTACTATGAGTTGTTCAGTATTGTAGTTGGGAAAATACTATCATTTACTCTGTAAATTTTATTTCTGATTATTTAATTGAAGGAAAATTTTAATTTCAAAATACTAAAATGAATAATCGAGTTAATCAGCTATTATTGGCTTGCCTGACAGTGGTGTTAGGTGTCATCACGACCATTAATGGATTTTGGGGCGTGACAGTTACTGAGAAAATTGTTTTAGGACATAAAATCACTGCTAAAGGGATAGAAGTTGATAAGGCGAAAATTGATCTTATAGCAGGATTACCCCCTTCCACAACTATTAAAGACATTAGAAGCTTTCTATCATGCAGGTTTTTACAAACGGTTCATAAAAGACTTTTCAAAGATTTCAAAATCGTTGACTAACCTCTTTATGAAAGATATTAAGTTTGATTTTTTAGGATTGTTTGAAAGCATTTGAGACTCTTAAGGAAAAGTTATTAACTGCCCCTGTAGTCGTGTCCACTAACTGGAATCAACCTTTTGAGGCCATGTATGATGCTAGTGATACATCAGTTGGAGCTGTTTTAGGATAGAGAAAGGATAAGATCTTTTGTCCCATTTACTATGCTAGTAGAACAATGAATGAGGCTCAACTAAATTATGCCACAACAGAACAAGAGTTACTAATAGTAGTATTTGTTTTTGATAAGTTTCGATCTTATTTGATAGGAACCAAGGTCATTGTTTTTACTGATCATGCAGCTTTAAAATACCTCTTAGCAAAAAATGATGCTCGACCTAGATTGTTAAGATGTATTTTACTTCTACAAGAATTTGATCTTGAGATAAAGGACAAAAAAGGAATAGAGAATCAAATTGCTGACCATTTGTGTAGATTAGAAAAATTCCCCCCTTGAGTTTAGTGAGATAAAGGAAGAATTTCCCGATGAACACATTTTCTCAGTTAACTCAATTGTGACTCAACCACCTTGGTTTGCAGATATTGTAAACTACTTGGTTGGAAAGTGGACACCCCAAAATCTCTCTTACCAGCAAAGAAAAAAGCTTATATCTGATGCAAAGTATTATTTGTGGAATGAACCTTACTTGTTTAAACATTGTACAGATAATATCATTAGAAGATCCGTGCCTGAAGAAGAGACGAACAAAATTTTATATCACTGTCATGATGGAGCAATTGGAGGTCATTATGCAGCAAATCGAACAGCCTTTAAAGTTTTAGAAGCTGGATTTTTCTGGGCGACTCTCTTTAAATATGCCCGAGCATATGTTGTACAATGTGACAGGTGTTAGAGAACAGGTAACATCACTAAGAGAGATGAGATTCCATTGCAATCAATACATGTATGTGAAATATTTGATGTTTGAGGTCATTTTCCTTCTTCTCATTTTTTTGAATATATCATTGTGGCTGTGGATTATGTGTCAAGATGGGTGGAAACCATCCCCACAAGAAACAATGATGCTCAAACTGTGTACAATTTTCTCAAAAAACAATATTTTTACCATATTTGGCACACCACGACTCATCATTAGTGACCAAGGGTCTCATTTTATGAATAGACAATTTTCAGTTTTGCTGACAAAATATGGTGTGACTCATAAAACAAGAACGCCATATCATGATCAAACTCAAGGGCAAGTTGAAGTTTCCAACTTTGAGTTAAAAATAATTCTTGAAAAACAGTTGGAATCTCAAGAAAAGACTCGACTTTAAAATTAGATGATGTATTATGGACGTACCGAACGGAATTCAAAATGCCAATTGGAACATCCCCATATAGAATAGTCTTTGGGAAAGCTTGTCATTTGTCAGTTGGATTAGAACACAAAGCTTTTTGGGCACTAAAAGCATTAAACTTTGAATTAGCCGTTGCTGGTAAAAATAAATTTTTTCAGGTTAATGAGTTGGAAGAAATGAGGTTGGAAGCCTATGAAAATGCAAAACTTTTTAAAGAAAAAACAAAAAAATGGCATGACAATTTGATCCGACAAAAAAGTTTTAAAATTGGGGATTAAGTGCTTCTTTACAATAGTCGACTCAGGTTATTCTCAGAAAAATTAAAATCAAAATGGACATGTCCTTACAATGTAACAATTGTTACTCCATATGGAGAAATTGAAATCCAACAGAACAATGGAGGTGATAAGTTTAAGGTAAATGGTCAACGATTCAAATTGTACTTTGGAGGACATTTTGAGCAACATTCATCGGTCACTTTAATAGACTGATAAATTTCACAAGTAATAAGTCGAGCTGACGATGTTAAACTCAGAACTATAGTAACATACCCATAGCCATTGAGGGTGAAGCAATAGAGCCTTATAAGTCCAACATAAATTTGTTAATTAAATGCTTAACCAATTAATCTGGTCAATACCCTGGTTATTGTACAACTAGAGCATCTCATGAAGGCCTCTACAAAAACAGAGTCACCTACACAAGAGCAACTCCATGGTGATCGGTATTGTCACTATCCAAAATCCAACTAGTCGTGATGGCACCTAACCCAACCCGCTAGGTAAGCCAACTTTCAACTATCCAATTCCAATAATAATTATTAAAGAGATTTAAGTAAATAATTATCTTAACCTTTTACATTCCCCAAGAATTGGTAGTACAAATTATGAGCTTATAAGAATAGAATATACAAAGCGAAAATGAAATAAATACATAGTCTGTTTGAATAGTACATAAATAGAGCTTTTATAAATATAAGCTAAACCCTAAACCCTAAACCTTTCAAGAGGCAGCTACAACAGGAACGCAGGTACATCTTCAAATCCCGCAACCATCGAGCACAGCAACAACAGCAGTCAATATCTGCACGCAATATGCAGAAGTGTAGTATCAGTACAACTCACCCCATATATTGAGTAAGTAACAAACCTAGCCTTAGGTTAAAAGTAGTGACGAGCTTCTACCAAGGTCGGGTCCAAAACCACTAATCCACAACAGTTAATAACGACATAAAGCAAATAATACCAGAAGTAACTCAGAGATAAAATGCTCAGTCACATCATGATTTCAACAATAATAGTTCTTCCTTTCAAGTACATCAGTGAAAATCCAAATCTTTTGCCAAAGTTACCAAAAATGTGAATAAGTTTGAAAACAGAATTTTTTCCAAAATCGTTTCAATAATAAATAAAATATCTCATTTTCTTTCCAGATAACCAGTGTAAAATAAATGCATCACTATGCCCATCTGTCAACATGTGTGAGAAATCATGAATAATGTGATACCGTACAGTATGAGAAAAACACATCTCTATGCATATATGTCATGTGTGTATGTCAATCCAATGTATCTCAGAGATTGTACTCATGTACTCACACTCTCAGAGTACTCAATTTCACTGTCTTTCATTCTCTCTCACTATGCTCAGCACACTCAATCACTCAACGCTATACAATACTTGTTGCGGCGTGCAGCCCGATCCCTGTTTATAATCGACTGCGCTCACTAGGGGTGTGTACAAACTCATGAGGGGCTCCTACAGCCCAAGCGCTATAAGCACGGACAACTCACGTGCTATAATATCATATCTGGATCCGCACGGACAACTCACATGCTGTACGGACAACTCACGTGCTATAATAATATCTGAATCCGCACGGTCAACTCATGTGCTATAATAATATCTGGATCCGCACAACCATCTCACGTGTTGTATGGCCAACTCACGTGCAATAGTATAATATATAGATCTGCACGGCCAACTCACGTGCAATAGTATAATATATATATATAAAGCCAACATGGCCTGCTGCGGCGTGCAGCCCGATCCCAAAAAATATCCTCACAATCAGGCCCTCGGCCTCCCTCAGTCATCAATATCTCCAGTCTCTCTTTCATGAGCTCACAATATCATGAGAATAGCCCAAAATGATGATATGATGTATCAATAAATAACAACAGAGACTGAGATATGATATGCAATGAAATGAATACGATTGAGTATGAATTTTCAATTTAAAATAAATATTTCACAACAATATGACCTCTGTGGGTCCCAATAATACTGGCACATAGCCTCAACATGATTTTAAATATGATTTTCAGCTCAATTTCTTTAACTCATAAAATCGTATGGAAAATGCCAAGATCATTTAACTACAAAATTCCACAGAAATAATTATGTCACAATTTCTATAGTGCACGCCCACACGTCCGTCACCTAGCATGTGCGTCACCTCCCAACAATTTACGAAATACATATATTCAGGGTTCATACCCTCAACTCCAAGATTAGAAGAGTTACTTACCTCGAACAAGCCGAATCCAATGTCGAGCAAGCTAAACAATGCTCAAGAAATTCCATTCTGTGCATAACAACTTTCGAATGGCTCGAATCTAATGACAATTAATTTGATTCAGTCAACCCAAATTATAGGAATTTATTCCATATCAAAATATTAAATTTTCCACAAAATCCGAAATTACACTCAAAAATCGCTCGTAGGGCCCACGTCTTGGAACCCGACAAAAGTTATAAAATATTAACGCACATCCAACCATGAGTCCAACCATACAAATTTCATCAAATTCCGACATCAACTCTACCCTCAAATCTTCAATTGAAGTCTTTGAAGATTTCTACAATTTTCAACTCATTCTTTACCCATTTGAACTCAACACTCTTTCCATAAACCTTACTGATACGTATAAATAATACTATTACACCCAAAAATCATACTCTTAATTACCCATCATTATCCAAACTCGAAATTGAAGATTAGGGATTAGAACCTTACCTCTTTGATGAAGAACTTGAGAGATTTCTTGTTGGATTTCAAGGCTTAGACAAGAATTTGATGAACAAGACACTTCATCTACTTCCTCTCTCTAGAACACTCTCACTTCTCTCTAAAATTATCAGATAATTGCCCCAAAATAAGCCCCAAAACCTATTTATCAAAATGGGATCGGGTTATGAAAATAGAAAAATTAACCATCCGAAAGCAGGTCTGCGGTCGCATAATGGACCGCAGAATGGGTATGCGGGCCGCAAAATCGTCGCTCAAAACTGGGCTCTTCTGGTCCATTCTACGATTAGTTTTGCGGTCGCAGAGGCAGTTTTGCGATCGCATAATTGGTCGCAGAATTATATTTTTCCAGCCTTTGGTAATTTGGTCATAACTTTTTGTAGGAATGTCCAAATGACGATTGAAGAGTTAGAAACTAGACTTAAGGATCTTTCATTGGATAGGTAATACACACAAAAAAGCATTTCATATTAAGGGTGGCAAGTGGGCCGGTCCAGGCCCGGGACCGGGGGCCAAACAGGCCAGGACCGTTTGGCCCGGTTTTAGCGGGCCTGGTCCGGTCTCGTGGGTCGGTTCTATGATTTGGGCCCGTCAGGCCCAATACCATTTGGCCCGCCAAGGCCTAGGACCGGCCCGGTCCCTTAGCGGGCCAAACGGTCCCAACGGCTATAAAATAGCCATTTAACCCCCTCCCTCCCCCCCCAACTTTGTTTTAATCCCAAATATTTTATAATTACACTTTTTCCCTATTTTTAACTATAAATACCCCATCATTATTTTATTTTTCTTACAAAATCATCAATCTATCACAAGCTCTCTCTAATTTACTTCTATAATTGCTACTATTGCTTACTTTATTGTTACAATTTGTGAAACAATTATGAAGTTGGTGAATTGAAGTCTTCAACGATAATCAATTTCCAACAAGTTGTTCGTCAATTCGGTAAACTCGTTCCAACTCTTAAGTTTTAATATTATAATTTTATTTGTTTTATTTACTTTGCTTGATTAATTAAGATGGCTTATTCCTTAAAAAATATATTTAGTAAAAATAAGGAAAAATCGAAGAGTGGTGAATCTAGTGGCCAATCTGTTCCTCCTCCACTTTCCCCGGCTCCCCGACCCAAACCTGTTACCCGTCCTACACCTCCTATTCTTGATAGCTATAATAGTTTATTACAATTTATCGAGAGTCAATTTTGCCATAATATTGCACCCGGTGAACAATTAAACCATGAATATATGAATGTTCTTTATGGTAATCCAACTATTGATGAAAATGATGATGAAGAAATAGATTTTGATGAAACGCAACCGGATGACGATACACCCACTAATCCTGCTCCTGAAGTTAACCCAACTAATAATAATCCAGATGATCCCCCGTCTAACCCTCCTATTAGTGCCCCTACTTTTTCTAGACAACCTTCTAAACGGGCAGAAACATCTCTTGTTTGGCAATTGTTTACTCAACTAAGAGAAAAAAATAGGGCTAAGTGTAAAACTTGCGGCAAAGAGTTAGTTTTTCAATATGTTGGAAGTCAGGGGTGGGGGGAGAGTTTGACTAGACACATATTGCTACACCCTCAAGATAAAGCTAGATATTTTCGTATGAAAGCTTTGGCTGAGGGGACAAGTGCACCTAGTCAGGCTGACCTTAGTACCGGGTCAAATCAATTTCAACCTGAAATTAACACTGTTACCGGTGGTATTTTATATTATGATCCAAAAAAAGATCGGGAAGAATTGGCAAAAATGGTTACTGTTATGCGCTTACCCTATTGGTTTCCTTCTAACCCCCACTTTGTGCATTATATTAGAAAAGTTTATAATCCTACTTATAAAGGTTTTTCTCGCACAACCGTAAATAGTGATATTTATAAATATAAACATGAATATGAACAATATTTGCGCTATTTATTTACTCATATAAATTATCGTCTTGCTATTACAACTGATATTGGTAGAAGTGATAATGACTGTGATTACCTTATTGTTACCAATCATTGGATTGATGAGCATTGGATAATGCAAAAGCGCATTATTGCTTATAGAATAATTAATTCACGTCACACAAGGCAGTTTATTTCTAGCACGATTGCGGATATTTGTAGATATTTTTGCATTAATGATAAAATAATGTCAGTTTCAATGGATAATACTACTAGTAACACAAATATTGTAGCCTTGCTTACCACTACACTAAGTCCTTTATTTAGTAATATTTTTCATGTTAGATGTATTTATCATATTTACCATTTAATTGTGGGTGATGGTATGCGAATTTTAAATGTTGAAATTGAAAAGGTTAAAATGGCTCTTAATTGGCTTTTTTATTCAAACCGTAGAAGTAGACTTAGAGAATATTTTAAAAGATGCAATGGATTTGGCCTAAGAGAAAGAAAGGTTCCTAAACCTTGTCCAACTAGATGGAATTACATGTATGAAAGTTAAGTAGTTGCATATGAATATAGAAACCCCATAAACTCAACGTTTAATGCTCATGTAAGTGATGATGATGAGCACCTTACAAATGCGGATTGGACTAATGTTAAAATGCTTGTAGATTTTTTAGAAAAATTCCATATTGCTACAAATGAATTTTCTGGGCAATATTATCCTACTATTTCTAACTGTTTAGTTTATATTACAGAACTTGCAAATTTGTTTGATCATTTTTCAGAGGGTGGGGAAATTTATCAACTTGCTATTGATTCCATGAGAAAAAAGCTTAAAAAATATTTTTTCCCTATTCCCCCTATTTATGGTATTGCTGCATTGTTAAATCCTACTATGAAATTAAGAGCTCCTCAATTTTGGTATGAAACTGTTTATAATGGTTTAGCACTTGAAGATGAGGAGTTGTCTAAACTTCCGAACGCAATAGCCTCAATTAAAATAAATGTTCAAACTATTTATAATGTTTATCAAGTTGCATTAGATCATGCTAGACCAAATGTTCCAACTCCTTCTTCTTCTAGTTCTCAATCATCTAAAAGAACTGCGGGAGTAAGAGCACTTAGTGCTTGGGCAGGGTTCAGGGGTTCTCAAGGTTCTAGTACTAGTGATTTTTCACAACTAAATGAGCTTGAAGTTTATTTGTCACAGGGAATTGAGGAAGTGAATCCCGACGGCTCCTTTAATATTTTGGAATGGTGGAAGGACAAAGAAAAACACTTTCCGATTCTTTCAAGGATGGCCCGAGATATTTTAACTATTCAAGCTTCAACAGTGGCATCAGAGAGCGCTTTCAGTCAAGCAAGACTTCAACTCGGTGATTATAGAGCGTCTATGAGGGAGAGCTTGGGAAAATCAGTACTTTTCAGAGATTGGATTCGTTCGGAAAGAAGAAATTTTGGACTTACTGAATCACAACCAGAGGTAGACGAAGCTTACGAAGAAATGCTAGCTGAACTTGCGGAGGATGATGCTTCGCTTGGAAGCGGTGATGACCAAGCTTCATTTTCGCCACCACCAACGGAAATTCCTTCGGACCTTGAAGGATTTATGAAATTTGTAAGAGATACCATGTAAATTAATATGTAACTTGTATTTTGGCACATCTTGATTAGTTTCTTTTTCTTCTCAATGGTGGTATTAACATCTTGTTGTGCTCATTCCATAGGGGGAGGAAGACTAAGAAAGATATTGCCATGATTTTTAATGCTATAATAAAAATATAACGCATTGATTTGAATATCTCTTTACAATATTTTTGTCTTTTTTATATATCTTAAGCTATACATATAGTATAATATAGTATAGTATAGTATATATATATATATATATATATATATATATATATAAAAGCTTATATTTATACTATACTATAGTCTATACTATATATACATCTCATAAGATATATAAGCTATATTCGATATACATATATATATATATATATATATATATAAGCTTATATATATACTATACTATACTATATATACATCTTAAGATATACTATATATACATAGTATACTAGATATACTAGATATATATATAGTATAGTATAGTAGATATACATGTATATATAGTATATCTTAAGATGTATACTATCGAATATGGCTTAATATACTATGTATAGTATAGTATAGTATAGTATATATATACTATATATACAACTTAAGATATATAAGCTATATTCGATATACACACACACACACACACACATATATATATATATATATATATATATATATAAAAGCTTATATATATATCTTAAGATATACTATACTATATAGTATATATAGTATACTATACTATATATACATCTTAAGATATACTATATATACATGTATATCTACTATACTATACTCTATATATATATATATATATATATATATATATATAGTATATCTAGTATACTATGTATATATAGTATATCTTAAGATGTATATAATATATAAATCGAATATAGCTTATATATAGTAAGATGTATATATATTATAGTATAGTATAGTATATATATGTGTGTGTGTGTGTGTGTGTGTATGTATGTGTGTGTATGTGTGTATCGAATATATCGAATATAGCTTATATATCTTAAGTTGTATATATAGTATATACTATACTATACTATAATATGTATACATCTTACTATATATATTATATATATCTTAAGATGTATACTATCGGATATGACTTATATACTATGTATATATAGTATAGTGTGTGTATGATATATATATATATATCTTAAGATGTATATATAGTATAGTATAGTATATATATAAGCTTTTATATATATATATATATATATATATATATATATATATATATATATATATATATATATGTATATCGAGTATATCGAATATACTATGTATATATAGTATTGTGTGTGTGTGTGTATATATATATATATATTAAGATATATATATATATATACTATAATATACTATATATATACTAATATATATATATATATATACATAGTTTATAAGTCATATTCGATAGTATACATCTTAAGATATACTATATATATATATATATATATATATATATATATATATCTTAAGATGTATATATATCTTAAGATCTACTATACTATACTATATATATATATATCTAGTATATCTAGTATACTATGTATATATAGTATATCTTAAGATGTATATATAATATATTTTAAGATGTATACTATGTATATATAATATAGTATATATATATATTTTAAGATGTATATATAGTATATAAATCGAATATAGCTTAAATATCTTTATTACTATTTTTTTTTCTCTAACTTCTATAAATAAATAAAAAATAGAAAGTCTCTGTTGGGCCCGCTTAGGCCCGTTTGGGTCCGTTTAGACCCACTTAGGCCCGGAACCGGCCCACTTAACCCGGGACCGTTAGTTCGTGGTCCCGATCCCGAGCCGGTTCCAACAATAAGCCCGGGACCGTTTAGGACCGGACCGCATAGGATCGGCCCACTTAGGATAGGGCCCGCGAAGCCCACTTAGGACCGGGCCCGGCCCACTTGCCACCCTTATTTCATATCATGATAGTTATACTCATTTAAAGTTAGGTCTTGTGCGAACTCACGTGAAATTTTAGTCTTATGAAATTTTCAACTTCTACATTCGATGTCGAAACCTATCGAATCAAGTCCGATTTACCTCAAATTTTGCACACAAGTCATAAATGACATAATGAAGCTATTCCAATTTCCATAATCGGATTCCGACCTCAATATCAAAAAGTCGAACCCCCCGGTCAAACTTCCCAAAAATTTAACTTTCGGCATTTCAAGCCTAATTCCACTACGGACCTCCAAATAATTTTTCCTACACGCTCCTAAGTCCAAAATCACCATACAGATCTATTAGAATAATCAAAATTAAATTTCGAGGTCATTTATACATAAGTGAATATCCTGTCAACTTTTCTAACTTAAGTTTTTAATTATGAGACTAAGTGTCTCATTTCACTCCGAAATCCTTTCGAACCCAAACCAACTAACCCGATAAGTCATAAATCAACTGTGAGGCATAAATTAAGCAGTAAATGGGGGAACGGAATTGTGATACTCAAAACGATATGTCGGGTCATTACAGGTATGCCTAAGTTACTAGTTGGTAAACCACTTAATGATTCAAGTCGAATGCTGGCTCAGGTAATTTTTGGTTTATATTTAAACCAGGACCAAATACTGATAAGGTCTTAAATTAGCAAGTCTATTACACATAGAATATGTGTGGTCACAGTTTTTTTCAAGCTTTCTTCTGTGATTGTAAATTTGAAAGCCAAAAAGATTTTTTTTAATATACATTAGTATTAATTTTTTCTTTTCCTTAAATTAATACTTATATATGTATATCTCTCATCACACATTTTATCCAGGAGGATGAAATAGTTTATGTGTGGAGGGGGAAAACTCAGATACATTTCTAATATATGTTATATATGTATCTAATTAATGGATACATATGTTTAAATAAAGTTCTATTTTCTTTATATCTTTATATATAATTATTTTTCTCTCCTCTATCCTATTTGTAAGTTTTTAATTAACAAAATAAATTCTTTACTATATGTCCAATGATTAATTCTTTTCATCTTCACCATATAAATACAATATCTATGATTTTGATTTTGTGAAGGCAGGAGTGTAACGACCTAACCGATCGTTTTGAGCCTTTGTACTTCACTCGGTAGTTTACGGGCATGGGTAGCTCCGTATGATGTATTAAGACTTATGTGAATCATCGGTTTTGGTTTTCAGGTTATTCGGAATCGAATTGGAAGAATAGATTTCATTGTTGAAGCTTTAAATTGGGAGAGTTGACCAAGTTTGACTTTTTGTGAATTTGAATCCGAAACGGAGTTTTGATGGTCCTGGTAGGTCCGTTGGGTGATTTTGGATTTAGGAGCACGTCCGAATTGTGATTTGGAGGTCCGTAGTGGAATTTGGCTTGAAATGGCAGAAGTTGGATTTTTAGAAAGTTTGACCGGGAGTGGACTTTTGATATCGGATTCGGATTGCGATTCCGGTAATTGGAATAGCTTCGTTATGTCATTTAGGACTTGTGTGCAAAATTTGAGGTCAATCGAACGTGATTTGATAAGTTTCGGCATCGGTTGTAGAAGTTTCAAGTTTCAAGTTCATTGATTTCGAATTGAGGTGTGATTCATCGTTTCGATGTTATTATGTGTGTTTTGAGGCCTCGAGTAGGTCTGTATTATGTTATGGGACTTGTTGGTGTGTTTGGACGGGGTACCGAGGGACTCGGGTATGTTTCAGATTGATTTCGGGCTATTCTCCTTCATTTTGGCACTACTGTGTTATGCAGGTTTCTGGTGTCTCAGCCCTTCATCGCATTTGCGTGGCAAGTACCGTGAACACGTAGTGTATTTTGATGGCAGTGGCATTTCTTCATCGCGTTCGCGAATATTGGTCCGTGTTCACGTAGAGTTGGGGCAAGCTTTCTTCGCGTTCACGTATGAGGGATCGTGTTCGCATAGGGTTGAGCTGGAGCTGGAGGCCTTTCTTCATCGTGTTCGCATAGTTGGAACCGCGTTCGCGTAGTGTGAATCGCATTCGCAAGGCTTGTGTCGCGAACGCATAGAGTATTTTTGGGTGACTGATAACTTGTTCATCGCAAACGCGATGGTTTTCCCACGTTCACGAAAGAGGACGACTGGGCAGTGTATATAGTACTCTATTTCGAAGGTTTCAGACATTCTTTTCATTTTTGGAGCTATGGAGCTCGGATTGAGGCGCGTTGTGAAGCAAATTTCACCATATGAATTGGGGTAAGTGTTCTCTATTCGGTTTTGGTTATATTTCATGAATCTATCTTCAATTCTAGCTTTTGGTTGATGATTTTCAAAGAGGAAATTGGAGGTTTTGGCCTAAAGTTTCATAATGTGAATTTTTGAGTTTTGAACATCGAATTGGAGTCGGATTTGAGTGAAACTTATATGGTTGGACTCGTAATTAAATGGATTGTTGGATTTTGTAAATTTTGTCGGGTTCCGAGGTGCGGGTCCGGGTTAGGCTCTTGGCCAATTTTAGGCTTTTGATTAAAGATTTGATCTTTTTCGACCGGGATTGGTTCCTTTAGAATTGTTTGATGTACTTGAGTCATTTTTGGTTAGTTTCGAGTCGTTCGGAGGTCGGAACGTGCGTAATGGCATCTTTGGAGCATCGCTTGGCTTGCTTGGCATTGGTATTGGCTTGTTCGAGGTAAGTAACTCTTCTAAACTTGTGTTGAGGGTATGAAACCCCGTAATACGTGTTATGTGATCGGTATTGAGGTGACGCACATGCTAGGTGACGGGTGTGTGGGTGTGCACCATGTGAATTGGGACTCTGTTGCTTCTATGGCACTGTATAGTGGTCCTACTTTGTTGATATCCATGTTTCCACCATGTGATAAAGTAGTTAAGCTGTCAATCATGCTAGATATCATGTTTAGGCATTATACTGATACTGTTTGGACCCATAGTGGTCATTTCTTACTGTCATCTTACTGATTTCATTGATATTTCGTACTCGGGCATATCCATACATTCATACCATATCTCAGTCTCAGATATTATTTATTGATACATCATATCATTGTTGTCGGGCTAGTTTCATGGCATTGTGAGCCTGTGAGTGAGACTGAAGAGATTGATGACTGAGTGAGGCCGAGGGCCTGAGTGAGAGTGATATTTTGGGATCGGGTTTCACGTCGCAACATGTTATATTGATTATATTTTATGGGATCGAGCTGCACGTCGTTGCAACATGTTATGTCACCATTTATGATTTACTTGTATCTTGTCATATAGGCATAGAGACATACTTTCCTCAAGCTATCTGAAAATGAAACATCTTACTTATATTGAAAGGAGTTTTGGGAAAAATCACAGTTTTCAAACTTATTCGTATTTTGGCATTTTCGGTAAAAGATTTGGGTTTTCACTGAGACACTTGAAAAGAAATGCCTATTTTTCTGGAACTGTGAACGAACTGAGCATTTTATTTCTGAGATACCTCTTTTATTACTTGTACTATGCTGTTATGAATTATTGTGGAATATTGGTGTTGGACCCGACCTTTGTGTTAGCTCGTCACTACTTTCAACTTAAGGTTAGGTTTGTTACTTACTGAGTACATGGGGTCGGTTGTACTCATACTACACTTCTGCACCTTACGTGCAAATGTTGGTTGTTGATGTTGATGTGTTCGATGGGAGCTGGATTTGAAGATATACCTGTGTCTAGGTTGTAGATGTCTCTTGTTCATGGTAGCCTTAGATATATAAAACTCTGTTAATGTATTTTTCAAACAGATGATGTATTTACGTCTTTTCAGCTTTGTAAACTCTATTCTTAGAAGCTCGTGATTTGTACTACAAGTCCTTGAGAAATGTATAAGATTTAGATGTTCTCTTTCAATGAATTATCTTATTAATATTATTAGAATTGTATAGTTATTTGTTAGCTTACCTAGCAGGTTGGGACTAGTCGGATTTGGGGTCGTGACAAGTTGGTATCAGAGATCTAGGTTCATAGGTTCCACAAGTCATGATCAAGTGTCTAGTAGAGTCTTGCGGATCGGTAAGATGACATCCATACCTATCTTCGAGAGGCTACAGGACATTTAGGATATATTTCTCATCTTTCTTTCCTTATCGTGTGGCATTGATTCAGCTTGAAGTGTAACTCTTTGAATTCCTTCCACACATTCGTATGCGTATGTGAGCGCTCGGTATCGGTTGTGCGCCGATGGCTTGTGATTCTATGGTTGAGGTGCAAGATGTGGTTTTAGCGTGTTGATGATGGGCCAGTCTTGAGGACTTGATGTCAGGTTTCGACGGTAGCTTGAGCACGGAGATTTTGATTGTGTGAGCACGTGCTTTTGGGATTTATAGGTCCGTTGGTGTCCTTTTTAGTGGAATTTGTGATTGGATGACTATGTGGTGAGTATAATGTGACTACGAGATGTGTTAAGATTGTTCGAATGTGACGAGAAGAGTTTACTTGAGATGTAGCAAGGACTATTGGGTGCTTGATTTCTGTCTTGATTTGGCGTATGGCCTCGAGTTATGGATGTGTTGAAGGACCTCTCATGTTGTTTAGTTGTGGAGTGAAGTATATTTTCATGTCGTGTTATGAGTTCAGACTCAGGAAGACTAAGTGATTGCATAATAATTATGACTATGGGAGAGTATAGAGAGATGTCAGCTTGAGGCAAAGCAGGTAGGTTACCTCTGCGGGGTGTCCTGAGGTTGTGCAGTCCCCATGTTGTTTTTGTAGAAAGTTCTCCTTTACCATCGAATTATATGTGTTGCAATTTGAGTTTGGACTGCTTGTGGAAGTTGGCTTAACCATCACGAGGGTGAATGCAAGATTGCAGATGATTTGAGGTACTATATGGTTTGTGTTGCATAAGTTGATGAAAGATTTAGTTGAATCTCACCGCGGTATTATGGTAGTAATAGAGTATGGGCATTGTGAGTTATTGTATGTTTTGATCTATGGCTTTGAGCTAAGTGGGGGAGTATGCTATTGATGAGGTAATTGCACGATTATGCATTGTATTGGGTTTGGTTTAAGGAATACTGGTGAATCAGTTATGGCTGCAGAGTTGAGATTGAGAATGACTCGAGTAAGGAAATTTCTGGATACGGGTTGTATTACACTCTATGGGTATGTGAGAGTCATGGGATGATAGAGTGGTTAGTCGTGAAGGATGTAGTATGCATGGAGTCGGAATTGCTCAGTTGCTTATAAATGTGGGTTACTCTCTTGGGTCTTAGTGTGCTAATGGGGCACAGGTCGTTCGGTCCGTTTGGTCGGTTTAATTGAGATTTTAGTAGAGTGGGTGACTCTCGAGAATGGTTCTAATGGATTCAAGATTTATATGTAGCTATTAGGAATTTTCAAGATTTGTATATGGCTAGAAACTGAGAGTTACGATGGATGGTATCGAGACTTGTGGCATTTTTATACCATTGTGGATTATGCATTTCAGCATCAAGAAGGTGAAGGAAACAGTTTTAGGTTCATATAAGGTCTCTTTAGAGTGGGTGTCGCGGTTGTGGTGCTTTGGGGTGCTTAAGAGGGAATTCAGTGGCTTACGGGCCTTAAGGGCGTTGTGGTTTTATACTAGGGTCTCTTGTGTGGTGAATTTTGGTTAAGGATCATGGTGTTCCATCAAGGAGGAGTATTGAAGGCAATTTGGAAGGGACTTGGAGAAATAGGACAGCGTGGTAGTAGGTTGGATCAGCACAGTAATGGATATAACCAGTTTTTTGGGTACTTATGATATGGCTAGTCTCCAAGAGTATTTCGTGGCAATGCTCTTGGGTTTTGGCGACCTGCGTGGTTGGGTTGAGTTAGAGAGATTCGGTTCTGATAGCTTGGTTATGTGCAAATGGGTTTCGAAGAGTTCTCAATGGTTTTTACCACGGTTCGAGGAGTATATTTCCAACCGGCGTGAGGAATATATTGCGTATTGAGATTTTCTTAGGGATGAGATCAAATGGAAGGTTTCTGACTGAACGGGTATGTATTCTGCTTGTGACTCAGAGTTGATTATGAGATTCTTGTACTCTTTACAAAATGGCATGGTAGATGCGGTGTGTTGTGTGGGATTGAGATTTGTATGTGCAAGGTCACGGGTCAGTTTGGAAGGGAAGGGCATAAATTCGTAAGCAGCATGGCCGGTTTCAGATGACTAGGTAAATGATATTACTAATCGGTATGGCTTGATGAAGAGTATACATTTCAGAAGGGGCAATGTGTTTTGATTTATGGATACTTCACTAGTACTGCGGCACTCTCCTGGTTGATCGACTGCTAATATTCAAATTTTTCTATGTGGAACGGAAGAATTTTAGAAGTATTTCTTGTGGGATGATCGTGTATGAAATATGTGTTAGACATTCTGGCGGTGAAGTTGGGATCAGATATGGTGATTCGTGTGTTCTATAGATTTGGAGACTGGGAGTTCTCAAAAGCAGATTGTTTCATGGTTGTGGACTGTGAAGTCATGGCCGAAGCTAGCCAAATGATAGTATGTGTTATGATTCAATCATTGTGGGCTTTCAGAGGTTATTTATCTATTTATGGGTGTCCAGAGTTGATTTGGGGATCCATTGGTAGGTCAAATTAGGATGTGTATTTTACACCGAGCCGGATTGGTTGGCTCCATACTGCTATTGTTGAGGGATGTGCTATTCGGTTGTTGTTGAGCTTATTCGTGTTCTGAAATGATCTGTGAGTTACTCTTCTATGCTACGAGGAGTTGTGATCCGTTCGTTATAAGCACACATGGTGCGGTTCTATTTGGGCTTTATAGCGGAATTTGAGCGAAATCAGTAATTGGGTATTGCATGGTTAATGGCGTATGGTTATGTTCTTTCGGGTTTTGTGTGGCATTGTTTCATCTGCTTCTCCATGGTTGTGGTAATGCACTTTGAGTACTTGATGTCAGATTGCGCGTGGTTATTGATTTTGAGCATGATGGCTGAGGTATTTCATATGGATCAGTGTTTGGATGGGGTCATGCATTGCAGTGGAGTTGTGTTGAGATATGATCCCTTGTGTTAGATTCGTGTGTTTTGGTTGTATGGTGTGTGATAGGTTCTTAGCATTGCATTGTGGTGGTACTTGTTGAGCTTGCGGGACAGTTCTCCCGTCTGAGTCATTTTTCCATGATTGAGTACATTTGGAATGTTGCTTATTGGTGCACGGATTACACGAGTTGTGACTTTAGATTGTATGGGTATGTCATGTCACTAGAGTGGTCGTGTTGGATGAGATGAGGTCATTGGACCTAGAATGGATACTATCGGAATAGATTACAGCATGGTTGGAAGGATAATATCGGAAGTCAGCTTAGAAATTTGCTATAGTTCTTGTCGAAGGAGAGGGAGCTCCATGATTGGTGGATCTAATGAATGGTTACAAGTTTCTGCGTGTTTCTTTCATCATCGGTAGTGTATGAAGGTTTTAGAATGGAGTCTTGTTTGATATGAGGTTTATTACCGGTATTGGGTTGTTTTGAGCAGCTACTGTGATTAGAAATCATTACTACGAGTATCTGTGTTATGTGATATATCATGCGATTATATCTTGGGTTATGGTTATGGCTTGGTACAACTTGTTCAAACTTATACAGGGTGTAGGTTGCGAGATTCAGATCTTATAAGAAATTCTGGATGTTGGAAATTGGATTATAAGGCTTGTGGGCTAGGTTAAATTGAGAAATTTCAGTTATGTTGTGTTATCGGATCTGTATGGGATAGGGTGACATGGGATCACCCTCGGGTATGTGCATGGTAAGGTTATATGGCGGTTTGATGGCTTTGAGAACAACTCTGGACACATTCGAGGACGAACGTATGTTCAAGTAGGGGAGAATGTAACGACCCAACCGGTCGTTTTGAGCCTTTGCACTTTGCTCGATAGTTTACGGGCATGAGTAGCTCCATATGATGTATTAAGACTTATGTGAATCGTCAGTTTTGATTTTTGGGTTATTCGGAATCGAATTGAAAGAATGGATTTCATTGTTGAAGATTTAAATTGGGAGGGTTGACCAAGTTTGACTATTTGTGAATTTGAACCCGAAATGGAGTTTTGATGGTCCCGGTAGGTCCGTTGGGTGATATTTGACTTAGGAGCGCGTCCTGATTGTGATTTGGAGGTCTGTAGTGGAATTTGACTTGAAATGTCGGAAGTTGGATTTTTGGAAAGTTTGACCTGGAGTAGACTTTTGATATCAGATTCGGATTACGATTCCGGGAATTGGAATAACTTCATTGTGTCATTTGGGACTTGTGTGCATAATTTGAGGTCAATCGAACATGATTTGATAGGTTTCGGCATCGGTTGTGAAAGTTTGAAGTTTCAAGTTCATTGATTTTGAATTGAGGTATGATTCATCATTTCGATATTGTTATGTGTGTTTTGAGGCCTCGAGTAGGTCCGTGTTATGTTATGGGACTTGTTGGTGTGTTTCGACGGGGTCCCAAGGGGCTCGCACGTGTTTCGGATTGATTTCAGGCTACTTTACTTCATTTTGGCACTATTGTGTTCTGCAGGTTTCTGGTGTCTTAGCCCTTCATCGCGTTCGCGTGGCAAGTACCGCGAACGCGTAATGTATTTTGATGGCAGTGGCATTTCTTCATCGTGTTCGCGAATATTGGTCCGCGTTCGCGTAGAGTTAGGGCAAGCTTTCTTCGCGTTCGTGTATGAGGGATCGCGTTCGCGTGTGAGGGATCGCATTTGCGTAGGGTTGAGATAGAGCTAGAGCTGGAGGCCTTTCTTCATCGCGTTCGCGTAGTTGGAACTGTGTTCGTGTAGTTCTGTCCCCGGTGTGTATCGCGTTCGCGAGGCTTGTGCCGCGAACATGTAGAGTATTTTTGGGTGATTGATATCTTGTTCATCGCGAACGCGATGGTATATAGTACTCTATTTCGAAGGTTTCGGACATTTTTGCATTTCTGGAGCTATGGAGCTCGGATTGAGTCGATTCTTGAAGCAAATTTTACCATATGAATTGGGGTAAGTGTTCTCTACTCGGTTTTGGTTATATTTCATGAATCTATCTTTGATTCTAGCTTTTGGATGATGATTTTCAAAGAGGAAATTGGGGGTTTTGGCCTAAAGTTTTATAATGTGAATTTTTGAGTTTTGAACATCGAATTGGAGTCGGATTTGAGTGAAACTTATATGGTTGGACTCGTAATTGAATGGGTTATTGGATTTTGTAAATTTTGTCGGGTTCTTAGGTGCGGGCCCGGGTTGGGCTTTTGGCTGGTTTTCGGCTTTTGATTTAAGATTTGATCTTTTTCGATCGGCATTGGTTCCTTTAGTATTATTTGATGTACTTGAGTCATTTTTGGTTAGTTTAGAGCCATTCAGAGGTCGGAACGCGCGTGATGGCATCTTTAGAGCATCGCTTGGCTTGTTCGGCATTGATATTGGTTTGTCGAGGTAAGTAACTCTTCTAAACTTTGTACTGAGGGTATGAAACCCCATAATATGTGTTATGTGATCGATATTGAGGTGACGCACATGCTAGGTGACTGGCTTGTGGGCGTGCACCATGTGAACTGGGACTCTGTTGCTTCTATGGCACTGTATAGTGGTCTTACTTTGTTGATATCCGTGTTTCCACCATGTGATAAAGTAGTTAAGCTGTCAATCATGCTAGATATCATGTTTAGGCATTATGCCGATACTGTTTGGACCCATAGTAGTCGTTTCTTACTGTCATCTCACTGATTTTATTGATATTTCGTACTCGGTCATATTCATGCATTCATACCATATCTCAGTCTCAGATATTATTTATTGATACATCATATCATTGTTGTCGGGCTAGTTTCATGGCATTGTGAGCCTGTGAGTGAGACTGGAGAGATTGATGACTGAGTGAGGCCGAGGGCCTGAGTGAGAGTGATATTTTGGGATCGGGTTGCACGCCGCAACATGTTATATTGATTACATTTTATGGGATCGGGATGCACGCCGCAGCGATATAGTGCTTGGGCTGAAGGAGCCCCTCCGCAGTCGGCACACCCTCAGTGAGCGCAGTCGACTATATATATGTGGATCGGGTTGCACGCCGTAACGGGCCTTATGGTCATATGTGTATCGGGCTGCACGCCGCAACAGGTATTGTACAATGCTGAGTGATTGAGTGTGCTGAGCATTGAGCATAGTGAGAGGGAATGCGAGACAGTGAGATTGAGTACTCTGAGAGTGTGAGTACATGAGCTCATCATTAAGATGCATTGCATTTGACATGTGTACTTGAGATACATGCATAGAGATGCATTTCCTTCTGCTACCCAGTTTTGGTGACATTTATGATTTTACCTGTATCTTGGCATGTAGGCATAGAGACATACTTTCCTCATGCTATCTGAAAATGAAACATCTTACTTATTATTGAAAGGAGTTTTGGGAAAAAGCACAGATTTCAAACTTACTCGTATTTTGGTATTTTCGGTAAAAGATTTGGATTTTCACTGAGATACTTGAAAAGAAATGCCTATTTTTATGGAACTGTGAATGAACTGAGCATTTTATTTTTGAGATACCTCTTTTATTACTTGTACTATGCTGTTATGAATTGTTGTGGAATATTGGTGTTTGACCTGACCTTTGTGTTAGCTCGTCACTACTTTCAACCTAAGGTTAGGTTTGTTACTTACTGAGTACATGGGGTCGGTTGTACTCATACTACACTTCTGTACCTTGCGTACAGATATTGGTTGTTGATGTTACTGTGTTCGATGGGAGCTGGATTTGAAGATGTACCTGCGTCCCAGTTGTAGTTGCCTCTTGTTCATGGTAACCTTAGATCTATAAAACTCTGTTAATGTATTTTTCAAACAAATTATGTATTTACTTCATTTCAACTTTGTAAACTCTATTCTTAGAAGCTCATGATTTGTACTACCAGCCCTTGGGAAATGTATAAGATTCAGATGTTCTCTTTCAATTAATTGTCTTATTAATATTATTATAATTGGATACTTATTAGTTGGCCTACCTAGCGGGTTGGGTTAGATGCCATCACGACTAGTCGAATTTGGGGTCGTGACAAGGAGCAAGCGTCTTTATCTTAGGAAATCATTGAAATTGAGGATAATTATGATCGCAAAACAGGTAAATTCAATAAACTTGGCTAGAACTTGCTCTAAATGTTTCTCAAGGCGAAATAATGGGTGATACTAATTTTTGGAAAATGAAATTAGGACTTCTTTGATTCACCATTTTATAGCCTTCTTATGTCACGATCCAATTTCACCTATAGGTCGTGATGGTGCCCAACACTAAATCTAGGTAAGCCAACTTAATAAATTAAGCATACATTGACAAAATTTAAAACCAAAAAAATAATAAAACACCAAATTCTACCAATGTGTGTGCCAAGACCTGGTGTCACAAGTGTATGAGCATCTAGTAGATTATACAAAACCTCAAATATTGTCTGAAATAAAAATAGACAGAATGAAAAATACAAAGAGAGACACTAGTAGCTGCAGAACGGATCAGAAAAATAGCTCACCACTATGCCCCTGGATAACGTGGGTGTAAGAATAGGTCCCCCACTAGTACTTGCCTCATTTCCTGCACAAAAAGTGCAGCAAGTGTAGTATGAGTATGTAAACAACGTGTACCCAGTAAGTATCAAGCCTAATCTCGAAGTGGTAGAGACGAGATGGCCGACTTTGACACTCACTATGGGTCAATAATAATAATTGAAATACAACTAGGATATTTAAATCGACATGATTTACAGAATTTAAACTAATTTATTTAATCAGCGAAAATAATCAAATTTCTTCAAATGCAACAATTCTCAATATATTAATTAAATTCCTTCAATTCAAATAATTTCCGATTTATCAATTAAATATCATTTACAGGAATAACAATTAATTCCTTAACAAGCAAGAATAATAATTCATTAAATTTCAAGAATTTTTCAATTTATCAATTAGTTTCGCAAGCCGAAATAAAATATTAAAGCATCGTGTAATTATTATTATTATTAAGCACGATTTCTGCCGAGGACGTACGGCCCGATCCAGAGTGTCGTGTATACTGCCGAGGGACGTGCGGCGCGATCCATAGATGCATCTATCCTGCTGAGACGTCTGGTCCGCTCCACAAGAAAGGAGGACATTTTCTTATGTACCTCCGGAAGGAGAGTATATTTTATTATAAGATAAATTCGGGATGAAGAACAATTTCTTTTAACAATTAATTGATTTAAACAGAAAATCAAGCATATAAGATTTCCATCCTTTAATATATTTATCTAACAATTCACAATATATTCATATATATTAATTTAATATTAATTAATCAGGAAATATGATTTACACAAGTAATTCATTCTTTGAGTCCTAAACTACCCGGACTTTAACATTTATAGTAGCTACGCACGGACTCTCGTCACCTCGTGCGTATGTAGCCCCCGAAATTAGCAACAATTATTCAATTTAATCCCTATGGGGTAATTTCTCCCTCACAAGATTAGACAAGAGACTTACATCGTCTTGCTCCAATTTAATCCACTAGAAGGCCTTTTCCACGATTATCCAACTCTGTCTGGCTCAAATCTAGCCAAAATAATTCGATACAATTATTAAAAATTATTGAAATCAATTCTATAAGAAAATACTACTTTTTTAATAAAAATTCCGAAATTAATTAAAAATTCGTCTGTGGGACCCACATCTCAGAATCAGGCGAAAGTTACGAAATATGAACACCCACTCAACCACGAGTCTACCCATACCAAAATCACTAAATTCCGATAATAATTCGGCCTTCAAATCCTCAAATCTATCCAAGAGGGTTTTCAAACTTTTACAACTCAATTTACCAATTAAATGATAAAAATAGTGATGGATTCGGATAATTTAACCAATATTGAGTTAAGAACACTTACTCCGTTGTTTTCTCTGAAAATCTCCCAAATATTGCCTAAATCCGAGCTCCAAATCGTTAAAAATGGAAAATGGGACAAAGTCCCATTTTCAGAACTTAAACTCTCTGCCCAGTGATTTTTTCTACGCGATTGCGAACTTCCTCACGCGATCGCGTAGCACAAATTTTATTGCCCAAACATTAACCCTATGCGATCGCATCAAGTCCTACGCGATCGCGAATGCACCAGGTTCCGACTCTACGTGATCACACCCCTCTTCACGCGATCGCGTAGCACAACGCGTGGCCCAGCTTCCTCTCAAGTTTCCCTTACGCGATCGCAAACACTGACATGCGATCGCGATACACACTGGCCAACCCTACGCGATCGCGGACGTGCCCACGCGATTTTAGTGAACAAATTCCCAACTGCCCAAATTAACCATACGTGATCGCAACCCTATTCATGTGATCGCATAGAACAAATCAACCTCTGCCTAAATTACTCTATGCGATCGCAGACCAACTTACGCGATCGCGTATAAGGATACCAGAAGAAAATACCAGCAGTTATCAACAGTGTTCCAAAGGCCAAAAATGATCTGTTAGCCGTCCGAAACTCACCCGAGCCCCTCGGGACCTCAACCAATTATACCAACAAGTCCTGAAACATCATACAAACTTAGTCGAAATCTCAAATCATATCAAACAATGCTAAAATCACGAATCATCCTCTAATTCAAGCTTAATGAAACTTAAAATTTCCAACTTCTTCATTCGGTACCGAAACCTATCAAATCAAGTCCGATTGACCTCAAATTTTGTACACAAGTCATAAATGACATAACAGAGCTATAATAATTTTTAAAACTGGATTTCGACTCCGCTATCAAAAAGTCAATTCCCCAGGCCAAACTTCCAAACTTAAATTCCTATTTTAGCCATTTCAAGCCTAATTTAACTACGGACTTCCAAATAAAATTTCGAACACGCTCCTAAGTCCAAAATCACCATACGGGGCTGTTGGAATCGTCAAAATTTTATTCCGGGATGGTTTTCTCAAAAATATTGACTGAAATCAAACTTAGCACTTTAAGGCCAACTTAAGGAACCAAGTGTTCCGGTTTCAACCCAAATTCCCGAATAAACCATCCCCGTAAGTCATAAATCATTAAAAGCACATACAAGAAGTTTTATTTTAGAGAAGAGGGTCCTAAAAGTTAAAATGACCGGTTGGATCATTACATCTTATTTCTAACTATATATATATATATATATATATATATATATATATATTCCTTCTAGAACCCTTCTTTGAGCCTTAATCCTTTTTTTAACACCTTGATTATAAAAAAGAAAAAGAAAGAGTAACTATAATATATATATATATATATATATATATATATATTATAGTTACATATATATATATATATATATAGTCATGAGATCTTCGACCTAAAAATGAGCAGAGATTGGTGTATATATTTTATAAAAAGGGGATGGAAGAAGAAGAAAAAAAAAAGTTTAAAAAGAAAATAATAATAATAATAATAATAAAATAATGTGAATATAAGGTGTTTGAAATTATAAAACAAAAAAAAAATCAAAAAAAAGTCTTACCAAAGGGAGGATATATCGAGCACTAAAAAATATTTTCTCCAAGCTGGGGAAAAAAATAGTCACTCTAAAAATATCCTTATCCTACAAGCCTGAAACCTGACATTACAAGCCAAGAAAAGTCTTATAAAGATTCTAGAAATTAAGTGTTGAATCTATATTAGTGGAGAAAAATATGAGGAGCAAGTCTATGGACTAGAGTATGATACTAACTAAATCAGTGATCATAAATCTATCAATTTTGAAAGATTCAAGGGAAGGAGATTACAAGTTCTCGTTGATCAAAATAGAATTCAAAAATAACGTAAAAGATTTGGTGAATTTTAAAAGGTTAATTGCATTGACCATATTGGAGGATATTTATTTTGTATAAATTTTCTATCCTACAATAGTCATGAATTTTGGAAGATATATTTTTAAAGTATTCTTTTTTCTCGAGGACAAGCAAAAGTTCAAGTATGAGGGTATTTGATGGATATAAATTATTCATGTAATTTCATATGTAAAAAAATAAGTTTTTAAAATAAAATATGAATAAAGATATCCTATCCTCACATATTTTCTAACATATCTTGTAGGAAGAAGAAATTATGAAAAAGTAGGAAAAAGGCTAAAAGACAAGAGAATGAAGCAAAGCCACAGTTGCACACATCATCTTCATATTCGCAAATATGGAATATACATATGGGCTTATGGAAAGAGATAATTAGAGATGAAAAGGAGCATAGTTGCATATGTGGAATCTATATACGCAAGATCACATTCGCATACATGGAACCTACATTTACAAGTCTAACCCATGAAGTCAAGAATGGAAGCAAAAGAGCTATAGATGCATATGTGAAATCTATATACGCAAAGGTCACATTTGCATACATGGAACCTACATTTGCAAGTCTAACTCATGAAGTCAAGAAGGGAAGCAAAAGAGTCATAGATGCATATGTGGAATCTATATTTGCAAAGGTCAAATTCGCATACATGGAACTTATATTTGTAAGTCTAACCCACGAAGTCAAGAATGGAAGCAAAAGAACTATAGATGCATATGTGGAATCTATATACACAAAGGTCACATTTGCATACATGGAACCTACATTTGCAAGTCTAACTCATGAAGTCAAGAAGGAAAGCAAAAGAGTCATAGTTGCATATATGGAATCTACGTACACAAAGGTCACTTTGCATACATGGATTTCACATTCGCAAAAGTGGAACATGACAAAACTATTCATCTTTTTCTATAAATAGTAAGCTCTCTTTGTATAAAGATATCCAATCTTTTGCGAGACAAGAACTAGTCTTGGTCTTCTTTCTTTGTAGTAAAAATATTTTTTTAATCTTTTAAATATTTCTAGTTTTCTAAATATCGTTTTTAGCTTTTCTTATTCCATAATAGAGTAATCTTTTTTCGTTGGGATAGTTGATGAAGCTTGATATATTTTATAATACTATCTCAGTTTTTATATATTATTGGCTTGAAACTTTTTATTTACATTTCATACTGTGCTGAAATAATGGTTTTTAATTACTTCATTATTACTTCTATATATTTTATCTCTAAGTTATTCATATATTAATTTTGTAATTCTCGCAGATCAAAATTAATATATAATAACTAATGGATAAAATAGTAGAGTGAAAGTAATTTTTCAGTAAACTATTATTTCAAGTGAGTAATCTTGCTTGCCTCAGTTTTAATTCTCACGGAGGAATTGTTGTAGGCAAGATTATTTATCCTTAGTAAAATTATTCTCACGAAGTTTTTACTTTCTTTTAACACAATTCAAGCAAGAAAAATATTCCGGTTTAAACGTCACTAGTCTTAAGTTGATTAATTAACATAATTCTCATGGAGTGTTATTAATTGGTTATTTCTTAGTGAGTAAAATATAATTGTATTAGAAATAAGTAATTATTCTTTAAATAAATAAATGTAGAAATGAAGATTTTATTATAGTAATATTATCAAGTGAATTCAATAATTCCCAACTCTTTTTTAAAAAATTATAAATCTTTCAAAAGTTATTTGTTTTGTTTAAGTAATTAACAAGTTTTAAACCTCACTCACTTTTCATCAATTTGATTCTCTCAAATAGTAGTTAGAATATTACAAGTCTGTAGAATAGATTATCCAGTCTATGTGGGACGATATCTTAAACTATACTAGAATTTGACAGAGTACGAGCAGAAAATTCCAATACACATTGGCCTCGCCGACTTTCTTTCATTCTTGATGATTTTCTTAGACTCTAGCTTGATATTAAATTGAATTTTCTCAAATTATTTTCTAATTTTTGTTCCTTAAAAGTTCAGTTGTTACTAAGAATTATGAGTATTACATCCCATAGCTTGAAATCTAACTTTGGTTCTTAAGGTGTGATTTGGCTATACTTACTCGTTGCTCAAATGCTTAAAGCAGAATAAGAAAATATGGTGTGTGAATACTCATCAACAAAGTCTCATTCTTGGAAGAAGAAATACCTCGGCAGTTGCCTCAAGACTTCAAAACTATCAACCTAATAAGATGCTATAAATATTCCAAGTCATGGTGAAAATCATGGTGAATACTAGGCACAATTCGATATGGTTGGAAAAACACAAAGAGAGAAACTAGAAGAAAATAAAAGAAATAGAAAGGTAGAATATAATAAATATACAATAAGGATATTAAAAGAATTGTGACTCAATATATAAATGAATATATGATTGTCAGTATTTTTATGTCTCACTTCTTGAGTTCAACAGATGACTTCGAAGGAGATGGCTAATCTGTAAGGAAGAAGTGCAGTAAATAAAAGGGGTTTAACGAGTTATTAATGAGTTTAAAAATAATTAATTTGGTGATTTTTCGTTAGGTGGAGAGTATTTTTAAAAAGTTTAGCTAACGATAAGGGTAAATGTGACCCAATAATATAACGCATGATAGATATGAATAATATACTAAAGTAGAGAGGTATATTTGGCCATTTTCCCTTTAATTAGACCACGGTGATGGGCGAGGCGGCCGTTCTTTGATGAAAATTTGTGAGATTGGCAACACCATTGACCAAACGAGCTACACCCTAGGACGCCAAAGAGATCTTTCTCTGACCAAATACTTTTCAAATATAAAAAACAAAATTAAATTATAGTAGTACTTTTATATAATTTCTTCATATATAAATTTTATTTTAAAAAAGTTAAAGCTCTTATATAGCAATTCACACTGGAAAAAATTTACTAGTAATAATTTGAGACTCTGGACTTTTGGATCTCATCACTCTCAACATACAAAAGAAGGACGAGAATCTATTCATCCAACAAGTGTTACACAAAGCATTAGAAAGCAATACAATAAAACTCGAATTCATAAAACTTGAAAGTTGCACGGACATTTATAAACGACTAATTATCAAGTGATGTTCACAATAGCTTTTGGGATAAATTTCATTGTGGTGTTCGAACTTATGATTTTTTTTTTCCGCACAAAAGTATCTAAATACAATTTGTAAATAGAAATACCTAAATTACAATTATATATAACAAAAAGAAATACTTACTGGAAATATAAATTCTTCAATATTAAAAAATATACAAAATAATTTTAAAAACCTTACCTCCCCCAATTAGCATATTTTCAACCCACTTGCCTACTTAATTGACACATTACCTATTTTGATTAATGAATAAATATATTCACATAACTACTAATTTATACAATTGATTTCAAACACTTGAAGTTATTTATTTAGCACTTGCTAATAATGACTTATTTTCAATCAGCTAAGACAAACAGAACTTTCACCTAAAATTATTTTCTATTATGTTTTTCAAAAACTACTAGAGTTTGCTCATTGCACTAAGAAAGTCAGCTTCCTTGCTGTTGTATTGATATCTACCTCTGCTGTTTTGGGATTCTCTGCTTCAACACATTTCGAAACTTGCATGACGGTTGGTGCACTTCCCATTCCAGTCATCCAGTGGCGCAGTTGCATCTGACCTATCATTTGTTGTACCCCTGATTCCGGTGTTACCATTCTACCTCATTCATCCATCTTCGATATTGTAGGCGGTGCAATTATCTGTGATTTTCGTCGGGCCATCGTCGTTGTATGTACGTTAGCTCTCCCTGCTTAACGTGCACATTCAGAGCTCACGCCGTTCAAAGTCAAACATTTTCATTCACTACTCCCCAATTTGAATTGGTAGTTTTTTTTATTTTTTATTTTCGTTTTCTATTTCAAAATAATTTTAAAATTTCAACTTTGTTGGAGCTTAATTTCATTTTACTGTTCCCAATTCTTCAATTTTTAAAATTTATCAATAATATCTTTGTGTATTATTTACTTATTATATTTTATTTTCTAAATTAATTCAAAGTTGAAATACCCTCATATTATCTCTATTTTCATCTTTGTACATTTTTTTCACTGTAATATTATAATTAATTTTCTTAATTTTGAAATTTACATATAATAAACATACTATAATATCATGTTGGCAATTTCCCAATTTAAAATAAAATAGGTTATAGAATAAATAATTTTTAAGATATAAAATTATTGTTTCCATAAAAAAAATAGTTAAGTATGTTTAAATTTAAATTTAAAAATAGTAACTAATTATTAGAAACACATTATGCATAATTAAACTATTTTTTACTGTTTGTTGAAGTTAAAAAAGAAACTAATTATTATCTCACCTAACTAACTTTAGTCTAAATTGCCAAGTGGCCTATTGTAAGGCTGCGACTTGGCTTAATGTGGGAGCTTTTTCCTCTCCTTTTAATAACATAAAATAATAATAATAATAATAATAATAATAATAATAATAATAATAATAATAATAATAATAATAATAATAATAATAATAATAATAATAATATAGATAATTCTCAAAACCAAACCAAAAAGGAATTAGCTTTTATTTTAAAAACAATTGCTTATTGCATCTTGTTATGAAAATATTATATTGTGGATGTCCATTCATTACTCCGCTATAGATAATCTTCCTGAAGAAGATTATCCATTTAGTACTCTGTTGAAGTTTATCTACAAGCAGTTGATGCAGACAGCTTACAAGCAGCTGATGCAGGCAGGTTGCAAGCAACTCAATGAAATGATTTGTAGCAGTTTCTTATTAAACAGGCAGGTTGCAAGCAGCTCATGCAGACAGCTTACAAGCAGCTCAAGAATGCCTTGCAGTTGCTTCATGAAAAACCTCGCAGCTGCTTCCTTTCTTCTATAAATAGAGGAGTTTTCAGTTCATTATGAAAACACAACAGTTTGAAATTGAATAAAAATATCAATCTCCCTCTATACTTGTCTTCGGTTTCTTTACTTTACAGTCTTTATTTTATAATACTTTATCAGCATGAGACTCTGCCATTTTGAGCACTTCGAATTTAATTTCTATTTCAGTGTTCGTCTCCGATGTAAGGCGGCACTCTTATGTCCGTGGTTAGATCTTGTTCATAACGAGCATCATAAGGCAGATTATATCTTTGAGGTGGTGAGTTTTTCTTCTTGGCAGTAGTGATATAGATATCACTTGCATCTGGTGTGGCCAAATTTGCATAATTTAATTTGAGCCTTTTGCTTATATTTTAATATCATTATCATCGCTTGCTTGGTTATATGTTACGTATATAGTACCTATTTTGGTATTTGTTTTTATCCTAATTATCTTAATAAATGATTACAAAGTGGATAACATTGTTAGATCCACTTAAACTCCAGCAGAGTTTGCAAGAAATATACAACCACCAGAAGTGGTTATGCTTCATATATCTCATTGTAACTAAATTTTGTTAACCACCAGAAGTGGTATATGCCTATGACCACCAGAAGTGATAATTTAGGCTTTCTATGGTTATAATTAAAGATAAGCTAGAGAAATATTCTCTATATTACATGCACGCCTCGATTTGCTCCTGAAGTAGTAAATATTTTAAAAGATGTTGAAGCATCACAATTGATGTGATTAATGCGCATTCAGATAATTATATTCGATTTCCTGAAGAATGAGAATTTTTGATAAATATTAATCCATTCCCTGAAGTGAATGTGATGATATTAATAAAGTCGTAAATATGAACATGCTCTTGATGTAAATATATTATAATTCACCTCGAGAAGAGGTAATATGATTGAGAGAATATATACTCAATTTTTCGTATTTCAATTTGCTCCTGAAGAAGTAACGCAATTAAAATTTTCTCTCGAAGCAGGAAAATATTATTAAACTGTATCTTTCTGTGTGTAAATAAAATAATGAGCTATTCAAAGTTATTTTTGAAGCACATTTTCATTCCCTGTAGTGAATGAAGAAATACCACAAGTCACCTCCAGAAGAGCTAGAATAACAGATGATATAAATATTATTTTTGTGACATAAAGATCATTGTCGCACGTACCTGTTGTACGTAAAACATCTTGAATAATTTTATTAAGTATCATTCTAAGGCAAAATCATTCTTGTAGAATACTTTCTACTACAACCACATTAACATATTATGGTTAGTTATTGAATTCCCCGAAGAAAATAACAACTCATGTATCTTTCCTTAAAAGATGCAATGACTATGTGGTTGTCATATTGATATAAAATATTCAGATGTTAATGATATTTCTCCTTGAAGGAGATATTTGTCACAAAGTTAGTAGTAAAAATATTAAAATTCTTAATTTTCGTCATTTATAAATTTAGAATTAGTTTTATGTTGTTCATTTGATTATGATTTTCTCTCATGATACCAGAAGCGTCTGAGCAATATTTGATAGTACAAAATGTATCAACAACTCTTGAAGAGCTAATTGTTTATCTAGAAGACACATGACACCAGTGGTGTCTGATAAATATTAGATTGTGGATAATAAAGGAAGGCTCTCGAAGAGTTTATATATAAATATGTCATTCATATTATATGATTATGGTCAAAACATATGTTGTAGTAAATCTGAAGTTTACTAATACAAATGGCTATCATATTGAGACTACAAATGATTAAAAGATTGAAAATCTTCATGTTTCCACAATCATATGGGGTAAATATGTATGTGAGAAGTTACCCGTCTTATTCTTCAAATTTGTACTACATCATGTATCACAGTATACCAGAAGTTTACTAATGCAAAAGTAGCCACAGTAAATCAGAAGTTTACTGATGCAAAAGTTTATGCCATAGTAAACCAGAAGTTTACTTAGAGATAGCACATGCCATGATAAACTTGAAGTTTTCATTTGCCATTTTTAAATGAGCTATTTGAGAATTCAGATAAGCATATACTGAAAAACTAGAAGATTCTTCAAGAATTCTCTTGTGTTGCTTGTTCTCATAATAACTTGATTATACCAACTAAAGTTGGGACTAAAATTCCCGAATTTTGAAATATATAAAAGGTGAATATGGGCCCATTCACCTATCATATGAACCACTTATAGATGCATATATAAGATGGTTACATGTATGCTTATTGTCAACCTGCAGTTTGGCATTTGAAATTGTCTTTCTCAATTAAGAGCATAATTTTCAGATTATGAAATCAAGATAGTTCATCTTGATAATGCTGGTTTATATCCAAGCTAGTTTAGTATTGAATACCTCCTATTAATGGCTAAACTATTGCTTATGAGAACAAAACCTCATATGTTGGTCTAAGATTTTCTAAATTGCATACAACATCACTTGTATGCATCAGACCAATAAAATATGATAAGTCATCCCCTCACAATTGGTTTAGGATCAGAAATCAAATATTTTTACTATCTAATAACTTTTGATGTGTGGTATATGATTAATTTCTCTACCACAATGCACAAAAATATGTTTCTCAAAGAAGATTGGGCATATGCGTTAGTTTTTCTAACATTTGGGGGATGGAATAAAACAGCTGAAAAATATGCTATATGAATCGAATTATCATTAATATGATCCTCGCTTAGAAGATAATTCAAGTCAAATACCAGAAGCCTTTGCTGATCCAAAATTAAATATCATATTTCAGATGCAAATGCTCCTATTAAAATTAAAGTTTCTGAAGGATAAAGTTTAATGTACGCATGAAGCGTGGTAGACCAATCGGTTCCAAAGGTAACAATCCTTGAAAATAATAGGAGCAAATAATCAAAATAATCATAATAAGGAGGAAATGAGTTCTAGAAAAGCCCACGGCATAACATTTTATGAAACTCCAGAAGAAGTTCAGGTACCTGAAAATAAAGAAAGTGATGAGATCTCAACAAGTTATGTCGCTTGCGAACCGATACAAAATGATCGTCGGCGATATATTTGATACAATAAAGTGCACAATATTATAAAAGATTGTGAGGATCGGACTTGTAGTCCAGACACCTGAAGATGTCATGCCATTTAAATGTAAGTCATAACCTATATGACTCATTTGATTAATTATATATGAAAGATCCCTGAAGGATTTAAAATGCCTGAAGCAAATTCAAAATCTCGGAAAATATATTCAATCAGATTACAAAGATATTTATACGGTTTAAAATAATCTGGGCGCATGTGGTATAATCGCCTTAGTGAATATTTATTGAAAGAAGGTTACATAAATGATGTTATTTGTCCATATTTTTTTATAAAGAAAATGGTATCAAAATTTGTTATACTTGTTGTTTATGTTGATGACATAAATCTTGTTGGAACTCCAGAAGAGCTCCAAAAGGCAATTGAATATCTTAAGAAAGAATTTGAGATGAAAGATCTTGGAAAGACAAAACTTTGTCTTGGTCTGCAAATTCAACATTTAGCAGACGAGATCTTTATCTATCAATCTGCCTATACATAAAGGGTCTTAAAATGTTTTTATATGGACAAAGCGCACCCATTAAGTACACCAATGATTGTTTGATCACTTGAAGTGAATAAGGACCCGTTCCGACCTCCAGAAGAGGATGAGGAACTCCTTGGTCCTGAAACACCCTATCTCAGTGCAATTGGTGCACTTATGTATCTTGCTAATGCTACAAGGCCTGACATAGCATTTTCTGTTAATTTACTAGCAAGATATAACTCTTCTCCTACGCGGAGACATTGGAATGGGATTAAGCATATATTGCGATATTTAAAGGGAACTCTTGATATGGATTTGTTTTATGCTAACAAAGGTAGTGCACATCTTGTTGGTTATGCAGATGCATGTCATTTATCTGATCCCTATAAAGCTCGATCTCAAACCGGCAAGTAGGGAATGCGTATGGTTGAGATCAATGATTCATTTTATTCGAGAAAAATGTGGTTTGGAATGTGATAAAAGATCCACAATTTTATACGAAGACAATGTTGCATGCATAGCCCAATTAAAGGGAGTATTTATAAAAGGAGATAGAACGTATCACATTTCATCAAAATTATTCTATACACATGATCTTCAGAAAAATGGTGACATCGATGTGTAACAAATCTGTTCAAGTGACAATCCAGCAGATTTGTTCACTAAATCTTTGCTAACTTAAACTTTTGAGAAGATGGTATACAAGATTGGAATGCGGAGACTTAAATATTTGAAACAAGGTTTTCATCAGGGGGAGTGAAATACATATTGTACTCTTTTTTCCTTACTAAGCTTTTTTCCATGGGGTTTTTCTTATAAGGTTTTTAATGATGCAACTAGAAATGCGTATTACTAAATATGTGTACTCTTTTTCCTTCACTAGGATTTTTTTCACAGGGTATTTTCCTAGTAAGGTTTTAACGAGACACATTATCTTTTAATGAACATCTAAGGGAGAGTGTTATGAAAATATTATATTGTGGATGTCCATTCATTACTCCGCTATAGATAATCTTCCTGAAGAAGATTATCCATTTAGTACTCTGTTGAAGTTTATCTACAAGCAGCTGAGCAAACAGCTTACAAGCAGCTGATGCAGGCAGGTTGCAAGCAACTCAATGAAATGATTTGCAGCAGCTTCTTATTAAACATGCAGGTTGCAAGCAGCTCATGCACACAGCTTACAAGCAGCTCAGAAAAAGTCTTGTAACTACTTCCTGAAAAGCCTCGCAGCTACTTCCTTTCTTTTATAAATAGAGAAATTTTCAGTTCATTATGAAAATACAAACAGTTTGAAGTTGAATAAAAATATCAATCTTCCGTCATTCGGTTTATTTACTTTTAACGTCTTTATTTTATAATACATCTTTTTTTTTCCTTTGTTTTTGGAGAAAAGTGGAGTTACCAATGGATGAACATTCCGCCTAATTTGCGACTCAGGCCGGTTCTCAATTCTCAGTGCGATTGAAAAGGATAATATAAAGGCGACCGCAAAATGCCCGTGAGAGTGGTGGAAACTTCTTCTACGCCTTCCCAGCCTTCAGGTACTCAACTTGCACTAAATTTCTCGCTTTTTAGATATACTATTTGATATCATCAAAAAATTTGGAAGCTGAAATTACCTACTGTGTATTTTTTATATATACTCTGTTTTCTGAATCGAAGTTACAGTTTTGATTATGGACATAAACTGAGATTCTTAAAATTTAGGGCCTGACTTAATCAGCGTAATGTGGGTTAATTTACAAAGTTAGCATCTTTTTGAAGATACTTTTGAAAGGATCTGGGCCACTCACTTTGCCAGATTGAATAGTTTAAGATTCTTGGCATGTGTAACTTGCTTGTAATTTGAATTGGATTTCTTCAATTTCTGATTTTAGTATATTTAATTGTCATAGTGTTAGCATTTAGTATTCACTAAAGTTTTGTACTTTTTGGTGTCAAATTAAGTGATTGTGTTTGCTAAGTAGTAAGTAGTTGTTGCATGACTCAAATGCTCGTTTGTTTTCAACTACAAAGGTGCAACTTCAGGAAATACTTTGCCTCCAGCCTGTACGCTTCTGAGTGTCGGACAGGTGAACTCTCGCTGTCATTTTCTCCTTCTGTTTCTATCATTTCATTTATTTGGAAATGCATTTCCCATTAATTTACGCGATGTTATACTTGTACAGATACTGTCCTGTAACATTAGTGTAACCTTCTTGTTTTTGTCTTCAATTAGACAGTTTGTTAAGATGACTTTTTCCTGTCTCGTCCTTTTACACAAGGTTTTACTTAGAATCTTTCATTAGTTTGGGCAAGAACAGTAAGGCAAAGTAATATTTTAAGAACTTGAAGAGTATGATCAAACAAGAGAGGAGTGGGTGAGACGGATAAGCACAAAAAATGTTAAGTCAAAGACTATGATCAATCTGTGACGCCCATGAGAGCGGGTAAGCAAAATTGGCATGCTTCTAGGCTGGCAAGCTTCAGAAGAAGGGTGCACATGCCACCTTAGGTGAATCCACATCAAAATGGGAGAGGAAAGTGAAGAGCTTTATAAGATATAACACAAGTTTACATTATACGCGCGCTTTTGGCCTCGATGATGGCGTAGCCCAAGGAACAAATATGTGAGGTCTGCTGGGCCAAAATGGACAATACGTGCTATGGACTTAGGTATATGGTATCAGAGTCCCGCGCTTCCTCAGTATGATAGTGGGGTGAACCTCAGTGAGAACGCTCAGTCCCTGGGGAGGAAAGAATGTGATGCCCATGAGGGAGGGCAAGCTGACAAGGGCGGATCAAGCAGGACTAGCAGACTGATAAGCTTCTGAAGAACATGTCACTTTAGGGGAATCCCACATCCAAATGAGAGAGGAAATTGAAGAGCTTTATAAGGATAACATAAGTTCACATGGTATGCATGCTGGGCTTGATGATAGCATAGCCCAAGGGACAAATCCATGAGATCTAGTGAGCCAAAGCGGGCAATACGTGCCACGGACTTGGGGCGTGACACAATTGGAAAGGAATGAGCGTGAGAGCTTGTTTAAGAGAAAAGGCAAAAAAGGGGAAGAAATTCAAAACTGAATTGAAAAGAAAATGATCTATGCAAATTTCTCTAACCAACTAATCGACACTTTAGTCAATTATTTATGATTCCATTATGAGTTGGTTGTTTTCATTCTTTTGTCGCCTGAGATACAGTGTAGCAGTAGCCACAATATCTTTCTGGACATTCAACGCTCCCCCTCAAGTTGAGGGATGAAAATTCTTCTTGATTCCAAACCTGGAAACCAATGTGCGGTGCTGCTATTTGCCTAAATCTTTGGTCAATAAATCTGCTCGTTGTTTTTTTGGTTGTATGATTATTTCTGTGTTCTTGCAAACCCTATACCAGAGAAGAAACTGAATTCCCCTATCCCTGATTTCAAAATTGTACTTTGTTCTTTGCTTGTTGTATCACATCCAAATTGTATAGATGGCAATGATTAGAAAGTGATTGCCTAACCTCTTGTGGACAGAGCGTAAGTCATGCTTGCTTTGATTGAAATCTAACTTCAGTAAGTCATGCTTGCTTTGATTGAAATCTAACTTCAGTAAGCATCAGTGAGCTCCGAGTTTCATTTTTTGAAGCTTGTTTGAGACCATAAAGTGGTTTAAAAGGCTACACACCTTGTTCTTCTCCTAGCTGTAATAACCCTGAGGTGAAGCCATGTAGGCCATCTAAAAAAGTCATCTTGCATGAAAAAGCATTGTGGGCATCCATCTGATAGACAGTCCACTGATCAAATGCTGCAAGGGGGCATGCTTCTCTCTGCCACACTTGAGGCTAATGGTGAAAAGGGTATCATGGTGGTTCAACCCTTCCTTCTGATTGTAGTACCTTTTGGCTACTAATCTAGCCTTGAAGCTTTCGAACTTAAAGTTTGTGGTTGTTCAGCTTGTCACACAGGTGAAAAGTGTCATCATTGCTCACTGCATTGCTTTTTTTTTTTCCAGGCATTTTCTGGGACTCAGAATGTCTCAAGTCAACAAAAAGATGAAGCTTGGAGAGTAAATGTGCGAATTCAAGGTTGCGACCTTGATCATGGGTATCTCTGTGGTACAATGGAAGCTCTTAATGTTCCTATGGCAGATACACCAGTAAGAAGCCTGTGCTTTTACTTCAATGAGCGTCAGATCTCTTTGCTTCTTCATTAAATTTCTTTGATACATGAATCTGAAGCTACATCAAAGAATAGACATCTCTTGAGTGGTTGAACCTTTTTGTTACATTCATATGAAATTACACTGGTGAAAGGACGCCAGTTGAAATGTCATTGATCAGTGAACGAAGATGGTTCTTAATCTAACTGGTCTACTTTGTCTTTTTTCTACCATTCCAAGTGGTATTGCAGTCCTATACTTTTCGCTTCTTCATCCGGGATACTTTGAAAATCACTCCACACTTTATGGCGACAGTCTAAATAATATATCCAAGAGTTTCTGGTTGAAGAAAATTTCCTCTATGTGGTTGTCTGCTGTTGATTCTCTGCTGCAGAGAAAATATTAATATGCTTTTCCTTTCCAGTTTAGAAAATGCTGTTGATGATTTTGCTTGCTGTCTATTCTTAGTATCTTTAGATCTTATTTTGGACTTTGCATGCTAATGTTTCCAGCCTCTATTACATAAAAGAAGAGGCTTCTCAACCTCACTGCCCAGGAAAGAAAAGGGAAACAAGTTATGAACAGCTATTCATGGAGCTTTTTTTACTCTTTTATTTTTCAAACTTGTTTTGAAAAAGCTTTTCTTGAGCCGAGGGTCTATCGGAAATAGTCTCTCTACCTTACACAAGGTGGGGGTAAGGTCTGGCGTACACCCAACCCTCCCCAGACTCTACTTGTGGGATCGCATTGGATATGTTGTTGTTGTTGTTGTTGTTTACTCTTTGCATAAGAGCAGTCTCTCTCCCCATCCCCCCCTGATCTCCTTCGCCCAAATCCCAATAGATGAACCCCCCCCCCTCCCCACACACACACACACACCCCGAAAAAAAAACGGCTCTGGAATTTGCTTATCATTCCCTTATATGCATAAAGGAGTTTGGATCAAAACCAACTTGAGTTTTGAGGTATTTTTTTTAAGAGAGTAACGCAGTACAAGAAACCACAGGCTTTGAAACCTCACGAACAGGATTACTTCATCCTCAATACTCAGAATTTTTGGGGGGTGGGGGTGGAGGCTGGAATTGGAATTCAATGGATTCTATTAATTCGCTCTAGTCCAGATATAATGAATTGTGTTAATAGCTCTGTCACTTGATACTTTTGTAGATTTATTTCCCTTGGGAGACTTTTGTACCTAACTCATCTGGTATCATATGTCTCTCTTTTTTATAAGGTAAAGATCTCATCTGGAATCATATCTCACAAAGCGTGAACTATAGGAACTCTTTCAGATAAAAGAGTGGACGTATTTTAAAGTCCTTGATCCAGTGTTTCATATTGGATTTTTTGGAACCATCATTAGTACAGTGGCCCTTTTTCTAGAACCTTGTGAATGGAGAGTGGGGCAAAAGAGAAGTCAAATAGACAATAAAAATTTGGTGTCTACCTTGAACTTTTAGCTCATATGACAAACCAAACATTATTAAGGCCAAAACATAGTGTTTGTGTTCCGACGGAATGCATGTGTGAATAACCTGGATTTAATGCACGAGAAAGTAAGAAAGGAACTCTCAGAAATGAATAATCATTGTCAAAGATTCTGCAGTTATACCTCTTTTTGGATCAAGATTTTCACACAAATTAATTTTTCTTTTTAATGTTATTTTCTTGTTAGAGCTTTTCAATCTTTTCTTCAACACATGTGAGTACTGTTCACTGGTCAAAACTCTCTTATCTTACCTTCAACCTCATTCTTCTGTTCTTCACCTTCAACAATCAATTAGTTACCTAATTCTGCATACACTCTAACTGTAATGCTGACAACAGAGAATGTGTAAGTGTGGTTACTTGAAGCTGGATCTCCTCGTCTGACCCTTCGAATCTCTTGTTTATCAGCCTTCAACAATCAAGTAGTTGCTTAATTCAGAATACATTCTAGCTGTAGAGTTGCTGTTGATGGCTGGCAACACACACATACAGCTAGGTGCAAACTCTCTAATATCTAGCAGCCTTTTATCCATTGAGGATAAGCTTACCATGGAGTGATTTGTCAAGTTGTGATTAGTCTTCAGCATGTAACTGAAATTTTATCTTCTGCTATTCGTCTCTTTCGGGAAAGAGTGTTAACCAATTTGTTCTGAGTGCTTTTTTATATGTCATGTGCAAACCTCCAAAATGTCTAGGGTAACACCACTTCTTGTGGTATCGCCAGGTAGTTACTTTCTGGGAAGGAGAAATTGTTGACACCAAGAACTATACTTTCTTCACTGGCAAATGGGGCGCCACGTATGCTCTTTTCCTTCGCTTTCTACATTGACCAATATCCATTCCAAATGGTTTGACTAATTTAAAAAAAAAAATAGAAGTTTAGCTAATTGGTTTGGTTTATAAGCAGATCGGAAGATGATATAAAACACTGGACCAAGTTTCCATCGTTTTCACCCCTTCTGGTAAGCAGTCAAAGCTTCTCCTTTAAATGCCAGATATTCAGCCCTCTTGATCTTTTCTGCCCTTTCCAGAGCCAAGTGGAGGTCGATGGTGGTAAATCACTGGACCTGAGTAACTATCCATACATATTCATGGTAACATTTCTTCTATTACTGATTATTTGGTAAGGAAGCTTGCCTGCAGCTCATGGGATGTGACATTCTAACTTTGGGTGTGCAGAGATGGAAAGAACAATACTTCGTAAATGTTGGAACAGACTGTGGGTTGACAATCGCTGGTTTCTACTATGTGTGCTTCTCCTGTAGTGATGGCTCCATCAATGGCTTCTATTATGATCCCAATAGCAGGTACCATCTTTACCTCTTTCTCTTTATGGTTTTTCTATATATTTGCCTATCAATGTGCTCATGAACCTTCTCCGAATACTGTAAGCTTCTCACGTCAGAACTTAATTCTTCCAAAGTTGATGAGGATCTGATTGAATTTATTTTGGCAGCCCTTTTCAGAAGTTAGAACTAAAATCCACAAACGAGGGACGATCAGGTTTCAGTTTTTCCTCGTATGAGTTGCAATGAACCATCATCAGGAGTCTTTTATGGAAGATCGGTAAGCCCTGACTTTGATACATTATTTCTGAGTCTTCCGTCAATTCCTTGATGTCAAGTGGTGGCAAAGATTCCAATATGCAAACTAGAGCGTTCACAGAAGATAGAAGTTCAGACATGTGCCAGAGCTCCTGATTTAGCTGTCACAGGTCGAGTGGATGGGAGTAAAGATTAATTAACTAGTTAAGTCCTGGTGATGGAGTAGCATTTTATTTGAGATTTTGTTTCAGGGAAGTATATTCTTATTATGTACTTCTATCTCGTCCATCTGTGGAATACTCATCTTTGATTCACTGAATCACCTCATTTTAATCTCTGTTTTCGGTGAATCATTAAAAGAAAAGTGAGTTCTTGTACACCAACTTCTGGATCTATCATGCACGCAATTGTTGGAGGGTGTTGGTAGCATTTGACACTCAAATGTAATAGTGTACTTGTGATGCAAAGGACTAGAAACCAAGACAATATGCAGGGGGTCGGTGGAGGTACCCAGTGGATTAGTCGAGGTGCTTGTTTTAGACACAACTTTTATCAAAAAAGAACAAAAAATATGAAGAACTGTGAGGAATTGCAGATCACTGCTGTGAAGAGGTAAGTGTTAGGGCTTGAAAGTAAGCCTTCCACGTAGTTTGATATGCAAAATAATTGTTTTGAGCTTCTTTGCATTGCTATTAAAATGTTTATAGGTCTCTCGAATAAAGACTTGGCCCTAAATTTGGTGATTAACATAAAGCAAAACATGAATGTTTTGTTCCTTGCTTAAATCCATTTAACTTCCATTGACCCTTGCTTTTAGGGCAAGTTATACTTGCGAAAGGAGAGGAAACCTCATTTCGTTTGATTCCAATAGTTGCTTGGATGGATCTCTAGGACATTTACATAAGACGCGAGATATTGTTGCGATAGTTCAATAATACTATCTGTTTTCTGTTTACTTTACTTATCTTTGTTCGTTCTATTTTTTCCTCTGTCCCTTACTGGGAAACCTACTGATTCTACTCTATCATATATATATATATATATATATTATTATTATTATTATTTTTTTTTTCTTTTTTTTAATAATCAAGAAATCTCTGGGGTCATTGGCACGCTGTTAATAATTTGATGACTAATGGGTCGTCCTCTTATCCTTCTCACAGGGTAATGTACTCTTAACACTAGACCAAAACATTGGAGCAGTGAAGTATTATATTTCTCTTGCAACTTCTAAATTCTAAAAAAAAATTGAAAATCATGTATGATTGATTAACTTCCGGTTGTTGTGATTAGGGGTGTACAAATGAAACTGACAAACTGCACCAACCCGATAATTCGAGTCAAACCGAGAAAAAAAACCCGACTATGGTTTGGTGTTGGAAAAAAAAATCCGATCATATTTGGTTTGGTTTGGTTTTAATTTAAAAAAGTCAAACCGAAACTAAACCAACCCGACATTATATATATAGAAGTTTTAAATATATTTAATACATAAAAATATTTATGATAGTGTAGTTTATAAATATTTTAAGCTTTTTCATGGTTTTATCTTTTAACGTATTATTTCAAGTTTGGGCTTATAATTTTTGGATGCTCCAATAAGTTTTATAGTTCATAAATATTAGTAACTCAAATAAATCCTAAACCAAAATCAAATCAATACTAATGCTAATTAAAGACATTCAATTCAATTGTACTATGAATGAAAATAGTATTAGATATCTATTTTTTAGTTTTCCATGGTTTAGATAAAATGTATAACTTATTTTTCTTCTAGTGTTTAGTCATGTAAATAATAGTACTTATTACTTATAATTTTAAATTATGTTTGTTTCATTATGGCTTATTAATAATATTTATTTTATGCGATTTTATTATCTTTATTGTTGAATATTTTAGTACAATGCCATGACTCATATCATATTTGTGTTATTTTATTAAAAAATACCTTATATAGTTCTGTCTTACTAGGATTAAAGAAATATTTGGAGCACAAATTTTACGTTTTGCGCTATGAAGATTTTATGGAAAAAAACCCCGAAAACCCGAGAAAAATCAAGATTAAAAAATCTGACTTTTATTGGTTTGATTTGGTATTTAAATTTAATAACCCGATACAATTGATTTGGTTTGGTAATTAGAAAATCCGAACCAACCCGGCCATGTACACACTAGTTGTGATCGATATAGCAGCAGTATAGACTTTGATTATACATTTCTCCAAGTTCTCTCTACTCTTTCCCTCCTTTCTTTTCAATGTGTTTGTTTTTTCCTATTTCATTTTTTTATATATTTACCCACAAGTAGGCGCTGGTCGGATTTGACAGATTCCAATCTTACCTCTAGCTACTATGAAAGTGATGTATAGCTTAACACTTTAAGCAGCCAAAAAAAAATGTTCCTTGTCAAGAATAATATTCTTTAGTATTAATATCATTTCTTTTCGACTCCTCTTTCGGAAATTAGTAGACAGTTCTTTAGAGACCACCCTTTTCCTTTACAAGGCTCAGCAGATAGCTTCTACTACACACCATTGCAAAGTTAAAATGATTTTCTCTTTAGAATAAAAATAATCTTGCTTCTAGTTTCGCTTAATCTGCTCTCTTTTGAGTAAAATAGTATAAAATGAATCTTCCTTCTTTACCTTCTTTTTTCATTTATAATTAATTATGAATACAAATAAAAAATTTACAAGGTGTGAATATGTTGAAAATAATATCCAATCCCATGATTCCAATTTCTTCTAGTATGCCATTTTGCTAACGAAATAGGCGCTTTTATGTGCATGTATATTATGTATATTCCAAAGATATGGCTTCCCAGTTAACAGTCGTACTTAACCCGTCCCCACGGACCTTGTGATGAACAATAAGCTAATTGTGATTAGCCCAAGACACTAAATATTTTCAGTAAACTACGTTTTAATCTCAAACTAGTTAAGAATAAAGATGGTTATATGAATATTCTATATGTACATGTTCATTCCGCTCCATTCAAACCCTCGATATACAAAAAATTCATCATTTGGTTGTCCATTAACTTAAATCCGCCTTTCTTTCTTTGTCCGAGTTTGGAACCAGCAATACAACCCCATAAATATTTTGCTCGACTTAATCCCCAGTTAAAATATATATGTTAAATTTGCAAGCATTCACGTTACCGAAAATCTGGAAGAAAATAAGCAATGATGTCCAAACTTATCTGCTTGATTATTTAATGCAATTCAAACATCTGGTGAGTGATGACTCATCTTGACCTGTAAAGCCCTAGACCATTTTCTTCAAACTATAACTATATATGTGATATTTGCCACTCCCATTTAAAACAGCGTAAGTACAAGTCCTCCACTTGAAGCAATGGATATATGCCTTTTCTTTCCAAAGATAACGTTAAAACAAAAACAACATATTAAACAATTAAAAGAACTAAAAAGAAAAAGAAACTAACACAAGCGCTCACACCTAAAGGGGAATGTTCCCTACTATGTTTGTTCTTTAAAAACTGAGTCCTTGTCCAGAAAACTGATCATCAGCTCTTATTCTTACTTAGTAGAGCCAACTTCCAAAATGCTTATTTCACCTTATCTTCTCCATATTCTGCTCTGCATATTTCTCTTTCTTTTTAGCACTGGTAATTCTTCAACTTTAACTCAATTTTCTCGACTTATTTAAACTGAATGCTAAAGGAAAAATAAATTAAATTAGACTAATTAATTTTACCACTATTTCTTTTTCATGTGACTGCAGATGGAACACAAGTTATTCTAGTAAACAACTGCAAGGAGAGCATATGGCCAGGAATTCTTGGCGGTGCAGGGCAGACTATTCTAAAAGATGGCGGCTTTCACCTCAACAGTGGCGAGCAAATAGTCCTCGACGTGCCTGAGAAGTGGTCGGGTAGAATATGGGGCAGACAGAATTGCCATTTCGACGAGAATGGGAAAGGAAAATGTGACACAGGAGACTGTGGTAGCCAATTACAGTGCCGGGGGATGGGAGGTGAGCCCCCGGCTACTGTTGTAGAAATGACATTAGGCTCATCGACTTCGCCCTTACATTTCTACGATGTGAGCTTAGTCGATGGCTTTAACTTGCCTGTATCGATGAAACCTGTGGGGGGAGGCGTTGGTTGTGGAATAGCAGAATGTGAAGTTGATTTAAACATATGTTGCCCATCTGCATTGGAAGTTAAGTCAGGAGAAAAAGTGGTGGGGTGCAAAAGTGCATGTTTGGCTATACAATCACCAAAATACTGCTGCACAGGAGAGTATGCAAATCCTAAAACTTGCAAACCAACTGTTTTTGCTCATCTGTTTAAGGCTATTTGCCCAAAGGCTTATAGTTATGCTTTTGATGATGCTTCCAGTCTTTACACATGTAGGGCTTCTAGATATTTGGTAAGTTTCTGTCCTCCCAAGTGAGAGGTTTATATTTTGTCTAGCTTTATTGTAATTCTGTTATTCAGTTTTAATGGAAAAAAGTAGTTTAAAAGGACAATGGAGAACAATCTTAAGAGTTGGATTCTGTATACTGGAAAAGTAAATTAACAAAAAGCCATCCTGAAATTAACTCCATCTGAAATTTGCTGCACCCAAACAATACCATTAATCAATTATGTCTGTCTCAGTCCCAAAATGGTTCGGGCCAACTTATTTCTGTAGCTCAATTGACATCAGTGAGATCACGAATTCAACATGTTCAACATGTAATATTGACTAGTAACAAATCATTATATTCTTATTCCGGTGAAGATTAATTAAAATGACTGTAAAAACTTATTACCATTGGTGATATCAATTGATTCAAAAAGTTCATGTAGCTCAAAGTAATTAGACATCAGTATAATCTGGTAACATGCACAAGAGCAAAACACACAAAAAGCTGGACGCAAAAAATCGATGGTACCTTCAGTATCTTGAGATGTTGCCCTTGAAATCCAGGACCTGCTCAATGCTTTGCATGACTAGAGTTTTTTAGTTCATTCTTAAATTTTATGGATGGTCATTCAACTTTGTGTTCATTACCTAAAAGTTATTTTTCTTTATTTTGTTAAGTAAAAGTCATTCAACTTTGTGTTCATTACCCAAAAGTCATTTTTCTTTCTTTTGTTACACAAAAAATATTTTACTATGTTCTATTTATCACAATAATCACTTTGACCAAATTTTACAAACCTTTCACCTGAAAAGTCTATTATGCCCTTGACAATATAAATCCTCCCATTTATGTAATACTTTCTATATTATATGCTATATAATATACTTTTATCCAGATATTTACTTATAACTAAAATAACTTAATATTATTTTATTTATTATTTTTATAATATATTCCTACATTTAATTTTTTCTTAATATTAATTTTCAAGATATATAAGTAGCATTATTAAATTTATCAGTAACATTACCGTGAACAAATCTCAAGTCCACGTTCTTAATCATGCTTAATGAAATATGTTTAATGAAAATTAAAAAATCAAAGTTCATTGATTTATCAGTCAAGCCATACCCATTAATATAATAAATAAAATACCCACATTTATCAAAATGACACATTAGATTAATACTTTCAAATAAATAATATTAACAGATAAAGCTTTAAAATTTTTTATATTAAACACAAATATCTTTGAAACTTCTTTTAAATTTTTTATTGAATATAAAAAACTATCATTTGTTAAAAAAAATTATTTTTATTATTTTAAATAAGTATTAAAAAATAAATATATTTTTTTTATCATTTTTATATTTAAAATATGTTCATGTTTTGTATATGATTAAACAAATTGAGTGCCATGAAAAAAATTAAATGTATGGATATATTATAAGAATAACAAATAAAATAATTTAAAATTATTTTAATTATAAGTAAAATACCTAAATAAAAATATATTATATAGTATATAATATAGAAGGTATTACATAAATGAGAGAATTTATAATGTCAAGGATATAATAGACTTGTCAAATAAAAGTATTATAAAATATGGCCAATGTGACTTTTGTGAAAAATAGAGTAAAGTAAAATATTTTTTGTAACAAAAGAAAGAAAAATGACTTTTGGGTAATGAACACAAAGTTGAATGATTTTTACATAACAACAAGAATAAAAGTGACATTTGCATAATGAACACAAAGTTGAATGACCACCCATGAAATTTACTCATTTTTTTAATTGATGGTTAATTGCTTTGCTTGCTTAGCCTCAATAAACCATCACATGGCCTCCTTAATGAATCAATCAAGTATGCCTAAATCCCAAAATTAGTTGAGGCTCTATTCTCTATATCTAGAGGTGGCAAAATGATTACAAGAAAATAGTTATCCACCCATATATATTATTTATTAAAAAATAGGTTGGATAATGAACTTTTTAAAAACGGGTCGAATATGGATAAGAACCATATTATTCACTTAGAAAATGGATAATTAATGAGTTTAATTTTTACATTTGTAAAGCCTCAAATTGGGGCTTCTCAAGTTTGGGAGACTAGGGGTTCTCCCAAAAGTGATCATATTCAAGAAGTCATGGATAATATATATATCCATATTATCCGTCGGATAACATATTTTTATCCGTATTAAATATGGGTCGGGTCGGATAATTTATCTGTTTTTTATATTATCTGTTTTTGATCCGCTTATATCCGACCCGACCTCCCCATTTGCCACCCCTATCTACATCTATTCCTCTCTGTTCAAGTTGTTATTTCAGTACCAAAGGATTATTCGTAGTTAAACAGACTCATCAATCTTCTTTTAAATATATTGAAAGACAGATTGCTAGATTCTTTTGGGGTACTTCAGAGGGTAAGTAAAATTTTCATTGGAGCTCTTGGTCTAAGATGTGCTTTCCAACTGAAGAAGGAGGCATTGAGTTTAGATATTTGAAGGATTTTAGTGATGATCTAGCTATGAAAAGATGGTGGAGATTTGGGACGTGCGACACCCTATGGTCCAATTTCCTCTACACTAAATATTGTAGGTTAACACATCTAGTCGAGAAGGTTTGGAGGACAGGACAATCACATTGTTGGCGAAAAATGCTCCAAATAAAGGAGAAAGTTGAGGAGAACTTATTGTGAAAAATTAATGTTGGCAACTCAAGCCTTTGGTGGGATAATTGGACAGGTATGGGGGCGATAGCTCAAATTATCTCCTATGAGAACACTCCAAGAGGACAACCTGTAAGATGGATGGCAAATGGCAGTTTGACCAATTGCATCTGCATGAATTTCTAACAGTTTCTTATTCACCTATCTGGATGCCATCTCCTAATGAAAATTTCTCTATCGCTTCAGCCTGGGTCCTAGTAAGAAAGATACAAGATAAACTACATTTATTGCACAAAGTATGGCACAAACGTCTTCCCTTTAAGAAGTCCTTTTTGGCCCGGAGATTGTTGAAGAAGTTGCCCTTTGATGAGGTTGGTGATCAAATTTAGCCTGAACTATGTTTTTAAGTACTGTTGTTGTAGAGTTTCAGATGGTGAAACAATTCAACATACATTTATGGCCGGTGAACTTACAAGGGACTTGTGGAATACATTTGGAACTCCTCTGAATATCAGGTAGGAAGCTATCCCCATTAAAGGTATGTTTATTAGATGGTGGTCAGTTAAGCCCAAAAATATTATACATCAAGAATGGTTGAGGATAACTCCTATTGTAATTTGTTGGAAAATTTGGAAGGCAAGATGTGCATCAAGGTATAGAGAATTGGAGATACTGGAATTTCAAGGGCTAGAGAAAAGTATCAAATTCGAAACTATTTAAGATGGTCTATATCTAAACACCATTGTAGCAAATAGTGGCATGAGCACTTGTTTAGCATCTGTGATCAAGTTCTTTCACTCTCCCATAAGATTGAATACTTTGTTGTTAAGTGGACAAAACCTCTCTCCAACTGGGTGAAAATAAATACTGATGAAAGTCAGAATGGGGAAGAGGTTATGGGGGCTGGAGGTATTATTGGAGACTCTGAAGGCAATTTGATCTTGGCTTTTGCATATAACATGGGAAGGGGCAGTAGCAATTTGGTAGAGGCAAAGGCAACATGGCTGGGGGTGAAGTAGTATATTTCACGGGGTTTTCAAAACATCGTCCTTGAATGTGACTCTATGGTAGTAATCAATATGATTAAAGGGAACGCAAGCTTATCGTGGCAAATGTATGATATAATTTTGGATACTGCAACTACTTCAACGTGTGAATTTTGAGATCCAACATTGAGGCTAATCAAGTAGCAGATGCTCTTGCTAAATGGGGCATTGAGGAGAATGAATCTATTTTCCTCAATCCTAGAGATTTGCTCAGGTTCGCTGCTGGACCCTATTTGATGGACAAGGCTCAAATGGCTTCAGTAAGGCATAAGCAAAGGAGGAACATGTTGTCATAATTTTTTTATTTTTGGCATTGGTTTATCTTGGATAAATTAGATGTACAAGGGAAGTAATCTTCTATAGGATCATATGAGTGTTTATAACATAGATTACAGATCTTTGTACTTGTATACGACCCTGGTTATTATTACAGTGATTGTTTTTGTTGAATAGAGGCTAGGTTGATGCCCCTCTGTTATGCTGTAATTTTTTGGTGAGCAATATAAGAACTATACCTCCTAATGGCGTAAATTATATAAAAAAGAAAATTAATCTACCACAATTCTCCCCCTTTATCCGAATTTAGGATCGACTATGTTTGTCACATTGGTGGAGTCCTCCTCACTCGATCAATCAATTACAACTCAATCCCAAACTAGTCTACATTATATATATGAATGTTGTCCATTCCGACTCTACTCAGTATTCAGGCTTTCTTTTTCAGTATTCATAGCCATCAAAAGTTAAATTAGTTTTACTCTGAAAATAAATCAATCAATCATGAAATAATAAAGGAACATTATTATTCTTTGTGCACCACGTTTATTGGTTTCAAGAATCCAACTGAAGGAATTCAAGGGCCTTCTCAAATTAAAGTCCCATTCTTTTCGCTTTGGAATTCTTTAGTCCCATTAGAATTAGAAGTATATCAAATTCTTAACACAACTTACGTAAATATGAGCTTGCACTTCTTAACACAAAAATGTGTCAAGAGAGAAGTGATGCCTAGAATTTTCCGAAGGACAAATACCATCAAATCGATCCCTTATTTTTGACCATTATTCTTGTTCAAGAGAATGTTTGGCCCCAAATTAATGGAGTACCAATTTTGGAATTTCACACAAATTCCAGCTGTGAATGTAATATATTTTACTTCTAACTCATGTATACATATAGAATACATGAATATCCTTTTAATACAATGAACAAGGATCGTAATTTAAATGATATGGGAACATTTAAGTCTTAATGTATTAAATTAAACAAAAAAGTGTAGGCCTTAAAGTTTTAAACAGAGTAAACAATTTAAGTTTATTCAGAAAATAAGTTTTCAAAAGAAAAAAAATGGACCGTCCGAATCATTATATGTACAATTAAAATGATAGTATTTCACTTGAAACTACAAAAGTTTTGATGCATTCAAGTTGCACACAGCCACACATAGGACAAACGGACACACTCGTGGTACACTGCCAAATGCATGATACCATACTGATAATATAAAAAAATTATACATACCTAGGTTATTTAAAAAATAATTATAGATAATTATTCATAATAGTAAATTAGTAACATGGAAAAGGAGAGTAGCTAATTTATTACTCCATATCCAGTAAAAAGATAATAATACAAATAATTTATATTATCACTAAATATGGCTTAAATTCAGGGGCAAAGATAGAATTTAGGTTATGGATTCCACCAAAACTAATAATTTTGGTTTAAACTCTATATTTTTCTTAAGAAATATATTAAAATACATTGTTAAAATTCTGGCTGTTAAATCCTATTTAAGAATCCTGAATCATATACGACGAGTTACACTGTGTGGCGGCTAGTTCGCGTCAGGGAATCAGGTGAATTGATTATCTGTTAAAATAGATAATTCCAGTCAGAAAATCACATGCATATCCCAGTCATATTGTATTATTTTGCTAGCGTTCATGTGCTGCACAAGGAAGCGCTTAATTAGCTGTGCTTGTCAGTGATTACAGTAGACAAAACTCAATTAAGTTACTTTTATATTGTTACTTTTTTGTCTTATATATATATATATATATATATATATATATATATATATATATATATATATATATATGTGAGTCATTTTATAATTATGTGAGTCATTTTATAACGTTTGACGCTATTACACTAATTATATTATGTTAATATAACTTTTAGAAGTTTGACGAATATAATTCAAACCTGTTAACAAATCAACTTAACTTTTAATGTGATATTTTTCTATGGAATTAACTTTTGGAACTATAAATTTAATTTTTTCCCCATTTCTACTTATGTACAAGCTAAAAAAATGTTTTAAATTTCATGCCTAATTAAATGGTGTTAATAAAATGGGACGAATTGACTATATATACTTTGTGCATTTATTTGTAAATGTGATAATTTAATTTGTTTCAACTTAAAGATTTTCAACTTCAACAATCCCTCCTCTTAGCTTAATGAATGGTTATAAAAAGAAAAGAACAAAATTTTGACTAGAATTTACTAAAACGAGACAATATCCTCATGAAAAAAACAAGAAACCAAATATCATAAAAGATAATTTGTAGCGCAAGTTTGAAAAATAAATGTACATTGGAAGTGATGAAAAATAGAAATTAACAAGCAGGAAAAAATCAATTAATTTAACACACACACACACAATAAAAAGATTAAGTTTTCCCCTTTAAAAGATATTCCATATTATTCTTGATACCCTATTTCTCAGTAATCCTTATCTTAATTATTATTCTCAAGATAGCTTTGTGTTTAATAAGTAATTACCTAGGCTGCCGTAACCAATTAAGTACAAAGAATAACCTTAAATAAAAAGGAATAAACAGCTGTTGTCGTTCAATCAAATCTCAAACTGAATCTTTCTTTTTAATTAGGTTCTTAAATAAAAAGAAACCAAACACATGCAATTATCAAATCTCCATCTCTCACTTTTTCTCTTTCGCAACCCTTTGTGCTTCCTCTTTTGCAGATTTATTCTATTGTTTCATATATAACACATGCGAGTAATTTGTTATTTTTGCATGGTAATAAAAGGATTTTATTTTGCATAATAGAATACATTAAATAACAAGAAAATTAGATATGGGAATGAGATTAGATGAAGAATTTGGAGCAGATAGGGTGTTACAAATCGAAACAGACGATGAAGAGAATGAAGCAGATGATTACAAGATTGAAGAAGATGATGATGATAGTGGATCTGATTTTACCCTTCACTCTCCAGTACATGAGCCATCTCATAGCCAAATTGGACCTCATGATTCCCCTACTTGGCCTCAAAGTTACAGGTATTTCTTGATTCTCCTTCTTTTGTTGTTTTCATGCACGTAAAATAAATGAATAGTAATGTGTAAATACCATTGGAGTCAAATCTTAGCATATCAAAAAACTTTAGGTGATTTCTTTCCATCTGGATAAGATTTGGTAGGCAAAGTCGTACATGCGCCAATGGGAAATGGGAGATAGCAAGTAACTGGTGAATAGTCCAGGTGCAAGTTGGTTTAGACGCTACATTTTTTGAAAGAAAAAAAAAGGATATAGTGACATCCCTTTTTTGAAAGAAAAAAAAAAAGGATAGTGACATCCCTTTTCCATCTGCATAAGACTTGGTACACAAAATTACTTGGTGTATATGCTGGCATGAGATAGCAAAGTAGGTGAATAGTCGAGGTGCAAGGAAGTTGGTCTAGACACCAACTTTATAAGAAAACATGAGCAGTGACTTGTATAACTAGGCTTTTATGTGTGTCTTTAAATTTGTGTTGTACTGTTGTATATAGATTTTACCCTCTGACTACTTGTTAATATTAGTGTTTTACGTAATATCTTGAAACTAGATAGTAGAGTTTGGTTATTATCCATGGTTTTTGAATTCACTATTTGAATTTCAATTAGCTATGAGGAGAAAGATGAGAAGATGGCTGTGAAAAAGTATTCAAGAGTTTTGGTGTCCGATTCATATTTTTCATAGAGAAATCTCTGATCAAGGATGGAACAAGAGCCGTTTTGCATCATATATATCTAAGGGATTCCTAGGTTCGGGCTGAAAAAGCAATGTCATTTGATCATTATCAAACTGATTGCAATCTTTTTCTGTCGCGAAGATCCCAACTTTCTAGAATATACAACCTCCTCACTGTTATTTTTAAAAGTGAAACATATACTATTAGCCAATTTGTTATTGAATTTGTGAACAATCTCATAAATTCTAGCTTTGGCACTGATTAATAAATGGAAAACAACACTGAGCATAAGATATTTAGCTTTCTCATGTTCTTCAAAGAAGTTGTCTATGGTCTATGAATAGGTGATAGTCCATAGGCCGAATGTACCTTTTTGCAGAGCAATAACATACAAACTTGTCTGACAAATTAACTTACATAAGACAAAAACTTGTGAATGGTTGATAAATCCGTCATGTGCTTTTGGAGTTCTAATGTAATTTCAAATTTTTGAGAAAGTTTATTTTCACAATTCTGATACAAAAGTCCATTCTGAAAGAGAACATAATAAATACTCTGCTAATCTTTTTTCTCTATTTCACATTGTTGTTCTTAGGTATGCATATATGTATTGGTTTAGTTTGTTTGCCAATTTTCACTATATATGCATATATGTTATGGTTAAATGGCTGGATAAATGAATCCATATATGAGGCTAAAAGTCTTTCTGATATTCTTCACGTGAATTTTTTTTATTGAATATGTAGGCAGTCAATGGACATGTTCACAGGTGTGACCCCTCCTTCACTCAGCTTTTTAAGGGGAAGCTCCTTCTTGAGGTCTCAGACTACTCCAACGCCTCAACCTTCGATTTGCAAACCTCTAATTTCCTCTCTGCGCTCAGACAAGGAAGAAGTTCCAACCTTAACACATCCAACAAGGTTATCTGTTGTCTCTTCAGCAAGATATTCAGCACTTGAATTGCCACCATCACAGCAGTGTTCATATACTCAATCAGTTCTTAATGGTAAGACATGGATCTTATCTCGTTGTTTATGCTTATTGTTCTACTATTAAACTGGCCTATTTTTGTCCCTCAATTTTTGTTATTGTGAATTTGAGTCTAAAGACTATCCATTTTTTGTTGCACTATTTTACCATGTGTAGTATCTGAAAATCATGATAGAACCTCTTTGATTGCATACTAAACCATTAGAAAAATAAAACTGTCTTCTGCTAAATGAACTAAAGCATTTTGCAACAATCTATAGCCTATAATCCTGTGTAATTCAAGCATTTCTATATCTTGGAGCTGTATTTGTTGCATATTGTTGTCCTATAGGTACTAGTTTCTGAAAGTTCGTCTATGTTTCTCCAATATATCCAGCTATTTGGTTAAAGTATTAACAGAGTTTCCAAGTACTTAAACCTCTCATCTTTATTCTCTTTTTTGTTCTTACTGTGGTTCGATCCTTCAATGCAGCGATAAATGCTCTCTGTGGAATAGGGATACTTTCGACTCCCTATGCACTCAAAGAAGGAGGATGGTGTAGCCTTTTTCTGCTGCTGCTTTTTGGAATCATTACTTTCTACACTGGAATTTTGTTGAAAAAATGTTTAGACAGTTCTCCTGGTATTGAAACCTATCCTGATATCGGACAAGCTGCTTTTGGAATGCTAGGTCGAATATTTATAGCTGTGAGTATATACTGAGAATATATGACTAGTGATTCCTCAATTAGCAGAACAAGATTTTCATTAGCTACTAACATTGGGTTTTTCAATAAATGCAGGTAGCCTTATACGCGGAACTATATGTAAGTGTATATAGTCTTTCCTAGTTTTACTAATTCTCGCTCTCTGCTTCATTCTACTGCTTTCTGTTATCTATAACTTGGAAGTGTTTTTTTTTCTCTTGCAGTCCTCTTGCATCGAGTATTTGATTATGATGAGTGACAATCTTGGTGCCATATTCCCAAGTGCTCGCATGGTCTTTGCTGGAATTCATCTGGATTCTTATCAAATGTGTGCTATCATTTCTACCCTTGTCATACTTCCAACAGTTTGGCTAAGAAACCTCAGTTTGCTGTCATACATTTCAGGTTTTAATCATTATATAGTACCTCAAAATGTCTTGAAAATTAGTTCAAAGCTATTCGATTTGTGCTAACGTGTTGAATTCTGATGCTTGTAACTCCAGCTGGTGGAGTGATTGCACTGATTGTCGTGGTGCTTTGCTTGTTATGGGTTGGCGCGATCAATGAAGTTGGATTTCACTCGGGTGGAACAGCATTAAACATTGCAAAATTGCCCGTCACAATTGGTCTATATAGTTTTTGCTATGGCAGCCATTCAGTTTTCCCAAATATCTACTCATCAATGAAAGAACCTTCAAGATTTCCTTCTGTTCTACTTATAAGGTGATTATGAATCAGGCACTGATATATGGAATGATATGTTATTCTTTAATCAAAATGTACATCTGCAAATTGAAGGTTTAATATTTAACTTGTGTTGGTTCATATCGATGCAGCTTTTCCATTGCCTTCTTTTCGTACCTCGGAGTAGCAGTTTGTGGCTTCCTAATGTTTGGTGAAAACACCAGTCCGCAGTTCACATTGAATTTGCCAGCAAAACTTATTACTTCAAAAGTTGCAGCTTGGACAGTGGTAAGTATAATATTAGCTTTAGTCTATGCTTTTCTCATTTTTGTTCATGTGAAATGCAACCTAAAAACTTGGACTGAAATCTTTTTTTTTTTTTTTTCTGTTTCATGTTGGATGATCAATAAATATATGGATATAAAACTATGTTTTGTGCAGGTTTTAACCCCTGTCACAAAATATGCCATAACAATTACACCAGTCGCGTTTGGCATTGAAGAATTCTTACCTTCACGTCAGCTTAGAACTTATGGTGTATCGATCCTCATCAGAACAATTCTGGTGTTTTCAACTTTGGTCATTTCACTAACAGTTCCATATTTTGGTAAGTATTTTCTTCTAACACTTTGCACTTGTAACAAATAAATTAGTAAGCTGTTTTACCACTAAGATATACATTTCTTTTTGAAACTTCAACTGCAGGTTCTGTAATGTCATTGATTGGATCTTCACTAGTAATGCTTGTGGTAAGTTATCAAAGTTATTTCATTTTACTTCAATGTGAAGCTAGAAGGGGAGCCTTGACGTAACTGGTAAAGTTGCTGCCATGTGACCAAGAGGTTTCAGGTTCGAGCCGTGGAAACAACCTCTTGCATAAATGTAGGGTAAAGCTGCATACAATAGACCCTTGTGGTCCGTCCCTCCTCCGGACCCCGCGCAGAGCGGAATTTTAGTGCACCGGGCTATTTTTTTTACTTTAATGTGAAGCTAATTAGCAAAAGAATCATAATAACATGGGATTTTCTTTTGCTTGCTTTGTCTCAGTCTCTGATCCTTCCTTGTGCATGCTACATTAAACTAAGCAAGGATCGAATCACACGATTTCAGGTATATTTTTGCTCCATATTTTTCTAGCTAGAGAAAATAATTCTTTTCATCCCAAAGATATGCTAATAGTAATTGTTTCTTCCTTTTGTATTATTTAGCTTGCAGCTTGCACTTCCATTATAGTCGTGGGAGTGGTTTCTGCAGTTATTGGCACATATTCTGCGGTCACAAGCATGGCCAACTAGTTCCAAGACCTAATGGACAGAAACCACAATCTTACTTCCATTAGTTAAAAGTTTCTTGTACACTAGCATTGGTCCAAAAAGCATAGATCAAATGTCAAAGTTGAAGGGGTTCTAAGGAATAGAGAAGGGCAATTTGCACATTTGGCCGGTCAGCCAAAAATAATTACATTCGCTAGCCAATATACAAAATATACATTAATATATATATATATATATATATATATATATATATATATGCAGTTTTCCCAATAGAGAAAACCAGAGAATTCCTTGAGTGATGATGAAATTAGAAGTTGTAATTAACAGGACACTAGATCTGGACTCGGCCCTTTGAACCCTTTCTGTTGTATCCAATCATTGTAAGTTCAGTTGCATCACATTGTTAGCTCATGATTTAGCAGTTAATCAGTCAAGCAAAGATTTATCTTCTCTTTGTTATAATCATTTAATTGTATTTAGTAGGATCTTATATCTTGCTATAATAGCTAATTTCGTCTTATTCATGAGTTAAGAAGGAACATACTTGAGGAAGTACTTATTTTGGTCAATAGGATTTAAGTATCATCCTAACCCTGCTGTTCATTTCATATCTCTCGTTTACAAATTTTTATGCCTTTTTGGCCAAACTTTTGGAAAATGAGTGCTTCTTTTTCAAACCCCCCAAAAAGTACTTATTTTGGTCAATAGGATTTAAGTGAAAAAGTTATTAATCGGATATGGTGTTTAGAACCTTCTTAAGGAATTAATCCACAATAGTCTATGTGATGAAGGCAAAATGGTCTCGTGGCCACTTAAACTTGTACCAGTTTGTCAATCCGATACATAAATTTATATTTTTCTCATTTGAACACTCTAACTTGATGGAATTGATACTAATAAATACATCCAATAGAACGTGTATACCAATTGCGCTGACATGTACAACACATCATATGTTTGACTATTTATTGCTTGATATGTGTATTTGTGGGTCCATTTTTAAAATTTAATTATCAAAATTTTATTATATTTTTTACTTTTCTTCTCCACTCAAACTCCCTCCCCTCCCCAGCAATCCGTAAAAGAACAGAAAGTTTCCGACCAAACCCCAAATCCAAAATCGGCAGCCCCTGTTTATCTATAATCTCCATAATCATGTTCTCGGAGATTCGTCGAGAACATATTCTTCAATCAAATCTCAAGAACCTAAATCAAACAACAATAATTTGAAAGTTTCCAAAGGTTCTAAAACCCATAGCCCAATAAATAGTACAAAGGTTCTGAAAAATTCTTCAACAAATAGTGGTTGGTTTAGCGGTGTAGGAGGAGATGAATTTAGTGATGAAACAAAAGATGCTTTTATCAGCTTGTCTTTTGGTCGAAAATCAACTGAAATTTGTCGGAAAACCATGTTTCACGGTGCCGCGCCGCCGGTTAATAGTGAATGGATGTGCTTCACCGGAGAAGGTGGATGGAATGGCCGCTTAAAAAACCTTCGACGAGTAAAATTGAGACTTCTTGAGGACACCAGACTTGGACTATAGAAGAGGGAAAAGGACGATCTTTTACCCATTCTTTTTCGTTTTCAATTTTTAAATTTTTTCGTTTTGATTTTATTATTTTTAATCAGAATATTATTTTCACGCTCATTTTTTGAGTGATTGGAACGCATTCTATCCACATCACTTGTGTTTGACACATAAGCACAGTCAATGATCAAAGTAGTTTATTAGTATCCATTCCATCAAGTTAGAGTGTTCAAATGAGAAAAATGTAAGTTTATGTACCGGGTTGATAAACTGGTAAAAGTTTAAGTGGTCACGAAGCAATTTTGCCTATGAGAAAATCTATCTACTTTCTACTGAATGCACTGACAACCTGTTACAGTGTAATTACACCAAAATTTAATTATAAAGTGTGCTTCCAAACATGCTAGTAGTGTATAAGCGGGTGTCATTAGACACTTCTTCACAAAAAATATCTTTATACGTGTAATAATACTCCTTGTTTTTCTGAGTAAATATGTACGTACATAGGCTCTTCTAAATCACTAGAGTCTCATGTACAAACCGAATTGTAACAATATATCTAACATTACTTGCGCAAAATCCTACATGTGTCATTGTTTATGTTACCAAATAACACCGTTTATCCATCACTGGAGAAACTAGAAAATGCGGTTTTGTGTAGCGATTTTTTTGTAACCCTTATATATAGGAAAGCTTCTTCCACTTTTCCCATCGAATATAGTTGATCTTTTTTTTTTTTTTTTCTGTTTCTTTTTCTAGTTAATGTAGTAGTTGAATTTGGCCTGGATGTAAAAAGGTGAATTTTATGTAATTTACCTACTTCCCTTATTTCTCCTTTTGGCTTTTGCTCTTCCGTGGGGATGTTTGGGGATGGGGGATAGAGTGGTGTGATCCGGGGCGGAGCAATAGAGTTAGCTACAGATCACGTGAATTTAGTAGATTTTGCCTGAACATTATAAATATATTAAAAAATTCATCAAATATTTATAAATATTTGACAGTAAATTTAATTATTATTGATTTGAGATTGTTATAGAAACTCATAAACTTAAAATATTGGATCCGCCTCTGATTTGAACAGAATGTTGGTGTAGTTTGAAAAGTTACTAGTCAGACATTGGATTGGAATGAAGGGATGTACAATGAAGCAAAAGCTGGTCTGTCATTGCTTGCCATAAAAGAGCTTAACATACAAATTTGTCCTACACTCTTCTTTCTCCATTTAACTACTAAGGATTGTGAGATACCAAAAGAATGAAAACCCCTTTCTCGCCAACTTCAGCTTCTTCACTTCATTTATCACTAACCTGTCTTACTATACACCAATATATTTTTTCTCCTTTTTTTAAAAAAAAAATCAAATCAAATTTTAGTCATTCGACTTTAATAATAAGTAACTCCTTTACTTTTTGGAAAACAATTAATGTACTGTCATTTTCTTGCCCTTCATCATTTATTTACAAATAATAGATAACGTTTTGCTTAAAGTTTACTCACGGAGTGAAGATACGCACATTTCTAAAACATTATTTAATTGGAATGGAATAGACAAGATTAAATTTTATTAAATATATGTTTAGTTAACATAACCACGTGCCTAGTTTAGCAATGAACTAGTCGCTATATGTTGGGTAAGATTACAACCCCATTATTTAACTTGATAAAAAAGCATATGTACATCATTAGGCCTAAATGTTGAGATTTGACAAGAGGGTTTACAGTGTAATTGGTTAGATAGTTCTATTTATAATTCTCTCTGATGGTTTTCTTATCGGATGTTTCGAAGGAGAATTCCATTTAATATGTCAAAATAATTTCACTAACAAAGATATATCTTTTCGAGAGACGGATTCAGGATTTGAGGTTTATATTCCTACAATGACAATAAGTTAATATACAATAATATAACTGGATTTACAATTATAAATATTTAGTGAATTTTTTAATACGTTTACGGAAATAGGCAAAAATGATTGGATTTACGTAATCTCATTGCTAACTCTATAGCTCTACCCTGATTTTACTATTACTTTTTCTAATTTTGCAAGAGATTAGAGAAGGCTGAAAAACATGCAATTTTTAACCCTTTTATCACTAAAACCGTAGACGTCTACTTTCACAAAGAGGAAATTAAAACAGTGCAAATTAAAAGAAAGAACAAACCCATGCACACATGCAGTAGCTATCGCATATATGAAGAATTTGTCAATATCATGCAAGCTTTTGGATGCCCTAACATCACGACGAAGGTAAGTTTTTTAACCTCAGCGAAATATATAATTATAATATATAGAGCTAGATTGTCTTTGACATCACTCTAAAGTTGTTTTCCAACTACAGTTGGTCAATTTTTTTAAAAAATATGTGCAAATTTTGAACTATTCTTCCAGATTTCTCTTCTTTAAAATACACCATTTTCATCACCTAATCGACCAAGCACCCCATCAATATTTCTCTCTATATATATACATCAATCTTAGAGCTAGCTTTCATCCAAGTTTACTACAATATCTTAAGCTGATCTTCACCCTTCAATTTAATTTCAAGGAAGAGATCAGACATAAAAACTTGATGGGTTTTTCTAGTACTTTTCCATCATTAGTTCCTATGGCAATGTTCATTATTGCTTTTCTGGCATTGTGTCTCATGCCTCAGCCTGCACTAGCCATCACCAGACACTATGAGTTCAATGTATGATATCAAAAGTCCATTCTACTTATCTTACAGCAAATAATGTGCATATTTTTTTGTTACTGATCTTGCTAACATTTCTTTCTTCTTTTTTGAATCTTTAATGTAGATAACAATGGCAAATGTCACTAGATTGTGCCATACTAAGAGCATAGTGACGGTTAATGGAAAATTCCCAGGGCCTCGTATTGTGACAAGGGAGGGTGATCGTCTACTTATAAAAGTCAATAACCATGTTCCTAACAATATTTCTATTCACTGGTATAATCTTTGGGCCTTAGCTTCTACTATATTTGCGTCCTTTCTACATGGATTAAACTTAACTAAATACATTGAAAGTGTATTACACTATTAGTCTGTAATATTTGCGTTATTTTTCAAGTCAATAATCTCACTTGTTATAAAATTATTTTTTACGTGATCTAATTAGTATAGTATAAAAATTCTTTTACACTATAATATAATATATAGAACCGAAGTTAAATCCTTTCTACATTGTCTGCTATTTCAAAAGAAACATTAAAAAACAAATTGAAAGAGCTTGGATCTCTTTCTCTTTTAATTATTACTAGTATAGTTATATCTTTACTTTTTGGATGTACCAGGATTAATTTCTTTAATTTTCTTTGTTCCTCTGAACAGGCATGGAGTGAGACAGCTTCGTAGTGGATGGGCAGATGGTCCTGCATATATAACACAATGCCCCATTCAAACAGGCCAAAGTTATGTATATAATTACACAATTGTTGGTCAAAGAGGGACTTTGTGGTGGCATGCCCATATTTCATGGCTAAGATCTACTCTTTATGGCCCTCTAATTATCCTTCCTAAGAAAAATGAATCCTACCCTTTTCTCAAACCATTCAAGGAAGTTCCAATCATCTTAGGTACTCAATTAAACATTTACATATATAAAATCAAATTAAATTTTATGATTCAAATTTCTCCATCTACAATTGTTCCTAATATTCATTACGAAAATTAATTTTTCGATATTCAGGAGAATGGTTCAATGCTGATCCTGAAGCCATTATTAGCCAAGCTCTACAAACTGGTGGAGGTCCAAATGTCTCTGATGCTTACACTATTAATGGCCTTCCGGGGCTCTTGTACAACTGCTCTGCAAAAGGTACTTTTAACGTCTAATTTTTTCGTTCAACAATCATATTATTGTAATTTTATGGGTTGTAACAGGTCATTCACCATCCTAAGTAGGTAATGTAAGATCAATACATGCTTGTTATAGAAAGTTATATGTAATTGACTTTTAAGTGACATGTATTAATGAATAGTAGTTAAATTTTTTGGTACTATTATTTTCCATTATTCTGACTTAGCTCTATAAATGGTTTATTTGTGGCAGATACATTCAAGCTAAAGGTCAAGCTAGGAAAGACATACCTTTTCCGTATGATCAATGCTGCACTCAATGACGAGCTTTTCTTCAGCATTGCAAATCACACACTCACAGTAGTCGATGCTGATGCAGTATATGTTAAACCTTTTGAGACTAACACAATACTTATAACACCAGGACAGACAACAAATGTCCTTTTGAAAACCAAATCTGAATACCCTAGTGCCACTTTTCTCATGACTGCTAGACCTTATGTTACTGGCCAAGGCACTTTTGACAACTCCACTGTTGCGGGAATTCTTGAATATGAATCCCCAATTTCTCATTCAACCAAATCAATGAAGAAACTTCCCATGTTCATGCCTACTTTACCTCCTCTAAATGACACTTCATTTGCTACCAATTTTAGCAAGAAGCTCCGTAGTTTAGCAACTTCTCAATTTCCTACTAAAGTCCCTCAAAATGTTGACAAGCATTTCTTTTTTACAGTAGGCCTTGGCACAACTCCTTGTGACAAAAATCAAACTTGTCAAGGTCCTACTAATACAACCAAATTTGCAGCGTCAATTAATAACATATCATTTGTACAACCTACAACTGCACTGCTCCAATCTCATTTCATTGGACAATCAAATGGTGTTTATAGCCCTTATTTCCCTAATAATCCTTTGAATTGGTTCAATTATACCGGGAATCCTCCAAATAACACAATGGTTAGCAATGGTACTAAAGTTTTGGTACTTCCTTTTAATACAAGTGTTGAGCTTATTATGCAAGATACAAGCATTCTTGGTGCTGAAAGCCATCCACTTCATCTTCACGGCTTCAATTTCTTTGTCGTTGGTCAAGGTTTTGGTAATTTTGACCCTAATAAGGATCCTGCTAACTTCAATCTCATTGACCCTGTTGAGAGGAACACAGTAGGTGTGCCATCTGGTGGATGGGTCGCTATTCGATTTTTAGCTGATAATCCAGGTTGGTTGATTAAATCACAAGTGATTTTTATACTAAAATTGCATCTGATAATATTTTGACAAAGTTATAATATGTTTTAGTTAAGACTAAAGAATTTGTACATTTAAATGTAGGTGTTTGGTTCATGCATTGTCACTTGGAAGTGCATACAAGTTGGGGATTGAAAATGGCATGGCTTGTCTTAGATGGAAAACTTCCCAATCAGAAGCTCCTTCCTCCTCCTTCTGATCTCCCAAAATGCTGATTTCTTGGTTCCTTTTTTCAGAATTAACCGTCAAGTCTTAAACTTTTGCAATTTCATTTCTTGTCTTGACCTTTTTTTCCTTTTATGTGTTCTGGGTGTGTTTGCTTTAACAGTCATTTTTTGTAACTGAATGGCCTTTTCAAGCCATGGTCTAAGGAGAGGACGAAGGATTGACTCTGTTTTGTAATTCTTTTTTAACGGCATTTGTGTTTTATATGCAAGTGAGAATAAATGGTTTATTGTCCCAATTCTTTATTGATCTTAGATTATTGTCCTGACTACTGAGGCATGGATGTTTGGCTTTGAACATTTATCAATTGTTTTATGAGACTAGATTCAAACATTTCAATGAATTCATGCACGTATTATATCCCAGTCAATATCCCTATTCTTACAAATGAAAGGTTGTCGATTAATCCAACATTTAGAAAAGTTTTTCAGTTGCTGCAGAGATTGAAAAGCACCTCTCGAGTAGTGTATCCATTTTTGTAAAAACTGAAAAAAATATTATTGTAGTGGTGTGGTTGAAAAAAATTCAGAGAAAGTTTTTCACTAGTTTTTTTATGCCAATTCAACAAATTTAGAAGCTTTGTCTTTGTTTGACAAAAAAATATAATTTTCGGTTAAAACTATTGTATTTATATAATAATGGATTAAACCTAGTTAATGATAATATCTCTAAATGCAGATCCTGAAAGTGTGGATAATATAGGACAAATCTAGTGGAAAACTGGCAATAACATGCATTAAATATTCCAAAAAGTATGAGCAATAATGGAGGAGTAACTAGCAATAAATAGCGATAAATGACATTTAAGTAAATAAAAGGATTGATTCACCCAGTAAAGAATGAACTGGATGATTGTCCCTCCTGACAATGATGAGTGGCAGATAACTCCTAGAATGTTCGAACTATTCTCGGATCTGATGGAAAAATATGGAATAATATGAACAAGAATCTTGATGAAAATGTAATGTTTGTATCTTTGCTAGAGCGAGAGAATCTTTTTCTGAAATCTATTCTTATCAGGTCAATATTACATATCTCCTTTTTTCTATCTTTTTTCCTCTTTATATGGGATATATCCCTAGTAAATCCTAATAGTACATGTGTAGAGACTATTCCCTCTATTATTCTATCCTAAAAACTAGCCGTTACGGTTCTTTGCACAGACCTCGTCCTCGACCATTATAAGTATCCCAACCACGAGCTTCGCCATTTCCTGATCGACCTCGACTGATTTTTTCTCAATACTTTCTCGCCCTAAATGTTCCGTTGTAGATTTCGACCTATACAGTTAGTCCCTCCGCTTATTGAGGCCGTCCTCAGATGACCTTGATGAGCGGACTTTGCTGGTTATGGTCGAGGATAGTGGACGAGTGGGTCAGGTAGTTAAGCTTGGGACGAGCTGCCAACGTGGCCTTTCGAGGGCCACAACTTTTGGGGTTGCATCGTTTCTGCACTAGAATGATGTCATAATATCATGCGTCATTATAGCGTATTTTTCCTTTGCTTTGCGTCGTTTCCCGTGCGACTGTCAGTTGGAGCTGTCGTTTCGATTCCAGTACTGGGTAATGATGGCATAATCTCTTGGTTTTGATGCCCGAACTCTTATAAATAGAGATGTGATGACATTCATTTGTTCATTATGCGTTTTTCTCATCAAAACCTTGTGACTTCTCCTTTCTCCCTCACTGTGTGTCTTTTTTCCTCGTCTTAGTGCTTCCCGTTGCTTTTAATCCTTCTTTCTCATAAAAAATATGGCTAATGTATCCTCTGGTTCCAGTGTGGGAACTGACCCTGTCCCTTTGGCGGTGTTTATGTCTCCTCACGCTGATGGCGTCTCTGTCATCGTTGAAGATGAGAACTTTCCTACGGTGGAGGAAATAATTCCTTGTAGCGAGAAAGTTAGGTCTGATTTTTCGAATGCGCCTGAAGATGAGCCCGAGGTTTCTGAGTCGGCTATGAAAAGGGACGACCTAACAGAGCTTAGGGAAAAATTCAACATTCATGCCCGCATCGATTTGGTCCCAGCAGGGCGTGATGTGTTACAAGTCCACCGCCCCGGGTATTGTGCGTTCTATGCATATCCCTTCCAGTTCAGATACGCTCTTCCTCTTCTCCCATTGGCGGAGGAATTCTGTTGCTACTATGGCATGTGCCCGGCTCAACTCGCCCCATATATCTACGAGCTCATCAGGATGCTTACTAAATTTGCGGAGTTAGCCGGGGTCGAGATCACACTCCGGCATCTGATGCATCTCTTCGCCCCTAGTTTCTGTAGGGGGACAATGTTGAACCTTCGCCGTCGAGGAGTTAAATGCCTGGTGGTGAAGAAGGACGACAAGACAAGTCATCAGTTCTGGCATAACTTCTTCTTTGTCAGAACCAAAGACGTGGTAGCCAATGCGGACGGCTTCCCTTAGACTTGGAACTACACTCGTAAGTGTCTATTCTTCTCTTGTTAGAACATTTGATCTGTCTGCTTTAGTCGTAGGCTTTGAAATTTTATCTCTTCTTTGTGCAGCCACAACTACGCCCCCTCCTTTGGTCAAGGACATTTCTGACTGGGTTGGCCGGATTCTGCCTCACATCATGGGAATTCATGAGTGGCCGGGCTTTTTCAAGAAGTTCGGGCCTGCTCCTTCCTTGGCCGGTGAGTTTATCTATATATGTTTTTGCTGTTTTGGCCTCATGGTCACCTACTTATTGTAGTTTGCTCTTGGTGGTGATGATAACCTTGCTTTGGTTTCTTTTCTTTTTCAGCCCGAGGATCTTCGAGGAGATCGAGGGCTCCTCCTCCCGTGTTTCATAAAAGAAAGGTTGCCTCCTCTTTGGAGTCTATTTACAGAGTGACCACGGCTAGACCTGCTCAATCATCTGCTTTTGTTCCTTCTTCAACCGCGGCCAGGTCTGCTCGGTCGTAGACCCCATCTACTGCTGCTTTAACATCGGTTTCTTCTTCGCCTGCGAATATTTCGACAGCGGAGCTTCTTGCTTCCCCTTTGTATCGTCTAGTGGACGAGGAGGAGGAGTTGCCGAGCAACGGGAATTTGGTTCCCCGTAAAAGGAGATCGGTGTCTCTCGGGCTGTGGATTCATTACGGGATGATTTTGTCATCCGTGAGACGGTGACTATAACACTCGAGGACAACGTCGAACTGACATCTGATGTTCCGATATCGGCAGTAGGAGCCGAAGGGCTGGCCGCTGTGGCTTTTGATAATTTACGGCAGGAGGGATCGTCGACTTCATAGCCAGCTAACGGTGCTTCTTTGCTCGCTGAGGAGAGAGGCAAAGGCGTTGCCGAGGATGGCTACGAGACGGGTTCTGATCTCGATGCTGACAAGATGAGGATGATGGAGGAGGGATTTACTCAGCTGGAGGTGAGACTAGAAGGGTCCACAGGGACTATTGCGATCCCCATGGATCAGGATTTATTAAAAGATACTAAGAACGTGGTTCTTGCCCTCGGTTCCCTTTGTTCCGATGTGGAGAGTCGAACTCTCCAAGAGCTAAAAGATGCTACCTTATCGAGGAACATAGCCAACCTCGCTCTCAGGGTATGTTTTTCGACACTTATGTTTGTTATGCTCAATGTTTAGGCTTTGTTCTTACTCTATTTTCTTTCTTTTTTAGACCGTGATCTTGGAAATTGGAAGCGCCCGAAGAGAGGAGCGACGTAAGTCTATTTTTATGAAGTTGTAGCGAAAATACCGCGAGTACCGTGGCAAGCACCGGAAAATCTGTAGGTGGTTTGGTAAGAGCGGCACTTTCCAGGCTCTTCGAGATGAACTGAAGGAGAAGGATGATGAGCTGGTGAGGGTCATCAAAAAGTGCAGCGTCTTCGAGGGGACGCTAAGAAATAAAGAGGAAGAGCTTGAGGTTAGCAAGGTGTCGAAGTCCAGTGCGGCGACCTCCAAGCTGATGTGGTTTCTCTGTGTGCCCAACTTGAGGAGTGGCAATTCAAAGCGGATGCTCTAAGCGGCAAGGTCGCCGAGAAGGCAGAGGACCTTGAGAAAGCTGAGTTTGTTCTGTCGGGGGATTTGAGGAAGGCGAAAACTTTGGAGGTAGTGATCTGTATTCTTCACTCTGAGCGAGAAAATGACTTGGAGATGGCCAGGCTTAAAGAAGAGGGGCTTGATGAGAGTATTGGGGAGTTGGAGAAAGACAACTCCCTCCTTCAGGACCAGGTGGCCGCCTTAGAGTCCGAGAAGGCTCGAATGCTTGCAGAGCCGTCTTCTTCTCACACTTCAGATTTCCCAAACGTTCCCTAGGGCTTGTATGAGGAATGGATTCACACTAAGGCCCAGTTGGACGTGTTCCGAGATTTGCATGTGACGGGGTCTGTTCCTAGGGACACCCTTGAAGATGCTCGTGTTAAGGCCCGCGAAGCTCGAATCGCTTGCGAGTATGATCATGCTACGTGGAGGCCGATTACGATGAGAGGGACGGGGATATGGATCAGATTGAAGAGGATGCCTGGTATGAGGACGCGTACCCTGAGGGTGGTTGTGATGGTGGAGGGGCAGATGGTTAAGCCGATGGCACTGATGGTCCTGGTGGTGACCAATAGTTTTTCATTTTCTTTCGTTTATTTTGCCGCAAACTTATGCATTTTTTGTAGGCGTCTTTACAAGCCTTTTAAAAATATTCTAAGTATGAAATGCCGACTTTGTTACTTGTACCTGAATCTTTTTATTTGGTTCAGGCTTGTATGCTTTTTGATTTTCTTGGTTGTAATCGTTTAGCTCGAATGAGGTTGAAAACAACCTAAGTTTAATTACGGCCGAGGGCCAGTTAGGTGTTAATTTGAACGAGGTCGAATATAACCTTTGTTTAGTTATAACCGAGGGCCAGTTAGGTGTTAATTCGAACGAGGTTGAATATAACCTACGTTGTTTTGGCTGAGGGCCAGTTCAGGTGTTAATTCGAACGAGGTCGCATATATCCTATGTCGTTATAGCCGAGGGCCATTTCAGGTGTTAATTCGAACGAGGTCAAATATCACCTATGTTGTTATGGCCGAGGGCCAGTTCGGGTGTTAATTCAAACAAGGTCAAATATAACCTATGTTATTATGGCCGAGGGCCAGTTCAGGTATTAATTCAAACGAGGTCGAATATAACCTAGGTTGTTATGGCCAAGGGCCAGTTCAGGTGTTAATTCGAACGAGGTCGAATATAACCTATGTTTTTATGGCTGAGGGCCAGTTCATGTGTTAATTCAAACGAGGTCGAATATCACCTATATTGTTATGGCCGAGGGCCAGGTAAGGTATTAATTCGAACGGGGTCGAATATAACCTATGTTATTATGGCTGAGAGCCAGTTCATGTGTTAATTCGAATGAGGTCGAATATAACCTATGTTGTTATGGACGAGGGCCAGTTCAGGAGTTAATTCGAACGAGGTCGAATATCACCTATGTTGTTATGGCCGAGGGCCAGTTCAGGTGTTAATTCGAACGAGGTCGAATATCACCTATGTTGTTATGGCCGAGGGCCAGTTCAGGTGTTAATTCGAACGAGGTCGAATATAACCTATGTTGTTATGGCCGAGGGATAGTTTAGGTGTTAATTAGAACGAGGTTGAATATAACCTATGTTGTTATGGCAGAGGGCCAGTTCAAGTGTTAATTCGAACGAGGTTGAATATAACCTATGTTTAGTTAGATATGTCTCTAGGTGCGGCATTTGTCAACGTTGTGAACTTTATGGCAACGTTACCTTGGTAGTATATCCGAAAAAATAGAAATAAACTTCATGCATTTGTGCTTTGTTCATACACTTGGAGAAATTTACATATTTTTTCGGGCGTTGGCTGGCGTTCCAGTCCCAGTCCTTGTTTATCTAGTCCCTTCATTGGTTGTCCTGGAGAAGTCTTGAGAGGTCGGGCAATGATCTAGCCGTCCTGTGCCTCCATCTGTGTGTACTTCGACCTAAAGTGTCCCCTTCGTCGCCTCGTTAAAAACCTCCTTGAGAAAACCCAATAGGGACAAAACTCATGTGAGGGGGAAAAGAGTACGACTTGGGCGACACTTTATCTCTTAAAAGTTGAAGTACTTGAGGTGGGTAATATTCCAGTTTGTTTGCTTTCCTTCCATTGTTTCTAGTTGGAATGACCCTTTGTTCGCTGTTGCCGTGATTTTGTATGGGCCGTCCCAATTTGTTCCTAGTTTACTTTCCCGTGGATCTTTGCTTGCTTGTGTTTTAGCTTTAAGCATGTAGTCCCCGACTTTGAGTGGCCTGGCCTTTGCTGTTTTGTTATAATAGCGTTTTGTTTGTTGTTTTAGGGAGATCATATTTACGTAGGCCATATCTCTTCGTTCTTCAACTTCGTCGAGCTCCTACCTTCTGCTTTCATCGTTCCCTCGTCCGCTCTCATGGGAGTATCTTAGGCTAGTCTCCCCGACTTCGACCGGTATTACTGCATCAGTCCCATAGACTAATGAGTAAGGCGTCTCTCCTGTGCTTGTCTTCGGCGTTGTTCGATAGGCCTAGAGTACTTCTCGTAATATTTTCGGCCATAACCCTTTGGTGTTTTCAAGTTTTTTCTTCATGATGTTCAGTATCGACTTGTTGGAGGACTCCGCTTGTCCGTTGCTCGCGGGATGATATGGCATTGAGAGTATTCTTTTGATATGCCATTTTTCAAAAAATTCAGCGACCTTCTTTCCTGTAAATTGGGGTCCATTGTTGCAGCTGATCTCTTTGGAGAGGCCGAATCGACATATGATGTTTTTCCATATGAAGGTGATCGCTTCCGGTTCATGTATTTGGGCGAATTCTCCTGCTTCTACCCATTTAGAGAAATAGTCAGGCAAAACCAAAAGGAATCATACGTTACCTCATCCTGCCGGGAGGGGGTCTACGATGTCCATTCCCCATTTGATGAATGACCAAGGGGAAGTGACTGAGTGGAGGTGTTTGCCTGCTTGGTGAATCATTGGGGCATATTTTTGGCATTGCTCGCATTTTTCACGAAGTCCGCGACCTCATTTTTCATGGTGGGCCAGTAATACCTTGCCTATGAGGCATCTGACCAAAGCCCGATTACTGGAGTGAGCTCCACAATGGCCTTTGTGGACCTTTTCAAGAACGCGCCACGTCTGATTTGGGCCCAAGCATTTTGCCAGAGGGCTGCCGTACGTTCTCTTATACAGGTCGTTGTGGATGATGCTATACCTGGCTGCTTGCATTCTCAGTTTCTTGGCTTCTTTTTTATCGCTTGAGAGTATTCCCTCCTGCAAATATGTGACAATACGGTTGCGCTATTCCCAAGTCAGGTTTATGGTTCTTACCTCGATTAGGTCTATCGATGAGTTAAGGAGGTGGACTACGCTTCTGCCTCCGGTTGTAATTTTTTGGTACCTGCGGCTAATTTGGCAAGGCTGTCAGCCTCGGTATTCTGTGTTCGGGGGATTTGGTCGATTTGGCATTCGTTGAACTCGGGAAGCAGCTTGTAGATTTCAGTCTGGTACTTTTGCAACCTTTTTTCCTTGATTTGGAAAGTTTCTGTGACTTGATTGACAACGAGTTAAGAATCACAGCGTAGTCTGAGCCATTTCGCCCCGTATTTGAGTGCTAGTCTCAACCCTGTAATTACGGCCTCATACTCGGCCTGATTGTTAGTTATGTCCGGGCACCTTATGGACTGGCGAATCACTTCTCCGGTTGGGACTTCGAGTACGAGTCCTAGTCTGGACCCTGACGCGTTGGTCGCATCGTATGTGTACAGGACCCAGAGGTCTTGTGTTTTGGGAGAAGAGTGGACGGCTTATTTTTCGACTTTGGGCATTATTTTTGCGCTGAAGTCGGCTACGAAGTCTGTAAGGACTTGTGACTTTATCGTTGTTCACGGTTGATATGTGATATCATGCTCGCTCAGTTCGATGGCCCTGTTGATACCTAATTTTGCCATCATATTTTTCAATATATATATATATATATATATATATATATACACTTTCAAAATAGCATGTTTTGCATCATTATTTAGTTTACAAACCTATACAAGCATTTTTTATAATATTTCATAATTTGTAGAGCTTTAAATTAATTTTTTTTGTATTTAAATTATATGTAAATATCTAGTAATTATCCTTTTAAATTATTTTGTAATGACTTAGTTACCTAAAATAATTATTTTGCACCTATAATATATGTTTCAAATATTAAATTTCATTCCATATAATTACATTAGCATTTTAAACTATTTATTTAATAATGGCCTATATTCATATACAAATGCTCCTTATTTATACTATTTGTGTCAAAAATAGCATTTTATATTTTTATAATGTTAAATCATTATTCTTAATCATTTTAGTGCATAAAAATTATTTCACTCATTTACTAATTATTTTTTGCTAAATTACATGTGTTTAAAAGGCTGGCCCAATTTCTAAGTAATTTTTCGGACTAAATTAGCCCAGTACCTTAGCCCAATAACTCCAGCCCAAATCAAACAACCTTTCTAACCCAACCCGGTTGCGATCCGTCTAATTAACCCGCTCCAATCCCTCTTTAAATCCTGGCCGTTGATCTCTAAGATCAACGGCCCACAACTAACCTACCCTTTTATTTGCCCAACCCCCAAACCCTAATCCCCATTTCCCTCTCACCCGCCGCCCTTGAACCCTCCCCCTTCTCTGAAGAACCCTAAATCCCCCTTCACTTGGCACTTGCCTAAACATGGCAAGTACTATCTCTCCGATTTTGCTCATTCAATTTCAATCATTTGAATCTGGGCCATATCTCGTCTACATACGTTCAATACTATATTGTGTGAGTCCGATTTTGTTTGGATTTCTGCTGATTTACACTTTTCCTAAAAAACTAGGGTTTACCGAATTTCTCTCTTAAATCGATTTCAAATTGATTTGCATGTTTTCTTTCCTTATTTGTTGTTTAATTTACTTTGTTTTCTTATGTGTTTGTTCGATTTTTGACTGTTATATAAACCCCCTCATTTTCCCTTCTGGGGAGGGGTGGGGAACAAAAAAAATCGATTCTTTCTAAAATTTGGGGATCAAGGTTTCTGGGTTCTTGTGGATCTTTTGTTCTTTATTGTTGTCCGTTAACTGGTAAGCTACTTGACTCTTGCAATTTCATTCCTATATGCCTTAGATTTGCATGTGTTCTCGCCTCTGAAATTCCTGGCTTAATATGTTTTTCTGGATTACTTTTGTGCACGATTTTGTTAATTCTACTTTGTTCCAAGTCTTTTAGCATCTAACTTCTTCCTAATCCTACTAGTTCTGAGTATGCCTAAGTCCAACTTGGATAATCTGATCCTCTTAAGTGTATGGGTGTCTGGATGTTCCTAATACATGCTTACTTGCTTTGTCCTTAATCTCTATAATGAATGCTTCATACTTGTGTTAGAACTTCCTGTGGTAATTATGACATGTTCACCTGCTCTTTTGTCACTCAGCATGATCCCCCTACCCCATTAGTGATTGACTAAGATCTTGACAGTTATCTCAACTTGATCTCTCTACCTTGTTTGAACTATTTTGCTTTATGACGTAACTTAGATCTTCTCTAGTAGATTAGTCTATTATATCCATCCCAGAATACCTACATGTGTTTGCTATCACATACTGTCCTGAATCTCTGCAATGTCTGTCTTGCATGTACAATGTGTTGCTATTTGTATTAAAACCATTTTCTATCGACTATGATCTTGCTTCCATGCTAATATGTTTCCAGTCTGCCTTTTGTTCATTTGATACCCTGTCTTTTCCAGTGTTTATAACAATGTCTAAATACTTATTAGCATGACCCTAAGATACATGCTTAGCTTAATCCGTACCTCTTAGGTCTCAATTAGTTTAATGTCATGAATGATAATCTATGTATATCTTGCAAACCGGTTTCTTCCCCAATTTCTTTCAATATGAGGCTATCTATGTGGTGCTTTGTTGTCCTGCTGAACCTACTGAACTATTTGATTAATTACTCTATATGCTAAATTTGGCTATGTCTACTTTAGGATATGAATGTATCTCCTAACTTCTGTCCATTTTCCTCACTGGCAACATATGCTATTCTGAACTCTTCATTCTTAGCCGGCTGAAAGCCAAGGCTACCTAGGTTCTATTATTGGCCTCCCTAGTGTGAGCACTGCTCGGGGTCCAATTGAGACCCTTGTGAATTATGACACACTAGGGCTTGGTCCTTAGTCACTCCCTCAATCTCAAACTGTTCCTATTCACTCTACTTCCCCCTGTTATGTGCTGTGTACTTGAATTGGCTGATTTAAATGGTGCAACACCTGGTGCCATGGTTGAGTAAATTGGTTCTAGACTCCTCTATGGATCCCTGAGTCGTGTATTGAATGTGGCTCTTTGTTGAAGGTCTGGGTATGCTGTGTAAGAGCTATTGAAGGCCCATGCAATGCTGGGTATTTATTAGGCCTGATGTGGTCCTCTTATCACTGTTATGTAACACTGTTACTTTTACTCATTATTGGGCCTGTAATAATCTTTGTATAAACAATTGGGGTTGTTAGTAAAAGGGAATGGGGTAGATTTTAATATTTATATGCGATGGGTAGATAACATGCTTATAGGACTTAATAATGTGTTTGCTATATGTGTCGTTCACTCTCTATGTACACTATAGAAATCATGCCATTAGGAGAAGCACACACTCACACTACTTGTCTACTAGCAAAGCATCAGCTCAAATGCTTCAATTATCTTTGTTGCTACATGTTATTAGAAAATATGCCCATAGAAAATAAATATCGTTGAACTTTCCTTCAATTTGCATTGCTGCATCATATATACTAGAAATCATGCCTATAGGATTTGGATCACTTCATTTGCTACTGTATCACACTGTTCACTCGAAACCATGCCTATAGGACTAAGTATAACAATTAAATAAGTTCCAAGCGTCAACTATTAGAGATATTGCCTATAGAGTATAATTACTCGTTTTATATTAATGATGGACCTCTAAAAACTATTTACTGCTTGTTTATGCCACTGTCATCAAGCATAAGTAATTCTGGGCTGCTCCCAATGGTCTTCATTACTCCTTACTGCGTAAGTTACCTAGACACAACAGGATTAATAACTGGAAACCTGTAATCTCAATAATCAACGTGTATAATCCTGTCTATGAGCAGTGCCTGGCCTCTAAAACTGTTTGTGTGCTTTGATGCCTTGTCACATAGAAATCATGTCTATAGGGCTTAAGGTTCTCAATTTGGAATTGCCTAACATGAAAACTTGTCTTGCGTGCATTTGTTGCTTAAGTGTGGAGGCAAACTTGAGCCCTTAATTGTCCACACTTGAAGTCCAATGTGTTTTTGTATGCCGCCTAGTTTTGACATTTCTAAGCAGCCTAAGTAAGGTCTAGAACCACCCAAATAGAGGTCCAACACCTCCTGGGCCATTGGTATGGGACGAGTAGTGCACGCATAGGGTACAACTTAGAATTGAATTAGAGTGCTTTTAGGTAAATAACTTTAACATAGTAATCGGGTAGCAGGAGATGATAGTCTGTGCCCGCTGAATAATATGAGTAACTCCCTATCTTATGGGAGTTGCGAGGTATTATTTATGTTGCACGGGGTGATCCTTTAGGCTAAAACACTTAGGACCCCCCTCTCTTTATATGTTGTTATTAGATCTAAATAATTATATCCCTATATTCGCACTAAGATCTGTATTAATCATGTTGTAATAAAGTTCTTTGACTTCTGAATTCCCTTCATTTATTTGATCACCTAACTTAATCGTAATCCACATAATCTTAAGTTCGGCCGGGACCCACAATTGTGGACCTCGAGGAGTGCCTAACACCTTCTCTTTGAGGTAACTTGAGCCCTTACCTGATATTTCGTGGCGTTGACTAGTCAAACAGAGTTATTTGCATAATAGGTGCCCTAACGCACCTTAAAAATTGTTAGGTGGCGACTCTTCTCCTTTAGTACTCTATCTCCCATTCTAAAAGGAGTTGTCACGTGTCGAAACTTGCTTTCGCGAAGAAAAAGGGGGCGCGATAGCATGGCGACTCTGCTGGGGATTTACTCTTAGGCTCTTACCATAATGAACTCAGCTTATGTGGATTAGTTTTCTTTGTTATACAACGCACATTCCTTTTCCATCTTTATTTGTTAGATTTTCTATTACATGTACATCCCTTTCCCGTTCACTTTTACTTGTTTAAAACCATTATAACATGCACATTCCTTCCCTTCTCCACCTTTATTTGCTTAAATTTGTTATAACATGCACATCTCTTTCCCTATTCGCCCTTTTTTGCTATAACTGCTATTTATTAGCTATATCATGTGTCTCCCACCCCTACTCCCTTGCTTACTTTATTATATTCCCTATATTCCACGAATTAACTTCTTTTTTTGTCTTTCTTTTTACGTCCTTTATGTTTTATCTTAATACTGCGTTTATTGCTTTCACATATTTATCATGCAAATACTTGACAACGTGTTATTATTACTGCATAAAGCACACTCGTGCCCAACTAATACCATAGCGGCACTTGATGAGTGTCTGCGCTCTTCCAAAATTACCCTTTAAATTTGAAAGGCTTATTTGCGGTAAACTAGTCGATCATCAGTGCAGTCGACGGTTCCATGCCTTTCCCTCTCAAGTTGTCCACTTGAGAGTACCAGTCTAGACCCTTCTAGAGACCTCGCTCCAATATCAATTGTGCATGCATCATGTCAAACCTAGTATGGGTTAGAACGTTGTCCGCGTGACAATCCACTAAGATAAGCATTGTCTAAAGCCCGACGGGATTTCCATAATCCCAATGGACACCATCACGTTATGTGCATTACTTGGAGAAAACATGCAGGTATGTTGATCATTAATGTGTAAATAGTCATACCCGGAGGGGGAAAGGGCTAACTCTATTTGTTTTGCAAAGAATGAGGCACGAAGTCCCCTGGTTTGGCATGGTTCAAAACATCCAACATTTGCTGCTTGATTGGTGGAAGAACCTCTCACATAGTGCCAAGAATCATGTGAAAAGGGTCCTCGAAAATTTACCTTCCTTATTGGACATTCGGCCAAATAACGCATTGATTGAGGCCGCCACTATGTTTTGGGATGAGAAAAGAGTTGTTTTCCGCTTTGATGATGTAGAAATGACTCCTCTCTTAGAGGAAATAGGAGGCTTCGCTAGGCTGCCATGGGATAGTCTAGGTTTATTAGTACCAAAAAATCGCACTCCACGCGGTTTTTTGAAAATAATGAGTTTCAAGAAAAATGATGAGTTACTCTGTCTGAAGAAGTCATACATACCATTTGAACTCCTTTATGAACGTTATGGGCATAGCAAGTCATATCTCCTTCACCATGATGAACTAGCCGTTACTTCTTTGGGTTGGATACGCCGCCGAGTTTTTGTGTTCATTGTCTGTTTCTTGGTGTTGCTGATATTTCCAATGAAAGGGGGGAAGATCCACACTTGCTTAGCCATGGTCTCTAGGACTCTATTGGAAGGAATTGAGGGACAAACTTACACTATCATCCCTATGATCTTGGCCGAAATGTACAGAGCTCTAGATCGATGCAAGTAGGGGTATGGGCACTTCGAGGGCTGTAATCTGTTGCTACAGGTTTGGTTATTAAAACATTTCCAGAGAGGTGAATATCGTCAGGAGCTTCTGCGATGATCATTGAATGACTACATAATCTACCATCATCCAAAAAGAATGACATTTATCCTAGATAGGTTCGCGCAACCTGGAAGTGCTATGAGCTGGGTGTGTTTCTTCAGCAATTTGACTGACGAAAAGGTACATTGGATGTTCGAATGGTTCCCTAGCAGCGAGTTCATCATCAGGTCAAGAGAAACCACTCATTTAGTGCTGATCGGGTTAAGAGGAATCTATCCTTATGCTCCTATAAGGGTAATGAGACAAGCGAGAAGAAAGCAAGTTATACCTCTGGTTTCCAACATGGTCCAGTACAAAGCAGACTTTAAAGGGAACATCATTCCGTTCAAGTTCGAGGCACAGCATATGTGGAATCAAAAGGTCATTGTAGAGAAAGACACTATCGAGCTAGATAGGCACCATGCCGGCCATGTATACTTCTACCCATCATGGTTGGTAGATGATATAGCGGGAGATGTCAAGCCAGGGATTAATTTGAAAAATAGGGTTATAGATGACGCTGCTGAAGCACAAGTCAAGTATAGGATGTTGCGCAAGAGGGTTTTCGAGTCTGAAGCTAGGCATTTGGAACAACACAAAGTGGATATGGAAGCAATCAATGAATGGAAAGAAATTTCTACTAAATCAAGATGAAGATTGAAATATTTGAAGCAAGGATTAATGGAACTTGAGAGGAAGATGAGGAAGAGGCTCTCGGATTGTCAGAATACGGAAGGCAATGAGGGAGGGCATCTAGCAAGGGCTTACCTACTATTGGACATGCGCAACCTGGGGAACTTGATTGATGGATCCAAGATAGCCAAGCATGAAGAAGGTCCCTCTAGGGCCAAATAGATTAGGAAATGATGTTCTTTACTACTTTTTAGCTTAGTTTTAGATTTCGATTGTAATAAGGCAAATGCGAATAGTAAATTTTCTTATTATTGTCGTTTTAGTAAGGATCTGATTCATTTTCGCATTAATGAAATGACACAATTATTAACATCAATTTTCTCCAAGTCTATGTGTCTCTTAGGCCTACCTCAGGCACAACGAGGTCCCCCAAATTAGGACGCGAGTCTGTTACATGATTTTGCAAAGCATGTTCAATATTGCAAGCATTCTTTCAATATCCCTTACTGACTTGGTTACCTTTTGTTTTTCTTTCTTTTGATTATTCCCATTCCCCAAGGTTGGTTCGTGCATACTGGCATCATCAGCATATCACACCAGATCCAGAGGTCCTCCACCTCCTCCTCTACCAAGTGATCCTAAAGGCAAAAGCAAAGGGAAAAAGAAATAGACGATTTAAGCGGTATCAAAAAGGACAATGCAGAGAACGTTGAAACTTCGGATGGTCGGAATACTCCAGCACAAAATGAATTGGTCCTACGTCTGGAACATAAAATATTGGAGCTACAAGGGGAACTTGAGCAGGTTCAAAACTTGGCAAACCTTTCCCTTACCATAAACGTCCCCGACATTAACCAACAAAACACAAATGCCCAAAACCCGACACCTCCCCAAAACACACAAAATCAAAATCCGCAAAATCCTCCTGCACCACATCAATACGCCACACCTCCTCAGAACCACAACTCTCCATCGGTACCTACTCCTCAGCAACACCATCACCACCCAACTCAATACCCACAAACAACCACATACCACACCCCTCAGAATGCACCACAGCCTACTCTTGACCCGCAAAACTCAACCAATGACCACTATTATGCTCAGATTCCCGGAGTCCACCAAAGCAATCCCATATATGTGGAAACTTTACCCCACACCCCACAACAGATCCTATACATACCTGAATCCGTCGAGAAGGACCTGCTCATCAAGAACATGGCGAAAGAACTCAAGAAACTTACTGGCAGAGTTCAAAGTGTCAAGGGGGAAAATGTATTGAGGGTTTGAATTATGAAGATTTGTGTATTCAACCATATGTAGAACTTCCAGAAGGTTACAAACCTCCTAAGTTCGAAATGTTTGACGGGACTGGTGATCCGAAGATGTACTTGAGAACGTATTGTGACAAGCTTGTGGGAGTTGGGAAGGATGAAAGAATCCGCATGAAGCTATTCATGAGGAGTCTCACCGGAGATGCCCTGTCTTGGTACATCAGTCAGAACCGAAGAAATGGGTTAATTGGGTGAGCATGGCATCAGATTTCATGGATCGGTTCAACTTTAACACAGAAAATGCACCAGACGTTTTCTACATTTAGAATCTCAAGAAGAAGCCAACAAAAACTTTCCACGCGTATGCTACTCGGTGGAGGTCTGAAGCTGCAAAAGTAAGGTCAGCACTGGAAGAAGAACATATGAATAAGTTCTTTGTCAGAGCTCAGGATCCGCAGTACTACGAAAGACTGATGGTTATTGAAAACCATAAATTTTCTGACATCATCAATTTGGGAGAAAGAATAGAAGAAGGGCTCGAAAGCGGAATGGTAACAAATTTTGAAGCACTCCAAGCCACAAATAAAGCCTTACAGTCAGGAGGTATCTCCAAGAAGAAAGAAGTAGGTGCGATGATGGTATCCCAAGGTCCAAAGTCCCCTCTTACATACCAAACACCCCCACCCACATATCAGCTTTCACCACCCAGATACCAACAACCTGCCGCCACTTACCATACTTATAACATCCAACCAGTATACTACCACTCACCACTAGCCCGCCAAAACTACCAAAAACCTAGACCAAATTTCGATCGCAGACCACCCAGACAATACACCCCATTTGCTGAATCCATAGACCAACTGTACGAGAGACTGAAGGCTGCCGATTAAATCACTCCCATTCACGTCGTTGCTATGGAAAACTCCTCCCAGTAGATTAATCCAAATAAGACATTTGCCTATCACTCAGCCATGAAGGGTCATACTATTGATGAGTGTCGTACTTTGAAGGATAAGATTCAGACATTAATTGACACCAAAGTCATACAGGAAAAGGAGGCTGCACACAATGTCTGTAACAATCCTCTCCCGGATCACATGGGTAAAGGGGTAAACGTGATAGAGACTGATGAAGAATGGGACTCAGAGGGGTCAATTGGACTCATTCGAGAAGGGGATAACCCTCAAACATCTCCAGTCACTCTCACACCTATCGTGGTACAAACTCAGGCACCGATTGAAGTTGAAGTAGCCGCACCAACTTCATTTGAGGTTGAGGTAACAACACCCTTCACCGTGATGGTGGCACCCACATCATTTTTTAAGTCTAATGCTATACCTTGGGATTATATTGCAGAAGACAGAAGGAAAGGAAAGGCAAAAATAGAAGAAACAGGTGCAACACAAAGCATGACCAGAACTTGTAGGGTTTATACACCCGAGCATTTGAGAGGAACAAGCAAAGAAGCCGCCTCTAAGCCGCTTGTCATTGAGACTGGACCAGATGATCTTTGGAGAAAGGTGCAGGCGAGAGAGTATTCTGTGGTTGATCATCTGAACAAAACCCCTGCTCAAATATCCATTTTATCACTGCTGCGAAATTCCAAGGCACATAGGAATGCCTTGATGAAGGTGTTGAATGAAGCTTATGTACCAAATAACATTACCAGTGGAGAGATGGCCAACATGGTAGGGAAAGTGTTAGAAAGCCACAAGATCACTTTTCATGAAGATGAGCTGCCATCGGAAGGACTAAGTCACAACAGGGCACTACATATCACCATGCAGTTTGAGGATAAATTCATTGCCAGGGTCCTGATAGATGGGGGTTCGAGTCTCAACATATGTCCACTAACTACTTTGAAAAGGTTAGGTAAAGTTTTGCACGAGATACGAGCAGAAAGTATGAATGTGAAAGCATTTTATGGGTCTCAAAGGGCCACAATTCGGAAGACCAACCTCAACCTACAAATAGGCCCGACCTGGTTTGATGTTGAGTTTCAAGTATTGGATATATCTGCTACATACAATCTGTTGTTGGGGCGACCGTAGATACATGCCGCTGAGGCTGTGGCTTCTACACTACATCAGGCCATGAAGTTTGAGTGGAACCATCAGGAAGTGATCATCTATGGGGACAGAAGTAATCCTATTTACACCAATCAAACTGTTCCGGTCGTCGAGAATAGAAGGAAGTTGGGTGGGGAAATATACCATCACGTCGAGCGCGTCAACGCATTTGAAAAAGACAAATGGTGGAGCAGTAAGATAGAAGGCATATTGGCATGGACAGGGTATGAACCTGGTAAGGGTCTCGGTAAGAATCTCCAGGGGATCACCAAACCGATACAGCTAAAGCGTCTCGACACAACCTTTGGGCTTGGGTATGAATACACCTGGCATGAGTATCAGAATTGGTCGCCACCATGGTGTGGTCCTTATTACCCTCTAGAGCAACCAATACCACATTTGATCCAGTCGTTTCATCAAGCTGACATGATGTCGAGGTTTGAAGAAGATGAAGCTCTAGCTGGCATAAGGAAGCTATTTCTGGATGACAAAGACATGGACTACTGTGTGATAGTTGAGGATGAGGAGGAGGAGGAAGGCATTATTATTCAGACAATGGAGAATGGAGCTGTTCTCAAGAATTGGACTGTTGTGCCATCAAGGGTCTGTCGAGTTCCTGGCATTATTATTACCTATCCCGATGAACCTACGACTGTGACATGTAACGAGATAATGCAATATAAGGAGAGTGATTCAGAGGATCTGGAAGAGGATATAATACCAAAGAAAATTGTCAGAGAAGTGGAAAATTTTGAAAATAAGCCTAAGTCCAATTTGGATGAGACTGAAACCGTTAATTTGGGAGACTCAGAAATAGTCAATGAAATTTGTGTAAGCATTCACCTATCGCCGTTAGAGAAAGAAGAATACATCCAGTTCTTGAAGGAGTATGAGGATATTTTTGTATGGTCCTATGATGATATGACCGGTTTGAGCATGTCCATAGTGGCTCATAAATTACCTACCAACCCTATGTGTCCGCCTGTAAAGCAGAAGCTCAGAAAGTTCAAACCAGATATGAGTCTGAAAATAAAGGAGGTCACCAAGCATATCAAAGCCAAGGTTCTCAGAGTATTTGAATATATGACCTGGTTGGCTAACATTGTGCCGGTTCCAAAGAAAGATAGGAAGGTCAAAGTGTGTGTCGACTATCGGGATTTAAACAGAGCGAGTCCCAAAGATGATTTACCTTTGCCCAATATACACATACTGATTGACAACTGTGCCAAGCATGAACTTCAATCCTTTGTGGATTGCTTTGCGGGATATCATCAGATCTGGATGGATGAAGATGATGCCGAAAGGATAGCCTTCATTACACCATGGGGAGTATATTGTTACAAAATGATGCCGTTTGACCTAAAGAATGCTGGAGCCACTTACATGAGGGCCATGACAACCATTTTCCACGACATGATACACAAAGGGATAGAGGTATATGTGGATGAAGTCATCATCAAATCCAAGAGAAGCATAGATCATATAGGAGATTTGAGGAAATTCTTTGATCGACTTCGAAGGTACAACCTGAAACTGAATCCCACAAAATGTGCCTTCGGAGTCCCTGCTGGAAAGTTGTTAGGGTTCATCGTCAGCCACCAAGGAATTGAGCTAGACCCGTCAAAGGTCAAGGCTATCCAAGATTTGCCACCTCCGAAGAACAAGAAAGATGGGATGAGTTTTTTAGGGTGTCTCAATTACATCAGCCGTTTTATAGCACAATTAACTATGATGTGTGAACCGATTTTCAAAATGTTGAAGAAAGACGCTGCAACAAGTTAGACTGAAGAGTGCCAGAAAGCCTTTGACAAGATCAAGGAATATTTATCCAAACTACCTGTCCTGGTCCCACCGGAACCTGGGAGACCTCTGCTACTCTATTTATCTGTACTACATGGGGCTTTCGGCTGTGTCTTGGGACAACACGATGAGACGGGAAGAAAGGAACAAGCCATATACTATATGAGCAAGAAGTTCACACCCTACGAAACACGGTATTCTTTATTGGAATGCACCTACTGTGCTTTGACATGGATAGCTCAAAAGTTGAGGCACTACTTTTGTGGCTACACCACATAACTCATATCAAGGATGGATCCGTTAAATTACATCTTCCAGAAACCCATGCCTACCGGAAAGTTGGCAAAATGACAAATATTGCTGAGTGAGTTCGACATCATCTATGTAACTCAGAAGGCAGTCAAAAGGCAAGCATTGGCAGAAAATTCTGTAGACAGAGAATACGAACCATTGAAAACGTATTTTCCCGACGAGGAAGTATCATTTTTGGGAGAAGACATCACTGAAGCATACGACGATTGAAAGATGTTCTTCGATGAAGTCGCAAACTTCAAAGGAATAGGTATTGGAGCCGTCTTAGTATCAGAGACAGGTCAACACTATCCAGTATCCGAAAAGCTCAGGTTTCCATATACCAACAATATGGCAGAATACGAGGCTTGCATCTTGGGACTCAACTTGGCTATTGACATAAACTATCAGGAATTGCTGGTAATTGGTGACTCAGACCTTTTGGTACATCAGGTTCTAGGAGAATAGGCTACAAAGAATACCAAAATACTGCCGTATTTGTACTATGTACAAGAATTGATGAAGATATTCACAAAGATAGAGTTCAAACATGTTTCGAGAATCCAGAATGAGTTCGCAGATGCATTGGCCACTCTATCTTCCATGATACAACACCCATACAAGAATTTCATCGACCCTATCCCGATAGGGATTCATAACCAACTAGCTTATTGTGCGCACATTGAAGAAGAAATTGATGGAAATCTATGGTTCCATGACATCAAAGAATATTTGGCAAAAGGAGAATACCCGGAGCATGCAAATAATACTCAGAAATGAACACTCCGAAGGCTATCTAACCATTTCTTCCAAAGCGGAGGAATTCTGTACAGAAGGACTCAAGATCTTAGTTTATTACGGTGTGTTGACGCCAAGGAAGCATCCAAATTGCTCGAAGAGATACATGCCAGAACTTGTGGACCATACATGAATGGTTTCGTCTTAGCTAAGAAGATATTAAGAGCAGGATATTTTTGGATGACTATGGAAATAAACTGCATCAAGTATGTCCAAAAGTGTCATTAATGCCAAGTACATGCTGATATGATACAAGTGCCACCTAATGAACTCAACGCAACAAGTGAACCTTGGCCTTTCTCCGCTTGGGGGATGGATGTCATCAGTCTAATCGAACACGCCGCTTCAAATAGGCACAGGTTCATTCTAGTGGCCATAGACTATTTCACAAAATAGGTTGAAGCCGCATCTTACAAGGCTGTAACTAAGAAGGTCGTCGCAGATTTCGTTAGGGATCGTATTGTTTGTCGATTCGGGGTACTGGAGTCAATCATCACCGACAACGCCGCCAACCTTAACAGTGATTTGATGAGATCCATGTGTGAAACCTTCAAGATCGAGCATAAGAATTCCACAGCATACATGCCGCAAATGAATGGAGCTGTGGAAGCCGCCAATAAGAACATCAAGAAGATATTAAGGAAGATGGTAGATAATCACAAACAATGGCACGAGAATTTACCATTTGCCCTACTAAGATATCGTACCATGGTTCGCACATCAATCAGAGCAACTCCTTATTTACTGGTCTATGGTATTGAATTCGTCATTTCCATCGAAGTAGAAATTCCTTCTTTGAGAATCATACAAGAGGCTGAACTCAGTGATGCAGAATGGATGCGAAGTCGCTATGAACAACTGGCTCTCATTGATGGAAAAATATGAATGCGGTATGTCACGGTCAACTTTACCAGAACAGAATGTCCAGAGCTTTCAACAAAAGGGGCAGGCCTAGACAATTCACACCGGGGCAGTTGGTGCTAAAACGGATCTTCCCGCATCAAGATGAAGCCAAAGGGAAATTTTCACCCAATTGGCAAGGGCCCTATATGGTTCACAGAGTACTAACAGGAGGAGCACTCATACTTGCAGAAATGGACGGAGAAGTTTGGCCAAAACTTGTCAACTCAGACGCAGTCAAAAGATATTATGTTTAGATTGTTTGCAGTTCTTCATCTGATGTAACTGAACTACGCTTGACCTGATTCCCATTTAAGAGGGGATATATAGGCAACCCTGTGGGTTCAGTCACATCTCAATAAAATCTTCATTTTTGCCATGGTCAGAAACTGGGGCAGAATTTTGAGGAAGCAAGTCTAGCCAACTTCGTCATATGCAGAACAGTCAAATAATTGCTTTTAAACTGGGGCAGAATTTTGAGGACCCTCAAAATTCTAAAGCAAGGAAGTCGCAATGTCTCTAAAAAGTTTCACTGTGATTGGTCCATCTAAATTACTTGATATTGCATACTACTATATTTTAAATAACTACATTCATCAAATACACACATTTTTCTTTTCGAAAACTTTATTTTTATAAAACAGCTAGATGCTGCCCAGAGTAACTCAAACAGGGTCTCAAGGCAAGAGCAAAGGCAAAGCGAGAAGGCGAAAGTACATACCAATCTCCCCCACAAAACTCACAATTTTTTTCTTTGGATGCATGCACAGTAAGACAATAATATCTGGAGACACATCAAGTCACTACCTTCAAGATAGCAAATCATTTATCCCAAACATCTCCAGCTAAGAAATACTTTGCTTTCTCACTATCACTTATTGTTTTCTTACATGAGGCTAAGCCCTGCCTCCTTAACTGCATAAGGCTAAGCACTGTCTTTCTTTGCATGAGACTAAGCATTGTCTCCTATTTGCATGAGGCTAAGCATTGCCTCCTTAACTGCATAAGGCTAAGCATTGTCTTTCTTTGCATGGGACTAAGCATTGTCTCCTATTTGCATAAGGCTAAGCCCTGCCTCTTTAACTGCATAAGGCTAAGCATTGCCTTTCTTTGCATGAGACTAAGCATTGTCTCCTATTTGCATAAGGCTAAGCCCTGCCTCCTTAACTGCATAAGGTTAAGCACTACCTTTCTTTGCATGATACTAAGCATTATCTCCTATTTGCACGAGGCTAAGCCCTGCCTCCTTAACTGCATAAGGCTAAACATTGCCTTCTTCTCATGAGACTAAGCACTGTCTTCTATTTTGCATGAGGCTAAGCATTGCCTCCTTAATTGCATAAGGCTAAGCATTGCCTTCTTCGCATGAGACTAAGCACTGTCTCCTATTTTGCATGAGGCTAAGCCCTACCTCCTTAACTGCATAAGGCTAAGCACTGCCTTTCTTTGCATGAGACTAAGCATTGTCTCCTATTTGCATGAGGCTAAGCATTGCATCCTTAACTGCATAAGGCTAAGCACTACCTTTCTTTGCATGAGACTAAGCATTGTCTCCTATTTGCACGAGGCTAAGCCCTGCCTCCTTAACTGCATAAGGTTAAACATTGCCTTCTTCGTACGAGGCTAAGTATTGTCTCCTATTTTGCATGAGGCTAAGCCCTGCCTCCCCTTCTTGCATACGGTTAAGAACTGCCTTTTCCTCAAGATTAAATACTATATCCATTATGCTATTTAAGACCTAGCACTGTCTTCTATTCGCCTGCGGCTAAGCATTGCCTAAGCTCTATTTCATTTTATATACGACCTAGCATCATATCTTTGCATCTCATGGGCTGAAACATCGCCATCTTTGTCCAAATGCGTCATAGTCCGAAGGCATCATCTTCATAGCCGGAAGACACCATTCCATGGCCTGAGGATCTCTCAGTATTGTACATCATTATTCAAAGGCGTCATGGTTCAGAGGCACCATTTTCATGTCCCGAGGACATCATTTCATGGCCTGCGAATCCCTTATCACATGATTCATGAGCCAGGATGTCATGGTCTAAGGACATCATCCTCACCGTCCAAAGACAACTTTCATGGTCCAAAGGGAATTTGCATCATGTTTAAATTCTCGCAATAATCCATATATACTTGTAGGTATCGTGTTTTAAGTTTTGCAAGTAATCTAGGGAGTAGCCGTTCTCCTAATGGGAGCAATCTTCGTTCCGGTTTCCGTTCAACGTTCACATCCTGCAATTATTTCAAATGCAACCAACCACCATCAGTTACCCACTTTTACTTGATAACCGTTCAGATACTCGTTTTGAGATACATCCATAACATTTCAGATTCACATTCATGATTTCGTGCAAATTCATCTGATATTGTCCTACCCAAAAGAACCCTTTCCAAAGCATACGACCGTTCCTATAATAACTCTATCGGTTCAGTTCACCGTTGGATCCAGAACTACACACGGCCTGATTCCCGTAACACCAGGGATATGTAGGCAACCCAGGAACCAGGGTTCGGCCCCCATTTTTTCAAATCACACCATCCCTCACTCAATTCGGCCAAAATTGGTCATCATATTCTTTATCCGATAATTCTTTTATTATTCCCGGGTAAAGAGGGGCAGTTGTTGATACCCAATTTTTTCCTCATATTTTTCAAAAAATATATATATATATATATATATATATATATATATATATATATATATATATACTTTCAAATAGCATTTTTGCATCATTATTTAGTTTACAAACCTATACAAGCATTTTCTATAATTTTTCATAATATTTAGAGCTTTAAATTAATTTTCTTGTATTTAAATTATATGTAAATATCTAGTAATTATCATTTTAAATTAACCTATACCTAAAATAATTATTTTGCACCTATAATATATGTTTCAAACATTTTATTTTATTCCATATAATTACATTAGAATTTTTAAGCTATTTATTTAATAATGGCCTATATTCCTATACAAATGCTCCTTATTTATAGTATTTGTGTCAAAAATAACATTTTATATTTTTATAATTTTAAATCATTATTCTTAATCATTTTAATGCATACAAAATATTTCACTCATTTACTAATTAGTTTTTGCTAAATTACATGTGTTTAAAAGGCTGGCCCAATTTCTAAGTGATTTTTCGGACTAAATTAGCCCAATAACCCCAGCCCAAATCAAACAACCTTTCTAACCCAACCCAGTCACGACCCATCTAATTAACCCACCCTAATCCCTTTTTGAATCCTGGCCGTTGATCTTAGAGATCAACGGCCCACAACTAACCTACCATTTTATTTGCCCAACCCCCAAACCCTAATCCCAATTTCCCTCTCACCCGCCGCCCTGGAACCCTCCCCCTTCTCTAAAGAACCCTAAATCGCCGCCACTCCCTAAATCCCTCTCCTAATGGGATTCTCCTCTCATTTACTTGTCATATCTGTGCTTTTCTGCTACTAGTTGTTCCTCCATGATATCACTTGGTACTTGCCTAAACATGGCAAGCACTATCTCTCCCATTTTGCCCATTCAATTTCAATCGTTTGAATCTGGGCCATATCTCGTCTACATACGTTCAATACTATATTGTGTGAGTTCAATTTCGTTTGGATTTCTGCTGATTTACACTTTCCCTAAAAAACTAGGGTTTATCGGATTTCTCTCTTAAATCGATTTCAAATTGATTTGCATGTTTTCTTTCCTTATTTGTTGTTTAATTTACTCCATTTCCTTATGTGTTTGTTCGATTTTTGACTACTATATAACCCCCCTCATTTTCTCTTTTGGGGGGGGGGGGGAGGACAACAAAGAATCGATTCTTACTAAATTTGGGGTTTTTGCTACTCTCTTGCTTGGTATATTGTACTGGCCGGTTGAAAGCGAAGGCCATTATCATTTTGTTACCTGTTCTTGGTGTGAGCATTACCCTAAGTTCATTGAAGTTCTTGGGAACTTTGACGCATCAAGGTTTCTGGGTTCTTGTGGATCTTTTGTTCTTTATTGTTGTCCGTTAACTGGTAAGCTACTTGACTCTTGCAATTTCATCCCTATGTGCCTTGGATTTGCATGTATTCTCGCCTCTAAAATTCCTAGCTTAATATGTTTTTCTGGATTACTTTTGTGCACGATTTTGTTAATTCTACTTTTTTCTAAGTCTTTTAGCATCTAACTTCTTCCTAATCCTACTAGTTCTGAGTATGCCTAAGTCCAACTTGGATAATCTGATCCTCTTAAGTGTATGGGTGTCTGGATGTTCCTAATACATGCTTACTTGCTTTGTCCTTAATCTCTATAATGAGTGCTTCATACTTGTGTTAGAACTTCCTGTGGTAATTATGACATGTTCACCTGCTCTTTTGTCACTCAGCATGATCCCCCTACCCCATTAGTGATTGACTAAGATCTTGACAGTTATCTCAACTTGATCTCTCTACCCTGTTTGAACTATTTTGCTTTATAACGTAACTTAGATCTTCTCTAGTAGATTAGTCTATTATATCCATCCCAGAATACCTACATGTGTTTGCTATCACATACTGTCCTGAATCTCTGCAATGTCTGTCTTGCATGTACAATGTGTTGCTATTTGTATTAAAACCATTTTTTATCGACTATGATCTTGCTTCCATGCTAATATGTTTCCAGTTTGCCTTTTGTTCATTTGATACCCTGTCTCTTCCAGTGTTTATCACAATGTCTAAATACTTATTAACATGACCCTAAGATGCATGCTTAGCTTAATCTGCACCTCTTAGGTCTCAATTGGTTTAATGTCATGAATGATAATCTATGTATATCTTGCAAACCTGTTTCTTCCCCAATTTCTTTCAATATGTCTACTTTAGGATATGAATGTATCTCCTAACTTTTGTCTATTTTCCTCACTGCAACATATGCTATTCTGAACTCTTCATTCTTAGCCGGTTGAAAGCCAAAGCTACCTAGGTTCTATTATTGGCCTTCCTAGTATGAGCACTGCTCGGGGTCCAATTGAGACCCTTGTGAACTCTGACACACTGGGGCTGGGTCCTTAGTCACTCCCTCAATCTCAAACTGTTCCTATTCACTCTACTTCCCCATGTTATGTGTTGTGTACTTGAATTGGCTGATTTAAATGGTGCAATACCTAGTGCCATGGTTGAGTAAACTGGTTCTGGACTCCTCTATGGATCCCTAAATCGTGTATTGAATGTGGCTCTTTGTTGAAGGCCTGGGTATGCTGTGTAAGAGCTATTGAAGGCCCATGCAATGCTGGGTATTTATTAGGCCTGATGTGGGCCTCTTATCACTGTTATGTAACACTGTTACTTTTACTCATTATTGGGTCTGTAATAATATTTGTATAAATAATTGGGGTTGTTAGTAAAAGGGAATGGGGTAGATTTTAATATTTACATGCGATGGGTAGATAACATGCCTATAGAACTTAATAATGTGTTTGCTATATGTGTCATTCACTCTCTATGTACACTATAGAAATCATGCCATTAGGAGAAGCACACACTCACACTACTTGTCTACTAGCAAAGCATGAGCTCAAATTCTTCAATTATCCTTGTTGCTACATGTTATTAGAAAATATGCCCATAGGAAATAAATATCATTGAACTTTCCTTCAATTTGCATTGCTGCAGCATATATACTAGAAATCATGTCTATAGGATTTGGATCACTTCATTTTCTACTGTATCGCACTGTTCACTAGAAACCATGCCTATAGGACTAAGTATAACAATAAAATAAGTTCCAAGCATCAACTGTTAGAGATCCTGCCTATAGGGTATAATTACTCGTTCTATATTAATGATGGACCTCTAAAAACTATTTACTGCTTGTTTATGCCATTGTCATCAAGCATAAGTAATTCTGGGCTCCTCCCAATGGTCTTCATTACTCCTTACTGCATAAGTCACCTAGACACAACAGGATTAATAACTGGAAACCTATAATCTCAATAATCAGCGTGTATAATCCTGTCTATGAGCATTGTCTGGCCTCTGAAACTGCTTGTGTGCTTTGATGCCTTGTCACATAGAAATCATGTCTATAGGTCTTAAGGTTCTTAATTCGGAATTGCCTAACATGAAAACTTGTCTTGCGTGCATTTGTTGCTTAAGTGTGGAGGCAGACTTGAGCCCTTAATTGTCCATACTTGAAGTCCAATGTATTTTTGTATGTCGCCTAGTTTTGACAATTCTGAGCAGCCTAAATAAGGTCTAGAACCACCCAAATAGAGGTCCAACACCTCCTGGGCCATAGGTATGGGACGGGTAGTGCACGCATAGGGTACGACTTAGAATTGAATTAGAGCGCTTTTAGGTAAATAACTTTAACATAGTAATCGGGTAGCAGGAGATGATAGTCTGTCCCCGCTGAATAATATGAGTAACTCCTTATCTTAAGGGAATTGCGAAGTATTATTTATGTTGCACGGGGTGATCCTTTAGGCTAAAACATTTAGGACCCCCCTCTCTTTATATGTTGTTATTAGATCTAAATAGTTGTATCCCTATATTTGTACTAAGATATGTATTAATCATGTTGTAATAAAGTTCTTTGACTTCTGAATTCCCTTCATTTATTTAATCACCTAGCTTAATCATAATTCACATAATCTTAAGTTCGGCCGGGACCCATAGTTGTGGACCTCGAGGAGTACCTAACACCTTCTCTTTGAGGAAACTTGAGCCCTTACCCGATCTTTGGTGGCGTTGACTAGTCAAACAAAGTTATCTGCACAATAGGTTCCCTAACGCACCTTAAAAATCATTAGGTAGCGACTCTTCTCCTTTAGAACTCTATCTCTCATTCAAAAAGGGGTTGTCACGTGTCGAAGACCGCTTTCTCGAAGAAAAAGGGGGCGCGACCGCATGGCGACTCTGCTGGAAATTTACTTTCAGGCTCTTACCATAATGAACTTGGCTTATGTGGATTAGTTTTCTTTGTTATAAAACGCACATTCCTTTTCCATCTTTATTTGTTAGATTTGCTATTACATGCACATCCCTTTCCCGTTCACCTTTACTTGTTTAAAACCGTTATAACATGCACATCCCTTCCTTTCTCCACCTTTATTTGCTTAAATTTGTTATAACATGCACATCCCTTTCCTTATTCGCCCTTAGTAGCTCTAACTACTATTTATTAGCTATATCATGTCTCTCCCACCCCTACTCTCTTGCTTACTTTATTATATTCCTTATATTCCACGAACTAACTTCTTCTTTTGTCTTTCTTTTTACGTCTTTTATGTTTTATCTTAATACTGTGTTTATTGCTTTCACATATTTATCATGCAAATACTTGACAACGTATTATTATTGTTGCATAAAGCATGCTCCACATCATATTCCACTCTTGCCCAACTAATACCATAGCGACACTTGATGAATGTCCGTGCTCTTCCAAAATTACCCTTTAAATTGGAAAGGCTTGTTTATGGTAAACTAGTCGATCAGCGGTGCAATCGACGGTTCTGTGCCTTCCCCTCTCAAGTTGTTCACTTGAGAGTACCAGTCTAGACCCTTCTAGAGACCTCGCTCCAATATCAACTGTGCATGCATCTTGTCAAACCTAATATGGGTTAGAACATTGTCCGCGTGACAATCCACTAAGATAAGTGTTGTCCAAAGCCCGACGGGATTTCCATAATCCCAATGGACACCATCACGTTATGTGCATTACTTGGTGAAAACATGCCGGTATGTTGATCATTAATATGTAAATAGTCAGACCCGGAGGGGGAAAGGGCTAACTTTATTTGTTTTGTAGAAAATGAGGCACGAAGTCCCCAGGTTCGGCATGGTTCAAAACATCCCACCTTTACTGCTTGATTGGTGGAAGAACCTCTCACCTAGTGACAAGAATCATGTAAAAAGGGTCCTCAAAATTTTACCTTCCTTATTGGACATTCGGCCAAATAACACATTGATTGAGGCCACCCCTATGTTTTGGGATGAGAAAAGATTTGTCTTCCGCTTTAGTGATGTAGAAATGACTCCTCTCTTAGAGGAAATAGGAGGCTTCGCTAGGCTGCCATGGGATGGTCCGGGTTTATTAGTATTAGAAAATCGCACTCCCCGCGGTTTTTTAAAAATGATAGGTTTCAAGAAAAATGATAAGTTACTCTGTCTAAAGAAGTCATACATACCATTTGAACTCCTTTATGAACGTTATGGGCATAGCAAGTCATATCGCCTTCACCATGATGGGGTGGCATTGGAAATATGGTCTAAGCTTTCGTGAAGCTACGACTAAGGCCAGAGCCAGTTTTTTGAGGTGAGGGTATCTCGTCTCGGCGTCGACTAATATTTTGCTAATGTAATAGATGGGAGACTGTGTACCTTTATTTTCTCGGGCCATGAGTGCGCTCACAATTACTTCGAATTTGGCGAGGTAGACGAGGAGAAGTTCCCCCGGTTCTGGTTTTGAAAGTAAAGGTGGCGATGACAAATATTCTTTTAGTTCCTTCAGGGCTTGGATGCACTCAGATGTCCATTGGAGGCCGTTATCCTTCCTGAGTACACCGAAGAATCTGTGACACCTATCCGATTATCGCGAAATGAATCTCGAAAGGGCGGCGATACGACCAGTTAACCTCTGAACCTATTTTTTGGTGGTTAGGTGTTTTGGTATTCCTTCGATGGCTCTGATTTGATCAGGGTTGAACTCGATCCCTCTCTACGACACCAGGAAACCTAGGAATTTTCTTGAGGCCATGCGAATGCACACTTTTCAGGATTCAGTTTCATTCTGTACCGTCTAAGTATGTCGAAGGTTTTTCTCAGGTGGTTGATGTGATCCTCTTTCCTTTTAGACTTGACCAGCATGTCGTCTATATAGACTTCCATTGTTTTGCTGAGTTGGTCTTTAAACATCCTCGTCACTAACCTCTGGTAAGTTGCCCCTGCATTATCAACCCGAAGGGAATGGCCCTGTAGCAGTACGTCCCCTGATGGGTGATGAAAGTGGTTTTCTCCTGATCCTCTTCTTCCTTGAGGATTTGATTATAGCCTGAGTAGGCATCCAAGAAGCTCGGTAGTTCATGCCCTGCTGTTGCGTCGATGAGTTGGTCGATATGGGGTAACGAAAATCAATCTTTGGGTCATGCTTTGTTCAAATCTGTAAAGTCTATGCACATCCTCCATTTCCCATTCTTAATTTTCACCATGACCATGTTGGCGACCCATGGGGATATTTCGACTCCCTGACAGAGTCATTTTCCAATATTGTTTCCACCTCTTCGCGTACCACATCATTTATTACGGAGTTAAACTTACGCCTAACATGCCTCACCGGGGGATGGAATGGATCGATATTCAGCTTGTGCGTGGCGATTTCCTTTAGGATACCTGGCATATCTGCATGGCTAAAAGAAAATAAGTCTGCGTTAGCAGTTAAGAGTTGACGAAATTTACCTGGTTCCTGAAGCTTGCAGCTGATGTAAGCTTTCTTGCTGTGGTCGTCACTATCTAATTAAACGGGGTCAAGCTCTTCTACGGTCAATCTCGCGGCTTCGACTGTATCGAGGTCTATGATGATGTTTTCGCTATCATTGCACATCGACCTCGACCCTGTTGATTGCTATTCCTCTTTTTCGTTGTCCATTTGTTGAGTGACCGTTCATTCTAGAGCGATGCGGTAGCATTCCCGGGATGTGCGTTGTTCCCCTCGTATAATGAATATTCCCCATGGAGTTAGGAATTTGATGACTTGGTATAAGCTGGAGGGAATGGCTCTCATGGTGTGTATCCATGGTCGCCCTATTATAGCGTTGTATGATGTGTCCTGGTCCATGATATGGAATGTGGTTTCCAGAGTGACGCCGCCGAACAGGACGGGGAGTGTGATCTCATCGGATGTTCGTTCCACTGCATTGTGAAAACCTGTTAGCGTGATGCAGCGCAGAACTATCTTATCCTCGAGTTTCATTTGTGCAAGTAGTCGAGGATGGATAATGCATGCGCCGCTCCCATCGTCTACCATAATGCGTCTCACATCGGTGTCTAAAATTTGTAAAGTGATAACAAGAGCATCATAGTGAGAGAAAACCAAACCGTTCGTTTCTGACTTATCAAAGATGATACTTTTTTCGAGTTTGTCATACCGTTCGTGGGTGATTGACCGTTTGAGCTTGTGGGTTGTGGTGAACTTTACACTGTTGATGTATGCATCATCACCACCGCTGATGATCATGTGGATGGTGCGGGTCTGTGAGGGTTATTTTGGCAGTCCTTGATGTTGTTCACGACCTCTGGCAAAGTTGATCCTTCCCCAGTTGCTGAGCAACTCTTTGAGGTGTCCCTGTCATAGCATGTTTACGACCTTCTGTCTTAAGGTGATGAAATCCTTGGTTTTGTGCCCTCACTCTTGGTGGAACTCGCACAGGGCGTTTGACTTTCTGGTATTCATGTCCGACCTTATATTTTGCGGCCACTTCACCTTTGGTCCGAGCTTATCCAAGGAGTATACTATTTCTGTAGGCAACACACAGAAATCGTGAGCAGATAATAAATGGGGCATACCTCTTTCGTTCTGGTGTGTCCTTGTTCTTGATCAGGGTGTGCCCTCTTTGTTGCGAGAGGAGGACGCAATGGCGGATCTGACATATGGTAGATGTCGTTCCCTATTGGGTCGCAGAGCCCCAAGGTCCATTCTGATTTTATTCCTTCGATCTTTTCTGGATTCTGCTTGTATCGAGGTCAGTCGATGAGTCAGCCCGTTGAGGTTGTCCTTGTCTGCTCGGACCTCGGCAGAATACGCGTTGTGTATTTCATCCCAAGTGGTTGATGGTACTTCATAAGCCGACTTAATAACTTTCTTGTTGCCCTTAAACCCTCTCTTCTCAGCCCGTTCTGAAAAGCTGTGACTGCCATCCCTTCTGATACATTCGGCAATGTCATTCTTACTCAGCTGAACTGGGTGAAGAAGTCCCTCAATCCTTCTCCCGGAGACTATTTAATAGAAAATATGTCATTTACTCTCGCCTCGGCCTTCTTGACCCCAGCATGGGCCATTACGAACTTGTCGGCCATTTCTTTGAAGGTTTCAATCGAACGCGCAAGCAGTTGTGAATACCATGTTAACGCTCTCCCGTGAGGGTCTCGCCGAATATTTTTAGCAAAATGGAGGATACTTGTTCCTTGGCGAGATCATTGCCTTTCACGGCGGTGAGTAGTGAGTCACATGGTCTTCGAGGTCAGTCGTGCCATCATATATTTTCAGATAGGGCATCATCACTATACGGCTGCTCGACGAACCGACCGGCATCTCTCTTTGGCAAGAGCTTAGGGACGCCCAGTATCTTATTGACCCTTTCTTGGTGTTCTATGATTTGGTCCAGAAGTGCTTTGTTCTCATTCTTCATTTCCTCTATCTTCTTCAGAATGGCTGCGAGAGTGTCGTCACCTGCACTACTGACAACATTGTGAGTAATACTTGCTGTTGAAGGATGAGGAAATTGATCGTGCTGCTCGTCCGCTGGTGGTATAATGCAAGTCCTCACGTTTTCTGTAGCCGTGTCCCGAACGGGCTAATGGAGGACGCTGGTTAGCGTGTTAGTTAGCCAAGCCTCAAGGAGCTTTTTAATGCTAGTGGCGTCTCCTCCACCACGGATGTGGAGGCTCCTTTACCGGGAGATTTTGTGATGCTATAGTGAGGAGGGGGTGACCCATATCGCCCGGGGGAGGCATTGGGCATAGCGTCCTCGTCCACTGCTTCAGAGCTTTCATTAATGATGTTCATGAGGTTGGTTGGGAGGTCACTCATTATCCTAGTTCTTTCTTCTCTGTTATCTGCCATATTAGATTTGTGCCTACGAAGAAAGGGGATCTTGTTCTTGCTTTCTCCCTTTTTCTTTACCTTAGCGATCCGTGTTAGTTATAGATCTAGAGGAAACTAAATATTTAACTAGGAAATCATCACAGACGACGCCAAATTGTTTGACCAAAAAGTATAATTTTCGGTCAAAACTATTGTATTTATATAATGATGGGTTAAACCTAGTTAATGATAATATCTCTAAATGCGGATCCTAAAAGTGTGGATAATGTAGGACAGATCTAGTGGGAAATTGGAAATAACATGCATTAAATATTCCAAAAAGTATGAGCAATAATAGAGGAATAACTAGCAATAAATAGCGATAAATGACATTTAAGTAAATAAGAGGAGTGATTCACCCATTAAAGAATGAACTGGATGATTGTTCCTCTTGACAATGATGAGTGACAGATAAATCCTAGAATGTTCAAACTATTCTCGGGTCTGATGGAAAAGCATGGAATAATATGAACAAGAATCTTGATGAAAATATAATGTTTGTATCTTTGCTAGAGCGAGAGAATCTTTTTTCTGAAATATGTTCTTATCAGGTTAATATTACATAACTCCTTTTTACTATCTTTTTTCCTCTTTATATGGGACATATCCCTAATAAACCCTAATAGTACATGTGCAGAGAACATTCAATTTATCTTTCCGCGGACCTCATCCTCGACCATTATAAGCATCCCGACCACGAGCTTCGCCATTTCCTGATCGACCTCGACTGATTTTTCCTCAATATTTTCTTGCCCTAAATGTTTCGTAGTAGATTTCGACCTATACCGTCTTCCATTCCTAGAGTTCATGGAGTTTGAAATGTGCAGTTCGAAGTTCAAAATCCAGCAAAAAATTCATAGAGTCAAACTTTCACAATCTCACAACATCTTTCCTCGCGGCGCTTCCACAAATAAAATGGAATTAAAGCTACAATCAGAAGCATTGATATAATCGCTACAAGTATATCCTCCATATTCTTTTACATTACCTGTTACATTTATTGATAGAAACTAAGGGTCCACCAAAATATATAGAAAACCAGGTTCTCTATTAGTTCCCACAGAACACACACACACAGAGCAGTTAGTAAATAACACAATAGAGTTTTACGTGGAAAACTCCCAGCTCACGGGATTAAAAACCACGACCTACACTCGTAGGATTTCAACTTCACTACTGAGCAAACTTCAAATTACAAACTATTGTAACCTGGGAATTAACCTCTTAATCCCTCACTAACTTGTAATAACTCTATTACAAGACCCTTTGTAATAACTCTATTACAAAGCTTACAACTCAACTAACTCTAGCCAAGACACAAACACAAGGTTTTTGGTTTTACAAAAGGTTTCCTACACAATGCTTCTAACTAAGCCAAGTAGGAATTACAAGTAAATTACTTTAACAAAGGTACAACATAACTAAGGACATATAATGATTCAATACAGGAAACAAGTCCTTCGTTATGTTGTTCTTTGTTCTTGACGCCTTGAATGTCACTTGCAAGTTGGCAACACACTTGAGAGGAAGCTTGATGAATTCTGGAATGTGCAAGTGTAATGTTTTTCCTTTGCTTCATGTTAATATTACATAAGTGACATCACTCGAATGATGTAAGCATGTTTGGTACAAGGGCATTCCCCATAAAGTGACTGGTGCATTATATGCACTGTTGCGTGTGTGCTGAGGCAAAGTTGCAGCCACTTTACAGTTGTGGGGAGTTGACTGGTACAGTCAGCAAGGGAACTAATGTTTATCTATTCCCTATATTATTTCTTTGACTCTGAGTGTTGGAACATGTCCCAGACTTGAGACTTGTTGATCTTGAGCACTTTGAGGATGTGGAGCAGGTTCCCCATCTGGTTCTTAACATTAAGTTTGTTAGATCATCAAAATATAACAGAACACATAACTTATCAATTTTCCTCTTTTTGATGATGACAAACTTGTAATTGAAATTTCCCTTGAGAAACAGAGTACCATAAATAGCACCAAATCATTTTTCGCATTCCCCCTAAACCTGTTCCCCCCTTTGTTACTTTTCCCTCTTTTGGCATCATAAAAAGATTAGTAACAAATAATGAGCAAAAAGAAGTCTAGCAAGCTTAACTCATGCCACATGTGTGCACACAAACATGACTAAAGACAGAGCAGAAGAGCAAAGGATGCATAGCAAAAGGACGGGATATTCATTAACTTTGGAAATAAACAGGGAGCAGTGCCATTTGTTACACAATCATCTACAAAATAAAAACAACAAAAAAAATACTAGCCACTAAATATATTTTCACAATAGAGACCAAAACAGAGGACATACAACTTGAACTTGACACTAGAAAGGGAACGATTTTAAGGAGCACTGGAAGGGGGAGGTAGAGATGATGAGGAAAGACTTCTAAGAAGTATATCCGTTGGAGCATTTGCGGACCCTTGATGAGTGAGTAACCTCTCCTTCAAGTCCTCAACCTGTTTCCTGAAATTAACATTCTCCTTGGTTAGACGGGAAACCTCTGCGGCTTGTGTGTTGCTGGAACCAGGTGCCTCCTGGGCCTGACTAAGCTGTCCCTCAAGAATAACATTTCGTGCCTTCAACTTCCTTATCTCTTCATTGGCAATGTTTTGAGCTTTAATCAGTTGAGAGATAGTGGAATTACTACTAACCACTTATTTCTTATCGATGCACTCACACTCTTCTAAAGTGGTCTTGGAGAATGTCTGCTTGCGAGTACCCACTGTAGCCTTTTCCAAAGGGACTTTGAAGAAATCAAATGCTTTGGTGAGAAAAAACCCGCAGGGCAGCCCATGATTACCATCCTTGAAATCTGCCACTTTCTTCATGTGCTCAATCTTGATACCCGACAGATTGATAGTGAAGTATGCATCCAGTGCTTCCATGAGGAATATGTCTGCTCGTGACGTAATGGAATACCTTTTTGCATGAGGGAGCAAAACCTTGTTCACCATCTCGAATAACAGTTGGTACATTGGAAGGAGGGCCATCTTGTATACCTGTTCCCCCTGCTGTAATGCATCATCCTTCAAAATGGCATTTCTGAATTTTGAAGAACAAGTCTCCTCAATGGAGGATATTCCGTGAGTAGGCACTCCCAAGATGGTTCCCAACATAACCTCATCCATCACAAAGTCAACAACATTCACCTTCATGCAGATGTTGTCATGCTCGATTGTGAAAAAGTCATCATAGAAACTGCACACCTCTGCCTCATACACCTTAGGACTCTCATTTGTGAACAGATGTGTCCACTGTTGAAAGTCATAGATTTCAACCAGTTGGCGCATTCCTGCCATGTCAAGAATGTCAGGGGTAAATGCTCTTCCCCACAGCACCTTCTAGTTTCTCAGATTTTCCCTTCCTTCATTCTTGGCACCCACCTTGGTCTTCTTGGAGGAACCAGGTTCCTCATTGGCACCAGCCTTCAGTTTCACTCATTTTCTCACACTTTTCTCTTTCTTTGTAGATTTCTCATACACCTTCTCAGAAACTTTCTCACCAGACTCCTCAGCCACTTTCTCGCCAGACTCTCCCACTTCAACATTGCTAATCTCTATCACTCTCACAGATGACTCGTTCCCAGACTTTGGAACAGTAGGTTTCTTATAGGACTTACGAATACAGTAGGTTTCTTATAGGACTTACGAATTAAAGGACTGGGTTCCTCCTCCACCTCGTCATCAACATCAACAACAAGTGTTGTAGGCACTACCTCTTCATGTACTAACTTTCCACCCTTCACCAACCTTATCCTCTTCTTTTCTTTCTTACTTTTCTTCAGAGCTGACTCGAGAGCTTCCTTCTTTTATAGCCTAGTAGTAGGTCTTTTAGGAGTGGGCGTTTTGGGAGTTGCCCTTCTACTCCTAGAACTTTTAAAGCTTTCAAGAGCCACATTGTCATAGTATTCTTCACTACCCCATTCTCTTCCTCAGACATAGATCTCATCTCAAGAGCGACAATGGTAAATGGCTCATCATAGAAATGAGGAGAAGGAGCGGGATCAGTACTGACCTGGGGTTCTTTTGAAGAACAAGGGGTTTCATCCCAAGTAGGAGCAGAGGGCTCCTCTTGGTTGGAGGGATCAGGTCCCTCATGTGGTTCCCCAATAGTACTTTCAGGTGCCAGATTTTCGACAGGCACTAGTTCCCTACCCTATTCCTGTAGACTATCACCTTCCCCTCGAGACCTATTGGTTTCAGACAAACCTTCATAACTACCAACCAAACATCCCTCAGCAGCTATTGACAACATATTCTCTATGGCCTCTTGTTCTTTTCACCCCAAAGTAAACTCAGAAGGCACATGAGGAGTATTACCTATAGGATTTGCAACATTCAAATCGAGACCTGGGGTTGTCATTGCCGATTCATCACTAGTACGAACCACAGCTTGTTGTTCAGAACTCTCTTCCAAACGCAGACTGGAAACTTCCTGATTTTCTTCTTCCTCTACTGTTTCTCCCTCAGCCATTTTTTCCGGCGAGGCAAAGGGAGAGGTTGTAGCCACAAACCTCTTGCGATTCGAAGTTTTGCGACTCTGATGAGAACCAGAACTTGATTGGGTTGGAGAAGAGGCAGTGTGTGGTTGAGAATCTTGCTTAGGGTTTGGACTGGGTGGCGTAGGGTACTTAGACTCTGTCACTGGTGCTTCAAGAGATGAAGATACAGTGGGGACGATACTGGGGACATTTGATGCTTCGAGATTCTCAGACATTATGGAGTGTAGTGAGAGTTTATGAAAGAAGAGAGTGTTTGGTTTTTGAGAGAAAAGAGAAATTTTGGTTTTTGATATGAACAGTTGTGAGAGTGACAGAATTTGAGTTTATTTAAAGGGGGTGAGGGACCTGTTAGGAACGAGTATTGATTTTCTGGGTAGATGGGTCGTTTTGTAACGGGTAGGACGCTTGGGTTCTAAAAAGGGGGAAAAAGGAGAAACTGACATTTTAATGACGTGGCACATTTTTTAGCGGTTAAAAAAGTTGTGCATGAGAGTACAAAGGAAATACTAACCTGTGTCAAAGGAACCAGGTTCCCTGACAGATTTTGTAAATGGGAGTCTCATTCTTTTACCAAAGTGCAATACCATTAGCTCCTTGTTTGCTCTGTAATCGCCATGCGTGTCTACCTGTAACGGTATAGAAATGAGTTAGACCTTGCTAGAAAATACTTTTTAGCTGTTTTACCTGTTCATTTCTTTCATAGCCAATCATCGAGGGACGAGGTTCTCAGCTTGATTTTATCAACCCAAGTGCCAAATGATTCTTTTCAAAGTACTCTCTGCTCAGTGCTTTGGTGAAGATGTCTGCAATTTGTTCTTCTGTGCTGCAAAACTTCATGCAGATAAGCCTTTTTTCAACATTGTCTCTGAGAAAATGATGTCGCACATCAATGTGCTTTGTTCTCTTATGCTGAACTGGGTTCTTTGCCATGTTGAGAGCACTGGTTTTATCACACAGTAGTAGCATAAAATAAGAAAATATGCCAAAATCCTCTAACTGTTGCTTGATCCACAACAATTGAGCACAGTAAGAGGCAACTGCCACATACTCAGCTTCTGAAGTTGAAAGAGCCACTGAGTTTTGTTTTCTTGTACCCCATGAAATTAGACACGATCCCAAAAAGTGTGCCATGCCAGAAGTGCTTTTCCTATCCACCAGATAACTTGCATAATCAGTGTCAGCATACCCGATCAAGTCGAAATTGTCTCCTGAGGGGTAGTAGAGAACCACGTCCTGCGTTCCCTTTAGATATCTCAAGATTCTCTTGGCAGCCTTCAGATGAGATTCCTTTGAATTTGATTGAAACCTGGCGCATAGTCCCACATTGAAAACGATATCTGGTCTGCTTGCTGTGAGATACAAGAGTTACCTAATGATGCCTCTGTACATGGTCTCATTCATAGGGGAACTAGGTTCATCCATGTCCAGATGAAGTTTCATGTCAGCCTTTCCATTTTCCATATCAATGACTTCACCAGGAACCGTTGACTGCTCTTCGTCTTGATCAATCTTATCATGTGAATCTTTCCCACGTAGGTGGTGTGATTCATCAAAGATCACATGTATGCTTTCCTTAACACATTGAGTTCTTTTGTTGTAGACTTTGTATGCTTTTCTTTGTGATGAATAACCCAGAAAGATTCCTTCATCACTTTTGGCATCAAATTTTTCAAGTGCTTCCTTACCATTGTTGAGGACAAAACATTTGCAGCCAAATGTTCTCAAATGTGTTAGCTTGGGTTTTCTCCTATTCAATAATTCATACGGAGTCTTGTTCAGGAGGGACTTGATCATACACCTATTCACCAAATAGCATGCAATGTTAACTACTTCTGCTCAGAAGTTTTTAGCAATGGCATTGTCAATTAGCATTGTCCTCGCCATGTCTTCAAGAGTCCTATTTTTCCTCTCCACAACACAATTTTGTTGAGGAGTTCTTGGAGCTGAGAAATTATGACTTATGCCATTTTCAGCACAGAATTTGTCGAATTTTGCATTATCGAACTCTGTGCCGTGATCGGATCTTATACACATAACATTGTGGCTCAGCTTCACTTGGATTTTCTTCACGAAGGCAACAAACACTGGAAAAGTTTCATCCTTGGTTCTGAGGAACAAGGTCCAGGTGAATCTAGAATAGTCATCCACTATAACAAAAATTTACTTCTTTCTTCCTCTACTTGGCACCCTCATAGGTCCACACAGATCCATATGGAGGAGATCAAGTGGCCTTGAGGTGCTAACTTCCTTTTTGGGCTTGAAAGAAGACCCGACTTGCTTTCCTTTTACACATGCATCACACACCTTGTGATCCTTGAAACTTAACATCGGCAGGCCACGAACCAGGTCCTTACTAACCAATTTGTTCAACAACGTAAAGCTTGCATGACCCAATCTCCTGTGCCATAGTTCAACATCATCATCAACATCACTCAGACAAGTGAGATCCTCATTTTGTACGGACTCAAAATAGGCAACATAAATGTTCTTGTATCTTTTTGCCGTCAGGACCACTTCACCAGTCATAAAATTTGTGACTGTGCAGACTTTTGACACAAATTCCACTTTGTTTCCTTTGTCGCAGATTTGGGAAACACTCAGTAGGCTATATTTCAAGCCGTTCACATAGTACACATTTTCAATTTAGTGAGTGAGTGACTTCCCAATTCTTCCTACTCCCAAAATGTATCCCTTTTTGCCATTGCCAAAGGACACACTCCCTCCTTGCAGGGCTTTGAGTGAAAGGAAATCATCGATGCTTCTAGTCATATGCTTAGAACAGCCACTATCCACATACTATTTATGGCTGCTTCCTTTCACTGCTCCCTACACAAGAGAATCAAGGATTAGATTTAGGAACCCAAACAAGTTTGGGTCCCTTGTAGTGAGGAAAGGGGAGAATTAAACTTCTTTTTTTCCAGGCAGGCAGTACACGTTTTTTAACGGAGGGACCAGGTTCCTTAGCAGTAGTTACCTTTTCAACAAACACCTTATTTTTCTATTGGGATTGAATTCTAGCCTTGCAGTTTTCCTTAAAGTGACCAGTGTTACCACATTGATTGCAAAGCCAGTTATCAGGGACAGTAACATACTTGCTATGTGGATTGTAGGGAGTCTTTTTCCTTTGGAACCTGAGTCCCTGTCTGTTCCCACCATTGCTTGTATACATGGCAACAATTGTATCAGAGGACCAGGTCTACTTTAGAGATTTTTTGAGGTCATCACACAGACTAGATTTCACATATTTGAGTTTATTTTCAAGCTTAATGTGTGTCTCGCTTGCAACTTCCTTTCCCTTTTGGACAATCCCAAAACTGTTTCCCCTTTTTAATTCCTCTATTGTTTCTTTTAGGTCCATGATGACTACTAACAAGTCATCTCTCTCATTTTCTATGTTTTCAACCTTTTTAATCAGAACACTCTTTTCTTTTATTAGATCCTCGATGGTTTCTTTTAGGCCGACCACTACAACTACCAAATCATCTCTCACTTTCTACCTCTCCTAGCTCTATAGTTAAAGCATTTTTATCGTTTATAAGATTTTGATAAGCATCAATTAAAATATTTTCCTAAGATATAAGTTTTTTTCTTAGAGTAAGACTTCAGATTTTGTTGAACATCTAGAAAGTTTACCTCATCATCATCATTATCATTATCTTCATCATCGTCAGATTTTGCCATCAGGGCAAAGATAGAGTCATAATCTGTTGCTTCCCTTTCTACTGCCATCATGGAGGTGTCACCTTATGCATCAGCTTCTCGATATTCGCTGGAAGAATCTCCCCATGCAGCAAGAGCTTATTTCACAACATTATCAGCGACTTCTTTTCTTTTAAATCTTTTGTCAGGGTTCCTCTTGCTTGCCTTATCTATGTTGTGCTTGTAATGGTCATGCTTGAGGAGGGGACAATCCTTGATGAAATGTCCTGGCTTCCCGCACTTATGACATAAGTCGTATCCTCTTGGCTTGCTGGAGCTGCTCTTCTTTGGAATACCTCCATTTCTACGGACCATCTTCTGAAATCTCTTTGTCAAGTAAGTGTTGATACCCTATTTTTCTCTCATAGTTTTAAAATATATATACTTTCAAAATAATATATTTGCATTATCATTTAGTTTATAAACCTATACAAGCTTTGTTTCATAATTTTTAAAGGCTTTAAATCAATTTCTTTCTGCATTTTATTGTATAAATATCCAATAATTATCCTTCAAATTATTATTATGATGATTTAATCATCCAAACTTATCATTTACACCAACATGTATATTTTTAAATATTTTACTGTATTTTTTATAATTACATTTGTATTTTTAGGCTAATTGCACATTTTTGCAATAATAGCCCATATTCAAGTATAATTATATTATTTATGCAAAAAATAACTTTTTATATTTTTATAATGTAAGTTATTATTGTTAATCATTTTAGTGCACAAGTAATATTTTTGTTATTTATTAATTACTTTTATAAATTATGTTTTTAGCTAAAATATTGGGTATTTAAAACTAGCCCACTCTTGAACTTATTTTCGGACCAAACAAAGGCCCAAAGCCCAATACACTAGCCCAAACAACCCCCAGTCCAAACCAAATTAACCCAACCCCTAACCCGGTCGCGACCTGTTTCTAAAAACCCGACCCAACTACCCTTTAATCCTGGCCGTTGATCTCTGAGATCAACGGCCCATATCAAACCCTCCCCTTTAAACTAACCCAAACCCCAACCCTAATCCCATTCTCCCCCGTCCGCCACCCTAATATCCCTCACCTCCCTTCTCCCTCCTAAGAACCCTAGCCGCCGCACCCTAAATTCCCTCATAATCCCGTCTAATATGGGATTCAATGGCTACTACTTACCTTATATGACCTCCTCCGGGTATTGGTTACTCTCCTATACTGCTTGCCTAAACATGGCAAGCAGATCTCCACAAGATCAAACCAAAATAGGTTCAAATCACTGATCTTTCTGCTATTCTGTCTATGTTCATCCTTTGTTCTATTGTGAGTACGAATATTTCTGCATTTTTGTAGATTCTTATTTTTCCTAAAAAACTAGGGTTTACATATCTCTTCAAATCGAATCAAAATTGGTTCGATTCTCTGATTTAGAGTATTATTTGTGTCTATATTCGTCATATGCTACCGTTTCTATGTATATTCCGTTGATATTTATTTTTCCTAAAAAAAACTAGGGTTTACCGGCTTATTCTCCTAATTTGATTTTAAATTAATTTATGTGTTCTTCTTTTCTTTTATGGTCAGATTGTTCGTATTTTCTTACTTATGTGCTGATTTTTACCACTATATAAACCCATTCCCTTTCCCCCTTTTGAACAGACAAAAAGTCACTAAAAAAAAACTCTCACTAAAAATGGAGGTTTTTACTCTGTATTTGTTTACTATTCTGTTCTGTTTGGCTCTTGGCTGGCTGAAAGCCAAGGCCACCGGATTTCTACTTTTCTGACCATCTCTTGGGTGTGAGCACGGCCCTAGGTTCTTGAAACCCTTGGGAACTTGACACATTTGAGACTCTAGGTCCTTACTGCTGTTCTTTTCTTGTTTATTGAATAATCACTAGTTAGTTTCTAAACCCTCGCAATGTTTATTCTCTTATGTTAGCATGTTCTTTGAAACTGCACGACTTGATGTATTCCCTTGACTCTCATTATGTGTGATTCTGCCTATAATTGCTAGCCTAATAATGTCTTTGCACCTAACTTAGTTAATTTAGACAGAATGAAGCATGTTTAGTTTGGTGTTGTTGATAATTCGAATGTTCTGCCTTGATTATACGGTTTAATCCATGTTCTCTGGCTAATTCTGAACTTTTAGTGATTAATTGATGTTATTAGCATACCTTAACTTGTTTAAGACCTTTACTCTAAGTGTAGTATGCTCCTATGACTATGGTTGCCACTCTATGTGTTCTTGCCATGTCCAATTGTGCACCTATGACAACTTGTGATCCTTTAAAACCAGTCTGCCTTAACTGACACTCTCTATGTTACCTGATCATGTTTCTATTATAATGCTTAACTCTTGTGTTTGGTATAATATGATCCCTTAAGTCCGGAATTAGTTGCATTACTTGGTTTTAATAGTCTAATACCATTGCCTGTTAATTTGCAATCCCAGACTCCTTGTTCCTTATCATATGTCACCCTGCCCAGTGTGTTAATTTGCTTTTGAAGTTCATTATGTGATTATCTTACAAGTTTGCAAATGTTTTCCAAACCTATTACTATTTTTCATTGATTTTTTCTTGTTATGAGTCTAATTCTGGGCCAGCTGGAAGCCAAGGCCCCCCTCCCCTAAATCTTCTCTATCAACCTCCCTAGTGTGTGCACTGCTCAGGGTCCATTTTGAGACCCTTGTGAACTCTGACATACTAGGATCTAAGGTTCTTTGGGCCACTTTGTCCTAATTGTTCAACTCTGTCCCTCCTTTTTCACCTACTGAATAAACCAATTGGTTTGTGTAAATGGCTGTTGATCAGCTCTGGCTACTGGGTTTTTGCTATTTTGTGTAAATGAAGATTGTTTTTCTGGGTTTAATTGGGTATGACTTCTGGGATGTGGTGAAGCCTGTTGGATATGTAATTGAAGGACTGGATGGGCTGGGTATAATTTGGGCCTATCTTAGGCCCACTATAGTTATTTTGTAACCCTGAAATTTATTTCATTTATTGGGTTTGTAATAATGTTGTAATAACAATTGGGATGTTAGTAAAATTGGGGAAAAAGGGTTTATTTTAATATTTGCATGAAACGAGTAGAAATCCTGCCTATAGGTGTTTACTTTGCTCGAACATATTTTGCTATTGTGTGTGTTAGATAACCTTCCTATAGGTATTTAATTCATTTAACATATTCTATTTCTACATGCTAGATGTCATGCCTATAGAATATAAAATGACCAATGTCTCAATGTGCATTACAGCATATTCATTAGGTGCTACGACCAGAGGGTTCTGTTAATTTATGTTCTACCAAATCTGCATTTTAGAAATCATGCCTATAGGGTTTAATTGGTTAATGTGTGGTTGTTATAATTGCTCATTTAGGAAACATGCCTATAGGAGCTAAAATCAGTTTTAATCGCTAATCGTAGAAATCTTGCTTTAAGTGCTAATATTGAACTTTCAAACATTGTTTCATTGCTTAACTCTGCCGCTATTAGAAAGCATGCCTATAGGATCAAATTGGGTAATTCTGAGTATTTTCAATAGTTGTCACTGCTAACTACTGCGTAAATTACCTAGATAGCATGTCTATAGGTTTAATCGCTTATAATCTGTAATCAACGGGCAATTGTGTAGTCGCTTAGAAGCTGTATCTAAAATGACACCTTGCATCTGAAACTGCCTGTACTGTTGAATCCTAAGGTCACATAGAAACCATGTCTATAGGGCCTAATGGATTTAATTTGCCTCAATCCTGAAATTGTCTAACGTTTAATGTGAAAATTTGTTCGTGTGCATTTGTTGTCTAAGTGTGGAGGCTAACTTGAGCCCTCAATTACTTTTACATGAAGTCCAACTTGTTTTATATGTCGCCTAGTTTTATCATTTCTGAGCAGCCTAAGCTAAGTCTAGAAACCATCCAAAATAGAGGTCCAAACGCCTCCTGGGCCATAGGCATGGGACGGGTAGTGCACGCATAGGGTACGATTTAGAATCAACTAGTGCGCTTTATGTAAAAACTTAAAGATAGTAATCGGGTAGCAGGAGATGATAGTCTGTACCCGCTGAATAATACGAGTAACACCCCACCTCGAGGGAGTTACGAAGTGTTATTTATGTTGCACGGGGTAATCTTTTAGGCTAAAAAACTTAGGACCCCCCGTCTTGTCTTTAAACCAATTATCTGTGTTTACTCAAGGACTTTCTAATAATGTTTTTTTTAACTTCTTGTTTTCCTCTCTGACTATTTGACTAATTCATATAATTCAAGTTCAGCCGGGACCCACAGTTGTGGACCTCGAAGAGTGCCTAACACCTTCTCTTCGAGGTAATTTGAGTCCTTACCCGATCTTTGGTGACACAAACTGGTTAAACCAGAGTTATTTGCAAATAGGTGTCCTAACGCACCTCAAACCCGTTAGGTGGCGACTCTCTCTTTTAACACCTTCCTTTAAAAGAGTTGTCTTGTGTCGAAACCCGATTTCGTGAGAAAGAGGGGCGCGACAACATGGCGACTCTGCTGGGAAAATTATTTTAGGCTCTTACCATAGCAAATTTGGTCTATATGAATTAGTCTTCTCTGATAAACGTGTCTTTGTTATTTTGCTGTTACATGAATATCCCGCTCCCGTTTCCCTTTTATTGCTACATACACATCCTTTTCCCTATTTTCCCTTTATGTGAATTCATATTAATATGCAAATCTTTGCCTAATTTGGTTACAATATGCGTTTTCCCTTTATTTTCTAGTTATGTTCACTTGCTTCGAATCATTTTTTTAAAATTTTGCTATATCATGTCTTTCCCCATCCCTACCCTTTTGTTTGCTTTATTGCAATTCTTTCGCATTGTGCGAACTAACTTCTTCCTTGTTTTCCTTTCTTTTTATGTCTTTACGCTCCATTTAATACTGCGCTTATTGTCTTCATCATGCAAAATACTTGAAAACGTGTTGTTTTATCTTTACATAAAGCATGCTCCACATCATATTCCACTCGTGCGTAATTAATACCATAGCGGGGCTTGATGAGTGTTCGCGCTCTTCCTAAATCACCCTTTTAAATTTAGAAAGGCTTATTTGCGGTAAACCTAGTCGATCAGCGGTGCAATCGACAGTTCCGTGCCTTCCCCTCTCAAGTTGTCCACTTGAGGGTACCGGTCTAGACTCTTCTAGAAACCCCCACTCTAATATTAACTGTGCATGCATCATGTCTAAATCTAGTATGGGTTAGAACGTTGTCCACGTAATAACTCTCTAAGGCAAGCCTTGTCTAAAGCCCGCCGGGATTTCCTTAAATCCCAATGGGTACAATCATGATATGTGCATTATTTGGATAAAACATGCCGATATGCAAATCATTAATGTGTAAATAGTCGAATCCGGAGGGGGAAAGGGCTAACTTTATTTGTTTTACAGAAATGAGGCATGAAGTCCCCAGGTCCGGCATGGTTCGAAGTATCCCACCTTTGTTGCTAGATTGGTGGGAAAATCTCTCGCCAAGTGACAAAAACCATGTGAAAAGAGTTCTCGGGAATTTACCTTCTTTGTTAGATATTCAGCCGAACAATGTGTTAATTGAGGCTGCCACCATGTTCTGGGATGAGAAGAGGGTCGTCTTCCATTTTAGTGATATAGAAATGACTCCCCTTCTAAAGGAAATAGGAGGCTTCGCTGGGCTCCCATGGGATAGCCCTGGCTTGTTGGTACCAAAAAACCGTACTTCTCGAGGTTTCCTAAAAAGGATGGGTTTTAGGAAAAATGATGAGTTGGTTTATCTGAAGAAATCTTACATACCATTCAACTTCCTTTACGAGCGTTATGGTCACAGCAAGTCATATCGTCTTTATCATGATGAATTTGCCATCACTTCTTTGGGTTGGACTCACCGCCAGGTTTTTGTATTCATTGTCTATTTTCTGGGGATGCTGATATTCCCAATACAAGGAGAAAGGATCCACACTTGCCTAGCTATGGTCACTAAGACCCTAATGGAAGGAATTGAGGGGTAAACTTACACTATTGTCCCAATGATCGTGGCTGAGATGTACTGAGCCTTAGACCGTTGCAAAAAGGGATATAGGCATTTCGAAGGTTGCAATCTGTTGCTGCAAATATGGTTGTTGGAACACCTTCAGAGAGGACAATACTGTCAAGAATTTTCATGACGACCAAGGAATGACCACATAGCTTATCACCATCCGAAGAGAATGACTTTTACCCCAGACAGGTTTGCACAACCGGGAAACGCAGTGAGCTGGGTACATTTCTTTAGTAATTTGACTGATGACAAGGTACATTGGATGTTCGAGTGGTTCCCTAGCAGTGAATTCATCATCAGGTCGAGAGATGTTCCTCATCTAGTGCTAATCGGATTAAGGGGAATCTATCCTTATGCTCCTATAAGGGTCATGAGGCAAGCTGGGAGAAAATAGGTTATACCACGAGTTTCTAAAATGGTTCATTACAAAGCAGACTTCCAAGGGAATGCCATTCCATTCAAGTTTGAGGCACATCACATGTGGCATCAAAATATTATTGTGGAGAAAGATACCATCAAGCCAGACAGGTATCATGCCGGCCATGTGTACTTCTACCCATCATGGTTGGTTGATGACATATCAGGAGAGGTCAAGCCAGGGGTTGATTTGAGAAATAGGGTCATAGAAGACGCTGCTGAAGCACAAGTCAAATACAAGAGGTTGCGCAAAAGGGTCTTTGAATCTGAGGCCAGGCATTTGGAACAACATAAAGTGGACATGGAAGAAATCAATGAATAGAGGGGAATCACTACTAAATCAACAGAAAGGTTGGAGTATTTGGAGCATGGTTTGATGGAACTTGAGGGAAAGATGAGGAAAAGGGTCTCGAATTTTCAGAACGCAGAGGGCAATGAAGGAGGACATCTAGCAAGGGCGTATCTGCTGTTGGACATGCGCGACCTGGGGAATCTGATTGACGGGGCTAAGAAGGCCAAGCTTGGAGAAGGTCCCTCTGGGATCGAGTAGATTAGGAATGATGTTTTCTAGATTCATTTTAGAATTTGATTGTAATAAGGCAAATGCCACTAGTGACTCTTTATAATTATTGTTGTTTTAGTAGAGATTTGGTCTATTTATCATATTAATGAAATGATGCTGTTATCAGCATTGAGTTTTCTCCAAAGCTATATGTCGCTAGGCCTACCTCAGGTACGATGAGGTCCCCAAATTAGGACGCGAATTATAATTCCGCAATACGTGTTTAAATATCGTAAATATCCTTTTAATACTCCTTACTGACTTGTTTACCTTTTGTTTTTCTTTTTTTCTTTGTTTATTCCCACCCCCTAAGGTTGGTTCGTGCATACTGGCATCATCAGCATATCATACCAGATCTAGAGGTCCTCCACCACCTCCTCCTCCAAGTGATCCCAAGAATAAAGGAAAATCTAAGATGGACGATATGAGTGGTATCAGGAAAGACAATGCTGCACACGCCGAGAATGTCGAAACTTCAGATGGTCGAAGTACTCCGGTGCAGAATGACTTGGTTTTACGGTTAGAGCAAAAGATACTGGAGTTACAAGGGGAACTTGAGCAGGTTCGTAGCTTGGTAAACCTTTCCCTTACCCTGAATGTTCCCGACATCAACCAACAAAACGCCCAAAACCCAACACCTCCTCAAAACACACAAAGCCAGTACCCGCAAAATCCTCCCGCACCTCATCAATATGCCTCGCCTTCCCAAAATCCTAATCCTCCACCAGTACCAACTCCTCCACAATATCATCATCATCTGACCCAGTACCCATAAATTACCACCTACAACACTCCTCAAAATGCACCACAACCTACACCTGATCCCCAAAACTCAACCAATGATCACCAATACACCCAAATCCCTAGAGTCCACCAAGGTAACCCCATATATGTGGAAACCTTACCCCATACTTCACAACAAACCCCGTATACACTGGAATCCACCGAGAAGGACCTGCTCATCAAGAACATGGTAGAAGAACTTAATAAGCTTACAAGTCGAGTCCAAGGTGTTGAAGGTGGTAAAGGCATCGAAGGTTTGAACTATGAGGATTTATGTATTCAACCGGACGTAGAACTGCCAGAGGGTTACAAACCTCCTAAGTTTGAAATGTTTGACGGGACAGGTGATCCAAAGGTACATCTAAGGACGTATTGCGACAAGCTCGTAGGGGTTGGTAAAGATGAAAGAATCTGCATGAAGATGTTCATGAGGAGCCTCACTGGAGACGCCCTATCCTGATACATCAGTCAAAATCCAAAGAAGTGGATTAATTGGGTAAGCATGGCGTCAAATTTTATGGATTGGTTCAGATTCAACACAGAGAATACACCAGACGTCTTTTATATCTAGAATCTTAAGAAGAAGCCGACAGTAACTTTCCGCGAGTATGCTACTCGGTGGAGATCAGAGGCTACAAAAGTAAGGCCAGCATTGGAAGAAGAACAAATGAACAAATTCTTTGTCCGGTCCCAGGATCCGCAATATTATGAGAGGTTGATGGTTATTTCAAATCATAAATTCTCCGACATCATCAAATTTGGAGAAAGAATAGAAGAGGGAATCAAAATCGGGATGGTAACAAATTTCGAGGCACTCCATGCTATGAACAAAGCCTTGCAGTCGGGGGTATATCTAAAAAGAAGGAAGTAGGGACTGTGATGGTAGCCCAAGGTCTGAAGTCTCCTCTCACATACCAAACACCTCCACCCATATATCAGCCTTCACCTCCTAGATATCAACAACCCACTACCGCCTACCACACTTACAACACTCAGCCAGCATATTACCACTTACCACTAGCCCGCCAAAACTACCAAAAACCCAAGCCAAATTTCGACCGTAGGCCGCCCAGACAATACACTACTATTGCTGAACCTATTGACCAGTTATATGAGAGATTGAAAGCTGCCGGTTATGTCACTCCCATTCCCACTGTCGCCATGGAAAATTCCTCTCAATGGGTCAATCCGAATAAGACATGTGCCTACCATTCGGGCATGAAGGGTCACACTATTGATAAATGCCGCACTCTGAAGGATAAGATCCAGATGCTGATTGATACCAAAGTTATATAGGCAAAGGAGACTGCACCTAACATCCGCAATAATCCCCTCCCGGATCACCGGGGCGAGGGGGTAAATGTGATAGAAACTGATGAAGAATGGGACCCGGAGGGGTCAATTGGGCTTATTCGAGAAGAGGATGGTCCCAAAATGCCTCCAGTCACTCTCACGCCTATTGTGGTACAGATACAGTCACCGATTGAAGTTGAGGTAGCCGTACGGACTCCGTTCGAGGTTGAAGTAACAACACCCTCAGCCATGCCAACTCCGTTCGAAGTAGAAGTGACCACACTATTCACCGTAACAGTAGCACCCACATCATCCTTTAATTCCAATGCTGTGCCTTAGGACTATACTGCAAAAGTGAGAAGGAAAGGAAAGGGGAAAATGGAAGAAACTGGTCCAGCACAAGGTTTGACCAGAACTAGTAGGGTTTACACGCCTGAGCATTTGGGGGGAATAAGTAAAGAAGCCGCTTCCAGGAAGCCTATTATTGAAACCTGCCCGGAGGATCTTTGGAGAAAAGTGCAAGCAAGGGAGTATTTTTTGGTTGATCATTTGAACAAAACCCCTGCTCAGATATCCATTCTATCACTACTGCAGAATTCTGAGGCACATAGGAATGCGTTGATGAAAGTGTTGAATGAGGCTTATGTACCCAACAACATTACCAGTGGAGAGATGGCCAACATGGTAGGACAAGTATTGGAAAGCCATAAGATCACTTTCCACGAAGATGAATTGCCACCAGAAGGGTTGAGCCGTAACAGGGCGTTGCATATCACAGTACAGTGCGAAGACAAATTCATTGCTAGGGTCTTGATAGATGGGGTTTCAAGTCTCAACATCTACCCATTGACTACTTTGAAGAGGTTAGGTAAAGGTTTGCATGAGATATGAGTAGTAACTATGAACGTAAAAACGTTCGATGGGTCTCAAAGGTCCACAATCGGAGAAACCAACCTGTGCTTACAAATGGGTCCAACTTGGTTTGATGTTGAATGCCAAGTGCTCGACATATCCGCCTCATACAATCTACTATTGGGATGACCTTGGATACACGCCGCTGGGGCTGTAGCGTCCACTCTGCATCAGGCTGTGAAGTTCGAATGGAATCATCAGGAGGTGATCATTCATGGAGACGGGAGTAACCCTATTTACACCAACCAGAATGTCTCGGTTGTGGAGAATAGAAGAAAGTTAGGGGGAGAGACTTACCATCGCATTGAGCATGTTAACGTGATCGAGAAGGACAAATGGTGGAGTAGCAAAATAGAAAGCATATTGGCATGGACAGGGTATGAACCCGGCAAGGGTCTCGGTAAGAATCTCTAAGGGATCACCAAATTAATACAATTAAAACGTCACGGCACGACCTTTGGACTGGGATATCAATACACATGGCACGAGTATCAGATTTGGTCACCACTATGGCGTGGTCCTTATTACCCTCTCGAGTAGACGATACCACATTTGAGCCAATCCTTCCATCATGCTGATATGATGTGGGGATCCAAAGAAGATGAAGCGCTAGCTAGTTTAAGGAATCTATTCTTGGAAGATGAATACATGGACTGTAGTGTAATAGTTGAGGAGGAGGAGGAAGAAGGCCTCATCATCCAGACAATGGAGAAGGGAGCTATTCTCAGGAACTGGACTGCCACACCATCAAGGGCCTGCTGAGTTCCGGGGTAGCCTGGCTGCTAGTGTCATTTATTTTGAAAACAATTCTTATGAGCATTTTTAAAACATTTTCAGTATTTTATTTTGAAATATTTGTTTGAATCATTGAAAATCGCTTTTGTTTGACATCTTGATAATTATCAATAATTTGCTATTTTATTATTTATTATTATTCTCTACATTTTTCTCTCTATAGCATTACTATTTCTTATCGTGATGAACCAACAACTGTGACATGTAATGAGACAATGCAACATAAGGATAGTGACTCGAAAGAAATAGAAGAAGAGGATATAATACCTGAGGAAATTGTTAGAGAAATTGAAGATTTTGAGAACAAGCCTAAGTCCAACCTGGACGAAACTGAGATAGTCAACTTGGGAGATTCCGAAACAGTCAAAGAAACTCGCATAAGCATTCACCTGTCACCATCAGAGAAAGAAGAATACACCCGTTTCATGAAAGAATATGAAGACATTTTCGCATGGTCTTATGATGATATGACTGGTTTGAGCACGTCCATAGTGGCTCATAAACTACCCACCAACCCAATGTGTTCGCTAGTAAAGCAAAAGCTCAGAAAGTTCAAGCCAGATATGAGTCTAAAAATCAAAGAAGAAGTCACCAAGCAGATCAAAGCTAAGGTTCTCAGAGTGGTTGAATATCCAACTTGGTTGGCTAACATCGTGCCAGTTCCGAAGAAGGATGGGAAAGTCAGAGTATGCGTCGATTATCGGGACCTAAACAGAGCAAGTCCCAAAGATGATTTCCCGTTACCCAACATACACATACTGATCGACAACTGCGCCAAGCATGAACTCCAATCCTTTGTGGATTGCTTCGTGGGATATCATCAGATTTGGATGGATGAAGAGGATGCCGAAAAGACAACTTTTATTACACTGTGGGGGGTGTACTGCTATAAAATGATGCCGTTTGGTTTGAAGAATGCTGGAGCCACATATATGAGGGCCATGACAACTATTTTCCACGACATGATACACAAGGAGATAGAGGTATATGTGGATGATGTCATCATCAAATCCAAGAAGAGTACAAATCACATAGCAGACTTGAGGAAATTCTTTGATCGGCTTCGGAGGTACAATTTGAAATTGAATCCCGTAAAATGTGCCTTCGGGGTCCCCTCAGGAAAGTTATTAGGATTCATCATAAGCCGCCGAGGAATTGAGCTAGACCCATCAAAGGTCAAGGCTATCCAGGATTTGCCACCTCTAAAGAACAAGAAAGACGTGATGAGCTTCTTGGGATGTCTTATTTACATCAGCCGCTTCATAGCACAATCAATCGTGATCTGTGAGCCGATCTTCAAAATGTTAAAGAAGGATGCCGCAACTAATTGGATTGAAGACTACCAGAAAGTGTTTGACAGAATCAAAGAATATTTGTCCACACCGTCAGTCCTGGTCCTGCCAGAACCTGGTAGACCACTACTACTCTATCTCTCCGTATTGGATGGGGCTTTCGGTTGTGTCTTGGGACAACACAATGAGATGGGAAGGAAAGAACAGGCCATATACTATCTGGGTAAGAATTTCACACCCTACGAAGCACGATATTCTTTGCTGGAATGCACATGCTGTGCTTTGACCTGGATAGCCAGAAACTGAGGCACTACTTCTGTGCCTATACCACATATCTCATATCAAGGATGGATCCTCTGAAGTACATCTTCCAGAAACCCATGCCTATAGGGAAGCTAGCAAAATGGCAGATATTGTTGAGTGAATTCGACATCGTCTATGTGACTCAGAAGGCAGTTAAGGGACAAGCATTAGCGGATCATCTTGCGGACAATCATATAGGAGGAGAATACAAACCACTAAAAACATATTTTCCTGATGAAGAAGTATCATTCATAGGAGAAGATATCGCTGAAGCCTACGACGGATGGAGAATGTTTTTCGATGGAGCCGCAAACTTCAAAGGAGTGGGTATTAGAGCTGTTTTGGTGTCAGAAATAGGTCAACATTATCCGGTATCCGCAAAACTTAGATTTTCGTGCACCAATAATATGGCAGAATATGAGGCTTGCATATTGGGGCTCAATTTGGCCGTTGACATGAATATCCAGGAATTACTGGTAATTGGTGATTCAGATCTTCTGGTACATCAGGTGCAGGGAGAATGGGCTACAAAGAATACCAAGATATTACCATATCTATATCATGTACAAGAGATGATGAAGAGGTTCACGAAGATAAAGTTTAGACATGTCCCGAGAATCCAGAATGAGTTTGCAGACACATTGTCCACTTTGTCCTCCATGATACAGCATCCGGACAAGAATTTTATCGACCCCATTCCGGTAAGGATTCATAATCAGCCAGCTTACTGCACTCATGTTGAAGAAGAAGCGGAGGGGAATCCATGGTTCCATGATATCAAGGAGTACTTGGCAAAAGGAGAGTACCCGGAGCATGCAAATCATACTAAAAAATGCACGCTTCGAAGATTGTCCAATCATTTCTTCCAAAGTAGAGGAATTCTGTACAGAAAGACTCCAGACCTAGGGTTATTACGGTGTGTTGACGCCAAGTAAACTTCCAAACTGCTCGAAGAGATACACTCTGGAACTTGCAGACCACACATGAATGGTTTTGTTTTAGCTAAGAAGATACTGAGGGCGGGTTATTTTTGGATGACTATGAAAACAGACTGCATCAGGTATGTCCAGAAATGTCATCAGTGCCAAATACACGCAGATATGATACGGGTGCCGCCAAATGAATTCAATGCAATGAGTGCACCTTGGCCTTTTGTCGCTTGGGGAATGGACGTCATTGGACCAATCGAGCCCGCTGCTTCAAACGGGCACATGTGCATTTTAGTGGCCATAGAATACTTCACAAAATGGGTCGAAGTTGCATCCTACAAAGTTATAACCAAGAAAGTCATCACAGATTTTGTCAGAGATCGTATTGTTTGCCGATTCGGGGTTCCCGAGTCCATCATCACCGACAACGCCGCCAATCTCAGCAGTGACCTAATGAAAGCTATGTGCGAGACCTTCAAAATCAAGCACAAGAATTCCACAGCTTACAGGCCTCAAATAAATGGAGCCGTGGAGGCCGCAAACAAGAATATCAAGAAAATACCGAGGAAGATGGTAGACAACCACAAGCAATGGCACGAGAAGTTACCATTTGCCTTATTGGGGTACCTTACCACAATCCGCACATCAACTGGGGCAACTCCCTATTTGCTGGTCTACGGTACTGAAGCTGTCATTCCTGCCGAGGTTGAAATTCCTTCATTAAGAATTATACAAGAAGATGAACTCAGTGATACAGAATGGATAAGAAGCCTCTACGAACAATTAGCTCTCATTGATGAGAAAAGAATGAATGCAGTGTGTCAAGGTCAACTCTATCAGAATAGGATGTCCAAAGCTTTCAACAAAAGGGTCAAACCTAGACAGTTCGCACCGGGGCAGCTGGTACTGAAGCGGATCTTCCCGCATCAAGATGAAGCCAAAGGGAAATTTTCGCCCAATTGGCAAGGGCCCTACACGGTTCACAGAGTACTAACAGGAGGAGCACTCATACTTACAGAAATGGACGGAGAGGTTTCGCCAAAGCCTATCAATTCAGACGCAGTCAAAAGATATTATGTTTAGAATGTTCGCATTTCTTCATCTGATGTAATTGAACTATGCTCGACCTGATTCCTATTTAAGAGGGGATACGCAGGCAGCCCTGTGGGTTTGGTCACAATTCAATAAAATTCTCATTTTCCCCACAACCAGAAACTGGGGCAGAATTTTTAGGAGGACCCTCAAAATTCCGGAGCAAGTCTAGCCAACGTCATCACATGTAGAACGGTCATAGAATCGCCTAAGTAAATTGGGGTAGAAGTTTGAGGAGGACCCTCAAAATTCTAAGGAAGTTGCAATGTCTCTAAAGTGTCACAGTCATTGGTTCATCTAATTTATCTGATATTGCATACTAATGTATTTTAAATACCTACATTCATCATATGCACGCACATTTTCGAAAACTTTATTTTTATGAAACATCCAGATGCTACCTGTGGTAAATCAAGCAGGACTTCGATACAGAGCAAAGCAAAGCAGGAAGGCGGAGGCACGAACCAACCTTCCCCCGTAAAACTCACGATTGTCCTTTGGATACAGGAACAAGAAATATTCTCAAATTCAGGCACACCTCAGAATCGCTGTCTTCATAACAACAAAGCTGCCAAGCGTAAACCCATTTCCAGCTAAGAAATACTCTACTACTACTTATTATCTATTCATTGCATGAAACTAAGCATTGTCTCCATCTTGCATGAGGCTAAGCCCTGCCTCCTTAATTGCATAAGGCTAAGCACTGCCTTCCCCTGCATGGGACTAAGCATTGTCTCCATTTTGCATGAGGCTAAGCCCTGCCTCCTTAATTGCATAAGGCTAAGCACTGCCTTCCCCTGCATGAGACTAAGCATTGTCTCCATTTTGCACGAGGCTAAGCCCTGCCTCCATCTTGCACAAGGCTAAGAATTGCCTTTCCTTGGACGAGACTAAGCATTGTCTCCCATCCTACATGAGGCTAAGCCTTGCTTCCTCAATTGCATAAGGCTAAGCACGGCCTTCCCCTGCATGAGACTAAGCATTGTCTCCATTTTGCATGAGGCTAAGTCCTGCCTCCATCTTGCACAAGGCTAAGCACTGCATTTTCTTGGACGAGACTAAGCATTGTCTCCCATCCTGCATGAGGCTAAGCCCTGCCTCCTCAATTGCATAAGGCTAAGCACTACCTTCCCCTGCATGAGACTAAGCATTGTTTCCACCTTTGCATGAGGCTAAGCCATGCCTCCTCAATTGCATAAGGTTAAGCATTGCCTTCCCCTGCATGAGACTAAGCATTGTCTCCCGCTTGTATGAGGCTAAGCCTTGCCTCCTCTTGCATGAGACTAAGCATTGTCTCCCGCTTGCATGAGGCTAAGCCTTGCCTCCTCTTGCATGATCTTGCATAAGGCTAAGCCCTGCTTCCTCCTTGAATGAGACTAAGCATTGTCTCCCATTTTGCATGAGGCTAAGCATTGCCTCCCTAATTGCATAAGGCTAAGCTCTACCTTTCCTTGCATAACACCAAATGCTATGCTACTTGAAATCTAGCATTATTTTCTATTTTTCTCGGGGCTAAGCTCTGCCCCCGATTTTACACAAGACTAAGCTCTGCCTTGTTTTGCTTTGCATATGACCAAACATCATGTCTTTGCATCTCATGGGCTGAAACATCGCCATTCTGTCCAAAGGCGTCATAGTCTGAAGGCATCATCCTCATAGCCGGAAGACACCATGCCATGGCCTGAGGATCTCTCAATATTGCACATCATTATTCAAAGGCGTCATAGTTCAGAGGCACCATTTTCATGGCCCGAGAACATCATTTCATGGCCTGCGAATCCCTTATCACGCAATTCATGGCCCAGGACATCATGGTCGAAGGACATCATCCCCATCATCCAAAGACAACTTTCATGGTCCAAAAGGAATTGCATCATGTTTAAATTATCGCAATATACACCTGCATGCATTGTATTTAAGTTCCGCAGGTAATCCAGGAGGTAACCGTTCTCCCAACAGGAGCAATCTTCGCTCCAGTTTCCATTGAATATTCACACCCTGTAACTACCTCAAATACAACCAACCACCATCCGTTACCCATTTTCTCTTGATGACCGTTCAAATACCCATAACCGTTCTAAGGTACATTCATTCATAACTCTGATGTCATCCTATCTAGATGAACATGTCCATTCCTACAACAACTCCATCGGCTCAGTTCACCACTGGATCCAGAACTACACACGGCCTGATTCCCGTAAAACCAGAGATATGTAGGCAACTCAGAAAACGGAGTTCGACCTCCATTTTTCAAATCACCCCATTCGGTCAAAATCGGTCATCATTTCTTTACCCGACAACTCTTTCATCATTCCCGGGTAAAGAGGGGCAGTTGTTGATACCCAATTTTTCTCTCATATTTTTAAAATATATATACTTTCAAAATAGTATATTTGCATTATCATTTAATTTATAAACCTATACAAGCTTTTTCCATAATTGTCCATAAATTTTAAAGGCTTTACATCAATTTCTTTCTGCATTTTATTGTATAAATATCCAATAATTATCGTTCAAATTATTTTTATGATGATTTAATCATCCAAACTTATCATTTACACCAACATGTATGTTTTTAAATATTTTACTGCATTTGTTATAATTATATTTGCATTTTTAGGCTAATTGTATATTTTTGCAATAATAGCCCATATTAATGTATAATTACATTATTTATGAAAAAAATAACTTTTTATATTTTTATAATGTAAGTTATTATTTTTAATCATTTTAGTGCACAATTAATATTTTTCTTATTTATTAATTATTTTTATAAATTATTTCTTTTGCTAAAATATTGGGTATTTAAAAACTAGCTCACTCTTAAACTTATTTTCGGACCAAACAAAGGCCCAAAGCCTAATACACTAGCCCAAACAACCCCCAGCCCAAACCAAATTAACCCAACCCCTAACTCGGTCGCGACCCATTTCTAATAACCCGATCCAACTACCCTTTAATCGTGAGATCAACGGCCCATATCAAGCCCTCCCCTTTAAACTAACCCAAACCCCAACCCTAATCCCATTCTCCCTTGTCCGCCGCCCTAATATCCCTCACCTTCCTTCTCCCTCCTAAGAACCCTAGCCGCCGCCCCCTAAATCCTCTCATAATCCCGTCTAATATGGGATTCTATGGCTACTACTTGCCATATATGACCTCCTCCGGGTATTGGTTACTCTCCTATACTGCTTGCCTAAACATGGCAAGTAGATCTCAACAAGATCAAACCAAAATAGGTTCAAATCACTGATCTTTCTGCTATTCTGTCTATGTTCATCCTTTGTTCTATTGTGAGTACGAATATTTGTGCATTTTTGTTGATTCTTATTTTTTCTAAAAAACTAGGGTTTACAGATCTCTTCAAATCGAACCAAAATTGGTTCGATTCTCTGATTTTAAGTATTATTTGTGTCTATATTTGTCCTATGCTACCGTTTCTGTGTATATTCCGTTGATATTTATTTTTCCTAAAAAAAACTAGGGTTTACCGGCTTATTCTCCTAATTTAATTTTAAATTGATTTATGTGTTCTTCTTTCCTTTTATGGTCTGATTGTTCGTATTTCCTTACTTATGTGCTAATTTTTACCACTATATAAACCCATTCCCTTTCCCCTTTTTGAACAGACAAAAAGTCACTAAAAAAACTCTCACTAAAAATTAAGGTTTCTACTTTATATTTATTTACTATTCTATTCTGTTTGGCTCTTGGCCGGCTGAAAGCCAAGGCCACCGGATTTCTACTTTTCTGACCATCTCTTGGGTGTGAGCACTGCCCTGGGTTCTTGAAACCCTTGGGAACTTGACACATTTGAGACTCTAGGTCCTTACTGCTGTTCTTTTCTTGTTTATTGAACAATCACTGGTTAGTTTCTAAACCCTCGCAATGTTTATTCTTTTATGTTAGCATGTTCTTTGAAACTGCACAACTTAATATATTCCCTTGATTCTCTTTAGGTGTGATTTTGCCTATAATTTCTAGCCTAATAATGTCTTTGCACCTAACTTAGTTAATTTAAACAGAATGAAGCATGTTTAGTTTGGTGTTGTTGATAATTCGAATGTTCTGCCTTGATTATATGGTTTAATCCATGTTCTCTGCCTAATTTTGAGCTTCTAGTGATTAATTGATGTTATTAGCATACCTTAACTTGTTTAATACCTTAACTTGTTTAATACCTTTACTCTAAGTGTAGTACGCTCCTATGACTATGGTTGCCACTCTATGTGTTCTTGCCATGTCCAATTCTGCACCTCTGACAACTTGTGATCCTTTAAAACCAGTCTTCTTTAACTGACACTCTCTATGTTACCTGATCCTGTTTGTATTATAATGCTTAAGTCATGTGTTTGGTATAATATGATCTCTTAAGTCCTAAATTAGTTGCATTACTTGGTTTTAATAGTCTAATACCATTTGCATGTTAACTTGCAATCCCAGGCTCCTTGTTCCTTATCATATGTCACCCTGCCCAGTGTGTTAATTTGCTTTTGGAGTTCATTATGTGATTATCTTACAAGTTTGCAAATGTTTTCCAAACCTATTACTATTTTTCATTGATTGTTTCTTGTTATGAGTCTAATTCTGGGCCGGCTGAAAGCCAAGGCCCCCCTCCCCTAAATCTTCTCTATCAACCTCCCTAGTGTGAGCACTGCTCAGGGTCCATTTTGAGACCCTTGTGAACTCTGACATACTAGGGTCTAAGGTTCTTTGGGCCACTTTGTCCTAATTGTTCAACTCCGCCCCTCCCTTTTCACCTACAAAATAAACTAATTGGTTTGTGTAAATGGCTGTTGATTAGGTCTGGCTACTGGGTTTTGGCTATTTTGTGTAAAATGAAGATTGTTTTTCTGGGTTTAATTGGCTATGACTTCTGGGCTGTGGTAAAGCCTGTTGGATATGTAATTGAAGGCCTGGCTGGGTTGGGTATACTTTGGGGCTATCTTAGGCCCACTACAGTTATTTTGTAACCCTGAATTTTATTTCATTCATTGGGTCTGTAATAATATTGTAACAACAATTGGGATATTAGTAAAATTGGGAAAAGGGGTTTATTTTAATATTTGCATGAAACGGGTAGAAATCCTGCCTATAGGTGTTTACTTTGCTCGAACATGTTTTGCTATTGTGTGTGTTAGATAACCTTCCTATAGGTATTTAATTCGTTTAACATATTCTGTTTCTACATGCTAGATGGCATGCCTATAGAAAATAAAATGACCAATGTCTCAATGTGCATTACATCATATTCATTAGGTGCTACGACCATAGGGTTATGTTAATTTATGTTCTACCAAATTTGCATTTTAGAAATCATGCCTATAGGGTTTAATTGGATAATGTGTTGTTGTTATAATTGCTCATTTAGGAAACATGCCTATAGGAGCTAAAATCAGTTTCAATCGCTAATCGTAGAAATCTTGCTTTAAGTGCTAATATTGAACTTCCAAACACTGTTTCATTGCTTAATTCTGTCGCTATTAGAAAGCATGCCTATAGGATCAAACTGGGTAATTCTGAGTATTTTCAATAGTTGTCACTACTAACTACTGCGTAAATTACCTAGATAGCATATCTATAGGTTTAATCGCTTATAATCTGTAATCAGCGGGCAATTGTGTAGTCGCTTAGAAGCTGTATCTAAAACGGCACCTTGCATCTGAAACTGCATGTACGTTTGAATCCCAAGGTCACATAGAAACCATGTCTATAGGACCTAATAGCTTTAATTTGCCTCAATCTTGAAATTGTCTAACGTTTAATGTGAAAATTTGTTCGCGTGCATTTGTTGTCTAAGTGTGGAGGCTAACTTGAGCCCTTAATTGCTTTTACATGAAGTCTAACTTGTTTTGTATGTCTCCTAGTTTTATCATTTCTGAGCAGCCTAAGCTATGTCTAGAAACCATCCAAAATAGAGGTCCAAACGCCTCCTGGGCCATAGGCATGGAACGGGTAGTGCACGCATAGGGCACGATTTAGAATCAACTAGTGCGCTTTAGGTAAAAACTTAAAGATTGTAATCGGGTAGCAGGAGATAATAGTCTGTGCCCGCTGAATAATACAAGTAACACCCCACCTCGAGGGAGTTACGAAGTGTTATTTATGTTGCACTGGGTGATCATTTAGGCTAAAAAACTTAGGACCCCCCGTCTTGTCTTTAAACCAATTATTTGTGTTTACTCAAGGACTTTCTAATAATATTTTGTTTTTCAAACTTCTTGTTTTTCTCTCTGACTATTTGACTAATTCATATAATTCAAGTTCGGTCGGGACCCACAGTTGTGGACCTCGAAGAGTGCCTAACACCTTCTCTTCGAGGTAATTTGAGCCCTTACCCGATCTTTGGTGATGCAAATTGGTTAAACCAGAGTCATTTGCAAATAGGTGTCCTAACACACCTCAAACACGTTAGGTGACGACTCTCTCTTTTAACACCTTCCTTTAAAAGAGTTGTTACGTGTCAAAACCCGATTTCGCGAGAAAGAGGGGTACGACAGTAAGCCATATCAACATCCTCACCACTTGATTCATTGTTGTCTTTCTTGAGGACCAGGTTCTTCTCCCTTTTGGTCTCTCTTCTCTCATGATCCTTTTTCTTCTTCATTTCATAAGTTTTTAAATTACCAATGAGTTCATCAACGGTCTACTTTTGTAGATCCTTTGCCTCCGTGATAGCATTTACTTTGCTTTCCCAGGAACCAGGTAATAGACTGAGTATTTTCCTGACAAGTTTGTTCATTGGAATGATTTCTCCCAGAGAATAGATCTCTTTGATGAAAAGGTGAAGCGAGTGTGCACGTCCTGAATGGACTCATCGTCTTTCATCCTAAAGAGTTCATACTCAGTGGTTAGCATATTGATCTTTGACTGTTTGACTTGCGTTGTCCCTTCGTGTGCTATTTGAAACTGCCTGTACGTTTGAATCCCAAGGTCACATAGAAACCATGTCTATAAGGCCTAATGGCTTTAATTTGCCTCAATCCTGAAATTGTCTAACGTTTAATGTGAAAATTTGTTCGCGTGCATTTGTTCTCTAAGTGTGGAGGCTAACTTGAGCCCTTAATTGCTTTTACATGAAGTCCAACTTGTTTTGTATGTCGCTTAGTTTTATCATTTCTGGGCAGCCTAAGATATTTCTAGAAACCATCTGAAATAGAGGTCCAAACGCCTCCTGGGCCATAGGCATGGGACGAGTAGTGCAAGAATAGGGCACGATTTAGAATTAACTAGTATGCTTTAGGTAAAACCTTAAAGATAGTAATCGGGTAGAAGGAGATGATAGTCTGTGCCCGCTGAATAATACGAGTAACACCCCACCTCGAGGGAGTTACGAAGTGTTATTTATGTTGCACGGGGTGATCCTTTAGGCTAAATAACTTAGGACCCCACATCTTGTCTTTAAACCAATTATTTGTGTTTATTCAAGGACTTTCTAATAATGTTTTTTTTTCAAACTTCTTGTTTTTCTCTCTGACTATTTGACTAATTCATATAATTCAAGTTCGGCCGGGACCCACAGTTATGAACCTCGAAGAGTGCCTAACACCTTCTTTTCGAGGTAATTTGAGTCCTTACCCGATCTTTGGTGACGCAAACTGGTTAAACCAGAGTTATATGCAAATAGGTTTCCTAACGCACCTCAAACCCGTTAGGTGGTGACTCTCTCTTTTAACACCTTCCTTTAAAAGAGTTGTCACATGTCAAAACCCGATTTTGCAAGAAAGAGGGGCGCGACAGTAAGCCATATCAACATCCTCACCACTTGATTCATTGTTGTCTTTCTTGAGGACCAGGTTCTTCTCCCTTTTGGTCTCTCTTCTCTCATGATCCTTTTTATTCTTCATTTCATAAGTTTTTAAATTACCAATGAGTTCATCAATGGTCAGCTTTTGTAGATCCTTTGCCTCCGTGATAGCATTTACTTTGCTTTCCCAGGAACTAGATAATAGACTGAGTATTTTCCTGACAAGTTTGTTCATTGGAATGATTTCTATAAGAGAATAGAGCTCTTTGATGAAGAGGTGAAGCGAGTGTACACGTCCTGAATGGACTCATCATCTTTCATCCTGAAGAGTTCATACTCAATGGTTAGCATATTGATCTCCGATAGCTTGACTTGCATTGTCCCTTCATGTGCTGTTTGGAGATCTTCCCATATCTCCTTGGCAGATTGACATGCAAAAATCCTGTTGTATTCGTCTGGCCTAATGCCATAGACGTGGATTTTCTTTGCTCGAAAGTTCTTCTCTATAGCCTTGCGGTCAGCATCGCTATATTCCTTCTAGTCTTGGGAAATGTCACTGCTGGTTCCCCAATGGTTTTCATAGGATTGAAGGGACCATCGCAGATAACATCCCAGAGCTCTAAATCTTCATCCATGATAAAATCATACATCCTTGTCTTCCACCATCCGTAGTATTGGCCATTGAATCTTGGTGGTCTGTAGGTGGATTGACCTTCTTCGAAGTTTGGTGGAGAAGCCATGAGGATCCTTTCTAGCTGTTAGCCTAATAGAAAGAACCTGCTCTGATACCAATTGATAGAAACTAAGGGTCCACAAAACTATATAGGGAACCAAGTTCTCTATTAGTTCCCACAGAACACACACACACACACAGAGCATTTAGTAAATAACACAATAGAGTTTTACGTGGAAAACTCCCAGCTCACGGGATTAAAAATCACGACCTACACTCATAGGATTTAAACTTCACTACTGAGCAAACTTCAGATTATAAACTATTGTAACATAGGAATTAACCTCTTAGTCCCTCACTAACTTGTAATAACTCTATTACAAGCCCCTTTGTAATAACTCTATTACAAAGCTTACAACTCAACTAACTCTAGCCAAGACACAAACACAAGGTTTATGGTTTTACAAAAGGTTTCCTATACAATGCTTCTAACTAAGCTAAATAGGAATTACAAGTAAATTACTTTAACAAAGGCACAACACAACTAAGGAAATATAATGATTCAATACAGGAAACAGGTCCTTCATTATGTTGTTCTTTATTCTTGACGCCTTGAATGCCACTTGCAAGTTGGCAACACATTTGAGAGGAAGCTTGATGAATTCTGGAATGTGCAAGTGTAATGTTTTTCCTTTGCTTCATGTTAATATTACATCAGTGACATAACTCGAATGATGTAAGCATGTTTGGTACAAGGGCATTCCCCATTAAGTGACTGGTGCACTGTATGCACTGTTGCGTATGTGCTAAGGCACAGTTGCATCCACTTTACAACTGTTGAGAGTTGACTGGTACAGTCAGCAAGGGAACTGATGTTTATATGTTCCCTCTGTTATTTCTTTGACTCTGAGTGTTGGAACATGTCCCAGACTTGAGATTTGTTGATCTTGAGCACTTTGAGGATGTGGAGCAGGTTCCCTATCTAGTTCCCAACATTAAGTTTGTTAGATCATCAAAACATAACATGACACATGACTTATCATTTATACATCATCACAAGTTTGATATATTGCTATAAATAGTGTACGTACTTAGCCATCTATGTTAGACAGAAATTGTAATTTCAACTCATATTTTCCATCTGCCTTTTTTAAAAAGCCAAGCTCCTCGACCCCCTCCAAATTGCCAGTGAAGGCAACTATCCACTACTTCTTTTCATCTACGGCTATAGTTGAAGGAAAATTATCAATGTTTCTCTACGGTGATGAAGTATTTGTTAATTAAGATGCCTGAGGGACTAGAATAAAGAGTAAAGACAAAGCAAGTCATCAACATTGGGAGATTTCCCAATTAAAGAATCTATTATCGATAATGAAAATTAGAATACGACAAGTTGTATAATTGTATTAACAACAGATAACATTCAAGACTCTGGAGTCTGACAAAGAGTGAATCATTAGAATATAATACACTGAGAAATTATCGTCGACAAGATCCTCGACACAACCCTGTTGAAAAATTAGTGATATCTCAAAAGGTAATGTCCATCTTGGTTTGGAAAATCTTTTCTCTTTGAAATATTATTTACATCTACTTATTAGTTAGTAAATTATTTTACATTTAGTAGAGTCAAATTAGTCATTACTAGCAGTTATCTAGTCGTTGGAGCAACGCCTACATAAAATACTTTCTAACATAACTTTCTGAATCATCTTCTCCCTTCCATATGCTGGGTTTCATTCTTGAATTTTCTGTTAATTCTGTTCCCAATTTTATAACTGGAAAAGCTTGTTGAATCCTGGGGGATATGCCTAATTTTATTCATTATTGTGTGGGCGAAATATCCTTAAGGACTGTCCTTGACACGCCTTGATAAGTGTGGATTTTAACCACTTATTACCACTTTTTTTCTTTTGTTATAGTCCGAAAGTATTGATTTATGTTCCAAACACTAATGAAAGTGTGCAAATAATAGGAATGTTGGAAATTTGGGCTCTCATGAATAAATCCAACTCAAAAAAGAGTGTTCTGACTCACAAGGCAAGAAGGGGTACATAACACAAGAAGTGTGGTCCGCAGAGGTATTTCTGCAGCCACAGAAGAAAGAGCGGACCGCAGAATTTCCTCTGCGGCCGCAGAACTAGTTAAGAAGACCAGCAGACTTTAAGCAGATGTGCAGACCGCACATGAATTGTGCGGCCATAGAACAGGGTCAGCATCTGACAAAAATTCAAATGTTCAGAGAGTGTGCAGATGACAAGACTTGAAGCCTTGCCTGAAGTGCGGACCGCACAAGAATTGTGCGGCCGCAGAAGCTGCATTGCAGCTGCAGACCAAATTGTGCGGCTACAGATTCCAAGTCTCTGTAAGCTGAAGCAATGTGCGGACCCCACATGGAATTGTGCGGCCGCAGAACCTCCTGAGGGGCACTTTTATCAACAAATGTTGGGCCATTATAAACATACGCAAATCGCATTTTAGGTCAAGTTTTGATGTTTGAGAAGCTGTAGCCAATTTATTTTGCTATTTTAGGAAGTTTGTGACTATTTTGGGATTAAAACATCATGTTTTATTATTTTAATCTTAGATTATGAGTTTAATTAGTATTTCTTCTTTGTTTTCTTTATTTTCCATTATGAGAAACTAGACTCTTACTAGGGTTGTTACCCAACCCTAGTGAGTAAACCTTATGAATATTTAATTTAATGCTTGTTTATGATTGAGTGTTGATTATTTAACCTTGTTTGTGCTTTAATTTAGAATTAATGGTTGCAAACATTGATTCATACCTTTTTGACTTGGTCTTTACTTGAGAAAGAGAGACCTAATCTAGAATAACTTGGATAACAAGAAATTGGGCTAATTAAGGTTCTGATTAGCCTAATTAAAGGGTTTTAACTAGATATAGGGAAGACCCGACTTGAGCTCATATCAACTATTTCAAGCCAAATTGGGCAAAATCACTCTATGACCGAGAGGTATTGAGTAGGTAACTTAGAGTTGAGAGCTATAATACACCCCGATCAATACAATAAATGTTAACGTACTTAACCTATTAGGCGAACACATAGGTGAATGTCACATCCATAGGCTTTTTAACCATTTGGTAAAAAAAAACAAAAACAATCATTCGCTTTCTAGTTTCGTCTCATTAGTTTTATAATTGTTAGTGATAAATTAGAAGTAGAAAATAAAATCCTTTATTTGGAAGCGCAATTTAGTTATTTCATTTGCTCTCATCAATTGTATACCCCTAACACCCATATTAAACTCCCTATGGAAATCGACCTCGACTCTTGTTGGGTACTATTCTTCCAACGACCATTTTCACTCACTTTTGAGTGCGGATTGGACGTGGATCAAATTTTTGGTGCCGTTGTTGGGGAGTTAAAATAGTGTTAGCTATATATTTGACTTTGTTTTGGGAATATCTTCTTTCCCTTCCGTGTTACTAACTTGTGTGAGAAATTATAGGTACAACCATGGCGAACAATGATCTCTGAAATACGCCTTTGGGGGAACTGGACGGTGAGGAGGAGCAAGTAGAGGAGGTGCCTCTTGAGCCTCAAGCCAATCGGAGAGGCCGGATACCTCATGACAATGTGCCTGTTCCACCCCTACCTCCACCATGAGCGGCTCTACACTGGATCGTGCCCAATGAAGGTTATGCTAGTGTAATAGTCCCTCCCAGTATTAGGACGGACAACTTCCAAATCACCAATGTAATGCTCACTTTGATTGAGCAACGGGGTTTCTTTACCGGAGCTCCAATTCAAAATGCTTATAAACATTTAAAGGGCTTTGTGGATCATTTTGGGGGAGCAAGCAAACTAATATTTCCGAGGATGCATTGAGGTTAAGTCTTTTTTCCTTCTCTCTACGGGGGAAAGATTTAGATTGGTTGGAACTATTGCCGAACCATTCAATTCACATATGGGATGAGTTGGCGGAAAAGTTCATTGCTAAGTTTTTCTCTCCCGGGCACATGGCTACACTTCGAGTTGAGATCTTGGCATTCAATCAAGAGCCGAATGAACCACTACACGGAATATGGGAGCGCTATAGAATAATGGTTAAGGAATGTCCCAACAACGATATGACGGAAAAAATGATTCAACAAACCTTTTTATCGTGGGATTAACACAACCAAACAATGTGTAGTGAATCAACTAGCCAGTGGGAACTTTATGACTATGCCTTATGCGGAGGCATGTGAAATCGTGGATGAGATGGCGGAAATACCGTTGCCTTGTCAATCCCAAGCCAATGTTCCACAAGGTAATCCGAATATGATCCACATTCACAAAGAATTGCAAGATCAATGGCAAGCCACTGCCGAATTGACCACTACCATGACTCAACTAGAAAAGGCCCAACTAAATTAAGCGCAAGATCCTAAGCAAGTTAATATTATGGATAGAGCGAATGTGATGGTGAACAAGAGGAGGACCAAGGATCCACAAGTGCAAACTCGAGTGGAGAACTATGTGCAGGATGATGGTGGTTTTGAGCAAGACGATTCTTATAATGATCAAGGGGAAGAAGTGCAATATGTGAATAATTTTCAAGGGCAAAGAAACAACTTCCAAGACCCAAACCAACAACAATGGCGATCACAAAACAATCATGGCAATTGGAAATCTAACAATCAAAGGAATTGGCATAGCAACAACAATCAAGGAAATTGGAGTGGAAACAACCAAGGAAATTGGGGAGGCAACAACCAGGGTGGATGGAGTAACAATCAAGGCAACCAGGGGTCGGGTTTTCAAAGGCCCCTGATGTACCAACAATCGAGCAACCCGCCTCTTTATCCTTCCCATGGTTCAAGTTCTTCAAACAATGAGATGGGATATATTAAAAGTATGTTCAAACAAATGATGGAAAATAATGTCGATTTGGATGCCCAACTTGCCTCACACAACACATCAATCCGCAACTTAGAAGTTCAAATAGGGCAAATCTCTCAAGCTCTAAATTTTCGTCCTAAGGGGGCACTATCATGTGGCACGTTAGTAACAATACGGGGCATGCCATGGCGGTTATCACAAGAAGTGGAAGAGGTGGTAATGCACCCACCTCAAGTGGAAGGCGATTTATTGATGATGATCAGGTTATGCAAGAAGAAGAGATCCCGAACAATGTTGTGCAACCTAATGAGTAAGTTTGGATCGATATTAATGATAGTGTGGAAGAGACTCAAGAGGAGGTGAACCCGTCTAGGGAACATATTATTGACATACCAGAGTCGATAGAGCAAAAGGCTAAGGCACCATTGCCTAAGACTCCACCTCCATACCCTCAAATAATTTTCAAGAAAAATGGTGAGAATCAATTCAAGAAGTTCATTCAAATGATGAAGAGTCTCTTAGTCAATGTGCCATTGGTCGAAGCTTTGGAATAAATTCCCGGTTATTCAAAGTTTATGAAGGATCTTGTGACAAAGAAGCGGTCAATGAATTTTTAGACCATCAAAGTCACTCATCAATTGAGTACAATTGTTCATTCAATGGCTTCTAAGTTGGAGGATCCCAGTGCTTTCATGATTCCTTGTACAATTGGAAGTGCCGAGTTTGCTAAACTCTTTGTGATCTTGGAGAAAGTATAAATTTGATGCCCTATTCGGTTTTCAAGACTTTGGAATTTGGGAAACCAAGACCCACCTCTATGAGATTGCAAATGGCCGATCGTACCATGAAAAGGTCGTTGGGTGTAATTGAAGATGTTTTGGCCCGGGTTGATAAATTCATTCTTCTGGCGGATTTTTTCATTATGGATTGTGAAGTTGATTATGAAGTGCCAATTATTCTTGGGATACCTTTCCTTGCTACGGACAAGGCTCTTTGTGATGTTGAAGCCGGAGAACTCACTTTCTGGGTTGGTGATGAAAAAGTGGTATTCCATGTGTGTAAGTCTATGTGGCAACCAAATAGCAATGAGGTGTGTTATTTTGTCGATTTGGTGACCGATGTCATTGTTGATAATACAAGTGCCACAATCAATGTTGGTGATATTTTGGAGGTCGTTTTGCTCAATTTTGATGATGACAAGATGGATGGCTTCACGGAATGTGTGAACTCTTTGCAAGGAATGAGGTCGTACAACTATGCACCCCGAAAATTATCCTTGGATCTTGAAAATAGGAAGACTCCTCCTACAAAGCCTTCTATTGAAGAGCAACCTATCTTGGAGTTGAAGTTATTGCCTCCACATCTTCGGTATGAATTTCTTGGCCCTTGTTCTACTTTACCGGTAATTATTTTCTCTTGTTTGACTAACGTGCAGGTAGATTCCACATTGGCAGTGCTACAAAAGAGGAAGAAGGCTATTGGGTAGACCTTGATGGATATTCGGGTTATAAGCCCCGCCTTTTGCATACATAAGATCAAGTTGGAGGATGGCGCTAAACCGTCTATTGAACATCTAAGGAAACTCAATGAGGCTATGCAAGAAGTTGTCAAGAAGGAGATTATCATGTGGTAGGATGTCGGGGTTGTCTACCCATCTCCGATAGTTCATGGACTTCTCCAGTTCAATGTTTCCCAAAGAAGGGGGGCATGACGGTGGTCACTAATGACAAGAATGAATTGATTCCTACAAGAATGGTGACCGGTTGGAGGGTGTATATGGATTATCTCAAGCTCAACAAAGTCACAAGGAAAGATCACTTTCCACTTCCTTTATTAGATCAAATGCTCGATAGATTTACCGACCGTTCTTTCTATTGCTTTCTTGATGGATACTAGGGCTATAACCAAATTCTCATTGCTCCAGGTGATCAAGAGAAAAGAACCTTTACATTTCCCTACGGTACTTTTGCTTTCAAGTAGAAGCCATTTGGTATGTGCAATGTACCAATGACTTTACGGACATGGTGGAGGACTACCTTGAAGTTTTCATGGATGACTTCTTGGTGGTTGGAGATTCTTTTGATGATTGTCTTGCAAATTTGGACAAAGTGTTAGCTAGATGTGAAGAAACCAATTTGTTGCTCAATTAGGATAAATGCTATTTCATGGTCGAGGAAGGTATTGTCCTTGACCATAAAATCTCAAGGAATGGAATTGAAGTTGACAAGGAAAATATTGAGGTGATTTCTAAGCTTCCACCCCCAACTTCGGTAAAGGGTGTGCGGAGTTTCTTAGGCCATGCGGGTTTTTATCGGCGCTTCATCAAGGATTTCTCTAAGGTGGTGAACCCGTTGTGCAAGCTTCTTGAGAAGGATGCCAACTTTAATTTCAATGATGATTGCATAAGAACTTTTGAATTATTGAAGCTCAAGTTGACAACTACTTCCATCATCACCGCTCCAAATTGGATTGTGCCTTTTGAACTCATGTGTGATGCAAGTGACGTAATGGTTGGGGATTTTTTGGGACAACGCATCAATAAGATTTTCCATCCGGTCTACTATGCTAGTAAGACCATGAATAGTGTCAAAGTTAACTATACCGCTACGGAGAAAGAGCTCCTTGCTATTGTGTTTACAATTGAGAAGTTTTGCCCGTACTTGATGGGTGCAAACATTATTTTTCACACGGATCATGCGGCGCTTCGTTATCTTATGAGCAAAAAGGACTCCAAATCTCGGTTGATGTGATGGGTGCTCTTGTTACAAAAATTTGATATTGACATCTAAGATAGAAAATATAATAAAAACCAAGTGGCGGACCACTTGTCTCATTTGGAGGAGGAGTGGAGGCCGCATGATGGACTTGAAATCAATGACTCCTTCCTCGATGAGCAACTTTTGGCAATTACAACGAAAGAGGTGCCATACTTCGCGGACTTAGAAAATTTTCTTGTGTGTGGAATCATTCCGGATGAGTTATCTTCAAGCCAAAGGAAGAAGCTCAAAAGGGATTGTCAAAATTATTATTAGGATGAACCATACCTTTTCTGAATTTATACGAATGAGGTGATTAGGATGTGTGTACCAAAAGAAGATCAAGGTGATATTCTTGGGGCTTGTCATTCTTCGCCATATGGTGGTCATCATGGTAGAGCAAGAACGGCAGCTGCTTAGTTGTGGTTTCTATTGGCCCACTCTTTACAAGGATGCTACTGAGTTAGTGAAAATATGTGATGAATGTCAACGGGCCGGTGAAATCTCAAAGAAAATGAAATGCCTCTCACCATCATTTTGGATATTGATATTTTTTATGTGTGGGGCGTTGACTTAATGGGCCCTTTTGTGAGTTCTTGTGGAAATACCTACATCTTGGTCGCGATAGATTATGTGTCCAAATGGGTTGAGGCCGTCGCTTTACCCAACAATGAGGCGAGAAGTGTAGTGGCTTTCTTGAAGAAGAATATTTTCACAAGATTTGGTACTCCTTGTGCAATTATAAGCGATGGGGAGTCACACTTTTGCAACAAGGCTTTTGACATTATACTTAGAAAGTATGGTGTTACTCACAAAGGCACGACTTCCTATCACCCACAAGCTAGTGGGCAAGTGGAAGTCTCCAACAGGAATATAAAGAGTATCTTGTCTAAAGCGTGAATGCTAATCAGACGGATTGGTCCAAGAAGCTTGATGATGTATTATGGGCTTATCGGACGGCTTACAAAACACCTATCGGAATGTCGCCATTCTGGTTGGTGTTCGGAAAAGCTTGTCATCTTCCGGTGGAACTAGAGCAGAAGGCAATGTGGGCTTTAAAGAAGTTGAATCTTGATTGGGATGTAGCAGCTAACTTGAGGGTTGCACATTTGAATGAATTGGATGAGTTTCGGTACCATGCTTATGTGAGTTCATCCTTGTACAAAGAAAAGATGAAATATCTTCATGACAAATACATTTGGAATAAAGAGTTCAAGGTAGGCGATCTTGTATTGTTGTTTAACTCAAGGTTGGGGATGTTTCCGGGGAAGCTAAAATTCAAGTTGAGTGGTCCTTTTGAAATTGTTGGTATGGCACATTTTGGTGCATTAGACTTGAAGAACAAAAACAATAAAGTATTCTGAGTCAATGGTCATCGGGTGAAGCACTACTTGGGCAAGGTTGGAGATAGCCACGTAGTGGGGGTCATTCACTTCATTTGAGGGTATTCTGCGTCGTACCGCGATGTTAAATCGGGCGCTTCTTGGGAGGAAACTCATGTTCATTTCCTTTTTCTTTTATAGTTAGGTGTTATTTGAGTTCTAACTTGATTTAAAGTGTGTTGCAGGGATGAGTGTGACTTACAAGAGAGGTGGACAAAAATATGGCTAAGTGTTCAAGATTGTGGGGATAACATTTTATTTGTGCGGACCGTACATTTCTATGTGCCATGGTAGAAGAGCATTGTGGCCGCACATTTCTCTTGTGGACCGCACATTTAAAATATTAAAAGAAGTGTCAAAATACTAACTCTCTAAAGTTTGAGCTTGTTAGTGCGGAGGTTGATTTGCGACTGCACGTGAAATCTGCGGCCGCACCTGAAAATGTGCGGACCCCATATTAGGTTCTGAGACGAGTCCACCAGGTGACAGAGTGCAGACCGCTCATGAAAATATACGGCCGCACTCGCTTATTTCTCCTTCTCAAATAGTTGGTATAAATAGAGGAATAGGGCTCATTTTACACTTTTCCCTCTCTGAACAAAACAATGTTGCTCTGTTGATTTTTCTTGAGAGATTTTAACTGTCCTCACACACAACCACCTTGATTATTCACTCATTACACTCACTCTACTTGGTATGCTTCAATTTCATGTTAAATTTTTTGTGTTAGTTTAATTTTTAGATTTTTAATCTTTTTAGGCCATCTATTATTAGAGTTCAATTATGTGTCCATGTGGGGTAGATCTGAACTGGGTAAACTTAATACATGCTCTAATGGGTTTGGGTTAGTGAAATTTCATATTTTTACAATGTTGCCATGTCTATTTATGCGAGAATTTGAAAAACCTAAGTAGGCAGAATAAGACTGTTCGTAACTTTTTGATATATGCGGTCGCACTTGAATTTGTGCGGTCTGCAGATTGGAAATTTGGCAACTTAGTGAAGAAGAGATTTGCGGCCGTAAGTTAAAATATGCGGACCACAGATTTCCTTCTGTGGCCGCAGTAGGCCATTTCTCTATCATCAGAGACTCAGCAGTTTTGAGAGTCTGAAGTAAGACCGCAAGTTAAAATATGCGGACCGCACTTCCTTTCTGAGGCCGTACAACAAATATCTGCAGACCGAAACTCCCTTCTGCGGCCGCACATCAAAAATGTGCGGCCCCGTAGATCCCTTTACCTGCAAACATGTATTACATTCATAACCCCACTGTGTCCAATTGTTTCTCCCTTACCTACATAAGTCCTGAATGTGTTGTATAATGAATTGCAACTAACATTATTCTTTGTTTTGATACAGACAATGGTTCGATCAAGAGGTCGAGGTGACACTTCAAAGGGAAGAGGTGAATCTTCTCGGGATCAAGGTAGAGGTACCTTGCCCCTTGTCCAGCCTAAGACAATTAGGAAGAAAACCACAGCCGGCAGAGGGAGATGTGTCAACCTCTCCGAGTCTAGCTCCTATGTCCTGTATAGAAAAGTGTCAGAGGGCAACTCAGCCTCTGTACAGGAAGAGCAGATAGCCACAAAGTCAAGTCCACAGGGGAGATACCATCTCAGGGATGAGCCTTCTTCATCTCACAATACCTCTGAGGGGTCGGAGAGTGCTAGCCAGGCTTCTGAGCCATCAGCTACACCAGTCACAGAAGCACAGACTATAGAGGAGATCCCCGATGATGGTAGAGGGGGAGATGGTATAGCCACAAGTGTAGAGAGATCAAAGAAGAAGGAGGTCTGGGAAGATAGGTTTGTCAGCTTGGCCACCTTCACTGATTTTCATATGTGATGGCCGGTGAGGTCGTTGACTCTTGAGAGACAGTTCCTATTGAACGATTTGGAGACATACAACCCGGCGATCTTGAGGCAATTAAGAGCACGAAAGGGGTGGATGTGGTTCACTTAGAGAGTGGAGGATGCCAAAGAATACCTCATCCGAGAGTTCTATGCTAATGTTGCTCATATAAAGAAGGGGATGAAGGTGACCAAAATGCGCAACCTCAAGGTGAGGTTTAATCAGTGATGTGTGGCTATAATTTCATAGTTTCGTACATTATGTGCCTTGCATTTTACAAGCTTTAATGATAAATTACACTTTATTTGCGCATAATGGAGTATATTTTATGTGAAGGTGAATTAGAGATGAAAGTAGAGCAAAAGAGACACTTAAACGTTGAAAGTGTGCTCGAGAACAGTGAAAAGGAGAGACCTGGCGAGGCCAGCCAAAGGCCAGGCTGAACCAGGCATTAGGCTGGCGACACCAGGCCTGGGGCCAGGTCCAATCCGAATTTTGAAGGCTTATTTCGTCTCCTGGTTTGACTAGGACTTGACCTGCACGTTTAGGTTTTATCCTACACATATAAATAGACCTAAAAAATGCCACTTTGGGGTGGAGACCGAGATTGGACAGAGAGACCGACATTAGACCGGGGATTCGACCTAAGGAGAAAAGAACACACTAGGAGCAAGGCGGAGAATTCTTCTACGAGTTTTTTACTTCCTTCTTTCTATTTTCATTATTGGTTATGAATTCTAGTATTGTAGTTATGCATACTATTATGAATAGCTAATTTTTTATCTAGGGTTTTGATGGAACCTATTGGAGGATGATTTTCTTGTTACGTTAATATAGATTTGACGTAGTATTTTCTCTATTTGTTCAACTATATTATTCTTGTGGTTGATTGAAGGGCCCTCAATTAGCTGTGCCTATTTAGTATGTATTACTCGGGAGAGAATGCATATTTAGGTAGTTGTTGAACAACATCACTTCTAAATGTATATGAGGGATCAATACGGAAGGTTTAAAGGTGGGATTAGGGATAACAAAATATTGGTGCTATCTGAGTGAGTTATACTTAATGCCAGCTAGCGTAATTCGGAAGAATATATCTAGTAAATTGTGGTAATTACTTGGGAGAGAGTTACAACAGTTAGAGTGCTCATGATCGATAGAGAAAACTTAGGCAAATTTATAGGAAACGTAGCAGAAAGAATCCGACAATTGGGAAAATCATAACTCTAGACCTCCTTAGTCTTGTCTAGAATTTCATCCATGTTAGTTGATAATTTTACTGCTTTATAATATTTGCTAGTTAATTAGTAGAAATAAAAATCAAATCTTTATAACTAGAAAATTAGTTGAACTTGTGTTTCTTTATAATATTGAACAGTTGTAGCTAAGCCTTAGTTCTCTGTGGGATTATCCTTTTAACCTGAAATTTTTGCAGTGTGGGAGGCATGGGTGTCTTGCCCGAGTTGCATGATACTAAGGAAAAGAAAAAAAGTGAGAAAGTTGTTTATTAAAATTATAATGAAGCCTTACACAATTGAGATTTTTTTTGTGGCAAAAATTTGTATTAGAGTATCAAAATATGTTGATGAAATTGTTGAGTTATGACATGTTTCCTACAAATTTAGATAAGTTGTTGGAAGTTAAAGTTTCTTTTGAGATGTCTTTATTACTTAGTTGAGAAATACTATAAGATAATATTGTGTATGTGAATTTTCCACTGTATTAGAAGGATACAGTGATGAATCTTTTCTATTTGAAATATTATTTACATCTACTTATTAATTAGTACATTATTTTACATTTAATAGAGTCAAACTAGCCGTTAACTAGCCATTGGAATAATGCCTATATAAACATGGTCTTTGGAGAGGGAAAGACATACTTTCTAACGTAACTTTTTGAATCATCTTCTTCCTTCAATATGTTGGGTTTTTTCCTTGAATTTTCTGCTATTTTTGTTCCTAGTTTTATAACTGGAAGAACTTGTTGAATCTTGGGAGATACGCCTAATTTTATTTATTATTGTGTGGGCGAAATATCCTTAAGGACAGTGTCCTTGATACGCCTAAAGCTAACTCCTATTCTCCATAATCAACTTTTTTAACCCCCCCCCCTCCCCCTGCTCTTCTGAATTATCGCCGTTGAAGAAGTCAGGTGCAGAGCTACCCTTCTGCTTATAACAGTTTCGACATAACCCAATAACTTTGACCAAGTCCCTATAATTTTATTTTTTTTAAAATTCAAAACTCATAAACTCAAAAGTGCAGCTGTATAGGTGTTACTCAATATAACAATTGTCTAATTTTTTTCCCATGGTTAAGTTCCATAATATTTTCATGGAGACGAACTGTGTTTTTCGATTGAGATGACTGAGACACTAGACTAAATTAAAACCAAAGCAAGAGATTAAATTTGGAGGAATAATCGTATAATATTCTTGTTTTCTCCCATAAAAGTACGGCAAATTAAATAGGGCCATGGCTAGTTGTATTATCAATAGATTAACATTTAAAACTTGGCAGAACGGTGGGGAGATTTAAAAAAGAATCTTTAGAATATAATAAGCTGGGAATTAATTATAGTTTAAAGTTGAACGAATATCAAAGGTGCACGCCAATGCGCCATATTATTATATTGGTGTGCGTATCTCGTCCCTAGTAGTAGTAGGCTTCCACCATTATAAATACAGTGCGGAGCTGTTTCTGCCTTGTAAAAGGAAAATTGTTAAGAGAAATTAGAGACACCTAAAAATATGATAGGACCAAGTCGTCCATTGTTCGTTCTATTTGGGTCATCAATAGTGCAGTTAAGCTACGATTTTCATGGTTGGGGTGCAACCCTCACTAGCCTCTACTCTCGCAAGGTATGTCTTCCTTTGTCCTTTGAGTTAATAATTCTTATCATATGCATTAGATAAGTGTGATTTGCTCCTAATTAGTCGTCCACTAAATATACCTTCAAAATTTTCTCGATGCCACAATAAGAATCTCAATTAATTCTAAGCAAGTCCTTTTCTATACAAAAGTTGAAGGTAATATTTTCAGCTTTAAACTCATCATTTTATTCTATACTTGAAACAGGCTGATATTTCATTGCGTGGATATGCTGGTTGGAACTCAAGGATGGCTCTTCAAGTTTTGGACGAAGTTTTCCCAAAGATATACCTGTCAAAACGGGCTGCCAGCCTAGCTTACATGGGCCTTGGTATTTGAAGTTGGTTGGGCGGGGTCGGCTAACAATTTTGATGGGTCTTAAAATGGTTAGCTCAACCCAACCTTATGTAGGCCGCGACCCCATAAGGACTTAGTATACTTTGAGTTTGAGCTATATTTTTTGTTATTTTTTAGTTCCTTTTTCCTTTTCCTTTTTATATTTTTAATTCAATATTTTTTTTATTCGGCCCACGTGCGAATCAGCCCAACCTCAGTCAAGCTTCACGAGCTGTGCGCTTACTTGGGACGGTCTAAAAAAAATTCATTTTTAAATGGGCTCTAAAATTTTAACCCTACTAAATCACGGGTTAAGTTGGACCCGCCCAACAAGCCAAACCCATATTTACGGCTTTACTCAAAGCTACCTACTTTACGGAATATTGTGTACATGTTTTATTTTGAATAATTAACCCAAATAGCCGTCCACCATATCACTTAAACTAAAGATAACCACTGAATGTATAATATATACATAATTTATGTATTACATGTGTATAATTATGTATAATCAATGTATAATTAATGTATAATTTATGTATATGGGTAGAAAAAGTAAACAATTAATATGGCTGGCTATTTGTGTAAAGATCCCTTTTATTTTCAATGATTTGTGTGCCTCATCAACATCCTACAACTTGCTAGAAAAAAACTTCCTACAAAACATTAAAACAACTTTTTTAGATGGACTCTTCTTTTGCATGAAAATAATAGGGATCTATATCTAAATAGATTTATTGTTTATCTTTTTTAGTTGGTATATATAGTCTATACATTATTTATATATGCTTCCACGATTATACATATATTGTATATCACTCAGCCATTTTTAATTTAAGTTGTTTGATGAGAGACTATTCTAGTTAACTTTAGAATAAATATAAACCAACTAAAATGTTGTGAATTTTATCCATGCATTAGGCAGAATTAATGAAAAAGCTAAAATATTCGAAAATTATTGGTTCGATTGTCAGCGCGTAAGGCCCATTAAAAGGGAAAGCGCTCCCTATCAAGGGTTCCATTCCTAAGGCTCGAGCCAAAGCCTCTAGTGAAGTTTAGAGAGATTTTATTTATCCTTCCACACCCCTTAGTGGTAGCTAAAATACCCATTTTCATTAGAGTTAAACCCAAGAGTTTAGATCTAATTGGCTAGTCGATATTCCAAAATTTATGATAATATATATTTGTCTTCCTCCAAAGAAAATTTTATTGATCTGGAATCGTAATCTATTATTTTTTGTTTAATTCCGAGGTAGGATGCGGATGTTAAACCTTCTCTTGTCATACTTTATTTTGGTGGAAATGATTCAGTAGATCCTGAGTTTCCTAGCAGCGCTCATGTCCCTCTTCAAGAATATGTTGAAAACATGGGGAGAATTGCACTTTATATCACGGTAAATATTTAATCATTTTTTTTTTGTAACTAACTTTTGTATTAACACCTTTGAAACTGTACAAAGCTATAGCTAACTAAAACAAGCACAACTAGCTATCTAAATACCAACTAAAACAATAACTCTGACCTATACAAGCCAGTATGTAAACTAGACTCTAGAATATAAAACTTTGCATCAAGGTCTTAACTCTTGTTGATGCTCTCACATGACAAATATAGGCAATTTCTCGCATAATTATCTCCCAATTGCGATACTTCTTTTCAAAGATCCTTTGGTTCCTCTCCATCCATAAAGCATAAACACATTCAGCATACACCATTTTGAAGATTTGAGCTTGCTGCGATTTCCCTCTGGCATTGTAGATAACCCAAGCTATATGCTGGTCCCAAGTCTGTAAAATCTTCTCCTTTCTTTGCATCCATTATTGCATTATGCTCCATTTAGACTTAGCAAATTCACATTCACCAAAGAGATGGTCCCTTGTTTCCACATGATTTTGGCATAGTATACAAGTCAGGTCAACAGTTAAACCTCAAGCCACCATTCGATCGGCTGTTTATAGTCTATCTTCTAGTTCCAGCCACATTGTAAACATTGCTTTAGGCTTAGCATAATTTCCAAACATGAGACACTTCCAAGGCACCGGCACATAGATAAGAATAAGTTGCTTGTACACAGTGTTGATCATGCTTCGAGTAGTTCTAACAGGTGGTATTAATCCCAGGTTCTCCTTGTTTTTCAGTAGTTTCCTAATGATCCAACATGCCTGTGAGGGAATTGTTATGTCCCTTAGGGGTTTGCCTTTGATATAATACGCATGGATCCATTGAATCCACATTTTATACTGTTTGTGTGCAATGTCCCAGCATGTTTTGATTAGAGCAGCTTGGTTCCACAATTTAATGTTTATAAGATTAAGTCCTCCCATCGACTTAGGAGTGCATACCTTATCCCAAGCCACTAGAGCTTTCTTGGTGAGTAGTATATTAATTCCAGACCAAACAAAACTTCTGCAATAAGCATCTATAGTTTTCAATACCTTAGCAAGTATTAAGAACATGTGAGCTCAGTAAGCCTGAATTCCAAAGAGCACTAATTTGACCAACTGAGTTCTGCCAGCATAGGACAATTTTTTTGCAGTCCAAGAAGTTATTTTGGCAGTGATCTTCTCTATAAGGGGTTGCCACTGTAGTAATGTAAGCTTTTTTGTTGATAAAGGAACCCCAAGATATTTGAAAGGGAGAGTACCATGCACAAATCCTAAGTGTCTCAGTATGTTGTCTTTATCTTCTTGCTTGACTCCACCAAAATACACACAATTTTTGCCTAGATTAGCTTGTAGTCGTGATGCTTCAGAGAATTGGCTGAAACACTTGTGTAAAGCAGTGATAGAGGATAAGTTCCCTTTGGCAAAAAGAAGCTGGTATTCCTAGCTTTGCACACCTTGGATGGAACTGAAAAGTTCTGTTATCTTTTAACTCATTGAGCTTCCTGCTTAGGTACTTCATAGCTACTGCAAACAAAAAAAGGAGACATTGGGTCCCCTTATCGAAGGCCTCTTGCAGCATTGCATGTCAATTTTAATCATGCATCTGGAGATATATTTTTTTCTGGTGTAAGATTTGATAAGCTCATGAGCAAGAATGATATTGTCAGCTATTTTCCTGCTTAGAATAAAACCTGTTTGGGCCTCACAAATAATGTTTGTTACCACACCTTGCAATCTGGAAGTTAGTATTTTAGCAATCAATTTGTATAGGACAGTACATCAAGCAATGAGTCTATACTCCTTTACTGAATTTGGATTGGCAGTCTTTAGGATCAGAGTAATGACAGTACAGTTTATTGCCTTATACAATTTTTCAGTTTTGAAGAACTCCTTTATGGCTTCCACTACCTCTGTTTTCACTATGGGCCATACTTTCTTTAAAAAGTAGGCATTGTATTCATCCACACCTGGTGATTTATCATTTCCTATTGATGATAATCCTTCTTAGATCTCTTGTTCAGTCACCTCTGCACATGACCTTAGTCTTTGTTGATGTGAGATGGTTGGCCCTTTTGTCATAGTGATCTTGTTAACTGCTGGCAAAGTTTGAGCAGCTGATCCCATCAATCCTTTGTAAAAGTTCACTATTTCCTTCTTGATTTCCTTTGGTTCAGACAACTTCTTGTTATTGAGAGATGTAAGTTCTGCTATCTGTTTCTTTTGTGTTCTCTCCTTGATCAGAGCTGAGAAGTATTTGGAGTTGGGAATCTCCTAGTTTGATCTAGTTGGCTTTGGATTTCTGCTGTAGTGCACTTTCTTGAATCATGGACCATCTCTCCAGGTTCTGTATTAAGTCTCTGTCTTTTCCCAGTAGATCAGTAGTACACCTCATGTGTATTTGTTCCTGAGTGATTACTAAGTCTTGCCTGGCCTTTTCAATTTTCTGAGTAATGAATTTGAACTCTTCATTATTCAGTTTCTTTAGTAAAGGTCTGAGATTGTTCAGCTTCATCCAAATGTTCTTCATCCTAGTTGTATTATAAGACTGTTGCCAAACATGCATGCTCTACAATGTTCCAGAAGCCCTCATGGTTGGCCCATACATTAAAGAATTTAAAAGGCACCTTTATGTTGTTATTAGAAGAGGTCAATGTTAGTAGAATGGGAGCATGATCTGATATAAAAGATATATCATCTATAAAATCTATCTGATCCTATTTGTTTATGGACCATGTATAGTAGTCTCTTTTCCATTGTAACTCGGTTAAGAGTAATATTTACTCGTTTTCACTGTTTAAATCAAACCAAGTAAACATTTTAAGTTTTTAACTATAAGCAGTTAAAATATGTGTATGCAAAACTTGTTGTATATACGTTGAATGAGGGTAATTAAGTTTTACTCAGTTTATCATTATTTGAAACCTTTTCCTAGCTATTACTCTTACACTTTATTTGGTATTTCTAACATAAATCTTGTCACGTATATCACTTACAGAGCCTTTCAGAAAATACTCGTCTGATTATGCTAAGCGCTCCTCCGGTGAACGAGGAACAAATTGTTCAATTTTATGGGTAATTTAACTCCGATGCTGAAAATGACTTCTTGATTAATTTTTAAGTAATTTAAATGATGTTTAAAAGTATGTATTCATCTTGCTTCTGACCATTACAACCTGAAATTAATTATCAGCGATAATCGAGGTAGATATAACGAGACCTGCCGCATATACTCAGAAGCTGGTATAAAATTAGGCCAAGAATTAGGCGTGAAGGTTATAGATTTTTGGTCTGCACTTCAGGAACGCCCAGATTGGTTGACTACAGTCTTCTGGTAAGTTGAAATCTCTACTAATTTTAGTCTCTACTTTCGTGTTAATATATGGAGTAGTAGTAAATAATATTGTTTCATTTTGAATCAAAGAAATTAAATTATATACATTGCGCGTAAATTTTGTGTACATTACTAGTAAATTTTAGCGTGTGATAATCGGTTAATTACCATTTTATGAGAATTAAGTTAGTTTTTTAATTTTGTGTTTGTGTAGGGATGGGATGCATTTAACAAAGGAAGGAAGTGACATTTTGGTAAAGAAAATCTCGAGGGTACTTAGAGAGGTAGACTGGGAGCCAAGCCTACACTGGACAAAAATGGCTGATGAATTTTCTGATATTATCATACCACTCGCTTCTGGGATGAACCTTGACAACTGGCAGAATGAGTATATTGAATAAAACTCTAAATCTTTTAGGTGCATATATTAACATATGCAAGAATAAGACATGTACTCTTCATTTCCCGTTTTCTTGTTTGATCTTTTAAACTACTACTAATAAAAAAAGGAATTAGCACGGACAAATTAAATTCTGTAGCTAAACAGAAAAATATTAGCAACGGATTAGTGAAAGATTATCAAGAAATCATTTTAGTTACAAACGATTTAGCGACATATTAGCGATGAAGTTATTAACTAATTCCAGTATATTTTGTAGTGACTCTTCTGCAAAGGAATAAATGTAATCCCTACGAAGGTTTTGCCTTTTCCTTGAAGGGTTTGCTTTCTTGTAGAATGCTTCTGTGCGTGCTACTCCTATGTGTTATGGAAAGTTAAGTAATATATTGCAAAGAACACTATTCTGATGTTCATTTTGGAAACTAACGATTCATTTATTAGTAAAAATGCGACTTTGCTCTCCTGTGAGGAAGCCCTTTAGTTTCTCCATTAAGCTTAAAGACACCGTTCTATATAAGTACCAAGCTAAATCACTAGGCAGGGTATACATATGTCGGTTTTGGTTCGGGTTTTCTAATTACCAAACAAAACCAATTGTATCGAGTTATTAAATCTAAAGACCAAACCAATAAAAGTCGGATTTTTTAATCTCGGGTTTTCGGGTTGTTTCGGGGGGTTTTCCATATAGTTTTCATAGCACAAAACATAGAATTTGTGCTCCAAATATTTCTTTAATCCTAGTAAGACATAACTATATGAGGTGTTTCCAAGAAACTAACATAAAATATGAGATTAGTCATGGCATTGTATTAAAAAATCAATAATAAAGATAATAAAATCGCATAAAATAAATATTATTAATAAGCCATAATAAAAATAAACATAATCTTAAATTACTAAGTTGCTAAAATAAGTATGACTAATAAGTACTATTATTTACATGACTAATTAAGTTTTGCATTTTATCTAAACCATGAAAAAACTAAATAAATAGATATGCCATTCCTAACAATTGAATTGAATGTCTTTTGTTAACATTAATATTTATTTGATTATGGTTTGGGATTTGTTTGAGTTACTACTATTTATGGACTATAAAAATTATTGGAGCATTCAAAAATGATAAGTCCAAGCTTGAAATAATACGTTAAAAGATAAAATTATGAAAAAGTTCAAGAAATATTGATAAACTACACTAGAATAAATATATATATATTTAAAACTTTCATAAATGTAATGTCAGGTTGGTTTGGTTTTGGTTTGAATTTTTTTAGTTAAAACCAAACCAAACCAATTATGGTCAAGTTTTTTTCCCAACAACAAACCAAACCAAACCAAACCATAGTCTGGTTTTTTTTCTCGATTTGACTCGGATTATCGGTTTGATTCGGTTTATCGATTTTCTTTGTACACCCCCTATCACTAGGTATCGACAGCAAGGAATAACAACATATAGACTTAGGTCTAATGTAATCCCTAAAAAATATAAGTTTTGGGAAATTATCCTTTTAGGAAAATAAGACCCGGGTCTAATGTTTGCTCATATAATTTTAAGTTTGATTACAGATTATTCGATTGTAATCTAGCGTTTGCAATAACTCATAAAATTTTAGACCGATAAAATTTTGGTTTGCTAAAAAATGATCTTTAGACCATGATTTAAAAAATTTATCAGTTACAAGAAAAACAAAAAGAGGGTCATTTCCTAAACAGTTGATACAGAAAGGGACAATCGGCAAAAGTTTCATGTACCGTTTGGATCGGGAGAAATTCAAAAATAGGCAGATTTACAAGTGGTTATTCAAAAATAGCCACAATTTCAAAAGTCATCGAAATTTAGTCACTTTTCATGTAAAGATAAATCTGAACGAAAACACTATTCAAAATCCAGAAAATACTCCAGCATAATATACTGGAATTCTAGTATAATATATTGGAACTCCAGTATAATCCAGTATACTTTATTGGAACTCCAGTATACAGGAGTTTGGAGTTCCAGTATACTTTGCTGGAACTCCAGTTTAATATACGGGAGTTCCAACAAAGTATATTGGAACTTTAGTATATTATACTGGAGCCACCAAAATATATCGGTCCAACATAATATGCTGGAAGTTCATACACAGATGCACCGAACTCCAGCATATTATGCTGGACCGGTCTCTGTTGCAGCAAAATAGTGACTATTTTTCAATGACTTGACAAACGCCGGCTATTTTTAAATAACCAGTCCGAAAACTGGCTAGCCCGTGCTATTTTAACGTTTGGATCGGGAAAACCCGGCCCTTTTGTTGTAAGGTTACTCCTTGAGCTAATTTTGTCATTTTCATTTGCCTTATTCTTCTTTTTTTCCTTCATGTTTTTCTGGTCAGAGCTTCTCAATGTCTCATCTCATATGCGAGTCCACAAGTACAAATCAACCATTGGCAAGTTCCTTTCTTAGTAAAGACAAAGCACATACTTCCTCCGTTTCAATTTATGTGAACATATTTTCTTTTTAGTCCATGTCAAAAATAATGATCTTTTTCTCTATTTAAAAATAATTTACCTTTATGCAATGATTTATAGCCACACAAAATATATGTGCCTTATTTTACACCACAAATTCAAAAGTCTTCTCTCTTTTCTTAAACTCCGTATCCAGCCAAATGAGTTCACGTAAATTGAATTTAATTTCCATGCATTTTAATATTAAATAGCACGTGGGTTATTAATTATTGGCCTGCTGGAGGAGTTTTATTGACAAACTACTACTCTGTTTTGCATTTGGTAATGCTAAATTTGTGTTAGACAATCAAAATTACCTTATAACAAGTTAAAGTATTGATAATAAAAAAATATATTACATCTGTATCTTTAATTAAGTAAAACCCTAATTAAAAGCTCATATTGAAGTACAAAGCAAGAAAGAAAATCATTCACTTCTAGTAACCAACTAGTATGGCCAGCCCGTGCAGCGCACGGGCCCAATAACATTGCTAAACAGTACATTATTGTTCCAAATAAAAAAGAAAATTTTTCATAAATCACTATTGAGAGATAAACTCAAGATGTACGAGAGCTTTTTGCTCTCTTGTTTCAATTTAAAACAATTGATCTCTTGTTTTAATACTGTATGTGAATTTGTTATAAAATTCTAATATAGCTATGTATGTTAATTTCTGAAAGTATAGCAACGAATGGTAAATACAATTATATTTGTTGTGTCGCATAATTTTTTCAAAAAACATTATATTTTTATTGGTCCTAACTATTATCCGAAATTTTTTTTTTTAAAGAAATTTATTTTATGATCATGTTGGCTAAATAACACGAGTTTCTGCCTAACTTATATGTTTTGAGAATATAAATTTTAACATCATAGCAAACATCAGTTTTTATATATTATTTCAAATGAAAAATGTGACAGTTCAAATAAAAAAAAATATAGATTGTATGCTACAACCCAAGAATTATTACGAAATTGTCCCCTTTATTTTATCACTTTTTTTTTTTGCGTCCTTTATAAATTAGCTGGGAACTCTTCTTTTTTTTTTTTCAACATTTGAACGTCAAATTCTTTTAGTTATCTTTCACTTTTGTGTCTACTTGTAATTGAAATTAATTTTTAAAAGTGTAAACTTTACGTTGATCCTCAAAGAATTGGATGGAAAAGTAATATATTATTGGTAAAGAAATTCAATCTCATCTAACTGGCCTTTGTTATCACTTTTCTTCATATTTCTTTAAATGTATTTACATTAGCTTTCCATTTAATTTGCAAAGTACCTTGTTCCTTTATACTTATGTCTACTTCAATCTATAGTTCGAAGACAATTATGTTATTAGTATTGATTGACAACTTTGCATCTAGATGTTCAACCAAAGACGATTTAAAAGATCCCAAAGTACCTAACAGTGACAATAGAATTAACAAAATCAAGCATCGCAATGTTTAAATCTCTTCATAAGTCCTGGTAAGCAAAATTAACATGCTACACTCCTTTCTATTTGTCATTACCAAAAACTTTTTGAAAATCTTTGGAATATATTTTAATCCATGGTTGATTTGAAAATTGTTTAATCTTTGAGTTTTTACTTGTATATAAAATGATCATCTCTTTAAAACTATTCCCTTCGATTACAGTAATTAAAATATCACTGTTTAAATTGAACAAAAATAATTTATCACAGTTAGAACAATTAAAATAATTGCCAGTACAAATATGGATGCAAGAACCTAGTGATAATATTTCCTCAATGAAGATCGACTCCTCTTCGAATTATATGCTCCTTCCTTGATTTTTCGGTCTCTAAATTTCAAGCAAATTGAGATATTAGAGAAGGATGACATTTTCTAGAAATAACTTTTTTTTAAAGTTTTGATCATCCTAAATCTCAATTAACCATATCACAGACCTTTAAACAAAATGAGATATTAGAGAATAAATGTAATTTCTAAAAAGAGCCTTTGTTTTATCCTCTCTCTTTTTTTTAAAGTTTTGATCATCCTAAATTTCAGTTAACCCTAAATGGCTAAATCCTAAACGTTAAAAGAAGAAGATATTAGGGGGGAAATCTAGTTTATATATTACTTGTACTTTTTCTAATTTTACTTAAAATCTTTAGATTATCGGAGTTAACAAGTTTACTCTAATATCAAATAGAACAATTTTTACATTTTCTATGTAAGGTTAGTTGCCTAAGTTTTTGCTTATGCAAACTTAACTACTTTTTCTGGTCCCTATTCTATAATGTATTTTTTACAATAAAACTAACTCTTCCTAACTACATGTATCAAAGAGGTTAAACTAACTAAATAGGGAATGAAATATTAAGGCTGCAATAAGTTATGTGTAAAATAAAGAATTAAAATGGGGTCCAGTGTTGTAGTATGTGTTTACGTGTGACAAGGTGGATGTTCCGGGGCCCACGTTTAAGAGAAGTGTACTCCCCTATATCTCTCCGGTCCACTTTTATCTGGTTTGTTTGTCCAAGCAAGGGAAAGTACAGATACAATGCAATAATGTACAGCAGTACTAAAGCAGATAAATCATGAAATACCAAGAATATCGCATGACAGGCAAGCATGTTGACGGGGTCCTGCCTGCTATTCCCTCTTGTAAGAAGTAGGAATATAGTAATTTCTTCGACTGTATTGAATGGGCAACTACTTATAATGTAACATTTGAATTATACCATCTACAACAGAAAAAATAAACCAAAAAATAATTATGGCAATAGAGAGATCGAATTTTGCAAGAGGTGCTAATTTCTACTTAATATCAATAAATTAAGAACATGAAAACTTATCTCTAGACATACAAGAAATGAAAATTCTAACAGAGGAAATCCAACAAAATACATATGATACATATGCATCCTAGTTGCCAAAAAAAGAAAACAAAATAGAATAGAATCCCTAATCCCTTAGCTTTAAAAAGCTGAATTTAGCAGATGCATGTGAGAATAATGAGTCTATCTCATATTCTTTTTTTTTTCTTTTTCAAGAAAGTAAAAGCATGCTAGTGATTAGGAGCTTCCTTTGTACATTAAGATGAACATAATATAGCATAACATAAAAACATTTCAAACAAGGAAAATAATTTAATTATCTAGGGGATTTAAGTGATTCAATTTGAGATTTGCCACAAGGACCCTTTGTTCTAATGAAAGCTCTATACTCATTGAATGTCATTGAAGAATATAAGGCAGGACAATCCTTTGTCACAAGCTCATCTGCAGGTTTAATAAGTTTGTCACCTCCTGGATTATAGAAGAATGCTAAGGACACTCTCTCTTTGGCTGAATTAACAATCACCCTGTGCTCCACGCTTTTGTATATTGCATTACTTAACACCTGCATGTAGGCATTTTTATGATGAAGGTTATTGTACGACTATATATATCTACCAAAACTTAGACAAAGTATATATGATCTATATATAGTTTCTAGTTCTTAATCTCAAAGTGTTGTTAGTCTATACAATTCACTAAGTGAATTTTTGGGGAAAAGAAAAACGAAATTACTCTATTTTCTAGGTAGAAAGAAATATACCTCTGTATTATTTTATATGACATACTTTTCTATTTACTAATTTGTTACAGAAATAGTGATAACTTTTTATATTTAAAAAATCTTTAACTTTAAATATCGAGCTCATTTGATCCTTGACATGTTTTTATAGCCATAGAAATATCATGATAAAGGGTACTCTAATATATGTACAATTTTTTTTTTCCTTTCTTAAACTTGGTGTGTCGTCATATAACGTTGTATAAAAAAAACGCAGAGAGCAACAGAACTGAGAGAGTTACCTGAATTTGATCTCCAATATTGACAATGAAGGCATTTGGAATTGGTTTAACAGTTAGCCAGTTGTTGCCGCGGCGGATTTGGAGGCCGACGATATCGGCGTCAGGGAGGAGAAGGGTGATGCCACCAGGGTCGGAGTGGGGAGAGAGGCCAAGTGTAAGGTCTGGCTGTGGACATTTTGGGTAAAAATTTGCTCTTAAGCATGCACTAGTATCACAATCTCCTCCAAAGCTTTGGTGTAGATAATCCTCGTTTAATCCAAGGTTTATCGATAAAATCTTAGTTAATCTTCGACATAGTTTCACCAGCTCTAGCCCATATTCCGCGGCCAATTTCCTGAAATCATTAAAAATATTACTCTTATTTCCTTTATAGTCTGTACCAAAAAAAATGACATATTTCTTTATTTAGAAATAATATTACCTTTACGCAATGATTTATAGTCACACAAAATATATGTGACTCATTTTACACCACAAGTTCAAAAAATATTTCTCTTTTCTTAAACTCTGTGTAGAGTTAAATAAGTTGACGTAAATTGGAACTTATAGAGTATAAATAGAAGGGGAGAAAAAAGAGAAAAGAAATGATATTTCTAGAAATGTATATTTCCACGCTTAATGTGATTCATAGAAGAATAGAAGTCAACTTTGGCGCATAACGATCTTGAAAAAGTTGACAAAGACTGAATCTATGTCCATATATGTAATGTCATTACTCCTCTGGCATGAGTTGCTATAGTAGGGGTAGGCTGCTTGAACAATGACTGTGGATCCCAAACTTATAAATTCTTTAAAAAGAATCAAACTTTAGTTCTTTACTAGCGTGTTTACGTCATTATGTACAGTACTACTGGTGTAAAAAGGTTTTACACCATCAAAGTCAGCCAAGAATATTTACATGTAGGTTGTGTGGGGTAAGAAAGAAAATATTTTTCATGGAAAATAAATGTTTTATCATTTATTTTTCTTTTGTTTGGTTGGTGAGTGAAAATTTTTTTTTAGAAAATATTTATAAGTGTTTGGTTAGAAAGTAGAAAATATATTTTCATAAAATTATTTTTTTTTCTACTCTCCTCACCCCTTCCCCAAGTTTCCTTGCTCCCCCTCCCCCAAATACCCAACGTTTTCGGGACTCTATTTTTTTCAAGAATTTAATTATTCTTCTAAAAATTAACACAAATCCAAAATAATTAATGTGCTGCTTTACTTTTTTACGCAAAAACAACATTGAAATTTGTGGTTCAAAACCAAAAGGAAAATACTATTTTTTTGGTTGAAAAGAAAGGACTCTTTCTACAACATGAAAATAAAGTACTCATTTTATTAAAATAAAAAAAAATATTTTTTCTATATCACGAGAAGAAAATACTCATTTTTTGTTGAAATGAATGAAAATACTTTTTATATATCATGAAAAGAAAATATTTTTTTTGTTGAAATAAAAGAAAATATTTTTTCTATGTCATGAAAAGAAAGTACATTTTTTGTTAAAATAAAAAAAAATACTTTTTTATATCATGAAAAGAAAATTCTCATTAATTGGTTGAAATAATTTTTTTACCTATAACATGAAAAGAAAGTATTATTAATAATATTTTTATTTGGGGTGAGAGTGGGGTGAGTGGGGTGGTGAGGTGGGAGTGGGGGTGGGGTGTGAGGGGTGGGTTGGTGAGAATGGGGAATTAATAGGGCGGGGAAGGTTGAAAAAGAATTTGGAATTTTTTTTCATTCTTTTGATAGAAAAAATATTTTCAAACATGAAAAAATTAGAAAATATTTTCCGTTTCAGACCAAACACACCCGTAGTCTCCTTATATCTAAGAGTTGTAATATTAAAATAAGACAGATTGTCCTACAGTAAATAAAGATGACCTAATGATATAAAAATTACTTGCACTAATCAAAAGTAAACTAAACATGTATAACAATAAATTTTACCTGCATGAAACTGGAAGTGAAGGCCATTTGTTCTCGTCCCTCAACGCTTCAGGAAGATAATGAAGGAAGAAATAATCACACCAATCCAATTTAGCACCTACCTCCATCCCAATACGGCTACCGTATCCTTCATAAGTTATAGGAGAATTCGCAAATTTTTGCTTCTCCTCTAACGGAAGGTGGAAAAACTCGCGCCAAACAGCAAGAGTATTTTCCATCAGTTTGTTGCTAACTCCATGGTTAACAACTTGAAAGAAACCCCACTCACGACAAGCGTGTGAAATGAGGTCAAGTGTTTCCTGACGGACAAAATCGTTTGAAGAATTAAGGTTTTCGAGGTTTATCAACGGAACGTTAACGGAGGTTGGCTCTGTTAACTCCGTGACATACGGCCTGTCCGAAGGAGGCTTCACGAAAAGATCGGGGATTTTTCGGATGCCGCTTTCGGACAATGATTGAACTCGGACAATTGGCTCAGGCCATTTTTGGAAGCAACTCATCATTTAGCTAGTGTAATTGATGCTAAAGAAGAAACAGAGGTTTTTTAATGTTTATTGAAGGATGAGGATAATAGGATGATATTGAGACGACATATTTATATGCAAAAGTGAAGAGTAAATTAAAGAGTTCGTTTCCGGCGCCGTGACAAAGTTGGTTTGCTCTCTTTGTCACTCGGTCCCCCGTATATAGTGTCTACTATGGGTACCGAATGCATCCTCTACTTGTAACAGATTGCAGGTATTAATTAGATGACAGGATAGACTCCAAAATGCAATGTCACACTCCGAATACGAGTTCGGCCGAACTTAATAGCTTTGTTTAAATATGAGCAAATTTTACATTTAAAATTCAGTTATTTGTATTTGAATTCGTTGTTCTAAAATCGAGATCCAAGTACATTGAAATCGTGGCTCCGTCTTTGCTCAGTTTCATCACTATTTGATATAGAGGTGTTTGCACAATACAAAATTTTACAAAAGAAAAACAACTTTTTATACATATACTCCTTGAGGTGCAATAACGTGACAGACTTTCCTTATTAATCCATTTCAAATGATAGACTTTTATATTTAAAAATAATTTAATTTTAAATTATTTATTTTTACTCTTAATGAGAAGTTTGTCTATCCATACAAATGTTACTCAATTTTAAGACCATAAGTTTCAAATGTCTAATTATAACCATACAAATACTATGATATTTTTAACACCACAAATTTTAAAAGTCTTCTTTTTTCCTTAAGAATTTTGTGTCAAGTTAAACTATTATTTCTCCGAAAAACGGATAGAGTTGAATTTATGCGTAGTTCTAAGAATACCTGGTATAACTTGACACGAATTGAAAAGATAAGTAAAAATATATCGAATATTAACTGTAAAAAGGAATGAATACCAAACCAATTTGAGTAAAGAATGGTTGATAAATGAACAATTTGAATCAATGTCCAAAGCCCAAAATGGGATAATATTTGCTATATGTATGTAAATCTCAATAATCTTTGGATGTGAGGGTGTCTCAATGTATTTCAATGTGTCTCTCACAAATGATAGCCACTCTTCATATAGTGGAGGAACCCTACTTTGGATATAATTAAAAATACATAGTGGGGATCTCATGATAGATTAGTTAATTAGCTTTTTTTTTTACTTCCGCCGAGATTCTCTTCCCTAGTGCGGCTACAATGACTCTTTGTCTCTTGGCTCGATCTCGGTATTGGTTGGTCTCTGTATTGGTCGGTCTCTGGGTCTCCAGCTCGATATGGACTCGAGCTCGATATTGATTCGAGCTTGATATTAATTGGTCTCTGGGTATCGATCTCGATATTGACTCGAGCTCGGTATTGATCGGTCCCTGGATCTTGAGCTCGATAACTCAACTTCACATCACAGCTTGAAATTATAATGACGACCCTTGGTCCATCATGATCCCATCTTGACTTATTATACGGAGGGCAAACTTGATTTTGATCGTATACAGATAGTCCCCTCGTTTCTTGGAAAGAAGGTGGTGAAAAACGATATGATTTTTCAACCTCTGACTAGATACATATTGCCGTCTGCGTCGAGCCCGATTGTGACGTATGTGAAAAATGTCTTGTCGGTCCAGTTTCCAAGGCATTAAATGCACGTCAGTCGATGGTCGGCCACTACCAGTTTTGAACCGTCACTGTAAAATATATAAATAGCCCCCTTCTTCGTCTTTTCAAACTTTTACCTTCAAATCTCTTCTTATTCCAATCTTCACAGTTCTTCGTCTTCCCCAAAGCTCTCTATTCCCAGGTTTTGAAATTTCTTTGCATGTTCTTCTAAAAATACCAAATACCTTACTCTCCCTTCTTCTTTGTTCACAAAAATTTAGATGGCAAAAATATCTAAAACTATTCCGCAGAAAGAGGCTGCTTCCTCATCTCATCCGGCCGGCGAGAAAACAGTGGTGGAGCCACGCCTTGAAGAACTTGTTCCTGGGGTGTGTGTTATTGATTCCGATTTTAAGGTCGAGAAACCCTCATCGGTTGCTGGTCGATGTGAACCGGTATCGAGATATATATGCTCGATACTAAAAAACCTTCTTGATCTGGTGAAAAAGGACTGCCATTGGAAAAATAAAGAGGTTGTGATACCAGCACCGGAGGAGGCTATTACTACTCATGTGGAAGGGTACCTTAGTGTTTACACTTACCCTTTTACGTTGGGTCCCCTCGATCTGATCATCATCGATTTTTGCAAGAAGTACCATAGATGAGAGTCTGGGTTACGAAGAGGAGCCAGTTTCCATAGTTGATAGGCAGGATCGCCAGTTGAGATCTGAGAGGATTTCCGCGGTAAAGGTTCAGTGGAGGTTCCAACCAGTTGAGGAGGTGGAGAATGTAACGACCCGACCGGTTATTTTGCTTTCTAGAATCCCATTCCCCTAAATAAGACTTCCCGTACATGCTTTTACTGTTTTATGACTTGCGGGGATGGTTAGTTCGGGATTTGGAAGGGTTCGGGTTGAAATCGAAACACTTAGTTCCTTAAAGTTAGCGTAAAAGGCCAAGTTTGACTTCGATCAACATTTTGAGTAAACGACCTCAGAATCGAGATTTGGCAGTTCCAATAGGTTCGTATGATAATTTCGGACCTGTGCATATGCTCGGTTCAGGTTTTGGATGACCCGGGAGTGTTTCGGCGCTAATATCAAAAGTTGGTTCTTGAAGCTCTTTAAAATTTGGTTTGAAACGGGTTTTGGTGATATCGATGTCCAAACGGAATTCCGAGACTGGGAATAGTTCCGTAATGTCATTTAAGACTTGCACGCAAAATTTGGTGTCATTCCGATTTGATTTGATAGGAATCGGACGAGCGGAAGTCTTTTTAGATATTTTGAGTTCATGAGTTAATTCATGCGTTTTGGCATCCGATTCGTGGTTTTTAATGTTATTTCAGTGTTTAGATCATGTGAGCAAGTTTGTATGATGTTTTTAGACAGGTATGGGTGTTTGGTATGGAGCCCTGAGGGCTCGAGTGAGTTTCGGACGTGCGGAAGGGATGAAAAACACACCAGATTTCTGGTGTTTCTTGGCACCAGTTGCAGGTCTCGGAAATGCGAGATATAGTTCGCAAATGCTTACTTCGCATTTGCGAGAAGAGCTTTGAAATTGCGAAGAAGCTCAGCCTCGGGAGTTTTTGCATTTGCCACACCTATGCCGCATTTGTGAACTCAGCACTGATCGCATTTGCGACCCATCCGTGGTTAGCCTAGATACTTACTAGGTACACGTTATTTACGTACTCATGCTACACTTCTGCCCTTGATGTGCAGGATCTTAGGTAGGTGCATTTGGTTACCACTCCGACACGCACGTTTGACTTCTAGCTAGAGACTACTCGGTGAGCTGCCCTTCCGAGCCGTTCAGCAGCAGCCGGAGTCTCTCTTTTGGATATATATTTCTGTCTATTTCCTTAAGACAGTAGACTAGTATTCTTTTGTATATTCTGCTAGTAGCCCACATACTTGTGACACCAGGTCTTGGCACACACTAGTAGACTTATGATTTTGGATTTATTATTATGACTTCGATTTGCACTCAGTTGCTTTTGTTTAATTACTTTACAACAGTAAATTTCAAAATCTTTTATAAATGCGGAAAATTATTACTATGCAAACATATTAAAAGTGGAAACCACTAGATTTATCAGTGTTGGTTTGCCTAACAACGGTATTGGGTGCCCTCACGGCCTATGATGAAATTGAGTCGTGACAGGAAAAAAAAAATCTTTGAAGTTAATGACACTACCTCGGGTGTGATGGCAAACAGTTCGGTTCCACAGATCCAGCAAAATTTTGACGTGATCAGGCAACTTCATGTTGAAGTAGACGTAGTGAGGGCGGAGGCTGAAGAGTGGAAAAAGAACACGGATCTTCTTGCCTCAGAAAAGGAGGCCGCCCGAGCTAAACAGGTGTCGGCTGAGACCCAACTCCGAAGTTTGAAAGGGAAAACCTCGATGCAGGACAAGAAAGTCGAGGAGTTCTAGTCTCGGTTAGGCTTAGCAATTTTTCTGATCGAGAGAGACTGACCACAGAACTTGCAGCAGCCAAATCGGAGGTCGAGATAGCCACTGTTAATGCTGATGCAATGGTGGCCGTCTGCCGGTCCGATGCTGAAGCTGATCAAGTCTGAGCAAAGGAGGTTGCTAAAGTTGCTCAGGCTCGAGCAAACTGGGTTGCCGAGCATGCTATATGCCAATCTCGAAGGGAGACTCTCGAAGAGATTCATGCTCGTGGCTTCGATCTTATAGCCGAGATCGAAAAAGCTAAGGAGCTTAAAGCTTAAACCATAGTGTTGGCTTTTACCGATGATGATGATACGTGGAGTACGAGCGGACTTGAAAGTGAAGGGGGCCTCGAGGACGAAGATGCTGCTCCCGGAGAGGACTAAGTCCTTTAGTATTTTTTGTGCTTCTTATAAGATCGTTCTGGTATTTTATAGAGAAATTTAATCGGGTCGTGCTGCCCCTTGTAAATGATTTTTGACATGTATATAAAACTTTTTTCCTTTTGTAGCTTCTGAATCTTTTGCCCTTTTTTTTTGTTAATTTATACAAAGGTCAAAAAGTGCCTTACCATGGAATAATTGTTTGAAGATCCAAGACTGAGATAGTAAGGACCGGTAGAAAGTACCATGCTTGACCGTTTCTTATAGGTGGTCCCCGAGTGAATGTTCGAACTCGAACTGAGGCGGCTCTTGGGCTTGATAAATAATCCTTGAGTGAGAATGGTTGCTCGAACTCGAGTTAGAGTAGCCCTTAGGATTTATGGTTAAGTGAGGATTTGCTCGAACTCAAAATAAGGTAGCCCTTGGCCTTTTGCAGTTGAGTGAGGATTTGCTCGAACTCGAAGTATTGCAGCCTTTAGACTCTATAGTCGAGTGAGAATAATTTCTCGAACTCGAAGTAATGGCAGCCCCTGGGCTTTGTAGTCGAGTGAGAATTTGCTCGAACTCGAAGAAAAAACAACCCTTAGGCTTTATGGTCGAGTGAATATTTGCTCGAACTCGAAGTATTGCAGCCTTTAGGCTTTGTAGTCGAGTGAGAATGATTTCTCGAACTCGAAGTAAAAATAGCCTTTTGACTTTATGGTCGAGTGAGTGTTTGCTCGAACTCAAAGTAAAAGACAGCCTAAGATTTATGGTCTAGTGAGTGTTTGCTCGAACTCAAAGTATTGCAGCCTTTAGGATTTGTAGTCGAGTGAGAATGATTTCTCAAACTTGAAGTAATGGTAGTCCTTGGGATTTGCAGTCGAGTGAGAATTTGCTCGAACTCGAAGAAAGAATAGCCCTTAGGCTTTATGCGTAGTTTCGAACTTGAATCAATGTAGCCCTTGGGCTTTGTATAATTCGATCTCGTTGAATTTTCGGATGATAGTCCCTGATTTATGGGGTAATCATTCAAACTCCAGTTATGGTCGGCCTGTTTGTATAATAGATCAAGAATATGAAGTAGAAGAACCTTTCTGAGGTATGAGATATCAGTAAAGAAGAAATTTCTCTTTATATGTCATCATACATGTGTACATGTTTTGTGACAGGGCTCGAGCAAACTATGCGGGCATGGTTCGTTTGACCATTTGGCCCTTACAAATTTTTCCTGTCTATACCCTGTTGCCATGAAGTAATTTCCTTGTATCGAACTCAATATGCCCCCCAGTATTCGAGGTTGATTTTAAAGAGGCCTCAGATACTGTTGAATTGCTCTAAGTTAGCACGATCAATGGTTGCCTCATTAAAAACCTTACCAAAAAACCCATTTGGGACAAAATCGGTCTAAGAGAAAAAGAGTGCAACGCGTGCTTTCAGACCTAAAGGCTCAAGTTGAGGAATCCATTCTTGTTTCTGGTTGAACACCTGCAAGGGTTAGTTTCGAAATACAAATGAACATGGGAGGGTCGTACCTTAGTAGTAGTATCATTTTAGGTGTGATACGTTCCAATTGCTCGGTATTTGTTTACCGTTTATCATAGCGAGCTTGTAGGAATCTTTTTCGACGATTTCAAGAACCTGATACGGTCCCTCCCATTTCGGGCCCAGTTTTCCTTCATTCGGATTTTGGGTGTTGAGGGTGACACTTCTTAGCACCAAGACCCCGATGTTAAAATGTCGAAGATTGGTTCTTCGATTGTAGTACCTTTCGATCCGCTGTTTTTGGGCAGCCAAATGGACGAGAGCGGCTTCTTATTTTTTGTCCAAATATTCTAGGCTCGTATTCATGGTCTCGTTATTTGACTCCTCTGTTGCATATCAAAACCTGATTCTAGGTTCTCCAACCTCGACCGGGATAAAAGCTTCGGCGCTATAAACCAATGAGAATGGTGTTGCTCCGGTACTGGATTTCGATGTTGTGCGGTATGCCCATAGGACCTCGGGTAGTATTTCTCTCCATTTTCCTTTGGTGTCGGTCAATCTCTTCTAAAGATTTTGCATGATGGTTTTGTTGGTCGATTCGGCTTGTCCGTTCTCGCTAGGATGATAAGGTGTTGATAGGATCCTTTTGATCTTGTGATCCTCGAGAAATTTAGTTACTTTGTTACCGATGAATTATTTTCCATTATCACATACAATCTCGGATGGCATCCCGAATCGACATATGATGTGGTCCCAAATGAAGTCTATCACTTCCTTTTCTCTGATTTTCTCGAAAGCCTATGCTTCAACCCATTTAGAGAAATAATCAGTCATAAACAAAATAAACTGAACATTACCTGGGGCCGATGGGAGGGGGCCAACGATGTCCATTCCCCATTTCATGAAAGGCCATGGAGATAGGACCGAGTGGAGTAGCTCCCTAGGTTGATGAATCATGGGCGCATGTCTTTGGCATTTGTCGCATTTTCAAATGAACTCCCTTGCCACTTTGCCCATGTCGGTCCAATAATACCCTGCTCTGATTACTTTGTGGACCAGCGAATCGGCACCAGAATGATTTTCATAAGTTCCCTTGTGAATTTCCCGTAAGATGTAATCGGTATCTCCCGATCCTAAACATATTGCCAATGGTCCATCGAACGTCCTTCTAAACAGTGTTCCATCTTCGGACAGGGTGAATCGTGCTGCCTTTGTGCGCAGAGCTCTCGATTCCTTCGGATATGATGGAAGATTCCCATTCTTAAAGTAATCTATTTATTGGTTTCTCCAATCCCAGGTTAAACTTATGGAATTTATCTCGGCGTGACCTTCTTCGATTACCGATCTCATGAGTTGTACAACAGTCCCCGAGTTGAGTTCGTTATCTTCGACTGATGAACCTAAATTTGAAAGAGCGTCGGCCTAGTTGTTTTGTTCTCGGGGTACATGTTGTAAAGTCCATTCCTTAAATCGATGTAGAGTCACATGTAGTTTATCCAAGTACCTCTGCATTCGATCTTCTCGGACTTCGAAAGTCCTGTGAACTTGGTTTACTACGAGGAGGGAATCACACTTAGACTCCACAACTTTCGCTCCCAAGCTCCTAGCTAGTTCGAGACCTGCAATCATGGCCTCATACTCGGCCTCATTGTTAGTCAATTTTATAGTTCTGATAGACTGTCTAACTACATTACCTGTGGGCGATTTTAGTACGATGCCTAGTCTGGACCCCTTCGCGTTCGAGGCACCGTCCGTAAAGAGGGTCCAAACTCCCGAAGAGGTACCCGACTTTATCAGCAATTCTTTTTCAATCTCGGGTACGAAGACCGGCATAAAATCAGCCATGAAGTCCGCTAAGATTTGAGATTTGATAGCGTTTCGGGGTCGATACTCAATATCATACCCGCCGATTTCTATGGCCCATTTGGCCAATCGATCCGAAAGCTTGGGTCTGTGCAAAATATTTCGAAGAGGATAAGTTGTTATAACATGTATCAGATGACACTGAAAATATGGTTTTAGTTTCCTAGAGGCGCTTATTAAATCAAGAGCTAATTTTTCTAAGTGTGGATATCTAGTTTCGGCCTCACCTAAGGTCCGACTAACATAATAGATAGGGAATTGCGTACCTTGTTCTTCTCGGACCAGGACTCCACTTACCGTTAGCTCCGAGACTGCCAAATACAGGTAAAGTTGTTCGTCCACTTTCGGGGTATGAAGCAGCAGAGGGCTCGATAAGTACCGCTTGAGTTCCTTTAAGGCCTGCTGGCATTCCGGAGTCCATGCAAAATTGCTCTTCTTCTTCAGCAGTGAGAAAAATCGGTGGCTCCTATCTGAAGATCTCGAAATGAATTGTCATAGGCAGCTATCCGCCCCATTAGCCTCTGCACGGCCTTTACATTATCTACTACCGTGATGTCCTCGATAGCTTTGATTTTATCAGGGTTGATCTCGATTCCTCGATTGGACACCATGAAACCAAGAAACTTGCCCGAGCCAACCCCGAATGCACATTTTTCGGGGTTGAGCTTCATATTGTACTCCCTTAGTATGTCGAAAGTTTCCTGCAAATGCTTTAAATGGTCCTCTGCTCGCAGGGACTTAACTAACATGTCATCAATATAAAATATCATTAATTTTCCTATTTGTTTCTCGAACATTCGATTTACTAGGCGTTGATAAGTTGCACCAATATTTTGTAGACCGAATGGCATTACGTTATAACAGTAGGTACCATACTTAGTGATAAACGAAGTCTTTTCCTGATCCTCTAGGTTCATCTGTATCTAGTTGTACCTGGAGTAGGCATCAAGAAAACTAAGAGTCTCATGGCCGGTCGTGGCATCGATCAACGATCGATATTAGACAAAGGGAAAGAATCCTTAGGGCATGCTTTGTTCAGGTCACATTCTAAGTTTGTTTCCCTTCTTAGGGACTACCATCACGTTTGCTAGCCATTCGGGGTATTTTACCTCTCGAACGGATCCTATTTTAAGAAGTTTGGTTACCTCGTCCTTGATGAAGGCATGTTTGACCTCGGACTGGGACCTTCTTTTTTGCTTCACCGGATGGAATTTCGGATCCAAACTTAGTCTGTGAGTGGTTATTTCCGGTGGGATCCCTGTCATGTGAAGATGGGACCAAGCGAAACTGTTCATGTTAGATATAAGAAATTGAATAAGCTTCTTCCTGAGCTCGGGATTTAACCCCGTGTATACCTTTCGTTCGGGCAGATATTCGATTTGCGTGATTTGCTCCAGTTCTTCGACCATTGATTTGGTAGCGTCGGAATCATCGGGGACCATGAAAGATCAAGAGACCCCATAATCATCATCTTTGCCAGTCCTTTGATTCTCTAATTAGGTCTAGGCTAACATTTGTGATTGCTATTTGGTGTCCCGTTTATCCTTCGAATATGATCCCTTTGATGATAATGATGATATTGGAATCACTTCATCGACGACAAATATTTATTTTGCAGCCGGTTGCTCCCCGTAGACTGTTTTGATTCCCTCTAGTGTTGGGAATTTTAGAACTTGGTAAAGGGTCGAGGGTACTGCTCTCATGTTGTGGATCCATGGCTTCCCGAACAGGGCATTATATCTCTTGTCGCCCTCGATCACGTGGAACTTCGTTTCTTGGATGGTTCCGGCCATGTTTACTGGAAAAATTATCTCACCTTTGTAGTTTCACATGCCATATTGAATCCGTTTAGTACCAGGGTTACGGGAACGACCTGATCATGTAGACCAAGTTTCTCTACGACCCTCGATCTAATGATATTGGCCGAACTACCTGGATCAATTAACACACGTTTAACTTGAGTTTTATTCATAAGTACAGATATTACCAGTGCATCATTATGGGGCTGCATGATTCCTTCTGCGTCTTCATCACCAAAGGACAATGTTCTTTTAGGTATGTAATCCTGAGTTCGAGATCGCTTCTCTCTCGTAATCGACATCTTAGTGCATTTAAACACCGGCCCCTGGGGGACATCGATCCCTCCGATGATCTTGTGGATGATGTTTTGTGTCTCTTCTTGTTCGTTTTGTCTGTTGAACTCTTTGTTTTTGAAATGGTTCTTGGCTCGGTCACTTAAAAACTCTCGAAGGTGTCCTTCATTGAATAACCGGGCTACCTCCTCTCTCAACTGCCTGCAATCTTCCATTATGTGGTCATGGGTACCATGATACCTGCATATTTGATTGGGATTTCTCTGGGTTAGATCGGACTGCAGAGGTCGAGGCCATTTAGTATCTTTGATACGTCTGATAGCCGATATGATGACTGATGCATCAATATTGAAGTTATATTCTGATAACTGTAGTGCTTCCTTAGGTCCGGTATGCCTGTCGAACCCACTCTTGTTCATTAGCCCTCGAGACCCTTGGACTCGATCACTTCTCCTTTCGCCTCATATGGGGTTATATCCCGGTTCGCTACCCCTACGATATTCGTTATACGGCCAATATCGATCCCTGTTCGACCTTGGTTGATGTCCCTTTTAATAGGGGACCCAAAACCCAACTGTTCATCTTAGACTCTAATCTTTGATTGATATCGATTGTGTATGTCGGCTCAGGTAACAGCCGGATACTCGATCAAGTTCTGCTTCAACCATCGTGAAGCCATCGAGCTTCATTCGTTCAGTTCTTGGGTGAAAGCTTGAACGACCCAATCGTCCGTGACCGGTGGTAGATCCATTCGTTCCATTTGAAAATGAGATACGAACACTCTTAGCATCTCGTTATCTTTTTGTCTTATCTTAAAAAGGTCCGACTTCCTGGTTTCGACCTTTATGGCTCCTGCATATGTTTTTATGAAAGAATCTCCAAGCATAGCAAAAGAATTGATAGAGTTAGGCGGTAAATTATGATACCATATCATCGCTCCCTTTGAGAGGGTTTCACCGAACTTCTTTAATAATACAGATTCGATCTTGTCATCTTCTAGATCGTTCCCTTTTATGGCACATGTGTAAGAGGTGACATGTTCGTTGGGGTCGGTCATTCCATTATATTTCGGAATTTCGGGCATGCGGAATTTCTCGGGGATTGGTTTTGGAGCCGCGCTCGGGGGGAAAGGCTTTTGTACGAACTTTTTGGAGTCCAAGCCCTTCAATATTGGTGGTGCCCCCGGGATCTGATCAACCCTGGAGTTATAAGTTTTCATTTTTTTGTCGTTTGCTTCAATCCTCCTTTCTCCTAACTCTATTCGTTTTGTCAGTTCCTCAAGCATTTTAATAATTTCGGGATTAGTCCCCGATTCTTGTTCATTTGGCCTTACTACAGCTGGCCCCATCTTGTGGGTGACTTCTTGGGGTGGACCGGGCTCGAGCCTGCTCGGTGCTTGGGTTTGGCTTTGCAACTGAGCTATCGCTACTTGTTAAGCTTGCAACATTTCAAAAATCATACGCAGGCTGGTCCCGTCTTCTCCACAATTTTGGGTATTTCGAACTACATATCGAGATCCACCACGAATGTTGTTTTCGGGGTCGGAACGTTGGTTCGCCTCAATAGACACATGTGAATTAACGTCAATTAGATCTATGGCTCGAGTTCCAATGGGGTCGACGAGTGGCCTTTCATCCCCGGGCGTCAGGTTGTTATTCTCATCTTGAAGGCCAGCTTCATTATCGATGGATAAGGCCATTAATTGGGAGTTCGTCGTTTTTAATCTGAAATCAAAGACACTTCCCAGAGCAAGCGTAAAATAGTGTGTTTCACAGAGATTCGATCGAAATAACCACTATTATTCTTAGTCCCACTGTGAGCGCCAAACTGTTTACCCGAAAAATAGATAGAATTGAATTTATGCATAGTTTTAAGAATACGTGGTATAACTTGTTACAAATTGAAAACATAAGTAGAAATATATCGAATATTAACTGTAAAAAGGAATGAATACCAAACCAATTTGGGTAAAGAATGGTTGATAAATGAACAATATGAATCAATGTCCAAAGCTCAAAAATGGATAATATTTGCTATATGTATGTACATCTCAATAATCTCTGGATGTGAGGGCGTCTCAATGTATTTCAATGTGTCTCTCACAAATGATAGCCACTCTTCATATAGTGGAGGAACCCTACTTTGGATATAATTAAAAATACATAGTGGAGATCCCATGATAGATTAGTTAATTAGTTTTTCCTTGATTTTCGCCGAGATTCTCTTCCCTAGTGCGGCCACAACGACTCTTTGTCTCTTGGCTCGATCTCGATCTTGGTCGGTCTCGGTATTGGTCGGTCTATGTATTGGTCGGTCTCTAGGTCTCGAGCTCGATATGGACTCGAACTTGATATTAATTGGTCTCTGGGTATCGATCTCGATATTGACTCGAGCTCGGTATTGATCGGTCCCTGGATCTTGAGCTCGATAACTCAACTTCACATCATAGCTTGAAATTATAATGACGACTCTGGCTCCATCATTCTCCCATCTTGACTAATTATACGAAGGGCAAACTTGGTTTTGACCGTATACAACTATGTCACATAAATTAAAACGGAGGGAGTATAAAATATTCTAAAAGCTTATGATTTTAGATATGTCACTATAAGGTAAAAATACGAAAAGTTTAAATTTAAAAATATTCACATATAAAAAGATGTCCACTTGACAGATATTATAAAAAGAAAAAGAGACATACAAAATTCGGAGACCATAATTTGTTTTGATTAATCAACTATTTTTGAGAGCAAATGAGAGTTGGCATAGCGAAAGGGTGGCACGTATTGACACATCACAAAAGAATTAAATTACTTCTGTTCCCATCAGATTTTGCGCCGAAACGGACAAAATATTAGTTTTGGATAAATTCCAAATAATCACATCGAATCGAAGGGCCGTCTAACTATTTCCCATCTATCCTATTATTGATTGCCTATGGGTAAGGCTTAAAATGGTGAAACGCATATTTCAAACTGATTCATGAAATTATTGAAAAGTAAGTGTCATTTTCAAAAGTGTCTCTCAAGTAACTTTAGACAACAACAGCTAGCACACAGCAAATGTTGATTTCATTGTGCCGACATGAAAACTCAAATCTATATGCTGACATGACACATCTCTTAGTCCAGAGTTATTATTTATCCATTCTCTATTTTTTTGCATTTTCCCCTTATTTTTCCTTATTTGTTGTTTAAAAAAATTCTTTTCCAATCTTCTCAAATAAGTGACCAATGCGAACAGACGCCTGCGGTTACAATTTCATCCATGCGGCTATTTAGTCGATCACTTGAGAGAAACTGAAGGAGCTCTTCACCCGCCATTAAACATTAAGTTCGTTAAAACAATCATTTCAACCTTCGACGGCCAAACGTTATTACTAATAAAATTATAAAACGAGTAATCGTGTCAATTAGCAGCCAAAAGCCTCTATAAGTAATACCCACAAAACCCTCTGCTAAATAAAAGTTGAAACTGCCGGTTTGCTTTCTTTACGAAAGCCAAGATACCAGTACAATAATTTATTTTACCTTATATATCATGCCAACTATCTGCTGCCATCTTTTTCAGTTCTAAAACCTTTTATTTCCATGCCTTTTAATTTTCTGGCACTAAATGAAGAAATTTAATGGTAGTCTATTCCAAACTATATAATGACACAGTGAAGAAATCGGGTATGAAGGAGCAACCAATAGTAGGAGATATGAAGACAGCAGCAGTTATAAAGGGATCAGAAGCAGCTAAAGAGGAAAAGAAACCAGACAATCCTTCTTCACTTAATATTTTACGCTCTCTTTGTTTTCTGGGTAATTACTAAGTACTACTCCCTCTGTTTCAATTTATGTGAACCTATTTTCTTTTTAGTACGTGCCAAAAAGAATGACCCATTTCCCTTTTTAGAAATAATTTACCTTTATGCAATGGTTTATAAACACACAAAATATATGTGTCCCATTTTTCACCACAAGTTCAAAGGTTTTCTCTTTTTTCTTAAATTTCGTGCTCAATCAAATGAGTTCACATAAATTGAAATGGAGGGAGTAATATATTGCATTCTCACATTTTTTTTTCTTTTAATTTCTTAGTTATTATGCCTAATGTTTACCCGAAAAACGGGTAGCAATTGAATTTATACGTAGTTCTAAGGATACGTGGTATAACTTGGTACAAATTGGAAAAATAAGTAAACGAATATCGAAATTAGCTATAAAAAAAAAAATTCAAACCGAATGAATTACTTGGCCTAAGCCTTCAGATTTTATCACTCTCAAATTGAATGGAGAGTGATTGGCACAAGAACAATATGAGACGATATCAAAGCCCAAAAAGGATAGTATTTGCTTGATGTTCTATAATTCTCAGTAAATCTGCCACCTTTCAACAAATAATAACAGCCCTTAATATAGTGAAAAAATCCTATTTTGGATATAATTAAAAATACATAGTGGGGATCTCATGATAGATTAATTAATTAGTTTCTCTTTTATTTGCGCTGTGATTTCCGCCTAGATTCTCCCCCAGTTGCGGCTATAACGGCTTTTTTGTTTTACGGCTTGATCAAGATCTTGGCCGGTCTCTATTTGTCCGATCTCGATTTAGGACGATCTCGATCATGATCGGTCTCTGGGTCTCGAGCTCAGTCTTGGCCGATATCGATCTTGATCGGTCTCTGGGGCTCGAGCTCGACATTCTAACTTCGCATCATGGCTCGATATTATAATGATGAACCTCAGACCACCACGTTCCAATCTCGATCAGTCATACGAAGGGCAAATTCGGTTTTGACCATATACAGATAGTCCCCTCGTTTCTCGGAAAGAAGATGATGAGAAACGATATGAATTACAGAAGTCCGACTTGGTGGATGATGATGTCATCGACGAGCCCGATTATGACGTATGTAACAAACGTCCCGTCGGTCCAGTTACCAAGGAATTAAATGCCTGTCAGTCGTTGGTCGGCCACTATCGGTTCTAAACCGTCATCACCAGTTATAAATATTCAAACTTTCATCCTCATCTAAACTTTTCACTCAAAAAGCTTCTTCTCTACTCTTGCATATTCTTCAGAAAATCCGTTTGCTTCATGCATTTTACATCGCATACAACCCTAATTCTCTTTTCCTTTGTTCATCAATGGCAAAAACCTCCAAAACGATGCCGCAAAAAGAGGCCACTTCTTCATCATGACCCCCCGAAGGTGAGGATGCGGCGGAGCCTTGCCCTAAGGAATTCTTTCCGGTGGGGTGCTCAACTATCATCAATTTTAAGGTTGAAAAACCTTCTCCGGTACCAGGCCGATGTGAGCCGATCTCGAGCTACCAGTGTATAATCACCGAGAAAATTCACAAAAAAGTAAAACAGGAATGCAACTGGGGCGACAAGCATATGGTAGTCCCATCGTCTGAAGAATCAATTACTACCCACGTGGAAGGGTTCTTAAGTGTTTATACTTATCTTTTCACGTTGGGTCCTTTAGACCCTGTCATCGTCGCTTTCTGTGACCCTTGGCCAGATCCACCCTTCTTTTTGGATAATAGTGATTCTCCTCCGATTTTTCTGGAGCAAAATCGAGGGGTGTCTTTTCATCCTCGATCACCTTATGCGCCTTTATAGTCCCCGTCTCTATCGAGGAGGGTTAATCAAGCTTGCTCGCTGAGCCACCAAAGCGCCGTTCTTGAGTATAGACGAGACTCGTGATCGAAGTTGGATGGGTCGATTTGTTCGAGTCAAAACCGCGGACCTGATCCCTGATGACATGTCGTTTCCTGAGAAATGGAATATGAACCGTGAGTACTTATTTCCCTTCGAGCGTTTTAATTTGTGACTGCCTTTCATTTTCTTGATCCACTTTTTCTTTCTTGTTACAGCTGTGGCTCGGATGCCGGAACCGATTCTGGGTCTTAAACAATGGGTTGAAGGTCTGGTGCTGCAGAGACCGTACTCCGAGCGCACTTGGGTAGAACTATCAAAGGGTCGATGGGAGGCCCGCAGTCATGGTAAGTCTCTTTCTTAGTTTGTTTGCCATTTCTCCTTCTTCACTTGCTTACCCCCCCCCCCTCCATTTCCCTTTGTAGGACTTGGGAAGGAGTTGCCATGAGGCCCCCATCTGGTGATGAATAGGTCCCTTCCCCGAAGCAGGTTAAAGAGAAGAAGAGAAAAGATGCACCGAGTTTCCCGGTCTCGAAAAAGAAAACAATCGGCAAAGAAATATCGCAAGCCCAAGGGGGGCTCCGGTATCATGCCTCCGTACTCGATTCGCCGATTAAGGGATGAGCCCGAAGAAGGAGAAAAGGAATTAGCCTGTGTACAGGCTAATGTTGTGATACAACAATCCTACGAATCGGCGGAGGTAGATAAGGGAACCCTGGCCATAATTTCTGAACAAGGAAAAATCGAGACTATCCCGTCTCGAGCTGAGATGGTTGAAGGGGAGACCGAGGGCAAGACTTCTCGGGCAGCAGAAGATATCTCGAGGGACGAGATCGAGGTAATCGACATTAGTGGATCCCCTCAGATTTTGGATGCTCTGATCCGAGAGGCCAACATGTTGGAAGGTCGATCTTACGAGGGTATTCAAGAGTCGAATGATATCCACGGCTTTCTGGATGGGCTTGAGTCAGCTGCCTCGAAGGAGATTATCGGGTTCGGTAGATTACCAGTACCGAAGAAAGCATCATGGTCGGGCTCTACTGGGTCTTCATCGGTTCCAAAACTGGTGGACCGATTCCCGGCCCCAAGTATTAATCCCGATCGTAAGCGGAAGATAGTGCTCTCCGTCCCGGAGGATGCCTGAATTTTCTCTCTCCCTGTGGGAATTGCTAGTTACCTTCGGTCCTTAGTGACCGAAGAGGATCAAACCTTGATGAATGCGGTAGGACCCGCTTGCCTTTTCAATGAGGCTCAACATGCTCTGAATCGGGTAACTTCGATGGTATCTCGGCCGTTTCTTTTACACTTAGAGTTGTAGATAATTCTAATATCTTTTTCCATGTTTGTAGGCTTTGGTGTTGCATCACGAGGCTTTTCTCCGAATTCGGGAGGAGCATGAGGCCGAAGTTCGGAACCTTACTGAGAAGAGTGACTCCTACAAACTTCTTAGTGAGAAGCTTCGGGCAGATTTGGCATCGGATCGAGATGAGAACGAGGAAATAGCTAAATAGGTAATCCGAATTCTTCATGATAGTGAAAATGAATTGGAGATAACCACTAACGATCCGATTCTGCAGGTTCAGCAGATGCTCGAACAGATTGGACGGCTCAATTCGCAGGTAGATGAACTACTGACCGAGGCGGAAAAATTCAAAGAGAATATGGACGTCCTTGCCTCGAAAAAAGGAGGCCGTCCAAGCGAAATTGGAGTTGGCTGAGACCCAGCTTCGGGCTGCAAAAGAAAACGCCTCGATGCAGATCGAAAAGATTAAGGAGCTTCAGCATCGATTGGATTTGGCCACTCACTAAAACAAAAAAGGCCTTTAGCGGCAATTATTTAGTGGCAATAACCTAGTTGCCGCTAATTTATTCTTATATTGTGAATATTACCGGCAAAAAGATTTTGGCCGGAAAAAGGTACTCTTATACTAGCAATAAAAAAGATTGGCCACTAAAAATCACTTAATTCAGAGCAAATATTTTTATTTTATATTTCCCTCCAATTTTTTCACACTCCACTCACTTATTCCCCCCCAAATATTTTTCTCTGTAAATTAAACTTAAATTTAAAAATTTTGGGAATACCTCATAAAGTCTCAATCTATCTCACCACCGTCGCTGCAACCCAACCCAACTCATCTCTATCTCACCAATCTTAGGCAATGCAATATTTCTTTTTACTCGCTCTTTATCTTATTGCTTTTATTAGATTTATACATATTTTCATATCTTTCTTTCCTTGATCTAGTATTTAGGTGTATGTATACATGATTTCAGTTAATTTTATTCTAATTTTATTCTTTTCCCTCACATACTCACAGTTACTAAGGTAATTTTTATATATCTAGGGTTGGGTTCCTCTTCATCATATTTTGAGAAAATCAAATGGTACTTCACCCGCTAGCGCTCAACAAGCTCCTCTTCTTCGGTGACAACAGTGAGCTTTGTTTTTCCCCCTCAGTTCTAAGTCATAGTTTTATATGTAATAACAAATATGTGTGCAATGGTGCTAGAGACCTTTTATCGGTCTAATGGATAGTTGGTCTATAAAATCCCATGACTGCGTTAGGATTTCATAGTTAGAATTTTTATTATCGTTATTGTGCTTGAAATGTGATCTATTTACAGGTACATCTTGCACTCTAATGTGATTGTGTGAAAATTTTTAATAGACACTTTGTTAGTTAGATTCTTTTGTAGCCAAATATTTTGCTTTCAGTCTGTTATTTTTTCCAATTCAGTCAATGACCAATTCCATGTGCTATAATTCGTGCTTTTTTATTTTTAGTTAACCTAAAATGTTGGCTATAATTTATTTGATTTTCACTTTGGTGGTTATGCAGAATACCTTTTCTTTTTCTTGTTGGATTATCAAAATTTATAAATCCTTCCTAAGTTGTTGTTGAAAGGTGAGAGTTTGTTATGATTATACATTAAGCTTGTGATTTTTCAAAAAAAGTTTAACTTTCCCTGGGCTAACACTTGAACTCAAGTTTGGCTTTGCCGTGAATTCGGCTTGGTCTTCCACAAGTTGTAAAAAAAGACCAGTATCTTACTTCAATAGAATTTTCTTTTAACAAAACTAATACAATTACAAGTGAGAGATGTTTATGTGGCATAAGGGTGTATTGTGGTGAAAATCTAATCTCATGTTCTGCTTTATAGGTAGATATATGAGTTTACACATCAAACAATATACATAGATAAATATGTCAGTTGTTCACACATTAAAGAATATTAAAGCCCAATGATACAAGCGAGTGCAAAGCCTTCTTTGTATATTTTTACACTGAATGTTTTTGACTGAATTAATATGTATCTCTTGTGAGATGCTTCCTTGTACTTATCAAAAGAGTTTCTTCTATGGAAGAATATTGTACTCGTTTAGTAGAACTTTATTAGTGTACTCTCCAAGTCACCTTAACTAGGAGAAGCCACTGCACAAGGTTGTGAACTATGACAATCCATTTAAAGTTACATATTTGGTTTAATTTTACAGAGTATTTTATGTTTCTTGAAGAAACTACAAGAATATTATGATCTGGAGAGATGAAAATAGATTAAAAGTATTTTATTTCTCTAGAATTTGTCATTAATCTTTGCATCAGAGAGTTAAATTTGAGACAACTTGAGTAAAGAGTCCTCTCAAGTTGCCTTTTTTATTTCATCAAGTTCAACATATATAGACACTATTTCATTCATCAAGGTCTCTACTTCTTTCAAGAGTTCATCTTTCTCAAATAATTTCCTTTACAAATCCTCCACTAGCTCACTCAAACTCTTAAAACTATAGGGGTACCTTACTCATCTAGATTAATTACCAACTTCTTGCTGTCAAAACACTACAATAATGTGTCTTAACTTTCTAGAATTTAGAGTTTGTACTTTTAAATCATTTGACTTTGAAAATTTTGTAAACACTGGAGTTGAAAATTCTGTGAGGTAATCCTTCTCTGTTATATACTTGTATCCCCGCTCATAGCCAACCATCCTATTGCATGTGCCTTTCAATCAAAGAAGCTTCTTCAATAGAATGACTTATGGCTAGTGACATAATGCACTGGTATAATCAGAAGAAAGATATTTCATTATAGTGCCATTGCTTTTCCTTAGGTGTTTTAAGAAGTGTAGATCAGTTTACTTATTCTGAAACTAAGTACATACCAGCTTCAGATGTTCACTAGATCGGAGGATATAATGTGTTTATACAATACGGTTATAATCTAGAAACTATGATAATAATAACTTCAATGTAGCTTTTAAAGCAAATTGGAATCAATTTGAAGTGGCTAATTTCTTGTTGGCAGCTATAATTAATCATAGCACTTTATTTGATACCACCATTGAAGGCAAAGATATAGGACTACATAATGATCAAATCTTTATGAAGTAATTTTTGTAATTTTCCTTCTTGCAGCTTGATAAGAGCGCTTCGGTTGGGGAACAAAATATGTAGACCCGATTCATTTGAAGAGAAATATTTTGATGGTTTAAGAAAGTGGTATCAAAGAGCCTTTCCTCAAATCTAAGAGCAGAGTCAACAACACCTCCCAAATCACTATTGTTGGAGCCAATGATTACCCCATTAAAAGCCTCGACTACGAGTATGAATACTTTTTCTTTCCTGTTTCTGTGCTATTTTCTTGGCTAGTTGCTTGGTTGAACCAATAACTATTGTTCTTGGATGTAGGATGTAGTATCTTGACCATGACTTTCAATCTCCACCTCTAGTCTATTTTTCTTTAGCTAGTATATGTATAAAATTTCATGTTCTAATTTGGCTGAAAGACAATACTTGAACTCCCAAGTGTGTTGTTTGGTTACAATCATGTGATTGATATATCATCCCTGGTGTTACATTAAAAGAGGTATCTGTCACGACCCAACCTAACCCACATCGTGATGGCGCCTATCGTGGAACTAGGCAAGCTGACTCATTTCTAAAATAAACCGATATTTTTATTTCAAAGATAATTTCAATGTTATTTAACATAAAAACCTTCGTAAATAATTTTGATTAAGTGCGGAAGGAAAATCCGACATCGGGGTGTAACTAGTCATGAGTATCTGCGGCAAATCCATCGCACCTGCGAAGGCGCACCTGCGCGTTTCCTCTGCTTCTGCGAAGTCTGCCCAGCATTCCCCTTTCTGCATCTTCTCCCCAGATTTCGCACCTGCGGGCTCGCAGATGCGACCTCCAACTCGCACCTGCACAACCTGCCTAGACCAGCGTTGCCCGATCCTGCGCACTCCCCACGCACACCAGCGGCCTCGCACCTGCGAGGCTTTCTTCCGCAGGTGCGGAAATAGCAGAAGCAGCAGCTCCAGCTACAAATTCCAACTTTGACAAATCTGTTCACCATCCGGAATCACCCCGAGGCCCTTGGGACCTCAACCAAAAATACCAACAAGTCATATATCAACATACAAACTTAGTCGAACCTTCGAATCACTCAAAACAACATCCAAACACCAAATTACCCTCGGATTCAAGCCTAAGAACTTTTAAATTTCCAAATTTGGCAACCGATGCCGAAACCAACCAAACCACGTCCAAATGACCTCAAATTTTGCACACACGTCAAAAATGATACTACGAACCTACTCCAATTTCCGGAATTCTATTCCAACCCCGATATTAATTTTTTTACTCCCGACCGAAATCGCCCAATTTCTAATTTTGCCAATTCAAGCATAATTCTACCACGGACCTCCAAATCATAATCCGGACGCGCTCGTAAGTCCAAAATAACCTAACGGAGCTAACAGAACCATCGGAATTCATATGTGAGATCATTTACACATAGGTCAACATCCGGTTGACTTTTCCAACTTAAGTTTCTACTTAAGAGACTAAGTGTCTCAATTCATTCTGAAACCACTCTAGTCTCGAACCAACTAACCCGATATAACATAATATAGTTGAATAACACAAAAAGAAGTAGAAATGGGGAAAATGGGGCTATAACTCTCGAAATGGCCGGTCGGGTCGTTACATCATCCCCCTCTTAAACATCTGTTCGTTCTCGAACGGGTCTAGAAACATACCCGGAGTCTCGAATAGGCATGGATATATGCTCCGCATCTCCCGCTTGGTCTCCCAGGTGGACTCCTCCACAGGCGGACCTCTCTACTGCACCTTCACTGAAGCTATATCCTTTGACCTCAACCTTCGAACCAGCCGATCCAAAATAACCACCGGCTCCACATCATAAGTCATATCACCTTCCAACTGAACCGTGCTGAAATCCAAAACATGGGACGAATATCCAATATACTTTCGGAGCATGGAAACATGAAACACATGATGCACACTCGACAAGCTGGGTAGCAAGGCAAGTTTATAAGCCAACTCTCTTATCCCCCGAAGCACCTCAAAAGGCCCAATAAACCGGGGGCTCAACTTTTCCCTCTTCCCAAACCTCATAACACCCTTCATGGGTGATACCTTCAGCAAGACCTTCTCCCCAACCATAAAAGACACATCACGGACCTTCCTATCCGCGTAGCTCTTTTGCCTAGACTGCGCCATGCGAAGCCGCTCCTGAATCAATTTTACCTTATCTAATGCGTCCTGAACCAAGTCTGTACCTAAGAGCCTAGCCTCACCCGGCTCAAACCATCCAACCGGAGATCTACACCTCTTCCCATATAAAGCCTTGTACGGAGCCATCTGAATACTCGACTGATAACTGTTGTTATATACAAACTCCTCGAGTGGCAGAAACTGGTCCCATGAACCCCTAAAGTCAATGACACAAGCACGCAACATGTCCTCTAATATATGAATAGTGCGCTCTCGCTGAACGGCCCTCCAAAACTGCGATGTGAACTAAGTACCCCTATCTGAAATGATGCAAACTGGGACAACCATGCAGGCGAACGATCTCTCAGATGTAAATCTCAGCCAACCGCTCTGAAGAGTAAGTAGTACTAACTGGAATGAAGTGCGCGGACTTGGTCAGCCGATCCACAATAACCCAAATAGCATCGAACTTCTTCAAAGTCCATGGGAGCCCAACTACAAAGTCCATGGTGATCCGCTCCTACTTCCACTCTGGGATCTCTAATCTCTAAAGCAAGCCACCCGGTCTCTGATGCTCATACTTAACCTGCTGACAGTTGAGACACCGAGCCATAAACCCAACTATATCCTTCTTCATCCGCCTCCACCAATAGTGCTGCCTCAAATCCTGGTACATCTTCACGGCACCCGGATGGATAGAGTACCGCGAGCTGTGAGCTTCCTAGAGAATCAGCTCACGCAAACCATCTACATTAGGTACACATAGCCGACCCTACATCTGTAATACACCGTCATCTCCAATAGTGACTTCCTTGGAATCACTATGCTGAACCGTGTCCTTAAGGACAAGCAGATATGGATCATCATATTGGCGCTCTCTGATGCGATCATATAAAGAAGACCGAGAAACCACACAGGCCAAAACTCGATTCGGCTCCGAAATATCCAATTTGACAAGCTGGCCTGCTAAGGCATGAATATCCAATGCCAAAGGTTTCTCTACTGCTGGAAGATATGCTAAACTCCCCAAACTCTCTGCCCGGCGACTCAAAGCATCGGCCACCACATGGGCCTTCCCCGTATGGTACAAAATAGTGATAAAATAGTCCTTAAGAAGCTCCAACCACCTCTACTGACGCAAATTAAGATCCTTCTGCTTTAACAAATATTGCAGACTCTGTTGATCTGTATCAATCTCACAATGAACCCCATACAAATAATGGCGCCAAATCTTCAAGGCGTGAACAATGGTTGCTAACTCACGATCATGGACAGGATAGTTCTTCTTATGGGTCTTCAACTGGCGCGAGGCATAGGCGATCACCCTACCCACCTGCATCAAAACACAACCAATGCCTATCCTCGATGCATCACAATACATGGTGTAAGAACCTGAAGCTGATGGCAGAACTAACACTGGCGCTGTGATCAAAGTAGTCTTGAGCTTCTGTAAGCTCTCCTCACACTCATCCGACCACCTGAATAGAGCACCCTTTTGGGTCAATTTGGTCAAGGGCGATGCAATAGATGAAAATCCCTCCACAAAGCGACGATAGTAACCCGCCAAACCAAGAAAACTCCTAATCTCTGTTGCTGAGGACGGTCTGGGCCAACTCTGCACCGCCTCTATCTTCTTCGGGTCCACCTGAATACCCTCACTGGACACCACGTGCCCCAAGAATGCTACTGAACTGAGCCAAAACTCGCATTTGGAGAACTTTGCATAAAGCTTCTCCTCTCTCAATCTCTGTAATACAATCTTCAAATGATGAGCGTGCTCCTCCTGGCCACCAGAGTACACCAGGATGTCATCAATGAATACAACATCGAATGAGTCCAAATAGGGCTAGAATACACTGTTCATCAAATGCATGAACGCTGCTGGGGCATTGGTCAGCCCAAAAGACATCACCAAGAACTCATAATGGCTATATCGGGTCCTAAAAGCTATCTTAAGAATGTCTGAATCTCGAATCTTTAGCTGGTGGTAACCAGACCTCAAATCAATCTTGGAGAACACCCTCGCTCCCTGAAGTTGGTCGAATAAATCATCAATACGAGGTAAAGGATACTTGTTCTTGACTGTGACCTTGTTCAACTGCCTGTAATCAATACACATTCTCATGGAACCATCTTTCTTCTTCACAAATAGAACCGGTGCACCCCAAGGTGACACACTAGGCCGAATAAATCCCTTATCAAGGAGTTCTTGAAGTTGTTCTTTCAATTCCTTCAACTCCGCTGGTGCCATACGATACGGTGGAATAGAAATGGGCTGAGTGCTCGGCACCAAATCAATACCAAAGTCAATATCCTTATCAGGCGGCATGCCCGGAAGGTCTGCAGGAAACACATCCGGAAAATCACGTACCACCGGAACATAATCAATGACAGGAGTCTCTGCACTAACATCCCTCACAAAAGCCAAATAATATAGGTAACCCTTCTCAACCATGTGCTGAGCCTTCAAATATGAAATCACCCTACTTGGTACATAATCTACAGAACCGCTCCACTCAACCCTCGGAATTCCCGGCCTAGCCAACGTCACCGTCTTAGCGTGACAATCTAGATCATCATGACATGGAGATAACCAATCCATATCCAATATCACATCAAAGTCAACCATACTGAGCAATAATAGATACACTCGGGTCTCCAGACCCTCAATAGTCACCACACATGACCGATATACGCGGTCCACAATAATAGTATCGCCCACAGGAGTAGATACATGAACAGAAGAAACTAGAGACTCACGGGGTATATCCAGAAAATGGGCAAAATACGAGAAAACATATGAATACGTGGAACTAGGGTCAAATAATACTGAGGCATCTCTGTGACAAACTGAGACAATACCTGTAATCATAACATCTAAAGCAATATCATCTGGTCTGGCAGGGAGACCATAGCAACGGGCCTGACCACCCCCCGATCTGCCTCCCCCTCTAGGGCGACCCCTAGCTGACTGACCTCCACCCCGAGCTGACTGGGCGGGTGGTGAGGCAACCGGTGTTGTAGTCGGAGGCTAACTCCTCTGTTGAGATAGACCTCTATGACGATGAGGACACTGCCTCCATATATGCCCAAGATCCCCACATTCAAAATAATTCCCTGGTGCTGGTGGCAAAAACTGAAGAGAACCCCTAGCACCGGGATGACTGGTAGAAGAACCTGGCATGGAAGAGCCCTGAACAGGTGGAGCACGGGGCGAACTCTGAGATGGAAGGGCACTAAGTGATGAGTGGCCCAGATGAGAACTGTGAGAACCATGGCCAGATGATGCACCCCGATGAGATGGCCGAGCTAACTGAGCCTGTCTGAAATGACGACCTCTACCGTGCTGGAACTGGCCCCCAAAAGGAGCACCGTTGAATCCACCCTGACCACAATGCCTATTGGCCTCCCTCTCCTGACCGTGAACCATCTCAATATGCCAAGCAATGTTGACAACCTCATCAAAAGTAGCACCCGAAACACTCTCTCTGGTCATGAGCAACTGTAGTTGATAAGTGAGACCATCAATAAACCTCATGATCCTTTCCCTGTCTGTGGGAACTAACCAGATCGCATGACAGGCCAACTCAGAGAACCGCATCTCATACTGTTTCACAGACATTTCACCCTTGAAAAACTGCTCAAACTGTCTGTGTAACTCCTCTCTGCGGGATTGAGGCACGAACTTCTACAAAAAGACCACGGAGAACTGCTGCCAAGTAAGGGGTGCCTTACGGAGTATCCTCTAACACCTGTCCAAAAGGTCCTGAGCATTCTCTCTCTCTGTGCCACTGAAAGGTGGTGGTTGGAGTCTCCCAAACCACTCCAACCTACGTTGATCATCCTCAGACATAGCTGGAACCACATAATTCTGAGCAACTGCAACCGGCTGGGCTGGTGGTGCCTCCGGTGTCTGAAGTCCCTGAATAACCTGCTCCGGTGTGCGAACGACTGGAGTATAAGTGCCTCCCCTGGCCTGAGAAGTAGCTGCGACCGTCAAAATAGAGACCGCCTGAGCAAGGCCAGTACACGCTGTCAGAATCTGAGCTAGCGGCTCTTGAAGGCCTGGAATCATAATAGACACAGGTGGTGCCTGAGCTGGTGCATCAACAACTGGAACTTGGTCCTGATCTGGGACAATTGGTGGATTTGTAGGTACTGCCCCAGCTGTTGTACGGGCTGCACCTCTTCCCCTACCACGACCTCTACCGCGGCCTCGGCCTCTCGCGACCCTGGCTGGTGGTACTGGTGCTGGCCCTCCTGACCGGTAGCATGAGTCCTCACCATCTGTGAGAGAATGAAACAACAGATATTTAGTTACTAGAATTAACAAATTCGCACGACAAGAATTCAAGAATGTGAAGTTTCCTAAAGGTTCTGCAGCCTCTCCAAGATAAGTACAGACGTCTCCATACCAATCCGAAAGACTCTACTAAACCCGCGCATGACTCATGAGACTTATGTAACCTAGGCTCTGATACCAATCTGTCACGACCCAAACTAACCCCTGTCGTGATGGCGTCTATCGTTGAACTAGGCAAGCCGACTCATTTCCAAAATAAACCGATATTTTTATTTCAAAGACAATTTCAATGTTATTTAACATAAAAACCTTCGTAAAGGAGTTCAAATCAAAATAAAAGTACGAAAGGAAAAGCCCGACATCGGGTTGTAACTAGTCATGAGTATCTACTACAATCTGTCTAACAATATCAAGGCTAACTCAACCTGAAAAATAGCTAAATACAACTAGAGGAAGATAAGAGGGAGAAGAGCAGGGGCTGCGATCGCCAAACAGCTACCTTGCTATCTCCAAGATAATCTACAACCAGAACAATCAATAACCGCTACCGTGTCCAGCTACACCTGAATCTGCACACAAGGTGCATGGATTAATGTGAGTACGCCAACTCAGTAAGTAACACCAATAAATAAAGACTGAGTAGTAGTGACGAGCAATAAAGCATATAACGTTCATATCAGGAAATCTCAATAAAATACAACATACTTTTAAAATCAGGATTTGAATCAAAACATCTCGTTTAAACCCAGTTCCAATTAAAATAAATTAAGGATATTTTTCAACAGTTTTCAAACAGAGGAAAATGCAAAGGTGAGCGAAAATGATGAAATCATAACCAGCCCCTCGGGGGAAAACATCACTTATATACAGCCCCTCGGGCAAACCACACAGTCACTCGTGCCACTCGGGCATACCTCACAATCACTCTTGTCACTCGGACATACCTCACAATCACTCATGCCTCCCAGTCACTCGGTACTTGCACTCAGTAGGTACCTACGCTCACTGGGGGTGTGTATAGACTCCGGAGGGGCTCCTTCAGCCCAAGCGCTATAATATTCACGGAAAACTCACATGCTGCACAGACAACTCACGTGCTATAATAATAGAGTATGCTGCATGCGGGTAGCCCCGATCCACACTCATCCTCACAAATCAGTCCCTCGGCCTTACTCAGTCATAAACCTCTCAAGCCACTCGGGTATTTCAGTAAAACAGGGCATTCGGCCCAAAACATTTATATGCATCAAAATAGAGTCATAAAACTGAGTTATGCGGTAAACAAGTATAAACATGACTGAGTATAGATTTTCAATTGAAAAGAGTGAGAGGATAGTAAGAAAAGACCCCTAAGGGTCCAAACAGCACTGGCACAAGGCCCAAATATGGCATTTAACCCAATTTACAGAAACTCTTTCTAAAACATATAAGTATCACATAGTTTCAACAAAGTATGCAACTTCATAGTTGCTACGGGACGGACCAAGTCACAATCCCAAACAGTACACGCCCACACGCCCGTCACCTAGCATGTGCGTCACTAAAAATAGTAGAATGATACGAAATTCGGGGTTTCATACCCTCAAGACTAGATTTACAATCGTTACTTACTTCAAACCGGTCAAATCTCTACCCCACAATGCTCTTGCCTCTGGACGTGGCCTCCAAATGCTTCAAATCTATACACAATCAGTATAATTCCATCAATATACGCTAATGGAATGAATTCCACAAGGAAAGCTACAAAATTAGACCAAAACCCGAAATTGGCTCAAATCTGACAAAATTTACAAAACTAGAAAGCTTATTCACTCACGAGTCCAACTATACCAAATTCATCAAAATCTGACATCGTTTGGTCCTTCAAATCCTTAAATTACTCTCCAAATATTCCAAGCCCTAACCCCTCATTTTCACTAATTACGATGATTAAGCAACGGATAATCACCATATATACAAGTATTAGAGTACAAGTAACTTACCTCAACGAAACCCCATTGATTCCCTCTTCAAATCTCTCCCAAAAGCTCCGAAAACCGAATAAAAATGGTGAAGAATGCCCAAATATTCGCGAAGTGTTCCTATATAACTTCTGCCCAGGCATCTCGCACTTGCGGCCCCTTTTCTCGTACCCGCACGACCGCACCTGCGCAACTCACTTACGCACCCAAACTCCACATCTGTGGCATATCTGTCGCACCTGAGAAGGTGCACCTGCGCGTTTCCTCCGCTTCTGCGAAGTTTGCCCAGCTTTCCCCTTTCCGCATCTGCGCCCCAGGGTTCGCACCTGCGGGCTCGCAGATGCGACCTCCAACTCTCACCTGCGCAACTTGCCTGGCCTAGTGTTTCCCACACCTGCGCACTCCCCATGCTCACCAGCGGCCTCGCACCTGCGAGGCTTTCTTTCGCAAGTGCGGAAATAGTAGAAGCAGCAGCTCCAACTGCAAATTCCAACTTCAACAAATCCGTTAACCATCTGGAATCACCCCGAGGCCCTCGGGACCTCATCCAAAAATACCAACAAGTCATATATCAATATACAAACTTAGTCGAACCTTCGAATCACTCAAAACAATATCCAAACACCAAATTACCCTCGGATTCAAGCCTAAGAACTTCTAAATTTCCAAATTCGGCAACCGATACCGAAACCAACTAAACTACGTCCGAATGACCTCATATTTGGAACAAACGTCACAAATAATACTACAAACCTACTCCAACTTTTGAAATTCCATTCCGACCCCGATATCAATTTTTTCACTACCGACTGAAATCGCCCAATTTTCAATTTCGCCAATTCAAGCCTAATTCTACCACGGACCTCCTAATCATATTCCAGATGCACTCCTAAGTCCAAAATTATCTAACGGAGCTAACAGAACCACCAAAATTCAAATCCGAGATCATTTACACATTGGTCAACATTCGGTTGACTTTTCCAACTTAAGTTTCTACTTAAGAGACTAAGTGTCTCAATTCACTCTGAAACTACTCCGGTCCCGAACCAACTAATCCGATATAACATAATATAACTGAATAACACAAAAAGAAGTAAAAATAGGGAAAATGAGGCTATAACTCTCAAAACGACCGACCGGGTCGTTAAAGTATCAAACTTAGTGTACCAAGTTTATGTTGCATGCTTAAAGTCATGTAGGGCTTTTATGAAGTTTGTAGGCATAATCGTGATAAATTGATTACAAAAAATCTTGAGGCTTGGCATTTTTCTATTAAGTTCTATAGAAGGTGACTGCTAGAACATGAAGCATTTCTTTGACTAGACCCCAAAAAGTACTTATCTGGATAAATAAAGAAAGAAAAATATTGATATATATTTTGTGCAGGTGCTCAACTAAATAATGAATTTACATTGACAGTCTCAAGTTTCATAGCCATATGTATATACTTGTGACCATACGAGTTCTCTTATAAAGAATAGACATTATAGTATCTCAAAGATCTAGGATTGATTAAAGATAAAAGGGAATGCCCTTTGTTGAGTATACAAAATGTCTTCATGTTTGAATTGACATTTTGCCTTCGTATCTATAATCTTTTCGAGTTTAGTTGTGTTGCGATGGTTAGGAGGAAATGAATAACATATCTTGTACACTTGATTTTGATTGGCTTTAGTAGTAGCGATTTCTAGATATGCCAATGGTACAAGTGTATAAAATACAGGGAGTTGTTTTCTTGATTATTAATCAACATCAAATGTGGTTGTTTATTTGATATTTATTTTATTTTATCATTCCAGGTCATACATTGTGATGTTCAAAAACTTGGCATGTGGCAGTCACTATGATCAAGTGGCATGTGGCAGTCACTATGATCAAGAGTTGGAGCATCTTTCTTAAGTCATATGTTGTCTAATTTGTAGCTACTTGATAAAATAATTTGTCAAACGCAAAGCGACAGTAGCTATTAGAATCAAATAGTTTAGCATTCTTTTATGTTGTTGACGGTTTAAATTATGAATTAGAAGTTTTTTGTTTGTTGCAGATTTAATGAGCATTATGCTTTTTGAAGTGAAATATTATATAATTAGTTTTCAATGTAAATAGGCATAACATGCATTAGTAAATATTGGGAAATACTTTATTAATTTTTAGCGCAATAAAAATTGATGTTAAAAGATGATGATTATTGTTAAAACTATTATATCCATTAGATAAATGATTATTGTCCATAACAAAAGCCTGCAAATAGAGGAGTAAAGGTGAAATCAATAATAGTTTTAGTGGCCATTATATTTGTTGCCAAAAAGGGGTTCTTCTTACCAGCAATTAGATTAGTCTTCAGCGGCAATAACAAAAGCTGCAAGATGTATGACCTATAGAATTTTTGGAGAGTTATAATGTCCATTGTAATAGCCAGTAAAAAATTGCCGCTAAATCTGAAGGACTTTTACCAGCCATAATAGTGATCTTTACTAGCAGTCCCTCTAATGACCGCTAAAGCCTTTGCCGACGCCAACAACAACGGTTAATATTTAATGGCTGGTAAATTTTTTAGCGGCCATTGCTATTGCCGCTAAAGAGTATTTAAATTGCCAGTAAAAGCCCTTTTTGTTGTAGTGACTTCTGATAAGGCAAGCTTGGCCGATGAACTCGAAGTGGCCATATCCGAGGTGGCCGAGGCTAATAAAAGAGCTGATGCTAAAGTGACCCAGTTCAGGATCGATGTTGAGGTCAACCAGGCCAAGGCCAAGAGCATGATTGAACATGCTAAATGCCAGGCTCGGAGGAAAACTCTCGAGGAGGTCAGTGCTCAGGGCTTCGATGTTGCGGCCGAAATTGAAAATGCCAAGGTGGAGGAAACCATAACCCGAAGGCTGGCCTTCCCTGAGGAAGATTTCGAGAGCTCGAGCGAACTGAGGACGGAGAAAATCCCGAGGATGCAGCCTCCGATGAACACCAATCCACTAAGGATATTAGGTTTCTTGTTTTTCGTTTGTATCGTTTCTAGGGCCGATTCAACCTTTGGTAAAAAACTTTTGAATATATATATATAAGGCTTTTCTTGCTCTTTTGATTCTTGTATTTTTCCTTTGCTTTTCTGTATTTTACGAAGGTCGAAAATGCTTTAGCATAAAATTGTGTCAGAGGTTTAGATAATTTGATTGGAACCGAACTAGTATAGCCCTTAGGTTTTTCGGTCAAGTGAATGCTTGCTCGAACTCGAAGTAATATAGCCCTTAGGCATTTGTAAAAAAGGTTGTTTATGGCTTTCTCCCTTTCTCAGTTTGAAAAAGTTTTTTATCATTTGTATTTGTAAAAAACTCGTAATTCCTTAGCACGAAATAAGGAATCGTTCAAGAGTTCAAACAATTTTGTTCTCATTAGAGTTTTCGAGGCTTGATATTATCGGAGCCTTTTACGAATTTGCCGGGGGTAGCCTTTTTAACCGATTTATGAAAGAATTCAAAGGCCTGTTTTGTTACGGAATTCAGACGTCTCTGACCCGTATTAATTCGGCCGTAGCCTCTTTAGTTTGGGATTTTTCCCTTGGGCTTATTTTGCCGTTTTACTTCGAGCTTGCTCAAAGTGTCAGTCCCTGAGTGGGGTGGCCGTGGCCTATAAAAATCAAGGGTTGCCTAAAAGGTCTTATGATCTCGGAGTTTTTAGTCTCATTTATTTTTTGGACGGCAGTCCCCGAGCGTGAGGGTAATTATCCGAACTCTGGCCCTGAAGCCTGTTTACATAATAGATAGAGATGTCGGCAAGGAAAAATACTTCTCTTTATAAATGATTATACATGCATACATGTTCTGTTCCCTTAAGCATGTGCATGGTTTGTTTGATCTTTTGGCCCTTACAATTTTTTCCTATCTAGACCCTGCTGCCATGAAGTAATTTCCTTGCATCAAAGTTGATATTCGAGGTCAATGCCCCCCAGTATTCGAGGTTGATTGTAAAGAAACCTCGGATACTGCTGAATTGTTCTAAATTAGCACGATCATCGGTTACCTCATTAAAAACCTCACCGGAAAACCCATTTGAGACAAAACCGGTCTAAGGAAAAAAGAGTGCAACGCGTACTTTCAGACCTAAAGGCTTCGTGTTGAAGAATCCATCGTTGTTTCTGGTCGAACACCTGCAAGGGTTAGTTTAGAAATATAAATGAAAATGGAAGGGGCCATACCTTAGCAGTAGTATCGTTTTGGGTGTGATACGTTCCAATTGCTCGGTAGTTGTTTGACGTTTACCATGCCGAGCTTGTAGGATCCTTTTCTGATGATTTCGAGAACCTGATACTGTCCTTCCCGGTTCGGACCTAGTTTCCCTTCATTCAGATTTCGGGTGTTGAGGAAAATTTTCTTTGCACCAAGTCCTCGATGTTAAAATGTCGAAGATTGGTTCTTCGATTGTAGTACCTTTCGATTCGCTATTTTTGGGCGGCCAATCGGACGAGAGTGGCTTCGCGTTTTTCATACAACAATTCTAGGCTCGTATTTATGGTCTCGTTATTCGACTCCTCTGTTGCATATCGAAAGCTGATGCTAGGTTCTCCGACCTCGATCGGGATCAGAGCTTCGGTGCCATAAACCAACGAGAACGGTGTTGCTCCGGTACTAGATTTCGATGTTGTGTGGTATGCCCATAGGACCTCGGGTAGTATTTCTCTCCATTTTCCTTTGGCGTCGGTCAATCGCTTTTTAAGATTTTGGATGATGGTTTTGTTGGTCGATTCGGCTTGTCCATTCCCGCTGGGATGATAAGGTGTTAATAGGATCCTTTGTTCTTGTGATCCTCGAGAAATTTAGTTATCACATACAATCTCGGAGGGCATCTTGAATCGACATATGATGTGGTCCCAAATGAAGTCTATGACTTCTTTTTCTCTAACTTTCTCGAAAGCCTGTGCTTCAACCCATTTAGAGAAATAACCAGTCATAAACAAAATAAACCGAACCTTACTTGAGGCCGATGGGAGAGGGCCAAGATGTCCATTCCCCATTTCATGAAGGGCCATGGGGATAGGACCGAGTGGAGTAGTTCCCTGGGTTGATGAACCATGGGCACATGCCTTTGGCATTTGTCGCATTTTCGAACGAACTCCCTTGCATCCATGCCCATATCGGTCTAATAATACCCTACTCTGATTCCTTTATGGACCAACGAATTGGCACTAGAATGATTTCCACAAGTGTCCTTGTGAATTTCCCGTAGGATGTAGTCGATATCTCCTAGTCCCAAACATATTAACAATGGTCCATCGAACGTCCTTCTAAACAGCGTTCCATCTTCGGACAAAGTGAACCGTGCTGCTTTTGTGCGCAGAGCTCTCGACTCCTTTGGATCTGATGGAAGCTTCCCGTTCTTTATGTATTTGTTTCTCCAATCCCAGGTTAAACTTGTAGAGTTTATCTCGGCGTGACCTTCTTCGATTACCGATCTCATGAGTTGTACGACAGTCCCCGAGTTGAGTTCGTCATCTTCGACCGATGAACCTAAGTTTGAAAGAGTATCGGCCTCACTGTTCTGTTCTCGAGGTACATGTTGCAAGGTACATTCCTTAAATCGATGTAGAGTCACATGTATTTTATCCAAGTACCTCTGCATTCGGTCTTCTCGGACTTCAAAAGTCCCGTTAACTTGGTTTACCACGATGAGGGAATCACACTTAGCCTCTATGACCTCCGTTCCCAATCTTCTAGCTAGTTCGAGACTTGTAATCATGGCCTCATACTCGGCCTCATTATTAGTTAATTTTGTAGTTCTGATAGACTGTCTAACTACATTACCTATGGGTGATTTTAGTATGATGCCTAGTCTGGACCCCTTCGCGTTCGAAACACCGTCCATAAAGAGGGTCCAGACTCCCGAAGATGTACCTGAATTTATTAGTAGTTCTTTTTCAATCTCAGGTACGAAGGCCGGCGTAAAGTCAGCCACGAAATCCACCAAGATTTGAGACTTGATGGCAGTTCGGGGACGATACTCAATATCGTACCCACTGATTTCTATGGCCCATTTGGCCAATCGACCCAAAAGCTAGGGTTTGTGCAAAATATTTCGAAGAGGATAAGTTGTTACAATACATATTGGATGACATTGGAAGTATAGTTTTAGTTTCCTAGAGGCGCTTAGTAAAGCAAGCGCTAATTTTTCTAAGTGTGGATATCTAGTTTCGGCCTCACCTAAGGTCCGACTAACATAATAGATAGGGAATTGCGTACCTTGTTCTTCTCGGACCAGGACTCCACTTACCGTTAGCTCCGAGACTGCCAAATACAGGTAAAGTTGTTCGTCCACTTTTGGGGTATGAAGCAGCGGAGGGCTTGATAAGTACCTCTTGAGTTCCTTCAAGGCCTGTTGGCATTCCGGAGTCCATGCAAAATTGCTCTTCTTCTTAAGCAGCGAGAAAAATCGGTGGATCCTATCTGAGGATCTCGAAATAAATCGTCCTAGGGCGGCTATCCGCCCCGTCAGCCTCTGCACGGCCTATACATTAACCACTACCGTGATATCCTCAATAGCTTTGATTTTATCGGGGTTGATCTCAATTCTCCGATTGGACACCATGAAACCAAGAAACTTGCCCGAGCTAACCCCAAATGCACACTTTTCGGGGTTGAGCTTCATATTGTAATCGAAAGTTTCCTGCAAATGCTTTAAATGGTCCTCTTCTCGCAGGGACTTAACTAACATGTCATCAATATAAACTTCCATTGATTTTTCTATTTGTTCTTTGAACATTCGGTTTACTATGCGTTGATAATTTGCACCAGCAGTTTTTAGACCGAATGGCATTACGTTATAACAGTAGGTACCGTACTTAGTGATAAACGAGGTCTTTTCCTGATCCTCCGGATTCATCTGTATCTGGTTGTACCTGGAGTAGGCATCGAGAAAACTGAGAGTCTCGTGGCCGGCCGTGGCATTGATTATATGATCGATATTAGGAAAAGGAAAAGAATCCTTGGGGCATGCTTTATTCAGGTCTTTATAATCTACACACATTCTAAGTTTGTTTCCCTTCTTAGGGACTACTACCATGTTTGCTAGCCATTCTAGGTACTTTACTTCTCGAATGGATCCTATTTTGAGAAATTTGGTTACCTCGTCCTTGATGAAGGCATGTTTGAGCTCGGATTGGGGCCTTATTTTTTGCTTCATCGGATGGAATTTCGGATCCAAGCTTAGTCTATGAGTGGCAATTTCTGGTGGTATCCCTGTCATGTCAAGATGGGACCAAGAAAAACAGTCCATGTTAGCTATAAGAAATTGAATAAGCATTTTTCTGAGCTCGGGATTTAACCCCGTGCCCAGGTATACCTTTCGTTCGGGCAGATGCTCGATTAGTGTGATTTGCTCCAGTTCTTCGACCGTTGATTTGGTAGCATCGGAATCATCGGGGACCACGAAGGATCGAGGGATCCCATAATCATCATCTTCCTCAATCTCCTTCTTCTCTAGTTGGGTCGAGCCTGACGTTTGTGATTGCTATTTGGTATCATATTTTTCCTTCGAATTTGTTCCCTTTATCGATGAGAGTGATGATATCAGAATCACTTCATCGACGAAAAACATTTCCTTTGCGGTTGGTTGCTCCCCGTAGATTGTTTTGATTCTCCCTGGTGTTGGGAATTTTAGAACCTGGTGAAGGGTCGAGGGCACTGCTCTCATGTTGTGGATCCATGGTCTCCCGATCAGGGCTTTATAACTCATGTCACCCTCGATCACGTGAAACTTCATTTCTTGGATGATCCCGACCACGTTCACGGGCAGAGTTATCTCTCCCTTAGTAGTTTCACATGCCATGTTGAATCCGTTTAGTACTAGGGACGAGGGCACGACCTGGTCCTGTAGACCGAGTTGCTCTACGACCCTCGATCGAATTATGTTGGTCGAACTACCTGGATCAATTAACACACGCTTAAATTAAGTTTTATTCATGAGTACATATATTACCAGTGCATCGTTATGAGGTTGCATGATTCTTTATGTGTCTTTGTTGTTGAAGGATAAGGTTCCTTTTGGTATGTAATCATGAGCCCTAGATCGATTTTCCCTTATAATCGACACCATAGTGCGTTTAAACGCTGGCCCTTGGGGAGTATCGATCCCTCCGATAATCATGTGAATAATGTGTTACGGCTCTTCTTACTCGTTTTGTCTATTAAGCTCCCTGTTTTTGAAGTGATTCTTGGCCCGATCACTTAAAAACTCTCTAAGGTGTTCTTCATTGAACAACCGGGCTACTTCTTCTCTCAACTGCCTGCAATCTTCCATTCTGTGGCCATGGGTGCCATGATACTTGCACATTTGATTGGGATTTATCTAGGCTAGATTGGTCTGCAGAGGTCGAGGCCATTTAGTATCTTTGATGCATCCGATAACCTATACAATGATGGATGCATCAATGTTGAAGTTATACTCTGACAATCGCAGTGCTTCCTTAGGCCCGATATACTTGTCGAAACCATTCTTGCTCAACAGCCCTCGAGACCCTTGGCCTCAATCATTTCTCCTTTCACCTCGTACAGAGTTATGCCCTGGTCCGCTGCCCCTACGCTCTTTATTATACGGCTGGTATCGATCCCTGTTCAACCTCGGTTCTCGGTCGATGTCCCTTTTGATAATGGACCCAGAAGGGGCCCCCAACTGGGCGTCTTCGACTCTAATCTTCGATTGGTATCGATTATGTACATCGGCCCAGGTAACAGCCGGGTACTCAATCAAGTTCTTCTTCAACTACTGTGAAGCCATTGAGCTTCGTTCGTTTAGTCCTTGGGTGAAAGCTTGAACAGTCCAATCATCTGTGACCGGTGGTAGATCCATTCGTTCCATTTGGAAGCAAGATACAAACTCTCTTAGCATCTCGTTATCTTTTTGCCTTACCTTGAAAAGGTCCGACTTTCTGGTCTCGACCTTTATGGCTCCGGCGTGTGCTTTTACAAAAGAATATGCAAGAATGGAAAAAGAATCGATAGAGTTAGGTGGTAAATTATGATACCATATCATTGCTCTCTTTGACAGGGTTTCCCCGAATTTCTTTAATAATACGGATTCGATCTCCTCGTCCTCTAGATCGTTCCCTTTAATGGCACACGTGTAAGAGGTGACATGTTCGTTGGGGTCAGTCGTTCAATTATATTTAGGAATCTCGGGCATGCAGAAGTTCTTGGGGATCGGTTTGGGAGCTGCGCTCGAGGGGAAAGGTTTTTGTACGAACTTTTTGGAATCCAAATCCTTCAATATTGGTGGTGCCCCCGGGATCTGATCAATCCTGGAGTTATATGTTTCTACTTTTTTATCGTTTACTTCAATCTTTTTTTCTCCTGACTCTATCCGTTTTGTCAGTTCCTCGAGCATCTTTATAATTTCGAGGTTAGTCCCCGATCCTTGTTCATTTGACCTTACTACAGCTGGCCCTGTTCTGTGGGTGACTTCTTGGGGTGGACTGGGCTCAGGTCTGCTCGGTGCTTGGGTTTGGCTCTGCAACTGAGCTATCGCTACCTGTTGAGCTTGCAATATTTCAAAAATTATACGCATGCTAATCCCGTCTTTTACAATATTTTGGGTATTTCGAACTGCAGATCGAGTTCCACCATGAATGATATTTTCGGGGCCGGAATATTGGTCCGCTTCAATGGTCACATGCGAATTAATGTCAATTGGACCCACGGCCCGAGTTCCAATTAGGTCAACGAGTGGCCTTTCATCCTCAGGCATCACGTTGTTATTCTCATCTTGATGGCCAAATTCGTTATCGATAGGTAGGGCCATTAACTGAGAGTTCGTCATTTTCAGCCTGAAATCAAAGACACTTTCAATAGCAAGTGTAAAATAGTGTGTTTATAGAGATTTGTATCAAATAATCACTATTATCCTTAGCCCCACGGTGGGCGCCAAACTGTTTACTCGAAAAATGGGTAGCAATTGAATTTATACATAGTTCTAAGGATATGTGGTATAATTTGATACAAATTGGAAAAATAAGTAAATGAATATCGAAATTAGCTATAAAAGAAAATGAATGCAAACCGAATGAATTAGTTGGCCTAAGCCTTCAGGTTTTATCACTCTTAAATTGAATGAAGGGTGATTGGTACAAGAACAATATGAGACAATATCAAATCCCAAAAAAGGATAGTATTTGCTTGATGTTCTATAATTCTCAATAAATCTACCCCCTTTCTACAAATGATAACATCCCTTAATATAGTGGAAAAATCCTATTTTGGATATAATTAAAAATACATAGTGGGGATCACATGATAGATTAATTAATTAGTTTCTCCTTGATTTGCGCCGTGATTTTCGTCGAGATTCTCCCCTAATTGCGGCTATAACGGCTTTTTTTGTTTTACGGCTTGATCTCGATCTTGGCCGGTCTCTATTTATCCGATCTCGATTTAGGCCGATCTCAATCATGATCGGTCTCTAGGTCTCGAACTCAGTCTTGGACAATATCGATCTTGATCGGTCTCTGGGGCTCGAGCTCGTCATCCTAACTTCGCATCATGGCTCAATATTATAATTATGAATCTCGGACCATCACGCTCCAATCTCGATTAGTCATACAAAGGGCAAATTCAATTTTGATCGTATACACCTAACTTACTCATTTTTGTCATCGTCTGGTACTTGATGTTGCATACGTTTGTTTTGTAACGTCCTTCATCTCTCATATTCTCAAATTAACTTTTTCGTCTTTTGATATGGCTAATTTGTGGGATACATCATCAGGTTTCTTTATTCGAGAGAAATGAAACAATATTGTTTATATTCCAATATTTTTATTTTACCTTTTTTTTCTCTTTCTCATTATTTTTCATTTTCATTTCCTTTGTAGTCAAATTCACATAAATGATTTAATTAAGTATGTTTTTTCATATTTAACCTGCAATTATGTATATAAAATGTTAAAAGAAAACTAAAAGGATGTCTAATCAGTAGAGACGGATTTTCTTTTATAAAAATTAGGACAATAATACTCTACTATACTTTAATTTTTCTTACATAATCTATCCATGAGTGATGATGGTTATATATTTATGAGTTTCATAAATCTTTCATTTAATGTTTACATACGAGCCTTGGAGTGTGGTGTAGCTCTGATTTTGAAACATAGATTTACCCATATTTGCTACGACTTATAAAAAATCCCAAGGTAATAAGCCCATAATATTCTGAAATTTATCTCATAAAATCACTTTAATTATCATAAGTCTCTTGAGCCTTTTCATGTTCTTAACACTGATGTACATGTAAAATGTTGTCACGGTACTTTTGTTGTTACGAAGTTTTAATTTGTTTAATATTTGTTCATTAGTTTTGTTTTTGTTTCCCAGTTCAACTCTCTATAGACCTAATTAAGAGCAGCATATATATTATTAGTTGTTTTTAAAATTTTACAGAACTTTTTACCCCTTGAAAATGAAATTGACAGTTCAATTGAGACTTGAATTTCTTTCAAATTTCGAAATTCTTTGTTTTCGTTCTTAGATAAATGTGTGGAATGGAATAAATCCTAAGAAATTTTGAAAATCAAGCAAGAAACACCTATTTTATTCTATTCTTTCACTTATTGAATTACGTAGCAAATATGGCTGGAGTGGCAAAGTAGGTCCATCTTTTACTTCCTTATTTTATTATTCCTAAATTTGGATGAAATGTTTATTAAAGTCAAACTTATAACTCAAAGTGATTTTTTTAATATATTCCTTACCTATAATAATTCAAAAATACTATTTTGTAAATTCGATGATGATATTTTTTATGCATGCGCAAAGCCTAGGTAACTATACTAGTTTATAACATATAGAATAATCACGGTCTCTGTCTTAATTGAAGGCAATAATAAAACTACTGAGGAGAACTACTGGAGGCAACAATGTGGGGCAAAAATTTAATAGGCCAACACTCCAATAGGTACGTGTTCGCCCCCTATGCACCTCGTGTGTTGAAACATCTGCCTCATTAGATCTTGCAGCATTTCCCCTATTTTCTTTTTCTTTTGGTATGAATATAGCAATTACGATTTAAAGTTTCGTGGTTTTGTGTAGTGTATGCCTCTATAGTGTGATGTTTAGGTATTTAACTTAATTTTCATACTTTATGGATATTTTGTATTTTCTTCAAGGTTATAGTCAGGGGCGGATCTACCTTGCGATCTACGGGCTCACACGAACCTAATAGCTTTTGTCCAAACAGTGTAAATATATTCGAATAATTCACTAAATACCTATTAGTGTTTGAATGTGAATCCAGTTACTATTAAAAATTATTCAATGTCGTTGTAGGAACCCAAAAATATCAAATTCTGAATCCGCCTTTGGCTATAGCCAAGCTCTTACTCCTAAGGCTAGTAAACTAGCAAAGCAATGTAATAAATATGATTCACGATCTCTTTAACAAAATTTCTAGATGTCCATAATTATATTGTCTTGAGTATGTGTTTACCCCAAAATTGGATAACAAATAAATTTGTACGCGATTTTAAAGATACGTGATTTGATTCAACACAAATAATTAAGAATATTAGATAAATGAATTAACGTAGAAGGTCCAAATATACCCCTGTACTTTCGAAAATAGTCTAAGAATACCCCTCGTTATACTATGTTGACCGAGGCGAGGGAGCATGGAGATACGTATGCTCCGTTACTAAGAAATACTACTCATAGTCCGAGCGGACTGTAACTAGGAGGGTAAGGAAATGGTCGTCCCCGGGCCCAATGATGAAATCACTACCCACATGGAAGGGTACTTAAGTGTTTAAACTTACCCCTTCACGCTTGCTCGAGTGGACCCCATAGTCCTTGCCTTCTGCAAAAGGTATGAGGTGTGCCTTGAGCAAATCCACCCGTCCTTTTGGAGGATCATGATCCTCTTATGGCATACTGAAGCTCCTTAGTTCACCCTCAACCACCTACTTCGCCTATATAGTCCCTGAATCTTCCGAGAGAGAATGATCAAGCTCGTTCGTCAAGCGAGCAAGGCTCCATTCTTGAGCATCGACGAGGACCTAGATCGAGGTTGGCAGGGGAGGTTCGTTCGGGTGAAAATCGAAGACCTCATCCCCTCCGAATTTCAACTGTTCCCGAAAGAGTGGAACACATCCCGTAAGTATTTTCCTTCTCGAGTATTTGTCATTTCTTTTTGTTCTTTCTCTCATTGCCTATGTTTTTTGTCGTGCAGTTGTTGCCCAAGTTCCTAATGCAGCTCCCCGCTTCAAGGAGTGGATTGAGGGGATCTGCAAACAGATGCCATATTCCGAGCACGCATGGCGTAAGCTCTCGAAGGGAAAATGGGAGGCATGTTCCCATGGTGAGGCCCTTTTCCGAATAGTTACTTCTGTACTTTTGGCTTACGTATTGCTAAGTCTTCTTTTTTTCTTACAGGTTTTTCCAAGACCACCGAACTCAGGCCGTTGGGTGAGGACAAGGATCCATCCTTGCTTGCCGAACCCTCCACTTTGGGACAGCCCGGGGCTGCCGCAAAAGAAGAGAAGAAGAAGAAAATAAAGACCTTGGGTTCCCCGGATGCTGAGGCGAGGAAGAAAAAAGTGACCTTTCTGGTCTGGAAAATCAAAAAGAGTGCCAAGTCCAGGGTACCAGACTCTGATTCCCTCTACTAGCTCAGGGACGAGCCCGAGGACGTTGACCTTTTTATTGCTCATGGGTCGACCCTTAATGAGGGGGAGCAAGTAACACTCGGGAAAGACTACCACGAGGTAGATCCCTCTCTAGCTCGTGAACCAAAGGGAGAGACGGAGGTTGCAGACTCTCGAGAAGCCGCACATGTCCCAAAGGAGGTAGCTGGTGTCATTGACATCGTAGAAACACCTTCCTACACCGAGTCCATGCTCGAAGAGGCCCAAGCGGGTAAAGAGAAGTTAAACGAGATAGCGCAGGGCCCAGACAATGCCCTCAACACGTTATTCGATGGCATGGATATGGCTGCACTGGAGTACTTTCCGGGCTTGGTCACCTGGAGGTCCCAAACAATGATGTACATTCGGGAGCGGACGAGCCGAGTTCGAGCCAAAAACTAGTGAAGCAATTCTTTACTTCGAGCGTGGACCCCTAGCACAAGAGAACTGTCAATCTTACGATCCCGGTGGACGCCCGTGTCCTATACACGCTTATGGGCGTAGCCATCTACATTCGATGCCTGGTGACCAAGGAGGACCAGGCAAAGATTAACGAAGTGGACATGTCGAGCCTCTTCAACGAGGAGCAACAGGCGCTGAACCGGGTAAGGCGTTTATCCTTCGTATCCCTTTGTGAACCTTGTTAAGTTTTAGACTTGTTCTAATTACTTCATCATTTTTTCAGGCTTTAGTGCTTCACCATGAAAGCTTCATCCGGTCCCACTTGGAGATCATCCAGCTCGAGTTCGAGCTCAAAGATCAAGTCCGGAAGAAGGACATATACATGGCTCTTAGTGAGCAGCAAGACGAGGCCCTCAAGGACCTCTCAATTCTTCAGGCCGAGATGGAAAATGCCCAGAAGGATGCCTCGACCCTGAAGTGGGCACACGCCGACGTGGTTAATAAGGTAAAGGTCTTTGAGGCTAAAAACGAGCAGCTAGTTATGGTGACTAATAACACAACTTTGTAGGTCCAAGAGAAGATAGACCTGATCGACCAGCTTCGGGCTGAGATGGATGAGGTCAAGGCCACGACAAACATGTGGAAGGGAAGGATGGACATGCTGGCTTCGGAGAAAGAAGCTGCAAAAGCGGAGCTGGCATCGGTCGAGAACCAACTTCGGGTAGCGAAGGATAAAGCCGATAAGTAGTCTCGGCTAAATGAAGATCTCCGGGCACAGGTAAGCTCGACCATCTCGGAATGAGATACCCTTGGAGAAGAATATTGTCACGACCCAATTCCGTACTAGGTCGAGACTACACCTAACACTGCCATTAGGCAAGCCCACAAGCGAAACTACTATTTATTTATCCCTTTTCAATATATTTTTAATTACACTAAATTTCATGTAACAGTGATAATTCTTTTTAAACAAAATATTAATATAATAGGCACATAGTATGTGGTGATAGAAATGACAAGTACAACAATACATAAGTGCTACTAATCCCCAAAACCTGGTTCCACAAGTACATGAGCAATCTAGAGAATATACAAAACTACTAAAACTACTGTATGAAAGTAATAGACATGAATAGTAAATATGATGGAAGGAAACTCCAGTGTTGCGGATCGTATCAAGGCATGCAGCTCACCCCTAAGTCTTCGTAGATGATTGGCTACACGCCCGCATTACCATTGGTGGAACCTGTCTCAGTACCTGCACATCAGTGTAGAAGTGTAGCGTGAGTACGAAGAACAATGCGTAGCCAATAAGTATCTAGTCTAACCTCCAAGAAGTAGTGACGAAGGGTCGACTTGACACTTACTATAGGTTAATAATAATCATGAAAGTGCATAAAGTAGACGTGGTGAACATACAACAGGTATAAATGAGACAAATGAAAGTAACTACAATAAATACAACAGGAGTTTGTAACACATCACCAGCATCTCATAACTGGCCGTGAAGACCCTAACTCGATTATATCCAAACTGGAACCCGTTTTGATTATTAAGCACGGAGTTGCCGAGGCGAATGGCCCGATCCCATAAGAATAGTGTTACCATCATACTGTCGAGGCGAACGGCCCGACCCCATAAGAATAGTGTTACCATCATACTGCCGAGGCGAACGGCCTGATCCCATAAGAATAGTGTTGCCATCATACTGCCGAGGCGAACGGCCCGATCCCATAAGAATAGTGTTACCATCAAACTGCCGAGGCGAACGGCCCGATCTCATAAGAGTAGAGAAGTTTACCTCGCTTGCCGAAGTACTTGCGACGCGAGAGGACATGAATTTTTCATAGTTATTAAGTATTCCTCAATTTTCCAAAATAATAAAACTAAGTCGAAAATTTGCAACTTTAAATCCCTTGTCTCAGCTCTATTCAAGATAGTTAATACGTATGATAAACACAATAGTACAATTAAAATCATGATGTTGATCTAAGTCTACCCGGACATATCATGGAATATAGCTACCCACGAACTCTCGTCGCCTCGTGCGTACGTAGCTCCACACACAAGTAATACATAACAAGATACACCTAAGGGGATGAGTTCCCTTTTATAAGGTTAAGCAAGAGACTTACCTCGTTCCCAAGCTCACTTCCGGTCCACTAATCCACTCAAAAAGTCCCATGTCGTTGCCGAACAATCCGAAATTAGTCAAATGTCATATAATTTAATCAATATATACTCAAATGTTCATAATTTAGCTATTAGAGTATTTACCCAACCTAAATTGGAAGATTCCTAAAATTCACCCTCGGGTCCATGTGCCCGGATTCCAAATATTTTTGAAGATAATTATTATCCATAGCCTCACGAACTCAAATATATAATTTTTACTTAATTCCGTAACCATTTTCGTGGTCAAATCCCATTTTTACCAAAACTCTGGGTTCTTCTCAAAATCCCATTAATTTCACCATTTTTCCATGTTAAAGCTACCTATGATTCGTGTATTTAGCTAAAGAATTGATAGGGATCACTTACCTCTTGATATTGATAAAATCCCTCCACAAAATGCTCTCAAAATCGCCTAAGACCAAGTGGGAAATGAGGGAAATAAACTTAAGTCCCATAATAAAAAGCTCTTGCACCAATCGCAGAAGCCGCATTTGCGACATCTTGCTCGCAAATGCGAAGGTCGCAAATGCGACAAAACCATCGCAAATGCGAAGGCTGGCCATCTCTGCCATGGTCGCAAATGCGAAGAGGGGCAGTTCGAAAAAGCGACAGAACCTTCGCAAATGCGAAATCCTTAGTGCCTTACCAACCTCACAAATGCGAATGGTTCCTCGCAAATGCGAACAAAACTTTGCATTTGCGAGACCTGCAGCACCAGCCCAGAAAACCAAAAAAATTGAAGTTCTTCCACCCCTCCGAACGTTTCCGAAACTCTCTCGAGCCCTCGAGGCTCCACACCAAATATCCACACAAGTCTAAAAATATCATACGAACTCACTCGCATGATCAAAACACCTAAATAACATCTAGAATCAGGAATCAGATGCCAAAACGTGTGAATTGAATTTCATGACACCAAATTTTGCGTGCAAGTCATAAATCACCATACGGAACTACTCCCAGGCTCGGAATCCTAAACGGTCCACGATAACACCAATGTCTACTCTAAACCAAACTTAAAGAACTTGGAAAGTCTTCAATGCACCAATATTCAATATTAAGCGTCTAAACATTCCCGGGTTATCCGAAACACAATCCGAACGCACGCTCAAGTCCAAAATCACCATACAAACCTATTGGGACGGCCAAATCCTGGTTCCAATGTCGTTTATTCAAAATATTAACTCAAGTTAAACTTAACTATTATAGGCTACTGTTAAGGAACTAAGTGTTTCAATTTCAATCTGAACCCTTCCAAACCCTAACTAACCATCCCCGCAAGTCATAAAATAGTAAAAGCATATATATGGAGTCTTAATTAGGGGAACGAGGATCTAGAAAGTAAAACGACCGGTCGGGTCATTACAAATATGCCACACTAAGTCCCAAACTGGATGCAACCTCTTCTGACGTCAAGGAAATGCTGTCCCACAAGGCTGATGTGGAGGTAGTCGAGGCCCGCTTAAAGATGAAGACCGAGTACGTAAAGCGGCTAACCTGAAGAGAGACCCTTGAGGATATCCATGCCCGAGGTTTTGACCTATCGGCCGAGATTGAGGAAGCTAGGAGACTCGAGGCCGAGGCAAAGGAGCTCTATGAGCTTGAGGGTCCCGAAGGCTCCGAGGGTTCTGAGGATCCGACGATTGAGGCGACGAGTCAGACCCCGGTGAAGACCAGGCGTAGATGCCTTAGTTCTTTTTCAATTTTTCCTTTTGTATTTTTTTTTGTTTATTTTGTGGCCATTCTATCATGCCGTTATAAATATATTTCGGAGTATATAAAATTTCCCCCTTTTTGGCAATACTGTTTCTTTACTTTTCCAGCATATACTTGTAATTTTCTATTTGCGTATTATTTTTAATGCCTTAGCATAAATTCAGATGTAGTTCTAGAGAATCCATTTTTAGGAGCCCGACTTTGATGCAACTTCGGATTACTTGTCGCTTCGAATCTTCGATAGAACTCACAGTGTTTAAGATGCTTAAGTATTTTTAGACGATGTTTTTGCCGAGCTAAACCTTTTAGTAGGTTTAGATTTTTTGTAAGGGCCTTACTTTCTGGTTACGGACTTCGGACATCTCTGAGCCGTTCTTAGGGTGGCCGTGGACTTTCATATTCGGGCACCGCCTAATGGGTTTGGTGCCTCTAGGATTTGGAAGCTCGGATTGTCTCAATTTTCATCGGGCGACAGTCCCCGAGTAAGGGTAGCCCGTGGTCTTGACAGTCCCCGAGTAGGGGTAGCCCATTGGCTTTTAGGATCCAGTATCAAAGAATCAAAATGCGCAGTAACAAAGTGTAAGGGAAGTAGAAATTTCTTTCATTACTTAATATGCAATGTACATGATCGAAGCGCATAAAACTTATGCCGTGGCTAGAGTGGACTATGTGGGCACAGTTCATATGACCGTTTGACCCTGATAAGTAGGGATTTCGACTACTTATTTGCACTCTTTTGCTTTTGTTTTAGCTCAAAAATGCTTAAAGGTATTCTCGAAAACTGATAAAATGTGCTTTCTTGTAGGAGCATTGGAAAATGAGCCAAAGAGATGGAAATCAACTCAAGAATGGTAGTTTTGGACAAAGACAAAAGTCAAAAAAAAGGGATAAAGTGCGGACCGCAGAATCGTGTCTGTGGCCGCAGACCATGAAGGAAGTCCTGTCAGAGCTCCTTTGCAAAGTGCAGACCGCAGAATAATTGTGCGGCCGCAAAAGATGAGGTTCAGAGAGATGGATTTCTGAGTCGATGAAGAAGTGCGGACCGCACTATTATTGTGCGTCTACATAATTTAAGAGTGCGGCTACACTAAGAAATGTGCGGTCCGCAGAATCTGAAGACGCGCGGCCGCAACCCAGAATTGTGCGGTCGTAGAAGTCCATCCTGTCAAGCGAATCTTCAAAGTGCGGACCGCACACCGAATTGTGCGGCTACAGAACCTCTGCATGGGCAATTTTGTTCGATAATTTTAGCTGTGTATAGATAGTTCTTTTTGTCAGATTTAGGTTAAGTTTTGAACTCCAAAAACTAGATAGCCGTTTTTCCTTTACTGCTTTGGGAAACTTTGTATTAGTTTATCATTTTAACATTGTATTTTCATCCCTTTATCATCTATTATGTGTTTAATCTTATTGTTTTCCTTCGTTTCTTCATTTTTGACTATGAGTAGCTAAATCTCTAGCTAGGGTTGTGACCCAACCCTAGTGCGGGTACCTAATGGGTGTTTGATTTAGGGCTTGTTTAAGGTTAGGTGTATGATATTTAGCCTAGTTCTTTTTTGAATTTAGGAATTAACTTAGTCTCTACTTGAGAAAGAGAAACTAAGTCTAGGAAAATTTGGCTAACAAGAAATTGGGGTGAACTCAAGAAATTGATAGCCCCAATTAAAGGGTTGAATCTAGTGATAGTAAGACCTGACTTGAGCATATATCAACAATTTTTTGAATTACCCATTTGGACTTGAGAAAGCCAAATTGGGCAAAACCACTCTAACTACCAAGAGGTATCGAGTGGGTAATCGCGTGTTGATTGCTATATTACGCCCCGACCAATGAAACATGCCCTAAAGCCCATAACCCGCTAGGTAACTACCTAGGTGGAAGCCACAACCCTAGATATTTTATAAACTTGAAAAACAACAACACCAAAAATATCGTTCTATAGCTTTACATTTACAAACAATAGCAAAAATTTAAGAACTAGAAAGAAACAACTAAGTATGTGGAAGTGCATTTTAGGCATGTCATACACCTAGTCTAAGTATATACCTAATCCAATATAAGCTCTCTGAGGAATCGACCCCGGCTCAAAGTTGGGTAATTATAATTACATCGACCGCTTCACAATCTCAATCGGTGGTGTGAATTTGGGCGACATCAATTTTTTGCGCCGTTGCCGGGGAGCTAAAAATGGATTTAGCTATATATTTGATTTTTTGTGTGAATTGTCTTCTTTTCCTTCCGTGTTGCTAATCTTTTTGGTGAAACAATTATAGGTGAAACAATGGATCTCAACAGCAATGATCCTCTCAGAAATATGCCTTTGGGGGATGTGGATGTGGAAGATGACCAAGCTGAAGAGGTTCCTCTTGAACCTCAAGCAAATAGACGAGGCCGACTGCCTCAAGACAACATTTCCGTTCCACCCTCAAATCCACCAAGAGCGGCTCCACGCCGGGTGTTGCCGAATGAAGGGTATGCAAGTGCCATAGTCTCGCCATGCATTAGGGCGGGCAACTTTCAAATCACAAATGTTATGCTCACATTGCTAGAGCAACGAGGATTCTTCACCGGGGCTCTGAATCAAAATGCGTATAAACATTTGAAAGGATTTGTGGACACTTGTTGGGGGAGTAAACAGACAAACGTCTCCGAGGATGCTTTAAGGTTAAGGCTATTTCCTTTTTTACTACGGGGGAAAGCCTTGGATTGGTTAGAAAAGTTGCCAAACAATTCCATCCATACATGGGATGAATTGGCGGAGAAATTCATTGCCAAGTTCTTTTCTCCCGGGTATATGGCTACTCTTAGAGACGAGATTCTAGCATTCAAACAAGAACCCAATGAGCCTTTGCATGAGATATGGGAGAGGTACCGAATTATGGTGAAAGAGTGCCCGAACAATGACATGACAGAGGCTATGATTCAATAAACTTTTTATAGGAGGATCAGTACTACCAATCAATGTGTGGTCAACCAACTTGCCGGTGGAAATTTCATGACAACACCATATGCCGAAGCTTGCGAAGTCTTAGATGAAATGGCAGATACCTCATCGGCATGGCAAAGTAGAGCTAATGTTCCTCAAGGTGATCTAAATGTGATTCACCTACACAAAGAATTGCATGATCATGGGCAAGCAATTGCCGAGTTGACCACAACAATGAATCAATTAGCCAAAGCTCAATTTCAACAAGTTCAAGGTCCTAAGCAAGTAAATGCAATAGAAGGTGTCAATATGATGGTGAACAAGCGAAGTAAAAAGGGTCAACAAATGCAAAATCGTGTGGAACAATTTGTGCAAGATGATAGTGGGTTTGACCAAGACGAATCATACAATGAGCAAGAGGAAGAAGTGAAATATGTGAACAACTACCAAGGGCAAAGAAACAACTCTCAAGGCCTGAATCAACAACAATGGCGATCTCAAGGAAATCAAGGAAATTGGAACAATCAAAACCACCAAGGCAATTGGAGTGGTGGTACCAAAAATCAAGGTAATTGGAAAAATAACAATAATCAAGGAAATTGGAACAATCAAGGCAACCAAGGCAATTGGGGTGGCAACAATCAAGGATATTGGGGAGGCAACAACCAAGGGGGTTGGAATAATAACCAAAGGAATCGGGGGTCGGGCTTTCAAAGGCCCCAGATGTATCAACAACCAATAAACCCTCCTCCTTATCCGTCTCATGGTTCTAGCTCTTCCAATAATGAGATGGGACAGATCGAAAAATATGTTCAAATAAATGATGGAGAAAAATGCCGACTCTGATGCTCAACTAGCCTCTCACAACACTTCAATCCGCAATTTTGGAGGTTCAATTAGGGCAAATCTCGCAAGCTTTAAGCACTCGTCCTAAGGGGGCGCTACCTAGTGACACGGTGGTGAACCCAAAGGGTGGGAACAACACGAGACATGTCATGGCCGTAACCACAAGGAGTGAAAAAGGTAGGGAGGCAACAACCTCAAACCAAAGAAGAATTGTGGATGATGATGTAGTGATTCAAGAAGATGAAATTCCAAGCAATGTGGTTCAAGCTAATGAAGAAGTGAGAATTGATATTGATGAAAATGTAGAGGAGAATCAAGAAGAAGTGAACTTGTCTAGGGAACACGTGATTGACATACCGGAACCGGTAGTGCCAATGGCCAAGGTACCAATGCTAAGGCCTCCTCCTCCACACCCTCAAAGGCTCACCAAACAAAATAGCGAGAACCAACTCAAGAAGTTTATTGACATGATGAAGAGCTTATCCATTAACGTGCCATTGGTTGAGGTGTTGGAACAAATGCCCGGCTATGCAAAGTTTATGAAGGATTTGGTGACAAAGAAAAGATCAATGAATTGTAAGACTATCAAGATGACACATCAAGTGGGTTATTGTGCACTCAATGGCTCCAAAATTGGAATATATCGACGCTTTCACAATCCCTTGCACTATTGGGAGCGCCGACTTTGCCAAAGCTCTTTGTGATCTAGGGACGAGTATCAACTTGATTCCCTACTCAGTGTTCAAAACTCGGGGAATTGGGCAACCAAGACCCACATCTATGAGGTTACAAATGGCGGATTGTACTATGAAGAGACCTTTGGGTATTATTGATGATGTATTGGTTCGTGTTGATAAGTTCATCCTCCCGGCGGACTTTGTGATTCTTGATTGTGAAGTGGACTATAAGGTTCCTATTATTTTGGGTATACCTTTCCTTGCTACAAGGAAGGCTCTTATTGATGTGGAAGCCGGTGAGCTCACCTTCCGGGTGGCCGATGAAAAGGTGGTTTTCCACGTGTGCAAATCTATGAGGCAACCGAATAGCAATGAAGTTTGTTTGTTTGTGAACTTAGTGACCGAGGTGATTGTTGATGATGCTAGTAGTGCCATGATGAATGTTGATGATACTTTGGAGGTCGTATTGCTTAATCATGATGATGATGAGAAGGATAGCTATGTGGAATGTGTGAATGCATTGCAAGGAATGGGGTCGTACACTTATGAACCCCGCAAATTGTCCTTAGATCTTGAAAACCGGAAGACTCCTCCAACAAAGCCCTCAATCGAGGAGCCTCCCACTTTGGAGTTAAAGCCATTGCCTTCACATCTCAGGTATGAATTCCTTGGACCGTGTTCTACTTTACCAGTTATTCTTTCCTCTTGTTTAACTAACGTACAGGTAGACTCTACTTTGGCGGTGCTACAAAAGAGGAAAAAAGCTATCGGATGGATATTGGCAGATATTCAGGGTATAAGCCCCGCCTTTTGCATACACAAGATTATTTTGGAGGAGGATGCCAAACACTCCGTTGAACATCAAAGAAGATTAAATGAATCAATACAAGAGGTGGTGAAGAAGAAGATCATAAAATGGTTGGATGTCGGGGTTGTTTACCCTATTTTCGATAGCTCGTAGACTTCTCCGGTGCAATGTGTCCCAAAGAAAGGGGGTATGACTGTGGTCACAAATGACAAGAACGGGTTGATCCTCACAAGAACGGTGACCAGGTGGAGAGTGTGTATGGACTATCGGAAGCTCAACAAAGTCACAAGGAAAGATCATTTCCCACTTCCATTTCTTGATCAAATGCTTCATAGGTTGGCCGGCTGAGCTTTCTATTGTTTCCTTGATGGATATTCTGGCTACAATCAAATTCTTATTACTCCGGAGGACCAAGAGAAGACTACTTTCACTTGTCCCTATGGCACTTTCGCATTCTCTCGGATGCCATTTGGGTTATGCAATGCACCGGTCACTTTTCAACGGTGTATGATGGCCATCTTCACCGACGTGGTGGAGGATTTTCTTGAGGTCTTCATGGATGACTTTTCCGTGGTCGGAAACTCTTTTGATGATTGCTTGAACAACTTGGATAAGGTCTTGGCAAGACGTGAGGAGACAAACTCGGTTTTAAATTGGGAGAAATGCCACTTCATGGTCGAGGAAGGCATTATCCTCGGCCACAAAATTTCAAAGAATGGTATTAAGGTCGACAAGGCCAAAATAGAGGTGATCTATAAACTCCCACCCCCTACAATTGTGAAGGGATTGGGGAGATTCTTAGGTCATGCGGGGTTCTATCGCCGATTCATCAAGGATTTTTCCAAAGTGGTGAATCCCTTGTGTAAACTGTTGGAGAAGGATGCCAAGTTCCATTTCTACAAGGATTGTATGAAGACATTCGAATTGCTCAAGTTCAAATTGACTACTACTCCTATTATCACCGCACCAGATTGGAGCTTGCCTTTCGAGCTCATGTGTGATGCAAGTGATGTGGCGGTTGGAGAAGTTTTGGGGAAACGTATCAATAAAATCTTCCATCCGGTCTACTATGCTAGTAAGACCATGAATGATGCCCAAGTCAATTACATAGTGACCGAAAAAGAGCTCCTTGCTATTGTCTTTGCTATGGTGAAGTTCCGCCCGTACTTGATAGGTACAAAGGTGATTGTCCACACCGATCATGCGGCGCTTCGATACTTAATAAGCAAAAAGGATTCGAAGGCAAGGTTAATGCGGTGGGTGCTTCTATTGCAAGAGTTTTATCTAGAGATTCAAGACCGCAAGGGTAGTGAAAACCAAGTGGCGGACCACTTGTCTCGTTTGGAGGAGGAGGGTAGGCTACATGATGGCCTTGAGATAAATGATTCCTTCCCCGACGAGCAACTTCTAGCCATTTCAATGACCGGGATGCCATGGTTCACCGACTTAGCAAATTATCTTGTGAGTGGTATTATACCGAATGAGTTCTCTTCAAACCAAGGAAGAAGCTCAAACGGGATTGCCTTGACTATTATTGGGATAAGCCGTATCTCTTCCGGATTTGTACCGATGGTGTGATTCGACGATGTGTACCGGAGGAAGAACAAGTGGAAATTGTTGAGGCTTTCCACTCTTCACCATATGGTGGTCACCATGGTGTAGCTAGAATGGCAACTAGAGTGTTAAGTTGTGGATTCTATTGGCCTACTCTTTACAAGGACGCTAGCGATCTCGTCAAGTGTTGTGATGAATGTCAAAGGGCTGGTGGGATTTCTAAGAAAAATGAGATGCCCCTAACCATCATCTTGGAGATTGACATTTTTGATGTGTGGGGCATTGATTTCATGGGTCCGTTCGTGAGCTCTTGTGGGAACACTTACATTTTGGTAGCTGTGGATTATGTGTCAAAGTGGGTTGAAGCCATGCCTTTACCCAACAATGAAGCTCGAAGTGTGGTGGCATTTTTGAAAAAGAACATCTTCACAAGATTCGGTGCTCCAAGGGCCATTATAAGTGATGGGGGATCTCACTTTTGCAACAAAGCTTTTGATACCTTACTCACCAAGTATGGTGTCACTCACAAAGTATCGACCCCCTATCATCCTCACGCAAGCGGACAAGTGGAAGTCTCTAACCGGGAGATCAAGAGTATTTTATCAAAGACAGTGAATGCCAACCGGACGGATTGGTCAAAGAACCTTGATGATGCTCTTTGGTCTTATAGGACATCTTACAAAACACCGATTGGTATGTCTCCATACTGATTAGTGTTCGGGAAAGCTTGTCACCTTCCGGTGAAACTTGAGCACAAGGCTATGTAGGCATTGAAGAAGCTTAATCTTGAATGGGATGTCGCCGTCAACTTAAGGGTGACACGATTGAATGAGCTTGATGAATTCTAGTACCATGCTTATACATGTTTGTCCTTATATAAGGACAAGATGAAGTACCTCCATGACAAGTACATCCGGAACAAAGAGTTCAAAGAAGGTGATCTTTTGTTATTGTTCAATTCTCGGTTATGAATGTTCCCGGGAAAGTTGAAGTCTAAGTGGAGTGGTCCGTTTGAGGTTGTGAATATGACACCCTTTGGTGAATTAGACTTGAGGAACAAAAATGATGAAGTGTTTAGAGTCAATGGTCACCGGGTAAAGCATTATCTTGGCAAGGTTGATGATGGCCACGTCGTGGTGTTAATTCATTTCAAGTGATTGATGGTATTCTGCGCCGTGTTGCGACATTAAATCAAGTACTTCTTGAGAGGCAGCCCATGTTTCTTTTCATTTTTTTTTATTTTTTTCTTTTTTAGATAGGTTTTGTATTGAGCTAACTGGTTTTGAAGTGAATTGTAGGAATGAGTGTGCATTGCAGGTACTATGTTTGACAAAATTGGCCAACTGTTGAAAAAACAAAATGCGGACCGCATATTTATTGTGTGGCCCCCACAATATTGAATGCCACAGCAGAGAGGAGTCCGCGGTCGCACAATTCTTTGTGCGGCCACACAACTGGAGACCCAAAAATCCAACTCTCTGAAGTTTTGAATTGCAGAGAAAAGTCCATTCTGTAGCCGCACACAAAATTGTGAGGACCGCACAAATTTCTGCGGCCACACTCACTTTTGTGCGGACCGCAGAACTTCAGCAAGGTTCAGGTAAAGAGTGCGGACCGCACTCAAAATTGTGCGGCCGCACTCAGCTTCAATTTTGACAGACTTTGGTCAACCTATAAATAGGACCTCAGTGCACTATTCACAACTTTACACACTCTGAACTTTTGAGACCTAAGCAAGCACAGTGCACACAAAGTATTTCACACTCCATAGTCATTCTATCAATGTAGATTCTTACATGCATCCTTCATCACAGGTATGTTCAATCGATGTTTAGATTTTCCATTTTTTCTTAATTTTTGTTATTAAGTAGTATAGTTATTTTTAGGCCTACAAAGTCAAATGCTCTTCATGTGTGCTTCAAATTGTGTGGGTAATTTCATGTGTGCTCATTGGGGATTGGGTAGATCATTCATCATGTTTAATTTGTAAATACCATGTCTAAATTGTGCAAAAATGTGAAAAATCTAAAGTCAGTGTCATTTGATTTCAAACTGTGCAGCCGCACATGAAATTGTGTGGTCCGCAGATTCTCAATTAGGGCAAAATTCTAAGCATGAAATCCGCGGCCGCACTCAATTGTGTGGACCGCAGAAAATTGTGCGGTCCGCGAAAAAATATGTGAGACCGCACTTTGGAACTTCAGAGAACCAGTAGTCTGAACTAGGTTTTGTGCGGCCGCACTCAAACTTGTGCGGTCTGCACTTTAGCATGTGCGACCGCATAAGGCAATCTATAGCCGCACTCAATATTGTGCGGACCGCACTTTCACATATGCACATTGTTTTTCCTGCAACTGTTTAACACACTGCTTGTGGACTTTAACTGACTCATGTTGCTTTGTATTGCAGACAATGGTTCAATCAAGAGGTAGAGGTGATACTTCTACAGGGAGGGGTGAACCCTCCCGAGGCTAAGTCAAGGGCACTCAACCTCTCGCAGTACAGACGAAAGCAATATCCAAGAAGCAAACCACTGGGAGAGGTAGGGTCACAGAGCCCTCAGAATCAAGCTCTTATGTCCCGTATAGGGAAGCCTCCGAGGGTCACTCAGTGAAGGTACAGCCTGAGGCCCAGTCCCAACCACCACAATTCACTGGGAGATACCAAATGCGCAACGAACCCTCCATCACAGCAAGTTCTTCTGAGGGTTCTAATGCCGGTAGCCAGGGTTTAGAGCCCTCCTCTACACACACTCCCTATGCACCAGTGTCAGTAGATGATGATGATGTTCTTGATAATGGTAGGGGAGGTGACACTAGAGTGGGCGGCCTAGAGAGGTCAAAGAAGAAGGAGGTATGGGAAGATAGGTTTGTGAGCTTGACAGCCTTCACAAGGTTCAGAGAATGGTGGCCCTAGAGATCGCTCACACTTGAGCAACAATTCTTGCTGAAGGATTTGGATAAATACAATCCAAATGTCCTTAAGCAGTTCAAGGAGCGCAAGGGGTGGATGTGTTTCACCTAGAGTGTTATGGATGACAAAGAGTACTTGATAAGGGGGTTGTATGCCAATGTGGCACACATCAACAAGGGTACCAAAGTGACCAAAGTGAGAAATTTGAAAGTCAGATTCGACCCAAGCACTCTGAACACATACCTGGGACTCGTGGAGATAAGGGCAATCCAGTACTTGGAGAAGCTTGTTATGGGTTATGTAGCTCTCCCTTGGTTAGCAGATATTTTGGATTCTCCAGGACCACCACCACTGTGGATCATAGCGGGGGTTCTCATTCCTCGGGCCACCCTCAACTTTCAATCAAAGGGGTGGCAAACTTTTGTGTGCAGCTGTATTGACCCAAGCCAGAATGTGAACAATCTGCCTATTCCCCGAGTAGTTTTGGTGGCATCTATTATGGCTGGGTACCCAATCAATGTGGGTGCCATTATGTCGGCCAACATGTTAGTGGTTGTCCGAAAAGGTGAAAGCTCCTACCCGTATCCCAACACCCTCACAAAATATTTCACAGATGCAAAGGTGGAGCCGAGGAGTTTTTATACAAAAGTGCGGGCTAAGAAGCCATTTTCATGGTACTCCTTGCAAAGTCCGGGAAACCCAAAGTTCAAAGGTAAGGCAACTGCCATCGTTGGACAGTCTGATGAGCCATCGGCGTTAGTTACAAATTCTGCTGTTGAGCCATCTACAGCTCCTACGCCTTCCACAGCAGCCGGTACTTCCACAGAGACAACTTACATGCCACCACATTCATCTTCTAGACCATCATCATCAGTACTAGTGCCTGCCTCATCCACATATCCACTCACTGTGCTGTGAGTCTCCCAAACATTGGCGAGTCTCAACAACTGGATGCAGACAGCTACTTCAAAGCTGTCTGACATATCCAGTACTGTTGCAGCATAGCCTTGCACCCCAGCAGTACCATAGGTTCCTCTGTTAGTGGATAAAACATTAAAGAAGATCCTGGATAACCAGAAGACCATTATGGATACACTGGTGGCACATGGGGGAGCTATTGAGGAGTTGGGCAAACAAGCCAAGAAGATGAGGCAATCCCAAGCCTCGAAGAAATCAGTGGAGAGATTGAGAAAGGAGGTGGCAAATATTGCAGCAACTGGTGATTTACCATTTGACCTACTGATGGAGACAGATCCATCAGTACCAGCAGCACCATCAGCAAAGGCACTAGCTGGCCATTCTGACGAGCTAGACCTTGCTACCCACACTGCCGAGGAGGTGCTTCAGATGTTCACCAACTCCGTTGTTCCCCGAGTAGAGGATGATGAGATCCAGTTGGAGGTGCCCGAGGGTGGTGATGCTTCCATGCACCCTGAGACCACATAGGGAGTTCTCTTTACTCTTTACCCTCCCTTATTTTGATTTTTCTAAGCATTGAGGACAATGCTTATTTTTATTCAATGGGGTGGTCTATTTTGGTTGGTTTGATTTGACGACATTGACCTGTAATAACTTTAATACCTTTTTTTCTTTTATCTTTATTTTCTCTTACATTATGTATATATTCCTCCCTCTCTTTTGATGTATATATTCTATTCCCCTCGGTTTGTATATTGATTTATCTTACTTTCAGTAGTTTATTTGATAGCTTCTTTATTTTGTTTTCTTAGTAGTCTAGCTTCTTATTTATGTTAATAGCTTCTTTTTGATTTGGTAGCTTCTTTTTATGTTTAAGTGAGCAATAAGCCTTTGGTTTTCTTAATGCCACGGTTCTTTCCAAATGTGGGTTTTGTGTGAACCGGGAGGCTCTTCCCAATGATGGATGGCGTGACAACCTTCTTAAAGGATTGAGTCCATTTTTAATGTTTAGGTAGAAACAGTAGTGTTAATGAATAAAAAAGTGTCAAGCATGCTTCACTTGGTACCAACACACTTAACTACACGCTTATGATTAAAAACAAGCTTTTGGAAAGAAATGGCTCTAGTTAATGACGTTGTGACTCTTGTGTTGACTTAGGCAATCATCGAGTGGTTTAGTTGAACCATTAGTGATCTTCAATCTTGAATATGATTGTTGTGGGGCCTTGACTCTATCCTCTTTAACAATCCGGTTATGTGAGAGGTGAGATATTTTATTACAAGTCTAAGTACCCGTGCGAATGGTCTAGAACTTGCACCGAATGTGTTTCTAGGAGAAATTCTAAGTTTGCTTGGCTTGAGAAGTGATTGTAGGCTCTCCTTGACCCGTTTGAAACCTTCCATAGCCCACCAATGATGTTTTTCTTTGTCAACCCTTTTGTGCCTAAAGCCTTTTTTCATTCGATAACTATGTTATAAGCCTTTACCCGTTCTATAGTGACCCTCTCTTGGCACCCGAGATTTACTTAGCACTCACGAGAAACAAATGACGAAAACATAAGTTTGGGGGAGATATGAGGAGTTTGAAAGTGGAAGCAAGGCACAAGAAGAGAAAATAAATGAAGAAAAGGAAAGGCAAAGAAAAATAAAGAAAGAACAAAAGAAAAACACAAAAAGAAAGTGAATAATTTGAAGGGTTGAAAGGATTCAAAAGAAAGCAAAAGTGCAAAGCATGGAGAAAACAAAGAAGGAGAATATGAATATCATGACCAAGAAAGAGTGACGTCAAGTCTCTCTAGTTCTCCTAAGGAAAAAGAAAATGACTTAAAGAGCCGGCAAAGTATGAGGCAAAAAGCAAAAATGGAGTGCTAAAGGAAAGATGAACCAGTTCCATTCCAACATTTCCCTCCTTAGTCCAAAAGCCTTCATTACATGCCGAAAAATCCCTACGTGATTTCAAGTCGAATAAGCTTACATTAGTGGTGATCTACATGAGGGGCAAGCATATGGTACTTAGAGTCGTACTTATAACATTCTTCTGAGAGGGATGAGCGAACCTTTCAGGAATCATTGAATTGAGTGCTACATTCTTGAGTGAGATGAGCTTACGGAGAGTATAGGAGGAGGAGTTTGGGATCCACAGTGACCTACATAAAAGTGAGAACTTCCTTGATGAGTAAAGTCAACTCTTGATGCTCAAGTGTCACATTAGAGCTATGTGTGCTTTAACATTCTAAACATGGCCTTGTTGATAACTCATGAGTGTGTGGGTAATTGTTGGTCCAAATTGATGGAGGTGGAAATTACCTTATTTGCTTGAGGACAAGCAAAACCATAAGTTTGGGGGAGTTGATAAGTAGGGATTTTGACTACTTATTTGCTCTCTTTTACTTTCGTTTTAGCTCAAAAATGCTTAAAGATATTCCCGAAAATTAATGAAATGTGCTTTCTTGCAGAAGCATTGGAAAATAAGCCAAAGATATGGAAATCAACTCAAGAAGGGGTATTTTTAGACAAGGACAAAAGTCAAGAAAATGGGGTAAAGTGCGGACCGCAGAATCTTGTCTGCGGCCGCAGACCAATAAGGAAGTCATGTCAGAGCTCCTTTACAAAGTGCGGACCGCACAATAATTGTACGATCGCAGAAGATGAGGTTTAGAGAGATGGAGTTCTAAGTCCATGAAGAAATGCGGACCACACTATTATTGTGCGGCCAAAGAATTTAAGAGTGTGGTTGCACTCAAAAATGTGCGGTCCGCAGAAGTCTCTCCTGGTAAGCTCAAATTCAAGAGTGCGGCCGCACTCAGAAATGTGCGGTCCACAGAATCTGAAGACGTGCGGCCGTAACCCAGAATAGTGCAGCTGCAGAAGTCCATCCTGTCAAGCTCAGCTTCAAAGAGTGGACCGCACACATAATTGTGCGTCCGCAGAACCTCCACATGGGAAATTTTGTCTGATAATTTCAGTTGTGTGTAAATAATTCTTTTTGTCGAATTTAGGTTAAGTTTTGAACTCCAAAAAGTAGATAGCCATTTTTCCTTTACTGATTTGGGAAACTTTGTATTAGTTTATCATTTTAACATTGGATTTTCATCCTTTTATCATCTATTATGAGTTAAATCTTATTTTCTTCCTTAGTTTCTTCATTTTTGACTATGAGTAGCTAAATCTCTAGCTAGGGTTATGACCCAACCCTAGTGTGGGTACCTAATGGATGTTTGATTTAGGGCTTATTTAAGGTTGGGTGTATGATATTTAGCCTAGTTCTTGCTTGAATTTAGGAATTAATGATTGCAAACATTAATTCATGCCTAATTGACTTAGTCTCTACTTGAGAAAGAGAGACTAAGTCTAGGAAAACTTGGCTAACAAGAAATTGGGCGAACTCAAGAAATTGATAGCCCCAATTAAAGGGTTGAATCTAGAGATAGTAATACCCGACTTGAGCATATATCAACGGTTTTGTGAATTACCCATTTGAACTTGAGAAAGCTAAATTGGGCAAAACCCCTCTAACTACCGAGAGGTATCGAGTGGGTAATCGCGTGTTGATTGCTATATTACACCCCAACTAATGAAACATGCCCTAAAGCCCGCAACCCGCTAGGTAACCACCTAGGTGGAAGTCACAGCCCTAGATCTTTTATAAACTTGAAAAACAACAACACCAAAAATATCGTTCTATAGCTTTACATTTACAAACAATAGCATAAATTTTAGAAGTAGAAATAAACAACCAAGTATGTGAAAGTGCATCTTAGGCACGTCATACACCTAGTCTAAGGATATACCTAATCCAATATAAGCTCTATGAAGAATCGACCCCGACTCAAAGTTGGGTAATTATAATTGCATCGACCGCTTCACAATCCCAATCGGTGGTGTGAATTTGGGCGACATCATACCCTTATAATGAATCCTAATCACCAAGCCTTACATTTTAGCACATAAAAATGTTTTTCCCTTGCTAAAGATCTTAACTTAGGGGTAACGGCCCCTAGTATTCGAGGCTGAACTCGTGAGGGCTCGAATATTGTTGATCTGATGCAAATGATCATCTATTCTAGTTTAATACTGGTCTTCAAATCTAAGTAGCACGTTTTACTATTGCCTCGTTAAAAACCTTGCCGAAAAACCCACTTCGAGAAACCGGTTCAAGGGAAAAAGAGTGCAACACGTGCTTTCAGATCTAATAACCACATCCGTTGTTGGCTGATTACCTGCATACATTAATCCAATTTATAATACAATTAATATGTAATTGAGTTCGTACCTTAGCAGTAGTACCACTTTAAGAATGTCATATTCTAGTTGTTTCGTAATTGTACACTATTTCCCGCTTCGAATTTATATGAGCCTTTGCCGGTTATTCCGACAACTCGATACGACCCTTCCTAATTTGGGTCCAATTTCCCTTCGTTTGAGTTCCTGGTGTGTAATGTTACTCTTCTCAATACCAAAACCCCGACTTGAAAATGTCTGAGGTTGGCTCTTCGATTGTATTATCTTTCTACTCGTTGCTTCTGGGCTGCCAACCGAACCATGGCAGCCTCCTACCTTTCCTCCAACAGTTCCAATCTCGTGATCATGGCATCGCCATTTGACTCTTCGGTAGCATACTGCAATCTGAGGCTTGGTTCCCCCACCTAGTCTGGTATTACGGCTTCAGCTCTGTAGACTAGAGAAAATAGGGTTGCCCCGGTGCTTGATTTTGAAGTCGTACGGTATGCCCACAGCACTTCGGGCAAAATCTCCTTCCATTTTCCTTTCCAACCGGTCAACCTCTTTTTCAGGTTTTGGAGTATAGTCTTATTCGTTGATTCCAATTACCCATTCCCACTAGGATGATAAGGCGTTGAAAGTATCTTCTTGATCTTGTGATCTTCGAAAAACTTACTCACCTTGCTGCCGACGAATTGTTTCCTGTTGTCGCAAATAATCTCGGATGGTACCCCTGATAAGTGTGGATTTTGACCACTTATTAGCACCTTTTTTGCTTCTGTTTTAGTCCAAAAGTATTGATTTATGTTCCCAACACTAGTGAAAATGTACAAATTGCATGAATGTTGGAAATTTGGGCTCCCATAAAGAAATCCGACTCAAAAAGGAGTGTTCAGACGCACAAGTCAAGAAGGGGAGCAGAACATAAGAAGTGCGGCCCTCAGAGTATTTTTGCAGCCGCAGAAGAAAGTGCAGACCACAGAATTCCCTCTGCGGCCGCAGAACCAGTGAAGAAGCCCATCATACATAAAGGGGATGTGCGTACCGCACATGAATTGTGCGGCCGCAGAACAGGGTCTGCATTGACAATAATTCAAATGTTCAGAGAGTGTGCAAATGATCAAGACCTGAAGCTTTGCCTGAAGTGCGATCCGCGCAAGAATTGTGCGGCCACAGAAGCTGACTTGTAGCTGAAGACCATATTGTGCGGCTACAGAATCTAAGACCATGCAAGCTGAAGCAATCTGCGGACCGTATATGGAATTGTGCGGCCACAGAACCTCCGGAGGGGCATTTTTGTCAGCAAATTTTGGGCTACTATAAATAGACGAGAATCATATTGTTAGGTCAAGTTTTAAAGTTTGAGCAGCTGTAGCCGTTGTATTATGCTATTTTAGGAAGTTTGTGACTATTTTGGGATTTAAACATCATATTTTACATTTTAATCTTAGATTATGAGTTTAATTAGTATTTCTTCTTTGTTTTCTTCATTTTTCACTATGAGTAGCTAGACGCTTACTAGGGTTGTGACCCAAGCCTAGTGTATAAACCTTATGGGTATTTAATTTAATGCTTGTTTATGATTGGGTATTGATTATTTAGCCTTGTTTGTTCTTTAATTTTAGAGTTAGTGGTTGTAAACATTGATTCATGCCTATTTGACTTGGTTCTTACTTGAGAAAGAGATAAGTAGTCTAGGAAAACTTGGCTAAAAGGAAATTGAGCTAATTAAGGGTTTGATTAGCCTAATTAAAAGGTTTGAACTAGAGATAGTGAGACCCCGACTTGCGATCATATCAACTATTTAGATTGATACCCATTTGGGCTTGAGAAAGCCAAATTGGGCAAAATCACTCTATGACCGAGAGGTATTGAGTGGGTAACTTATAGTTGAGAGCTATAATACACCCTGATCAATAAAATAGTGTTAACATATTTAACCCATTAGGCAAACACATAGATTAAGGTCACATCCCTAGGATTTTTAACCTTTTGGTAAAAACAACAAAAACAATCATTTGCTTTCTAGTTTCGCTTCATTAGTTTATAATTGATAGTGATAATTTTAGAAGTAGAAACCAAACCTTTGTTTGGAAGTGCAATTTAGTTAACTTTTCTCAAATCAAATGTATACCCCTAACACCCATATTAAACTCCCTGTGGAAATCGACCCCGACTCTTGTTGGGTACTATTCTTCCAACGACCGTTTCCACTCACTATTGCGTGCGGATTAGACGTGGATCAATTTTTGGTGCTGTTGTCGGGGAGTAAAAACGGTGTTAAATATATATTTGAGTTTGTTTTGGAATATCTTCTTTCCCTTCAGTGTTACTAACTTGTGTGAGAAATAATAGGTACAAACATGGCGAACAATGAGCTCAAAAATTTGTCTTTGTGGGAATTGCACGAAGAGGAAGAACAAGTAGAGGAGGTACCTCATGAGCCACAAGCCAATCGAAGAGATCGGTACCTCATGACAATGTGCTCGTTCCACCCCCACCTCTACCACGAGCGTCTCCACGCGGGATATTGCCCAACGAAGGTTATGCTAGTACAATTGTCCCTCCCCGTATTAGGGCGAGCAACTTCCAAATCACCAATGTGATGCTCACTTTGCTTGAGCAACGATGTTTCTTTACCCGTGCTCCAATAAAAAATGAATATAAACATTTGAAGGGCTTCATGGATACATGTTGGAGGAGCAAGAAAAGGAATGTTTCTGAGGATGCATTGAGGGTAAGGCTTTTTCCCTTCTTTCTAATTGGGAAAGCTTTAGATTGGTTGGAACGTTTGTCAAACCATTCAATTCACACTTGGGATGAGTTGGCGGAAAAGTTCATTGCTAAGTTTTTATCTCCCGAGCACATGACTACACTTCGAGATGAGATCTTGGCATTCAAGAAAGAGCCGAATGAACCACTACACGAGCTATGGGAGCGCTATAGAACAATAGTCAAGGAATGTCCCAACAACGATATGACGGAAAACATGATTTAACAAACCTTCTATCGTGGGATTAATACAACCAACCAATGTGTAGTGAATCAACTAGCCGGTGGAAACTTTATGACTACGCCTTATGCAGAGGCGTGTGAGCTTTTGGATGAGATAGCGGAAACGTCATCAGCTTGGCAATCCCGGGCCAATGTTCCACAAGGTGATCCGAATATGATCCACTTTCAAAAGAATTGCAAGACCATGGGCAAGCCTTTGTCGAATTGACCACTACCATGACTCAACTAGCAAAAGCTCAACTTAGTCAAGTGCAAGATCCTAAGCAAGTCAATGCTATGGAAGGAATGAATATTTAGGTGAACAAGAAGAGGACCAAGGGTCCACAAGTGCAAACTCGAGTGGAGAACTATGTGCAAGATGATGATAGTTTTGAGAAAGATGATTCTTACAATGAACAAGAGGAGGAAGTTCAATATCTGAAAAAATTTCAAGGGCAAAGAAACAACTTCCAAGATCCAAGCCAACAATAATGTTGACCACAAAACAATCATGGAAATTGGAATTCTAATAATCAAGAAAATTGGAGTGGAAATAACAATCAATGGAATTGGCATAACAACAACAATCAAAGAAATTAGAGTGGAAAACACCTAGGAAATTGGGGAGGCAACAATCAAGGTTGATGGAGTAACAATCAAAGCAACCGGGGGTTGGGTTTTCAAAGGCCCCCAATGTATCAACAACCGAGCAACCTACCTCCTTATTCTTCCCATGGTTCAAGTTCTTCAAACAATGAGATGAGACGTATTGAAAATATGTTCAAGCAAATGATGGAAAAGAATGTTGATTCGGATGCCCAACTTGCCTCACACAACACATCAATCCGCAACCTAGAAGTTCAAATGGGGAAAATCTCTCAAGCTCTAAATTCTTGTCCTAAGAGGGCACTACCAAGTGACACGGTGGTAAACCCAAAGGGTGGTAATAATATGGGACATGCCATAGCAGTTATCACAAGAAGTGGAAGAGGCGGGAATGCACCCACCTCAAGTGGAAGGCGACTTGTTGATGATGATCAAGTGATGAAAGAAGAAGAGGTCCCGAACAATGTTGTGCAACATAATGAGTAAGTTTGAATTGATATTGATGATAGTGTGGAAGAGACTCACGAGGAGGTGAACCCGTCTAGGGAACACATTATTGACATACCGGAGCCGGTAGTGCAAAAGTCTAAGGCACCATGGCCTAAGCCTCCACCTCTATACCCTCAAAGACTTGACAAGCAAAATTGTGAGAATCAATTCAAGAAGTTCATTCAAATGATGAAGATTCTTTCAATCAATGTGCAATTGGTCGAAGCTTTGGAACAAATGCCCAGTTATGCAAAGTTTATGAAAGATCCTATGACAAAGAAGCGGTCAATGAATTTTGAGACCATCAAAGTCACTCATCAAGGGAATACAATCTAAGTTGGAGGATCCCGATGCTTTCACGATTACTTGTACAATTGGAAGTGCCGAGTTTGCTAAAGCTCTTTGTGATCTTGGAGAAAGTATCAATTTGATGCCTTATTCGGTTTTTAGGACTTTGAGAATTGGGCAACCAAGACCCACCTCTATGAGATTACAAATGGTCGATCGTACCATGATAAGGTCGTTGGGTGTGATTGAAGATGTTTTGGTCCGGGTTGATAAATTCATTCTTCCTATAGATTTTGTCATTCTAGATTGTGAGGTTTATTATGAAGTGCCAATTATTCTTGGGAGATATTTCCTTGCTACATGTAAGGCTTTTTGTGATGTTGAAGCCGGAGAACTCACTTTTCGGGTTGGTGATGAAAAAGTGATATTTCATGTGTATAAGTCCATGCGGCAACCAAATAGCAATTAGGTGTGTTCTTTTGTGGACTTGGTGACCAGTGTCATTGTTGATAATATAAGTGCTACAATCAATGTTGGTGATATGTCGGAGGCTGTCTTGCTTAACTTTGATGATGACAAGATGGATGGCTTTATGGAATGTGTGAACTCTTTGCAAGGAATGGGGTCGTACAACTATGCACCCCAAAAATTATCCTTGGATATTGAAAATATGAAAACTCCTCCTACAAAGTATTCTATTGAAGAGCCTCCTACCTTGGAGTTGAAGTCATTGCCTCCACATCTTCGGTATGAATTTCCTGGCCCTTGTTCTACTTTACCGGTTATTCTTTCCTCTTGCTTGACTAATGCGCAGGTAGATTCCACATTGGGGTGCTACAAAAGAGGAAGAAGGCTATTGGATGGACCTTGGCGGATATTCGGGTTAGAAGCCCCACCCTCTGCATGCATAAGATCAATTTGGAGGATGGCACTAAACCATCTATTGAACATCAAAGGAGACTCAATGAGGCTATGCAAGAAGTTGTCAAGAAAGACATTATCTAGTGGTTGGATGCCGGGGTTTTCTACACCATCTCCGATAGTTCATGAACTTTTACGGTTCAATGTGTCCAAAAGAAGGGGGCATGACGGTGGTCACCAATGACAAGAATGAGTTGATTCCTACAAGAACGGTGACTGGTTGGAGGGTATGTATGGATTATCGCAAGCTTAACAAAGTCACAAGGAAGGATCACTTCCCACTTTCTTTCTTAGATCAAGTGCTCGATAAATTGTCCGGTCGTGCTTTCTATTGCTTTCTTGATGGGTACTCTGGCTACAACCAAATTCTCATTTCTCCAGAAGATCAAGAGAAGATAACATTTACATGTCCCTATGGTACTTTTGCTTTCATACGGATGCTATTAGGTTTGTGCAATGCACCGGCGACGTTTCAACGGTGTATGATGGATATTTTCACAGACATAGTGTAGGACTACCTTGAAGTTTTCATGGATGACCTCTCGGTGGTTGGAGACTCTTTTGATGATTGTCTTGCAAATTTGGACAAAGTGTTGTCTAGATGTGAATAAACAAATTTGGTGCTCAGTTGGGAGAAATGCCATTTCATGGTGGAGGAAGGTATTGTCCTTGGCCATAAGATCTCAAAGGAATGGCATTGAAGTTAATAAGGCAAATATTTAGGTTATTTCTAAGCTTCCACCCCCAATTTCGGTGAAGGGTGTGCGGAGTTTCCAAGCGCGTTTTTACCGGCGCTTCATCAAAGATTTCTCTAAGGTAGTGAACCTATTGTGCAAGCTTCTTGAGAAGGATGTTAAGTTTAATTTCAATGATAATTACATGCGAGCCTTTGAATTGTTTAAGCTCAAGTTGACAACTACTCCCATCATCACCACTCCAAATTGGAGTGTGCCTTTTGAACTCATGTGTAATGCAAGTGATGTAGAGGTTGGGGCTATTTTGGATGACCGTATCAACAAGATTTTTCATCCGGTCTACTATGCTAGTAAGACCATGAATAGTTCCCAAGTCAACTATACAGTTACATAGAAAGTGCTCATTGCTATTGTGTTTGCAATTGAGAAGTTTTGCCCGTACTAGATAGGTGCAAAGGTTATTGTCCACACGGATCATGCGGTGCTTCGTTATCTTATGAGCAAAAAAGGACTCCAAAGCTCGGTTGATGAGATGAGTGCTCTTGTTACAAGAATTTGATAATGACATTTAAGATAGGTAGTGAAAATCAAGTGACAAACCATTTGTCTCGTTTGGAGGAGGAGGGAAGGCCGCATGATGGCCTTGAAATCAATGACTCCTTCCGCGATGAGCAACTTTTGGCAATTGCAATGAAAGATGTGCCATGGTTCGCAGACTTAGAAAATTTTCTTATTTGTGGAATCATTCCGGATGAGTTCTTTTCAAGACAAAGGAAGAATCTCAAAAGGAATTGTCAAAATTATTATTGGGATGAATCATACCTTTTTTGGATTTGTACAGATGGGGTAATTATGAGGTATGTACCGGAAGAAGAGCAAGGTGATATTCTTGGGGCTTATCATTCTTTTTCATATGGTGGTCATCTTGGAGGAGCAAGAACGGTGGCCAAAGTGCTTAGTTGTGGTTTCTATTGGCTCACTCTTTACAAGGATGCGAGTGAGTTAGTGAAAATATGTGATGAATATCAACGGGGTGGTGGAATCTCAAAGAAAAATGAAATGCCTCTCACAACCATTTTGGAGATTGATATTTTCTATGTGTGGGGCATTGACTTCATGGGCCCTTTTATGAGTTCTTGTGTAAATACCTACATCTTGGTCGTGGTGGATTATGTGTCCAAATAGGTTGAGCCTATTGCTTTACCCAACAATGGGGCGAGAAGTGTAGTGGCTTTCTTGAAGAAGAATATTTTCACAAGGTTTGGTACTCCACGTGCAATTATAAGCGATGGGGGTCACACTTTTGCAACAAGTATTTTGACACTTTACTTATCAAGTATGGTGTTACTCACAAAGTCACGACTCCCTATCACCCACAATATAGTGGGCAAGTGGAAGTCTCCAGCCGGGAGATAAAGAGTGTCTTGTCTAAAACGGTGAATGCTAATCGGACGGATTGGTCCAAGAAGCTGGATGATGCATTATAGGCTTATCGGGCGGCGTACAAAATACCTATCGGAATGTCGCTATACCGGTTGGTATTTGGAAAAGCTTGTCATCTTTCGGTGGAACAAGAGCCCAAGGAAATGTGGGCTCTAAAGAAGTTAAATTTTGATTGGGATGTAGCCGCTAACTTGAGGGTTGCACATTTGAATGAATTGGATGAGTTCCGGTACCATGCTTATGCGTTCGTCCTTCTACAAAGAAAAGATAAAATATCTTCATGACAAATACATTTGGAACAAAGAGTTCAAGATGAGTGATCTTGTATTGTTGTTTAACTCAAGGTTTGAGGATGTTTCCCGGGAAGCTAAAATCCAAGTGGAGTCGTCCATTTGAAATTATTGGTGTGACACCTTTTGGTGCATTAGACTTGAAGAACAAAAACAATGAAGTATTCCGAGTCAATGGTCACCGGGTGAAGCACTACTTGGGCAAGTTTGGAGATAGTCACATGGTGGTGGTCATTCACATCATTTGAGGGTTTTCTGCATCGTGTCGCGACATTAAATCAGGCGCTTTTTGGGAGGCAACCCAAAGTCTTTTCCCTTTTGTTTTGTAGTTAGATGTTATTTGTATTCTTATTTAAATTTGAAGTGTGCTATAAGGATGAGTGTGACTTATAAGATAGGCGGACAAAAATATGGCTAAGTGTTCAAAAATTCTACGGACCGCACATTTTTATGTGCCATAGCAGAAGAGCATTGCGGCCGCACATTTCTTTTGCGGACTGCACATATGAAATGTCAAAATACTAGCTCTCTGAAGTTTGAGCTTGTAAGTGTGGAGGTCGATCTACGACCGCATCTGAAAATGTGCGGACCGCGGATTGAGTTCTGAGACGAGGTCACCCAGGTGAAAGAGTGCAGACCGCACATGAAAATGTGCGACCGCACTCGTCTCTCTCCCCTTTGTCAAATAGTTGGTATAAATAGAACAGTAAGCATCATTTTACACTTTTCCCTCTCTGAACAAAATACTATTGTTCTGTTGATTTTTCTTGGAGATTTTAACTGTCCTCACACACAACCACCTTGATTATTCACTCATTACACTCACTCTATCTAGGATGCTTCAATCTCATGTTAAAATTTTGTGTTAGTTTAATTTTTAGATTTTTATTTCTTTTTTAGGCCATATGTTATTAGGGTTCAATTATGTGTCCACGTTGGGGTAGATCGGAACTGGATAAACTTAATACATGCTCTAATGGGGTTGGGTGAGTGCAATTTCATATTTTTACAATGTTTCCATGTCTAATTATGCAGGAAATTGAAAAACCTAAGCAAGGCAAACCTGACTATTCGTAACTTTTGAAAATCTACAGCCGCACTTGAATTTGTGTGGTCCGCATATCATGGAATTTGGCAAATCAGTGCAGTAGGACATCAAAATGTATGAAATTTTCAAAGAAACTCAAGAACTTTCAAATTTACAACCGGACGTCTGAATCACATCAAATCAACTCCGTTTTACACTAAATTTTGCAGACAAGTGATAAATAGTGAAATGAACTTATACCAAGTTTTGAAACCGAAATCCGAACCTAGTAGTAACAAAGTCAACCTACGGTCAAACTTAGGAATTCTTTAAACCTTCAAATTACTAGTTTTTAACAAATCACGCTAAATCATGTTAGGGACTTCCGAATTCAATTTCGGGCATACGCTCAAGTCCCAAATCACACGATACGGACCCACCGGGACAATTAAAATACTGATCTGGGTCCATTTACATAAAACGTTGACCGTAGTCAACTCAAATCATTTTTAAAGCTAAAATTCACATTTTCTTCAATTTTTACACATAAAAAATTTTCGGAAAAAAGACACAGACTGCGCACACAAATTGAGAAACGCTAAACGGAGCTATTCGAGATATTGGAACACATAAATGAAGATTAAAATTGAAAATGACATATGGGGTCATCACAATTAATTATTATAGCATCTTTTATTGCTCCAATTTTCTGTACATGATTCGATGCAATTATTACTATGGAGAAAACTCGATCCACAAGTTTAATTATTGCTTACTTTAAACATTTTATATACAATCATGAATCGTTGATAAACCACATTTTTAATTTCATTGCCTTATAATTACTCTTAATGCAGTTGATATAAGACAATTCAACGTCAAGTCAAGGTGTAGCTTAAAAAATGTGACGCAATAATGGCCATACATTAGATTAGTTCTTCTAGGGGTAACAAAAAGTTACTTCCATCATCTCAATTTGTCTGAAAGTATTTAATTAGCACAAAAGTTTAAAAATTTAAAGAATACTTTTGAAATGTAAGAAATACATATACTTCCTTCGTTTTACTTTAGGTTGTGAAAGTATTTAATCAGCACAAAAGTTTTAAAAATTTAAAGAACACTTTTGAAATGTAAGAAATACATATACTTCCTTCGTTTCACTTTAGGTAGAAAACTTTTAACTAGCATAGAGTTTTAAGAAACAAATAAGGACTTTTGAAACTTGGTAGTTTGAGGCCTTGAGTAGCTTTACTTCATGTATTATGACTTGTACGTATGGTCGGAATTGAATTCCGGGAAGTTCGGAGGCGATTCGGAAGGAAATTCTCAATTCGGAAGCTTTAAGTTGGAAGAGTTGACTAGGGTTTGATTTTTGAGTAAACGACCTCGGAATCGGGACTTGAAGGTTCCAATAGGTTCGTGCGATGATTTCAAACTAGGGCGTATATTCGGGTTGAGTATCGAGTGGTCCGGGAGCATTTCGGCGCTTATTTTGGAAAGTTGGCATTTTAAAAGTTTTAGAATTTCATAAGTTTGGTTTGAAGTGGATATTAATGTTATCGATGTCCGTTTGGGATTTCGAGCATTGGAATAGGTTCGTATCGTGACTTATGACTTGTGCGTAAAGTTTAGCGTCATTCCAGAATGTTTGTGTATGAATCGGACGCGTTCGTCGAAACTTGAAAGTTTAAAGAAAGGTTTTGACCATCGATTCGTAGTATTGATATTGTTTGACATGATTTGAGACTTCGACTAAGTCTGTATCATATTTTAGGACTTGTTGGTATGTTTAGATGGGGGGAGGGTGAGATTCGGATTGAAAACGGGTTGAAATTTGGACTTGAGGGATGTTGTTTTTGCTGAAGCCTGGTGTCATCGCACTTGCGGAAGGAGTGGTCGCAGGTGCAGTCATGCAGGTGCGGTGGGGTCGTCGCAGGTGCAAAATTCGGGGACGAGAACTGAGATCACAGGTGCGAGGTCGCAGATGCGGGTAGGCGGTCACAGATGTGGACTTTGATGGGGGAGTCTGTTGTCACAAAAGCCGAGGGTTCTCCGCAGGGGCGGTCCCACAGAAGCGGACCCGTAGAAGCGGGATTTCTGTCCGCAGAAGCGGCTAGTCAGATTCTTAGTGATCTTTGCAGAAATGGGGATTTATTCTGCAAAAGTGGAGCCGGAGAAGCGCAAGAAGTTCTGCAGGTGCGGAAAGCCGTTTGGGCAGAATATATGCTAGCCAAGACGGAATTTGCTCATTTCCTCTCATTTTTTTTCTCTTGGGGCCGACTTTGGGGCGATATTTTATCATGCCCCGAACTCGAGGAGCACGACCGGCGTTCAACCGAGTGAACCCGGTCAAGAAAGTATGTTAGATACTTTCTACCCAAACTCACTTATGAATAAAGAGAATATATATATTCGTTAATTAGACAATAAGGAGATCATGTATACAATACCAATTCATTACCATTAGTTACTTCATTTTAAAGTCTCAAATTACACACATTTCCATGGTCTGAAGTGGAACAAGTAATTCAAACACAACATAACTTGTTTGACCTCCCCATCACTAATATACAACCCACACTATGTCTACGGAGCCTCTAATAGATACAAAAAAGTACTATGATAGTGCCGGCAACAAGGTCCCGGCTATACCTCAAACACAATACACAAGGAATAAAAGATATATGATCCTGAAATGAAGCGGGGCTCACGGAGTCCGATCACGACCAGATTGGCTATGCCGTCTCATCCGAGACATCAACTACGAGCACAATTTCAATTACAATTTCCAGCACAATCACCACCATGTGTGCGGCATGGCGTCCGATCACGACCTGATCGGCTAGGCCGTCTCACCACAATTATGTGTGGATCGACATCATCCTTTTCTACCAATCATCTCGTTTCATACTTCTTTCACATCTTTTCATTTCATTGGCACTAGTGGACCACAATTATAAAATTATTCTTGGCACGTCGGTTGTATTTAGTATTTCATGCTCACCTTTCACTTTCAAACATCATCATCAACAACAACAACAAGGCGTTTCAAATCAAGGTTTTTAGTACACATGTGAGCAATTAAGAGTTTTAAGCACATAGAGAATTTTTACAAAATTTGGCGTAATAGTCTTCATTTGAACTTGACTTGAAGTTGAAACATTTTTAATGCACAGCCCATACTTTGAACACATTCTCAAATGATAACATAACATGATAAAAGTATTTGGGATATATATTGAACATATATCTTTCAACACAAGCTTATTCGGAATAGCCAATTTTATAATGAACAACTCGGGACTTGCATAAATTACATGAATACCGTGGGATTCAATTCTAAAAGAGGATTTTAGCCAACATACCTTGCTCGAACTTCCCTTAGATTACCACAACGCCCCAACACTTCTAGAAATTCCAATCATCTAGAGATATAATAAAATTGAACCATAATTAGGGAGAGATTCATGGTTTCAGCTCATTTGAGCATTTTATCAAACACTAGATGTGCAAATTGGTTACAAGATTCTTCCACAAGATTTCTTTCACTTCACAATCCAATCTTTACCCATTTGGGCTCAACAATCTTATCACAAACCTTATTGGTACATGCATGTATACATAATACTCTCACATTCAAGAATCATACTCACAATCACCCATCTTTTACCCCAAACTCGAAATTGAAGACTAGGGTTTGAACCTTACCTCTTGAGTGAAGATCTTGTGAGATTTCCTTGTTGGATTTCAAAGCTTGGACAAGATCTTTATGAACAAAGCACTTGAGCTTCTTCCTCTCTCTATAACACTCTCACTTCTCTCTAAAAATATCAGATTTTTGCCTTCAAAATGAGCCCCAAAGGCTATTTATCAAAATAGGGTTTGGTTATAAAAATCAGAAAATGGACCCTCTGATTCCAAGTCTGTGATCGCAGAGTGGACCATAGAGTTGATGTGCATCCCGTAAAATGGACCGCATAATTGATCTCCAAACACTAGGTTGTTTCGGGTTGGGTCTGCAGCAGGTCTGTGGCCCGCGGACCTGTTTTGCGGTCGCATAATGCACCGCCGACCTGTTCTGCGGTTGCATAATGCACCGCAGAACTTCCCTCCAGAAATATCCATGATTATTCTGCGATACATTGTGCGGTCTGTGAAACGAATATGCGGCAGCATAATGGATCGCATAAAGGTCCTAAAATTAACTCAAGTTTCAGCTTCACGCTGCGACGCTTATGCGGCTCGCGAAATGGTTCTGCGGTCGCGAAACGGACCGTAGAATTGCATTCTTCTGCCAAAACTTTTCATCATAAATTTAATATATTCTTCAACCAAAAAGGTTCGTACCGCTCTACAATCATCAACACATAAGTCTACCTCAGCACCACGAAATCTCGGGTTGTAGGTGAAATTTCACGGGGCCTTACATTTTTAGAGGGAAATTTCATCCACCTCTTGGGGATAAGTGTCTCTAAGACACTTTTGATTATATTTCATGAACATATGTGGGATTTTAATATGGAAATTGGTAGAAATTGTGAGATTTTGAATGAAACCTAGAATTTGGTATTTTTAGATTTTGACCACGAAATTGAACATGGAATTGGGAATAAATTATATATTTGAGTTTGTGATGTTTTGGATAATATTTATCTTTAAAAAATTTTGGAATCCGGGCATGTGGGTTTAAGGGTTGACTTTGTTGACTTTTCGAGCGGTGTTGGGAATTGTTATAAATTAATTAATTATGATATTGGAGTATATTTGTATTGGTTTTTATGATTGTTTGACTAGTTTCAGATCGATGGGCATTGGTTTGAGGTGCTAGAGAGGCGTTGGAGCCGGTTATGGAACTTCAGAGCGAGGTAAGTCTCTTGTCTAACCTTGTGAAGGAGAAATTACACGTAGGTTTTATTCTTGTTATAGTCTACATGTTGTGGGAGCTACACACGTATGAGGTGATGAGTGTTCGTGCGTATCCTAGAATTCCTGGTTATGTCAGGGTAGACTTAGATTCACGTCATGCTTTAACTGTACTATTTGAGTTATCCTTGCCTGTTTAATTATTTTATTTTGCATTATGACCTGAGACTAGACTCACACAGAGTAATTGACTCGCTATTTTAGATATTCGACGAGCTACTTGATTAGCCGCAAAAATTTATGCTTCCCTTACGAATATTTCTCGCTTTGTGCGTATTTATCGAAAAGTTTCTTTAAATTTCATAACTCACACGTATATTTGGGAGTGGGGTCAAAGACCCATTAAATCTTCTTATTCTAATGGGATCGGGCGGTTCGCCTCGGCAAGATATTATAGCACACTCTTATGGGATCGGACCGTTCGCCTCGGCAGGATATTGTACCACACTCTTATGGGATCGGGACGTTCGCCTCGGCATGATATTATACCACACTCTTATGGGATCGGGTCGTTCGCCTCTGTAGGATATTGTACCACATTCTTATGGGATCGGGTCATTCGCCTCGGCAGGATATTGTAACACACTCTTATGGGATCGGGTTGTTTGCCTTGGTAGTATCATGTATCATATTCTTATGGGATTGGGTCGTTCACCTTGGTAGTATCAAGTATCATATACTTATGAGATCGGGCCGTTCGCCTCGGCAACTTCATGAAATACTCTGACTGTTCGCCTCGGCGGAATCGTGCGTAATATTTGACAAGAAGCTATTGTATCCGTGAGTTTTCCTGATTTGAGTTGTGACGACCTATCCGGTAGGGACCATATTATATATACTTCGGTTGAGGAGGTAACCGGTATTTGAGAACTTGTGTTTACTGTTCATAGGAGGATCGTACCACGTACCTATATTTGTTTACACTGTTTATTTATCATGCCCCATACTTGTTTACTTTCTACTGTACTTGATTTATTGGACCACTAGTAAGTGTCGATGTCGACCCCTCGTCACTACTTCTTCAGGGTTAGGTTAGATACTTACTGGGTACGCGTTGATTTACGTACTCATGCTACACTTCTGCACTGATAGTGTAGGTATATATATTTCTGGTGGTTTTTTGGGCACAAGGGCGCAGCTATTGCGGGGACTTTATAGTGAGATGCATTCCATGTTACAATCCGCAACATACGGAGTCTCCATCATAATTATTTATATTATCCTGTCTATATTGTATTCCAGAAAGATGTGGTGTTGTCATTGTACCTTCTAGTAGATGCTCATGCACTTGTGACACCGGATTTTGGGGTGTTCTAGAATTTGTTTATTATTTTGCTTACCATTGAGACACATTTACTTTATATTTTACTTGAATCATACGTATCTACGATTTCTGATGCATCGATCTCTCTATATAATAAGATTCATAATTTTAAAAATAATAAAATGAACATTTAAGTTGGTAGTTCACTGTTGGCTTGCCTAACATCGACATTGGGCTCCATCACGACCTATAGTGGGTTTTAGGTCGTGAAAACTTGGTATCAGAGCATTAGGTTCACTTAGGTCTCACAAGTCATGAGAAAGTCTAGTAGAGTCTTGCGGATCGGTACGAAGACGTCTGTATTTATCTTCGAGAGGCTATAGGGCTGTTAGGAGAACTTCCCTTCTTTATACCTTGTCATGCGATTTGATTCCATTGAAGCGTATGCCTTCATTTCCTTCCTACTCATTCTTATATGATGTTGAGCACTTGTTACCTATTGGGCGTCGAGGAGTTACCATGGTACTGCAGATGTAGTGCAAGATATTTCTCCCTGCGTGTTCAGGTGGGTTATCTCCTGTGAGCAGGTTAGAGGTTGTGTGGTTTTGAGGATGTTCCTATAAAGAGTTCTACTTTCTGCCCAACATGGGATGCATGTACTGCGATGCGAGCTTGGATCTCTTGAAGAGGATAGTATGATTTTTTAGGAGGTCAAGTGTAGGATTGTGGCTGATAATTCGGGATGTGTTATGATTAGTCCAACAAGAACTTGTGAGAAATTTGGCTGAGCAACGGTGTGGGATCATGGTAACAGGGAATAATAGGTCATTGTGGGATCTGGATCTATGCGGTTGTAGCGTAAAGCTAAGTGGGGGAGCCCACCGACAATGATTGAGTAGCGTGGTTGTGTGGATGTATAGTTACTGGTTATCGGTGCATTGGTGGATTAGTTATGACCAAGAGGACAAGGAATTTTGTACAAGGAATTTGACGTATATGTGTTACATTTCGGCTTATCGATTCATGTGCAGGTGTTGGGGATGACTCAGAATTTATGCTTCCCGTCGATGTGATGTGCAAGGAAAAGAACTCATCTGGGTGCTTCTTTGGAAGTGTTCATGTGCTAGCAGAGCACTAGAGTTTGGTTACATATTCGGGACCAGGTCAGAGTGGGTGACTCTCAACAATGGTTCTGGTGGGTTCAAGAATTAAAGTGCGGTGTTTAAAGATTTTGGTTTTGTTATGTGGCTGAGGACTGGGTTTTGCAGCAGAGTGTGAAGAATACTTAGGGAATTTCTATGTTATCATTGGGTCTATAGTGCAGTGTTAGATAAATAGGAGAAACAACTTTGGATTCGCAGGAGGTCTTTCAGAACGGGTGTATCAGCTAGAAATACTATTGAGTGCATAAGGAGGGTATGAGATGGCTGATGGGTATTGAGACGATGTGGTTTCGTGATTTTGGTCACTAAGGATGAATGATGTTTGAGGCTCATTATGTGTTTGAATAGAATAATTATATCAAAGGCAAGTCAAGAGTAAGTTGGAAGAAGTTGAATCAGTTCGTAATGGTTTGAATCAGCATGGTTCTGGAAATGATCAGTTCTTTCGGTGTGTTAAGGCCATACATGTGATTCGTGGTTGTATGCGCGGCATGGAAACCACCGTAATTTGATTAATTTGGAGGTGTTTGATTATGATGGCTTGTTATGTGTAAATGGATTTCGGAAGAGTTATAGTGGTTTAGACCACAACTTGAGGTTTGATTTTCTACGGTTATGGGGATTCGGTTGTGTGTTGCAATTGTTCTCCTGAAATAAGTGGAGTGAAAGGGGTTCTAGCCAATGAAGTATTTATTCTACTAGTGGTTCAGGGTTTATGATGAAATCCTTGGACTCTCGCGTAGCAGCATGATAAGTGCAGTGAGTGGTATGGAAATTGGAAGTTGGGGATCAAGGTTGCGGTTCGGTTTTGATAAGAATGTCACGAGCTCGAAGGAGCGGGGGAGGATTTCAGATGTTCAGAGTATGCTAGCACTATTTTCTGGCAACCTGAGGATGAACTGTTTTGGTGGAAGAAGTGTTGGGTATTGAAATGTGGATGCTTGGCTAGCACTATAGAAATAGAATGGTCGATGGCCATTAATTTTCACATTTTACTACCTGGTGCGGAAGGGTGTGGGGGTATATCCCACGAGAAGATCGTATAAGAATGATGTGTTAGTTATTCGATTGTTAGAGATTTAAATCAGGTGTGGAGATTTTGGTATTGTCGCCAATGGGAGAGGTTATGACTGAGAGGCACTCTATTCCTTTGGTTGTAGGCTGTGGAAGTTTGTTCCGAATTTGACGACTGCTCGTATATGTCATGAATAGGGTCATTGTGTATCCTTGCAAGGTTATTGGCCCGGTATGGGATGATCGGAATCGGCTTGAGGCCCGCTAGCAGACCTAATGTGAATGTATGATCTCCATCATTCAGCATATCACTGCTTATGGGGGAGTCTTCCGGTGTTGGATGTTATTCCTGTCGTCATTTATTCTCTGTAATACTATATTATGCCATGGGGGTTGTGAGACGGCTGTATTATTCGCACGTGTGTTGTAGTCCTGTGTAGCTTGTCATTATTGCACCTTAGTCGTGCTTGAGTTTTTGTAGCGCGTGGCGCTATCTACCTCCCTAGGGTCGTATTTATGCACTTGGCATGCTTGTGGTCGATATTCGGGCATTTCGTGGGTATGAGCTTTAGGGCTCGATGGGTATTTCCTTATTGATTGTTATATGTGGATTAGGGCTGGCAAGTGGGCCGGCCCGGGATCGGGATCGGGACCGTTTGGTCCCGGGCTAAACGGTCTCGGGCCGCGGGCTAAGTGGGCCTAATATTTTTTTTTAAAAAAAATAAAAATAAATAGATATTAGAGACAAAAGGATGTTAAAATAAATATCTAAGATATATAGATATTCGAATATATATAGTATATAAGATGTATATATAGTATATAAAATATATATAAGATGTATATAAGATGTATATATAGTATAATATATATATTAAATGTATATATAGTATATATATATATATATATATATATATATATATATATATATATATATATATATATATATATAAAAGCTATATTCGATAAGCTATATATACATCTTATATACTATATATAAGATGTATATATAGTATAGTATATATATTAAATGTATATATAGTATATATATAAGATGTGTATATATATTGTAAAAATATATATATATATAAAGCTATATTCGATAAGCTATATATACATCTTATATACTATATATAAGATATATACATAGTATAATATATATATATTAAATGTATATATAGTATAGTGTATATATATATATATATATATATATATAAGCTATATTCGATAAGCTATATATACATCTTATATACTATATATAAGATGTATATATAATATAGTATATATATTAAATATATATATATATATATATATAAGTTATATTCGATAAGCTATATATACAGCTTATATACTATATATAAGATATATATATAGTATAGTATAGTATATATATTAGTCTAAAGACAATAGGATGTTAAAAATAATATCTAAGTCTAAAGACAAAAATATTGTAAAGAGATATGCCTTGTAATTTTATTATAGCATTAAAAAATATGAAAATATCTTTCTTAGTCTTCATCCCCCTATGGAATGAGCACAACAAGGTGCTAATACCTCCATTGAGAAAAAAAAGAAACTAATCAAGATGTGCCAAAATATAAGTTACATAATACATACTAATTTTTGTTCATACAAGTTACATGGTATCTCTTACAAACTTCATAAATCTATCAAGGTCCGGAGGAATTTCCGTTGGTGGTGGCGAAAAAGTTGCTTGGTCATCGCCACTTCCGGGCGAAGCAACATCCTCCGTAAGTTCAGCTAGCATTTCTTCGTAAGCTTCGTCTTCATCTGGTTGTGATTCAGCAACTCCAAAATTTCTTCTTTCCGACTGGATTCAATCTCTGAAAAGTACTGATTTTTCCAAACTCTCCCTCATAGACGCTCTATAATTACCGAGTTGAAGTCTTGCTTGACTGAAAGCGTTCTTTGATGCTACTGTTGAAGCTTGAATAGTTAAAATGTCTCGGGCCATCCTTGAAAGAACCGGAAAATGAGGACCTCCTAATTTCATACCAAGGATTTAACAAAGCAGAAACATCATAAATAGGGGGAATAGGGAAAAAATATTTTTAAAACTTTTTTCTCATAGAATCAATAGCAAGTTTATAAATTTTCCCACCCTTTGAAAAATGAGCAAACAAATTTGTAAGTTCTACAATATAAACTAAACAGTTAGAAATAGTAGGATAATATTGCCTAGAAAATTCATTTGTAGCAATATGAAATTTTTCTAAATATTCTACAAGTATTTTAACATTAGCCCAATCCCCATTTGTAAGGTGCTCATCATCATCACTTACATGTGCATTAAATATTGAGTTTATGGGGTTTCTATATTCATATGCAACAACCAAACTTTCATACATGTAATTCCATCTAGTTGGACAAGGTTTTGGAACCTTTCTTTCTCTTAGGCCAAATTCATCGCATCTTTTAAAATATTCTCTAAGTGTACTTCTACGGTTTGAATAAAAAAGCCAGTTAAGAGCCATTTTAACCTTTTCAATTTTAATATTTAAAATTCTCATACCATCACCCACAATTAAATGGTAAATATGACAAATACATCTAACATGAAAAATATCACTAAATGTAGGATTTAGCGTAGTGGTAAGCAAGGCTATAGCATTTGTGTTACTAGTAGCATTATCCATTGAAATTGACATTATTTTATCACTAATACAAAAATATCTACAAATATATGTAATTGTGCTAGCAATAAACTGCCCTGTGTGACGTGAATTAATTATTCTAAAAGAAATAATGCGCTTTTGCATTATCCAATCCTCATCAATCCAATGACTGGTAACAGTAAGGTAATCACAGTCGTTACCACTTCTATCAATATCAGTTGTAATAGCAACAGGACAATTTATATGAGTAAATAAATAGTGCAAATATTGTTCATATTCATGTTTATATTTATAAATATCGCTCTTTACGGTTGTGCGAGGAAAACCTTTATAAGTAGGATTAAAATAAATTCTAATATAATGCACAAAGTTAGGATCAGAAGGAACACTATAGGGTAAACACATAACAGTTACCATTTTTGCCAATTCTTCCCGATCTTTTTTTGGATCATAATATAAAATACCACCGGTAACAGTGTTAATTCCCGGTTGAAATTGATTTGAACCGGTACTAGGGTCAACCTGACTAGGAGTAGGTAAACTTTTCCCCTCGGCCAAAGCTTTCAGATGAAGATATCTCACTTTATCTTGAGAGTGTTTCATTATGTGTCTAGCCAAAGTCCCTCCCCCCCCTCCCCCCGCGATCCAAAATATTTAAAAACTAACTCTGTGCCACAAGTTTTACACTTAGCCTTATTTTCTGGAATTAGTTGAGTAAACAATGGCCAAACGGGAGATGTTTCCGTCCGTTTGCTAGGTTGTCTAGAAAAAGTAGGGGTAGTGACAGGAGTATCAAATGGGGCATCATTTGGATTAGCAGGGTTACCACTAGTTGGGTTAACATCAGGAGCAGGACTAGTTGGTGTATCATCATCCGGTTGAGTTTCATCAAAATCTATTTCCTCGTCATCATTTTCATCAATAGTTGGATTAGAATAAAGAGCATTCATAAATTCATGGTCTAATTTTTTACCAGATCTAATATTATGGCAAAATTGACTTTCAGTAAATTGTAATAAACTATTATCGCTATCAAGAATAGCAGGAGTAGGATGTATATGGAGTTTGGTTCGGGGAGCCCGGGGCAGTAGGGGAGGAATAAATTGAGCACTAGATTCGTCACTCTTGGAGTTTCTCTAAGGAACTGGGCCGGTCCCGGGCCCTGGCGGGCTAAACGGTCTCGGGCCTGACGGGCCCAAATCATACGACCGACCTACGAGACCGGCCCAGGCCCACTAAAACCGGGCCAAACAGTCTTGGCCCGTTTAGCCCGTTTGGCCCGCGGTCCTGGGCCTGGACCGGCCCACTTGCCACCCTTAGTATGGATCAGGTGGCACGCCGCCACGGGTATGATGTTTGGATCGGGTTGCATGCCGCAACAGTGAGATGTTGAGTACGGTTACCTATACTTATTTTTGCGTCTTGCTTCTCACCTCTGAGAAAGGTTCATAGCATTTGTTGGCCATTTTATTCAATACGCGGGCTGGGTAGTTCTTTGTCGGAGTTCGTTCTTCCTTATGTGTCATATTCGAGTTGTAGCTTGTTGGCGCATTGATGACATCATATGAGATATTATTCAGTGTTTGAGGTGGCTTATTGCCTGAGGAGCTTGTACTGGGTGAGACGAGGTTATTGGACCTGAAAGCAGTGCAATCAGATTTATGTAAGGTTTACTAAAGAGAAAATATCACTATTCAGTTCAGAATAAGGTAATGGTCCTTGTCAAGCGGAGAGACTCCATGATTTATTGATTTGGCAGGTGGTTATGAGCTTTTTGCATGTCACTTTCATCGTTGCAGTATCACAAGGGTCGGGTCGGGTCGGGTCAGGTCTTATACGCGTTATGAGGTATACTACAAGCATCGGGTTAGTGAATTTACAGTTTCAGCATGGGTGTATGATCTTCTTTGGTACATCGTGTTGAGATTGATATGGTGCTCATACGTTAAAATCAAGTCTCGTAGAGAATTCCAGATGTTGAAATTTGGTTCTAAGGCTCGTGGGCTAAGGTAGCAGGAAGGATCTCCAGTATGGCTCGAGCTAATGTGCTCATGTGGGTTGGGGTGGCACGGGTAGGTGCACGAGGCGTTAAACAGTGATTTTGGTCAACTCCATAATGGTTCTTGGCACGTTCGAGGACGAATGTATGTTTATGTGGGGGAGAATATAACGACCCAATCGATCGTTTTGAGCTCTAGCGTGTCGTTCAGCAGTTTGAAGCCTTGAGTAGCTTCGCTTCATGTATTATGACTTCTACGTGTGATCAGAACTGAATTCCGGGAAGTTCGGAGTCGATTCGGAAGCTTTATGTTGGAAAAGTTGACTAGGGTTTGAATTTTGAGTAAACGACCTCGGAATCGGGATTTGAAGGTTCTAATAGGTTTGTGCGATGGTTTCGGACTAGGGCGTATGTTCGGGTTGAGTATCGGGGCGGTCCGGGAGTATTTCGGCGCTTATTTTGAAAAGTTGGCATTTTGAAAGTTTTAGAATTTCATAAGTTTGGTTTGAAGTGTATTTTGATGTTATCGATGTCCGTTTGGGATTTCAAGCCTTAGAATAGGTTCGTATCGTGATTTATGGCTCGTGTGTAAAGTTTGGCGTCATTCCAGAATGTTTAAGTATGAATCGGACGCGTTCGTCGAAGTTTGAAAGTTTAAAGAAAGGTTTTGACCGTCGATTTGTAGTTTTGATATTGTTTGGCGTGATTTGAGGCTTTGATTAAGTCTGTATCGTATTTTAATAATTGTTGAAATGTTTGGATGGGGTCCCGGGAGGGCGGGGCTTGAGTGAGATTCAATTTGAAAACGGGTTGAAATTTGGACTTGAGGGATGTTATTGTTGTTAAAGCCTGGTGTCACCCCACCTGCGAAAGGAGTGGCCGCAGGTGTTGTCACACAGGTGCGGAGGGGTCATCGCAGGTGCAAAATTCGTGGAGGAGACCTCGGAGCGCAGGTGCGAGGAATCTTCCGCACCTGCGAGGTCGCAGGTGCGAGTAGGCAATCGCAGAAGCGGACTTTGATGAGAGAGTCTGTTGTAGCAGAAGAGGAGGATTCTCCGCAGGGGTGGTCCCGCAGAAGCAGGATTTCTGGCCGCTTAAGAGGTTGGTCGGATTCTTACTGGTCTTCGCAGAAACGGGGATCTTTTCCGCAAAAGCGGAGACGCAGAAGCGCAAGAAGTTCCGCAGGTGCGGAAAGTCGTCTTGGCAGAATATATGCTAGCCAAGACGGGATTTGCTCATTTCATCTCATTTGTTTCTCTCTTGGAGCTGACTTTGGGGCGATTTCTGGAGGGCTATTTCATCCACCTCTTAGGGGTAAGTGTCTCTAAACCACTTCTGATTACATTTCATGAACATATGTGGGATTTTAATATGAAAATTGGTAGAAATTGTGAGATTTTGAATAAAACCTAGAATTTGGTATTTTTAGATTTTGACTACGAAATTGAACATGGAATTGGGAATAAATTATATATTCGAGTTCGTGATATTTTGGGTAACGTTTATCTTTGAAAATTTTCGGAATTCGGGCTCGTGGATCCGCCGAGGATTGACTTTGTTGACTTTTCGAGTGGAGTTGGGAATTGTTATAATTTAATTAATTATGATATTGGATTATATTTTTATTAGTTTTCATGATTGTTTGACTAGTTTCGGATCGATGGGAATTGGTTTGAGGTGCTAGAGAGGTGTTGGAGCCGGTTATAAAACTTCAGAGCGAAGTAAGTCTCGTGTCTAACCTTGTGAGGGAAACATTACCTTGTAGGTGTTATTCTTGTTATATGCTACATGTTGTGGGAGCTACACACGTATGAGGTGACGAGTGTCCGTGCGAATGCTAGAAATCCTGGTTATGTCCGGTAGACTTAGATTCACACCATGGTTTAACTATACTATTTGAGTTATCCTTGCATGTTTAATTACTTTATTTTGCATTATGACCTGATACTAGACTCGCGCAGAGTAATAGACTCGCTATTTTAGATATTCGACGAGCTACTTGATTAGCCGCGGAAAATTATTCTTCCCTTACGAATTTCTCCTGCATTGTGCGTATTCATCAAAAGGCTTTCTTAAATTTCATAACTCACACGTATATTCATGAGTGGGGTCAAGGACCCGTTAAAGATTTATATTCTAATGGATCGGGCCATATCGTCTCGGCTGGATATTGTACCACACTCTTATGGGATCGGGCCGTTCGCCTCGGCAGGATATTGTACCACACTCTTATGGGATCGGGACGTTCGCCTCTGCAGGATATTGTAACACACTGTTATGGGATCAGGTCGTTCGCCTCGGTAGTATTATGTATCATATTCTTATGGGATTGGTCTGTTCGCCTCGGCAGTATCATGTATCATATTCTTATGGGATCGGGTCATTCGCCTAGACATTTCTATAAAACACTCCTATGGGATCGGGTCGTTCGCCTTTGCAACTTCATGAAATACTCTTATGGGATCGGACTGTTTGCCTCGGCGGAATCGTGCGTAATATTTGACAAGAAGCCATTGTATCCGTGAGTTTTCCTGATTTGAGTTGTGACGACCTATCCGGTGGGGACCATATTATATATACTTCGGTTAAGGAGGTAACCGATATTTGAGAACTTGTGTTTACTGTTCAGAGGAGGATCGTACCACGTACCTATATTGTTTTACACTGTTTATTTACCATGCCTCCTACTTGTTTACTTTCTACTGTACTTGATTTATTGGACCACTAGTAAGTGTCGATGTCGACCCCTCGTCACTACTTCTCCGGGGTTAGGCTAGATACTTACTGGGTATGCATTGATTTACGTACTCATGTTACACTTCTGCGCTGATTGTGCAGGTATATATATTTCTGGTGGTCTTTTGGGTGTAAGGGCGCAGCTATTGCGGAGACTTTACGGGGATCTGCATTCTATATTACGATCCGCAGCATACAGAGCCTCCACAATAATTATTTATATTATTCTGTCTATCTTGTATTCCAGACAGATGTAGGATTGTCATTGTACCTTCTAGTAGATGCTCATGCACTTGTGACACCGAATTTTGGGGTGTTCTAGAATTTGTTTATGATTTTGCTTACCATTGAGACACCTTTAGTTTATATTTTACTTAAATCATGCGTATCTATGATTTCTGATGCATCGATCTCTCTATATAATAAGATTCATAATTTCAAAAATAATAAAATGAACATTTAAGTTAGTAGTTCACCGTTGGCTTGCCTAACGGCGACGTTGAGCGCCATCACGACCTATAGTGTGTTTTGGGTCATGACAATAATGAAAAGTTTGAGTTAATTATTTTCAAATTAAGAAAGTTATCATTATTTTTGAACGGACTAAATAAGAAATGTTGCAACATAAATTAGAACATGTGGAGTATAAAGTATCAAAATTATCTTTTTAAATGATTAGTGATAAAAGTTTTATATATTTTTTTTTATTTTCTCTCTCCTTATAAATTGAATAAACTTTTATATTTCCGCCAAATCATGTTATTAATAACTAGTGGTAGAAAAATGGTTAAAAGTAAATAGTTAACCACCCTATTATCCACTAAAAATTGGGTTGGATAACGAACTTTTTAAAAATGGGTCAAATATGATAAGAACCATATTATCCATTTAGAAAATGGATAACCAATGGATAACTAATGGATTTAACTTTTACATTTGTAAAGTCTCAGATTGGGGGTTCCTCAAGTTTGGGAGACTAGAAATTCTCCAAAAAGTGATCATATTCAGGAAGTCATGTATAATATGGATATATTATCCGCCAGTTAACCTGTTTTTATCTATATTTGTAACGACCCACCCGGTTATTTTGAGCATTTGTATTCTATTCAGCTATTTGAAGTCTGGAGAAGCATCGTATGGTGTATTATGACTTGTGTGAATCGTCGATTTTAGTTTTTGGGTTTTTCGGAATTGATTTGGAAGAATGATTCTCAACTAGGAAGCTTTAAGTCGGAAGAGTTGTCCAAGTTTGAATTTTTAGTACTTGATCTTGGATCGGAGTTTTGATGATTCTGTTAAGTCCGGATGGTAATTTTAGACTTGGGTGTATACCTGGATTTGCATTTGAATATTTCTAGAAGGTCTCTGCGCTATTTGGCGAAAGTTAAAAATTTGAAGGTTTGGAATGTTCATAAATTTGACCGGGAGTTGACTTTGATGATATCAGGTTCGGATTATTGTTTCGGGAATTGAAATAGCTTCGTTAGGTCATTTTGTACTTGTGTGCAAAATTTGAGTTCATTCCGAGTTGATTTGATAAGGTTCGGCACGAGTTTGAGAAGTTGAAAGATTCAAAATTCATTAAGTTCGATTTGAGGTGCGATTCGTGGTTTTGATGCTGTTATGCATGATTTGAGGCCTTGATTAAGTTCATGTTATGTTATGGGACTTATTGGTATGTTCATACGGGGTTCCGAGGAGCTCGAGTGAGTTTCGGATAGGTTTGGGTTGTGTTGCGCTCGTTTTTTATGTTTCGACGCCGTTTCTTCAAGTATAAATAATACCACATTAAGCAAATGAGCTTCAATTTCTGTTTTGATTAAAGCATTAGATCCGTATCGTAATTTTGGAACCATAGCAACTGGAATCATCAAGTTTCAACATCATTTGAGGAATTTATGATCATTTTACTAAGAATTGAGTTACCCGTTTTTTTTTCCAGATTAATTACGAAGTTGCAACTGAATTCGTATTTAAAATCTGCACTATTTCCAAATATCGAAACCAACATATCTCCTTCATTATAAGGTCCAATGGAGTTATTCAAAAGCCTAACTTGACTAGAATTTCACAAGAAATCCATTGGATGCATCAAAAGCGAGTTTCGGGATACATTTGGCATAAGAAACGAGGCAGAACAACTGGGCAGAAACATATAATATCGAGGGTTTGTTCATTTGGTCATATTTTGAGTTGGGGAGCTCGTATTTGGGCGATTTTTACCACATGGATTGGGGTAAGTTTTTATACTCGGTGTTGACTATATTTCATGAATCCATCTTCATTTTTGGCATTTGATTGATGATTTCAAAGTAAAATTTAGGAGTTTTTGTTTAAAATTTGATAAAATGAATTTTTGAGTTTTGAACATCGATACGGAATCGGATTTGAGTGAAACTAGTATGGCTAGACTCATAATTGAATGGATTATCGGATTTTATGAGTTTTGTCAGGTTCCGGGGTGCGAGCCCGGATTTGATTTTTTGGTTGACTTTGTGCTTTTGATTAAAGATTTAACCTTTATTGATTGGGTTTATTTCCTTTGGAATTATTTGATGTTCTTGAGTTTCTTTTGGTTATGTTTGAGCCGTTCTGAGGTCGGTACGCGCGAGATGGCATTTCTAGAGTATTGGTTGGCTTGCTCGGTATTGGATTTGGCTTGTTCGAGGTAAGTAACACTTCTAAACTTGGTGCTAAGGGTATGAACCCCTGAATATACGTGTTATGTGTTTGGTGTTGAGGTGACGCACATGCTAGGTAACGAGCGTGTGGGCGTGCACCGTATGAAATATGACTCGATTGATTTTGTGGTACTGTGTAATGATCTAATCTTATTTCTATCCATGAAATTTCTACTTGCTAGAGTAATTGAGTTGTGATCCATGTTAGAAACCATGTTTAGGCTAGATGCGTATTGTGTTGGGACCCACTAAGGTCTTTTTTGTTGTTGAGTTATTTGCTTAAATTGCAATTACATACTCATTCATTGCATATCATATCTCAGACTCTATTATCATTTGTCTCACATCATATTATCATTGTTTGGGCAGATTGACATGAGATTTGTGAGGCCGAGAGACTGGAGAGGATGATGACTGAGTGAGGCCGAGGGCCTGATTGTGAGTGATATTTATGGGATTGATCTGCACGTCGCAGCAGGATTTATTGATTCATGCCATGATTGGCTTATATTAGCGCTTGGGAAAGATCCGCCCCTCCAGAGTCTGACATACCAGCAGTGAGCGCAGGTACCTATTGAGTGCAAGTGCTGAGTGCGAGTGTCGAGTGATTGTGAGGATTGAGTGACTGTGAGGACTGAGTGACTGTGTGGACTGAGTGACTGTGAGGATTAAGTAACTAGGAGGACTGAGCGAATTGATACTCTGAGAAAATGCATATGATTTTTTTATCACTGCGTTGCATTACAGTTGGCATGCATACTTGCCATGTAGGCATCGAGATGCATTTCCTCATGTTGTACGGCATTGTGACATTCATGACTTCATATGCACATTGACATGTAGGCATAAAGATGTACTTTTCTCATGCCATCTGATAATGAAACTTCTTATCTGTTGTTGAAAGTTAATGGAAAAAATCATAATTTTCAGATTTACTCATATTTTGGTGATTTCGGTGAAAGATTTGGGTTTTACTGTTATACTTGAAAAGCATGTCTATTTTCTGGAGCTGTGAATGAGCTGAGCATCATGTCTTTGAGTTATTACTTGTACTGCTTTATGTATATTGTTACGAGTTGTTCCTGATTGTTGGTGTTGGACTCTGACCGTTGTCCAAACTCGTCACTACTTTTAACTTAAGGTTAGGTTTGTTACTTATTGAGTACATGGGGTCAGGTGTACTCATACTACACTTCTGCAGCTTGCGTGCAGATTTTGAATGTTGATGTTGCTATGTATAGTGGGAGCTGGCATTGAAGATGTACTTGTGTTCCGGTCATAGCTGCCTCTTATTATTGGTAGCTTTAGAATTATTAATTTGTTCATGTATATGTCAAACAGATAATGTATATATTTCATACCACCTTTGTAAACTCTAAATCTTAGAAACTCATGACTTGTACTACCAGTCCTTGGGAAGTGTATAAAAGTTCAGTTATTTCATCATTTATTTTCTCAGTAAATCTCATTAAATTTGATTGTTATTAGTTGACTTACCTAGCGGGTTGGGTTAGGTGCCATCACGACTAGTTGAATTTTGGGTCGTGATAATATTAAATATGGGTCGGGTCGGATAATTTATCTATTTTTTTATTAACTGCTTTCGACCCATCCCATATCCGACCCGACTCGCCAGTTTTTCATCCCTATTAATAACAATATCATAAAATTAAGATCAAATAATTATAAAGGGAGTCATTTTATAAACGGTAGGGGATTGTTACACAAATAACTGGCCAAATTCGTTATTTACTTTTTCTAGTCATATACATAGATTATACATTATTTATACATAATTATACACATATAATAATTAAATTATGCATATATTATACCCCAATCAACTATTTTTAGTTTACTTATTACTAGAGAAAGTAAAAAATAAATATCGCCGGCTAATCCCTATATAATTAGATGTGCCACCTAAACCGAGACACTAGAAATGCTATGTACACTAGGCTAAAATGGTGCCGACAACAGAGTTATCATTGTAGTGATTGCGGCTGGCCGTTCAATTTGGTGTACCAGTACGGCGGAAGCAAAACGAGGGGCAAGCAGCTAGTCCTACTCCTAATCCATCGTTATCCCTTTTATTTATGTGGCATATTTTTTTTATTAATATATTTTTAAAAGAATAATATATTTTTATATTTAAAATAATTTAACTTTATGCTTCTTATTCTATTCTTAGTAAGAAATTTTTATAATCACACAAATATTATGGACCCAAAACATTAACCATGCTTTTAAGATAAAAAGTTTTAATTATTTTTTAAATGTATAATGAATTAATATATCATATAAATTTAAATAAAATATTTATTTATCAAAGATATATGTTTGGCCGATGGAACTTTTCACGTGATCTATTTTTCTAGGAAAAATCTCACTTTATACTCATTAAGCCCAAACAATTTATCCTTTAATACTCATGTCCAAAGAATTTACTTTTCCTACCTATACGGTCTAAACTATTTACCCGCCTACCCAATCCCCTTTTCCTTTTCAATTTCTCTAAACAAGTAGAGTCCCACACCCCAAATGTTCCTTTCCCCTTTCAAAAAATACCCATAACTTAGTCTTTTTAGTGGATGATCAAAATTCAGTACAAACCCATGCATTTACCCAACTTTGTTTTTAGAATTTTCTATATAAATTTTAAAAGACAAGTTTTCTTATTATTGTACATGAATTTCATTCCAAAATCCTATTTCTATATTAGTATCTTCTTTTTTGTGTATTTATTTGTATTTCTGAGCCCATGTGTTGTTGTGGTTATATACTAAGTTTTTCAGATCTAATTTTTGTGTGTGTATGAAGACCCACCATTGTTGAGCTTGAAGCTCCTGAATTTAAAATTTTATTTTGAAGATTTATTGTTTGATTCAATGTGGATGTTATTAAATATTGCTTATAGTACATTCTAAAAGTTCATACTGAAATTTGATCGCATTTAGAGCTAATTTGAGGTGATTGAGATTGAATTTTTCTGCTGAAAATTGAAGAAAAACACAGTTACCCAATAGTATACCACTATGGTATACAATATGCTATAGGAGTATATAGCTATACTACAACAATATGTTATTATAGTATACAATATACTGCAACAGTATACTATAATAATTGAAGAAGAACACAGTTACCTAACAGTATACCACTATAATATACAATATATTGTAGGAGTATATAACTATACTGCAACAGTATACTGTTATAAGTATACAATATACTGTAATGGTATACTGTAATAATATGCAATATGATGTAACAGTATGTTGTAGTAGTATACAATATACCATAATAGTATATTTCGACTGCTATTTGTTGAATCATCTAGGAGCTATTGTGCAAAGCAAAAGTTATGATATAGTAACATTATATTGTTATAGTATACAATATAATATAACAGTATACCGGAATAAATAAGTCATTTTTAAATTTATAAATTTTTCCAACTAGGTCCTTGCAAATGTTTTCTTACATGAATTTTTTGATGGAGTTCCCTGAAAATAATATTCATTGTATAAGAAGTAGGTGTCGGAAGACATAAAATAGTAATATACCTATTCAGTATATTTATATGCAGTTTGGGTATACTATTGTGACAATTATTTTACAGTAACATTAAATACTAATATGCAATTTTATTATACTAATATACCTTTTTATTATAATGATATATAATTCTGGATCCTATGTGTTAGAAATATTTACATTAATACATATATTTAAAAAAAATACAATGAAAAAAAAAGAGAAGAGAAAACAGGTATAATGTATAAGTTGTTCTAATAATTGATTTAAAGAAGAAAAAAAAGATAAAAAGAAAGATAAATAGTATATTATACTACCAGTTATATTAAAGAAGTTGAATAAATCTTTACTATATCAGTTATCTTTTATTATGGTATAAAAAGAAGAAGAATAAAGAAAAGGAGCTAAAATAAGTGAATGTAATTAGATTATGTAGAATAAAAAGTAAAAGAAAAAGAGCTAAATTAATTTAGAAAAGGAAGAAATAAAGAAAATGAACAAAATGAAAGAAAAAAGAGAAAAAATAAAATAAAAGTAAGGAGCCAAAATTGAGTATGGAATCAGATTCCAATGAAAATAATAAAATAAAGAATAATATGATTTTAAAAAAGAACATAAAAGGAGAAAAGAGGAAAAAATAAAGAAAAAGGAGAAAAAAGAAAGGATAAAAATAGCCAATTACCCACAAAAACTATAATGAGTAGGAAATATAACTAGTTTAATGGGTAGATAAGAATAACTAATTTAGTTTTTATGGATAAATCTATAAAACTCTATTTTTATAGGCATGTGCCCTATTGTAAGTGATAGAACTTGCCGTAGTAGTCCTTGTCATAACCAAAGACAAATTAAATAGACAAACGTGGAAAAAAGAAGCTCATGGTTGTTTGTTTGTAAGTGAATGAACTTGCTCTTGTTTTCTGTCCTATTGTAATCGTAAATAGAATAGACATAACTAAAATATTTTTAGGAATTTTATACGCTTGTGTGCCAAAATTTTCTTTTCGCCATATTTTTATAGGCATGTGCCCTATTGTAAGTGATAGACATATAGCTTCTTTTCATGTCTGCAGCTAGCAAAGTCTATCTAGTTGCTCATTGCTCACCGCAAGCCTTTGACCTTTTGTCGGCTTGTCACAAATATAACAAATACTCGTGATCTTTACTTCAATGACAATTTTTTTAAAAAAAGAGTTAATTCTGTTTTGATATATGAAAAAATCAAATATGAACTATAAGAAAAATGTTCAAAAATCAATTAAAGTGGACCGTAGAGAGTAACATTTATTTATAAGTGAAACGTATGAATAGTTAAGCACTTTCAACCAATATCAATGGTTTCTCTAGTTATGAAGAAGTAAAATGTTCCAGCTTAAACCATAAAGCAAGCTTTATTCCAAATAATCATAGTCGAACATAAGACGCTCAACCGAAAGTGAATTATGACAAATCTTACATTGAAAATGATAAATATCGTTCATTGTACTCAAGGGTAGCTTAGTTTTTGTATGTATTTATTCGTTATAAATACTCCCTTGTACATGTAATTCTCTGATCATAAAGAATACGTATTGTTACATGGTATCAGAAGCTTTAGGTTTCTTGGTCGTTGCCTTCTCCTATTCCAGATCTCATGGCTTCCTCTCCTAATTCCTTTCACTCGGATACTTCTTCTCAAATTCCCGTTGTTCTTCTCTATCCTCTCCTCCTTCGTATTCTTCCATATCTATTTCTAACAGTAAAAACTTAGTCCCGACGGTTCTTGACTACTCCAACTACATGCGGAGAGAACTTTTTTGTGAGTTTTTAAGGGACATGGAGTTTATGACTTTATAGATGGAAGCTTTCCTTGCCCGAATCGCACAATCAATAATGATGATGGCACCTCTGCCCTAATCTTTCCTTTAAACAATGGATTCAACTCGATTCCATTGTATTATCGTGGATTCAAGAGACAATCTTCCAAGAGATTCTTCAAGTGATTCTGCGTCCGAACCATTCACTCACCTCTAGAGAGGCATGGCTAGAAATTGAACGCCTCTTTCGTGATCAAGTGAGTTCCCGAACTCTTCAATGAAGGTCCAATTTCATAATCTCAAAAAAGGTGATCTCTCAATCAATGACTATGTCCACCGTTTAAAATCTATAGCGGATGCCTTAATCTCCATTGACAATCCTATTTCTGAGACTGATCTTGTCCTTCATATCCTCTCCGGTTTTCCTCCAGATTACATGCATGTAAGTACATCTATTTCTACAAGAATTTCGCTTCCCTCATTTGTTGAAACTCGATCTCTCCTCTTCCTCCATGAATCACAGTTAAATAATTTTTCTTTGTCCAATACTACGCTTGTTGCCAAGCAACACTCCTTCTCTCACGGTCGTGGTAGAAACCAAAATGGTGGTCGACACTCCACTGCTGGTCGTGGAAGGGGTCGTCACAATCTTGGATCTCACAAAAACTTTTCTACTTCATCTTCACAATATTCTCCGCGCCCCCAATCTTCTTCTATTTTAGGACCACCACCTTCTACCCTACTTCCATATTTTTCCATCTCTATGCCCGTGCATTCGTTTGTCCAGTGTCAACTTTGTCTTCAACCCAATCACTCTACTCGTGAATGTCCATCTCTTAGTTCTAGGGCGTATTTGTCTGATGTTCAGTCTTCCACTTCTACTCGTTCTGTTGTTTCTCCCAGTGATACAAAATGGTTTGTTGACACAGGTGCCTCATCCCATATGACTCCAAATGCAAGCAATCTCTCCTCCGTGACTCCATACATTGGTTCTGAGAGTTATTGTGGTAATGGTTCTCAACTTCCTATCGCATTTATTGGTCATGGTAATATCTCTACTCCGTCTTCCTCCTTTTCTCTTAATAATGTTCTTATTGTTCCTAATTTTTCTACTAGTTTACTTACTGTTCGAAAGTTTACCACAGATAATAAATGTTCCATTTGAATTTGATTCTTGTGGTTTCTCTATTAAGGACATCAAGACGAAGACAATTCTTCTCAGGTGCAATAGTCTCGGACCTATATTCACTCTCCTCTTTCATTGGTGATGTTGCTTCCAAAACCTTTGTTGTTCGTCTTCCTCCAATTCCTTAGCATCAACGTTTAGGACATCCAAGTCGTGCAGTTCTAGCTCGATTAGTTAGAGATAATAAATTTTCTTGTTCATCTTTAAATAGTTTAGCTTCACTATGTAAACGCTTGCCAGCTTGGCAAGCACCATAAACTTCCGTTTATGGAGTCTCCATCTTGTACTACTTTTCCTTTTGAATTATTATATTACCAACTTGCTCATTTGTTGACAAAGGCTCTCCCATCACCAAGGTTACTTATGTTTCGTGACAAGCTCTGTGTTCTTCCAGATATCGCATCGTTTGTTGTTGTGGGGGGGGGGATAAATATCGTTCATTGTACTCAAGGGTAGCTTAGTCTTTTTATGTATTTATTCGTTATAATTACTCCTTTGTACATGTAATTCTCTGATCATAAAGAATACGTATTGTTACAAAAAATACTCTTTTCTTTTCAACAAAGCATTAACATATATTTCACATGATGGCGAACATAACACAATATCAAGCCACGATTTTCATTATCAATGTCAATTCCTTCTGCATACAAACCTTAACAGCAAATACAATGTACTCCCTCCGTTCTCCATTACTTGTCACGTTTCGTTTATCTATAGTCCATTTAACTAATATTTGAAGTTAAATTAGATTAGATTATCTCAATATTTAAAAATTGAAAGTTACGTATTTGAAAATTATATGAAAAGTATTATAATTTGTAATTCTCCTCGTATCACAATATGGTAAAAATATACATGTTAAGAAGTTCATATAATTTAACTCTCGAGAAGCGAAACGTGGCAACTAAATGAAAAAAGAGGAAGTATATCACTAGCTCACAGGCCCCTTAGCTAAAAGCTCACAATATATATATATGATGCATCGTGCCGTTGTAAAGAATAAAAGGAGGATGTTGAATATCTAATAGTACTATTTTTCAACCCCCTTCCCCTTATCTGAAAACTTCCAAGTTCTATTTACTTTTCTCTTTGTAAAGATTAATCAATGAATGACATGTGATACTGGGAGGCGGCTAAGGGTTCGAGTCACGGAGGCAACCATTAATGCCTCAATTATGATAGGTTATCTACATTAGTTCCTTTGGGGTGCGATCCTTCTTGAATATTGCATGAATAAGAAATACTTAGTGTAACGGGTTACCCTTCCCATGTTATGTTATGTTATGTTGGGAGATCATTAAAGTTAATTCATTAATCAAGACAAATAATACGAATGTCTAAATCACTTGAACTCGTGTTTCTGGATATTCATTGTTCCATGCACGCTAATGACACTAACAAATTTGCACTTTCAACCTTACTTTACAGTCAACTATACATATATATTTATTAATAGATGAAAACTCTAATGATATTCCCATTCCCATGAAAAGGAGTAAAATGTTGAAGGATGCATGCATATGAATGGACAGAGAACACCCTCAAAGTCATTTCCAAAGCAGTAAAAAATGAATTTGCCACGGAAAAATGAAGAAAAAAATAGAATGCTATGAATAAAATAAGAAGAGGAACACGACGACGATAACTTGATAACGATTTGTGCAATAAAAAGCATGTGCTTTCCACTAGATAAAGTTAAGAGTATCGGTGTTTATCCAATATCGGCTAATTTGGCTTTGAACAACTTCAAGATGATTATATTTACACTCATCACATCACTACTATATGCAAGTGTAAGTTCATTAATGAAAAGAAATATAAAATATCAGAATTTGTCGTGAGACGGAAATATTAAGACGAAACGATAATTGCATCTGACTTTTGAAGAAGTAACAATAAAATAAAAATGTTAAATATGACATTAAACGTCAAAATTACATTAGGACGAATTACTCATTCGTCATAGTTGTTTTTTTCTTAAGAACGTGTTTACGCGAAATAAACCTCTTGTTAACTCCATTAAATAAATTGGAGTCTCTAATGAGACAAATCAAAGAAGAAAAAGGATAGCTCATATAAATGTATTCAGTAGCTTGATGAAATTTTCTTTTATTATTAGTCAGAAGGTTCCAACATCGGATGCTTGAAGGAGAAAAAAACATCAAAAGGTATGGTCAAAGGATAGTTCTCTTTACCCCCAATAACCAGGTTCGACTTTGGGAATGAAGTATATATTCTTTGGTAGGAAACGATTAAAATTTCTGCTGTGCTTCCGAATTAGTCAGCTAGGTCATGGACACTACCAAATACTTGTGATCATGGGCGGAGCTAGTGCATACGTTTGCGGGTCGTCCGAACCTAGTAGTTTTGATTCAAACTCTATATTTATTTTTAAAAATTTATTAAATATGCACACTATTAATCTAGACTTAACTCTTAAGCTTCAAATTGACATCAAATAGTAAATAGAGAAATCTACGTGATATGCTCACGGGAAATAATAGCGTTAAACTTATTTTGAGAAGTGTTTTTTTCAAAAGTGCTTTTGAAAAATATACTTTTGAAGAGAAGCAGTTTGTGTTTGGCTATCACTCTGAAAAGCACTTTTGAACAATAATTTGTGTTTGATCAAGCTTTTCAAAAAGTGCTTTTAAGTATCAAATTACGAATAAGGGCATGAATAGATTTACTTAATAGTTAATATTATAAGTAAATAAATAATCTCAAAAAATTATTATTACAGGCAATAATTAAATATTTTTATTTTATTTAAGTAAAATATGAAAATAAAATTAAAAAGTACTTTAATTCTTTTAATATTATTCAAATATATTAAAAATCATTCAACAAATATAAAAGCATTCACCCCTAAAGTCACTATATATTAAAAAAACTATCCTAAAAATAAGAAGAAATACTTATACATTTAATATCCTAAGTATTAGATTTAACGGTTATTTTGATATATACTATATTTTGTTTAGGGTATTTTTGGTAAGAAGAAAAGTCAAAACTGCATTTGCTTCTGCTTTTGGGAAGCTATTTTTTCTGTTTCTCATAAACTGCTTCTGCTTCTTCCCAAAAGCATTTTTTTCCCCAAAAAAACTTGGCCAAACACCTTAAGAAAAAAAATATTTTTGGGAAAAAAAATATTTTTGGCGTTTGGAGAAGCTTGGCCAAATAAGTGGTTCCAGATCATCAAAAGTTTTAGTTAGTACTCTTTGGAAATTTTTCGCTTCCAATCTAGTATCTTAAAAAAAAATATAGGATCAAATAATCAGTTGTAATATGTTCCTTCATTCTTTACCGCTGAAAATTTTTTTCCGCTGTTCGGGTGGCACTGTATTTGATTCAGTTAATTCCCATTTTACTATCTTTAATTAACATTGCCTTACTATGCTAATTTTTATTTCATTATTCCTCCCACTTGCTAGTTTAAGCGATTTTTGTATTTGCTGTTTCATCTTCAATGGAGTAGAAGGCAATAATTCGTTCGAGATATTAAAACAGAAAGCACACCAATGACCCATGTCTGCCAGAAACCGGGAACCATCAACAAACGAGATAGCAGAGCTGCAGCCTGATCTAAAACCATAAAGCAGAACAGAAAAATTAAGATCTACACACTAAAAATAAAGTACAAATTAAAAAACTTGAGAGAGAGACACAAACTATGGTCTACTAAGTTTCCAAGTTTTTGATTTGGTGACCAAGATAAGTGAAGAGGAAAGAATCATACAATATGTGTAGCCAACAGCTATAAACTAATTGGTTTACTCACAAACAATCTAAACCGAACCCCACAAACAATAACAAGATACTGAAGTACGATAAAAATGCACATCGGATACAGTAACTACATTTTGATGAATGTAAGAGTGGCCTCTATGAACTTTACTCATTCCCCAAGTTAAGTGAACCATCCTTCATTAGCTTCACACTCAGACTATTAAATCTCCCTCTTGAGTAATGTCGAGAAGCCTTTCTCCAATCTGTCCCAGTTTTCATCATGGCTGCAAATTCATCATAGCTGATGCGGCCATCCTGCAAATATGAAAAGAGAATATAAAAAAAATCATCCTACTCTGTATTCATATTTAGTTGTAGCTAGGTGATTTGTATGCTGGTCTGTTTACCTTGTCCGTATCAACTTCCAGGAATATGTCATTAGCAACATTGGTACAGTCCTCTGATCCGTCCTCCATCAATGCATCCCGAAGCTCGTCTGGTTCGATATAACCATTTTTATCCTTGTCAAAGAAGGAGAAAGCTCTGTGCAGATGTTCATCATTTGCCATCCTTTGAAGATGGAGTGAAATAGCAATAAATTCGCCATAGTCCAGAGTCCCTTTCCCGTTAGTATCAATCTGTTAGGAAATACCTGCCTTATTAATATTTGTGGCATTGTTACTTGATTTTTATCGAATTACGTTCCATTTTGCCATTGTTCCTTTTCACGTGTTCTATTAGGGGAAAGAGGAGAGCTTTTACTTGCTTTTATATTAAGTGGGCGTTTGGCCATAAGAATTGTAAAATTCCAAAAAAAAAGTGAAAAAAATTTTCAAGTGAAAATGGCATTTGAAAATTAGAGTTGTGTTTGGACATGAATATAATTTTGGGTTGTTTCTGAAGTTTTGTGAGTGATCTGAGGGAAAATTTTGAAAAACAGCTTTTTGGAGTTTCTCAAATTTTCAAAAAATTCCAAAATTCATCTTCTAGTGAAAATTGAAAATTTTATGGCCAAACACTGATTTCGAAAAAAGTGAGAATGTTTCGAAAAAAAGTGAAAAAATTCTTATGTCCAAACGGGCTCCAAGTATTTTGATCATTAGCTGCATTTTAATGATAATGCCAGCAACAAATTATAAGTGGACAGCATAATAATCCATACCAGTTAATAAATATAAAACCTCAGCGCTGAAGAGGAACATTTAAACGAGCTTAGGGATCAAATCACAGTGCCATACATCAAACAGACAGAATTCAAGAAATGGTCACAGACAGAACAGAGGTAGTCATCCATTGTCCTTATCGGGGGGGGGGGGGGGTGAGAGAAGTCATCCATTAATCTAGAGATAAGTCAACTTATGTTCCTTTTAGAGATGAACTCCCTAACTATAGAAAAGAAGACCGTAAAACTTCCCCAAGAAATCCAAAATCAAAAGGAAGATTGTGTAATTCTTTTCCACTTATTTTTCTTTCCTCATCCCTCCTCTCCTAACCATTCCTTCTTTTTCCCTTTTTTACTGATAAATGAAGTCTCTCTCCCTCCTCCTCTAGTTCCAAACTTCTCATGTTTTACTCTGCTAATTGTCCATGAGAGACGACAAATATATAAATTTCTCAGCAGGATAAATCTATCCTAGAACAAGGTTGGTCAAATAGATAGAAGTCTAACAGGCAACATACACATTATGGAGGAGGTTTTATAACAATATGTGAGATGATAAAGATTGCAGATACAATAAGCAAGCTCATGTATTCATTGACCTAGGGCAAAAATGGGATACTGAGACAAATGTTTTTCAAAAAGGAACGGGCAGGTGTACTCACAGCTTCAATAAGCATCTTCACTTCAGATTCCGCCAGCTGTGAATTGACCTTGTGAAGTCCAGCTTTCAGTTCTTCAATAGAAACAATACCATCATTATCAGTATCAATCTTGCTAAACATTTCTTTGAGGTCTTCAACTTCTTCATTAGACAAGAAATCAGCAATCACCTGCATTTGACAGCGCACCTTTTAGTGTTTCTAAGAGCACGAATGTTAGTATAGTTCGAAAAATCATACGAGTAATAAACTAACCCTGAGAGCTTTCCTCTTAAACCTATTCATCAGTGCAAACTGCTTAAGTCTTGACTTAACCATATCCCCAAGAGGAACATTTGGAGCCTTCTTAGCATTTAGAAGCCAATGATGTTCTGCAAGGGAAAAACGTTCATTACACAAAATACAAGAAAACCACATTCAAGCTTCAAAATGGAGGTTATTTGCTAATTTTCCAAATTCATCAAATTCAGCAGTGTCTATTTATTGAAAAACTCAGCAGCCATAATTTATATTTTTTTAGTTGTTGGATAAGATAGAACTAAGAAAGTCAAAAGTTCACCAAAACAAACAACTCAGGAAGTCCCAATTAAAGTAGTTTGCAAGACAACTATGACATTCTATTTATTTCTTTACGTTTATATTTCACTGTGATTAAGGATCTTACTCAGTTTTAGCTACCCCCTTGTTACAAGTTTTCTGAAAGTTCACTAGTTTCCCCTCCCCCTCTTTTTCCTTCCGCATCATTCTTTGTCCGAAGTTGCACGGGTTGTTTGAGGTTTAAAGTACATCTCCTTAATTTTCTCCAACATTTTAAGCCTCATTGAGGCAAAACATAATGGCGTACAAGCAAGAGCACAAGGTACCAAGAGCACCTCTTAAAAAATCTGAGTGAACCACATAATAGTTTAGATATGTTTTTTTTAAGTACCACATTTTAGTTTAGATATCAAATTTAGATAGTCAAACCAATGTGAAAAATGTATAGGACATTCATCACATGGCAATTAGCCTGTTTCTGCCATTGTCCGATTTCAATGGTTGCTGAGATCTCAACCTCACTTGCTGAACCCTCCCAACTGGCTTATTAGTACAAACTCAAAATGTGTTATTTTAGCAAGTCATCTCTTTGACCCAGGTAATATGTAAAGTCCACGAATGTTTGCCTGAACAATCCAAAGATGTTCCCTCATTATGCTTCTTAAAAATCTGTCCCCTGTGGTGAGGCAAGGTTTTCTCAAAGATCATAGAGCACTTTGAGAATAAACAACATGTAAGCCCAACTTACCAAGTACTTCTTTTGCAGTCAGTCGTAGCTTTGGATCTGGCTCCAGCATTTGCCGTACAAGATTCTTAGCACTGTCTGAAATACTTGGCCAGGGCTCACGCTTGAAATCTATTGCCCCGCGTAAGATGGCCTGGGCAACTCCTTGTTCAGATTCTGCAACAGAAGAGTCCCTTTAATCAAATGAGAGAAAGCAAGTGAGAGTATACAGATGAATTGGAAAAGGGGAAGGAATAATTTTTTGAGAAGAAAAGGGGAAGGGATAATCAAATATTGGAAGTGCATTTACCGGCCCAAAATGGAGGAACCCCACATAACAAAATATATAAAATGACTCCTGCACTCCATATATCTATTTCTGGTCCATAGTTCCGCTTGAGCACTTCTGGAGCCATATAATAAGGGCTTCCTACTATTTCAGAAAACTTCTCACCTAGAACCAAAGAACTTTCAAGATTAAACATGATTTGAGTGCTATAGAAATAACAACTTACCCAAATTAACAGATGAAAAATGCTTCCACTAGTCAAAGATTTGGTAGAAAACAACTCGACTATAGGACCAAACAATTGGTGCAACCACAAAAGTCATTTTGATAACAGAGAAAGAGAGTGTCCACTCCACATAAAAGTTAGCTTAGCTAAAGGAGGAAATCAAGAGAATATGTCAAAGGATGTTTCATGCAAAAAGACACTAATTCCTGGAACAAATCTTAAAGGCCTGAACTACGCTTCAGAAGTAATTGGAAAGATGTCTATTACAAAGTCACGACCTTCTGTATTTGGGAGAGAGAAAATGTGAAAAACTTTATCCTAGAATTTAGCTAGTAGTCTAGACTCTTGCTTCCCCAATATTAAGCATAAATAGGGGAAAAAAGAGGATGTTATAAAGACAACCAGAAAAAGATACTACTCAAGTGACGAGAAAGAACTACTATGTTACTGTTTGCAAACTGAAGTCTTGCACGCAAAGCCCAAAATAACAAACTCTTGAGCTTTCACATACTTCTACACCCACCCCCACCCCCCCAAAACCAAGAGATGGTTCCTACATTAATTTGGCCACATCAATAGTTGACAAAAGTCCCACATCAGCGATAAATGGAGTATTTGATCTCCTTATATGGTCTAGGGTAGTTCTCACCTCATGAGCTAACTTTTTGGGTTGACTTAGGTCCAAAGTCAATTTCTTATAATCGTATTAGAGCCCTACCCATCCCAATTCTTGATTTACGCGATGTTGGGTCCCCGTGCTATATTGCCCATGCTCCAGATGTCCGGTATTGGGCCGGGGGGTGTCATAAGTCCCACATCGGCTATGGATGGAGGTCTTCATATATGGTCTTTGGCAATCCTCAGCTCATAAGCTAACTTTTGGGGTTGGTTTAAGCTCAAGGTCCATATCTTATCAATAATTGCATGTATTCCATGTTGTCTATAATGCATAGGGAACACAATATGGCAACTCATGCAATCAGCAATCGTGCAAGCATAGGTCTCACGATATGGTAAATCAAGTCATCACCAATTGCGCAATGCTGTTTAATAGGCCATTCACTATCCAAAATCAGAGAACAGAAATACAGGATAGAGAACAATGATATCTTTCTATTCTTAAATTTTACAAATGTTCGCCCCATCACATAAAACTGTAGTTCAATACATTCGACAAGGCTGCTTCTGAATAACCAAGCATCAGAAGTATGCCATAATTCAAATGAAGGTGCATCTATAAAGTGCACTCTCAACCTGATCATTTCTTAAATCAGTGATGCAAACATACATTAACGTAAGCCATAGACATCAATAACTTCTTCGCATCACTAAGAGCTTCTAGCAGTAAGATGCAAGCAGACAAGAGTTTCCCAATCCTGCACAAAGACAACAAAGACAACAGTATTTCTACAACGTTTTGACTTTTGGTTAAATATATACTCCCTCCGTCCCAATTTATGTGGCACCATTTGACTTGGCACGGAGTTTAATAAAAAAATGAAAATTTTTGAAACTTGTGGTCTAAAACAAGCCTTAGATATTTGTGTGGCTACAAATCATCTTATTAAGGGTACAATGGAAACTTTTAAGTTAAATTGTTCTAAATATTTTAAGATGACATTCTTTTTGGGACAAACTAAAAAGGAAAGAGTGTCACATAAATTAGGACGGAGGGAGTAGTAGTTTAGGCTTTTATAATAACTTTTGGAGGCAATAGGCAGAATAAGCTTCAACCGTCATCATATATGATGGTATTAAAAATAAATAGCCAGAGGAACTATAAGTTGATAGAAGGGACCAGACAGGTGCAAGTTGGCATGAGCCTGATTCTTTTATATGGCCTTAGCATCAAGCAGCCAATCAACGAAAAAGCATGCTGTATTGAAACTTAGCTGATATGCAATTCTTCAATGTAACCTGTATCAAGCACTTCTCACAAATTGGAGACCAAGAAACTTGCTATGAAAGTATTTTCTAAACATTTTGCAACTAGCACAATCCTATCAACACAAACTGAATAAGAGAAATCACAGTAAGCTCCAAATTCTAATGCATAAATTTGAAATGTCAAAGGCAAGCCCAATGCATCATATCACAGCAAGCCCAATTCGTCCAACATAATACAATCAATCTCAGGCCTCAAAAGAGCCTCATTACAATTGAAAGAAGCACAACCCTCTATCTTCATGATAAACAGTTAGGCCAACCATTAGGCTTTCATTTGTTTGTTAAAAGTATCCCCTTTCCTAACTAATCCAATTCCCGTCATAGCACACTATATCTCCATTCAACCATAGATTTCCATCAGACAAACATCACTTTAGCATTTTTCCGCTGTTAAGCTGTTCGCTGGTTAGCTAGTTCAACACTAGAGGACAAAAAAAAGGGAGAAAGTTTTTGTTCACAGCATCAACTTATCAAAAGACATTAAATTAATACAGGTTCATCATTTTTTTTTGATAATGGTAACAAATTTTATAAAAGAGTAAAATATTTACAAGAGATTGTGTGAGCCACATTCAGACCCCAAAAGATCAGAGACTGCGTAGCCTATTCTGTTCAATTACATTTCTTCTAGCAAATCTAGTAAAGAGTGTACATCCTCCCTATAGCTCTCTTTACACCAAAAATGAAATAACAAAAAATAATTAAGCTTAATTTTCTGGTAAGAGCTAGGCCTATCTTCAAAAATCCTGGCATTCCTTTCCTTCCATATGATCCACCAGATGCAAGCAGGAACTACTTTCCACCATTTCTTCTGCTTAATATTTGCACCTCCATTGTTCCAGCTACTTAGAAGAAATGTAGTGTTATTGGGCATTGTCCATGAGATTCCGGCCAAATTTAGAAATGCCAAAGTTGAATAGTGACTGGACAGTGTATAAAGAGATGGGATGCTGACTCCCCATCTTTGCCGCAAAGACTACACCTAGCTTGTAGCTGAATTCCTCTCCTAATAAGATTATCCTGGGTTAGAACAGCTTCCCTTGCTACTAACCGTGTGAAACATAAGACTTTTGTGGGCACCCTGACCCTCCAAATTTGTTTCCATGGCCATCCTTGAGTAGGATTAGTAATAGTGTTGAAGAAATGATAAGCAGATTTCACTGAAAATGCTCCTGATTTGTGACCTTTCCACATTAAAACATCTTCCTCTTCTGTGAGACCTTGGAAGGCTTCTAAGGTTTCCCAGAATTCTACTACACTTTGCAACTTCTAGTCATTTAAGTTCCTTCTGAAAATAATATTCCACCCATGTGTGGATTTTGCTTCTGCTACTGAAATTCTTGGGTTCGCAGCAATGTTATATAAGTCTGGAAACTGATCATTCAGAGGAGTGTGCCCAAACCATGTGTCACACCAGAAGAGAACTCTTCTTCCATTTCCAACCTTGATACTAGAATGATCAGCAATGAACCTCCATTGTCCCTAATTGTTTTCCATATACAGACTCCATATGGGGATGATACTGGTTTGGTGCACCAAGGTCCTCCATGGCCATACTTCTCTTGTATCACCCTTCTCCATAAAGCTGTTTCCTCCAAATTATACCTCCATAACCATTTTGCAAGGAGATTGTTGTTCTGTGCCTTTAGGTTTCTAATACCTAAACCGCCTGCCTGCTCAGAACACAAAAGAGTATCCCATTTGACTAAGTGAATAGCCTTTTTCTCACTATTTCCTTGCCAGATAAAATTTCTTCTTAGAGAATCAATCTTTTTCCTCACCTTACTTGGTATTAGGAATAAGGACATCACATCGGAAGGTAGTGCATCTAAGACACTATTCACCAGAGTCACCCTGCCTCCAAGTGACAAGTATTGACTCTTCCATCTTGAATGTCTTTTTTCACTCCTTTCAATCACCCCTTGCCAGATTTCTTGCGACTTGTTTTTGGAGCCCAAAGGAAGGCCTAGATATTTAGTAGGTAGGTTCTCTGTTCCACATTCCAAAATATTAGCCAAATTTTATATGTTTGGAACTTCATTTACCTGATATAGCTTACTCTTTCCCCAGTTAACATGTAAGCCTACAACAACTTCAAAGGTTGTTAATATCAGTCTGAGATGAAGCATCTCTTCTGGTTGAGTTCCCATGAAAATGATAGAGTCGTCTGCATACAGGAGATGTGAAATCTCTAGGCTGCAATTTGGTCTGTTAGACACCTTGAAACCCTTGATCCAACCATTTGACTTTGCAGTGTTGATCATCTGATTCAACCCTTCCATTGCCATCAGAAACAAAAAGGGGGATAAAGGATCCCCTTGCCTTAACCCCCTTTCTGAAGAGAAAAAACCTTGTGGTGAGCCATTAATCAAGATAGAGAATTTTACAGTGCTAACACAGAAACGGATCCAGTTAATCCACTTAGTTCCAAAGCCCACATCAGACATTAATCTCAGGAGGAACTTCCAGTTGACATGGTCGTAGGCCTTCTCTATATCCAGCTTGCATAGAACACCTGGAATTTTGCTTTTGAGTCTAGAGTCAACCACCACATTAGTAATAAGAGAAGCATCCATGATTTATCTTCCTTTTATGAAAGCCATTTGATGACCTCCAATGAACTTGTTAATTACAGTCTTTAGCCTCTCAGTTAAGACTTTGGCTATAATCTTGTAAACACTTCCAATCAAGCTAATTGGCCTAAAATCTTTAAGTTCTCTAGCCTCATTCTTCTTTGGGATAAGAGCCACATAGGATGCATTTAAGCTCTTTTCAAAGTATTCATTAGAGTGAAAATTCTTCAGGGTCAACATGACATCTTCCTTGACTGTTGGCCAGCATTTCTGGAAAAAAACCATGGTGAAGCCATCAGGTCCAGGTGCTTTGTCTGAAACACAGGACTTGAGGCATTCCACCACTTCCTGTTCTTCAAACTCTCTTTGTAACCATAAACGTTCCTCTTCTGTTAGTAAGTTCCCCCTATCAAGATTATAGTTTGGCCTCCATATTTCAGGTTCAGCGTACAACTTCTGATAGAAGTCTATGATTTCATTCTTGATTTCTACAGAGTTTGTGGTCGTTTGCCCTTGCACCTCCAGCTTATCAATGTGATTATATCTCCTATGTGCATTAGCCATTTTGTGGAAGAACTTCGTATTCTTGTCCCCTTGTTTCAGCCATAAGGATCTGGACCTTTGCCTCCATGCTGTCTTTTCATGCTTAGCTAACTCCTGAATTTCTAGCATGAGGCCAGCCTTTTCCAGTAATTCTCCTTCAGTGAGCTTTCTGTTTTCTTGAATCTGATCAAATACTGAGATGTTACTGAGAATTGTCTTCTTCCTTTTCTCTAGACTGCCATGCTCTTCCTTATTCCACTCTTTTAGCTTCGTTTTGAGGAGTTTTAATTTGGTGGCTAGCACAAAATCTGGCCTACCAACAATCACAAAGGAATTCCACCAAGTTTGCACTTTTGAGGGAAACTCTTCAACATATAACCACCAATTTTCAAATTTAAAATAAGATTTGTTGAGTTCCCATTCCCCACATTTCAAAGAGATTGGTGTATGATCAGATATTACCTTTGGGAGAAGGCTCTGTCTAATAAAACTAAATTCCTCATCCCACTCCATAGAGAAAAGAAATCTGTCTATTCTAGAAGCACATTCAGAGTTGTCACCTTGGTTCCAGGTGAACTAGTTTATCGTGGATTGTTACACTAGGCTCAGTTCATTGTTGATGTCAATGTGTTACCAATGGTCAACCAAGTCACATAGAACTATCAATGCTTACTGTTGAAGACATAATTAAGTAATTAAAGTTGTGATGTCTAACCGCCACTCATTAGCAAAACGAATTTTCACGTCCTTGACTCATTAAAAACAAAAAGGCCTGCATGTGAGGAGGTAAGTTAAAAACATAATTAAGTAATTAAAGTGTGCACTCTTTAACAGTTTAAGTTTTTAGATGAAATGGTCACGCATTTCAACACTTACAAGAAAAAAGGACACAATTACGGGGCACTAACAGCTGAACTCATCTACACTTTAGCATGTACATGTAGCATTCAATACTTGATAGACAACCTTATTACCATTTCCATGCAAAATTGTATCAATTGTCTGCTATGATTTCAGTTTTTTAATTTCACCTATTCAATTAACGATGAGCCTTTTAGTTAGCACAAAAGTCATCAAAACTGAGAAGACACCAAGCGATGAACATCATACAACACAGCTTCTAACTAATGCAGCCAAAATTGCTAGTCGCAAGCGTGCTACTGCAATAACATTTTAGTCAAACTAACCAACATTCCTTTTTCATTTTCATTAAACCAACCCATCACTCAAGTAATGTATTACCTCTTCTATCCTCACTTTGAAAAAGCAACATCTCATAAAAAGCATCAAGAAGGAATTGAATCCTAAGAGTTCTTCTTCTCACCACACATTAGATAAAAAAATCACCACTTTCTAGGTCTGATTAATTGACATTAACATCATAAAATAAAATCCTGAGCAAAAATTTCACTCAATTACCAAACAAAAGGCATAACAATTCAAACATACATTTTCCTAACCGCGCGCCAATTAAAAGCTTCCTACTTACCAGGCTTGTAGAAAATCGATAATCCAAAATCAATAGCTTTCAAAGGTGAATTCTCCTTTTTATTAGCATACAAAAAGTTCTCAGGCTTCAAGTCTCTATGGATCACCCCATGCTTATGGCAGAGCTGCACGACCTCCATAATCGTCCGCGTGACAGCAGCAGCAGCTCGCTCCGTGTAATGCCCCCGAGCCACGATCCTATCAAACAGCTCCCCACCCTCACACAACTCCATAACCAAATGCACCGCATTCTCATCCTCACACGCCTCCTTTAACCTCACTATACTCGAATCCCTTGGCAAATGCTTCATAATTGCCACTTCTCGCCTTACATCCTCCACATCCACAGCCGTCCTCAGCTTCCTCTTCGAAATCGACTTGCAAGCCAATTCGTCTCTACTGCTACGATCGATGCAAAGGTAAGTCACTCCAAATTCACCCCTGCCTAATTCTCTATCAATTATATACCTCTCCTCGATATTCTCCTTCTTTATATCAGTTAACACAGTGATCTGCTTCTGCTTCTGCTTGTTGCCGGACTTCTCTTTCCGGCCGTGATCGTTGCCGGAGTAGTTAGATGACTTTACATCTTCTCTAGCTACAGCTGCCGGAGATCTACAGCAGTTCCCCATTTGCAATCAAATTTAACCTTTTTCAAGATAGGGTTTCACATAATTCAAGTGTAAAACCCAAACCCTATGAGCTCAAAGCAAGTACAATAGTAGCCAATGCTCGATCCATGATTCTAAATTGTATATATAAGTTCAATCTGTACCTATATTTTGAAGCTATAAATTGTGACAAAATCCACATAAACTCCTTAAAATCGGCCACTGAGAGTAGAAAATGTGAATGGTGGAGTGATTTCTGGGGATAGAAGATTACGGTGGGGTGCTGTACGGTAACGGTTCAGAAGCTTTAGTAATGTGAAAGCTGATTCAATTTTTTTCTAATTGGTAAGAATATACAATGAAAATGAAAATGCAACTGACATGGATTTAATTAACGGTGATAATGTATTGGATGGAGTGTGTATATCTTGTTAGGTGTGATTTTTGTCGGCTAACTGAACGGTCGGAACGGGACGGAGAGGGAGCAGAAGAAGCAATAGGGGGGTTTGGGTTTTTGTGTTGTTTCTATTTTTTTTAATATATATATATATATATATATATATATATATATATATATATATAAAAACTTGGTTGCTCTAGTGGTAAGCATTCTCCACGAGTTCTTTGAGGGAGGGAGCCGAGGGTCTATCGGAAGTAGTCTCTCTACCCTAGGGTAGGGGTAAGGTCTGCGTACACACTACCTTCCATATACCCCACTAGTGAAATTATACTGGGTTGTTGTTGTTGTTGTTGCTACTTGGTTGTTTGTTACAGATAAGCTTTCGGAGAGGTCTCAGCCTCCACAAAAAGATTGTAATTTATCGTTACATTATAAATATTACAACCCCTTATTTTTTTTTCCAAAAATAGTTCCTAGGATATATATGCTCCTATTGCTTCATTGGCAAATACCGGAGGAACTACCAAAAATTTTATTGTTACTTCGTTCATCTTGCTTGCTTCATTGGCCAGCTTATCTGCCACCCTATATATTGGCTTCCATGTAGCTGTGATTTACTGGAGGATGCCCCAGTGCTATTAGGAGTGACCTGTATTCACATACAATAGTCTCATAAATAGGATTGCCTTTGTTGATATTGTATATTACCTCAGTTGAGTATATGGTAACCTCCAAAGGCATGAAGTTGTTCGAGACTGTCATTTTTAGTCCCTACATTAGAGCAGTTAGTTCAGAGTGTAGAGTATTAATATAATATTTTTTCCCCATGAATCTCATCACCCAATCCCCATTGCTGTTTCGGATTACCCCTCCTACTCTACCTATAAGCCCATTTTGAAGGGTTGCTCTGTTTGTGTTGAGTTTATAGTGACCTTTCCTTGGAGGATGTCACTTGATATATAGGACATTAATAGTGATGTCAGTGCTTATTCCAGCCACATGAATGAACTCAACAGCTTTAGCTATGACTTTCTTATAGGAGACTGACTCTCCCTTCCCATTGAAACAATTGATGTTTCTAGTGAGCCAAATCTCCCATAGGCAGAATAGGATCAACTCCCCCCATTTAAGGAGTGAATTAAATTTTTTGTTGTGAATTGTGTTGATGATGCATCCCCAGTTGTTCTGCTTATTCAAGATTGTGGTGATGTTATCCTTATTTAAGCTCATGTGGGATAGGTTGTCCTAGAATAGCTTGGCATTTTCATAGCTAACTATGACATGCTCAATTGATTCATCCTCTTTGTCACAGAAGAAACACCTGGGGTTCAGAATGATCCCCCTGTGTTGCAAGTGCTTGGTAGTAGGGAGTCTTTCATGGGTCATCAACCACAAGAAGTTTTTTATCTTGTTAGGTACCTTCTTGACCAAATCCAATTGAAATTCATCTCTGGACTTTGGTACAGATTATCATATTGATCTAGGATCATGGAGTAGGCAGATTTGGTAGAGAAAAGTCCAGTGTTGTCCTGTTCCACACCATTTTGTCTATACTAAGAGGGTTAGCATTACAAATGGTGGAGTTTATACTAGAAAGCACACGGCCAGGTAGGTTGAAGAAAAGGCTGTTAGGGATGAGTTGGCCATTTAGGAGACAGGTGGACAAAGTTCTGTTTTCCTTGATGGTAGGCTCTAATCACGTGTTTTAGTCGCTTATTGCACTCTAATTCATGCACTTTACATGTGTTTGATCTTTAACTGATAGTGTTTTGCACTTATTATGTGTTTTATGCCTTGTAGGAGTGATTCCGAGCGAAGTAAATATTGTGGAGTTAAATCAAATAATTGGAGCTTTGAAATATGAGTAAAAGCCTAAGGAATTAAGTCGGGATCGTGTTGGAGGGTCGAGGATCACTTCTGGACATCAAAAATCAAGGAAAAAGCAACACTCTGAGGAAATGCACTAATGCGACGCACTATGCGTAGCACTGTGCGACGCATCACTGCAAATGTGCGTCAGAAATTCGAGAAGTTCAGAGACTTATATTTTTTGGGTCTGACAGAAACATACATTAATGATAGGCATAGTGTGTGGCATAGTGTGTAGCATCAATACAAATTTTGTCAGACAAGCTAAGTTCAGAGAGTTTACGACAGAGAAAATTGCACTAATGCGACGCACTGGGCGTAGCATAGTGCGATGCATAAAAAACATTAAGTTTGTAAATTTTCCTATTTCAGCTAAGAAAGGGTGATTTCATTTGGGCCCGACCTTACTTGGTATAAATACATGGAAAAATATTATTTTTCGGACTTTTGATACTTTAATCCTAAGGAAGCCAATGAGGAGTTGGAGGAGCAAGAGCACAAGGATTTCATCATTCATTCCTTATTCAAGACCCGAATTTGGATTGAATTTATATTTTCCTATACTTTAACTTTATTTGTGATGAATTTCTCCATATATATCTTTAGGGTTTAATGGATTTGGTGTATTGATTAGTTTTTGTGGATTATAACTCTAGTTTTATGTATTGAATCATTTTTGGATGATTTAATTATTGCATCTATATTCACTTGTTCATGTAATCGAGAGAGGCATAACTTGTGATATCTTTGCATTATATTGTTGGTTGAGTTTATTAATTCTTCTTAGTAATCGAAAGAGGCTAGTTGAATCAGTGATTAAACATAGTTAGGAGAATAATCGAAAGAGGTTTTCCTAAAGACCAATCGACTACGCATTCTTGCATATCTTCACGTGCTTAAATTGGTTCAGCTCGTAAGGTTAAGACTTAATCGAGAGAGAAGTTTTTACTGAACGTTTGAACTAATAATTAAGTAAATTCGAGAGACTCACTTGAACATTAGAAATGAATTATCTAGAGTTAGATCCCGAATAATTATCTTGCACCTATTCTATCAAAACCCTATCTTCTCCCATTGATAACTTTCTTTGCTTATTCCTTGTTTCGATAGTAATTAGTCAATAGCTTTAGATTCTTAGTTAATTTTAGTTAGAAGTCATATAAATGTCAAGTATTGATCATCTTGGATAGCAATCAAGCTAGAAACTATAAGAATATTGTTTATATCCAATCCCTGTGGATACGATATTATACTATACTATATTTGATTAGCGAGCATAATTTAAGTGTGTGTATCGAGCTCGTCAAATTTTGGGGTCATTGTTGGGGATTAGCAATCAATAGTGTTTGAAATAGTTTGTACTGCTAATTTAGGAATTTTTCTTTTTATTTTTCTCTTTTTACAGTTGGTGTTATTTGATTGTGCGCAGGTTACCGGTTAAGATTGGTGCATGACTCAAACTTCTGCGAAGGAAGTGCTGCCATACGAGCTAAAAATTGAAAAATAACTGCGACAACTGAGAAAGGAAAGAAATCTCACTGAGACATTAGAAAAGGTTGGGTGTAGATTTGGCTACGAGAGAAGCACCTCAAAGAAGAAAACAAGCTACACGGGATGCTGAGAAAGCAACTATTAGAGATGCACAGCTTATCTACGAAGAAGAGAGGGGTCGTAGAATTGCTCAAAATCAATCATTGGGTGCAGACCAGTTCGGAAATATAGCTCTCATACCTAGGAGACCACTTGGCGATTATGCTAGACCGGTCTACAATCAAGGTTTATCAAGTGTGAGACCACCTCCAATTGCAGAAAACAATTTCGAGTTAAAGCAAGGGTTGCTACAAACCCTTCAGAATTGTTGTGTCTTCATAGGGAAGCCAAACGAAGATCCAAACACACATCTAATGGACTTCGAGGAGATTATGAACACCTTTCAATACAATGGTGTGTCACAAGATGCGGTGTATTTAAGGGCATTCCCCTTTTCTCTTAAAGATGATACAAAGTAGTGGCTTTGAAGCTTACCTGCAGGTTCGATTAGAACATGGGAGGAAATGACCAGAAAGTTCCTTGATAAATATTTCTCCTCAACTAAAACGGGCAAGTTTAGAAGAGAAATCCATTACTTATGCCAGAAAGATACTAAAACTGTTTTTGAAGCATGAGAGAGGTTTAAGGAGATTGTTCGAAATTGTCAACATAGAGGAATTAACTATGGATGCAACTCCAGGACTTTTGGGATGGATTAACACCGGCCTCATGTAGAACATTGAGTAATGCAGTTGGAGACCCGCTGATGAAGAAGACTCCAGAGGAGATAGTTACAATTCTTGATGAGTTATCTGAAGATGCTAATTAGTGGCCCTCTGAGAGTGCTGAAAGAAGAAAATCAACTAGTGTTCACCAGGTTGATGCTAACACATCTGTGCAGGTACAGCTTGATGCTATGGCTAAAGAAATACAGAAGCTGACCTTAGACTCAATACAAAATGAGACTCACACAGCTTGTGATATATGTGGAAGAGGACACCCTACTCATGAGTGTCAAGCCTCAACTGAGGAAGTAAATGTTGTGGGAAATTACAATTTCAATGCAATGGGTCAAAGGCACCCCAGTTTTTCATGGAGTTCACCTGGAGGTACTACGAATGCTTGGCAGCAAAATAACTGTAGACCGCATGGACAAGGAGATCCAGCATACCAAAATTAGCAGAGGCAGTAATTTCAGCCTCAACAGCCCATTCATCCTGGTTTAGAGGATCTAATGAAGGCTTTCATTATCAAGACAGATGAGAGGCTGGACGTTCATGGAGCAACTATTAAAGAATTGGGCACTAGTTTACGAAACCTAGAGAGACAAGTGGGACAGATTGCAATAATATTATCTGAGAGGATTCCAGGCACTCTCCCAGCTGACACTGAAAAAAATCCCAAATAAACAGTGAATGTTGTAACTCTGAGCAGTGAGCGAGTGTTGGAAGATCCCACCCCGATCCAAAAAGAGGTGATACTTGAAAAAGAAAGTGGGGAGCAACTGAAGAATGAAACTGAGAAGAAGAAGAAGGAAGAAAAAAGAAAAAAGGGAGGAACATGAGGAGAGCAAACATATGCTTGCTTTACCTTTCCCTCAAAAGCTATGTAGAGAAAAGCTGGACAAGCAATTTGGAAAATTTCTGGATGTGCTGAAACAGGTTCATGTAAACTTACCATTTACAGAAGTGCTCTCACAAATGCCTGCTTATGCTAAATTCTTAAAGGAGATCCTTACAAAGAAGAGGAACAACGAGGAGACCTCAATGGTCAAGCTCATAGAGCATTACAGTGCGATATTGCAAAACAAACTCCCACAAAAGTGTGGAGATCCAGGGAGTTTTACTATACCTTGCTCTGTAGGAACTATTCATTTTGATAAATCATTATGTGATTCTGGTGCCTCAATTAATTTAATGCCTCTATCTATTTACAAGAAACTGGAGAAGGAGATTGGAAAGATAAGGTTGGTACCAATATCTTTGCAGCTGGCGGACCAGACGACTTTAATACCCGAGAGAATAGTGGAAGATGTATTAGTTCGGGTGGATAAGTTCGTATTTCTTGTAGACTTTATAGTGGCGAATACGGAGGATCATGGGGATATTCCACACCAAAAAGTGTGGGGTGGGGGATATTTATATGTATGTATGTATTTAAGTTTTTTTTTTGTTAGTTGTAGTAGTTAGAGATAGAAAAGAATTGAAAGAAAAACCATAAAAATTTGAAAATTTTTCAATTTTTCCCGACGATGGATATCATTCGACATGTTTCTTGTGGGATTAAAATCGAAAGAAAAAGACAAAAAAATTTTCTTTTTTATGTAGTGTAATAATTCTCCCTTGATTTTTTTTTGTGTTGTGTTCTTTTCTAAGGGTTTTATTTTAACCGGGTGTAGTTAGTTTTATTTTTTTTAGGAGTAGGAAACCTTGTGCTATGATTTGATTTGAAAGCAATATCTCTTGACTTTATTATGCCTTGAGAATAGTGAGTGCTTTAGTTGTGACGCTTAGGCTCAGTTTTTGATTCTTGTGTAAGTACCTTAAACTGTATGATTTTAACTTTGCTTAACTGCTTTGACTAGAGTATCTTGATGAGTCTGATCCTGAGTGAGTTATGTACTATGTGTGTGTGTGAGGTTTTGTGTATTCTGTGCATTGCATTTGATGTCTAGAACTTGCCTCGTGTGTTTGCAAAGAGAAATAGTAGTTGTATTCTGTCTTGGAAGTGATATAGGCATTTTTTTGTTGAGCCAGTTATATGTTTTTACCCACCTAATTGTTATGTATCACAGTTAACCCCTTTTAGCCTGTAATCTTATTTCTTTGGCAAGCATACAAACCTTACTCATTTGTTCGAATTGACCATCTATTTAAATCTTGTACCTCTCGTGAGCACTTGAATTTGGTATGAACTTTGTAAAAGTTGAAGTGCGGGGTGGTTGGTTTGGCTTTTGAGTGGAACTAATGAATTAAGGAGAAAGGTGCACTTTATTGAAAAAGTAAGAGCCACTTGAATTGAAAGAGAAAAGAAAAAAATGTTGTATTGTTGTGCAAAATATTCTTTGATAGTGGTGACTCTTGATGTAATTGTACTTAAAGAAGTAGGGGGTTAATATATATTGATGTGAAGGTGGAGTTATGGTTTGACATAAGTGTGGGGTTTTGAATGGTTAAATATATGTATTAAAGTGCTTAGGGAGGTGTAGTCACTCTTATATCTAAATGTATCCTACCCTTCCCTCAACCTACATTACAAATAATTAAAGTCCTACTTGCTCCTTGACTGAATGAGCTCAATTAATAGAGTATTACACTACGGGCAAGCTTATGGTATGTCTTTTGTGGCATATGAATATTGTTTCTGAGAGTGAGTGAATTCTTTCTATCTTGAGTTCCTGATTATTCTTAAATTTTATTGTGTATGGAACTACTCTCTATTGTTGTGTGAGGGTACTTGATTCACGAAGGAAAGGTAATGTCGTTTAGCTCTATGTTAGAGTAAGTGAATGGGTTATAATTGCGTGGTGCTTTTGAGTCAAATCTTGAGGCGAGGATGTTACATTAGAGTGCTTAATCTGTTTAAATTATTCTTGGTGTGATGAGTTAGGAGAGGTGTTTAAAAAGGTCGTGTCTATATGAAGTGTAGTTTGATTGCTCGAGGACGAATAATGGTTTAAGTGTGGGGTGTTGATGGTAGGCTATAATCACGTTTTTTAGTCGCTTATTGCACTCTAATTCACTGTACTTTATTTGTGTTTGAGCTTTAATTGATAGTGCTTTGTACTTATTGTGTGTTTTATGCCTTGTAGGAGAGATTCTGAGCTATGTAGATATTGTGGAGCTAAATCAAATAATTGGAGTTTTGAAGTCTGAGTAAAAGCCTAAGGGATTAAGCCGGGATCGTGTTCGGGGGTCGACGATCACTTATGGACATCAAAAATCAAGGAAGAAGAAACACTCCGAGGAAATACACTAATGCGATGCACCATGCGTAGCACTGTGCGACACATCAGTGCAAATGTGCGTCAGAAATTTGAGAAGTTCAGAGACTTGTAATTTTTGGGTATGACAGAAAAATACACTAATGCTAGGCATAGTGCGTGGTATAATGCGTAGCATCAGTACAAAATTTTGTCAGACAAGCTAAGTTTAGAGAGTTTACGACCGAGAAAATTGCACTCATGCGACGCACTGGGCGTAGCATAGTGCGACGCATGAAAAGCATTAAGTTTGCAAGTTCTCCTATTTCGGCTAGGAAAGGGTGTTTTCGTTTGGGCCCGACCTTACTTGGTATAAATACATGGAAAATGTTATTTTCTGAACTTTTGACATACTTTAGACCTAAGGAAGCCAATGAGGAGTTGAAGGAGCAAGAGCACAATAATTTCAACATTCCTTCCTTACTCAAGACCCAAGTTTAGATTGAATTTATGTTTTCCTATACTTTTACTTTATTTGCGATGATTTTCTCCATATATATGGAGTAGTTCTCTTTAGGGTTTGATGGATTTGGTGTATTGATGAATGTTTGTGGATTATAACTCTAGATTTATATATTGAATCATTTTTGGATGATTTAAATATTGCATCTATATTTACTTGTTCATGTAATCGAGAGTGGCATAACTTGTTATATCTTTGCATTATATTATTGGTTGAGTTCATTAATTCTTCTTACTAATCAAAAGAGGCTAGTTGAATCAGTGATTAAACCTAGATAGGAGAATAATAGAAAGAGGTTTTCCTAAATACCAATTCACTACGCATTCTTGCATATCTTCACGTGCTTAAATTGGTTCAGCTCGTAAGGTTAAGACTTAATCGAGAGAGGAGTTTTTACTGAATGTTTGAACTAATAATTGAGTAAATTTGAGAGTCTCACTTGAACAATAGAAGTGAATTATCTAGAGTTAGATCTCGAACAATTATCTTGCACCTATCCTATCAAAACCCTATCTTCTCCCATTGATAACTTTCTTTGCTTATTCCTTATTTCGATAGTCATTAGTCAATAGCTTTAGATTCTTAGTTAATTTTAGTTAGAAGTCATATAAATCTCAAGTGTTGATCATCTTGGATAGCAATCAAGCTAGAAATTATAAGAATATTGTTTAAATTTAATCCCTGTGGATACGATATTAAACTATAATATATTTGATTAGCGAGCATAATTTAAGTGTGTGTATCAAGCTCGTCACTCCTCTCCCCTGTTTAGGGGTCCACTGATTAAAGCTATAAAAGGTTCTAAGTTTTGGATCCATCTGTCATTATAGAGGTTGATTCTATCACCCTTATGCACTATCCACCTATTAGTATATGTACACACTTTCCACCCCATTTCTGATGCTAATCCAGGTTCTATAGGTAATGAGCTTGCTATGGTGATTGCTAGTGCAGTGCTTGTGAAACAACACTCTGGCCCACAGGGCCTGAGTATTGTTGTACATCCTCCATGCCAAACTAGCATGGCTAGTAGTATTCCTAAGGTCAGCTCTATGCACACCAAGACCCCCTACTTCTCTAGGCTTAGTAATGATACCCCACTTAATCAGATGCATTTTCTTCTTAACAACAGTAGATCCCCATATGAAATTCCTCTGAATCCTATCTATTTGGTTGCACACCAGGGCATGTAACCTAATGTACTACATGACATGGCCAGGGATGCATCCCAATGATGACTTTGCTAAGGTAGTTGTCCCAGCCATGTTCATGAAATTAGTTTTCCAGCCAGCTAGCTTAGTTTGCATGCTATCAATGATGAACTGGAAATCTCTATTAGTTGGTCTCTTGTGGAAGATTGAAAAGCCTAAGTATTTACCAAAGGAAGTACTGGGCTTGATATTCAAAGTCCTTGCTAAGTTATCTAGTGTATCCTGATGGCAGTTTTTGGAGAAGATAGCTTTGGACTTTAGGGTATTTACCCTTTGACCAGATAAGCTACTCAAATGGTGTAGAGTATCCATGATGATGGCACAATTCTTGGTGTTTGCCCTAGTAAACCGGGTTAGGTCATATGCAAAGAATAGGTGGGAGATTTTTAGCCCAGTGTGGCTAATTTTGATGGGAAACCAATCACCCTGTTGCACCCGAGCCTCAACGCTTCTGGATAACCTTTCCATACACATGATGAAAATGTAAGTGGACATAGGGTCTCCTTATCTGATACCCCTACTAGGTTGGAAGAAATCAGTCCTACACCCATTTACCAGGACAGAAATAGAGCTTGAAGAAATGCAGGACATGATTAATTTGGTCATATTATGGGGAAAACCAAATGATACCAAAGTGTCTCTGATGAAGGACTATTCTAATATGTCAAATGCTAGTCAATTTTGAGGATCATGTTGGCATTTTTCCCTTTCATCTTTGTGAAGTGACTGATGTATTCCTGAACTATGATGGATGGGAGGACATGCTTGATTCTGTTGACACTTATTTTAGTAATCAACTTGTACATTGTGTTGCATTGCCCAATAGGTCTGAAATTCTTATGGATTGTGGCACTGGCACACATAGGGACCAGACAGAGGTAGGTTGCATTAATTTCAGGCTTCATTTCTAGCTTATTAAAAGTCTGGTTATAGAATTGAGTTATTTTGCTCTCTGGGATATTCCAATATCTTTGGTAAAAGAGATGGTGTAGACCATCAGGTCTAGGGTCCTTTGTAGGTTTTAAAGAGTACATGGCCACCTTTATTTCACTACTCCTTAGGGGAGAATTTAGAGTAGCTTGCTCCCTATTGGAGAGAGTATGGGCATTATAGCCTATGCTTTTCCAGGGAGTGGGTGAGCCTAGGTGTTCAGTGGTGAAAACATTAGAGTAGTAGTGGTAGATGGTGTTCTAGATTTCCTGCTGGTCCTCAATCCAGTTCCCTACTTAATCTTGCAGGGCCATAATTATTTTCCTTCTCCTCCTATTGAGGGTAGATGTATGGAATAATCTAGTATTATCATCACCCTCCATCAACCAATTAATCCTAGACTTAGGCTTTCAAAAGACATCTTCACATTTGAGAATAGAGAAATATTCCTCCAGAAGTTGACCTTCTAGATTCTGAAGAAAGGTGCTGAAGAGGTAGGCATTAGATTTCTGGATACCCCCAAGTCTGGAAATAATTTATTTCTTCTTATGGAATATATTATCAAACACAGTCATGTTCTAGATTCGCACTTGGGACTGGAACTGGGCATTGCCTCTTTCAAGACTACCACACCCTTCATAGGCCTGCTGGACCATGTTGGAGAAGGATGGGTAACTATACCACATAGGTTCAAACCTAAAAGGTTTGGATGTACTATTAGAAGCATTGGGCCACAAGCTAATCAACATAGGACAGTGATCAGAGTGTGTTCTAGGGAGGTGACTCACATTACTAGAAGGGTAATCTTGGATCCATTCTTCATTGGCAAAGAACCTATCTAGTCTTTCTAGGATTATATGACTCCTATTCCTATACCTCATGTTAGTCCAAGTGTATTTACTTCCCTTAAAACCTAAGTCAATGAGCTTACAGTAATTCAGGTAGTGCTAGAACAGGTTTGCTCTTGGGGCAGAGATACAGTTTTCCCCCTACTTATCTCTGTCCCTTAAGACTTCATTGAAGTCCCCCTACTAGCCAGCTCCCCTATAACCATCAGATATAGTTCTAAGCTGGTCCCATAGAGCCCTTCTGTTAGCATAGGTGTTGCTAGCATAAATTGCAGTGAAGAGCCAAGGGGTGAAAGAGAGAGTTACCTTGACCATGACATTGATGCCCTGGGAGTGTTGGAGACTTCATCAATCTTCAGCATGTCATCCTTCTACATGATGACAATGTCTCCTGACAGGCCTACAACAGCCTTTTGAATTTGCCCTATGAATCCCAACTCCTGAATGAGGTGCTTCTTCTCAGTCATCCTGGTTTCCAAGATGACCAGCATGGCAGGCTTGTGCAGCTTAACCATCTATACACAATGTCTCCTAAATTCCCCACTGTTAGCCCCCCTAACATTCCAGATGATGAAATCTATTAGTAACCTTGGGTTGATTTGTGGCTTCCTTTTCAGGCATTTGGATTTCACCCTCACTGTTTGACTCTCTGGGTTCTCCATCCCAGGTGGAGTCTGGGGAGTTAACTGGGCCATTACTGGTTTTAAGTTCACAGTTGAGTCTCCTGAGTTTGGCTCTAAGGCTGATCTTAGGCTTACTCCACACATTACCATTCTTCTTGGGAATAGTACGATAAGCATTTCTCCCTCAGACCTTCTGAATTCTATTATTTCCTCATGTTGTAGAAGCATAGCTTTAGTCTTTGGCACTCCCAAGCTTGCTATTATTTGCTCTAGTTCTATGTTGGTGGTGTCTAGGTGGTCGTGGATATTTTCTGATCTTGTTATTGTAGATGGGGTCATTGTCCTTACTGGTGTCCATGGAGAGAAATGGGGGCAGAGGATCCCCTCCCCTGGGGAGACTAGTAGGAAGAAGGGGAGGTTGTGGCTTATATGCTGCATGAGAAGTCTCAATTGGTCTGTAGTCATTGTTTGTTGGCTCAGTGCATACTGAGCTTGCATGAGAGTTGCCAACCACAGCTGGTGACCATAGTTCAACAAGGCATGGTTCAGGCTGGTTGTGACCAGTTTGGCCAAGTAGTGTGGGTTTTGAATGACCACTGAGGTGGGTATTATCCCTATCGAGAAGTTCAGGGAAAAATCAATACCCTGCAGTGACATCTCCAACCATGGGGTTGGGATGTTGTCCATGGGGAGTGGGGTAAATGATACCCTTATCTGATTTGGAGCCTCCCCCTGGCTCTGCATGTTGTTGTTGTTGTTTGTTGGGTTGTTTTGTTTTCCCTCAATTATTAGTGTCTAGATTGGTAGTGGAGTTTACCTCAATAGTTGTGCATTCTTTTCCTTTTAAGCAAAGGCCTTCACCGTTGGGTTTCCGTGCATGGAGATTTCTCATTATTAAAAATCTTTGAGAGGCGATGGCGTCAATCAAATCAGTAGAGGGGGAGTGATGATGGGACACAGGGTTGGTTATAGTGTCGGAGGGAGAGTGAGAAATCGTAACTAAATCCTTCTCTCTTTGCACAGTATTAGTAATATTGTTTGAGAGGTCGTGCTTAGCCCCATAGTGGACCCAGAAGTTGACTTGTGTATCAGATTTGGAATTGCATTTTGGGTATTTTCCATACCCGATATGGGTGTGTGTTTCCTCCCTTGGGCCTCGTGAGAGGTGTTAGGAGTGTGTGGAGAGGAGAGAAGGGCATGTGCCCAGTGTATGTTCTAAACTAGGCACAGGCTGTAAATTATGCATTTGGTTTGGGTTGTGCGCTAGAGGCCCAGACAGTTATATTTTGGGCCCATATGGCCTAAGCTGTCTATCCCATTGGGGGCTAGTTAGACGAGGCCCGTGTGGCATCTGTTGGGTCTGGTTCATTTGACTCATATTTCCCGCAGTCCTAGCGTTGCCATGTTCCACAACCCTGCTACCGCCCTCACCATCATCAATGTTACTAAGGATGGAGAACTTACTTGAATCTAGTGGCCGCTTTTCGCTCCCCGATTTGTTCTCTGTTACCTCTAGTCGTACAGGGCTTTGAAACCCTCCGTTCTCTCTTGACATTTTTCTTTCTGTAGGAACTCCACCACTTTCCAGTCGTCATCCTCATTGGTACTGTGTCCTGCGGACGGTGTTTCTGTTGTGTCGTTTCCCCTATCTGTTGTTGATTTGGGCCTTTCTTGAGTAGATGGCCCAGTTGCCCACACCTCTTACATATGATTCCCCCTCCTTCATACTCAATTGATTGTTTATGTTCGACAATTAGTACCATCTTTGGAGTAGTACCTCGATGGGTACTTGGATGCAGATCCATGCATATCTGCCTCTTAGGGTGATTCAGCAGCCTACCAATCCTTTTCCCCACCCTTTCAAGGATCTGTCTATCGTAGAACTCCGTGGGTAATTGCGGAGGTTGGATCCAGATGGCGGTGGCGTGTATTTTTGATTCCGCCGGAACAAATTTCGGTTCCCAATTTCTGACGGAGAGAAAGTGTCCCATGACGAACCATGGGCCTCAGTGTAGTGCAATCATCATGTTCTCTTCTTTTCCAAATTTCAACACAAAATAAATATCAGCCTAGATCTATTAGTGTTAGATGTTCGCTGGAATTCCATAGATGTTGTAATTTTAATTTCAATAGGTGATGGGGAATATTTTCCCCAAAGATGTTAACGATTAGTGAGAAATGCCATGGGTGGTAGAGTCTGTTCTTTTGTTCTTGGCTGAGGATGATGGACCCAGTTGTGTCATCCTTGGTGGATTTGATGTTTGGTGGTAATGGGGGTTGTATGTGCTTGACTTTGTCAAGTTCTTGTACGCTAGTGACGAGTGTTTGGCGTGTATAAAATTTAAACACGTACTCTGTCAAATTATAGTATAGAAAGATGTCGAACCCACAGAGATTGGTTTATCTATTCTACAGATGTTTCTTGTTTTAATTACTATTTGAAAAAATCAGGAAGAGTTGAGTTGTGAATTAACTAACTAAAAATGCATGAATAGAGCAATAAAATATATTTTATTTTTCACAAATATAATAAAAAGATGTTGGGATCATAATTTCACTTAATATTTCTATTATATAATAGATAAAATTATCCTTCAATTTTTATTTCTCACAAATGTATAAATGCCTCTCATGATTACATTTATATATTATTACTTAAGTTGAACAATTAATTGCAATCCTCTCGGTTATACAAATTAATCGTCAAAATAGTAATATTAAAGAGCCAGAAATATATGCTTAAATTAAAACTTGCTCTTTTAAATAAGTCCCTTTCGGTTACCCTACTTGTTATAACTGATTACTACAATATTCTCCTCTTTCGATTATAAATAAGTGTAGAATCAATTTTAACATATAAGAGTTAGATGTCACTAAATAAAAGTTAACATCTATCAATACTAAAATTAACTATATTACTCTTCCGCCTCTTTTGTTTACAGAATTAGTAAGTAGTTAATATGTAATACGAAATAGATTGATGTTAACAAATTAAATAACACATCACTATAAAGCAGATAAAATTTAAATGGAAAAAACTTCAGCTCAAATATGTGAAATTGAGGAATAATATCTACTATTATATAGAAATATTAAGATCCGTCATTCTCCCAACACAAGAAAAATGACTCCATAAGGGAGTTAGTACTGACAACGGAAATATTCTTGCCAATTAAATAAGAAAATAGAAATAAATATTCAAGAGAATAATTCCCCCTATTTAATTAAAAATAGGTGCTAGAGTAATTTTCAACATTATAATTTATTCAGAACTAGAAATGAAGACACTGTACTAGCTAAAAGAAGAAAAGAAAGTACTGAAAGAAGCAAGGAAAAGAAGAAGCTCTCCTCTTAATTTTCTGTGTGTCATGAGAAGCTCAATGTAGTGCTATTTATAGATGGAAAAATATATCATGTACATTGATTTCTCACATATATTTTTTCAAGTTGGCAACTTGTATGTGCTTGTAGTTATAAAGTTTGCTGAAATGTAATCCTCCAAATCGGCAAGTGGGTCATTTGCTTGGATCTTTTCATGTGAACAAATACTTTCATCATTTGTAAAGTTGCATACACCACTTTACTTTTGAATTTTCAGCATTATAGTTCTTCTTTGCAAATTTGGAAAGTGAACTTTTTCTTCTCCTTGTTCCTTTTTCTTATTAGTTTAATTATTTCCTACAATGAAAGAAAAAATATTAGTACTAAAAATTAGATTTCAACTCAACTTATGCATGATATTTTTCTCTTATCAAATTCTCTCACACTTAAATATTTGCTTGTCCTCGAGCAAAAAACAAAATCAAATAAACATTGTAGCTAAACACTTTAAGTGTAATCATGAGAAGTTTTGACAGAGAAGAATTAACTAAGACCAATCCATGAGTTCAAACAACTTTTAACTGTACTCATATTCACCTATTGTATCGAAATCATAATATTTTCTAATCCCAAGTGTGTCTCACTAGATGAAAAGAGATGCTCATATATCACATAATATATAGATAAAGAACAAAAAATGGCATGAATAGAAAAATTCCCTCACTCTCAACAAAAAACGTATCTCAAGCTACTGAAAATTGCCATAAGCTTTACTATTATGTGGTTCTCTATTAATATAGGAGTCTATGAGTTGAGATCATGTAGGAGTTTTATAAGGTTGTAATAAAGGCTTAGGGATCGGAAGAATACATATGGATAATAGTGACTTAAATTCCCTGTAGGCTCTACACTTTACTTTATCGCTCAAGCACGATTGTCTTCCATATTTCTTTAAGCAATCGACATCTTTTTTTTTTTTTTGTAACCCATTCACAAATTTCATTTTTTTTAATTGAATGGAGATGACAATATCTCTTCGTTATTTCCTTTTCTTTTGTAATTTTTTTCCAGAATTTCAGAAGCAACTATTTTTGTTTTTTTCTTCTCAAAAAATATTTCAAGAGATCAACAAGCTCAAATAATTGTTCTTTAATCAATTACATCTCATCCCTATTTTTTTACATTTAGATCAACTCTTAAAGTGCCTAAAGGGAATTGGGTGAATAAATAACAAGTCGTAACAACAAACAAGCTAAGGGTTAAAGCTTGGCGACCAAAGAAGAGATAATTTATTTAGGCTCAACTGGGCTAACTAGGGATAAAGATCATCAAGGTAGGTTAATTTAGGTTGCGGCTCAACAAAGAAGGCCTACTTTCATTTCTCAACTCAAAGATTTACCTAGAATTTCGTTTCAAATCACATTCAAGGAAAATTCTAGATTTTCAAATAAGTAGGAGAACTAGACAATATAAGCTAACCGCACAATACACTTGAAACCTACGAAAATTATGATTTCAATCACCAATAAGTAAGTATGAGCTTAGAAAGGTAATCATAAAACCCATGAATGGTACTTAATCAAATTCGTCTTTTTTTTTAAGTCTCATGCTTTTCAAGTCAAATCAAGTTTAGCCAACTTATTTACCAAAATAAATTAAACAACTAAAAGTCCTAAATAAAATGTCCGGTTCAAAATATTACGACCATGGCAAAGAACCGAATAAGAAATCCATTAAAGTACATGAGAAAAGTTGCCTTAGGAGTAAGGCAACTCAAATTTTATCAAATTTTTTCAGTTTTTTTTAAAATAATTTTAGTTGTAGCATATATATATATATATATATATACACACACCTTTTGCTTTAACAGAGAATTATTTTTTAAAGAAACACATATATAACAAACATATTCCTCTACCACCAAGCTTAATTAATATCATGTCTTCATGATAAACAAATTAAAAATAAAAGGAGATAAAGGAGCTTCCTTAATTTTTTTCGATTTTGTCATCATTTCCTTTTTCTTGGCTTCTCAAGGTTTTTCTCATATAACAAAGACAATATTATGGTAAAAAAAATATTCTTTTTCATGATAGGAGAAAACTTTCATTGTCGAAATCACGGGGGTGATTTTTTATCATGGCAAAATATATTAATACATATTACATACACACACATATATATAATATAATACAAACATGCAATTATTAATTATTTTTACTTTTATTTATTATTTTATTTTTAAAAAACTAATTTTATTATATATATTTACTAGAAAGAAAATATTATATGTTACTACTAATAATTACTTAAAAGATTAAAGAGAGGAGAGAAAATAGTTCTGAGTTCAACGTCGCCAGCTCGACTTATTTTAAGAATTAGGCAAAAAGGATTGTTGAAGCCTGTTTGTCGAAGAATCTGCTGATATAAGACTTCAAACGATGACCGTTTACTTTGAATTTATCTCCCCCATCTGTACGTTGTATTTCAATGGAACCATAAGGGTCACTTCTGTTACAATGTACGGTCCTGACCAACGTGACTTGAATTTTCCCGAAAATAATCTCAACCGGCTATTGTACAAAAGAACTTGGTCTCCAACTGTAAACTCCTTATGGCGAATGAAGTTATCATGCCTTTTTTTGTCTTTTCTTTGTATAATTTAGCATTTTCATATGCTTCAAGTCTGAACTCTTCCAGTTCATCAAGCTGCAACAGACGATTTTGTAACGGCCCGGCCGGTCGTTTCGAGAGTTGCAGCCCCGTTCTCCCATTTACTGCTCCATTTTTGCTTTATAGTAGTTATATGACTTATCGGGTTAGTTGGTTCGGGTCCTAAGAGATTTCGGAATGAATTGAGACACTTAGTCTCAAAATGAAAAGCTTAAGTTGGAAAATATTGACCGGATATTGACTTATGTGTAAACGACCTCGGATTTGAATTTTGATAGATTCGTTAGCTCTGTTAGATAATTTTGGACTTAAGAGCGTGTCCGGATTGTGATTTGGAGGTCCGTAGTAGAATTAGGCTTGAAATGGCGAAACTTGGAATTTTGAAAAGTTTGACCGGGAGTGGACTTTTTGATATCGGGGTCAGATTCTGATTACGGAAGTTGGAATAGGTTCGTAGTGTCATTTGTGACTTGTGTGCAAAGTTTGAGGTCAATCCGACGTGATTCGATAGGTTTCGGAGTCGTTTGTAGAACTTTGAAATTTCAAAGTTCATTAGGCTTGAATTGCGGTGCGATTCATGTTTTTATGTTGTTCGAGGGTTCGACTAAGTTCGTATGATATTTTAAGACTTGTTGGTATGCTTTGTTGAGGTCCCCGGGGACTCGGGTTGATTTCGGGTGGTTAACGGACCAAGGTTTGAAGGTGAAGAATTGCTGAAGATTTGCAGCTACTGGTGTAATCGCACCTGCAGATTGGGAACCACAGATGCGAGCTTGCAGAAGCGAGGAAAGGGCCGCAGAAGTGGTCAAGAAGGAGGCTGGTAGAGGTCGCAGGTGTGAGGTCCTTTCTGCACCTGCGTGTCCGCAAATGCGGGTGTTGGATCGCAGAGGCGCATGGGCGCTTGGTGAGGCAGCTTCGCAGAAGCGGATGGCCCTTCGCAGGAGCATGTCCGTAGGAGCAGACTGGGCGTCGCAGAAGCGAAGGCACACTGGGTAAGTGAATTCTGCAAAATACGAAGATTTCACTACAAGAGCGGGACCGTAGAAGTGGTTTTTGGGACCGCATGTGCGGTTTGACTAGGCAGAACATATAAACATAAGGGTTCGCGATTTTCTTCATTTTCTAACATTTTATGCTCGAATTTTGGAGGATTTGGGAGGATTTTCAAGGGTATTCTTGAGGTAAGTTCCTTGTGTTCATTTTTCTTCAGTAATTATGTTTCCCCATTGATTTTCCACCTAGTTGTTGTGTTTTGAGGTGTAATTTGGTGGTTTGAGGCTAGAGATTTGGAGAGTTGAATTTGGGGATTTGAATGACCAATTGGTGTCGGGTTTTGATGAATTTGATGTGAATAGACTCGTGGTTGGATGGGCTTTCAGATTTTGTGAGTTTTGTTGGATTTCGAGATGTGGGCCCGGGGGCGGTTAACAGACCAAGGTTTGAAGGTGAAGAATTGCTGCAGATTTGCAGCTACTGGTGTAATCGCACCTGCAGATTAGGAACCACAGATGCGAGCTTGCAGAAGCGAGGAAAAGGCCACAGAAGCGGTCAAGAAGGAGGCTGGTAGAGGTCGCAGGTGTGAGGTCCTTTCTGCACCTGCGTGTCTGCAAATGCGGGTGTTGGATCACAGAGGCGCATGGGCGCTTGGTGAGGCAGCTTTGCAGAAGCAGATAGCCCTTCGCAGGAGCATGTCCGCAGGAGCAGACTGGGCGTCGCAGAAGCGAAGGCATGCTGGGTAAGTGAATTCTGCAAAATACGAAGATTTCACTACAAGAGCGGGACCGTAGAAGTGGTTTTTGGGACCGCATGTGCGGTTTGACTAGGCAGAACATATAAACATAAGGGTTCGCGATTTTCTTCATTTTCTAACATTTTATGCTCGGATTTTGGAGGATTTTGAGAGGATTTTCAAGGGTATTCTTGAGGTAAGTTCCTTGTGTTCATTTTTCTTCAGTAATTATGTTTCTCCATTGATTTTCCACCTAGTTGGTGCGTTTTGAGGTGTAATTTAGTGGTTTGAGGCTAGAGATTTGGAGAGTTGAATTTGGGGATTCGAATGACCAATTAGTGTCGGGTTTTGATGAATTTGATATGAATAGACAGCGGCCTGGATGGGCTTTCGGATTTTATGAGTTTTGTTGGATTTTGAGATGTGGGCCCGGGGGCGGTTAACGAACCAAGGTTTGAAGGTGAAGAATTGCTGAAGATTTGCAGCTACTGGTGTAATCCCACCTGCAGATTGGGAACCACAGATGCGAGCTTGCAGAAGCGAGGAAAGGGCCACAGAAGCGGTGAAGAAGGAGGCTGGCAGAGGTCGCAGGTGTGAGGTCCTTTCCGCACCTGCGTGTCCGCAAATGCGGGTGTTGGATCGCAGAGGCGCATGAGCGCTTGGTGAGGCAGCTTCGCAGAAGCGGATGGCCCTTCGCAAGAGCATGTCCGCAGGAGCAGACTGGGCATCGCAGAAGCGAAGGCACGCTGGGTAAGTGAATTCCGCAAAATACGAAGATTTCACTACAAGAGAGGGACCGTAGAAGTGGCTTTTGGGACTGCATGTGCGGTTTGACTAGGCAGAACATATAAACATAAGGGTTCGCGATTTTCTTCATTTTCTAACATTTTATTCTCGGATTTTGAGAGGATTTTGAGAGGATTTTCAAGGGTATTCTTGAGGTAAGTTCCTTGTGTTCATTTTTCTTAAGTAATTATGTTTCCCCATTGATTTTCCACCTAGTTGGTGTGTTTTGAGGTATAATTTGGTGATTTGAGGCTAGAGATTTGGAGAGTTGAATTTGGGGATTTGAATGACCAATTGGTGTCGGGTTTTGATGAATTTGATATGAATAGACTCGTGGTTGGATGGGCTTTTGGATTTTGTGAGTTTTGTTGGATTTCGAGATGTGAGCCCGGGGATGGTTTTGAACCAATTTCGGATTTTGAGTTATAACTTAGTAATTTCTTGTAGAATTGATTTCTTTAGCCCGTATTGATTGTATTGTACTGCTTGTGGATAGATTCAGGTCATTTGGAGGCCGATTTGCGAGACAAAGGCGTATTGGAGTAGGGATTTGCTCGGATTGAGGTAAGTAACACTTATGAACTTAGTTATGAGGATTCGAAACCCCGAATTTATGTGTTATGTGATTGGTATTGAGGTGACGCACATGCCAAGTGACGGACGTGGGGCGTACACCGTGAGAATTGTGACCTGGTCGATTCCATGGCACTGTATAATGGTTCTACCTTATTGATATCCATTTTTTCATCATGTGATAATGTAATTGAGCTCTATCACTCATGCTAGATTTTATGTTTAGGCTTTATGCCAATACTGTTAGGGCCCATAATGGTCCTTTCTTGTTGTTGTCTTGCTGATTTCTTGATATTTCGTACGTAGTCATATTCATTCATTTCATATCATATCTCAATCTCTGTTGTTATTTATTGATACATCATATCATTATTTCCGGGCTAATATAATGACATTATGATCCCATGAGAGAGAGACTGGACAGATTGATGACTGAGTAAGGCCGATGGCTTGAATATGAGTGGCATTTATGAGATGGGGCTGCAGGCCGTATCGGTTTTATTGATTTATGATAGCGCTTGTGCTGAAGGAGCCCCTCCGGAGTCTGCACACACCCCCAGTGAGCGCGATTGATATTATTGAGGGATGGATCTTCCCTGGACATGGATCTTGTCCGAAGCATTATATACCTAGAGATGGATCTTCTTCACGGGCTGGATTGGCCCTACTCGGTACTGGGTGACTGATGGTCAGTGATGTATATATTACGGGATGGATCTTCCCTGGGCCGTATGGGCCATATACAATACCGAGTGATTGAGCATTTGATAGTGTGAGCACATGAGGATGTCAGCATAGTGCGTCACATACAACATGTGTATTGGCATTGTAGAAGTAGAGGAGTTATATTCTTCATATCATTCAGATTTGATCCATTTTATTGTTTTGAGATATCTATCGAACTCGAAAGCATGTCTACGTTTCTGCACTATTATTTTCTATATTGAACTGTGCCGGTTGAGTTCATCACTACTTTTAGTCCACAGTTTGGATTTGCTACTTGTTAAGTTGGTTGTACTCACGCTACACCCTGCACCTCGTATGCATATCCAGGTGCTTCTGGTTACGGCGAATGCTGAGTGAGGAGTCGATATCTCGGAGACTATCGAGGTAGCTGCATGGCGTTCGCAGGCCTTGACCCTCCTTCATTATCTTTATTTGTATTTCAGTTCTTATTCCTCAGACATTGTAATAGGGTGTATCCTGGTATAGATGCTTATGTACTCGGTGACACCCTGATTTTTGGGAGAGATTTGTATTGTGTTGTGGTTTTAAATTCGGTTTTTAAAAGGGTTTTCTTAAATATTAACTACTTCCGTTTAATTTTCAAAGCTTTTACTTGGTTGAATTGGTTGAGTAGTTGGCTTGCCTAGTTTCACGATATGCGCCATCACGGCGGTTTCTTTTGGGTCGTGATAAGTTGGTATTAGAGCCTAGGTTACATAGGTCTCACGAGTCATGAGCAGGTTTAGTAGAGTCTTGCGGATCAGTACAGAGACGTCTGTACTTATCTTCAAGAGGCTACCGAACCCTAGGAAATTTCATATTCTTGTATTCTTATCGTGCAGATTTGTTGATTTTGGTAACTTAACTTCTATTATTCTATTATCTCATAGATGGTGAGGACACGTATTACTGGGCAGGATGGGCATCCACCAGTGCCACCAGCTAGGGCCGAGAGAGGCCGAGGTCGTGGTAGGGGCAGGGGTGTAGCTCGCACAACAGCTAGGGCAACACCTCCAAGCTTACCAATCGCTCCAGCTCAGGAGCAGGTACCTGATACAGTTGATCCAGTGGGGCCAGCTCAGGCACCAATTGTGCCCATTGTGATTCTAGGACTTTAGGAGGCTTTGGCCGAGATATTGATAGTTTGCACTGGCCTTGCTCAAGTGGTTTCGGCTCAAGCCACACCTGCCACTTCTTAGGACGGGGGAGGAACTCATACCCCTGTTGCCTGTACTACAGAGCAGGTAGCATAGGGACTTCAAATACCGGGGGCACTACCAGCCCAGCCGGTTGCAGCTGCTCAAGCCCCGGTAGTCCCCGTTATGGATGATGATGAGCAGAGGAGGCTTGTGAGATTTGGGAGGCTTCGACCTCCATCATTTAGCGGTGCTGAGTCATAGGATGCTCAGGGCTTTCTGGATAGGTGCGAGCAGATGCTTCGGACAACGAGTATTCTGGAGACTAGTGGGGTCTCGCTCATTACTTTACAGTTTTTTGGGGCTGCCTTCAGATGGTGGGAGGCTTATAAGAGGCGCAGGTCGGTCGGTGCAGCACCACTTACATGGCAGGAGTTCTCTGTTCTCTTCTTGGAGAAGTTCGTGCCGCAGTCTCACAGAGAGGAGCTGCGCAGGCAGTTTGAGCAGCTTCGTTAGGATGGCATGTCTGTGACGCAGTACGAGATGAGATTTTCTGAGTTGGCTCGTCATGCAGTTTGGCTAGTTCCCACTGATAGGGAGAGGATTTAGAGGTTCATCGATGGCCTCATATATCAGTTGCGGTTGCTTATGACTAGGGATAGGGTATCTGGTGCTACTTTTGATGAGGTTGTCGATATTGCCCGATAGATAGAGGTGGTCCGCAGTCAAGAGCGGGTTGAGAGAGAGGCCAAGAGGCCTGTGGGTCAGGAGGTTTTAGTGGTGTTCCTTCTGGAGGTCAGTTCTACCACGACAGGGGTCGTCCTTATAGGCATGCTCAGACGGCTCATCTAATTCATCATGGTGCATTATCCGGCTATGGTTCATACAGTACACATCAGGGCCAGTCATCTCCCAGTGCCCTTCCAGCTCAGAGTTTGTCCCATGCATCTTCGGTTCAGGGCTTATCGGCACCGGGTTCTTCTAGTGGGTATTCTGGTGCTCGAGGTTCCCTTCAGTCCCCATCGCCATTCGCAGGGTGGGGTTGTTTTGAGTGTGGAGATATGGGTCATATCAAGAGGTATTGTCCCCGCCTTATGGGAGGTCCATCTCAGTAGAGGAGTCAGCCTACGACTTCAGCACCCATTACTTCACCACCCGCCCAGCCAGCTCGGGGTTGAGCTTAGTCAGCTAGGGGTCACCCTGGAGGGGGAGGTCGATCAGGTGGCGGTCAGGCCCGATTCTATGCTATTCCTGCCAGACCAGATGTTATTGCTTCAGACGCAGTGATCACAGGTATTGTCTCAGTTTGCCACAGGGAGGCCTCTGTATTATTTGACCCTGGTTTAACTTATTCTTATGTCTCATCATATTTTGCTCATTATCTGGATATGCCCCGTGAGTCCTTAGTTTCATCTGTTCATATCTTTACGCCGGTGGGCTATACTATTATCGTGGACCATGTATATCGGTCGTGTGTAGTGAACATTGAGAGCCTGGATACTAGAGTTGATCTCTTGTTGCTTAGTATGGTTGATTTTGACATGATCTTGGGTATGGATTGATTGTCTCCATGTCATGTTGTTCTACATTATCACGCTAAGTCAGTAATGTTGGTGATGCTGGGGTTGCCGAGGATTAAGTGGAGAGGTTCTCCAGACTATATTCCCAGTAGAGTGATTTCATATTTGAAGGCCAAGTGGATGGTTGGGAAGGGTTGTTTATCTTATTTGGCATTTATAGGGATGTTAGTGTTGATGCTCCTACTATTGATTATGTTTCGGTGATGCAGGAGTTTCCGGATGTGTTTCCTGCAGACTTGCCCGGCATGCCACCCGACAGGGATATTAACTTCGGTATTGACTTGGTGCCGGGCACTCAGCCCATTTCCATTCCACCATATCGCATGGCACCGGCTGAGTTGAAGGAATTAAAGGAGCAACTTCAGGAACTCTTTAATAAGGGGTTTATTAGGCTTAGTGTGTCACCTTGGGGTGCACCAGTTCTGTTTGTGAAGAAGAAGGATGGTACTATGAGGATGTACATTGATTATAGGCAGTTGAACAAAGTTACAATCAAGAATAAGTATCCTTTGCCGCGTATTGATGATTAGTTTGACCAGCTTCAGGGAGCGAGGGTGTTCTCCAAGATTGATTTGAGGTCTGGGTATTACCAGTTGAAGATTCCGGAGTCAGATATTCTAAAGATAGCCTTCAGGACCCGTTATGGTCATTATGAGTTCATTGTGATGTATTTTGGGCTGACCAATGCCCCAACAACGTTCATGCATCTAATGAACAGTGCGTTTTAGCCTTATCTCGACTCGTTTGTTATAGTGTTCATTGATGATATCCTGGTGCTGTCGTAGCCAGGAGGAGCATGCCCAGCATTTGAAGATTGTGTTGCAACGATTGAGGGAGGAGACGCTTTATGCCAAGTTCTCCAAGTGTGCGTTTTGGCTCAGTTCAGTGGCATTCTTGGGGCACGTGGTGTCCAATGAGGGTATTCAGGTGGATCCGAAGAAGATAGAGGCGGTTCAGAGTTGGCCCAGGCTATCCTCAGTTACAGAGATTCAGAGATTTCTTGGCTTGACCGGTTATTATTGTCGCTTCGTAGAGGGCTTCTCATCTATTGCATCGCCCTTGACCAAATTGAGCCTAAAGGGTGCTCCTTTCAGGTGGTCGGATGAGTGTGAGGAGAGCTTTCAGAAGCTCAAGATTGCCTTGACCACAACTCAAGTTCTAGTTTTGCCTTCAGCTTCAGGCTCTTATACAGTATATTGTGATGCTTCACGGATCAGTATTGGGTGTGTCTTGATGCAGGAGGGTAGAGTGATTGGTGATTGCTTATGCTTCGCGCCAGTTGAAGCCTCATAAGAAGAATTACCCTGTTCATGATTTTTGGAGTTAGCTGCCATCGTTCATGTGTTGAAGATTTGGAGGCATTCTATCTACGGTGTGTCTTGTGAGGTGTTTGCGGATCATCAGAGTCTCCATCACTTGTTCAAACAAAAGGATCTAAATTTGAGGCAGCGAAGATTGTTGGAGCTGCTAAAGGACTATGATATCACCATTCTGTATCATCCCGGGAAAGCCAATGTGGCGGCCGATGCCTTAAGTAGAAAGGCGGTGAGTATGGGTAGTCTTGCATTCATTCCCATTGGGGAGAGACCTCTTGCAGTTGATGTTTAGGATTTGGCCAACCAGTTCATGAGATTGGATATTTCGGAGCCCAGTCGGCTTTTAGCTTGTGTGGTTTTTTGGTCTTCCTTATATGATCGCATCAGAGAGTGCCAGTATGATGATCCCCATTTGCTTGTCCTTAAGGACACGATTCAGTACGGTGATGCCAGATATGTGACTATTGGGGATGAAGGGGTATTGGAGATGCAGGGTCGGATTTGTGTGCTCAACGTGGATGGGCTACGTAAGTTGATTCTTGAGGCCCACCGTTCGCGGTATTCCATTCATCCGGGTGCCGCAAAGATGTATCAGGACTATTGGTGGAGGAGAATGAAGAAGGATATAGTGTGGTTTGTAGCTTGGTTCCTTAACTGTCAACAGTGAAGTATGAGCATCAGAGATAAGGTGGATTGCTTTAGAGGTTAGAGATTCCAGAATGGAAGTGGGAGCAGATCACCATGGATTTCGTAGTTGGGCTCCCACGGACTTCGAGTAAGTTCGATGCTATTTGGGTGATTGTGGATTGGCTGACCAAGTCCGCGCACTTCATTCCAGTAGGTACTACTTATTCTTCAGAGCGGTTGGCTGAGATTTACATCCGAGAGATCGTCTGCATTCACGGTGTGCCAGTGTCCATCATTTCAGATCGAAGCACGCAATTTACATCACAGTTTTGTAGATCAGTACATCGAGAGTTGGGCACCCAGGTTGAGTTGAGCACAACATTTCACCCTTAGATTGACGGACAGTCCAAGTGTACTATTCAGATATTGGAGGACATGCTGCGCGCTTGTGTCATTGATTTTGGGGTTCTTGGGATCAGTTTCTGCCACTCGCGGAGTTTGCCTACAACAATAGCTACCAGTCGAGCATTCAAATGGCTCTGTATGAGGCTTTGTATGGGAGACAATGTAGATATCCAGTGGGTTGGTTCGAGCAGGGGGAGGCTAGGCTATTGGGTACTAACTTGGTTCAGGATGCATTGGACAAGGTTAAATAGATTCAGGAGCGGCTTTGCACGGCACAGTCCAGACAGAAGAGTTATGCCAACAGGAAGGTCCGTGATGTTACTTACATGGTTGGGGAGAAGGTTTTACTGAAGGTTTCACCCATGAAGGGTGTTATGAGATTCGGGAAGAAGGGCAAGTTGAGCCCTCGGTTCATTGGACCTTTTGAGGTACTTCAGAGGATTGGAGAGGTGGCTTGTAAGCTTGCCTTGCCACCTAGCTTGTCAAGTGTGCAATTGGTATTTCATGTTTCTATGCTCCGGAAGTATGTCGGCGATCCGTCTCATGTTTTAGATTTCAGCACAGTTCAGTTGGATGGTGATTTGACTTATGATGTGGAGTCAGTGGCCATTTTGGATCGACAGGTTCGAAAGTTGAGGCAAAGGATATAGCTTTAGTGAAGGTGCAGTGGAGAGGTCAGCGCGTGGAGAAGGCTACTTGGGAGACCGAGCGGGAGATGCGGAGAAGATATCCATGCCTATTCGAGACTCCAGGTATGTTTCTAGACCCGTTCGAGGACGAACGTTTGTTTAAGAGGGGGGATGTAACGACCCGACCGTTCATTTCGAGAGTTGTAGCCCTGTTCCCTCATTTACTGATCCATTTGTGCTTTATACTAGTTATATGACTTATCGGGTTAGCTGGTTCAATTCCCGAGAGATTTCGGAATGGATTGAGACATTTAGTCTCATAATGGAAAGCTTAAGTTGGAAAAAGTTGATCGGATGTTGACATATATGTAAATGACCTCGGATTTGAATTTTGATAGTTCTGTTAGCTCCATTAGGTGAATTTGGACTTAGGAGCACGTCCGGATTGTGATTTGGAGGTCCGTAGTAGAATTAGGCTTGAAATGGCGAAAGTTGAAATTTTGGAAAGTTTGACCGGGAGTGGACTTTTTGATATCGGGGTCGGATTCCGATTCCGAAAGTTGGAGTAGGTTCGTGGTGTCATTTGTGACTTGTGTGCAAAGTTTGAGGTCAATCGGAGGTGATTCGATAGGTTTCGGCGTCGTTTGTAGAACTTGAAAATTTCAAAGTTTATTAGGCTTGAATTGGGGTGCGATTCATGTTTTTGATGTTGTTTGAGGGTTTGACTATGTTCATATGATGTTTTAAGACTTGTTGGTATGTTTGGTTGAGGTCCCCGGGGTCTCGGGTTGATTTCAGGTGGTTAAGGGACCAAGGTTTGAACTTGAAGAATTGCTGAAGATTTGCAACTACTGGTGTAATCGCACCTCCGGATAAGGAACCGCAGATGTGAGCTCGCAGAAGCGAGGAAAGGGCCGCAGAAGCGGTCAAGAAGGAGGCTGGAGAGTTCGCAGGTGCGAGGTCCTTTCCGCACCTGCGTGTCCCAGATACGGGTGTTGGATCGCAGAAGCGCATGGGCACTTGGTGAGGCAACTTCGCAAAAGCAGATGGCCTTCACAGGAGCGTGTCCGCAGAAGCGGACTGGGCATCGCAGAAGTGGACTGGGCATCGTAGAAGCGAAGGCACGCTGGGTAAGTGAGTTTGGCAAATGCGGAGATTTTACCACAAGAGCGGGACCGTAGAAGCGGTTTTTGGGACCGCAGGTGTGGTTTGACTGGGCAGAACATATAAAGATAAGGGTTCGCGATTTTCTTCATTTTCTAACATTTTGAGCTCGGATTTTGAGAGGATTTTTAAGGGAATTCTTAAGGTAAGTTCCATGTATTCATTTTTCTTCAATAATTATGTTTCCCCACTGATTTTTCATGTAGTTGGTGTGTTTTGAGGTGTAATTTGGGGGTTTGAGGCTAGGGATTTGGAGAGTTGATTTTGGGGATTTGAATGACCGATTGGTGTCGGATGTTGATGAATTTGGTATGACTAGACTCATGGTTGGATGTGCTTTCAGATTTTGTGAGTTGTTTTGGATTCCGAGACGTGGGCTCGGGGGGCGGTTTTGAACCAATTTCGGATTTTGAGTTATATCTTAGTAATTTCTTGTAGAATTGATTCCTTTAGCCCTTATTGATTGTATTGTACTGCTTGTGGCTAGATTCGGGTCATTTGGAGGCTGATTTGCGAGACAAAGGCATATTGGAGTAGGGATTTGCTCGGATTGAGGTAAGTAACACTTCTAAACTTGGTTCTGAGTGTTCGAAACCCCGAATGTATGTGTTATGTGATTGGTATTGAGTTGACGCACATGCCAAGTGACGGACGTGCACCGTGAGAATTGTGACCTGGTCGATTCCATGGCACTGTATAGTGGTTCTACCTTGTTGATATCCGTGTTTTCATCATGTGATAAAGTAATTGAGCTGTCACTCATGCTAGATATCATGTTTAGGCTTTATGCTGGTACTGTTAGGGTCTATAGTGGTCGTTTCTTGTTGTTGTCTTATTGATTTCATTGATATTTCGTACTCAGTTATATTCATTTGTTTCATATCATATCTCAGTCTCTGTTATTGTTTATACATCATATCATTGTTTCAGTGCTAATATCATGACATTGTGAGCCCATGAGAGAGAGACTGGAGAGATTGATGACTGAGTGAGGTTGAGGGCTTGAATATGAGTGATATTTATGGGATCGAGCTGCACGCCACTCCGGTTATACTAATTTATTATAGTGCTTGGGCTGAAGGAGCCCCTCCGGAGTCTGCACACCCCCCAGTGAGCGCGGTTGATATTATTGATGGATGGATCTTCCCCGGACATGGATCTTGTCCGAAGCATTATATACCTAGAGATGGATCTTCTCCACAGGCTGGATTGGCCCTACTCGGTACTGGGTGACTGATTGTTAGTGATGTATATATTATGAGATGGATCTTCCCTGGGCCGTATGGGCCATATACAATACCGAGTGATTGAGCATTTGAGAGTGTGAGCACATGAAGCTGTCAGCATGGTGCGTCACACACAACATGTGTATTGGCATTGTAGAAGTAGAGGAGTTATATTCTTCATATCATTTAGATTTGATCCATTTTACTGTTTTGAGATATCTATCGAACTTGAAAGCATGTCTACATTTCTGCACTATTATTTTCTATATTGAACTGTGCCGGTTGAGTTCGTCACTACTTTCAGTCCACAGTTTGGATTTGTTACTTATTGAGTTGGTTGTACTCACGCTACACCCTGCACCTCGTGTGCAGATCCAGGTGCTTCCGGTTATGGCGACTGCTAAGTGAGGAGTCGAGATCTCGGAGACTATCGAGGTAGCTGCATGGCGTTCGCAGGCCTTGACCCTCCTTCATTATCTTTATTTGTATTTCAGTTCTTATTCCTCAGACATTGTAATATGTTGTATCCTGGTATTGAGCACTCGTTGACACCCCGAATTTTAGGAGAGATTTGTATTTCGTTGTGGTTTTAAATTCGGTTTTTAAAAGGGTTTTCTTAAATATAACTGCTTCCGTTTAATTTTCAAAGCTTTTACTTGGTTGAAATGGTTGAGTAGTTGGCTTGCCTAGTTCCACGATAAGCGCCATCATGACGGTTGGTTTTGGGTCGTGACAGATTTTTACCTGCATCTGGAAAATTTAGATTTAACAACTTTATAGCCCAATATGCCCAATATGCTTTATGTTCTAGTTCCATAGGTAAATGACAAGCTTTTCCAAAAACTAGTCTATAAGAATATATACCTATGAGAGTTTTGAAAGCAGTTCTGTATGCCCATAAAGCAACATCTACCTTTAAAGACCAATCTTTTTGAGAAGAACCAATAGTTTTTTATAAAATTCTTTTTAATTCTCTATTGGATACTTCAACTTTCCCGCTTGTTTGAGCATGATATGGAGTTCCTGTTTTATGAGTTACTCCATATCTTCACAACAAACTAGCAAATTGTTTATTTACAAAATGAGTTCCCTAATCGCATATGATAACTCGTGGAGTTCCAAATCTAGAAAATATATTTTTCTTGAGAAAAGCACAAACAACATGAGCATCATTTTTTTAGTAGCCATTACTTCTACCTATTTTGAAACATAGTCAACAGTAACTAAAATATATTCACATCCATTTGAAGGGGGAAAAGGACCCATAAAATCAATGCCTTAAACATTAAATATTTCACACACAAGGATAGAGTTAAGAGGCATCTCATCCTTTTTTGAAATGTTACCGCTTCTCTGGCATTTGTCGCAAGTGGCGACATAATTCCTCGCATCTCTAAATAAAGTGGGCCAGAAAAAACCAGCTTCAAGCACTTTTGTGGCTGTTCATCTTCCTCCATAGTGTCCTCCTACAGCTCCATCATGACAGTGTCTTAGGATATTGTTCATCTCTATTTCTGGTACACATCTCCTGATCATGCCATCTGCACAAAATTTAAACATGGATCTTCCCAAAAATAATATCTTATTTCTTTTTTGAGTTTTTTTCATTGTTCGTAAGACAAATCTTTTGGGATCCACCCTCCAACCAAGTAGTTCGTAATGTCAGCAAACCAAGGTGGTTGATTTGCAATTGTTGTGATTGTATAGACATACTCATCAGGAAATTCCTCCTTGATATCTGTTGTCTCCGTTGGAGGATTTTTCAAACGTGATAAATGGTCAGTTACCTGATTTTCTGAACCTCTCCTATCTTTTATTTCAAGATCAAATTCTTGCAAAAGAAGTATCCATCTTAGCAATCTGGGTCTAGCATCTTTCTTTGCTAAGAGGTAATTTAAAGCAGCATGATCAGTGAATACTGTAACCTTCGTTCCTATCAAATAAGAACGAAATTTGTCAAATGCAAATACTACTGCAAGTAGCTCCTTCTCAGTTGTGGCATAATTCTTTTGAGCTTCATTGAGGGTTCTATTGGCGTAGTAAATAGGCCTGAAAGTCTTGTCTCTCTTTTGTCCCAATATCGCTCCAACTGCTATATCACTTGCATCACACTTTATTTCAAATGGTTCGCTCCAATCAGGAGAAATAACAATTGGAGCATTAGTTAAATGTTCCTTGAGAATCTCAAATGCTTTCCTGGAATTATCTGAAAATTCAAACTTCACATCTTTCATCAGTAGGTTAGTCAGAGGTTTTGAAATTTTTGAATAATCTTTTATAAACCTTCTATAAAAACCTGCATGCCCTAAGAAACTTCTAATGCCTTTAACAGTGGTAGGAGGGGGTAATCCTGCTATAAGATCAATTTTAGCCTTATCAACTTCTATTCCTTTAGCAGAAATTTTATGTCCTAAAACAATTCGCTCTGTTACCATGAAGTGACATTTTTTCCAATTAAGAACTAAATTTGTCTCTTCACATCTTTTAAGCACCAAAGTTAAATGATAGAAACAATCTTCAAATGTCTTACCAAAAAGTGTGAAATCATCCATAAAGATTTCAAGAAACTTTTCAGTCATATTTGAGAAAATTGCGGACATGCAACTCTGAAATGTAGCTGGAGCATTGCATAGTCCAAATGGCATTCTTCGGTAAGCATACGTACCTCGGGGGAGTGTGAATGTAGTTTTCTCTTGATCTTTTGGAGTAATTGGTATCTGCTTATACCTGAATATCCGTCAAGAAAATAGTAAAAACCATGGCTTGCAACTCTTTCAAGCATTTGATCAATAAAAGGCAAAGGAAAATGATCTTTCCTTGTGGCATCATTAAGTCGTCTATAATCAATATAGACTCTCCATCATGTGACTGTTCTAGTAGGTATGGGTTCATTATTTTTATTTTTATTACGGTCATACCTCCTTTCTTTGGTACTACCTGCAAAGGACTTACCCAAGAGCTGTCAGATATCGGATAAATAATACCTGCCGCTAGAAGTTTCACTACTTTTTCTTGACGACTTCTTGCATTGTTGGGTTCAGTCTCCTCTGGGATTGGCCTATTGGCTTGTAATTATCCTCCATAAGGATCCTATGCGTGCAAATAACTGGACTGATTCCTTTGATGTCAGCTATAGTCCATCCTAAGGCTTTTTTGTGCTCTCTTAACACCTCCATTAGTTTTATTTCCTGTTTTGCATTCAAAAATGATGAAATAATTACTGGAAATCAGGTTCAAGAAAAATATATTTCAAATGAGAAGGAAGAGTTTTGAGTTCAACTTTTGGTTGAACTTCTTCTAGTGAAACTTTCTCATTTTCAGAATCTTTTTCCAGTATTTCAGCTTCTTTTCTAATTGTGATATCATTATCCGTTGTGGTACCTGACTTTGCCAAACATCTTTCGAATGAATCAGTAATCACCTTATCATCTTTATATTCATCTGCACAGTCATTCAACAAATCAACTTGAAAACAAGATGATGATGACTCATCCTCAGGACATTTCATTATTTTCTGCATATCAAAAATCACTCTTTCCTCATCAACTCGCAAAATTAATTATCCTTGATGGACATCAATTATTTCTCTTCCTGTTGCAAGAAATGGTCTACCTAAAATCAATGGTACCTTAGTATCTTCTTCTATTTCAAGTACTATAAAATCTACCAGGAATATAAATTTATCAACTCTAACAAGGACATTTTCAAGTATTCATTTCGGTTTTTTAGTACTTTGATCAGCCAATTGTAGAGACACACTAGTGTCCTTCATTTCACCAAGTTCTAATTTCCTGAAAATTAAAAAAGGCATTAGATTTATTGAAGCACCCGAATCACATAATGCTTTTTCAAAGTGAGCACCTCTCAACGTACAAGGAATTGTAAAACTGCCCGGATCACCAAGTTTTTGTGGAAGCTTATTTTGAAGTATAGCACTACATTTTTCTGTAAGCTTAACTAGTGAAACTTCTTCCAATTTTCTTTTACTTGACAAAATTTCTTTAAGAAATTTAGCATATGCCGGCATTTGCTTCAAAGCATCTGTAAAAGGTATATTAATGAAAAGTTGTTTTAAAATTTCTAGAAACTTTGAGAAATGTTTGTCAAGCTTTTCTCTTTTTAGCTTTCGGGGAAAGGGGAGGGGTACAGAGTAAGGATTTGTCATCAATTCATTTTCTTGTACCTTTTTTTTCTTTATCTTTTTGTTCTTTAGAAGTTCAGAGTCTCTTTTATTCTCACCTTCATTTACCTGTTCCACTTCTTGTGGCGTTCCTTGTCTATCTGCATATGGATCATCAAGAGTTTTACCTGACCGCAGAGAGATGACTTTGAGGTGTTCATTTGGATTTTTCTCGGTGTTACTTGGTAGAGCACCTTTTATTTGCCCAGACATGAGGGTTTCTAATTGGCTCATCTGGATTTCCAAATTCTTGATGGCTGAATTTTGACTTTCAACTTTCTCGTCTGTAGACTTAATGAATTTGTACATCATGTCTTCAAGGCTTTGTTGATGAGCTTTTTGGGGCTGTTATTGATATTGCTAAAAATCTTGTTGCCCTTTGTTTTGATTTTGAAAACCAGGTGATCCATGCACCTACTGCTTTTGATTAAAAAATCTTTAAGAATTTTCAGCACCGTTTGGGTTACTCCATTGGAATCCCGGGTGTTTTTGTGCCACGGGACTACTAAATAGGTAACTGGTTCTATAACCAATAGCATTTGCTTGTTCTTCATTTTGTGTTGAAGCTTGACACTCATGATTGGGATGATTACCTCCACAAACATCACAGTTCTCATGTTGAGATGATGATTGAGTATTTACCTGAAAAGTCTCAACTTTTTGTGTCAGAGTTGCAATTTGTTGTACTAATGAGTTCCAAGCTTCAACTTGATTGACTCCTGCTGCTTTCTTAAAAATCATTCTATTTGAGGGCTATTAACCAATATTTTCTGAAATTTCATTGAGCAATTACATGGCTTCTTAGTGGTTTTGCTCATTATGGATCCTCCTGATGCTGCATCAATAACATTTCTAGCAGAGGGTTTAAGACCGTGATAAAAAATATATAAGATGTCAGGATCTTGGATACCATGATGTGGATATTTTTTTAATATTGCTTTTAATCGTTCCCATGCTTGATATACAGATTCAGTATTTGTCTACACAAAATTATTGATTTCTTGCTTCATTTTAAATGTTTTGGCAGGTGAAAAATATTTATTGAGAAATTTCTGAGTCATTTGGTCCCATGTAGTGATTGAACCTCTCGGCAGACTTCGCAACCACATTTTGGCTTCAACTTTTAATGAAAAAGGAAAAAGCCCCAACCTGATAGCGTCTGTTGTGATTCCATTTGTAATGACAACCCTGTTCCTCCATTTACTGCTCAATTTGTGCCTTATAGTTGTTATATGACTTGTCGGGTAATTGGTTTAGGTCCGATGAGGTTTTGGAATGAATTGGAACACTTAGTTCCAAGGTTTAAAGTTTAAGTTGAAATAGTTGACCGGATGTTGACTATGTATAAACGACTCCGGAATAAAATTTTGATGATTCCAGTAGTTCCGTACGGTGATTTTGGACTTAGGAGCGTGTCCGAAAAATTAGTTGGAAGTCCGTAGTTAAATTAGGCTTGAAATGGCTAAAATAGAAATTTAAGTTTGGAAGTTTGACCAGGGAGTTGACTTTTTGATATCGGGGCCAAAATCCGATTTTGGAAATTAGAATAGGTCTGTTATGTTATTTATGACTTGTATGCAAAATTTGAGGTCAATCGGACTTGATTTGATAGGTTTCGGCATTGAATGTAGAAGTTGAAAATTCTTAGTTTCATTAGGCTTGAATTGGGGTATGATTCGTGGTTTTAGCATTGTTTTATGTGATTTGAGGTTTCGACTAAGTTTGTATGATATTTTAAGACTTGGTGGTGTATTTGGTTGAGGTCCCGAGGGCCTCGGGTGAGTTCCGGATGGTTAACGGATCAAAATCAAATTCAACTTGAAGCATTGCTGGAACTGCTGCCTACTGGTGTGACCACACCTCCGAAGCTTTTGATCACAGGTGTGAAGCCGCATGTGCATACAAGCCATCGCAGAAGCGGCCAAGAGTGGAACTGGGCAGTGCTCGCAGGTGTGATGAATTTTCCCGCACCTGCGAGGCCGCAGGTGCGAAGGGAGGGGCGCAAAAGCGGAAAATGGTAAGGAAGCCGGGCAACGGAGGTGCGAAATTTTATCCGCAGATGCAGAGTCACATCTGCGCTTGGCTCACCGTAGAAGCGAAGGCCGCCATATGGGACGCCACAGAAGCGAAGTTTTGGGCCGCACCTGCGAGACCGCAGATGTGGCTAAGTGAGTCGCAGGTGCGAAAAGCCATGGACAGAATATATTCGAAGGCATTCCGAGTTTTTGCCATTTTTGGAGTTTCAAGAACGGTTTTTGGGACAATATTCAGAGAGAATTCATGGGAAACTCGAGGTAATTCATTTGTGATCATTTCTAATCCATAATATTAAATTATCATCGAATAATCCGACTAGATTACGTGTTTTTGAGGTGTAAATCGGGAATTCGGACATAAGGATTTGGAAATAAGATTTGATGATTTGGAGGTCAAGTTGATGTCGAAATTTTGTAAAATTTATATGGTTAGACTCGTGGTTGAACGGGTTCATATTTTGTAACTTTTGTCGGGTTCCGAGACTTGGGCCCCGTGAGCGATTTTTGAGTTAAATTTCGGATTTTGTTGGAAAATTAGTATTTTCATATGGAATAAATTCCTATGATTAGTATTGACTGAATCAAATTAATTGTGACTAGATACGGGGCTTTTAGAGACAATTCGTGAGGCAAAGGCATAGCGGAATAAAGAATTATGCGGTTGTGAGTTAAGTAACACTTCTAAACTTGGTTATGAAGGTATGAATCCCCGAATGTGGTGTTATATAGATTTCTTGGAGGTGACGCACATGATACTTAACGAGCATGTGGACGTGCACCATAGAAATTGTGACTTGAACAAATTCTGTGAAGTTATAAAATTAAAGAATCATATTATTATCCGAACATTATCCATGTGTTAGGAAAATTAAGCTGAGACTCGAATTAAAGATCATGATTGGGCTACGTGCCGATATTTTGGGACCCACAGGATCGTGTTGCTATTGAATTTAATTGTTTTAAAAATGTATATGTCATACTCAGTCTTGTTCATCCATTGTGAGTATATTTATGGAATCGGGGCTGCCCGCCTACAGCAGGCCATATTGGCTTTATATATATTATTACTATATGGAATGGGGTTTCCCGCCTGCAGCAGGCCTTATAGGCTTTATTATTATACGGATCGGGACTGCCCGCCTGCAGTAGGCCATATCAGCTTTATATCACGCTTGGGCTGAAGGAGCCCCTCCGGAGTCTGTACACACTCCCCGTGAGTGTAGATGACTATATATTCGGGATGTACTTCCCAGGGCATGTACTTGCCTTACTTATTTATATTGTGATGAATTTTCCCTGGACATGGATCTTGTCCGTATTATTTACATTTGGGGATAAATTATCCAGGGCTGGATTGGTCTTATACGGTACTGAGTGACTGACTGTCAGTCGATGTATATATATATACGAGATGGAATATCCCTGGGCTGGATTGGTCATAAACAGTACCGAGTGACCCAATGATTAGTGACCAGTAGTACATAAGGTTTTTCCACTGAGATGTCATATCCCTCATATCATGCAATATTGATCTATCTTACTTGTACTGAGTTTAACTGTTGAACTTGAAAGCATGCCTACATTTATGTATCGTTATTTATATACTGGACTGTACCTGCGGAGCTTGTCACTACTTTTATCCCAGAGGTTAGTCTTGTTACTTATTGAGTTGGTTGTACTCATACTTCACTCTGCACCTCGTGTGCAGATCCAGGTGCTTCCGGACACGGTGACTGTTAGATCTCAGAGTGCTATCAGGATGAGACTATCAAGGTAGCTGCCTGGCGTCCGCTGACCTTGACTCTCTTTCCTTCAGTTATTGTACTGTTCTATACTTTCAGACAGTGTTTTATCAGTCAGACTTGGTATTCATATTAGATGCTCATGTACTCAGTGACACCGGGTTTTGGGAGTGTTTATATCTATATTTGTGAGATTTTTTCGCTGAATTTAAATATTATGCTTTCAAATTTAAAAGATATGGTGTTTTATTGAGATTGACGGCTTACCTAGTATTGAGATAGGTGCCATCACGATAGGTGAGATTTTGGGTCGTGACAAGTTGGTATCAGAGCCTAGGTTACATAGGTCTCACGAGTCATAAGCAGGTTTAGTAGAGTCTTGCGGATCGGTACGGAGACGTCTGTACTTATCTTCGAGAGGCTGTCATATGAAATTTTTGGTTCTGGAAACTAAATTTCTGTGATTCTATTCTCTTAAAATGGTGAGGACATGTACTACCGGATTGGACGGTCGGCACCATTGCCACCAATTAGGGCCGCGAGAGGCCGGGGCTGTGGTAGAGGTCGAGGTGTAGCTCGTACAACAGTTGGAGTAGCACTTGTAGCACCACCAGTTGCTCCAGTGCAGGAGCGAATTCCAGATATAGTTGAGCCGGCGGGGCCAGCTCAGGCACCCTTTGTGCCCATTGTGATTCCATGAACGAGGTTCGAGATGAGTATTCTGTGTTTTGGTGATGGGCCAGTCTGGAGAACTTGAGGCCAAGGTTAGACCGCAGCTTAAGCTCGGTAGTTTCGGATGTGAGAACTTGTGCGTTTGGACTTATGCATCAGTAATATCCCTATGAGTGGAATTTGTGGGTCGATGGGCGGTTGAATGACTATATGATGAGTATGATGTGAATGCGGGATGTGTTCAGGTGGGTTGAATGAGACGAATAAAGTTTACTTGTGACTTAAGAGTTTGTATTGGGGTACTTGATTCATGTTTTAATGTGACGTACAGTCTTGAGTTTTAAGTGCATTGAGGGATCTGTCATGCTGTTTAATTGTGAAGCGGAGTAGATTTTCATGTCGTGTTAATGAGTTCAAACTCAGAAAGATTAAGTGATTGCATAGTAATTGTGACTGCGAAAGGGTATAACAAGATGCCAATTTGAGGCTAAGTAGGTGGGTTATCCCCTGCGGAGTAATCTACGTAGGTGTGTTCCTTATAATGTTTAGTTGAGAGTTTCTTTTCTGCCAGTGGGGTGTAGGTGTTGAGATTTGAATTTGAATCTAGTTGATAAAGTTGACTTGAGTGTCAAGAGAATGAATGCGAGCTTAGCGGATGATTGAGGTATTTTTATGGTTGGCGTTGCATAAGCTTGAGAAGAATTTTCGTTGAACTGACTGCGGTATTATGGCAGTAATAGAGTATGAGTATTGTGAGTTATCGAGTGTTTTAATATATGGCTTTGTGCCAAGTGGGGGAGCCTGCTATTGACAATTCAATTTCATGGTTATATGTTAAATTTTAGTTTTGGTCTGAGGCATACTTGTGGATTAGTTATGACTTGTAGAGGTTGAGATCGAGGATGACTCGAGTATTGAAATTCCTTAATACAGGTTATATTGCACTTTATGAGTATATGAAAATCATGGGATGAGTGAGTTGTTATTTGTGAAGGATATAGTGTGCACGGAGTATGAATTTGATCGGTGGTGTTAAGGCAGGGTTACCTCTTTGAGTGTTATTGTGCTAATGGGTCACGTCTCTTTCAGCCCGTTTGGGCGGTGCAATTTAGATTTGAGCAAAGTGGGTGACTCCCGAGAAAGTTCTAATGGGTTTGAGATTTATATATAGCAGTCGAGAATTTTTCCGGATTTGTGTATGGATAGAATCTGAGATTTATATTTAATGGTGCCAGGACTTGCGGTAATTCTGTATGACTATGGATTCTACATTTTAGTATAAGAAAGGTAAGAGGATCAATTTTAAATTCACATAAGGTATTTTCAGAGTGAGTGTTACAGTTGTGGTATTTATGGAGGTGCTTAAGAAGAATACAATGGCTTATGGGCTTTAGGGCGGCGTGGTTTTATGTTAGGATGTCTTGTAGTGAGCTTTGGGTAAGGATCGTGGAGTTCTGACAAGGAGAAGTGTCAACTTGAGGGTAATTCAGAAGAAACTCGAAGTAAATAGGACAACTGGTAGTAGGATAGACCAGTATGGTAATGGTATGCTCAGTTCTTTTGGGTAATTATGATGTGGAGACTTTACAAATGCTTTGGTGGAAATATTCTTGGGTTTGGTGACTTGCGTGGCTTGGTCGAGTTAGAGGAATTCAGTTCTGATAGATTGATTATGTTCAAATGGATTTTAAAGTGTTCTTGATGGTTTCTACCATGGTTCGAACTAGATATTTTCTACCGGTGTGGGGGACATGTTGTGTATCGTGATTTCCTCCTGGATGAGAGCAAATGGAAGGTTTCTAACTAACCGGGTATGTAACTTGCTGGTGACTCAGAGTTGATAATGAGATTCTCGTGCTTTTCACGTGATTGCATGATAGATGCGGTGTGTTGTGCGGGATTAAAATTTACATGTACAAGGTGGCAGTTCAGTCTTGAAGGGAAGGTCCCGAATTTTGGACAACATGTTCAGTTTCAGATATTTAGATGAATGTTATAACTTCTCGGTAATTCCTGAGAAGTGTGCGCATGCCAGAAAGCGCATTGTGTTTTGACTTACGGATGTTCATTGGTTTTGTGGTACTCACCTAGTTGATAGACTGCTGATATTTAAATTATTTCTATGTGGCACGAAAGAATTATGGAAGTATTCCTAGTGGGATGATCGTACATGAAGGATGTGATAGTCATTCGAGTGCTGGAGTTGTGATCAGTTACAATGGTTCATGTGTTCTATGAATTTGGGGGACTGGGAGTTCTCAGAAGCAAATTGTTTCAGGGTTGCGGCCTGTTTGAGGTGAGTATTTTATTTAAACTCAGTGGAGGCACAAATTGCGTTAATTATTTGTGATAGCTGCGCGCTACGAGTGCGTACTTATGTGAGGTTTGAGCCACGTGCGGGCATCGGGGCAAGTATTCATACTCGAAAGAATGCTTAGGCAAAGATATGCCTAGAGTTGACTGTTAAGCGTAAAGTTATAACGTTTCTCATATTCATACCTTTGTCGAGAACTATCTGGGCTACACTTGAGGTTACAAAGAGGCTAATTCCATGAATAAATTGGGTAGTTACTATTTCTGCGTTAACTTGCCAATTTGAGTGGTGATAGCACACTTTGCACCTGTCTACTCTATGTCGTGTTATTTATACCAGTCCAGGAGCATGAGAATCTTAATTCATTTATCATATACATGTGTACTTATTTGATTGCTCATGTATGATATGTTTGGACTGGAGGCCTTTGACCATGCCAGGCGGATTATATTATTGGCACGTGAGTTGTCCGTGCGGATCCATATACTAATATTATTAGCACGTGAGTTGTCCGTGCGGGTCCAGATATTGATACTATAGCTCGTGAGTTGTCCATGTGAGTGATGTTAATGTGAGCTCTAGCACAACTGGTTACTGTTATTAAATTCGTGTGTCTTGGTTCTAATATATATATGAGCTTATAGCATTGCAGTTATGGCGGTGCTTGTTGAACTTGCAATACGGTTCTCTACTTTGATGCATCTTCCATTTTGGGTACAAGGTTGCGTAGTTGTGGCTTGAGTTGTATTGGTGTGGCATGTCAGTGGGATAGTTGTGTTTAATAATATATATGGTCATTGGACCAAGAATAGGTACTATCAGATTTTATTATGGTATATTGGGAGGATAATATTGAAAGTTGTCTTAGAAAGAGATTATGGTTCTGGTTGGGGCGAGAGAGCTCCATGACTTGTTGATCTGATAAGGGGTTATGAGACTCCGCGTGTTTCTTTTGTTATCAGCAGTGTACGAAGGTTTTGGAACGAGGTTTGGCTTGATATGGGGTTTAATACTAGTACTGGGTTAGTTTGGAGTAGTTACTGTGATCGAGAATGCTGCTGCGAGTATGCGAGTTGTGTAGTATGTTACGTCATTATATCTGGGGTAATGGTTATGGCTTGATACAGCTTGATCAGACTCATACAGTGTGTAGATGTGAGATTCGTGTCTTAAAAAGAATTTTGGATGTTGGAAATTTGGGTTCTAAGTTTTACGGACTAAAGTTAAAGTAATAATCTTCAATTATGCTGTATTGTCAGGCCTATATGGAATAGGGTGGCGTGGGATCACCCCCGGGTACGTGCGTGGCAATATGGAATAGTGATTTGATGGCTTGGAAACAACTCTTGGTACGTTCGAGGATGAACGTATGTTTAAGTGGGGGATAATGTAACAACCCGGCTGGTCATTTTGAGTGTTACAACCCCGTTCCCCCATTTACGGCTCAATTTGTGCCTTACAGTTGTTATATGACTTTTCAGGGTAATTGGTTTGGGTCCGGTAAGGTTTTGGAATGAATTGGAACACTTAGTTTCAAGTTTTAAAATTTAAGTTAAAATAGTTAACCGGATATTGACTATGTGTAAACGACTCCAGAATAGAATTTTAATGATTCCAATAGCTCCGTACGGTGATTTTGGACTTAGGAGCATGTCCGAAAAATTATTTGGAAGTCCGTAGTTAAATTAGGTTTGAAATAGCTAAAATAGAAATTTAAGTTTGGAAGTTTAACCGGGGAGTTGACTTTTTGATATCGAGGCCGGAATCCGATTTTGGAAATTGGAATAGGCCCGTTATGTCATTTATGACTTGTGTGCAAAATTTGAGATCAATCGGACTTGATTTGATAGGTTTTGGCGTTGAATATAAAAGTTGAAAATTCTTAGTTTCATTAGGCTTGAATTGGGGTATGATTCATGGTTTTAGCATTGTTTGATGTGATTTGAAGTTTCGACTAAGTTTGTATGATGTTTTAGGACTTGTTGGTGTATTTGGTTGACATCCGCAGGGCCTTGAGTGAGTTCCGGATGGTTAACGGATCAAAAAAATTCAACTTGAAGCATTGCTGGAACTGGTGCCTACTGGTGTGACCGCACCTGTGAAGCTTTTGATCGCAGTTGTGAAGCCGCATATGCACACAAGCCATCGCAGAAGCGGCCAAGAGTGGAACTGGGCAGTGCTCGCAGGTGCGATGAATTTGCCCGCACGTGCGAAGGGAGGGGCGCATAAGCGGAAAATGGTAAGGAAGCCGGGCAACGGAGGTGCAAATGTTTATCCGCAGATGCGGAGTCACATCTGCGCTTGGCTCAGTGCAGAAGCGAAGGCAACCACATAGGAAGCCGCAGAAGCGGAGTTTTGGGCCGCACTTGCGAGACCGCAGATGTCACAGCCCAAAATTTGCTAGTCGCGAATGCACCTAACCCAACCCGCTAGGTAAGCCAACTAATAACTGTCCAATTTCAATAATAGTGATAAGTCAATCAAACAAAGGAATTTTCTGAATCATAAACCTTTCCCAAAGACTGGTAGTATAAATCATGAGCTTCTAAGAATAGAATTAACAAAGCTGATATGAAGTAAATACATCTTCTGTTTGAAAAGTACATAAACAGAGTTTTTATAAATCTAAGGCTACCATGAACAAAAGGCAGCTACAATAGGAACGCAGGTACATCTTCAAATCCGGCAACCATCGAGCACAGCAACAACAACAACCAACATCTGCACGCAATGTGGAAAAGTGTAGTATCAGTACAACCGACCCCATGTATTGAGTAAGTAACAAACCTAACCTTAGGTTGAAAGCAGTGACGAGCTGGAACATAAGTCAGGTCCAACACCAATAACCAATAATAGTTCATAACAACGTAGAGCATATAAATAAGAAAGTAACTCAACGATACAAATGCTCAGCCTTTTCACAGTTTTCTGAAAATAGTTCCACTTCTGAAGAATATCAATGAAAACTTAAATACTTTACCTAAATCGTCATAAAATATGAAATAATTTGAAAACCGTAAATTTTTCCAAAACTCCTTTCCACAATAAATTAGATGTTTCATTTTCTTTTCAGATAGCAAGTGTGAAATACCTCTCTATGCCGACATATCAATGTGTGTAAAAATTCATGAATGACGTGATACCGTAAAACATGAGAAAAAATGCATCTCTATGCATGTATGTCATGTGTGCATGCCAATGCCATGTATCTTAGAGATGAATCAAGTATTCACACTCTTAGAGTACTCAATCTCACTGTCTCACACTTTCTACTCATCATGCTCAACCACTCGGTACTGTATATGGCCCAGGGAAATCCATCCAAGAATATATACAACACTGACTGTAAGTCACCCAGTACCGAGGAAAAAGGGCAATCCAACCCTGTGGAAAAAACCCATCTCCAGGTATCAAGTACTTTGGACAAATCCATGTCCAGTGAAATCCATCCCTCAGTAATATCATTCGCGCTCACTAGGGGTGTGTACAGACTCCGGAGGGGCTCCTACAACCCAAGCGCTATGATAATCATCAATATAACCGTTGCGGCGTGCAGCCCGATCCCATAATTGTCACTCATAAACAGGCTCTCAGCCTTTCTCAATCATCACTCTCTCCAGTCTCACTCACGGGCTCACAATGTCATGAAACTAGCCCAACAACAATGATATGATGTATCAATACACAACAACTGAGAATGAGATATGATATGAATGCATGAATATGAATGAGTACGAAATATCAATAAAATCAGTGAGATGATAGTAAGAAGCGACCACTATGGGTTGTAACAATATAAGCATAAGGCCTAAACAGGATAGCTAGCATGATTCACAGTTCAGTTACTTAATCACGTGGTGAAAACACAGATATCAACAAAATAGGGCCACTAAATAGTGCCATGAAAACAAAGGAGTCACAATTCATGGGGTGCACGCCCACACGCCCGTCACCTAGCATGTGCGTCACCTCATCATCAATCACATAGCACGTAACTCGGGGTTTGATACCCTCAGCACTAAGTTTAGAAGAGTTACTTACCTCGAACAAGCCAATTCCAATACAGAGCAAGCCAAGTAATGCTCCAAAAATGCCATCCTGCGCGTTCCGACCTCCGAACGGCTCGAAACTAACCAAAAACAACTCAAATACATCAAATAATGCTAAAGGAACCAATTCCAATCGAAAAAGGTCGAATCTTTAAACAAAAGCCCAAAATCAGCCAAAAAGCCCAACCCGGGCCCGCACCTCGGAACCCAACAAAACTCATAAAATCCGATAATTTATTTAATTACGAGTCCTACCATACTAGTTTCACTCAAATCCGACTCCGAATCGATGTTCAAAACTCAAAATTCACTTTATGAAATTTTAAACAAAATCCCCAAATTTCACTTTGAAATCAGCAATCAAATGCTAAAAACGAAAATGAATTCATGAAATATAACCAAAATCAAGTATATAACACTTACCCCAATCTATATGATGAAAATATCCTCCAAAAATTGGCCAAATCCGAGCTCCCCAACTCAAAATATGAACAAATGAACAAACCTTCGATATTAAGTACTTTTGCCCAGTTGTTCTACCTCGTTTTGCATGCCAAATGATCCCAAAACTTGCTTTTGATGCCTCCAATAGATGTTTTGGGAAATTTCAGTCAAGATAGGCTTTTGAATCACTCCATTTGACCTTATAATGAAGGAGATATGTTGGTTTCAATATTTAGAAATAGTGCAGATTTTTAAATACGAAGTGAGTGGCAATTGCGTAATTAATCTGAAAAATCTGGCAACCTAATTCTTAGTAAAATGACCATAAAATCCTCATACGATGTCCAAATTTGACGATTCTTTTTGCTACGGATCTGTAATTACAATACGGATCTAATGCTTAAACCAAAACAGAAATCGAAGCTCATTTGTTCAATGTGGTACCATTTATGCTTGAAGAAACGACGTCGAAACATAAGACAAACGAGCGCAACACAACCCAATTCTATCCAAAACTCACCCGAGCCCCTCGGGACCCCGTACGAGCATACCAAAAAGTCACATAACATAACACGGACTTACTCGAGGCCTCAAATCATGCATAACAATATCGAAACGATTAAACACACCTCATATCAAACTTAATGAACTTTCGAACTTTCGACTTCCAAAAACTCGCGCCGAAACATATCAAATCAACTCAGAATGAACTCAAAATTTGAACACAAGTCCTAATACTTTATACGGAGCTACTCATGCCCCCAAACTACCAAGCAAAGTGCAAATGCTTAAAACGACCGTTCAGGTCGTTACATTCTCCCCCACTTAAATATACGTTCGTCCTTGAACGTGCCAAGAGTTGTTCCCACGGCCATCAAACCGCCGTATAACTTTACCATGCACATACTCGGGACTGATCCCACGTCACCCTATTTCAACTAGGCCCGACCACACCATACAACTGAATATCATTACTCCATCCTTAGTCTGTAAACCGCAATATCCAATTTCCAACATTCAGAATTACTACAAGACCCGAACTTTGCATATACACACTGTATAAGTCTGAACAAGCTGTATCAAGCCATAACCGACCCACGACACAATCACAGGATATACCACACAACTCAAATACTCATAGCGATAACTTTCGACCGCAATAGCTGCTCGATAACCAACTCGACACCGGTAACGAACCTCATATCAACTAAAATCATATTCTAAACCTTTGTACATAGCCAATGATGAAAGAAACACGCAGAAACTCGTAACCACTTATCAAACCAACAAGTCATGGAACTCTCCCTCCTTTGACAAGAACTATAGCCGATTTCTAAGCCGACTTCTGATATTATCCTTCTAACTATGCTGTAATCAATTACGATAGTATCTATTCTAGGTCCAATGATCTCATCTCATCCAACACAATCATTCTAGTGACATGCCACATCAACATAATATAAAGCCACAAACCGCGCAATCCGTGCACCAATAAGCAACAATCGAAATGTACTCAAATCATGAAAAAATGACTCAAACGAGAGAACTGTCCTGCTAGCTTAACAAGTACTACCACAACGAAATACTGAAAATCCATCACACCCCGTAGGACCATCATACGAATCTAACACAAAGGTTCATACCTCAACATAATTTCGCTGCAATGCGTGCCCCATCCAAACACTGATCCATGACATATACCTCAAGCAACCCTGCTCAAAATCAATAACCACACGCAATTCGGCATCAAGTACTCAAAGTGCATTACCATAATCACGGAGAGGCAAATGACACAGTGCCATACAAACCCCAAAAGAACATAACCAATACGACATCAATCATGCAATACTCAAATACTCATCTCGCTCAAATTCCGTTATAAGGCCCCAATAGAACCGCACCATGTGTGCTTATAACCCACAATTCACAACTCCTCGTAGTATAGAAGAGTAACCTACAGATCATTTCAGAACACGAATAAGCTCAATAACAACCGAATGGCACATCCCTCAATAATAGCAGTATGGAGCCAACCAATCCGACTCGGTGTAGAATACACATCCTAATTGGGCCTACTAATAGACCCCAAATCAGCTTTAGTCACCCACAAATAGATAAATAACCCCCTAATGTTCCACAATGACTGAATCATAACACATACTATCATCTAGCTAGCTTCGGCCATGACTTCACAGTCCACAACCATGATACAATATGCTCCTGAGAACTCCCAGTCTCCAAATCCATAGAACACACGAATCACCATAATCCCATCTCCACCGCCTGAATGTCTAACACATCTCTCATACACGATCATCCCACGAGGAATACTTCTATAATTCTTCCGTGCCACATAGCAAAATTTGAATATCAACAGTCGATCAACTAGGAGTTCCGCAATACCAATGAAGTATCCATAAATCAAAACACATTGCCCCTTCTAAAATGTATAATTTCATCCAGCCATACCAAATAGTAATATCATTCACCTAGTCATATGAAACCGTCCATGCTGCCTAAGAATACACCGTGACCTTGCTCATGCAAATCTCAATCCCACACAACACACCGCATATACCATGCCATCGTATGAAAAGTACGAAAATCTCATAATCCACTCCGAGTCACAGTAAACTATATACTCAACTAGTTAGAAACCTTCCATTTGATCTCATCTAGGAGAAAATCCCTATTCGCAGCATGTTCCACACACCGGTATGAAATATACACCTCGAACCATGGTAGTAACCATTGAAAGCTCTTCAAAACTCATTTGCACATAATCAAGCCATCAGAACTAAATCTCTCTATCTCAACCAAGCCACACAGGCTGCCAAAACCCAAAAGCATTGCCATGAAGCACCTGTAGAAACCCACCATATCATAAGCACCCAAAGAACCGATTATATCCATTACTGTGCTGATACAACCTACTAACAAGTTGTCCTAATTCTTCGAGTCCTTCCCGAATTGCCTTTCAAATTGATACTTCTCCTTGCTAGAACACTACGATCCTTAACCAAACATGCCCTACAAACTCTAGCATGGAACCACACCGCCCTAAGGCTCATAAGCCGCTGAATTTCCTCTTAAGCACCCCAAAAGTACCACAACTAAGATACCTACTCTGAAGAGACCTTTCGTGAATCTAAAGTCGATTCTTTCCCCTTTCCTGATACTGAAATGTAGAATCCATAATGATATAGAAGTGCCACAAGTCTTGACACCCTCCAATATAAATCTCAGTTTCTAACCAAATACACATCCTGAAGATTCCCAATTGTTACATATAAATCTAGAATCCATTAGAACCATTCTCGAGAGTCATCCACTCTACTCAAATCTCAATTAAACTGATCAAACAGACTAAACGACCTGTGCCCCATTTGCACACCAACACCCTAAGAAGTAATCCATACTTCTAAGCAGCTGAGTGAATTCCCTACTCCATGCACAGTACATTCTTTACGGATAACAACTCAATCATTCAGTGTTTCCCATATACCTACAAACATAATACAACTCGTATCCAGAAATTTCTTTACTCGAGTCCTCTTCGAACTCAACCTCTGCCAGTCATAACTGATTCACCAATATACCTCAAATTGAAACCAATACAGCACATAACCATGCAATCAACTTATCCATAGCAGATTCCCCCACTTGGCTCCAAGCCATAGATCAAAGCACAAAATAACTCATAATGCCCATACTCTGTTACTGCAAAAATTTCGCACTGAACTTCAACTAAATTCTTCATAAGTTCATGTAACAACAAACCATCTAATATCTCAAATCATCTGTAAATCTCGCATTCATTCTCGTAATAGCCAAGCCAACGTCCATAAGCGATCCAAACTCAAAATGCTCAATATATAATTCACTGGTAAAAGCGAACTTGCTATAAAACAACATAGGGATCACTCAAACATCAGGACACCCCGCAGGAGATAACCACCTGCTTCGCCTCAAACTAACATCTCTTTATACCCTTCCATAGTCATAACTATTACGCAATCACTTAATTTTTATGAGTCTGAACTCATATCACCACATGAAAATCTACTTCACTCCTCAACTAAAAAACATGAAAGGATCCTTCTACACACCCATATCTCGAGACTATACGTCAAATCAAGACGAAAATCAAGCACTAAATTTACATCTCAATCAAACTCTTTTTGTCATATTCGAACGATCTGAACACTTTCCACAGTCGCATCATACTCGCCACATAGTCATCCAATCACAAATCCCACTAATAGGGACACCACCAGACATATAACTCCCAAAAGCACGTGCTCACACAATCGAAATCTCCGTGCTCAAGCTACACTCAAAACTCGGCCTCAATTCCTCCAAACTGGCCCATCATCAGCACACCAAAATCATATTTTGCACCTCAACCATGGAATCACAAGTCGTCGATGCACAGCTGATACTAAGCACTCACATGCGCATACGAATGCGTGGAAGGAATTCAAAGAGTTACACTTCAAGCTGAATCAATATCGCACGATAAGGAGAGAAAGATGGGAAGTATATCCTAAATGTCCTGTAGCCTCTCGAAGATAGGTATGGACATCATCATACCGATCCGCAAGACTCTACTAGACACTTGCTCATGACTTGTAGAACCTATGAACCTAGAGCTAAGATACCAATCTGTCATGACCAAAAATTCGCTAGTTGCGATGGCACCTAACCCAACCCACTAGGTAAGCCAACTAATAACTGTCCAATTTCAATAATAGTGATAAGACAATTAAACAAAGGAGTTTTCTGAATCATAAACCTTTCCCAAGGACTGGTAGTACAAATCATAAGCTTTTAAGAATAGATTTTACAAAGCTGATATGAAGTAAATACATTGAAAAGTACATAAACAGAGTTTCTATAAATCTAAGGCTACCATGAACAAGAGGCAGTTACAATAGGAACGCAGGTACATCTTCAAATCCGGCGACCATCGATCACATCAACATCATCAGCCAATATCTGCACGCAATGTGCAGAAGTGTAGTATCAGTACAACCGACCCCATGTACTGAGTAAGTAACAAACCTAACATTAGGTTGAAAGCAGTGACGAGCTGGAACATAGGTCGGGTCCAACACCAATAACCAATAGCAGTTCATAACAACGTAGAGCATATAAATAAGAAAGTAACTCAACGATAAAAATGCTCAGGATTTTCACAGTTTTTTGAAAATAGTTCCACTTTTCAAGAATATCAGTGAAAACTTAAATCCTTTACCGAAATCGTCGTAAAATATGAGATAATTTGAAAATCGTAAATTTTTCCAAAAATCCTTTCCACAATAAATTAGATGTTTCGTTTTCTTTCCAGATAGCAAGTGTGAAATACCTCTCTATGCCCACATATCAATATGTATAAAAATTCATGAATGACGTGATATCGTACAACATGAGGAAAAATGCATCTCTATGCCTATATGTTATGTGTGCATGCCAATGCCATGTATCTCATCGATGAATCATGTACTCACACTCTCAGAGTACTCAATCTCACTGTCTCACACTTTCCACTCATCATGCTCAACCACTCGGCATTGTATATGGCCCATACGGCCCAGGAAAATCCATCCCAGAACATATACAACACTGACTATAAGTCACTCACCCAGTACCGAGGAAAAAGGGCAATCCAACCCTATGGAGAAATCCATCTCCAGGTATCAAGTACTTCAGACAAATCCATGTCCAAGGAAATCCATCCCTCAATAATATCATCCGTGCTCACTGGGGGTGTGTACAAACTCCGGAGGGGCTCCTACAACCCAAGCGCTATCATAATCATCAATATAACTACTGCGGCGTGCAACCCGATCCCATAATTGTTATTCATAAACAGACTCTCAGCCTCTCTCAGTCATCACTCTCTCCAAACTCACTCACGGGCTCACAATGTCATGAAGCTAGCCCGACAACAATGATATGACATATCAATACACAACAACTGAGACTGAGATATGATATGGATGCATGAATATGACTGAGTACGAAATATCAATGAAATCAGTGCGATGACAGTAAGAAGCGACCACTATGGGTCCTAACAATATAAGAATAAGTCCTAAACAGCATAGCTAGCATAATTCACAGTTCAGTTACTTAATCACGTGGTGAAAACACATATATCAACAAAATAGGGCCACTAAACAGTGCCATGAAAACAAAGGAGTCACAATTCACCTGGTGTACGTCCACACACCCGTCACCTAACATGTGCGTCACCTTATCATCAATCACATAGCATGCAACTCGGGGTTTCATACCCTCAACACTAAGTTAAGAAGAGTTACTTACCTCGAACAAGCCAATTCCAATACCGAGCAAGCCAAGCGATGCTTCAAAAATGCCATCCCACTTGTTCCGACCTCCGAACGGATCGAAACTAACCAAAAACAACTCAAGTACATTAAACAATGCCAAAGGAAAAAATCCAAATCGAAAAAGGTCGAATCTTTAATCAAGAGCCCAAAATCGGCCAAAAAACCCAACCCGGGTCCGCGCCTCAGAACCCGACAAAACTCATAAAATCTGACAACTCATTTAATTATGAGTCCAACCATACTAGTTTCACTCAAATCCGACTCCGAATCGATGTTCAAAACTCAAAATTTACATTATGAAATTTTAAACAAAATCCCCAAATTTCACTTTGAAATCATCAATCAAATGTTAAAAATGTAGATGCATTCATGAAATATAACCAAAATCAAGTATATAACACTTACCCTAATCCTTATGGTGAAAATCTACTCCAAATATTGTCCAAATCCGAGCTCCCCAACTCAAAATATGACCAAATGAACAAACCTTCGATATTAAGTACTTTTGCCCAGTTGTTCTACCTCGTTTTGCATGCCAAACGATACCAAAACTTGCTTTTGATGCCTCCAATGGATTCCCTATGAAATGTCAGCCAAGATAGGCTTTTGAATCATTCCATTTGACCTTATAATGAAGGAGATATGTTAGTTTCAATATTTGAAAATAGTGCAGATTTTTAAATACGAAGTGAGTGGCAATTGCGTAATTAATCTGAAAAATCTAGCAACCCAATTCTTAGTAAAATGACCATAAAATTCTCATACGATGTCCAAATTCGATGATTCTTTTTGCTACGGATCCTTAATTACGATACGGATCTAATGCTTAAACCAAAACAGAAATCGGAGCTCATTTGTTCAATATGGTACCATTTATGATTGAAGAACGACGTCGAAATATAAGAAAAACGAGCGCAACACCACCCAATTCTATCCAAAACTCACCCGAGCCCCTCGGGACCCCTTACGAACATACCAAAAAGTCTCATAACATAACATGGACTTAGTCGAGGCCTCAAATCATGCATAACAACATCGAAATGATGAAACACACCTCAAATCAAACTTAATGAACTTTCGAACTTTCGACTTCCAAAAACTCGCGCTAAAACATATCTAATCAACTCAGAATGAACTCAAATTTTGCACACAAGTCCTAATACATCATACAGAGCTACTCATGCCCCCAAACTACCAAGTAAAGTGCAAATACTCAAAACGACTAATCGGGTCGTTACAGGAGATGTGGCTAAGTGAGTCGCAGGTGCGAAAAGCCCTGGACAGAATATATTCGAAGGCGTTCCGAGTTTTTGCCATTTTTGGATTTTCAAGCACGGTTTTTGGGACGATTTTCAGAGAGAATTCATGGGATACTTGAGGTAAGTCATTTGTGATCATTTCTACTCCATAATATTGAATTGTCATCAAATAATCCGGCTAGATTACGTGTATTTGAGGTGTAAATCGGGAATTTGGACCTAGGGATTTGGAAATAAGATTTGATGATTTGGAGGTCGAGTTGATGTCGGAATTTGGCAAAATTTGTAGGGTTAGACTCGTGGTTGAACGGGCGTTCATATTTTGTAACCTTTGTCGGGTTCAAAGACATGGGCCCTACGGGCGATTTTTGAGTTAAATTTCGGATTTTGTTGGAAAATTAGTATTTTTATATGGAATAAATTCCTATGATTTATATTGACTAAATAGAATTAATTATGAATAGATACGAGGCTTTCGGAGATCAATTCTCGAGGCAAAGACATAGCGGAATAAAGAATTATGTGGTTTTGAGGTAAGTAATACTTCTAAACTTGGTTCTGAGGATATGAATCCCCGAATTTTGTATTAAATAAATTATTTGGAGGTGATGCACACGATAGTTGACGAGCGTGTGGACGTGCACCATAGAAATTGTAACTTGAACAAATTTTGTGAAGTTGTAAAATTAAGGAATCATATTATTATCCGAACATTTTTCACGTGTTAGAAAAATTGAACTGAGACTCGAATTAAAGATCATGATTGGGCTACGTGCCGATATTTTGGGACCCACAGGGTCGTGTTACTGTTGAATTTAATTTTTTTTAAAATATATATTTCATACTCAGTCATGTTCATCCATTGTGAGTATATTTATGGGATCGGGGTTGCCCGCCTGCAGCATGCCATATTGGCTTTATATATATTATTAATATATGGAACGGGATTACCCACCTGCAGTAGGCCTTATAGGTTTTATTATTATACGGATCGGGACTGCCCGCATGCAGTAGGCCATATCGGCTTTATATCATGCTTGGGCTGAAGGAGCCCCTCCGGAGTCTGTACACACCCCTAATGAGCGTAAATGACTATATATTCGGGATGGACTTCCCATGGCATGGACTTGCCTTACTTATTTATAATGTGATGAATTTTTTCTGGATATAGATCTTGTCCGTATCATTTACATTTGGGGATAAATTACCCCAGGGCTGGATTGACCTTATACGGTACTGAGTGATTGACTATTAGTCGATGTGTATATATATGGAATGGAATATCCCTGGGCTGGATTGACCATAAACAGTACCGAGTGACCGAATAATTAGTGACCAGTAGTACATGAGGTTTTTCCACTAAGATGTCATATCCCTCATATCATGCAATATTGATTTATCTATTGAACTTGAAAGCATGCCTACATTTCTGTACCGGTATTTATATACTGGACTGTACCTGCGAAGCTCGTCACTACTTTTAGCTCGTCACTACTTTCAGCCCAGAGGTTAGTCTCAGAGTGCTATCAGTTGGAGACTATCAAGGTAGCTGCCTGGCGTCCGCTGACCTTAACTCTCTTTTCTTAAGTTATTATACTGTTTTATACTTTCAGACAGTGTTTTATCAGTCAGATTTGGTATTCATATTAGATGCTCATGTACCTAGTGACACCGGATTTTGAGAGTCTTAAGTCTTTATATCTATATTTGTGAGATTTCTTCCGCTGAATTTAAATATTATGTTTTCAAATTTAAAAGATATGGTGTTTTATTGAGATTGTCGACTTGCCTAATATTGAAATAGGCACCATCACGACAGGTGAGATTTTGGGTTGTGATACCATTATACCTGCAAGTTTCAACTAATTCAAGAAAATCAATTTGATGGGTGTGAGGATCTTCACTTGCGTCACAGGTAAACTGACATGACTGTTGAATGGTTTGAATCAAGCATGTGCAAATTTCAAAGTTTACTGCAATTGGCGGTCTTCTCACACTTGATTCTCCTTCAAAATGATCTGGCCTTATATAATCTCTGAGTATTCTATCACGTCGTAGAGCTACCTCATCAAACTGTTCTTCTACTTGATGTGGCGTGACTTGATTGTTGTTATGTTATTCGTTCTCCATTTCTTCACAAGCAATGCTTTGAGGGGATGATGTTTGTCCTTTCCTGCACAATCAAAGAGATTTTTTAATTTCTGGGTCGTAACTTGCTAACTCTTTTGTAGAAGAGTGGGTCATAAACTACCTAGAATCCTTAAAGTAATTTTCCTTATTTTATTTTAATAAAAACAGCTAGCTGATCCTAGAAACAATGTACGATACTGTAGAGTAAAATAAAAATTTAAAAGATGAAGAAAGTAAACGATATGAAAACAGTAAGTAGTAAGATTGTTAATAAGAAAAAACTAGAAAGACATTACTAGTAGCAATAGTTACAGTAGTAAAAAAAACAAAGATAATAATAATAATAATAAAAATAATACTCAAATTAATAATAAAATAATTAATCTGAAGTAGATGTTGCCAATCCCCGGCAACAGTGCCAAAAATTTAACGAGTGTCTGGCGTGTATAAAATTTAAACACGTACTCTGTTAAGTTATAGTATAGAAAGATGTCGAAGCCATAGAGATTGGTTTAGCAATTCTATAGACGTTTCTTGTTTTAATTACTATTTGAGAAAACCAGGAAAAATTGAGTTGTGAATTAACTAACTAAAAAAGCATGAATAGAGCAATAGAAAATATTTTATTTTTCACAAATATAATAAAAAGGTGTTGGGATCATAATTCACTTAATATTTCTATTATATAATAGACAAAATTATCCTTCAATTTCTATTTCTCACAGATGTATAAATACCTCACGATTACATTTATATATTATTACTTAAGTTGAACAATAAATTGCAATCCTCTCGGTTATACAAATTAATCATCAAAATAGTAATATTAAAGAGCCAGAAATATATGCTTAAAATAAAACTTGCTCTTTTTAGTAAGTCCCTTTCGGTTACCCTACTTGTTATAACTGATTACTACAATATTCGCCTCTTTCGATTACAAATAAGTGTAGAATTAATTTTAACATATAAGAGTTAGATGTCACTAAATAAAAATTAACATATATCAATATCAAAATTAACTATATTACTCTTCCGCCTCTTTCGATTATAGAATTAGTAACAATTAATATGTAGTACGAAATAGATAGATGTTAACAAATTAAATAACACATAACTATAAAGCAGATAAAATTTAAATAGAAAAAACTTCAGCTCAAACATGTGAAATTGAGGGATAATATCTACTATTATATAGAAATATTAATGTCACGACCCGAAATTTCCACCTTCGGACCGTGATGGTGCCTAATATTTCACTTGCTAGGTAAGACAACGTTAGAATAATATTAACTAATTTTTAAATAATTTTTAAATTATTAATAATTAAAGAAACAAATGCAGAAGCAAAGTTTGAAATATAGTGAATAATCCATAAAAATAACGGTGTCTAAATATCATCCCAGAATTGGTGTCACAAGTGCACGAGCTTCTAGAATAAATACAAATAAAGGTGTGAATAAAATAAAGCTGTCTAGAAATTGTCACGATCCAAAATCCCACCACAGGCGTCGTGATGGCACATAGTCTCTAAGACTAGGTAAGCCGATTTCTATCACATTTTGAAGCCTTTTTTTTGAATTAAATAAGTAACCAAAACTAACAGCGGAATAAATATGAATATACAACCTCCCAAGACTGGTAGTACTGAGTCACGAACTCTAACTGAATACATGGAATGATCACGAGGACCGAATATACAATACTGTTTGATTAAAAATTAACAGTACAATGAAATGAAAAGACTCCAAAGGACTGCGACGACCAAGTAGCTCTAACTTAAATCCTTACGATCCCGCTTTAACTCTGCTCAAGTCCGATATCTCCAATACCTGGTTCTGCACAAAAATGTGCAAAAGTGTAGTATGAGTACACCACGGTCGGTACCCAGTAAGTATCAAGACTAATCTCAATGGAGTAGAGACGAGGTACGGTCAAGACACTCACTAGTCTAATAACATGTGCAATATAGCATGCAAAAATAATAGAAAACAAATAACAGTAATAACAACATCAATCAACTAGTGATCTAAACAGCAAGGTAACAGGAACACCATAAATATTGCTCAAACGAGTAATAAACACAGGTACAACCAATTAATTAGGTCATTCAGAATATACATCTTTTATCTAAGTTATTCAATAAAAATCTCTCGAATATAATCCTTTTCAATAAATATATTTCCGAATATAATTCTTTCAAGTAAATATCTTTCGAATATAATTCTTTCAAGTAAATATCTTTCAAATATACTTCTTTCAAGTAAATATCTTTATAGTATAATTATTTCAAATAAATATATTTCTAATATAATTCTTTCGAATAAATATGTTTCAAATATACTTCTCTCAAGTAAATATCTTTAAAATATAATTATTTTAAATAAATATCTTTCTAATATAATTCTTTCGAATAAATATCTTTCAAATATACTTCTCTCAAGTAAATATCTTTATAATATAATTATTTCAAATAAATATCTTTCTAATATAATTCTTTCGAATAAAAGTTACCATGTGACGCCTCATTTAACTTTCCTGGCGTGAGGAATACATTCTACATATCACATCAAATGGCACGACAATACCTTCGTGCACTTAGCTCATTTTCGCCCAATATATATATATATATATATATATTTGATTCAAATCAATTGGCACGGCAACACCCTTCGTGCATTTATATCTTCCTCACTGTGATTACATATAATAGTACCAACTAGGTGGGAGAAATGCCAATAACATTAAAAGAAATAAAGTGGAGGCACACATGAAGCAACAACGGCTATAAATCACGCAGAAAACATAGGTGCACAATAACATCTCAAGATAAAGGCATGAATGTATACACAACAAAACGTTATCACAATATAATGTATGTCTCTCGCCCTCGCCTGCACGGAAACACCCTTTGTGCCATGAATATATGATAACATAAAAATAATTACACGGCATCACCCTTCGTGCTTTTACTCTCATCCTCACCTGATAATATAAATGAAATAGCACAGCATCACCCTTCGTGCTTTACACTCTCAATGGAACGGCATCACCCTTCGTGCTTTACACTCTCAAATGACACGGCATCACCCTTCGTGCTTTACACTCTCAAATGGCACGACATCACCCTTCGTGCTTTACACTCTCAAATGGCACGACATCACCCTTCGTGCTTTACCATCTTCCTTACCAAGCACATGTATATCATTAACAAGCAAGGTAGGAAGCATAAATAACATCAAGAAGTGTTTAAACCACAACACAATACAACAATTCATATCGCAATTTCCACTGACCGCAACCAATTTCCAAATATGTTGCATAATCAATAAATTTGTCAACAAATAGCCCACGGCTCCACACAACGTATAATAAACCTCAAAACAATCAACAGAGGTGAAAAATACTCAGTATAGGGCAACGCCTTCATTATTCCAAATTCTTGATAATTATATTAACTACTCAATTTAAACTTATTAATAAATATTTGCAGATAAGGGTTCCATCATGGATTTAATTATAAGAAAATATCAAATCAATAAACACACGGAATTCACGTAAAATCCAAGTGACAATAATACTAAATTTATTATATAAAATACAAATTTGACAAATAAAGAATGAGGCATGAAAATTCAAGGATTTACTAATGCCAACAATTATCTAATTTAATACATAAGAATGCCTAAAACTTTAAACCAAGAAAATTTGCATATATAAGCCCGAGTTCGCGTACTCAGCTTCACATTTCACAGATGACACATAAGACTTGATGCCTAAGGGGTAATTCCCCCACTCGAGGTTAAGCAAGACAATTACATTTTTGAAGTTATGCCGATATTCAAAAATGGATCTTTTCTTGAATGGACCTCCAGGCCGCCCAAATCTATCCAAATTAATTGTATAACTCCATTAAAATTCATCGGAAATAATTCTGGAAAATAATACGTCGACTTAAAAATTTATTCTAAAAAGTCAACAAAAGTCAACGCGGGACCTGCCCCTCGGAACCCGATATAATTTTTATGAAATCCGAACACCCATTCCGATACGAGTTCAACTATACCAATTTTATCAAATTCCGATAACAACTCGACCTCCAAATCTTAAATTTTCGTTTTTGGAAGATTTTGCAAAAATCTTGATTTCTTCTATTTAAATCCGAAATAAATGATGAATATAACCATATAATCATGAAGTATAATAACTTTAGGATATAGAACACTTACCGAAATCCATATAATGAAAATTGCCTCAAAAATTGCTTCAATCCGAGCTCCATAGCTCCAAATATGTTAAAAATTGCTGAAATCTCGAAATATAGCTACTGCCCAGGTATTTACCCTTCGCGATCGCGAAGCACAAAATTTTTCATCCCCAAAATTTCTCTTCGTGATCGCGGAAAATCAATCGCGATCGCGAAGAACAAACTCCCCAACTTCTCCGAACAGCCTCTAGTATAATGGTCATAACCTTTTGTACAAAACTCCAAATGATGAATGATTTAACTTTCTGAAAACTATATTACAAAGACTATAACTTTCATTTGTTGCTCATCTCCCAATTCTTTATATATTTTGAGATATAAGCTTCCAAAGTCAGCCCTATGCAATAGAGATTTCCAAACTCTTCGCGGATAGCCTGTAGTATATCTACCATAACGTTTTGTACACAACTCCAAATGACAAATGGTTTATCTTTCTAAAAACTAGACACAAAGTCTACAACTTTTGTTTTTAGATCATCTCCAAATTCCTTATAGATTGCGAGATATAAGCTTCTAAAGTCGGGTCAGTACAGCAGAAAATTTCCTCTATGCGATCGCGGAAGGCCTTCCGCGATCGCGATTCACTGGCCATTTTCCCCCATTTTGTGCTTCGCGATCACGGCCGATTCCACGCGATCGCGTAGCACACTGCTGTAGCCAAAAACTAGCAGCTATAAATGGCTAGAAATGGTCCGAAACCACCCCGAAACTCACCCGAGCCCCTCGGGACCCCGTCCAATCACACCATCCAGTCCCATAACATAACACGGACCTGCTCGAGGCCTCAAATCACATCGAACAACATCAAAACGATGAATCACACCTCAAATCAAAATCTATGAACTTTGAACTTTCAAATTCTATATCTTGTGCCGAAATACATCAAATCAATTCAGAATGACTTCAAATTTTGCACACAAGTCATAATTGACATAATGAAGCTATTCAAATTTCCAGAATCAGATTCCGACCCCGATATCAAAAAGTCAACCCCCGGTCAAATTTTTTAAAAATTCGACTTTCGCCATTTCAAGCTTAATTCTACTACGGACCTTCAAATAATTTTTCGGATACACTCATAAGTCCAAAATCACCCAACGGAGCTAACAGAACCGATGAAACTCCATTCCGTAGTCGTCTTCACACATTTCCGACTATGGTCAAAATCCTAAGATTTAAGCTTCCGTTTTAGGGACCAAGTGTTCCAAATCACCTCGAATCATCCGGTAACTAATTTCAACGGCGCACGCAAGTCAATACACATAATATGAAGCTGCTCAAGACCTTAAGTCATTGAACGGGGCGTTAATTCTTAAAATGACAAGTCGGGTCGTTACATTCTCCACCTCTTAAACAAACGTTCATCCTCGAACGTGCTAAAAATCTTTCTGAGGACTTTAAATTACTGAAAGTATTCTTACACACATACTTGTGGGTGATTCTATGTTCCCGCAATTTAACACGGGTCCGACAACACCATCTCAATTGAGATTATTTCTTTTCTCCATTCTTATAAGCTTTAAAGCAAAATCCCTAACTCTCCAATCATTTCCAAAATGCCTGATTTTTACTTCGACGCATGATATTAGTCTCAACTGGCTATAACAACTTATGCCTACACACACATCAACTTTCTTGATAGTGTTGAAGTACTTCGGGGTGTTACATTCTCCCCCGCTTAGGATCACTCGCCCTTGAATGAGAAGTAGAGCCCGCCCTCAAACACATAACATAACTTTTCTCTTCTTTCGCACATAACAATCTCTCAAATATTTTTTTCAGAAATTTCGGTAGAGTCTCCCATATAAATGGGCCTACCCACCTGCCAGAGTAACACCAAAACAACTCCTAACAACACATCCACAACCCAACAAAATACCACAAATATATAAAAACAACTCCTAACAACACATTCACAACCCAACAAAATACCATAATGTATATATCAATAACACTAATCTCAACATTACAAGCACCGCATTATCATAATGATATCAGGACATGAAGCACATCATATGTATGCCCATCACCACATCTCGGGTCCTAGTAGTTGTTCATAATAGATTACAATATCGCCAATTAACCTCGTATTAACCAAAATCTCATTTCAACTTCTCGTAACACTGACAGCAACACGCGAGGCATGAATACCTCATAATTATTTACCCGAATTAACGAGTCACATTTAACGCTACCCGGACACTCACCTCGTAGGTTAAAACTCAATAATTACAGCACAATTATGGCTAAATATGCACAGAAAGATATACAAGAATTATCAAATAAGCCCATCATGCATGACTTCCTATTAATACTATAGTACAAATTTAAATTTCACAAAGGGAGAATTTTAAACTCATAAAATATTTTACTATAAGGATCTCGTCCTTATATAACTTCCACCGTGGCTTGTAGACCGGCTTAAATATTTCACATCATATAAAAAAAATGCGAGGATCTCGTCCTCAACTCCGAATCACAAGTGTTTTGCATATTGTGCCAACTGAAAATTTTAATTTCCTTTCTTTCTTCTTTTCGATATATTTCGTAAATAGTTTTCATAACACATAATGAACCCTCATCCCGGTAGGGCATATAATTCATAAAATTGAAATCAATTATCCCAAAATCACATCAAAACCTACTGTAGTGAGCAATAGAAAGTCATTTTTGGACTTATATCCCTCAATAATGAACAAAAATAAAAATGATAGACATGGGCTAACATCATCAAATCTTCCAACAGGGGTAAACACGGGAGTGGAGTACAAATTCACTAATCCACCATATGTAAGGAGCATGAAAAGAGTTCTCACCTCGATAATCGAAATCAAATAAAAAATAAGAATGGTGCTCCTTTTATTATAAATTAAATCATACCTGTAACTACACCATCTAGTGTATCGGCCTCAGCCAATTCATAGCAATTATATCAACGGGTCGGGTCTCCACCTCTTAGGCGCCCTCTACCCACCTGTCCTCCACCCCTAACTGGCTATGCACGTGGAGTATTAACTAGAATAAAGCTTGTAGCCTGAGTGTTCTGATGAAATCCACCCCTCCCAAGTCTGGGACAATTTCTCTTGATGTGCCTAGTATCACCACACTCAAAACAACCCCTCTGCGGGTTCGGCTTCTCACACTGAGTCTGTGCCGGATAACTCGAATAACCATTATAGGAACCCCATGCCGGTGGTGCATTAAAAGAATTTACTGGAACAACCCGAGTATTCTGAAATGTAGAATTATTAAGGACGCGGGAATGCTGCAAGTCCCAACATCATCCCATACTCAGCTCTTAATCATATACAAGTTTTGGAGAACCTTTCAATACCACATAAATATATCTCAGTCCAAAACTTATATAACACATGACCCCGCAATCTGATCGTTGATAGTGGACTCCCTCACTTGGCGTGAAGCCATAGGACACATTCTGATGATCCACAATACTAACCTTCATCGCTCGTAGGACACCAGTCATAAGACACCTCAGGCCATTTATTTGGCGCATGTCATCCTCGTGACAGTTAAACTCGCTTCCTCCAGTGCCTTGGCTGCGTATGTACCCTTCGCTAAATAGAAATCCCATACAAACTACATAGTCTCTAATACCACCAACTATTTCAGATCTACATCCACCTCGTGACCCTACCACAATTGTGATGATTAGGCAATTAATTAATACTTCTTAAGATCATACTTATTAACCGGATGTTAGAACCTGCTGCACCCCCATGTGCACAACTGAATGATCTCTAAATACTTCTGCATCCTCGATCTGGATGACACGTTGTAACAATGGTTGAACAACCTTGGCGCCCTTATAATCCCTCTGTAGTATCATAAACCATTGGCACATAGTTGATACCGAGTGCGCAATTTCATACACGGCTGGATGCAAAAGAACATAAGATATATGCTTCAATCTGAATAAATGTCGCACGATAATGAATGAAAGAAGTGAATTCTTCCTACTAGCTTTGTAGCCTCTCGAAGATACGTACAGACGTTTCCGTACCGATCCGCAAGACTCTACTAAACTCGTTCGTGACTCATAGAACCTATGAACCTAGAGCTCTGATACCAACTTGTCACGACCCAAAATCCCACCACACGCGTTGTGATGACACCTAGTCTCGAAGACTAGCTAAGCCGATTTCTATCACATTTTGAAGCCATTTTTTTTGAATTAAATAAGTAACCAAAACTAACAACGGAATAAATATGAATATAAAACCTCCCAAGACTGGTAGTACTGAGTCACGAACTCTAACTGAATACATGGAATGATCACGAGGATCGAATATACAATACTGTTTGATTAAAAGTTAACAGTACAATGAAATGAAAAGACTCCAAGGGACTGCGACGACCAAGTAGCTCTACCTTGAATCCTTATGATCCCACTTTAACTCTGCTCAAGTCTGATATCTCCAATACCTGGTTCTGCACAAAAATTTGCAGAAGTGTAGTATGAGTACACCATGGTCGGTACCCAGTAAGTATCAAGACTAACCTCAATGGAGTAGAGACGAGGTACAATCAAGACACTCACTAGTCTAATAACCTGTGCAATATAGCATGCAAAAATAATAGAAAACAAATAGCAGTAATAGCAACATCAATCAACTAGTGATCTTAACAGCAAGGTAATAGGAACACCATAAATATTGCTCAAATGAGTAATAAACACAGGTACAACCAATTAATCAGGTCCTTCAGAATATACATCTTTTATCTAAGTTATTCAATAAAAATCTCTGAAATATAATCCTTTTCAATAAATATATTTCCGAATATAATTCATTCAAGTAAATATCTTTCGAATATAATTCTTTCAAGTAAATATCTTTCGAATATAATTCTTTCAAGTAAATATCTTTCAAATATACTTCTTTCAAGTAAATATCTTTATAATATAATTATTTCAAATAAATATATTTCTAATACAATTCTTTCGAATAAATATCTTTGAAATATACTTCTCTCAAGCAAATATCTTTATAATATAATTCTTTCAAATAAATATCTTTCTAATATAATTCTTTCGAATAAAAGTTACCATGTGACGCCTCATTTAACTTTCCTGGCGTGAGGAATACATTCAACATATCACATCAAATGGCACGGCAATACCTTCGTGCACTTAGCACATTCTCGCCCAATATATATATATATATATATATTTGATTCAAATCAATCAGCACGGCAACACCCTTCGTGCATTTATATCTTCCTCAATGTGAATACATATAATAGTACCAACTAGGTGGGAGAAATGCCAATAACAATAAAAGAAATAAAGTGGAGGCACACATAAAACAACAACGACTATAAATCACACAGATAACATAGGTGCATAATAACATCTCAAGATAAAGGCATGAATGTATACACAACAAAACGTTATCACAATATAATGTATGTCTCTCGCCCTCGCCTGCACGGAAACACCCTTCGTGCCATGAATATATGATAACATAAAAATAATTACACGGCATCACCCTTCGTGCTTTTACTCTCATCCTCACCTGATAATATAAATGAAATAGCACAGCATCACCCTTCGTGCTTTACACTCTCAATGGAACGGCATCACCCTTCGTGATTTACACTCTCAAATGACACGGCATCACTCTTCGTGCTTTACACTCTCAAATGGCACGACATCACCCTTCGTACTTTACACTCTCAAATGGCACGACATCACCCTTCGTGCTTTACCATCTTCCTTACCAAGCACATGTATATCATTAACAAGCAAGGTAGGAAGCATAAATAACATCAAGAAGGGTTTAAACCACAACACAATACAACAATTCATATCGCAATTCCACTGACCACAATCAAATTCCAAATATGTAGCAGAATCAATAAATTTGTCAACAAATAGCCCAAGGCTCCACACAACATATAATAAAACTCAAAATAATCAACAGAGGTGAAAAATACTCAGTATAGGGCAACACCTTCATTATTCCAAATTCTTGATAATTATATTAACTCCTCAATTTAAACTTATTAATAAATATTTGCAGATAAGGGTTCCATCATGGATTTAATTCCAAGAAAATATCAAATCAATAAACACACGGAATTCACGTAAAATCCAATGACAATAACACTAAGTTTATTATATAAAATACAAATTTGACAAATAAGGAACAAGGCGTGATAATTCAAGGATTTACTAATTCCAACAATTATCTAATTTAATACATAAGAATGCCTAAAACTTTAGACCAAGAAAATTTGCACATATAAGCCCGAGTACGTACTCGGCTTCACATTTCACAAATAGCACATAAGACTTGATGCCTAAGGGGTAATTCCCCCACTCGAGGTTAAGCAAGACACTTACCTTTTTGAAGTTATACAGATATTTCAAAATCGTATCTTTTCTTGAATTGACCTCCAGACTGCCCAAATCTATCCAAATTAATTGTATAACTCCATTAAAATTCACCGAAAATAATTTCGGATAATAATACGTCGACTTAAAAATTTATTCCAAAAAGTCAACAAAAGTCAACGCGAGACCCGCCCCTCGAAACCCGATATAATTTTCATGAAATCCGAACACCCATTCCGATACGAGTTCAACTATACTAATTTTATCAAATTCCGATAAAAACTCGACCTCCAAATCTTAAATTTTTGTTTTTGAAAGATTTTGCAAAAATCTTGATTTATTCCATTTAAATCCGAAATAAATGATGAATATAACCATATAATCATCAAGTATAATCATTTTAGGATATAGAACACTTACCCCTATCCATATAATCGCCTAAAAAATCGCTTTAATCCGAGCTCTATAGCTCCAAATATGTTAAATATGGCTGAAATCTCGAAATATAGCTACTGCCCAGGTATTTACTCTTCGCGATCGCGAAGTACAAAATTTTTCAGCCCCAAAATTGCTCTTCGCGATCACGGAAAACCAATCGCGATCGCGAAGAACAAACTCCCCAACTCTTTCGGACAGACTCTAGTATAATGGTCATAACCTTTTGTACAAAACTCCAAATGATGAATGGTGTAACTTTCTGAAAACTAAATTACAAGGACTATAACTTTTATTTGTTTCTCATCTCTCAATTCCTTATATATTTCGAGATATAAGCTTCCAAAGTTAGCCCTATGCAACAGAGATTTCCAAACTCTTTGCGGACAGCCTGTAGTATATCTACCATAACTGTTTATACACAACTCCAAATGACAAATGGTTTACCTTTATGAAAACTAGACACAAAGGACTAAAGCATTTATTTTTGGATCATCTCTAAATTCCTTATAGATTGCGAGATATAAGCTTCCAAAATTGAGTCAGTGCAGCAAAAAATTTCCTCTACGCGATCGCGAAAGGTCTTCTGCGATCGCGATTCACTGGCCATTTTCCCCATTTTGTGCTTCGCGATCGCGGCCAATTCCACGCGATCGCATAGCACACTGCTGTAGCCAAAAACAGCAGCTATAAATGGCTAGAAATGGTCCGAAACTACCCCGAAACTCACCCGAACCCCTTGGGACCCCGTCCAATCACACCATCCAGTCCCATAACATAACATGGACCTGCTCGAGGCCTCAAATCATATTGAACAACATCAAAATGACGAATCACACCTCAAATCAAAGTCTATGAACTTTGAACTTTCAAATTCTATATCTTATGCCGAAACACATCAAATCAATTCGGAATGACTTTAAATTTTGCACACAAGTCATAAGTGACATAACGAAGCTATTCAAATTTCCAGAATCGGATTCTGACCCCGATATCAAAAAGTTAACCCCCCGGTCAAACTTTTCAAAAATTCGACTTTTGCCATTTCAAGCTTAATTCCACTACAGACCTCCAAATAATTACCCGGACACACTCCTAAGTCCAAAATCACCCAACGGAGCTAACGGAACCGACGGAACTCCATTCCGGAGTCGTCTTCACACATTTTCGACTATGGTCAAAATCCTAAGACTTAAGCTTCCGTTTTAGGGACCAAGTGTCCCAAATCACCCCGAATCATCCGCTAACTGAATTCAACCACGCACGCAAGTCAATACACATAATATAAAGCTGTTCAAGACCTTAAGTCGTTGAACGAGGCGCTAATTCTTAGAACTGGTCGTTACAGAAATAAACACACAGCTAAAGTAAAATAGACGGCTCAAGTCTCCTCTGGTAGCTGAAATCCGAGCAAGTCTATGGTACGCCACTGGGACCAACTCCAAAATCTGCACAAGAAGTGCAGAGTGTAGTATTAGTACAACTGACCCCATGTACTGGTAAGTGCTGAGCCTAACCTCGACGAAGTAGTGATGAGGCTAAGGCGGGTCACTTACATTACTTATACGCAATATTAGTAACAACAACAATAATAGAAATAAATCAGGTAACTCATTTATAATAATTGAATCCAACTCAGCAGTTATCACCAATTATCATTTCCATCAATTCTGTTACAGCGTGCAACCCGCTCTCACAATATATTCATATTCAATTCTGTTGCAGCGTTCAACCCTCTCTCACAAAATATTCACATTCGGTTATGTTGCAGCGTGCAACCCGCTCTCGCAATATATTCACATTCGGTTCTGCTGCAGCGTGCAACCTGCTCTCGCAATATATTCACATTCAGTTCTATTGCGGCGCGCAACCCGCTCCTCCAATATATTCATTTTAATCAAGTCTGTTACGACGTGCAACCCGATCCACCAATATATATATGTATGTCGACTTTTAAATAAGTCTGTTGCGGCGTGCAACCCGATCCTCCAATATGGACTTTTAAATAAGTCTGTTGCGGCGTGCAACACAATCCCCAATATGGACTTTTAATAAGTCTGTTGCGGCGTGCAACTCGATCCTCCAATATGGACTTTTTAATAAGTCTGTTGCGGCGTGCAACCCGATCCTCCAATATGAACTTTTAATAAGTCTGTTGCAGTGTGCAACCCTATCCTCTAATATGGACTTTTTAATAAGTTTGCTGCGGCGTGCAACCCGATCCTCCAATATGGACTTTTTAATAAGTCTGTTGTGGCGTGCAATCCGCTTTTCCAGTATATTCATTTACCAATTCTTATAGAAGGAATTTCTCAATAAATGCAAAAATTAATATGAAATTATAAGACAACAAGCATACAACAATTATGATTTAATCATGAAACAGACAATGTCAAATAGCAAATTATTATAGAAATCAGGGCGAAAATAGGCAGTTTAATATTTAATATGCTAAATGCCAAATAACAATTAAGACACATAATTCAAGTAGCATGTAACAATTAATGCATGAATTCAAGAATTAATATTTGGCAAAGAATAGGAGAGAAACAATTATTATAATAATTAATTCATGATTTAAAATAATTTATGATTTTTCAAGTAATTATTCAAACAATTAATTTGACGACGTATAGACACTCGTCACCTCGCCTATACGTCGTTCATATGCATTTCACATAACAAATGATTTAAGAGTTCTATTCCCTCAAGTCAAGGTTAACCACAACACTTACCTAGCTTTGAAAATTCCAATCAATTACTCGACCACAACTTTTTCTTTTAAATTTATCTCCAAAAGCTTCAAATCTATTCACAAACAATTCGATATACTTAATACGAATCATAGGAATTAATTCCATATGAATTTACAAATTTTTCGGATAAAAATCTGAAATTTATTAAAATATTCGGCAGTGAGACCCACATCTCAAATCCCGAAAAAACTTACGAAATACGAATACCATTCTGAGACGAGTCCAACCATATAAAAATTATCCAGTTCTGATGTCAAATGGACCTTCAAATCTTAAAGTTTTGTTTTTTGGAAGATTTTATAAAAATCTGATTTTTCTTCCATAAATTCACGGATTCATAATATAAATGAGTATAAAATCATGAAATATAATCAATATAGGATAAGGAACACTTACCCCAATGTTTTCCTGTGAAAATCGCCCAAAAATCGCCTCTTGAGGTTTAGGTTTTGAAAAATTGAAGAATGAATGAAAAATCCCATCTAATTCCCTTTTACTCAGCCGCAGGTGTTGCAAATGCGACCTGAGCTCACAAATGTGAAGGAACACTCGCAATTGCGATGCCCTTCACAATCCCGCTGCCTTCCAAATGCGAGGAAAGTGTCACATTTGCGACCACTGAACATCGCAAATGCGAGTAGATGTTGGCATTTGCGAACCTGCCCTTCTCAGACTCCCATCGCAATTGCGAAGAAAATCTCGCAATTGCGAGAACATGCTGGCCCAGGCCTTCTTCGCAATTGCGATAGATACCTCGCAATTGCCAGGCCTGCTTATTTCGCATTTGCGAAGCCTGATCTCGCAATTGCGAGATCAGAGGCCTGCAACAGGTTTAGTTATACCAGCAAAATTTTCTAAGTTCAAAATATCCTGTGGCCTATCCGAAACTCACCCGAGCCCTTAGGGCTCCAAACCGAACATGCCCACAAGTCTAAAAATATCATACGGACTTGCTCGCATGATCAAATCGCCAAAATAACACCTAGAACTATGAATTTAGTACCAAATCAAATGAAATTCTCAAAAATATTTTAAAATTTCTATTTTCTCAACTGGACATCCGAATCACGTCAAATCAACTCCGTTTCTCACTAATTTTCACAGACAGGTCTTAAATATCATAATGAACCTGTACCGGGCTCCTGAACTAAAATACGGACCCGATACTAATAATGCCAAATATCAATTAATTCTTAAAAATAAATAATTTTCAAAGTTTTAATTTTTATCAAAAATTCATAACTCAAGCTAGGGACCTTTCTGGGCCCGTTTACTAAAAATGTTGACCGAAGTCACCTAGAATCAACTTTTAAGGCATAAATTCTTATTTTCATCAATTTTCAACATAAAAGCTTTCCGGAAACCTGTCCGAACTGCGCACGAAAATCGAGGAGGGTAAAAAATAAGATTTTAAGGCTTAAGAGCGCAGATTCGAGTTCTAAAACATAAGATGACCTTTTGAGTCATCACATTCTCCACCTATAAAACAACCGTTCATCCTCGAACGGACATAGAAGAGTACCTGGGCTGGTGAAAAGGTGGGGATATCTACTCCGCATATCGAACTCGGACTCCCAAGTAGCCGCTTCAATAGGCTGACCCCTCCACTGCACTCGAACTGAAGGGTAACTCTTTGATCTCAACTGGCGAACTTGCCGGGCTAGAATTGCCACCGACTCCTCCTCGTAAGTCAAATCCTTGTCCAACTGGACAGAGCTGAAATCTAACACATGGGATGGATCATCATGATATTTCCGGAGCATAGACACATGGAACACCAGATGAACTGCTGATAAACTAGGTGGTAATGCAAGCCTATAGGCTACTTCACCCACCCTTTCAAGAATTTCAACCGATATACCTAGGGCTCAACTTGCCCTTCTTTCCGAACCTCATTACACCTTTCCTAGGCGAAACCCGGAGCAATATTCTTTCTCCAACCATGAATGCAATATCACAAACTTTACGGTCGGCATAACCCTTTTGCCTAGACTGAGCTGTGCGAAGTCGATCCTGAATAATCTTGACCTTATCTAAGGCATCCTGTACCAAATCTGTACCCAACAACCGAGCCTCTCCCGGTTCAAACCAACCAACTGGCGATCGATATCGCCTTCCGTATAATGCCTCATATGGAGCCATCTGAATGCTCGACTGGTAGCTATTATTATAAGCAAACTCCGCAAGTGGCAAGAAATGATCCCAAGAACCTCCAAAGTCTATAACACAACGCATAGCATATCTTCCAATATCTGAATAGTGCGCTTTGACTGTCCGTCTGTCTGTGGATGAAATGTTGTACTCAACTCCACCCGCGTGCCTAACTCACGCTGTACAGCCCTCCAGAAATGTGAGGTAAACTGCATACCTCGATCTGACATAATAGACACGGGCACCCCGTGTCACGAATGTAAATTTCAGCTAACCTCTCTGAAGAATAGGTAACTGCCACTGGAATAAAATGTGCTGAGGAATTTCTAGTGATACGCTCCCACTTCCACTCAGGAATTTCTAACTTCTGAAGCAAAACACCAGGTCTCTGATGCTCGTACTTAACTTGCTAACAATTCAGACACCGAGCTACATATGCAATTATATCCTTTTTCATTCTCCTCCACCAATAATGTTGCTGCAAGTCTTAATATATTTTGGTGGTACCTGGATGAATAGAATACCTGGAACTGTGTGCTTCTTCAAGAATTAATTCACGAAGCCCATCCACATTAGGCACACAAATACGACCCTGCATTCGCAGAACCCCATCTTCCCCCACAACAACCTGTTTGGCATCACCGTACCGCACCGTGTCCTTAAGGACAAGTAAATGAGGATCATCATACTGCCTCTCTCTGATTCACACATATAAAGAAGACCAAGCGACTGTGCAAGCTAGAACCTAACTGGGTTCTAAAATATCTAACCTCACAAACTGATTAGCCAAAGTCTGAACATCTGCAGCTAATGGCCTCTCACCAACCGGAATATACGCAAGATTGCACATACTCACAGCCTTTCTACTCAAAGCATCGGCCACCACATTGGCCTTCCCGAGGTGATACAAAATGGTGATATCATAGTCTTTCAACAACTCCAACCATCTTCTATGCCTCAAATTAAGATCCTTTTGTTTGAACAGATACTGAAGGCTACGATGATCGGTAAATACCTCACACGAGACACCATAGAGGTAATGCCTCCAAATCTTCAGCGCATGAACAATGGCTGCCAATTCTAAGTCATGAACAAGATAGTTCTTCTTGTGAACTTTCAATTGTTGCGACGCATATGCAATTACCTTGCCATCTTGCATTAATACTGCATCAAGCCCAATGTGAGAGGCGTCATAATATACCGTATACGATCCTGAACCTGTGGGTAATACAAACACTAGCGTTGTAGTCAAAACGGTCTTGAGCTTCTGAAAGCTCAACTCACGCTCGTCTGACCATCTAAATGTGGCACCCTTATGGGTCAATCTGGTCTTAATAGTTGTTCATAATCAATTATAGAATCGTCAATTAACTTCATGTTAACCACAATCTCGTTTCAAACCTTGACAATACTAATAACGAGATGCGAGGCATGAAGACCTCATAATTATTTATCCGAATTAATGAGTCACATTTGACGCCACTTGGGCGGGCACCTACCTCGTAGGCTACAACTCAATATTACAACATGAATTTGGCAAGTATGCACAGAGAATTTCATACAAAATATTTTCAAATAAGCCTAGCAGGCATGACTCCCTATTAGTACTATAGTACAAATTTAATTTTCACGAGGGAGAATTTAAACACAAGAATTTTTATCACAAGGATCTCGTCCTTATATAACTTCCACCGTAGCTCATAGCCCGGTTTAAACATATCAATTTATTTTAAAATACGAGGACCTCAGCCTCAGTTCTGAATCACAAGTAATATGCACATCTTGCCAATCAAAACTTTCCATTTTCTCCTTTTAAATAACTTTCGTTAAACAAAATCACAACACATAATGAACCCCACACCAGTAGGGCATATAATTCACAATTTGTAATTAATCATCCAGAAATATATCAAAACATACCGAAATAAGTACCAGAAAGGCACCTTTAGCCTCACAGATCTTATTAGAGTCCATCATGGAATGATAGGTGTAGTTATCTCCATAAAATCTCCCAACAGAAGTAAACACATAAGTAGATTATAGAATTACGAAGCTCACTCATAAGTGGAGCACAATAGGAGGACTCGTCTTGATATTCAGAACCGAATCAAGTTAAGGAAATTATTCCTTTATTTTAAATCGAGGTCATACCTATAACGACACCAACTGATGTAACGACCTCCACCATATCATAAAACAAATATAACAACGGCTGGGTCTCCACCTCTAGGACGCCTTCTACCCGCCTGTCCTCTACCATTAACTGATCGTGTAGGTGTTATAGTAACTAAAATGGGGCACATAGCCTGAGTGCTTTGATGAAATATGCCTTTCCCAAGTTTGGGACAATTTTCTCATGATATGCCTAGTATCGCCGTATTCATAACAACCCCTTTGCGGGTTTAGCTGCTCATATTAAGTCTGTGCTAGATAACTGGAATAACCATTGTAGGAAACTCATGTCAGTGGTGCATTAAAAGAACTTACTGGAGCACCTCAATTAATCCGATGTGCGAACTGGGCTGGACGACTACCCGAGCCCCCGCCATAATAATTTATACTCGCAGAGTAGAATCCACTGAATCTCCCAGAACCTCGAGATGTCTTGGTCTCCTTAGTTTCCTTTTATTTCCTCACCCCGAACACGTTCTAATATCTTTTCAATTTCTACCACTAGTGGAAATGAAGTATCAGTCTGTAGCTCCCGATTCATACAAAATTTTACGATCATAATTAAGTCCTTTAATGAGTCTGTGGACTCGCTCTCTGGCTGTAGGAAGCAAAGTAGGAATATGACGGGCTAACTTATTGAACCTGATGGCATATTATGACACCGTCATGGTGACCTGACGCAATCGTTCAAACCCTATGCGCCATGCATTACGGAGAGTCCGGGAAACAAACTCTTCAAAAGTATTTCTGAGAACCGAGCCAAGTGGGCGGTGTTGTATTGGCTGGTCTGCCCTCTTCATAGGCTTGCCACAGACACCTGTGGAGAATTATCTCTCCCAAGGCCAATTTCTTCTTTTGTTATGCTGACTCAACACTGTTGAGCTGACCCATTTCTTAACATACTCTTCGATTCTTCTCAGAGGTAAACTTTACCCTTATTTATATACAATGATCACAAAAGTAGAGCTCCATACAGACAATTCTTAGTCCAGAATCTCGTCAACCATTGTACTTCCTCCGAAGCACCCCAAAATCCGCAACCATGACGTCTACGCTGAGTAGACCTTCTGTAAATTTAATGTTGTTTCTCTAACTCCTTTGGTACTGAAGTATAAGATTATTACGGAGGCGAACATACCGCAAGTCCCAACCTTATCCTCTACAAAATCTCAGGCCTTAAACACATGTAAATGTTTGGGAGAACCTTCCAGTACCACATATATACATTTCAGGCGAAAACTGATATAACACATGACTCGCAATCCATTCATTGATAGTGGACTCCCCCACTCGGCGCGAAGTCATAGTTCACCACGTCTGATGGTCCATAATATTAACCTTCACAACTCGTATAAATCAACCAGATGCCAAGGTATGTTGCACCCCCCCCCACACATTATTCACTAGGTGATCTCTTTATACGTCCACATCTTCAATCGGAATTAAACGTTGAGGCAATATTTGAGCATCTCTGGCTCCCTCGTAGTTCATCTGCGACATCACGAACCGTCGACGCACAACTGATACCGAGTGCGCAATGTCATACACGAGTAGATACAAAGGAATGTGAGATATAGGTTTCAAGCAAAATCAAAATCGCATGACTGAATAATAAAGAAGTAATATTGTTCCTAAACTTCATAGCCTCTGAGAGATAAGTACAGACGTCTCCGTACCGATCCTTCAGACTCTACTAAGCTTGCTCGTGACTTATGAGACCTATGTAACCTAGTGATCTGATACCAACTGTCACGACTCGAAATTCCCACCTTCGGACCGTGATGGCGCCTAACATTTCACTTGCTAGGCAAGCCAACGTTAGAATAATATTAACCAATTTTTAAATAATTTTTAAATTATTAATAATCAAAGAAACAAATGCGGAAGCAAAGTTTGAAATATATATAATAATCCATAAAAACAACGGTGTCTAAATATCATACCAGAATTAGTGTTACAAGTGCACGAGCTTCTAGAATAAATACAAATAAAGGTCTGAATAAAATAAAACTGTCTAGAAATAAACACACAGCTAAAGTAAAATAGACGGGGACTTCAGAACTGCGGACGCCATGCAGTTATACCTCAAGTTTCCTATGGTAGCTGAAATCCGAGCAAGTCTATGGTACGCCGCTGGGACCAACTCCAAAATCTGCACAAGAAGTGCAGAGTGTAGTATCAGTACAACCGACCCCATGTACTGGTAAGTGCCGAGCCTAATCTCGACGAAGTAGTAACGAGGCTAAGGCGGTCACTTACATTACTTGTACGCAATATTAGTAACAACAACAATAATAGAAATAAATCAGGTAACTCATTTATAATAATTGAAGCCAACTCAGCAGTTATTACCAATTATCATTTCCATCAATTCTGTTACAGTGTGCAACCCGCTCTCCCAATATATTCACATTCAATTCTATTGCAGCGTGCAACCCGCTCTCACAAAATATTCTCATTCGGTTCCGTTGCAACGTGCAACCCGCTCTCGCAATATATTCACATTCGGTTATGTTGCAGCGTGCAACCCGCTCTCGTAATATATTCACATTCGGTTCTATTGCAGCGTGCAACCCGCTCTCGCAATATATTCACATTCGGTTCTGTTGCGGCGTGTAACCCGCTCCTCCAATATATTCATTTTAATCAAGTCTGTTGCGGCGTGCAACCCGATCCACCATTATATATATATATATATATATATATATATATATATATATATATATATATATATATATATATATATATGTCGACTTTTAAATAAGTCTGTTATGGCGTGCAATCCGATCCTCCAATATGGACTTTTAAATAAGTCTGTTGCGGCGTGCAACCCGATCCCTCAATATGGAATTTTAATAAGTCTGTTGCGGCGTGCAACCCGATCCTCCAATATGGACTTTTTAATAAGTCTGTTGCGGCATGCAACCCGATCCTTCAATATGAACTTTTAATAAGTCTGTTGCGGCGTGCAACCCGATCCTCCAATATGAACTTTTTAATAAGTCTGTTGCGGCGTGTAACCCGATCCTCCAATATGAACTTTTTAATAAGTCTGTTGTGGCGTGCAACCCGATCCTCCAATATGGACTTTTTAATAAGTCTGTTGCGGCATGAAACCCGCTCCTCCAGTATATTCATTTACCAATTCTTATAGAAGGAATTTCCCCAATAAATACAACAATTAATATGAAATTATAAGACAGCAAGCATACAATAATTATAATTTAATCATGAAATAGACAATGTCAAATAGCAAATTATTATAGAAATCAGGGAGAAAATAGGCAGTTTAATATTTAATATGCTAAATGTCAAATAATAATTAAGGCACATAATTCAAGTAGCATGTAACAATTAATGCAGGAATTCAAGAATTAATATTTGGCAAAGAATAGTAGAGAAATAATTATTATAATAATTAATTTATGATTTAAAACAATTTATGATTTTTCAAGTAATTATACAAATAATTAATTTGACGACGTATAGACACTCGTTACCTCTCCTATACGTCGTTCACATGCATTTCACATAATAAATAATTTAAGGGTTATATTCCCTCAAGTCAAGGTTAACCACGACACTTACCTCGATTTGCAAATTCCAATCAATTACTCGACCACAGCTTTTCCTTTTAAATTTGTCTCCAAAAGCTTCAAATCTATTCACAAAAAATTCGATATACTCAATACGAATCATAGGAATTAATTCCATATAAATTTACAAATTTTTCGGATAAAAATCCAAAATTTATTAAAATATTCGGCAGTGGGACCCACATCTCAAATCCCGAAAAAAATTACGAAATTCGAACACCCATTCCGAGACGAGTCCAACCATGCAAAAATTATCCAATTCCGATGTTAAATGGACTTTCAAATCTTAAATTTTCGTTTTTTGGAAACTTTTATAAAAATCTGATTTTCTTCCATAAATTTACGGATTCTTGATATAAATGAGTATGAAATCATGAAATATAATCAATATAGGATAAGGAACACTTACCCCAATATTTTCCCGTGATAATCGTCTAAAAAACGCTTCTTGAGGTTTAGGTTTTGAAAAATTGAAGAATGAATGAAAAATCCCGTCTAAGTCCATTTTACTCAGCTGCAGGTGTCGCAATTGCGACCTGAGCTTTGCAAATGCGAAACTCGCAAATGCAAAGGAACACTCGCAATTGCGATGCCCTTCAAAATCCCGCTGCCTTCGCAAATGCGAGGAAAGTGTCGTATTTGTGACCACTGAACATCGCAAATGCGAGTAGATATTCGCATTTGCGAACCTGCCTTTCCCAGACTCCCATCGCAATTGCGAAGAAAATCTCCCAATTGCGAGAACATGCTGGCCCAGGCCTTCTTCGCAATTGCGATAGATACCTCGTGATTGCCAGACCTGCTTATTTCGCATTTGCGAAGCCTGATCTCGCAATTGCGAGATCAGATGCCTGTAACAGGTTCAGTTATACCAGCAAAATTTTCTAAGTTCAAAACATCATGTGGCTTATCCGAAACTCACCCGAGCTCTCGGAGCTCCAAACCGAACATGCTCACAAGTCTAAAAGCATCATACGGACTTGCTCGCGTGATCAAATAGCCAAAATAACACCTAGAACTACGAATTTAGCACCAAATCAAATGAAATTCTCAAGAACACTTTAAAATTTTTATTTTCTCAACTGGACATCCGAATCACGTCAAATCAACTCCGTTTCTCACCAAATTTCACAGACAGGTCTTAAATATCATAATGAACCTGTATCGGGCTCCGGAACCAAAATACGGACCCGATACTAATAATGCCAAATATCAATCAATTTTAAAAACAAATAATTTCCAAACTTTTAATTTTTATCAAAAATTCATAACTCAATCTAGGAACCTCAAATTCGATTCTGGGCATACGCTCAGGTCCCATAATTCGATACGGACCCACTGGGATGGTCAAAATATGGATCTGGACTTGTTTACCAAAAATGTTGACCGAAATCAACTAAAATCAATTTTTAAGGCATAAATTCTTATTTTCATCAATTTTCAATATAAAAGCTTTTCGAAAACCTGTCCGGACTGCGCACGCAAATCGAGAAGGGTAAAAAAATGAGATTTTTAAGGCTTAAGAGCGCAGATTCGAGTTCTAAAATATAAGATGACCTTTTGGGTCATCACAATTAAGATCCGTCATTCTCCCAACACAAGAAAAATTACTTCATAATAGAATTAGTACTGACAACGAAAATATTCTTGCCCATTAAATAAGAAAATAGAAAGAAATATTCAAGAGAATAATTCCCCCTGTTTAATTAAAAAAATATACTAGAGTAATTTCCAACATTATAATTTATTCAGAACTAGAAATGAAGATACTGTACTAGCTAAAAGAAGAAAAGAAAGTACTGAAAAAAGCAAGGAAAAGAAGAAGCTCTCCTCTTAATTTTCTGTGTGTCATGAGAAGCTCAATGTAGTGCTATTTATAGATGAAAAAATATATCATATACATAGATTTCTCACATATATTTTTCCAAGTTGGCAACTTGCATGTGCTTGTAGTTGTAAAGTTTGCTGAAATATAATCCTCCAAATCGGTAAGTGGGTCATTTGCTTGGATTTTTTTATGTGCACAAATACTTTCATCATTTGTAAAGTTGCATACACCTCTTTACTTTTGAATTTTCAGCATTATAGTTCTTCTTTGCAAATTTAGAAAGTGAACTTTTTCTTCTCCTTGTTTCTTTTTCTTATTAGTTTAATTATTTCCTGCAAAGAATGAAAAAATATTAGTACTAAAAATTAGATTTTAACTCAACTTATGCATGATATTTTTTTATTATCCGCTAATATCTCCTTAAAGTTGTTAACCTTCTCTTTTGGAGTTGATTCCAACTTTCATCGGTGTTGAATTGATGTCCGGTAGGTCAGGGGGTTTTAGTGTTAGTGGTGGTAGTTGGTCCTGGGGCATCTAGGGGAAGGAAATAATTGTAGAGAGAGAAAAACTTCTATTTTCTTCTCCTATTTTTATGTGACTACTATTGGAAAATTTTGCATTTTGGCCTCTGGGATTTACAGGAATATCTTACATGGAACATAGCCCAATTCAATTCAAAGTATACGGCTTAATTTGATGAGATACTGGTTTGAAAGAAAAGTGCCATTTATATATTATAATATTTTTATAATTATAAAACTTTTAAAAATTAGTACTAGTAGTATTAGTATTAGTCTTGTATTCTTTTATTCCGAGCTCCTTGTTGATTAGACGATGTGGCATTCTTTACAAGGTAGTGATAAAGTCTGCGTACACATTACCCTCCTCAGACCCCACGTGTGGGATTGCACCGAGTTTGTTGTTGTTGTTGTTTTAAAATTTGTATGATTATAATATATTTGTATGATTATAATAGCGCATTATTAAAAATAAAATGAGAAATTCAAGTTTAATAATTTTTAAATTTAGAATTATACCATGTTTTTGGAGGACTAATAAAAAATGACGATTTTTTCAAACGGATAAGTAGTAGTTTCTTTTGCGGGCCGGAGAATTTTGACATCTTACCAGAAAAAAAGTCATTTTCGCTTTTCTATTTTTAGTTTTGGGTTATACTATATTTTACAACAACAACAATATACCAATATATTTCTACAAATGGTGCTAGGGAAGAAGAGACTTTATGCCTCTCTTGTGTGAGGTAAAGAGATTGTTTCCGATAAACCTTCGACTCAAGAAAAAAAGTTCTCAAAACAAATTTAAATAAAAAGTGTTAACAACAAAATAGTAAGGATAACCAAAGTAAAAGAAACCACAATATTAATAAATCCAAAAAATAAGATATATATATATATATATATATATATATATATATATATATATATATATATATATATATATATATATGTATGTATGTATGTATGTATGTATGTATGTAAGAGAATAATAATAATAATAATATTTATAAAGAGGAAGGGAGAAATCGCTCGATTACCTAGTAACCTTCCACCACTACCAGAAATCCGGTAAAAACTGATCAACGTTGGTCGGTAATGGCCAAAAACGACCAAAATGCGACCATTTACGTGTGGACGGTATTTTTGTGGTCGGAAAGGCATACCGACCAAAGTTGGTCGGAAATTACCGACCAACTTTGGTCGGTCAATTAAATTCAAAAAAAAAAATATTGCAAAAAAACCGACCAAAGTTGGTCGGTAACCGACCAAAGTTGGTCGGTATTTTAATTATGTAATAAAAATATTCACCATTTGAGAATCGAATCGGGGTCTGTACTGTGGCAGGATACTATTCTACCACTAGACCATTGGTACATTTTGTTTTAAGATTGTCTTTTATTTGATTTATACTCTTTAATTGTATTTTCGCACGAAAATAACCGACCAAAGTTGGTCGGTTTTATTAAAAAGTAAAATTACCGACCAAAGTTGGTCGGTTTTTTTAAATGACTGGCCGAATTAACCGACCAATTTTGGTCGGTTTTTTTAATATTAATTTTTATTTATTTTAATTGAAAAACCGACCAAAGTTGGTCGGTTTCTTGAAACATAAATTTTGCGGGACTCAAATATAGTTTCCCGCATTTTTGCGCCAAAGAAAACCGACCAAAGTTGGTCGGTTTCGTAAAAAAAAATTAAACTTTTTTTTTTTGAAAAACCGACCAACTTTGGTCGGTTTTTTGACCGACCAAAGTTGGTCGGTCGACCTTGGTCGGTTTTTGCCGAATTTTTAGTAGTGCACCCTAATCCTCGGCTTCCATGCTCTCCTATCTAACCCATGTCCTTGGTGAGCTAAAGATGTGCCATATCCTGTCTAATAACTGCCAATTTCTCGCATCTCCTCACTGGGACATCTGCTCATTCCTCTTCACATGTCCGAACCATCTCAGCCTCGCTTCCCGCATCTTGTCTACCACGGAGGCAACTCCCTCCTTACCCCATATATCTTTATTTCTGGTCTTATCTCTCCTAGTAAGCCTACACACTCATCTAAGCATCCCAATTTTCGCTACTTTCATCTTCTGAATATGTGAGTTCTTGATTGACCAACACTCAACATAGTTGGTCTAACAACTACGTTATAAAACTTTCCTTTTAAGTCTTGATGGTACATTCTTATCACATAAGACATCAGATGCGTGCTTCTATTTTATCACTCCACTCCAATACGATGTGTAATATCATCGTCAATCTCCTTATTTTCTTAGATTATTGACCCAAAATACTTGAAGTTTTCTTTTATAATATGCTTTACAGATTGAAATTTATTTTTTAGGCTTTTTATAGATGATAATATTAAGCTAGGGGTGGCAAATAGGCGGGTCAGGTCGGATATGAACGGGCCGAAAAAGGGTAATTCAAAAAACGGATAAATTATCCGACCCGACCCGTATTTTAGGCGGATAAAAAATGAATTATCCGACGGATAATATGGATATCCATATTATCCATGTCTTCTTGAATATGATCACTTGGGAGAATTCCTAGTCTTCCAAACTTGAGGAACCGCCAATTTGAGGCTTTACAAATGTAAAAGTTAAGCCTATTAGTTATCCATTGATTATCCATTTGGTTAACCATTTTCTAAGTAGATAATATGGTTCTTATCCATATTCGACCCGTTTTTAAAAAGTTCATTATCCAATGGATAATATGGGTAGATAACTGTTTTCGTTTAACCATTTTGCCACCTATATGTTAAGCATTTATAAGAGGATAGTATCAATTATATTTCATATATTTTCAAGAACTTGCTTCACTCTACGTCTCGAAGTTCATTAACATGCATAATAATTATTACTATGTTGAACTGCTAGTTATGACAATAATAATAAAAACACAGGACTTAAATAACATATACATCGTAACTAGAGAAGCTGAATTGAATATTTCCTAAAAGGAAAAAATATTAACAATATCAGATGTTAAAGAACTGAACTTTATGGTAATAATTTTGTAATAAAATTATTGCATCTATTAACTCTTTAGCCTCTCATTCACCAACTATAAATTATGGATTGTTGAGGTTAAATAAGAAGAATACTAATGTCCTATATATCAAGTGGCATCTTCCAAGCAGAGGCCACTATAAACTCAACACAAACGGGGCAATCCTTCAAAATGGACTTATAGGTGGAATATGAGGGGTAATCTGAAACAACAATGGGGATTGGATGATGGGATTCATGGGAAAAATAAATTATACTAATACTCTACACCCTGAACTAACTGTTCTAATGCAGGGACTAAAAATGATAGTCTCGAACAACTTCATGCCTTTGGAGGTTAATATAGACTCAACTGAGGTAATACACAGTATCAACAAAGGCAATTTGATTTATGAGACTATTGTATGTGAATCCAGGTCACTTCTAACAGCAATGGAGAATCCTCTAGTAAATCACATCTACATATGGAACGACCCGACAAGTCGCTTTGCTTTCTAGATCTTCGTTCCCCTAATTAAGACTCTCCATATGTGCTTTTACTGTTTTATAACCTACGGGGATGGTTAATTTAGGTTTGGAAGGGTTCGGTTCGAAATCGGAACACTTAGTTCCTTAATAGTAGCCTATAATGGTTAAGTTTGACTTGACTCAACGTTTTGAGTGAATGACCTCGGAACTGGGATTTGACGGTCCCAATAGGTTCTTATGATGATTTTGGACTTGGACGTGTGTTCGGATCGGGTTTCAGCGCTTAATATTGAACGTTGGCGCATTAAAGGTTTTTCAAGTTCTTTAAGTTTGGTTTAGAGTAGACTTTGGTATTATCGAGGTCCGTTTGGGATTCTGAGCCTTTGAATAGTTTCATATGGTGATTTATGACTTGAACGCAAAATTTGGCATCATTCCGAGTTGATTTGATAGGAATCGGACGCGCGAAAGTGTTTTTAGAAATTTTTGAGTTTCATGTCGAATTCATGCGTTTTGGCGTCTGATTCATAATTCTAGATGCTATTTAGGTGTTTTAATCATGCGAGCGAGTCAGTATTAAGTTGTTGGATGTGTGAGTGTAATTGGATGGGGTCCCGGGGTCCCCAGATGCAAAACGGATTGGAATCAGACTCAGATTTGGACATGGGGGAGTTGATGGTGGGCTTCAGGTGTGGTGCATTCGCACATGCGTGGATTTGGCCGCAGGTGCAAGCTCGCAGAAGCGGCCCATCGATCGTATGGGCGGCCTGGAGTAGGCTGGCCAGTGGTCACAGAATCGAAGGGTTTACCGCACCTGCGAGTTCGCAGGTACGAGGAAAGTGGTCGCAGGTGCAGACTAGTCCAAGAAGGGTTGGGATCGCTGATCACGCCCAACTATACCTTATAAAAAGGAGTAAGCGGTCGTTGTAAATATAATTCGGTTTACAAGTCCGGAGTCGAATCCCACAGGGAATTAACCTACTAAGCACAACTACTAGACTCGCACAAATTCACGTAATCAATCTTCAGAAATATTAAATAACGAATTGGATGTTTACTAACTAAAGATCAAGTAATGAAAATGCAGTAATTAATAACTAGCGACGAACAGGTTGTAGACAAGATTTGGAATGGTCTAAGGTTATGATTTCCCCTATTATCAAAATCCTTTTCGCTACGTTTCTTATAAATTTGCCTAAGTTTTCTCTACCGATCATGAGCGCTTTGAGTGTCGTAATTCTCTTTCGAGTAACTACCACAATTTACTAGACATATTCTTCCGAACTACGCTAGCTGGCACTAAGTCACGGCTTACTTAGATCGTACCAAGGTTTTGTTATTCCTAATCTCACATTTAAACCCTCTGTATTGATCCCTTACATACGTTAGGAGTGATGTTGTTCAACAACTACCTAAATATGTATTCTCTTCTGAGTAATACACACTAAATAGGCACAGTCGATTGAGAGCTCTTCAATCAATCACAAAATAAACGTAGTTGAACAAATAGAGAAAAAGCTACGACAAATCTATATTAAACGTAATAGGAAAATCATCCTCCAATAGGTTCCATCAAAACCCTAGATTAGAAGTTTAGCTACTCATATTCATAGTAACAATTTTCCAAGTATTTTTCATAAACAAATTATAAAGAAAAGATGAAGGAATATAGAACTCGATGATTCTTTCCCCCAAAAGTTGTTCCATGAGCTATTCTTGCCTCAGGTCGTAAAAACTCCTTCAAAAGTGATGTTTAATGCCTATTTATATGTGTAGGAAAAGACCTAAACGACATAGCCCGAGTCCAAGTCCAACAAAGAGACGAAATAAGCCTTCAAAATCCAGATCAGGCTCACTATGGACCGTGCTTCGCGAGGTGAAACGCGAGATGTATCTCGCCTCAGACTGTGCAGCGTGAGACATTCCGTGCACTCAACCTTGCCCTACCCCTCGCGTCGCGCGCACAAAACGTGAGCTCTATAGCTCGCCTCGCCTGCTCTAACGTGAGCCTCAGGGCTTGCTTCGCCTGCTGCTTCATTTTCGCTGCTCAATTCTTTCTTTCTTCTTTCCTACTGTTTGCTAGCATGATTTATACTTTAAATACTCCTTTTGCTCTAATTTCATCTTCAATGTCCCTACACATAAAATAGACCCTATTACGCACAAATAGAGTATAGCTTAGCATTAAGGCACCTAAAATGTAAGGTAAATCATGTACTAAAATATAGAAATATAGCCAAACATCAGTCGCAGGAGCGGGCATTTCTCCGCAGGCACGAGTGCCCAGATGCGGACCATCTCCGCAGAAGCGGATGTGCAGGTGCGCATGCTTCTACGCAAAATCATACTTGGCCAAACTTTGTGAGGACCGCACCTGCGATGGATTTTCCGCAGGTGTGACCCAAGGTCCGCAGAAGCGGAAATCGCTGGGCAGTGAGGCCTTTTAATTCGAGACTTAGGCTATTTTTCCTCACATTTCATTTGGTCTTTGGGCGATTTTGATAGCACATTTAAGGGGGATTCTCATCAATATCCTAAGGTAAGTAACTCCCACCCATTTTTAAGTTAATTATGCAGATTTTAGGTAGATTAAACATGGAAATTTGTGAAAACTTGTGGGATTTGTGAAGAACCTAGGGTTTTGGTTAATTTGGGATTTGACCACGAATTTGGTGATGAAAATGGGAACAAATTATATATTTGAGTTCGGTAGTTCATGGGTAACAATTATATTCAAAAATTTTCAGAATCCCGGTACGTGGGCCCGATGGTGAATTTCATTAATCTCCCAAATGAGTTGGATAAATACTATAAAAGCTAAAATATGGACCTTGAGCATATATTTACTTGTTTATATGACTTTTGATTAGTTTCGGAGTCTTCAGCGTCGTTTGAAGGGTTCTAATGAGGTTGGAGATTCAGATTGGAGACTTGAGACTTAGGTATGTCTCTTGACTAATATTGTAAGAGGGAACTCATCCCCTTAGGCATATTATTGTTGTGTGTTACTTGTGTGGGGAGCTACGTACGCACGAGGTAATGATAGTCCGTGCGTAGTTATATTCCATGATATGTCCGGGTAGACTTAGATTCACATCATGCTTTTAATTGTATTGTTGTATTAATTATGCATATTAATTGCCTTGATTAGGGCTGAGACTAGGGATTTAAATTTGCGAATATCGACTTAGCCTTCTTATTTCGAAAAATTAGGGAATGCTAAATAAACTGTGAAACTCCATGTCTTCTCGCCTCGCAAGTACTTCCGCGGGCGAGGTAAAGTTTTATACTCTAATGGGATCCAGCCGTTTGCCTCAGCAGTATGATAACACCACTCTAATAGGATCAGGCCGTTCGCCTCGGCAGTATTGTAACACCACTCTTTTGGGATCGGGTCATTCGCCTCGGCGGTATGATAACATTATTCTTATGGGATCGGTCGTGTAACACCCCGAAAATTTTTTTTTGAAGTACTTAAGTGTAAAGCCTAATAAAATTTGCCAAAAGAAAATAATGTTTTTTGGGACCGAATTGAGTTTCTGCTGTCCATTATGCAACCGCAGAATCACTCTGTGGGCCGCATAATGGCCGCAGAAGTAAGGCAGGAGAGGGTCAGTTTGGATGCAATTCTGCGGTCGATTATGCGACCCATAACTATTTTGCGGTTCATTATGCGACTACAGAACAGGTCTGCGGGCAGCATAGTGACCGCAGACACAGACAGATTTTTGCCAGTTCTGGACACCAATTATGCGACCGATATACGGTCCACATATCGATTATGTGATCGCATATGCGATCGCAGACCTTGTTCTGGAGCTCCATTTTTGGGTTTCTAAAACCCGACCCTACTTCGTTAAATACATGTTTTGGGCCATTTTTGAGCTAAAATCTGACATTTTAGAGTGAGAGAGAGTGCCCTAGAGTGAGAAGGTGTTCCTCAATAATTGTTCTTCAATTCTTGCTCAAATTTTGGAAAATTAAGAAGGGAAACTCACTGGGTCTTCATCCTAAAGGTAAGATTCTACACCCTAACCCTCAATTTTGAATTTTGTCTAGAAATGGGTAATTAGCAAGATAATATTTAGGTATGAGGGTTGTTCATCTTGCATGTATGTGTTATCAAAGAGATTATTGAGCTACAAATGGTAAAGATTGGGTTGTGGGATGATGGAATCCTCCATAAAAGGACCTTGAAACCTTAATGCACACCTAGTGTTTGATAAAATGCTCAAATGAGCTAGAACCATGAGCATCTTCCTAATTTTGGTTTAATTTCTACAATAGATTGAAATTGCTAAGAATTCCGAAATATTTTAGAGTTTAAGGAAGCTCAATTGAGGTATGTTGTCTAAACTCTTATCTTATAATTGGATCCCACGGTATTCATGTGAATTATGTAAGTCCCGAGTAGTTCATTATAAAATTGGCTATTCTGAGTAAGATTGGGTTAAAGATATATGTTCAACAAGTAACCCAAATGCTTTAATTATGTTATTTTATCAATTGAGAATGTGTTAAAAATATAGGTTGTGCATTAGAAATGTTCGACTTCAAGTTAAATTCAAACGAAGGCTATTATGCCAAATTTTGTGAAGAATCTCTATGTGCCTTAGACTCTTAATTGCTCACATAGGTACTACATGCCTTGATTTGAATTGTGGTTGTTATTGTTGATGATATTGATGTTAGAAAGTGAAAAGGAGAGCATGAATTACTAAATACGGCCAACGTGCCAAGAATGGTCTTATAATTATGGACATTAGTGGAAATGAAATGAAAAGATGTGAAAAAAGTATGAAATGCGATGCTTGATATAAAAAGGTAGATGTCCCTAACGGATAGCCTAGCCGATTGGGTCGTGATCGGATACCATTCCGCACATATGATGGTGATTGTACTAGAAATTGTAATTGAAATAGTGATTATGGTCGATGTCCCTAACGGATAGCCTTGCCGATCGGGTCATGATCAGACTCCGTGTTAAAGACGGTGGAACTGATACTGAAAGTAATTGCGATTGATATCTCTAATAAGATAGCCTAGCCGATCGGGTCGTGATCAGACTTCGTGCTAAGAGTACGGTGGTATTGGTATTGTGAACAATGCAATATCGATACTAAAAATCTCCCAATGTGAGATATGAAAATTAATTTGAACACTGTCTTGATCCTAAATTGAGGTTTGATGTTGATTAAGGCTTTCATTGATATTATGATATTCTTGTTTGTATTATTTGTTCTGTTGAGATGGTGTTTAGTTATACATACTAGTGCTATTCGACGGTGCTAACGTCCCTTTTGCCGGGGGCGTTGCATCTTTAAATGGATGTAAGTGGTTCCATAACATGAGATATTGATCAGTGATAGCAGTGTACCTTCTTCCCAGCTGACTTGGTGAGCCCCACTTCATCTCGGGGTCATGAATCATTTGTATTTTGTGTATTCTGTTTGAGGTATAACTGGGGCCTTGTTGCCAGCATTATCATTGTACTCTTCTTTATCTATAGAGGCTCCGTAGACATAGTGTGAGTTGTGTATTGGTGCTGGGAAACTCAAAATATGTTATGTTGTGGTTATATTACTTGTCCATTTGAGACTTCAAAAAAATGATGAAACTATTGGTAATGAACTGTTATTGTAGACATGAACATATTTTTGTCTAATTAATGAAAATATGTATTATCTCCATTCGTGGATGAGTTTGGGTAAAAGAAAATCTAACAGACTTGCTCGGTCGGGTTCACTCGGTTGAGCGCCGGTAGCATTCCTCAGTTTTGGGGCATGACAAACTTGGTATCAGAGCCTAAGCTTTTAAAGTATCCTAGGATATCTTGGAGCCGTGTCTAGTAGAGTCCTTATTATCAGTGTGTTGTCAACCACATCTATAATTAGGATGCTACTTGAGCATTTAGGAATAATACATTTCTTTCATATTCTCGATCGTGAGATAAATCTGATGGTAAGATTGTTCCTACTTTAACTTGTGCTCTACTTTAACTTTCATTACATGGCACCTAAGAAGAAGGCAAGAACTATCCAAAGAGCCAATGTCACCACAGGAGTGACAGTTGACCCTATGATTGATGATGTGGGTGAGCACCCGAGGAGTGAGAATATTTCTCCAGTTACTACACTGCCCGACTCTACTACAACTGATCAGAATGCACCTGTCCCTACACCTACTGAGGGTGCAACGGTTCCTCCAACGGATATACCAGTTCCACCTCCAATTCCAGCAACCGACTCTGGCATTTCTGATGTTGATCTTAGGGGAGCCATACAGATGTTGGCTCAGATAGTGGCATCCCAGGCCCAGAGATAAAATGTCACAACCACTTCTTCCAGTCAGCCAGGGGATTCTACTAGTTCCAGGGTGAACAGGTTTCTCCAGTTGGATCCTCCCGTGTTCACGGGTACTAACCCAAAGAAGGATCCCCAGGACTTCATTGATGATATGCACAAGACTCTCCGAGTTATGCGTGATACTGAGACAGAGGCAGTGGAATTGGCCTCCTACCACCTGAAAGAGGTGGCATATTCTTGGTTTGAACTATGGGAGGAGTCCCGTGAAGAAGGGATCCCTCTGGCGAGGTGGGAAGAGTTTGCAGATGCCTTCATTGATCATTTCTTGCATGCCGAGACTAAGTCAGACCGTGCTGCTGAGTTTGAGAACCTGAGGCAAGGTAGCCTGAGTGTGTGGGGTTACCATATGAGATTCGCGTACCTGACTAAGTATGATATTTATATGCTGCCCATTATGGAGGCTAGAGTGCGTCGATTTATACAAGGCCTTAGTCCCTTAGTAATTAATGAGGTCGCTACAGCAACCTTGAATTCTGATATGAACTATGGGAAAATGGTGGCATTCGCTCAAGCAACAGAGACTCACAAGTTGAGAAACAGAATGGAGCGAGAGGGTAGCAATAAGGCCCAGTCTGCAGGTAACTTAGGCAGTTCTTCTGGTGGTTGCAAGTCAACATTCAGGGGAGGGTCGTCGGGGCTATCCCAATACTTTGCTCAGTCTTCGGCTAGTGCACCGCCACCAGGGCCCAGTCAGTAGCAACAGTGGAGCAATTTTAGGCCCAATCAGGGCAACATGGGATCCTATCAACAGGGTCGTCATGGTGGTAGATTCCAGCAGCAGAGGAGGCCCCCATACCCTCGTTGTGGAAAGATGCACCTAGGAATATGCTACATGGACTTACCCATATGCTACGGATACGGACTGAGGGGTCACATTCAGAGGGATTGTCGTTCGTCCTGCCAGGGTGCGGGTAGGGCCCCAGCACAACCAGCCAATTCTGCAGCTACTACATCTGCAGTACCTCCTCCAGCTCAAGGAACTCCAACACCCACATGGCGTGGTGCATCTAGCGGTGGAGCACAGAGTTTGGGAGGATCTGGCCGTTTCTATGCTATGAGGGGTTGCCAGAATTCAGAGGCTTCTCCAGATGTTGTCACAGGTATATTGACTGTCCAATCTTATATTGTGTATGCTCTTATTGATCCCGGTTCCACTTTGTCATATGTCACACCTTATGTTGCTATGGAATTTGGGATAGAACCAGAACAATTTCATGAGCCGTTCTGTGTATCTACTCCGGTTGGTGAGTCTATTTTGGCCGCACGGGTTTATAGGGATTGTGTTGTCACGTTGCATGGTCGGGGTACCATGGCCGATCTCATTGAATTGGAATGGTTGATTTTGATGTGAAAATGGGGATGGACTGGATTTATTCTTATTTTGCCAAGCTTGATTGCCGAACCAGTACTGTTAGGTTCGAATTTCCAAACGAGCCAGTTATTGAGTGGAAGGGTGATGATGTACTACCGAAGGGTAGGTTTATTTCTTACCTTAAGGCCACAAAAATGATCAACAAGGGATGTATTTACCATTTGGTCCGTGTTACGGACACCGATGCTGATGCACCTACACTTGAGTTTGTGCCTGTTGTGAATGAATTTCCGGAAGATCTCCCTGGGATCCCACCAGACAGGGAGATTGATTTTGGGATTGATATGATGCCAGACACGCATCTTATATCTATTCTCCCCTATAGAATGGCACCAACAAAATTGAAGGAACTAAAGGAGCAGCTGAAGTACTTGTTAGAAAAGGATTTCATCCGGCCGAGTGTGTCGCCTTGGGGTGCACCGGTCCTTTTTGTAAGGAAAAAAGATGGGTCACTGAGAATGTGTATTGACTATCGGCAGCTTAATAAGATCACAATCAAGAATAAGTACCCACTGCCAAGGATAGATGACTTATTTGACCAATTGCAAGGTGCTAGGTACTTCTTGAAAATTGATTTATGATCCGGGTATCACCAATTGAAGATCAGGGAGCGGGATATTCCGAAAACAACTTTTAGGACCTGGTATGGGCATTTTGAGTTCTTTTGGGCTAAAAAATGCCCCGACAGCCTTCATGGATCTTATGAATCGAGTTTTTAAGCCATTACTCGACTCTTTTGTGATAGTGTTTATCGACGATATTCTTGTATATTCACGAAGTCGAGAAGACCATGCCGATCATCTTAGGGTAGCTCTGCAAACCCTACATCAGCACCAGTTATATGCAAAGTTTTCAAAGTGTGAATTTTGGCTTGAGTCGGTCATATTCTTGGGTCATGTAGTCTCTAGTGAGGGAATTAAGGTTGATCCTCAGAAAATTTCAGCCGTGAAGAATTGGCCGAGGCCTACAACTCCAATAGAGATTCACAGTTTCTTAGGCTTAGCTGGATATTACAGAAAGTTTGTGGAGGGGTTTTCTACTCTTGCCTCTCCATTGACTAAATTGATGCAGAAAGCAATTAAGTTCCAATGGTCAGATGCTTGTGAAAAGAGTTTCCAGGAGTTGAAAGCAAGATTGACTACGACGCTGATGTTGACTCTACCAGAGGGTATAGATGGATTTGTGGTATATTGTGATGCCTCAAGAATCGTGCTTGGGTGTGTAATAATGCAACATGGGAAGGTGATAGCTTATGCTTCTAGGCAACTCAAGAATCATGAAATGAACTATCCAACACATGATTTTGAACTTGCGACAATGGTATTTGCATTGAAAATTTGGCGTCATTATTTATATAGGGTCCATGTTGATATATTCATGGACCATAAGAGCCTTCAATATATTTTCAAGCAGAAGGGATTGAATCTGAGGCAGAGAAGATGGCTTGAGTTACTCAAGGACTACGACATTGATATTCTATATCATCCGGGAAAGGCCAATGTTGTGGCAGATGCTCTTAGCCGGAAATCCATGGGTAGTTTGGCTCACTTGAAGGCATATCAAAGCCCATTGGCCAAGGAAGTTCACCGTTTGTCTAGTTTGGGAGTTCGTCTCGTGGACTCTAGCAAAGGAGGGGTAATTATGCAGAATAGGGCTGAATCATCACTTGTTGTGGAAGTTAAAGAGAAGCAATGCAACGATCCATTGTTGGTGAAATTGAAACAGGGGATTCATAAACATAAGACCATGGCCTTTTCTCTTGGCATGGGTGATGGTACACTAAGGTACCAAGGGCGTCTATGTGTTCCAAATGTAGATGGTCTCCGAGAAAGAATCATGACAGAGGCTCACACTTCTAGATATTCCGTGCACTCGGGTTCTACAAAAATGTATCATGACCTTAAGAAAATCTATTGGTGGAATGATATGAAGAGGAATGTAGCGGAATTTATGGCGAAGTGTCCAAATTGTCAGCAAGTGAAGGCCGAACACCAATGGCCCGGTAGGTTGGCACAGAACATAGAAATTCCAATGTGGAAGTGGGAAATGGTTAATATGGACTTTGTGGTAGGATTACCGCACACTCCGTGCAAGTTTGACTCAATTTGGGTGATTGTGGATCGACTAACAAAATCAGCACACTTTTTGCCGGTTAAGTCTACCGACACAGTAGAGCAGTATGCTCAGTTGTATATCAAAGAAATAGTCAGGTTGCATGGCACCCTAGTTTCCATCATTTCTGATCGAGGAGAACAATTCACTGCTAATTTTTGGAAGAAATTTCAGTAAGGTTTGGGTACCTAGGTGAATCTTAGTACAACCTTTCACCCGCAGATGGACGGGCAGGCAGAGCGGACTATTCAGACGCTTGAGGATATGTTGTGCGCTTGTGTTCTAGACTTCAAAGGTAGCTGGGATGATCATTTACCACTCATAGAATTTGCATACAACAATATCTATCATGCTAGCATTCAGATGGCACCGTTCGAGGCTTTATATGGTAGGAGATGTAGATCTCCCATTGGGTGGTTTGAAATTGGGGAAGCAGAGTTGATAGGGCCAGACTTCGTGCATCAGGCTATGGAAAAAGTTAAAATCATTAAGGAGCGGTTGAAAACTGCTCAGAGTCATCATAAGTCCTATTCGGATGTTCGTCGTAGGGATTTGGAGTTCAAAGAAGATGATTGGGTATTCTTGAAAGTTTCCTCCATGAAGGATGTAATGCGATTTGGTAAGAAAGAGAAATTGAGTCTGAGGTATGTTGAACTGTACAAAATTATTCATAGGATCGGTGAGGTGGCGTACAAGCTTGAGCTACCACCTGAGATGTCATTAGTACACCCGGTGTTTCATGTGTCTGTGTTGAAGAAAGTAGTTGAGGATCCGACACTCATTGTTCCGGTTGAGACTATTGAGGTAAATGAGAAATTGACTTACGAAGAGATTTCGGTTTCTATTATTGATCGACAAGTCCGAAAATTGAGAAATAAAGAAATTGCCTATGTAAAAGTGTTATGGAAAAACCAACAGGTTGAAGAGGCTACTTGGGAGGCCGAGGAAGAAATAAAGAAAAAATATCCTTATTTATTTGAATAACCACGTAATTATGAGTTGTGCCTTATGAAAATGCTAAGAGATACTTTCTATGAATTATGTATCATTTGTACAATTGGCATTAAGGGTGTTTCTTTCTAGTAATATATTGCTTGTGAGGCCACAATTGGTGTTGTTTTGTGTTATGCTACATCGTTGGATTCTGTATATGTTGTTAGGATGTGTTTCTGGGATCTCTGACAGTTGGATAGGCCCAGTTACAAAGGAAACTCTAGCAAAATTTTTGGAAATTTAGGGAGTTAGCCAAATTTTGAAGCTACTAGTGAGTGTGGATTAACAATTGGGCCACATTTGATGCTAATGATGGATTTTTACCCTCATTCGAGGACGAATGATCAAAAAATGCCCCGGAAACAAATTACGAAGTACTTAAGTGTAAAGCCCAGTAAATTTTGCCAAAAAAGAATAATGTTTCTTGGTGCCGAATTGGGCTTACGTGTTTGAGGAAAAATAATTTGGCAACGAAATACGTTTCTGCGGTCCATTATGCGACCGAAGAATCACTTTGTGCATTAGAAATGTTCGCCTTCAAGTTAAATTCAAATAAAGGCTATTATGCCAAATTTTGTGAAGAATCTCTATGTGCCTTAGACTCTTAATTGCTCGCATGTGTACTACATGCCTTGATTTGAATTGTGGTTGTTATTGTTGATGATATTGATGTTAGAAAGTGAAAAGTTGAGCATGAATTACTAATTACGGCCAACGTACCAAGAATGATCTTATAATTATGGCCATTAGTGCCAATGAAATGAAAAGATGTGAAAGAAGTATGAAATGCGATGATTGATATAAAAATGTAGATGTCTCGAATAAGATAGCCTAGCCGATCGGGTCGTGATCGGACATCATGCCGCACACATGGTGGTGATTGTGCTGGAAATTATAATTGAAATGGTGATTTTGGTCGATGTCCCTAATGGATAGCCTAGCCGATCGGGTCATGATCGGACTCCGTGTTAAAGACGATGGTACTGATACTGAAAGTAATTGTGCTCGATGTCTCTAATGAGATAGCCTAGCCGATCGGGTCGTGATCGGACTCCGTTCTAAGAGTATGGTGGTATTGGTATTGTGAATAATGGTATTGTGAACAATGGAATATCGATACTAAAAATCTCCCAATGTGAGATATAGAAATTAATTTGAATACTGTCTTGATCCTAAATTGAGATTTGATGTTGATTAAGGCTTTCATTGATATTATGATATTCTTGTTTGTATTATTTTTTCTATTGAGAGGGAGTTTAGTTATACATACTAGTGCTATTCGACGGTACTAACATCCTTTTTTTCTGGGGACGCTGCATCTTTAAATGGATGCAAGTGGTTCCACAGCAGGAGATATTGATCAGTGATAGCAGTGCACCTTCTTCCCAGCTGAATTGGTATTGTAGAGATGAACACATTTTCGTCTAATTAATGAAAATATGTATTATCTCCATTCGTGGATGAGTTTGAGTAGAAGAAAATCTAACAGGCTTGCTCGGTCGGGTTCATTCAGTTGAGCATCAGTCGCTTTCCTCAGTTTTGGGGCGTGACAGGGCCGTTCTCCTCTGCAGTTCAGAGTACCACTATTCTTATGGGATCGGGACATTCGCCTCGGCAACTTCCTGCTTAATAATCAAAACGGGTTCCAATTTGGTTAATTGAGTTAGTGCTTTCACAGCTAGTTTTGAGATGTTGGTGATGTAATACGAACTCCTGTTGTATTTATTGTAGTTGCTTTTATTTGTTTCATTGATACCTATTGTATGTTTACCATGTCTACTTTATACACTTATATTCTTGTTATTATTGACCTCTAGTAACTGTCAAGTCGACCCCTCATCACTACTTCTTCGAGGTTAGACTAGATACCTACTGGGTACGCATTATTTTCCGTACTCACGCTACACTTATGCACTAATGTGCATGTACTGAGATAGGGTCCACCAGTGGTCACGCGGGTGCGTAATCGATCATCCACGGAGACTTAGTGGAAAGCTGCTTGCCTTGCTACAATCCGCAACACCAAAGTCTCCTTCTATCTTATTTACTATTCATGTCTATCACTTTGGATAGTAGTTTTAGTAGTTTTGTATATTCTCTAGATTGCACATGTACTTGTGACGTCGGAATTTGGGGATTTGTAGAATTTATGTACTGCCGTACTCGTCATTTCTATCATCGCAGAGTATGTACTTATTATGTTGGCATTTTGTTTAAAAAGACTTGTCAAATTTGCATGAAAGCTAGTTTAAAATGTTCTCTAAAAAGAAGGAATTTTCGTATTAAAATATGTTAAAAAGGGATAAATAATTAGTAGTTTCACTTGTGGGCTTGCCTAAAAGCGACGTTAGGTGCAGTCTCGACCTCTTACAAATTTAGGTCATGATAGCTTGGTATCAGAGCTTTAGGTTCACATAGGTCTTATGAGTCACGAGCAGGCCTAGTAAAGTCTTACGGATCAGTGCAGAGACGTCCGTGCTTATATTAGAGAGGATATAGGGTGTTAGAAAACTTATCTTTCTTCATCTCCTATCGTGCAGTTGATATTATACTAAGTGTCTTTCTATTAATCTTTCACAGATGGTGAGAACGCGTACGGCGGATGGACCAGGCGGTCGAGGGATTCTCCCCCCATTGCTAGAGCCGAAGGAGGGCTCCAGCTCCATTCAGAGGACGAAAGCGGCCTAGGGTTGATCCTGTTGTACCACTAGTGGATCCAGTGGAGGATCTTATTGTTGAGGAGAAGGATGAGGTGCCTGCAGCTGTGCCAGCCCTAGCAGATTTCATGACTGCACTGGGATTCCAGGAGGTCATGGGCCGTATGATGCGGTTCATGGACTCTATGACGCATGCTGATTTATTTCCAGCAGACCCTGCCATATCTCAGGTAGGAGCACAGACCCCTACCTGTCAGGCTCCAAGGCACGCCGCTGCCATTTATCAGACCCCAGGTGAACTACCTACGGGTGGATCCCAGCCTGATGCAGCGGCTATGCTAGAGGCTATACCAGTCGTGACCGATGATCAATAGAAGCGACTGGAAAGATGGACTAGGCTTCGGCCCCTACCTTTTGGGGTGAGCGGTCAGAGGATCCCTAGGATTTCATTGACCGATGAAACGATAGGCTCCGAAATATGGGGATATTGGAGTCCAACGGGGTGGACTTCATCACTTTTCACATTTGAGGGCAAGGCCCGTAGATGGTGGAAGGCTTATCTTCTTAGCAGGCCAGTAGGTTCACCTCTCTTTGACTTGGGATCAATTTACACATCTGTTCTTGGAGAAGTACATATCATCTTCCAAGAGAGATGAGCTTCGGGGTTAGTTTGAGCGACTCCGTTAGGGTCACATATCGGTCACCGGTTATTATGCGAGACTAACTGACTTGTCTCGCCATGCAGCTATCATACTCCCCCACAGTTGCAGAGAGGGTGTGGAGGTTCATTGCACGTATGCACCCTGAGATTCAGGTACCTATGGCCCATGAGGCAGAGATGGGGACTTCTTTTCTTCAGGTTGTGGATATATCTGGGAGGATCGAGCATATTCGCAACCACAATGGAGATTTTCGCGCCAAGGGACATGCGGCCCCAACAGTTGGTTGGATTCAATGGCGCCCCACTTGGGGGAAGAGGTCAGTTCATGAGGGGTCAGCCCAGCAGGCCCGTGCAGTCAGCACCATCGCCTGCTCGGAGTACTCCAGCACGACCCTATTTCAGTGCCATTCCAGAGAGTACTTACCGCTCGCTATCTATTTAGGGTTCCTCCAGTGGGTATTCAGGCCATCAGGGTTAGACTTCAGGTCAACAGTCCACCGTTTCGAGGGGTTGGTTTGAGTGAGGGGATCTTGGCCACGTGAAGAGGTTTTGTCCCAAACTTCGGGGCAAGGCTAAGCAGCAGGACTATCGGCCCATGCTTACCGTAGAAGCTACCACACTGCCCGCCCGGCCAAAGGTGGAGGGTAGGCGGCCAAGGGTCGTTCTAGAGGTGGGGGCCAGTCAGGTGGCACTCCGGATAGATTCTATGATATCCCCGCCAGGCCAGAGGCAATTGCCTCTAATGTAGTGATCACAGGTACTATTTCTGTTTGTCGGAGGGATGCCTTGGTATTATTTGATCTAGGGTCTACTTACTCCTATGTTTCTTCTCTATTTGCTCCTTATTTGGATGTGTCTCATGAGTCCTTTGGCATTCCTGTATATGTGTACACGCCAGTGGGTGATTCTGTTGTTGTGGATTGGGTCTACCGGTCCTATATGGTGATTTTTTGCGGATATGTGACTCGAGCGGATCTGTTATTGCTCGATATGGTCAATTTCGAGGTTATCTCGGGCATGGACTGGTTGTCCCCGTGCCATGCCATTCTTGATTGCCATGCTAAGACTGTTACCTTGGCGATGCCTGAGTTGCCCAAATTAGAGTGGAGGGGTTCATCTGTCGGTACTTCCAGCTGGGTTATTTCTTTCTTCAAGGCTCGACATATGGTCGAGAAGGCTTTTTTGGCCTACTTAGTATTTGTTTGGGATACTACTGCAGAGATTCCTGCTTTAGATTCAGTGCCTGTGGTACGAGAGTTTTCCGACATATTTCCTGCTGATCTACCAAGTATACCGCCTTATCGAGATATTGATTTCGGCATTGATTTGGTGACGGGTACCCAGCCCATTTCTACTTCGCCTTATCATAGGGATCCCAAGGAGCTGAGAGAGTTAAAGGAGCAGCTTCAGGAGTTGCTTGAGAAGGGGTTCATTAGACCTAGTGTGTCGCCTTGTGGCGCATCGATGTTGTTTGTGAAAAAGAAGGATTGGAGTATGTGGATGTGCATTTATTAACGCAGTTGAACAAAGTCACCATCAAGAAAAAGTACCTGTTGCTACGTATTGATGATTTGTTTGACCAGTTGTAGGGTTCCAGGGTGTTCTCTAAGATCGACTTGAGATCTGGGTATCATCAGCTGAATATTCATGCTATATTCCGAAGACAACCTTTCGGACTAGATATGGTCACTATGAGTTTTTGGTGATGTCCTTTGGCTTGACTAATGCCAGGCCGCCGTTTATCGATTTTACGAACCTAGTATTCAGGTCGTATCTTGATTCATTGGTAATTGTCTTCATTGACGACATATTGATCTACTCACATAGTATGGAGGAGCACGAGGAGCATTTTAGATTAGTGCTTCAGATCTTACGGGAATAGTAGCTTTATGCTAAGTTCTCCAAGTGTGAGTTATGGTTGGATTTCGTGGCTTTCTTGGGGCATGTTGTATCAGGTGAGGGCATTAAGGTGGATCCCAGGAAGATTGAGGCAGTCCAGGGTTGGCCTCGTCCTACCACGACGACCAAGATCAGGAGTTTCTTGGAGTTAGCTAGGTATTATCGTCGGTTCGTGGAGGGTTTCTCGTCTATTGCAGCGTCCTTGACTAGATTGACCCAAAAGGGTGCTCCGTTCAGATGGTCCGATGATTGTGAGGCGAGCTTTTAGAAGCTCAAGGCGGCTTTGACTACAACACCCATTTTAGTGTTGCCTTCCGGTTCAGGGATATATACTGCATATTGCGACGCTTCACGTGTTGGCCTGGGTTGCGTATTGATGCAGGATGGTGATTTATTTCATATGCTTCACGTCAGCTGAATCCCCAATAGAAGAATTTCCCCGTGCATGATTTTGGAGTTGGCCGTGATAGTTCATGCTCTCAAAATCTGGAGGCATTATCTTTATGGGGTGTCCTGTGAGGTTTACACAGATCATCGCAGCTTGCAGCATTTGTTCAAATAGAGGGATCTCAATTTGAGGCATTGCAGGTGGATTGAGTTATTAAAGGACTATGATATCATCATCCTCTATCATCCGGGCAAGGCGAATGTGTTGCAAATGCCTTAAGTAGAAAGGCTGAGAGTATGGGTAGTTTGGCATTTATTTTAGCAGAGGAGAGGCCATTGGCTTTGGACATTCAGTCCTTAGCTAACAGACTTGTGAGGTTGGATATTTCTGAGCACAGTCGAGTTCTTGCGTGCATAGTGGCCTAGTCTTCATTACTTGAGCAGATCAAGGCTCGTCAGTACGATAATCCGAAATTGTTGGTTCTCAGAGAGACGGTACTAAAGGGTGGTGCCAAGGAGGTTACTTTTGGAGAGGTTGGTGTTCTGCGGCTCCAGGGTCGCCTATGTGTTCCTAATGTTGATGGCTTGAGGGAGAAAATTCTAGATGAAGTGCACAGTTCTCGGTATTCTATTCATCTAGGGGCTACGAAGATGTATCGCGACCTGAGGCAGCATTATTGGTGGCGCAGATGAAGGACATAGTTGAGTATGTGGCGATATGTCTAAACTGCTAGCAGGACAAGTATGAGCACCAGAGGCCAGGTGGCCTCCTTCAGCAAATGGCTATACCAGAATGGAAGTGGAAGCGCATCACTATGGACTTCATTGTTGGGTTACCGTGGACGTTGAGTAAGTTTGATGTTGTTTGGGTCATTGTTGACAGATTGATCAAGTCGGCACATTTTATTCTGGTGGTGACTACTTACTCTTCAGAGAGGTTGGCCCAAATTTACATTCAGGAGATTGTCCGGTTGCATGGTGTGCCTGTTTCCATCATATCAAATAGAGGCCCTCAGTTTACTTCGCATTTCTGCAGGGCAATATAGAGTGAGTTAGGTACCCGAGTAGAGCTCAGCACAACTTTTCATCTGTAGACCGACTGGCAGTAAGAGCGGACAGTTCAGATTCTGGAGGATATGTTCAGACCATGTGTCATTGACTTCGGAGGTCGGTGGGATAGATTCTTGCCCTTGGTCGAGTTTGCTTACAACAACAGCTATCAGTCCAGCATCGATATGGCTTCATTTGAGGCTTTATATGGTCGACGACGTCGTTCATCCATCGGATGGTTTGAGCCTGGAGAGGCTAAGTTATTCGGTACTGATTTAGTGAAGGATGCCTTGGAAAAGGTAAAGTTGATTAAGGAGCGACTTCGCACAACACAGTCCACACAGAAGAGTTACATAGATCAGAAGGCACGTGATTTATCATTTATGGTGGGTGATAAGGTTCTCTTGAAAGTTTTGCCGATGAAGGGAATCATGAGGTGCTGGAAGAAGGGCAAGTCGAGCCTAAGGTTTATTGGCCCATTTAAAGTGTTGAGACGAGTTGGGGAGGTTGCTTATAAGCTTGCTTTGCCTCTCAGTTTATCGAGATTTCATCCGGTCTTCCATGTGTCTATGCTCCGGAGGTATCATACCGATAGGTTGCACGTGCTAGATTACATCACGGTTCAGTTAGATGAGAGCTTGGGTTATGAAGAGGAGCCAGTTGCCATTATTGACAGGCAGATTCGCTAGTTGAGTTTCAAGAAGATTGCTGCGGTGAAGGTCCAGTGGAGGGGTCAACCAGTCGAGGAAGTGACTTGGGAGGCCGAGGAGGACATGAGGAGAAGATATTCTGTCACGCCCCGAAATTGAGGAGCGCGATCGGCGCTCAACCGAGTAAACCCAGTCGAGCAAGCCTAATTTACATTAACCTCTCATCATTACTCATGCATGATTTACCATAACATAATAAGATCTTGACTTTCATATTAAATACATTTGGCTCAATGGCTCATATTTTCTATCTCGTGGTGGTTACACAACTCTATAATTAACTGTAAATGCTGTGAACATAAATACATAACATAACTCTAATCTTTGATTACATGATCCACACACAGTGTACATGGAGCTTCTATGATAATGGATACCTATATATATAAAACGAACTAGACTCAAACACCCACTAGAACTGTAGCAGGCTCACCATGAGCTGAGTAGTGAAGAAGATCCCTATCAAAGATCCATATCATCCTGTAGAAGTATACCTACATCCATTAAAAGATGCAGCACCCCCGGTAAAAGAGACGTGAGTACATGTGGAATAGTGCTCGTATGTAAGGCAGTCAAAACAACATATGAAAATACGAAAACTCAAATAAGAGGCAAATAAAGTACATCAAGAAACTACGAAACATCCCATAGGATCACATTTCAAGTCTTATTATATTTGCATCATTCTAAACTTCTTTTAGGATCAACTGAGCCATATAAACTATATGTGGAATACATAATATAACGTAACTGTAACAACATGTACAAACAAGGCCAATGAAAGTGGCACCTTCCTCCCTTATTTTACACATATACATTTCATAGACCATCCTTAGTGTTCACATATCATATTATACACCTATGCATCTCACAGACCATTCACAGTGTTCACTTACATAATACAAATACACATATTCAAGGGCTTGGAAATATGACATGAATATGATGAATCATAGCAACAATAAATGGGCTTAGATAGCTGTTAACGTCAAGCAAATTTATTTAGAGCTTCCATTAACATTTATAGATATTCAATCGGGGATCCTCTATAACCACCTTCACACAAAGTGGCCCCACCGCCTCACCTCAATTTATGCGGGTGGAGGTATGACACAATACCACAATCCCTACACAAAGAGGCCCTACCGCCTCACCCCAATATATATGGGTGGAGGTGTGTCACAATACCACAATCCCTATAAAAAGCGGTCATGCTGCCTCGCCCCAATATATGCGGGTGGAGGTGTATATCACAATACCACAATCCCTTCACAAAGCGGTCATGCCGCCTCACCCCAATATATGCAGGTGGAGGTATATTCCACAATATCATAATCCCTACACAAAGCGGTCATGCCGCCTCACCCAATATATGCGGGTGGAGGTGTATCACAATACTATATATAAACTCAAAGCGACATAGTTTGTCATTACATTTAAGGTCGTAATTTCTCATATCATTGGAATACTTCATATTCATGCTCATCATGGAGAAACACAATTCATTACATTAGCACATGCATGGTAAATCAATAAATAGATTTCAATGGCACATGGGCCCAATTCCTTTTCTTAAGGTTCATCATCATTTAACAAAGGACATATCCCTTCCATCTCATTATTCACTCCCTTGACCTTTTGAGGTCATTATCTAGGTTCATGACTCTTGGAAACTTAATAATCGAAGTCATTTACATATATTATTTCAGAAACATACAACTATAGTTGAAACCATTGGGACATACAATACTTCATAATTCTCATTTAGGCAACGACCACATTTCATGTCCGTACTATCACTTACTTGTACTTTCCATGGGTGATCATACAACATTAAGAGCATTTAGAACATTTAGGAACATAATAGTCTTTACTCGCAAGAACGTAGGGGCTAATAACATATTGGAAACAAAAGTACAAATACGTATATCTCATAACCTTTCACACCACATATCTGTAATACTCCTCATTACAAAAAATGGGTAATTAAATAATTTACCCAACAAAAAAAAACAAAAACAAATATAATATAAGATGAAATAGGGGCAAAGCCCTACGCTAATAGAAACAAAAGAATAAAAAGGGTCGAAGCCCCTTTCTCTGGCCAAAATAAAAAAGAAAGAAAGGGAAAAGGGTTGCTGTGTAAAACCAAACCAGAAGCAAAAAGGGATTTTGACGGGTCAAGGATTAAGGCAAAAATCAAAAATACAGAAGGTGAGTTGGGGGAAAAGCTTGGTGCCGCAAAAGAAGCCACATCCAGCCATTATTTGTTCAAATCTTAAGGTAGTGTATTCCACAAATTTGAGAATATATTTTAATGGTTAGAGTTAAATAAGGAGATTGGCAAAAGTTAGTGAAACAAGGAAAGATATGTATAATTTTTGTTAATCTTTAGCAATCTGTTGAGGAATCTTAAGCACTAATTGTGTCTTACGGGTATTACTTGAGCTTCTTCTTCTGGTAGATTTTAATTTCGATTCTCATGATTGGAGGATTCTACATAGTAATAGAAATTACAATAGTTCATTCACGCAATTGAGAATTTTCTTCCTAAAGAATCAATAGAACTTTATGAAATTGGATTAATAAATTATATGAATAGGTTATAGTTGATAGATTAGTAATTACTCATATGTGGGTAAATATAATTCGACGAATTAAGAGTCAAATATGAAACTTCGAGGGTTGGGTATTCTAAATTAGCTATGAATTAGCCTAAACAAGGAAATTAACATGAGATCGGTATTATGTAATTATAGATTGATTGGAGAATTTTGTACGAATTGCTCGAGGTGTAGCATTTGGTAGTTCGGCACGAGTTTGCAATTTGTATTTTCATAACTTGCATGATTTACACATGATTTTTAATATGAATATGTTACCGATTATTTTGAGTTGCATGTGGGACAAGTCTTTTACTCGATATGATACCGAAATAGTTATTTGAGATGATTACTGTTGTTTTAAATATTTTCATTGTCACTAGATTTGTTTTACCGTTACTTGAATTTACTGTTATTGAAATGAAATTATATGATTTGATAAGAACCGAAATACCCTATATTGTTTTAAAATATTTTCTACGAGTATATACAGATTATAGAGACAAGTGTAAATGGGAATAGACATTGAAGGACCCCGTAGCTAATGGCGGGTTCGTTAGACCTGGTGCACTTTGTAATTACCGATTACCATTATAGCCCTCGTTAGTGGGAAGGTAGAACTAGCATACCGTTACCGATTTCCCTCGAGTAGGGACTACCGTTATATTTGACTTCTTGCGAAGAAGGCCACAGTTATACCGATCACATGATCCGTTCATTGAAACCTCCCAAACATGAATATTGATATTACACAGTATTTACCAAGCTTATTACCGAATTGTCAATTGATTTATATTACATGAAAAACATGATGAGACTGATTATTGTTTATTATTTTTGAAAGGGCATTTTTATGATATTTTCTGTTTAATATACTAGCATGTTTTATGACTTGTCCCCAATAAAAATGGTTGTGGTTAAGTGTTATTACTCACTGAACTAGAGACTCATTCCTCGCTAATTTTGTTTACAGAGACAGCAGTTGACGCGGGCAAGGATTTAGTTAATTAAAGCGCACAAGTTGATAGTTCTTGGTGAGCCTCGCACTTGTTCACGTGGGCGGAGATTTTATTTATTGTTATAGCCTTTTCTTTGAACTCTTAGATTTGCTCCATAGTCATTCTTTTAGTATCTTGAGTATTCTTTTGTTATTATAGACTTATGTTGAGTATCGCTCATTCTTATCAAAGTTAGAGATAAAGTAGTATTCTAGTTGTTTAGTGGGTGGACTATTAATGGTAGATATTTGTTTTGGTTAATTGATAAAGTCATTGTCATTTGAATTGAGATTAGGATATTTGGTTGTTGATTTGAGACATGGAAAGTTTTGGGATAGTCCAAATATAAGGAAAACTCTGTCCGATTTTCTGTAAAATACTGATGAGGCTTATTTGGGGGAACTTGCTCCTAAGTGCTGGTCATGATCCTAAATTGGGTCGTGACAAAATTGTTATCAGAGCCCTAGGTTATTCTTGTCACTAATGGAGCACACGTCGGTAGTAGAATCGCAATTATGGTTATGTAGCCGGCCATTCCCATAATCGTGATTTTGCGAGGGCGTGATAGGATGTGTCTTGTCTTTCTTTCTTATTCCTCGTACGTGTGTGGAGATTAGGGTCAAATAATTGAATCTCTCATTACTTATCCTATTCATGTATGGCTCGGACCAATTACCCGATAATAGAATTTGGCTAGAGGTTAAAACTTCAAAGACGTCAAATTTCGCCAATGGACATGCAGCCATCGCCAAGCAAATAAATGAAACATAAGAAGAATACAAGACCAGTGAAAGGTTCATTGTGCCATATGAGGTGCTTTCCGGTAAGATGCGTAATAGAGTCCATTTCGAAAATTTATACGAGTCTACCACTATATCGATAAAGGAGTGCTATCACAAAAAGGTACTTACCTCCATGAAAAAATATTTGAGATCTTTATGGATATAATAGATAAACATGAGAAGAATGAGCAACAAAGTAGGAGCTCTAAAGTCCTCATGCACCTTGAAGATATGGAGAACAACAAAATATTCTTAATAAAATTTCTAAAGTTGAAACTACTAAGTTTATTATCTCTGATAATTCAAAGGATCCTTAAAGGTTTTAGTAAAATACTTACCACGTTATGTGCTATAGGATATTTCATGAAGAGGTCTATGGAACATGTAACCTTTAGACTAGAGAACATGGTAAATACATGAAATGCTACGGTAGAGATGCCTACAAGAGCAACACAACTAATTTGGGAATAATTTCACTAAAGTGTTTATGAATCACTTCCTTCTTGATAGTTTGTGACGTGAACTTGCTTGCTAGATCATTAAGAAATTGATTTAGACGTTGGGTATACTTATATATAACACCAAACTTTCTCAGCTGGATACGCAAGCAACATCTTAAGTTTAGAGTCTTGTTGAAAGATTGGTTAATTGCTTAAACAAGATAGTAACAGCTTATATGAAGACTTAACCTATTCTGTAGCAGTTACACTTGCCGAAAAGATTGAAAATATGGACATGATAGGCGCGCAAGAACTCACATAAGAAGATCGAGATTAGAATATCTTTTAGTATGGATTTTAATATGAGTCAAAGATTTAAAAAATCAAGAATGTTTTGAGATATTAAGCGATCCTTTTCGGGTTGCCACATCTGTGAAAAACTTATAGTAGTTAGATATGTGTTTAAAACTTTTAAGATTCAAGGTAAGAGAAATAAACTCTAGCTAACCAAATTATACTTGATATGGTTGACTCTAACGTACAGATGGATATGGATTAATTATCTTCTTACCATGATACCCTCGATTACTATAGAAAGACTATTAGGTTTAGTGAACTTTAAAAGCTAGTTTTGTCCAAAAGGGGAATTATAGGTTTTAGAGACGAGCAAATTATATATTTTGAAGACTTAACGGTTATAGAAGAAAGGTTGTTTGGATCTCATAGATACTGTAAGGGGCTCAAGAGAAGAAATACTTAGTTTGAGAAAAAAAAGAAGTATCATAATGAGAGATTCTCTAATGTATTCCTAAGGATTTACTAGGACTACCTCCAATATGAGAAATGGACTTCGGTATTGAGCTGACACCTGACACGCAAACTATATCATATGGCACCAACAGAGTTGAGAGAGCTAATTGAATAATTGAGACACCTACTGGATACAGGTTTTATCATACCGAGTATTGCACCATGGGGTACACCAATATTGTTTGGAAAAAAAAGGGATGAGTTTTTAAGAATGTGGGCCAATTATAGATAATTAAACAAGATAAAATACACAACAAATATCCCTTGTCTTGTATAGATAACTTGTTTGATTAGTTACAAGGAGCCATTGATCTTTCTGGTTATCATCAGCTTAGAATAATAAAGGAAGATATTTTGATGTTGCCTCAAATACTCGGTACAAACATTATGAGTTACCTATGATATCCTTTAGATTGACCAATGCTCCAATTGCATTGATGTATATAATGAATATGGTGTTCAAAGTTGTTTTTGAAAAAAATAAAATTCATAGTGTTTACTTACTATATTCTGGTATATTCTCATACCCGGGAAGAGCGCGAGAATTACTTAAAAAATATGTCAAAGACACTGCAGGAAAATCAACCTTTTTTCCAAGTTCTTCAATTAGCTGGACTCGATGGTATTCATATGACACATGGTATCTAAGAATGAAAAATAGTAGATTCTAAAAAGATAGAAACAATTCATAAATGGTCTAGACCCATTTCTCCTACATAGATTACTTTTGGCTTGACAGGCTACTATAGGCATTTGTGTAGGATTTTTCTAGAATAGCACCACCACTCACCAAGTTAACATAGAAAATCACTAAATTTCAGGGGATGGAGAAATGTACAATGAGAAAGCATGTTTGACAATTACACTAATGTTAGCCTTATTCCAATAGGCTCTAGAGGATTCACGATATTATGTGATGCTTCGAGGGTAGGATTAGGATATTTTCTCATGCAAAATAGTCGTGTGATAGCCTATGCTCTAAGGAAATTGAAGAAGCTCAAGGCGTATTATGCCATTCATGATTTGGAGATGGTCATAGTGGTATTTTCTTTTAAGATTTAGAGACACTATTTATACGAAGAAACCTATGAGATTTATACCTAGCAGAAGAGCCTGAAGTACATTTAAAACCAACAGAGATATAAATATTTAGCAATGCTGATGGAGGGAACTACTGAAGATATAATTGTAGTATTTTGTATTGTTCGGGAAAGATAAATATTATAGCTTATGCAAAAAAAAAACTATGGGTGATTTGGCGCATATAGCTCTTGTAGAGATACTTCTGGACGAAGATATGCATAGACTAGAAGGTACACATATTAGATTCAATGTGGAAAAATAAAATTCAAAGACATTATTGGCTATTGGCCAAGCCCGATGTGCAGTGTATAAAGGATAGCCAATACGAGGATGAACGATTATTTAATTACCGAGATTAGTTTCTAGCTGGTAAAAGCAAAGATATGACTGTTAATAGTGAGGGCATTCTCCGACTAGGTAATTAATTATGTGTAGCAAATATATATGGGTTGATACAAGCTATTTGTGATGGAGCTCACAACTCTAGATACACTGTATATCTCAGGTCTATAAGATGCACCATGACTATAAAAATAACATTGATTGGTTGGAAAAAAAAGAAAGAAAAAAAAATTTCGTTAACTTTGTTTCTAACTATTTGATATGTCAGTATGTTAAGGAAAGCACTTGCGACTCACAGGCCCACTAAAACAACTCAAGATTCTGAAGTGGAAATACAATAGAACAATATATTATATGACTAAATTACTCAAACAATTAGAGGTATGATTATATATGGGAAAGTTATAAATTGGCTTACAAAGTAGGCACATTTCTTGCTAGTTAAAACCTCTTATAGTGAGGTAAAATATGCATAGATATACATGAACATAAAATTATCTGACTCAATAGAGCTCTATTGTCCATCCCCTCTAATAGAGGATCATATTCACTTCACAATTTGAAAACCTTTTCAAGAAATGTTGGGTACACGAGTAGATCTTAGTACTAGTTTTATCGCATGCAAACGCAAAGTCCGAATGTGCTATACAGATCTTGAAGGATATATTGAGAGATTGTATTTTTGAGTTTGGAGGTAGTTGGGACGCTTATCTACCTTTAGTTGAATTTGCTTACAATAATAGCTTTCAGCCTAGTATTCAGATGGCACAGTACGAAGCATTTTATGGTAGAAGATGTCGTTCTCCTATCGGAGGGTTTGAAGCTGGTGAGATTAACTTATTGGGACCCGACTTAGTACAAGAAGCTATTGACAAGGTCCAATTGATCAGACCGCGATTGCTCACAGTTTAAAGCAGACAAAAGTCTTATGCGGATAAGAGAAAAAGAGACTTAATGTTCACAATTGGAGACAGAATGTTCATACAGGTATCTCTTATGAAGGGCTTGATGCGATTCGGGAAAAGAGGTAAGTTGAGCCCGAGGTTTATAGGCTAGTATGAAATACTTGACCGAGTGGGAGCTGTAACATATCGTTTGGAACTTCCTCCTTAGTTATCTTATATTCACCAGTGTTTCATGTCTCCATGCTGGAAAAAGAAATTGTATATCAGACTCCTCCCAAGTGCTTGAAGCACCTATCATACCACTCGATGAGAAGTTGTCTTCAAGGAGGAGCCGATGGCTATTGTAGATAGACAAGTGAGGAAGTTACAGTCAAAAGAAATTGTGTTCGTTAAAGTCATATGGAGAAATCATATTGTTGAAGAAGCTACATGGGAAATAGAAGATGCTATGCGAATCAAGTATCCTTATTTATTTCAGTCTACAGGTACGTTCCTTAGCTAAATCTGGAGACCGAATTTCATAAGGTGGGGAGAATATAATACTCCTCATTATAAAAAAAAGGTAATTAGGTAATTTACCCAACAAAAAAAATATGTGATGAAATAGGGGAAAAGCCCTACGCTAATAGAAACAAAAGAATAAAAAGGGCCGAAGCTCCTTTCTCTGGCCAAAATTAAAAAGAAACAAAGGGAAAAGTGTTGCTGCGTAAAACCAAACCGGAAGCAAAAAGGGATTTTTACGGGTCAAGGGTTAAGGCAAAAATAAAAAATACAGAAGGTGAGTGGGGGAAAAGCTTGGTGCCGCAACAGACGCCACATCCAACCATTATTTGTTCAAATCTTAAGGTACTGTATTCCACAAATTTGAGAATATATTTTAATGGTTAGAGTTAAATAAGGAGATTGGCAAAATTAGTGAAACAAGGAAAGATATGTATAATTTTTGTTAATCTTTAGCAATCTCTTGAGGAATCTTAAGCACTAATTGTGTCTTACGAGTATTACTTGAGCTTCTTCTTTTGGTAGATTTTAATTTCGATTCTCATGATTGGAAGATTCTACAGAGTAATAGAAATTACACTAGTTTATTCATGTAATTGAGAATTTTCTTTCTAAAGAATCAATAGAACTTTATGAAATTGGATTAATAAATTATATGAATAGGTTGGAGTTGATAGATTAGTAATGACACATATGTGGGTAAATATAATTCGATGAATTAAGAGTCAAATATGAAACCTCGAGGATTGGGTATTCTAAATTAGCTATGAATTAGCCTAAACAAAGAAATTAACATAAGATCGATATTATGTAATTATAGATTGATTGAAAAAATTTGTACGAGTTGCTCGAGATGAAGCATTTGGTATTTCGGCACGAGTACTGTGAGTAGTAATCTTACTGCAATTTGTATTTTCATAAATTGCATGATTTTTAATATGAATATGTTAGCGATTATTTTGAGTTGCATGTGGGACAAGTCTTTTACTCGATATGATACCGAAATAGTTATTTGAGATGATTACCGTTGTTTTAAATATTTTTGTTGTCACTAGATCTGTTTTACCGTTACTTGAATTTACTGTTATTGAAATGAAATTATATGATTTGATAAGAACCTAAATGCCCTATATTATTTTAAAATATTTTCTACGAGTATATACAGATTACAGAGACAAATATAAATGAGATTAGACATTAAAGGATCCCGTAGCTAACGGCGGGTTCGTTAGACCTGGTGCACTTTGTAATTATCGATTACTGTTATAGCCCTCGCTAGTGGGAAGGTAGAACTAGCATACCGTTACCTATTTCCCTCGATTAGGGACTACCGTTATATTTGACTTCTTGCGAAGAAGTCCACAATTATACCGATTACATGATACGTTCATTGAAACCTCCCAAACATGAATATTGATATTACATAGTATTTACCGAGCTTATTACCGAATTGTCAATTGATTTATATTACATGAAAAACATGATGAGACTGATTATTGTTTATTATTTCTGAAAGGGCATTTTTATGATATTTTCTGTTAAATATACTAGCATATTTTATGACTTGTCCCCAATAAAAACAGTTGTGGTTAAGTGTTATTACTCACTGAGCTAGCGACTCATTCCCCGCTAATTTTTTTTTACAGAGACAAAAGTTGACATGGGCGAGGATTTCGTTAATTAGAGTGCACAGGTTGATAGTTTATGGTGAGCCTCGCACTTGTTCGCGTGGGCGGAGATTTTATTTATTGTTATGGCCTTTTCTTTGAACTCTTAGAGTCGCTCCATAGTCATTCTTTTAGTGTCTTGAGTATTATTTTGTTATTATAGACTTATGTTGAGTATCGCTCTTTCTTATCAAAGTTGGAGATAAAGTAGTATTTCTAGCTATTTAGTGGGTGAACTGTTAATGGTAGATATTTGTTTTAGTTAATTGATAAAGTCATTGTCGTTTGAATTGATATTAGGATGTTTGGTTGTTGATTTGAGACAGGAAAACTTTTGGGATAGTCCAAATACAGGGGAAACTCTGTCCGATTTTCTGTAAAATACTGATGAAGCTTACTTGGGGGCACTTGCTCCTAAGTGCCGGTCATGATCCTAAATTGGGTCATGACAATATCACTTAATCTGTACTTTCAACCACTTACAACATTATTATTTCATTGGCTCTCTTGGCCATACATATGATTCTGTATTCATGGCGCAATGGCCATATTTCATATTTCACACTTTTATTTCTTCCCTTTCATAGATCATCATCATAATTATCAACAAATAGAATATTTCAAAAATCACAACTTTAAGTTCATTAGTAATGAAGGCTTTAAACACAATGGATTTCTTTATAAGAAATGGAGTAAAATGATTGGCAATCGAAGCACAAGTTAAAATCATACACAATTAACACATCAATCATTCTTGAAATACTTTTCCCTAAAAAGGACAATACACAATTTTCACTCACGAATATGTAAAAACGCAAAACACATTGAAAATACTCACGAAGCATAACATTAGCTAAAATAGCCAAATATGGGCATCACTTGGTTCATAAGCTTTTAGCCAATTATATTATCGAAGTCAATTTTGGAATAGTTGAGTCAAAGCTCATTTCATAATCTTTCTCACATCACTTCATTTCATTGGCACCATTGGCCACAAGTATACTTTCACTCTTGGCACGTTGGCCACACTTTGTATCCCCAATTCACTTATTTACCTTCCAACCATCTTTATAGGTTATCAACAATAAGACATTTCCAATCAAGACCTTAGGTACACATATGAGCAATTAAGAGTCTTAAGCATATTGAGTTTTCTCACACAATTTGGCATCATAACCTTTATTTGAAACACAACTCAAAGACATAGCATTTTAATACACATATCATTCTTGAACACATTCCCAAAAGATAGCATAATGTGATAGGAACATTCGAAACACATTTTGAATACATAATTCTCGACACTTTACTTATTCGGGGCAATCGAATTTATTGGGAATAACTCGAAACATAGAATAATAAATTTGAGACAACCATACTTGAAACTTATGAGAACATCATTGAATTCAATTCTAAGATAGTAGTTTAGCCAACATACCTTGCTTTGAGCTTTCCTTAAATTACTACAATGTTTCAAAAATTCTAGCAATTCCAATCTATTTTGAAATATAACAAAATTGAACACAAATCAGGAAGGTATTCATGGTTTTGGCTCATTTGAGCATTTTATCAAATACTAGGTGCAAATTTGGCTACAAAATTCTTCTACAAGATTTTCTTCATTCTACAACCCAATCTTTACTTATTTGAGCTCAACAATTTTTCCACAAACCTTATTAGTACATACATATATAAATAATACTCTCATACCCAAGAATCATACTCCTAATCAACCATCTTCTACCCAAATCCGAAATTAAAACCTAGGGTATGGAACCTTACCTCTTAGATAAAGAACTTGTGAGATATCCTTATTGGATTTCAAAGCTTGGACAAGATCTTGATAAACAAAACACTTCATCTACTTCCTCTCTCTAGAAAACTCTCACTTCTCTTTAAAAAACCTTAGATAATTGCCCCAAAATAAGCCCCAAAGCCTATTTATCAAAATGGGGTCGGCTTATAAAAATAAAATAATTAACCCTCCGAAAGCAGGTCTGCGGTCGCATAATGGACCGCAGAATGGGTATGCGGGTCGCAAAATTGACACCCAGAAATGGGCTTCACTGGATAGGTCTGCGACCATTTTTCGGTCGCATAACAACTTCTGCGATCGCATAATGGTTCTGCGATCACAGTATTGGTCACAGAATCGCATTTTTCCAGCCTTTGGTAATTTGGTCATAACTTCTTGTAGGAATGTCCAAATGACGAACAATTTTAAGTGTTAGAAACTAGACTGGAAGATCTTTTATTTTATAGGTAGATCATCATATAACTCCATATATATATATATATATATATATATATATATATATATATATATATATATATATATATATATTCTCGTTCAAAGTTTGGTCTTGTGCATACCCATTTGAAAATTTAGTCTATCATAAAATTTTCAACTTGACTTGGACTTAGGGCTCTTCTTAGACCATAAACCATTCTTAATGCACCTCATACATATATTATCATGATCAATTGATATCATTCATAAAATAGTCCTTGTCTACACATAAAATAATATAATTAGCGCACATCAACTTTCTTAATAGCGCTTAAGTACTTCAAAATTTTTCAGGGTATTACATATCCGCTCCTTTTCAACACTCCAAGTATGATTCTATACCCGTTCAAGGACGAACATTTGTTTAAGAGGGGGAGAATGTAACGACCCGACCGATTATTTTTCTTTCTAGATCCCCGTTTCCCTAATTAAGACTCCATGTATGTGCTTTTACTATTTTATGACCTGCGGGGATGGTTGGTTTAGGTTTGCAAAGGTTCGGGTTGAAAAAGGAATACTTAGGGGTCGTTTGTTTTGAATACGACTTATGTCGGGATAAGTTATGATGGGATAAGTCATGTTGTAATTAGTTATGCTGTGATTAGTTATTCTGGTATTATTTTTTATCCATTGTTTGGTATGTCGTATTAAAAATGACAATTGCATAATTTCTAAAAAAAAGGTATAAGTTATCCCGGCACTAATTACCCCACCCTCTACAAGGTATAAGTTATCCCAGTACTAATTATAATCCCGGGATAACTTATACCAGGTTTGCTAACCAAACAAAATATTAAGGTTGTATTAAATTTTTATACCAGCACTATATATTCTTATACCTCATACCAAATGACCCCTTAGTTCCTTAATAGTAGCCTATAATGGTTAAGTTTGACTTGAGTCAACGTTTTGAGTAAGCGGCCTCAGAACCGGGATTTGATGGTTCGAATAGGTTCGTATGATGATTTTGGATTTGTGCATGTGTTCGGATTGGGTTTCGGATGAACTAGGAGCATTTCGGCGCTTAATATTGAAAGTTGGCGTATTGAAGGTTTTCCAAGTTCTTTTTGTTTGGTTTGGAGTAGACTTTGGTGTTATCGAGGTCCGTTTGGGACCCGATATAGAAAAGATGAAAACGAGCCCCAAACATCGGAGTGTCACTAAGTCATGAGCATCTAAAACTATGAACTAAGATATATAAACTGTCTAACTGTCCAAAAGAAGAAATGACAAGAGGAGTAACAAGGTCCTGCGGACGCTAACAGCTACCTTGCAATTTCCAAAGATAGCCGGCCTGAACTCAACGATTGCCGCCTTCTAACTCACCTAGATCTGCACATAAAGTGCAAGGTGTAGTAGGAGTACAACCGACTCACTAGTAACAGGAATAACTAAGGAACTGAGTAGTAGTGACGAGTTAAGCAGAATAATCCAATTATTATTTCCACAATTAAGTACAAACAGGAGTAGACAGGTAATTACATAAATCAGTAAGACTACAAGGAAAATTAACAGGTAAATGTAGCAACAACAAAAGTAAATGCAACCTCATAGCAATGTCACTCCATCACTCAACGCTCAACACTCTGCGCTCACTGGGGGTGTGTACAGACTCCGGAGGGGCTCCCAAAGCCCAAGCGCTAAGCACGGACAACTCACGTGCCATCATATCAATATCTGGATCCGCACGGTCAACTCACGTGCTACCCGGACAACTCACTCGCTATGGTATTAATATCCTCATAACCAGGCCCTCGGCCTCACTCAATCATGTACCTCACTAGCCTCACCATCATCAACAAATATGGGAACACAGCCCGTATCAAGTATCACAACATATTAGCAAATAATAGAGACTGAGGTACACATGTACAATAATTTCTATGACTGAGTACAAATAATATGAGCATGAATAAAGCCTAAGTATGATCTTTAACATGAAGGCAGACAAGTTCAACAAAAAGTAACTACGTAAACACAGATGATGGCCATAAGGCCTCATGGGACGGACCAAGTCTCAATCCCTCGAGGTATACACCCACACGCCCGTCACCTAGCATGAGTATCACCTCCAAACAGTCACACGATATCAAATTCTCCGGGTTTTTACCCTCAAAGCCAGAGTTAAAACTGTTACTTACCTTAACATCGTAAAATCCTACTCTGGGATGCCCTCGTCTCTGGACTCGGTCTCCAAAAGCTCCAAATCTAACCATAATCAGATTAATACCATCAACATAGGCTAACGAATTGAATTCCACAATAAAACTACAAAATATGCCAAAAATCCGAAACCGGCTAAAACCCGCCCCTGGGCCCACGTCTCGGAACCAGTCAACAATGGCAGAATCAAAACCCTCGTCCTCTCCCGAGTCTAACCATATAAAATTTATCAAAATCGAACTTCGTTTGGTCCCTCAAATCCCTACCTAAAACTCTCCAAAAACTCAAGCCCTAACTCCCTAAATTTCACTTTAAAATCATCAATCAAATCCCAAAAAACGAAGATGGATTCATGAAATATAACCAAAACTGAGTAGAGAACACTTACCCCAATCCCTATGGTTAAAATCGCCTCCACAATCGCCCAAATCCGAGCTCCCCAACTCAAAATATGACCGAATGAACAAACCATTATTTTATATATTTTTCTGCCAGCTATTCTACCTCGTTTCTCATGCCAAACGATCCCTAAACTCACTTTTTATACCTCCAATGGATTTTTTGTGAAATTCTAGTCAAGTTAGGCTTTTGAATCACTCAATTTGACCTTATAACGAAGGAGATATGTTGATTTCAATATTTGCAAATAGTGCAGATTTTTAAATACGCCGTCAGTGGCAATTTCATAATTAAACTGAAAAAAAATCTGGCAACCTAATTCTTAGTAAAATGACCATAAAATCCTCATACGATGTCCAAATTTGATGATTCTTTTTGCTAAGGGTCCGTAATTACGATACGGATCTAATGCTTTAATTAAAAAAGAAATCGAAGATCATTTGTTCAATATGATATCATTTATGCTTGAAGAAACGACGTCGAAACCTAAGAAAAACGAGCGCAACACAACCCAAACCTATCTGAAACTCACCCGAGGCCCTCAGGACCTCAACCAATAATTCCAACAAGTTATATATCACTACCCGAACTTAATCGAACCTTCGGAACACCCAAAACAACACCAAAACACCAAATCAACCTCGGATTCAAGCCTAAGAACTTCTAAACTTTCAACTTTCGCCAATTCAAGCCTAATTCCACCACGGACCTCTAAATTATATTTCGGACACACTCCTAAGTCTAAAATCACCCAACGAAGCTAATCGAATCATAAAAATCTATATCCGAATTCGTTTACTCATAAGTCAACTTTCTATTGTCTTTTCTAACTTAGCCTTCTAACTAAGAGACTAAGTATTTATTTCACTCCAAAACTACTCCGAACCCAAACCTACCAACTCGATACAATTCAACACAACTGAACAATACATAAAGAAGCAGAAATGGGGAAACAAGGCTATAACTGTCGGAACGACGGGCCGGGTCATTACAAGTACTAAGATTAATAATCTCAAAAAAGAAGTCTCAGAGTTAAAGGCTTCGAATGTAGCCTTAGACAAAAGAATTTTCAAATTAAAAAATTCTGACACTGAGAAAGGATTCGGTATTAATATTACTGAAAAGGAAAATACTATAAGTACGTCAGCAGATGTTGATAAGAGTGAATTCCTAGGAGCTATTGATTTTGCAGAAGATGAAGTTTTGCAAAAACTCCAGTACTTTACTACCAAATGTTTTTTGATAAAAATAACTCTTTTAATTAATTATAATTTTAAAAAAAGATTTTATTGCTCTATTTGATAGCGAAGCAGATTTAAGTTGTATAAAAGAAGGAGTAATACCTTCAAGATGTTTTTATAAGACTACTCATAGATTAAAAATGCTAGTGGTGATCAAATGGGTATTTTTTATAAATTACCTAAAGCTTATATTTGCCAAAACGATGTTTGTATTTCGGAAAGTTTTGTTTTGTTAAAAGATATTTCCCAAGATGTTATATTAAGGGTTCCTTTATTTCATAAATTAATTCCTTTTATTAATTGGGATTCTAAGAGTTTTTCATGAACTTTTAATAATAAGAATATTATTTTTGAGTTTATAACTCTGCCAGTTCAAAGATTTTTGAATGAAATTATTTCTAATAATATTTATGCTAAAGTTAAACAAATTGATTTTCTAAAAAATAAAATTTGTTCTCTTACTATTGAACAAGATTTAAAAAATCCTAAACTAGTTAATAAAATTGATTTATTAAAAAATCAGCTTTCTTTACAAATATGTGAAAATCTTCCAAATCAGTTTTGTAATAGAAAGAAACATATTGTGAGTTTTCCTTACGAAGAAGACTTCTCAGAAGATAATATTCCTACCAAGACTAGACCTTGTCAGATGAATTCTGAATATTTAGAATTATGCAAGAAGGAAATAAATTCCTTACAGCAAAAGGTTTAATAAGACCCTTAAAGTCCAAATGGTCTTGTACTGCTTTCTATGTTAATAAACATGTTGAACAGGAACGTGGAGTTCCTAGATTAGTTATTAATTATAAACCTCTTAATAAGGTTTTGAAATGGATCAGGTATCCTATTCCTAATAAAAAAGATTTATTAGATAGGTTACATGATGCTATAATATTTTCTAAATTTGATTTAAAATTGGTTTACTGGAAAATTTAGATATCTGAAAATGACAAGTATAAAACTGCTTTTAATGTCCCAATAGGTCAATATGAGTGGAATGTTGTGCCTTTTGATTTGAAAAATGCCCCTTATGAATTTCAGAAAATTATGAATGATATTTTTATTCCTTATACAGACTTTATAATTGTCTATATAGATGATATTTTGGTATTTAAAAAAATATTGAATTACATTTCAAGCATCTTGATTTATTTAGAAAAATTATAATTCAGAATGGTCTTGTAATATCTAAACCCAAAATGTCTCTTTTCCAAATTAATATAAGATTTCTTGGACATAATATAGAAAATGGTAGAATAATTCTTATTAATATAAGTATTGAATTTGCTTCTAAATTTTCTGATATAATTACTGATAAGACTCAACTTCAAAGATTTTTAGGAATTTTAAATTATATTTCTCCATTTATACAGGATATAGCCAAATATATTGTTCTTCTTTATGATAGACTAAAGAATAATTCTAAACCATGGGCTGATAATGTAACGATCCGGCCGGTCGTTTGGAGTATTACAACCCCGTTTTTCCATTTACTTCTCAAATTATACTTTACAGTTGTTGTGTGAATTGCCGGGACAATTAGTTCGGGTCCAGTGAGGTTTTTGAAGGAATTGGAACACTTAGTTCCAAGGTTTAAAGCTTAAATTAAAATAGTGACCGGATACGGACTTATATGTAAACGACCTCGGATTCGAATTTTGATGATTCCAATAGCTCCGTATAGTGATTTTGGACTTAGGAGCGTGTCCGAAAAATTATTTGGAGGCCCGTAGTAGAATTTGGCTTGAATTGCCGAAAGTTGAATTTTTGAGAAGTTTGACCGGAGGTTGACTTTTTGATATCGGGGTCGGAATCTGATTCTGAAAATTGGAATAGGTCCGTAATGTGAAATGTGACTTGTGTGCAAAATTTGAGGTCAATCGGACGTGATTTGATGTGTTTCGGCGCAAGTTATAGAATTTGAAGTTTCAAAGTTCAATGATTTCGAATTGAGGGGTAATTCATCATTTCGATATTGTTAGGTGTAATTTGAGGCCTTTAGTAGGTCTGTGTTATGTTATGGGACTTGTTGATACAAATGGTTGAGGTCCCGGGGGCCTCGGATGAGTTTTAGACGGTTAACAGATCAAATTTGAACTTAAGGAAATGCTGGAACTGCTGCCTACTGGTGTGATCGCACCTGCGAAGATTTTGATCACAGGTGCGAAGCCGCATGTGCGCGAGATCAGTCGCAGAAGAGGCCAAGTGTGGAACTGGGCAGTGCTCGCAGGTGCAAGGAATTTGCCGCATCTGCGAGGTTGAAGGTGCAAAGGTGTTGGCGCAGATGTGGACTGGGGCTGACGTGAGGCGACCGCAGGTGCGAATGGGAATGCGCATCTACGAAGCCCGTAGATGCGAGAATAGCACCGCAAATACGAGATTTTAGAGGGCCGGCTGTTTTCCGCAGGCGCGCATTTTTGTCCGCAAAAGCGGATGCGCAGGTGCGAGCCCAGGCACCGCAGGTGCGGAAATGCCTGGGCAGTGTTTAAAACGAGGGTTCCGAGATTTGTTTCTCATTTTCGGATTTTGGAGCTCGGGTTGGGCGATTTTGGAGAGGAAATTTTTCATACAACTTGGGGTAAGTGTTCTTAACTCTCTTGTGATTATATTCCATGAATTAATCTTGATTTTTGGTGTAATATTATTGAATCTTCAAGAGAAATAGAAGGAAAATTTCTATAATGTCACAAAACGAATTTTTCAAGTTTGAATACCGATTTGGAGTCGGATTTGAGTAACATTAGTATGGTTGAACTTATAATTGGATGGGTTGTCATATTTTATAAATTTTGTCATATTTCGAGACGTGGGCCCCACGGATAATTTTTGGGGCGCAATTTTGAATTTTTTGGAAAATATTAGTATTTTGATATGGAATTAATTCGTATAATTTTTGTGGGCTGAATCAAATTATTGTGTCTAGATTCGAACCGTTTGGAAGTTGATACGCGCAGAATGGAATTTCTGGAGCATTGCTTAGCTTGCTCGACATTGGATTTGGCCTGTTTGAGGTAAGTAACTCTTCTAATCTTGGAGTTGAGGGTATGAACCCTGAATATATGTATTTCGTGAATTGTTGGGAGGTGACGTACATGCTAGGTGATGGGCATGTGGGCGTGCACTATAGAAATTGTGACATAATTATTTCTCTGAAATTTTGAAGTTAAATGATCTTGGCATTTTTCATGCATTTTATGAGTTAAAGCAATTGAGCTGAAAAGCATATTAAAAATCATGTTGAGGCTATGTGCCAGTATTATTGGGACCCACTGAGGTCATATTACCGTGAATTATTTGTTTTAAATTGAAAGTTCATACTCAGTCATATTCATTTCATTGCATATCATAACTCAGCTTTATGACTCTATTTTGATGCATATAAATGTTTTGGGCCGAATGCACTGTTTTACTGAAATGCCCGAGTAACTTGAGAGGTTTATGACCGAGTAAGGCCGAGGGCCCGATTTGTGAGGATGAGTGTGGATCGGGGCTGCCCTCCTGCAACATACTTTATTATTATAGCACGTGAGTTGTCCGTGCAGATTATAGCGCTTGGGCTGAAGGAGCCCTTCCGAAGTCTGTATACACCCCAGTGAGCGCAGGTACCTACTGAGTGCGAGTGCCGAGTGCTGAGTGACTGGGAGACAAGAGTGATTGTGAGGTATGCCCGAGTGGCAAGAGTGATTGTGAAGTATGCCTGAGTGGCAAGAGTGATTGTGAGGTATGCTCGAGTGGCACGAGTGACTGTGAGGTTTGCCCGAGGGGCTGTATATGAGTGATGTTCTGCCCGAGGGGTGGTTTATGATTTTATCACTGAGTTGCAACGCATTGGAATGCACACATGACATACAGGCATAGAGATGTATTTTTCCTCATGCTGTACAACATCGCATCATTTATGATTTCTCACACATTTTGACAGATGGGCATAATGATGCATTTGTTTTACACAGGTTATCTGGAAGGAAAATGAAATATATTATTTATTATTGAGAAGATTTTTGGAGAAATTTATTGTTTTCAAACTATTCATATTATTGGCAACTTCGGCAAACGATTTGGGTTTTCACTGATGTATTTGAAAGAAAGAACTACTATTTTTGAAATTATTATTTGGCTGAGTATTTTATCCCTGAGTTACCTCTGGTATTATTTCCTTTATATTGTTATGGATTGTTGTGGACTATTGGTTTTGGACCCGACCTTGGTGCAAGCTCGTCACTACTTTTAACCTGTGGCTAGGTTTGTTACTTACTCAGTACATGGGGTCAGTTGTACTGATACTACACTTCTGCACATTGCATACAGATGTTGGCTGTTGTTGTTGTTGTGCTTGATGGTTGCGGGATTTGAAGATGTACCTGCGTTCCTATTATAGTTGCCTCTTGTTCAGGGTAGCCTTAGATTTTACAAAAGCTTTGTTTATGTACTATTCAAATAGACTATGTATTTATTTCATTTCTGCTTTGTATACTCTATTCTTAGAAGCTCATGATTTGTACTACCAGTTCTTTGGGATTGTATAAGATCAGGATCTTTATTCACTTAAATTGCCTTAATAATTATTATTGAAATTGGTTAGTTGGAAATTGGCTTACCTAACGGGATGGGTTAGGTACCATCACGATTAGTTGGATTTTGGGTCGTGACAAGGTGGTATCAGAGCTCTAGGTTCATAGGTTCTACAAGTCATGAGCAAGTGTCTAGTAGAGTCTTGCGGATCGGTATGATGACGTCCATTTTTATCTTCGAGAGGCTACAGGGCATTTAGGATATATACTTCCCATCTTTCTTTCCTTATCGTGCGATATTGATTCAGCTTGAAATATAACTCTTTGAATTCCTTCCATGTATTCGTATGTGCACATGAGCGTTCAATATCAGCTGAGCATCGCCGGTTTGTGATTCCATGAACGATGTTGGAGATGTGTATTCTGTGTTCTGGTGATAGGCAAGTCTGGAGGACTTGAGGTCAGGTTTAGACCGTAGCTTAAGCTCGGTAGCTTCAGTTGTAACTCGTACAATTAGACTTATATGTCCGGTAATGACCCTACAGTGGAATTTGTGGCTCGATGAGCGGTGAAATACGGTGTGATGGGTATGATGTAACTGAGAGATGTGTTAAGATGATTGGAATATAACGAGAAGTGTTTCCTTGAAATGTAAAGGAAAAGGCCATTGGGTGCTTGATTTTTGATTTGATGTGACAAACAGTCTCAGGTAATGAATGTTTTGAAGGATCTTTCACGTTGTTAAATTGTGAGACAAATTAAATTCTCATGTCTTGTTAATGAGTTTGGACTCAGAAAAATTAAGTGATTGCATAGTAATTGTGGTTGCGAAAGGGTATAACAAGATGCCAATTTGAGGCTGAGCATGTGGGTTATCTCCTACAGAGTAATCTACGTAGGTGTGTTCCTTATAATGTTGAGTGGAGAGTTTCTTTTCTACCAGCGGAGGGTATGTGTTGAGATTTGAATTTGAATCTGGTTGAGAAAGTCGACTTGAGTATCAAGAGAATGATTGCGATATTAGCGGATGATTTGGGGTATTTTTATGGTTGGCATTGCATGAGTTTGAGAAGAATTTTGTGGCACTGACAACGGTATTATGACAGTAATAGGGTATGGGTATTGTGAATTATGGAGTGTTTTAATCTATGGCTTTGAGCCAAGTGGGGGAGCCTGCTATAAACAAATCAATTCATGGGTATGAGTCAAATTTTGTTTGGGTCTAAAGTATACTTGGGAATCAGTGATGACTTGCAGAGGTGAAGTTCGAAAATAACTCGAATAAGGAAATATTCATGGTTACGGATTATATTTGCATGGATGAGTATATGAAAAATCGTGGGATGAGTGAGTTGTTATTGGTGAATGATGTAGTGTGCACGGAGTATGAATTTGATATGTGGTGTTAAAGTAGAGTTACTTCTTTGAGTGTTGTGGTGCTAATGGGGCACGTGTCTTTTGGCCATTTGGGTGGTGCAATTAGATTTGAGCAAAGTGGGTGACTCCCGAGAAAATTCCAGTGGGTTTGAGAATTATATATAGCTATTGAGAATGTTTCCCGACTTATGTATGGATAAAATTCGAGATTTGCATTTGATGGTGCCTGGACTTGCGGAAATTCCATATGACTATGGATTCTACATTTTGTATGAGTAAGGTAAGAAGAACAATTTCAAATTCACATAATGTATTCTCAGAGTGAGTGTAATAGTTGTGGTATTTTTGAAGGGGCTTAAGAAGAATATAGTTGCTTATGGGCCGTAGGGCATTGTGGTTCTATGCTAAGGTTTGTAGGGTGAGTTGTGGTTAAAGATCATAGTATTTTAGCAAGAAGAAGTATCAATCTGAAGACAAATTCGGAAGGGACTCGGAAAAAATAGGACAACTGGGTAGTAGGTTGGATCAGTATAGTAATGGATAAGATCGGTTCTTTGGGTGCATATGATGTGGGGGGTTTTATACAGGTGCTTTGTGGAAATACACCTGGACTTGGCGACCTGCGTGGCTTAGTCGAGTTAGAGGAATTTAGTTTTAAGGGCTTGATTATATGCAAATGGATTCCACAGTATTCTTGATGGTTTCTACCGGTGTGGAGAACGTGTTGTGTATTGTGATTTCCTCCTGGAAAGAAGCAAGAGAAAGGTTTCTAACTAAAATGGTATGTAAATTATTGGTGAATCAAAGTTGATAATAAGATTCTTGTGCTTTTCAAATGATGGCAAGATAGATGTTATATGTTGTACGAAAGCTAGATTTTCATGTACAAGTTGGCAGTACAGTATTGAAGAGAAGGTAACGAATCTTGGACAACATGGACGGTTTCAAATAACTAGATGAATACTATTACTACTTGGTGTTGTATGAGAAAGGGGCGGACTTCAGAAGGCGCATTGTATTTTGACTTACTGATGTATAAATTAGTATTGTGGTACTCACATGGTTGATAGACTGCTGATATTCAAATTTTGTCAAGTGGTACGGAAGAAATTTTAAAGTATTTCTCGTGGGATGATCGTGTATGAGAGAAGTGTTAGGCATTCAGGCGGTGGAGATGAAATCAAATATGGTGATTCGCGTGTTCTATGGATTTGGAGATTTGGAGTTCCCAGGAGTAGATAGTTTCATAGTTGTGGACTGTGAAGTTATGGCCGGAGCTAGCCAGATGGTGAAATGTGTTATGATTCAGTCATTATGGATTTTCGGAGGGATTTTTATCTATTTTTGGGTAACCTGAGTTGATTTGGGGGTCCATAAGTAGGCCCAATTAAGATGTGTATTCTACACCGAGCTAGAATGGTTGGCTCCATACTGCTATTATTGAGGGATGTGTCATTCGGTTGATGTTGAACTTATTCGTGTTCTCAAATGATCTGTGAGTTACTCCTTTATGCTACAAGGAGTTGTGATTCATTGGTTATATGCACAGATGGTGCGGTTCTATTTGAGCTTTATAGCGAAATTTGAGTGTGATGAGTACTTGGTGTATTGCATGATCGATAGCGTAATGGTTATGTCCTTTCAGGTTTTGTGTAGTATTTTTGTCATTTGCCTCTCTGTCGTTATTAATTCGAAGCAGGGTGGCTCGGAGTATATAACATGAACCTTATGTTAGAATCGGGTGATGGTTCTACGGTGTATGATGAATTTTCAGCGTTTCGTTATGGAGGTACTTGTTAATCTGGCGGGGCAGTTCTCTCATTTGAGTCATTTTCCATGACTGGGTACATTTGAATTGTTGCGTATTGGTGCACGGATAGCACGAGTTGTGGCTCTGAGTTATATTGGTGAGGCATGTCTATGGAACAATTGTGTTTAGTAATATAAGGTCATTGGACCTAGAATGGGTATTATCAGGTTTGATTTTGGTATATTCGGGAGTATAAAATTGAAAGTCGGCTCAGAAAGGGATTATGGTTCTGGTTGGGGCGAGAGGGCTCCGTTCCTTGTTGATCTGGTAAGTGGTCATGAAATTTCACGTGTTTCTTTTATTATCAACAGTGTACGAAGTTTTTGGGATGACGTTTGACTCGATATGGGTTTAATACTAGTATGCAGTTGGTTTTGGAGTAGTCACTGCGATCAGGAATGGTGCTACGAGCATGCGAGTTGTGTAATATGTTGGTTGATTATATCCGTGGTTATAGTTATAGCTCGATGCAACTTGTTCGGACTTATACGGTGTGTAAATTTAATATTTGTGTCTTGAAAGAAATTTTAAAGGTTGGAAATTAAACTCCAAGGTTTATGGGCTAAGGTTAAATTAATGATTTTCAGTTGCATTGTGTAGTCAAGCCTATGTGGGATAGGGTGACGTGGGTTCACCCCCGGGTACGTGCGTGGTAAGATGGAGCAGTGATTTGATGGTTTGGAAACAACTCCTGGCACGTTCGAGGACGAACGTGTGTTTAAGTGGGGGAGAATGTAACGACCCGGCTGGTCGTTTTGAGTATTACAACCCCATTTACGCATTTACTTCTCAAATTGTACTTTATAGTTGTTGTGTGAATTGTCGGGGCAATTGGTTCGGGTCCAGTGAGGTTTTTGAAGGAATTGGAATACTTAGTTCCAAAGTTTAAAGCTTAAGTTAAAATAGTGACCGGATGCGTACTTATGTGTAAACGACCTCAGATTCGAATTTTGATGATTCCAATATCTCCGTATGGTGATTTTGGACTTAGGAGCGTGTCCGGAAAATTATTTGGAGGTTCGTAGTGGAATTTGGCTTGAATTGCCGAAAGTTAAATTTTTTGGAAGTTTGACCGGGGATTGACTTTTTGATATCGGGTTCGGAATCCGATTCTGGAAATTAGAATAGGTCCGTAATATGAAATGTGAATTGTGTGCAAAATTTGAGGTCAATCGGACATGATTTGGTATGTTTCGGCGCAAGTTATAGAATTTGAAGTTTTAAAGTTCAATGATTTTGAATTGAGGTGTAATTCGTCATTTCGATGTTGTTAGATGTGATTTGAGGCCTCGAGTAGGTCCGTGTTATGTTATGGGACTTGTTGATACAATTGGTTGAGGTTCCGGGGGCCTCGGGTGAGTTTTGGACATTTAACAGATCAAATTTGGACTTAAGGAAATGCTGGAACTGCTGCCTACTGGTGTGATCGCACCTGCGAAGATTTTGATCGCAGGTGCGAAGCCGCATGTGTGCGAGATCAGTCAAAGAAGCGGCCAAGTGTGGAACTGGGCAGTGCTCGCAGGTGCGAGGAATTTGCCGCATTTGCGAGGCCGCAGGTGCGAAGGTGTTGGCGCAGATGCGGACTGGGGCTCGCGTGAGGCGACCGCAGGTGCGAATGGGAATGCGCATCTGCAAAGCCCGCATATGCGAGAATAGCACCGCAGATGCGAGATTTTAGAGGGCCGGCTATTTTCCACAGGCATGCATTTTTGTCAGCAAAAGCGGATGCGCAAGTGCGAGCCCAGGCACCGCAGGTGCGGAAATGTCTGGGCAGTGTTTAAAACGAGGGTTCCAAGATTTTTTTCTCATTTTCGGATTTTAGAGCTCGAGTTGGGCGATTTTGGAGAGGAAAATTTCCATACAACTTGGGGTAAGTGTTCTTAACTCCCTTGTGATTATATTCCATGAATTAATCTTTATTTTTGGTGTAAGATTATTGAATATTCAAGAGAAATAGAAGGAAAATTTCTATAATGTCACAAAACGAATTTTTCAAGTTTGAATACCGATTTGGAGTCGGATTAGAGTGAAATTAGTATGGTTAAACTTGTAATTGGATGGGTTGTCATATTTTGTGAGTTTCATCGGATTTTGAGACATGGGCCCCACAGGTGATTTTTGGGATGCAATTTCGGATTTTTTGGAAAATATTAGTATTTTGATATGGAATTAATTCGTATAATTTTTGTGGGCTAAATCAAATTATTGTGACTAGATTCGAACCGTTTGGAAGTTGATACGCGCAGAATGGAATTTCTGGAGCATTGCTTAGCTTGCTCGACATTGGATTTGGCCTGTTTGAGGTAAGTAACTCTTCTAATCTTGAAGTTGAGGGTATGAAACCTGAATATATGTATTTCGTGAATTGTTGGGAGGTGACGCACATGCTAGGTGACGGGCATGTGGGCGTGCACTATAGAAATTGTGACATAATTGTTTCTGTGGAATTTTGTAGTTAAATGATCTTGGCATTTTTCATGCATTTTATGAGTTAAAGAAATTGAGCTGAAAAGCATATTAAAAATCATGTTGAGGCTATGTGCCAGTATTATTGGGACCCACAGAGGTCATATTGCCGTGAATTATTTGTTTTAAATTGAAAGTTCATACTCCATCATATTCATTTCATTGCATATTATAACTCAGCTTTATGACTCTATTTTGATGCATATAAATGTTTTGGGCCGAATGCCTTGTTTTACTGAAATGCCCGAGTGGCTAGAGAGGTTTATGACTGAGTGAGGTCGAGGGCCTGATTTGTGACGATGAGTGTGGATCGGGGCTGCCCTCCTGCAACATACTTTATTATTATAGCACGTGAGTTGTCCGTACAGATTATAGTGCTTGGGGTGAAAGAGCCCTTCCGAAGTCTGTACACACCCCAGTGAGGGCAGGTACCTACTGAGTGCGAGTGCCTAGTGTCGAGTGCCGAGTGCTAAGTGACTGGGAAGAAAGAGTGATTGTGAGGTATGCCCGAGTGGCAAGAGTGATTGTGAGGTATGCCCGAGTGGCAAGAGTGATTGTAAGGTATGCCCGAGTGGCACGAGTGACTGTGAGGTTTGCCCGAGGGGCTGTTTATGATTTTATCACTGAGTTGCATCGCATTGGCATGCACACATGACATACAGGCATAGAGATGTATTTTTTCTCATGCTGTACAACATCACATCATTCATGATTTCTCACACATTTTGACAGATGGGCATAGTGATGCATTTGTTTTATACGGGTTATCCGGAAGGAAAATAAAACATATTATTTATTATTGAGAAGATTTTGGGAGAAATTTATTGTTTTCAAACTATTCATATTATTGGCAACTTCGGCAAACGATTTGGGTTTTCACTGATGTATTTGAAAGAAAGAACTACTATTTTTGAAATCATTATTTGGCTGGGTATTTTATCCCTGAGTTACCTCTGGTATTATTTGCTTTATGTTGTTATGGATTGTTGAGGACTATTGGTTTTGGACCCGACCTTGGTGGAAGCTCGTCACTACTTTTAACCTACGGCTAGGTTTGTTACTTACTCAGTACATGGGGTCGGTTGTACTGATACTACACTTCTGCACATTGCGTGCAGATGTTGGCTGTTGTTGTTGCTATGCTCGATGGTTGCGGGATTTGAAAATGTACATGCGTTCATGTTGTAGCTGCCTCTTATTCAGGGTAGCCTTAGATTTTACAAAAGCTCTGTTTATGTACTATTCAAACATACTATGTATTTATTTTATTTCCGCTTTGTATACTCTATTCTTAGAAGCTCGTGATTTGTACTACTAGTTCTTGGGAATTGTAAAAGAACAGGATCTTTATTCACTTAAATTGCCTTAATAATTATTATTAAAATTGGTTAGTTGAAAATTGGCTTACCTAACGGGATGGGTTAGGTGTCATCATGACTAGTTGGATTTTGGTTCGTGACAGATAACCATACAAAACCAGTCAAAAGAATTAAACAAAAGGTTAATAATCTTCCCTGTTTAACTCTTGTTAACCCAAGTTGGGCAAAGATAGTTGAAACTAATGCCTCATACATTGGATATGGGGGAATATTGAAATAATGCTCTCCAATAGATAAACGAGAGTATCTTATTCAATGTTATTCAGGAAAATGGAATAGCTCCCAGAAGAATTACGCTACTGTAACTAAGGAAATCCTTGCTATGTATTATGAAATTCCAAACTAATTTATATAATCAGAAGTTTTTAATAAAAACTGATTGCCAAGCAGCCAAGTTTATCTTTAATAAAGATTTTAAACATGATGTATCAAAATAAGTGTTTGCAAGATGGAAAGCATTATTATCTCCATTTGATTTTGAAATAATTTATGAAAAAGGATCAGATAATAATCTTCTTGATTTTCTTACTAGAGAATATTTAAACTAATAAGTTTATTACTTATATTGCAGATCATGAGGCCGCAGTTTAGGTCCTACCGGGGTAGGAGAAGAGGAAGGGAAACACCTTCCTATGAAAGAGGAAGTGTAATAGCACAATTGGTAAATCGGCAATTAATAAATGTTTATATTGCAAGTTCTTCAGGGATTGATACAGGTCATCCCATATATAAAGTATTCTTAGAATTCATGAAATCAAAACAAGGTAATATCAACAGTCCTTCTTATTCCTCAGCATTAACGGAGGATAGTCATGAGACAACTGAGGTTTATAACAAAATAATAAAAAAGACTTAATAACTCTTTTAGAACATTCTGATCTCAAATGGAAAGAAAACTCTTGGCAACTCATGGCAAGGTATTTTGATACAATATCATATGCTACACTTTCATATAAGTATAGAATTCACTATGAGCTAGCCCTAACATCAGTTGGTTCAGTTGAAATTCAATATTTCTACCCTGCTAATACAAAAAGGGTTTACAATTTTTTTAAAATTATAGTAAAGAAAATTATAGTTCCAAAGGAATAGGGAATTAGTACTTTTTAAGAAAGGGATTATATCCATCCGGAGTAAAAAGCTCTAATAAAATTCAATTATTGGGATTATGTTGAAGGATTTAATAAAGTCTTTTTATATGAAAATGCTAACAGAAAGCATTCCTGGTTCATAAAACTTTGTTCCAATATATTTGGACAACAAATCCCTAATTGGTTCTGTAATTGGCGGGTATTATATGCTTCATCTCTGAAAATTTTTCCGGAACAGTTTAAGAGTTTATATACTCAGTGGGTAGACATATCTCCCAAAATAATTAGTCTGCAAAAAGAAGATATCTTCTTTCAAGGAATGGCTACTATGTATTTTTTCATAGAATTTTTTATTCCATGGATAATGAAGTGGGACGTGAAAGTCAGTCATACTACTAAAGGATTTCCATATTTAAATATAATTTTTTATATAAAATTCTGGACCAAATTACTTTAGAAGGATCCAAAAGACCCACAGGGGAAGCTACATGGCCAAGAAATTCTAGATAATATCCAAAGAGCTATGGATGAATACAATATCCAAAAGAATAATAATATCAAGACTTTAGAGGATTTAAGTCATCTTAAGAAATTAGCCAGATAACTTCAAATGAAAAAAGGCACTATGTCAAAATCAGAAATGTTAGCTTCCTATATGGAGGAAGTAAAAAAGGATTTAATAAAGAATATGGAGATAGAAATTTCAGATGATATTTCAATGGCATCAATAGGCCAAACTGAAAAAGTAATAGCAGGAGAGTCTCAGGAAGAAGAAGTCATTGAAGTAAATCTCGAAGATGTAGAAAATTTTCTAAAACAATTCCAAAGGAGTGTGGAAGAATCATCCAATAAAACCAACAAAGGAAAAGGTAAAGCCTGAAAGAGACTGAAGGCCCCACTAATAAATTATTGGAGTAATGAAGATGAAAGACTTTAATAAAGCAAACGGGATCAGATACTTTAATAAAGCAGCGGGTCCGAAGGAATTAACTTTTTAAAAGTTGGTAGCTTTTATTACTTTTTATCTTTTCTTTGTCGGCCATTTCTTTTATTTTTAGTTAGGCACTCCATTATATAAGGAGTTAGAATTCATTAAGAGAGGCAAACTTTAGCCAACGCTCTGACTTCTCTCTAGAATAGTTTTCTCTCTTCTCTTGTAAATCGGCTCTCTTGTAAATCTCCCTCTGTAAAAATTTCATATTGGTAATAAAAATCAGAAAAGACTACTTGGCCACAATCCGGCGGTCTCAGGTACTTCTTTTGTTCTTATAGTTAATATACTATAGATATTTATTTAGCATAAATGATAGACTAACTATTTATGTGTTAAACTTAGCCATACTAGTCTACTTTGTTGGCATGTTTTGTTATTAGATTTTACTGTATCACCCCGATGGTGCTCTAGGTTAAGAACTATATAGTCTAGGCAGTTATTAATTTTGATAGTAAACCCTTGTGGAAATATAATCGGTGGTCCTCGGTTAACCCGTTAAGCAGATAGATAGATGTGAAAGGATTGTGAGGAGGACCGTGGTTTAGGGTCTACTGTTGGGATTATAACTAGCCAGGGCTGGTATTCTTGTAATTCATTTCCTGAAGCTCCATTGGAAGCGATCCTGTAAACCCTTGGTATCGGAGTTAGTTAACAAGTAAAAATAGGTGCTACGTTTAACACTATTTTCCTTAATGAATATCATTAGGAAGAAGGCTACTGTTAAAAACAGTAGGAAAGAAGAATGCGAATTACTTCAATAATTAGATTTACTTAATAAATGGACTATCCCATTAGTCAAGCCTAAGGTTATATACCAGTTAGGAACCTTTGAAAAACTAAGTTCAAAACAAGTAGTTAAAACTACTGAAGAAACAATTACTGTTGATAGCGATCATGTCACTTTTAGATTATTATCTAAAAGTGACTTAGCCCCTTATAGGGACACACATAGATTCATGCATATAGGTTTAATACAAGTTGCCTTTAAGCCACATACTTTAAGAGGCTTACCTGAATGCTTTATAGCAGCTCTCAAAGATGGCAGAAACCAGAACTGAAAAAAAATCCCTTATAGGGACTATACAGACCAGTTTCGCTTAGGGCCCTGTTTATTTTAATGCATATACGAATTTGCAGATTTCTTTAAATGACGAAAATTCGTTAGATGCTTTAATTTTAAGTATCAAATTACATGGTTATGATTATTTGCCTGGTACAGAAGTCATACGTATCTGTTATAGGATTATAAGCCTTTATATACTTTAAATCCTATGTGTAAAATAATAGATTTCAAAAATAAAACTATTTTAATAGAGACTAATTTTGGTAGATTTAAAGTTACTACCAGAAGACTTATTAAATGGGACGAAATTGATTTTCCCAAAGAATGGGTCATAGAGGAAGCAATAGCTCCTCAAAATACTGGTAATACTAAGGTTAAAGAAATTGAGCAGACCTCTAATTGAATTGTTAAGATCAGGTTCAATGAACCCTGAGTATTTTAAAATAGTTAAGTGAGCATGTTATGGTAAAATCTATATTATAAATAATGTTTATTATCATAGTCACGTGACTTGTGCTTTTTCAATGACACACAAATCTGGCACAAAACGTTTGATAATGATTTTTTTGCTGAGAAAGAACTTTACATAATGAAAATTGGGTAGGTAAAAATGACAATTTTTAGGTTATACCATTACTTTTCATTTTAAACCTATTTATTTAATGTAGGATCGTCATTTCATGCTATCTAAGAAGTGTTGCAAACGAATGAGACTAATTTTGTTATGCAACATACACTGGACGTTCATATGAGAAATAAACAGTGTTGAAATGTGTCACGACCCGAAATTCCCACCTTCGGATCGTGATTGCGCCTAACATTTCACTTGCCAGGCAAGCCAACGTTAGAATAATATTAATTAATTTTTAAACAATCTTTAAATTATTAATAATCAAAGAAATAAATGCGGAAGCAAAGTTTGAAATATAGTAAAATAACCCATAAAAACAATGGTGTCTAAATACCATCTCAAAATTGGTGTCACAAATGCACGAGCTTCTAGAATAAATACAATAAAGGACTGAATAAAATAAAGCTGTCTGGATATAAACACACAGCTAAAGTAAAATAGACGGGGACTTCAGAACTGCGGACGCCATGTAGTTATACCTCAAGTCTCCTCTGGTAGCTGAAATCCGAGCAAGTCTATGGTACGTCGCTGGGACCAACTCCAAAATCTGCACAAAAAGTGCAGAGTGTAGTATTAGTACAATCGACCCCATGTACTGGTAAGTACTGAGCCTAACTTCGACGAAGTAGTGACGAGGCTAAGGCGGTTCACTTACATTAACATGTACGCAATATTAATGACAACAACAAATAATAGAAATAAAACAGGTAACTCATTTATAATAATAGAAGTCAACTCAGCAGTCATAATCCATTATCATTTCAACCAATTCTGTTGCAGCATGCAACCTGCTCTCACAATATATTCACATTTAATTATGTTGCAGCGTGCAACCCGCTCTCCCAATATATATATTTCTTTTAATCAAGTATGTCATATATTTATTTCAATCAAGTATATATATAGACTTTTAAATAAGTCTGTTGCGGCGTGCAATCCGATCCCCCAATATTGACTTTTAAATAAGTCTATTGCGGCGTGCAATCCGATCCCCCAATATTGATATATTTACTTTCATTTCTGTTGCGGCGTGCAACCCGTTCCCTCAATATATATAACTTTAAACAGCTCATAATATAAATAAAAATTACTCCAATAAATACCACGTCCAATAAGAACTATTAAACATCAAGACACGCAATAATTATAATTTATTTATGAACAAACAATGGCAATAACAATTTATTTTGGAAATCGAGAAGAAAATAGACAATTTAATATTTAATATGCTAAATCTCAAGTAGCAATTAGTGCACATAATTCAAATAAGTATGTAGCAATTATTACATGAATTTAAGAATTAATATTTGGCAAAGAATAGGAGAGAAACAATTATTATAACAATTAATTTATAGTTTAAAATAATTTATGGTTTTTCAAGTAAGCAGGCAAATAATAAATTTCACGACGTATAGACACTCGTCACCTCGCCTATATGTCGTTCACATGCATTTCACATAACAAATAATTTAAGGGTTCTATTCCCTCAAGTCAAGGTTAACCACGACACTTACCTCGCTTTGCAAATTCAAATCAATTATTCAACCATAGCTTTTCCTTTTAAATTTGTCTCTGAAAGTTTCAAATCTATTCACAAACAATTCGATATATTCAATACTAATCATAGAAATTAATTTCATATGAATTTACTAATTTTCCGGATAAAAATCCAAAATTTATTTAAATATTCGATAGTGGAACCCACGTCTCAAATCACGAAAAAACTCGCAAAATCCGAACACTCCTTCCGATACGAGTTCAACCATATAAAAATTGTCCAATTCCGATATCAAATAGACCTTCAAATCTTAACTTTTCGTTTTTGAGAGATTTTATAAAAATCTGATTTCTTCCATCTAAATCCGAAATAAATGATGAATATAGACATGAATTTGTGAAATATAATCACTTTTGGTTAAAGAACACTTACACAATTCAAAGTCGTGAAAATCCTCCCTTGAAATCGCCCAAATCCGAGAGTTGAAACTCAAAAATGAGTAAAAATGGCGACTTCCGAATTTATGGGCTCTGCCCAGTCATTTTCGCATCTGCGGATAAAAGTTCCGCATTTGCGGACTCGCATTTGTAAGACAAAGCTCGCATTTGCGATGCCAGGCTGCCAGGTGAAGTTTCACATCTGCGGACACTCCTGTCGTACCTGCGACATCCGCTTCTGCGCAAAATGGCCGCACCTGCGAAGACCCCAGGCCAGCCCAGTCCCGCATCTACGTGATTTGGTGCACATCTGCGGACACGCTTCTGCGAGAAGCTATCCACTTCTACGATCGAAGCCTTGACATGCCTGGGCGCATCTGCGATGGAAGGCTCGCATCTGCGAGCTCGCACCTGCGGGCAAAAATCCGCAGGTGCGATTACAACAGAAGGAAAAAAAATTCAGATTTTGCTTAAGTCCAATTCTTGATCCGATTTTAATCCGTATCACTCTCGGGGTACTCGCGACCCCGTATGAATATACCAACATGTCCAATAACATAATACGGACTTACTCAGGGTCTCGTATCACGTCAAACAACGTTGAAATTACTCACTGTCTTGGCATGACAATCCAATATAGCATGATAAAGGGACAACCAATCCATACCCAAGATGACATCAAAATCTACTATATCAAGAAGTAGAAGATCAACACTAGTCTCAAGATTACCAATAGTAACCACACACGAATGATAGACATGATCTACTACAACAGAGTCTCCCACCGATGTAGATACATACACAGAAGCACTCAGAGAATCATAAGGCATAACCAAATATGAAGTAAAATATGAGGACATATAGGAATAAGTAGATCCTAGATCAAATAGAACTGAAGCATCTCTATGGCAAACTGGAATAATACCTGTGATCACAGCATCAGATAACTCGGCCTTAGGCCTAGCTGGAAAAGCATAAAATCGGGGCTGGGCCCCACTACTCTGAACTGCGTCCCTGGGACGACCTCTAACTGACTGGCCTCCACCTCTAACGGTCTGACCTCCACCTCTAATGGCCTGACCTCCACCTCTAATGGTCTGACCTCTACCTCTAGCTGCCTGACCCCTACCTCTAGCTGGCTGAGCAGACGGTGAAGCAAATGGTGCTGGTATGATGGCACGAGAATCTTGCCGAGATCTGTTACTCGCCAATCTAGGGCAATACCTCCTGATGTGACCAATGTTTCCACACTCATAACACCCATCCTGATGTCGTGGCTGCTGAAGCTGAAGCTGACCCAAATGGGCCGGATAACCGCTGTAATAACGCTGGAGTGGTGAAGCACTAATAGGAGCTAAATGTGCACTGAATACCGGTTGTCCATAGTAAGGCATAATAGGACTGTGACTCCCTGAAGCACCGGGTGATGTATGAAGTGATGAATGAAACGGTCTGGGAGGATGACCCCTACCAAAATTACCTCTGCCTCTAGACGAGGCACCACTGAAACCACCAAACTGACGAGGCCTCTTGTAGGACCTCTGCCCTCTCTCCTGTGCAAGAACCATCCCAATCCTCCTTGCGACATTAGCAGCCGCCTAAAAAGAAATCTCACTTCCGGTCTCCTTGGCCATCTGAAGTCTGATAGGGTGAGTGAGTCCCTCAATAAACCTCTTCACTCTCTCTCCCTCCATAGGTAGTAAAAGGAGATCATGACAGGCCAAATCCACAAAACGGGACTCATACTGAGTAACAGTCATACTGCCCTGCTGTAATCGCTCAAATTGCTTGCGGAATTCCTCTCTCAGTGTGATAGGGAGGAACTTCTCCAGAAATAACTGAGAGAACTGCTCCCAGGTAAGTGCAGGTGATCCGACTGGTCGGGTCAATGTATAATCTCTCCAGCACTTCTTGGCGGAACCCGTCATCTGAAATACAGCAAAATCAACCACATTGGTCTCAACTATACCCATATTTCGTAGCACCTCATGGCAACGTTCAAGATAATCCTGTAGGTCCTCAAAAGGTATACCACTGAAGTGAACTGGAAAGAGCTTGGTAAACTTATCCAGTCTCAATAAGGCCTCAAAAGACATGGCGGGCCTATCACCGATCTGTGCCGCAACAATTGGCTGAACTACCCCAACTGGCGGTGATGCTGGAGCCTGATTCTGGGGAGCCATCTGCTCCGAAGCGGGAGTAGTGGGAGTTTGTGCTCCTTTCCCATCTTGTGAGACGGCTGGTGCCACTAGAAATGTACCATTTTGGGCTACGCCCTCCATAAGACTTACCAGACGGACTAGAGCGTCCTGAAGTACTGGAGTGGCTATGAATCCTTCCGGGACCTGAATTGGTCCAGCTGGTACATTCTGAACTGGAACCTCCTCTTGAAGGTCCACCTGAGGTTCTACAACAGGTGCAGCTGCTCGAGCTCTGGACTGAGCTCTACCTCGGCCTCTGCCTCGGCCTCTAGCATGACCTCGACCTCGACCTCTACCCCTGGCGATAGTTGCCACCGGGGGTTTTGGTCTCTGTCCATCGGTAGAGGTATTACGTGTTCTCACCATCTGCGAGAGAATAAGAGTAGAATGGTTCAATCATCGATGATAGAATAAAATCGCACGACAGAATAAGAAAGAAGTGATATTGTTCCTAAACTTCATAACCTCTTAGAGATAAGTACAGACGTCTCCGTACCGATCCTTCAGACTCTACTAAACTTGCTTGTGACTCGTGAGACCTATGTAACCTAGTGCTCTGATACCAACTGTCACGACCCGAAATTTCCACCTTCGGACCATGATGGCGCCTAACATTTCACTTGCTAGGCAAGCCAACGTTAGAATAATATTAACCAATTTTTAAACAATCGTTAAATTATTAATAATCAAAGAAATAAATGCGGAAGTAAAGTTTAAAATATAGTAAAATAACCCATAAAAATAATGGTGTCTAAATATCATCCCAGAATTGGTGTCACAAGTGCACGAGCTTCTAGAATAAATACAAATAAAGGTCTGAATAAAATAAAGTTGTCTGAAAATAAACACACAGCTAAAGTAAAATAGACGGGGACTTCAGAATTGCGGACGCCATACAGTTATACCTTAAGTCTCCTCTGGTAGCTGAAATCCGAGCAAGTCTATGGTACGCCGCTGGGACCAACTCCAAAATCTGCACAAGAAGTGCAGAGTATAGTATCAGTACAATTGACCCCATGTACTGGTAAGTGCTGAGCCTAACTTCGACGAAGTAGTGACGAGGCTAAGGCGGTTCACTTACATTAACATGTACGCAATATTAATGACAACAACAAATAATAGAAATAAAACAAGTAACTCAGTTATAATAATTGAAGCTAACTCAGCAGTCATAATTCATTATCATTTCAACCAATTCTGTTGCAACGTGCAACCCGCTCTCACAATATATTCACATTTAATTCAGTTGCAGCCTTTAAATTGAGCTAGGGACTATACACACCAGTTTGGCTTTAAATTGCTAGTTCTGTTAAATGGTCAAAACTTGAGCTAGGGACCTTCAAATTAAATTTCGGGCATACGCCCAAGTCCCAATTCACGATACGGAGCTACCGGAACTGTCAAAATACTAATCCTGGTCCGTTTGCTAAATATGTTGTCCAAAGTCAACTCAGTTGGGTTTTAAAACTTTATTTCGCATTTAATCCATTTTCACATGAAAACTTTTCGAAAAATTTTACAGACTGCGCACGCAAGTCGAGGAATGATAAATAGTGCCTTTCGAGATCTTAGAACACAGAATTACTTATTAAATTTAAAGATGACAGAAACCAGAACTGGAAAAAAATCCCTTATAGGGACTGTACAGACCAGTTTGGCTTATGGCCCTGTTTATTTTAATGCATATCCGAATTTGCAGATTTCTTTAAATGACAAAAATTCATTAGATGCTTTAATTTTAAGTATCAAATTACATGGTTATGATTATTTTTCTGGTACATAAGTCATATGTATTTGTTATAGGATTTATTATAAGCCTTTATATACTTTAAATCCTATGTGTAAAATAATAGATTTCAAAAATAAAACTATTTTAATAGAGACTAATTTTGGTAGATCTAAAGTTACTACCAAAAGACTTATTAAATGGGACGAAATTGATTTTCCCAAAGAATGGGACATAGAGGAAGCAATAGCTCTTCAAAATACTAGTAATACTAAGGTTACAGAAATTGAGCAGACCTCTAATGGAATTGTTAAGATTAGGTTCAATGAACCCTGAGTATTTTAAAATAGTTAAGTGAGCATGTTATGGTAAAATCTATATTATAAATAATGTTTATTATCATCGTGACTTGTGATTTTTCGATGACACACAACTCTGGTACAAAACGTTTGATAATGATTTTTTTGCTGAGAAAGAACTTTACATAATGAAAATTGGGTAGGTAAAAATGACAATTTTTAGGTTATACCATTACTTTTCATTTTAAACCTATTTATTTAATGTAGGATCTTCATTTCATGCTATCTAAGAAGTGTTGCAAACGAATTAGACTAATTTTGTTGTGCATCTTACACTGGACGTTCATATGAGAAATAAACAGTGTTTGAAATGTGTCACGACCCGAAATTCCCACTTTCGGACCGTGATGGCGCCTAACATTTCACATGCTAGGCAAGCCAACGTTAGAATAATATTAATTAATTTTTAAACAATCTTTAAATTATTAATAATCAAAGAAACAAATGCGGAAGCAAAGTTTGAAATATAGTGAAATAACCCATAAAAATAACGGTGTCTAAATACCATCCCAGAATTAGTGTCACAAGTGCACGAGCTTCTAGAATAAATACAATAAAGGTCTGAATAAAATAAAGCTGTCTGGAAATAAACACACAGCTAAAGTAAAATAGACGGGGACTTCAGAACTGCGGATGCCATGTAGTTATACCTCAAGTCTCCTCTGGTAGCTGAAATCCGAGCAAGTCTATGGTACGCTGCTGGGACCAACTCCAAAATCTGCACAAGAAGTGCAGAGTATAGTATCAGTACAATTGACCCCATGTACTGGTAAGTGCTGAGCCTAACTTCGACGAAGTAGTGACGAGGCTAAGGCGGTTCACTTACATTAACATGTACGCAATATTAATGACAACAACAAATAATAGAAATAAAACAGGTAACTCATTTATAATAATTGAAGCTAACTCAGCAGTCATAATTCATTATCATTTCAACCAATTCTGTTGCAGCGTGCAACCCGCTCTCACAATATATTCATATTTAATTCAGTTGCAGCCTTTAAATTGAGCTAGGGACTGTACACACCAGTTTGGCTTTAAATTGCTAGTTCCGTTAAATGGTCATAACTTGAGTTAGGGACCTGCAAATTAAATTTCGGACATATCCCCAAGTCCCAATTCACGATACGGAGCTAACGGAACTGTCAAAATACTAATCCTGGTCCGTTTGCTAAATATGTTGTCCAAAGTCAACTCAGTTGGGTTTTAAAACTTTATTTCACATTTAATCCATTTTCACATGAAAACTTTTCGAAAAATTTTACGGACTGCGCACGCAAGTCGAGGAATGATAAATAGTGCCTTTCGAGATCTTAGAACACAGAATTACTTATTAAATTTAAAGATGGCAGAAACCAGAACTGAAAAAAAATCCCTTATAGGGACTGTACAGACCAGTTTGGCTTATGGCCCTATTTATTTTAATGCATATCCGAATTTGCAGATTTTTTTAAATGACAAAAATCCGTTAGATGCTTTAATTTTAAGTATCAAATTACATGGTTATGATTATTTGCCTGGTACAGAAGTCATATGTATCTGTTATAGAATTTATTATAAGCCTTTATATACTTTAAATTCTATGTGTAAAATAATAGATTTCAAAAATAAAACTATTTTAATAGAGACTAATTTTGGTAAATCTAAAGTTACTGCCAGAAGACTTATTAAATGGGACGAAATTGATTTTCCCAAAGAATGGGACATAGAGGAAGCAATAGCTCTTCAAAATATTGGTAATACTAAGGTTACAGAAATTGAGCAGACCTCTAATGGAATTGTTAAGATTAGGTTCAATGAACCCTGAGTATTTTAAAATAGTTAAGTGAGCATGTTATGGTAAAATCTATATTATAAATAATGTTTATTATCATCGTGACTTGTGATTTTTCGATGACACACAACTCTGGTACAAAACGTTTGATAATGATTTTTTTGCTGAGAAAGAACTTTACATAATGAAAATTGGGTAGGTAAAAATGACAATTTTTAGGTTATACCATTACTTTTCATTTTAAACCTATTTATTTAATGTAGGATCTTCATTTCATGCTATCTAAGAAGTGTTGCAAACGAATTAGACTAATTTTGTTCTGCATCATACACTGGACGTTCGTATGAGAAATAAACAGTGTTGAAATGTGTCACGACCCGAAATTCCTACCTTCGGATTGTGATGGTGCCTAACATTTCACATGCTAGGCAAGCCAACGTTAGAATAATATTAATCAATTTTTAAACAATCTTTAAATTATTAATATTCAAAGAAACAACTGCGGAAGCAAAGTTTGAAATATAGTGAAATAACCCATAAAAATAACGGTGTCTAAATACCATCCCAGAATTAGTGTCACAAGTGCACGAGCTTCTAGAATAAATACAATAAAGGTCTGAATAAAATAAAGCTGTCTGGAAATAAACACACAGCTAAAGTAAAATAGATGGGGACTTCAAAACTGCGGACGCCATGTAGTTATACCTCAAGTCTCCTCTGGTAGCTGAAATCCGAACAAGTCTATGGTACGCCACTGGGACCAACTCGAAAATCTACACAAGAAGTGCAGAGTGTAGTATCAGTACAATTGACCCCATGTACTGGTAAGTGCTGAGCCTAACCTGGACGAAGTAGTGACGAGGCTAAGGCGGTTCACTTACATTAACATGTACGCAATATTAATGACAACAACAAATAATAGAAATAAAACAGTTAACTCATTTATAATAATTGAATCCAACTCAGCAGTCATAATCCATTATTATTTCAACCAATTCTGTTGCAGTGTGCAACCCGCTCTCACAATATATTCACATTTAATTCTGTTGCAGCGTGCAACCCGCTCTCCCAATATATATATTCCTTTTATATATATATATATATATATATATATATATATATATATATATATATATTCCTTTTAATCAAGTCTGTCATATATTTATTTCAATCAAGTATACATATAGACTTTTAAATAAGTTTGTTGCGGCGTGCAATCCGATCCCCCAATATTGACTTTTAAATAAGTCTATTGCGGCGTGCAATTCGATCCCCCAATATTGATATATTTACTTTCATTTCCGTTGCGGCGTGCAACCCGTTCCCTCAATATATATAACTTTAAACAGCTCATAATGTAAATAAAAATTACTCCAATAAATACCACGTCCAATGAGAACTATTAAACATCAAGGCACGCAATAATTATAATTTATTTATGAACAAACAATGGCAATAATAATTTATTTTTGAAATCAGGGAGAAAATAAACAGTTCAATATTTAATATGCTAAATGTCAAGTAGAAATTAGTGCACATAATTCAAATAAGTATGTAGTAATTATTACAGGAATTTAAGAATTAATATTTGGCAAAGAATAGGAGAGAAATAATTATTATAATAATTAATTTATGGTTTATAATAATTTATAGTTTTTCAAGTAAGCAGGCAAACAATAAATTTCACGACGTATAGACACTCGTCACCTCGCCTATACGTCGTTCACATGCATTTCACATAACAAATAATTTAAGGATTCTATTCCCTCAAGTCAAGGTTAACCACGACACTTACTTCGCTTTGCAAATTCCAATCAATTATTCAACCACAGCTTTTCCTTTTAAATTTATCTCCAAAAGTTTCAAATCTATTCACAAACAATACGATATATTCAATACTAATCATAGGAATTAATTCCATATGAATTTACTAATTTTACGGATAAAAATTTGAAATTTATTTAAATATTCGACAGTGGGACCAACATCTCAAATCCCGGAAAACTCGTGAAATCTGAACACCCGTTCTGATACGAGTTCAACCATACAAAAATTGTCCAATTCCGATATCAAATGGACCTTCAAATCTTAACTTTTTATTTTTGAAAGATTTTATAAAAATCTAATTTCTACCATCTAAATCCGAAATAAATGATGAATATAGACATGGATTTGTGAAATATAATCACTTTTGGTTAAAGAACACTTACCCAATTCAAAGTCGTGAAAATCCTCCCTTGAAATCGCCAAATTCTAGACTTGAAACTCAAAAATGAGTAAAAATGGCGACTTCCGAATTTATGGGCTCTGCCCAGTCATTTTTGCATCTGCGGATAAAGGTTCCGTATTTGCGGACTCGCATTTGTGAGACAAAGCTCGCATTTGCGATGCCAGGCTGCCAGGTGAATTTTCGTATCTGCGGACACTCCTGTCGCACCTGCGACATCCGCTTCTGCCCAAAATGGCCGCACCTGCGAAGACCCCACGCCAGCCCAGTCCCGCATCTGCGTGATTTGGTGCACATCTGCGGACACGCTTCTGCGAGAAGATGTCCGCTTCTGCGATCGAAGCCTTGACACGCCTGGGCATATCTGCGATGAAAGGCTCACATCTGCGGGCAAAAATCCGTAGGTGCGATTACAACAGAAGGGAAAAAATCCAGATTTTGCTTAAGTCCAATTCTTGATCTGATTTCAATCCGTATCACTCTCGGGGTACTCGAGACCCCGTACGAATATACCAACAAGTCTAATAACATAATACGGACTTACTCGGAGTCTCGTATCACGTCAAACAACGCTGAAATTACAATTCACACCCCGATTCAAACTTTGAGTTTTAAACTTTTCAATTTGCATACCTCGTGCCAAAACATATTAAATGAATCCGGAATGACTTCAAATTTGGCACACAAGTCATAAATGACATAACGGAGCTGTTTAAATTTCCAGAATTTGATTCTGGCTCTGATATCAAAAAGTCAACCTCGTGGTCAAACTTGAAATCTTTAGCCTTTAAATTGTTAGTTTCGTTAATTGGTCATAACTTGAGCTAGGGACCTCCAAATTAAATTTTGGGCATAGGCCCAAGTCCCAAATATATGGAGCTACCGGAACTGTCAAAATACTGATCTTGGTCCGTTTGCTAAATATGGTGACCAAAGTCAACTCAGTTGAGTTTTAAAGCTTTTATTTCATATTTTAATCTATTTTTCACATGAAAACTTTTCGAAAAATTTTACGGACTGCGCACGCAAGTCGAAAAATAATAAATAGTATTTTTCGAAATCTTAGAACACCGAATTACTTATTAAATTTAAAGATGACATTTTGGGTCATCACAAAATGGAGTATAAATCTGCAGTCACGTTGATTTCAAAGTTGTGATAGCTAAAATTGAAGTACAACAACTTCCTAATATCATTCTTCCATAGTCCACACACATTTCCCAGTGCTACTATGTGCATTTATAAATGAAAAAAATTCTTCTTGTTTAAATCAATTGTTTGGATAATCTCATTGTAAGCTATTTCACATTTGCACGCACTTATGTAATTTTAGTTCTTTGTCAGATAAAAGGCAAAATACATAAAGACCCTATTAAATTTGTTCAAAAAATATGTTTGAATACTTTAACTAAGCGGGTGTTCTTTTACCCCCTCCCCTACTAAACTCATTACAAGTGAATTTTGTTCCACTCTCCATGATCCCAGACCCATCGCGTGGAATGTGAGGGCTTTTATTCTAAAATTAACGGATAAAATGATTTTTTTTTAAAAAATCATTATAAAATAAAGAGACCTAACGGTAAAAGAGACTCTTTACTTTATAAGGAGACCCAATGGCATAATCTCCAATTATTTGATCCAATTCTTCTTTCATCTTCAAGAACCCTAAATCTCCTTTCCTTCAATTACTCACAAATTCTAGCCAAGACCTACAATTTCGAATCATTTTATTTGAATCAAAGCCTTATTCTTCTCTATAATCTTTTGGTTCATATGATTTTAGGGCTTATTGAGTGTTTCAAATTTTTCCTGATTTGAGGGGTTCATCTGATTTTAGGGCTTAGTCGATAATTCGGTCAACTAACTTTGCTAGGTTTTGCATGAAAGATGATGATCCTGGGTTGAATGAAGAAGTGTGTTGCAACCATGGTTATGCGCTGCCGATAATAACTTCTTGGACCCCTCAGAACCCCGGTAGAAGATATTGGGTGTGTCCATACTATGGAGTAGGTTTAATTTTTGTAAATTAGTTGAAACTTTCACTAATTAACCTTTAATTAATTCCTTGTATTTCATCATTGTAGGGTCCAAGATCTTGTGATTTTTAGCGTTGGATAAATGAAGAAATTGATCCAAGATCGAAATTTATTATTCCTAAACTGGTGGAGAAAATTGGTGAACTTGAAAGTGCATTGGAAGTGTATGAAAGTGTTGAGAAGCCTAGGAAAAATAACAAGTGAAAAGGAAGACAGAGATGCAATTGGAGAAGTTGGAGGGAGAGATTGAGAAGATGAAAGGAAGGGAGAAGAAGTGGAGGATCAGTTTGGTTAAGTCCAAAATTATGGAGAAAATACTTTGATTTTTTGTGTTGTGTGGATGTGTTATAGCTATAAGCTATTGGTTTCATCTAGTATACGTGAAGAATCATTCAATGAAGTTGCCTTAGGATCTATTGTGGTAGTAGTATCTTTAGTGTTGCTTAACAAAATTGCAACATATTTTGTAAAAATTTGGTGTAACTTTTGTTATAATATAATGCACCTTGTTGATATAGTTTGTGTTGTGAAAATTGGTAATATGTCTGTTACAAATGCAAGCTTTATATTGACTTAGAAATCTGCAGTCACTACTGCATATTAGTGACATAATTATGCAGAAAAATAGATTAACAACTTTGCAGTCACTGCTGCATATTAGCGGCATAATTATGCAGAAAAACAGATTAACAACTTGTAGTCACTGCTTCATATTAGTAGCATTTTTATGCAAAAAACAGATTAACAACTTTGCATCAGACTTAAACAGAAAAACTGAAAAACTGACTTAACAAAATTGCAGTCAGTGCTGCATATCATTTTCAGTAAACAAACCTACAAATCTGCAGTAACTGCTACATATTGCAGAAAAACAGACTTAAACAGGAAAATACGGAAACTGACTTAACAAAATTGTAGTCATTGCTGCATATCATTTCCAGTAAATAGACCTACAAATCAACAGTCATTACTGCACATAATACCATAGACTTAGAAACTTTCAGTCATTGCTGAATATAGTTACATACCAAAACAGAAATTCATATTGTCTTTATATATACCAACTGCCAAAAAGCAAACAAAAACACTGAAGTTCTAATATCTACTGGGCAGTTGATTGTGGTGATGATGAACTTGTTTGGCTCAAACGAACTCTTTCAGATACCTTTGACCTTGTCTCCATTCTTTTCTTAGCTTGAATATGTTGAAGATTCCTTGAGGTGATAGCTTCTTTATCTTTCCATTTCACTCATGTTCTTGGTTTGTGTCTAATAGCACCAGTCACTACTGCAGAGTTCATAGGCACAATTGACACTCCATGCTATATTCTTAGTTAGTTTACATCCAAGTTTTATCAAAATGAGTTCATAGTCACAGTTGACATTACATGTTGTCACTATCCAAAATCTCACCTGTCGTGATGGCGCCTATCCCAATACTAGGCGAGCCGACAATCTCAATAAAATACCATATCTTTTAAGTTTGAAAATATAATATTTAAATTCAGCCGAAGAAATCTCATAATTACATATATAAACACTCCCAGAACCCGGTGTCACTGAGTACGTGAGCATCTAATATGAATACAAAGTCTGATTGACAAAACACTGTCTGAAAGTATAGAACAGTATAATAACTAAAAGAAAAGGAGTCAAGGTCAACGGACTCCATGCAGCTACCTTGATAGTCTCCAACTGATAGAACTCTGAGATCTAACGGTCGCCGTGTCCGAAAGCACCTGGATCTTCACACGAGGTGCAGAGTGTAGTATGATTACAACCAACTCAATAAGTAACAAGACTAACCTTTGGGCTGAAAGTAGTGGCGAGCTCCGCAGGTACAGTCCATTATAAATAATAACAATACAAAAATGTAGGCATGCTTTCAAGTTCAACAGTTGCTTTCAGCACAAATAAAACAGATCAATTCTGAACAATACGAGGAATATGACATCTCAGTATCTACATGCCAATGTACATACTGCATGTGATGCACCTTAGTGAAAACTGCATGTACTCACAATCTAAAATACTCAATTACTTAGTTATGTATTGTAACGACCCGGACGGTCGTTTCGAGAGTTATAGCCCCGTTTTCCCCATTTTTACTATTTTTTGTGTCATTCAGCTATATTATGTTGTATCGGGTTAGTTGGTTCGGGTCCGGAAGGAACTCGAAGTGGAATGAGACACTTAGTCTCATAATTGAAAAAATATTAAGTTAGAAAAGTGGACCGAATATGAACCTATATGTAAACGACCTTGGATTTGAATTCTGATAATTACAATAGCTCCGTATGATGATTTTGGGCTTAGGAGTGTATCCGAAATATTATTTGGGGGTCCGTAGTAGAATTAGGCTTGAATTGGCAAAATTGGAAATTTGGCGATTTCGGTTGGCAGTGAAAAATTTGATATCAGGGTCGGAATAGAATTCCAAAAATTGGAGTAGGTTCGTAGTATCATTTGTGACGTGTGTACAAAATTTGAGGTTATTCGGACATGGTTTGGTTGGTTTCGGCATCGATTGCCGAATTTGGAAATTTAGAAGTTCTTAGGCTTGAATCCGAGGGTAATTTTGTGTTTGGATGTTGTTTTGAGTGACTCGAAGATTCGACTAAGTTTGTATGTTGATACATGACTTGTTAGTATTTTTGGTTGAGGTCCCGAGGGCCTCGGGGTGATTTCGGGTGGTTAACGGATTTGTTGAAGTTGAAAATTGCAGCTGGAGCTGCTGCTTCTGCTATTTCCGCACCTGCAGAAGAAAGGGTCGCAGGTGCAAGGCCGCTGGTGCGTGTGGGGAGTGCGTAGGTGCGGGAGATGCTGGGCCAAGGCTGGGAACGCAGGTGTGAAGAATTGGCCGCATCTGCGAGCTCGCAGGTGCGAGGCCTTGAGCGCAGATGCGGAGATGAGAAGTTTGGGCTGGTTTCGTAGATGCGCACCTGGGACAGCATATACAAGTCTGCAGGTGCAAGGAAGGGGTCCGCAGGTGCGGAATATGGGTGATTAAGTGAGTTGCGTAGGTGCGGCTTCTTGGACCGCAGGTGCAGTTGCGCGGGTGCGATAAAATGGCCGCAGGTGCGAAAAACCTGGGCAGAAACCATAAATAGATTCGCGAATTTTGGTCATTTTTCACAATTTCAACTCGGTTTTTGGAGCTTTTGGGAGGGATTCGAAGAGGGAATCAAGGGGATTTCGTTGAGGTAAGTTACTTGAGCCCTAATACTTGTATATATGGTGATCTCCCGTTGTTTTAATCATGGTAATTAGTGAAAATGAGGGGTTAGGGCTTGACATTTTTGGAGAGTAATTTAAGGATTTGAAGAAACAAACGATGTCGTATTTTGATGAATTTGGTATGGTTAGACTCGTGAGTGAATGAGCTTTCTAATTTTGTAAATTTGGTCGGATTTCGAGACGTAGGCTAGGGGACCGGGTTTGAGCCAATTTTGGGTTTTAGTCTAATTTTGTAGTTTTTCTTGTGGAATTCATTCCATTAGCGCGTGTTGATGGTATTGTACTGATTGTGAATAGATTCGGAGCATTTGGAGGCCGAGTCCAGAGACAAGATCATTGCGGGTTAGAGATTTGACTGGTTTGAGGTAAGTAACGATTGTAAATCTAGTCCTGAGGGTATGAAACCCCGAATTTCGTATCATTCTACTATTTTGAAGTGACGCACATGCTAGGTGACGGGCGTGTGGGCGTGCACTGTTGGGGATTTGTGACTTGGTCCATCCCGTGGCAACTGTAAAGTTGCATACTTTGTTGAAATTATTTAATACTTATATGTTTTAGAAAACATTTCTGTAAATTGGGTTGAATGCCGTGTTTGGGCCTTACGCCAATGCTGTTTGGACCCTTAGGGGCTGTTTCTTACCATCCTCTCATTGTTTTCGATTGAAAATCTATACTCAGTCATGTTTATACTTGTTTACCGCATAACTCAGTTTTATGACTCTATTTTGATGCATATAAATATTTTGGGCCGAATGCCCTGTTTTACTAAAATGCCCGAGTGGCTTGAGAGGTTTATGACTGAGTGAGGCCGAGGGCCTAATTTGTGAGGATGAGTGTGGATCGGGGCTGCCCATCTACAGCATATGTTTTTATTATAGCACGTGAGTTGTCCATGCAGATTATAGCGCTTGGGCTGAAGGAGCCCCTCCGGAGTCTGTACACACCCTAGTGAGCGCAGGTACCTACTGAGTGCGAGTGCCGAGTGCTGAGTGACTGGGAGGCATGAATGATTTTGAGGTATGCCCGAGTAGCAAGAGTGATTGTGAGGTATGCCCGTGTGGCATGAGTGACTGTGAGGTTTATCCGAGGGGTTGTATATGAGTGATATTTTGCCTGAGGTGTTGTTTATGATTTCACCATTTTTGCTCACCTTTGCATTGAGCCTTTGTTTGAAAAATTATTGGAAAAATATCTTTAAATGATTTTTTTACTGGAATTGGGTTTAAACGAGTTGTTTGATTCAAATCCTGATTTTTTAAAAGCATATGGTATTTTACTGAGATTTCCTGATATGAACGTTATATGCTTTATTGCTCGTCACTACTGCTCAGTCTTTATTTATTGTTGTTACTTACTGAGTTGGCGTACTCACGTTACTCCTTGCACCTTGTGTGCAGATTCAGGTGTAGCTGGACACGGTAGCGGTTATTGAGTGTTCTGGTTGCAGATTTTCTTGGAGATAGCAAGGTAGTTGTTTGGCGATCGCAGCCCCTGCTCTTCTCCCTTTTATTTTCCTCTAGTTGTAATTAGCTATTTTTCCAGGCTGAGTTAGGCTTGACATTGTTAGACAGATTGTAGCAGATGCTCATGACTAGTGACACCCCGATGTCGGGCTTTTCTTTTCCACACTTCTATTTTTTTTTTCTTTGATTTGAACTCTTTTAATGGAGGTTTTATGCCAAATAACCTTGAAATTGTCTTTGAAATGAAAATATCGATTTGTTTTGGAAATGAGTCGGCTTGCCTAGTTCCACGATAGGCGCCATCACGACAGGGGTTAGTTTTGGGTCGTGACAGATTGGTATCAGAGCCTAGGTTACATAAGTCGCACGAGTCATGAGCAGGTTTAGTAAAGTCTTGCGGATCGGTACGGATACGTCAGTACTTATCTTCGAGAGGCTGCAGAACCTTTAGGAAACTCCACATTCTTCAATTCTTGTCGTGTGAATCTGTTGATTCTAGTAACTAAACATCTGTTGTTTCATTCTCTCACAGATGGTGAGGACTCATACTACCGGTCAGGAAGGCCAGCCACCAGTACCACCAGCCAGGGCCGCGAGAGGCTGAGGTCGCGGTAGAGGTCATGGTAGGGGCAGAGGTACAGCCCGTACAGCAGTTGGGGCAATACCTACAGATCCACCGGTTGTCCTAGATCAGGACCAAGTTCCAATTGTTGATGCACCAGCTCAGGCACCACCTGTGCCTATCGTGATTCCAGGCCTTCAGGAGGCCCTAGCTCATATTCTAACAGCGTGTACTAGCCTTGCTCAGGCGGTCTCTATTTCGACGGCCGCAGCCACTTCTCAGGCCAGGGGAGGCACTCAGACTCCCATCTCTCGCACACCCGAGCAGGTTATTTAGGGACTTCAGACACCGGAGGCACCACCAGCCTAGCCGGTTGCTGTTGCTCAGGATTATGTGGTTCCTGTTATGCCCAAGAATGATCAACGTAGGTTGGAGAGGTTTGGGAGACTTCATCCACCACCTTTCAGTGGCATAGAGAGAGAGGATGCCCAAGGACTTTTTAAACTTGTGGGGTCTCATTCACTACCTTTCAATTTTCTGGGGCTGCACTCAGATGGTGGGAGACTTACAAGAGGCGTAGGCCTGTTGGTGCAGCACCCCTTACTTGGCAGCAGTTCTTCGTGGTCTTTTTGGAGAAGTTCGTGCCTCGATCCCGCAGAGAGGAGCTACGCAGACAGTTAGAGCGGCTCCGCCAGGGTGATATGTCTGTGATGCAGTATGAGATGCGGTTCTCCGAGCTGGACCGTCATACTATCTGGTTGGTTCCCACGGATAGAGAGAGGATCATGAGGTTTATTGATGGCCTCACTTATCAGCTACAATTGCTTATGACCAGGGAGTGGGTTTCGGGTGCTACCTTTGATGAGGTTGTCGACATTGCTCGGCAGATTGAGGGTTCACGGTCAGGAGAGGGTTGAGCGGGAGGCCAAGAGGCCTCGTGGTCAGGGTGGATTCAGCGGTACTCCTTTTGGGGGTCAGTTCCAGCACAGTAGAGGTCGTCATTTCAGACAGGCTCAGTCAGCTCGGCTATTTCATCGGTGTGCATCATCTGGCCATGGTTCTCACAGTTCTCATCAAGGCCACTCATCACTTAGTGCCCTTCCAGTTCAGAGTTCGTCCCGTACTCCACCTATTCAAGGCTCTTCCATGCCAGGTTCTTCTACCAGTCATCCCGGTACTAGGGGTTCCCTTCAGTTTCCGCCGCCAGCACCAGGGAGTTATTTTGAGTGTGGGGAGCTGGGGCATATGTGGAGGCAGTGTCCTCATCGTCACGGAGGTCTATCTCAGCAGAGGAGTCAGCCTCCGACTACAGCACCAGTTACTTTACCACCCACCCAGTCAGCTCGGGGTGGATGTCAGTCAGCTAGGGGTCGCCCTAGAGGGGGAGGCAAATCAGGGGGTGGTCAAGCCCTTTCTAAACTCTCCCTGCCAGACCAGATGCTATTGCTTCAGATGCTGTGATTACAGGTATTGTCTCAGTTTGCCATAGAGATGCCTCAGTATTATTTGACCCTGGTTCCACGTATTCATATATTTCCTCATATTTCGCCCATTTTCTGGATATGCCCCATGAGTCCTTAGTTTTATCTGTACATGTATCTACTCCTGTGGGCGATACTATTATTGTGGACCGCGTATATCGGTCATGTGTGGTGACTATTGGGGGTCTAGAGACCCGAGTGGATCTATTGTTGCTCAGTATGGTTGACTTTGATGTGATATTGGATATGGATTGGTTATCTCCATGTCATACTGTTCTAGATTGTGACGCTAAGACGGTGACGTTGGCTATGCCGGAAATTTCGAGGGTTGAGTGCAGCGGTTCTGTAGATTATTTATCAAGTAGGGTGATTTCATATTTAAAGACTCGGCGCATGGTTGATAAAGGTTGCCTATCTTACTTTGCTTTTGTGAGGGATGTTAGTGCAGATACTCCTGTCATTGATTCTGTTCCGGTGGTACGTGATTTTCCGGATGTATTTCCTGCAGACCTACCGAGCATGCCGCCTGACAGGGATATTGACTTTGGTATTGATTTGGTGCCGGGCACTCAGCCCATTTCTATTCCACCGTATCGTATGGCACCGGCAGAGTTGAAGGAATTAAAAGAACAGCTTCAGGAACTCTTTGATAAGGGGTTTATTCGGCCTAGTATGTCACCTTGGGGTGCACCGGTTCTATTTGTGAAGAAGAAGGATGGTTTCATGAGAATGTGTATTGATTACAGGCAGTTGAACAAGGTCACAGTCAAGAACAAGTATCCTTTGCCTCGTATTGATGATTTATTCAACCAGCTTCAGGGAGCGAGGGTGTTCTCTAAGATCGATTTGAGGTCCGGTTATCACCAGCTGAAGATTCGGGATTCAGATATTCTTAAAATAGCTTTCAGGACCCGATATGGCCATTATGAGTTCTTTGTGATGTCTTTTGGGCCGACCAATGCCCCAGCAGCGTTCATGCATTTGATGAACAGTGTATTCCAACCCTATTTGGACTCATTCGTCGTTGTATTCATTGATGACATCCTGGTGTACTCTCGTAGCCAGGAGGAGCACGCTCAGCATTTGAAGATTGTATTACAGAGATTGAGGGAGGAGAAGCTTTATGTGAAGTTCTCCAAATGTGAGTTTTGGCTCGTTCAGTAGCATTCTTGGGGCACATGGTGTCCAGTGAGGGTGTTCAAGTGGACCCAAAGAAGATAGAGGCGGTGCAGAGTTGGCCCAGACTGTCCTCAGCCACAGAGATTAGGATTTTTCTTGGTTTGGCGGGTTACTACCGTCTCTTTGTGGAGGGATTTTCATCTATTGCATCGCCCTTGACCAAATTGACCCAAAAGGGTTCTCCATTCAGGTGGTCGAATGAATGTGAGGAGAGCTTTCAAAAGCTCAAGACTGCTTTGACCACAGCTCCAGTGTTAGTTCTGCCATCAGCTTCAGGTTCTTACACCGTGTATTGTGATGCCTCGAGGATAGGCATTGGTTGTGTTTTGATGTAGGAAGGTAGGATGATTGCCTATGCCTCGCGCCAGTTGAAAACCCATGAGAAGAACTATCCTATCCATGATCTTGAGTTAGCAACCATTGCTCACGCCTTGAAGATTTGGCGTCATTATTTGTATGGGGTTCATTGTGAGATCTATACTGATCACTGGAGTCTGCAGTATCTGTTAAAGCAGAAGAATCTTAATTTGCGTTAGCGGAGATGGTTGGAGCTTCTTAAAGACTATGATATCACTATTTTGTACCATCTGGGGAAGGCCAACGTGGTGGCCGATGCTTTGAGTCGTTGGGCAGAGAGTTTGGGGAGTTTAGCATATCTTCCAGCAGCAGAGAGACCTTTGGCATTAGATGTTCAGACCTTAGCAGGCCAGCTTGTCAGATTAGATATTTCGGAGCCTAGCCGGGTATTGGCTTGTGTGGTCTCCAAGTCTTCTCTTTATGACCTTATCAGGGAGCATCAGTATGATGATTCCCACTTGCTCGTTCTTCAGGACAGGGTTCGGAGAGGTGATGCTAGGGATGTGACTATTGGTGATGACGGCGTGCTGAGAATGCAGGGCCGGATATGTGTGCCTAATATAGATGGGCTTCGAGAGTTAATTCTTGAGGAAGCCCACAGCTCGCGGTATTCCATCCATCCGGGTGCCGCGAAGATGTACCAGGATTTGAGGTAGCACTATTGGTGGAGGCGGATAAAGAAGGATATAGTTGGGTTTGTGGCTCGATGTCTAAACTATCAGCAGGTTAAGTATGAGCATCAGAGACCGAGAGGCTTGCTTCAGAGATTAGAGATCCCAGAGTGGAAGTGGGAGTGGATCACTATGGACTTTGTAGATGGGTTGCCACGGACTTCGAGGAAGTTTGACGCTATTCGGGTTATTGTGGATCGGCTTACCAAGTCCGCGCACTTCATTCCAGTTGGTACTACTTACTCTTCAGAGCGGTTGGCTGAGATCTACATCCGAGAGGTCGTTCGCCTGCATGGTGTCCTAGTTTCCATCATTTCAGATAGGGGTACTCAGTTCACATCGCAGTTTTGGAGGGTTGTGCAGCGAGAGTTGGGTACTCAGATTGAGTTGAGCACAGCTTTTCATCCTCAGATGGATGGGCAGTCCGAGCGCACTATTCAGATATTGGAGGACATGTTACGTGCTTATGTCATTGACTTTAAGGGTCCATGGGACCAGTTTCTGCCACTCGCGGAGTTTGCATATAACAACAGTTATCAGTCGAGTATTCAGATGGCTCCGTACGAGGCTTTGTATGGGAGGAGATGTAGATCTCCGGTTGGATGGTTTGAGCCGGGTGAGGCTAGGTACAGACTTGGTTCGGGACGTATTAGATAAGGTAAAATTGATTCAGGTGCGACTTTGTACGGCGCAGTCTAGGCAGAAGAGCTACGCGGATAGGAAGGTCTGTGATGTGTCTTTTATGGTTGGGGAGAATGTTTTGCTGAAGGTATCACCCATGAAGGGTGTTATGAGGTTTGGGAAGAGGGGCAAGTTGAGCCCCCGGTTCATTGGGCCTTTTGAGGTGCTTCAGAGAATAGGGGAGGTGGCTTATAAGCTTGCCTTGACACCCAACTTGTCCAGTGTGCATCCAGCGTTTCATGTTTCCATGCTCCGAAAGTATATTGGAGATCCGTCCCATGTTGTGGATTTCAGCACGGTTCAGTTGGAGGGTGATATGACTTATGAAGCGGAGCCGGTGGCTATTTTGGATCGGCAGGTTCGAAGGTTGAGGTCAAAGGATATAGCTTCAGTGAAGGTGCAATGGAGAGGTCAGCCTGTAGAGGAGGCCACCTGGGAGACCGAGCGGGTGATGCGGAGCAGATATCCACGCCTATTCGAGACTCCAGGTATGTTTCTAGACTCGTTCGAGGACGAACGGATGTTAAAGAGGGGGAGGATGTAACGACCCGGACGGTCATTTCGAGAGTTATAGCCCCGTTTTCCCCATTTCTACTTCTTTGTGTGTCATTCAGCTATATTATATTGTATCGGGTTAATGGTTCGGGCCTCGAAGGAACTCAGAGTGGAATGAGACACTTAGTCTCATAATTGAAAAATATTAAGTTAGAAAAGTGGATCGGATATGGACCTATGTGTAAACGACCTCGGGTTCGAATTCTGATAATTCTAATAGCTCCATATGGTAATTTTGGGCTTAAGAGCATGTCCGGAATATTATTTGGGGATCTGTGGTAGGATTAGGCTTGAATTGGCGAAATTGGAAATTTGGCGATTTCGGTCGGCAGTGAAAATTTTGATATCGGAGTCGGAATGGAATTTCGGAAGTTGGAATAGGTTCGTAGTTTCATTTGTGACGTGTGTGCAAAATTTGAGGTTATTCGGACATGGTTTGGTTGGTTTCGGCATCAGTTGCCGAATTTGGAAATTTAGAAGTTCTTAGGCTTGAATCCGATGGTAATTTGGTGTTTCGATGTTGTTTTGAGTGACTCAAAGATTCGACTAAGTTTGTATGTTGATATATAACTTGTTGGTATTTTTGTTTGAGGTCCCGAGGGCCTCGGGGTGATTCCGGCTGGTTAACGAATTTGTTGAAGTTGGAAATTGCAGTTGGAGCTGCTGCTTCTGCTATTTTTGCACCTGTAGAAGAAAGGGTCGCACGTGCGAGGCTGCTGGTGCGCGTGGGGAGTGCGCAGGTGCGGGAGACGCTGGGCCAAGGCTGGAAACGCAGGTGCGAAGAATTGGCCGTATCTGCGAGCTCGCAGGTGCGAGGCCTTGAGCGCAGATGCGGAGATGAGAAGTTTGGGCTGGTTTCGCAGATGCGCACCTAGGACCGCATATGCAAGTCCGCAGGTGCGAGGAAGGGGTCCTCAAGTGCGTAATCTGGGTGATTGAGTGAGTTGCATAGGTGCGGCTTCTTGGACCACAGGTGCGGTCGCGTGGGTGCGAGAAAATGGCCGCAGGTGCGAAAAACCTAGGCAGAAACCATAAATAGAACCCTTCGCGAATTTTGGTCATTCTTCACAATTTCAACTCGGTTTTTGGAGATTTTGGGAGGGATTTGAAAAGGGAATCAAAGGGATTTCGTTGAGGTAAGTTACTTGAGCCCTAATACTTGTATATATGGTGATCTCCCATTGTTTTAATCATGGTAATTAGTGAAAATGAGGGGTTAGGGCTTAAAATTTTTGGAGAGTAATTTAAGGATTTGAAGGACCAAACGATATCATATTTTGATGAATTTGGTATGGTTAGAATCGTGAGTGAATGAGCTTTCTAATTTTGTAAATTTGGTCGGATTTCGAGACGTAGGCCAGGGGGGCAGGTTTGAGCCAATTTTGGATTTTGGTCTAATTTTGTAGTTTTTCTTGTGGAATTCATTCCATTAGCGCGTATTGATGGTATTGTACTGATTGTGAATAGATTCGGAGCATTTGGAGGCCGAGTCCAGAGACAAGATCATTGCGGGTTAGAGATTTGATCGGTTTGAGGTAAGTAACGATTGTAAATCTAGTCCTGAGGGTATGAAACCTCGGATTTCGTATCATTCTACTATTTTGAAGTGACGCACATGCTAGGTGGCGGGCGTGTGGGCGTGCACTATTGGGGATTTATGACTTAGTCCATCCCGTGGCAACTGTAAAGTTGCATACTTTGTTGAAACCATTTAATACTTATATGTTTTAGAAAGAATTTATGTAAATTGGGTTGAATGCCGTGTTTGGGCCTTACGCCAATGTTGTTTGGACCCTTAGGGGCTGTTTCTTACCATCCTCTCATTGTTTTCGATTGAAAATCTATACTCAGTCATGTTTATACTTGTTTACCGCATAACTCAGTTTTATGACTCTATTTTGATGCATATAAATATTTTGGGCCGAATGCCCTGTTTTACTAAAATGCCCGAGTGGCTTGAGAGGTTTATGACTGAGAGAGGCCGAGGGCTTGATTTGTGAGAATGAGTGTGGATCGGGGCTGCCCGCCTGCAGCATATTTTATTATTATAGCACGTGAGTTGTCCATGCAGATTATAGCGCTTGGGCTGAAGGAGCCCCTCCGGAGTCTGTACACACCCCCAGTGAGCGCAAGTACCTACTGAGTACGAGTGCCGAGTGCCGAGTGTTGAGTGACTGGAAGGCATGAGTAATTGTGAGGTATGCCCGAGTGGAAAGAGTGACTGTGAGGTTTGTCCGAGGGGCTGTATATGAGTGATGTTTTGCCCAAGGGGCTGTTTATGATTTCACCATTTTTGCTCACCTTTGCATTGAGCCTTTGTTTGAAAAATTATTGGAAAAATGTCTTTAAATGATTTTTTTTACTGGAACTGGGTTTAAACGAGATGTTTGATTCAAATCCTGATTTTTAAAAGCATATGGTATTTTACTGAGATTTCCTGATATGAACGTTATATGCTTTATTGCTCGTCACTACTGCTCAGTCTTTATTTATTGTTGTTACTTACTAAGTTGGCGTACTCACGTTACTCCCTGCACCTTGTGTGCAGATTTAGGTGTAGCTGGACACGGTAGCGGTTATTGAGTGTTCTGGTTGCAAATTTTCTTGGAGATAGCAAGGTAGTTATTTGGCGATCGCAGCCCCTGCTCTTCTCCCTCTTATTTTTCTCTAGTTGTATTTAGCTATATTTCCAGGCTGAGTTAGCCTTGACATTGTTAGACAGATTGTAGCAGATGCTCATGACTAGTGACACCCCGATGTCGGACTTTTCTTTTCCGTACTTTTATTTTTTTTCTTTGATTTGAACTCTTTTAGTGGAGGTTTTATGCCAAATAACCTTGAAATTATCTTTAAAATGAAAATATCGGTTTGTTTTGGAAATGAGTCGGCTTGCCTAGTTTCACGATAGGCGCCATCATGACAGGGATTAGTTTTGGGTCGTGACATGTATATGGCCAATCCAGCCCAGGGAAGATCCATCCCATATATATATATATATATATATATATATATATATATATATATATATATATCCATCAACCGACAGTCAGTCACTCAGTACTGTATAAGGCCAATCCAGCCCAGGGGAAGATCCATCCCCAAATATCAATGATTTTGGACAAGATCCATGTCCAAAAAAAATCCATCTCTCAATATAAATACTTCGGGCAAGATCCATGCCCAGGGAAGATCCAGCCTTCAATATAAATGCTTCGGGCAAGATCGATGCCCAGGGAAGATCCATCCCTCAATATAAATGCTTGGGTAAGATCCATACCCAGGGAAGATCCATCCTCAATATAAATCAACTGCGCTCACTAGGGGTGTGTGCAGACTCCGAAGGGGATCCTTCATCCCAAGCACTATAAATCAACCGCGCTCACTGGGTGTATGTACAGACTCTGGAGGGCTCCTTCAGCCCAAGCGCTATATAAAGCCGATATGGCCTACTGCGACGTGCAGTCCTATCCCATAATAATAATAAAGCATATAAGGCCTGCTGCAGGCGGGCAGCCCCGATCCATATAGTAATAAAGCCTATAAGGCCTACTGCGGCGTGCAACCTGATCATATAATAATAATAATAATAATAATAATAATAATAATAATAATAATAATAATAATAATAATAATAATAATAATAATAATAATAATAATAATAAAAAAAAAAAAAATAATAATAATAATAATAATAAAAATAATATATAAAGCCGA